>NC_071505.1:84520991-87020991 GCF_027887155.1 Malaclemys terrapin pileata
CCACCATCTGCAGCTGCTCTGTGAATGCCAACAACAGCCTTGAACTGTTTCTTTCTACATCCCACAGCAAGCTAGCCTCCAAGGAATCAGCATGTTTCCTGCGGCTCCTTTGGCAGCTCCGCCAATACTGCAGGATCAGGTATGTCCTGCTCACAATGCTCATCATAACACTCAATAGTGCTGAACTGTGCAGATATGACACACTGTACCTCAGGGTGGCATCCTGTAACCCCCATATTCCTCATTCATGTATGGTTGTGATAGTTCATACAGGGCATGCCATGTGAGATATATGAAACCCATTATTCTGTCCAAATATGTATGTCATGAGTGTGTATGACGGTATGGGATTTTGATGTATAGTTGTTACAGAAATATGCTGTAAGTTTGCTAGTGACATACAAAGGACCCCCGCCCAGGAGGGTTCAACAACCATTAATCAGCAGGGGCGTTGTAATCAAGGGATGTACAATTCAGTGACAGCTGCCCAAGCACCACACAATGGGGATTGCTCAACTCTATGACTCAGTTGCACAAGACCACACCAGGGATATTGCCCAGCCCAGTGTCTCTGCAAAGCCCACCAGGACATATCTGGGCAAGTATCTTCTAGGCACATGGACTAAGGATATAAAATAGGGAACAGGTGTAGCATGCCTTGGTCTTTTTCCTCCCTCACCTAAGCTGGAAGCAACAGTAAAACTGAGATGAAAACTTCAACAGAGGAGACTGGTCCAGGCTTAAGAGAGGCCTATATATTAAGAACTGTAACATCCAGTGGGGTGACAAAATTGCTTTTGATCTAAATATTGCCTAGTGCAGAATTTCTCAAACTGGAGTCAGTTCAGGCCATTTAACCTCACTTGGTCTTCCCTAACCAAGGTGCACCCACAACCTGAGTCTACAAGACCCTTAACTATGGTTCCTCCCACCCTAACTGCTACTACCCCTGGTGGGGCCACCCTCACTTTAGGACAATCAGGGTGGTTCCCCCTTGAGAGCTTCCCTGGGTCACCCCCGGTTTACCATACTGTCCAGGCCACTCATCTCTTTCAGCCTCAAAAAAGGCTTCAGCTCACTCCACCACTTGCCCCACTGAGGCCACCTGGAAGTGCCTTTCCCAGCTCTGCTCCCCTCCTGGGAGAACGGTTCCAGAACGTTCTCCAATGAACTAGTCTCTGGGCAGAGCCACCATGTCGCAAGGTCCCATAATTTCTGGGCTACTAACTGTGGTCGTGCTGCTTACGGGAACAGTTCTACCCAGAACCTGTGCCTATAAGCCTCTGGAGTCAGCCCTAGCCAGACCAGGATGTCTGCCTTCACCACTGGGTCGGAGTTTGTTGTTTCATCACTTACTGCCCCATAAGCCGCATGCACCTCACTCGTCAGAAACAGTGCTATGTGGACCACGCAAGCCAATGCTGCCCAGTCTGCTGCCTTTGCTACCCGCTCAAAGGTCCAGAGGAAGGTCTCAAGGCAGGGCTGGCCTTAAGGAAAATGGTGCTCTGGGGAAACATGTATTTTGTCACCTGGGCCCCTCCAGAGCTACCCAGGTTCCCCCCCCCTCCATCGCCCCTAGCCCCCGAGGGCTCCCTGGGCCTTGCTGCTTCCCCTCAGCACTCAATTTGTAATGAAAGAGGTGGCAGGGCTCAGCTCTGGCAAGCCCCAGCACAAACTAAGCATTGCACAAGGCATCTGCAGTAAAAAGTCCAGTGAGAAGGTTTGTGTCAGGCAGGGATCCACAGCCAGCCAGCACATCCCTGGTGCAGCCTTTGTCATCAGGACTCCTGTGGAGCCTCTGGCAAAATAAAAAGCTGTTATGCTAAACAGAATCCATGGGGGCGAGTGGTAGTGAATCCCCTCTGGAGTGCTGCAGCCCTCCCTGGCAAAAGAGGTGTGATTTCACCTCCCTAGACCAGCAGGAGTTGAGTCTGGCACATTGTTTAATTAAGATGAAAGAAATGACCTCATCCATGTGAACTTTGCATCTGAAAAATAGAGACAATTAACCCAATACCCAGGATTTTCCATCAAGGAAGACTACATCCATGGGTGAGCCTCTCAGCTGTCACTTAACCCCGTTAAATCAGTTAATGGTGGTTTTGAGGGTGCAAGGAATGCAGGATACCCCACATGTGCCCCTTTAGACAATCCATTTACCTTATCCCAGAAGTAAGAAGAGCTTCTGTAAACCCTTATTTAGAGTTTGAAGCACCTACTAGATAAAAAGTCACTTCTGTGTTCAGCTCTTAGCTGAATTCCACATTAAGAATCTGATGGGAGGTGTTAGCTCTAACTATCCAAAATATTTTTAATTAAATGTTTATTGAAGACTTAGATAACAGGCTGTCTGGAGTGGCTCACAACTGTGAGTGCCTACCTCAGGGCAAACTGTCAGAAAACAGGGCAGACAGCCCAAACTGGTGGTGTGTGCTCTAATTAGATTTCACCAAACCAGTGACAAATGTGAACTCCTGGTTCACTACACCAGTCTTACCATGGAGACACAGACAGTCCTCTTAGACTCTCCAGTCTATCTTGTCACCCAAGCAAACTGGACTTTGTGATAAAATGTCACTTAAACCAAAAATCACAACACATCAGGTTGCTCCCAGTCCCAAGCGACAAGTCACTTACCCCAGATCAATTGATACTCTAGATCTTACTCCAAATACAACACTAATAGCCAATTCTATAATAAACTAACTAAAAGTTTATTAGCTAAGAAATGAAATGAGAGTTATTGAAAGGTTAAAGCAGGTAAAATGTATGCACAGGTGAGTCACAGTTTGTAATTCCAAATGGTGGCAGTGATATAATAAATTGACATAAACTTAGCTTATAATTGTGTAACTTAGCAACCACTTAGCAACATCTATGGTAGCTACAAAATAAAAAGCAAAAATATAACTATATAAACAAGTGCAAAAACCCATGGCATCAAGGGTATACATTTTGGACTTGGACGTACATTGTCTGTTATTAAACAGTCTTTACAAAACTAATCATTTGGTTGATTATGCTAACCAGTATTGCAACAGTTGATTCCAGTGCTTATTCTGAAGAAATTATTAGGAATGAATTTGTAGGGAAATTCCTCCTGTGCAAACTCATGCATTCTAGCTTTAACAACATTACACATCTGCAATGTCTGTCTCAGAGTTGGCTAGAAAACATGCTTTATCTCTCACAACATGTGCTCTATACAGCCAACAGGAGTCTGTCATATGCTTTAAAGACATTAATTAAGGGCTAGATTGTGTCAGGCAGGCGTATATCTGAATAGGGTGTGTGCCCCAGGGGAAGTGCAGTCCCTTCCTGAGCTCGGCAGCATCTTTTAGGATTGTCTAGCCTGCTCCCATGGTCCCACATCTCCCAACCCCTTTGGGACAATGCATATCCCTGGGGCACATGAAGGAAGCAGATCACTTCTGTGGTCCCGAGTGCAGGGCCTGCTATTGTCTCTGTCCCTGGCAAAGGGAAATGACATGTATTAGTCCTTGCAGAACACCTTCTTTTGGGCCTTGGCTACACTCAGGACTTCCCAGCGCTGCCGTGGCAGTGCTGTGAAGCGCGAGTGTAGTCGCGCCGCCAGCGCTGCAAGAGCTCTCTCGCAGCGCTGTAAGTACTCCACCTCTCCGAGGGGAATAGCTTGCAGCGCTGCGAGCGAGCGTGCAGTGCTGCAGGCTCTGATTACATTGGCACTTTACAGCACTGTACTCACTGCACTCGGGGGGGGGGGGGGAGGCGTTTTCACACCCCGGAGCGCAGCAAGTTGCAGCGCTGTACAGAGCCAGTGTAGCCAAGGCCTAAGAGCTACATTGGGAATGGATGATTTTAGATTAAGCATTTACCCTTAGGCATTAGTGCAACCTGATGCAGAGAAAGAAGATTGCTATTTTTGAATGGCATCAGATTGTGAAAAAAAACACAGCTTGTGATCCACTATATACCCCTCAGATCCTTTTCTGCAGTACTCCTTCCTAGGCAGTCAATACCAATTTTGTATGAATGCAATTGATTGTTCCTTCCTAAGTGTAGTTCTTGGCATTTCTACTTATTGAATTTCATCCTATTTACTTCAGACCATTTCTCCAGTTTGTCCAGATGTTTTTGAATTCTAATCCTGTCCTCCAAGACCTTATAACCCCTCACAGCTTGGTATCATCCACAAATTTTATAAGTGTAATCTGTAGGCAATTATTCAAATCATTTATAAAGATATTGAATAGATCTGGACTCAGGACAGATCTCTGCAAGACCCCTCTCAATGTGCCCTTCCAACTTGATTGTGAGCCACTGATGACAACTCTCTGAGTAAGGTTTTCCAACCAGTTATGGAGGTTTATCTAGGCTATGTTTCTCTAATTTGTTTATGAGAAGTTCATTTGAGGCACTGTCAAAAGCCATACTAAAGTCAAGATATATCACATCTACTGCTTCCTCCCATCCACAAGGCGTGATCATGTCAAAGAAAGATATTAGGAGGGTTTGACATGATTTGTTCTTGACAAATTCATGTTGACTGTCTCTTATCACCTTCTTCTAGGTGCTTACAAATTGATTGTTAGATTGTTTGCTCCATTATCATTCCAGGTACCAAAGTTAAGATGAATGGTCTATAATTCTCTGGGTTGTCCTTATTTCCTTTTTATAGATAGGTATTATATTTGCTCTTTTCCAGTCCTCAGGTATCTCTCCTGTCCTCCACAAGTTTTCAAAGATAGTCGCTAATGGCTCAAAGTTCTCTACAGCCAGTTCCTTAAGTGTTGTAGGATGTACTTCATCAGGGCCTGTTAATTTATCTCATGCTTTGTCTACACTGCCACTTTACAGGGCTGAAACTTTCTCGCTCGGGGATGTGAAAAAACACCCCCCTGAGCGCTGCAAGTTTCAGTGTTTTAAAGTGGCAGTGTAGACAGTGCACCAGCACTGGAGCTGTGCTCCCAGAGCTTGTAGTTACTCCCCTCGTGGAGGTGTTTTTTTCACAGCGCTGGTGCTACGAATACACAGCCACGTTAAAGTGCTGCCGTGTGTGAAGACATGCCCTAAGTAATTCTTAACTCATTCTTTTCCTATTTTAGACTCAGATCCTACCACATTTACACTGATGTTCACTATGGTAGTCTCCAATCACTGCTAACTTTTTTGGTGTAAACTGAAACAAAAATAGTATTTAACACTTCAGCCATTACTGCATTTTCTGTTGTTGTCTTTCCTTCCTCCTTAAGTAATGGGCCTACCCTGTCCTTGGTCTTCCTTTTACTTCTCATCTATTTGGAAAATGTTTTCTAGTTACCCTTTATAATGCAGTATCCAAATTAATTATCAACCTGTTATGTGTTTTAATGATAGCTTTGAGTACAAAATAAAGCCGACTCCAAAACAGCTTTACAAAGATATCACACATCCGTGTGCTAAAGTGCAATTTTTTATAAGACCTGGTACAAGTTAAGTGTTCACTGCCTAGAGAGCCACTATTATTCCTTTCCAATACAGAAATGCCAATGGAGACATTTTAATGTATTACTTTTAATCATAATATCATAATTCATTCACTTAGAATTCATTAATTACCATCAGAATTCATGCTGCAAGAAAGCATATTAAAACATAGTGACAGTGGGCAAGCAGATTTGTGTTCACAGCAATGTCATCTGAACAACTGTATACACTTGTAGTAATGTGATTAACCTGCAATCTTTGTTAATAGTATTACACATACCTCATCTGGAAGATGGCCCAACCTGACAGCATTGAACTAATGGCTTTATCTTTGCTAGCACCATATTTTCTCCTCTTTAATTTGCAGAGGCAGCTCTTGGCCACCCAAAAACTCTCAAACATTGTTAGATAGGATTTCTATCACACTCATTTGGCTATGTGTTCTATGGCGCCAATCCTGCAGTTGGACCTGCACCAATCTGATTGCGGGTTCATGACTCAAGTATAGTAATTTTTAATCGCTCTTTTTAATGTTATATTGTTCCCATTATAATGTGTCTCATCATAGATTTCAATACAGAATGTGCTTTCTTTTCTCTATTTCTCTGTTATAATAATGACTATGACTAATAGTATTTATTTATTTATTTATTTATATAGCGCATACCAGTGTGCTAGACATTTTACATCTATATAATCAGACAGAGCCCTGCCCTCAAAGCTTACAATCTAAGTAGCCACAACTGCCCACTTGTGGTGGTAGGTACCAGATACTAGGGGATGGAGAGTGTATGTAAAGCGTATCGCATCAGCTCCCTGCATATTGCATTTGCATCATTTCTGCTTCTGGGTGAAATTCAAACTGTTGACATTGATCTATGTCTGAAGTCCCCACATGATGTGGCTCCTACCTATCTGAGAGACCATTTGCCCTCGCATGAATTGCTCTGAGCCACTCAGTTTAGAATCTCTTGATTTGAACAGCTGGGAGCTGGAGGCAGCTGTTTGCAATGGGGGTACTCTCAGCTCTGGCACTTATTTCTCCCGCTGGTCTGACAGAATCTAAGTCTGTTGACCTTCAGGGCATAGAGGACAGCTTGCCTCTTCCCCAGAGAAAGCCTGAGAGGTGTGAGATGGGAGTAAGATTGGCATTTAGTTTATTTTGACAGGGAATCTTTTTGCTGACACTGGTCAGCGAGACCTATGTTTTTAAATGTTGCATACACACCCAGAGAGGCTCTGAACTAGGTGGATTTTATAAAATGAAATAAATCTCATTCCCTGACAGCTGTAGAAATGCATGTGTTTTATAGAATAGCAGCTCCACAATACTTTGCTTAACAAATAATTCCTTTGGGTTTATTTGTTGATACGCCAGGAAATCATCATCCAACATCTAGTAGAAAATGTTATGGAGAATGTGTGATATTGGTGCGAAAAGGGTAGAATCTGACATTTTAAGATAATAGTAATGGTGGAGCCTTAAATGTGAATCATCATGATAAGCTTGACAGCAAGACAAATATGAGATGCCAAGAAGCATGAATGGGTTTTAGAATCGATCCACTACAAAACACTGTCCACAAATTTAAACAATAAAATGGAAAACTTCCAAAAATCTTTCAGAACACATGTAGTTCCAGGTTGGCTACACAGATGCAGGGGTTCAGATGTATACATTATTCCAGCAACATCTAACTAATCCAAAAATCCACCTGGGAAAATTTTCAGAAAGTGAAAAACTTCAATGTTAAGTATTTCCACCTGCTTGGAGTCTGTGCCTACAATGTAGATACTAGGAGGACTTTGTGGTCCATGCATTTTTAGAAGGATATATATTATGTACTCTCTCTTTCTCTTGCCATATATATATTTAGAAAGAGAGTGAGAGAGAGAGAGAAATATATATATATTAGGACTGTCAAGCGATTAAAAAAATTAATCACGATTAATTGCACTGTTAAACAATAATTAGAATACCGTTTATTTAAATATTTTGGATGTTTTCTACATTTTCAAATATATTGATTTCAATCACAACACAGAAGACAAATTGTACAGTGCTCACTTTATATTTATTTTTGATTATAAGTATTTACACTGTAAAAAACAAAAGAAATAGTATTTTTCAATTCACCTAATACAGGTACTGTAGTGCAATCTCTTTATCATGAAAGTTGAACTTACAAATGTAGAATTATGTACAAAAACCCCTGCATTTAAAAAATAAAACAATGTAAAATTTTTGAGCCTACAATTCCACTCAGTCCTACTTCTTGTTCAGCCAATCGCTCAGACAAACAAGTTTGTTTACATTTGCAGGAGATAATGCTGCCTGCTTCTTGTTTACAATGTCACCTAAAAGTGAGAACAGGGGTTCTCATGGCACTGTTGTAGCTGGCGTTGCAAGATATTTATGTGCCAGATGTGCTAAAAAGTGATATGTCACGTCATGCTTCAACCACCATTCCAGGTAACATGCGTCCATGCTGATGATGGGTTCTGCTCGATAACAATCCAAAGCAGTGCAGACCGATGCGTGTTCATTTTCATCATCTGAGTCAGATGCCACCAGCAGAAGGTTGATTTTCTTTTTTGGTGGTTCGGGTTCTGTAGTGTCCGCATCAAAATGTTGCTCTTTTGAGATTTCTGAAAGCATGCTCCACACCTTGTCTCTCTCAGATTTTGGAAGGCACTTCAGATTCTTAAACTTTGGGTCGAATACTGTAGCTATCTTTAGAAATCTCACATTGGTACCTTCTTTGCATTTTGTCAAATCTGCAGTGAAAGTGTTCTTAAAATGAACAACATGTGCTGGGTCATCATCCGAGACTGCTATAATATGAAATTTATGGTATAATGCGGGTAAAACAGAGCCAAAGACATACAGTTCTCCCCCAAGGAGTTCAGTCATAAATTTAATTATTGCATTATTTTTTAATGAGCATCATCAGCATGGAAGCATGTCCTCTGGTGGCTGAAGCATGAAGGGGCATGCGGATATTTAGCATATCTGACACATAAATACCTTGCAACGCTGGCTACAAAAGTACCATGTTCTCACTTTCTGGTGACACTGTAAATAAGAAGAGGACAACATTATCTCCTGTAAATGTAAACAAACTTGTTTGTCTTAGCAATTGGCTGAACAAGAAGTAGGACTGAGTGGACTTGTAGATTCTGAAGTTTTACATTGTTTTGTTTTTGAGTACAGTTATGTAACAAAAAAAAAAGCTATGTTTGTAAATTGCATTTTCACGACAAAGAGATTGCACTACAGTACTTGTATGAGGTGAACTGAAAAATACTATTTATTTTGTTTAACATTTTACAGTGCAAATATTTGTAGTCAAAAATAATATACACTTTGATTTCAATTGCAACACAGAACACAATATATATGCAAATGTAGAAAAACATCCAAAACATTTAATACATTTCAGTTGGTATTCTATTGTTTAACAGTGCAATTAAAACTGCGATTAATCGTGATACATTTTTTAATCGCGATTAATTTTTTGAGTTAATTGCGTGAGTTAAATATGATTAATTGACAGCCCTAATATATATACACACACGCATACAGAAAAAGAGAGAGAGAGTAAGTAACATTGAGTATGTATGGCACTTCACAGACACATAAGACTCAATGAACTTACTGTCTAATTGATATAAATAATACAACAAGAGGAAGCATTGACTCCTGTGAAAAGGGGGACAATAGTGAGTAATAACACAAGGGGAGAAGGCCAAAAGCTCTTGGAGAGTTTTTGTGTGTGTGTGGAGACTATGGATTACAATTATTTGAGTTGACATGGTATGTTAAACTCCAGGTTTTTTAAGTTTTGTTTCATAACCCTATCATAGTCAGTCATGGGAGTGACAACAAAGACTGCCCATGTAGAGACTACTAGCAGAATGCTGAAATAACTGAGTTTTGAGGGGAGGGGAAAGTTGAAGGATGTGTGAGGGCACTATGTACAGTGGAAAAGAGAGGCTATTCCAGCCATAAGAGGTGGCATGAAAGAAGGTATGGCATCTCAAATAAGAAGAGAAGGGGGAAAGCAGAATATTAACAGGCAGAGCTGGTAAAATACAGAGTCTTCAGGGCTGACTAGTAAAAGATGAGATTTGCAAGGCAGGCAGGGCATGAAGTCACAAAGAGCCTTGAAGATGACATTGGGAATTTTGAAAGTGATTCAGGAATAGAGAGAAGGAGCCTGTGGAGAGTATTAAGGAAGAATGTGACACGGTCATAGTAAGAGAAAAAATGATTTTCACAGTGGTGTGTTGGACAGAGTGGAAGGAAATAAACTGAGAGTCCAGGGAAGAGAAGAATGCAGGAGTCTAGCCAAGAGACAAAGAAGGTGCAGACAGACAAGGATTTAAACAATGGGGCTGGATCAGGGCGGAGGGGGCAGGAGAGGGGAGGGCAGATTTCAGAGATATTGCAAAATAAAAACAGAGTTTTGCAGCAGCTTGGGTGTAGAGTTCAAAGAAGAGAAAAGAGTCAAATATGAACACAGGTTTTGGGCCTGGCTTTCAAGAATAATCATGGAGATATCAACTCTGTTAGAGGAAGAAAACAGGTTTCAATGGGAAAGATAAAGATTTCAGTATGTGTTGTGTTGAATTTGAGTTGGTAGCCATGTGCGTGGGCTCAGATGTGAAAAAAACAGATACACATGTGAGACTGAACAGAGGGAGATATATGTGTGGGAGTAAACATGAAGAGTCTTTTTTGGAGCCACACTCATGTTATTTACAAGGAAAATAATAACTATTCAGTGCAGACCAGAGAGCCAGGTCTGGCCATTAGTGCACTATAACAGTATTTTACAAAAACAGCTCTCGTGTTTTTGACAGTTGATTTCACTGTTCAGTTTTAATTATATTTCATCATTTGAAACTAAATGTATTCCCATGAATTGTTCTATCCACATAGCAGTTACCCTTTCTTCAAATTACAGTGAACCTGGTCCTTCTAAAGATTAGCAAGCTTTAATGAACTTTGTCATTGCTAATTCATCTCCCCATTATTTTGACAGTGTGATTTTTGTCACAATTAGTGCAGCTAACACCATGTGGGGTCAAATTGATTGAAAAAGCTTCTGAAGTTCATAAGAACACAAAGGGCCCTTATCCTTCAGAATATTTGTTATATTTTTTCTTTAACAAGAAAAGTCTCTTAGTCTTGATCATTGTCCATGCCCTCTTTTTTTTTTTTTTTTTTTTTTCTTTCAAAAAAAGTCATGGCTGGATAAAATTTGGATTGTTTTGAACTCCAAACTCTGTCAATAGTAGATGAAGTATATGTGTTCATATAATGAACCTAATCAGGTCAGTTTGGAGACTTACAAATGGATTCTGCTTTAGGTTGCCTTTCCATTTTAGCATATGCTGAAGGCACTATTATGCCATTGTTTGAACATATGCTGTCTACCCATTGGAATTTTTGCCTGTGAAAATAACCAAACAGGCACAATTCCCCTGCAATCTCTCTTGTGTTCTTTGGTGTTTTCCTTTTGCAAAGGAGAATTGTCATGAAGTGAGAAGTTTTCACTGTGGTACTGTTAATAACAATAACATGCATTCATCTGGTATCTTTCATCCTGATGCACTACAAAGCACTTAACAAACTGAGGCACATGCAGTCGGTAGGGCTTTCTTCATAGCCATCACTTCAGTGCAGCGGCCTCTGAAGTGAAATACTAGAAAGGTTTAACAGTTTACAGCAACTCTGCACAGAAGTGTAGGGCAAACAGAACCGCAAGGTACAGCTCCGACTGAAGTCAATGTAGTGTAACTGCAGTGGGACAACAGGCAGGCAGAATAAAACCACCAGCGTTGGAACTGAGCCAGGCCGCTGGGGCTAACATCCAGACCCTTACAAAAATTATCATAGGATAAATAATGCTAACAAATAGTCAGGACTTCAGTTTTTTTACATCTCTTCTGAATGATGGAAGCGGGATATCCTTTTATACAAAACCATCCCTGGTATCAGGACTCACTGAAGCCCAAGAATTAATGCATGTATATGAATCGGAATGATTAATAGCATGAATACTGTGGTGTTCACAATCTTTTTTTGCATGTCTATAGACAGAGGAATCTATCTTTATCCTCCTTTTATTTACAGTTGATGAAATCCAAATATTAATCCAATCTCAGCTATCAATAAATATGAATATCAGACCCTGGAACCCAAATTGGGATCAGAACTTGAACATTTCTGACATTGACACGTAAAATTTATTTTTTATCTTCATCCAGAACAAGAGAGGAGGAAGTCTCCTCCAAAGTGCAGTTTGAAACTGCTCACTCATTTGCCAGCAGGGCACACTGCTCAAATGTCAACACAGTAAACATATTATTTCTGTAAAACAGACAGATTTTCAAAGGGGAAAAAGAGAGTTTGGTGTCCAGATCACATTGAAATTGAATGGAATTTGAGCACATAACTCCATTAAACTCCAGCCATAGTCCATGAACAATGTACCAGACCTATTGGGAGCAATCATTATGACTGAGATTTCTTCAGTACATGAACAACTGATACCTAAATACTGTCACCCTAATAAGTTAAGTTTGAGCCATTTCCCATCCTCTGATAGCAAAATAGATTAATTTTATCTAGTTCTCCATTTTCAGTTTGTTTGTCATACGGATGGGGGAACAAGATTGCAATACTATTCAGTCAAATTGGAGTTTACTGCTTTCACCTTTTTAAGAACTGTATTTTAACAAGCTTCATATTCACCTTCTTCACACTGCTTAAAGTGAGGGGGAAGATGAATTACTGGTGATACATGGTTTTATATACTTATCCTTTAAGGCTGGGAGTTTGGGGCCATGGTGAATGAAACTAATCTGAAATTAGGGTCATTGATGTTGTGTAGGTCAAAATGTGGCTAATTCACAGCTAAACTGTATACGCTCAGGAACACACAATGTACCCACCAGAACTACGAAGTCTGTGCAGTAAGTAAATAGCCTTCAGTTTCCCCTGGCCTTCCAAGGTCGTCTTCTGGTTTGTTGTCCCCCTCTTCTCCTTTGGGCCATCCCCCACCATCTAGGAAAGGCCTCTAAAATCTGGATCTTAAAGGCACACACATACACAAAACAATAATATTCCTCATTTTGGAACTCCCATATGCACAGTGCTGGGCAAAACAATATTGGATAGGTCAGTGGAAAGATGTTTGCCCCATCCTCCAATGTAACCAACTCCCCTATCCAACATTAATACACCACTATGACTAAGAGGAATGGGAAGCGTGTTGGAGAGATGGTTCTTTGGGAAACACTTCACATATAACAGACTTCTTTTCATAAAACGTGGTGGGAGTTGAAGTGCCGTAACATGGGTGAGGCGAGTGAAAGTGGTGGAGAGAAAAAAAAAAGCCGCTGGCACAGAGATATTTATAACTCAGGTGATCTCCTCCCCCCCGCTCCACCTGCCACCCCCCCCCCCCCCGACCTCCACCGAATGTCCCCCGGCCCTGACTTGCTTCCCCCACCCCGTTCCCGGACCGGAGCAGAGCAGCTCCATGCTGCTTCACTGCAGCAACTGCTGTCACAGGGTCCTAGTGCCCCCCATCTCGACTGCCAGGGCAGACTGACTGTGAGCCTGCCCTTCCCCCTCAGACCCTTTAATTTTCCAATGGGACCCTCCAGCAGCACAGGGGGCCTCCCCTGCCTGCAGTCACCGCTCCTGCCCCACGCTGGGCAAGGAGGCAGCCCCATCCCTCCCCCCCAGTGAGGCTACAGTTAGGGGCAACAGCAGGGGAGGAGGCGCACGCAGCACCCCCCCCCCCCGGCACCCACCATGGGGGAGGCAAGGGAGCTTCCTGGACCTGAGAGGGGCCCTAGGAGCACATGCAGTGATAGTGGTGAGGGTGAGTGTGCTGCTGGGGGGCAGGAAAGGAGGACTCCTCCCCCAGAGCTCGCTACTGCCGGCAGGGAAAGGGCTGGGGGGAGTCTTCCTCTCTGGCCCCTGTGCCAGAGCAGCCTGCCTGCACCCCAAAATCATCCCCAGCCCTGCCCCACCCCAGAGCCCACACCCCCAGTCAGAGTTTTCACCCCCCCACTGCACCCTCAACCCGAGTCCTGAGCCCCTCCAGCACCCCAAACATCTCATCCCCAGTCCCAGCCAGAGCCCTCATCTCCCCGCACCCTGACCCTCTGCCCGAGCCCTGAGCCCCTCCCACACCCCAAACACCTTATCCCCAGTCCCAGCCAGAGCCCTCATCCCCCACACCCCAACCCTCTGCCCCAGCCCTGAGCCCCTCCCACAGCCCAAACCTCCCATTCCCAGCCCCAGACAGAGCCCTCACCCCGACTCTCTCCCTGAGCCCCTACCACACTCCAAACCCCTCATCTGCAGCCACAGCCCTCACCCCTGCACCCCATCCCTCTGCACCCCTCCCATTCCCAAACTCCCTCCCAGAACCTGCACCCCCTCCCTCCACACCCCCTCCCATCCCCAAACTCCCTCCCAGAACCTGCACCCCCTCCCTCCACACCCCCTCCCATCCCCAAACTCCCTCCCAGAGCCTTGGGCGGGTGGCGGGGCGGAGTTTGGGTGGGGGACACCACCAAAATTTCTACAAACTGCCACCCCTGATCCTGCCTGCAAACCTGAACTCCCAGCATTCTCAGGACACATGCTGATCCCTAGTGGCCACTACTGATATCCAGCACCTCCCTCCTCTCTTAACCTGTGAGTCCCTCTCTCGATTGGAACTGGACTGGAACCAAAGACCATCTTGGAAACAACATTACCAGCCCAAGCAGTCAAAAATCATGAGTTGACCCCTCCAAAATCACAGGTTATACCATCGCCCCTTCATTCATTCTTCAGCGGCAGGCCCTTCCCTCCGAGAGGGAGTGAGGGACCCGCCGCTGAATTGCCGGCAAAGTGCTGGCCCTAGGGGAGGGCGCAATTTTATATTCTTGCCTCGGGCGCAAAAATACCTAGTTACAGCTCTGGGGAGTTGCAGTGTGATCTTTAGGTTTCCTCCCATTCCCCTACGTTCCTATTCCAGTAATGGAGCCCAGTTGCTTTTGCTTGGATTGTATACAGTTGTCAACACTTTAAAAAGCTTCACAAAGGACATTTGTCCAAATAAAGAGAAGGCTGCTCAGTCCCCACGCATTGGAGGGCTTTGCATATGTTCTGGTGTACAGTGGTTATCATGGTGGCGAAAAGCAGTCCTGGGGCACCTGAAAAGGGGAATGTGAACAACTTGTGATTTTCAGGAAACATAAGTGACACGCTTTCCACCCCTCACATTCAGTCTCTATCCATGTACATCGCTTACGTTTACAAATGGAAAAGGGTTAGAAACTTAATCTTTATATGGAAGCTGATATTTTCATTTGCTAAGCACCCTTAAATAAGCTGGCTCTGGATACATGAAATTGTTTTGTGAACCTGCAGTATGCACCACACATTTCCGCAGCTTTCTCATTAAATAATAGTTGCAGAAAATTTACAGTATGCCCCAGAGATTTGCAAAACAAATCCATTACTAGTACACTAAGTTAGCTTAAATCCTTTGGATGGTGAACTGGGGAGGTTGTATAGTAAAGTCATTGGCCAGACCTATGAACGAATATGAGAGTCTGGGGTAGGGGCATAAAACAGGTAAGAGGAAAAATAAGTGCCAGTTGGATATACAAGTACATACCAGGCTTCAAGCATTGTTCCTGCCCTTTTCTTTGTGGAATAAATGAAATGACCTTCCAGTTAAAGTATAAAAGATTGGAAAAGACAAAATAGAACAGTAAGACCTTGTTTCCCAGGGTATGTTCAGCATTAGAATTCTGCTCTCACACTCTAGTGAAGAAAAACTGTAGCCTGAACAGAAAACAGCTTAGCATTAAGCCATTCTTGTGTCAAATACTGTAAAAGAAAACAGTTAACAACACAAACTCTCTGCATTCTCATTACAAGCTGTGTGTATAATAGCCTGTCTCTCCTCAAATACCAAACAGGAATTCTTAGTGCTCTTTTGTGTTTAGCCTTCCAAGTTGGCAATTCCACCAGGCCTGCTGCTAATAACCTGTAACTCCTCCATCATTCACAGGTATTTTCTGTAGTTTTCGCTTTTATTGTGACTTGAAACTATTTTATGACTGAATTCTATTGTTGTTCTGCATACAGTGGGTAATGAAGCATTTTTATCTGCATCTTTTGGTTCTTTCTTTTATTCTCACAGCTTAATGACATTATTGTGAGCACCTCTGGGACTGTTATGCAGAAGTACTTTCTGGAGAAGTTGCTGCTTCAGAATAAGCCATTACTTTTTGTTGGCCCCACAGGCACTGGAAAGACAGCTATTACAAACAACTTCCTGTGACAGTTACCTCATGAAAAATATGTTGTACGTCAAATTAACTTATCAATGCAGATCTCAGCTAATCAAACCCAGGATATCTTCCTAACGAAATTCGAAAGGTATCCAGAGTTTTAATTAAAATCAAGTATGTAACTGTGCTTAGTTTACTCCACAGAGATTATCCACAAAATAATATAAAGCACTCTCCTTCAGTTTCTGACAGAATAAATGAAAGCTGATTTGTTTCTCCCTGTAATGTTTATTAGTGAGGAAACTACGTTTTAATTGTTGTTGATAAATATTCTGATTCATGGGGGTGCATAAAATGGAACAGTCTAAAAAGTGTGTCTACTTAACTTTTCAAATTTTGGTTTTAGGAGAATGAATCAGATGCCTGTTTCTGGGTATTCTTCAATCTAAAGCATATTAAAGGGAATCACCAGATTGGGTCTGACTAGTAAAGAGAGCCATCTGTTAGGGAAAGATCTGAGCAGTGGGCTATATATGGTACTTGCCAAGACAGAGAGGGCAAAAAGATCAACTGGAAGAATGGCAGCATCCAGGGGATTCTGTCTGGTAAATGGTTAGCTTTCCAGAATCTAAATCATGCATTTTTAATTAATCACATGACAGTGAAACGAGTCAAACATTAATTGGCACCATAAAAGAAAGCTTAGTCTGTATTCTGCACTATCAATATGGAGAATTTTGCCAGCCAGTCAGTGCAAAATGTGTAACTTTTTATTTGTAAGCACAATACCTTAGACTTGTGGGCTCCATTGTGACAACACATATTAACAACAATCACAAAAAAAGCAGCTAAGTAGTACTGAATGTTCTCAAAATGCTGTTAAGAATTACGTAAATAGCACTTTTGGTGTTAAAACTTATTGTAATAAAATTCAAATGTTCAAGCAAAACAAAATCAAGAACCAGAGACACAGACATGACAAACAGTTGAACTATTTAAAGAACAAACATTGCATGCACACTGGGGATCTAAACATAATAACAAAAACTGATATACTATAATGAAAGATTATATATATTCTACCATTAATACAAAGGGTTAGTAAATGTCATTAAGGTATTTATTAAAGATGCTCATGAGTCATAATTTTCATCTCTTGATACATTCAAATATAAAACCATTTGTCCAATGCATTTTTATTTCATATATTTTTCTTTATGTGTCCAAACTCACACAATCAAAGGTAAGAAGGTAGCCTATAAATCACATATATGGCAACTGAGCTGACCCTAGGAAAAGAAGTAGTCAAATGTTCTGAATTTAGGTTTTTTACTACGTTTTATCAAAATTTTGATTCTTCAGTTAACAAAGATTCAAATAATTTTTCAATAACACTTCCCTGAGTTTTTTGTTTTTGGGGCAGGAGGAACAGTTTGCCAGCTATATAGCTGTTGTGAATTTTATGATTTTGAAAAAGAAAATGAAGTTTGAAAAACCAGTAAAATGTTTTGGAAAGAAAACTGACATTTTTTATCTTATTTTCAACTAGTCAAAAGCAATTGAGGAATGTCTAATATGGTATTCTTAAGCTTCTAACACAAAATGGGTACAATATGTCCCACTTGATTGCAGAATTTCTACATCTGCATAGCTCAGAAAGATGTATGGCTTCGAAGATGAAGTGGCTCCTTTTCACCCATCTAGGATCATTAAGGGGTATGATATATAGTGTAGATGAACATAGTGTCTGAGACCTGTATTGACAAACTGCACTGTAATTTTGTATGATATTAGAAACAACTTTTCGAAAACATTTATCTGGTATTAATGAATCTTTTATGTTTGTGTCTGTAAATGCTTTCTGAAAATTATATCAAAATGTAGTACAGATGTTATGTAGATTCATTTTAAGATTTTCTGTTGATCACAGAGGCTTGTAAAAGTAAAGAACAAAGAGATTATTCTTGTAAGAAAGGTCATCATTGAATATTTTATTAACTTTTTCACAGTTTAGCATCTGGTACTAAAGCATAAGCCTCACAACATGTCACTTTGTATTTTATGTACAAGTCAACTAAAACTAGTACTGTATTGCAAAAGTTCTAGGCTGGCATGAAACAGCAGCCTAGGTGCAGCCCAGCAATGTAGGAAGTTATAGGTCTTATGTATGTATGTTATAGAAGTTAGGTGCTCGTTTGTGAACCAAGACAACTTCTTGTAGCGGTGAGAATTATATGTATTCAGCATTCCAAAGTTAGCTGAGCCATCAACAGAAGGCTGCAATCAGAAGAGTGCTAGGTGTGCTTTGACTTTAATAGGTTTCAAAAATCAGGAGAGACAACCTGAAGTGAAAAGCAACAGCCACATAAAGAAAAGCTTCTGAAAGACCCAAGCTGGTCTGATGTGAAACATCTGCAGTGCTCCTATTTAGGAATGAGGAACATGGGACCTGTCTGTGAGGTGCCGGGCTCTCTAAAGGATGAATAAGTTTCTGAGTAAAATTTAAAAAGCCAAACTATTGTGAAGTCCAAAAGAAACAATCATCAGTAGAATCAAGGCAGAGAGGAGAGAGCTAGTGGGAAATGACAGTATGTGGCATTAAAGGCAGACTGGAAGCTCTAGGAGGCTGTGACAGGTGGTACACATCCTTTGTATAACAGATACAGCCAAACATGCCTCATTAAAGGGGATCCTAAATCACATACAGTACAAGACAGCTTTCTGATCCATAAATAATCCAACTAAAGGACAAGCTATCTTGGATCTCTTCCAGTGATTCACTCAATTTATTATTTCACTTGAATATTTGACCAAATGACTAAAACTTCCAGGCATTTTGTCAATGGACTGATGAGGAACACCAGACATTTGACTTTATGCCTGAAGTCACACACTGAATTTAACAGCCAAGCAGATCAACGTATTAAATGCTACTACATAGTGCACAATCAAATAGGCAAGATTCTGTGTAACCAGGAATTCAAAGATTATCCCTTGCTTCGCTTGGAGGGGGAATAAGGGTACCACATGTCTTATTGCTTGGCTCTGCTCAAATTGTGACTCACTTCATACTCCCCACTGAGAATTTGGGGCAGGGAGTGGACAGAGCCATTGCTTCATCCAGTGCCAGATTAAGGAATTTTGGGGCCCAGTGCACAATGGCAACGTGCTCCAAGGGGGTAGGAGGCCACACTGGGGCAGGGGGAGAGACAAGGTCAGGACCTGCCCCTGTAGTGGGCAGCCCAGGGCCAGGGGATGGTTGGGTCCTGCCTCCAGGAGGTGGGAGGCTCGGGTGGGGGCCAATAGGAGAGTGATCCTATTCTGCACTCACCCTGGAGTGGGCTCCTATCTTGCAGGGCTGGCCTGGCTCCCTGCTCTGGCCACAGCATGCAGGTGGGGCCCTCCCCCCATGACACCTTGCCTCCATGCTGGGCCTGAGTTGTTTTGTGTGTGTGTGTTCCCTTCCACCCCTGGGTGGTGGTCAGAGGGGCCCCCTGAGATAGGGGCACTGTGAATGTTGTTTAATCTGGCCTGGCTCCACCTCCTTCTCCTCTTGCTAGTCAAAGTGGCTGGCTGAGTACCCAGGACACAGTGAGTAGCTCTTCAGACAGTGCTGAAGTAACTTATTCCCCCCTCTCCAGAGCAGTTGTGCTCTGCTTCTTACAGGGGACACATTGTAAAGTTACAATATAGCCCTAAGCTCCTACTTATTGGAGCAAATGATGTTTGAGAGACATAAACTGTTAGATTCAGGCTTCTTGTTTGTTTCTTAATTCTTGGGTGATTAAATTAATGAAATCTTGAATGAAAAGAGAGATTTCTGCTGAAAAACTTCGCTCAGAGATGCAGTGTTCTCAGGATTTACATTCAGTTCATGGTGAGTGAAATCTTATGTTTGTAACAGTGTTTTCCATTAGCTAGGTTCCATGGTTAAGCAAATCACTTCACATCTTCTTGTTGAATGGGAAATGCTATGTTGAAAGGGAAAGAGTGTGCTAGCACATTCCCTTACTTGTCTGCACAGTCCTGTGATGAGTGAACAGGAGTCCTGATCAAAGTTCTTCCTACAGATTTACAGTATAAAAACGCATACATTTCCCTATGCTCCTCTCACCTGGAGGACTATGAAGAGACGCATTTATCCTTCCCAGAATCCCTGTTTCCACCAGAGACATCTCCAAATCTTACTCAGCCTCCACAGTCACAGAGAGCAAAGATGCAGCCTGAGAAGAGGTTCCCGTTGAACTGAGGCATGAAACTGGAAGCTGATAGTCCAGCAAGCACAGAGTGAAGAAGAGGTGTCAGTGGGCAACAGCTCCACCACCACAACCGTCAATTGCTGAACATCTGAGAGAGGCCAAAAATACAATCTTAAATCCAACCAATTCAAGCTTTGGGTGGGGTTAGTCTGATCTGAGCTGACTCCTGTGGTTTTGATTTGGGATCATATCTGATTTTGGATCCTTCTAAACTGGAATGAACTATTTTCAATTTCTGGTTTGGATGTGACTAAAATATCATGAAATTTTAGCCCAAGATGGTGGAAATCATGTAAGGATAGCTAATCTTATTTCCACCCATGTACTGAGATATGGTCTAGATGAAATTACTATAAGATGGGGGCATAAATGGTTGAAAAACTCTACTCAAAGAGTAATTATCAATTGCTCACTGTCATACTAGGAGGAGTTGCCAGCACTTTGGAGGACAGGATTAGAATTCAAAATGGCCTTGATAAATAGGTGAATTGTCTGAAATCAAGATGAAATTCAATAAAGACAAGTGCAAAGTACTTCACTTAGGAAGGAAAAATCAAATGCACAACTACAAAATAAGGAATATCTGGCTAAGCAGCAGTAGTGCTGAAAAGGATCTGTGGGTTAGAGTAGCTCACAAATTAAATATGAACCAACAATGTGAGGCAGTTGTAAAAAACACTAATGTCATTCTGGGGTGTATTAGCAGGAGTGTTGCATGTAAGACAAAGGTGGTAATTGTCTGGCTTTACTTGGCACTGGTGAGGCCTCAGCTGGAGTAGTGTGTCCCATTCTGGGCACCACACTTCAAGAAAGATGTGGACAAACTGAAGAGAGTCCAGAGAAGAGCAACAAAAATGGTAAAAGGCTTAGAAAACCTGACCTATGGCTAAAGGGTTAAAAAAATGGGTATGTTTAATCTTGAGAAAAGACTGAGGGGGAACTTGATAACATTCTTAAAATATCTTAAGGGCTGTTGTAAAGAGCACAGTGATCTCCACGCCCATGTCCACTGAAGACAGGACAAGATGTAATCAGTTTAAATCTGCAGCAAAGGAAAATTAAGTATGAGATTAGGTAGGGTTACCATTCGTCCGGATTTACCCGGACATGTCCTCCTTTTCGCGCTAAAAATAGCGTCCGGGGGGAATTTGTAAAGCACTCACAATGTCCGGGATTTCCCCCTCCCCCGGCAGAGCGAGCGGCTGGGAGGGCTGCAGAAAAATCCCGGGCTGGACTCCTGAGCAGCTGTAGAGGAGCCGGAGCCGCCCTGCATTCTGAGTTGGCCTCTCCTGCAACCCGGTCCGGCAGCACTGTGCAGGGCCAGGGACCGGGTTTTGTTGTGCAGGGCCAGGGACCGGGTTTTGTTGTGCTGGGAAGCGCAGCCACGTGTCCGGCTCGGCTGCACAGAGCCCAACACCCTGTTCTGAGCAGCAGGGTAAGGGGGCCAGGGAGGTTCTGGAGGGGGCAGTCAAGAAACGGGGGGGGGCTTTTGGGAGGGTGGAGAAAGTTTTGGGCAGTCAGGGTACAGGTAGGGGGTAGGGTCCTGGGGGGCAGTTGGGGGGGGTCTTAGGAGGGGGCAGTTAGGGGACAAGGAACAGGGAGGCTTAGGGGTGGGGTTCTGGAGGGCAGTTAGGAGCAGGGGTCCCAGGAAGGGGCAGTCAGGGGACAAGGAGCAGGGGGGTGGGGAGCTGGGAGTTCTGGGGGGGGGCTGTCAGGGGGCAGGAGTGGGGAGAGGGATCGGAGCAGTCAGGGGACAGGGAGCAGAGAGGTTTAGATGGGTTGGGAGTTCTGGGGGGGGGCTGTCAGGGGGCAGGAGTGCGGAGAGGGATCGAAGCAGTCAGGGGACAGGGAGCAGAGGGGTTTAGATGGGTTGGGAGTTCGGGGGGGGGCTGTCAGGGGGTGGGGAGTGGTTGGATGGGGCGTGGGAGTCCCAGGGGTCTGTCTGGGGGTGGGGGTGTGGATAAGGGTTGGGGCAGTCAGGGGTCAAGAGGCAGGGAGGCTTAGATAGGGAGTGGAGTCCTGGGGGGCAGTTAGGGGCAGGGGTCCCAGGAGGGGGCAGTCAGGGGACAAGGAACGGGGGGAGGGTTGGGGGTTCTGGGGGGGGCGGGAAGTGGGAGGGGCAGGGGCGGGGCTAGGGCGGGGCTCCTCCCGTCCTCTTTTTTGCTTGCTGAAATATGGTAACCCTAGATTAGGAAAATCTTTCTAACAACCAGGGTAGTCAAGCTCTGAAATAGACTTCCAAGAGAGGTTGCAAACCCCATCACTGCAGGTTTTTAAGAACAGAGTAGACAAACATCTTTCAGGGATGGATATACGTGGTCCTGCCTTAGCACTGGGAGATGGATGAGATGACCTCTTGAGGTCCCATCCAGCCCTACATTTCTGTGATGTCATTTCCACCATTTTTGACTGAAATTTGGTGAGGACATCTTTCAAGCTTTCTATGTAAACTATCCCAAACCCTTGTCCTGATCCAGCCTGTCACCCTTATTATTAATTTCCAGTACTGTCCACAACATTCTAGAATCTAGTCCCATTCCAGACAGAAAAGAAGGTACAATCACATCCTTGAGATGCTCACATCAAAGCCTGAACACAATCCAGATGCAGATCTAAATACTGCCTCCTCAGCCCACCTCCAGTGACAATGAAACCTCACAGGAGCTACCCATTACGGGGTGGGAGTGTAAAGAAGAAGACATCTGATGCATCCCCCTAGCAGAACTGAAGACCAGAACCATCAAATAAGAAATCAAACTGATTGCCTATTTATATAAAAATCTGTTCAAACAATCTGTCTATAACCATTTTCAGTTATTCCACCAAATACTTAAAAGCTTTAGACATTTAGTCAAATACCCAAGTGAAATGGATATTTGATCATATGACTAAGTAGTTTGATGGAATAACTGTAAAACAATCTTTTAAAAAAAATTGGGGAGTGGCTGATAAGGAATAATAGGGAATATTGGCACCATTCTCCATGAGCACCTTTAATTTATTGTAGGAAGGAGCTACTTCACAGAATACCATTAGTATTAGATTTCAGGAAAACTAATTTGGGGAAATTTAAAAAATCTTATCATGTGAGAGTCAAAGTGAGGAGTTAATAAAACCCACCAGTGTGGAAGGAATCTGGGGAGTCTTTAAAGGACACTGTCGATAAGGTGCAACAGACTGAAAAAGAAAAATGCAAGGAGCAAGAAGTGGCCAATATGGTTTCACAGAGAGATGTCTCAAACATGGGAAGTTTTAGATAGGAAAAGGAAAGTAAGGAGGGAACCAAACAACAATATGCAGAGACTTTTTTAATTTATAAGGGGAAAGGTAGCTAATAATTATATTAAGGTCGCACTTTATATTAAGGTTCTGATTTATAAATGGTTTATAAAGTGTTAATAAATTATTAGTACATGATATAAATGTGTTACAGAGCTGAGTAATGTATTAGAGATGGTTATAAACACATCTGCAGAAGGCATTATTGCTGATTATAAGACAAAATTATAAGAAATCTTTTGACCAGTTGAATAGTATAACAATCGATAACAATTGATTAACCATTTATTAAAAGATCTATTAATCCTTTACATACCATTTATGAATGGAACCTTAATATAAAGTCTGACCAACAATAAAAATAATACTTTGCCCTTATATAATGCCTTCTATGTGAGGATTTCTATAAGGGTCTGAGCACCAATAAATTAGTACTCATGATACTCTTGTGAGATAGGGAAATTTATTACCCTCATTTTACAGAGAAAGGGAATTTGAAGAGGAGAGAGAGAAGGTGAATTGGCTATTGTCATGCTGGAAATCCAAGACAAAGTAGGCATAGCCTCCCTCTCCAAACTCTCAGTTCCAGGCGTTAGCCATATTCTTCTACAGTAACGATGAAATAATCCAGGTGACTAGTGGGCTTGCCATTAGTTGTCACAGAGGATTAATGCCTTGACCTGTTTGCAACGGGAGACATATTACACAGAGAAAGAGAGAAAGCCATCATCAGAAATACCCTCTTGATATTTCTGCAGTGCTACATCATCCAACCTCTTTCAGATCAGATCCTGATCACCCAGTTGAGCTAACAGTTCCACAAAATGGGAAACAACAGCCTAGGATAGAATTTAAATTAATCTATTTACTAGATTCTCTCATTTTGATAATTATATGACCGTATATATGATGATGATGAATTGAAAAATAATAACAGGAAATGATAGCCAGACAGGGACTTGTAATAGAGCTACTTTTTAATCTATCATGCTTACATGTAATTTCTACCACACAGTGTTTTATGAGCTTGTTAGCAGTCTAGCAGGGCTTGCAGAATATGGCAGGCGGAACTGCAGTAGCTACACGCTCCCTTAAGACCAATGTGTGTCAGTTACTGTTGCCACATCAAGCAGCACATGTCCTGTGTCTAGATGATTGGCGGAGTGTGGGATGACTCAGAGTATGATCTCCCCACCCCCCACTCCTCCACACACAGACACACTTTTAGGGAGAGAGACTGAGTTTTTAATTGCCAAGTAGAAATTTCATCATGTAATAAAGAGGGAGATGTTTGCCTAGAAATGTATTCGAGTGTTGCCCTTGAACTGCTATTGTTATGACTCGGTTGACAGATTCTGCCAGTTTTTGCTTAAATGAACAGAAGAAAAACCCTGTATATATCAGCCCATTAGCACTTGAGCATTGCCTTTAGGGATTCCCCCCATTCCTGATGATGCATGTGTCATCTGCAGCCAAGCTCCGAACAGGCTGGGGCTGAATACTCACCCTGCCTGTGTCCTACTACTGTCTACCAGGTAGATGAGGGGATACCCCTTAGTTCCTCCTGTCATAACTATAAAGGGAAGGGTAACAGCTGTCCTGTGTGCAGTACTATAAAATCCCTCCTGGCCAGAGACTCCAAAATCCTTTTCCCTGTAAAGGGTTAAGAAGCTCAGGTAACCTGTCTGGCATCTGACCAAAGGACCAATAAGGGGACAAGATACTTTCAAATCTTTGGGGGGGAGGGCTTTTGTTTGTGTTCTTTGTTGGGGAGTGTGTTCCCTCTCGGGACTGAGAGGGACCAGACATCAATCCAGGTTCTCCACATCTTTCTAAACAAGTCTCTCCTATTTCAAACTTGTAAGTAAATAGCCAGGCAAGGCGTGTTAGTTTTCATTTGTTTTCTCAACTTGTAAATGTACCTTTTACTAGAGTGTTTATCTTTGTTTGCTGTACTTTGAACCTGAGACTAGAGGGGAGTCCTCTGAGCTCTTTAAGTTTGATTACCCTGTAAGGTTAATTTCTATACTGATTTTACAGAGATGATTTTTACCTTTTTCTTTAATTAAAAGCCTTCTTTTTAAGAACCTGATTGATTTTTCCTTGTTTTAGATCCAAGGGGGTTGGATCTGTATTCACCAGGAGTGGGAGGGAGGAAGGAGGGGAATGGTTAATTTCTCCTTGTTTTAGATCCAAGGGGGTTGGATCTGTATTCACCAGGAGTTGGTGGGAGGAAGGAGGGGGGAATGGTTAATTTCTCCTTGTTTTAAGATCCAAGGGGTTTGGATCTGTATTCACCAGGGAATTGGTGAAAGGTTTCTCAAGGCTTCCCAGGGAGGGAATGGTGGCAGCGGGACCAGAGCTAAGCTGGTAGTTAAGCTTAGAAGTTTTCATGCAGGCCCCTACATTTGTACCCTAAAGTTCAAAGTGGGGATACAGCCTTGACACCTGCCAGTAAATCAAAGATGTGGTGTAAGGCTCTGAAATAGTGGGTCCATTCAACCAGTCATCTCAAAGAATCAGTTACTATGGTAACCATTCTTTTTTTCAATTTGTCTGTCTGTAAAAAGTATTATTTTTATTTCATTACTGTATCTTTGAAAATCACTTTTGAGCCTCTCACCTCAGGATCACCAGTTCACACCCAGCCCAGGTTGGTAGAGACCAAAATTATTGCTATCTTGATGCCTTTTTGATGGCCAATGTGAATATAGTTGGTCTCAGTTCAATATGTAGTGACAGGTGTCCACATTCTGAAAAATACTAGTACATTTAGCACTGATTGGCACCCTTATTGGCAGAAGAAATTGGCCAAAAATTTAATGGATGTGAGGAATGTCCACTACTCTCTCACCAGCTAAGGTAACTCCTTGTGGAAAAGGGCAAATGTGAAAGCATCAATATTTTCTGCCTATGCTGTTCCTGTCTGGTGAGTAAAGAGATGCTCTCAGTCTCTAGGGCTTTCAATTTGGCACATCTCAGGGGAGATTTTCATTTCTAGCCTCATTTTTGCAGACACACTTTTGCAGCTGCAATTCATTGTGTCACATCTGAACACCTGCAATCATCTCTGGCTTCAAAAATTCACCCCGAAAAATGGAGACTGGGTCAGGCCTTAATGAAAATCAGGCCCTTTTTGAGCAGAGCAATAATAAACTATTTTAGAAGAAGTTTAGTAAAAACAAAAGCCATACTAGTGCAATACTGTTAACTGGTAAGCATTAGAGACCGAGGAAGAGACAGCAGTAATCTCTGTGTATTGCATTTTACAGGTTTTGTACAGGGCTTTTCTTTTCTTTCTCTTTGTTGAAAAATCCCTCCATTTCTTCTTATGCCTGACAAACAGCTATAACCATGTTAAATCATTTATTTGTGATACAGGAAAGGGTTTTATTTATGCCTCTGAAGTTAGTTGAAAGTCTTCGAAACATGAAATTTATAACAAGTTCAAAATAGGTGAATTACACTCCAAGTAAGTGTTGGCAGCTCTTTATCTTTTCCTTGTTTTCCATATTTAATTCCACCCTTGAAGTGTGGAATATGCATCATTTCCCCCTCATCTCTCTCTGGTTCACATCAAGTGAAGTGTTTTGAATTAATTATGTTAAATTATTAATAGCCCATGATTTGAAAACATTACAGGATTTGAGTAATGTTGTATCAGGCACCGTATGATAATTCTGTGGTTTTCATACAGTGGAGAACACTTCCACTTGATAGGTAAAAATGAGGGCTGTATTCCAGAAGCACTGAACTCAGTTTGTTGTGAAACTGCGGTGACTAGAAGTCATTAAAGCCTGTTTTACATTTGAAGAAAATCTCATCTTCAAACCTGAGAAGAAAAAAGACAACCCTTTTGCAAGTGATTCAGAGAGACTGAGATTGACCAGACCCCTTCGCAATTCTGGGCATGCTCCATTTCTTCTCCTGTTTATTTCCCCAACACTGACTTCTATCCTTGAATTATAATGACCCTCCTTCCAGTATGAGCAGTATGGACATGGCTTTCTTTAGAACTCCAAATCACTTCTCCAAGTACTAGCCAGAGGGGGTTGTTTGAGTGTGATGAGAGGCACTCCCTTGCCCAGCTTTCTCAACACCCAGTGGCCCCCAAATGTGAGCAGAGTATCGTTTTGCTGATGACCATAATAGGTTTTCTAGAAATAATACAAGTTCCTACAGAGCATTTAATTAAAATTAGTCCTTATACTGTGTACTGAAATGGAAGGTGTAATATCCCAACTTTTTCCATTTATGCTGTTGTTTCACAGTGTCACAGGTGTTCTTGTTGTAATCAGGACACAAACTGGCAGAACAGAAGCAATCTGCTCTGTAGTTTCCTCTGTTTCAAGTTCTCATAGTCTTGTAATTAGATCGAGTGAATGCAGCTCCTCAGCGGTAACTCGGCACACTGTGATACACTTTGGAGTGAGTCATAGCACTGGAACAAAGGTCTTAGCTCAGGGTGCCAAAGTGCTTACTGTCGGCGCAATACTGCAGTTCATTTATTATTATCCCTCTTGCTTAATTAATTCCATTTAATGGCAGCAGAATTTTGTTGACACTCTTTAACAAAGGTTTTAACTGGAATAGTTTTATTAGCTTGTTTACTTCAGAATGGCTTGCCACCTTTGATTAAACTCCATGTGGATTTATAACTATGTCCTCCCCATGTTTCTGTGACCTTTAAGGCACATCTGATAAAAAATAAAAGGTCATGGATTCCAAAAGGATCGGTTCTAATAATAATGTTAGGCAGGTTCCCCTTAAAGTGTATTTTTTCCTTTTTATTTTTTTCCCTGCGGTTTCAAATGAGGATGAAAATTAACATGAATAAAATGAATGGTTTAATTTTGCAGAAGAAAGAAGAGGGTTTACAGTGCTCCACTAGGGAAAAGGGCTTTTGTCTTTGTTGATGACCTAAACATGCCTGCCAAGGAGAAATATGGTGCCCGGCCTCCCATTGAACTGCTGCAGCAATGGATTGACCATGGCTACTGGTCTGACAGGTGCAATAAATATTAATTAGTGTGCTTGGCTACAGAGGAGTAATGATATACACTGCTTCTCTGAAGCGTTAAATTGTGGTGTTAGTCTTTTATAATTCCTCATCTTCTCAGTCACAACAGGAAAACATTTTGAGTTACACGATTCCCTGTATAGGAAAAGGAATAAAGGTTTATATGTTGCAGTGAATAACAGCAAACACAATGCAAGCCTTAGCTGAGAGTGCCACAACAAGCATTTTCATGTTTTTAAGAAAACACCATTAGTACTTAAGCTGGTACAAAACTGTTTCAAATAAATTTTTATTTCTCGGTTGTTAAGGACTGCAACTAAAACATTTGTCTTTCAATTAATGATTTTATTTAAGGTTAAAATGTAGTTGAAAACACTTCTATTTTGTACCCAGTGTTTAGAGGAGCAGTGTAAAATAGAGCTATGCATTTTTTTTACATGATTTGGTTGAATATTGTTATAGGAAAGACTTCAGCATCTTACTGGTTTATGTCTATTACATTTTAGTGAGGAAAAGTTATGTAGTTTAAGCGCAAGCCTAGCAAATGTATTAATATTTTTTAAAATCTAGTAATGGAAGAACACAAAACAGTCATGGAGACTCTATTAAGTGCTCTAATGTTAGTCGAAAGGAGCAATGCTTTATACAGAGAGATTTTTAATAGCTTTTTTTTAATGGTTTAAATATATACATCTGAAGTTGAACAAAACGACTACTATTTACTAGGACAAAGGAGCATTAATTAAAAATTGGTATTTTCTGAATCATTCTTTATCATAGATAACACATATTTAAAGCTTCTCTAGGAACTAATTTGTCAGAATATCATTACATGTTTTCACTTATTGAAGATCTTGTTTTCTAATGAAATGTTTGAAGTTTTATTGCAACTTTATTTGGCAGTCTTTGCCTGTGTGCTCTTTGCACACCCTAAAATAGAAAGGCCTGAAACTTGGTGTGGTATCTGAGCCTGGCAGGGAACTTCTGCCCTTCCTCCTCTCCTCAGTGCAGGCACACAAATGGTTTAAATCTTCTCATCTGCTTTTCTGTGATACAACTGCAAAAAATAAAGAAGCAACATGATAGTAATTCAGGTGATTTCAAAATGTGCTGTTTTCTCCAAGCTATAGAATACATGCCCAAATTGAAATTGAACTGCCGTTTGCCACATCAGTAGAAGTGGTGCAGTATTTGATATAGATGAGGTACTGAACTTTGAAAATAGTGACTGAGCATATACGTTAAAGACTTATAAAAATCTCTTCTCTCCCCTTCCCCTCCACTGTTTCTAATGAATACGGCAGAAGTCCCATTTACTTCAGTCGGAAAATGACACTTTAGCTGTGAGCAACATTCTTGTTACCTGCTGTACAAGCTATAAGCAGGAATTTTGGGAGAGGCAGATATGAGGCATTAGGCACCTGGCATGCAGTAAGAGGCTGGTTCTTTTTTTTCCCTTTTTCTTCTTCTTCTTCCTTATGACAGTCCATAACAAGCAAATATTTGCTGATACTGTCTGACAACATAGCCACAGGAGTAAGCAGCTGAGGTATTGCTAGTATCTTCTCACTGCCCAAGAAGGCCATGGTTTTCTAAGGTGGTCAAAATATTGTTGGCAAAGCCATTAAGAATGCTTGATGGGAGAGATCTGCTGGCGCAAGGCCCTGTACTTCATCAGATCCCAACCTCTTCTATCAGCCCAGTTTCAGTAGCTTTTCGGTCTCCTAATGTCAACTTCCTGACTTCAGAACAAAGAATGTCTGCACTAGGAACTCTGTCATTTGAACATCATGCACAATACACAAAGACAAGCTGGTATTCAATCTTCAGAGTTTATCTCAAAGGTGAATACAGAATTCCATAACTCCCAGGGATTGTTATTTCCTTCTGCTTGCCTAAATCCTGTACTGAGAAGGAAAGGTTCTACCATGAACTGACACCAGGAAGGCAGCCTGAGTCTACTTGGAGAGGACTAAGCTGTCTCAGAAGGTCCTTCAGCCTTCTTTTTTCTTTTTCTTCTTCTTCGATGCAGCAGACAAAAGATGCCAAGTCTACTATTGCTAAATAGCTCTGTCATTGCAATGCAGAATTCCAACTAAGTGAAAGGTTTACCACGAGTAGCACTGCCCTACTGCCTACCCCAGAATCAAGGCATACTCTACAAGATCAATGGCCATCTTGTGTGCTGAAAAGGCCTCCTCACCTGTGGATGAAATATGTAAAGCAGTAACATGATCATTCAGTCACCCTTTATGTTACATTATAAGCTGGATATGTCAATTTCCTCTGATTTGGAAGGAGAATCATCCATATCTAGTAAAGGTCTGACTTTAGAAAGTATATTTAAAATATATTCGTCATTGACTGGTAACTTGTAAGCATGTTTATCTTGTCAGTCCTTTATTTTTTATAGTGTTTTCCCCCCTCCCTAAACTGCATATTGACCTCATTGTTCCCTGTAGCGAAACCTGGAGACAGAAAAAAATGTCCTACTTGTTAGTTTCTATTGTTCTGCAAAGACTTATCACAAATCTCGGGTTACTGATGGGCACCTCCTGCTGGTTAGGTACTGCAAATTCCACAGTGTAGCCTGGTCTGCATAAATAGGGGTCTCCATGATACTAACTTGAGCCAAATTGTCTGTCTGTATTTGAAGAGGGTGGGGCCTCTGGGCTTCTACTCCCTCAAATCCTTTCTGTGTAGTCCCAGATTTAATAACCTCAGACGAGATAGACAGTAATGATGCCAAATGCTTACCAGTTCACCTTGGGGCTTGCCGAACCTATTCTGCCTGGCCAGTGTACCAGAGGTGTACTGCCTCCTCATAGGCATGGGGAATCAGTGACTGATCTTCTTGAGAGCAGTTTCCCTGAAGCTTTCCATGAGTTTCTCTTGGGATCTGTGGAACTACTGTGCTGTCTCCCAGAACTGCCCAGCCATTGGAACTTCCTGCCTTTAAACCCTTATTCCACCCTTGACATAATTGACAGGCCCAGAAGGCAGATCCAGCCATGCCCACAGCAGCTCTTTAACCTCTTTGCCAACTGGTGCAGGATTTATACACCCTGCCACAAAAGTGTTCTCCAATCCAACCCACCGTCTTGATTTTTGTGCATGAATCTCCCTAAAAATCATAAACTCTTAGAAACAAAATGTTCATATTGTTTGTATTATCATTTGGAATTTCACCCATTTTGTTTTTATTTAAGTAATCATGAGAACTTTAGAGCCAGGACCCCAATCTGCACATGCTTCTCTAAGTTGCTTTTCCATTTCCCTGGTCCTCAGGCCTAAGGGCGGCTCCCAATTTCAGCCGCTACAATAGTCCTTTAAGGATTCTTGTGCTGGTCTACGACTGCTGGAGTGCATAGTGCTTTTGCTCGACTTCTTCCTGCTCCCAGCCTGGCCAGGGAACACCCCCAATACCTGGGGCAAGGGGAGAAGCAGATGGTGTATTTCCATCTATGCCAGCCTTATTCCACCTAAAGTTTCCTCAAGGAAATACCTAACTGCCATGTTAGAATGGCTCTATCCCCTGTGCTGCCAGAGCAGTGCAAAGGGGCTACAGCCAGTATCTGGCCCTTGGAATATATCCATCTAGCAGGAAGCTGAAGGAGAGGGTCGTTTGGTCGTGCTCCCCTGACGGAGTGCTCTGATCCATCTGCCTCCACAGCATGAGGAAGGCTGCACCCTCTAGAGAGGATTGTGAATGATCTCTGTATGAGAGAAATTAACAAGCACAGCTAACTTTTCTAGCGATCAAGCTGTTATGACTTTTAATTCCCTTTTTGTCATCTGTTTAAAATCCATTGAGAATCCACAAGGTGCACTTCTATTTGTTTCTCTAGGTTTATTTGTTTGTGTCTGTATTTAACACATTTACAATGTCTATTGTGGGTAGGTCTCCTAAATATGCTAATGAACGCTTTGAAGAGCACACAAAAGCCATGCAAAAGCTGGGAGTGGGAGGGGGAACTAAAAGTACTCTTATGAGGGAACAGAGATCTTCATTTGGAACCAGGAAGTCTCACGTGCTATAATTAAATGCACTGCCAACATAACACAGGTGTACACCACACGAATAGTTGAATAAATCTGATTATGAGAGGTATCATCATGCTTCTGTGTTAGCAGTGCATTCATCCTGAAGTTCATTTGTGCACCTGTTATATACTTGGGTCTCTGTATTCTAGCAAGTTTAAAGATATTTAAGCAGTTGAGCATCTACATCTAGTAGACCATATGTTACAGCGAGGCTATGAGATGGGAAGAGAAAGATGTCAAGATGTGCTCAACGGAGGTAAAGAGCTAAATATTCTGGGAAGCACAGAAATAGACTTGAGTTGTGTCGATGATAAGGAAAAAATACTGCCTAGATGCAGGCAGAATGAGGTGAGTAATTTTTCAATATCCATGAGAAATGAGGAACTCCCAAAACATCTCTGTTTTTTTAACACTAGAAATTAATTTCTTTTAACAAACATCTCTACAGGAGCATATGCACTTGTATGTTCAAAGATTTATTTACAGGCGTCATTCCTGAGGAAAGGATCTATCAAAAAGCTGCATGTTAAATGCCCTCCTGAACACAATCAAGCTTGTCTTCAGTTTGATTTCTTCAATTAACCAGTCCCCCAGGGTCCAGGTCACTGAGAGCAGACTGTCCTCAACTCTTTAAACCTGGGTCTCTTCATTTCCATGGTCCCAGTGAAACATTATAATCTTGGAAGGAGGTGGCGGTCCCTGATATAGTCCAACCCCAATCTCTAAAGGGCTTTTATTGAATATGACCTAGATTTTGATTTCTGATCCAAAAGCAGTGGAGTTTGCAAAACAAAGGTAAAGATGTGTTCACCTTGGCCTTTGCTGCTTATGAGGCTGGTTGGGGCTGCATGCCACACCAATTGCAGCCCTTTTTGAAATGGGCATATTCAACTCTAGGTAGAGTGTATTGTGGTGGCTCTGACCTGGAGAAGACATAAAGATGGGTCACAGTCCTCATCTGAGAGGAGAAGTTTCCTTCCTCACCATTCTGGCAATCTGCATCCAGGAATCCAGCATGATCACACAACACTGACAACCTCATCATAGACAAAGGACTGGATTTTTGCAAGTTCTTCAAAGTATTTTCTCCTTCCTACAAACATTACTTGCGTCTTTCCTGGGTTTAGCTTGAGCCAACTGTTCTTCATCCATCAGCTTCCTTCTTCCAGGCATAGAACACTTTCATGATGGCTCTATCAGAGAAAAAGGAGATCTACAGTAAAGAGTACTCTGCATGTAGGTGGCAAATGATGAATCTGTGGTTTCTTATGATTATTCATGTAGATATTAAAAAGGAGGGGAGAGAGAATTGAGCTACGTGGAAGGAAATCCACATCATAGTGGCCATAGTGTCAAGGAGCGGATAGTCTGGTGGCACCTTAAAGACTAACAGATTTATTTGGGCATAAGTTTTCCTGGGTAAAAACCCCAAAAGAAGTGGGGGGTTTTACCCAGGAAAGCTTATGCCCAAATAAATCTGTTAGTCTTTAAGGTACCACCGGACTCATCGTTGTTTTTGTGGATACAGACGGCTACTCCTCTGATATAAGCTGATCACAGCTTTCTGGGATCTGTATCATAGGAACGGGAAGATATAGCTGAGTGCTACCATATTTACTCTTATTCACTCGGATCATGTCCAAAATTAGCATCTTGTTGGTCACTTGTTCTATATCACATTTTAAAAAATGACGGGCTTCAGTGCCCTCCTCTCCAGAATCGTGTATCCTGGGGTCATTGAACTTTGAGGAATCTGACAGAGATGCTAACCCAACTTTTGCTGCTGGCTGCTCAATTACTTGTAAGAGACTGAAAAATCCTGACTTTCCCTCCACATGTGGGACTCAGTGCAACAGGCATGGAACTTTGCCACTCTGCACAGCTGTATTGTGAGAAGACATATATGTTTGCACACACCTGGTGTTATTTTGCTAATTATTTAAATAAACAAAAAACATTATGTAAATGGGAAAACCTAGGGGAAAATTGATGAATTTACACTCCTCTACTTACCTATTCATGTCTTTGTCATTTCTCTCTCTTTCTTTTCCTTCCCTACATATTTAAATAGTATGTTACCATTATAATTTCTTTTTTGAAGAATGAAAAACTTCTTGTTGTATTTTGTCAGTTTTATGCATAAAATTGTGTAAAATTCTACAGCTATATATATATCTACATGTCATCAGCACTGTATGACGAAAAAAGTCAGAGACTGTTATATCTTGACTCAGAAGCAAAGGAGATAAATGCAGGGGGAGCTGATTTAAACACAGCTGTCTGCTGTGGTGACTTTATTGTTCTGGCAACAAACAGGAGCAAATGGAAGTGAGGCTCTGCACTGAGTACAGAGTGTCCAACCATTTAAAGGGGCAGGACATCACACAGATCACTGCTGAATTTGACCTGGAGACTTCCCTCCCAAAGAGTCAAAATTCCATCCAGTGCAAAGCAAGTGCTTTGGAGCAGGAATAACTTGCTCTGGGAGCATTGCAGGGCTTGTGGCTTCCTTGTGGGGTTAGTGGGAGGTGGGGCAGATTGAAGAGAGACAAATAAATCCTCCTTACACATACACACACACACACTGAAAATCAAAGTTGGTGAAGCACTAAAATATTCTGGCAGCACATAAGACTGCATAACACACTACATCATTTATTATTTCTTCACACAGTAGAACTAATCATGAGATTATAAAGTTAAATTTATGTATATCATATTTTGAAAACTACCAGAGCCAGCTGTGTGGGCTGTTTATACTTGATCTATTAATGAAAGATCCCACTTGGCAGGCACAAAATCAAAAAAGAAGAATATGTTGCAAGCCTTTCTTTATGCTGATTTTTGGGAAAGTATTTAGCAGTTTCCTTTAATTTTCAGAGGTTTAATTTTTCATTTTATCCTCCATCGTCTAACATATTGTTTTAGAAGATTGAGGAAGAAAAAGTTAGGTTTGTATAATTCCCCAGCGCTGTGGGATTCTTCCTTATAAAGGACAGTTTGAGTTGCACAAGGGACGAGGAGGGGAAAATTAAGGTCCTGCCCTGGCCATTCCATAATTCAGAATGTATTTGGCTGAATTGATTTCTACCTCACAATTGCACTAGTGAACTCTGTGTATTAAATATACAATACATTCAATATATGTCTTGCGAAATGGACTACTACTTTTCTCTTTGGATTCACAAATCAGAGGGATGACATATCTTCCAAAAGATAAGATGCTTCAAGGCTAAGCCACCATCACTCCACTGTCTATTGTTACATTGTGTATACACTACATACAGTATTTTTCCATGTAAAAGGGGAAAACATTGGGTTTCCAGAGTCTTGCTTCTACTTACACAGCATCCATGCTCAAAGGCCTTAAACCACATAATAGCCCTTCTCAAACCCCAGAGAGCTGGTTGAAACTCCCTCCAGACACTCTTACTGGCGAGTCTTCAGTTGGCTAATGCACATTATTCGACTGTTACATGAGTTGCTCCTCCCTCCCAGATGCTGCCTCTAGGGATATGTCTACACTGCAGCTGGGAGCAAGACTCCCAGCCCCGCCAGACCGGGTCATGCTAGTGGGGCTCGAGCTAGCATGCTAGAAATAGCACTAAGGACATTGCTGTATAGGCAGAGGCTCAGGTTAGCCACCCAGAGTCTGAGCATGGGTGGCTAGCCCAAGCCTCTGCCAGTGCAGCAAAGTCCACACTGCTATTTTTAGCGCGCTAGGCTAGCATGAGTCTGTCTTCCTAAACTGAGCGGCTTGCTCCCAGCCGCAGTACATCCTTTGGTGACCATAGCCCCTTCTCCCTAGGGGAATGAGGGATAGAGCTTGGAAACCAAACAGAGATCCCGCTCCTATTTCTCTCTCTTTCTCTTTCAGATCCTACTGTTTTCCAGAGCACTGTGTGCCAGCACTCCTGAAATGTTATATAGTTACTTCTCACCACTTTTAAACATCCCTCCGTCACTGGAAACATTTTAAAACACAGTTTCCTCCAGTTTACAAATGATGGTATGGCATTAACATGCTCTGAGAAACAGGAAAGTATTATTTTTGAAATGGTGTGGTAGGAAGAGACGTCCTAACATTTCAGGAGTACTGCTACTCTTACATTTACATCAGCACTCCTGGAAAATAACACAATTTAATGCACTGTTTCCCTTTTCAACCGGTGAGTCACAAGCAGATCTATAGACTTGTCCTTCCCACAATGATTTTTGTTCTGCCACTGGCTAAATCATGCACCAGTGATAAGGCCCTTACTAGAGCTGCTTGAAATGTTTTTGAAAAATCTTCCTGGCCAAAAATAGACTTTCATCCAAAAGTATTCAGGGGAAAATGTTTTTTTTAATGAATTATTTTGAATTTTTGATTGTTTTGTTTCAAAATTTCATTTTGCTTTGTTTCAAATTGAAAACTGGAAAAATGTCAAATATTCAAACTTCCAAATGTCCATTTCCTGGTCGTTTTCCTTGGGAGTGAAATAATGAAATGAAGAATGTCCAGAGTTTGTTTCCTCCCTCTTACTCCCCCGCTTTTTCCACTCTGTAATTTTTCAGAACTTATTAAGCTCTGTAAAAATTACAGAATGGGAAAAGGAAAAGTGAAACACTGTAACTTTGCCCCTCTGTAACATTTCAAAAGTACAGAAAGTTTTGAAACTCTGGAATGGAAAAAGGAATAAAAAACAAAAATGTATAGAAGGAAAAAGTGACCAAAAAAAGCCAGCCATCAGCTATCATGCATTTTATTGCACTCACTGGTGGAAAAAAGGGAGGAAATCCAAAATCCAAAATAAAAAAAAATCTGTTTTCAAAAAATGAACAAAACAAAAATTTCAGTTTGAATTGAAATGAAAATGTCTATTCATTTCATTCAGAAATTTTTCCATGAAATGTTTCCATTAAAATGTTTCATGGGAAAAACTGGGTGTCTGGACAAACTCTAGCTATTAGGGACCCCCTAGACTGTCACTAAAGAAAATGGTAGAGCGCTGTCATTATGGCCAAGCAGCTAAAGGCTTCACTGCCCCTATCTGGTTGCAGTGACTTACATACCCGCTTAGAGGGGCTATGCAATGGAACTCATTGGTGGCACCATTACCCAGTGCTTTGTTTCAGGTCACAATCTCTCCCCTGCTTTTTCTGTGTCTGAATGGACCTCTGCAGTTTTCTAGTGCTAACAGGAAGCAGTAAAAAATCTGGACCAAGAGAGAGACTGATTTGGTCCATTCACACTTGCTGCTTTTCGGGGTCTCAGACAGTTTCCATGTCCCCCTCCTCCCCATCCCCAAGAGGAAGAGAAGAAACGTTGAGGAGCAGTAGAACTTTCCCATATTGTGATCCATTCTGTACCTTTGTCCACAGCACATTTCAGGTTGAAATTTACCAGATTTGAGTAAAATGAATTTTGAGATCTGAGAGACTGCTGCTGCGAGGGATGGTGGGAATTAACAATGAATGTATCCGTGCACAGAGGGAGAAGAAATAGACAACAAGCCTGGTTGGTAATGCTCTTGTGTCTTGTTGAAATATAATAAAACAAAACAACCCCAATGACAGAAGAGTATTCATTTTTCACAGACAAAAGGAGAGTCACAGAAAGCCTCGATAAATAAAGTAGGACTGAATCTCTACTGTGCTCTGCCTGGGTAACTCTGCTGAAATCAGAGTTGTGAGGGCACAAAAGTGAAGTTACAGAGTGGAGAATCAGGCCGCAACATGTGAACAAAGGAAAAGGGACCTGATCACTTGTGTGTAAATACGCAGTATATATTGAATGTATTGGCTGTTCCTCCCTTCCCCAATCCATACTTGCTCTTTCCCCACACTGCCGAATTGAACATGATGGCCTCTGGAGAATAAATGCTTTCTTGGATGGCTCTTGCGCAGATCACTGCATCTTGCTGTTGCGGGGTTGTTTGTTTGGAAGGAGATGACATACGGAAGCAGCAATTTATTCTTTAAACATTTTTCACTGACTGATAGTTGAGGGATTTGCCTTCTTCCAGTAATTTGAGAATGTAAATTTTAATTTGCTACTCCTTAAATGCTTAACTAAACTCCAAGGACAGTGATTTTAAACTTAAACATTTAGAATGACAATAAGGCTTCTATTTGCCTTAGAAAAGAGCTCTTTCTGACAGCATCAGAGGCTTCAGATGGAGACAGTTACCTATTAATAACAAAGTGAAAAGCTTCCCCTCCACTACCCCCCCTTCATTTGCAGTAAACAGCATAGCCTGTCCTTATTTTGTGGATATGGCTTTATAATGCTTTCTGAGGTGCATTTAGTACCACCAGGATAGCATGGTGTGTTTTATATTAGCTATTAAACAGGACACATGGAGGGGAAGAGGAGGAATTTGTTCAGTTTGGGTAATTACACAAAAAAAGCCCTTTTAAGTTGTTTTTGTTTTAGATGCGGGAAAGATACTGGTGTGATACAAGTCAAGGACACATTCATGGTTGTAGCTATGGCCCCCCCTGGTGGTGAAACACATGAAGTGACTCTGGTTTCTACTGTAATCTCCATAGATAACTTTACTCGTGAAGCTGGAATATGATCTTCACAGCTAGAAGCTGATTGGCATTTTAACCAGGACTTTGACCCATCTCCGAACTGATATTCAAGAGTAAGACCTAGCAACTTTTCTGTTGTGTTCTATTCCAATATTTTCAATGGTGTGCACCATGCCCTCGAGTTAGCACTTGTATCCCATTGAAGTCAGTGGCAGTTGTGCCTCTTCCTATGGGAGGAGAAAACAGTGCATGGCAGTAATGTTCATCAATAAAGTAAAAACTTCTATTTATACATTAAACTAAATGCTCTGTGGTTTTCAGCTATATAAGTCATCAGTCCAATCATCAGTCATTTCCTGTATTTACATACAGGAGTTGCCAGACTGGGTCAGACTCAAAGTCCATTTAGGTTTCAGAGTAGCAGCCGTGTTAGTCTGTATCCGCAAAAAGAACAGGGGTAATTGTGGCACCTTAGAGACTAAGCATAAGCTCTAATAAATTTGTTAGTCTCTAAGGTGCCGCAAGTACTCCTGTTTTTTTTAAAGTCCATTTAGTTCAGTATCCTGTCTCTGACAGTGGCTAGTACCAGGTACTTCAGAGGAAGATGTAAGAACCCCATAGCAGGCGGCTATGCGGAGATGACCCATGCCTGCAGATAGCGGGGGGCAGAGTGAGGCAGTGGCTTCAGCAGATGTTACTGAGCATCATAGGCGTGCGCAGCCCATTTCATTAGGGTGTGCACCCAGGGAGCCCCGCCCTAGCCCCACCCCATCCACTCCCTCCTACTTCCCGCCCCGACTGCCCCCCTCAGAACTCCCAACCCCCCCTGCTCCTTGTCCCCTGACTACCCCCTCCTGGGACCCCTGCCCCTAACTGCCTCCCAGGACCCCACCCCCTATCTAAGCCTCCCTGCTCCTTGTCCCAACTGCCCCCCTAGGACCCTACCTCCTACCTGTCCCCTGACTGCCCTGACCCTTATCCACACCCCCGCCCCGGGACTCCCACGCCTATCCAACCGCTCCCCGCCCCCTGACAGAACCCCCAGAACTCCCGACCCATACTGCCGCCCCTGCTCCCTGCCTTCCCAACCCCTTTCCACACCCCGCCTCCTGACAGCCCCCCCCAGAACTCCCAACTTATCCAATCCTCCCCAGCTCCTTGTCCCCTGACCACCCCCTCCAGAGGCCCCCCCACCCTAACTGTCCCCCCAGGACCCTCCTTGCTTCCTGTCCCCTAACCCCTATCTACCCCGCACCCCCTGACACACCCCGGGACTCCCATGCCCCATCCAACCCCCACCTGCTCCCTGACTGCCCCCTCCAGAGACCCCCCCTGCCCCTAACACCCCCGCCCAGGATCCCACCCCCATCCAACCCATCCTGCTCCCTGTCCCCTGACTCCCCCCACCCCTTATCCAACCCCCCCTAGCCCCGGACCCTTACCATGGCATGAGATGAGGCTCCTAGCCTCCCCGTGGGGCCAAACGCTGCCCCGCGGGAGTGCGCACAGCCCCGGCCCCCAGAGCACTGCACACGCGGCGGCATGGCTCCAGGAGAGGGGGGAGGGTGTCTGCCTCCCCGCAGAGGCGAACACTTCCCCACGGGAACATGCAGCCCTGGACCCCAGAGCGCTGCGTGCATGACTGCAGGGCTCCAGGGGAGGAAGGAACGCAGGAGAGGGGCCGGCAGCTTGCTGCGCTCGGCCGGGCGCTCCAGCCCGGGAGCGCAGATCCCACGACTTGCCGCGCCTGGAGAGGGGGGCCATTTGCCCACCCCTGCATTAGGGTGTGCCCGGGCACACCCGGCACACCCCGTGCGCATGCCTATGCTTAGCATGCTCAGTACAAGGCAAGCAGCAAATCGGGGGCGGGGGAGTGATATGACCCCATTGCCTTTGCAGTTATGGAATATTCTGCACCCACATTAGCGTTCATACTGATCTCTAATAGTTAGACATTGGGATAATCCCTGAAGCACAAAGTTCAATACGCTGTCCAAAATTGACATTAATTATAACAACGCTGGATTTCTACTTATTTAGATGACTCTCCAATCCTTTTTTGAGCTAATAATTTAAATAGTAAAAAAGCACTATTTTATAAATGGTCGAATAAATACTACTTACTAATGTTCAGTCATGAGGAAACAGCAGACTTTGGAGCATGCCCTATATTCAAGAACAGACTTTCTCTCTGGGTCCTTACCTTATGATTTGGGGCAGAAATAAAATTAGCTTATGAGGATGGGAATTTTTGATCGGTTTCTCTGTAACATATTTTCCAGTTACTTTACTAGTCAGAGTTCATTTTCCTTGAGTCAAGTAGCCATTCTCTTATCCTCCTAGAAATGTTGGGAATGACTTAACAAGATGTGAGCTGGCACAAATGGGGAATGGTTGTACATACGTGATAGAACCTGACACTGGGGAAAGGTTTCAACAAGACAAGAGGTAAAGGCAGAGACTGAAATAATGTATGCCTTCAGTAAAAAATAAGGAAGCTAGCCCTGGGTAAGGAATAACTTTATACAGGAGAGAGATGAAGTAGAATGGCATCCGAAGAAGTGAGGTTTTTACCCACGAAAGCTTATGCCCAAATAAATCTGTTAGTCTTTAAGGTGCCACCAGACTCCTTGTTGTTTTTGTAGATACAGACTAACACGGCTATCCCCTGATTCTAGTTAGAGAGACACTGAGGCAGATACAGAGTAAGGAATAACTTTAATAAAGAAGAGAGGCAGTAAGGGGATGTTTTAAGTGGGCCATTCAGGTTGACAGAAGTGTCAAGAATAGACTCAGATGGGAATACAGCTGGTGTACTCTTTTTAGTAAGATCATATGGGGTGAAAAAACCATCTACAAATAGCTCAGCTAAGAGCCCTGGCCAACCCCTCAATACAAGCCGCTAGCACCAGAACCCCACCAAGAAGAGGTATCCAAAGGTGAAAACATGAAATGGTGTTAAATTATCAAATATTGTGTAGTAAAGAATGCCTATGGTTAATTGGAGCAAGTAGATCTTGTTTTTCTTTATTTTACATTATGTGCATTTAGTAGTGGATTCAATTTGTCCTAAGCTCCATCAGTCCAAGGACGCAGAGACTCTCCTGTTTCTATTTCAAATCATTATGTTTGACAACCCAGTAGACTATTTTGTTGCTCTTGCTATCACTAGGCTAGCCTGAGTCATATTCTTTTTCTGTATTTTACATTCAAGATAACACTGTTTTCCAAATACATGGTCCCTAATATATTTAGCTGGCAACAGAGCATCAGGTAAAGTAATTAATATCAAAGAGTTAACAGCCGAGGCTTCCTTGCATTGGAGAACTGCATTAGTTCTGAAATATCAGGTTTGTTATTTACTGAGGATTTCAATGTTCTGTGGAAAGTCTGTTCATCATATTTTTTCAAAAGTCAAGTCCCATCTTTGTAAATATAAGAGTCTATCTCTATTCCCATGTCATAACAGAGCAAAGAGGGCACAACAGCATGTCACTTCCTTGATCCATGTTCCATCAATTTGAATAAAACGGATAAGGTGACTCTAGAAGGGGCACCGTTACCTTCTGAGCACCCCAGTGTGGCGTGTGGCCCTGCTGTGGCCTGCCTCAGACATTTTCGCTTGGACTGGAACCTGGGCTCTAAGACCCACCCCCCCCACACCCTTGTTGGGTTTCAGAGCCTGGGCTCCAGCCCAAGTAGGAATCTCTACACTGCTATTTTTTGCCCCGCAGTGTGAGTGCTACAAGCCTGAGTCACTCAGGCTCTGAGATTCGCTGTCGCGGGGTGGTGGATTTTTTGTGGGTTTTTTTTGCAGTGCAGACATACCTTAAGCAGCCCACACAAGGAGAAGCCAAACACTTAACTTTACAGCTGAATATCTCCCTTTAATAAAGCCTTCTGAAAGGAGCACTTGTACAATGGTTTAAAGGCTCTTAATTCAGAGCCCACATAAAATTTAAAAGTCCCAAAACAAAAGTTTCTAGGCTCCAGCAGCAGCAGCTGCTTCTGTTGTAAGGGCCCAGGCTTCTCCACTGCCTGGATTGCTTTTGCAGTCTTTCTTTTGCTTGTTCAGGGTCTCTCCCAGATCTCCCTAGCAGGAGAGTTTTTGTCTAGTTCAGACTCCCTGAGAGCTTCTCTCTGCAGGAGCTTCCTTTCTGCTCAAGAGCTTTTCCAACTAAGCCTCTCCTAAGGTTAGGCCAAACTATAAACTTACAGCAGTATAACTATGTCACTCAGGGGTGTGAAAAATCCACACCCCTGAGCAACGCAGTTATAATGACCTAACCTCCAGTGTAGACAGCGCTTCTCCCATCAATGTGGAGGTGGATTAACTATGCAGTCAGGAGACCCTCTCCCGTCAGTGTAGTAGCACCATCACTGAAGCACAACAGCGGCACAGCTGCACGCATGAATCTGTGCCGCTGCTGTGTTTTACATGTAATCGTGCCCTAAGTCTTTGATTAGGCTCAGCTGCTGCTTACTTAATTAACTGCCTTTCAGCTACTTAGATAGTTAACTGTCCCCAGGTAAACTTGGGATGGTTCATTCCCTTCAGTGGAGCCAGCCACAGGCAAGCTGAGCGTCTGACTCCCTTAAAGGGTGAGGCTGTAACAGTGATCCACAGATCTCATCAATTTCAAGAAATCTAGCTTAGTTCTTCAGTGGCTTAGGGTTCTTTCCATGGAAATAAATAAATAAAAAAGTCTTCACAAATAGTGGTAGGATAAATCAAAGATTGTAACACTGTGCTTGTATTTCATTTATCATAAGGTTTTATGAAAGATCAAATTCTTCAGTCACATAAGAAACTGAACTGGATCAATATTTCTCCCGTTTGAATTCAATTTGTGCACAGATTCTTTTGTAATTGTATGGCTGCATTAAAGCTGTTACTCCAGTTAGAACAGAATCACATTTTTTGGCTTTTGAGCCTCTCTGAGCTGTACGCAAATCTTTGGGTAGAGGAGCAATGTAGAATGAATACAGTGCTTAGCATTAGATCAATCTCCAGCAACATTATGACATATTTGGCCTGAAACACCTTTCCTTTACACTATTTAAATACCAGAGTAACTCTTTTGATGCCAGTGGATTTACACCAGATTTACACCAGGGTAAATGAGTGAAACTCAGTCTCAATAGAGACAGTAAAATAAATGGTCATATTTTATTAAAAAATACAAAGAAAATGATAAGGCGTGTTTCTGTGTTGTCCCCACTTCGACAGGTAATGGGACCGTCTCGATCAGGAAGTAATTTTGACTTGTACTTCAGTTGTAATACTCTGCTGGCAGGTGTCTTCAGGATCTTAAACAAATTCAGCACACAGTTGTTGCAAAATGAATACAATAAAGCCTACAACATGAAGCTTTGTGATCCACTGATGCCATCCAGCCAAGAGAGGGAGCACTAGTTAATTAACAAAAATCCTATTTCCAGAGCTACCTATGTTTCTGCAGGTACACAGTCAAGGAAGTGGCTATAGGAAAGCTATACTGGCCTTTGAAGTGGTACAAAATACAAACTGGTGAAGAATCATTTGCAAGCTTGTGAGTAGATTTTTCAAAAAAAAATGCAGAGTAGAAAATAAAAATGATATACATTAAGACAAAAGAAGACTCCCATGGTAGAATCCACTTTCAAGGTTCAGCTGCTGTTCATAAGCAAGCAGATCCCCTTGAGTCAGTTGCAACCTTGTGATTCAGTCTGGGGCCATCTGTTACCCTATTTATTAGAGCTGGTCAAAAACAGTTCTTTGCTAATAATTTTGGTTGTGAATTTTGGCAGTTTTTCAATGAATAGTTATTTGCAAATATTAATTTCCCCCCATTATCTCACCAGCCACACTCTTTATCTGAATGATTATATGACAGCAACAAGAAGCTTGAATCTCATAACAAAATCTTTGCAAGCTTTTGTGTTTTCTTCTAACAAATGCATCTTTTATTGTTTCAGGGGAGTGTTTTTTGGCAGGAGCTTCAACTCAAGGATTCATTTGCCTTTCATACTTAGTAGAAGTCGAACTTTACTTGACTGTTTGCACCTTAAAACATACATCAGGTTAATTCTTTCCTTGTTTATGAAAGGAAGATGAAAAATTACAACCAATGAACTTTTTAATTTGCTACAGTGGTAATGGTCTGCATTACCAAGTGGGAGACCTGCCTTGATTCCCGATCCGAGTCTGTGGCACTCTGAGGGTCTGAATCTGGAACCCTCGATTAAATAACATGTCTCTCCATGAGTAGTTCCACTGAAATCAGTGGGGGTACTTGCAGACAATGGCCCCAATACTGGAAGGAAAACTATGGGGGCAGACCCCATTCACTTAAGCAGGGTGCTGTATGAGCACACGCCTCCAGCTGCATGATTCCCATGCAGGATGGGGGCCTAAGACACTACTCGATCTAAGTAAGAAAGGCAGAATCAGGCCCTAGTAGGGCCTCGGACTGTGGCAGAAGCCCATCCCTAAGGAAGGCCCATTGGGGGCGGGGGCGGATTTGTCATCCCTCAGTAGAGATTCCCTCCAGCTGGTTAAAGAGGCATATGAATGGCTTCCCTGGTGTGTCCTGTCTACTATTTCCTGGCTAGAAACCTGGTAGAGATTTAAAGGGGAGGGGAATATATAAAATGACCAAAAAAATGGGGTGGTGGATGATCAAGCTCCTGTGGCCTGTCAAGAAATATTGAGAGAAATTAAAAGCTTTAAGTTAAGGCATTCAATATTACTATGGGGCTGTTCCAACAGCCCTCCTGAAAAAGAAGAGGGGCACCGAATAAAAATAAAGTTTAAAAAAAGATAAAGGAATCTTAAAACTAAATGGTTATTTCCTTCTTCATATCAAACCTTTTTTGTTCACATCCAGGACCAAACTCACTGTTTGGTCAAATCCTGTAGATGCTGTGACTTGATTGTCCAGAAACATGATCAAAGGGCAACCATTTATAACTGTGGGAGGTTTCCTTTCCAAAAACACTGGTCTACAATTTTTGAGAAGTCATCTGCTTCAGAGATAAAATGTGCTATTTATTACGTATTTTGATGTGCTGAATTCAAATATGACAATTAAAACAACTGATTGGCTACTATTTCTAAGATATTTAAGTTTTTACATTTTATGTCTATGTATATTGTGTAGATAGTAGAGTTTTAATCATAAATTGTAAACCTAGGTCTTTTCATGTGTTTATGGTTGCTTTACATGATAATATTTCACCTGTCTGGTTTATGTAACACTTTAAAAATCAGCAAAAGGGTTATATAAATAAAATTTATTATGAAACAAAAGGCAAAAAACTATTCTGTACATAGTTTAGTCCTATTCAGTGTCTACTCAGCACTTCTTGGCTTGTCTCTTGTATTCATTAAATGGAGCATCTCTTGTCACTGTCCAGCAATAGTCTGTAAGCATTGATAGGCTCCATTTGCCCTGATAGCGTTTCTCCATTGTTGCAATATCCTGGTGAAATCGCTCGCCATGCTCGTCGCTCACTGCTCCGCAGTTCGGTGGAAAAAAATCTAGAGGAGAGTGCAAAAAATGTATCTTTAGGGACATGTTGCAACCAAGGCTTTTGTATGCCTTGAGGAGGTTTTCCACCAACAACCTGTAGTTGTCTGCCTTGTTGTTTCCGAGAAAATTTATTGCCACTAAGTGGAAGGCTTTCCATGCCCTCTTTTCCTTGCCACGCAGTGCATGGTCAAATGCATCATCTCGAAGAAGTTCATGAATCTGAGGACCAACAAAGACACCTTCCTTTATCTTAGCTTCACTTAACCTTGGAAATTTTTCACGGAGGTACTTGAAAGCTGCTTGTGTTTTGTCAATGGCCTTGACAAAGTTCTTCATCAGACCCAGCTTGATGTGTAAGGGTGGTAACAAAATCTTCCTTGATTCATCAAGTGGTGGATGCTGAACACTTTTCCTCCCAGGCTCCAATGACTGTCGGAGTGGCCAATCTTTCTTGATGTAGTGGGAATCTCTTGCACAACTATCCCATTTGCAGAGAAAACAGCAGTACTTTGTGTATCCAGTCTGCAAACCAAGCAAGAGAGCAACAACCTTCAAATCGCCACAAAGCTGCCACTGATGTTGGTCATAGTTTATGCACCTCAAAAGTTGTTTCATGTTGTCATAGGTTTCCTTCATATGGACTGCATAACCAACTGGAATTGATGGCAAAACATTGCCATTATGCAGTAAAACAGCTTTAAGACTTGTCTTCGATGAATCAATGAACTGTCTCCACTCATTTGGATCGTGAACGATGTTGAGGGCTGCCATCAAACCATCAATGTTGTTGCAGGCTACAAGATCACCTTCCATGAAGAAGAATGGGACAAGACCCTTTTGACGGTCACGGAACATGGAAACCCAGAATTAGTAAAGTTTGACTACATTTATTTCAGAAGCATTTTGGCAGTAGAGCAGTGTAATTTTTTCACTCTCCTTGGCAGTCCAAGAACACAGGAAATAGAGGTAGTGTCTGAGTTCACTTTATTTCCAAAGACTTTCTAAGAGCCAGGCATCTTCATAAACAAGATACAGTTGAACGCCTGAATGACAAGTGTTTTTTTCCAGTGTGGAGCAGGTGTTTGATTTCAGGGTTGCACTGATAAACTGGGTTTCAGTGTGATACTTTTATACATGTTCATTTTGGAAGGGGAAGGGGGATCCTTTTGCTGTACATTATTGTTTTGTTTTTCTAATTCTAACTTTGTTTCCCCTCTGCTAACAAATTTTTTGGAGTGCCTCACAATGGAAGGGGACAGCCAAGCTGTGGTGACATTTTAATGTACACCGCTTACATCTCACTACATTTTGAATCCAAAGAAATGTCTGTGTGTCATCCAGGTAACATTATCAGTTTGAAATAGCTATGTAAATATAAATGTGTGTTCCCAAACAAAACCCTGGGCTACGGCTAACATTAAGACAGCACCAGCAACTTAAAAGAGGGAAAAGCTCACAGAGAAAAAGATCCAGGTCCAGATTCTCAGCTGTGACCAGTTTATACTAGATGCAGCTGAGGTGAGTCGGAGAAGGGAAAGCTTGTTCTAAGGCACCTTTCTGCTCCCCTGGTCCTGAGCCAGACAGGGACTGAAAATAATTTGAAGCAGTGTAGGGGCTGTTTTAAATTATGGCAGCTGCAGCAGTACCACAGGTGTCCCCTTCCGATCTGAACACGGCCCCTACGTTGGAAGAAGGATTCCTCTGCTGAGGGAATCCTTGACTGCCCCATTAGGGCAGCTTTCCACTTACTTTGCATTGCTGAGGCAGCATAAAGCAGACAAGGTGAGGGACAAAAATCTGGCACATCGTTTATGTATCAAAACATTAGAAAGCAAGAAAATTATAAATCGGGGCTAAACTGAAACAAAACACCTCACACTGAAAACTCAAATGACCAAAACTCTGGCCCTGTGCTTAAGCCAACCTCCGAACTTCCAGTGAGCATAACCTTTGGTACCGTCTTTGTAAGATGTGATCTTACATAAATGAATTGACATTGTTCATAACAGGTTTTCTGTAGGACTTTAAGAAATCCAGTCATAGAATGCAAACATCTTAAATTTAGAAAAGCTGTAGTATTTGAATGGTTTGTATACTTTCACAGCTATGACCTGATGCTTAGGAATTTGAAGGTCGCATACGTCTTGAAAAGCCCATGGCGTTAATGCATTAGTTAGGGAACATGTAGAGGGGTCAGTAGATGCTCCCTAATTCATGCACAAACTAACATGGCTTTACTCAGTGTTCCTAATGCACTTGCAAAGTGCTTTTAAGAATAGGAATCACCCTGCTTCCGAAGGCAGATCTCATGACCAAATTTGGAGTTTCCCAACCAAGCTGTTTATGAGTTATGACCAGGGCTTTGTGTACAGTGTGATCATGTAGCTGTGTAACTGGCCTAAGAATTTTCCTTTCTGCAATGATGCCCCATGAATCTCTTTGTGTGCCACATGAATAGTTAGTCTGGGGGCTTGGCACACACCTACACATCAGAGACTGAATGTTTTTGTTCGTCACGAGTACCTCTGAACTCTACTTCTCCAACAGGCAATGGAAAATTTTTGATCAGCCTGACAATCCATGCATTTAAGTATAAAAACCTATTTTGTGAAAGGAAAAGCTATAGACAGAAGACTTAATATACCCACACACCATCTAATCTTGACACTGGCTCCTGCAGATGCACAAGTGGATAAAATGGCATAATTTTCTACTTGTTTCTAAAGGTTTCGAGATCATGTTTCTTGGGATTTGCTTTGACATGCTGAGCGCCACTAGCATACTCATGTAATTATTGTACGGGTTATCGATTCGGAAAGATTCATATTCTCTGCTTTTTTTTTGATTGATTGATTGGTTCGGGGGTGATTTTACTGAAGGCAGAACAAGCACCTTGAAGGAGCACAAAAATGACTGTGACTCTGGATACACAAAGTCTATTGGGTCCTTTGTGATAGACTTGTAGACACCCAAGCCTTGTAGGCAGAGACCTTTTCTTCCAGACTCTGAAGGTGGTGATTAAAAAAATCCAGCAAAGGATGGAAGGCAATTTTGGAAAGCTTTACAGTTTTAGTAATAAAAATATTTTGAAAGAAGCATTGACCCTTCTTGCCTTTGATTTTTTCCCCTCCCCTTGATGAGCCCCAAATATGCTCAGGTTAATGGAATTCTGTTCTTGGAAAGTACTGTGTACAGTACAAAGACAAAAAAAAACTGTTAATGTTAGGGAGGAAGTCAGGTGTTCAGTATTGAGGTCTGTAAACATAATTACACCTTGTGGGTCCACATAAGTGATTACCATGTAACCTGCTCTTTGGCGAGTGAGGTAGAAATAATCATCCATTCATTTATCCTCTAATGATATGGTGAACTGTACACATTTGACAGTATATGGTACTTGCCACCATGTGCACTCATTTTAAATGGTCAACAGTTACCAGCAAGTAAAAGGAAATTACTTCCCTGCAATCCTTGTCCTAAGGGAGTAATAATAGATCTCTACTCTTGGGTCAGGGCTTCTGCATGTGAAAGGATCAGAATGTCCTGAGCTCAGTGACTGGATTATTAAATCACCTCCCCTGCTCAAGTGCAATAGTCCACAAGCATCTCAACTGCCAATTCCTTTTTCAAGTGAGACCAATAACATAAAACAAATCCAGGGCTCTGCAAGACGGGAGAAGTGGTGTGCAGTGGTTAAAGTTCATTTGTATAGGGGGGAGAGCTCACTGATTTTTAAATGGTCATTGGCAGGGCCGGCTCCAGGCACCAACTTAACAAGCATGTGCTTGGGGCAGCCAAGGGAGAGGGGCGGCACCTGCAGCAATTCGGGGGCGGCAGGATCCTCACTCCCTCTAGGAGCGAAGGACCTGCCACTGAACTGCCACACCTATCGCGGCTTTCCCCTGCGCCCCCCCCTCCCCCCCCATTGCCGCTTTTTTTTTTTTTTGCTTGGGGCGGCAGAAATGCTGGAGCCGGCCCTGGTCATTGGGATAGAGCTTAACATCCTGCAATGATGGAACATTGCATTCCTTGTGGTGGTGAGATTTAGTGTGAGGAAGAGAATGGCAATGTGAGAAAAAAATGTATCTGAAGCTAATTCATACCCTCAAGCAAGCTGAAAGCCAACAAAGGAAAGTGCATGTGTGCAGTTTGCATAGATCCATAGGGGCACACAAGGATGAATAGGTAATGATGGAACATTGGAATTGGGTCCCAGAAAATGATGAAGAACCAGATACAGTTTCCTGCATTTTAGCGATTTCACAACTTTTGAGAAAGTAAAAGTAAGCTGACCTAGTATTAGGTATAACTCACTAGTGGCAAACTATGTTCTATTTAAACATATAAACAAACATGCCCTGAAGCTACCAGGTCCCAAACATACACACATTTCCCACCAAGCATGCTCACTGGAAAAAAAACAAACAAACAGCATTAACAATAAAAAGCCCTTAAAACAACAGTAGGTTATCCCTCTCCTATCCATAAGAATTCTGGGCCCCTGTGCTTATGTCCTATCCACAATGAAGTCTCTTAAGCTGCCTCATCCCCCAACCTTGTTTTCTCCAGGATTAACTTTCCTTCCCACTTCCTCCACACTCATGCCCTCTCCTCCTCCATTTTCTCCTCTCTCTTCTGCCCTCTCGGGATATTTGAAGCCAAACCCAGCAACTGCCTTTATCGGCACTGGTTTGGTTTCAGTCACTTTCTTGTACAGACATATCAGTAGAATGGAAGACCAACAAATTCTGAGAAGCCTGTGTTCAAAGGAATGCTGCTACATGGCTGGCGCCATGTGGGCGCCAAAACCTTTGGTGGTGCAATAGAATTGCCAGTGATGGACATAAACTTGGAACTAGAAACCTACCACAACCATTGAACACATGAGGCCAGTAAAGCATTAAGGTGGGCACATCCACATAATAAGGCAAACACCAGGGTGTACAACAGGTTCGGCTGTGCCCTGGACTCTGATCTGGCTTAAAGGGAATGGTGTACTTGAGGGGTGGGAGCTAATGGAAGTGGAGGCCTCCAAAAATCCCACAAAGGCATCAAGGGTTTCTGAAGCCTATGTAATACTGAAAAATGCTCAATAACCAATCCAGGCATCAATCCTGGAGGGCAGCTCATCTTCTAAGTGAGAAGTCAAGCAACATGAGAAATATACTGAAATGTGCTTTGCACATACAATAGAAGCTAGCGGACTCCTCCTAGGTTCTTAAAATACCACTGTAAGGCCTAACCAATCTGATCTGTGCTAAACTAAATGACTACAAAACAGTCTTGACTCCCAGTGGAGTCATCACACTATTTTTTGGGTGCCTCCAGCAATTTTACCTCAAGACTTTGACCTGGGCATTTGAGATACTTCTGGGAAGGCTAGTCAAAACCAAATTTAAGATTGCACCTAGACCATGTCTGGAAGCAACTGAGTTGTATATTAAGTGACTGCCTGCGATGTCAGGGAACTGGGCTCTGACCAGGAAGAGAGGAAGGTGGTATCTTCCAGTCCTATGTTCTTATGCTCTTATCCGTCTGAAAAAATGTAAGGAAAAGTATCGCAGATTAAAAACAGAAACCCAAAATGAAATTTATGGAAAAACTCGATCAAGTATGGAGAAAAATAAATAACCTAAAGATACACTGAAGCTTAATACCCTTGACAGATACAAATACTATTTTCCTTTAATATGTATAAGGAGTAGGCAGCTGAAGCAAAACAATTCAGAACTTCTGCAGAAGCAGAGAACAACCCATTAGATAGCATTTCAGCAGCAATAGAAGGCAATCTTCACTTCAGACCCGGGAAAAGCAGGGGACAATTCAGTCATGTGCTTCCAGTTATGTCTTAGTTGTGGGTAAACCCACCCCTCCCCACCGGTAAGGCAGTTTAAGGCTTAGAGCTAAGGATCTTCTTCATGCTGTCTCCATTGTCAAACCCTACTTTTCTCCCTCAGTCTCTCACATGCCCCAGCTCTTGGTTAATCCTGTCACTTCTTACTCTAACATCTCACCAAAATCCATTCTTTCCTTTTGGTTCCTACTGCTAATCTCTAGCCAATGCCTTGAAGTTTTTTCACCTCAACTGCTTTCTTCTTCCTTTCTGTTTCTCCCTTACATACATCTCAGCTTTTGCCTTGCCATTCTATCGAAATTTCCGATGTTGAGCTCATCTCCCCTGCCATAGCTTAGTATATATCTTTTAATGTTATTTAAATAAAATACCACCTAAAAAATTATCTGTGTTATTTTACTATGTTGGAATTTGAGACTATTTTTTTAAAAAGTGCTTGCCTAAATTGCGTGTGCAAATCCATAGAAATCATAGAAATGCTCATTCAGACCCTCAGGACCAGATCTTTGGCTCCACTATGATATGTTTGTGCTACTCCAGAGGTGCAAAAGGATAGAAAAGCCTGCTTAACCAGCCTCCTGCTATTTCCCCCAACACAGGAGGAATCAACAGAGGAAACAGAACTGCCATAGAATCTCTGCATCATCCTGTCTCCCAGCAAAGGAGGTGTGGCCAGAAGGCTTTTGCTCTCCAGCAAGTCCAAAACACTATAACTCAGTCCTTTTGAGCTATAGATATCCAGACACAACTTAGAGCAGCCCTGATGCTGCTCTAATTGACTCCAGGAAACCAGGCTCCAGTTGGCCTCAAGAAGCTGCAAAAGTAAAGCCAAACCACCTTTGTCCTCCCTTCAATCCAGCACCAAGCAGAGCTCAGCCAGAGTGGATGCTTTAGCTGATCATTTCCATTTGGCTCACCTGAGTGCCCATTGTACTCACAAATATAAGATTCATGCCCCCAGTCTATTTGGCTATGTTCATGTTTATAGTTTTTAATCTCAGCCATAAACTCCCGACTCTTACAGTATGCTACAGCTAGTAACAGTGTCCGGGTTTGTGTGTCAAGAGCAGCCTCAGGCAAGTCCATATTCTTGTCATCCTTTCATTGATCCCTTTGCACTTAAAAAGTCACAGCTTCTTCCATTTCAGGAGATGTATTGTAGTCGGTCTTTTAAACAGTATGACACAATTCAGTATCTAGAATGTGCTGCAGAGCTGGAACTGCCAGAAAGCTTGTTTTTAATTTTCTCCACAGGAAAGAGCGATGTGTAACTTCTTAGCAGAGTAACTGTCACAAAGAAAGAGAAGAGAATAAAAGAAGAGAACAGAATAAAAGGAATATTTTGGCTCATGTCAAGGTAAAACTGAACAAACAAAAATTCTTCCCCACAGTTCTGCCTTTATATGCGGAGACTTGACTTTATAACAGGATTTCTGTTTAGAATGAGAAACGGGTCTGATCCTCATGCTCCAGATATGGATACAGATCTGAACTTCCCCAGACTTTGAGTATATTTGGTTCTAGCATCTAGGTTCAAACCCATCTCTAATGAGAACCATGTAAAAATTCCAGAAAGTCCTAAATTTCCAAGTTTGTGAGGTCATCAGGAGTATCTGTACAACTGCCCCTGAGAACAGAAATTGTCACTAGGCACTCATTGTGCTAATGGAAGAGGAAACTTTTCATTTCCTAGATTGGAAGTAATGGTGGATTGGCACCTGCTGTGATGCATCCACAGAATATCAAGCAAGAAATCTTCCTAAGAAAACATGGTTTTGGTCAATGGTCTTTTTGAAGGGAAAGTTGCTAAATTATTAATTAAATTTAATAACCGAGATGAGTATGATAAAGTTTCAGATCTTTAGATAATAAAATGATCACTGCAAAAATTTTAGGCCCAAAAACACAAGCCATCAGAGAAAGTCCTCTCGATTACAAGTCAGTCATTTTTTTAAAAATACCACTCAGATCCTGTGAAATTAACTGAAAAAGTACTATTATATAGCACCATGTATGCATGACATTTTACAAGTACATTAAAAGATAAGGAGCTAGACTCTTCCTGGCTATGTGGCAGCTTTACATTTTGCATTGCTGGAAGAAAGTATTTCAAATGCTGGCATAGCCAGCTATGGAAGGATCATTCCAAATGGAGAGATCCCTTGGTGGCATAGTGGCAGAGTAGCAGTTCCTATGATACCCCTGTGGCCAGACTCTTAAGGGAAGTTGTTTTCATTAATATTTATTTATATTATAGAAGCACCCAGAGACTCCACCCCCCATCATGGTGGGGACTCATTGGGGTTGGTGCTATACAACAACATATCAAGAGATGAACCCTGCTTCAAAGATCTCACAGCCTAATTTGTGGAAGCTCTAGAAAATGTACTGTTGGGGAAAATCCTAGAGGACGATGAATTAAACAAGTCTTCTGATCAAACCTGCCACCCACTGTCTACATTGGCTTCCCTCTATACTGAATCAAGTTCAAGTTCTCAAGCCCTATCTTCAGGGTGCTCCATGTCCTACATCAGCTAAAAGATCACCTCAAGGTCCAGGATGAAGACTGTGATCAACATCTCTGCTCCCCAGGCACAATGAAACATTCTACCAGAATGGTAAAACCCAACTGCGCAACAGGCAGAACTTTCTGATGGGCCAGTCTGAGACTGTGGAAGGAACTTCCCCCAGGAATGAACAACACAAACCTCACTGCTTTCTGCTCCAAGTGCAAGGTGGACTTCTTCAACCTTGCATTCTCTAACATAAATACAGAGCAGCATGTAATATTAAAAACAAAAAAGAACCCTGTGAAACTGCATACACAATTCCCCCCACACTTCCCTTCTTCTTACCTCCCTCCCCAACAGTAAGAGGAGAGAACAAACCATATGTGACAGATGTTAGTCATTTATTTAGTGCACTACTAGAAGGCACTCTGATACCACAGTGAGGAGGGTGGAATAAGACCCTACACAGAACAGAACTAAATGACCTATTAGGACTTTCCCATCGCTAATTTCTACACTTCTTTGCTTTTAGCTTTATAATGTTACAATGTTTTACATTCCTCCTGTTGGCTCTGCAGGAGCCATTTATTAATAAAAATTATTCCTAGAATCATCCATAATGTCAAGGCACAAACAAGGATGTTCTGGCATGGTACTGTACAAGTTTCAAATGTGTTAATATAGCTAAGTGAACTACATCTTCATTCATAACAGAGTCAAAACTTAATGTTGCTTTAATGGAAGAGGACAGTGGGGCCAAATTAACTTCCATTGAATATGGGAGTCTTTCCATTGGAGCTGGCTCAGGCCCAAAGTCTGAAGGAAAAGAAAGAGCTCACATTTCTAAGAAAGGGTGGCAAACAATTAGAGCTGGTGGAATTATTTCTTGGTAACAATACTCCCTTCAGTTTTTGTCCTTTTCCTATTTATGATTCATTTACAAACCAATCCTGATTTCTACAAAAGTACTTGTTATATGTAAGTGTTCATCAAGTAGTCCATACAAAAATATGTCAGCCTGTGGAATGTTCACTTTGATTATTTGTTGATAGATATTTGTGGTATGTGATAAGTTACCTAAGTCACTTGGTAATTTTTCCACTTCTTATTTGGATGCCTGAAAATTCTTAAAGAGAATAATGAATTGCAAAGAATGAATGACTTCTGGTGAGAATTTTGGATGAATAGTTAATTGTGCAAAAATTCATTCTACTTTTGGGTTTTGCATACGCTTTCACAAATACCTGATAGTAACCCAAATAGTCATGAACGATAAACACTAGCACCCCATAAAAATTCAGGAACTGACCTCATTGCTTTTACTGTCAAAAATATTTTGCAATCACTTGTAAGTATTATCCAACCAGTTCTACCCAACAATAAACTTTTAAAAAAATAAAATCTGCTAAAATGTGATTTGACAATGTTCTATGAAAAAAGAGCTGCCAAATTAACTAAACTAGAGGGTCAGTTTAAGAATCCTGCTACAGACTAATTAAATCCTAGACACTGACATTTTTGGCTAAAACTTACAACCATAGTAATTAGTGTTGCAGAAAATTTCCATATGCCATTATGCCAAATGAATGAGAGTATTTCAGAATTGTTCCTATAGGATATGTTGCAAGGAGCTGGCAGGGATATGATTCTAATGAAGGAAATCAGCAAAGACATCACAGTACAATCACTCCAATAAAGGTGGCTTCCCAGGTTTGGGGTATGAAGGAGAGAGAAGTTTGCAAAATATTATAAATGATTGTTACACCAATAGGAATAATATAAATGATTATCATACCAATCTAAACTTTCTGACGCATATTCATGGCAGTTTTTTCTTTTGTTTTTACTATCATTATTGTTGTCCTGGCCTTAGTACTAAATTCCCATTCTTTTTAGGGAGATATTACTCATAAGGCTATGGATAAATACTGAATATAAAATTAAAAATCACTATTGCGGTCCATTTTATAGGCTAAAACAAAAGGTGTTATTTATTATTTTGTTTATATATATTCAAGTTAAATATGTTAAAACATTTTGTTTATCATTAACTTGTTCAAGACCATTAAGGGTTTGCTAAATGTCAGGCAGTGAAATTAAAATGTCATCATATGACATAGAGGTCAAATAGATTTGTTAAAACAGAACTATATTATTCCACATTTATTTCTGGAGTTCATTTTTATGCTGGAAAATGTGGTAAAATTGAGATATCATTTTGTACAGCCATTGCCTCTAGTATTCAATAGTCAGGTCAAATAACTTATTCAAGTGCTAGTCTCTGGGCTGGTCTACACTGGGGGCGGGAAATCGATCCAAGATACGCAACTTCAGCTACACAAATAGCGTAGCTGAAGTCTAAGTATCTTGGATCGAATTACCTGGGGTCCAGAGGAGGCGGGATCGATGGCCGCGGCTCCCCCATCGACCGCGCAACCGCCACTCTCTCTGGTGGAGTTCCGGAGTTGACGGTGAGCGCTTTCGGGGATCGATATATCGCGTCTCGTTAAGACGTGATATATTGATCCCGGATAAATCGATTGCTACCCGCCGATACAGCAGGTAGTGAAGACGTACCCTCTCTCTCTTGTTTCTGTTGCTGACCCTTCTCTTTTCAGGACATTGTGCAAACTCAGCTCAAAAAGAAAATGACCAATCTTTGTTTATTGAGCACTGGATAAGAGATGATATGAAGTGCAGCCTTTTCCTACATGATTCTGTATCTTCAAAGATGAATTAAAAGTCAGGACAGCCGTACAATAACCAATATGAATGAACTAAAAAGTGAAAGTGTGTGTTGTGGGGAAAGGGGTGTCAGTGATGGCCGAGATGGGATAACCTGTGACTGATGGCAGCAATCAGAGAACACAAAGGTGGCTATTTTGGACAAAGGGAACAAATTCTAGTTGATGTGTTCTTTCAAATGAACTCTCTAAAAAAAATTACATTTCATATTTCACTTATAAAAATTCAAGGCTATTATTTCAGGCTCTCTGAAGACTCAGGTCTCCCTACAAGAAAACCCATGGGATACTGAAAGCTAGGCATTAAAAAATGGTCATCAAGAGACAGCAGAGTTTCGGACACGTCATGAAGTATGGCTAGAGTCTGGCCACATATGAAGTAAGCATGGGGCATACCCCTCCCAACTCATGGATGTTCGGAGACCTACAAAGAATTTTCCAGCTCGCAGGGTATTCACACAAGGAACCAGGCCCTCTGTGGTACTCCATGGACATCACCCCACAAAGCCTGTAAGAACTAGTCTCCCTACCTGGCTATGCCTGCCCCAACACCCCGGACCTCAGATGGATATTGGCCTTATGGCTATTCCCATTTAATTGGTAGGCTTTCTATCCCATCTCCCCTTCAAATTTAGCTTAAGGCAGAAAAATCTCAAACCTGCTCTTAAAAATGATATTTACATAAGATTCATATTAGGGGTAAACAATGATGGTACTCTGCCAAGCTCCACTACTTGAGATACTGAAATGAGACACCACTCAGTAGAAAGTGTAGATTTTCAAAATATAATCACACATGCCCATCCTGGGACTTGGCTTCCAGGGCGTTGGATGCCCTACTGGGTTTGGCTTACTCTCAGTGGGCCTCAGGAGCTCCTGCTGTGCTCTACCAGGCTCCTGGGGCTTGGCTCCTTCTTGGGTGAGAAAAAAAAATGTGCTGGTCCTCTCTTCAGTGGCACCAAAAGGAGCAGTCGCTGCAGATTGCACAGAGCTTCCTAATAGGAACATCCCTTTCCTTTCTTAAATGCTTTGATCAGCCATGAAGGTGTTAACATGTCGACATTTAAATCATCGTCATCAGGCATCTGAGTTAAGACCACACCGAAACGAACAGGGGCAGTTCACATTTCTCAGCATGATCACTGTAGGCTCTGTGCAAACTCCGGCAGAGAGGGGGAGGCACACTGTACACTTGTGTGTCTCCACAATGGAAGCCATGCATTTACAGTGAAAAGGGGGGGGGAGACAGTAGTGGGGTTATATTTAAACTACATTTGTTGTGGCATGGGACTGGAAGTCCCTTATTCAGGAGCACTCTAGAGGACTATCATTTTTTAGGCTGGTGGAGCTTAGGCTCCTTCATGGGGATACAGGCCAGTTGATCCAGAGAGAAATATTGCTGTTAGCTTTAATAGCTATACATCCTGGCTAAAATGCATTTATAGCAGCCACATTGGGGAGGTAGTGATTAGGGACCAGGAGACCTTGGGATCTACCATGGACCTGCTGCATGACCTTGGAAAAGCTACTTCATGTCTCTTTGCCCTAGTTTCCCCTTCTGTAAGAGTGAATATTGATGGTAATAATTAATTGAGGTTGAATTATGAAAAGTGCTATGCAAGAGCTAAATATTATTAGTGTTATTATATACACCAAATTATTTTTCACACACAGTACGTGTATGTATATGGTGCATTATTGTTTTTTTACAGATGTCCTAGCTTTCAGGCTAAATCTTTTGTATGTTAGTCATCCCTTTTAACGTGTCAAAGTACATTGTACTTCTATAAATGTCCAGTATGTTCAATGCATTCTTCCATGAATGTTTTCAGTGCAAATATATTTATAAAGTAGGCATGGTGGTATCTCCTCTGGATTTTGAATGCCTATTTAAAATTTAAATGGTCTTTAGATATCTTCAAACAGCAGCAGGTTGCTGGATAATTTACATTTTACCTCAGTGAGGCAGATGTATTATCCCATAGCCTGCAGTTGTGTATACCACACACTGAGTACTGAGAGGTTACTTGTGCTTGTAGTATATTTGTGAGGAGAGCAGAGATGGGTAAGCTTATTGAGCAACAGTGTTTTTCTTGAAACTGAATTCATTCCATTTGAAGGATTTAGAGCATATGAAGCTGAGCTAATCATCAACAAACTCTCTAATCTCTATCATTACTTGCATTTTCATGTTAGTGATTGTGACAGTTTTTCCCTCTTGTCATCAAGTATAGAAGGCAATGGTCGGCACTCTAATGAGACTGGAGACATTTATGGCAAACTGCGAGCTCTACCAGCTTAGTATTCAGGTTTCATACACAGTGAGTGAATGGAGAGACAATCTCAAAAAGGTGCTGGGGAAAATGGGACTTCCACTCAGTTCCCCTTTGCTGATCATCAAATAAAGGTAGAAGCAGCCATTATTAAAATAAATTAATTTGTGAGGTAAATATAAAAATAAGCCTATCACTTAGGGCCCTAACTATTGCAGTCAAAGAAATAATAGAATAAATCATTAGGAATGAAGAAATAGAGCAAGAGGCACTGAAAACGGAGAGGTGTTTTATCACAAAATTGCAGCATTAGTAGTGTTTTGAAGCTTCACATTTAAATTGCCTATTCTGACACGCAAAATGCACAGTAGGAAAATGATACTTATTTTATAGTTACTTGTTAAAGGGAAGGAAATAAATACGATGGTTTTAAAGCATAAATATCTTTCATAACTAACAACCAATCCAGGAATATCGGGACAGGAAATAAACTGAAAGTGAACGGGTGATTTTTAAAATGCTTTTGGAATCTGTAGTTTAAATGAAGAAACTGTCTCTTCTGCTCTAGGAGGAGTCATTTTTAGAAGATCTAAATATGATCTTAAGTGCCGGTGATATTCCTACGTTATTCAATAATCAAGCAAAACTGGAAATAGAAAAGGTTATTTCTTTTTTCTTATAATAGCCCAAGTATTGTGCAATTATACTGTGTTTGTCTCTTCATTATATGATTGCAATTTTCTACATGTATTTCCCCACCTATAGATGCATCAGCTTTTCCCAGCTAATGAGCCACAAGTTGAGTTTACCTCGTATATCCTGCATAATAAATTCAAGGAAAGATTCAGAAGGACCTAGTACATTGGCATTCAGTCCTATAGGAAAGGCTTTTCATGAGCACCTGCATCAATTTCCAGCTCTCGTTAACTGCTGCACAATAGGCTGATTCCAGGTGACTATTTGCATATCATCTGCATTTATCTAATTTTTATTTATTTTTAAAGAATTTAAAGTTATGGCTCATCTGCAGTGCTTCAATATTTGAGCATTAAACAGAAATGCAAATACAGCACTAAGCTGTTAATGAGATGTATCTAGCTCTTTTTCTTTTTTTCTTTTTTGTATTAACTCCATTTCTTCTATCACAATACAGCATCTACAATATATTGGATTCACCAATTCCAAAACTGTATTCTATTATTTCATGAGCTACTGCCAAACATTTTAACATGTTTATATCCTAGTTTTGCCTACAAAAATAGCAATGATATTGTTTCACACAGAGGCATAATGCTGAAAGGGAAAGGACTGCAGAATTTTAGGGCTTGTCTAGACAGAGAGTTCGTGCACAGCAAGCTGGGCTGTCAATCTACAGTGCACTAGCCTGCTGGCTCCAAGGGTGTGTCTACACTGCAATTAAAAACCCATGGACTGCCCGTCCCAGCTGACTCGGGCTAAGGGGTTCAGGCTAAGGGGCTGTTTATTTGCAGTGCAGACATTCAAGCTCAGGCAGGATTCCAGGATCTAGGAACCTGCAATTTGGGAGGGTCCCAGAGCTTGAGCTGCAGCCCACGCCCGAACAGCTATACTGCAGTTAAACAGCCCCTAAGCCCAAGTCCTGTGAGGCCAAGTCAGCTGGCATGGCCAGCCACAGTTGTCTAATCGCAGTGTAGACATACCCTAACTGTCTATGTGGACCCTGCTCCTGTGCACTAGAGGTTCCCTACTACACTGACTTATAGCTATTTGAAACAGGAGTAGGTCAAAGTGCTCTAGGGAACTTTTGGTGCTCAGTAGCAGGGTCCACACGGGTAGCTAGTGCATGGCTCACTACTGTGTTATAGCTTTATACTGTGGCTTGCCATGCACTGACTGTCCATCTAGACAAGCCCTTAAAATCCCTGGGCCTGATTCTCTGTTCCCCTGTGCCTTTTAGAGATATCATAGCAAAATGAGCGCACAGAGGATGTACTACAACCCCTCCTTCTCATTTGGTGGGACTTTACGCTAGTGTAAATGACTACATGAGGTGTAGGGCAATGGAGAATCAGGCCCCCTTTGTCATAGTCACCAGGAGGATTGACTTGTTACCACATTGTTAAAACAATCTCATTAGGGCTTGGCCCCCAAATAAATTTACATTTCTGTGGGGTGGACCTAATGCTACTTCCCTTGGGTCTTGTCTAGCTTCCAGAGGCCCTGACCTATTTCTCCAGAATACTTTGGTGTCGTAGGTTTCACAGAGCAGGACTTCTCTTGCACTTTGGAAGTGGATTATTAGCTCTGCCACTGCTTAGGATGTGTCTGCACAACAGAGACTATACCAATATAGCTCCATAGTGCAGATGCAACCTGCACCAACAGAAGAGGTTTTTCTATTGTTGCAGGAATACCACCTCCCCAAATGAAGTTAGTTATGTTGACGGAAGCTCTATTCCATTGTGCAGGCTGCATGGCTGTCCCTCCCTGTCAGTATCTGAGGGAAGCCACGCCTCCTTGCTGTCACATACCCGTAAAGGTTAGCTCAAAGCAGGGAATTAGCTACATCTAATGCTCCAGACCTCCAGTCAGGCAGAACAGTACAGCAGTCTATGAGCCCCAGGCCCTTGGTCTGGGCGGGGCAGCAAACATTTAGTAGGCTCTGACCTGCAATCAGGCCAGAGCAGTTAAGCAGTCTCTGAGCCCCAGGTGAGGGTGAGCACCAGTTAGTGTTGCCAACCTTCCAGGATTGGCCTGGAGTCTCCAGGAATTCAAGATTAATCTTTAATTAAAGATTACATCATGTGATGAAATTTCCAGGAAAACATCCAACCAAAATTGGTAATCCTAGCGCCAATAAAGTCTATAGGTTCAGATAAGGGTGAGCACCAAGCACGGTCTATGGTGCTCAGGTAGGGGAGCCCGACGAGCACAGGCCTCCTGGCCTAAGGAGGGGGAGTACTGCCACCCCAGGGATGGGGTGGCAGGGGGTCACAGGCCCACTCAACTCCACCACATCCCAGCCCAGGACCCTAACAGTGGCTTGTTACTGGTTCAGCAGGGATCCACCCGCAATACACTGATCTTGTATCAGGCCAGTTCCCAACCAGACTGTTGCCTGGTTTCCCTGAGCTACTTGCTACTCTCCCCTTCAGGTGTACCTGTATCTGTCATCTCAGGGAGCTCTGGCCAATCTGCAGGCAGCCACCCCAGCAGCTCCTTGGCGTCTCGGTCGGCCAGCAGCCCAGGGGGTTCCAGCAGCAGGAAGGATACACCTGTCTCCTGTGGTGACTCCCACCCAACTGAGCTGCAGGGGCCTGTCTTTTGTACTTCCCTTTCCTCTCCTTCCGCTTCCGGCAGGGCGGATGTTACTCTCCTGGTCTGGCCCACCAGTGGACGTGTTGTGGTCCCTCCCTGTCACTCTCTGAGGGAGGCCACACCTCCTCGCTACACATTGACATAGCTGTGTCTACACTGGTGGTTATGATTGCAGAGCAATGGCAGTCAGGGGTGTGTTTTTTCACACCCATGACAAATGTAGCTATGCTGCTAGAACTTTTCAGTGTAGACTTTTATTTCTTAACGTGTGTATTTGAACATCCATGACTAAAACATTGGTTTTTGATTAGCTGTATAGCAGTTTTAGTGATTTGCTTGCTTTTCCTTATATGGCATTTAAGCAGCAGGAATGGTTTAAACACATCTCTGGCTTTTTTAATTTTTTACACTTGATTTTGATGCTGCAACATTTCTAACTTTTTTTGTTTTGAAAGTTGTATATATGGTTGATGTTCTGTGTTGTTGGTTCACGGGCTCTAATGAATTATCCGCTTCACAAACTTCTTTGTTGTTCCCTATGGAACTGTAGCAATTAAAAAGTTGTGCCAATTTGGCTTCTTAGTATAAGGTAACTATTGGAAGAAAACAGGTCTCTGCATTAGAATCCATCATGAACAAACAAATCACTTTAATTGGCTGCATAATGAGATGGCCCTTTTGTAGAATAAGCACTTGGAGAGTTCACTATTGAATTGGAGCTCTAAGTTTTGCAGAGATTGAATATGTCAACAAAGTTAATTAAATAAAACAAGACTGGCAGATTTGTTTCAGCTTTTCAAATACAGATCGATAACGTTTAAGATAATCTACTTATTGTTATTTTAATGTCTGTTTACATATTTTTATTAACCTAACTGGCTCCCAAGCTTCACCATCTTATCATATGAAGTATTTTGCTATTACTATTTAGGAGAAACCCAGAAATTATATTTTATATCCGTCAATGGTCATCTTGAGTTAAAAGAACATTGTGTCTTGTTGAACCCCAAAAAAATATTCTTTTGAACAATTTGTGTCAGATGTTGCTTATAACATTTAGGTTGCTTCATGCTGGTCCCACTTTTTCTTCTGTAACTTGTTCTTACTAATTGACTTACTTACTTCAGGCTAAACATGTTCTTAATAGGCTTTGCGTGAAACTGTCTTGAGATGGTCACTAATCATAGTCTAGATAATGCAGAACTGGAAATGAATCTGTGTTTATGTGCAAGGCCTTCCAACAGAGTTTTTTAAGCCTTTGCGTAAAGTACATGAAACATATCACATCCATCCTTTCAGTTATCATAAATTTATCCTAACTTTTTAGAAATCTTATTCTATTTTAGTATAACTTTTGCATGCTTTTTAAACTTAAACTCTAGTACTCAGAAAACAATCTCTGTCTGTCTGTCTTTCCCAAAGGTGCTGAATATCACATACTGTATAACCAGCACATAAGAAAACTGTACTTGGGAACAAGGTGGTTTAGGGATTAGTAATTCGAATGAGGCCCCAATCCATCAAAGCACCTAAACACATGCTTAATTTAAAGCACATGAGCAGTCTTATTAAAGTCAATGGGACTATTTGTGTGTTTAAAGTTAAGTACATGCTTAAATGCTTTGGTTGATTGTGGCTATACAGCCTTCCACCTTTTGGGTTCAAATGGAAACACGCCTAGTGGAGACATAAAGTTGCAACTTTGTGAAGGCAATTCAGTGGCCTATGTGAAATGGGTTTGATTCTCGTTCCATTTTACAGTGGACAGGAGTTTGCCTCACAAGAAACAATATCACACAATCAGCATTAATTAGCACCCTTGTTAGCAAAACAAAGGATTTAGTGGACCAGGGAGAATGAGCTGCATTTCCTGCCTGTAGGAGGCCACTCCAGGTCCAGGTTGAGGCATGCTGGTGGGGTAGTTTGGGAAGCTTACCCTGTTGCTACACCTGTTCTGTGGGAAAATGGAGGATTTCAATCTCCAGAGTTTTCAATCCAGTTCTTTTCACAAAGCATGGTGTTCACAAAAATGTGTTAGAAATAAAATATATAGATATGTTTTAAGATACCTGTCCCCATAGTATCTAAACACTACACATATAACCTTATTTAGTATATACTCTTTTGACTTCATTTCTCCATTCTTCCAAGATTTGTTCCTCTTTCTTCCTTCAGTGCAACTGAAGCACTTTTATAAAGTTTCAGACAAAGTCGGTATGTCTCTCTTGGTAAACATTCCCTCTTTCATTTTAATGGCCCTTTGGTACAGGCATGAACTTTACATGTTAATGAATTTTCTTTGCAGACTGGAAAGATTTGTTTTAAGCACGCTAAAAAGTTCTTTTTCCAGGTATGTGCCATTGACCAAATTGTGCCCTGCCCTTAGTCGGTATGCAATTGGCTGAAACAGTGAGCCCTCGCTGCTTGCACACACCCATGAAGGAGCCAAGTATAGGTGCAGGTCTTTGTGCTCTCCTCAGTGCAAGGACTTTGCAAGGCTAGGGCTGTCAGTAGCAGTAACCAGTGGGAGCCAAACATAAACCTCATGGAGCTCCTGTGTGACACACCACATTGCCTCTAGAAGAGGGAAGTGTCTATAAAGCACTATCCAACTCTATGTATTTTATTAAATGTTTTCTGCACGTTTGGGTGTGTGTGTATATGAGTGGATGCATCTAATCTATTTGAATTATTACAAAATTGGCTGGTTTCAAAGGTATTACACATATATGGCTTGTGTAAGAATAGAATAGACTAGAACCTGCAAACTCTACTCTTAGAAGTAATTATTACTCACATGAGTAATTCCATTGAAGTCAGTGGAGCTGTGCATACGATGAAGAATAGTCAAAGACTAAAGTTTTGCAGAAGTGGGACATAGAATAAAGGGTCTATCTATATTTGAGCTAACATACTAAAAATAGTAGTGTGGCTGTGGCAGCATGGACAGTGTCTTGGGCCTCCCAAGTTCATACCTAGGATTTTGGAAGGGACTGGACACCGGTAGCTAGTCCAAGATGCCACCAATACCACCTCAGCCACCCTGCTATTTTTTTAGCATGCTAGCTCGATCAGAGCTAGCCTGTGCACATCTACCTGAGCTAGGAATTACTCCTCTCAGCCACAGTGCAGACATAGCCAAGCTTTTCAGGGCAAGGACTTTGTCAATGTACTGTCTATAAAGTGCCCCATATCATTAATGAATATTAAGAACAATAAATAATAATTTGAGATAATATACTATAACTGTGCAATATATTCTATGAAGGAGCAAACGGGTAAATAATAAAGAACTATATTATTTTTCAGTCTGAATGAATACAAAACCAGTAATTACTCATATTGTTAGTGGAATTCTGTGCCACATAAGACTCAGTATTTCCAGAAAACAACTATTTGAATTTTGTGTCACAATTTAGTTTTAAACAAAACTGATGTTTATACACCTGTGATCTCAAATGCTCTGTCTTCATGTCAGCAGTTACAAACTCCATAATAAACCTTACAAAGTTATTGCAATCCAAGAACTCAGTTTATCATAAATTCAGTTATCATCAAAAAACTGTCCTTTTAAAAAATGACACCTGTGTGTTCCCGGCTTATTCTTGCTCCATAAATTCCATACCTGTTTTCAAGTTTTTGCTCAGTTTTCAAGTCAATTGAAGATTTTTCTGTCAACAGTGCAGATTCAGCCTGGTGCCTGAAAATTAAACTGTGTTATTTCTGTACCTCATAGACCATCACCAACTATAAAGATTGTAGAATAAGAACTTAACTGGAAATTCTCTTACTAGTGTTTGAGACAGACTGGAATGAAGTTTATCCTTGTGTAGCTATATTGCCTCTGCTCTGCTGACAGAAAGAAAAATATGTTTTTGTCAGTAAACACAACACATATTGCTCAAAAGCCACATAGCGAACAGATATTTACAAGACCAAGGTGCCATTTTTAGACAGGCACTTTTCTGCCTATGACAAAAATAATGATATTTTCTACTCCATTAAGTGGAACTGCTAATCACGGGAGGGAAGCCCTTAAAATAATTTCTTTGACCACTTACCCCAATGAGGATTCTAATCAGTGAGTCAAATTTCTTAATGATTGTCTTCTTCCTTCCTTCTTGTCAGTATTTTAGAAGATGATCTCTAATGTCTCTGAGACATAAAATGGAGGCTCTGACCACTTATGGTCATTAAAAATCCCATGGCACTTTCTGTAGCAGGGCTGTATGCTGTTAAATAGATGCCATATTCAAACCTAAAGGTGGATGTGTTTTAGGGCTTGAGGAATTCATCCCCATAAGTAATTTTATATATGTATTAAAGTTCATAAATTGCCTTGGGATGAAAGGTGAAATATACATTTCAGATATTACTATTCACTCTTATTTACCTTAGGCAGACCTGATTTGTACTCTAGCTTTTTAGTTCTGATTTTATCATGCAACATTCACTAAACACAGAGAACAATGATCTCAGATGCACTACCAATTAAAATCAAAACACTTTCTGGGTGTCAAAGATACCCAGTTATTAAAGTGTGACATAACATCTGTTGTTTCCACCTTCCTTCTAAAGGAAAAAAAAGGTATGTGTCAGTAAAAGGAATTCTTCAGTCAGTTGGATTTTTTTAAGGGCAGATTTGAGCCCTTTGTAGCTTTTCTCATTTTAACAATGATACAGAGTTGGCTATAAATAGGGAAGAAGAGAGTTGCTTGACTACAAGCCAAATCCTGCAGAACCTATTCAGACAAAACCCCTACTGGCTTTTTCTAGGCTGGAATTTCAAAGGGTGTTGTTACAAAGTGTTAGCTAACACCTTCTAACTAACTTATTTGAAAAGACTAGTGCATACTAGGCACACTGCCTATAACAAATACTAATCAAGTCTGATTAAAGCCTACTAGGAGTCTAGGCTTCATCTCAACCAGTTTAACATGTGATAAAAGCCTACATCGCCTTGTCTACACCAGGGTTTTTGCACCTGCTAGTGAATGTAGTCTACCAACACACCTTTTATCTCAGGGTATGTCTACACTGCAATCAGGAGATGTCATTGCAGCTTCTATAGACATACTAAGCTAGCTTTGGTCTAGCTCAAGTAACAATAGCGCTGAAGCTGTGGCAGCAAAAGGGGAGGCAGCTGCTCGAATATGTACCCAGGATCCTGGGAGGGTGGGGCTTGCCTTGGAATCACACCTTCCTATTGCATGTAGACATACCCTCAGTCAAGACAAACTCATAAAGCCTAGCCTAAACTTTAGCATATTAGCTAACATATTTTAACAACACAGCTTTGACTTCTAGTCTAGACAAAGCCATTGACTTCATTGGAAATTTTGTTTGAATAAGGACTTCAAGTCAGGAATGCATTAGTGGCCTTAAAGCACATCTAGGAATATATTTCCTCCTCTGGAGGTGTAAGGATTTACTCACAGAAAGAGCATGCAGTTTATTCCCTATTGCAATGTGCACAACAGTCAGGGAATCAGTTAAGCAGTCCTGATGCAGAGCCAGGCTGTGGGGCCCTCAAAGTTTACAACTACAGCCTCCGTACTCTTTTCATTGCATGAAAAGATAACCTAGTCACATTGTTTGTCACGGTGATTATCACAGTGCTCCAATTCTAATAAAAGAAGTGCTGGAACACACTACTAGTAAATGATGGTACTGGAAGTAGAGGAACACCATTTTGGTTCCTCAAAATGTACCAGAATGCCATTCTGGAACATTCTAGCAGGATTCGAGTCCTGGATTATCCATAAAAATCATGAGATAGTCACAGTCTCCCTCCCCTACAGTTACCCCTGAGAAACCCAATTTATAGAAACATATTTTTAGAGGTCATAGTGTGTTGATTGTGTTTTCCTTATGAAAAATATCATTGACAATGGGCAGGGCAGATGTAGGGAGATTTTATCACCACTGATGCAGCATTCTTCCTACTAAAATTAAAATTGTTTACTGATTGCAAAAGACAGAGGAATGAAGGAAGTTAAATTTGTTTGTTCAACATCTAGCACACTGGAGTCCTGGTCCATGACTAAGGCTTCTAATAATAATAATAATAATAATTAATAATAATAATAAATTAATTAATTAATTTATTATCTATGGGGCAGTGAACTAAAGCAGTGAAAAGAATCAAAACTAAGCTGTGCATTGTTTTTCTTCCACTCTGACCAATCCACTTAACAATGGTTAAGTAGTGGGACATGTTTTTTGACCAGCATTTTCAAAATACAACGTTGATTATATGTTAGAGCTCGTATAATATTCATAAACACAAGCACCTGCATTTTTTCTCCTGACCTAACCTCCAAGCTGCTCAAGTGGAAATTAGATTTTTTTTTGTTCACTTGATAGAACTGTCTACATTTTGCTGGATTTTCTGAGAAGTGGGGGGGGGGAAGAAATTCTATGGGATTAATAAGGACACTATGCCTCCTTATTCCAAAACAGAATGGATGGACTGCAACTGAATGAGGGAATCAGAGTTTATCTATTGTGAATAACTTATCATTCAGCCACAAAGTTTTGACTGAGCCCATGTTGTGAATTGGTGGACAGGTTCTTTGAATCCTTGCAAAGAAGAATTCATTTCACTCCTGTTTCTTACCTTGAATTACCTAAGGGTTTTAAGAACTTGTTGGAATGCAAGAGACTTGAACAGTTAATCAGCAAGAACAGATACATGGTTGGATTTGAAAACCTCAATTTTGCTGCTTCTCAAGAGAGTCAGAAATTTTAGCACCCAGTAAAACACACAATACAGTTTAAAAAAAAAACACACCACCTGCAATAGATGACAGCCATAAACACCTTGGGCCAAGTTCAGACCTGGGGTGTAAGCAGGTGCAGCTCCCCTATTGTCAGGATGGATTTTGCCATAAACTGCAGCCTAGAGTTATTGAAATTACAAAGCAGATGGAACAAATTTATCCTGTTTTAATTGGATTATAATATTCTCTCATTAGAAAACAAAGCAGCCAGCTTGGCGTTGCACGCACAGAAGGCATCACAACTTTCTGTTGACAGAAAGGCTTGAAAAGCTCTTTTGTGCTAACAAGGATTAGTTAAATCAGCACAGCTCACTCAGGGCCGGTCTAAAGTTTAGGTCGGCTTAAAAACATCTCTCTGGACTGTGAAAAATGTCATGCTTTGCATGATGCAATTAAGCTGACCTTAGTCCTGGAGTAGACACTACTAAGATGACTGAAGAATTCTTTCATCAACCTAACTACCGCCTCTTGGAGAGGTGGATTTACGACAGCAATGGAAGGGGCTCCTCCCTTCCATCACTGTAGTGTGTACATTACAGTACCAGAACAGCTCAGCTGCAGTGCTGCAACTGCACTGCCATAGCATTACGAGGGCAGACTTACCTTCAATATATATTTCTTCCTTTCCCAGGCGCACATAGATTGTGGATATAATTTTATATGTAAAATGAAACAGCAGTTTTACTCTGATGGAGAGCTATGACCATTGTTCTTTTAAGACTATTAAAGATATAAACACAAATGCCTGCATAAAATCTTTCACATATGTGAAGTAATGCTGGGAATACTGTATCCTGTCCTTTAGAATTAAAAATCTGTTAGTTTTATTTTTACACAGATTTTATCTATTTATGTATGCACATTCTTGGTATTGGAGAGAAGGGGGACATGGATGAGAGGTCATGTCGCACTCCCCGTCAGTAACAAACCCAAGCCGGGGAAGCTAATGATCCTACCTGCAGACCAAATTCGGTGATGAACCCTGGTCACATGCCACCTGAGGCACATTGTGCATATTTAAGAAGATGATTGGAGAGGAAAGATGGTCCTGAGGTTAAGACACTAGACTGAGACTTGGGATCATCATCATCATCATCATGTTCCTATTACGCCTCTGGCGTTTAGGACAGTGACGAAGCTCCTCCACTCCTGTCTATTTCTGGCAAGTCTTTCAATGGTTCCCCAGCTGTGCCCCAGGTTTTTCAGCTCGGCTTCCACAGCTCTTCGCCATGTTGTTTTCGGGTGGCCTCATTTTCGCTTGCCTTCAAGTGTCCATTTTATTGCTACTCTGGTGATGGAATCAGTTTCCATCCAAAGCACATGACCTATCCATTTCCAACGCCTCCTGGCAATGATAGTGCTCAGATCCTCATCGCTGCACTGTGCCAATAGATCTTGGTTTGAGATTATTCTGGGCCAAAAGATATGGAGGATTTTTCTGAGGCAGGTTGTATGGAATGAAGGCAGTTTGGATATGTCATACTCTCTCATTCCCCAGCATTCTGCCCTATAAAGTAGTGTTGAAAGTACGCAACTCTGATAAATCTTGTATTTGGTTTTGGTGTTGTATTTTGATTTCCAGACTATATTTAAGCTCCTGAAAGTGTTCCTGGCTTTATTGATTTTATTCTGGATGTCCTGGCTTGTTCCACCGTCCTGGCTGATGGTGCTGCCCAAGTATGTGAATGTTTCTACATTAGTGAGAACATAAACCTCTATCCATACTGGTGATGGTGAGGCAATATTAAAGATCATAATATCTGTATTATTGCGGTTGATTTTCAATCTAATTTGCTGGCTGAATGCGTTGAGTCGAGTTGTTTTTTCTTGTATATGGTGTTGGGTATGTGATAGGAGAGCAACATCATCTGCAAAGTCCAGGTCTTCAAGAGATGAGAAAAGTGTCCATTTAATGCTTCTTGGAATGTCTTCTGTTGTACGCCGCATTACCCAGTCGATGGCAATGTTGAAGAGGATTGCAGACATGACACACCCCCGACATACTCCTGTTTTGACTTCAAAACTGAGCTCACTGTGATCAACGCTGCATGTAAAGTTGAAATAGAAGCTTTTGATGACTTTGATTATGTGGAAAGGAATTTTATATGCACGCAGAATGCGCCATAGATTGGCCCTGTGTATGCTATCAAAAGCCTTCTCAAAGTCTATGAATTTTATGTAGAGTTACCGTTGCCATTCTAAGCACTGTTCTATTATGTTTCGTAGAGTGAAGATCTGGTCTGTGCATCCACGTCCTTTCTGAAAACCAGCTTGCTCTTTTCTGAGAACACTATCAACTGCCTCTGATACACACTGGACTATGAGCTTACACAATACTTCGTTTGGCACAGATAAAAGTGTGATACCACGACAGTTATTACAATCACTGAGAGTTCCTTTCTTTGGAATCTTCACTATAACCCCATTGGTCCACTCATCTGGCACTTTTTCCCTTTCCCAGACTCATGTAAATAGAGGGGCCAGGATAGATGCTGCTAATTTAAGATTTACCTTAAACAATTCTGCATTCAAGTTATCCTTGCCAGGAGCCTTCCCATTTTTTAAGGATTTGATGTCTTGAATGATCTCTTCCTTAGTTGGGGTGTCTGTGTTGATATCAAGATCTTATTCTGCCTCCTGGATGTTTGCTTCCTCTTTAGGTGGCTCCCTGTTCAGCAATTCTTGGGAGATCTTGGTTAATTTCCCAGCTGTGCCACTGACTGGCTGTGTGACTCTGGGCAAGTCATTTCATTTTTTCTGTGCCACAATTTCCCATGGGGATGATACTAGATCTTGTAAGGTGCTGAGGGTATGTCTTCACTACCAAAGTTTAAGCACTGCTGCTGCAGCACGTTAACGTGGCTGTGTAGTCACGGTACCCGCACTGGGAAAGAGCTCTCCCAGTGCTGTAAAAATACCACCTCCATGAGTGGAGTAGCTACCAGCGCTGGGAGCCATGCTGGGTGCACTGTGAACACTGCCACTTTACAGTGCTGAAACTTGCATCATTCAAGGGGGTGTTTTTTCACACCCCTGAGGGAGAAAGTTGCAGCGCTGTAGAGTGGCAATGTCGACAAGGCCTGAGTGTTCTTCACTCCCCATGGGGGAGGAGGGCATTCAGTGTTTCTGAGGAGGCATTCAGCACCATGCAGGTTCAGTCCACTTACAATTAGTGGAAGGTGTAAAGCTTGCTTGAAAATGTGGGTCTCTATCACCCTGGTGCTTCTTCATTCAGTACATTGCAAGTGAGTTGTAAAAATTTGCCCTGGAGATAAGGAAATGCAAATATAAATTAAATGGAGAGATAATAGCAAAACATTATGGAACAATGCAAACCACTTTGGGCCTCCCATGGAGAAGTAATCCATGCATTCCTTTCTGAATCATCTTTATGGAAATTTTTATAAACTTGCCATTATTAAAAGTGAGTAGCAATTATTTCTTACTTTGGTTCATCGGTTGTGAAAAAAACATGTTTTCTTCCCTTTTCTCTTTTACTTTTTTCTTCCTTATGCTCATCAGATAGCTATCATTCAACAGGAACTGACAGAAATGCAGCCTGTCTGATAGAGCAGAGTGGGGGAGACAGGAGAACTGGTGAATATCATTGCCAGTGAGACTCTGGAGGTGGAAGTAGTTAAGGGAGTAGTAGAAGCAGAAGAGGCCACAGTTAACAAGGCTGCTCAGGAAGCCAAAGCTATTAAGGTATGTTGACATAACATTTGCAAGCTTCACAGGGGCCATCATTGTAAATTAGATTTAATATTGATCAGGCAGTTCACCATCAGGGCCAGAGGAAAATTGGACACAGAGTTCTTTGTAAAATTGGCACTTACGATTCTGCTTTCTAATTAACATTGAAGAACAGAAAACCTAGATCTGCTTACTGACCTCACATGGCATGACTGCTGGCCTATTCCCATGGGCAGTTAAGAAATAACAGTAATTTCTATTCTGTATCATTTTTTCAAAGCTGCCGCAGCAGTCATAACATGGACATTAAAAATATGCCTCCAAGATAAAAGTTAAATTCAACACAAGTCTGCAAATGCTAGGAACTCCTTGTTAATGAGATCTGCTGAAGACTTTGCGGGTACTGGCATATCATGTAGAAATTAAAAGCCAGTAGCTGTCTATTACACTGTGTTCCTTCAGGGGTTCTGGTGATTGGCTACACAGTGAAAATGAATCTTGAAGAATTTATACAGTCATTAGATTCCACTCCCTCCCGTGGGATTATAGCCTACTATCCCCCCATCTTCTGGAAGCCTCCTTTTCACTACTAGAAAAGTCCATGTCTCCCTCTCCATTGTCTTCCCTTTCACTGCTGGAGTGGCATTTTCTTACCACTTTGATGGTTCTCCAGTCAATGCCACAAGTGCAGACTACACTCATTGGTTAACTCTTGCCATTCCCGTATGTGATATAAAATAAAGGGATTGGGCTGTGGGAACATCAGCCTAGGCAGTCTGAACATCTGTGGGCTCTAGGTGATGATCACGGTCCTGTTGGATGTGCTAATTTAAGCAGGTTTATTGTTGAATTTTCCATACAGCCCGCTCATCTTCCTTCTTCAACCGACCACTGCTGCCTCCATCCAAAAAAAATCCATGTTTTGAGAAGCGCCTTGCTCACTTACAGTACTATATAAATGTTTGTTCATAAATAACAAAGAATGGCCTTTGGGAGCTGGAAAGAGCTGCCCTTAAAGAAGGAAAAATCTTAGACACATTGTCAGCTATAAATGAATATTAGGTGATAAATAGTAACCTCCCTTTCCACTGACAGCTAGCGAGGGATGAAGTGGAAGGGGCAGTAACATCCCATTAGTCTTAGCACAGGCTGCTAGGGAGCTTAGGGGTCGCTACTGCACCTTCCACCTATTTTGGCAGTGTTTCTCCATCTCCCATTGCCTATCAGAGACAATGTCCCATTGTTTCTCAAGTCCCTTCCCAAACCCAAAAGATCTTGTTAAACTCAAGGAAACAGTGGCCCTACCTGATACCGTCCAACCCAGAATAAGGAAGATTAGGGAACACCACCAGAAGACGATAACACAGATATATCAGGGATGTTCCTGGCATCAAGTGACTGAGACTAAGTTAAACCAATGAAACCAACAGGGACTATCCCCTTGCCAATCCCTGCAGATTCTGGTTTATGTGACTATGACATTCCAGCATGCAATCCAGACCAGGGAAGGGTTATGTCACCACCTGCCCTGCAACCTTGGGTGCCTCACAATCTTTGCTGCTGTAGCTCCCACCTGGGCCACTCACAAACAGCCAAACAGCATGTAGGTCACACCCTGAGTGTCTGTATAGCCACAGACCTGGTCCAGCAATCCTGCCCCACATCCTCTCAGCAAACACCAGCCACACTCTGGCTTCCAACAGCCCTGGTTATTATTTGCAGGGTGACCTTAACACACTCCCAGTCTCAAATTTTCCCCAAAAACATGTGTTCTGCACTCTCCAGCCCTGCCCTTGGCCGGTTCAGATATTAAAGGTCCATTGTCTCTCTAAAAGGATCAATATACAACAGTTTGCTACTTTAAGTGGAGTTACCCACACAGTTCACAACACTGGGTTAGTTTTGATTAAAGAATAAAACAAATGTATTTTACTACAGGGAGATAGGTTTTAAGTGAGTACAAGTATAAGGCATTAAAGTCAGAAATGGTTACAAGAGAAATAAAGATGAAATGATTCCTAGTACTAAAACTTAACAAACTAGACTTAGGGCTTGGCTACACTTGCAAGTTAGAGCCCATTAAAGCAACCCGAGGCGCCCTAACTCACAACTTGTCCACACTGGCAAGACACTTAGAGCACCTGGACTCTGCAGCTGTAGCGCTCCTGGGTAATCCACCTCCACGAGAATCATAACGCTTGCAGCGCCTCGGCTGAAACGCCTCAGCGTCAGTATGAACGAGATATTGCATTACTGCGTTTTGATCGGCCTCTGAAAACGTCCCATAATCCCCTTAAGTCAAGTGGCCACTCTTGTCATTGTTTTGAACTTGGCAGTAGGAATGCGGATATGCCCTTTGAAAGCTCTGTTTCTGATAGCCGGCATGTTTATCTGCTCCTGGACAAAGCAAGCTATTTGTGTGGAATGCTGCTGTTGAAAGTGTGTGTGTGAGAGAGGAAGGGTCTGCTGCTGTCTGAACTTACAAAACAGCATGCTGACATGCTCTCAGCCCCCCAAAACCCACTCTTTCTCCCCCCACATACACACAACACACTCCCTGTCACACTCCACCCCACCCCACCCCACCCCACCCATTTGAAAAGAATGTTGCAGCCACTTGCATGCTGGGATAGCTAGCACAATGCACTGCTCTTTGTGGCGTTGCAAGAGCTGCTAATAGGCCACGCCAGTGCGCTTGAATCTGACAGTGTGACACATGGCAGTGCTTTCCCTACTGCGCTCTCCAAGGGCTGGTTTAACTCACAGCACTCTATATCTGCAAGTGTAGCCATGCCCTTAATTCAAAATATAGTAAAAGTGCTGACCAAATTCTTGGGCCAGGGGCTGCTCCAAAAGTCCAAAGACTGTTTCTTTTGTTTCTTTGGTGAAGGAGAGAGGGGGATGGATATGGAGCGATAACTTGGAGTGTTTTTACCACTCACTTTTATAGTTCAGTCACCCTTGGAAATACATTTTCCTCAGGATTACCCCTAGGTAAAGTTCATTCCCGCTGTGAGGACAGAGACAAGGTGTCTCATGGTGAAAGAGGTTCCATGCTGTTATTTGCTAAGATGCAGATGTGTTTGTTCCTGCTCCCGCTTCCTTGGCAAAGAATGCATCACCTGACAGATGATGACACCTGGCTAGAGGGGTCAGCTTGTCCTTTGTCTTTGAGAAACAGATTTACCCAGATTGTCTGGTAAACACGCTTCAGTTATGTTCAACTTATGTTCATAACCTTATGTATAATGTAGCTACACACATTTTATCATGATATTATTGACCAGTGAGTTAACTTTCAAATGATACCTTTCAAGGCATATTTTGTACCAAGATAATTACAATGGTGTGTAGGATGTGAATACCGGGGTTCATTTGGTCACAGTAACCCACATGAATCAAACCTCGGAAAATTTATTACACATTACCCTGACTTTGGAAAAAAATTCTGAGACTGCACGGTTAAAGACAGTCCCCACAATGCCATTATTGGTAATCAGGTGCCTGGGTAGTCAAGGAGAGAGTCTGCCATGGTGAGAGAACATTTAAGGGACTTGTACAGTTTTTCCTGAGGGAACAAGATTAGCTTCTCCACCTGTGAGCCAGGGAGATTAATTGATGTCGAGCTGAGTCTTGACTCAGCAGGGTAGGCAGTGGACAATGGCTAGTGTTAGGACTGATTGCTGCAGGAAGTCTCCTGGAGGCAGCAAGCCCTAATTGCGACCATGTGAACAGTAATGCCAAGGTTACAGCATTTCAGGAAGCGTCGGAAGAAATAGGCTCCTTGAGTGAGACTATTCAAGATTTTGTCTTTTCCTCTTCATCTGCAGTGCCCAGGGAAGAAAGAGAAACTGTCTACAAATAGTGTTTAAATCTGTAATACCTTTGCGCTATCCTGTCATCAAATGGTTACAGAGAAAATAACTAGACCAAAATGAAGACTTGAAAAGGATTTTTATAGTTTTTAAAAGGTCTTTCTCACAAGATGCCTGCCTTTTATTTCAAAGACAGCACTGTGCACTGATGAAAAGTGTTATGAAGGCAGTAGCTAAATAAAACCCCCTCATTTTAAAATGGGCAGAAACAAAGCTTTAATCACCATCATTATTTACAAAGTAATGTCTCTTTCCTTTTATTTAAGGGTGTTTTGTTCAGTATTTCCTGCATAGCTATCTCCCATTTGACTTACTGGAAGATTGTGCTAAATGTCAGAATATCTCACCAGACTCATAAAGGCTGCCATGGTAAGCAACATTTTTAGCTTTGAATGAGTAAAACAATAAATAAACTAAAAGTGAACATTTTGACATTAATTGAAAAAGGTGCCTGCTTTTCTAGTGTTGTCAGATTCTTGTCTGCATTTAAAAAAATAGATTTATTACCCCATGTGATGACCTTTAAGTAATTTTATAGTACTTTATAGCTTTGTTACAGTCTCGTAATCAGCATTTGGTCTGAAGGAAATGATAAGTGGAGTGTTCCTCTCCATATATTCTCCGAAGTTATGTTAATTTTGATTCTTATGGAATGGGGCTGGGTTGGTGAGGGGTCTAGATGAGTGGGGTACCTACCACTACCAAGTCATTTTAGGTGATCCTCACCCTCCTCCCTTTTTTTTTAAGGCATCTGTTAACTTTTAAGAATTCTGGTGGCAATTATAAGTTTTCTCAAACAAAGTTACATGTGAATATTTCCCTGATGAGGTTAAAGGTCAATTTGCTTGTCGTTTCTGTGCTTCATTAAAATTCTGTGTCTGTGCTGTGTAATGTGGGTAATATTAATTTTCTAAACATTGATGTACAGCAGCTGCTAGCTAATTTCCATAATGGTGCTTCTATTCTAAGGACATTAAATCTGAAAAAAGGTAGATCCAAATGGAAAATGTGTAGATGATTATTGGCCCCCTGCCAAAAAGATGTTCGGGGATGTGAAATTCCTGGAATGACTAAAGGTACATTTTGATCGAATATTCATATTCTGAGCCACGTGTCGACAATTTTACTGTTAAATGAAAAAGAGGTTGCAGATAGAAATATTGATACCATGGCTCATATGGGAGTTTACTTTTGGAAGATTTTTGTAAAGGAGGGTGTGTTGTTAAAGAGGAATTAAGAAACCATTTACATATGTTCAAAAGTGTTGGAGCCACGAGTTGCTTCCCATGGGAAAGGGGTATAAGTCACGATAATGCACTTAGCTTTGAAGTCAAGAATAACCAAATATATTACCTTCACATGCTTCATGCATTTTCATTTCCACAGCTTCATTATACTAATATCAATAGACAGGCCTTACTTGTAACTGAATAAGGCCCCATTCCTGCAATAGGATCCAAGTGAATGGCCTCGTATGCCTGTACAATGTCCCAGGCTCTGCCCAAGCGCATCTGATTGTAGGATTGGGGCCTAATCTGATCAAATGGCCAGTATTTTGCTGTTGCATCCACTTATGGTACTTCACGCATAATTGTTCAAACAAATTTTAGCTCATGGGTTGTTCATGAACTGTGGCCATGTAGTCATTCATTGCTTCCTCTGTGTGATTGGTCATTTTGGTCACATGATGTCACATAATTTGATTTCTGTTCCCTGATAGGCTTAGTGTAAATATGGTAAAGAAGAGAAGAGTGTGGTGAAGTCACTAGGCTATCAGGATTGCTCCATTAGTGAAGGAGTAGCCAGGGCACCCTGCAATCCAATCCTGCCATTTCCCATCACTGGCACAACCTGAACCCAGACATACCCCCTATGACAAGTGGAGAGCCAGCTATATCAGCTCCATGCCCAACCATGGATTTCCCAGTGCTAGTGGAACCCTGAGCTGCTTGTCTCCTTTAAGTGCCCTTTCTGCCCTTAGAGTAGTGCAAACAGGACTTAGGGAGGGCCAAGGATCTGGTTCTGTAATTGCATGAATTTCTTACCTGTGAAACCCCAATCATTTGATTTCACCATTTTAAAAACAGAGTGGAGGAAAATGGTTCAAGGGTATTCATCTGCAATCAGGCACTGACTTAAACACACCTTTGAATGTGTCATCCAGTAAATGTTCCCTAAGGTGCAGTGGAATGTACATGCAGAATTTGAAAAGACTATCACTAGGGCCCAACTGAAAGAACAACAATCCCTCAGGACCCTTCTGATGATGTGTTCAAACTAGGGTATGACATGGACTACATGTCCATAAAGGGTGCCAACTACCCAAACCCTAGGTCAGAACAAGAAGATGTAAGTGGGTCCTCCCTACTTGTTTATTCCCCCAAGAAGGTTAGTGGAGAGCAGGCAAAGGCTTTGTGTGCAAGCCAAGACAACAGTTGACTAAGGGGGGATACGATAGAGGTCTATCATATCATGAGTGGTGTGGACAAAGTGAATAAGGAAGTGTTATTGACCCCTTCACATAACACAAGAACCATGGGTCACCCAATGTAATTAATAGGCAGCAGGTTTCAAACAAACATATGAAGGTTTTTCTTCACGCAACACACAGTCAAACCGTGGAACTCATTACCAGGGGATGTTGCAAAAGCCAAAAGTATAACTGGGTTCAAAAAGAATTAGATAAATTCATAGAGGATAGGTCCATAAATGGCTATTAGCCAAGATGGTCAGGGACACAATGCCATGCTTTGGGTGCCTCAAACTTCTAAGTATCAGAACCTGGGACAGGAAGACAAGGAATGGATCTGTTCTGTTCATTCCCTCTGAAGCATCTGGCACTGGCTCCTGTCAGAAGACAAGATACTGGGCTATATGCACCATTGGTCTGACCATATGGCCATTCTTGTGTTCTTATATTCTTATGTTTAGTTGACCTGGCACAGTGCAGAAGATTGTAATTTGCTACTGGTATAGACCAGTAACTAATTACCACTCCCCTTCCCCAGAGCAAGGGGGGAGCAGGAAGAGAATTATGGCTGCCTGAACCAAAAATCTGCCTCTCAGCTTCCTTGCTAAGGGCTGTGTCCCGGGGACACAATCTAGCTCTTGGATGCTAGTGTGATAGGTGCCTTAGAAATACCTGAGACAAATCTTAAAGGGTACTTTGATTCTGATTCAGCAAAGCACGTAAGCATGCACTTACGTCCCATTGAAGTCATTCAAATATGGGTCAACATATTTTATTTTAAATGTTTCCAAAACAATTCATTTCTGGAAGGAGATTAATCATAAGGATTTCAGTCCAAAAGATACTATTTTAGGAAAATTAGAAGTTACTCTAAATAAAGGTTTAGAATAAAAATGCCTTCTCAGCTGTAAATTGCTACTGGGACACTATAATGTATGAAATTCATTACTTTGCTTTATCAAGGTAAGCTGCATCTCTCCCTCTGCCCCTAGAGCATCCACTTGGTTTTAACCCTGCCAGCAGAGCCACATAAATAATTAAACCTGCATAGCAGAATGGGTCTTTAAGAAGCTGACGATGGAAAGACTTGCATGCTAAAGGCATACGTTACTCTGCTGTTATATTTAGTACTTATGTGGCACTTCATCTTGCAAGCTCTTTGCAATCAAAGTAATTAGGTTCCAATGCTGCAAATCACTATACCTGGGGTACATCACTGCACCCACGCATAGCCCCATTGACTTCCTGGAGACACCGTGGAGGTCCCCATGGAGCAATTTGTAAGATCAGGGCCTTACGTTTCTCAGCACTCCTGTGAGTCAGGTTGGTAAATGATACCCCCATTTTACAGATCTCTCAGTGAGCGCATCTCTTCAGTGAATAGCATGGGGAAATAAAAATAGGTCCTATAGGAATCATTTGTGCTAAGAATTAATGAGCTGGGCATGTCTTGGCATTCATTGTGTAAGTTGTGCTCATGATCTGTTAAAAATAAATGCATTATGAAGGGAGAGGGAGAACATGTTTTTGTGTTCTCCATTAAAAATGTTGTTATGGTGCTCTGTGTTCTGTTGCACATTTTATTACGATAATAATTTCAGTAAACTACATCTGGCTTTCCTGAAGGCTGTCCCCTCAGGTTAAGCACGCTGTCTAAAAATATCTCCTTTATATTTTTTTAATGCTCCTCCTTTTTAATCTTCCTTTTGATGCCTCTTTATTTGAATTATTTCTCTTTTTTAAGATTTACATTAACACGTTTTGTTCTTAATTCTATAATCTTTTCAACTCTGGGCTCCTTTGTAGTGTGTGCTTTTGTACCCTTTTCTTTTCAAGCCCTTTTCATGTTGCCTCCCTTTTGTTTTTTTTTCCTCCTGGGAGCCTTTATTGTCATTTTATCCTTTATTTTTAGATTTGCACTCTACAGTGGGAACTAATGCTGAGAAAATGGAAAAGAAAAGAGCTGCATAAAGCAGTGTAGTGAAGAGCAGTATATTGTGCCATAGGAAAACATAGGAAAGAAGGCATGGTAGTGAGGTCTGAATATTTCTGGCCTCCAAAGTGGAATATGCTTGCAAAAGAAAACAGGGACATTTCATAAAATAAATAAAAACCCCGTGTATAACTATTACTTTGGAATTATAAAAATGCCCTGAAAATGGGGTTGTTGCAATGTGCTGGATTCCCCATGAGCTGAGTCAAATTTACTTTTAAGACACAGATCAGAGAGCACTTGCCTGAAGGGTCCCACTGAGCGAGGCAGATAGTGACAGTGACTAATTCTGGTTTGTGCGGGAAGCTGACTCACTGCTCTATAAGTTAACACATTATTGTTTAAATGTGTTAATGCTGACTTATAAAACAATTGCCTGTTTTATATAAAGATGTGTAACACCAGCTATCCTTTATATACATGAGCATGCGCCGATAAAGCCTGTTTTCAACAGAGGATACAAATGTGGCCAAGCAGTATTAGGAATTTAACAGATTGTTGCTTTTGCCACCATTAAACAGAACTATCTCTATACATGTCAAATCTCTTTCTCTGATTTTCCCCCTGCTGCAATTAAGGATCACAATAGAGGCTCTAAATTACTGAATTGATCTTTCCTGGGTGAGAGCAATTTGTTCTCTAAGGGGTTGATCCTGCAAGGTGCAGAGCACTTTTGATAGGTACTGTGTGCCCTCAACTCCTATTGACTTGGATAGAAGTTTGGGGCACTCAGCACCATGCAGAATTGAGCCTTTTATATATGATCACCTTTACAATCTAAGAAGAGACATTATTTATTCCTTTATATAAATTCTTCTTGTGCCCTTTCATAAAGCATCATTCTGTTCTTAGCCTCTGTCCCCACGTTCTCTGCTGGGCCAATTCTCCACTCAGCCCACCAGAGAGGGAGACCATCAGGGAGCTGTTACAGCTGCCCTGCCTATCAGGTTGTATCTGCACTTGCCCAAGCCCTGGGATAGGTTACAACAGAGGGCAACAACTTCCAAGAGACCATATAACAGCTGGGAATAGCCAGAGGGAAGTACATTCTGGCCACAGCCCCAACAGCACCACACAGTCTTTCTTCCAGGGATAGCACTGGATATGAGCTGGATATGCCAGCGCTAGACCAGCTGATGCCAGGGGAATTCTCACCTGCCCAGATCCTGACAGTGCAAAGAGGCCAGAACACACAGAAGAATCTTCCCCTTGTCAAATAATGTCAGGCTTGGAAGGGACCTCAGGAGGTCATCTAGTCCAACCCCCTACTCAAAGCAGGACCAATCCCCAGACAGATTTTTGCCCCAAATCCCTAAATGGCCCCCTCAGGGATTGAACTCACTACCCTGGGTTTAGCAGGCCAATGCTCAAACCACTGAGCTATCCTTCCCACACTGTTTTCCTCATATGCAATACTCACATATTTTCTATTTTTATGTGGCTGGCTCCAGCTGTTTCATCTACTAACTGTCTTGAAATTTCCTTTACATCTGTGTTGCATACATTATCATTTCTGATTCATCTAAGAATCTCTTTACACATGTTCTTATTCTCTTTATAACCACTCCTCCACCCCAGCTGTTCTGTTTACTTTTCTGCTCTATTTCTGCTGAAGGTCTTGTTCCAGAGCTTTTTTATGTGTTTGACAGCAGTACATATCGGAAAGATCTTTAAGAGAATACTCACATCTTCCAAAGTAGTTTTGTGAAAAACAAAACTATTAACTCATCAAAAAATAATATTTGAATGGTGTTGGGGGAGACTGTGTTAATTAAGAGTGTCTTTTGTTCTCTGACTCCTACGAGTTCATCAGCCACATAACCCACAACAATCTGGTATTAAGCTATTTTTAAGCACCTTTATACTTACATTTATTTTTCCCTTTCCACCCTTATACAAAACTGAGGTTAGGCAATGGAATTCTAGGCACTAGACAGAGATTATGGAATGGAATTCAGTATCCAGTACATGGAAATAGTCACTTAGCAGAACCTTTGTGCAAAGATTTGGGGCTAGAGGATCCAGGTCAATGCAAATGCAGTAGCCTGTTCCCAGGCTCACTCCCTGCTACCTCATCCATGCATGCCAATTTGGGCTACCCAGTGGCTGTTGAGGCCCAGTTTTGTAGGTACTCTGCTGCACTTCCTGCCTCATGCAGGGCTACTGTGGCAGTCAGGAGGCATGGAAGGTCCAAAATAAATATCTTCAGTTATTGACTTGAAGAGTTGATTTGATTAGCTCGTGGTGTGGCAGATTGTTCTCTGCCTGTTACCTCACAATGAGTGCATCCATCCCACCAGAAAATCATAAATTACCATCTTAGTTAGAATCTTCAGTCTGGAGTCCTGGCAAAGTGATGATATCATAAATTGTATAGACACAGTCAAGGATGATGAGTTCTTGAGTTCTGATGTTTATTAAAGTGCTAATTGAAACCCTGTGGTACAGTAACAAATGATATCATAAAACAAATTGAATTATTTCTAATAAACAAGGCACCACAAAAGTAGGTTATTTGAGCAGACTTGTTTCTTTAAGTTTCCATTTCATGAAAAGTACAAATAACACTCTGAAACCTTTTTCTGTAGCATGGGAATTAGAGAAGTGCTTTGGAAGAAACACAGGACATCTGCCTGGAAATGTGTGGGTGGATCTCTTCCTGCTCTATAGTTCTAGTTAATTTGCCAGCTCTTCCAAAACCATTAAGTTCTATTCAAAAGTGCAGTGAACCTTAAGCTCAAAATATTTTTAGAGTAATTAAAATGTTCACCAATTTAGGGTTAAATACCACCTTTTTCAAGACCTACATGATCTCATGGGAAATTTCAGCAGAGCTCTGTCCCGTCTGAGTGTCTCCTCCCATATACTATTCTTTTTGAAATGCAGGTGCACATTAGCTCCCTTAGCTCTGGGGGCTGTACTCTGTGTGGTATGTCATTTCACACTTTTCTGTGCTTCCTATTCCCCTCTGACCTACAGTTTGTCTTGGCTGTTTAGGGTATGTGCTAAGTTCCCTCTAAACTGTGCAGCCATGCAGCAGCCTATTAAGTGCCAGCAGGAGCTCAGGGCTGCGGTGGGGAAAGGGGTCTCTTCCCCAGTCCTGGACCTGCTGAGGCAGGGAGAGGCGCCCCTCCCCCACAGCCAAGGTGCTGCTGCAGGGAGAGAGAGAGCTGGAGGGAGTCCTCTCTCCCCACCATAGCCCTGGGGCAACCTGCACCCCAAACCCCTCTTCCCCAGTCCAATCCCAGAGCCCACACCCCCAGATGGAGCCCTCATCCCCCACACTCCAATCCTCTGCCCCAGCCCTGGGCCCCCTCCCACACTCCAAACTCCTCACCCCACCCCCGAATTTTATTATGTGCACCAATACGAAGGCGATGTATGACACATTACCTCCTCTTGGTGCACATAACAAAATTCATTCCACACATGGGTGGGCAAAGTTAGAGGGAACACCAGTATGTGTATGCTGCAATAATGCGATATGATTGTAGTTTGGGTAGACATACCCAAGCTAGCTATAATCTCTCTAGCTTGCGTCCCAGAGCAGTGCATTTGCAGCAGTGTGCACTTCAGCGTGGGCTGTACAAACCTGCCAGGAACCCTGGGATAGCCTGCACTGAAGCGCGTGCTGCCATGGCTCCACTACTATGGGCCGCAAGCCAGTTAGATTAAAGCTAGCTCAGGTATGTCTTCACAAGCTGCAATCACACCCCATGATTGCAGTGTAGCCATATCCTGAGACTGTAAATTCTATGGAGCAGAGGCTGTCCCTTAGTACATGCTTATACAGTGCCTAGCACAATGAGACCCTGATTTCAGCTGGGACCTCTAGGAGTTCTCCATAATCAAAATAAGAACACTGAGATGAAATACCAGTACGCTGCTAATAGGTAGCCTCATAGATGAAGCTATGCCTTAAAAACCATTTTGTCTGTATCTAGGTATTGTTATATTTCTCCAATATATAGCAAGTTCCTTGCCTAAGGCTGAACCCAATTCCCATTAAAGACAAAGGGAGTCTTTTCATGTACTTCAGCAAGAGTTACATTGCACTTCTCAGCAGTAGATCTCAAAGTTCTTTACAAAGGAGGGTCAGTATTATTATGCCCAATTGTATAGGGAAACTGAGGCACTGAGCAGTGACTCGCCCATAGTCACTTAGCAGGCCAGTGGCAGAGCTAAGAGTAGAATGAGGGTCTCCTGAGTCCCAGGCCACTGCATTATCCTGTAAGCCACAGTGAGCGGGCCTTTTTACAGTATAATATGAAGTGCTACCTTATCCAAACTGGGAATAATCTCTGAAGCACATTATGTTGTTTAAGGAAAAATCCTGGTAATACAAATAATCCAAACTATTATTCCACTTTTTATGACCCCAGAAAGTGCAAATGTCACATGTGGGACAAAGATTTTGGAATTCGTATATTGGGCTTTGTCACCAAGAACTTAGGTGCAAAAAGGGACGGGGGGAAGCTTGCTGCATTTTGTGGCCTGGTACACATACAGCAAATCAATTAAATGAAAGGCATACCACATGTTTTCCTGTCTGTTGTGGTGTGTCTCTTGGGCTGTGCACTGGGTTTGGCAGCATGTCAGAGCTCCCAAGCAGGTTTGTGTCATGCCTTTCACTTTATTGATATGGATGCAGCACGCTACAAATTGCTACAAGCTCTCACACAATGTGAATAAACAATTCCTATTCTATTGCAGTCTCTGACATTTAGTGATATAATACAGAAAATTATCCCCATATTGCTAAGCTTATGTTCAAAAGATAATGCAAAATGCAACTATACATATATATACTATTTCTGCAAGTGCTTATCATAAGTGGTATCTCTAATCTTTAGAAATTGAAGAGTGATTTGAGGAAAATGGATAGTTTCCCTTCAAATAGCATGAGATGTGGAAGCATTACACTGGTCTACAATTTTTGAGAAGTCGTCTGCTTCAGAGATAAAATGTGCTATTTATTATGCATTTTGATGTGCTGAATTCAAATATGACAATTAAAACAACTGATTGGCTACTGTTTCTAAGATATTGAAGTTTTCACATTTTATGTCTATGTATATTGTGTAGATAGTAGAGTTTTAATCATAAACTGTAAACCTAGGTCTTTTCATGTGTTTATGGTTGCTTTACATGATAATATTTCACCTGTCCTGTTTATGTAACACTTTAAAAATCAGCAAAAGGGTTATATAAATAAAATTTATTATGAAACAAAAGGCAAAAAACTATTCTGTACATAGTTTAGTCCTATTCAGTGTCTACTCGGCACTTCTTGGCTTGTCTCTTGTATTCACTAAATGGAGCATCTCTTGTCACTGTCCAGCAATAGTCTGCAAGCATTGATGGGCTCCATTTGCCCTGATAGCGTTTCTCCATTGTTGCAATGTCCTGGTGAAATCGCTCGCCGTGCTCGTCGCTCACTGCTCCGCAATTCGGTGGAAAAAAATCTAGAGGAGAGTGCAAAAAACGTATCTTTAGTGACATGTTGCAACCAAGGCTTTTGTATGCCTTGAGGAGGTTTTCCACCAACAACCTGTAGTTGTCTGCCTTGTTGTTTCCGAGAAAATTTATTGTCACTAACTGGGAAGGCTTTCCAGGCCGTCTTTTCCTTGCCACGCAGTGCATGGTTAAATGCATCATCTCGAAGAAGTTCACGAATCTGAGGACCAACAAAGACACCTTCCTTTATCTTAGCTTCACTTAACCTTGGAAATTTTCCACGGAGGTACTTGAAAGCTGCTTGTGTTTTGTCAATGGCCTTGACAAAGTTCTTCATCAGACCCAGCTTGATGTGTAAGGGTGGTAACAAAATCTTCCTTGATTCAATAAGTGGTGGATGCTGAACACTTTTCCTCCCAGGCTCCAATGACTGTTGGAGTGGCCAATCTTTCTTGATGTAGTGGGAATCTCTTGCACGACTATCCCATTTGCAGAGAAAACAGCAGTACTTTGTGTATCCAGTCTGCAGATCAAGCAAGAGAGCAACAACCTTCAAATCGCCACAAAGCTGCCACTGATGTTGGTCATAGTTTATGCACCTCAAAAGCTGTTTCATGTTGTCATAGGTTTCCTTCATATGGACTGCATGACCAACTGGAATTGGTGGCAAAACATTGCCATTATGCCGTAAAACAGCTTTAAGATTCGTCTTCGATGAATCAATGAACAGTCTCCACTCATCTGGATTGTGAACGATGTTGAGGGCTGCCATCACACCATCGATGTTGTTGCAGGCTACAAGATCACCTTCCATGAAGAAGAATGGAACAAGATCCTTTTGATGGTCACGGAACATGGAAACCCTAACATCACCTGCCAGGAGATTCCACTGCTGTAGTCTGGAGCCCAACAGCTCTGTCTTACTCTTGGGTAGTTCCAAATCCCTGACAAGGTCATTCAGTTCACCTTGTGTTATGAGGTGCGGTTCAGAAGAGGAGGATGGGAGAAAATGTGGGTCCTGTGACATTGATGGTTCAGGACTAGAAGTTTCATCCTCTTCCTCGTCTGACTCAAGTGAGAATGATTCTGGTGCATCAGGAACCGGCAGTCTTTCTCCATGGGGTACTGGGCGTATAGCTGATGGAATGTTTGGATAATGCACAGTCCACTTTTTCTTCTTTGACACACCTTTCCCAACTGGAGGCACCATGCAGGAGTAACAATTGCTGGTATGATCTGTTGGCTCTCTCCAAATCATTGGCACTGCAAAAGGCATAGATTTCCTTTTCCTGTTCAACCACTGGCGAAGATTTGTTGCACAAGTGTTGCAGCATATGTGTGGAGCCCACCTCTTGTCCTGATCTCCAATTTTGCAGCCAAAATAAAGATGATGGGCTTTCTTAACCATAGTGGTTATACTGCGCTTTTGTGATGCAAAAGTCACTTCACCACAAACATAGCAGAAGTTATCTGCACTGTTCACACAAGTACGAGGCATCTCTGCTCACTTTGGCTAAACAGAAATGTGTCCCTTTGCAAAACCAAACACTGACAAATAAGAGAGCACGACACTGTATGATTTCTAGAGCTGATATAGGGCAATTTGTTCAGCAGAGTGATGTAAGCTTTGTTATGATTGCATCATCCATGACTTCTAGGAATAACATGATGCAATTCATATCATGTATGACGCAATACCAGCTTCAGATTGCATCATTCATTGTTTGCCTAAAAAGCAAGTACTGTCTAAACCCAGTCATAGATTTATTCATAGATCCAGTCAAAGATGTATTTTAGTCATTTCTGGTTTAAATTGAGATCCCTTCCCTTTATAACTCACTTATCCTCTGCCATTCCCAAGTCAAGGGTCGTATATATTGACCCAATAGCATATCTTGAAAACTAGAGCCAAATCAACAATTTTAAGCATCATTTTCGTTCTCAGTGACCCAGAATTGGTAAAGTTTGACTACATTTATTTCAGAAGCATTTTGGCTGTAGAGCAGTGTTATTTGATCTTTTTATTAGTATCTAATCTCTAACTTTTTATGTATTTTTCCAAATGGGTACAGATACACAATTGTGGATGGATATGGCTAGTATTTGAAGAAGTTATGCATTTTCCCTAAAATACCTCATTTTTCCCATAACCAGACCCCCTTTTTGAGCCGAACTACAAATCTGTGAAAGGGGAGATTCATGTGCACTGCAGCATGAAAAAATATGGAGTATTCTGTCAAGCATACAATCAGATCAGCAGTTTTGTTTTTCAACCACAACTTTTTAAATTTCCCTACATACCATGAATTTTCAAAGAAATGCACTAGTCACACACAGAAACACAACTTCCCCTTCCACAAAATTTTGTTAACTTGAAACTTAAGGTTTCTTAAGAGTATTTTCTGACAGCAATGTAAATACTAAGCAAGGAAACCATAATGTAAAGCAGCATTTACACCCAATGCAATACCAATCTTCACACATTGGCCTCCTACCAACCCACTACTCACCCCGACAACATGATACGACCCTCTCAAACATGCTTGCTTTCAATGCAATAATGGGAAAACAAGGTTGGTGTTTTTGGCAGAACAGAGATGCTGGCAGGATACATGATAGGAGAGAACACAATCAAGTGAGGAGGGGTAAAGTTGCGACTGGACTTAAAAGTTGGACAAAAAGCTTGAACTGGATGTGTTGAAGTGGGGGAAACCGGTAAAAGGATTCAAAGAGGGTTCTTAATAGCTGTGTTTTATAGGGCCCAGACAGGAAAGGGTATTATCAGTGTTAATTAATTATGTTGTATTTATTTTTATTCTGTTGTTCAGTGCCCCAAGTGTTTTAGCTGGTGCAGAGGGAATGCAATATAATAATACAATTATCAGTAATATTTTTAGGATTACTATGTACTGATTTATGGTGGCAATTTGTTTGCTTTTTTTAAAAAAGAAAAGGAAGTCAATAAAGACAATATTGCCCAAAGGAAGAAAGATAAGACGACAGTTTATCAGCAATCCCGGATTTCAGCCAGCTGTCATTAAGAATGTCTCCTCAGCCTGTGAAGGGCTTTGTAGCTGGGTCAGGGCCACTGAAGCCTATGACAAGGTTGCTAAGGTAACCACTATGTCCTAAGATTCTTCTTGTGCATCAAACTTTCATCTTGCTAAATTTCTATAGGCAAAGCACTGTGAGATGAATGTTAATATGCTGTACAACTGGAACAAGTAGGCTAAGGTGTCTTTGAATTACTGAGTCACAATAGTGTGATATAGTTGATACATTGTGCACTTTGTGTACATAAATATAACATATAAATAAATACATGTGTGTGGAAATTTATACACATTTGTGTTTGAGCTATGCCACACTGGTCTGTAATAATATTTTACAGTTGTGTAGTAACTTTCTTTACAAAAGCTCCCAAGGTGCTTTACCAATTAAGGGGCTGATCCAAAGGCCATTGCTGTCAATGGAAAGGCTCCCATTGACTTCAGTGGACTTTGGGAAAGGTCCTAAGTGCATGCAGAACATTGAAATGCATCCGTCTCCATGATGGATGGCAGCAACCAGATCAAGGATTTGAAAGCAAAACCCTACTCTTAAGGACAGGGGAATAAGCTCTTTTAACATCCTCATAGAACAGATTGTACCTCTTTTTTTAAGGTCTTATCGTGTCCCACAGACAGTAAAGCACACTGTACTTCATTTATCTACCTCAGAAAGTTGGAAGGATTGAGCTAACACTGCTGGGATTTGAACCTTTGTTTCGAGGGAGCATAGATAGTTCAAAGCTGCTTAGACTACTAACCATCCCCTCTGGCTTAGTTCATTATACAGTGGAACTGCTTATAGTGAACTCTGACCTATAGTGAAACTTACAGTGAAGTAGGATGAAAACCCTGATTTTTTTTCAATGCAGGTGCAGCTTGCTAGTTAAAATGTAATTGTTCTGCAAAAAATAATTCACAGAATTTCTCACGTTAACTATAGCCACTTGTGGCAGTAGCTATTTTATTCTCATTGCACATCTTTTTTTACCTAACTAGGACATTGGGCCAAGGAAAGGGTCACTTTTAGGACAATTTGCATAAAGGAGATTGTAGCTATCTTATTAATAGCACACGTACAAAACAAAATCCTTCACAAAACTGTTTTAACATTAGGGAAAGGAGAAAATCACTTGTGCTGTAAAAAAAAAAAAATCTACTTTTTCCCTATATTTTTAATAATCTGCAAATTCTAAACACATTCAAAAAATATCATTTGGTCTTTTTCTGAGATAACACTATCACAGAATAAGTGGAGCGGGTATGTCTTCACTACAGAGTTAGCTCTGACTCTAACTCCCTAATATCCACTGAGCCAGGATTACGGGTGCTTTAAGCCTGGCAAGCATACATGACTGTGGGTATAGGCTTAAGACCAAGTTTCACCTCAACCTAGCCTGCCAATCAGCCTGATTTGTGGTGAGGATGCAAGCTTATCAAGCCCAAGTACAGACAGCCCTCCAGTGTCTTCCTACAATTCCATCTGGGCTGTATTTTCTTAACCTCTAACTACTCCTCTCTTTTGCACCAGAAGTCACCTGTACTGGCTTGGCTTTTAAACCCCATGTTGGCCTGCTACATTTCTGCTGCACTTCCACAGCATCTGAACCAACATGCTGCCTGAGAAATCCTCCTCTGAGTATGCTGCCAGTTTGTCAGAGGCTGACACCAAAGTTCTGGGGACTTGGGCCCATTTATCCAAAAGTCAGTAGCTCTCTGAGGAAATCTCCAAGAAGCTGGCAGAGGAGGGGACTGGGCAGATGACAGAATCTCAGTGCAGGGAGAAAATCAAAATGTTGCATAAGGATACACCAAAAGACTAAGGATCACAATGCCACGTCCAGCAAATAACTTAAAATGTGCCAGTTCTTTGATGGGCTCAACTGGTTGCTCTGTACTGCCCAGAGCATGGACCCTGCCTTCGTACTGGACACGCATTTGGAGGAAGAAGAGGTGGTAAAGAGAGAGTGAAGCAGCTGCAGCAGGGGCTGAGGATAGAGGTTGTAAGGGACATGAAGGTGATGCTGACCTCCACACTGCCAACAGATCTGAGGGACAACCAGGACTTTCTCAGATTGAACTCCCAGGACCTCTTCAGCATCCTAAATAGTCTGAATTCTGCCAATTAGATGTAGTGCTAAACATATTTCAAACCCTAGTATAGAAATATCTTGTCCCTTAACTATTACAAATCTTATGATTTCTAAAACTGTGACGGGTTGGATCACAGAAACCCCCTTGGGAGCTGCCACCCGATGTGCAAAGACTACCCCTGCTTCTGTTTTCCCTGCCAGCTCAGGACTCCAGCACCCTGTCTTGCTGAGCCAGACACTCCCGTCTGACTCCAGACACAGACCCAGGGTCTGAATCACTTGTCCCAAAGCTGCAAGTTTACCTGAAAACAGCTCGCAGTAGCGTGCTTGTCTTTAGCACTCAGATGCCCAACTCCCAATGGGGTCTAAACCCAGATAAATCCGTTTACCCTGTATAAAGCTTATGCAGGGCAAACTCATAAATTGTTCGCCCTCTATAACACTGATAGAGAGATATGCACAGTTGTTTGCTCCCCCAGGTATTAATACATACTCTGAGTGAATTACTAAATAGAAAGTGATTTTATTAAATACAGACAGTAGGATTTAAGTGGTTCAAAGTAGTAACAGACAGAACAAAGTAAGTCACCAAGCAAAATAAAATAAAATGCGCAGATCTATGCCTAATCAAACTGAATACAGATAATTTCCTCACCAGTTCCAGAGTGCTCCCTTTTACAGGCTAAGCTCCTTTTAGCCTGGGTCCAGCAATCACTCACACCCCCTGTAGTTACTGTCTTTTGTTTCAGTCTCCTTCAAGTATCCTGGGGGGGGTGGAGAGGCTCCTTCTTTAGCCAGCTGAAGACAAAATGGAGGGGTCTCCCACAGGTTTAAATAGACTCTCTCTTGTGGGTGGAGACCCCCCTCCTCCCTCCTATGCAAAGTCCAGCTCCAGGATGGAGTTTTGGAGTCACCTGGGCAAGTCACATGCCCCTGCATGACTCAGTCTTTGCAGGCCGATGCCATTGTCCACATGGCATCTTGCATGTCTCCAGGAAGACTTCTCATGTGGATTGGAGCATTCCAAGATGCATTGTTCCCTAAGTGTCTCCTGATCAAGTACTTAACCTGGCGAATTCCTTCCTAAAGAAGCTGACCAAATGCCTCACAAAGCTTACTTAGAAGTCAAGCAAGCATACAGCCCATATTCTTAACCTCGAGTAGAAAATGATATATATGTACAAATTGGATGAATAGATATAATCGACCAGAACCTTTACGGAGATATGTTACATGGCACAGGCAGCACAAAACATATTCCAGCTATGTCATCCATACATTTATAAGCACCCCCTCCCCATAAAGCCTTATAGGGTACACTGTCACAGAACTCCCAGGACCTCTTCAGCATCCTAAATAGTCTGAATTCTGCCAATTAGATGTAGTGCTAAACATATTTCAAACCCTAGTATAGAAATATCTTGTCCCTTAACTATTACAAATCTTATGATTTCTAAATTATCTTTAACTCTGATCTGTAATATTGTATATAAATACCCATAACAGGAATTTTTTCACCACTACAAGATTGTAAGTTAATACGTATTTGTTCTCCGGCTACAGGTTTTACTTTTAGCCATCTTATATTTTCTTCTGAATTACATTAGCATCTGTGTCTATTACTTACAAAATAAATGTTCCACAAGTAACTGTCCAATCCTCCTTGTAATTCACAGAGTGACTGTTTTAAAATACCCAGAAACAAATTTTCTCCATCTGCAATGTCAGCTCTGTATTCCTTACTCAGTTTCTTCTCTGAAACTTTTGAATTTCGAACTAAATTTATATTTGAGTTTTTCCAGACTTCTCTGTTTACAAATATTTGTGAAATTATTCTGATTTTTTGCAGATATGCCAGGGTCAAACATATGCTGGACATTATCTAGGTAGGTGCCTCCTTCCACATCTAAAACATTCTTTCCTATCCTCATACGTTTTAACTTTAATACTTTCATTCTGTTTTCCTCCATACACTTGTTTGTTTACTTTTTCTTATTAAGGGCATATTCACATCAGTTTGTTTTCTTTCTAAAATGTGCAGTCGTTGTTAAGTTCAGCAGTTTGGTAAATTCTCACTGCTTTTCCAGATTTAGATCTTAGTTTTTTTTCTTACACTGATAATCTGTTATACCCATCACAATTTGATCTCTTATTGTTGACTCAGAGAGATTCTGGAAATTACATTCTGATTTCTTATCTTTAGATAAGTTAAAAATTATTCAAAAGTCTCTTCCTCCATTTGATTACTTGAGTGAAACTAAAATCTTTCAAACATCTTATTTCTTTTTGGTAAACAGAATTTTTTAAAGACCAATTCATAATCAGCTTGTATTCTGACATTAAACTCAAATGAATTATATAATGAAATTGCTTCAGTACCAGCAATATTAAAAAAAGACGGCACTCTTTTGTTTGTCTTCCTTACGAGTAGATCCAGATGCCCTGAAAAATAAATCAAATTCTTTTTTAAACCTTTTCCAATTTTCTGCAGCATTTCTTGACATTTTTAGAAATGTGGGAATTCTTAATTGATCCAACTTATTTCATTCAAACTTGCTTTTCACTTCAGAGTAACTTTTACCTCAGGATTTTTTGTTTGATTGTTTTTTTAACTTCTTCCGGTTCTTTTTCATCACTTTCTTCACTCGTGGTAGCATATGTTGTTTGTTTATATTGAAGTAATCCACTATATTTTTAATAATAATTCATTGCTAGAAACTTAATAACAATCTTTACTAGTTTCAGAGTAGCAGCTGTGTTAGTCTGTATCCGTAAAAAGAACAGGAGTACTTGTGGCACCTTAGAGACTAACAAATTTATTAGAGCATAAGCTTTCGTGGACTACAGCCCACTTCTTCGGATGCATGCAGAGTTACTAGGTACATAGTGAACCTATATACAGAGCATCAGACTGACCTAAGTGAAATCAGTCTAACCTAAAACCAACTGCCTTCTCCAGATGTCACCTGCCACACCCCGGAGAGTCTATTCATTCTCTTAACGCCACATTAACACCACATTTGCTTGAAATAATATTAAGAACATCACTTAGAACCTGATTCTTTTGTTTATGTAAAAAGCAAGATTTGTCATTCATTTGGAGTGGTGGAGAACCTGGCACTGTACCCACAGAGCAGAGAAATGCAGACAAATTGAGGTGTCCATGTACTTATGAGGGAAAAGTTGCAGCCTTTCCCATGCTGTGACACCAAAAGTTAAAGTTAAAGGGTAGTTAGGTTTTGTTCCACTGGAAAGAATAGTGTACTGTTTCAGTGCTTTTCAGAGATATCTACTCCAGTCCAGATGAGGCATGCCCCCAATATGCCCCTGACTGTGAGAAAAGGTGCAAGAATCAATCGGGGGAATGGAAAAAAAAAAAAAAAGGCCAGAGATGAGCTGCTGCTAAAGATATATAGGGCCTTTGCCAGCAGGTCACACCAGCTCCTGGAGTAGGACAAGTAGAGCCAGGTGTGATGGGACCCCCCGGGGTACAACCTGGAACTGTCGGCCTGCTGTGCCCTCTTAACTCTCCAGCCTGGGCTGTCTCTCAACGTGCTTTTCTAGTGACAAGCAGCAAACCCCTCCAGGTGCTGTTATCACTCACACCCAGCTAAGTTGCATGAATGCTCTTCAAGTCACTCATGAACTATACAGAAGGTGACACTAGCAAATCCCCCCAGCCACCAGCTTTGCACCCCAGCAATGTATTGTCTTACACTGCTCAAGACTTTCTCTTAAACAATGAAAGGTATTAATTAGCTTGCCACTTCATCAAAAGATAGTGGACATGCACTGGCCTTTGTAATCTGAGCAGATTTCCCAAGCACTTTAAACAAACTCACTGGCTAGGATAAAACATTAAAATACATTTATTAACTACAGAAAGATAGATTTTAAGTGATAGGCATAAAGGTCAGAGACAGTTACCCAAGAAAATAAAAAGTAAACATGCATTCTAAATCCTAAACTTTCAGACTAAGCAAGATTGAATCAAACAGTTTTTTTCACTTCACTGGATGTTGCAGGTAGGTTACAGTTCTTAATACACAGGCTGAATTTCCTTCTCAGTCTGGGACCAATCTTCTCAGTTCAAAGTTTTTGTCTTTCCTTATTACCTTCAGCAATAGTAGGGGAGGAGAGAGGTGGTTTCATGATGCCACTGTCCCTTATTTTATACTCTCAATTCATGTCCCTGGAAAGATACTGGCCCAGGCATGTCCTGGTAGGCCTTGCTGAGTCACGGAGTTGAGCAATTCCCATTAAGAACATAAAAACGGCCGTACCGGGTCAGACCAAAGGTCCATCTAGCCCAGTATCCTGTCTACCGACAGTGGCCAATGCCAAGTGCCCCAGAGGGAGTGGACCAACAGGCAATGATCAAGTGATCTCTCTCCTGCCATCTATCTCCATCCTCTGACAAACAGAGGCTAGGGACACCATTCCTTATCCATCCTGGCTAATAGCCCTTAATGGACTTAACAACCATGAATTTATCCAGTTCTCTTTTAAACGCTGTTATAGTCCTAGCCTTCACAACCTCCTCAGGTAAGGAGTTCCATAAGTTGACTGTGCACTGCGTGAAGAAGAACTTCCTTGTATTTGTTTTAAACCTGCTGCCTATTAATTTCATTTGGTGACCCCTAGTTCTTGTATTATGGGAATAAGTAAATAATTTTTCCTTATCCACTTTCTCCACATCACTCAAGATTTTATATACCTCTACCATATCCCCCCTTAGTCTCCTCTTTTCCAAGCTGAAGAGTCCTAGCCTCTTTAATCTCTCCTCATATGGGACCCGTTCCAAACCCCTAATCATTTTAGTTGCCCTTTTCTGAACCTTTTCTAGTGCCAGTATATTTTTTTTAGATGAGGAGACCACATCTATACGCAGTATTCGAGATGAGGGCGTACCATCGATTTATATAAGGGCAATAATATATTCTTAGTCTTATTCTCTATCCCCTTTTTAATGATCCCTCAATCCTGTTTGCTTTTTTGACCGCCTCTGCACACTGCGCAGACATCTTCAGAGAACTATCCACGACGATTCCAAGATCTTTTTCCTGACTTGTTGTAGCTAAATTTGCCCCCATCATATTGTATGTATAGTTGGGGTTATTTTTTCCCAATGTGCATTACTTTATTTTTTACAATGTGCATTGTGTGGTGCTTGCTCAACTGTCTCCTATAGAATTGTAAATCTCTTGTTTACAATTCCCCTGCTGGTGGCTTCTGTTGACCTAAGTTTGTAGGGTAGACCAGGCCACAGGCAAGTTTACCTTCAGCAATACTAGTGGTGTCCAACAGGGCCCAATAACATGAATGGTGCTGTATACATTGGCATACAAATGGTTCTGTAGGCAGCACCATCTTGCCTTCAGTTAGTCAAATGCACATTCCATCACCATCCTGAAACTGCTCAGTGTGAAATTAAACCTTCTTCTGCCAGGTGCTGTCACATCAGAGTTAGGCTTCATGAACCAGTGCAGTAAAGGACAGATTGGTCCCTTAAATTAACAGTGGCCACAGACACTCTGTTGATATCCATAGTATTGGGCAGGAATAAAGTCCCAGTGTATCCCAATCTGAACACATGGGATCTCAGAAATACCCTGGTGTCATGTACCCAGCTGGTGTATCTCATGTTCGTGTTCATGAACCTCCTTCTGTGATCAACTGAAACCTGCATAACAAGCAAATAGTACCCTGTCCAGCTTACATATTCCTGTACATCATCGGGGGGAGAAAGAGGGAGGACAGACTATGGCCACATGTGCCATTGATGGCAGCAGCACATTTCATGAAACTCATTCACGCAAAGCCAACAATTATTTTGGGAACATTAGCAATCTTCACCACCCATGGGTAAACCACAGCGATAATGACCATGCACGTCCCCATCAGCAGAGCACCAACCATTGACTTGCCAACACCAAACTGAATCTGGGGTAGCCAGCCTTCAGAAAGCAATAGCAATCCATTTTTAGACGGATAGGGCCTCTCTCATCTGCATGCTCTGGCACTGGAGGGCCAGGACAAGCTGCTCAAACAACTCCATGAAGGTGTTCTTCCTCATGAAGAAGTTCTGGATCCACTACAGGCCATCCCAGGTCTACATGACAATGTAAGCCCACCACTGCATGGTGTTCTGCACCAGAACCACTGGTCAGCATAGGAGGGTTCCACAGCTATCCAAACCTGCCGCATCAACTGTATCCACTGCTTCATGTCTGCATGCAGCCTGTGAGATCTCTTAACAGGGCACAACATTGCCTTCCCAGGGCAACAAGCCATCACCAAAATGATGTCCAGCGTGTCTCATGTCCTGCATTGGCCTTCTTTTTCCTTTTAATTTATTGAGTTGATGGGCTAAGAGCACTTCTATATGGGGGCTGAGGCAGGACAGACAAGTTCTCCCACAACACACTGCAAATGACTTCATACAGTGACACCGCTTAATATAGCATTAAGAACCATGGGATAGCCTGCAAAAAATCCAGCCCAGCACATGGGCTAGTACAGCAGCATTGGGGATGCAGCTAAATAGGTCTGGCTTGGTAGGGCTTTGCAGTGGGGGTGCTATACCCAGGTTAATTTTGCAGTGAAGACATACCCCAACAGGGAAAGCTGTCTCTAGCCAAACAATAGCAACATAAAGGTGCTCACCCCTTCCCTGTGTCATTCAGACATGAACATCAGTGCCTAATGCGACAATTTATATGCTAACATTATCAACCAAAGACAATTTCTTTTCCTCCCTCATTGTATTTTAAACAAAACGAGTAAATTAAATGAAAAGAAAAAACTGTTTGTGCAATATAAGGTTGAATAATTAAAATCCCCCAAAAGCATGGGAATGCAGAAGTTGAATTCCAAATTAACTCTGCCCTGGTTCAAATCTATATTTCTGTTTTTTCTAGTTAATTGTATAGTCTGTATATTATTGTTTGCTGTGCAATATAAACAGAAAAGATTTTCAACACAGCTGAGATTATGTTGCTGTTTGAAGCTGAACCTCTGCATTTCCTGACTTTCTGATATGTCAACTATGAAGCCTTAATGTTGCAGTAGTATAGGATTTTTCATGTAGAGCCAGCTCCGCAAGTGCTGTAAATCACTGATTTACCATAGCCCAGGATCTGGCCTGTAATACATACATCCTAAAATCCAATATGCATGCACACACACTTGTGCATCATAGTGCCCCAACTGATAATCCATCGGTCTACATTTGTGATGCTGAATGCACCCATAAATCAGAAATGCTAACTACAGAGACCAAAAAAGTGATACTTTTTCTTCATCAAACTTCCACGATGTGAATTCAGTATTGAAGATTAATGTTGTATTGAACAATGCATAATTTATTTATAAATTTATTTTGAGAATGTCCCAAAATGACAGAGACTGGAAGCTGTCCATGCTGACTTAAAAATTCAGATGGAAAAAAAAGCCAACAAAATATGAGCAGAGCTCAAAGAACTGAACACTAAACTAGTAGTCCTATAGGACCAGCTGTCTCAGACACTCTCAGGGAAAAGACCACTGGAGGAAAGCACTGAACTGACAAAGTGTGTGATTTATAATCTCTCATTCTCATAAAATGACTGTCGTTATTCTTGTGAGCTAAGAACCTGGAGCAAGATGTAATGGGCCACTGGGCTAAAAATGTAGTATAGATTTATTTCCATAATTACAGCCAGCAAAACCCTTGAATGGGGAACAACTAACTTGGCTCTGAAAAGTGTAAGGATACCTTTAAAATAGGTAGGATTTATCTGTTGAGTGAAGTGTGTGCTGCTCTGAGAATGTCTAAAATTTAGGGGAAATAAATGGCAGGATCAGTAGATGGGGGAAACGCTAAAACAAATTCTGCTACCTTTCTTTCTCCCTCCCCTCTACCTCTCTCTCTCTATTTGCACCTTCCTTGCCATTGTTCTGCTTCTAAATCATTTGTACACCATAGTATGTCAGAATCTGGTAATAAAGGCTACTTTGGTTTTACTTAAAAGAATGATTCATATAACTTTTTTTCCCAAATGCAACATCTTTTTCTTTTCCTCTGAGATCTTAATTACCTCTCTGATTTGGTATAGTTTAAAAAATCCACTTCAATATTCCTTTATAATGTGCTACATTTCTCACTTCAGCGGGGCTTATAAAATTGTCAGTGGCTGAGTGGCTGAGGTTAGCTTGGGAAAGGAGATAAGAGCAATTGATGTGGGGTGCATAAAGCAAAACATTAATGACAACCAAATAAAATACACAAGGCTCCCAGCCATCTTAGAATATGCAGAATATGACTTCAGCTCCTGAGGTTTTATCAGAGACTTTTCTCAAACCATCCTGCTTTGCTGAAACTGCTACCTATAGTATGTCCCAGTTTACTGTCTCAGTTCTTTCACACAGCACAGCTATCCACATTGTTGCAGATCCTATTGATTACTTACTACTGCACCTGCAAAGCTTTGAAACTGCCATGGCTGATGATGTCCAGTGAGTGACTGATTACTTTGCAGACAGAGGGCCAGATTTTTAAAGATATTTAGGTACCTAAATATGCAGATAGGTGCATAGTGAGATTTTCAAAAGCCTCCAGCACCTAACTCCCCTCGATTACATATTCAAAATAGTAGTTTTTATCATTTCCTTTAGGTTTTCAGGAGACAATGCTATCAGTGACATCAGCTTAGTGGTGGCCTCTTTAGTTGATAAATGCATTAAAAACATGGGGGCAAATGAATAAACTCCATAACTGCTAAGCTGCTAAGGCTGACTGTGTTTGAATTTTGGGCAATCATTTTCAGGCATGAAATCATACAGTTAAAAATGAAAGTGACCTATGAAGCTATCTAACCATGGTTACAAACTGTTTCAAATTTTTAAAATAAAGTATATTTTTGTTGCACTATCTCCGGAAGGGTAGTAGCACTGGACAGCCCAATCTGAGACAAACATAGGGCAGAATAATCTCTCTTATAAATATATAAATTGGTCCTTCTGAAACACCTAGTATTGGCCACTGTCAGAAGACAGGATACTGAGCTAGATGGACCTTTGGTCTGACCCAGTATGGCTGTTCTTATGGTCAGAAACCAATTTTATCTGCACTAAATTACCTTAAACCTAGAAATTACCAGATTGTTGTTATAACAGAGGCTAGTGCTTCAACATGTAACGATAAGGGGCTTTACACAAATACAGCATTCAACGCTTAAATTAATACATATAAAATACTTCTAGGAATAGCTGTGTCAGGGACATTATAGTCTAATATAGTCTGCCTGCATTATTTTTAATATATTATAAATACAAATAGACCATGATGTGAAGTAACAAATTAAAAATCCTAACAAAATGTTATTTAAAATAGGTCAGCATTACAAAAGAGAAAATCAGTTGAGTACCTAAATATAATCATCAAAGGCCAGGAAAGACAGAAATTGTGAAAATTATCAAAGCTTCATCATATTTAAGCCTCACTCCTAAAAATACTTATTCATGTGCTTAATTTTACTATTGTGAGTAGTCCCATGACTTAGCATTTGCAGAATCACTGGCATAGTTTTGTAAATACATGGGTCTCCGTCCTGCAAAGACTTATATGCATGTTTAATTTTAAATAGTGAGTTGTCCAACTGACTTCAATCAGACTTCTCCCTGGGCATAAAGTTAAGCACATACACAAATCCTTGCAGGATTAGGGCCTTAGGCTACAAGATCTTTGTGATAAGAATCTGAAGCTCTCCATTTTTAATGTCAGGACAGTGCCTAGCATATTTTCAGGGCTTAATAAATAAATAATAATGATCATTTAATTTTGCAGAAGTGCCATATTAGGTCCTGGCCTGGTTTCAATTTACAGGTCCTCAAAACTTCTTTAGTGCCAACTTTTTCCCCCCTTTTACTTTATCAATGCAGACACTACATGGAGTTTGGTAGGAACAGAGCATAGAAGCAACTAGATGAATACAACCAAGAAAAATAATAATAATTAATAATAATGCAATTTAGCAGAACAATCCAATCAGGCTTCTGCTCTCAAACACAGTGTATGCTTGTCCCCCTCCAATATTTAGGACTGTAACTGTTTTTTGTTTAGTATTAGGGGGTAGCCGTGTTAGTATGTATCTAAAAATCAACAAGGAGTCTGGTGGCACCTTAAAGACTAACAGATTTATTTGGGCATAAGCTTTCGTGGGTAAAAACCTCACTTCTTCGGATGCATAGCTATGCCACCAGACTCCTTGTTGTTTTTGTTTTTTGTTTGTTTGTTTTTTATAGGTATTGCTATTACTTGATTTAAAAAAGTTCTCTTTTGTCTGGTAGATAAAGGTTAAATCAATTATATTCAGTCTTCCAATACATGCATTAATAATAATCAAAGACTGACATTTTCTTACCTGTGACTTCTCATGGTAGATTATGTCTTGATACCTTTAAAACTCTATTCTAGAGTGAGAAAACAATGGTGAAATTTTGCCCCACTGAAGTAAATAGAGGTTTTGCCATGATTGCACCCAATGTCTTCAGCAATCTCTGGTGTGAATCCTATTTCTCTAACTGCGTATGCTTCATTTAATCTCTGGTAGAGGTTTTCCATCTTCCTCCCATCCTCTCTGATATAGGAGTGCCTCAAGATTCCATATTTGCTCTTTTTCGCTTAATGTGAATGGTACAGACAGAAAGTGCTGAGGAGAGTTAGGGGTGTGAATAGATGATGACATAAAGATCCAAACCTCTTGATGGTTGTTCAAAAAAAAATCCCAGTCATGCAAGGGCATGAATAAGTACGACAATTATATAACAAACAGCCTAGAATTCACTTGAATGGTACAAACACTCCAGCAACTTACTTGTAAAATTGTCCTTAGAAATGTCTTCGAATTGTTGGCAGCCATGTAGAAAGATTTTGCTCAGACTTTGCCCAGAGGTACTCTCTTGGGCACTGACCAAGCTAGGGATGACCCATACCAATTGGAAACCTTATTTTCTGGACGTTATGAGCATGTGAAAACAGACTGATTTAATAGAAACCCTTTTACAACCTTCACCTTAGCATTTCCTACCAATGGGAAGCTGTAGTAAGTGTAACAGCATATTAGATATGGAGGATGCTGTTATTTTTGACATATTGTACCCAGATTTCCTGGGATCTGCTTTTATTTTAAAAATGGTCAAGGGCGTGTGCCGGGGGAAGGCAAGCCGTGGCACAGGCACCCCCAATTAATGGAGGCACAGAACTCTTCCAGCCCCATGCCAGGGCAGATGAGAGCTCCTGTGGCCCTGGAGCCACAGGGGGAGATCCAGCTTTTCCAGCTGCTGTGGGAGTGCAAGCTCCACTGCCCCTGGGGCCGCAGCAGGGAGAACCAGGTCCTGCTTCTGGGGCTATGGCAGGGAGAACCAGCTCCTCTGGCCGCTTGCGGGGGAGGGGAGAAGAAAAGAGCGAGCTCCTCTGGCTGCGGGGTCGGGGGCAGGAGGGGATGGGAGGACAAGAGAGCCAGCTGCTCCAGCTGTGAAGGCAGGGAGAGCCAGCTCCTCCGGCCACTGGGGGCACAGAAAGTGCCCTTCCAAAAGCGGTCAAATTTTTATTCCAGTGCACACCCCTGAAAATTAAAACTCTTGAAGCCCGGCCTAGAGATTCCCCCTAGGCTTGGCTGCTTCTAGGGTTCCTTCCTTAGGAGCTTGACTCTCTCAATTCCAAATTCGCAGTCCTCTAATCGCATGATGGAGTCTAACAAATTGCAACGGCCCCAAACAGTTACTCACCTACAGCTCCATACAGGGTTCTAACAGCTACTTCTAACCAGGAGGTTAATGGCTACAGGGGCAATGGGAGAATCCTATTCTGCCACCCACTGCCATGGAACTGATGACCTCTACCCACCCATCCTCACAGAGCATTATTACTAAGACTTTGTAGGAGATGGGGTGAATGCATTTCTTCCTTAGAAAGTAGCATGTGGCTTATATAAAAGTGTATAGAGAAACAGTACTTAAAATGTCACCATACTGTTGCTGTGTATTGGAAAGGCTATGAAACTACGCCAATATTTATATTGTCACCAATATTTAAAACACATGTATGATATTTTGAAATATACCGCTACTGCGTACGGAAAATATCTGTAGTTTTTGTATGAAAAGTCAGTCTCTGTATGTTTACTGAAACTCAGTTTGTAGTCAGGGAAAATGATATTTATCTGGAGGAAGCTTACTGCTAAAAGTCACTGTAAATCTGCTGGCTGTTTGCTGAGACTTCAAGATGGAGAAAATAGAGGCAGTTATTACTGAGTGTCCATTGACAATATGAAATCTTTCTTTTATAGCATTTGTTTAAGTAAGAGAAGTTTACCCAGTCTACGGAGCATTATGCTGTGGGAAATTAAACGACGGCAGGAGCAACTGCATCTTCTTTATATACTTGTCAGCTCGTCTTTCTGCCACTCTTTTTCTTTCCAGAGACTGCAGGCATTTTCAAACAGGGATCAGGTCTTCATTGTGTTTGCATACTAGCTAGCACATCGTGAGAAGTACTAGACACAAATAAAGAATAATAAAAAATGACCAGAAAAGTCTCAGAAGTGACAGTTATAGCTAGAGAAAAAAAATTATAGACTGTAAATACATTTATTTTACTTACTACAACTGAACGTTTGTGGCATTCTCTTCAGGTACCCTGGAACCGTAAGCCAGTGTTATTCATCTGGAATTCCTCCAGGGGATAGTACTACTGGACCTTAAACTGTGTGACAGCCCCTGCCACACTAGCCTGTCTGCCTTACCAGCAAACTCCTCAAGACTCTACCAGTTTAAACCTTGCCTTGCAGGTAACATTCAGTGAACCCCAGTTCCCAAGTTCCCCAAAGACATCTCTCTGTGGTGTCCAGTCCTTCTCACTGGACACTCACAGAAATTAGTAAGTCAGTCTATCCAAAGAGACAGTACAAACACATTAGCCTGTTTGCCCAGCTGAGAACATACTCTTTACCTTAGTACACAGCAGTAAGATGCTTTATAGTAAAACTAAGAATACATTTATTAATAAAGACCATAGATTCAAGTGATACTAAGCAAGAGGAAAAGAAACAGGTTTGGTTATAAACAAAACAAAACACACTTTCTGGTGACTAAAACTTAACTTTAGTAAGTTCCTATCTTTGCCTAAGTAGCTTTTCTCATTTTCATCGAGTAACCAGTATTTCCAGCCCTTCTGGCAGGAGGATCCACCATTCACAGAATCAGAGGATGCTGATCCATTTGTCCTGTAAGTGATGGATAACTATGGGGTTCTCTCCCCTTCTTTTTATAGTGCAATAAACCATTAACGTGTATTCCTTTGGCCTATATGCCCCAGACGGAGTTCTTCTCCCCTGCTGGGATGCAGATGACATGCTGTCTTCCTTACCCTACTCTCAATTTGCTTTGTCTGTAGACTTAGATGCAAATGTAACTTCCATTGTCTCTGGCCTCACCTTGCTCAATTTACACTGGAGACACAGGCAAAACAGCATTCCTTTATCTAGGACAGCCTTCTTTATCCTCTCTCCTCAGATTACTTGGTCTGCATGTATTTTCAGCACACATACATAACTTTTTATACACATCCCATACATACATCACATAATGATATTCATGACCAGCATGTCACCAGTTTTCATAAGATACCTCCCCAGACACTGTTTGACTACATATTCTGACAAATGTGTTGGGTGTGACCTTCGCTAGTTGACATAAAAGGGCTCCTAGAGTCACAGTTTATTATATCCATATCCGTTATTAATGGAGTGCAGTATAAATACCAGTTAGATATTATATTTTGTTCCCCCTAATTTTTCTAGTGTGCTGAGCAATTGCTGGTGCCTCTAGATTGTTGGGGTTTTGTTCATGAGCAAATAAATGTTGAAAAGTCTGCCTTAAACATTTTAAAGTAACCCTTTTGTTCAGTGACAAATGTTATCCCCTAAGGCTCTCTGTCCAACTTTTCCTTCTATATTAGATGAGGTGATTTGAGCCAAGAAAGGCATTCCTCTGCCATTTCCCATGATTTATATTGGATCTTCTAGAGGCAATTTTTCCTGTCACTGTTGACAAAATGTGATGCTTTTGACAGGCGAGAGGATTTCAATCTCTTCACCTTCACTGCTCTACCTCTCCTCTAAAAAAAGAAGAACAGGAGTACTTGTGGCACCTTAGAGACTAACAAATTTATTAGAGCATAAGCTTTCGTGGACTACAGCCCACTTCTTCGGATGCTTATGCTCTAATAAATTTGTTAGTCTCTAAGGTGCCACAAGTACTCCTGTTCTTCTTTTTGCGGATACAGACTAACACGGCTGTTACTCTGAAACTTACCTCTCCTCTGTTTTCTTTATTTTCTCTTCTTGTTTTCCTCTCATTCATATTTTTGTATTTTCCTCCACTCTCTCTGTCTTTTTGGCCACCATTTTCTACACTTTTTTCTCTTCCCTTCAGCTTCCTTGATCTTTCTCCCTCTTTTCCCTTCATCCTATTCTCTGTCTCTTTGTCTCTATGCAGTTCATTTGTTTTTTTAACTTAAATTGCAAGCACTGCTGTGTTGGAGTGCTGCTAATGCCCTCTGATGCTCCTCTCTCCAATCTGTGCATGTTACATGCAGCGCTGCGAGGAATGCTGATCAACGCAGGCTGAGTAAAGTACAGCAGTGTAACACTGGGGCGATACAATGAACAATTTCATTCCATCAATTTTAAAAGTCAGCCAGATAACAAACCTTGCCTCCCTTAACCAAATGTCACACCCAAGTGTCAATGGCTGTACTTTGGTCTTTCACTCAGCATCCATTGCTGAACAGATTAACTGAATACAAGACATTCTCTCAGGAACAAAGGCCATCATTTTGCCTACTTGCAGAGTTTGGACAAATAACACAACACTGGAAGCTCTGCAGCATGCTCCTTCTGGGGAATCAGACCCCTGCCCATTATGACTGGTGAAATCCAGTGAAGAAAACTAAGACCACTACTGACAGAAACCATGGCTTTCTTCAGTGAAGGCAATCTACTCTCATACTTGAAACGTGATTGCAGGGGTCCTGGAAAAATTTGTGTAGTGGGGGTGCTGAGAGCCATTGAACCAAACTGTAAACCCTGTGTATGATGGAAACCACTTCAAGCCAGGGGGTGTGGCAGCACCCCCAGTACCTTTAGTTCCAGCACCCCTGTGTGATTGTCAGAAGAACACTCAAGAAACAGTATCTCAAATTATCACCCCATCTCCAGTCTCCCTGCCGCACAAAAGCTCTATGAAAATATGGTGATGACAATATACCAGGAGCACCTAGCCTTTGACAGCATTCCAGACCTAGGTTTGAGACCAGACCATGGCACAGAGATAGCTTTAGTAGCAGTGATGGGTGACCTCCTTACAACTCTAAGCCATCATTTTGGCCCTCAGATCCCAGACTCAGTTCTGCACCAGACTGGTGCACAGTGGTCTCAACAGACTCAAGAATCAAACCCATCACTTTTATGTTAATGCTAAATGTTGTTTTGAGTACTTAAATTCTATGGTGATTGTTGCTCTATACATACCTCAGACAGCTAGATTTGAGCTCAGTTGTACACAGTATATATATGAATACAGTCTTTCAACTGAACTAAAAAAATATAGACACCTCTTCCAATGAAACAGCTGCATTTTAAATGCATCTTTTCTCTTTTTTTCAAGGGAGTAAAATCCTGAGGCAGCATACCTGTACATCCCTTCCTCACTGGAGACAGGCAGCAATAATAAACTCTACCTGTTCTAGAAGACAAAGGGTTTTCACTGACCCCCATTGTTTAGCTGATATGAAGTTAAATCTCTTAGAGCCTCTCCTTCCAGTATGCAACACTTGCTCACACTTCCATCTGACAGCAGAATATGCTCTCATATCGGACACAAACTGAATTCTTTCTCCAAAAGAGGTACAGCTTCTACATCAGGACACTAGGAGCACCAGTCTGCTAAAGGAGTTGAAATACAGAGGTCATTATGGAGGCCACCAGTCTCCTGCCTGGCACTTATTGTACCATCAAAGTCATCAAGGTGTCCCAGAGCTGCCTTTTAAAAAGAAGCTAAATTTCCAAGTCTGACAAATTTCTGTAGCTCTGTTAACACAGCAACATACTGAAACTGTGGAACTAAAATCAAGTCACAGTCTAATAAAAGAGGGGAGATCCTATTATCTGCTGATGTGAGAGAAATGTTGGTTTTTTGTCAATCCCTACTGTATGAACTGTGTTTTCAATTAAAATGTTTCGCTTATTTCAGCTCACTAGTTAGAAATAAAAGGAACATGTTGTATTGATAAAAAAAAAAAAAAACATGCTCGACAAGCACAGGCTTGTCAAAATTAGTTCATTAGGCCCCATTCAAATTGTGCTTCTTGCCATGCTTTGCAGCCAAAGTAGTTTAACGCTTTTGAAATAAACATTGTTAATTGTTTGCCTTTTTTCTCGTCATATGTTTTTGCTTTGATAGTTTGGGAACATGATGCTAATTGAAAACCTTTCAGAGGAGCTTGATCCCATTCTATAGCCTGTGAAGCTGAGACTGACATTTCAGCAAAGTGGAATGGAACATATCTGGTTTGGAAGAGGGTGTTACTCATTACAGCAGGGATTTCAAGCTCTACATGACCACCCATCTCCAAAATCCTCATTATCTGCCTGAAGTATCTGTCAAAGTATGTTTTCTCTATACAAGTTACTAGAAGAGGAAATCACAGGGATTAATCAGAAACTGTTGTTGTTGCTGTTGTTGTGAATACCTGTTAGGGGAGATAGAGAACTGGAGAGGTGAAATTGCCCAGGAATGGAGAAAAAGGATGGGAGCAGAAGCAAAGGAATATTCTTCCGGAGGCATAGAAAGAGACATCACCCTGGTTGCACAGAGAGAACACTGAAGTTGTAGGACATCACTGCCGCCATGTTTATTTCAGGAAATTACTCAGAAAATGTGTAACACTCAAATATGGAGTAACTTCCTGGAAAAAAAAATTAAACCTTGTATTATGAAAAGTTTCTTAAGAACTTAGAAATATTTTCTGTCTCCCAGAGACATCTCTCTTCAGTTTAATTCCAACATTTAAAATAAAAGTTTTCAAAAGGTAGTGGGCAAATTTTTCAGTTGTGCACAACAGTGCATAGGCAGCCATGAAAGCTTAAAAAAACTGATTTGTGCACAAATCAGATAATTTTACATCTAATTTGAGTGTAAAATTACCTAGAGAGCAAATGCAAATGCATAGGGGGTGTACATTTTGTGGAAGAACCCATTCCACTGCAGCTGAAAAATTAGTCCACTCTGAGTAGGAATGATTCTGTGAAATACTTTTAGAACATTTTTAAGGAAACCAAGGTGATGGTGTACATTAGAGGTGGACCTGGCAGTGCTGCCTAGTATTAAAATTCTCTCCTTCTCTCCCCCCCACCCCACACACATGGTTCAATTTCACTGCTGGAGAAACAAACATGACAGTATTATACAACTCCAGGAGAACCAGACACTGACTAGCCTGATCTCAGTCTCTGTGCTGACTGAAAAGTAACAAATAAGCAGCATACATGCGTCAAAGGAAATCTTATTTTTAATTGTTTCAGTTTTAATTATTTTAAGTTGCTGTTACAGCAATTTATAAATATTTTCCTCTTTAACACAGTTTTTAATATTAATCTGCTATTCTTTTCGCTGTACACTTTGAGTGGGTATGCCATCTAGTGTGTTTTATAGTACATTTAAAGAAGACAACTGAAGAAATAGCCATCACCGTACTTATCTCTTACACCTATTGTAAAAACAGACCATAAAATGAGAACAAATAAGAGCACTGGCAATTACCCTTATCATGTGTATTCTGGCAAGAAAGGTCAAAAGGTTCTGTCTCCCTGTGTGGGAGACACACACACACACACACACACACCTATATCTATAGATAGATAGATATGGATTGATTTTCTCTAATACGGTTTCTCACCTGATTTCCAATGGTTTTCTTAGCTACAGTATGCCATGCAGTAATAATGTTATTAATAAGGGAGTTTAGTCCCCTTTCTAAATAGGCATCCATAATTCCCATTGATGCTAACAATAAAATAAAAAACCCAATATAGCAAAGGTTCGGGTACTATGCAGGTTCTAGAAATATGTACAGATGTGGACAGTGGGGACACAAACTCAACTGATATACAACAATGTAACTCCATACATCAGCTGAGAAGCTGTCCCTGTAATGGTAATAGTATACTATATTGTATATCTCTTCAATATTTATGTTTTTTATGTTTATTATGAGTTTCTTAAAGCACTATTGCTATAATGCTGATTTTTGTACTGTACAGGTCCAAATAGTCAGTTGGTGCTAAGGAAATACTATTAACTATAACAATCTCACCCTGAAATACCAAATACAAGTATTTTATATTTATTTTTCAGGTAACTTTCCTTAATTTAATGATTACCTCAAGTCTAGAGGATCCACTGTTAAGTATTCTTGCTAAAAAAAAAAAACGCTTAACTTAGAAGACAAAAAGAATCAGCTTTATTTAGATGATGCAAAGAACAGGTGTTTTTTCTACATACCCCATGCAAATATTGTTAAAGAGTTTTAAAAAAAAAAACTTCATGTAAATCAAGCTGCCGCTCTCTAGTTTTAATCTGGAATATAAATACTTGTCTCTATGCATGTTCATATTTTTTTTTCTGACTCTGTAACTATGCTATAAATATTACAGCATGTCCTGGTGTTGACCAGCATAAGAAACCTCTTATGATCTCAGGAAAACACACAATCTTTCCAAAAAAATAAATATTCTACTGGAATAACCCAAATTTATACATGTTGTAATTAGGGATTTACTAAATATATAGTTGGGTTTCAAAAAAAAAAAATTAATTGAAAACCCTTGTCCTCTTCTCATTTGCAATATACTAAAATTATTTAATACAAAAAACAGTCCTGAATTGTAGTGACAGATTTGTGAAGTCCTAGAGAAATGCTGATGAATTCTCCCTCTCTTTTTTTTAAGCCTATTTTATACCAGCCAGGCAAAAACAGATTGTTATTCGACTGTAGCACTGTTCAGATGATTTTCGTGTTTCTTTAAATAACCATTTTTTGTATTTTACAGAAAGCCGTTTAAAAAAATAGAAGATCAGATTTTGGAAATTTTATCATTGTCACAGGGAAACATCCTGGAGGACGAATGAGCTATTGACATTCTCTCCTCAAGCAAGGAGCTGTCCCAGGAGATCCATGAGAAACAAGAAATAACAACAAAGACTGAAAAACAAATTGATGAAACCAGAGATGGCTACAGACCTGTAAATAGCTTTTCACACTGTCGCGGTTACAGTTTGAATTGAATAGTTTAGTTTTGCAAATTGATGGAGAAATCCACTTATTTCTTTAAAAAAAAAATCCTGCCAAAGAACAGATTTTAGATTAAATCCGATATAAAAATAAATGCACAGAGTGACATTTAGCAAAATATCAAAAATCATTTGCACTGGCATATTAAGGAGTGCTGGTGGGGAGGAAGCATGCATAATTTGGAGCGTTTCTTTTAATATTTCAATTGGGACCCATTGTGTCATTATTCACAAGTATGGCTTTCATTGTGTTTTATTGGATTAGGCTGCAAATCACTGAGGCGTAGTGTCCTTTGTCATCTCTAACCTGGTTTACATCAATTCCATGTATCAATACTCTTTGGCTTGGTTTATTAATCTACACATCAGTTCTATCAACAACAGTGAACCCTCTAATTTATTAGATGAAAGGATCAGCAACCTTAATGGTCATTTTACATACAGGCACATTTAAACATATACACTGTTATCACAGATTAGGGAAAGGAAATCCTAAAGCTTGTAACTATTGGAGCCTCCAGTTGCTATTATAATACAAATATGTATTTATAATAATTATTACATGTTTCTATGGCTGGGGTGGGATTGGGGGTAAGCTCCCAACTCCTCTATAATACCCCAAATGGCCAGCAAAACCAATAGCCTCTGACAACTAAATCCTCCATTACTTCCCTTCATGTGGCAGAGGTGTTACTGCTAAAAATGGGGGGGTGAGGAAGGCGAGTGGTGCCTTAAAAGAAACCAGATTTCTCAGGATAGGTGGGGCTGTACAGCCTTGGTAGGCAGACCACCTAGGAGAAGGAATTCTGAATTCTAACCAGGCATGCCACACCCCTCACAGTGGATGAAGAATATGGCAGTGGATATTGGAGAGGAGATGTGGAGGATTTCAGATCTCAAACCTGGGCCCTCAGTTCCCAAAGTGGTGCCCTGACTTCAACCACCACCCAACAGCTCTCTAGAACCAGTAGGGGAGAGGGGCTGGTGGGACTCTGGCCCAGCAGAGGCTCTGCTCACAAAGCTCCTGATTGGAGCAGACGTTCAGCCCCACTGATTGGCCTGGATGCGCTACTTAAACCAGGAGGCACAGGAAGTTGCTGAGCAGCCTGACTCAAGTTGCTGCAGCCTGACTCAAGTTTGGCCCTTGATATTGCTATCTGACTTTGGCTGGACCCTGCACTGTTCCCTGGTTCCTGACTCTGGTTTAACCCTTGGCACTATTCCCTGACTCCAGGTCAACTTGGCACAGCTGTCTGGCTCTGACTCCAGTCCTGACCTTCGGCGTGACTCCTGACACTGATTCTGGCTCAGTCTTTGGCATGACTCCTCAGCCTGACTCTTGATGTGATCCTGATTCTGGCTCTGGTTCCTGGCTTCTGACCCTGGCTCTGATCACCCACTCCATGGCCCCAATACAGCAGTGCATTTGAGAAGCAGCAACTGCATTCCAAGTTGCACAGGTTGCAGTATGGTACACGTCTCAAGCCTGTGTGATGAAGACTGCTGGACTATGATTCTTTGAATGTTATTTTTACTATTCATTGTGAAGGGACACTGTAGTGCTTTGCACTATGAGAGAATGTATGTACACAATTATGAAAAACCAAATGTCAGTGGAATTATATTGTGGTTTGCCCATGGTGAATCCTGTTCTCATAAAAGGGAGTTGTCTTTTTCTCCTCAGTATAAATATTGGTGATGTGCTCTTCCCAGATTCAGAAACTCCAGAACCACTGTGAATAGTTTCCTTCTTCCACCAGGGGGCTCCTGATATAAGAAACCCCCTTGCTCATAACAATGTTACAAAAAGGAAATAATTCCCTCTGCCTAATCATTGATCATTCCCAGTATGCTTCCAGTGAGCTACATTTTCAAAAGATCGAACAGCAGACACATGCATAAAATAAGCTTAACTATTCACATAAAAACACCCACCTCACCAACATTTTTAAGAACACAAGAAACTAATTGTCTTTAAATACATACAATTTTCAACAGCTGTATTTTTGTATTTACAAGTGAATTTAGGGCTCATAAAGGTGCTGGACTAACAGGGCTGGGAATGGAATTCCTCTTTTTACTCAAAGAAGAGGTACAACATGCCCAGTGACACTGAAAGCTTCCTAACATCTGACCATTAATATCCATTAATAACTGGCAGGGGCATATTAAAGCTGGCTAGTGTCCAGCACTTCCAAAATTTTGGGTCCCATGCTCTCAAATTACACTGCCCTTGCATACTGTCTCTCCATCCCCATCTCTGCATATAGCATATTGCTTCCACCCATTCAATTCTTTCTCCATCCCTAACACAGCAGTTCTTCCCTAGAACATTCTTCCTTCTAATCCCTTTATGGCTCTAAACAAGGACCTCTCCCCATCTTCTCTTTCCTTCCATAGTTTCAAACAGGAGCCTTTTCTCCTAATCCTCTAGCCCAAATCTAAGCAAAGATCCCCTTCCTTCTCCATCAACAGTCCCCTTACTATCTTCTGTCTCCTAGAAGTGCATTGCTTTTTTTCTAAAGGCACCTGGCTCCAGCCTCTTTCTCTTCTCCCTGATGAGGTATGGAGGTAGTGGCAGGTCCTTCCTAGCTGGGTTCCTGTGTCCTCACCTTCTTCTGAAGTAATTTTGCTCAGCAGGGCCATCGCAAGTCTATTGGAATAACATGCCTGCTGCATCCCTCCTGCTTTCTGTGGGTTGCTCTCAGTCTCATTCTTGACTTAAAGAGGCAGGGTACACCTCTAGGTCTCTTCCTTTTCAGCTGCCCCTTCTGCTCAGGTTTCTTCAGTAGGCAATCGATTGCTAGAGGAGGTGGTGTCAGGTGGGAGGCAGCTGGTACTACGGAAGGCCCAAAAAGCAAACAGCTATGCAGGGTGACTGCCTGTAGAAGTGGATACTCCTTTCCTGCTTCTGTGGATCCATTGTTTGAGAATCTTGGGCTGTCCCACAGCCCAGGGCCCAGAGCTGCAGAACCAGAATTCACCCTCACCTCACCATAAGAAAGGACTGGGACAAAAGCTCCTCAGTAACCTTTCAGATGGTAAAAATGAATTTTGATCGCTATTAAGCTGGGCCAGGCTGCTAATGGTGACCAAGAAGTTGAAAATCTCTGTATTCCATTATCAATCACCTTAGTCAATCCCTCTTAATATTGTTTTTTAATTAAATAGTCTCTGATGGGATAAATTAATTTCACCCCTCTTACGAGGAGGCTAATACCAACTCTTGCAGTTGTCATGAAATCCTAAAATAAATAACTCATGTCTATTTGATGGTTTTTGTTCTGAATGTCTGTCTACACAACAGACAATGTTTTAGTAACTTATTTATTCATAGGCACAGCAGGATCTGATGGCTGGAAGTTGAAGTTAGGAAAATACAGACTGAAAATAAGATGAAATTTTTTAACTGTGAGGGTTATAAACCATTTCCCCAGATTACTAAGGGGCATGGACAGATCTGCAGCTAGGGTATTTTATCATAGCTCCATTGCCTTCATTGACAAGCTACGATAATTTACACCAGCTAAGGATCTGCCTCAGAGTCCTTAAATCAAAATCAGATGCCTTTCTAAAAGATAGGCTCTACCACAAGTTATTGGTTAGGATGCAGGAATTAACTGGTGAAATTCTGTGGCCTCTGTAAAGGAGGAGGTCAGACTAGATGATCATAAAGGTCCCTTCTGGCCTTCATATCTTTGAATCTATACCTATTATTGCATGATTAAATACAGATAAATTATGCTTCTAAATTAAACACTCATTACAGCCTCCTACACTTTGTGCTGGAAATTGGAAAAGTGTTCCATTTAATCAATTTACTCCACCTCCTCTTCATTACTGCTCGAGCACCACAGCTAACAGCACAAGCTATATATTGAACGTGTTTGATAGTTTCACAGTCCAGGTGTATTTCCCTAAAATAGTTTTGTTTTTAGAACAGTAAGCACTTGAGTCTCGGATTTTATACTGACACTATCTGAACACATCTACTTCTGAAGTCCCCTCATTAGGTAGCCAAGTAGATTGAGGATTCACCTTTCTCTTTATCCCATGCAGACCTGGCACTGTTTCTCCCACGTTTCTATCCGCCATATACCAGTATAAGTAGCAATGAATTCTGTCCTTTTTAACTGCAGATAACCTTTCTTAAATTTTTCTAGCTAATTGAAATGTCTTGCCTCTTTTAAGTTGTGTTCTGCCTGGAGTTTTAATTGGTCCTACATTTTAAAGGGCCTATATTCAAAATCTGATATTTGATAGATCTCCAGGGTCTTATTGCTGGCAGCCAGAACTGTCTCTATGGCTGGTTTATATTCAGGCTTAAATAACGTCTTCCTAATTGCTTTTTTTCCCTTTAACTTAACTTCAATTGGGAAAAAGTCAGTCTTTTCTGTAAAGTAATTTGGAAAACAAATTCCGATCCTAGTTTCTTGCTGAGTTCGTGTTAAAAACCCCTTGCTGTTGAAAAATCTAGGCATTGCCCAATATTATTTAATGTGTGCTTCTAACTCAGTGATACGGGGACCTGGAAGTCAGAACTCTTGGGTTCTGTTCCCAACTCACTGTGTCCATGACTTACTCCCGGGCTAATGAACTTAACTCTTGTCCGCTAACCTGTACAAAGGGCATGGTATTTACAGGGTTCAAAGAGGCAGTGTGAGTCTTTTAAATTAGATTCTTTTGGATTAAAGGCATTATATAGATGCAAGTAGTAATAATAATCCACAAGCATTATTTCATACCATTTATTATGGATCTACTTTAGACATGTCTAATACACCCATCACCATACTATCTAGTTACCAGAAACATAGTGTCCCTATATATTTCACTGAGTTTCCTTTGCAAAAGTCAAATCCAAATCCTCTGGGCCTTCCTTTCAATTTATATTTTCCAGAAATTATCACCAAGAGTTTCCAATTTCCCTTTTTCTAAGAGCTGTATTGAGGGTGAAATTCAGCTCTGTGCAGAGAGTTCAGCAGGCATAACATATGCCATCTCGGCCACTGAAATAGAGTTTAAGGTCCCAATCCTGCAAAGACATAAACACATGCTTAATAAACACGAGTACTCCCACTGAACTCAACAGGATTACTCATGTGCCTAAATGCAGACAAGTGTATATGTTTTAGCAGGCTCTTGAGCCCAAGTGAGATTTGCACTGGCCCTCTGCAGAAGGGTGAATGGTAGCTAACTACCTTTAAGCAATATACTGTAAGTAACTAATTGCCTGATTGTTGACAACATCTGCTTTCATGATATTTTGCCTAATACCTTAATCTGATATCGGTTATGAAGAGATTTGTGTATTTTCAAGCTATCATTTTTTTAATAACTGATGAGGCCACATAGTCCAGCAGAAGGGATTAATATCCCTTTCTTTGCACAGCAGAATAATGTTTATATGAATATCTCTTGCTTTAAAAAAAGTATTTGGACATTGCAAAACAAGAATTTTTTTGCATTCAGAATATCAGTTTTAAGTAGAAAATTGAACTTGAGGTGATCGTGTATAGGCAGGAGGGAAGTTAATTTCTTTGTCTATTCCATGTGCCACTCAGAAGCTATTTCGCACAGGATTTACTTTGTCATTCAAGTTTCAAGGTTAACATTTGCGCCTATTAATGACTGTGACTCTGAAATCCCTCAAACCAGTAAACTAGCACCATAATTCCAGAAACAAAAGATACATGTGAAAAAAACCTGAATTGAGAATCCTATGGGCCATTGAGAGTAGAATATATTAACATTCACCTCTAAATGCTTTTCCCCATTGTTTATATATTTTAAAAAAAAAAGATTTTTTTCCCCCCCCTTGCAGCATCTATGAGAATGTGTCGGTTTGTTTTTGAGAAACACAAATTACTCTCTTCATTTCTGCTCTGCGTAGGTTTGCAGAAGAACAAAGGCCTTGTAAACAGTGATGAGTGGCGTTTCCCTCTCACTGGGAGAGTTGTTTTGGAGATCCCACACGCTAATCCTGCCCTTACCTGGTTGAAGGATAAATTGTGGGGTGAAATTCTTCCACTTTCTACCCTACAAGCCTCCTCTGACTTAAACAGCCACTTTTGTTCACATGTAAGTTGTTGAAGCATGATTGAGCTTTTTATTTTCCCCTTTCATTTTCTGCCTTTGAAGGGGGAGTAAATTGCAACTACCACTGCCTGTTATTAAGACCTGAAGAGAAAATGTTTCGATTAAAGATTTTACAAACATTCAAGTAGCATTGTAATAAGCTCCATTTAGGAGGCAATGTAGCAGGTTCTATATTTTTCATTTGCCTCATTACTTAAAACTAAATAGTAATTATTAGTTCTATTGCTATCATTTACAGGTGCTGGGATTTTCACCGCTAGTGTTGGAATTTAGTATTATTTCAGATCATTTTCTCCTTGACATTTTACTCTATTAGTTTCATATTGATCAACAGCTACATATTGCGGTCTCTGCTTTCTATAAGCTATAACAAAAGAGAAAAACAAGGAAATAGCACAGTATAAAACCTAATCACACTGCCCTTTATTGTAAAATAAGACCCACCTCTGAGACCATTCTTTCCCTTGGGGTTTATTTCACTTCATTACCTACAGTGAATTACTTAATGATGGGAAGAATATCTCAGCTAAAAGATGCTTTGGTGATTAAACAGTGAGACCAGAATTTGAGCATCTGATCAGAACACACAATCTCTGACAAGGGACTTAAAATAAAGTGTTATCTTCCATAACTGCAATTTTAAAATATGTGAGCCCAGGTAGGAACAAAAGACCAGTTTTCCCATCTGTCGGTCTATAGCTTTCTGTCTATCTGTGAATTTCTAAAATGCCCATCACTGTAGATTCTAGACCTCAAAAAGAAAATATTTATCATGTATACAGTACTTTCCATGTTCAAAATTCTTAGCCAATTAATATTTGCAATATCCCTGGGATGTATATAAATGTAAATACCCCCAGTTTGTAGATGGAGATACAAGACTGCCATTAGTTGTTATGTTTCCAGAGCCATTTTCAGGCATAATTATCATGGGAAATGTGGTAAGTGAAGGCCCTAATAAAGGCCCAGTATGAGGCCTGAACCAACCTAGAGTAATGGTCAAGACTTAGCTAACATAAAGCAAAGCTAAGCTGTGAGCCAGAGGCAGGCCCTGCTCACAGAAGCTGGCAAGGAAAGGGCTGATATTGCATAAATATATATTCACCTAGCAAAGTTAAAGTATAAACATGGTACCAAGACATACCACATGGGAACATTCCACAGATAACATGGAACAGGCCGACCCATCCCAATGACAGGGGCAAAAGGGTAAAATGATGGATAGAGTTGTTTTGATAGAATCAACATGTACAAGGTGAGAGGCGACACCTTGCTACGTAGAGGGGTTGCACCTCAATACGTCAGGAGTGATGTGTAACTTGTTTGTACCTGTGTATAAGAGTGTATCCCTGGGGTGGTGTCTTTGTCCGGCCGAGGGGGCAGTGGAAAGTCCCGCCACTGACTGAGCTGAGTCCATTGCCGAGCGGCACTTTCTCGTAGTATGTCCCGTAGACTAAGTAATCTGCGGGGAACTGCAATTGTGTCAGGGTCGCAATAAGCCCGGCCGAGGTGCCTTCGTACCTTACTAGAGTCTGTGGTCATTGGGGGTTCTCGTCGGGTTTGCTGTGCCAGCTATCTGCAGAGCTGGAGCGGCACACAGAGGGAACACACGCACGCAGCCAAGTGATATCAACATAGGAGAAAGCAGAGCACCACACTGGTAGCATCTGACAACAGGTAATACTGACGACAGCTTGGGAATTCTGGCACAGTCTTGCCTCCTGTCCTGGCCACCAGAGGCAGGCCTGCTTGGTGAACAGGCCTCCTACTATTCCTGCAGTGCCCTGAACAGCTGCAGGGTAAGCAATTGTTGCACATGTAGCAGGAAGGGAGTTCACCCTAGTCCTCTTTTTCTCCACCCATCTGAGGAGCCAGGCAACAGCAGTTTCACCCCTTTTATTATGATGCACTTACAGGATGGGTATAATCCAAATCTGGCCCAAGGTAGTGGGGGAAGTGGACAGGAAAAGGAAATATCTATAGCTTTTCCTTGCAAGCTTTAGCCTGTTTTGAGGGAAAGGCCTAGGAGGCAGAGCAAGGGGAGAGGACTGTTGGGCAAGGGCTGGGGTGTGTTTGGAGTACTGGGGAAGGAACCTGCTTGAGGGGGTGGGAAGAAGAGGACTGGGATGAGGGGCTAGAGGAGAAGGAGCTCTGCAGTGCACCAGAGAGAAGGGGAAGTAGAGTGTCTAATAGGGAGAAGATGTCACAACAAGGATTAGGTGTATGAAAGTAAAGTCCCCGTCAGAAGGGAGAGGGGAAAACTAGGATGCATGTGTGTAGACTGTTCATCCAGAAACATGCACGCACACAAAAATAGGTACCAGGAGGGTTCAAATGGGAGCTAAGGGTTGAAAATCAGAAATCAGATCCAGAATCATGTGACTTTGGCTGAAAAGTCATGAAGGCCTGTTTTTTTTTACCATGTGTGTGTGATTTTTGAAGTCTTTGTTTTGGCAATACTGGAAATACTGAGGCAGAGACTAAGTTATTTGTCTTGGGACATAGGCAGAAATAGAACTCAGGATTATCTGATTCTCAGTCCTATACTTCAAGGTGAAAGAGGCAAAGAAAGATGTAAATTCTTCTCTGCCATAGAAACATCAGAATCACTCTTCACAGGATTTTTCCGGGCTTCATCTATCCAGACTGCCTCAGCCCAACCCCGGAACAGAGCAACTCTTGCTGCAAGCAGCTATCATCTTGTTTTGCAAAGAAGAACATGCACATCTGGGGTAGTCTCATAAACACTAAAGATCAGCAAGCCAAGAGCAGAACCAAAACCACAACCCATCTTGGAAGGTACATACTGGTGATGGAGTCACAGAAATATTGAGATAGAGGGCTAGAACAACAAGACAACTCCCCTCTCCCTCTTTTTTATAAATGCCACTATTTTTAACGTTTAAAACTATCTTTATCTTCTGTGTGAGGTATCCCTTCATTTACTTCCATGTTGTTGGTGTTGATAAATTTTCTTGATGTTTCCTATAAGCACGTTTCGAATGACAAAGGGGTACAGACAATGAAAAGTGAGTGCTGTCGCTGGGCAGGTGCAGAACTAATTCTCATAGCTTTGTGTGCAGCAAAGAGGTTTATTCCCTGACTGAATCCATTATTCTTCAGCCTTGATATTTTAAAAACCCAGATAACTTCTTTCCTTGAATTACTTCTCCTCTGACTTATTGCTGCTTCCCTTGTGGCTCTGGAAACAGAACAGAAGCCTGTTATCATCATCAATTACAATGATCAATATTATTATTTGGTATGTATGTGTCTGGTGCTTTCTCCGTCAACATGACTATGCCCCCTTTGCTTGCCACACTATACAGTAGATGCTCTTAAAATATATTTGTATTAAATAGTGAATTATATTTGTAATTGTTCATTTAATACAAACATTTGAATAATACCTGCTAAGCTGCCTCCTCTCTCTTGCTGCCTCATTCTCTCTTTGCACTGCTAGGTGCCCCAAAGCCATTTTGCTGGAGTTAGAAGTCCAAGGGACTGAAATCCATTTATCTCCTCCACCTTTTTCCCTGAGAAATGATTGCTGTGTTTGATTGTCTCTCTCGCAGTGACTGTGTTGCCTGTGAGCAGAGTTGGACACTGACCCCGCTCTTCCAGCTGGAGCATGGCAATAGTCAACACTCTGGAGAGGAGGGAATAGGATGGTTAAACAACTATCCATGTCAATTGGAAAAATGTGGTGGGTTTCAATCTTGCTGCTCTGCCAAAGTGTATCCGTCCTGTGACTTACCACCCCTTGATCAGTTTCCATGCCCCATTCAGTCCTTGGCCTGGCAGCTAATTGTGCCAACAATGGTGTCAATTGTGACATGGGTACCACTCCACTAGGAGATCACATGAAATAGGAAATGGACAGCATGCACAGAACAATAGAGATGTGGCCTCAGCATTGAGAATCCTTGTTTTTAATGAATCATAAGGAACAATTTCAAATAATTGGGCCATGTCTCTGAAAAGGAAAATCATTTGTTCTATACTGTGACCTGTTCTCTGTCCTAACTATTGAGTCCTTCCTTTCTGCAAAGCAGGAGCAGACTGACTGGGTCACGAGCTAGGATACTGTGCTGCAAGCACAGGCCACAGAAGATGTCTCCTGCCCAGCACAGATCCCCTTTTACAAACCCTGCTCCCAAGTGCAGACAGACACACACCCTAACTGAGGTGAGGGCAGATTTTTCTATGCTGAGCACAAGGCTGCACTGATTTAAATCAAAGTGATTTAGTAATCAATCGTAATCATTATTTAAATCAGCAAGCAGGACCTTGCTGATTTCATAAGATAACAAGATCCCAGAGACCTAGGAATGGGCACTCACCCTACCAACAATGGCCAAATGCTCTTTAATATTCCTTCCCCCTACTCCTCCCCATACTATTCAAATAAAAAGAGAAAAAGTAAAACTCATTCTGCTAATCCCTCAACACTCCAGGAGGCCAGTTTTCTCTGAGCTAATAGATTTGTTAATTCTCCCTCCATTCCTGCCTTCAGGAAGTGTCTCCCAAGACTAGGGTGACCAGATGTCCTGATTTTATAGGGACAGTCCCGATATTCAGGGCTTTGTCTAATATGGTGTCTCTTACCCCCTGTAAGGGGTGAGACTCACCCCTGCAGCACCTCCTGCTGGTCACTTCAGGGAATCAGTTCAATCCAGCCCAGAGCGCCCTCTGCAGGCCAGTGATCCATCTTGTCCTCCTATTGGCTCCTGTGTCCCTCCTAGGACCCCGGTGCCCCTTGCTCTGGGTGCTGCCCCCTGGCAGTACCCCCACACACTGGGTCTCCCCTCCCAGGGGAACCCCCACCCACTAATCCCACCTCACCTGAGTGTAAGGCTACTGCCAGTCATCATCTAGCCCCATGCCTGGGGCAGACTGCAGTATCAGCCTACTCATCACTGGCAAGGAGGGTTTGGACCTGCTGCCTTGGCCTACACCTGGGTTGCCCCCTGCAACCCCCAGTACCCCTTGGCCTAATAATAGGCTGCAGCCTGGGGCTTTCCAGGCTGGAGCTCCCCAGCTCCTCAGCCTGTCCCCAGCTCTGCTCCACTCAGGTACCCTGTCTCTGGTCCCTACAGCCAGACCCTTCTCTCTCTGAGTGCAGAGAGAGACTCTGTCTGAGTTCCTGTCTCCCTGCCTTTATAGGGCCAGCTGAGTCTGTCTGGGGCGTGGCCCCAGCTGCAGCCACTTCCCCCAAATCAGCTCAGTCTTCCCTGCCCCAGCCTTCTCCCAGGGCTGTTCCAAATCCCTCAGGGCAGGAGCGGGTGTCCACCCCGCTACACCCCTTACTCCCTATCCCGATTTTTCACACTTGCTATCTAGTCACCCTACCTAAGACACAGTCCCTCCATCTTTACCCTGCATGCTGAGAATTAAACCTTAGCCAGGAAGGGATAGTCTAAAGATACAGTTGATTCACATAGAGCCTAGCAATATCTCTCCACAGGGAAAGCTTACTCCATAGTATGAATTAAACATTTATTTATTCTATAAAGGACAACATGGGAGGCTCCAGAAAGCTTGGCATGCTGTCACCTCTAGATTTCTTGAAACAAGGTCTAGCTAGGTTGCATGTCAGCAGCCCTCACAATGTCATCAACTTTGAATCTTCTTTCTCGGTTCTCACTTCCATCCCTCTCGCCCCAACTTCGGGTTTTTGAAGTGAGGATATCCAGCTAAATAAGCAGATGTCATATCATTAAGTCCAAAATTTCTTTCCTAGAAGTGACTTTCTATGAAGGGTGCCTCCCCAAATACATCCCACTTTTTCTGATGATGTAGTTTGTTAAATAATTCCAGTTATACTTATAATTCTAAGTCTAGCTATAGACTTAGCCATAGAAAGTAGCTTCAGCTTTTAAACCCAACCTCCATTTTTTGTGGTTGGAATTTTTCTTCCACAATTCACTGTGGACACACATATGAGCATTTAGTAATCGAATGACCTGATTGCACCTGCACAAAATGGATGCCAGTTTCGAAAGTAAGACCATTAATGAGTTACATGTTTCTGCACAGCTTTGGAAGTCCTCTTCTGGTGGGGTTCTGTACTGAGCAGGCCTCCCTGCCCAGACTCCCATCACTTTGTTTGACCTGCACCTTCCCCCCTTACAGAGAGGTGCGCACAACTCAGCAGTTTGATTGGTGATGTCAGTCATCGAGATGTGCAGGTGAGACATTTTTCGTTTGTCGGTGCAGAGGTGAAGGAAGAGGGCTAAGCATTTCTTTGAAAATGGCAAACATCTGATGTCTGGTTTTGACTGCTGCAGCAATAATTCATCACTCCAAGGAACTGAAAAATATGTGCCTAGGAAAACTGAAGCCCAAGTTCTGCTCCCATTGGCGTTAATAGCAAAACTCCTACTGACCTCAGTAGTGCAAGATCAAGTCCTAAAACTACTGATCATTTAGTATTCAAGGTATTTTGTTAATCAAACATATGCCAGGGAGATGGTGTGGATTTATGGTTTATTGAAGACCAGACCATGCCTGCCTCTAACACATCCACACAGGGCAGTAAAAGGAAGTAAGACCCACCCCCAATCCACTGCACAGCCCCCTCCCCCCAAGTCTCACCTCAGATGCAGAAAGGAGAGCAGGGGCTACGAGACCAATACTCTCCACGCAAGTGGGCAGAAAGAAGTGGGAAGACACTTTAGCCAGCAGATCCAAGCCGACATGAGGGGAGAAGTAACCTGTACCCAGTAAAATGAAGGTTCAGATTACTTCCCCGTTGGAGTTAGCAGAGTCTCCTGTGAGATTGTGTGCTGCCCCTCTACAAGATGCAGCACAGAACTCACAGCTTGCGGGAGACTTTCACTTACCTTTGTGCCCTCAGTATAAACTGTCTAAACTACAGCATCCTCACTAGGCTGCCCTATGGGCTGCAGTGCTGCCTGGAATCTCCACAGTGCTGCAGCCCCTACATGGCAGGACTTGTGAGGGGGTCATTGGAAAGTCAGCCTTCTGGCTAGCTCCACAGTGCCTGCTCCAGAGAAATTGTTCCCCAGACAGATTCAGGGCTTTGTGGGACATTTTACCTCCCTCTTTACCCAGCATAAAGGAACTGGAGGGGGCCTAGCTATACACCAGCCCATACTCAGGCATAGCAGCAAGGGCTGAATCTGGAGCTTAGTTAATATATTAAATTCCAAAAAGATGCTTTTGAATAAAGGTCTCTAAGAACACAGCTGGAGAGCCTGCCAGTCAATAAACTATGCAAGGGATAAAATCAGAGGTGAAAGTAAGCCGGTACGGTCTGGTATGGTGTACCGGCAAGAGCGGACCGGCTTCCCCGGTGGGGATTTAAAAGGCCCAGGGCTCAGCCACTGCGGGGAGCCCCAGGCTTTTTAAATCACTGCTTGGGCCCTGCCGCCACTACCCCAGGGCAGCAGCGGCAGAGCTCCGGCAGTGATTTAAAGGGCCTCGGGCTCCGGCCGCTGCGGGAAGCCCTGGGCCCTTTAAAGCGCTGCCAGAGCCCCGAGCTCCGGCGGCACTTTAAAGGGTCCGGGGCTTCCCGTAGCAGCCGGAGCCCTGGGCCCTTTAAATCACCACCAGAGTCCTGCCGCCCCAGGGTGGAGGGGGCAGCAGGGCTCCGGTGGTGATTTAAAGGGCCCGGAGCTCTGCGGCCGCTGAAACCTCGGGCCCTATAATTTTCCCCTGAGCTCCCAGCTCCAGGGTGATTTAAAGGGCCTTTAAATATTTAAAGGACCCACCTCTTCCAGTTGAGCCCACACCTCTTCCGGTTGAGGCCATGCCCCCTCTCAGGACTCCAGCATACTGGTAAATCCTTTAAGTTACTTTCACCCCTGGATAAAATTTCTTATCATTCTGGAGAATTAAAACTCCTAGAAGACCTAATTCATATTAAGAACATAAGAGCGGCCATACAGGGTCAGATGAATGGTCCATCTAGCCCAATATCCTGTCTTCTGACAGTGGCCAGTGTCAGATGCTTCAGAGAGAATGAACAGGCCAATTTTAAGTGATCCATCCCCTGTCAATGAGTGCCAGCCTTTGACAGCTGGAGGTTTAGGGACCCTGGAGGTTTAGGTTTAGGACAGTGATGGAATTGCATCACTGGCCATCTTGGTCAATAGCATTGATGGAGTTCTAAATCTTTTTTGAACCCCATTATATTTTTGGACTTCACGACATCCCCTAGCAACAAGTTCCAAAGGTTGATTGTGAGTTGTGTGAAGGGCTTCCTTCTATTTGTTTTAAACCAGCTGCCTATTAATTTCATGGGGTGACCCATTGTTCTTGTGTTATGTGAAGGGGTAATTAACACTTCTGATTCACCTTCTCCACACCTTTCATGATTTTCTAGGCCTCTGTCTTATCCCCACTAAATCATCTCTTTTCTAAACAGACCACCCCAGTCTCTTTCATCTCTCCTTATAGGAAAGCTGTTCCATACCCCTACTCATTTTTGTTGCCCATCTCTGTTCCTTTTCCAGTTCTAATATATGTTTTCTGAGATGAGGCAACTGTAACTGCATGCAGTATTCAAGGTGTGGGTGTATTATGAAATTATAGTAGCATTATGATATTTTCTTTCTTATTATTTATCACTTTCCTAATTGTTCCTAACATTCTGTTGGCTTTTTTGACTGTCACTGCACATTGAACAGATGTTTCCAGAGAACTATCCATGATGACCCCAAGGATCCTTTTTGAGTGGTAACAGCTAATTTAGAACCCATCATTTTTCCAATGTGCATTACTTTGCATTTATCAACACTGAAAGCCATCTGCCATTTTGTCACCCAGTCACCCACTTTTGTGAGATTCCTTTGTAACTCTTCACAATCAGATTTGGACTTAACTATCTTGAGTAATTTTGTATTATTTGCAAATTTTACCATCTCCTTGCTTACCCCCTTTTCCAGATCATTTATGAATACGTTGACTAGCACAGGTCCCAGTACAGAACCTTGTGGAACTCTGATGTTTACTCTTCTCCATTGTGAAAACAGACCTTGTATTCCTACCCTTTGTTTCCTATCTTTTAACCAATTACTGAACCTGGAGATGACCTTCCCTCTTATTCCATGGACTATTTACTTTGCTTAAAAGCCTTCAGTGAGGGATCTTGTCAAAGGCTTTCTGAAAGTTCAAGTACACTATATCAACTGAATCACTTGGATCTACATGTTTGTTGATACCCTCAGAGAATTTTAATAGATCAGTGAAGCATGATTTACTTTTACAAAAGCCGTGTTGACTCTTTCCCAACATGTTGTGGTCATCTATGTGTCTGATAAATTTTGTTCTTTACTATAGTTTCAATAAATTTGTCTGGTATTGAAGTTAGGCTTACTGGCCTGTAATTGCCAGGATTGCTTCTAGAGCCTTTTTAAAAATCTGTATTACCTTAGCTATCCTCCAGTTATCTGGTACTGAGGTTGATTTAAGCGATAGGTTCATGCCACAGTTAGCAATTCTGCAATTTCATATTTGAGTTCCTTTAGTTCTTAGGTGAATACCATCTGAGTTCTTGGGTGAATACCATCTGGTCCTTATTACTGTTTAATTTATTCCAAAACCTTTCCTAACACCTCAATCTAGGACAATTCCTTGGATTTGTCACCTGCAAAGAATGGTTCGTGTGTGGGGATCTCCCCCACTTCCTCTACAGTAAAGACCGACACAAAGATTGATCCTCTGCAATGAACAGGGCTGGCTCTAGGCACCAGCGCTCCAAGCATGTGCTTGGGGTGGCACTTTCCAAGGGGCAGCACTCCGGCTCCTTTTTTATTTTTTTGCCTGGGGTGCAAAAAGCTGAGAGCCAGCCCTGAGTGGAGGTGAGCTGCGGCGGTGGGGGGCGCGGGGAGGGCCACAGGAAGTAACCCTGGGGGGAAGGGGCAGAGGAACTGCTCCCCATCAGCTCACCTCCGCCTCCTTCCCCGAGCACGCCGCCACTCCGCTTCTCCCCCTCCCTCCCCTGAGGCAAGCCTGGGAGAGAGGGGTAGGAGGGGAACTGCGGCGCACCTGGAGGAGGAGGCGGGGCTGGGGATTTGGGGAAGGGGTTGAAATGGGGCGGGGAAGGGGCGGAGTTGGGGCAGGGCCGGGGGGCACGGGAAAATTTTTTTGCTTGGGGCGGCAAAAAACTTGGAGCCGGCCCTGGCAGTGAAGACCAATTTAGCTTCACTGCAGTGGCCTTGTCTTCCTTGAGTGTGCCTTTAGCCTCCTGACTGTCCAGTGGTGCTACTGACTGTCAGGCTTTCTGATTTTGATGTATTTAAAAAGTTTTTTGCTGTTAGTTTCTATGTCTTTAGCTAGTTGTTCTTCAAATTCTTTTTTGGACTGCCTCATATTTTTCACTTGACATGCCAGAGCTTATGTTTCTTTCTATTTTACTCACTAGAATTTTACTTCCAATTTTTAAAGGTTGCCTTTTTGCCTCTAACCATCTCTTTTACTCTGCCATTAATTCATGGTGGCATTTTTTGGTTCTCTTCCTGTGTTTTTTTTTGGGGGGGGGGTATACCTTTAGTGTGAGTCTCTATCGTGGTGTTTTTAAATAGTCTCCTTGCAATTTGCAGGCATTTCACCCTTGTCACTGTTCCTTTAAATTTCCATTTAACTAGCTTCTTAATTTTTGGGTAGTTCCCCTTTTTGAAGTTAAATGGTGGGTTTCTTTGACATTTTCCCCCCTACAAAGGTGTTAAATTTAAATACATTATGGTTCCTATTACCAAGCAGTTCAGTATAGTCACCTCTTGGATCAGATCCTGTGTTCCACTTAGGACTAGGTCAAGAATTGTCTCTCCCTTTGGGGATTCTAGGATTCCTTGGGATGCTCCAAGAAGCAGTCATTTGTAGTGTCGAGAAATTTTATCTCAGCATCCCTTACTGAGGTGACATATCACCGGTCAATATGAATATAGTTGAAAATCTCCCCATTACTATTGTATTTTCTGTTTTTTGTAGCCTCTCTAATCTCCCTGAGCATTTCACAATCACTGTTACCATCCAGATCAGGTGGTTGGAAGTATATTCCTACTTACTATACTCTTATTGTTCAACTATGGAATTTCTATCCATAAAGATTCTATGGTACCATTTTATTTATTTAAGATGTTTACTTTATTTGACTCACATATAGTGCCACTCCCCACAAGCATAATATATTCTGTTATTCCTACAAATTTTGTACCCTGGTATTACCGTGTCCCATTGATTATCCACATTCCGCCAAGTTTCTGAGATGCCTGTTATATCACTATCCTCATTTAATACCAGGCATTCTAATTCACACATCAGAGTATTTAAACTTCTAGGAAAATTAGGATAGGATGCTGTGTCAGTAATGTAGGTCAAAAATCACAATGAGGCATTCCTTACCATTTTTAAAATAGGGGCCTATTCTACAATGTTAATTAAAAATTAATTGGTTAATATATTTACAACATATTGAATATATAAAATGCTCTGACAGAGTTTAGGATTATTATTCTACTGATGCAAGTCCCTTTAACTTTGATGGGAGTTATATTTCTTCATCCACCAGAGAAAAGAGCCATATATGCACTAACCAGTAACAGATACTTCTGTTCAGAAGCATCTCTAGAGTTCCTTGCATTTAAATCACAAGACTCCCATCCAAAGTAATGTCTTAAAGTACTAAATGACTTTATTATTCTTTGGTTTGTGCCATTAGTTGAGTTACTGATAACAGAAACTGGCTACTACAAGAATGTCCTGCTGAATTCACAGTAGGGCATGTGGAATTGAATTGTATAGAAATAAATGACAACTACTTAATGTCTCACTGAATTATAGATGTTAGAAGGCTGTTTAATAAGGAGGAAAACACTTAAGACAGATTCCATTGAATTTGCCACAAAAAGATTGCAGGAGCTGGTAACATTTCACAGAAGAGTTAAATTATAAAACCAAGCTCTTACACATTACATGCATTACACTCATTTAGAATAAAAGATAAAATTAATATATAGAACAGCTGTCGAGTCATTTTGAAAAAGTTTAAAACCTTTTATGCTGTAGTCAAAAGAGTTTAGATTTTCCATGTTTGGGGATTTTTTTCACTGAAGGTATGTCCAAAATTCCAAAAAGTGTTGCTGATTTTTCCCTTTTTGCATTTATTTCAGTGTTATTCTAGATAGTTACATATTATATTAATATTTAAATTCTCTTAACTATGAAATAGTCCCAAACCCTGCCCATTCTGTAGACAACTCCACAGTCAGGTAAAAAGCTCTGAAGTTTTCAAGCAATGCTGGGAGGGCTCACCATTTAAGTCAGTGGGAATAGAGGGCATAATCATGTCCATAGTGTTCTGATTTATTTATGTAGTATGGATCTGTGATGGTTTCTGCTTTCAGTATCTGGATATTAACACCCGTTTTTATACAAACTATTGTGAGTTATGTGTTATATGCTTTGCTAGAAGCACCGACTATTATTAAGGTTGCCTGATACTTCCCGTTATAAAACTCTATTTTCAATTGCTTATAACTTTGCAGAATCTGACTGTTGGGCTGAAATTTTCCATACTGTGTGTCTGCCTCAGGCTGAATTTTTTTTTTTTTTTTTGAAAATTTCAACCGAAACAGTTCAGCCCTTTTCAAGAATGAGGCTGTAGTGAAGTGGACTGGCCCTCCCCAGACACAGAGAAAGAGGGTGGCTCCACCCCCTCATGGGCGGAGCCCTACCCCCTAGCTCTGCCCCCCGGAAGCCAAGGGGCACGGCTGACAGTACCCGGAAGCTCAGTAGGGGGTAGAGTTAGAGTGCAGATGACTGGCCCGGATCGCCTGGACCCTGGACTGACCTGAACCGGGGAGAAGGGATGACCCAGCCCCACAGGAAGCATACGACTGGCCCAGACCACCTGGACCCCTGGACCCTTGGACCACCCAACCCCGCAGGAGACAGATGACTGGCCCAACCCCAGCAAAGCTTCTGCTGGCAACTGAGGCCCCCACCAATCACCTTACCTCACCGGACTAGCAGGTACCCTTGGAGGAAGAGAGTGGAAGTGGCCAGGGGGTAGTAGACCCCTGTCTGGCTGCAACGCTGGCAGAGGGTGAGTCAGCATGTTGCGGCTTGGATCCCTGCTGACGCGGGGGCAGACCCCTCCGCCACCCTTAGGGCCCTGGGCTGGGACACAGTGGAGTGGGAGGGCTTGCATCCCCCCTGCCACCCAAGCGGTGGGTGGCAGTCTCCCCCTCCCTCAGGCTAGCTGAAGGAAAGCCTGAGTTAACTGACTTTGTTTGCAACCCCAACTGTGCAAGTTGGAGCTTAGAGACTTTGTTTACTGCCCCACTCTGAACCAGAGCCTCGGCTGATTGACTATTTGCAGCTCCACCTGAGTGAAGGCTTGAGAAGGTACTAGGGCTGCAGGGAGGCAGCCAGGGCAAGAAAAGGCAGCAGGTCCAACCCCCTTGCCAGTGCTGTAGGGCCATTTCAGACTGCAGTTTGCCCCTGAGAGAAGGGGCTAGATGATGACTGGCAGTAGCCAGTAAGGCAAGGTGGGTGTAGGGGGTTGGAGGTTCCCTGGGAGGGAGACCCAGAGTGTGGGGACACTGCCGTAGGACAGGACCCCCAGGTAAGGGGCACCGTGGTCCGGGAGGGATGTGGGGCCTGAACTGATGAGATAAAGGGACTGCAGAGGGGCAGATAAAGGCAGGGGAGAAACCGGCCAGAGGAGGGCGCTCCTGAGCTGGATGAGCTAATTCCTGGACTGACCAACAGGAGATGCTGCAGCGGTGAGTGCCCCACCCTGCTACAGAGGCTAAGGAAAAAATGTTTTATTGCCCATGTTAGAAAATTCTGATAATCTGCTTTGAAGCAAGGACATGAAAATAGATGAGGAGGTCGCCTTTCTGTCAGGGATGTGTCTTTTGCCATCATCATCATCATGTTCCGTAGAGATTTCTTAGATTTTAGTAGCTAAAGGCCCCAAAGATTCCATCTGCATTGGGCGTGCTGCCACCCACAGTTGAAGAGAACTTTTCCTGCAATTGCAATTTTGGGTTACTACAGTCCATGTCGGATCCAGGTCTGAGAGCAGGGAGCAAGGAGACTGTCCCCACTATTGAACCCAGGCAGAATGGAGGAGGAAGCCACCTGCTTAAAGTGTAGAGAGGACATGAGTCAGACATGTGGGGAGGAGGGCAGGGAAGCAGATAGGGACAAGCAGACTGGGGGAGGGAACTTGCAACTGGAGGCTGGCAGGGGGAAACTGGGACTGAGTGTAGAGGAAAAACTGGAACCGACTGTCTAAGGACACTGGGCCTGGGAGCCAAAGATGAAGACTGGGACTGGGTCCCAGGGGAGACTGCAAGTGTGGAGCAAGGGGAAGGAGGTCTGTGGGAAGAGAAGCAGATCTAATAAGGACCTGGGGTGTGGGGAGAGACATGAGAATGTCTGGGTAGAGAGACTGGGACACAGAGCTGAGGGGACACAGATTGGACAAGGAGCCTTGGAAGGGATATTGGGACTGAGAGTCAGGGGGACAAGGAGTGTGGCTGGGGCAGGGCATCCCTGCAAGCCAAGATGGGAGAGAGAACCAAACTGGATAATCAGAAGAGGGGTGGGGAGCAGGTGGCATAGGAAAGGAGACTGAGACCTGCGTGGTTTGGAGGACCTGGAATAGTCTCGGCAAGGAGATTGGGGCTGGTAGTGGGGGGAGAGTGAGATGAGTACTCCAGAGAGGTGGGGCAAGGACACTGGGACTAGAATGAGAAGCCTAAAGAGTGGAGACTGGGACAGGAAGCCTGGGGTGGGGAAGAGACAGGACTGGGATAGAAGCAGATGGGAGGAGACAGGGCAGTAGGGGTCAAACTTGAGGGAAACGGGCAGAAGAGTCTGTGCCCACTATAGCACTCTCCTTTCCAGGCCCTAAAATGGAACCCAGGATTCCTGAGCCCCATTCCTCTGCTGTCAGTATCTGTGAAACTCACTGGAAAGTGTCCCATCCCCCTCTAGGGCAGGTCATCGTAAAGGATGACAACGTATTATTGCTATCAGTTACTCCATTAGCCCAAATGGCAGAGGTCTGTATGGCGGAGCGACAGAGTCCAACCCTGCTGATGAATGATGTCAGTGTCAAGATGCCACGTGATGGAATTTCAGGTTTTTCAGTTTGCTTTTTTAAAACATAGCAAATTACCCACAGAAAGCTATTTTAAAAGATCATTGTTAAGGTTGCAAAATCAATCATTCGGGAGTTAGGAAATGTCAGAATTAAGGTTTCCTATACAAACTTAGTTCTGTCCCCTTCTGAATATACATTATGATACAGCCTTTAATTACATGATCACATCCCATTTTGTCCACAGGACCCTGGCCTCGTTCAATACACAGGATAGCCCTGCTTTCAGGGTGAATTAGGGCTGTGCAGTGAAGGATATTGTTGTCTGTGAGACACCTGCCCCATTTGTTACAGAAGTGGGAGGCAATTTGGTGAATGAGGCAAGAGTTTGCAGGAAGAGAACAGACAGTCTCATGCTTAAGGGAGGTGAATGCTGCCTGGGAGAATGAGACTCTATTCTATCCTCTGCCACAGAGTTTCTATGGGCAAGTCTACACTAAAAACTGAAGTTGACCTATGTGAGGTCGATTTACAGCCATCACAGTAATTACTGTCCACACTACCCTCCTTCTGTTGGTGGTGCGAATCCTCACCAGGAGTGCTTTCACCAACTAAAGAGGGGCTGTGGGGGAGGCTCAGAGCCAATCATGGTGCCGTGAAATTGACAAGAATGACAGCCAATAACCGATGTAAGTAGCACAGTGTCTACATGGACATGGTCACCCTAACTACACTGACGTATGCCCTACACTCTCATGGAGGTGGAGTTATTAAGTTGGTGTAGCAGAGCACTTATATCAGCGGGAGCAAGGCTGTCGTGTGCACACTGACAGAATTAGGTCAACGTAAGTTACCTTACATCGACCTAACTCTGTAGTGTAGATCTACTCTGTGATGCGAAGAGGGGCACTTAAACCAAACTTTTCAAAGGTGGTCATTAATTGTGGGTTGCTCATTTCTAGTACCTGACTTGAGATCCTGGGGTCTGGTTTCCAGAGGCACATATAACCTTAATTACATAGGTTGGCTTCAGCTTGATTCTGGAAAATATTCTTGTGTTATTACTCTTACAGAGAAGGAAAGAACTAAAGAATACTACTTGGCCTGTTAATGTGAACAGCATAGCTCATGATCACCAGTGCTTTGAGCAAAGTAAGGGATTAACAAGAGTGCATATTAGCATCTTCAGCCTACTTCCAAAGATAGACAAGTTACGTGCCTCGGAATATACTTACCAACCTGATTATCATACCAATCTCAAAAACTTGGTCACACACTAAATTGGTTGAGCTTGCATTAATATCCTTGGCTATACTGTTTCATATACCAGTAGGTTAAAAGTTCATAGCTCTCTGTTTCAAATAAATTTAAGATCACCGTGTTGATCTCTTTCAGAGTAATGTTAAAGCTATGGTGATTGAAACTCATTTACATGTTGTTAAAACTATCTTGTTAGGCTATGTTTCCAGTCCTCTTAAGGACTTTTTACCCTTAGGTGATGTCTTTGGCTACATGGAAAATTCTCTTCAGAAAAAATCTCTCGTCTGATGATTGCTGTGGTTCTGCTGAATTAGGATAGGGAGGAGGTGGCTAGGCTGTAGAGGGGAATTCTTCATTTCCCATGCACCACAAAGCTATGCTCCCCAAGATTGTTACTCTGCAGCAGCATGGAGGGGAGCAGCCTGGAAGATGGGTTCTAGTATAGCCAGCAGTTTTGTGAACTATGTGGCTCCACTAGACCAAAACCTCATGTAGGAGGCATGTAGTTCTCTGTAGTCAATGATACAGCTTCTACATTGTGGCTATGAAGGTGTTCCACAGATTGGTGGGGGGGAAGGATCTGTCCTCCAGTTATGTAACCTGTCCAAAATCCAAGTGAATGTGTTTTATGGGGGTGACAAGTTTCTTGCCTTTGGTCATCATGAGCAAGAAATATTTATACCAGGCACTATCCATATTAGCTGGCTTTAAAGGATATTAATAAACTCAAAAAAACCAGGTACCTACATTATATTTAGGGCAGATGATGAGGACATCCTGTGTGAGCCTACAAAAGGAAAATCAACATGAGAAATCATAACTTAATCTGCTGGATTGGATTAATAGAACTGAGACAATGGTCACATTTGGAACATAACTTGGTTATTTCAACATTCTCTAGCCTGGTGGTAAAGAAGAAATAAGGCCAGAAAAGGAACCAAAGAAAAATCCAAAGTAATTCTTTTAGATACTTGTATGACTGTTTCTAACTGGCTTGGAAAAGGTACGATAATTAGAAGCAACAGCATTTAAATCTTGTTCCTAATATCGGTCAACGTGAACTTTTTTTATGAAGAATTCCTAAACCTTTAAGTAGGCACCTGCCTTCCATGGAATTGGACTGCATTGCATTTGGATCATTAATGAAATTGTAGAGCTGTTCCCTTTGAGAGATATTGACTGGAACCAGTATGGCCAGATTGCTTTACCAAAAGATTGTTAATATTATTGACCCCGCTGAAATCAAAGTAAATTTACTACAGTATACTTAGTCCTAATACTGCCTCAATTATAGGAAGGAGGATAAATCCTTACACTGAAGTTTTGGTCAGGAATTAAAAATGTATTTGGTAAACATCATTCAGGATTTATCACCCAAATGAGTTCCTCCTCCAGTGACTTTCTGATTGACCTGCCTGTCACTATGAATGAAATTAAGTCACTTTTCTCGTATGACTACTGTCTTCAATTACCTAATTCAGTCCATCTATACATGTATTGTATCCGACCACTCATAATTCTTGCTTTCTATTCCCGGTGTCTCTAATGAGTTTAGGTTTGCACACTTCTGCCTGTAAACTTGATAAAGGTTTTAGGATTGACAATCTAAAACCTAAACAACTTAGGTTAGCTGCCTGATCTATTGCCTGACATGTGTCTTATCGATTGATTTAAAAGGACATTGGCAAATAGTTTAGATGCAAATTTGGGTATGCTTTTCATGGGTTTACAAATCCTAATGTGAATTTAAATTACATTTTAAACTATACATTAAAAAAAGTTACTTAGATTACAAAAGTAAGCACTTAAAGTTAGAAAATCCCAGATTTTACAGTTGTCCATACAACATTAATGCATTCCCTTTTGTGTTCATCCTTTGAGCTGAATGAGGCAGAGGTCCTGTATAAAAAATTGTATGTGATCATGTAATTAAAGCTTGTGGCAATATTTACTCACTCAGCAAAATAGACAGAGGACAAATAGATACTTAGATATTTGGTTACTGTGACAAAGTCTATCAGGCCTCTCTGTGGCCCCTGCTGGAGGCATCAGCACCCTGATACTCCCCACCCAAAGAAATCCATTCATAACAGGTGACAAACAAAACAGGCCTCCAGAGGCCTGGAAGGGCCAGGAGGAACTACTGACCAATCAAGAGCCAGCAGGCTAGTTAAGAAGGCTTGCCTGCTTTTGTTCAGGGGCAGAGCTGGGTGAGAATGGGAGAGAGGAAGAGATTCTTAGGGCATGTCTACACTACAGAACTTAAGGCTGGTCTACACTAGGGGGGGGATCGATCCAAGATACGCAACTTCAGCTACGTGAATAGCATAGCTGAAGTCGAAGTATCTTGGATCGAATTACCTGGGGTCCAGATGGCGCGGGATCGACGGCCACAGCTCCCCCGTTGACTGTGCTACCGCCACTCACTCTGGTGGAGTTCCGGAGTCGACGGTGAGCGGGTTCGGGGATCGATATATCGCATCTTAACGAGACGCGATATATCGATCCCGGATAAATCGATTGCTACCCGCCGATATGGCGGGTAGTGAAGACGTACCCTTACAATCACTGCAGTAATTACTGTGGTGGTTCATGTCCACACTACCCTTCTTCTGTCAGTGGTGCGCGTTCTCAACAGGAGTGCTTCCACTGACTTAAGAGGGGCAGTGCGGGGGGCTGACAATCCGGGCTCTCAGCTCCATGCGAAGCTTCCTGCTGGGAGCCCAGCTGCCCACCAGGCTCTCAGCTCCCTACTCCCCACGGGGAGCACAGCAGTCACCCAGGCTCTCGGCTCCCCATCAGGAGCACGGCACCTCCCTGGACTCTTGGCTTCCCACTCCTTGACACAAGCTTGGCAGCTGCCCAGGCTCCCAGTGGGGAGCTCAGTGCCAGCTCGCGGGTGGCTACCAGGATCCCAGCGGGGAGCCAGGAGCCTCAGTGCAGCCCCAGGAAGCAGGGAGCCCAGGCAGCAGCCTGGCTGGGAGGGGGAAGCTGGGAAATCTCTGACTATACATATTTAACAGACCAGGCATATCTATCAAATGTTAATATTCAAAAACACCGGACAGGTTTTTTGCACGTGAATGTAGCTTGTGTGAACATTGAATAAAAGGTAACTGTGGGAGCTGGGGCTACTCTAATCAGGCCTCGTGTGGTACTGCAGGAGCTCCTTGCCTTAGTCTGCACGGTTTGGCCACCTGCTTGCGCCAGGATAGCCTGGCCCATAAGCCTGGCGTCAGTCTCTAAACTAAAGTACCAGCCCAGGATTTGGTGGTCTGCAGCTTTAAACAAAAGGGGAGGAGATAAAGGGGGAAAAAAGGCAAGTGCTTAGTTGCAGCATTTGGAGCAGTGATACTCAGACATCAGTGGTTCAGGAGCCAAATTAGCAATCAACATTACCCAAAAGAGTCACAGTAGTGTGAATTCATCGTTTCATTTACTAGAGTACTATATATTCCATCACACCGTGTTTGAATATCATGTGCTGCAAAGAGCCGCAGGAGACACATTAAAGAGCCACTTGCGGCTTGAGAGCCTCAGGCTAGGTCTACACTAGGGGTGGGTCGACCTAAGATACGTTGCATATTTTAGGTCGACTTACCTGGCTGTGAAGACGGCGGCGAGTCGACCGCTGCCGTGCTGCCGTCAACTCCGCTTCCACCTCTTGCCGCGGTGGATTTCCAGAGTCGACGGCAGAGCCATCGGGGATTGATTCTATCACGTCTTCACTAGACGCGATAAGTCGATCCCCAATAGATCGATTGCTACACGCAGATCTGGTGGGTAGTGAAGACATGCCCTTAGTCTGAGTATTACTGACTTAGGGCAAGGCCCTGACCTGGCCCTGGGGTTCTGAGCTAGCACTGAGCCTTGATTGCATGGTTCTAAACCTTGGTGTTTTGCTATGTTCATGTGCTGGAAAGTTTTGTTGTTTGACAGAAGTGAGGTTTGTGGAACAGCTGGAGTGTGTGGGCTTGAAGTCAATGGGAGTCCCTCCACTGACCTTTTGCAGCCTGTTGTATTGGACTTTAAAGCTGCATAATAGCCTGGATGTGACATCAGAAGTTGTCCTAGTAGCTCCCCAATAATCTCTATAGTTGGGTTCAGGTATTCTAAAATGGAGAGAAAGTTGACTAGGAAAATCCTTTGATGCAGATAGTTGGGAGTGTTGACTTGGAGAAAAGGAAGTTACAGCTCAGAGTGAACTCTTTTGATTACAGTAAGAGGATTATTTGTGTGGCATGCACTGCTTAGTGCCTGCTAGCAGCTATTAGTAGATGCAGGAGAGACCCTGTCCCTCCCCCAACCCTATTGGTCACATGTCCGTAGAGTGCCTCTGTATATACACACCAAAGCTCAGGGACCACAACTCTAAGCATTCTGCCTGGGCGCTGTGCATGAAATAAGGAAGGATGGACCAAATGGTTAGGGTACTAGCCTGGTATTCAGGACATCTGGGTTTGCTTCCCTGATCTGCCACAGACCTTCTGTGTGAACTTTGGCAAGTCATTCTGTCTCTCTGTGCCTCAGTTCCCATCTGTAAAATGAGATAACAGTACTTCCCAACCTCACAGGGGTGTTGTGAGGATAATATATTAAAGATTGTGAGGGGCTCAGATACTGTAGTAATAAGGAGCATATAAGTAACTCAGCTAGGTAGTAAAGGGATGAAGAGGCTCCCTATGCCCACTTCCCTATAGCACAGCCATGCAGGATGCACATACATTCAGTCTTTTCTGTTCCTCCATTACCTGTTCTTAATAGGCATATTAGGGCTACAACAATGCTCAATATACACACCTCATAACAAGATTCCTGTCAAAATGCTAATAACATTGATTAATTGATGGCAAAGTTGACACATGAGTAACAAAAGCAGAGACAGAAACATCTAAACATCTAAAATTCAAAAAACAATTTTAAAAAGACTAGACTTCTTTTGATTAATGAAGAGATTATATCAGATTCTGGTCTCGACCATACACTAGTCTAAATACAGTATAACAGGTTTGAATTCGAGTTATTTGGGATTGGGGCTGCTATCAGTGCTTCAGAACATAGGCTTAATAAATCAGAAAGAAATGAAATGCCCCATTTAGGCAAGGTAGCCACAATGAGACAGCACCTTCTTTTGACTGCCCAGGTTATTATTCCATACACACCCAGGATAACACTGTTTACAAGAATTAGAGAAAGCAAGATGTTTGTATTCACATCCAGGCTGACTCTTATAATTTAAAAGGTTGATGAGTTACATCTACATGCTGCTCATTATTTATCTCCAGGGCCGGCTGCAGGGTTTTTGCCGCCCCAAGCAGCGCAAAAAAAAAAAAAAAGCCGCGATCGCGATCTGCGGCGGCAATTCGGCGGGAAATCCTTCGCTCCCAGCGAGAGTGAGGGACCGTCCACCGAATTGCCGCCGAACAGCTGGACCTGCCGCCCCTCTCCGGAGTGGCCGCCCCAAGCACCTGCTTGGCAAGCTGGTGCCTGGAGCCGGTCCTGTTTATCTCACAGTGCATTTGATAATTTATTAATCTCTGGGAGGATTTTATTTGTTAGTTATAATGCATTGGAACTTTATAAATTGTTGTTCTGGCTGACATTGTATTCTCCAGCTATTTCTCTACCACCATTCCCTTTTTTAGGTTTCCTTGCCATTCCCCAGCTTGTATTTTTGAACACTGGACATGCTTTTTTATTTTAAAAATTACTCCTGCTAGAGGCTCACTTAACAAGATTGAACATCAGTGATTTTTTTCCCCTTCAGCAGCTCTTTTTCCTTTTGAAGACAGAGTTCAGGGCTAATCACCATGTTCTGGTCATTTGCTGCTTCCATCCAAAATGTACTTCATTTATGCTTTTCCCTGCTGCCTCATTGTCTCATCAGAGTTGTAAAGTGTCAGTGTTTGTGATAAGCTGTAAGTGTGAACGTTTGCCTTTCCTTTTAAGCTGGACTCTTCATTTTAGAGGCTGCACGTTGTGGCAAATGTGATTGCTGAGGCACAGGAAACCAGCAATAAAGCCAACCAAGCAGCAATCAGAACTCCTCTGAAATAAGAAAAAGAACACAATCCACAGTTAAGCAGAGCAGAGATGAAATAAATGTGTAAGAAAGAGAAGTCATTGTTCAGTCAAAACTCCCATTGAAGACAATGACATTAATGCTTTGGCATAGTCTCACATTAGCAACTGGATGCACACAACAATAGCAGATTGGTTCTTTGACGCATCCTTGTGTTGGTGTGTCCTCACACTGGTGACGCTCAGTGTTATAAATGAATCCGTGCCTCAGCTCATAGAATGTGAATAACTCAGTGCCTTGATATGGACAATGGAAGCAAATTCACACCCTGACACATCCTTATGCCTGTATCATGGTACCCTTTCATGAAGGCATCACGCTAACCTCTTTGCACTTATGCTATGACACATTTTCTTATTAACACCACGGGGCACTAACACTTTGATGCCAACAGCATATGTTCCCAAGAGTACTGTTTCAGCACAGTGATGCAACTTCACATTCATGGCATAACAAAACACATTGGCATATGGGAAACTATTTGTTTTAGTAGGGTTATCACCTTACTAATGTTTAGGGTTATTTCTCATACATTTTGTAAAAGTTACATAAAAGTCACTCTTTCCAGTGATAACCAGTAAATTATTATTGTTTTCTTTATCCATGGTTACTGCCTAAAGGATATTCATAGATTCATAGATTATAGGACTGGAAGGGACCTCGAGAGGTCATCGAGTCCAGTCCCCTGCCCGCATGGCAGGACCAAATACTGCCTAGACCATCCCTAATAGACATTTATCTAACCTACTCTTAAATATCTCCAGAGACGGAGATTCCACAACCTCCCTAGGCAATTTGTTCCAGTGTTTAACCACCCTGACAGTTAGGAACTTTTTCCTAATGTCCAATCTAGACCTCCCTTGCTGCAGTTTAAACCCATTGTTTCTGGTTCTATCCTTAGAGGCTAAGGTGAACAAGTTCTCTCCCTCCTCCTTATGACACCCTTTTATATACCTGAAAACTGCTATCATGTCCCCTCTCAGTCTTCTCTTTTCCAAACTAAACAAACCCAATTCTTTCAGCCTTCCTTCATAGGTCATGTTCTCAAGACCTTTAATCATTCTTGTTGCTCTTCTTTGGACCCTTTCCAGTTTCTCCACATCTTTTTTAAAATGCGGTGCCCAGAACTGGACACAATACTCCAGCTGAGGCCTAACCAGAGCAGAGTAGAGCGGAAGAATGACTTCTCGTGTCTTGCTCACAACACACCTGTTAATGCATCCCAGAATCATGTTTGCTTTTTTTGCAACAGCATCACACTGTTGACTCATATTTAGCTTGTGGTCCACTATAACCCCTAGATCCCTTTCTGCCGTACTCCTTCCTAGACAGTCTTTTCCCATTCTGTATGTGTGAAATTGATTTTTCCTTCCTAAGTGGAGCACTTTGCATTTGTCTTTGTTAAACTTCATCCTGTTTAACTCACACTTTATTTGTGGTAGCCAGCTATCTGGAACATCTCTGTATTACTCCTCTGACCTTGATGACTGCCCTTCAATACTCTTACTAGACTGGTCATTTCTTAATATGGAGCAAAGTCCCACCACCATCCTGATTGGGTCAATGTTCTGTTGTTTTCCACAGCTTGGGACACTGTCCCAGTGCAGGTTGTATTCTCAGTGCTTTGATAGTTTGCCTCTATTTTAAAATGTATTTTCTTTCTTTGTCAGAAAAACATGATATTAAGAAACCCCTTTCTAAAAACTGAGAAATTGGAATAAAATTAGAATGCACAGGTGAAGTGAAAGAGGTCATGAACAATAACAGGAACATTTTCAAATAATTTGTGCTTTTTTTATTTCAAAGGACTGTATGTTCCTCAGAACACCCCTCCGATGTAAGCCAGGAAATATTACTATCCTCATTACAAATAGGTAAGTGGGCCAGAAAGGTTAAAGCACTACCCCAGGGCCACTGAGGAATCAGTCCTGAGACAGAATGCAGGAATTCCTGATTCCCAGTCCTGTGCTCAGACCACATTTGTCCTATAAAATGTTTCTAATGGAAAATCTTTAGAGCGCTTCATAATCTAGCTCCGTGTACTCCCATAGAAGAAAAGGAACTAGCAGTGTGAGCTGGACATTCCCTGTCACCCGCAAGTCACATAATGCAGGACTAAATTCTTTAGCTTGCAAGACGTTGTCTGCACCAAAATATTTCTTATCCATTCTTCAGCAACAATATAAGCCATAGTGTGAACTAGGAGCAAGCATTGTTTCGGTTGATATAACTGCTCTGAGCAGGTCTATGAAACAAAGTGGTACAATCCCTGTGCTTTGTCTGCACTGCAGCCTACACTATGGGAAGTGCCAGTGCAGTGGTTCAACTGCTAAACAGATACAAAATCTCCTAGTGTAGATATACCCCAAGAGAGCTCATCAGTTCTAATGTACTTACCTTGTCTGGGCGAAAATAACTATATACTGAGTAATGTGATTTATACTGAAGAGGGAAATGATGAGAAGAAAAATCCTCTATCCTTCACAGCATTCCCAACCCAAAATGGCATACACAGAGGGGCTAAATTCCCTAGTGCTCCATGGCATACTGGAGCAGGAAGCATGTGTAAGCACAAATACTTCAGAGGAAGCAGCAAAGCAGGGCTTTGGACTGAGAACATCATGAGCTGAATTCTGCTTTGTTACACTAGTGCAACCCCACTGGTTTGGATGGAGTTGCACCAGTGTAACTGGGAGCAGAATTTTGCCCTTTGTGTTTACATTAGTGATGAAAATCTCAGATCCCAAAGAAAGCTGGAGGAAAGGAGGAAAAGGCAAGAGACAGGGCTTATTTTGAAAAGAAAGGGATTTTAAAAGCTAGGCTAGAGGTTACCACAAATGAGGATAGTATCTAGACACTTACATGACAGCAATAGTTATAGAAAGATAAAGGAAAGTCGAAGATATGATAAAAGAAGATAGATGAAGAGTAAAAAGCTGACTCCTAGACCAGTACCACATGAGGAGGGTTAAGAACACTTTACCACACAATTAAATCTACAAAAGATAAAGTGAAAGTAGCATAATGTACTTCATGTCAAAGCTAAAGATGGTGTCCAGTGATCACAAATGATATCACTCCTCAATGGAAATAAGATTTAATGGAGATTTTTAATGGGACTTCTCTGGAGACTTCAGCTAAAATAACCCCAGGAAAAACATGTTGCCCTCATTTTCAGGGGTGTCCCTAAATTTGCACAGAAAAGCTCTCTTTGTCCTTTCTCACATTGTTCTTGTCTGTCACTGGAAACAGTCATTTAAAAGGCGGAAAATGTTTCTTTTATTCACAAAGAGCCTTGAATCTGACAGGCTCTGATGCCCTTATTAAAGCTAATGGAAACTTCAGGTGCTCAGCAACTTTCAGAATCAGGCCCTGAATCTTCTGTCTCGTCAAGCTTCCAGTTCAAACAGTCTTTAATAGAGATGCGATATGTAGTTTCTAATTCTACTGCCCATTTAGTATATGATGTAAAGACTGCTCTTTAGAGACTGCTGTAAATTTGTTTTTGTCTCTGATGTTTATGATATTTCTCTTATTCTGTGTTTGGGAGAAAATGAGAGGTAAGAACTGGATTTTCTATAAATGCAGGCAACATTGAAAGGACAGAAACTGTAAGACAGATCAGAAATAGACAGTCACTTGATGTCAGTTCCATTTCTGTATATATGCTGAAATATGGGGGTGATCGTCTCTACAATTGTTGAATGCATAAAATCTGTGAGGCTGTCTGGCAGGTGGAAATCATTCAGAAAGCATGGAGCAAAGATACCCATAATTACGCCGCCAAACAGGATTGTAATAAGTGGCAGAATATTTCGTCTGCTGTCAATCTTAGGAAAAGTCTTTCACAATGTCTATTTCAGCAGAATCCAAGTCTCAGGAGGTGCCACTTTTTAAAAACAGCAAAGAATTTTTTGTATAAGGGCTTCGATTGTGTCAACGAGATATGTACAGTCAAATCCTTTGATATTTTTAATCAAGTTACAAATGGCATGGAGTTTCTCAGTCTTGTTTTGGTTTGGGAGGGTATTAAGGCTTTTTTAGGTTTCAGAGTAGCAGCCGTGTTAGTCTGTATCTGCAAAAAGAACAGGAGTACTTGTGGCACCTTAGAGACTAACAAATTTATTAGAGCATAAGCTTTCGTGGGCTACAGCCCACTTCTTCGGATGCATATAGAGTGGAACATATATTGAGGAGATATATATACATACAGAGAGCATGAACAGGTGGGAGTTGTAACTTGTTGTAACACCTGCATTACTCCACCTGCCAGACAGCCTCACAGTTGTAACTCCCACCTGTTCATGCTCTCTGTATGTGTGTATATATATCTCCTCAATATATGTTCCACTCTATATGCATCCGAAGAAGTGGGCTGTAGCCCACGAAAGCTTATGCTCTAATAAATTTGTTAGTCTCTAAGGTGCCACAAGTATTCCTGTTCTTTTTAAGGCTTTTTTAGGACAACAACATCTTTCACATTTACTGACAGCTAGATATTTTTCATTTCAAACCATTATGATTTAGTCACTTGTATTACAGTAACATCTAGGAGCCTCCAACTGAGATCAGGATTCCATTGTGCTATGCACTATACAAACACAGTAAAAGACATTCTCTGTCCCAAAGAGCTTAGAGTCTAGACAAGACGAACAAAGGGTGGGGAGGGAAACAGAGAGGTAAAGTAACATGAATGTTGTTGCAGAGTTTTCTGATTGGATCTTCAGCCCAATTGGTGATGAAAACGGTAAATCATCTTGTATTTATTCATATGTATCGTTCTCTGATATGAAGTTTGTGGAGGATGTTTCTATCCTTACTCATGACATTAATACGAATATGTGAACCTTTCTTTTCATTTACTGAGAGTAGCAATTTATCCAAAGCATTGGATGTGATCTTGAAGTCTGAAAACATGACTGTGTCAATACTCATACAGTTCAAATCTTTTCTAGGCTCATTTAGTCTTCTGATTAAAGTACACAGAGACTCAATACTATCTAATTCAACTAAATTATGTCATAAAATACATCTCTTATGGCAACTTGTATTTACTGTGCAATTATTTTAATTTTGTTTCTGATAAACCTCTTTTACTGATCAGGTGTTAATCGATTGTACTCCACATATCTGGGGGGGGGAAAGAGGCCATGCATTGCTGAAGCTTTTTTAGCTTGCTGTTTCATATGATGCCTGCTTATTGGAGCTCTATAAGGCAAGAGATTCTGCTTTTCAGCCTCCTTCACAGATCTGGTGAAAATAAACACATCAGGAGCTGAGCTAATGTGACACTCACTTCTGGTCTGCTGATTTTTTGTTCCAGGTTAATATCATACCCCTGTATGTACCATGTTTTTTTTTTCAAAAAAAGATTTAATCTAAAAGAAAAATGTCTGTTTTTTAGATTTAAGTGCTTTTTGTGCTATGCAGTGCAGGAAATATAAATTAAAGAGCATCACTTGCAATGGGCATTGAATATAAATAAGAACTGTGAGTACCAGCGGTTCTGCTATTCATCCATGAAGCCGAGGCTTAATTTGTTCAGGAAAAAGCTTTGTACACCTTTATATTGAACCTCTGCAAGTAATAGCTGATATTGGTGAGGAGCCTTATCTTGGAAGTTGTATCAGTGGTGATGGTGATTTTCAAATGGCATTCAACAGGATTTGTGAAGTGTGTGGTGAATTTAAGTGTGCTGATAAGCTGTTGGTTGATCAGAATATTCCACCTGCAGTGAAAAACAGGCTACTGTTGCTGTAACATGTCTCCTCTGTCTTAAAAAGTGCTAGCATGTCAGCAGCTTATCACAAGAAGCTATATGAATTCATGCATGATTCCTCGGAAACATCATTCAGGTTTAGTGTCAGGATAGATTGGGGCGGGGGGATCGGGCACTAACAAGAAGTGAACATAACAAGCATATCTCATAGTCTTTCAGTGTTGTAACCTTCATCCTCCCATTCTTCTTCCTGCACTCTTTGTTTATTTTCATCCCTTGCTGTGCTATGTCTAATTTGATTGTAAGCTCCTCAGGGCAAGTGTGTCTTTTTGTCAGTAATGCACTATACCCCCTAATGACACTGTGTAAATAATAAGCAATAAAGAATGAGTACTATCTGCAAAATGCCTAGTCTCATTACTGGAGATACTGTGAGAATTTTGTATGCAATTGCTTATTTAATTACATTTTTAGTACTGTACTATTTAGTAGCAGGGTCATTTTAGGGTAAATGCATGATTACAGTGTGTGGCCCCAATTCTGAAAAAACAATCACATGGACATATCCCTTTGCACAAGTGGTCTTTTTGCAAGATCAGGGGCTAAATGGTTATTCTGACATGTAAATCCAAAAGCAGACTATATAATCATGACTTTTATAACTGCTGTCTATAGGTGGTTAAATTGTGTTTGTAGCTATCATGCATAACAAGTACTTCTATTATATGTAAACACTATAAAGTAAAGCTTTAATGCAATATATACTGTGGTCCCAATTTCCATATGTGTGTGACTTAACTGGACAGCCAAATGCCTTCCTGGTGTCCCCATTGTACACATACTTGAGAAGAAAGATGGTCTTTGGTTAAGGCACTGGACTAGGACTCAGGAATGTGGGTTCAATTCCCAGCTCTTTCACATACTTCCTCTGTGACCTTGAGCAAGTCAGTTAGTCCAAATGCCATACAAATGGCATGCACACGTCTTTCAATTCACATTGTGTGTACACATAGTGGCAGTTTACTGTGTACTAAGCACATGGTGTTCTCAGTGGGTATCCCATGCTTCACTGCTGAGCAGTGTGCATCCTGGGATTTTTTTCACTGTGAATTGTGGGCTGCATAGCAGAAGCCAGATGGGTTCAAATTTTTTAAAATCCCACGTTTCCACTGTCTTCAGCCCATGCTTCCTTTCTGGGCAGGCTACTGCCATTTTTGAATTGATGTCAGCTGCATGGACCCAACAATGTCCCACACCACTATGCTGTGAATATGCAGAGGCTGCTCAGACTGTATTTCAACACTCAAAGCCAGATGAATTCAGCCTTAGCCTTCGCCTGCCACACCACCCAGCTTATGATTTGGTGGCAGCAGCAGTAGCTCCGCCAGCAGCAGGAGGAGTGTCAGTGACATAAGAAGCAGGACAAAGATAAGGAAGAAGAAAAGGACATTGACTGACTGACAGTAGAGGACTGGTTCCTGGAGCAGCTTCACCCAGTGCAGTGCAGTTTCTGGGCTTGGGAAACCAGTGTGGGTTTGTGGGAAAAGATCATTCTGCAGACCTGGGATGATCAGAAGTTGAGAGAATTTCAGAATGAGAAAGGCAACCTTTTCTGAGATATGTACTGACATAGCCCTAGAGCTACAACAACTGTGTAGCCACATGCAGTGCCCCATATTCATGGAGAGGCAATTCACCATTGCCATCTGGAAGGTGGCAACCCCCAAATGCTACTGGTATGTAGCCAACCAGCTTGGGGCCATTGTCATGCAGATGTGTAATGCTCTGGAAAGGTACTTTTACATGTGTTATAAAGTCTGGTAATGGTCAGGAGATTAGGCTGCAGAATATGGTTGGGTTCTGGTTTACTGTACTGCATTGCCTGCTGTCCTATCAGCAACATGTGATGCAGCAGGGTATTCTGGCTTTGTGTTTCCTCAAGGAGTTGCCTCTGCATCTCATGGCCTTTGTCAATATTATCTTTTGCCACAGCAACGCTGTCCTTGCCCACTGCCATGATCTCTCAGGAGAGCTCTGTGTCTTTTCCCTTCTCTGTCCTCAAATATTGCCTTCACCTCCCCCGCATTTTTGTTTTTCTTTGGGACTCTGTAATGAGGTCCATGAACATTTAAGCCTGAGTTTTCTGTTTCCTTCCCCTCAGATTAGCCAGCTGCTTACTCATTGATAAAGGCCCTGTCCTTGAGTGTCTGGCCACTGCAGAACCCCTGGCTGTCGGAGTAGGGGAAAAACTCAAACAGTTATTGTTCATATTCCAGAGACGCTGTGATAGCATTTTTTATATGTATTTCTGATTGTCCCTCCCTGAGATTCTTCCCAGCCTTGGAGGAACCTCAGAGATGGTGAGCAGTGTGTGCAATGAGGAAGGCTTCACTGGAAATTTTGTCTGTGCAGTAAATGCTGTTAGGCTTTGCCATGTTGCCTTGGAGGCTGAGAGAGTAGGGGTGCGAGAGAGAGAGTTGGGAATGATGTTCCCAGTCTGGCTTTGCAGTTTTGCTGTGCCTTAGAGGTGCTTATATGGTGTCACAAGGTTAGGGGGGGGAAATTTGGGAAAGAGTTGGATAGTAATCCCATCTACATACCCTTTAGACTGTTCTGACTCTTGGTGATGTTACTATCTAAAGTCACGAAGGATAACAACAACATACCACATCTACTGCTACTCCTATCCATTAGGCCAGTAACCCTGTCTAAGAAGGAAATTAGGTTGGTTTGGCATGAAATCCATGCTGGCTATTCCAGGCACCTAGATTATAAACTCTTGGGGGCAGGGATTGTCTCTTACCAAATGTTTATATAGTGCCTAATCCCATGAGGTCCTGGTGTTGGTTGAGATGTTTAGATACTATCATAATACAAATAATAGTAATAATTTGGAAACTAGGATCGATGTGTAGGCCCTCAAAACAGAAATTTAAGTATCTAATTACTAAGATAAGTACTCAAATATGGAGTTTGCATGTCCTGTTAAGGCACCCACATTTGAAAATTGGGTTCCTCATCTTTAAAAAGCCTAAAATTCATCCAAGATCCTTCTGGCAGAGCCAAGCCACACACAGCCTTCTCAGAATGTAGGCCTCCATTTCAGTGAGATTACTGCTGACTAGGATATTATCCTGCCTAAAATAAATCCTACTGGCATTGTTTGAATTCAGACACTTGAACATTGCACTCTTGGAAAGCAGGACCATGTAAATATCAATACTCTTCCTGTACACAGTAATACAGAAGGGTAGTAAGTGGAAGAATAAAGATGGATGCACGTACAAACTTACACCCTGGGCTTGCTGAAGGGCCACTCAGTTGCAAAGACACAAATTAGCAATGTTGCTGCCCTAGTTCTCAATGGCTAGTAGCTATTCACAATCAGGGCATTCACTTTTAAAAAACAAGGTTCTGCTATAGTCTCCATTTTGTAACCAGACAGACATTTTGTTTCAAAGAAAAAGGTTGTTATAGTGGCTAGGTTTAAGTATAGATCAGACAATCTTGACAGTATCTCTATGAGCACTCATCTTACCAACAGCACAGCATGAGGTTTGTATTAAGTGTTTTAAAGCATGAACATAAGTGTCTTAATAGCAAACTTTATTCCTATAAAAATGTTGTTAAAATACATGGAAATACTTAGTAAGCATGTGTCTATATGTACAACATTTCTTTTATCAATGTGTCTTTACAGAAAGTAGGATTCAAAGTTGACCAGATACTTGAATTTCCATATTTTGTATGCTTCAAACCCTGAAGTCCTTACTCTGGGTTAGACTGTGGATTTTCCATTAGTCCTGAGAAATCATGTGTTGCCCCAGAAGCAGACCAGGAATCAAATTGTGACTAGAACCATTTCAGTTTGGTCCCTTATTTCCCCTTTGCACCAATAACCTATGTCAGCCCCTAGACCCATGCCAATTATTTCTCCTTCCAGGCTCTCTGTGATGGCTGGCACAGGTTGTGGATGGAAAGCAGAGTCAAGGCTCCACCCACTTCCCACCAACCTGCATGTGGGGAGTAACAGTCCTCACAGAGGCCGGCCTTTCTCCCAAGCTGTGATGACAATGTGGGTAGCCCACAGGAGAGTAAGAAGCACCTTATACTTCCCTTCTTCTACTGTGCAGGCTCACAAGATCAGTCACAAATTTACCTTCTGTTTTTTCCTCAGATCTTACTCAGGCCAAAATTCTCCTTAGCCTTGATGTGAGTTAAAAAAATAGAATAAGGCCCCCATCTATCTGTAGGCACATTAAAGAAGTCCTATATCAAAAACCTTTTTAAAGATATCACCTCAAAGCCCAAAAGATTTATTTTATTGATGGATTTATTTTTAAAACACATTGTAATAGGGTTCTGTTTTAGTTCAGTGGAGACAAAATCTTTTATTTGAAAAACCTCTGTTCCCTGAATTTATATTCAATTAATTAAATGTTAAACTTGTATTTATTTATTAATAGTAAGCAGCCATAACCCTGGCAAGACCAGCATGAACAGATAAAAGCTGCAACATCTTGGCTGGGCACAGATGGGGAGGGAAAGGTTGTCTTCTGCTGACATTGTACATTCCTTGTGTAGGAATAAAACTTCTAGGCCTGGACAGCAGGAGGCACTTACAAACTACTGAAGAGGCTGCCTGTCTTCCAACAGCAGCAGTGCCAGATGCTTCTAGTTAGAAGTTTAGGGATAAGCAAAGTGTAGGATTGTGGTCCCTGATCATCTTAACTAATAGTCATTGGTGGACCTGAATTTGGTGGCATAAATTTATCTAATTCTTTTTTTAATCCAGTTATACTTTTGGCTTGCACAGCATCCCATGGCAAGGAGTTTCAAAGATTGACTGTGCACCGTGTGAAGAAATACTTCCGTTTGTTCTTTTAAACCTGCTGCATATTCATTAATTTCATTGGGTGATGTCTGGTTATTGTGAAGGGGTAAATAACACTTCCCTCTTCACCTTCTCTGCTCCATTCATGATTTAATAGACCTCTCTCATATCCCCCCACTTAGTCATCTCTTTTCTAAGCTGAACAGTCCCAGTCTTTTTAATTTCTCCTTGTATGAAAGCCATTCCATCCCCCTAATCATTTTTGTTGCCCTTCTCTGCACCTTTTCCAAGTCTAATATATCTTTTTTGAGATGTGGTGACCAGAACTGCACACAGTATTCAATGTGTGGGAGTACAATGGATTTATATAGCAACATTATGATATTTTCTGTTCTTTAATCTATCCCTTTCCTACTCGTTCCTAACAATTTGTTCGCTTTTTTGATTGCTGCTGCACATTGAGCGTTTTTTTCAGAGAACTATCCACAATGATTCCAAGATCTCTTTCTTGAGTGGTAACTGCTAATTTTAGACCTCATTCTTTTGTATGTATAGTTGAGATTATTTTTTCTAATGTGCATTACTTTGCACTTATCAACGTTGAATTTTATCTACCATTTTGTCACCCAGACACCCAGGATTGGGTACCTCAAGCAGGACTGACCCATGTACAAACCAAACCCCTATGAATCAGCCTCTTCGTTTGGTCAACTTGTATGCGAATATGTACAGTATATTTACTATGTCAATCTTGCATTTTTATAAAAACATATTTTCAACTTTTTTCAAAAGACAGTCTTTTTTACAACCATTGCATTGAAAGTTTGATATCAATACACACATTTTGACAGTTTTGCCTGCTTTAGTAAATGTTGGATGGCATTGTCAGATTTCATTTTTTATACTTATATGGGGCAATGATAATTTCTAGGACTATATGGTACAGCAAAACACAATGTGCTAAGCCTACAAAAGGACAGCTACCTGAGCTCTGCTACTTTTCTGAGGAAAATAGTTTTTGTGTGTGTAAAAAGCGAGGTGGTTTTAGTTCAAACTTTTCTAATTCAAAATGATTCTGTTGCAAATTAGCTACAAAAGATTGATACTCTAATAAATTTCAGAAAACTATGTACTGTGTATACTTTGCATAAAGATATTTTATTAGACACGGAGCTGGGTGAATCCTTCAAAATGAATATATTGTTTAATTAATTCTGCCTCCCTTTCTGTTTGTGAATTATCAGCAAAGAGCTGATAGGGTTTTTTCTCAAATTAATACATTGAAAGTTATTCTCCAAATAATTTAAGCAAATAATTCAAGAGCAATTCCCAGGAAGCGTTCAACATAAGAAATTTGAGCTGTGTGCATTAGTATTGATTGGACACATCGGTCACATGAAATGTTTCTGTTGCCTGATTGGATGTTTCAGAATTCCAAAATCGCTTTCCGTAAGTATTCTATAGTACTCATTTAAAATGTTGCTGTTTCTATTAACATTCCTGCCACTAAATTCGTTCCACAGAATATTCACAAGAAGAAAACATAAGAGTACAAATATATTCAAAGCATATAGGCATAAAAATTAGCTTGAAAATTCAAATGAATATCAGTGCAATTTGTTTACTCTGTTCAACTCTGTTAGGAAACTTCTTTTCAGTGTATATAATCATGAGGCTTGTAAAGTTCTGACTCTAAGAAGGCTGTTGACAAAACAGTACAATGTGTAGCAACTTCCCCTTTAGTGCTGTAAAAATAAATAAATAAAAATAAATAAAGAATTTATTTGACTTTAAAGTGGGGTTTATACATGATAAAGAGGGGAGTCTTAACCAGACCACATAGCCAAACCCCTTAATTTCAGGTGGATTCAGGTTGGATATGAACTATTCTCTGTGGCTTTTGTTCCAGACCAGATACAAAACTAGAAGTGTTTGTATTCTGGTTCTGGCTTGAATGCCACGAGCTATTGCTTGTAGCAAAAATCTCACTAAAACAGCACCAAAACCCCATCACTCATCCTGACTTGGCATCAGACCTGAACTCCTTTCCCTAACGTATTCTAGGTCAGAATGTGAAGACTGCCTTGTCTGATGGTTTTTAGTTAAGACATACATCTGATTGATTCCTTAGTGGGGATAAGGCAAGGGTGGGCCGGGGATTTGTTTGCTTTTGAGGGGAGGAGGTTGGCACATTTATACTATTATGATATCTTTAGTTGTGGGTTTAAAAAAAAAAAAAACAGGCATTACAAGTATTTCAATACAAATTTCCTTAGGCCAAAATTCCTAGCTCTATGGGAAAGCCTGAGGGTCCTAAATTGAGAGTACAGTGCCCTCTAGTGGCTGAGAGGAGTTCCCCTGCTCCCTTATCAGTGAAACCTTCAGGGGAAAACATATTAGAACAAGTTTCACTAACTGAATAGAGGCAGCTGTCTCAAACTCTTGGAGCCTTTATGGCAATTAATACATCATAAAACTAGACTTATTTTTAATTTACAAAAGGAAAAACAAGAACCAACAACTACTCCCTTTTATAAGCTGATTAACAGATTTTGGCTGTGGAAAATCCTTAGCTTGATTTTCTCTCTCTTTTTTTCTCTTCATGTCTGATGTGTACCATATTAAAAACAGAAGGCTCTCACAGCCTTGCCAAGCTTCTTTCCATAGTAGCACCTTAAATGCATACAAGAAGGATTTGTATCTATAGATGTATATAGTATGTGTAAAGATATATATATATACACATACTCTTACAGAGAGAGAGATCGGGATTGTCATATTTGATATAGGAGACAAGGAGATATAGGGAAAAAATCAGCAGGCCAAAACATTAAAATAAAAATTAGGAATGTATTTTATCAGTAGGAGCATGCACCCCTATTGGAGGAGGAGGGGAGCAGGAGGAAGGGTTCTAGGGGTTAATCCATCTAAAAATGGATTAATTTTAAATATGGAAACAAAATTATGTAGCAAAGGGAGGCTTGGTTTAATCAAGCAATGATGTACTATATGGAGAAGGCAAAGGGAGTCTCATTTACATGAAGTCTCAAATCCCAATCAGCAGCTCGTTGCAGGAATTCACAGAACTCAGAAAAACACTGTCTTTTCAATTGCCCTGAAACTCTTTCTGAATAATTTAGTTGGGGGCAGCAACCAGATTTGTGACCTTCAGTTGAGCATGGTAACACATAGATCATTTCTCTGTCAGATCCCCCAATTGTCATCATATTCTTTCATTCAAAATGTGAACTTGCAGTGAATTACATATTTGGTAAGCTTCCTAAGGCTAGAAAGTGAGTTGTAAATAAATGCAGCCTTCATGAATAGTTTAAATGTGTGCTGTCATACAGAGGAAACTGAGGGATTGGATAATGCTCCCAACTCATCTGTTCACATCCAGCCCTGGCTGGGCGGAACTGAATATTACCAGCCTCTAACAACTGTTTGGTGGCCTATATGGAATAAGATAGGGGCCAAGTCAAAAAACAGCCAACACAACTTGTACTATGTGGCAATCTCAGAAGCGAAGACAAAGACTGAATGAGCATGGAGATTGAAATGCCCCGTTCTAAAGGAGAAGGTATTTCAGTTTCCAGAACATCACTGAGGATCCTTCTCGGGGCAGTGAGGGAAAGCTTGTGCTAGCTTTGTCCATACTTTACCTGCTGTGTAGATGGAGGACTTTCAGTCCCCAAGGTTTTCAATGAACTGAGCTTCTTTCTTTCATAAGCACTACAGTCAGCTAAAAATCTAGAAAAGGAAAAATACAAGGAAGTGATGCTAACTTATATATTTCATTGCAGAAAACAGTTTTTAGGCATTTTGTGAAATTGCTCTATGTTACGTTATGCACAGAAAATTACATTCTAAGAACATTATTAAGGTTGCAAAGTCAAGCACTCAGAAGATAGGAAATGCCAGAATTCAGGTTGCCTGTGCAGCATCAATTCCGCCCCCTTGTGCACATGCATTATGATATAGTATTTAATTTATGATTACATACTACTTTTTCCACAGGATGAACCAAGGTTGTATAGTAAAGGAGCTTGTTGTCTGTAGGACCCCTACCCCATTCGTTGAAGAAGTTGGAAGGTGTGTAGTAAATGAGGCAGTGGTTAGCAAGAAGAGAAAGAATAGTCTCATAGTTAAGGCAGTTGAATGCGCTCCTAGAGAACTGGATTCTAACAATATCTCTGCCACAGCGCTCCTATGTTAGTTACACCAGACTTTTCACAGCTGGTCACTCATGTGTTCCTTATTTTATGGGTGTCTGACCTGATACACTGTGGTATGATTTGCAGAAGTGCTGAACACTCACAGCTGAAGTCAATGGGCACTGTGCTCTCTGGATTAATTCAGTGATTGTAACAAACCCTCAACATTTCCCCTCCTGGACTTTTTTAGTTAGCACATTGGCCCACATGAATTCAAAACCCTGTGTCTCTGAATTACTAATCACTTTAAAACAGGTAATGATGTCTTTAATGTAGCATGCCACCCCTCACCTGGTTTACCCACTCCATCCTTCCTAACCTGGTTAGAACCAGTGATTTTAACATTCCAATCATGCAGATCAAGCCACCAGATTTCAGTAATGCCAATTAAATTCCCTCTCATCAAGGAGAATCTCTAATTCCTTTTGCTTATTACCCAGACTCCTAGTACTGGCATATAAAACATGCCATTTCTTTTCTTCACCTTCTTTGCCACCTTTGTTCAATATATTCACAACACCTTGACTTAGAACTGCATTTGCTCCCTTAATCCCCTCTCCTTGCATTGTTGTTTTAATGGTCTCCTGATTGCTCCACTAGTCTCCAACCCACAACATTAGCCTTCCTGTAGCTGAGATTCAGCCATCCTATTGAGACAGCCCCTCTCCCACTGAAATGTGTCACTGCAGCCTTGAAGCTATAGTAGCAACTATGGTGCAACTCATCTCCACTTCCTGGCTTGTGGTAGAGGAACTTGTAGCAAGGAGGCATGGCCTCCCTCAGAGATAGACCAGGAGGGAACACAACCCATCTCTTGGGTTGTACAGCCAGGAAAGCCACACCGGAAGCTGAGGGGCAGTACAGGAAGTGGAAGTTTAAAAGGTGGGGCCCCTAGTTCAGTTGGGCTGGAGCTGTCAAAGAAGACAGATGCTTCTCCCCCTGGAGTAGGATGTGGAGGAGGACTGTTGCCACCCTGAGGACTTGCCTGAACTTCCTGAGTGCCCTACCACTTCAGACACTGAGGAGCTGCTGGGACTACTGTTGATGGTGTGTTCTGAGGACATGGAGGCTGACCCCTAGATGCAGGTACACCCCAAGGGGAAGGTAGGTAGTAGCCCAGCAACAGATTACTGTAGTCTGGCTGTGTTGCTGCCTGTAGATATGTCAGTGTGTTGCAGCTAGACTCCCCACTGACTCCAGGGTTGGAACACTCAGCCACTGTTAGGGCCCTGGGCTGGGACCAGGTGGAGTCGGGTAGGCCTGGGTCCCCCTGCTATCTAACCATGGGGTGCAGCCTCCCTTCCGTAGGTCAGGATGCCTATGCTAGTCTACAGTCTGCCAGAGCTAGGATGCTAGACCCTTTATTACTCTACCCTGTCTGAGAGATGAGATCTTAGACTGTTTGTTGCCCTGTCCTGACTGAGGGCCTGGGCCCATAGATTTTGTTGCTCTACCCTGATTGGAGGCCAGAGCCCCCTAACTGTTTGCTGCCCGTTGCCCAACGGAGGGCTGGGGCTTATAGACCCTTTGCTGTTCTGCCTTGACCACAAACCAAAGCCCCTGATTGTTGGTGCCCCACCCTGCCCAAGGGCTAGGGTTCATAGACTCGTTATTGTTCAGCCTGGCCCAAGCAGCCTGAAACAGCTAATTCCCCCACTAATTGATTGCAATGCTAAGGGCATGATGAGGCGTGGCCTCCTTCAGAGATAGACCAGAAGGGATGGCCACGCACACTTACACGTGGTGGAGAATGTGGGCAGCGCCCCCTCGCCCTGAAGTAGAGGGGGACTGCATTTAACTCATCACCAGCTATTCCTTAACATGGAGTGGGATAAACTGGTGACATGGTGGGCCAAGAGCCAACAGCAGCAGCAAACAGCCCAACTCCAGCAACAGCTACTACAGCAGCTTAGGGCTCAGCAGCAACAACTCATTCGGGAGCTGGGGGCCCAGGAGCAACAGCAGCAGTATGCCCAGCAGCTGGCTACTCTTCTGTCTGACCCGTCAGGCCCAGTTACTGGAGGCGCAGCACCATCACCAACCTCCGCATTGCCGCTCCGCCTCACTAAAATGGGGCTGATGGATGACTCTGAGGTATTCCTGATCATGTTGCACCAGCTGCTGGATGGGATCCAATATGGTGGGCCACCTTCCTGGCTCCCCACCTGATGGGAGCGGCCCAAGATGAGGGGGCCCGCAATTACCGGACTGTGAAGGCAGCCATTTTGGATGCTTTGGACATCACCCTGAGACATTTCAATGTCACTTTTGGGGGAAGATGTATCCATCAGGGGCCTGACATCAAGCTGTTGCGCAGGAACTGAAAGATGCATGGTGGCGATGGCTACAGCCAGATCAACACTTCACCACCAAGGTCACGGAGCAGATAGTAATTGAGCCATTCCTGCGTATTCTTCCCCTGCTAGGCCGAACATAGAATCATAGAATGTCAGGCTTGGAAGGGACCTCAGGAAGTCATCTAGTCCAACCCCCTGCTCAAAGCAGGACCAATCCCCAGACAGATTTTTTCCCCAGATCCCTAAATGGCCCCCTCAAGGATTGAACTCATAACCATGGGTTTAGCAGGCCAATGCTCAAACCACTGAGTCATGAGGCACTGCTTCACTACTTTGAACATGGTGATCAGTTGGCAAAAGCAAATGGGACAAATGCCCAGTTTTGCCAAAAAAGTTGGAACATGCAGGGATCCCCAAACTTTTTTGGCTGTGCTCCCACCTTAGCTGGTCCATGTCCCCCTGGGAGTGAGGGCAAGAGCTGGGAACAGGAACCAGGGATCATGGTAGGGCCAGGGGCTGCGGTTAGGATCCAGGAGTGAGGCTATGGCTGGGAATGGGGCCAGAGGTGTGCCTGTGGCACGGCCAGGAGCAGAACCATGGCTGGGGCTTGGGCAGGACTGGGGTGGGGCCAGAGCAGAGCTGGGGGCAGAACAGGACTGGGTACCATTCCCTTCCCACCCCCCTGTGGGGGCTGACCTGGGCCCCACTGCATGAATGTTCCTCCATGCCCACATGTGGGGGGGACCCACAGTTTGGGGACCATTGTCCTAGGCTGTGGTAAAAGCCACCCAGGGAGCCTGGGCAGCTGTGGAGAGCCCATATCCCTCCATCTGTCCTGGGTGGGGGACCAGGGTGCCTCAGAGCAGTCCCTGGCCCGTGTCCCTGCCCCCCAGAGTGCACCACCCAGGGCAGATGGAGGGTTCAGGGCTCCCCACAGTGGCTTGGATTCCCTGGGCAGCTCTTACCATGTCCCTGGCTTCTGACCAGGCCAGGGGGTGGGACCTTGGGGGAAGGGGAGGGAGCAGAGGGTGAGGCCCCATGTCAGAGGGGGGGAATGTGGGTGGTCCCAATGTTCTTTGTGCCCAGGGCCCAAGTAAATCTTAGTCCGCCTTTGCACATGACTAGAAAGAAAACCATGCTGCCTGTGCTAAGCAGGGAGGGATACTGAGAGCACAGGGGATACAGGCTCCATGCTCTCAGTTCAGGTGCCTGGATCCAGCACAGCCTGCAGCAGCCCAAAGCTGCAATTGCAAAGAAAGTCCTGCTCAACCCTGGGCTGGAGCATACCCAGTGCAGATCGAATCTTCGGGGACTTTAGCTGCTAAAATTTAAATCTCTACTGAGCATGTGCAAACTAATTTTTTTTTCAACAGCTTATAACTTGGCCACATTTAAATAGGTTTTCATCTGAATGGCACTAAGGCCATCTCCCTTTCAAATTTCAAGTCTTTATTCCAAAGCATGGGGCACTAGAACTTTTTCAAAGAAAACATTATGTGAATTTTTTAACATGGGCAAAATATATTTTCCATAGCCTTGTTCTTGGAATCAAATGATTACTTCAGGCTGATATTTTTTTGGGAAAATTTCAGCCAAAATGGAACACCTGGCATGGAAAATTTCAGCCCAAAAAAGTTTGAGAAAGTATAAGCTGCTGAAAACAGGGTCTTATAATGGCAATGTTGGGCATCCTTCATGGGCAATGCCACCAGCCCTGCCTATAATTAGTATTCTATTTTAGATTGTAGTAGCACACTAAATGTGCTAGACGCAGAGGGAGAGTGTGACTTGTGTTATTGTATCACACTGCGAGAAAGCTATATTCGTGTATTGCTAGGTATAGGAATGAACTGTGATGTGATCAGGCACTTTTTTGTTTGTTTTTTTTAAGCACAGTAGGTAAAATTTTCAAAAGTGCTTACGTGACTAGGAGCCTATACCCCATTTTCAAAAGTGACTTTGGCACTTAGTCCCATTAATGAGACTTGGCCTAGTCCAGCAGGACTAGAGGGGCCATTGGGAGAAAGACAATGGTAACCAGTGGGCTGTGCAGAGCACATCTACCAGTAGGAGACAGCAAGAGGGAATGGAAGGAAGCCCCAGGCTTTGTACTCCACTTCTGGGGGCCAGTGTAGGCATAAGAGTAACTGCAGAGGTGTGAAGTAGCTCATTTATTTCAAAGGATGTTCTTGGCTGAATGGGAACACCCCATGGAGATAGATACAGCCTGAAACAGTACCTCTGAGAGTTGCTGACTGACCCATTCATCTCAGTGGGTGTTCTCTTCTCCCTTCTCTCAAAGTCTAGCCCAGCCCTTGTTGTGGATTTCAAGATAATCCTTCATGTGGGTTTCAGAACGTTTTGATTATTAAAATCAACAACTGGGGGGATGGAATCTGATGAACCCCTGGATGAAATGACCCCAATTTGCACCACTAACTTTACCCCAAGCACTAATGTGCCACAGCGATATTATAGTGGAGGGTAGCGCTATCATTTTCATTTTAACAGGGGTGAAAAACAGTTTATGGACATTCTATCTTTTGTTTTAGTGTCACTTTAAAATATTTATTGTAGTTTGTGCACTGCTTGATTTCTCCATAGCAATTGGGGGGGGGGGGGGGATATCATTTGAGGTTTTCTATGACTTTTTTTAAAGGGCCATTGACTAAAAAAAATTCTAGAGTCTGTTTCCTTTCAGAACACTTTTTCACAGAAACTACAGCACTTTAAAGGATAAAACTCATAGGTGTGAACCCTTGGTTTGTGCAGATCAGATGAACTGTGTAGAGCATTTAAATTGGTTTTCAGTGCTTATTTTTCATAATAAACATAAGTCACTGTTTTGACTGACGATAGCATCCTGGTGCTGTATTAGGCAATGTTGACCTTACATCAATCCTTAGCATAATACTCTCTTATGTGTGTGTTTCCTGATGCTCATCCACCTTTTTGACCATGGTGACATCTACGGAAGTCAGTTACTTGCTTTTCTGTGATCATGCTCAGTCCCGTTGTTCAGGAAATGGGTGAAGAGAATGCAGCATGGTTAGCATAATGCTGCTGTCTCTCATCTTCCTAGCTATTAAACCTAATATAGAGACCAGAATTAGACCTATGTGGGGGCAGATTATCCCATATCTATCTATTGCGGGGTTCCTACACTTTCTTCTGAAGCACCTGGTGCTGGCCACTGTCTGTGGCAAGATATTTGTGCTTGGAAGGATTAGATTTTTATGGGTAAATGTTGATTTCACCATATACACACAAACTGACAAACTTATTTCCATTTATAGTCATCAAAATCTAAAGATAGGCAAAGTAAGAAAAAAGATGCTCAAGAACTTATTAGAGTTTGATTTAAGGATCTTTACTTTGTATATTTTGACATGTGATGTTGACAGTTTGTGTTTTTTAACAGTTATAAAGTTTTAACTTCTTGCATCTCAACACCTACTGTCACTAAATTGTCTGATCCTCCCCATAATTTTGTGCAACTGTAGAAATTTAAATCGAGAAAAAATAAACATCAATTCTATCCATCAAACTTATTAAAAAAAATTCTGTCCAGCCTAATGATATTGGACTAGATGTACCTTGGGTCTGTTCCAGTATGGCAATTCCTCTGTTCCTTTCATTTTACCGCTATTAATTAATGCTTTTTTCCCTGACACTACTTCTAAAGAAAAATCAATAGGCTTATCTACACGAGAAAATTTACTGGCATAATTATACCCCTATAGTTGTACCACTATAACTGCCCATATGGACACTCTGATTCCAGAATAAGAGTGCCTTTTTCTAGCGTTTAGCTTTTACTGCTTCCATTGTGACATAAACTGAACTGGAAAAGGGCACTCTTATTCTGGAATAAGAGTGTCTACACAGGGAGTTATACTCTCAAGAGACAAGAAGGGACATGGGTATCTTCATTCCCTTGGATCCCTCTCCTCTTCTAAGAGATTTAAGGTCAGTGGATCCAGCAGAGGCTGCAATAAAGAATGCAGTAGAATTTTCAAGATTTCCCTATATAGACAAGTTCTAAGTAAGCATGAAGATTTTAGAACCCTTTGCACTACCAGCTCTTAAACCAGAAGTTTTGCTTTTGGGGCAAAACTTCCAGAAGGAGCCATGCAGAATAATATATGGAAATATACCTATCTCATAGATCTGGAAGAGACCCTGAAAGGTCATTGAGTCCAGCCCCCTGCCTTTACTAGGCAGGACCAAGTACTGATTTTGTCTGAGATCCCTAGATGACCCTCTCTAGGATTGAATTCACAACCCTGGGTTTAGTAGGCCAATGCTCAAACCACTGAGTTATCCCTCCCCCAATGCAAGTTGAGAGCACAGCACATATTCTCAGAAAGCTGACAAGGGCAACGTTTGAACTCATCAGACATTGCTGCAGCTTGGGTTCACTAGCCACCATATCGCCTTGAGCCACCCACTTACTCTAACAGTGGGCTACACATATTCTAGCTTGAAACAGAGCCCCAGTCCTGCTACATATGCATGAATGACTTTCTCTGGCTTGTTGATTTGTAACTTCTTCCAACTTTTACCTAAATAACTTTTTAATATTGCGGGGGGGAGGCAAACTGTGGCTTGTGAGCTGCATGAAACTCTTTTACAGTTAAAGTGCGGCTTGGGGAGCTCCCACCATTCTCCACCTACCAAACTGGGGTGAGGAGGAAACTCAGGACTTCTGCCTTGCAAAGGGATGGTGGGATAGAGGCTTCTGTCCAGCGGGGAGGGGCATCTTGGGGTTTCAACTTGCTGGGGCTCGGGGCTTCAGCAGGAGTGGGGCTTCAGCCCCAAGCCCTGGCAGGTGCATCCCGGCTCTTGAACTTCTGACAATTGTCATAAATGGCTCAGAGGGTCAGTACGTTTGGCCTGCCTTTAATATTGTTTCCTTAATGGGGCATTGGGTACTGAACACTAGCTGAGATCAATCCTCAGCAGGTGAGAACAGTGTGAGAGGACCAGAGCCATAATTTGACCCCCAGATATGCACAAGAAAAGTTATAAGAACTGTAAAATGTTGTCATGCTGTTTCAGTAGGAGGACTCTATCTCAGGAAACCCATGCCCACATGACTTCTAATTTGAACCACCAACTCAACCCAGATCCTCCTGAGGCACAGTAAAGTTTGACAATCTGAGTAACCCTGGGGATTTTAGAGCACTTAGGGAAGTTGGCTGTTAAATAGTAGACTAGTCTTAACCTAAACTATAGTGGTGCGACCCTCCCACTGTAGTTATAGCAACGAAGCTTAAAATCCTGAACATAATGCAAGGTACATACTCAGCCTTGAAAGTATATGCTGAGTGTACCTCACATTTTAGGTTCACTAAGTGACAATAATGCTGATCTACAATAATGAGATCATTGTTGGTTAAAGACATACTTTTTTCTGTAATATTGTCCTAGCGTTCTATAATTCATTTTAAGAGGAAAAATGTCAAGTGAATTTGGATGTTTGTAAATTTCCACTTGAGTAACATCCTGCATAAGTTCTTCCAAAGCCCTTGAACATAATTGAATCTAAGTTATTTCCATAACATGGTGACCCATTATGCCAATGAATGAAAAGCTCCTTTCTAATGCTACGTCATTTTGTTCCAAACTATATGACAAAAGAGGAATCACATTACAATAGTCACATATGACGTGTTGTAAGTTAGCATAGTTAAAAGTGGACTTTATTTATTGTGCATTTAGAGAGAACATGTACATGAAGGAGAGAGAATGCGTACTCTTGATTATTTGGTGATCATTAATTTAATCTTCAGAATGGAAGATGTCACTGATTCCTCCCATCCAAATGAAATAGCATCATCAGACTCATGAGATGTTCTAAATAATTTTCAGAACCCCCTTATTTTCTGCTATATGTGCCCTGACAAGATAAACAGTGATGTTGTCATGATTTCACTTTCCCACTAAAAGTGACTTTTGCCATAGGCTACAGTCCAATAGATGTAGCTACATGAGATACAGCCCAGGGTTATGCTTCTGTTCAGTATTCTAAAGTAAGGAAAAACTATTGAAAACATTTAAGGTTTGAAAATACATTGAGCCATATCCTCAACTGCTGCTAATGGAACTGTCAGTTAACACTAGACCAGAACCTCAGCTGGTGTAATCTTAGTTTTCCTAAAACAAATTTGCACTTAAACTTGTTAAGATACTGTAAGCTAATTATCATAGTTTTTTCCCCTAAAAGAAAGTAGGTTTTATTAAGAGCTGGAGTAAATTCTGTTCCACAGAAACTGCTTTCCTAACTTTGTTGGTTTAATTCATTTTTCAGCTACATCATCACATCTTAGAAAAAATGACCAGGTTTAAGTTTTGCCCTGCACATGAAGGCAAAATGTCATTCAACCTCCCTCAGAAGCATTTGCTCAAGAGAAGTTCTATCTGCCACCGGGTCTATAAGAACTCTTTGGTCTCAAACTTAGTTGATACTGATAGACGCTCTTAGGGTTTCTGGTGTAAATAAAATTATTTGGATTCTAGTTCTGATAAATCCTTGAGCCAAGGAAGGTCTGAGAAGTCAAGAGCCATTTCAAGCATCACCAAAGATTTCTTCCTCAGTATCAAGAGATAAGGAGAAGAGATTTAGGGTTAATGGATCTAGCAGGGACTCAGCAATAAAGAATGCAATGGAATTTTCCAGCACCAGGGTAGAGGTTCCTTCTCTCCCATACAGAAGGAGAATTCTCCATTCCCAGTTCAAAGGGTCTGGTCACCTTCCCTGTCAAGGCTGTCTTCCTGGGTCTGGCTATGATTCACTCTCTCTCAGTTCCAGAGGTGATAGAGCCTTCTGTTTGTATCAGCTTCACCTCATACTTATTCCCTGTCTTTGTTTGGCCAAGCAGAAGGCCATCTCCAGTCATGTGGTTCCAAGATTTTGTGAAGTTGGCCAATCTTCCATTCAGAATGGAGGCTGAGACTCATTCCAGAGAATTCAGTTCTACTCACCACAGACTAAGCCTCCCATTCCGCATTCAGTACCATGTACTCTGGAACATCTTTGGGTTTTCAGGCCTCACCCTCCTGGCCTTCTGTACAGAAACCATTTGTGTCACCTTACCCTTATTATGGAAGTTGTCCTCCATGGGCCATTTGGCCTTCCTGTGCCTTCAGTAATGGCGCCAACAACCTAGGGAGCTGGATGGAAGTGGAAATCATGTTTACAACTTCTCCCATTGTCCTATAATGACACCTGTAAAATCAGCAACCATTAATAAAATCAGTTTAGTTTATATATCTACAAAGATTCTAATTGAAATATGCCTCTGTGATATTTCTCCTAGAGTTGCTCTGCTACCTTTACTCATTAAGTTTGCTAAGGAACACAGTATTGACTGTATGATAGAATGTTTCCTCAGAATTCTGTATTTTGAAAATAAGATGGTAAAGAAAACTGAAAATGTGTGGCTTTTAAAACACATGCAAACTCATGAATAAAGATCTATTTGTCCATCTGGCATTTCTCCCATGCCTGTCATCTAAATGGTGTCTAAATGCTGACCAAATGGGCAATTAAAACCAGGGATGGATGGACGGACAAGTGGGATTGGGTAAACTAGAATGGGCCTGACTCTTTACCAAAAAGTGAAACCAATCCCCTACCAGACTGGTACTTTGTTGGACACAGATTGTTTAATTTCTATTTTACTTCATGAACAGAAACTACTGAAGGGCATTCTTGCAGTATTTCTGACTTGAGCAGAATTGGGAATTAGTGAAAATCTTATAAGAAATATTATTCACATGAGATTCTTGGACTGATTTCTCAACAAAAGAGGTTCAGATAAGTTTGCATAATAAGTCTTAGACCTTCTGAATACTTATCCAAATCAACTTCCAAAGTTTTTTTGAGATTTGCCCATTATTATTATTAATAAGTGACATCATATAAAATGGACATACATAAATCACTAGTTGTCATGATTCTTGATAATCTGAGCACAATCACCAACAGTCCTATAGACTAAACATTGAGGGTTCCTCCAGATTAGGGATTACATACTTTTGGCAGGACAGCATGAAGAAGCACCTTAGAGCTCTGCTTGTGTTGTACCTATTCTTTGAACTAGAGGATTTTAGACTGAGGCAAATTCCTGGCCCTATTGAAGTCAGTGGCAAAGCTATTATTTGATTTCAGTGGAGCCAGGGTTTCAGCCCCGGGATCTCAGTAGTCACCTTTCACACACCGCATATTTGCCCTCACTCTCACAACCCAAAACCATACTGAGAATCAGAATGCTGTGTTGATCTTGGCAAAATCAATGGTTTTCTATCTAAGATTACAAATTTCTCAAAGTACCAAAAAATCCAATAAATAAGCTTCTTGAAAGTGTTGCTTTTGATTTGCCTTTCAGTCAGTTAGTTTACAGAGCTAGGGTCTGTAATGTCCTTTTGACTAAATTTTAAATGGGAAAAGTTCTAAGAGCAGTAATATATCTCGCAAAAAACCTTTATTAAAACTCAGTTCAGGTCTAATCATAGTAAAAATGGGAGCTCCTCTTCTATTCTGCTACGATTTTCTGCATAAATTGGAGCACTGATTTCAGAGAGCCAATCCTATTAGCATGCATTCCACCTGTACACTCTTAATGTGTTGAATTAAAATGGATAGGTTCTCTGCTTGGGAAAAGAAAGGGGCATGTTATTCAGTGCATGCAAATTAGTGAGTTTTTCTGGACAGCTCCCATCATATTTGCATGGCAAAAGACTTTAGCAAGGTTCCTGTACCTAGTGGGGTCCAGGAAGTGGGCGGGCATAAGCCCACCTACTGCTAAAGGGTCCCCCGCCCAGCCTAAGGGGAGGATCCACAGGGCCTGAAACCCAAATGAATACAGGGGACAACTAATGTAAAAAAAGGGACAGGAGTGCAGTTAAAGGGTCAAAAGAAGGGAACCTGACAGGGACACCGAGCAGAGAACCCCAGACAGCGCCCACTGCTCCTCAAAGGTGTCAAGGGAGCCAGTGGACGCCGCCCAGAGGAACTCTGCCCGGATACGTGAACGGACAGAGGATCGGAAACAGGCCCCACAGTCACAGGAACCTTCTTCGGCCAACCTCCTCTCCCTGGTTTTATAGATGGCCAGTTTAGCCAGGGCCAACAGGAAGTTGACCAGGAGGTCCTGTGACTTTGTGGGGCCACAGATAGGGAGTGCATAAATAAGAAGGTGAGGGGAAAAGTGTAACCAAAACCGCAACAAGATGTCGGTGAGGAGCCGGTGTAGGGGCTGCAACCTGGCACACTCTAAGTAAACGTGAGCCAGGGTCTCCCTCATGCTGCAGAAAGGACAGGTGTCTGGGACGGGGGTAAACCGCGCCAAGTACACGCCCGTGCTCACGGCCCCATGAAGGAGCCGCCAGCTGATATCCCCGGCGGGCCTCGGGACCAGGGTGGAATAGAGGCTGGCCCACCGGGGCTTCTCACCCTCGACAGGTGGCAGAAGGTACCGCCACTTGGTATCGGGGCGGGACACGAGGGTGAGGAAGTGAAGAGGGTGGAGCACGAGCGTGTATAGATGTTTCCTTGGCGCGGTCAGGAAACGAACCGGCTGCAAGTCGTGCAGCCGGCTCGTGGAGAAGGGGCGAGGGGGCCGGTTGGGTCCACGGGGCAGGGGCCCGATGAAAAGGTCTGGAGGGCCAGGGGTGGAGGGTGGGCGGGGCGTGCCCTCGTGCAGGACCCGGTCGAGGCAAACCCGAGCCGTGGGCGGCAAAGCGGCCCTCACCTCCTGAAGTACGCACCGGGGAGTACAAGGCCTGGAGAGCCCCATGCGCCGGGCGAGCGTCAGGGGATCCAGCCAGTCTCCCCGGTGGTAGTCCAGGAGGTCTCCGACTCTAGTAACTTCTGCAAGGACCAACCTCTGGCGCACCACGGGGGACTCCGCCACCTGCACACGGAGCTGGGGGTAGTGTAGCAGGGGCTCCGTGAGGAGATCTGCCCCCCCAGTGGCCGCCACGGACCTGGTCGCTGAGAACAGTTTCCAGGTCCGGAGGAGGTCCTGGTAGAAGACCGGCAGCCCGGAGAGGTCTCGCGGAAGACCTCTCGGATCGAGATAAAAGAGCTGCCAGTCGTATCGGAGCCCTCAGAAGCGGCGTAGGAAGGCGTGCGCCAGTACTCTCCACGCCGGACTACCTGCACCATAAAGGAGCCTCTGCAGGGCCTGGAGGCGGAAGACATGGACCTGAGTGCGGAGGCACTTCAGGCCCTGCCCTCCCTCCTCCAGGGGCAGATGGAGGACCCCCACAGAGACCCAGTGCAGTCCTGGCCAAAAGAACTCCAGAATCACTCTCCGGAGGTCAGCCAGGAAGGCCGGGACCAGGGTGTTGAGACAGTACCAGAGCATGGACAGGACTAGTTGATTGAGTACCAGTGCCCTCCCGCGAAGGGAGAGGCACCAGAGTAGTCCTGTCCATTTCCGGAGCCGCTCCTTCACTCTGCCCTGTAAACCTTGCCAGTTCTCTGGTGGAGATGGATGCGTGGCAGAAAGGTAAACGCCGAGATAGAGCAGCGGACCCGCGCGCCACCGGATGGCTTGAAGCGCGGGTGGGAGGGAGCTCGCCTGCCACCCGGCCCCTACCACCAGGCCAGAGCTCTTGACCCAGTTGACCCGGGCAGAGGAGGCCGCCGAGTACACAGTCTGGCAAGCCTCCACCTGCAGCAAGTCGCCCGGGTCCTGGACCACGAGGAGCACATCGTCGGCGTACGCCAACAGGACCAGCCGCAGCTCCGGCTCCCGAAGCACCAACCCCGTCAACCTCCTGTGGAGGAGACAGAGGAAGGGCTCGATCGCCAGAGCGTACAGCTGGCCCGAGAGGGGGCACCCCTGCCGCACTCCCCGCCCGAAGCGGACCAGCTTGGGGTCAGGGTCCAGTTGAGCCTGACCAGACACTCTGCGGAGGTGTACAGCACCTGGAGAAAACCCACAAACTGGGGTCCAAAGCCTAACGCTTGCAGAGTGCCCAGGAGATACTCGTGGTCCACCCTGTCGAACGCCTTCTCCTGATCCAGGGACAGGAGGGCGAACGACAGACCATCCCTACACCCAAGTTCCAAAAGATCCCGGACCACGTAGAGGTTATCAAAGATGTTACGGCCCAGGACGGTGTAGGTCTGGTCTGGGTGGATCACGTCCTCCAGCACGGACCACAGCCGCAGCGAGACTGCCTTGGCTACGATTTTGTAGTCCCTGTTGAGGAGTGAGACGGGACGCCAATTCTGTAAGTCGCGGAGGTCCCCCTTCTTCGGCAATAAGGCGAGCACGGCTCGCCTGCACAAAAGAGGGAGGACTCTGCTCCGCAAGGCCTCGGCCCAGACGGTGACGAGGTCCGGGCCGAGGACGTCCCAGAACACACGGTAGAACTCCACGGTCAGCCCATCCATGCCCGGAGATTTATTGGTGGGCCTGCGGCGGAGGGCTTCCGAGAACTCGGCCAGAGAGACAGGCAACTCTAGCCGGTCCCGGTCGCCCGCGCTGACCGTCGGGAGTCAGTCCCAGAGCACTCTGCAAGCGGTAGGGTCGGTCGGATCTGGGGAGAAAAGGTGTGCGTAGAAGGCCCTGGCCCTCTCGCACATCTCCACCGGATCCATGAGGGGGTGCCGTCCTCCGCCAGGAGGCAGGTGACGTGCCTCTTGGCCCCCCTCCTTTTCTCCAGGGCATAGAAGAAGCGGGAGCCGCGATGTATCTCCCAAAGGAGGCGGATGCGGGATCGAACAAAAGCACCCCGGGCCAGATGATCGTCGAGGGCCCGGAGCTCCTCCCGCTTCTCCCGGCACGCTCCGCAAAGGGATGGATCCTCAGGGCTGGCGGCCAGATGCCTCTCTAGCGCTAAGACCTCCCGATCCAACTGCTCTATCGCCGCATCCCTCTGTCGGCTGGCGCCCCGGGTGTAGTCGCAGCAGAAGAGCCAGGCACGCACCTTTCCTAGGTCCCACCATCACCGCGCTGAGGGAAAGGCACGCCGCTGCCCTCGCCAGACCAGCCAGAACTCCCGGAAGAACGCCACGAAGCCCACATCCTCCAGCAAGCTATTGTTAAAGTGCCAATAGGCCGGCCCCGGCCTCTCCACACATAGAGAGGCCGTCACAGTGACTAAATGGTGATCTGAAAAGGGGGCCGGCCGCACGTCGGAGTGGGCCCGTGAAAGATGGAGACGTGACAAGTAAATGCGGTCCAACCGGGAGTGGCACGACCGATGGGCTTCCACCCGGACATAGGTGAACGTGGAGACATCGTCCGGGTGGTGGTCGCACCAGACGTCCACCAGAGAGTGATGTTCCACAATCTCCCGGAGGAAGTCCGCGGCGGCCGGGCACACGAGGGGAGGGGTCAATCAGGGCAAGGGGGGCGCAAAGGAAGGGTAGCAACGAGGCTGGGAATGGGGCAGAGGAACCAAGGAGCTAACTGCAGGGCTGGGGTGGGACAACGGAACCAAACTGCAGAGGGAAACGGCGGGGCAGGCAAACAAACTGAAGCTGGGGAGGGGCAAAAGGCTACAGAGGGCAAAGTGGGTAGGCAGCAAGGGGCAAAGCTGAGGGGCCTGTTGCAAAAGGGGAAGGGGTCAGTCCAGGGGGGGTAGTGCGCCCACAAGCGCTTGCGGAAAGTCAACGTGTGGGCCGCCTGCCTGCCGCTGCAGGCCCAAATGATGTCAATAGGGCGTGGCAGGCCAGGAGAGCAGCAGAGTCACAGAGACAGGAGCAGAGGCAGATAGTAAGTGGGCTGTGGGGGTGGTGGAGGGGGCAACAGTGGTAGTGGGGGTTTGGGGGGGGGACACAGACCAGGGGGCAGGCTCCACACCACACCCCCTGTGTCCCCACAAACACAGTCTAGACCCCCACCACTAGAGCACAGTTTGAAAATTACTCAGTCCAGAATGGCCCCCTCTACAGTGGTCTCCAGAGTCCCATGCACTCCCCCAGCAGCCAATGGTCAACACAGTCCTTGTCCTCCTCTTCCAGACTCCAGCAGCTCCCCAGGACAAATGCAACAGCGGCAGCAGCTCTGGCAACCCTGGCGGCTAGGCAGGAAAGACCCCCCACAGGTGGTAGCAGTGATGGTGAAGGTGGGGTCTTGGCTTCTCCCTCCAGAGATGGTGGGGAGGGGGGGCTGGCTGGCAAAGGCCCCCCGCACCCCTTGCTCAGCAGCAGCAGTAGTCTAGGGAAGGAGCTCTAGCCAGCAGCAGCAGTCCAGGGAAGGAAGGGAGAAGAAGTTCTAGCTAGTAAGGCAGGTGGAGAGGAGTAGAAGGGAGAGCTGCAGCCAGAAAACACTGAGCATGCTCTGTAGTCAGATGGACACCAACTCCTGCCCTGAGGGATTTAAAACAGACCTGGCAGAGGGCTGGGGCAGGGAGAAGCAGCTACTGGGCTGATTGGGGAAGTAGCTGCACCTGGGCCATGCCCCAATCTGAGCCCACCTGGCCCGTGTAAAGAGGCTGGGAGCCAAGAGCTCAACAGAGTCTTTCTCTGTGTTCAGGGAGAGAAGGGCCTGGCTGCAGGGAGCTAGACACAGAGTACCTGGGTAGAGCAGGGCTGGGGAAAGGCTAAGGAGCTCCAGCCTGAAAAGCCCCAGGCTGTGGTCTAGGAGTAGGCCAAGGGGTACTGGGGGTTGCAGAGGGTGGCCCAGGGCTAGTCCAAGACAGCAAGTCCAAACCCCCCTTGCCAGTGATGAGTGGCCAATACTGCAGTCTGCCCCAGGGAGCGGGGGCTAGTTGGTGACTGGGAGTAGCCTAGTGCTGAGGCAATGTGGGGATAGTGGGTGGGGGTTCCCAGGGAGGGGAAACCCAGATCTGTGGGGTACTGCCAGGGGGCAGCATCCCAGTAATAGGGGCACTGGGTCCTGGGAGGGACACGGGCACCAGAAGACAAGGCAGATCACCGGCCTGCAGAGGGCTCTCCAGAGTCTGGTGAGCTAATTCCCTGGGTGACCAGCAGGAAGTGCTGCAGGGGTGAGTCTAGACCTTCTACAGTTCCACTATAAAATTTGTCTTTGTTATTGCTAGGAAATCTCCTCTCATGAAACTTAGTTTCATGATATCTGCTGAACATCTTTCCCCCTCTATAATTTACCTGTCCCCCATAAGAACTTCAGGTAGATCTAAACCATTTTCTTCTTTCATTAGATGTGCTAACTTTGCCTTCTAATTGCTGAAAACCATCTGTAACTTGCTGGTTTCGTTTCTGAGCATGTATTTCCAAGATCTACCCTCTTAAGCAGGGCCGGCTCCACGGTTTTTGCCACCCCAAGCGGCGGGGGGGAGCCATGATCGCGATCGGCGGAAGCTCCGCCGTGCCACTTTCTTCTTCAGCAGCAGGTCCTTCCATCCGAGAGGGACAGGGACCCTCCGCCAAATTGCTGCCGAAGAGCCTGACGTACCGCCCCTTCCCCTTGGCTGCCTCAAGCACCTGCTTGCTCAGCTGGTGCCTGGAGCCAGCCCGGCTCTTAAGTATAGAAGATCCACCTGGGGGTTGTCTCCTAGGAGACTTAGAGAGTTTTAAGCAGTGCATAACATTTTAATCAATTTTATGCATTTTGCATACAAATCCATTTATAACCATGAAGGGCTATACATTAACCAAGAAAAATGTTGAAATTTAAATTGAGAGAAATAGCATCAAGAGTAAGACAAACATTTTCACCTTATTAAAAATAAAGAAGTTATCAGCCAGTTCCCTATCATTTAGTGGGCATCTAATTTAATCAGGATTTTGATTGAACATTCAAGCTTTAGTGTCACTAGCTGTGAAATACAGCACTGCATAATTGTTACTTATGCTTATACTGTACACACTAGCAGGAACTTGCCACTACACTACAGCCTATCACTTGCAAATGATAAAACCCACTGTACAGCTATCAACGTAGGTATTTAAAATCTGTTGGTGAGGGGATATTTTTCTTTCATTCTTTTTTCTTATTTTTTTTTTCCTTAAGACATGGGAGGAACAAAACTCTCTTGGTCCAGGATGAGTCCCTATTGCTAGAAAAATTATTCAAAAGGCAGATTGCTGTGAAACAAGTTGTTAGGCTATAATAAAGTTTTTTGTTAGCATGTGGGTAATGATGTTGCCATTATGGCTTTCTTACTATTTTGCAATTCCTGTTTATTTATAACAGTAACATCATGGTATTTTGTTTGTAATTGCTTTATTTTTCCCTCTGCAAAGTTGGCTCCATATGCCAACTGCAGTTTAGAACAAGAAATCTTTTCTGAGTCGTGCTTCCTAATCTTGTGCATCACATTAAGAAGGAAGAATTTTGTATCAAAAGGCCATGCTGCCATTATTTCTTCCTGATGACTTTCATTTAACAGCCATTAAAATGCAAATAGAACTATGATTTTTAGATCACAAAATTAACATTAACAGCTGAGTGATTGATTAAAGGTCATGGCAACTGTATAACTTAATTTCTTACATAATTGTGTTCAGTTTTCTGCAGATTGTTTAGATTTCTGAATTTTTATCTGTTGCTGAATACTGACAGGTGCAGTAATTGGTGGTGTTTAATTTTGTTAACATCTTTCTGTGTGCATTTCTCCCTTTTTTCTTCCCAGACATCAAAAGCAGGTACATAGGTGACATCCTTGCCACCTTACAACTAGTTGACTTGCAGATCTGGAACAGATCTGTGAAGAGTTCATTACTAACCCAGAGAAGACCAAAATGACATTTCATTTGTGGCTAACAAGATTTCCCTTTAGGTTTGTTACAGAACAGGATAAAAATGACTAATAAACTTCCTAAGGAGCTGCTAGCTAACCTGCTCGTATCCTGTCTGAGCAAAATTATCTTAGATCCAGTTTTCTTTGGTGGACGCAATAAACCACAGGTAGAGTTGTAATATGATCAACTTTCATGTTACTTTTAGGTTAATCACTCATAGGGTGAACAGAAAAAGATTGCATATTGTGACTGTCTGCACTAGTGCTTAGATATGGGGGAAATGAAATTCAGGTGGGATGGTTACAATTCTAAGGTAAGACTTGTAGCCAGATTTTCAATTACCTTGCACCCATAAATGGGGCCAGATTTTCAGAACTCCACACCCAACAGATTGAGCTCTTTTTGAAAATGTGGCCACTTACTTTGGCACTTCAATGGGAGATGAGCACATTTAAAAATCTGGCCCTATGTGAGTCTGACTACCCTAAGCCTAGATGAAGTCTAAGGTCTGGTCCACACTCAAAATTTAGATGGGCATAGTAAATTGGTAAGGAGGGTGGGGGGGAAAAAACACGTCCCTGAACAACCTAGCTATGTCCACCTAACCCCCAATGTAGACCCAGCTATGTCAATGGAATAATGCTTATGTCAACCTAGCTACCATCATTTGGCAAGGCAGAGTTCCTACACCGACAGAAATCCCCTTCCATCTGTGTAGACTGTGCCCCATAATGTAAACCAGAGTTCCCCAAAGTGTGGGGCATGCCCCCTAGGGGGCATAGAGGAACATCTGGGGTTGTGGGGGGCTGGGCCAGCCCCCCTCAAAGAATGGGGGAAGCGCCATCCAGCCTGATCTCTGCCCCCAGCTCTGCTCCCGTTCTGCCCCCAGCCATATCCACCGCTCCCTCCTGGCCCCATCCCCAGTCTCGGCACAGCTCTGCTCCAGCCTTGTGCCAGCCCCCAGTCTCAGCCACTGGCTGCAGCTCTGTTCCTGGCCCAGAGCCGAGGCTGGGAGAAAGGGCAGGAGCTGAGCCACACCTGGCCACAGACTCTGCTGCAGGGCCCCACTACAGCCTGGCTGCAGCTCCGCTCCTGCCCCACCACCCAGCCTCGACTCCTGGCCACGGCCCTGCTCCCAGCCCCCGGGGGGGTGGGTGCACAACTCTCAAAAGTTTGGGGACCACTGGTGTAAACATATCCTACACTGGTATATTTTATACCTCCTTCTTCTGTCCCCTCCTAACATGTATATTACACAAATTTAAACACCACCAGCTCTCACTTACCTGCCTGTTCACTCTCTATGCCCACTCAGTCCTGGGTCTTTCTGCTGAGACTTTTAACAAGACACTAATTTCTTTCAGTTGTGGGTTTTTTGGTCAGTTCTATTGGGAACTAAACTGAGCCTATTAAAATGTTTCCACATTGTGAGGGTACGTCTACACTACCCATCAGATAGGGTAGCGATCAATCTATCAGGGATCAATTTATCGTGTGTGGTGTAGATGCGATAAATTGATCCCCGATCGCTCTGCCATCGACTGCTGAACTCCAGCTCAGCGAGAGGCGGAAGCAAAGTCGATGGGGGAGCGGCGACCATCGATCCCGCGCCATGAGAACGCGAAGTAAGTGATTCTAAGTTGATCTAAGATACATCAACTTCAGCTACGCTATTCTAGACTGAATCACTTTTATATCCTCATCTTTAGGGGTGGGGGAGTAGCAGATTTAAAAAATATGAGCTGGATTCATGAACATCGCTTTGTCAACTCCAAAACCAGTCAATTAAGCAGGGTTTTATGTGGGTGTATGGCAGTTTTTTTTTATTATTTTTATTATTATTGTAGAACCATCCACTCCCACATCCCCCGATTCATTGCTGGGCAGCCATAAAAAATCTGAGTCACTTCAGAGATTTCCAGAGTTCTGACTGCCATTTAAAGTCAGCCTTAAGAGCTCAGGCAGCGAACAGAATGTTTGAAATGGCCCAATTCAGGCACATCAGTACAAATAGGAATATAATGGTTATTTTCCTACCAGCAGACAAAAGGATGCTGCTTGCGGGATCCCACTTACTGCAATGAAATTGGCCTTTAAAGCTTTGTGATAAGCAGCACTATAACAAGTCCATTTCTGTTGAAATGTACTCAGTACTCTCACAGCAAAATTCTCCTCTCAGATCCACATGATAAGTTGTGTCTTCAGTATTCTCCTCTATCTACCTGCATATTTCTGACCCACTCCACAGAGGTGGGGGCAGCAGAATATCCTGGCAAATCTGAAAAGAGGATTTGTGTCTGAATTTACTACTTGTGAAAAGTTGGACTTACAACCTTGAAGTTCTCTGTTTATCCACAGAACATGGACAGCATCTGCAGCACCAGAACAAGCGGTGCCACACCGCATTACCATGTACCACAGCCCCAATATGGAGGGACCATCTCTAGTGTTAAAGTAATTTACTCTCCATGCCCACCCAGTCCTTGACTTCTGTGTTGAGACTACCAAAAGGGGTATCTGTTGTACTGTGGAAACTTGTCCACTGAGAACTTGACTGGGACCTGCAAATGTCTTTCACGAACACTACCTACTGACTATCAATCAGATGGAATAATTTTCAATTGTACCATAATGCTGGCTGATTCTCCAGCCTCACTTCACAGCAAGCCCATGCAAATAAATGGTCATAATTTTCATAATATGAGTAGCTCCATAGAACTTCTGACCTTTTAATCAAGCTTAATTGCCCTCCTTACTTTTTGTTGCTTGGAAGTCAGAAAATGTTGGCAAAATTCTGCATTGACTCTCTAACTCAAGTCAATAAAACATAACTCTCCCACCCTACAAAGTTTAAAGAGAGAGCGAGTATATAGTGCCACAATATTGACTAATGTTTAGGGAGAAGTGATTTGAAGGAAGTATACCCGTAGACTTCTATCTATTTTGCAATATTGTGATTAAGAGTAACAAAGGTCTTATACACAGTTACATAGAGAAATATTTCATAAACATACTTGTGAAAAATGTACTTAGAGGTTCAAGATTGCCTTGTGTGTAGTAAATGGCAGGGAGTGAAGGAACCTAATAATAAGCCTGAAGAGAGATGTTGCTGGAAAAAGGAAAAGTAACAGAGAAAGTTGATATTATTTCAGGGGAGCACATCGGTGCTGGACAAATAGAATTTTCTGTGTTGTTTAAGTCCAAAATTCCCATCTGTTTTATATCTCCCTCTGGGTCTTTCAGAGTATAGCACTCTGGACCACTGTTTTTTGTTAGGCCAATCAGTATCAAGTGAGATAAAATATTAATAGTCCCATCTTGTTGGAAAAGGTCATCTTGTTTAATGAATATTAGTAAGGTTAAGATTTTGTCAGTTATTTTTAGTAAAAGTCAGGGGCAGGTTGAGGCAATAAACAAATTCACAGAAGCCTATGACCAGTCTGACTTTAGTAAAAATTAAGGGGAAGGGGTCCGATGGGAGGACGACTGAAGCTAAGGTGACCAGATGTCCCAATTTTATAGGGACAGTCCCGATTTTGTGTCTTTTTCTTATATAGGCTCCTATTACCCCCCCACCCCAGTCCCGATTTTTTACATTTGCTGTCTGGTCACCCTAACTGAAGCCCAAGCCCTGCTGCAGGATGGGGGGGAGGGTCCAGCACCCCCTACCCATGGTGGCTGCTAATGACTCTGGGTGCCCCACTGCCCGCAGCAGCTGCTGAGATCTCCCGGGGCCCCATCGTTGACTGTGGTTCGGAGCTCCAGGGCTGCCGCTAGCTGGGAGCTCCAGCCCCACCACCTTGGGGCTGAAATGGAAAATGTCACAGAGGTCACTTAAAGTCACAGAATCCGTGACTTCCATGACCTCTGTGATATAATCTTATCCTTAACTATAAGTGAATAATATCTCAATAGAAAAAGTGGTGGGACCAAACTATTCAAGAAAATGAAGTGTACACCAGTTTGAAAGCTGCTAATACGATTCTCTTTTATGACCAGAAATGTGCCAGACACAGTAAGGGAGGGTTTTCATACATATCAAAAAATTCCTGGATCTTGCATTAGATATGTTCACAGAGCTGCTTTTTCTTATAACTTTATTAAGACATATTGGTACTGAGCCCTTGGCAAAGATATTTTCTTCATTATAGAAGTGCTAAGTAGAAGCAGTAGTATTCATTGAGATTCTCTTAAGGCATAATTTTTGTAAACACCTGCTTGCTTTCAAATATGTCTCTCTCTGTTTTGGCAACATATTCCACATCAGTAGTGGGGTGTGTGTGTGTGTGTGTATTTGGGGGATGGTTTTCATATGGCATACATTTGTGCTTTGCAGTGGGATGTGTTAATGCTTTTTTTTCTAGTGTTCTTTCATAGTTTGTATGGATTCCTGTAAAATGTCTTTCTTATTCTATATACCACAAAGTTAAATGCAAGAGGAAGATTTCATATATAATTTTGGATGATATAAAATTGTTTTTTTCTTCCTGGTTTTTAATCAAGCTGTACAGTCCAATTTGTTTGCAATGGGTGCTTGTAGTAGGGTCCTCAGTGGGCTGGTTGGCCTAGTGGTTAGAATCCCATCACCCGGAGTTGTGGTACTGGTAGGAAAGCCCAGGCCCATCCACTCAACCAGGCTCCAACCCAGGACCCTAGGAGGGTCAGCAGCTTTGACCCCTGGGGAGGGTTGTGCACCCTCTGCGTTACTCTCCCTGGGTCACTTCCTACCACTGCTCTTTCCACTTCCAGTCCCTGATAAGAAAGTTTGGTTTCCCTTTTATATTTTTTTTTCTATCAGCCCTGACTGGGCTCAGCATACAGTCCTTGGTGTCTCAGAGAGGCATCTCTAACTCCTTTTGCAGGAGCCTGCAGGGTAGGTCCAGTGTCAGCATTCTGAGCTGCATTGCTCCCTTTTTTACCCTGTCTCCAGTAGGAGCATGCTCTGCAGGGTTGGAGCGGCAGGGCTAGCTGGGCGCAGTATAGTCTTTTAACCCCTTCTATCTAGTGTGGGGTTTGTATACCCCATCACAGTGCTGTTTATCATTTTGCTTTATTTATAATAATAATAATAATAATACATTAATCCAAGGGCTTCAAATACTTTTGAATCATTAATTACACTCCCACAAAGAACCACTGGCTTTATCATAGCCACTTTTAGATTGGTAAAATGAGGCTCAGATAAGTTAAGTGAGTTGCCCACGGTCATGAAGTAAGTCAGTGGCAGAGTGGACACCAGACTTTATGGGCTTAATCTTGCCTTATTGAAACTGAGAGTTTTGCCACTGATTTCAATGGGAGCTGGATCAGATCCTATATCCCCTGACTCCCAGCCCCTACTGTAGCCACTAGCTTGTGCTGTGTCCTTCTTTGTTTATCTTACTACGCTTTAGGAACTTGGCTTTTCTTTAGCTGTGCTGCTTCTGTTAGTAGATTTTTGATTTATTTGACACCAAAAAAAGTTTATCCTGCTCTCCCTTCTCTGTACTAAACTGCTATTAAACTAGTTTATCTACAAGGGCTGAACAAATAATTTATAATAGCTCCATCTGAAACATTTTGCCTCTCACTATTTAGAAATTGTTTCTGAGCTGATTGCAGGTTTCTTGAATATATTCATTATTTGAAATAACATGTTGAATAATTCCTATAATTCTTGGTCTGCAATTTGGGCAGACCAATTGAGTTATCTGTAGTAGAGATTTTTTTTTTAATTCAAAATTCTAGCTGTTTTGATTAGACCCATCGTTCATATGATACATTTCCATGCCATAAGTGCAGATCATAACTCTTAGAATCATGTTTTTGGTTTAATTATTCACATTTGTGAATGCAAAATTAGCTTCCCCAGATATTCATCCATATTAGTTTAAAGTTTGCTGCTTCCATAAAAAATCCGGCTAGTAAATCAGGGGTTGAAATGTTCATTTTAATGAATATTTTAGCCAAAGGCTTTCAAACAGTCAAAACACATTGTTTGAAAGAATTGAATTAATATTCACTAAAGTTTTAGCAATGTTTGCCCAGTTTTATATCTATATAAAACACCTATGACAAAGAAAATGAATGTAATATTTCTACAACTAATAGCTTTTCAAGATAGTTATACGACACTGTATATATTTTGTTCTCAAAACCTACAGATCCCTCTACAGAAAATGAATTACAATATATCAACAGCACAACTAATTCTTAAGGCATCAGAAGAGCTTGAATGTTGGATTTTTCTCTATTTGGTAGAAGCTATGCAGTTGCAGAAGTGAGGATAGCGTTAAAGCTTTATAGTTTCTCTGTCTTTAGACAAATATACCTTTGTATATTTCCAACTTTCCATATCAGTAAAGTTTTGTGCTACTTATTTCAGCCGAGCAAATAGTGGAAGGAAATTTTCAATTAACATTGATTCTAAGTCTCTTGCCTCTGGTTTTATAGTTGGGCTCTGACCCAAATAACTGAAAGATAGCTTAAGTTCTATGTTTGTATGGTGCCTGTCACAGTGGGGTGGGGCTGCTAGGAGATACTGCAATATAAATCATTAGTAATAATTAATAATCATTGGAAACTAATTTTGATTCAATCTTTCATGTTTGCATTTTGCAGACATTAATGCAGCCAAGCTTCACTTCCACACGTACTCACCAAAAGTTACTTTTCACCTTTGAATGCTCAAATATTTAAGAAACTTGAATTTAAAATTTTATAGTTGATTATAATACTCAACTTGTGCTGGTTTGGTTCGCTATACAAGTCCTCCAATCACAGAATAGAAATGTGGAAGCAGAGCAAGGCCTGACAGGAATTGGAAGGGAATTTCAAATGCAAACAGTCTTTGTTAGCAGAGTCAGGCTAACTGAAACCCTAATAACGCGAGATTTGTAGAAGCGAGGATTGTGTGAGGTGAGTGGGAAAGAACTGTGTGAGAAGTTGTTGCGACCGTGTGTAGATAATGTGTAGCCAATATGGTAGACTAGAGTCTAAATAAGTGAGAAAAATAAGATAGGATGACCTATGTATAAACAAAATGCAGCTGTTGCTTATTATTGTCTGTAACAAAAGGTATAAATGCTTGCTGTAATAGTTAACCCGTTGAAAGACCTGCCTAGGAGGGGGAGACCCTGTGTCCTAGTGCACTCTCTCCCTTTACGCAATTGCTTGAGAGAATAAAGTATCTGACTTTGCTGTACCCAACCAAAAGACTGAGAACTCTGTTATTCTCCAACAGAAACAATATCATATTAATGTAACTAACCAACATGGGATGAATGTAGAAGTTCAAATATTTGTAGCATATCTTTGAGAGTTATTGAAATATGAGAAGGTTTTTTTTTAAGAAATTCTCAACTGATTTTAAAAAACAAATGTGAAAATCTCATGATATCACAGATAGAAAAGGAGGTGAAATCTGACAATGTTCATTATGAATTATTTGCTGTATTCTATTGCTTTTTTTTTTCCTCTTAAAATTCCTACTATATTCTTTTTTTGGTGGACTGACTCAGTTTAATTCACCAAGTAAAATTTTTGGATATGGGAGTTATAAAAATACCCATCAAAAGAAAATTAAACAGGGCTCAAAATCATAAGCAATCTATAGTGGATTGTAAAGAATAAAATATGTTCTCAAATCTTTTGTTGCATAAGAGTAGAACGGAAAAGAATTTTTAGTACTTCAACTTCTTTCACTCACTCTTGCAAGTATTTAGTGTTGCCTTCTCTGGTTTAAGAGAAACATGATTAGACATACAGTAGTCAGTTTCCTCAGCTTACTTATGAAAGACTGTGAGTTCTTTAAATGTTTTGTGTCTCAGTCTTACATTTGGCAGGGACGGGGAACCACTAAGGTTGCCTGACAAGAGGCAGCTGCTGGCACCACATAACCTGCTGTGACCAATTGATCCCATTTATGCAAACAAGATTGTCCTCATTGGCAAGGCAATTGTTTAGGTTCCAGGAGTATAGATAAATTTCAGCTGGTACCTCTGGAGAAAAGAACATTACTAAAAGGAGGAGGATTTATACATAAGTAGCCACTCACATTTCTTCTCTCCAGAGTTGGAGGAGATAAGGTTGCCTCAAAATTTCTCTGGAAAAGAGAATTGGAAGGTAGAGGCACCAGTGGACTTTTCCACTGACCTCACACTGAAGGGTTAGAACACACCACAAGCTGTTGTGTAGAGTGAGCAGCCTCTGAAATGAGTCATCATATTTGTATAGTGGATTGGAAGCTCCCTCAATGAGAAACACCTTAAGCCTATTTGCTGTCTTGCAGGGCCTTCGTGTAAATGCTACACAAGTCGCACAGACTTTGAAGGAATAACCTTCACACAGACACATTAAACTCAAATCATGATGGTCTAAAAGAGATGTTTTAGTGGGATAATATAAGCACCTCATAAGCCCATCTCCTTATCCGTGTCTACCATTTTGAGGACAAGCCTTTCGGGTATGAGCAGGCGCGCGTGCGCGCGCGCACACACACATACACCCCATAATAATAATAAATAGAATCAGAAAAACTAAATTCTCTTTACATTCCAATGCAGCCTAGGTTGAGATTTCAAAGCTGACTAGGGGAGTTAGCCACACAGCTCTCATTAATGTCAAAAGGAGTTATGTGACTAACTAGAGGATTTAGCTTTGAAAACCTCAACCCTAGTAATTACTACGAAAGCTTACGCCCAGGGAGAGAAACGTTTCTGTGCCCACCCCAGCCATAGAAGAATTATGGGATGGTTTGAAATCAGGGTCTTTCCTACCCTCAGTTCCAGAATACTGGTTGATCCTTCTTATCATTTTAACGTCTGTAGAAGATTCCAAGGCTCGATGGCAGGGCACACAACTCCAACAGTGTGGATCTGCTGAGGCAATACAAGGATAGAACAATAGATACTGATAATTAACCTTATTTCCTACAAGGAATGGGCATCTCAGCCCTCAACAGCAGTTCAATCCTTTTGTAGAGAAGAATAACAAAGGAGACAGATGTGCAGACAAATGCTAAAGCCAATGTTGAAAGTATCAAAAGTTTTCAGCATTTACTTTTAGCTCTTATATCATTAGCAATGTATTTATTTATACAGCACTATAGGTGTGTATGACACCTAGCAGACAACTAAGAGTACAGGTGCCTGCCTTGCAGAGCTTCACCTGGCAAGGCTCATGAACAACTGGAGTTCCATTCTACGCAGGAATGGCTCCAGGCACCAGCGCTCCAAGCGCGTGCCTGGGGCAGCAAGCTGCGGGGGGCGGCCTGCCGGTCGCCTTGAGGGCGGCAGTCAGGCTGTCTTCGGCAGCATGCCTGCAGGAAGTCCACTAGTCCCACAGTTTTGGTGGCAATTCGGCGGCGGGTACTCCGAAGGCGCAGGACCGGCAGACCACCGCAGGCATGCTGCCAAATCCGCGTTACCAGTGGACCTCCCGTAGGCGCGCTGCCAAAAGCCGCCTGACTACCGTGCTTGGTGCAGCAAAATACATTGAGCTGCCCCTGATTCTACAGGTTCTCCAATGACATTATTCAGATCCTGCAGCCACTCTAACATCTCAGTAGAATAAAATCACTACACCAGTGGCTCTCAAACTTTTTTACTGGTAACCTTTCACATAACAAGCCTCTGAGTGCAACCCCCCCCCCTTATACATTAAAAACACTTTTTATATATTTAACACCATTATAAATGCTGGAGGCAAAGCAGGATTTGGGGTGGAAGTTGATAGCTCGCGACCCCCTGAGGGGTCCCAACCCCCAGTTTGAGAACCCCTGCACTACAGTGTATACTGAGTATTTTTAGCACTGAGCTCGCTAAAGATTGTGCCCTTATGGCAAAAAAAATCCTTCTAAGAACTTTGTTATGAAAATAACCAGACTTGTTAGAATAAGCCTATTTCTTGATGAAGTTATGGTAACTTCATCCTCTTTCAGAGAAGTAGTAGTCTCTCAAATCCAAGAAACCCCTCCTAGATAGGTGTGTGTCCATGCTCACACTCTCCTCTTCTCTCAGATGCGGTTTCCTGCAACTCCAGACAGAGTTGTTTTTCTCTCAGAATTTAAAAAAAAAAAAAAATTCAGAAAGTCCTGGAGCCAGGACTGAATCCTCCCATTTATTTTCGAAGTTGTCTGCAAAATCAATCTCTGCAAGGTACTCCTTCTTCAAGCTCTGCTCATCTTTAGTAAAGGTGGTTCTAGCTGTCGTTCCTAGGATATTTGAGAGACAAAGTGGATGAGGTAATATCTTTTTTTTATTAGACCTGTTTCTATTGGTGAGAGAGAGAAGAGCTCTGTGTGGCGCAAAAGCTTGTCTCACCAACAGAAGTAGATCCAATTAAAAGATATTATCTCACCCATCTGTCTCTTTTTAGTAAAGGTGGGTGTCCAGTAATCTACTCTTTACTCTGAGAAACCTGTATCAACAGTCAGAATCAGTCTGTCGTTAAAGACATTAGCAAATTTTCAAGTTCCTGTCTCTCTCTCTCACACACACACACACACACACACACAGCTGGTAAAAGCTTTAATTGCTATTTGACACTTGACAGAAGTCAGTACATTTTAATGGATTAAAAAGTTCAGGTGAAACTTTCAGAAATGTAGGCTGGTGGATGTCAATACCTTTGATTTAGAAAGCACTATGCTGGAGATGATTGCTGATGAGGTTCTAAAACAAAATGAGATGATACCCAGGGGAGGCTTGACTCATTTGAAAATCATGCCTGAATCTGAAATGTAGGGGTTGCTGGTGTGCCCACAGAAGTAGTATCCATTGAGAATGTACAATTGTTTAGTTTTGTGGCACCTTATAGACTAACAGACGTCTTGGAGCATAAGCTTTCGTGGGTGAATACCCACTTCGTCAGATGTCTGACGAAGTGGGTATTTACCCGCGAAAGGTTATGTGCCAATACATCTGTTAGTCTATAAGGTGCCATAGGACTCTTTGTCGCTTTTTACAGATCCAGACTAACACAGCTACCCCTCTGATACTTGTTTAGTTTATGACTCTCTGGTGCCTTAAACTGTAGTTCACTTAGCAGGAACATGTTCAGTTCTGTTAGGAGAATCCCTGCCAAAAATGTTTTGTTTTCTTCAGGACTGAAACCAGCAAGAAGACCAAGTGAAACAAGATTTTAATGGGGAATATATTGGAGAGCTGGCTGAATTTTTTGATTAAAAGATTTTTACTGAAAAGAAGTTTAATAAAAATACTCAAATGTTTTAATTTTAAAAAGACAATCTTGAAAACCAAAAATTTTTAAATGTTTAAAACCAAAACTATTTTGTTATGGTTGCAGAAGGCTAGGAAAAAAAAGATGAAAACAACCTCACTTTTTTTACAGGAAGAAAAAAATTGCCAGCCAGCTCTAACATATTGAGGTTTTTTCCCCCCAGATTACACTTCCAGATTATGAATTCCTCTGTGTCTGTCTGAATCCCTGCCTGCCCTCCTTCTGGCTTTCTCAGCATCCTCCCTTTCTGGGAATGAAATCATGGCCCTATTGAAGTCAGTGGGAGTTTTGCCATTGACTTCAGTGGGGCCAGTCTCTTAGGCTCCTCCTACTCTTGTAAGCCTCTGTGGCCTCCCTTTATCCCATATTGCCCTTTCTGGCTTTCTCAAGGAGCCCCTCTCCTTGCTACATGCACTCACATGGTGTCTAGCCCAATAGCGTAGCTGAGGGTAAACATGGGTAAACTAACCATTCTTTTACTGATACTGCACACCCTTGGTGCCTATCACACTACTGCCCTGCCTGGAACACTAAAAAGACTAGTTTACCCACCCTTTTTTTTTTTAAACCAAATGCCACTGGTCTCTCCCCTGATGCGTGGCACTAGGACCAGAGTTGAAGGCTTGGCATGTGACGTATTTCTAATCTGCCACCAATGGCCACAGTGATTTACCAGATTGAAGGAGAAAGTATGTACTGCAGCTGCTGCACTCCTTCCCTGCTGTCTGTGTTAGCTCTGGATGGGGCAGAGGAAGTTTTGGCAGCTGGCCACATGGAGGAGGGGGAAGGACTAGGGGAGTTTGCAGTAGAGCAGCTGCTCCTCAACTAGGGTAGCTTCTAAAGATCAAAGAATTGGAGTACAGCAGAAGCTTTCAGTCCTTTGTTTACTTTAGCAGCAGGGGACTCTAGCTGGCATTTGCCAATGATGCTGCTCCTTAAATCCACCTCTGCATACAAAAGACTGTTGTAGAAGATACTAGTGTCAAAATCTATGGTATTCCACGAAGTAAAATATTACTTAAGTAGTCTGTAAGAGGGAAAGCAATCTAAAGGATATTACCCTTAGTCTTTGTTCAGAGCATAAGCAAACTGTTAACCAATGAGAGCAAGACAGATACTTCCCCTTTGGGCTGATTCTTCCAAAATTGTCTTGCACAGGGATTCTTCCACCTTTCTTTGAAGCATCTGGTTCAGCTACTGTCAGAGACAAGATAGTAAGCTACATGGATCACTGGTCTGGCAATTCTTATATCTGCATGTTACACATTCTGTGTGCAGCATGCACAGTATTTGTATCTAAAACATCATGCAGTCTCACGTGTTTTTGTCACTCCTGCTCTGCTTCTCTTTATTTGTTGGGTGTTTGGATTTAAGATTCTGTTACAAATATACTGAGATAATGGTAAGTACACTATAAATTAATAAATAAGTCCACATTTTCCAAAATTTATCTGAGCTACTTCAGCATTTCCCTATAAAATTGGCAATAAATGCAATATCTCAGATTCTGTGGTGTGATTAATATTGGCAAATGCGGTATTTTTTTTAATGGTGATCACGGTGTATGAAAGGTATGCTGCATTTTCTAATCAGCCAATCTTATATCTAGGTGACTTTGCAGCACCAAAAAAGCCAAGGCATAGAATAGTTGTTGTTCTGCACAGTATTTCTGAACCACTTCTCTATTTGGTCACATATTTTAAAAAGTTTTCCTTCTAAGGAAGCTTTATCCCATAAAATATTTATATAGTGTTCATTTGAGGTGTTAATTTCTAATTTTCAAATGCAATTAGATATTCTGGAATCAGCATTATTGGTTGCAACAGTAATAATAAATATTATTGATCAGGAATTCATGCCCATGGGCTTCTGATAGCTGACTAAATAACAACATTTTCCAGGCCTGTGGCTTTTATTTAACTACTCTGTTTCACTCTATCCTGAAGTAAAGTCCAACTTTAATGAATAAAACTCTTGGTTTTAATTGGAATCTTTGTATCCTAAGCCTCATTGCCTTGCTGGGGATTTACTTTATTATGTAATGGTACAAAGAGGGTGTTTTGGTAATATAGTCTTGCAGACTAATTCACTGTGAAGATCAGTGGGCACTTTGTTTGCCTCATTTGCTGTATTTTGAGAGACCGATATTAGGCAAAATCCTGCACTCTTTACCCAAGCAAATCTCCAGAGACTTCAGTAGGAGGCTGAGTAAAGAATGCAGGATTTGACACAGTGTGCACAACAAAGCTGCCCAAACTTTATCCCAGGGGTTGGCAACCTTTCAGAAGTGCTGTGCCGAGACTTCATTTATTCACTCTAATTTAAGGTTTCGCTTGGCAGTCATACATTTTAATGTTTTTAGAAGGTCTCTATAAGTCTATAATATATAACTAAACTATTGTTGTATGTAAAGTAAATAAGATTTTTTAAATGTTTAAGAAGCTTCATTTAAAACTAAATTAAAATTCAGAGCCCCCCGGACCGGTGGCCAGGACCCGGTCAGTGTGAGTGCCACTGAAAATCAGCTCGCGGCCGGAGGCGGCACGCGTGCCATAGGTTGCCTACCCCTGCTTTAGCCAATCAAAGGCGTGTATTGGCCTAGTGGCTGGAGCTCAGTGATCTGTAGGCCCAATCCTGCAAAGATTTACCCATGTGTTTAACTCTAAACACATGAGTAGTCCCACTAACTTCAGTAGGATTACTCATATGCATCAAATTAAGTGTGGGGGGGCCTAATTTGCATAAAATGAAGCCTATTGTAGCAATTTTCATCATTATCATGGATGTGTCGCCTGTCATGATTTCAGGTGCCAGTATACATTGTTCCACCTTGATCTGAATGGCCGGGCCTGAAGTCTAATAAATCTCACTTCTTAAATCTTTTTCTGTTACTGCAACCATACAATATTTCCCTCTGTTCAGTATCTGGTTTACAATGGTGCCATGGGGCCAGGCCCATGCTCAAAAGGGGGCCCCAGCCCACTCCACTTGTGCTGCGCCTGGACGAGCTGGCTCCTCTCTACCCCGCTTGCTCCTCTCAGCCAGCTGGCCAGGGCTTCTCTCTGCCCCTAGCCCTGCTTGCCAGCTCCTCCCCACCCCCGATCTCTTCCCCCCCCCCCCCCCGCCCCAGCCCACTGTTTGCTCCTTTCGGCTGGCTAAGGGCTCCTCTCTGCCCCCATCACAAGCAGGCAGCCGCAGGTGGAGCTGGGGACGGAGAGGAGCCCTCACCTGCTGCCACTCTGGGCCACTGACCATCCGTTTTGGGCACCCTGGGGGAGGGGGCCCACCTCTCATTACTGCTCTGCAGAGGTGGCAGGCTGGGGAAACTGCAGGCTGGGGAAGCTTGCATGAGCGGCGGGAGGGGGGCCCCACCACCGCTCATGCAAGAAAACGCCTCCTCCACTGTGAGAACCATTCGCGCCAGGCGGGTAGGACTGGGTGGGGCCCTGGGGGCCAGGGCCACTCTGTGCTTCCAAGCTTTAGCTGTCCTACTCCCTAGCACTGTGCTGGGAGGGAGGATCCCTGCTCTGCACTAGCTCAGCAGGGCATGGGGTAGTGGGTCTGTAGAGGGGGATGCTGGGAAGTGAGGGGTGGGAGGCGCTGGGCAATGGGGGAGGTTTGTGTATTTTGGGGTGCTAGGCAGTGGGGGTCTGTTTGGGGTGCCTTGGGGGTAGTTGGGGGGGGCTGTGGGGAAGGGTACTGGACAGTGGGGGTGGGGGAGATCTGTGCGTGTTGAGGTGCTGGGCAATGGGGTGTCTGTGGGGTACTGGGTGGTTGTGGTGAGCTGAGAATGGGAAGAACACTGGATGGAGGGCATGTTAGGGCACTGTGCATTTGTGAGGGGGTCCTGGGCATAGCTGGTCCAGGAGGTACTGGCTGGGGGGGGGGGCTGTGTGGCGCAGCATGGACCCACCCCCATGGGGAAAGGGCACGCTGGCAGCACAGGTCTGGGCATGCCAGTGTGCATCTGGCAACTGCCGGTTTGTAAACAGTGCCGTCACACTGGGTGGAGCGGGGCTGCCCCCTCCATACCATGCCCCATTGCCCCTGGCCAGCCTCTCACTCCAAGGATCAACCTCCCCACACCATGTTCCATTGCCCCTATAGGGGCCCACAAATATGTTTGGAGCCAGGCCCACAAAAAGTTAATCCAGCCCTGCCTCTGTTTCTTGTGGTTTTAAAATAAGCTTTTGTTTGGCCTTTGTTTTTTCCACAGACTTGTCAAACAGTGGGGCAAACCTGGTTTTCTTGGCTGGAATGTACCAGCCAAATGTAATGCATCGGATCTGAAAAACAGTGCAGAGCAGCTTCCAATATGGTAGGAATTGGATGTATACGTGAAACTCTCTCCAAACCCTTTTTCCCCCCACCTTAAAATATTATTTAACTAAGTCATGAAGGGGCAGCAGAACAGTACTGGCTTCTTACAGAATCCCACTGCCATCCTCCGTGCCAATGATGAGGGCCAATGTGTGGGACATTGATAAGAAGTGGCATGGACCTCTGCCAGCAAAGGCTGTACACCGCAGTATATGCACTGCGTGGATAGGTAACTGGCTATCCCCCGTGGCTGTTTGGGGGAATCTATGTACCATTTATGAATTCTGGTTTGAGATTATGAACTCTCTGTATGTATCTTTATCAAGCTGCAAGCTCCAGTTAGTTAGGGTTACCATATTTCAGCGAGCAAAAAAGAGGACGGGAGGAGCCCCGCCCCTGCCCCTCCCACTTCCCGCCCCCCCTGACCTCCCAACCCTCCCCCCGTTCCTTGTCCCCTGACTACCCCCTCCTGGGACCCCTGCCCCTAACTGCCCCCCAGGACTATCTAAGCCTCCCTGCCTCTTGTCCCCTGACTGCCCCAACCTTTATCCACACCCCCACCCCCAGACAGACCCCTGGGACTCCCACGCCCCATCCAACCACTCCCCACCCCCTGACAGCCCCCCCCAGAACTCCCAACCCATCTAAACCCCTCTGCTCCCTGTCCCCTGACTGCTCCGATCCCTCTCCGCACTCCTGCCCCCTGACAGCCCCCCCCAGAACTCCCAACCCATCTAAACCCCTCTGCTCCCTGTCCCCTGACTGCTCCGATCCCTCTCCCCACCCCTGCCCCCTGACAGCTCCCCCCCAGAACTCCCAGCCCCCTACCCCCCCGCTCCTTGTCCCCTGACTGCCCCCTCCTGGGACCCCTGCTCCTAACTGCCCTCCAGAACCCCACCCCCTACCTAAGACTCCCTGTTCCTTGTCCCCTAACTGCCCCCTCCTAAGACCCCCCCCAACTGCCCACCAGGACCCTACCCCCTACCTGTACCCTGACTGCCCAAAACTTTCTCCACTCCCCCCAAAAAGCCCCCCCCCGTTTCTTGACTGCCCCCTCCAGAACCTCCCTGCCCCTTCTCCTGCCCCCCCTTACCCTGCTGCTCAGAACAGGGTGTTGGGCTCTGTGCGAGCCGGACACGTGGCTGAGCTCCCCAGCACAACAAAACCCGGTCCCTGGCTCTGCACAACAAAACCCGGTCCCTGGTCCGGACCGGGTTGCAGGGGAGAGCTGCCCTTGTATCAGCACAAAGTGCTCTCGCTCCCGTTTTGCTACCCTGCATGGCAGAAACCGCTCCCAGTTGCAAAAGGGGAGGGCTGCACTTTGTGCTGAGACACTTGCTCAGAATGCAGGGCGGAGCTCCTCTCCAGCTGCTCCGGAGTCCAGCCCGGGACTTTCCTGCAGCCCTCCCAGCCGCTCGCTCTGCTGTGCCGGGGGAGGGGGAAATCCCGGACATTGTGAGTGCTTTACAAATTCCCCCCGGACGCTATTTTTAGCACAAAAAGGAGGACATGTCCGGGTAAATCCGGACGAATGGTAACCCAACAGTTAGTTGTAAGGCTAGTTGCCTTCTTTTTACCTCCATGTTGGACTGAAATTCCAACAGGTGGTGATAGAGAGGAATGGAGCCTGCAAGTCTGTCTTGGAAAGAGACAGTCCTTGAGGGGCTATAAGCTAGTGAATAGACCTTGCCTAGACAAAACAATAGGATGGCTGGGGGAAATCTCCAGCAGCAGATCAAAGGAACCGGGTGTTGGTGGTGGAACATATAAACTTGAGGGACTCTTAGACCAGGAAAAGGAAGTTTGGGCAGGAGAGAGAAAAAGATAGGTATGCTTTCATAGCAGGGGTATCCTCTTAGGCCTTGTCTACATTGCCACTTTACAGCGCTGCAACTTTCTCGTTCAGGGGTGTGAAAAAACACATCCCTGAGCATTGCACATTTCAGTGCAGTAAAGTGCCAGTGTAGACCGTGCACCAGCACTGGGAGCTACTCCCTCATGGGGGTGTTTTTTTACAGCACTGGGAGAGCTCTCTCCCAGCACTGGTGCCGTGACTACACAGCCGCATTAAAGCGCTTTAACATTGCTAGTGAAGACCTATCCTTAACTTACTTCTTCCTCGGCTGACCCCACAGATAACAAACCTAGAGGAGGCAGACAGATTCCATGATTCTGAAAAGAGGACATGTGCGGGCAGGGGGAATCCTGGACTCCTCAGAGGACTCTGTTCTAAGCCCAAAGAGTGGTGAGGAAACTGAGGCAGGGAAATGCATACAGGTGTGTTTTATTATTTTGTCTAGATTAGTGTATTTCTTGTGCTATCTTAAGTAAAACGTAATGGTATCTAGAAACCTTTACAAAGCCTATACGTCTGTTTGCTTTTCACTATCACATGTCCTTGAAGAATTAAACAGTAACCCAGAGTGCCCACACAGTTGGGGTTCTGGGACAGAGTGTGCTTCAGATACTGGGAAGACTGAAGGGTGACCACTGATCCTGGGGGCCAAGGGCAGCTGGGCTGCATGGTTCCATTTCCGTGAAGGAGTGACAGACCAAGTATGTGCCCAGGAGACATGTCAGAGAGGCCAAGGGAAGAAACAATACTGCAGTCTACTAAGACCCAGGGAAGCTTAGAGAACACAGGTCCAGTGGACTGGGACCCAACATAGCCTGGTGAGTAGCCAGCAGAGGGAGCATTACTATGTCTGTGTGGGTGAACCCCCTAACTGTCAAGCCACACCCCTTAGAAGGACTGTCGGAGAAGCAAGGCCATCATCCTAAAAGTCTCCTCAGTGCTCTGCTGCTGTAGAGGTGCATGGTTACATTTAAGATAGCTGAGGTCCCATATACCCTCTTCCTGTGCTCCCCCAACCCATTTGCATGCACATTATACAGGGTAAAATGTGCCCTGAGATGCTCATTGTCACCAGTTTACAACCTCACCCTTTAGAGCTCTTACAATCCTTCTTGCCACGATGAATCAAAAGACTGTCTTGGAGCTAATCAATGTTGTCCCTCAACCAGCCAGAGAGAGGGCTTGTGAGACCGACCCATTTTCTAGGGGCTGAGTGACCTACTTTATCATTGCCAGTCAAAAACCAGAACACATAAGCCATCACATAAACCTGCCAACAAAAACTCCTTTATGGTAAGAATCTATAATACCTATGTCTTATAGAATCTTAAGCTAACACACTTTTAAGGTTGTAAGAAAACCATGTGTTTTAAATCAACTAAATACGTAGCTAAGCATTTAAGAGTATGCTTTTTCCCCTTTTAAATACTTAGTTTGATACATGTGTACACGCATACAAATATAAACTGAAAAGCAAACTTCCTGCCGAAACAAATGTTCACACTGAAGTTACAAACTGTTGAAGGAGAGGGTTTAGTCATGGAAATGCTGACACCCATAAACTATACAAATGTTATCACTATGCTACTGCTAGAACTGTATAAGCTCATTTTCTCAACAGGGACTAGACAACGTAAGTAATTTATTTTCTGTACCACAACCTATTTTTTCTTCCTCGTTTTGTTACTATATTTTATATGGTTTTTGTGACACATCATCCTTAATGATGGGGGGGCGGGAAATAGAAGCTGCAAATTTGAAATGGGTTGTTCAAATATGAATTCAGCCCTGTGAATTTAGTTTTACATAGTAATGAAGCACATAAGTCTTGTGCAATTCCCAGACCAAAAAAAAAAAAAGGTGTTAAACTGAAGTAAAGCTTGAGAGAACTTATCAGTAACAAGGGTAAAATATTTTACCAGAACATTCTAGTTCTCAAAAATAAGCATCAGAAACCCAGGGAATTCAGAGTTAAGTCCAAACTTCAATCCCAAACACTCGACAGTGTGAAAAAGCAGTGGGGACATCTCAATAATTTTAACTCTGCCCAGTACCAAGACCAGACTCCATTTTTCCCTTCTTTGCCCCTTTCTTACCTGCTATGTAAAAAATGCTATCTTTGGATTAGAACATTTTCTAAGGGCTTTAAGAAGTTCAGTCATAGGCTGAGGAGTGGATTTGAAGACTGCACCACTACCGGGGATAGGGGAGAGTTGTATTTTTCACAGAAGGATGAATACTGCAGCATCTGCATCCTGTGTACTCTGAAGGTATAACATGGAGACAAGGTTACTACCAGTAGGAGGACGAGACTAGTAGTATGGAAGTGCAGGAGAGGTTCTTTCCTTCCCCCCTAAATATGTGTGTGAAGGGGAGGGAAATTCATCCCTGAATCTTCTCAGAACTAAGAAATATTTTTAGGAGATAATGCCCTTAGTGGGACTTGGTTTCCTCAGGAATAGGGGTTTAGGGAAGCTGAATCGGCTCAAGTAGAAGGGGAAGGATAGTGGTGCTGTTTCTCCTGTGGCCATGGCTGACACAGTCAGTGGAACTGAGCATATGTGTGAGAGGAGTATATTGTGAATGAAGTTGCAGATGGTGTATGCCGGCCCTAGCATGATAGGCAGGAGTCAGGAGAAGATAACAGGAGCAGATATTGAGTAAGGATCTCTGGCTTCTGGGAACAGGGTGCGTAGAACAAAGTAATAATTTATTCAGTAGGTTTAGCCTCTTACTTTTCATGGAATCTCCTCACACACAGCATGATTTTCTGAAATTTCTTATTTGAAATTATCCTATTATTAAGCTTTTTTACTCTGTGGATTGATGGCATATAGTCTCAGTAATTGTTCAACATTTCCTGTTTGAGCTATGTTGGTTAGTGGTGATTTATCTAATAAATCACGATTGATATTGTTTCTGTTCCCTGAAAAGAGGAGCGTGTGAGTGCTTCCAGCATAAATACTGACATGTACACATTTTTTAAAAAATGTTTTCTGCAAATATTTAAACAGGCCACTTTGGAATTAATTTTCTGCAAACATTCATGCCAGTAAAACGTGATTGTTAAATGTCCCCGATAGACCAACACAAGAGGTATGTGTCTGTTACAGCAGTCCCCCTGCTGGATTCCTTTTTCCCCTTCCTTTCGGTTTGTGCTGAGTGGCCGCCTCCCACCCCCAGCCATGGAACTGACCAAAGTCGCAGCCTGGCCCTGCTCATGGAAATGGTTTGTGCAGACTGACTGGAGCCATTGCTCTGCTCAGGGAGGTGGGGGCTTTTTCACTCCTTTGTCTAGCTTCTTTGTTCGGACCCGGCTCAGTATAGGGTGCTCTGCCCAGGTATGCAAGACCTAAAGTGGCCACATAGCTGAGCATATGAGTCATACCTGTGGCTTAGAACATGCCCAGGCATGCCTATGCTTACCTGCAACTTTTCCCTGCCTTCTCTCCTCCCCTGTATCAAGAGGAGCCAATCAAAGTTACTGGCGGGAAACTGCCTGAATTTGCCCTTAAAACCAGACATTTTCTGATCAGACCCCCGGAGAAGGTCCTTGCTTTGCCACCTGGTCTGATTAGCTAGGGGTCTTTGGGGGGCCTTCTCCCTGCTCTAGTTTGTTTTTGAGCGTACCCCTGTTTTTAAACTCCCCTCCCACAAACAACGAATTTATGCCTTGAGATCTCCTGATTATTGTAAGCGAATCGAGTCCTCTCTGCGTCCTCTGATGCTGAAACTGCTGTTCCTGCTGTTGCTTTGGGGATTGGTAAGGAAAAACCTCTTGCACACTCTCCTTGTTCTAGCTGCTGGCTTTCTCAGGCAGACCCAAGCTAACTCCTTGGTCTGTATCTGTAATCTGCTTCTAGCTTCGCGGTGCCTTTGCTGCTAGAAATAAGCCTGCTTGCAGCCACCACTAGTTAACCCCCCCCCCCCCCCCCGAAGCTGTATCCTGGGCACACACCACTCTGCCCTCTGGAACTACTCCTAGTATAAGGTGCACCCATTAGGTTAGATTTAGCCTTTAGTCTAGATAAATTGTAATTTCATTTTGCATAGTTGTGGTGGTTAGGTTTAGAAAATTGCTTGCATTGTACTCTGTAAGTTAGGCTTAAAGAATTGTTGCATTGTGTTTTGTTACTTGCTAATTTGTGTAGTCTTGGTTAAGTTAAATCATAGATAAGATTTTGCTGTGTTCTGTATAATTGTCTCTCTGCTGTTTAAACTTGCAGCCTGTCTGCTCTCTGTGTGTGTGTGTGTGTGTCTCTCTCTCTCTCTTAATCCCTTCCCCCACATGCTCACCCTGCTCCTACTGCTGCCAAATGTCAGTTGTATTACTGAAGTCTAGCATAAAACCCCATTGGTTACCCCTTTTCTCTCTAACACCCCTCACATTTTACATTTACACCACTGTGACACATTTTTACCTAGAGTTGTTGATTATTTAACACATTTTACCCATAACTGTCAGTTGGTTATATGCTGCTGTGACACATCCTTTACATAGAAACTATTAGCTACCTGTTACACTTATACTTCAGTGTTAATTGGTTACCCACTGTATTGTACCCCACTATTGAAACCCCCTATCCTATTTACTAAAAGAACCCCCCCCCAATTGTCTACCTTAACAAACCCCATATCCCTCACTATTAAACTTTCCCTGTTTTTGCATTTTCTTAATAAATTTTATTTTACACCCCACCAGTGCAGTAGTTGTCCCCCAAGATCCCCTACCTGCTGGCAGGGTCAGTATGAACTTGGCTGGAGCAAATTCACCTCCAGTTCTGACAAATATGCCTTTTCCTGTCTCAAAATTGATCCCATGCTCTTGACCTCTTTGTGGTCTTTCAAATAAGTTTTTTATTTGAAAGCCATTTTTGAGAAAAGACAAACAAGTGTCAGTGGAATTTTCAAAACATAATACAGGTTTTCGGGAAAAAAATAATTAGCTTGTCCAAATATCTGAAAGTTGAGCAAAAATTCTCCAGTTGCCACCCACTGCACAGATGACATTTGAAATAGAAAAGACCCTTTTTTGAGAATTTCAGAGGTGAGAGTCAAAGCTGGGCTTGTAATGGAAAGCAAGCCTCAACCTTAACAATGCAGAGACAGTAGCCTCTCCATAATATGACTGTCAGTTCAATTTTTGTCAGTGCAACAAACATAGAATTCAAATAAGTGCTAGCCTAGTATTTGGATGGCAGTTTTAATCTGATGAGCACCCACAGTTATAGTCTTATTAAACTGTTGAAACTGATATTGAAATTCCATGTAAAACACTGCCATCCAGTGGCTACGTTTATAGGCTGTCAAATACATTGGTTGAAAAGAAAAGCTATAGGGATTGTGGCACTTTTTTCTTATGCTGTCATATCACATTGATCTCTGGAATAGAATAGCAATTATAAAAGGAAAATGACCATACTGAGGTTTTTGTGTTCTTTCTAATTTTATGCTTTTGAAATATCAGTTTTTGGTAGTAATTTACTATAATAATAATAATTAATAATGCTTAGCTCTTATACAGCACATTTTATTCATAGATCACAGTGCTTCATAAAGCCTGGGGGAAAAAATCCCTGTTACCTACTTTTCCGTAACTTTGAGATTTGTTGCACATGTCCATTCCACTGTAGGTACGTGTGCACCTTGTGCACAATTGTCAAAGAACTTTTTCCCTCTGCGATACTCCTCAGGGCAGCTCAAGCACCCTGTGCCATCACACACAACTTTCTGGATAGACTCTGATAGAGAGGGGAGGGAGGCAGGTCATGGACTGGACATGTGCAACACATCTGGAAGAACAACAGTTGCAGAAAGGTAGGTAACTTGTTTTTTTTTTCTTCTTCAAGTGATTGTACATGTCCATTCCACTATAGGTGACTCACAAGCAAATTAATGTGGAGGTGGACTCGGAGTGTACATGAACAGCAATTCTAGAACAAACTGTCCAAAACTGACATTGTTCCTGGACTGATGGTAAATTGCATAATGAGTAGCAAATATGTGAACTGATGACCAGGTCGCCACTTTGCAAATGTCTCAAATAAGTACTTGCTCCAGGGAATCTGCTGAACTGCTTTCATGCTAGTCGAATGAGCCAATAATCTAGGAGGTGGCATGACTTTAGCTAACTGGTAGCACAAACAAATGCAAGAGGAAATCCAGGAAGAAATCCTCTGCGTGGAAACCAGTTTACCCTTTACATAATAAATAACTGCATTGATACAGTCCAAGTAGAGAGCTAAAACTCTCCTCACATCCAGCAGAAAGCTTCTCCTTATCTCTGCACGTGAGGGTCTGGGAAGAATGTTGGCAAATAAATAGCCTGATTAACATGGCAATTGAAAACCACCTTTGTCAGGAATTTTGGGTGAGGGCGGAGGTAAACTTTATCCTTATGGAAAACTGTGTAAGGAGGTTCTGAGACCAAGGCTCTCAATTTACCCACTCTCCTTGCTGAGGTAATTGCAACCAGAAATGCTACTTTCAAAGAGAGGTAGAATAGGGAGCAAGTCATGAGAGGTTCAAAAGGTGGCCCCATTAATGTTAGTAACAGGATGAGTTCCCAAAAGGGAAAGAGATTCTTACACCTGTGGGAATAACCTGTCTAACCCTTCTAGAAATCTTATAGTTATGGGTTTGGAAAAAAACAAACTATTACCCACTGGAGGGTGCAAAGCTGAAATAGCTACTAAATGTACTTTAATAGAACTAATGGTCAGACTCTGATGTTTTAGGTGCAACAGATAATTCAAAACATGGTTAATGGAAGCCTGAATTGGAGAGACATGCTTCTGTTGAGACCAGATAGAACATGGCCATGTAAGCATGCCTAGTTAAAGGCTTTCTGCTATTCAGAAGCACTTCCTTGAATGCCTTTCAAGTAAGCTATTTCCATTGGTGTTATCCATGAAGCATCCATGCTGTCAAGTAGAGGGCCTGTAGGTTGTGGTGGAGCAGACAGTCAGGGTCCTGAGATCTCATGTCTGGATCCAACAAGAGAGGCAGAGGAGTTCTCACTAACAACGCCAGTGGGGTTGAGAACCCATGTTGCTGAGGCCATGACAGTGCTATTAGTAATATGAGTCAAGCATGGTTCTGCTTGACCTTGAACAAAACACTGGGTAGAAATGGTATAGTAAGGAGTTCATCCATGATAGCCCAGGTTCTTTGATGGACACTTTCCTGCTATGACTTCTGCCCCTTGAGCAGAACTGATGGCACTTTCTGTGGGCCTTTGTGGCAAATAGATCCACTTGGGGAGTCCCCCACAGCTGGAAAATGGCCATGTCCGGATGTAGTGATCTGCTAACATGTTTAGTCTCCTGGGAGGTAAGCAACTTTGAGGTGAATGGAGTTTGTTATGCAGCACTCCCAAAGTAGAATTGCCTCCTGGCACAGCTGGAATGAACACACCCCTCCCTCTCTCTTTACCTACCGTATCGTTGCTGTGTTGTCTGTTAACGCTAGCAGATTTTCCCCACAATATGCGGACAGAAGTCCGAACAGGCTACATAGATAGCACGGAGGTCCCTGACATTTATATTAGTCCTCAGATCCTGTGAGGACCACAACCTGTGAGTTTGTAAGGTTCCCATGTGTTCTCCCCAACCCAGGGACAAGGTGTCTGTGGCCAGTGTAAGTGTTGGTTGCAGAGAAATGAAGGGAACTCCCAGACAGTCTGAAAGTCTAGCCACCAGTCCAGAGAGGACAAAATTAACTCTGGAACGCAAATTACTAGGTCTAGACAATACAACAGGGGACATAGATAAACATTAGCCATCCCTGAAGCCTTCTGAGGTGTAGGCCCGCGTGTTGTGCTACGTAGGTACATGCTGCCACGTGCCCCAAGAGCCTGAGGGAAGTGTGCACTGTGGAAATGGGATATGCTTTTAGTTCTGTCCGATACCATACCTCAACTTGGAACCTTGACTGAGGCAGAAACACTTTGGCTTTCATGGCATCCATGAGTGCTCCAGTAAACTCTGTCCTTTGCACAGTTTTTAGAAATGATTTGTTGAGATTGAGTAACAGCCCCAGTCCATTGAAGGTGGCCTGGATGATGACTGTCATCCTGGACAGTACTTGAGACTTGGACTGGCCTCTTACTAGCCAGTCATCCAGGATGGATTCCCAGTCTACTCAGATACACAGCTACCACTGCCATGCACTTTGTGAAAATGCAACAGGCTGTGGATAGGTCAAATGGAAGTACTGTGAGTTGGTAGTGGGTTCCATTCACTACAAACCTGCGAAACTTGCAGTGGCTTAGACAGATCTCTGTATGGAAGTAAATGTCCTGTTAGTTGAGGGCAGCATACCAATCCCCTTATTCCAGGAAAGGAATAATGGAAGCTAGGGTAACCATGCAGAACTTTATTTCTTCAGATACTTGTTTAACTTTCTTAGATCTAAAATAGGTCTGAGACCATCTTTTGTTTTGGGAATAAGGAGAAAATGGGAATAAAAGCCCTTCCCCTGAGAATCAGAGAAATGTCCTCTATGGCCTCTGCTAGAAGGAGAGATTGGACCGCCTGCTGAAGAAGGGTCTTGTGAGAGTGGTCCCTGAAGAGGGACAGAGAAAGGGACTGGGAAGGGGGCATAGAAAAAGATGAAGGGAATATCCTAGACCCACTGTGCTTAGGACCCACTGATGCAATGTGATGTGACTACAACCATGGAGGTAGTGGGATGGATGATTGGCAAAGGTACATATAGGAACAGATGGGTTTGTAGGTACTGGTATGTTGCCCTTGACAAACCCGCCAAAATTAGACTGGGCCACTGGTTGAGGGGAACCTACTGCCACAGAAGAGGCGAGGGGAGGTGGTCACCTCCTATAATTCCTGCCCCTTTTTATCAGCAGGTCTTGGGGCCCAGGTATACAGCACTGATATCCGTGAGCCTCCCGGGGCTGGAACTGTTTCCTATTCGTCTCCAGTATGTAGATTCCAAGAAAGGTTACCATAGTTCAGGATCCCAAAAAGAGGACACTGGAGGGGGTAGGAGCGAAGCTGGAAGGGGGTATAGTTGTGGTGCTGGAGGGGATGCCTGGGAGGTACAAGAGGGGGGGAGTGAGTGGAAGGGTGTACAGTTGAAGAAGCAGACTGGAAGACTGCAGCCATGAACGTCTCCTCATACATATGGCAGATGCCATGGATCGAGCTGCTGAGCCTAATACACACACATAATTTTAATTCATGTATCTGCTGTTTTCTACTCTCAAAGGGCATCCTCAATCACTGTAACTTCAGAACCTGAGTCTGTAATGGCATTTTTGTATTTTGAAAGTACCTTGCTTGCCCTTTGAGAACATTTAAAATGTGCTTTCATGTCGGGTTGTCAAGTGCTATGCTTTACTAGACAGACAAGGTGGGTGAGGTAATATCTTTTATTGGACCAACTTCTGTTGGTGAGAGAGACAAGCTTTCGAGCCACACAGAGCTCTTTCTTCTTCAGGTCTCAGAAAAGCACTCAAGTGTCACAGCTAAATACAAGATATAAAGACGGCTTATTTACAGGTGTGGCCAAACTTACTGGCCCTCCAAGCTGCATACGACACTCTTCAAAAGTTCGAGAGCCGGGGCACACCTGCCAGGAGCTGGGGCTCGGGGCTTCAGCCCTGAGCCCCGGTAGGTACACGCCACAGAGCTGAAGCCCCGAGACCCACCTCCCTGCTGGACAGAAGCCTCTATCCCACCACCCCACTGCAAGGCAGATGGCCTGAGCTCGCCCCCTGTCAGTCTGGTAGGTGGAGAATGGAAGGACCTGGGGGGCTTTTGAGCCACTCTTGAACAGTAAAAGAGCCGCATATGGCTCATGAGCCCCAGTTTGGCCAGCCCTGGCTTATTACAACAATTTGTACCCTACTAACTCCCCTTTTTGTTCTATGACTGCAAAAGTATTAATGGGCCACTCTACCTGGAATTGTCCCTTAGAATATGTGCGAACTACTTATGTAAACAATTGGTTTCATTATGCATTTAGCTACATATGTGCATGCATGTGTTTGGCAGGTATTTGGACCCCAGGAGACTGGAAATATCATCAAAGAACAAAACGAGACTACTAATACACCCCACCCAGGAAAGGAAGAATGAAGATGGTGTGATGGGGTTCGGTCACAGAGATCCCCTGGGGACTGTCACCTGATGTGCTGAAATTACCTCTGAGCCCATTTTCCCTGCCAGCTTGGGACTCCAGACATGATAGCCTGCTGCAACATAGACCCAGGGTCTGATCCCCGCCCCCAAAGCTGCAGACTTAACTGAAAGCGGCTCAGCAGGTTACCTGCCTCCAGCACCCAGACACCCTGCTCCCAACGGGAGCAAATAAATAAACCCACATAAATCCATTTTACTCTGTATAAAGCTTATACAGGGTAAATTCATAAATTGTCCACCCTCTATAACACTGATAGAGATATGCACAGCTGTTTGCTCCCATAGACATTAATCACTTACTCTGGGTTTATTAATAAACAAATGTGATTTTATTAAGTATAAAAAGTAGGATTTAAGTGGTTTCAAGTAATCAGAGAGAGAACAAAGTAAGTCACCAAGCAAAATAAAGCAAAAAGATGCAAGTCTAAGCCTAATACATTAAGAAACTGATTACAGGTAATATCTCACCCTCCGAGATGTTCCAATAAGCTTCTCTCACAGACTAGACTCCTTCCTAGTGTGGGCCCAATCCTTTCCTCTGGTACAGTCCTTGTTAGTTCTACCAGGTATCTCAGGAGGTAAGCAGGGGTTTCTCATGACTGGCAGCCCACTTTGTCCTGCTCTACCCCTTTTTATAGCTTTGGCACAAGGCAGGAATCTTTTTTCTGTGCTTGTCCCCACCCCTGCCTTATCAATGGAAAAGTACAAGGATTAAGATAGATTCCAGTATCAGGTGACATGATCACATGTCCTGTGAGACCCCAGCCTCCATTCCTCCAGAAGGAATGTTTGCAAGTAAACAGAGCCATTTACAGTTCATTGATTCTGAAGCACCCTTAATGGCTTCCACTTAATATGTTTCCATTAGTAATACAAGTTTATATCTTATTCTCCTAACTTCAGACACAGAAATAATACATGCAAACAAATAGGATGAATACATGCAGTAGATTATAAGCTTTGTAATGATACCTTACAAGAGATCTTTTGCATAAAGCATATTCCAGTTACATCATATTCACATTCATAAGCATATTTTCATAAAGCATATGGCGTGCAATGTCACAGGTGGGTCCTCCAGGCCTGCCTAGAGAGGCCTCACAGAAGCAGCCAATCAGACCCTAGCAGGCTCAGCTAAAAGGAGACTGGAACCAGAGAGACAAGGAAGCATGCAGGGCCATTCCTAGGCATACACAGCTGGGTAGGGAACCCAAAAATTTGGGGCAGCATTCCCCTCGCTGGCCGCGGCTGGAATCCTCTCATCGCTGGTCCCTCCCCTGCTCTGGGCTCGTAGGCTTCTCCCTGACCCCAACCCTGCTCCCTCCCTCCCTCCCTCCCACCTCAGCCGGCCAGCTGAGGTCTCCGGCTGTGCCGCCCTAGCTTCCGGGAGCCCAAAGAGGCACAGCCCTGGCCCATTGCCACCCAGAGTGGAGTCCCTCCCTGGACCCTGTCTGCCTGCGCTGCTCGGTCTCCGGCAGGGGCCAGGCTAGGGCTAGGATAGGAGGAGTGAAACTTCCATGTGAGTCAGTGGTGGGAGGGAAGAAGGCAGGGGAACTTAAAGTGACAATGTGCTCACTGTCTCTCACACTTCCCTAACACACACACAGTCTCTCTCTCACACAGACTGGCTCTCTCACCCACATACACACACACTCTGTCATGCACACACACGTGCGCACGCACACTTGTATTATTGTTGTTATTACTACTTGATACTTCTTGTCAAAATGTTCATGGTGAGTCAGGAGTGGCTAGGGGCTGCAAGGGGCTGTGGGATCTGGCAAGATGCAGCCTCCATGTGACAGCATGAACCCTATCTTGAGTCACTGCCGCAGCATCTGCTGCGTACAAAGCTCAGTGTGTGTCAGCAATGGGAGGAGGGAGTTCTGGGGGTCCATAGGTGGGGGTGGTGGCTGTGCCACCTTGACACACTGGGGTCAGCAGCACCAGCTGGGGACCGGCTTCAGTGGAGCATAGGAGCACCAGTTTAATAATACTGCGTAGGGCCCCATAAATCCTTAGGACCGCCCTGGAAGCATGCTTCATTCTGGCCAAAGGCATAACCAGAGTTTGTTTCTGGCTGCATTTGCTTAAGTTGAGGTTTCAGGGAGAGCAAGGTCATAAGAACCTGAGGTAAGGGTGAAGCCGAAAGGGGCTAAGTAGGAAGAGGCTCAGGAAGAATCAGCAATTAACTGAAATTGAACAGTGAATAGCTGCTGTTTGTAGTGTCCCTGAGGTGGGCCTGGGTTCCTCTACCAGCCACAGTGGGATAATATAATTGAGAGTATTGTCCTTTGTGCTTTGTTTTTGTCTTTGATAAGAATTAGTTGGATGTGTTATTAGGTTGTGTACCTACACCTGAGCCAAGTAAAGGAGGGTGCCTTTTACAAATGCAAACTTTATATTTTTAAAAACACTTTTTCATACCATCTTAGATGGTAAATATCTTTACAAAAAACAGCATTATCTTTCCATCCATCCTTAGAATGTATTCTGATTGCAAGTCAAAATTATGGCTGTATTTTATATTGACCTGCTGGTATAGGCCTTTATATGCTGCTCCTCATACTAGTATTTATATTAAGCTGTCCTGTGGGCAAGTGGAGCTAGAAAGTCACTACCTGAGATTGTGGAAGATCCTGCAACTGACATTCTGTCTACAATACCATTGTATTTTAGCACAGAGGAAGTCAGAGTACAACCAGCCATTCCCCCCCAATTGCTGTATCTGATCCTCATGTCCTCCTCTGTTTTTGTCTGCCCAATATCACAGGGATGAAGAACCCAAACTCTAAAAGTACTTTTGTTTTCCTTTTTTAAAGAAAAAATATTCACTGACTGCTTGTCTCCTTCTCTGCTGGTGTGAACAGGTGAAACTCCATTAATGACAACAGAACTGTGCTCTTTTGTACCAGTAGAAGTTTTAGCCGACTCTGTCAAAGAGCATGCAATGATTTAGCCATGCTTTGATATGCATTCTTAGCACATATACCATCACTGCTCCTAGTTAGAATGTGTATTAACAATTATATGGATTTTGTTTTATGGATCAATCATTGTTAGAAATTATTACTCTGCATTAAACAGAAGCCACTTTCAAAAATGTCATTATCACAACGGTTAGATCCATCTAAAGATAAATACCAAAGTGGGCCAGTTACATTATGGGTTGCAAACTTTCATTTTAAAAATCAATATTTTTAGATAGAGAAGCACCAAAAATATATTAAACCAGTGGCGTCCCTCGAAACAATTTCAGCAGGATTAGACGACACACCATTAAAATCACCAGTCGTCATAAGATCCTTGTCTACAGTACGCTCCCACTACCACTGCCAATAGGGGAGTTACACCTGTGTTAGCAATAGGGGGAAACTTCTCCATAAAACCCTACTATAGATACAGATAGACTAAGGCCTTGTCTACACTTCAAACTTTGACAGCTATAGCTATGTCAATTAAGGATTGTTTTTTTGCTGGTATAGTTATAGTGGTAATTGCCGTAGGGTGGATGCAATTATGCCAGTATAAAGGTGATTTACATCAGCATAGTTTTTTCCATTCCTATAGAGGAATACCATCTTTATCCCTATATAACTGCATCCACACTTTGGGGTGGGTTGGGGAACTGCTATATAAGGTTAATTCTCTTGTTTGCATAAAAAATATTAAGATAGGTAAATAGTGGCAGGGATCTGCCATTCTGCAGAAATCTAAGTCCTGTCTAGTTTTGATTTATAGAACAAACACCCTACAAAGTACACAATCTATGAGCACAATGCCTGTTCATGAGTTACATTTCAGTCCTCTTACATCCACCACTAGACTCAGGCCATTTCTACACTACCACTTATGTCTGCAAAATTTATTTCATTTGATTAATTAAGTCGATGGGAGAGCTCTCTCCTCTCAGCTTAAAATGGCTTCACTAGATCAGTAGTTCTCAACCAGAGGTACATCTACCCCTGGGGTACTCAGAAGTTTTCCAGAGGGTACATCAACTCATCTAGATATTTGCCTAATTTTACAATAGAATACGTAAAAAGCACTAGCGAAATCAGTATAAACTAAAATTTCATATTGACAATAACTTGTTTATACTGCTCCATATACTGTACACGGAAATGTAAGTACAATATTTATATTTCAATTGATTTATTTTATAATTACATGGTAAAAATGAGAACGTCAGCAATTTTCCAGTAATAGTGTGGCTGGGACACTTTTGTATTTTTGTGTCTGATTTTGTAAGCAAGTAGTTTTTAAGAGAGGTGAAACTTGCGGGGGGGTACTTGAAACAAATCAGACTCCTGAAAGGGGCACAGTAGTCAGGAAAGGTTGAGAGCCCCTGCGCTACAGAGCTTACAGCAGAGCAGAAAAAAACTTGTGGATGCTCAGTACCCACCGGCAGCCCCCCAAATCAGCTCCTTCCCCTCCCTCTTAGCGCCTTCCACCCGCTGCAGATCAGCTGTTCAGCATCATGCAGGAGGCGCTGTGGGGAGGGAGAGGAGGAAGGTAAGGCGTGCTCGGGGGAGGGGTGGAACAGGGTGAAGTGGGAGTGGAGAGAGGTGGGGCTGAGCACCCCCTAGCAACTCATAAAGGTGGTGCCTATGTCTGTACTGTAGCCATAGCCTGCGTCTCCAAGGGATAAAGAAAGCTTTTCATGCCCTTAGTATAGTGGTCACGAACCCGTCAATCGCAATCGACTGGTCAATCCTGGAGACTCTCCCAGTCGATCGTGATCTCCGGCCACGGCGACAAAGGGGGGTTGTGACCCTGCCCAGGAGTTTGGACTGAGTGGGCAGAGTGGTTTGCTGAATATTGTTTGTGTCATGGGGAAGGCAGAACATACAAACTCAGAACAGAGAGAGAGAGAGAGAGAGAGAGACAGTAGCAGAAAGCATTAAAACCAAAGAATAACCTGTGAGTACAGTGTGACCCTGGAAAAAGCTAGAGAGATAGCTTTTGGGTCTACTCACTAAAGAGGCTTCAGGCTGTAAGCTAAGAATCTGCTCTTTTTGTTCTTTGTTCCTCCTGCATTTGGAAAAGCAGGACTTTGTATGTTCCTTGTAAATAAACAAAACTGCATCAAAGAAAATCCCAGACTCCATCAATTTCTACTTCCAACTGGAACATCCCCAGGGCCCTGAACTTGGACTAACCACTTAGATCTAAAATGGGGTATAATGCATTACCAGCATCATCACTTCTTTTCTTCTGAAGAAAGTGAATGATTGGGGCAGGGTGGGGGGGGGGGTTGTTTTGTTTTCTTTGCTTCACTAGTCACTTTGGTTTAGTCTCCTAATCTTGTTCAGAGATCACCTGTTGGTTGCTCTTGTTTTATGTCTCAAGATACAATATACAATAATGACAGGTTTCAGAGTAGCAGCCGTGTTAGTCTGTATCCGCAAAAAGAAGAACAGGAGTACTAGTGGCACCTTAGAGACTAACAAATTTATTAGAGCATAAGCTTTCGTGGACTACAGCCCACTTCTTTGGATGCATAACTTAATCAGAAAAGACAATCCGAGATAACTGCTCTAGAAGCCAAACATGGGCAGTCTGAAAACAAAATAGTATATTACGCATATGTGAGACGGAAGGAAACGGTGGAGTTTAAACTTTGATTGTGCAGGAAAATAAATAAGGTCTGTTGGAATGAACAGCTGCTCATCCAGAAGAGTGGAGTTGAAACAAGGCCAAGAGTCTTATTGCTAAGAGTCACATCACCTCCAGAATAATCAAATTTTAACTTTTAAAATGAATTGGACCACAGCATAAGAAGCAAAGATGGAGAACAATATAGTGGCAATTTCAAGGTGATTGTAGTAGAGAAATGAACATCCCAGTGGAGAATGGATATAGTGGGGGAAGAGATCTGGAATGGGAAACGAAACAGAATGCAAAGACAAAAAAAAACTTGCCTGTGTGTCTATATACCTAAGAGCCAAATCTTGTTAGACTCACTTCCTATTTATTGCAATGGGATTCTTGCAGGATTTGGCCCAACATTTGTATTAGGCACAGTGTACTTCTAGACAGATTAGTAATGGTGTATATGTATAAAGCTTTGTAAAAATGTCTCCATTGGCTCAGTTCATTAAATATGAAGTGGTGATGATTCCAGGGCTAGCTGTGAGGCCTAGTGACAAGGCTCTACCTGCTCCTGTTGCAGTCTGGGTTTCAGTTTCTGGTCCCATTCTGTTGCTCCACCACTTGGCAGGAGCTGGGTGTGCTGCAAATGCACCGTTTTCTCAGCTGCTTGTAAAGGAGGAGCACTTTCCAGCTGCTCAGCATCAATGGGATAGATCAGCAACTTCAGAAAACATTAATAAGTTGTATTTGTTTTGTGATGGTGTCTAGAGGATCAGGGTCCCATTGTGTAAAGCACTGGATAAGCATATAAAAAGAAATGTACCCAACACATGTCATGAAAGGGTTAATATGGGCCTGAGAGCTCAATTAACTTGACTGAGGGCAACTGGAGGGTGGGCCAGGCCTAATTAGAAACAAAGCCCAGCTGGGAAGAGCTGGGTTTTATTTCCATGAAGAGCTGGATGAGCCCAGTGGAAGGGAAGAAATCCAAAGCAGAGATGTTCTCTCTCCCTGGGAAGCAGCCAGAAAGAAGACTAAGGGGAAGGGAGACGAGAAGACAGGCTTCTCTGGGGGTGAGTTGGAGATGAGGGGGCTGACAAGCTGTAACCAGCTCGAATCCCTGTGTAAGGGTTTGAATGTGCTAGTCCCTGGACTGAGGGGTTGATCGAGACACAGTGATTGAGCATATCTGTAATGAGGTGGTAGCCAGCTGGGTTGAAGGCTTTTTTAATATAGGTTTCTGTTGGGGTTTGGTAAAGGGGTCTGTGGCCTTAGGAGGGGTGAACTCTGTAAAGCAGTCCAGGCAGAGCACCAGGACATTCCTATGGCTGGAGTTGTCCAAAGGACTGTGTGGAGAAACCGAGGCAAAGTTGCTGCAGCACTACATCTGACCTGAAGGGGGTGTGCTGGAGTAGCAACTTTGCTCCATGGCCTCTGTCCCAAAGCATTTGCAATCCAAGTGTCCGATAAGACAAAAGATGGAGACAACAAATAGTCAGAGGGCGCACAGGAAACAAAGCGATAGTGCTCGGCAAGATAAACAATGGTCACAGCAAAACAGCTGCCATAGTTGAGTTTTTTGATGTTGTTTTGTAGGCCTCACAGCACAGGAGAATTTTAAGGAGGACAATGAGATAGATGGCTTTGAGAATACTGTGTGAAACATGATCCAATATAGCATTCCCTATGCCACAGATTTCCCGCTGTTAAAATGATTTAATTAATAAAAATGATCAGATTTAGCGCTGTAAACAGTCAAATGTGCAGCTTTATACTCAGTGCACCGTGTTTGATTCATTGGGTCTGTGGGGAGAGGAGGCTGTGCAGTTGCAGCTCCAATCCAGCTGCAGGAACTTTGACATCTATGAGCAGATTACTCATGGCATGGATGAGAAGGGGCACAAAAGGGACACGCAGCAGTGCCATGCTAAGATCAAGGCGCTGAGGCAGGTGTACCAGAGGGCAAGGGAGGCCAACTGTCACTCTGGTGTGGTGCTGAAAACATGCCGCTTCTTCAAGGAGCAGTGACCCCACCTCCACCACCAAGAGCCCTGTGGATACTTCTCGGGGGACTGGAGGCAGCGGCCAGCAGAGTCAACCACGAGGACGAAGAGGTGGATGAGGAGGTCGGGTTGGAGGAGAATGTGGGACAGGTGACAGGCTCATCTGGAGGCGTGGTGAACCAGGACATCTTTTTGACTCCAGAGGGGTCTAGCCAGTGCCAGCAGTCTGGCTCTGGCATAACTGAAGCAGGAGAGGGGAGCTCTGGTAAGTATTCATTTTGCTTTGATAGTGCACGGTTACATAAGGTAGCAGTGTCCTTTATTTTGTTACATGGTGCAGGTGAGAGAAGGGATTGAAATTAACAACACTAGGTACTGTTTGCATCTGCTTCACATTCTCCTGTGCAGCTACACGGTGGGGGCCCTGCAGAAAAGTTTGTTAATGCAAACTGAAATCTCCTGGGGATCCTCCAAAGAGATCTCTTGGAAACTTTCCTGCGGATACTCTGCAATCCTCTGCCGAAGGTTCCTTGGCAGAGTTACTTTGTTTCTTCCCCCATTGTAGGAGACTTTAAGAACATAAGAACGGCCTTACTGGGTCAGACCAAAGGTCCATCTAGCCCAGTATCCTGTCTTCCGACAGTGGCCAGTGCCAGGTGCCCCAGAGGGATTAAACAGAACAGGTAATCCATCCCCTGTCGCTCATTCCCAGCTTCTGGCAAACAGAGGCTAGGAACACCATCCCTGCCCATCCTAGCTAATAGCCATTGATGGACCGATCCTCCATGAATTTATCTAGCTCTTTTTTGAACCCTGTTATGGTCTTGGCCTTCACAGCATCCTCTGGCAAGGAGTTCTACAGATTAACTGTACGTTGTATGAAGAAATACTTGCTTTTATTTGTTTTAAACCTGCTGCCTATTAATTTCATTTGGTGGCTCCTAGTTCTTGTGTTATGAGAAGTAGTAAACAACACTTCCTTATCTACTTTCTCTACACCAGTCATGATTTTATAGACCTCAATCATATCTCCCCTTAGCCGTGTCTTTTCCAAGCTGAAAAGTCCCAGTCTTATTAATCTCTCCTCATACGGAAGCTGTTCCATACCCCTAATAATTTTTGTTGCCCTTTTCTGAACCTTTTCCAATTCCAGTATATCTTATTGTGACTTTGCCGCACCAATCAGCAATTACTTCTGCAGGAACTAAGGCAGCATACAGGCAAGCAGCATATGGACCCAGTCTGAAGCCGCATGCATGCAGGAGATGCACCGTTGCATCTTTGGTTACCCTCAGTAGTGTGATTTCAGCTTCGATAACCCCTGCTTGTGGAAAATGGTGCCAGTATTCAGAATAGTGTCCCTACGCACTTGCACTGATCCTCTTCTGAAACCACCTAGACCTTTTGTCACATCTTGCATCTCCCTCGCCAGAACCAACCTCACCATGTTTAGTGCTCTGGCCGTGCTGTGTGCTTGCCAAGGGAAATTGAGAAAGAGGTGTATGTAACTGCTATGATTCAAGACTGTGAGTGCACACACAATACTGACTGTGTACTGTATTGTTTCTTTTGCTTCTACAGATGTGCCCTTGATAGCATGGCCAGGTGCCCAGTTTTCGACCAGAAAGTCTGATCGAAAAGTGGACCTGACAGTGTCCGGTCAGATCTATTGGCTGGACAATCAAAGTCCGGTTACTGCAGGAGGGAGAGGGGGGGAGTTTCTGGGTCATCACCCGCGCCCGCCCCTACTCAACCAGGGCTGCCGCTTACCTGCTTCGGGCGGCTGCAGCTCCCAGCCCTGGCTCCATAGGCGAGACCCTCCTGATTTGGGTGGGAGGGGAAAAGCAGCGAGTGACGCGGGAGGAGGGAAGAGGAGTGGATGGGGTGGAAGCTTGGGGGAAAAGGCAGGGCAGAAAAGGTTTCGGCACTCCTGCTGGAGTGTCCCGTTTTTAAATATTACCAAGTTGGCAACCCTAGCCTTTGAGGGCCAGTTCCTACACACCAGTGGAGCGCTTCTGTCAGATAAGAAGGCAAATGAGGAGGAATAAGGAGGACATGTTTCGAGAAGTGTTGCGATCATCTGATCATACCGATAGCGAGCACAGAGTGTGGAGAGAGGCAATAAACAAAAGAGTAGAAATCGATAGCCAGAAGAGGAGACAGGGCCAGGAGTAGATAATTCCTGAGACAACCAGCAGGAGACACCGTGCCGGTGAGTCATCGCACCGTTACATTGTTCTACTAAAGTTAGCTTTCTGTATAACAGCAGTGGCATCTGGTCAATGAGGAAATGAAAATTATAGCTAATTTATATTGATCTTTGTAGACAGCTTTCCTAACAAACATGTCCATATATGGTACACTGGGAAAAGGCTATGAATAGACAGATTATTCGGGAGGAATGGAGTTTGATTTGGAAAAGAGGACCAACAAACTCAGTCTGTAGCACAATAAAAGAAAATTTCTTTAAGATATTGTTTCAATGGTACCCAACAAAAGTCAAGTTAAAAAATATACAGACTGAATGGCAATAAATGTTGGAGAAATTGTGGTGAAAGAAGAGATTTTATGCATGTATGATGGACATGTCCAGTCAGAATACTGGGATACAATCCATAACCAAATATCACAAATTGTTGGACATTTATTACCAACTGATCCTTTGGTAATCCTCCTGGGGCTTCCTCGAGGAGATGGTCACACAAAAGAAAATGAAGAATTAATCTCTCATCTGCTAGTAGCTGCTCAGCTACTGATAGCCTCTCACCAGAAAAAGGAAAACTAGCCCAACCATTGAGAAATGCTTCAAAGAAAATGGGAGTTTGTGGTTATGGAAAAATTTTATTAAAGTTAATGTTTAAAATTAAATATACACAAGTTAAGAGGGAAAGTACTGTACATCTGGGTCCAGCTTGAGTTATGAGGGATTACAGGTATCAGATTCAAGGATCACGAGATACATACATATCACATAACCAGCATAGACCCAAATTGGGGTGCGGGAGTTTTTAGAGCGTCAGTGGATAAGTGGGCTCGGGTACACCACCCATGGAATGTATGAAGAGTCCAAGTCAGTATCAGTGTAGCGAATAAGTACATGGGTGGGGTGCATCCCTTGGTTCGTCAGGGAGGGAAGTGGGTTATTTTCCTGGTCGATGGTCTTGATTACTCAACGTGGTATTGATGGTGTCCCGTGATGTGTTCCGTATAGATGTCTCTGGACCACCTGATGGTGTTGGACATTATGAGCCGGGGGTAGCGTCGCCCGACTCCACACCCTCTCAGTACCGGCTCATTGTGGGGGTCCCACAAACCCAGTGCTCCCACGATCAGGGTGTGTATCTGGACCTTGTATCCCAAAAGACAGGTTACCTTTTATTCAGTACTCAAAGTACATTCACCTGCCAAAAAGAAAACTCATCACACGTCAATTTTTTTTGAATATTAACATTTGACCTACCCGGCCTGTTAAATATTGTCTATAGAGATTTCACTCAATTTATTAAAAATCACTAGAAATGACAGTGTTGTAATGATGCTTACTCTGCAATATGGTAACACCCCGTCCAGTAGAAATATCTGACTATAGTCCTGTATAATGTCTCTTTAAACAAAAGCTAACTATTGTAATGGTTCTTTTGGTTCTGATATTTACAGTCAAGGATTTGCAAACTTGTTAATTTCCTAAGTAGATCTAAAAAAATTAAATTAGCATATTATTTACAAGATGAAAGATAGAGATGATGCAGATACAGTACAAGTTACTTGAGTTTTGCTCTAACTTGATCCTTTAAGAAGGCGCATCAAGTATTAAATATATCCCTGGAGGGAGGGGGGAAATATAGAGACCTAGAATTTTTCAAACAGGCCACAAGATGTCCTCACTACTCCAACACAAATCCAGGTAACAGTATTCTGATATGCCAGTGTCACCAGGTGACTGGCCCCTTTAAGAGGGAGCAGGGGCCTGTATACCTGTACTGATAACCCCCCACCCGGCAGCAGGTAAAGAGCAGACACCTATAACAGACACTGGGAACAGTTCCTGCAGGTTGCAGAGAGCTGTTACTTTTGGACCTGTCTCACCCAAGGAACTGCTGAAAGGGGCTTGAGGGAAACAGCTGGGGAAGTTACTGGAGGAACTGGTATGAGCAGAAGTTACGCAGGTCTCCTGGACGACCCTGGACTTGGGGGGGGAAGTATTTGGGCCTGAGAGCCAGAATGGAGGGACAGGGAAAGCAGATGGGACAGGGAGAGCAGACTCTATAGGAGCAGAAATGACTCCAGCAAAGAAGGGCTGAGAATGATCTGTCAAGGCAGGGAGAAGACCAGACTTGGAGGTGGGCGGGGAGGGGAGAAGGGAAGCCCCAGAACTGATCATTGTCTTCTGTTTTAGACCAATAAATTATGCCCTGGGAAAAGGGGCAATTATTGAACAAAAATAAAGCCTGTGTGGAGTTCCTGTAGGAAATGGATGCAGGGCTGCTCCAGAGACACTGTCCAGCAGTGGGTATTTCAGGGTAGGTGCACACAGTCTGCCAGTTACCACTGGCTTTAGCATACAGAAACATGGGGTAGATGTGATCAGAGCAAGTTGAATTATTCATTGTGAATAGTATTTGTAGTGAATTAGCTCTTTGTAAATTATTCACACACCAATCCTGATTTCTGCCAATATATTTGTGTAGATACATGCCAACTGTCTGGACACACAATTGTAAGCCTGCAGTTGTATAAACCATTCATTTTGACTGTTTGCTTCTCAGAATGTGTTGTTGTCGGTAATGTAAATCACATGATATTGTTTGGGTTCTCTGATTAGATGACTAAAATGTTTTATACCAGAAAATGGATGAATAACAAATAATGTACTTCTGCCTCAAATATTCAGTCAAACAATGAATTGTGGTGTTCATGAAACTTTTTAGGGATTAACGAAAACTTTCAGGAAGATTCAGCAGTTGTCAAATACTTATGGTTAAAAAAATAACATGAATAACAGCAAACAAGAGCTGGTGCTTTTATCATTTGTGAGAAGAACAGGAGTACTTGTGGCACCTTAGAGACTAACAAATTTATTTGAGCATAAGCTTTCGTGGGCTACATCCCACTTCTTCAGATGTGAAAGCTTATGCTCAAATAAATTTGTTAGTCTCTAAGGTGCCACAAGTACTCCTGTTCTTTTTGCGGATACAGACTAACACGGCTGCTACTCTGAAACCTATCATTTGTGAGTATTTTTATGAATGGGGCGGGAGGGAGTGTTTTCTAGTAAGCTCTGGTTGCAGGCCTTGATTTTTTTCCCCACCCCCCACTCTATCAAGCACAAAGAGGTCTTTCTAAATGAGATCCAGCCAAAAATGTGTTAACTAACAGTTAGTGTAAAAAGTAACTATGATCCTGCTAAAAGATTCAAATAAGGTGTTATGGGTGATGCAGCATCTATAGCTCAGGTTGCCCAACACTTCCCATTATAAGAGCCTGTTTACAGTTGCTTAAATCTTTGCCAGACTTCAACTGTTTGGGCTGAAAATTTCTATGCCAGGTGTCTGGATTAGGCTGATGTTTTTTGGGGAAGGTTTCCTCAAAAATGGTTCAACTGTTTCCAAGAATGAGATTAGGGGAAAATATGGTGCTTTGCCCAAGTTAATGAATTGGTTGTAGAAACTTTTTTAGAAGCTTTACACCTCCATGCTTTGGAGCAGGGACATGAAATTTGGCAGGGACGGTGCTGTTGCATCAGGGATGTGTCTTTTGCTATTCCTATGAAAAAGTGTCAAAATTTGGCCAATTTATGAGCTTTTGAGCATGTTCAGTAGAGACTTTAGTTTGGCAGCTAAATTCTCTGAAGATTTCATCTGTACTGAGTATGTGCCTTCCCCTTGTAGCATCTCTGTGCTGAACAGGCTGCCCATACGCCATCCTCACAGAGCAAATGTGCATTCTCCATCCTTGGGCTACATTGGCTGAAGAAGACTTCCTCTGCAATTGCTGCTCTGGGCCACTGTGATGCTGGGCACCAGAACTGAGATCAGGGAGTCTCTGCCTGTTCTCTCAGTGCTCCCCTGCTGACACCCAGGCAGTGAGGAGGAGAAGGAAGCAGCCTGACTTACAATGCAGAGAGATGAAGAGTTGGGGGGCTGGAGAGAGGGGCTGGAGGAACTAGAGGGTGTAGAGAAGTAGAGGAGGGGCAACAGTAGTTGGAAAGAAGAGAGAAGTAGTGGGAGACAAGAGCCTGTGCAGGAACAGCAGAAGGGGATGAGAGTTGGATAGGAACAGTGAGGGAAGGAGGTCAGATCTGGAGGGTGGTTATATTAGTGTGGCTGGTGGGAAATAGAAGTAGAGTGAGAGGGTATCAGGAGCCATGGGAGTGCATGGAGGATAGCTGCAGGGGGCATAAGGGAAGGATCAGATGGAAAGGGCAGCAAGACAGAGAAAGTGTAATTAAAGACTGTATTGTAATCCATAGGCACAAAGGGGCTGAATTAAGGTTAAACAGGCAACCTTAATTCTGGCATTTCCTAACTTAAGCACTTAACTTAGTTTTTTGTGTGTATTGCTGACCAATACTGAAAAGATTACTATATGCATTACTTCAGTTGGCTAATTCCTCACCTACAACAGTAAGAGCAATCTGTAGATGATGATCTAAATTCTTGTAGCTCCATAATGGTATAGAATACAGCTTTGAATGCTTTCTGAAGACATGTTGTAAAGTAAGTATTATAACATTATATCCCATTTTATTTATAAAATGAGTCTTGTGATGTATAGTCTATAGAAGTTTAGATAAAATTAGACTGGTACTGGATCAACTGGATGTAAGCAAGGAGATGCTTACATCTAGCTGACCTGTGAGAGGTTCTACCTGTTCCTAAAAGTCCATCTAAGTTTCAGATCCAGTAGGACACTGGAAGGTGTCAGATCTGGTAGGATACACATGCCAAATTCAGAGGTGAAGCTAGAGGGGAGACTAAATGAAAATAACTTTCTGGCCCCCTCAATGTTTTTACCCATTGACAAAATAACCCATGGAACCCATTGCCACAATATATCAGAAGCCAGGAGTTTAGCACAGAACAAAAGAGGATTAGACATTTTTCAGGTTTCTTGCACTTTCCTGTAAAGCAGCTGGCATTGGACACTGTCAGACCCAACACAGTGTACTAGATGGGCCACTGACATCCAGTATGGGAATTCCTATGTTTCTACATAAAATATTACCATCTTAGATTCCCTTAGTCTAAACTGTCCTAGATTTATTTATTTAATTATAATCCTTCCCCCTTACTTCTGAATTGACCCACTGAGCCTAAGTGACTGTACAGGAGTCTACACTGCTGTAACTTACAGGCTACGAAGCCAGAAAGAAAGGACTATAGCAAGAAATGTCACAGGAGAGGGTAAGGAGGTGTTGGTTTAAAGTAGGCCATCCTCTGTTTTTAATTGACACTCTTAAAACCTTCTTTTGGCTCCTTGACATGTTACTTAAAACAACTTGCCTCAAGTATTCACTTATACATTGGAGTCTGTGAGTAGGGAGTCTAATTTATACCACCTTGCACATCACTTCAGGGTTAGACTAGAAGTGAAGGATTGCACTAATTAGATTTGCTTAGGCAATCCTAAAACCAATTCACAAACACAAAAATTGAGCAATCTTCTATTTTAGACAAGTCACTCACAGCTAAGCAAAGAACCTCAGGATATATATATAATATAGATTATAGGCAGACTATAATATATAGTCACTATCCGTGTTTCTGGGAGACATGGATCAATTCTTTACTCACTCAGCATGACCTTTACAGTATTAAAAAATAGATTTAGGTATTCTGGAAAAGGAAAGGGACTACTTAGTGATATTACCAATATTTTTACAGATGTTTAGATCAGAATAATCGTTTTATAATTTGGAATAAAATTCAGGACTACCTGCTCTGTTTGTGTCCAATGTCAGTTTCTTGAATCTACATATTTAAAATGAATGATGGAAAAAATCAACCAAAATTCAACTAGTCACAGGGAATTATCTAAATATGACTGAGCAAGCATTATTTAGGAAGTGAAAAGGCCTCATGTTCCATACAGCAATTATCTTGATTGTTCTTTTAAATAAAATTATGGTTACAACTAGGGCTGTCAATTAATTGCAGTTAACTCATGCATTAACTCAAAAAAATTAATTGCAATTAAAAAAATTAATCACAATTAATCGCACTGTTAAACAATAGAATACCAATTGAAATTTATTCAATATTTTCGGATGTTTTTCTACATTTTCAAATATATTGATTTCTATTACAACACAGAATATAAAGTGTACAGTGCTCACTTTATATTTTTTTATTACAAATATTTGCACTATAAAAATGATAAAAGAAATAGTATCTTTCAATTCACCTCATACAAGTACTGTAATGCAATCTCTTTATCATGACAGTGCAACTTACAAATGTAGATTTTTTTTTTGTTACATAACTGTTTTGTTTTTGAGAGCAACATAAAACTTTAGAGCCTACAAGTCCACTCAGTCCTATTTGTTCAGCCAAACACTAAGACAAACAAGTTTGTTTACATTTACAGGAGATGCTGCCGCTTGCTTCTTATTTACAATGTCACCTGAAAGTAAGAACAGGCGTTCACATGGCACTCGACAGCCCTAGTTACATCATGTCCAAGTTATCTTCAGTGGATGATTTTACAAAGTCAGAGTTAATCACTTTATTCCAGGAAGGAGACAGTCAGAAGTTGTATTTATAATGCTGCTTTGGAACTGAAAGATGTAATTTCTCATACATCTGTATTCTAGTATACTCTATTCCTGCCTGAATTCCAAGGATCACAGAAGATTCCTTGTGGGTGCTGTCAAGTATTCTGGGTCAGTAGACATCCACCTGAGTTGAGTGAGATGAAATTGTTTTAAAGAATCCTGGGAGTATTGTTGGTATCAAAGAAACCAAATCCAGACCACAAAACTAAAGCAACCCATAGCAACCAGAGGCCAGAGCCTCACCTGGTGTAAAGCAGAGTACCTCTACAGACTTCATTGAAACTACAACAATTTATAGCAGCTGAGGTTCTGCCCCAAGGAATTTGAAACCTGAGCTTCCGTTGACAAACAGTTTAATTGGCAAACCCAGATTCCATACTCCAAATGGTTCCCACAGTTTGAAAAAGGATGTGAATTTGTCCACGTTCTCTCGCCACCAGTCAGTCTTTAGTGGATCCAGGTCATGTGTATTCTTAATCTGTTCTTACTATGGCAAGTCTATAACAAGTGCCGGTCTGCAGAATATGTACGAAATACATGTCTTGTAAAGATGATCTTGAATTTCATCAGAATCAGCAAAAAAAAAAAAAAAAAGAAAAGAAAAAAAATCAAACAATCACTTAGTGTCTAAAAAATTAATCCATTTTTCACTCAAACTTAGCAGGAACTGTTTGTCCTTTAGCCAGACCGGCCTACAGAAAATGCTTGTGAACTGCTTCCTTCAGAAATTGTTACTGCATTTTCATAAGCAAATAGGAACAGTTGTATATAAAAGCAGAATGTTGGAAGGAGTTTTCTTTTTTTCCAATTAGGTATGAGCTGTGTGGTGAGCAAAGTCATATCCATCTTTAAAGCCTTTGGGAAGTTTTATTAATGAACTCCTACTGAGGCTCACGTTCTTTAAGGTCCTATACTTTAAATACAGACACTTTATTCATAGAATCGCAGCAGAAAATAAATGTCACTTAGATGGAAATCTGATCATAATTAAATCACTCAGAAAACTTCACTTTATCCAAGCTAACATTGCCCTGTTTCTTAAGGGGTTTTTATTAAGTTCTTGTATTAACTATATTGGATCTACTAAGGATAATGCAGCCTACTGTAGCCATTGCATCTTCCTTCTGGTATAGTTAGATAATGTCATTTTGTTACTGAGCTAAGCTGCTGGTTAATATAAGGAAGAATGTGACAGGGTAGTGGTGATATGGTTCAGCCCATCCCCATCACATGGCACAGTCCTCTAAGATTTTGGGAGGTTGTATATATCCAACAACTAGGAGATATTGGGAGAGAGGAAACACTCCCGTGAATAAAAATAGCGTTTGGGAGGAAATCCTATTAACTGTTTCTTAACAGCCTGGAACCAGGAGCCTTGCAGAGTGGACAGGCCAGGGCTCCCCTCATTTCCAACCAATTGGGATGAGCTTTAGGAAGGGACCCAGCAGATATGCTGTCTCCTTCCTCATTGCAGCAAGTCACTAGCAAAAGAATGACAGCCTGCTGAGTCCTCTGAGGACTGATTTTTTGGGGGAGGGGTGGGTAGCCGAAGAAGAAACTAGCTAAGTTACACACCCTCCCTGGAGGAGAAGTGAGGGACTCCTGCCTTAAAGAAAAGCGACAGAAGGAGAGTCTTAACCACAACCCAGCTCAAGGAGGAAGGGTCAGAAGACACCTGTGTTAAAATGGGAAATAAGGACTATTTGAAATACAGCCCAGCTGGTGGCGGGGAGGCTGGGAGCAGCTTTGAGGAAGCTCCTCAGTAGCTGGCTGGAGAGAAGCCACAAGGAGCCACAAATCCTTGGAGGGAATAGTAGCATTCACAGACTTAGGGAGGATACTGACAAGCAGGGAAAAGGTGGCAGCAGCCCAGGGAAGTGGTGAAGGGACTGAAGAAACAGTCCTTAGCTGCCTAAAACAGGGTCCCTGAGCTGAAACCCTTACCACTTCCCCCAGACCAAGAGGGAAAGTACAGGCTTCAAGATTGAAAGAGGCCATAAATGATGCATCCCAGATGACTAAGGGCTGTCCCAGAGATCACTAGACTTTAGAGTTTCCTATTTTGGGACTTTTCTGTTGACCTCAGAAAGGAACTGTATCAAGAGGTGACCTTGCTGGAGACCTAGGCCGTGGAAGCGACAGACGATTGCAGAACCAGGTGGTGATAGCATGAAAGAACCCCTGAAACACTGCCTCCTGGCATGAAAGGATGTCTGGTGGTGAGTACAAACCAAAACAAAGACTGACTAATGAATTCAAGTGTTGTTGATGAAAGTCACTTGAACAGGACCTGTAGTCTGAGTTCCTGAAGAAGTCACTATCGAGCTGAAGAAGTAGTCCAGGATGCTCAATTAAACCTCAGCAACTGAAATAGCTTAAAGTATCAGGGGGTATCCATGCATGTGAAGAAGTGGGTTTTTTACCCATGAAAGCTTATGCCCAAATAAATCTGTCAGTCTTTAAGGTGCCCCCGGACTCCTCATTGTTTTTGTGAAATAGGCTTGTTAATGTAGGAACATGAACAAGATCTGTGCTGGAGAACTGTTAATTTCTTGAGACAAAATAATGAGTAATATGGGCTCATAGGACTTCAGAATCATAGAAATGTAGGGCTGGAAGGGACCTTGAAGTCATCAAGTATAGCCCTCTGCAGTGAGGCACGACCAAGTAAACCTAGATCATCCCTGACAGGTGTGTCCAACCTGGTCTTGAAAACCTCTAGTGATGAGGCTTCTACAACTACATGCTGATCATTAATTTGCACTCAGATAAATCTAAGGATTATTGGGTCAACTGAGAGTTGTCATCTAGATTAGTGACTTTACATCACAGTTGTCGAACATTGACTTTGTGATGCTCTTCCCAAAAACGTAGAAAAAAGTGGTTGTTTCAGAATGAAATCTCAGTCCTTGACATCTTGAAATAACTCAACTGTAGTGACTTCAGTTTTATGTATGTCTATGATACTCAGCCAGTTATAGTTAGTGATGAGAATTAAGAGGCTGCTCTTGCAACGCTTACTCACCTCATTGAAATCAATGATTCCCTTACTGAAATCAGAGATTATTTATATCAGGACTAGTAGTACACACAAAGACTGAAGGAATGGTCTTTAATCAATTAATGTTTTGAAAGCACCTTCACCCCCTACGAGAGCAATTTTTTATAGTATTCTTATTGCCATCTTTCAATGGGCAAAAGCATAATAGCTATCTATGCTAAACATGTATTGATCAATGCCTGATTAGAGTGTAAATATATAAAGGCATTGGGTATTTACTGATACAAACCTGAGAAGGAGAAAGTGTTAGTCAGATTCTGAGGATGCCCAGACAAACCCATGTTCATGTTCAACCAAAAATAGCAAATGTAAGGATCTGTCATACTACAGTTACAACAATATGTTTAACACTCTCATCTGACCCATTTATATTAGCCTGGTGTCCACACAGCAACTTTTACACAACACAGCAAATTGATATAATTTCCACCCTAAAGAACAAGATTCAACAACTGTGATGTGAAGTCAATAATCTAGCTGACATGCTTCCTTGATTGACCCAATGGTTCTTAGGTTTATCTCAGTGCAAATTAATGATAAGCATGTAGTTTGTGTCCTGTAGTGGAAAGTTCTTGTCTTTCAGTTTACAAAGTGAAAGCTTGAAGACAAGTATTACTTAGGATTAAATTGTTAATCTTTTTAAAATGATATGAAATACACACATACAAGGACCCGTAATCCTTTGCTTGCATAATTTCAAAATCTTGAGAGTTTAATTCCTATTAGATTCCAGATGAGGGAGCACAGCCCTTTAACTCATTTGTGGCTGGTAGACTCGGTTTATGTTTTAAGAATTTCAGTTATACTCCTCATCTGGCTGAGCTGGAATGCCTTGAGGGGGACATGCAAGGGACACAAGATCTCTTAAAAGAGTGCAACATGCTCCCCTCCACACCATCTCAGCTCTGTTGGCCAGTTTAAGATGGGCTAGTGTTATTCTTCTGCTCTATCCTCACCCCATTTTGGGTGTCTAGAGTCATCAGTGGTGTTCAGACTCTTTCGCTCCTTGTGCTCAGAGGGCATAAAGACTCTGACAATGGCCTTCTCCCCTGCAAAAATATGTGGGTGGGGAGGGTGAAATCATCTTGTGCCCTCTTTCTCCATTACTCAGGTGCACAGGACAGGTGTGGTGTGTGGAAGTAAGACACTGATATCAGATGGCAAATACTGGCCGCCAGTCTCTGATGTTTAGGGGAAGTTATATGAATGTGTGAGCTGGGATAGTGATTTGTTCTAAACTTGTTATTTTTCTGTAGAAATTACTGAACTAAAACTTCCACGTGTATGCACGTTGGCGCATTTATGGATGGAGTTAAAACTGAACATTGCTGGTGTTCAGGAAAAATGACACAAAATAGAAAAAGAGCAAAAGCAGAAGGACAAATATAATCTGGAGACACAAAGGAATTGTTAATTAATGAGGTTAACGGAAATTCTTAAAATTTAGATATAAATCCAGATGGAATAGGGGAGAAGAAAAAAGGTTGAAGAGTAAGAACCATTTTTGATTGTTTTAATGTAATTAGAGCATGAAAGTGTGGAAATGTTAAGGAGCTAATTAAACATGGACATAGTTATTGGCAGAGCCAAAAAATATGAAAGCAAGAGTTCTTAAAGAATTAGCATATGAAATTGTTAAATGACTTGCCAGCTCTCTGTTGGTTTCTTTTAATATAGCATTTTTTTGAACAGTTCTCAAAGGAGGATTTCAAAGCATGACACTGAAACTGCATTGGTTCTTGTATTTCCTGAACCAGATTTTCCCTCCTTAATTGGAACTTGCAAGGTTTAATATCTTCATAAATGTTGCAGAGGGATAATTAAATTGTTTGAATTTGCAGACAGTACCGAGTTAGGAAGAATTTGCAAACATGCTGGAGGAGAAAGAGTGACAAAATGTTCCAGAGAGAAATGAAAGAAAGAAAGAAAGAAATGAAGAAAAACATTAATCTCATTCTACTGATATGTGCCATTGGGCAAATTCTGCTCCCCACCCTCACCTCTCCGGCTGCATAAGCTTCTTTGGTGGAGGAAGTGGTTGGCCCCCTGCAGAGTAACACACATGGGACTGGAGAGGATGGGCCATTGACAGACTGGAGGATGGGAGGGCAGGGTATCTAATGCTTAGTGGAGCCTCCAGTCCTCGCTCCTGCAGGGTGGCCAGCCATTAGGTTGCTATAGCTTCCATGGATAGGCTGAGCTGCTCCATGGCTTGAAGAAGAAGAGTCGTTTTTCCTTTCCCTAGGTGCATCTACCTGGGGCTCGGTTGAGAACTTGCTCTTCAGAGAATATTGACACTAGGCCAAATCCCAAAGCACTTTACAATTAAGATCCTGAATTGAAGGAAGGGTATAATGCATTCTGGATTTGACAAATGTGAAATAAGATGTCAAATTACACTTATATACCATGATAAACTAATGTCACTACTACATGTCTGATGAGTAAAGGAAATCAGCTCAGCTGGAAATGTCTCAGCTATGGGTCCTGTGTAGCTCATACGAAAATACAAACCTGCTGAGTTTATTGTACAACCCTTCAAACTTTGCCCTACCAACCTACATTCAAGTACACAAGCCATATCCTGAGATGTGCCTGAGTTACACTTGGTTTTCTGGTACCTTTCCATATCTCCCTCCCAATAACTCTAGTGGTAGCCAGGATACAGTTTGGTCTCTGGCCCAGTTTAGACTAGCCTCAGCCCTGATCTCATTTGTACTAGCTGGAATACCTCTCTGTCATAAAGTGCATTCTGGCTATGACAGTGGTTCTAACTATGCATGCGTTAAGCTAGAAGGGGATCAGGGCCTGGCTTAGAGCCAGCTATACCAGTGTTACACCACTTCGGCATTCACTTACGCCAAGGCAACCCTGGTTTGCTCTTTAGCGTCCCAAAGGGGATAGAAAGATGGCTTAGAATGGTGCAGAGATGACACAGCCAGGTCCAGGATCTGGTCCATGATATCATCATCAATAATGGGTTTTGCTTCTTCTGAAGAAGCGACTTTCTTGCAATTTTAAAAAACTTTCTTGAGCTAAACAATGTTCCCAACTTCACACTCACAATGTAAAGTATGTAATACACATACTTGCAGAAATGAGAAGGGAGCCGAAAATAGTAACCAACGCTGGTAGAGAAAAGGATGGGGCTGTTGTCGTAGGCAGGCTGTTGGGCTCAGAGTGCAGATCCATGGCTGCCCAGCACACAGACACTTGGGGGACTGCATGCTTGTCTGCTGGCTGTTTGTGTCTGGGTTCTGAGCCACAGCAGCAGGGCATTTAAGACACCGAGGTTACAGGCAGCTGTTGACACAACCTCTTACTGGTCTGGGTTGAACCCCAAATCATGACAGGGGCATACACTTCCAAATTTCACCTACAATCCCAGTTCCTACTAGTTGTGGCACCACTCTGTAAATTGGGAAGATCATACTTTTGTCTGAGTCTTGCTTTTGTCAGCTGAGGAGAATTTTTTTAAACATCATCATTAAGCCTGGCCAATGTCAACTGGCTCATTATATCTATCTCTGAGCTGGAGTTGGTCAGAAATCTTCCTATTAAATTATTTCTCCACCCCCTCATTGGACAATGCCAACTTATCAACACTGAAGTGTTCTCCAAGAACATGTTGACTTGTGTCAGAAATTCTGATGGAAGCCAGGTAGGTTTCCTGGCAGCCTGCTGGGGCACCAGGCAGCTCAGAGAGCCTCAGAAATGTTTAGAAAAGGCCAAAGGTAAATGTCATTTTGACTCTTTCTAACGGATATTTCAGAATTCCTGTTCCATGGGAAATTTTGAAAGTTCAAATTTATGGTCAGGTCTAGAATTTTGTTTGTTGTTTTAATTTCAGAATTCCCTGCAGAAAGGGGGTCCCAATTTCTGGCTAGCTCTCCTCAGAGCTAGTGTGTCAGGCTGTCTGCAGAGAGAAGCACACATCACATCACCTGGTTTGCATTTTGAATTTTATCTTCACAACCATGAAGGAGGGAGACTTAGTGTTTTTAACATGAAAGCATGGATTCTGTACCACACAGCAGCAGCCATCAGGGGAAAGAACTGAGTCACTGATTGAACCAGCCCACTGTCACTCTTGAATTACAGAGTGTCATAAACTGTCTTCTATTTCAAGCTTTGGGCAATTAGTAGAAGTTGAACCCATCGTCATGGATCACAGGCTATCTGCAGGCAGGACAATGCAATCCTCCCAGCTTGCTCCTTCAAGATCTGACTAAAATATAGTGCTGAATCATTCAGCCCTTCCTTGGATAAAGCACATATAGCACAGCCAGCTTGATTCTCTGCATTGCCGTCATAGAGGTTCAGGCGCTATGAAGTAACTACTCTGAAGTCCCAGAGCAGACTTGCGGCAGAGCTGACATCCCTAGCTCTCAGGGGGAGGATGCTGATTGCATCACTCTAGTTCACCTGGCAGACAAATCATGCTCCCAAGAACTGTGTCTTTCAACATTACACAGTGCTGTAAGGCGCGGGTTTGAACAGTGCTGTAAGGTGAGAGAAATACTGACAAAGACAGCTTAAGGATTTGTCTACACAGGGAGATTTACTGACATTATACTGCTCTAATTATGCCATTATAACTCCCTCCGGACACTCTTATTACAGAATAAAAGTACCTTTTTCCAGTGTAGCTTATACCACTTCCAAAGCAATGTAAGCTAAAGCATAAGCTCTCGACTGGACTTTGGACTACAGCAATACAGGATATCTGGGCAAGAAGCCTTTAGCAATTAGGAATCTCCAACCAGTACTGAACTCTGCAGGGTGTCTCCTCAGCAACTCTGGCTCATCAGACCTGTCCTCAACTCCGTACACTGGCTTCTCATAGAATATAAACTCAAGTTCAAAGTCTTGGCCCTTATCTTCAAGGTGCTCAATGGCCTGGGCCCAGGATAGCTAAACAATCACTAAACAATCACCCAGAGCTTCTGTTTACCTAGCTGGGTCTACGCTGGGGGGTAAGTCAGTTTAATTACGCTGCTCCAGGGTGTGAAATGTTGTGTTAATTTAAATTTAAAGCAGAGACCAGGGCTAGGTGAGATCTGGTCTCTTTTTTTTGTTATGGCTGCTCTAGTTTTAGGGGCTGGATTTGGTTTCTTCAAGGGGAGCTTTTCCCCCCAGAGTCTTTAAAACAACTTTCTTGTCTCACTCAACTCAGGTAGATGTCTACTGACTTGGGCGCACCCATGAGGAATCTTCTATGATCCCTGGAACTTAGGCAGGGATGAAGTACAGAAGTATGAGAAATGACCGTGAATCTCTTTCAGTTCCAAAGCTGCATTATAGATATTATAACTTCCTGCTGTGTCCTTCTAGAAATAAAATAATTCACTCTGAACTTGACCCCAATAGATTTTACAACTTGAAGATGTTACTATAACTCTCTTTTAAAAGAATAAAAGAGATAATTGCTGTATGCAGCATGAGACCTTTGGAGGGCCCTGCTCCTACTGCTGTTGACATCAAAGGGAGCTCTTACACTCTTTCAAATGTAGTGGGATAGGTCCCCATGTCTGTTGGAATGGCTTCATGAAAATATTTTTTGGAAAAACTGTATACTTTAAAAATTAACCAAGAACATGATTAACAATTATAAACTTGGGATTTAGTTATAGAAGAATGCTCTTTAACCAGCTTGTCAAGCAAGTGCTTGGGGTGACCACTCCGGAGAGGGGTGGCACGTCCAGCTATTCGGCGGCAATTCGGCGGACGGTCCCTCACTCCGGCTCGGAGCGAAGGACCTCCCACCGAATTGCCGCCGCAGATTGCAATCACGATCGCGGCTTCTTTTTTTTTTTTTTTGGCTGCTTGGGGCAGCCAAAACCCTGGAGCCGGCCCTGTCTTTAACAAAACTCTAACTCTGCCACTACAAAGTAGCAAAAGGAGAAGAAAAATGAAAAAGTGTTAGGTAAAAACAAACCCTACACATCATTGTTTTATTTTTGGGAAAGAAAAAAGGGGGAGAGGGTAGAAGAAAGGGAGGGAAATGGAAATTTTTAAAATTCAGAATTTTTAAAGCAAATATTTTCCTTAATAAAAATCCATGTCAAACCCTGCATAATGGAAATCACATTGAATGACCATAAACATTTTTTCCCGTCTCCCACTAATTAGAATTCAGCTTGGTTCTTTTAGGGCCTGATCCTCTGTCCAGTGAAGTCAATGGGAGTCTTTTCATTCATTTAAATGAGTTTGGGATTAAGCCCTCTAGGTCCTACTTCCTGTCCTTTATTAAGCCATCCTAGTTACTCTAAAAAACATAATTTCTCATGTCTCAAATTTTCCTAAAGAAATCAAGGCACTCAATCAGTTTTATTAGATCACATATGATTTGTATTTTGCAACTACAAGGAAAAAAACATGTACAATCTAAAACAACAGCAACATACATATAATACATGAACTTCATAAAAACTCTCTTCTTCAGCACGATGCTAAAAAAGGCAAAAATTGCCACTGATTTAATTCCTACTGGAGATTGAGAGAATACTAAAAACATTATCTCTTGAAAGCAACAGCGAGTCCTGTGGCACCTTTAAGACTAACAGATGTATTGGAGCATAAGCTTTCGTGGGTGAATGCCCACCATCTTTTGAGAGGTTAAAAAGCTTTTTTATGCAAAAGGGATAAAATCCAGCATGCGCTCAGAAGATGGAAAATTCTACATTCCAGAAGATCATGGATGCGTGCAGATTTTAGACCAAAAATTGTGAAAAGCAGTTCATGCTCTTCTACTGCCAGAAGAAACACACACTTCAGCATGCAAGAAAGAGGCCAAGATAGAATTTTGGATAATTAAGAGTCTCCTAAAAAATTATTTTGAACAATATCCAAAATTTGGCCCCTAAACTGACCTTAGGCCCTATAGAGCATCTGCAATATTTTTAGAACTAAAAATTCTTAGCGCTGGGGCAACTCTGTTCCCACCATGTAAGTAAGTTAAAGAGGCCACCCCTTGAGCAGAGTTTAAGGTCTTTTGTTTTAAATCTTTATGATAGGGGGACCAATGACCCAAATAATGGAACTTTATCCGCAAATAAGTGAAAGCCATGACTTGTTCTACAAAATGGCCTTCTATCTTCCAGAGGGTTCTTCCCAAAAATCTTGGACTTGTTATAATTAAGAACCAGGTCTTGAGAGTTACAATATGAGGAAAAATGAGATAATAACCAGTGGAGGACTCTTGGAGCTTGTGATTAAAAACAACCATGTCATCTGCATATAACACTAAGACAGATTTACACTTAATTTGCATCAGAGAAAAATTATCTTCCTTTAAACCATCTACCACATCATTAATATATAAATAGAAGGCATTCCTGGTGTACTCTTGTAGAGATAAGGAGAACGGACTCAGTACATTCTTCATTGACTTTGGTTTGTATGCTAGCTATATTGCCCTGATGTAAAGCCTCCAAAATACGCAGAAGTCTTATATCAATACCCATCTGTCTTAATTTTGCTCAAAGTTTATCTCTGTTAATAGACTTAAATGCCATCTTTACATCTATGAACGCAGCATACAGTCTAGTACCCTTAACCCAACATATCTATAACTCATATAGGACAAAATAAAACAAATAGCAAGTGTGGCTCTGCCAGCCCTAGAACTGGACTGCTCATGGTGTAACAAATTATCCTTTAAAACCCATATTTCAAGTTTAGATAGTAAAAATCTGGAATACATTTTCCCTGTCACATCTAACAGATTAATATGTCTATATGAAGCAGGATTCCTTCTGTCCCCTTTTTAAAAAATAGAAATTATAATACTAAACTTCCAGCCAGATGGAATTCATCCCACGTGATTGATGACAGTAAATAAATTAGTCAAGACTGGGAACCACCAATCAAGATTCTCCTGAAAAATTCCACAGGAAGAAAAATTTTTCCTGGAGCTTTTTTCTGTCATTGGGTTAAAATAAATAATTGAACTTCTCTGCCTGTTACCAGAGACCAGAGTGGTAAATCAAAAAGGGGATTCCTCATTACATCAGCTGTGCTAGAACTAGATAAAAAAGAAGCTGGTTTGGAGGAATCATTGTACCAAAAAAAAACCAGAATATCTTACATTTTTGTGGGAGGATTTTGAAGAAGCCGCTAAAGCTAAAAATTCTTTCACGTTTTGGAAGATAATAGCCTTAGGCTCAGGCAGATATACTTTATCTGAGGAACCCCAAATTAATGATAAAGCCTGTATAGCACATTTTGGCCAGGTTTTAATATCAAGGCATCTAATTGGATATATTATTAATATTGAGAATACCTGTCAGAGTGAAATAGGATTCCTTAAGTATCACTTACACTTATTCTTCTTAGCAGCTTAGACTTTTCATTTCCCTCACAGTATTCCTGCAGTGGCATAAAATGGTGACATCCAACTATGACATATGTCCTGAGACACAATCATGAAATATTTCTATGTAGCTATTTTATAAAATACAAGACAATAGTTTTAAAAGTGTATTTGTGTGACCACAAATAGGTGGTGCTAAAGCTGTGCTGACAAGAAAGTAGACGTGATACTTACATCAAAAAAATCCCATTACTTTCTATCTACTGCCTAGTACTTTTTCCCCCCTGCTGATTATGGACAAATTTTAGTAGTGACTGGGTTTGATTTGAGAAATGCTGTACATGTATTGATATGAATTTTATTTCTAACCGTGTGCCAGACTCTCTATTGATTTCTCATCATTCTGTTCTCTCTTTCTGACTCCTCCACTTGAACAATGTAATGAATTTTAAAGACTACAAACGAGGTGGGTAATGCAGCAAATGTTTCTGATATGAAAGAGAGTTTTTAAAAAAAAAAAACACCAGTGAGAGCTCCTTGCAGACTGTCACTGAAATGATATTTCGGACAGATGGACAGATTGTGAGGGCTAAAGATATGTATTTGCAGCTAATTTATTCACTAACATTTGTATTGCAGAAGTAGGGCAGCAATACAATTAAAACATAAAAAATGTTAACAGTCCGAATAACTCTTAGCCTCGTGTTTCTTCCTTCTAAAGAGCTTTATAAGTAACTTCTTCCTTCCAACACAATCTTACTTGTCTTGTTCTCAGACATTAATTCAGCACTTAATATTAGCCATACAGCTGCTTCCTTTGCTCTAAAAAGAAGCTGCCATGGGTTGAACAGTAAACTCTGGAACTTGGCAGGAGGCTAATGCTGTAATTTAGCCAATTTCTAGCAAAATACTGTTCTGTTGGGTTTCTCGCTTTAAAAAAATAAAGACGTGTGGTCACATTCCACTTTATCTTGTTGAAGAGACACTTCCTGTAAGAGAAGCACAGATGCATTCTACCCTTCTTATTTATATTGAATTTAACCCATTGTTTAAATGTGGAAAATTGATGCTCAGTGCCTCTCTCAACAAAGGTGAATGAGGAGACATTTTCAAGAGTTAGTAATGCAACAAATATAACAAAATGCACTTTGCTTCTTTTTGGGTCAAGCATTTAACTGGATCATCACTAGAAAGGGTTTTTTCTGATGGGTTAGGGTGGGTATAGGCAGAGGACTGTTTATGTTATCTGCCAGGGACACTTATACTTAATGACATGTTAAGTGGTTTTTATTTGGTCTGGTCTACACGGCAGTTAGGTCGATGCAAGGCAGCTTACATCGACCTAACTATGGAAATGCCTACACTTAAATTTTGCTCCTTCTGACTTGACTGCCCCATTATGCCAACTTACCTCCACCTCCATGGGGGGTATAGAGTAAGGCCAAGGTAATTAGGTCAATGCAGTGTCAGTGTAGACACTGTATTGCTTACATCGACTGTTACTGGCTTTCAGGAGCCATCCCACAATTCCCCACACTGACAGTACAGTCGATACAAGTGCACCTGGTGAGGACATGCACTGCTGACACAAGAAGCAAAGTGTAGAGACACACAAGTGATGTCATTACTATGGCGGCTGTATGCTGACACACGTTTGGTGAATTTAATTTTGTAATGTAGACATGGCCTATAACTTAGACCCAGATGCAGTAAGTGCATAACAATCATTAAATAATGACATCAACATATTTATCCCGTGCTTTACAGGTGTATGATTACAAAGAAAACCTTCTCCAAGTGAATCTCTGCAGTGATATTTGCCTGAAACAATATTCTAAGGCACGGGTTCCCAAACTTGGTTTGCGGCTTGTTTGGGGTAAGTCCCTGGCGGGCCGTGAGACGTTTATTTACCTGAGCGTCCGCAGGTACAGCCGCTCGCAGCTCCCCATGGCTGCGGTTTGCCGTTCTCATTCCCGGATTCCCACAGCTCCCATTGGCCAGGAACAGCAAACAGTGGCCATGGGGAGCTGCGAGCGGCCGTACCTGCAGACACTCAGGTAAACAAAGCGTCTCGCAGTCCGCCAGGGGCTTACCCTGAACAAGCCACGAACCAAGTTTGGGAATCCCTGTTCTAAGGGAAGCATAAATTACCCCTTAATGGAATGTTAACTTTGAAAGCTAATAATAATAATTGGAAGATCAAGACAGTTAACTATTTCACTGCTAATTGTTTTAGCAGAAACATAAATCTAGGCCTCTACAGACCTACACAGGTTTTGTAACTATAATAACTTTTGAGTGGGGCTTGGGGGGGCGTGTTTTTGTTTTGACCAAAATAGTGAACCCAGTACACTCTCTAGAGTGGATGCAGTTATACCAATCTAACTGCATCCACCCAAAGGGTTTGTATTGTTTTAACTATACCATTTTCAAACAGATATAGCTAAAGTAGTACAAAATCTGGGTGTAGAAAAGCCCCTATTGTACTCACTCCACAATCCCAAACTGCCTTCCACGCCATTCCGAGTACCAAAAGTCTCATGTGTCTCTCACAGCTGTCAAACCTTCCACCCTTAACACCCAAAAATCTGCAGCACACTGAAAACCAAAAGTTTAAGGGTAACATAAAATTACATTTGATATCAAACTCTAAATAACACAGAAATGACACTAACTGTTTTCTTCATTCCTTAACAAATCTCCAGGTTGTAGGTTTTGTGTTTTGTTTTGTTTTTTTATTTTAGCTGCAGCTGCAGAATTTCCAAGCTTCTACAGGAGGGCACCTTGGAATTTGTCAACTTTTCCATGCGTAGATGGGTCCTGGATAAAGCCACCCCACATCCATTCTCCTATTCATTTGCTCCCTAGTTAAAAAGGTGTCTTTTTGAAGGGTCTGCAGTGTCTTTAACCAGGGATGGTACTGTCACTTCCATCTTATGTAACGGAGTGACAAGGAATGGCATGGAATTTTTGAGCCTGTTCAGTGAGCCTATTAGTTAGTAAAGGAGCTCCTAGTCAAATTTTGTGATCCTTTCCAATGGAAAGTGAAAATGGAAGCAAGGCTCCTTAGATGAAAAGCACTATATATGAGGGTAGGGGTGTTGATCACTACTTTGGGCACAGTGTTTCCAAGCTGTCTTGCTGTCATGTTGGTCAGATGTTCTGTGCCAAGTTTGGAATCTGAAGGTTCCAGTTAAACATCCAGGAAGCTCTGAAAAGGCATCAGCTCAAAGGCATCTAGTGGAAAATGTCTCTTGGGTTTTTCCAGATTCTAATGCAGTCAATTTGCCTTGCAAAGGATAAAGAGGAAGACTGTGCTTAGAGGATTTATTTTTGACGGCTTTCTATCTTTTATTCCCCATGGTGGTTGGGCTTTCTGAGGACAAGGAACCATTTTGTGGCTTGTTTTCTTCTTTGGAGATTTGTCTGCCATTTTATGGCCTTCCTTGTTTTTCATGTACTTTGTGCTGGCTAACAACAGGAAAGGACTCTGTGTTTCTAAAATTAATCAGGCTCTTTATTGAAAGAGCTGTTTACAGAGATGCTGCAACTGCAGCTATCATTCAAGCCATGTGCATGCAGTCTGGCTATGTGATGCCTTCTCCAAACTATTCCTTCCTGCAACCTCTGCTCCTCTTTCCAAGTTCCATGCAGCTTGCAATATCTTTCCTTTTAACAGTCTGTGTGCACATGTGCACTTCTTTTGTGAGCATTTGCTGACTTGCTGGGGCCATAGGTTACTAGCACATAGCCCATTCCTAGGGACATGGCCTTTATCACCCTCCTATTGCTGCCTGTTAGACCTCAGAATCCTTCAAGTGTGCTGGTCTTCAAACCAATTTCCCACTTCTTGTTTGTGTTATCTGTTTTGGGGTGAAGCTTGCTTCCATCCTATTGCTGCCTTCATTCCACTGGGTGGCATACTCTTGGTCCTCTGTGTTGCCCATATATAGAGATTCTTCTGACTCTTCTACATCAGACCAGCTAATGGTTGAGATTCTAAGTCCTGCTGGTCCTAGCCTGTCTGGGTGTACCAGCTGTGTCTAGCTACTATGTGGTTGTCTTCAGTTTCTTCTCCGCAGCAGCCCCGAGTCTACAGCTACCTTAAGCCCTGCGCCCCACTGCAGCTTGGACTGGTGTTGCTTTTTGCCATTGCTTTGTGCGGCTATTTGATTATTAGACCTAGAACAGACTACCCTGGTGGGAAGCAGAGTTTTGGTTCTTTAGCCTGTTGGCCCCTGTGCTGGACTACTATCCAGTCCCTGGGAGGGTGTATTGCAATGGTCCAACTTTGTCAGGTAAGGTGATCCCTGCCTGTCTATTTTGCCTTTGCCATCAGTATTTTGGCTGTCTTTATTGCCAGCTCTGCTTTCCCATTGTGTTGTGGGTACTCAGGGGAAAATATCTTAAGCTCAGATTCCCATTTGGTGCTGAATCATTTGAATTCTATGTACTATGGCCCATTTTCTGAGCACAGTGTGATAGGCATGGCTTACCTTGCAAACTGTGCCTTTAATTTCATGATCACAGTTTTTGCCTGAGTGTCCTCCAGATAGTCCACCTCCCAGAAACTGAAGTAGTATTTACTGTGAATATAAAATGAATAGGCCTGTTCTGACCTTTTCCCAGGGTGGGGTAGGGATTTCATGAAGCTGTACAGACTCCTGTTGCACACTGCATACTGTTCCATGTACACTCTCAACTGGGTGTTTGTGCCTGGCCTGTTGACTAACTTCTTGGCTTCTCACAGGCATGCTGCTCTCCCCAGAAATGAAGCATGGATCCATCTCATGATGTCAGCTCTTAAATCTGCTGTGATTACTGCTCAATCCCCTTTAAATAAAATCCCATCTTGGGCATGCAGCCCATCCCTCACCTAGTGGTAGGGGTAACCTCTTTATATAACTTCCCTTCTCCACCCCAGCTTATCTGCATTTGATGGGTAGTAATCAGTCATTATATGAAATAGTCGGCTTTCATAGTCCTGGTTACTGCTAAAGTTACTGGAAAAGACTCCCCACTGCAAAAGTTTGACACAATTAGATATTTTACAATTTCCTGCTACTACAAGATTTTTTTTCTTTCCCCTGACAGTGGTGCACTTTAATGAATCCCCAAATTCTGCTATTAGACACCTGTTGTGCTAGAGAAGCTATTGATTTCAGAAAACAATGAATCCAGCAAACCCAGAGTTCATGTGTCCCTTTGACAAATAGAACCGTTATTATTTTCCATTTCCAAGTACTGAACCAATCTATTATTAATAATGTTCTCTGTGACCTCACTGCCACAATAAATTCATGCAATAGTTCAGTTAGGGGAAACCAGAGACAGATCTTACCCAGACATACCCAATGGAATAATAACTGATAGGCTTTTGGCAAAAGGCCATTGCATCAAATATAATTATAAAAAGTTATCGAGCTGGGTTTGGACAATATTTGGACATAATATACTAAGTCAAGGCTTTCCCTTTTCCTGGGAGCTGAATTCCTTTTGGAAGCATCAAACCTACAGTTTAATAAAAAGCCCTTTTTTTATAAAAGACTCCTCATTCTCAAAGTAACTAGACCATATAGAGTCATCTCTGTAGTAATGAAACATTAAGAATACAAATTAAAACTGAGTCTCATCCCCTTCCATAGAAAAACTCAGTAAACGAGGGTGGGGGAATGAATACACCACTTCTCTGGCACTGACACCATGGAACATTAATTTCTTGGAGTGAGGAGTTAGCCATCACAAAAGGTGGCAGGGCGCATGGCCTCCTCATCATGCAGAGCCCAAGAATCCATTCTGGCTCCAACTCTGTGGATGGATGCCTGCCCCTTTGTACTTCTCCAACATTCCCCTCCCCCAGTCCCATGGCCAGCTCAATAGGCATGCAACAATTATGATTCATAATTACATACTGCTTCCTGCCTGTTCCAAGAACCTGTGTATTGGAAGTTACTACTGTCAATGGCAGTATTAGTATCCAGTGGATTTTGGGCAGGAAAATCCTCTGATGTTTTTTGAGTGGAGTACATGGGCTGCACAAGACATTCCTCAAGCTCCAACACAGGGGGAAATGCAGAGGGGCTGCATAAGCACCAGTCTCCTCCTTCCAACCTTCATATCCACTTTGCATGAGTCCTGTGTGTTGTGTCTATGTTAACAGTCATATTTAGGCTTGGCAGAATTTAATCTTTATTTTTGTAATAATTTTGATTGATAATTTAAAGCATTTTTCTATATTTGATTTCAATTTTCACAGTTGTAGGAAATTAAGAGGGGGCAACCAGTGGGGGGGAGGAGCAGGCAATAATTATGTAATGTCAATGGATATTGAGATTCAAAAAGTTAAATCTTTATAAATGTTAACAGAGATTAGAGAGACAGGGTGGGTGAGGTAATATATTTTACTGGACCAACTTCTGTTGGTGAGAGAGACAAGCTTTCGAGCTTACATAGGGGACCAAAATTTGTCTCTCTCACCAACAGAAGTTTGTCCAATAAAAGATATTACTTCACCCACCTTGTTTCTTTAATATCCTGGGACCAATATGGCTACAAGAACGCAATATAAAACACAGACTGTCACATGTCAACATAAATGAAGTAAATATCTTAAACTATAATAAGTTCTCAAGCAGCATTTATCTTTCTTTGCCTATCTGTTAATTTTGATTATTAATGGAAATATTTTCCCATCAGTTTGTGAGTTACAGTGAAATCGACATTTACCAATAAATATCTTATCCTTCCAAGTCTCGTCATATTGAACAATCCTCAAAAGAAACCTCTACTAGGAGGCTGATTCCACTTTTTCCATGTCTCTGATAAGCATCTTTGCAGTCCCCCTCTGTAACAGCTGAAGGAAAGACAAGAAGCACAGTTACTAGGCATCCAAAGGTCCTTGCTAAGTAAGTACCTCGGGGTGACAGAGGGGCTGACATCACCTAGTGACACATGTGTTAGGGGTTCCTCTCGGAAACGGGGAATGTTTAAAGCCAGGGATGAAGTTGCAAAAGGCTGTGTGGACACTTATTTCTTTTAAAACCAGGCTTACTTCACTTTAGCTTAAGACTATTATGAATCTAATTGATTTAAAACTAATATAAGTTAAACCTATACAATTACTTATCTAGACAAGGTCTTACGGAAATTTGTTGATTTCTCACTGATGGCCTTTACCTCCAGAAGATCCCCTGAGAGCCAGAGGTTTCAGGGGTGAGGAACCCTGCTTTCCATAAGTGGACAGTCCAGAGGAAACTCCACAAGGACAACCTCATATAATTTCCTATCTCCTACATAGTCTGCTCCGCTGTAGGGAATGTGGGGTTGAGCCACATTCTATTAAAAAAATAGATGGAAATTACAAGAATGGTAGCATCATTTACCAATCATCTGTAAGAATTAAAAAATAATAAATCCATGAGCGTGTGTTAGTTGTTTAACTCCCCCATTCCTTTAGGGGTTACTGGTCCCTCTTTGTATTTTGATTTTATTGTTGATGATATTCTTCTAATCACTAGGGCGTAGCAAATTTATATTCTGTATTCCTAAAATGCTCTGGTTCCTCTTCTCTGTTCTGTTCATTCTCTCAGGGGCATCTTGCATTGGCCACTGTCGGAAGACTGGATATTGGGCTAGATGGACCTTTGGTCTGACCCAATATGGCTGTTCTTAAATTCTTATGTTCTCTGCTTATACACAATAATGTGAATTCAGATTCTAAGCATGTTTTCATGCTTCTAAATACAATGCTCACTCTTCATCTCTTTCAAGGCTTTGAAAAGGCCTCATTAGCATGCCCCTAATTTAGGAATAGCAAGAGTCAGGTTCTCTCATTAACGCAAATTGCTTTGGACAGTACTTAACTGCACATACACTGTCTCAGCTCCTGATCATGTGATACTATAGTTATGGTTGACACAGCACTCCCATTTACAGTCATTTTTAACTTTTTAATGAAAAGAGCCATTGGGCTGAAACCTCTCAGGCGCGCTCTCAGCTCAGAAGCAAATATGTTTGTAAAGTTTGTATGCAGTGTTGTTGTAGCCGTATTGATCTCAGGGTATTAGAGAGACAAGGTGGGTGAGGTAATATCTCTTATTGGACCAACTTCTGTTGGTGAAAGAGAGAAGATTTCAAGCTCACACAGAGCTCTTCTTTAGGTAGGTGAAAAAGATGTTTAGTGTAAGTAGTTAATACATATTTCAAGGGACCATTCAAAGTGAATTGGAAGGGGCCACCCAAATACCCAGAGAGAACCTACTTCAATACGGAAATAAAAACCTCTTCCAACCTCAGACCCCTAGCTGTCACCTTCCACTCCACACTGAAACCCATACAGGGAATCATCAAACTATAATCCATATTGGTTGGGACCCTATCCTGAAAGAAATTTTTCCTGAACCGCCATCTCTATCCTTTATTACAATTTATCCCTGAGGTCTTCTTCTCTATCTTCTCTAGTCATATGCCTTGTAAAGTGGTATATCAGTCCAAAGAAATTTGACCCAGTTAAGCTGATCAGAGTAGGGGGTTGTGATGGGTTGGACCCCCCCATCTGGGATGCCAGCTGATGTGCTGGGGTTTCACTGAGCCCGCCCGTTCCATAGCCTGGGCTTCCTCACCCTGTTTATGCTGTGCCAGGCCCTCAAGGCTTCGCTAGCACACACACAGGGGTAAGACCACACCCAGCTGCAGACACAGACTGAAGTCAGCTCTGTGTGAGAGGGTTCAGCTCGGAGATTCACCGAGCACTCATGTGTACACCCCCTTTGGGGAGTTAACCCAAAATAATATTGTCTTGCGGTATATAGAAAAATCTGCACAGCGCAAGCTCATAAAAATCACCCTCTCCCTCAATGTGGAGAGATATATGCACAGCTTCTTGCCCCCCAGTTATAAATTGCACAAATTGGATTATGTCATAAACAAGAAATAAGTTTATTAACTATAAAAAGTAAAATGTAAGTAATTATAAGGGATAGCAAACAGATCAAAGCAGATTACTTTAGTAAATAAACAAAAACCGCAAACTGAGCTTAACACACTAGACAGGTAGGATATAAATTAGCAAATTCTCACCATCAGTGATAAACAGGCTGGCAGATTCTTAAAGCACAAGTTGCCTTGGCTTTCCCAGGTTTTCATACACAGGATAAAAATCCTTCTAGCCTGGGACCATCACTTCCCACAGTTCAGTCTTTGTTCCTCAGGGTATTTCCAGGTGTGTTATTGTAGGGAGAGTGAGGCCGCCCCATAATGTAATTTCCCCCCCCTTTTATATCTTCTTCGCACTAGCTGGAAAACTCTTTTGCTGTGACCTGGGTTAAACAGTTCCCATTGTGTAGTGCTATCTCTGAGAGGTTTCTATTGCACACAGTTCCTGGGGTAATCCTTGTGCTTGTGTGCATTTCCTCAATAAGCCATTAACATTGGCCTTTTTACTGTCATACCTGAAAGGCTGCTTGTGGGTGTTTTCGACCTCAGGACATGTTTCAGCAACACAGACATAGTCAAACTTCATAACTTCACACATGATGATAGCACATACAATCCAACGAGACATTACTGTCTAGCAGATCAAGACTTTTTAGAATGACACTTCACAAGGCATACTTTGTATAAGACATATCCTAATTACATGACAGTGGTGAATTTTGGGGTGTCAGAGTGTAACAAGGGCCAAAATTGACAGCCCTGCTTCCTGTCTGTCACTCTTCTCCCTCAGCCACAGGGAGGAGGCGGGCTCAGGTTTCAGTGCCTTGTGGGGCATACAGTGTACAATGGTGATGGCTACGAACCCCACGGAGCTGGGAGGCTCTGGTGATGTACATCCAAACACTATGTGATCAGGCAGGCGCTTTTGCTAGGCTGAAAATGTATGGCAGAATAGGCAAAAGGATGATATTGCAAAACTGGCCTCACCCTTTGCAAAATACCCTAAAACTGGGTCCCTTCCACTCATAAAAGTAGAGGAAAGACTAATTCCTTCCCCTTTTTTTATTAATTGCACGTGGAAAAAATCAGGCTTCAATGTGTTTCTGTTTTAGATCTGGCAAGAACCAGTCTGACCCCTTGACAAGGACTTAATTTCCAAAAGGGCTATTTTTCACAGTAATGCAACTTGAAATGAAAAGAAAACCCTTAATTTTTTATGTTGCAAAGTGAAACCTCAAATTCCATCGTAAAGTGTTTTTTTATATTTCCCCCCTAATTTCCAGATGAAAGCATGAACAAAATGTTTGCTATTTATGGATTGATTAAGTGCATAGAATGTGAGGGTGGAAGTTAGCGATGTTTCAATTATTCTCTTTCCCAGATGTCTAGAATTTAACAAAGCACCGGGGGCGGAAGAAGGAGTTAATTTGCTCTAATCTCAGTATACGTTTGTGTCTAAGGGGGTTGATTTTCCCCAGTTTTCTTTTTCACAATAACTAAAATAAATTCATAGCCTTATTGTCTGAATTCCAAATCGTTTTGAATTCTTAAATTCACTAACTACGAAGCTGAGCAGTTCTGAGCACCACTAGAGGGAGCTTGTACTGCTGATAACTTGAAACGCCAGCTTCTTTTTCCAAAGAGATCAATGAAAGATAATCATACAAAACAGTAGAAATAAAAAATGTTTATTATTTAACACAGTATTTATCTTCGAAGTAAATTTCTAATCTTCTTCCCACCAACTAATAGCATCTGTTAATGCACACTGAAATAAATTAAAAAGAAAGTGTGCTTATTTTTTGCTAAAAACAAAATACTACATGTGTTTTATCAATGCATTGCAGTTTAACAGTCAATGCATTTGAACTGTTTGCTTGCCACAGTGCTTCAGCCTTTCTCTCTTAAAAACTGTAAAAAATCATTTGCAATTATTTCTAAAACTTTTATTTTGCAGTCTGATCAAAGTGTAGCAGTACTGAAACACTGCTATTGTAGGAGCAGGATTTTATATTTGTACTATAAGAATTAATGTATGATTTGATCATCCTGCCAGCCACCCTTTTTTGAATAGCAGAAAGGAATGACCCTCTGGGACATTGGTAGAAACACATCTGACAGACTGCCAGTGTCTGTACTGATGTTAAGGCAGGGACAGACCAGAATAATCCTTATGACTGATTATGGTCACCCTTTTGTTTTAGGATAAGTTATAATGTCTACTATGGTTTCCTATATGAATTATAAATGAGGCACTCTAGTTAAATATACCTGTCTTTGTTTTAAGGTTTAGTAAGTAAGGCTAGGTCTACACTACCCGCCTGAATCGGCGGGTAGAAATCGACCTCTCGGGGATCAATTTATCACGTCCCGTCGGGACGCGACAATTGATCCCCTAATCGACGCTCTTACTCCACCAGCGGAGGTGGGAGTAAGCGCCGTCGACAGGAAGCCGTGGAGGTCGATTTTGCCGCGGTCCTCACAGCGGGGTAAGTCGGCTGCGATACGTCGAATTCAGCTACGCTATTCACGTAGCTGAATTTGCGTATCTTAAATCGACTCCCCCTGGCTACATCTACACTACAGGGGGGAGTCGATTTAAGATACGCAAATTCAGCTACGTGAATAGCGTAGCTGAATTCGACGTATCGCAGCCGACTTACCCCGCTGTGAGGACCGCGGCAAAATCGACCTCCACGGCTTCCTGTCGACGGCGCTTACTCCCACCTCCGCTGGTGGAGTAAGAGCGTCGATTAGGGGATCGACTGTCGTGTCCCGACGGGACGCGATAAATCGATCCCCGAGAGGTCGATTTCTACCCGCCGATTCAGGCGGGTAGTGTAGACCTAGCCTTAGAGACAGGATCTTGTATTGTATCTATGTTAAGGAGATTAGAGGAATGTTGAAGGCTTGGGCCACAATGTGAAGTGTTTTGATTACAAGATTTAGTAAGGTATAATTTACAATGCCTTTCTTGCTCAACATAAAAACTGCTGTATACCTTTGAAGGTCTCTGTAAAAGACTGTTTGTGTGAATGAGGAATGCATGCATCAGGAAAAGATAAGGTGTGAAGGTCATTGTTAAAGTCAGATGGTCAAGGAAGGAGGAGTAAAGAAACTTAATGACACCAGAGAAACATCAACGCGCATTCATAAGTGAGGAAGGGCAGACTGACAAACCTGAGGTGGAGGCTGGCACCCCTAAAGACAAGACAATTGATTAAATTGAAACCAGGACAGGATGACCCTCTCGGAGGTGTTTTGGAATGTTAACATCAAAAGACAACACCAATTAAGGAGTAACCAGTCACAAACTGACACAGCAAAATCCATAGACTTCAATAGAGAAAAAAGACTATAAGAACAGGGTGCTTGGCCATGGGACTTTGGGTTCATCTTGCCACAACTGTCTCCAGGAGCATTGGATCACAACCAACAGAGCCCGGCTCCCCTCTGCGACCAATCTGGCTGGCCACTAGATTGATCCAAACTCTGGACTGGTAACTATAAACATGAACTGGCAGGACGTGTGTGTGTGTGTGTGTGTGTGTGTGTGTGTGAAAAGCATATGCTAACTGCTGTATTCTCAATAAATGCGGCGTATTGCCTTTTTTCCCTGAAAAAGATCCGGTGTGCTTCTTATAAGCATAACACTATTAGGGAATCATTTAGCACCATGGGTGTACATTGCACTGTACAGCAACCACTCAAGACTAATAATTATATGCTATTCATTATGCAGACAGTCCTGTACATTCATATGCCATTATATAAGTATTAAGACCTTGCCAAAGAGTCCTGTGCCTACAGATTTTGTAGTGTAAGGGCACAGAGCAAAATCCAAACAGCACAAAGAGTATACACAGAGTGGGATTTGATGTGAATCAATGGCAATCATATTCGAATCAAATCAGGCATTCAAAGAAATGTTTGTAAAAGTGTAAACAGACTCAAATGCAGTCTGCTCTGAGGAACTCCTCAGGTCACACTTAAGTTATGGCACCAGTGAAAATCTTGGTTCTTGCGCACAGCCTGCCACAGGGACTTAGAGCGGGTGTCTTGTCCCGCTTCTCCACCACCCCATAATCCTGGGCCTTCAAGGGACTGTTTTGGCCCTCAGTGCTGAGGAGAGCTCCTATGTGCCTGTAGCAGCCAGGATGAGCAGGATTGCCTTGAGTCACTACACCTAGAAAAACCTGGCCCATACCAACTGTCCCCAGAACTCCATGCACTGGGGGCACAGAGCTGGCAGGAGGGGGAAAAAAGCAGCCTAGGAAATTTGTAAAATTTTCATGTGATTTTTTTTTTCTGATATGCTAGATACAGGATGACTTCGTGATTCATCTAAACAGGGCATCCCTACAGTAACTCTTCTTTTTCAATTGTCAACTCAAAATTTTCAAACTTGGCTGCCTAAAATGAGGAACCTACAAGGATTAAACATAGGGTGACCAGACAGCAAGTGTGAAAAATTGGGACAGAAGGTATGGGGTAATAGGAGCCTATATAAGAAAAAGCCCCAAATATCGGGACTGTCACTATAAAATCGGGACATCTGGTCACCCTAGTTAAACACCTAAATTAGTGGCCTGATTTTCAGAGGTGCTTCAATAGGAGCTGCAAATCACTTTTTTATTTAGGTGCCTAAATATGAATTGAGCCACCCTTTAGCCACCATGATTGAAAATCTGGCCTAGGCTCCTTTTACCCACAGAGATATTTGTCTCCATTATTGCAATCAGACAGTACCTTTGCTTATACTGATAACAATTTATATATGATGTTTACTGTACATCTGACCAGACACAAATTGGTAAGTTAAATATAGTTCCTGATTTAACTACCCTACTGCTGACTGAGTCAGTATCATTTCTGTAAGTGTCCTTCAACTTTGCACTCACAGATCCCAAAGTGATTGGTCTCCATTTCTCTTTCCCTTTTTAGAAAGTGAGGCAGCAGGTGTTTGACCTTCTTTCGCCTCACTGGCTGCTGACTCAAGTTGCTTCTCAAATTCTCATTACAAAATCCTCTTCCACCCTTACCAGAGCACATCCCAAGTTTCAAACGCACGTGAACTGCTTCTTTTCTCTTTATTAAGTTGGTTCCAATCATCCCCTCCCACAGCAATGCCTGCATTGAGGAAATCTCGGTGGATCCCCCCAAGAGACACCTCCCCCCGAAACTATTCCATTAGGGAATGGGAGGAAGATAAGTTAATCAGATATGCCAAACCTGCAAAAAAAAAAAAAAATTCAGAAATTGGGCTTGTTTTTGGCTTAATTGGCCTGTGAGTTGCTTGTTGGCTAGTTTTTTGGCTTGTGGCTTGTTGCTTCTTGTTTTTTTTATTGGCTCCTGGCAAGCAGGGTCAAGGGGAGAAGAGAGTCAGGGGTGCAAAGTGGGCCCACCACAGTCCCAGACTGCACGCCGGGGGATCTAGTCACATAGAGTTCTTAGGGATTATCTTATTTTGGCCTTCTTTTGAAATGGGATTAGCTTGATTTTTGCCTTATTGTGAAAGTTGGGGTGCTTATATACCGCATGAAAGTTGGCAACTGTGAAATTAACCCATGGATAAGACCATGAAACAACCCCACCCCAACCCAAACAGAATGATTCCAGAGAAGCCATCAATGAGCATAGGTGCTGGAACAAGGGGTGGGGGAGGGTACTGCAGCACCCCTGTCCATGAGAGGTCCTTAGCCTTCACACTAGCTATGGCCCACTGGGGTTCCCCTCTTTCCACCCCTGGCAACAGGCTCCATACATACAGCCACATATTCAAGCTGGCCATGGCTGCCTGAACCCATCCCATTAGGGGCCTCAGCTGAAAATAAAACCTAGCTTAATGCTGAGCCTTGCAAAAACATTCTCACACTCTGGTGCGTGACAAGAGATGCAGAGGAGATTGTGCTTTCTGGTAGCAGCAGCTGCAGTTTCCTTCTAACACAACCCAAGTGTGAGCCCTCTGTGCCCCACCTCGTGCAGTGCTAAGGGGGCAAAAGTGCATCACCTACCCAAACTCGGGGCTGGAGGAGAGCGAGAGCTGCTTGGTGCATAGTGTGCTCCCCATCCTGAGTCAGCCTCTTTCGGGAGCAGCTACTGGTTCAGGTGTTACGGGAATTCAGGGTGTAGGGGTGCCCTCCCTGCCCTAGAAAAGCGGTGCCATTGTCAGTATATTTCCCTGCAGAAGTTAGTGCTCTTGCCCGTGGCATCAATTGCTAATCGGCTGCAGAGCCATAACTAGCTATTTTTGCGCCCGAGGCAAGAATATAAAATTGCACCCTCCCCCTTCCATATAATTTCATAGGGTCTTGTTCAATAGACTGGAATAAAAATTAAAAATACATAAATAAATGTATTAAATTCGTCTAAACATTAAACAAAATTAATATATTATAGAGATCGCAGGTGCCCAATCTGTGATCTCCATAAGAAATAAGGAATGATAAACAAAGGCACTCTGTCTCTATTGCCCCATCCCCTGCTGCACCACCATCCCATCCTGCTCCTCTGTCTCTATTGCCCCATGCCATCCTGCCCCATGACCTGCTACACCCCGGCCCCTGCTGAACCCCGTACCATCCTGCCCCTCTGTCTCTATTGCCCCATGCCCTGCTGCCCCCCATCCCATCCTGCCCCTCTCCCTATTGCCACACATCCTGCTGCATCCCCCTCCCGAGCGGCGTCCCTCTCCCTGCCTTGGCCCACAGGGGTTAACCCCCAGGCCCGCCCCGTGTCTGACGCTGCTTCCAGCAGGGCGGGGGACCCGGGGCTGGCACTGCGGCCCCTTTATCCAGAGCAGAGCCGTCCGGCCGCCTTCCTCGGCCGGCCCCACCATGGTGTGCTGACGGGCCAGGAGGCCAGAGGCGGGCAGGCCCCAGCGGAGCCCTACCTGTGAGTGGTGCAGGGATCCCTGTCTGCAGACAAACGCACTGACATCATCTTTTTCTGCACTCCTCAGCTTTGCGCGCCCAAGGCAAGTGCCTCACTCGCTTTACCCTTGTTACGGCACTGATCTGCTGGTTCGAGTGCTCCTGGGTGCAGGACCAGCGTGGCCACAAAACCAAGCAGGCTGCGGGGGCTGGAAGCAACACACAGTGTTGGCGGGGGACAGATGCAATGCGCAGAAAGCCCTTGGTATTGACACCTCCTCGTCAGTTATTGGGAGTGGACCACATCCACCCTGACTGAATTGGTCTTATCCACTGGTTCTCCACTTGTAAGGTAACTCCCTTCTCTTCATGTGCCAGTATATTTATGCCTATATCTATAATTTTCACTCCATGCAGCTGAAGAAGAGGGTTTTTTTTACCCACGAAAGCTTATGCCCAAATAAATCTGTTAGTCTTTAAGGTGCCATCGGACTCCTCGACTAGATTGGGGCAGGACGAGATGCCCTAAAAATCCTTGTTGGATTTTACGTGGTTTGCCAGCCACACGCCTTGCCCTCTCTGCGATCAGGGCCGGCGCAACCCATTAGGCGACCTAGGCGGTCGACTAGGGTGCTACAATTTGGGGGGCGGTGACCGCGGCAGTATTTCGGCAGCGGGACCTTCTGCCGTCTCTGTGGGGGGGTGGCATCATGGGGCAGGACCTTCCGCCACCTAGCGCGTCAGAAAAGCTGGCGATGCTCCTGTCTGCGGTTAACCTCACTGTTCCCCCTGCGTGTGGAACAGCCATTTTTTCCTTGTGGTTTTCCTAGTTAGGCAGCTGGCTGGGAAGGGATAATAAAGTCTGGTGGAGAAAAGGCTGCACCATCTTCTGCAAATTCTTTCACTCAGAGGGATCAGATAGGTCACTGTGTATTAAAGATCTGATCCAAATTCCAGTGGAGTCACTATGAATCTCACCATTGACTTTAACAGGCCTTACAACACTCTCACTAAGTGATGTGAAATAGCCTTCTTGTGGGATTCACTACCAGCCAATTCCTCGTTAGTATAGTGGTTAGTATCCCCGCCTGTCACGCGGGAGACCGGGGTTCAATTCCCCGACGGGGAGGCAAATGTACCTTTTATTCCTGTACTATTTTATTTATTTAAGGTAACAAAAACCAAAATGTCGTTCCTAACTAGAAACGTTAATTTCTTTCACATTTTAAACATGCTTTAATTCTTTAATGTTCTGGTTTATTTAAAAAAAAAAATGCTCAACAGAGAACGTTTCAAAAATTAATGCCTCCCCGTCGGGGAATCGAACCCCGGTCTCCCGCGTGACAGGCGGGGATACTTACCACTATACTAACGAGGAACTGCCTGACAACAGCTCGAAGATGCCCTCACTTGTAGCTGATGGAACAGAACCCGCGATCGTTTGTAAACCCGCGGGGGTTGGCAGGGCGGTGCTAAGCGCAAAAGTGAGCGGGAGCCTTCCGGGCGCCGCTACGGGCGGAGCGGGTGAGGGCGCTGGGCTTGGAGAGGCAGGAGATTAACCCGGAGAGGTACGGGGGACTTCATGGAAGTCCAGAGAGTGCGGGGAGCGAGCGGAAGTGGAGCCATGGGGGGCACGGGGTGGCGCGTGAGTTGCTGCCAGGGATAGGTGGGGGGCTGGGAGTGGGGGGTGTTGTTCTCTGGGGGCGGGGGCTGCCGCGCAGTGGGGGCTGGGCGGGCTGCTCGGAGAGGCTGCCGGGCTCTTCCCGCTCGCTCTGAGGCCAGTGGTGGCTGCCCCGCCACGTGGGGGGAAAGGGGTGTCTACTGGAGGGCGGCCGAGATTCCGTGCGCGGGGGAGGTGCCTGACCGGGCCAGGCTGGAGGGGCGGGGCCGTTAGGAGCCCTGGCCGCGAGGCTCCCGCGGGTCAGAGCCGGGAGCGGGAGGAGTTCCCTGCCACGGTCAGGGCGCGCAGGACAGAGCCCGTCACTGTCGGGCCGTGTCCCCAGCCCCCTTCGCCTCCGCCAGTTGGGACTCAGCGAAGTTGCAAGGGAGCAGCCGTTAGGTTGCGGCGGTTGGTGATTTCTAACGCTGGCGCCGCATTTCCCAGCAGGACCTCGTGGCGCAACGGTAGCGCGTCTGACTCCAGATCAGAAGGCTGCGTGTTCGAATCACGTCGGGGTCAAGTGAAGTTCTTTTGGTTCTTCAACCTCCTGCCCTGCATAACGCCCGCTGCCTCCCAGTCCTTCGCTCTGGTCTGCTCACTGTCCATTAGCGGTGCTGTGGGCGGGGACACAGCTACAAAACGGGGAGCGTCCCAGAGCAGGAGACCTGCTTTCAGCATTTCTGTGACAAGAAACTTGGGAGAAGGATTTTTTGTTTTTCAATAAAACGAAACCTCAAAACCCCCATTTCCTTTCCCTCGTCTCACATCAATCACAGTTCGCAGCTATCTCGCATTCACGCACCTCCCTGCTGGGGGACCCAAGGGCGCGTTAGTGAGGAGTCAAGGAAGATTTGAGTGTGAGAAAGAGGTTATTCACCTTGTGCAGTACAAGTGTCTCCCTATGGGTGCTCCACTCTAGGTGTCTGCGACTGCATGCACCGATCTGAGGTGCATGGATACACCTACAGTGGAGCACCCATATAGAGACACAACTCGAAGAAGAAGGGGGTTGGACTAGATGATCTCCTGAGGTCCCTTCCAGCCCTGATATTCTATATTCTATGAAAAGGTTACTCACCTGGCACAGTAACAATGGTTTTTCAAGGTGTGTCCCCCTATGAGTGCTCCACTGTAGGTGTAGCCACATCCCGGGCCCTCAGATTGGGGATGCAAAGACACTTAGAGTGCAGCAGCCATAGGGACACTAGCTGAGGAAGAATCACTATTTCCTGGTAAAACTACATTTTCCGGAGAAGGGCTGTTTTGGCAGGCCACGTCTCAGCCACCACTTAAGCATGGTTTGGTTTGGTTTGGTTAGCTGGCTTTGTCCATTAAAATTATGAATGGTACCTGAATACTGTGAACTGCAAAAATAATAACTTTGAGGCACTGACCTTGTAAACATATGGAGCAAAGACATACTCCTTGGGCGTCCAAGCCTGGAGATGTATCTAGCCTCTCCGGTATCTTAAAGGTTTTGCCTGACAATAAATAAAAATTGTTCTGACCAAATCGTGATGCCATGCAGTTATTATACTGCAGAATATACTCATCCATGAGTAAGGCTATGATTTAGTCCTGGGTATTTTTAGTAAAAGTCATGGACAGGTCATGGGCAATAAACAAAAAATCACAGCCCGTGACCTATCCATGACTTATACCCCTGATTAAATCTTGGGGGAGGGGACCACTACTGGGAGGAGGTGGGGCAGGTCTGGGGAGGCTGCTGCTGTGGGGAGCTGCTGGGGACCTCTGAGGAGTGGCTGCTCCAGCCACCCAGGGACCAATGCTGGGGGCCACCAACAGCGGTTGCTGCCGAGTGTCGTCAACAGCGGCTTCTCCAGCCACCCTGGGACTGCTGCTATGGGCCACTGACAGCGGCTGCTGACCCCCCCCAGGACCGCTACTCAGGTAGTCCCTGGGGCCAGCCTCACTGGTCGCTGCTCGGGCAGTCCCCGGGGCCACCCGAGCAGTGGCTGGTGTGTCTGGCCCTGGGGCCACTCCACAGCGGCTGGTGCGGCTACCTGCAGGGATGCCCGATTGGCTGGCTGTGGAGCTGCTTCAGCAGCGGCCGGTGTGGCTGACCCCAGGTCAACCTGAACAGCTGGCCCTGTAGCCAGTTGCTTGGGCAGCCCTGGGGTCAGCCACACTGGCCGCCACAGAAGTCACAGAGGTTGCAGAAAGTCACGGAATCCGTGACCTCCGTGACAAACACGGAGCCCTATCCTTGAGCCCCAAAATAAATTGTCTTGGGTGTAGAGTATCTGTGAGTCAACATTCTGATTTTACATTATTTCTACAGTTTTTACTTTTTATCCATAAGGAAGAAAACATTCCTTGGACTGATTATTATGTGAAAAGAAAACGAAATGTACATACATGATTGAGTCATTTAAATTCCTGGATTTAAAAGTGTCTTTATATGTTTAGTATGAAAATAGAATCCTACAGCGAAACACTGCAAGTTGACTGACCACTTTTCACTTATCAATACTTTAAAACATATCTAACATCTGACAGGCTGATACTAGTTAATTGTATAGTCTTTCAGGTTTCATGCATCAGATTGGCCAAATCATAGAGTTAATTTGTTTTCTAAATCAATTAGAATGGAAGAGATATAGGCCCTGATTTAGCAAAGCACTTAAGTGCATAGTTATTTAAGTGGCAATTCTTCAACAACAAAAACTTCAAAAACAGACTCCAAGGTGAAGCTGCAGAACTGGAATTAATTTGCAAACTGGATACCATCAGATTAGGTCTGAATAAAGACTGGGAGTGGTTGGGTCATTACAAAACCTAAACTTAATTTCCCCAATACTCATTTCTCCCTACTCTTGCGTCTGATGAAGTGGGCATTCACCCACGAAAGCTTATGCTCAGCTCCAATACTTCTGTTAGTCTTAAAGGTGCCACAGGACCCTCTGTTGCTTTCTCCCTACTGTTACTCACACCTTCTTGTCAACTGTCTGTAATGGGCCATTCTCTTACCACTTCAAAAATTATTTTTCCTCCCTTGGTATCCTGGTGTTAATTGATTTATCTTGTTAGACTGACCTCACACTTGGTAAAGCACCCCCATCCTTTCATGTATTTATACCTGCTCCTGTGTTTTTCACTTCATGCATCCGATGAAGTGGGGTCTAGCCCACGAAAGCTTATTTCCAAATAAATTTGTTAGTCTCTAAGGTGTCACAAGGACTCCTCGTTGTTTATGCTTAACCAAGCACATGAGTTCATCACTATTTAGCTTCAATGGAACTACTTGTGCTTAAGAAAAAGTGCTTAGCTGACTCAGGGCCATAGTGAATCATTATTGCTGCACTAATATAATAGTAAAGATCCCATCAGATAAAATTGTTATTATTTCTTTATTTATAGAATGTATAAGAGTGGTTTTTTACTTAGTCCTTGTGCCAAAGATTTTACCATTTAAATTAGATAAATATTATATAAAGACACCAGTACGCACACATGAAAGTGAGGAGATATTCTCAAGAAAGAGCTAGCAGGGTAGGTAAAAAGAGTGATTTTTGTTTTCAATTTGTAAAGGGATTTGTTTGTAAGAAGAGAGGAAGGGAGCTTCGCACACAGGAAGCAGGAGGCTGTTTCAACTTCAGAAAGTGGCATAAAAGAAGAAGGGAAGCAAAGACAAAGGGAGTTTTAAGGGCTGGGCGTGGGGGGGAGGCGTAAATGAGAGCAAATATGTAGGAAGGGAACTGTGTTGTAAAGAGTCTTGAAGATGAACAAAAGAAGATTGAATTTGGAGTGAAAGGAGAAAGTCAACAAAGGCATTTCAGGCATTGATAACATTAGAGGGGTGTGACAGGCAGATGATTTCAAAGCAGCCTTTGGACAGATTGGAGTGGGAGATGCCAAAGGCAAGAAGTCTATGAAGGAGAAAGTTACAGTAGCCAAGACATGAGATGATCAAGACAAGAACTAAGATTTTAACAACTGGGATAGAAAGGATAGCATTTAATGAAGTTATAAAGGAGGAAATTACAAGATTTGGTGACAGCCTGGATGTTGAGGAAGGAGAAAGAGGTGTCCAAAATAAGAATAAGGTTTCAGGCTTAGGGCATGGCTACACTGGAAACTTCAAAGCACTGTTGCGGGAGTGCGAATGTGGTCGGAGAGAGCTCTCCCAGTGCTCCTGGTAATCCACCTCCACAAGCCTCCCAGTGCTTGGAGTCTGTCTACGCTAGCGCTTTAAAGCGCTCAGACTTGCTGTGCTCGGGGGGGTGATTTTTCACCCCCCTGAGCCAGCAAGTTAGAGCGCTATAAAATGTAAGTGTAGACTAGCCCTTAGGTATAGAGAAAATTGTTTAGTACCATTTAAACAATGACAGAAAAGAATGAGATAAGAGGTTTGGGTGAGTTTTAGATCTACATCAGTCAGGTGGTATCATAGAAATTAAGTTACTGAAATTAGCAATGTTCTGTGTGTGTTGCTTTGAAAATAATTCTCTTTTCTTCTCCTAAACATTAAAGACCTGGAAATCTACTCCAGAAACATAAAGAGGAAAATCAAATTAGGTGCATATTCTGCTAGAAGCTTCCCATCAACATCAGTCCTGAGAAAGTCCTTCTGTTTCATCTTCCAAGCATTCACTCTGTCAGTGAAAAGGAGATGGATATAGGGAACAGCCAAATTGGCATGTATCCCTCTAACACCCTCCTGATAGCTTAGGGCTTGTCTACACTGGCAATTAACAGCGCTGCAACTTTCTCACTCAGGGGTGTGAAAAAAGACCCTCCTGAGCGCAGCAAGTTGCAGCGCTGTAAAGCGCCAGTATAAACAGTGCCCCTTATTGAGGTGGTTTTTTTAGAGCGCTAGGAGGGCTCTCTCCCAGCACTGCACCACGACCACACAAGGCACATTAAAGTGCTGCTGCTGCTGCAAGCATTATTATCTTCTGCTAGGTGCCCTCCATTATATGTACTGGAGAGTCATTCACTGGCTATTACAGGGGTTACATTTTCAGGGGGTTGCAAGTTTTTCAAAGAGATTGACGTTTTAACAACACAGCATTATATTATGTAATTGGCTTGGGTTGTTCCATATGAGTTTATACGTCTCATTGTGGTACAAGAAAATTTGGGGAGCGGCCTTTTTACAGTTAATTGTTGGCAAAGGCAGTATAATTTTAAAAATGTGATTGTAAGTGCATCTGCCCGGAGGCAGAGACAACTGGCATGCTTCTTAAATCTAAAAAAAAAAAAAAAAGATTAAATCTACCTAAATCTGTCAACCAATTTGTCTGCCTTCTTCATGCCAGTGAGACCCTTCTTTACAAATTCAGACTTTTGACTTTCCCTAGGCTTCTAAGCTTTTACCTGGATTAGACTAATAGTTATGGAAAGTCTATCCAGCTTTGTGTTCCCTTAACAATACAATAGATTCTGTCTCCAAAAGAACCATGTCTAAAAAGCTATCTGTCTATATCTCTCACTGCTGTTCCTAGGGTTGCCAGGTGTCCGGTTTTCGACCAGAACACCTGGTCGTAAAGGGACCTGGTGGCTCCGGTCAGCATTGCTGACCAGGCTGTTAGAAGTACCCCAAGCGCCGGCTCTGCAGCTCCCATTGGCCGGGAACTGTGGCCAATGGGAGCTCCGGGGGTGGCGCATGCAGATGGGGTAGCGCGCAGAGCTGCCTGGCCATGCTTCCACGTACGAGCCAGAGGGGGGACATGCTGCTGCTTCCGGGAGCTGCCTGAGGTAAGAACCACCCAGAGCCTGCCCCCTTGCCCCCTTCCACACCCCAAACCCCTGCCCCACCCTGGACCCCAAATCCCTCATTCCTGGCCCCACACCAGATCCCGCACCCCCAGCCAGAGCCCTCACCCCCGCCTGCACCCAACCCCCTGCTCCAGCCCAGAGCCCCCTCCTGCACCCCGAATCCCTCATTTCTGGCCCTACCCTGGAACCCGCACCCCCAGGCCAGAGCCATACCCCCTCCCACACCGCAACCACGTGCTTCAGCCCATAGTCCCTTCCCATACTCCAAACCCCTCAGCTCTACCCCCCCCCAGTCTGAACCCCAAACCTCTCATCCCTGGCCCCACCCCAGAGCCTGCATCCTCAGCCGGAGCCCTCACCCCCTCCTGCACCCTAACCCCCTGCCCCAGTCCAGTGAAAATGAGCTAGTGAGGATGTGGAGAGTGAGCGACAGAGGGAGGGGGGATGGAATGAGAGGGGGCGGGGCCTTGGAAATGAGCAGGGCAGGGCAAGGGTGTTCAGTTTTGTGTGAGTAGAAAGTTGGCACCCCTAGCTGTACCTTGCCAGGCCTGCAACTTCATGGCCATGTCAAAGCACATTCAGTCCAAGGGATACATACTTCTGTAGCTAACATGCTACAGTTGACATCTGGAGGGCCTACTCTCCTTCAAAAGGTTATGACAGACTCACACTGAAGTTGGAGAATGGGGCGCCAGGAGCTTTATAAGGTGGCCACACACAACTCTTTTGAAAACATTTACAAAGAATTATTGCTTGGACTCAGCCCCATGGCAAAAATCAAGGTTGACCTATTGGCATTAGCTTTAGATTCTCCAAGAATAGAGACATCCCACAGCATATGTTGCATCTTTGAAGAAGAGATAATTGTGTGCTTGTAACTGTTGTTCTCTGAAGATATACTGCCATTTAGAACAGAGCCCTTACACTCACCTCTTCTGAGGTTAGGGGTCTGTAATTCTGTTACTTTTCCCAAAATTTCATAACATTAAAACTCTTGCTTATATAGGAACTGTTGCTTGGGAACACTTATGGTGGCTATATCCCCCTGCTGTAGCCAACAGCTTTGGAACATTAAACTAAAGAAGTTTCTGTCTGCTCTTGTGCTGGGAACACACACTTGAATGGAGATCGAGTACAGTGTTTCTCAACCTTTTTGATATCAGGGACTGGCTTGCTGCCTTCCTAAACTGTCAGGGAGATCTCAGGGACCGTCACTAGTCTACAGACCAGTTGCTGAGAAACACTGAAATTCTAGTACACATGTACATCTTCACAAAACAATTATAAATAATCTTTTTTATAAAATGGTATATGGAATGAATTTGCAAACATTTATGAAAGTGAGAGATGACTAGAACTAGTTGGAGGTTGGCATAGTGTGAGCAAGTCCTCTGAACTAACTGATACTAGTCCATAGCTTCTCTGGAACGGAAACTGCATATTGTGCCAGACTACGATGTAGCTATGATGTAGACAAACATCCCCTAGGAACTAAGGTGAAACCACAAAGCACATGTCACTTGTGACCAGATCTAAACATGTGTCCTAAGAATGGAGGGGTTAGTGTATTATAGCTATCAACCTGAAAAGCTTATTGTATACATTTTTGTTATATTACTATGGAGAAAAATATTTCTCTAAGCTGGAAAAAAAAATCTAAGAAATGACCCTTTAAGCTTACAATAGTAGTTTTATGGATGGTGACTAGAATTTCTGAGTTACTGTTTGTATATTATCAAGTTTAAACTCACATCTGGAAATGATTCAGCATGGAAAACTATAAAGTAACCATTTTTTACATAATTTCGAACTGTCAGTTCACTCAAAGTAGGAACTGATACTTCTATTTTCAGTCCTCATTCGCTTAGGGCTGTGTCTGTCAAAATGCCAGTAGCAAAAAGTTTAAAATATTAATACAATTCAGTTGTGATTTTTTTTTCCATACGAGTAAATCATCATTTGGGAATTTTTATGCTTGAGTAAAACAGATTAGGCAAATTCAGCCGTGGAGTAACTCTGTTTTAATTAATGGAGTTACACCAGAGATGAATTTGGCCCACTACAGTGAGATATGTTTCTTTCGTATGATTTTGCAAATTCAATTTCAAGTGTATTAAAAAATGAACCTTCTGATGAGAAAACTAGAATTATGTACATGTAATTTTTTCATTTTTTCTCTTTCATTCACTCAAGAACATGGAAAAGCAATGTGATTTAACTAAGTATAATTGCAGTGTACAATTATGATTAGGCAACTGTTTCTCTTATTTATAATAGCAATTCCCACCTTCTGTTGCAGACTTAGTAAATACCTTTATTTTCTTTGCCAAACTTTGTCATGCACCTGGATTAAATTAAAATTCAATTTTATGTTTTTTAAAGTTGTGTTTTAGATAAAGGGATTTCCATTTTAATAGCTAAATCTTATAAATCAAGGTATTTTTTTAAAAAATCACATTCTTAACATTTAAATTTGAAGCTCCCTGTTAAATGCTTTTCTCATCAGTAAGACATGGTGGGTGAGGTAATATCTTTTTTTGGACCAACTTCTGTTGGTGAGACAGACAAGCTTTCTATTTTATACAGAGCTCTTCTGCATTTATTGTTATCTTTACTTTGCACTTAGAGTTAAATAGAAAAAATACCTTTAAAATTTCTAACAGATTAAATCATCATCCAAAAATCTCCATTGGAAATGCATTCTGAATCATCTTTTAATACACAAACTTAGAAAGTAAAAATCTTATATTACAATGCAACATGAAATGTACTTTTTGTTTTATTCACAATGCTATAGAACAAGGGTCATCAATAAAGCAGAGGAAGCTCCCAGTAAACTCAAGATTTGAGATTATTCAAAAGCTAGTCAGCCTTGGCCCCTCGCATCAAAGAAAAGTCTTTGACTGGAAATCTCTTCTCACTTTCTGGAAAGCTGAGGAATTCTGGTAATTTGGAAGGGTCCTGTACAGAAAGTATTTTTGGCTTCTGCTTTCAACATATTTCACATTTTTAGGCAGGCTTACAGTAATTTTTCAGCAGTTGAAAATGGACATAATCTCACACTTGTATCCCTCTCTTCTGTTTTCCTCTTCTCGTTAGCATATATCTTGACAATAAGTAAAATACAAATACCTGTCTCTCAGGTAGAGACAGTGGAGAATGTGATTATTACTGATTCAGCCCTTGAAAAACAGAACTCACTGATAGATACAAATTTAGCCTTAATTTCAAATAACGTAATGCTTCACAAAAGGTGTCACCAGCCAATAGCTTTGCATTCAATACTCTATAGGATACAAGTTAGCTAATAAACCATGCTGGCAGTTTTTTCCTATAAAAACATTGGAAGCAGGGGGCCATTTGGGCTGGCTTGTAGTGACTTGATATGTTTTTCTAGCTACTGTCTGGTACTCCAGAATCTAAGCTCTCATTTAAAAAAAATAAGGGCCAGATCCTCAGGTGGACCTGATCTTTAATCCCAGAAGTAGCCACAGGCCTTCAAGGCCTCCAGTATAAATTATAATAGAAGCAGGAGATTCTGGACATATCACCTACTACTCTTTCCCTACCCCTGGCATGCCTCTAAACACCCATTACACCTAGGAGATGTAGAGCTGGCTATACCATCTTCATGCCATCCAGGGATTCCCCTGTACAAGGTGCACCTCAGGGGCCAAGAATCTGGCCCTAAGGACTTGTCTACATGAGGAAGTTTTACTGGTATGCATTAGAATGTGATTTAAAGTGTCATAGTTATACCTGGATAACACCCCATGTGGACACTCTTATTGCAGTAGAAGAGTACCCTTTTCCAATTTAGCTTATATTGCCTTCTAAGTAGTTTAAGCTAAACCAATAAAGCCACTCTTATCCCAGAATAAAAGGCATGTCTGCAGGCACTACAGCAGCACAGAAGTTTTTCCTTTGAGATAGGTAATCCACCTACCCGAGCAGCAGAGGAATTTTTCTATCAGTCTAGATGTCTACACTGGTGGTTAAATTGACTTAAATATGGCACTCAGGGGTCTGAATTTTTCAAACCCCTGAGTGATGTGTCTAGGTTGATCTAAATTTTAAGTGTAAACCAGGGATGAGTCCCTGCGTGGGGGAATTATACCAGTATAACTATAGTGGTTTAACCATACTGGTATAATTATACCAGTATAACTGGTATAATTATAGTGTACTAGTCTACACTTAAAAGTTAGGTCAACATAGCAACATTATTCAGTGGTGTGAAAAGTCTACGTTTCTTTTGACATAATTACCATAATTTGGGGAGGTGATGTTCCTACACCAATGGAAAAAAACAATGTCCTGTCGGTGTAAGCTGCATCTATGCTATGGGATGATGCCAGAGTAGCTACTGTCTCTGAGGCATAGATATACCTTGGGAAAAAAATGTTTTGTGCAGGCAATCCCTTAGCCTCTAGTTCATATGGTTGGGGAAATAACCTTCAAATTGTAAATTGAGTGTAAACCAATGCAGTGATGTCTACCATAGTCTATGTCTACACTGCCACTGCAGTTCCCGGGTATGAATAGCAATGCACACCAAAGTGTTGCGCTGTAACTCCCCTGTGTGAATGCTGTGGGCGTGAACTAGACAGGTCCTAGTGCGCAATAACGTAGTGCTCTTCATCCACATGGAGGAGTTACAATACAGCACTGTGGTGCTCACTGCTGTTCACAGCCCATAGTCCAAACTGTGGAGCAGTGTAGACAAGACCTGAGTCTGCAGATAGTCTTCAGAGTAGCAGCCGTGTTAGTCTGTATCCGCAAAATGTTCCATTCTATATGCATCCGAAGAAGTGGGCTGTAGTCCACGAAAGCTTATGTTCTAATAAATTTGTTAGTCTCTAAGGTGCCACAAGTACTCCTGTTCTTCTTTTTGCAGATAGTCTGTAATAATAGCCTTGAGAGGTGTGAAGTTTGCTTATTGACCACAATACTATGTTAACATGGAAGTATAACAATTACAAGTGCCAACATTTTAAACTATTTCACTGTTGGAGGAAGCACACACAGAAAAGAGAGAACCAATGATATTATGAAAATATGCACAGTCTAGTATGAGAAGCAGCTTAATCCTGCTAAGGGGCAGCAGGGGAAACCTAACTAGAGATCTTAAATACAGAAATCATGTTATTGTCTGCACAGACTTTCAATAGTATCAATGGCACTTTTTGTAAGATGAAGGGGTTTTCACTGATGGCTTTGATCAACATTTTCCAAAGACGATTCTCTCCTTGCAAGCTTTTAAGTCAGTGGTTCTCAAACTTTCGTACTGGTGACCCCTTTCACATAGCAAGCATTTGAGTGCGACCCCCGCCCCCTTATAAATTAAAAACACTTTTTTATATATCTACCACCATTATATATGCTGGAGGGAGGGAAAGCAGGGTTTGTGGTGGAGGCTGACAGCTCATGTCCCCCCCGTGTAATAACCTTGTGACCCCGAGGGGTCCCGACCCCCAGTTTGAGAACCCCCGTTTTAAGTAGTGTAACTCTGTTGACATCAGTGAATTATTCCTGGTTTACACTAGTGTGTAAGACCAGAACTAGCTTTCCGACACAGCTTTTGTGCAGTATGCTGTTTTGCTCTGCTGCTGCCTTCTTATCTCAGAGTTAGATGTAAGTCAATAGTGCTGCGTTTATGTATGCTTGCAGTTTTTGAAGCACTTTGAGGTTGTTCTGGATGAAAGATACTATTTACATTTTAAATTATTAATTTTACATTGGGGCAGGGATTCTGTTTTTCTTAAGCATTTCCAAGAACCCATTATGTGCTATCAAATCCGTATGAACCTTGGGTGAGGTTTAATAATGATTTGTTTCATACAAAGATGGAAATGGATGACAGTGGTCAATATACCTTTGTTTAGAAATATTTGCTTAAAGTGCTGTCAATAAGGAAAAACAGTCTCCATCCACAATTCAAATTAATTCTCTTACAAACTGACCTTAATACTGTAATCCTACTTGCTCTGTGACACTCTTTCTTCAATAGATGTGAAATTATTAAGAATGAAGGCACACAATCATAGTTCATTAATGGTTATTTGCACTGCAAGGTAACTGAAGTTCCCAAGCTAGCTTCAGCATGGACTTCATCTGGCACAACAACTGATTCACCAATGGCAGAAAATCTGTTCCGGGGTGGAGCTGTGATGGTGTATGGGGCAGTCAAAACTCCTTCTGTAAAGGGAGTCCTTAGCTGGTCAGCCCTGCCCTCGAAGTAGCTGTTGCTATGTGGGGAGGAATCATGAACAGTTTCTGATTCAGAAATCTATACACAGGTTTCTAAGGAGCCTCAAATGCAATTTAAAACTGACAGCTCTGGGAAACCCCAGAGGAAGATTAGGGGCCTAAAAATTGCCTGTCACATTGGGAATGAATCCACCAGAGTGCAGCAGCCCTCACTAGTTCTGGGAAGTGCAATTTTGGAAAAAGCTGTAAAAAAATCTAATTTAATTTTCATCACAGGCAGCCGCCCCTAGCCCAGGCTGTGGCCCCACCCTCATTCCTTTGAAGCCAGTGGGGTCTGATATAGGGCCAGTTGCATGGAGCTCAGGGTTCACTGCCCCAGGGACCTTGCAATCTAAGGTCCCAATCCTGCAGCCTATTCCCCATGGGCATGCGCCTGGGGAAGTTGTGGTATTGGAACTCAAGTAATGGGCAATGTCCCTTTCAAGCTTTGCAATACACTAGAAGGGATTTCTTTCTTTACTTTTTATATACTATTCACAGCTTTTAATGGCAAGGGCAATGTCTTGGCTGGATTTTATCTCCTCCGCCCGCTCGGTGCCCAGATCAAAGATGTTTCCTGAAGAATCCAGGAAGGCCAGGCCCGCGTGTGAGGAGGCACTTCACAATGCCTCTGAAAGTGACAGTTTTGAAAAGCAAAGGACACACATGGGACAAGCGGTGCTGTGTAGGGCTGATCGCGCCACTGGGGCTGGCTTCAGACGACCTGCCGCGGCCCCACGCGACCAATGGGAGACTTCAGCCGGGCTCTAGGAGGTTCTTAAATGTCTCACTGAAACACTGGCAGCAAAACCCTCTGTGCTCCTCTCCCAGACAGCGACTACAGAAGAGTCGGGCAATTCCTCCCCAGCCAGAGGGTCTCGCCCCCGCCCTTCTGCAGCTGCAAAGACCTCGACCTCCTCTGCGTATGGGCGGGGGGTTAGCGGCGGCGGGAGCATCTCCCCTGGGGGAGGCGTCTAGACCATGGCACCTCCCCGCCTGGGGGAGGGAGACGGCATAACGCCAGCGCCTCTCCCGCCTGAGCCGAATTTAAACTGCGTTACTACTCTTCGCGCAAAGCACTACTGCTGGTGGAGCCCTCGCGCCGCGCCCCACTCAAGCCCGCAGCCAATAGCAGCCCAACTTCGTGACTCGCCCGGCCAATCCGGACACGCTTTATTGGAGGTCGGCGAAGCTCTCGCCGAGCGCGCCGCGAGTTGTTGGGTTCATTGCGCTGGGCAGGGGAGACAATTCACCCCCCCCCCCCCCCCCTTTGTTGGTGTCTCTCCCGGGAGGGCGGCAGAGGCCGGCGATGCCCGAGTTCCTGGCGGACCCGTCGGTGCTGACCAAGGAGAAGCTGAAGAGTGAGCTGATCGCCAACAATGTGAGCCTGCCGGGCGGCGAGCAGCGCAAGGACGTGTATGTGCAGCTCTACCTACAGCACCTCACCGCCCGCAACGCGCCCGCCGCGCTCGTCCAGCCCGACTTCTCCAGCGACGAGGAGAGGGAGCCCACCCCGCTCGGCGCCAGAAGCAGAGGAGGAGCCGCCCCCGGCCGGGTAGGAGACCATCCCCCTGCCGCTCGGGTGACCCCAGCGCTGCAGTACAAAGGACTGGGGCGGACACTGACCGCCGCTCGTGCTCCCGCTCCTCAGCCCTTCCCTTCCCGCGCATGTAGACCCGTCCCCGGGGAGCTGGCCGTAGGCAGGCGGCGTGCGCCGCCTCCCGCTCTATCGGAGGTGCGGAGCGCGCCCTGGCGGCCCCGGCCTGTCTGCGGAGGTTTAACTCGGTTTAGGGGAGAGCTCGGTGCTTTCCTCTCACCCAGAGTTCCTGGCGGCCCCCGCGTGGGGCAACAGCGGCTCTCGGTGGCCGATACGAGCTCCTCGGCGCAGACGTCTTCCCCCGGGGGTCTTCACTCGGCGGGGCGCTCGGGTCTCTGCCCCGTGCTTAGGGAGAGGGGCGCTCTGCCAGAGGGATTTCCTTTCCTAGTAACTTCAAACTAGGACGTACTCCGTTGTCTGGCACAGCCCACTTCGCCCTGCAGCTCGGGGGCTCGCCGAGTGTCGGCTGCCAGCGCAAGGAGCATCTGCGGGACTAAGATGTTTGGCTAGGCTGGGAGATCGAGGTGTCTTGTTGATGCCTCTGTAAACTTTAGTAGTGAAGTTGCTGGATGGCAAATCGTCTGATGGATGCTTATTTATAACATGCAGAATAAAATAATATGGTAATAACTTCTTTCGTGTTTGTAGCATGCCAGGTTCTTATGCTGTAACTCAAGTTGGCTAAAGAAGTTGTCTTTGTGTGTGTTGTTTAAAAAGAAATGGAATAAGTAAGTAAGGTACTAATATTTAGACCAATTTGCCCATGACTTTAATGTCCCGAAACTTAAACTTCATCAAAGAAAGAGAGAGTCGGGCTTCTTTCCACAAGACTGTCTTTGTGATCTAAACAAACCTACAGCTCTCCTACAGAGTTTGTTGCATTGAAATAACTCAGACAAGTGTGAACGTTTCTGTTCACATTGGTGGATTGTTACTAAGTCTATTTTCTTTTCTTTTTGAAGGAAAAAAATACTTAATGATTTGATCTAAGGAATGCTTTAAGTGTGACTGTACTTACCTGTATCTGAGTGGATATGCTATAGGGAAGTGCCTTGTTCAGTGCACGTGTTTGGGTAAGAACCAGCAATCTAAGAAAGCCGGTTCAACCCGGCAAGTATGCATGCAAGGAGAAAGTGGGGTGATGGACATGCAGGCCTTGCCTATACTGGGTAAACTTTATTTAAACATTATTTGAGAGGAAATAATTTTGCTTGTAATCTAAAATACATCAAAATACCATGGGGATGGGCCTCATATAAAAGACTTGTAATAAATAATCAATCGTTGCTAGGTTGAGTTTTGAGTTGTAGTTCTTTTGATGTTTATAATCCAGGTGACTAAAATCCTGTATCTTTTAAAGGTGACTTGTGAAAGGGGAAACAAGAGAGTGTCCAGAACAAATCTATCCTCTTCTTCTTCTTTTTTAACACTAGAAATTCAGACAAGTAGTATAGTGAGTACACTAGTACAGCTTGGGTCAAGAAACTGAAAGCTGAGCAATTGAAAGAGGAAGGGATTTTTATGTGTTAAATTTACTTTTTGTTCTAATGCTGAAGTCAAATGCCTAAGTAGAAGCTGAGAGGCTGTCTTTCTTTAAAGCTTAATGTTTCTTCCTTCAAGAAAATTTCCTGCAAAACCAGGGAAAGCCGGACTTGACGTGCTTCACAATTCTGAGGCACCAAAAAAACCCAGCAGGAAAATATCAAATGTAGACAGATTTTTTTGGTCCTTTCTTGTACATCATAAAGAAACAAACATGTAGTACAGCTTGGGTCAAGAAACTAAAAAACTCCTTTGCAGGTGACCTTTTAAAACAACTGAACACACAGCTCCAATACTTTTCCTAAAAGACCAAAAAACCCCACACTGCTGCCGTGACTACAGTGAAGAATATTATTGCATGGGTTATGTAACAGTTGCAAGAACAATAAACTAGAGGTTTATTGTGTGTCTGATGGTGAAGTACTTTTAGCATAAAAATTACAATAAATTATCTTACTGGGAACTTGTTCCAGTTTGAAAACAGTACAGTTGGTTGTGGCTTACATAGTGGGATTAACACCTCAGTGCTTGGTAACTGATATAGCATGCTAATCTTTCCTTATTTTGGAGGGGGAGCTATTTAAGTAATAGTCTCCTGCTGTTGGGGATTCGTCATGGAGACAACTGAAATGTTAACTGTCTAGAGATAAATAATTGTAGTTTAGCAATCCAAAAAATTGTTGCTTTTTAATAGCATTGGTTAAAAATTAACATCTTAGGACCATGCAGCCTTACTAATATAGTTGCAGAACATAGAGCCCTAATATTAACTCAATAACTCGAGCTCTGTTTAGCCATAAGGGGCAGACTAAGTGTGTGGAAGCTTTCTGCTGTATTCCCTGTTCAAACTTCAATACAAGACTTCAGTTCATAGTTAACATAGTGAGTTTCTGGATCTCTAATGTGCTCTGGGTGCAGGAGTTGCTCTCAAGGGTTTTGATTTGTGTATGATCAGTCAGGTGTGCCTATTCACTTTCTCTTAATACAAGAAGTGGGGGGGCACAAAGTGGAAAGGCAAACTTAAAATATGTAGGAAAAAGAGAACTGTCAACTAATGATGGCTGGTTGAGCAGCACTTGAGAATGTAGATTTAAAAAAAATCTTCAAGGATTTACAATATCAGGCTGTGAATACAGTTAACTTATCTGTGATCTCATTACACTCCTCCTCTGCCCCTTTTCCCTCATACTGTTGCAGTTTGTTTCAAATTAAACTTGGTGTTTGGGGCAGGGATTTTTTTCTTTTCACAGGCCGCTTGTTCAGCATTACCCATGATCAGACCACTTTTTCATTTGCTTATAATTTTGCTGAACTTTAATCAGCTGGGCTGAAATTTTTCATGCTGGATGTCTGCCTCAGGCTGAGAGCAAGGAAACTGTGTCCTGTGTTCTCAGTGAACCTTCCCTAACTTCTGGGCTCAGGCAGTTTGGTGGAAGAAACTGTGTGATTCTAATGCAAAGGGGACAAGAGGGAGGCCTGCCTGAGGGTTGGGAGGGGAGTAGACTGAGACAAAGAGCCTGGAGGATTTTGGGAAAAGACTGGGAACCATTGGGGTGGAGGATAGAGAGCTCTACGAAGAGTCAGGGTATGGGGGGAGAACTGAGACCGATTGAACAAAGACTAGGACAAGGAGCTTGGGGAGTGGGCACACTTAGGGTACGTCTATACTTACCTCCGGGTCCGGCGGTAAGCAATTGATCTTCTGGGATCGATCCCGGAAGTGCTCACCGTCGACGCCGGTACTCCTGCTCGGCGAGAGGAGTCGACGGGGGAGCCTGCCCGCCGCGTGTGGACCCGCGGTAAGTTCGAACTAAGATAGTTCGACTTCAGCTACGTGAATAACGTAGCTGAAGTTTAGTATCTTAGTTCGAAGTGGGGGTTAGTGTGGACCAGCCCTTAGGGCTTGTCTACACTGGAAGTGTTAAAGTGCTGCCGCGGCAGCGCTTTAACATGCCTTGTGTGGTCACTCCCAGCGCTCTTAAAAAACACCTTAACGAGGGGCGCTGCTCCCAGCACTGGGTCAATGTTTACACTGGTGCTTTACAACTGCTGTGCTCAGGAGGTTGTTTTTTAACACCCCTGAGCGAGAAAGTTGCAGCGCTGTTAATTACCACTGTAGACAAGACCTGAGATTGTGAGCTGGTGGGGAAGGGGAATGTAGGTGGGTAGGAGGGTGTGACTGTAGATTGAGGGGGAGACGCATGCACAGGGTAGATCAGGGGTGGGCAAACTTTTTGGCCTGAGGACCACATCTGGGAATATAAATTGTATGACAGACCATGAATGCTCACAAAATTGAGGTTGGGCTGCGAGAGGGGGTGAGGGCTCCAGTTGGGGGATGTGGTCTCTGGGGTGGGGCTGAGGATGAGGAGTTTGGGGTCTAGGAGGGTGCTCTGGCTGGGTTTGGAGGGCAGGAGAGGGATCAGGGCTGGGGAAGGGGTTCAGGTTCTGGCTGGGGGTGTGGGCTCTGGGGTGGGGCTGGGGATGAGGAGTTTGGGGTGCAGGACGGTGCTCTAGGGGATTGAGGGGTTTGTAGAGCGGGAGGGGGATCACGGCAGGGGGTTGGGGCATGGGGAAAGGCTCAGGGGTGCTGTCTCTGAGCACCGCTTACCTCAAGCAGCTCCCAGAAGCAGTGGCATGTCCCTTCTCCGGCTCCTACACGGAGGTGCAGCCAGGTGGCTCTGCATGCTGCTCCATCTGCAGGCACCGCACCTGCAGCTCCCATTGGAGGAGCGGGCCATGCTATGGCTTCCAAGAGCCACGTGGAGTGGCCCCTGACTTAGCACTTGTTCAGTGTATGGCCCCATGGCTTATGGCACACTACTCAAACCCTGCTTCTGAAGACAGAATTATTAATTTCCTTATGGGGTTATCACTGTAGTATCTGAGAATTTCATTAAACTTGAAGTTCTCAGATATTTTCACAATGCACTGTGTGGTGAGTGAGCATTTTACAGATGCAAAACTGAGGCACAAAGACTAGCACAAAAGTATCCACTAACTTCGGGTGCTCAATTTGTGATGTATAGATCCTTATTTTTGATTCCAGAGCGACTAGCATTATATAAAGAACGAGGAGTACTTGTGGCACCTTAGAGACTAACAGGCTTATGTTAAATAAATCTGTTAGTCTCTAAGGTGCCACAAGTACTTAGTCTGTATCAGCAAAAAGAACAACACGGATACCACTCTGAAACCTAGCATTATATAGTACATCTCTACCCCGATATAACCAACCCGATGTAACATGAATTCTGATATAATGCGGTAAAGCAGTGCTTGGGGGGGGGAGCTGCACACTCTGGTGGATCAAAGCAAGTTCGATATAACGCGGTTTTACCTATAACATGGTAAGATTTTTTTTGGCTCCCGAGGACAGCGTTATATCGAGATAGAGATGTACTTCATTTGCAACTGCAAGTGCTCAGCACTTGGGCAAGTCAGACACCCTAAAAATGAACCTCTAACTATTGACCATCTACAAAAAGTTTTAAAAGACTTGCTTAGCCTCATGTAGGAATTCTCCAGCTGAGTCAGGGATAGAATCCAGGTCTCCAGGGTAGTATTCAGCTCCCTTATCTGTGAGGTCATAGTTTCTCTTCCTGCAGTCCCTGCCTCATTGACTATACACTTCAGCAGTAAATGAAGCAGGGGCCCTCCAGGCAAGTCTCTGATTCATCTCCAGAGCAAAATCATTCTTTACACTGAATAAATCAGGGGTTCGGGGTGGGAGGGCAGAAGGAGAGGGAGTATGTGACCATGTAATTAAAGACTGTATAATGATGAATACACACAAGAGGGCTGAATTAAGGTTGCTTGGGTAACCTTAATTTTAGCATTTCCTAACTTTTGAGTGCTTGACTTTACAACTTTATCACACACAAGAATATTGAGAACATTAGAATATGTAAAATCTTTGTACAGTACAGGAACTTATGCCGATTAGAGCCTTTAGGTAATGTTGGTATACAAACAGGGTGAATTTGATTTAAATCATTAGTCAGGAAGACTCTATTTAATCATGGTTTTCTACATAAAAGTGCATTCTTATTGGTTGGTAAACCTTAATTCATATTCTTCACAACTCAGATAGATGTAGGTTTCATTTTTAGAAGGTACACACTATGCATTTTTAAACAGTGATTTGTTTTGAAAACTTTTCAGATTAGTTTTACAGCTGTATCTTAAAATGAATGATTGATTATTTCATTTACCAAAGGTAATTGAAGCAGATAGTTCACCTCCCAATGACTTCATAAATATCTCCAATACAACATGTTAATCATTTAATATTTGGAGGATTTTCTTGATATGCTGTATTAGGAGGAGAACATCACCAGACAGACAACTAAAACAATTTAAATGTCAAGTATTCTAGATTTTTTTTCTTCAACAGCAAACGTATATTTTAACAAAACAAGCATATGTCCCTCGCTTCTCACATTTATCTCTAGACTTCTTCTCCTTGTCCAGATCTATTCTGCCCCGAACAATCTTCTATTCATTGAACTTTTTGAAACTTTGCACTTTTAGAGAGAGGTAAGGGATTGACTCTGTGTACACAAATTTGCAGAGGGACAATATAATTGCTATTTCTCAACTCTATATATTGATTTATTTAAAAACATTTTTGCTGTTAACAAGCATGTTACCTCTGGACACACACATCCACTGTTTGAGAACTGCAAAACTAGGAATCTCCGATGGAATCTTGTAGACTGAGCACTGAGTCCCATTGGGTAAATAGAAAGATTAACCTAAATCTATACAGAAGCATATGGAACTCCATAAAATTGGATCCCTAATCCATGAACTATTGGAACTCATTTACAAAACTTTTCTTAAACATTACATTAATATATTGTCTTGTACTATAGAATTTATAATCCCTATTCCATGATGAGATACGTTTGAGCTATAATAGTTTTAATTAAGATACATCTTAAGTTTTTCCTCAAAAAGCATTTTATCTAATCAAAAAAATCCAATTTTAAATCAAAAATCCAATTTAAGTTTAAAAAAAAAAATCATTGATTTTTATCCACCCTGACAAATAAGTAATGGCAAGGAAATAATTACACCAAGTGCAAATGTAACCTAGAATAATCATTGCTGCAAGGTATTTGAGATCAAGAGCTTAGTCAGACTCCATAAAGGATTAGACACCTTTGGATAAAAACATCCTAGTTACATTAAACAAAAAATATAGGAGGAATACAAATTCACATGCTTCATAGACCAGCCCTCAGTGGTTGTCTCATCATATATTAACATTTTTTGTATTAATAATTCCCAGTGTACATAGTTTCACTTTTGGCAGCAGACATGTGGTGTTGACAAGACTTGTATTAAGAAAGCCCCATTCTGAGTAGTAGTAAAGATGCCTGAGCCTTGTCACTACCAGTAGTGGAGCTGCACCTGTTTGGGATTAAGGCTTTAGAAAATCCTAGTGTAAATGCAGTGTAGCTGTCCTCATTTTAGGAAGAAACCTTCTCTTATTAGCAGGTTATTTCATAGTTGTCCAAATGATTTCTGGCCCCTTTCATTAAAGCATGTGGTACTAGCAACGGTTGAAGACAAGCCATTGGAGTAGAAGAACAACTGATCTGACCTAATACAACAGATCTTAACTCTTGGCAAAATTCTTCTAGTCATTTTATTTTCAACAAGGATCCTGGTAACCAGCAATCTCAGTGTTAGATCTTTTCTCAGCAGCAAAGGTGGGGGTAGGACAACATGTAGAACTGAATTTTTCTCTTTTGCATTCTTTCACCCTCCCCACCCCAATCTTAGTGAGACTAGTTGGTAAGGCTTCAAGGTGAACAGTGACAGATCCTTCAAAAACCTGAAGAGAGTGTGCAAGTCATAAGCTGTAACTTGTTTATAGTGTGGGTGTAAGGCTAAGACAACAATCTTAGGAAAAAATATGTGGAACCACCATTGATTTTAATTGCTTGTTTGGACATTTAGGGCCCAATTCTCCAGTCTGTCAAGTTCCAGATCCTTTGCACAAATAGCTAACGAACATGTGATGGGGCCTTGCCGCTAAGGGTAGAGACTTCCACTTCTTACTTATGGAAGATTGGTAAGAAGTGGATTTTCACTGTGTACTCTTGCTCCTAAAGCCAAAGGTTTGCTTTACTATTATGTTATTGCAATATTGTATACACTTACTAGGTTATAAAAATTCTACAGTTCATATATAATCTAATGTCAAAGGTCTCTCTGCATGTACAAACGGCATCTCGTAACAGCACATCAAGAATCGATGCCATACTTTGTCAAGTTTAATAACAGCTGTGACATAATAGCTTTGTGTTTGCACAGATAAAGTCAGTCCACACTACTTTAGGAGAGGTAGTATTTCTCTCCCCCCCCCCCCCCCCCCCCCCCCCCCCAATTGAATACAACTTACTGCTTGGGACTTTCAGCGCATCTGTCTCTTTATGAAATAAAAATAACATATTACCTGCAAACAACTGATTTTTCTCTCCACCTGTTAAATAGTTCCTTGACAGTCTATTTTTAGTGCTCTATAATATATGTGAGGGCCCCCCTGCTTGTATTTCTGGTATCGCTCTGGAAAGGGTGATGGAGTCAGGATGATCAGATGTTGGATTGTGTTTCTTCTAAATATACAGTAATCTGAGGAATAGTAGCTGCAGTGAGTGGTAAAATTCTTGTCAGGGTCGCAGCTTATCTGTTTTAGTATGCACTACTAAGGATGTAACCAATTCTGTGGATTGTGATAAACATTATGCTCCTATATTTAGTCCATTAATACAAGCTGATAATGTATAGTGAACACTAGTGTTGTACATCTGTCTAGAGCTAGAAAGACCGATTGTTTTGACATGTGAAGTGGAAACACTCCTCTTAAACTGTGGTATTTGTAAGCTATCACTTATTTATATTGCAATATAGTCTAGAGACCTCAGTCAGGTGTCAGGCCCTCATCATGATAGGTCCTATAGAAGAATACAAGAGAAACCTTGTCCTTGGCTAAGGGTATGTCTACACTACGGGATTAATCCGAATTTATATAATTCGAATTTGGGAAACAGATTGTATAAAGTCGAATGTATGCGGCCACACTAAGCACATTAATTCGGCGGTGTGCGTCCAAGTACCGGGGCTAGCGTTGATTTCTGGAGCGTTGCACTGTGGGTAGCTATCCCATAGCTATCCCATAGTTCCCGCAGTCTCCCGCGCCCATTGGAATTCTGGGTTGAGATCCCAGTGCCTGATGGGACAAAAAACATTGTCGCAGGTGGTTCTGGGTACAGCCTCACCCCTTCCTCCTTCCCTGCATGAAAGCAACGGGCGGCAGACAACCATTTCGCGCCTTTTTTCCTGGGTGAACACTGCAGACTCCATACCATGGCAAGCATGGAGCCCACTCAGCTCAAGATAGCAGTCATGAACATTGTAAACACCTCGCGCGTTCTCGTGGAGTTTATGCTGAGCCAGGACCAGAAAAACGAGGCGAGGAGGCGGCGGCAGCGCAGCGACAAGCGTGATGAGGACATGGACACGGACACAGAATTCTGTCAAACCGCAGGCCCCGGTGCTTTGGAGATCATGTTGTTAATGGGGCAGGTTCTATCCATGGAACGCCGATTCTGGGCAAGGGAAACCAGCACAGACTGGTGGGACCGCATAGTGTTGCAGGTGTGTGATGATTCCCAGTGGCTGCAGAACTTTCGCATGTGTAAGGGCACTTTCATGGAACTTTGTGACTTGCTGTCCCCTGCCCTGAAACGCCAGAATACCAAGATGAGAGCAGCCCTCACAGTTGAGAAGCGCGTGGCAATAGCCCTGTGGAAGCTTGCAACGCCAGACAGCTACCGGTCAGTCGGGAATCAATTTGGAGTGGGCAAATCTACTGTGGGGGCTGCTGTGATGCAAGTAGCCAAAGCAATCACTCAGGTGCTGCCACGAAAGGTAGCGACTTTGGGAAATGTGCAGGCTATAGTGGATGGCTTTGCTGCAATGGGATTCCCTAACTGTGGGGCGATAGATGGAATCCATATCCCTATCTTGGCACCAGAGCACCAGGGTACCCAGTACATAAACCGCAAGGGGTACTTTTCAATGGTGCTGCAAGCACTTGTGGATCACAAGGGATGTTTCACCAACATCAACGTGGGCTGGCTGGGAAGGGTTTGTGACGCTCGCGTCTTCAGGAACACTACTCTGTTTAAAGGGCTGCAGCAAGGGACTTACTTTCCAGACCAGAAAATAACCGTTGGGGATGTTGAAATGCCAATAGTTATTCTTGGGGACCCAGCCTACCCCTTAATGCCATGGCTCATGAAGCCATACACAGGCAGCCTGGACCAGAGTCAGGAGCTGTTCAACTACAGGCTGAGCAAGTGCAGAATGGTGGTAGAATGTGCATTTGGCCGTTTAAAAGGTCGCTGGCGATCATTATTGACTCGCTCAGACCTCAGCCAAACCAATCTCCCCATTGTTATTTCTGCTTGCTGCGTGCTCCACAATCTCTGTGAAAGTAAGGGGGAGACCTTTATGGCGGGGTGGGAGGCTGAGGCAAATCGCCTGGCTTCTGATTACGCGTAGCCAGACACCAGGGCGATTAGAAGAGCACACCAGGAAGCACTGTGCATCAGAGAAGCTTTGAAAACCAGTTTCATGACTGGCCAGGCTACAGTGTGAAACTTCTGTTTGTTTCTCCTTCATGAAAACCTGCCCCCTTTATTGACTCATTCTCTGTAAGGAACCCACCCTCCCCCTTCCCCCAGCTTGCTTTCAATCCAAATAAAGTCACTATCGTTTAAAAATCATTTATTCTGTATTAATAGATTAGAAAAAGAGGGAGGGAACCCGGGTGGGGTTTGGGAGGAGGATCAGTGGGAAGGAAAAGGCCACTAAAAAAAGGTTAAAAAAATGACAGCCTTTTGCTTGGGCTTTCCACTGGGGTGGAATGGGAAGGTGTACGGAGCCTCCCCCCTCCCCCCCCCCCTGCGTTCTTACACGTCTGGATGAGGAGGATATGGAACATGGGGAGGGGGGTTATACAGGGGCTGTAGCGGCACTCTGTTTTCCTGCAGCCATTCCTGAAGCTCCACCAGACGCCGGAGCATGTCTGTTTGCTCACGCAGCAGCCCCAGCATTGCATCCTGCCTCCTCTGATCTTCCTGCCCCCACCCCTCCTGTCCTCACGTTGGTCCCTCCTGTCCTCACGTTCACTTTGAAACCGTGTCCTTCCACTCATTCAGATGAGCTCTGTCACTGCGGGTGGATTCCATGATTTCTGCAAACATCTCGTCTCGCGTCTTCTTTTTCCGACGCCTTATCTGTGATAGCCTTCGGGATGGAGTAGGGAGACTTGAAGAATTTGCAGCTGCTGTAGGGAGGGGAAAAAAGAGAGAATTTTTTAAAAGATACATTTTGCAGAACAATGCTTATACTCTTTCACGGTGACCAACACTATTCACATTACATAGCACATGTGATTTCTGTGCAAGGTCGCATTTTGCCTCTTAATACTGAGTGCCTGTGGCTTTGCTGCTAGAGATCACAGGTCCGGGCAACAGAATTCGGCTTGCATGCGGCCATGGTAAGCCATTGTCTTTCGGCTTCTGCGCCCTCCTTTCCCACATACCAAGCAAAGCCCGTTGAGTGCTGCGGTTTTCCTGTTAACACTCAGCAGCAGCAGGAAACAAACTAACCCCCCCCCCCCATCCAATTCTCTGGATGATCGCTTTATCCCTCCCCCCCCCACCGCGTGGCTGGTAACAGGGAAGATCCCTGCTAACCAAACGCGAAAAGCTCAGGGCCAATTTCCCGCCCTGCGCTTGGCTAACTGCAGGGAAGGATTTCTTTTCAGCCACAGGCAAACAGCCCAGTAGGAACGGCCACCTCTGTCCCCTTAATTAAGTTCCCGTATTTCAACCAGGTTACCAGGAGTGATATCACTCTCCTGAGGATTACACAACAAGATAAAGAACGGATGTTGCTTGAATGCCAGCAAACACAGGGACCGTACGCTGCCAGGCTTTGTCAGGCAATGATACCAGATTACTTGCTGCAAGCATGGCGTGGTCAAGTGTCCTACCATGGAGGAGGGAATAAGGATGCACTGCCCAGAAACCTTGCGGCAAGGCTTTTGGGGTACTTCCAGGAGAGCTTCATGGAGATGTCCCTGGAGGATTTCCGCTCCATCCCCAGACACGTTAACAGACTTTTCCAGTAGCTGAACTGGCCGCGAATGCATCCCAAGTCCTCAGGGCAAAGTAATCATTAAAAAACGCTTGCTTTTAAAACAAGTGTTATCTTTTTAAAAGGTAAACTCACCTGAGGTCCCTTCCATGGGGTCATGGTCTTGGATACTGGCTTGGGAGGGTTGGGAGGGTACTTCAGTCAGGCTGAGAAAAAGATCCTGGCTGTTGGGGAGAACGGAGTGCTGGGTGCTCTCTGCAAGCTCGTCCTCCTCCTCCTCTTCCCCATCCGCAGAATCCTCGGGTGTAGCTGATGAGACTATCCCCGACCCGGAATCCATGGTCACAGGTGGGATAGTGGTGGGGGCCCCCTCCCCCTAGAATTGCATGCAGCTCGGCATAGAAGCGGCATGTCCGCGGCTCTGACCCGGAGCGACCGTTTGCCTCCTTTGTTTTTTGATAGGCTTGTCTGAGCTCCTTGACTTTCACGCGGCACTGATCTGAGTCCCTATTGTGACCTCTCTCCATCATGCCCTTGGAGATTTTTTTTCAAAAGTTTTGGCATTTTGTCTTTTAGAACGAAGTTCTGCTAGCACTGAATCCTCTCCCCATATAGCGATCAGATCCAGTACCTCCCGTACAGTCCATGCTGGTGCTCTTTTTCGATTATCGGACTGCATGGTTACCTGTGCTGATGAGCTATCTGTGGTCACCTGTGCTCTCCACGCTGGGCAAACAGGAAATGAAATTCAAATATTCCCGGGGCTTTTCCTGTCTACCTGGCCAGTGCATCAGAGTTCAGATTGCTGTCCAGAGCGGTCACAATGGTGCACTGTGGGATAGCTCCCGGAGGCCAATACCATCGAATTGCGGCCACACTAACCCTAATTCGAAATGCTAAAATCGATTTTGGCGCTTCTCCGCTCGTCAGGGTGGAGTACAGAAATCGATTTAAAGAGCCCTTTATTTTGAATTAAATGGCGTTGTTGTGTGGATGGGTGTAGGGTTAATTCGAATTAAGGCTGCTAAATCCGAATTAAAGTCATAGTGTAGACCAGGCCTAAGAAGCAATTCTGTGATGTGGATCTGAAATATTACGTAGTTGTATGTGTTGGTCATGAGTCCATGCAACCAGATAGCAACACACACAGTGGCTCAAATAACTCTCTCCTTTCTTCCTCATCACCAACTTCTATCGAATGGAGAGGGGTTTTTTTTTTCCTCCTATAAATCTCTAATTTAAGAAATGAGAATTTTTTTATCCGTTCAAAGGTCTAAGAGAAGCTTGGATGAAAAGCCTTCAGATATACATTCTAACTTCAGAAAGGGAATAGCATTCATGCACTCTGTAAGTTAGTAAAATATTAAAAAATAAATAAAATTCTAAAACATGTTTGAAATTATTTAGTGGACCTCTGCTAACCAAGCTGCTGTGTCAGAATTTATGTATAGTTTTATATGCGCTGAAAACACAAAGTGCTTCAACTTTAACAACAAATACTTAATTAGCCCTGCTATGAGCAAAATTCTTTGTAATCCAAAAGAACCTGAAGGAACTAATCTGGAGTAGTTACCTACCTTATCTCCCAATGCCACAGGAAATTCTAAACTTCAGTGATACAGAGCTAGAGATTGGTCCAGACAATGTTAAGGGGCTGGATAGGATCTACAAGAAAGTCTGCTTATAACTGTAACTCATTTATCAGGGTGGATTTGATTTAAATCACTAGTCAGGAAGACTGTATTTAATCATTGATTTCTACATATGTCAAGGCTGTATCCCCACTTTGAACTTTAGGGTACAAATGTAGGGGCCTGCATGAAAACTTCTAAGCTTAACTACCAGCTTAGCTCTGGTCCGCTGCCACCATCCCAAGGCTAATTTCCTCCCCTGGGTAGCCTTGAGAGACCTTCACCAACTCCTGGTGAATCAAGATCCAAACCCCTTGGATCTTAAACAAGGAGAAATTAACCATTTCCCTCTTTCCTCCCACCAACTCCTGGTGAATCAAGATCCAAACCCCTTGGATCTTAAACAAGGAGAAATTAACCATTTCCCTCTTTCCTCCCACCAACTCCTGGTGAATCAAGATCCAAACCCCTTGGATCTTAAACAAGGAAAAATTAATCAGGTTCTTAAAAAGGTTTTTAATTAAAGAAAAAAAGGTAAAAATCATCTCTGTAAAATCAGTATGGAAATTAACCTTACAGGGTAATCAAACTTAAAGAGTTCAGAGGACTCCCCTCTAGTCTCAGGTTCAAAGTACAGCAAACAAAGATAAACACTCTAGTAAAAGGTACATTTACAAGTTGAGAAAACAAAGGAAAACTAACACGCCTTGCCTGGCTATTTACTTACAAGTTTGAAATAGGAGAGACTTGTTTAGAAAGATGTGGAGAACCTGGATTGATGTCTGGTCCCTCTCAGTCCCGAGAGGGAACACTCTCTCAAACAAAGAACACAAACAAAAGCCTCCCCCCCCCCCCCCCCCCCCCCAGATTTGAAAGTATCTTGTCCCCTTATTGGTCCTTTAGGTCAGATGCCAGCCAGGTTACCTGAGCTTCTTAACCCTTTACAGGGAAAAGGATTTTGGAGTCTCTGGCCAGGAGGGATTTTATAGTACTGTACACAGGACAGCTGTTACCCTTCCCTTTATAGTTATGACAACATAAAAGTGCATTCTTGGTTGTTATAAACTTAACACATTCTTTATAACTCAGAGATAGATGTAGGTTTCATTTTTAAAAAGTACACACTATCTATCTAAAGTGATGTTCCTTAAATCATTTTCAACGCAGCTTCCTCCTGAGAAGGAACACTTCTCATGATGTTGCATTCAGGCGACCAGGCCTTGCATTTCTTTGTTGCACTGTTTGCATTTTGCACCCATGCCTGTCTTACCCACAGGTAGAGGAACTTCATTAAAATATTCCCAAACCAGGGTCTCTTTTACAGCCTGCTGCCATTATAGGTTTTCCCTTCTAGTGAGAGAATGGTATGGTACATCTCAAATCAATGAAGGCTATACTCAAAAGACCTCAAGACTTCTGGAATATGCTGCTCAAACAGTTTCACTTTTGTTTCTATTGCCTGTCCCTCCCTTCTCACATTTATCTCCAGACTTCTTCTCCTTGTCCAGATCTATTCCGCCCCCCAACAGTCTTCTATTCATTGAACGTTTTGAAACTTAGCACTTTTAGAGAGAGGTAAGGGATAGACTCTGTGTACACGGATTTGTAGAGGTGCAATAGGGTTGAGGTCTGTTATTTCTCACACCTCTCTCTCTCATATATGATTGATTTTTTTTAAAAAAAAAAGGCTGGGGACTGGGCCCTTAAAGTTTTTCTGACCTCTGTTAGCCAGAAGACTAAGCCTACTAGCAAGGGTGGAAACATGCCTGTGCCACAACTCCTCTCCCTTCCATCACCCCCGACCCATGTCCCAGGCAATGTAAAGGAATTAAAACCAGTATGTGCTGTTACATGCTGCATTGAACTACAGTGTGGTCAATCAACTATTCTCTTAAATGTATTACTACTAGGGCTGGCCAAATGTCGGGGGGGGGGGGATTATGAATATATTTGAATTTCACTGGTATTAATATCTCATTTGGTTGTTAATATTTGCCCAGCTGTAAGATTGGTCAAATAACCCAATGTAATAATTGAAGTGTGACAAATACTGAAACTTTATCTAATACATGAGTAATGTTCAAACCTAATTAAGGCTGTCAAACAATTAAAATCAGTACTTGGACCTGCTAGTGAAGGCAGGGGGCTGGACTCAATCACCTTTCAAGGTCCCTTCCAGTTCCAGGAGGTAGGATATCTCCATTTAAAAAAAAAAAAAAAAAAAAAAAAAAAGCCTACTCTTAAATATCTCCAGAGATGGAGATTCCACAATCTCCCTAGGCAATTTATCACTTGAGTTAAACTGCAATTAATTGACATCCCTAAACCTAATTTTTCTTGCTTCTTTCTCTTCCTGCCATAGTCTACTTTTTTTTTTCTCTCCCTTGCCAATCATAATCATGGCATATCTATCTCCTGAGCTGCTGTCAGTCTGTTTTCTTTTTCTCTGTGTTCAGCTTCCTATCATTTCCCCACTTCTCTCCCAAAAACACCTCTGTAGTAGTTTTTTTTAACTTGTCAGTCTCTTTTGCCCACCCCAATCCCATCTGTGCACCTATTCCTTGGGCTTGGAGATATTACACCTGGTTTTCATAGAACTGGGCCTACTAGCAGGATGCCATAGAGCAGTGGTTCTCAACCAGGGGCCCAGGGCCCCCTGGGAACCCATGAGGAAGTTTCAAGGGGTCTGCCAAGCAGGGCTAGCATTAGACTTGCTGGGGCCAGGGCAGAAAGCCAAAGCCACACTACATGGGGCTGAAGTCTGGGGCCCTGAGGCTGAAGCCTAAGTAACTTAGCTTTGCAGGGCCCCTTGTGGCATGGGGCCCTGGGCAATTGTCCTGCTTGCTACCCTCCCCTAATACCAGTCCTGGCTTTTATATGCAGAAAAACAGTTGTGGCACAGCTGTGGAGTTTTTATAGCCTGTTGGCGGGGAGGGGAGCAGAAAGAAAGGTTGAGAACCCCTGCCATAAAGTCTATAGCCTTGAAATTCACTCTCTTGCTTCAGAACTATGACCCAGAATCCCAGCTTCCCCCCCCCCCCCTTTTTTTTAAGGCTTCTATCATTGATGGTTGCAGAGTAGGGCTATCAATTGATTGCAGTTAACTCACAGGATTAACTCCAAAAAAAACCCCAAAAAACTAATCTTGATTAATCAGTTTTAATTGCACTGTTAAATAATAGAATACCAATTGAAATTTATTAATCAGCATGGACACGTTCTCTGGAATGGTGGTTGAAGCATGAAGGGACATATGATTCTTTAGCACATCTGGCACATAAATATCTTGTGACACCAGCTACAACAGTGCCATGTGAATGCCTGTTCTCGCTTTCAGGTGATGTTGTAAACAAGAAGTGGGCAACGTTCTTTACATTTGCAGAAAAGAAGAGCTATTGGCTGAACAAGAAGTAGGACTGAGTGGACTTATAGGCTTTAAAGTTTTACATTGGTTTTTTGACTACAGTTATGTAACAAACAAAAACCACCTTGATTTGTAAGTTGCATTTTCATGATAGAGATTGCACTACAGTACTTGAATGAGGTGAATTAAAAAATACTATGTATGTAATTCAAAATAACAAGGTGAGCACTATACACTTTGTATTCTGTGTTGTAACTGAAATCAATATATTTGAAAATGTAGAAGAACATCCAAAATATTTAATTTCAATTGGTATTCTATTGTTTAACAGTGCAATTATTTTTTTAATCGCTTGACAGCCCTATTTCAAAGATAACTCTGAAAATGTGAACCAAGTGCAAAATTATGGAAAGAGGTCTGTAGAGGGCATTAAACAGCCCTATGATATGCTCTTCTCATCTGGGTGAGAGGCCAATGGTGTTTTGACTACAGCCATTGAATTTGGTATGTTTCCAAGATGCCACAGAATACAGAATTCTGCTGTCCGTGTGGAATTTGCTATTTTGCTGCAGCCAGGCACCCAACTATTGTGATCTACCTGCAGCTGCCTCTTGCTCTCCAGCTTTCTCCATGAGGGGTGTTAACTGGATTATAGTGCATGCTGTCTGCACTTTTCTGTGGAGGAGGGTAGCAGGGGCTTAGGGAGCAAAAGATGGTATCCAGTTGGCAGTTAGGGGAAAGAACCAGAAAGGCAGCTGGTTGCATATACAAGAGGTCAGTAGCCAAGGCTTGAAGAGTCAGATTTCCAGTGTCTCATCTGCCTGACACCCCCCCCCCCCCTCCTTTCTTGGATCACAGTAGCTAATGATGCCTATGGAGATGGTTCAACTGAGAACACAGGGAAAAAATGATGGTTGTTGGACTAGTTTTGTAACAATTACTGATTTATTTTTGGTCAATAAGCCATAGTTTTGTTTTTGTAAAGGCAGGGGGATGATAGAGCAAATGAACACTTCAGAATTTAGGGATGTTTGCATTGTGCTATGGAGGACATGAAAGATAGGGAAGGATGACTGTTCAGGTGCACAGTTTATGGGAGAAATCAATCCTTGTAGCCTTTAGCTGTTGGGAGAAGACTGAGATTTCCTACAGGGATGCTGTCCTTTGAGCCCTGCTTAGGAAGAGTGTGGGGGGGGGGAGGGGGAGCTTTACTTATGCCTCTGGTTATCTGATAAACTTGAAGTCTTTCCACTCCCCACTCATGTTGCTGGAAGTGGGGGAGAAGGAAGAAAATGTTCTCTTATCCCAGAGCCTTCTGGTTGCCATGAAAGTAGGTAGAGTTCTCACATTACTCCTCCCTAAAGCTTCTGGCTTGTGAAAGGGTGGTATTGTTTCCACTATTTAACTCCCTCTTCCTGTCCACACCTTCACTTGAGTGCCCCTTCCCATGGAATTGCTGTTGCTCAGAAGCTTCCCAAGCTTCTGCGGGATGAAATTGAATTGATTCTTATCAATTTCAGTGCTGCCCACAGAGATCTGAATAAACAGCAATGAAAACTAGCAAGAGTAGCCAGTTTTCACTCTGCTGCAGCTTGTAGAATCTCCAGGATAGCTGTGGAAACGCTAGAACTGGCTGCACAGTTAGGACATTTGTGCACCATTTTAACCTCCTGTGGCTGGAAGGTTTTCCTTGCATCCTTAACATCTTAAAAAACTTTTCAAAATGAAAGCTCTGAATTTGGAAAAACTAATAGCAGTTGCTTGTGGAAGTTTCCTACTTGTCCTAGATGAATTGATATCTGTCCAGAAAAACAGTAAATCATGGTAAATCATGTTTTATTGCTGGTAACATTCTAAAATTTTCTTTGAATATTAAATGTCTGTAATTGTTTCCCTTACACCTAGCTGTACTCCTCTAGCATGCTGAGGTATTTGGTTTTGTAATGTCAGTCTGATCAGTGATGTGGCCAGTGCCTTAACACCACTACAATACAGTACTAGCCTGAACAGATGCTTACTAGAGAATCCAGCATGAGTTTTAACATGCTGACTAGAGTTTGAGTCTTTAATTATTTCATTGCTTTGACCACTAAGGATAAGTAAGAAAAATTGAGCCAATGTGAAACTGGTTAAGATAAATGCCCTGCTTAATGTTACAAACTAAGTGTGGCTGACAGACCAATAAGTAAACTTTAAAAAGGCCTCTCTTATAAATTGAGTTCTTCTATTATGTTGTAGGTTTGATAGATTTCAACTGTTTTGGAACTAGTTATTGAGGCAATTAAAATGTTTATATGGAAAACCAAAATGGGGTACACGTGGTTTAGGGATATGACTAATCCCCTAATTGGATTACATGTGCACACTAATCTAGTCTCCTTGAGATTGCTTGGAATCACTTAATTCCTGAAAGTGTAAAGAGTTGATAGTTTCTACTGAAGATACCTTACCATTCTTGCTGTGGGCTTGATCAGGCTCAAACTAGACATTGAGAAGCTTCCATTTTTGCTTGAGTAGAGAGAGCAACATGCCATGGGAATTTATGGGCTAAAAGAATCCAAGTCTCTGCTCCAGAGCCCAAGAAGATACATATTACTTTGTGGAAAATCCAGAGCAACTGATAACCAGCCAGTTTCAGTTGGGATGCTGATACTATCAAACCCTGGCACTAATGCCCCCTTTAATTTTATTTAAAGTAGTGTGATCCCTAAAATAAGAGCAGATTTGCTTGCAAATTTATACAAAGCTGCTCTGAATGGGCAGCTAGACAGTTGCTGGGACTCTGGCAGAGGGCAGCCTGGCAGAGAAGGCTAAGTGGGAAAACTAGACATTGTCTCCTGCATCTCCTCTGCTGATTAAGTGCTTACATGGAATCTGTGCCTGTTCTGTGGAGACCAAGGCCTCTGAAGTGCTAAGGCAGGGGCAGGGTTTCTGCAGCCTTCCTCCCTGAGTGGGGCAGCTCCCAGAAAGCAGTGGCAGTATCTCAGTAGCAAAATCCCCGAGGCCTGGCACAGATGACCGCATCAGCCTGGGATCAGCAAGCAGTGGCTCCCTTTCTCCTCTCCCCTCCCCCACAGTAGGCTGAAGCATGGTATCAAAGAATCAGCAAAGCTTCCCACCCAATCACCAAAGTCCACATTCTGACACATTGTCTGGCTGCGGAGAAGCTGCGCACTGCTGCTGCAATGGCAGAGAGCTACTGACAGGGATCCAAGGACAAGGTGAGCCTAGTATGGGGCCCCTGAGCCCAATCCCTTCCTCCATTCCTACCAGCAGTGTAAGTCCATTGCAGCAAATGGACCAAGGACTCCCTTTGAACGTCCATGGTCGGAGCCTGGTACCCATCACATCTCCAGACCACATGAAGGAATCTGACTTGAACAAAGCATGAGACCCTGGGAAGCCCTCTTTCTGACCCAGTCCAGCACAAACCTCCTCTTTTTCAGGAAAAGACAGCTCTGCAAAAGAGTAACCACAAGGACCACCCACTCCCCTCCCCAACCCCCAGGAACCAGAAGTCTGAAGTTTCTCTCTCTCTCTCTCTCTCTCTCCTGAGGAGGAGGAGGAGGATCAAGGGGAGGCAGAAGAAAGTGGTCTCTCAGGTGTTCAGATCCCCCTAGTTGCCCCAACATAAAACACTCCAAAAAAAGAAAATGTTCTCTTATCCCATCTTCTGAAGAGTCGGATTCATGGGATTCCTCTAGTTGGCACACAGTGAAATCAGTTTCCCGCAAGCTGCATAATTCTGCAGAGGGCAGCAGGGCAAATAATACTCAGCACCTGGTTCCCCTGCTCACGTCCACGGAGTATAATGGCAGATACAGTCCTCCAGAGAGAAGCTCGCCACCTGATGCCTTTGACTGTGCATTCCTTTTGCCCATTTGCTCCCTAAACATCAAAGTCAAAATGGAATGTTGCGGCTGACTGCTCCGAAGGCAAAATTAGATAATTGAGAATGGGAACGATTGCACTCTTCTGGTAAAGAAATTCTCTCCGCAGTAGCTCTATTTGTCTCCGACTGGAATCACAAAGTTTTAGTATTGTTCTCTTTCTGGTTGGTTCACAACCACGGCAACAGATACCTTGTTGCAAAGATGATCAAAAAGTTCCTTTTTATGCCTTTGCCCCACTTTTCCTCTCCTCACCAGAATGCTTAAGGAGAGAAAGTAGCACTGGTAATTCTGCTATCCCCAGTCTGGCCACGGAGAGCTGGTTCTCTGATCCCCTTGACAAGGTATAAATACCTCCCATGTGCTTTCCATTCAGAAGAGAGATGATCTTACAAGGGCTACTGGATAATAAAGTACAAGAGCATTTGTCTTTCTAACCTGACCTGTGTGATGAATATGCACTTTGAGAGGTCTGGATCAGAATCCAGACAGTCCTAGCCTAGCTTCCTGGTTCTTGAGCAGAGCCTCTGAGGCCAAAGAGATTATTTAGTGTGCCAATATCCACAACTTTAGCTTCCAGAAAGAAATATACTAATTCAGCATATTTATGGACCCATTTGAGGTTTAAACCACTGATGCTAGGACAACAGCGTTGTCCCCCATATCTGCATCAGTACCACATTTTCTCAGATTTCTTCAAAATGTACTTGGATTAGGCCTGGCACTTCAGGCTCTCAGAGGTCAGGTTGCTGCTTTGTCTAGAATCCTTAGTGTAGTAGATAAGTAGTGAATTTCATCGTCACCAGATGTCCAGCATTTTAGCACTTTTTTTTTTACGAGAGCAACATCTTCCCGATTTGCATAAAGTTCTCTTACTGAATCTTACGTGGTGATCTCAGTGCCATTATAGACCTTAATGAGTGGTTCAAATGCAGGGTGTCTCATTACTATCTAACCATTAAAGTGCCCCCCCTTTTTTTTTATGATGATAGTCTTGTCTGAGCACAGGATAGCTGACTTAGGAACTCCGACCAGTTCCGTTGTACTCCAAAGACAAATTTTGGTATATGGATGTCTCCAGACCTCTCAAGTGTATATTCATCACACAGGTCAGGTCAGAAAGACAAATGCTCTTGTACTTTATTATCCAGTGTCAAAGGGAAAGCGGTTTTTTGGGGGGTTGGTTTTTTGTTTTTTGGGGGGGGGTCCCCCCCCGGTGGCTGAGATGCTGCATCTCAGACGCATAGCATAAAAGTCAAAAAGCCTAATTCTATTTTCCAGTATCAGAGCTCACTCCACTAGAGCTGTGGCACTTTCATGGGCAGAAATATCATTTGCCACATACAAGAAAATCTGTAAAACTGCTATCTGGTCATCTTGTTCATATCACCTTTGAATTCTACAAGCTGGACATCCAGTCATTGGATGCTGGTTTGGTAGATAGTTTTTGTGACATTACAGTGAGGAGCACCTGTCAGGAAAGGGTTATCCCCTCTAACATCTGTACATAACAGTATATGGTCCTCTTTCCCACCATCTGAGTGGACACCGCTATAAAATCCTTGTTTCGCTGATCTGCCATGTACTTTATTGCATTGCATTACATTCATTCAAGCAAGAATAGGAAAATTTATCTATATCTTACTTGAAAACTTTCTTTCTTGGAGTAAAGAGGTCCACACATCCCACCCACCCTGAATGGGCTATTCGTTGGAAAAGGATAGCGAATTTATTAATTGGCATTCAGTTAGTTATTCACTGAAATCCTTGCTTTGCAGGAGGCTTTTTCTGTTTAGTCTTAATACTTACTTTTCCTCCTGGATATAGAGGAAAACTAGCTTTTCCTAGGCTATGGAAGTGTAACAACTGGCAGTTTCTCAGAGGTGAAGCCACACCTCTCCTGCCTCTGACAGGTTTGGTCAGTCTCCAAGGCTGCAGAGAGCAGAGTACCCAATGCTATGGATCTGCAGGCTTCGTTACTCCAAGAAAGGAAATTTTCAGGTGAGACGTGAATAAGTTTCCTATTGAGGAATAGTGCAGCTTGGCAGAGAGTTATAAAAGTTGTAGACTGTGTTTGCTGATTGCCCCTGGCTTTGTCTGCAGTGACCAATTTAGAATTTCACCAGTGGTAGCAATAGTGGCAGCAATAATGTAGATAGGATTTGGGTGGGGGGGGGTGTTTGTGGTGTGTGTGGTTTTTTTTTTTTTTTTTTTTTTTTTTTTTTTTTTTTTACTAAAATGTATGCAACTCTCCAGAGAATGGTGAGGAGTGGCAGGAGCAGAGGAGCTCATGAGCCCATTACTACCTTAAGAGGAAAGAGGTGCTCAAAGGCCCAAGATTTCCTGTGTGTCCACAAGGGTAGTGGAGATATGCCACTAGAAACTAAATACACACAGAGCTTGTGGGGTGTGATGGCAAAGGTATTTTTCAGCTTGGTGGGCTAGTAGGTGTAGTCTTCAGGCAAATAGGTGTTGGGGAAGTTTTCAAACCTGATCTATCCATTGTAGGAAAGATAAGACTTGTGATGGCCTGTGCTAGTCTCAATCCGCATAGAAGATAAGAAAAATGTGTAGGATCTGATCTCTGAGGCTCTTAAAACACATTGTTCTTTCATGACAACTGGCCTATGTTCATTTAAGACTTCCATGCTGGGTGAAATATTATTATCTGGTATTGATAAAGGTAACACTACTAAACAAAAATGAGTGAATATCAAAACTGCTGTCCTCTGTTGCTTCAGTACAGCCCACATGCAGTCTCTCTACTCCTTCAATAGGGACAAAGACTTTGGTTTTGTAATGTGTGGAGAAATGGTGTAATTTTTTTCCCTTTCTTTCTTTTCCCTTTACAGAAAGCCACAAAGAAAACAGACAAGCCCAGGCTGGAGGAGAAAGATGACCTAGATGTAACAGAGCTCAGTAATGAAGACCTTCAAGAGCAACTTGTAAAATATGGAGTGACCCCTGGTCCAATTTTAGGTAGGTAAAATATATCCTATACTACTGATTTACTATGTATAATTACATACAACTATTGCATCACATAAGTAATATATGGTCTGTGCTGCAGAGCTCACAGTGTAAAGAGCTAATACGGTAGTCTAAATTTTCTGTGAGAAGTATGATTTAAGTAAAATAAAATACACTTCTGGTTTTTTATCAGAAGGTAATTGCAACAACCATTGCTAAACAGAGTTTGTACTCCAAACAGGTAATTTAACTTACAAATATCCATACACGTAAAATTAAACAATTTACATTAATGAGAAGACTAATTGTACAACCTTAGAATTAGTGGATTGATTTTAAATCAACAATTAGCATACCTTGATTTAAATCTATTTTAATCTTGTTTTGCTTTTGTACTTTAGTTACTTCCCTAAAAAGAGGCTAATTGGTTGTAATCATTAAAACATGATCTACATTGCCAAGAGGCCTAGTCAAAAAAATTGACAATGGTTAGGCTCCTGGTGTGCTGCCTCTCATGCTGACCGATATTGTCTCATTTCCTTTCCTTGCCCGGTCAGACTCTCACCATCTTTTGGTGACTGATGTGTTATTTACTAGATTAATTTTTTACTTGTGATTTGTGTCAAGCTCTGTTTGGATGAAAACTGGAATGCAATTAAAAATGCACAAAACCACAGTATTTACTTTTTTTGTTAAAAATAAAGCTACTTTAAATGTGCTGGATACACAAGGTAAAACAAGTTTATCAAAACGTATCTTATATTTAAAACTAACTGACTATAGTTACGTGAATTGATTTGTTTCTGGTCATCACATCCTTCCAAGATTTTTAGAACTGTAGCTCTCATCCTTTCCCACCTAGTTCATGTTTGTAGTTTGGAAGAGGAAGATAAACTTTCCTGCTGTTTCAACTCCATTTCAGTTTATTCACTTCAATTACTACTTCAAAGCTGACAAATTCATGAAGAGAGCATGTGCAGAAGAGGCTATTGCTGTCAAAAGATAGTTCAGTACTTCAACAAACTCTGGTTCCAAGTGCTTAGCCAGTGACTTCCACCAGGTCAGTCGTCTGACTACCTTGAAAACTTCAGCTTCAAACATATACTGCATAATAAGTAGAACATAAACATAAGAACAGCCGTACCGGGTCAGACCAAAGGTCTGTCTAGCCCAGTATCCTGTCTACCGACAGTGGCCAATGCCAGGTGCCCCAGAGGGAGTGGACCAACAGGCAGTGATCAAGTGATCTCTCTCTCTCTCTCTCTCTCTCTCTCTCCTGCCATCCATCTCCATCCTCTGACAAACAGAGGCTAGGGACACCATTCCTTACCCATCCTGGCTAATGGCCATTAATGGACTTAACCACCATGAATTTATCCAGTTCTCTTTTAAACACTGTTATAGTCCTAGCCTTCACAACCTCCTCAGGTAAGGAGTTTCACAAGTTGACTGTGCGCTGTGTGAAGAAGAACTTTCTTTTATTTGTTTTAAACCTGCTGCCTATTAATTTCAGTTGGTGACCCCTAGTTCTTGTATTATGGGAATAAGTAAATAACTTTTCCTTAGCCACTTTCTCCACATCATTCATGATACCTCTATCATATCACCCCTTAGTCTCCTTTTTTCCAAGCTGAAGAGTCTTAGCCTCTTTAATCTCTCCTCATATGGGACCCATTCCAAACCCCTAATTATTTTAGTTGCCCTTTTCTGGACCCTTTCTAGTGCCAGTATATCTTTTTTGAGATGAGGAGACCACATCTATATGCAGTATTCGAGATGTGGGCATACCATTGATTTATATAAGGGCAATAATATATTCTCAGTCTTATTCTCTATCCCCTTTTTAATGATCCCTAACATCCTGTTTGCTCTTTTGACCGCCTCTGCACACTGCGTGGACATCTTCCAAGAACTATCCATGAGGACTCCAAGATCTTTTTCCCTACTCGTTGTAGCTAAATTAGTTTGTATGTATAGTTGGGGTTATTTTTTTCCAATGTGCATTACTTTACATTTATCCACATTAAATTTAATTTGCCATTTTGTTGCCCAGTCACTTAGTTTTGTGAGATCTTTTTGAAGTTCTTCACAGTTGAGACCAAAGCAGACTATCTTGAGCAGTTTAGTATAATCTGCAAACTTAAATAATATTAAAACTTAATTTACATTAGATAAAATATTATCTAAGTTAATTATAGTAAGTTTAGGCCTAAACATAGGTTGCATACCTTCAAATTTAAATTTAAATAGGCTTATTTTTATAAAAATATTTAATTCATCTGATTTTTAAGTCACTTTCATCTACCTTTTTCAGAATATTTTTTCTATAGTCTGAACAAATACAATTCATGGAGTAGGTTTGAGAAACTGGGCATTAGACCTCCATGTAGCCAATAATTTATATACCTTTCTGTGGCTCATGACTTTCATAGGTCACCTGCACACCAGTCAGGAAAGAATTTGCATTACTCAGCAAGCTGACTTGAAGAAACATGATGCACAGTAATGTTAGGGAGCTGTTGGGAAAGCAGAGGTGGAATCGCAAATATAAATGCTTTCACACTGCAATTCCCTGTTAATAGGTTTTTGTTTGTTTTTCTTCCCTGTCCCCGAAAAATCCCTTTTTGAGTATGCATCCCCAAGACTAGTAATCGCAGAATGTGACTGCAGTGAGATGGTGCCAGTAGTCTCTTTAAAACACCAAAGATTGAACTTTCCTACTCTAAACTGTTTGCTATTGGACGACTCCTTCCCCAGTTGAAATAGGTTCAAACATCTAAATTGCTGGTGTAGGTATATACTTAGCCTGTTTCGTATCCTCTGCAGCAGAGCTCTAATGGAACTGTTAGCTACAGAGATATGTTAGTCCACGTTGCCTGTCTCAGATTTTTCTGTGCTGACTTTGGGGCAGAAAGTATGCATAAACAGCCAGTGCAGAAACGTACATAAAAGCCTTAAAGTAACACTGGAGGAAGAGCCACCTACAAAATCCAAATGCTTAACCTATAATTGGGAAGATTCCTTAATTTGAATCGGAACAGACATGGTGACCTACCAAAAATGGATCACACGGTCTTGAGAAAGACACTGCCACTCCCTCCGAAGGAAAACTTGGTAGGCTCATGCTTGAGTAGAAACAAAGCAACATCCGCTACTTTCAGGGCATTGACAGCCTTCATGGGGTTTGCATGAGCATCTCTGATATGGAAGAGATGCACTTGATCTCATACATCTTCAGGCTATAAAATTTTTGTGAGTAGACTCCACTTTGAAAGATCTCTGTAGTTACAATAACGTCCGCTGCCTCTTTAGGTATCCTGTGTTTCATAGCTGGAATAATAGACTACAGTGTTGTCTTGTATTTATACTATACCTAGTGGAAGTGGGCATCCAGGCCAAACAGTTGGCACCACTAAGTATTAAGTGGGAAAGCTCTCTGGACAAGAAGTTAGGAAGGTCCTAATGTCTGAATCAATACAAGAAGAATATAAGCCATACTCAAAATCCTATAAATCCAATAGTTCTAAAGTTTCTTAGCAAACAAATACAAGAGAACTAATGCAACAGGGGTAAATAGATTCAGGGCAAATTCATAAGATGCCTGCTAAATTCCTTAAAGCAGACAGAATGATTTGCTAGTATACTTCTGTTTGCAGAAAGCTGGATGCTTACCACATTAGATGAATGACTTCTGGATATAGCCCAAAAGGAATATGAGGAAAAATTGATCAAAACTCCCAGATGCAGATTTAAACTTTAAACAACCCATTAAAAAAAAGCGAGTAGGAAGGAAGTAATGCTACTTTTAGATATCTCTAATAGAAACTGTTTTCTTGCTTGCTAATCTTGGTTCACAATTGATCGTGTGGGAAGAGAAATAATTTATCTGAATTACTTTTAACAAGCTTCTGAGAGGCAGACACTAATGTACACCCTAGTAGCTATCTCCCAGAGATTTTTCTCACCAATAGACCTGAAGGAGATATGTCTTACATACCTATCTGTACTGCTTGCAGGAGGTTCCTTCATTAAACAGCATTTGTCTGTCTAGCCACAGCTCGTTGAGTACTTTCATAAAGGTACTGATATTTCTGATAGTGGCACCTGATAGGAAATGATTTGTCTGTCCCTCTTATATAAAGTTGTTTACTTAAGGTCCCCTCCAGAAACTAGCCAATAGCTGCCAACAGTGTACAGACCAGATCCTGGAGAAGCTAAAAACTGCTATTTAGGAGATCCATGGTTCCTTTGATTATTGTGCCTCTAGGGGTTGATTTTGTGTATGGATACCTAACAGTAGACCAAATTCCTTTTGATACTTCCACACTCTCTCCTCTTATGCCATGGATGTCAGGCATTTGCCCAAGCGGCATTCTTTACTTCCAGTGACTAATTCTGGGGGCAGAACCAAACCTGTGAGCAAGCTGAAGACTGACAGGCAGATCTGTGTGCCTTACTAGTTGAAGAAAAGATATTCTTAGCTCAGCATTAATACATTTTCCTTTTAACCCACCAACAACTAAACAATGAAACTAACCTGCCACTTGCATTGATTGGGGAAGGGACACTTATGGCTCAAGCAAAGATCCAGCATGCTCTCTTCATATTATAGGAATAAAACAGGTGAGTAGAATGCTCTGACTATTTTATTATTATTATTTATTATTATTTTTAATTGTCTTAAGCAGGCACATCCTGTGTTGAGTAGCTTTTTACTTTCTAAACCTGTTTGGCCAAACAGAGGCAAGTCATAAGAGAAGTAGCCAGTAAGACCGCTAAGGGTCTGTAAACCAGGAAGGTCCAACATTGGAGTCAAGTAAAGGTGCACAATCTATCTTAATTCTTTGAATATATTTTCTGCCTTGTTACAGCTACTACAAGAAAGATCTATGAGAAAAAATTGCAGAAAATGAAGGAACAAGGCCCAGAGTTGGGGTCATCGACACTTCTACCAACAGTTTCTTCATCAGCTGAGAACACCAAACAGAATGGAAATAATGATTCTGACCAGTACAGTGACAATGAAGAAGGTAAAATTGCTTGAGTTAAGTTAAGAATGAGTACCGTATATACTCTCTCATAAGCCGGTTTGCTTATAAGCCTCCTTCCCCCACCCTCCGAAGATGGATAAGTAAAAATGGAAAATGTTTATAACCCATTCATAAGCTGACCCTATAATTCAGGGGTCAGCAAACTTTGGCTCCCAGGCCATCAGAATAATTCGCTGGTAGGTCGAGATGGTTTGTTTACCTCAAGCGTCTGCAGGCACGGAAGTAAACTTAAGTAAACAATGTGTCCCGGCGCACCAGCTACTTACCCTGAACAGGGGGGAGAAGCTGGAAATCAGGGGAGTAACCCTTGTGACCACCCTCCACGTGACCCACCCCTAGCCCAGGACTCCCTCACTCTCCCCACCCCATCCCTTCCCACCTTATCTGTGGAGGGCTAGGGGAGGATGTCTCCGACCTGGCTGGAGCTGCTCCAGCAGGCCGGGCAGCGCGGCCGCGGGCTGGGCTGGAGCTGCTCCAGAGCTGCAGCTGCTTCGGAGGCTGGAGGGAGAGCAGTGTGGCCAGAAGCAGAGAGACTCTGGTTCCGCCTCTTCCCTTCTGGCTGTGCTGCCTCTCCTTGCTCCCTCTCTATATCCTTATGAGCAAGAACAAAACATAGCATTCTTTCACACTAATGATGTGTTGGAGACAGAATTAACTTTTCTCAAAATTGGGATGGGCTCTGAACTTGAGCTCACCAATATTGACCCACTGTATCAGGGTTTAAAAAAAAACTTGGTGTATGGAGTTTGGACATACGAGTGGGCTGACTAAACCTAGGGAGCAGAGTTGCCGGCTCTTTCCTCTTTGGGAAGTTATCAAGCCAGGCAACAGAGTAGCCCAGGAACTGCTCCTTTGAGTACTAGCTGTGAACACAGTATCTCAGACACTACCACTTCTTCATGAGGAAGGAGGAAAGCCAGAAAATAGAACAGCTGGCGCTGTTACTTGCCGTGGATAAAGTGAGCTAGGAATCTAAGCAAGCCAGATACCGTGTCTGCTTCCCTGCAGGAGTAAGAGGGGACAACAGGAGTGAGCCTGTGTGTTGATGGGTGGAGGAGGAGGAAAAGAGAAATTTGTCAGAGGAAAGTGTGCAAACCTCTAACTGAGGAGAACTAACCACTGGAATAAATTACACTTCTCTACAGCCAAAATACTTCTGAAATAAAAGTAGTCAAACTTTACTAATTCTGGGTCTCTGAGAACGAAAATGATGCTTAAAATTGTTGATTGGCTCTAGTTTTCAAGATATGCTATTGGGTCAGTATATATGACGCTTGACTTGGGAATGGTGGAGGATAAGTGAGTTATAAAGGGAAGGGATCTCCGTTTAAACTAGAAATGACTAAAATACATCTTTGACGGGATCTATGAATAAATCTATGACTGGGTTTGGACAGTACTTGCTTTTTAGGCAAAACAATGAATGATGCAATCTGAAGCTGGTATTGCGTCATACATGATATGAATTTCATCACGTTATTCCTAGAAGTCATGGATGATGCAATCATAAGGAAGCTTACATCACTCTGCTGAACAAATTGCCCTATATCAGCTCTAGAAATCATACAGTGTCGTGCTCTCTGATTTTGTCAGTGTTTGATTTTGCAAAGGGACACATTTCTGTTTAGCCAAAGTGAGCAGAGATGCCTTGTACTTGTGTGAACAGTGCAGATAACTTCTGCTATGTTTGTGGTGAAGTGACTTTTGCATCACAAAAGCGCAATATAACCACTATGGTTCAGAAAGCCTATCACCTTTATTATGGCTGCAAAATTGGAGATCAGGACAAGAGGTGGGCCCCACACATATGCTACAACACAACAAATCTTTGCCAGTGGTTGAACAGGAAAAGGAAATCTATGCCTTTTGCAGTGCCAATGATTTGGAGAGAGCCAACAGATCATACCAGCAATTGTTACTTCTGCATGGTGCCTCCAGTTGGGAAAGGTGTGTCAATGAAGAAAAAGTGGACTGTGCATTATCCAAACATTCCATCAGCTATACGCCCAGTACCCCATGGAGAAGGACTGCCGGTTCCTAATGCACCAGAATCATTCTCATTTGAGTCAGACGAGGAAGAGGATGAAACTTCTGGTCCTGAACCATCAATGTCACAGGACCCACATTTTCTCCCATCCTCCTCCTCTGAACCACACCTCATAACACTAGGTGAACTGAATGACTTTGTCAGGGATTTGGAACTACCCAAGAGTAAGGCAGAGCTGTTGGGCTCTAGACTACAGCAGTGGAATCTCCTGGCAGGTGATGTTAGGGTTTCCATGTTCCATGACCGTCAAAAGGATCTTGTCCCATTCTTCTTCATGGAAGGTGATCTTGTAGCCTGCAACAACATCGATGGTGTGATGGCAGCCCTCAACATCGTTCACGATCCAGATGAGTGGAGACTGTTCATTGATTCATCGAAGACGAGTCTTAAAGCTGTTTTACTGCATAATGGCAATGTTTTGCCATCCATTCCAGTTGGTCATGCAGTCCATGTGAAGGAAACCTATGACCACATGAAACAACTTTTGAGGTGCATAAACTATGACCAACATCAGGCAGCTCTGTGGCGATTTGAAGGTTGTTGCTCTCTTGCTTGGTCTGCAGACTGGATACACAAAGTACTGCTGTTTTCTCTGCGAATGGGATAGTTGTGCAAGAGTCCCACTACATCAAGAAAGATTGGCCACTCCGACAGTCATTGGAGCCTGGGAGGAAAAGTGTTCAGCATTTACCACTTGTTGAATCAAGGAAGATTTTATTACCACCCTTACACATCAAGCTGGGTCTGATGAAGAACTTTGTCAAGGCCATTGACAAAACATAAGCAGCTTTCAAGTACCTCCATGGAAAATTTCCAAGGTTAAGTGAAGCTAAGATAAAGGAAGGTGTCTTTGTTGGTCCTCAGATTCGTGAACTTGTTTGAGATGATGCATTTGGCCATGCAGTGCATGGCAAGGAAAAGACGGCATGGAAAGCCTTTCAGTTACTGGCAATAAATTTTCTCTGAAACAACAAGGCAGACAACTACAGGTTGTTGGTGGAAAACCTCCTCAAGGCATACAAAAGCCTTGGTTGCAACATGTCACTAGAGATCCATATTTTGCACTCCTCTAGATTTTTTTTTTTTCCACCGAACTGCGGAGCAGTGAGCGACGAGCACGGTGAGTGATTTCACCAGGACATTGCAACAATGGAGAAACGCTATCAGGGCAAATGTAGCCCATCTGTGCTTGCAGACTATTGCTGGACAGTGACAAGAGATGCTCCATTTAATGAGTACAAGAGACAAGCCAAGAAGCGCCGAGTAGACACTGAATAGTACTGAACTATGTACATAATAGTTTTTTGCCTTTTTGTTTCATAACAAATTTTATTTATATAACCCTTTTGCTGATTTTTAAAGTGTTACATAAACAGGACAGGTGAAATACCATGTAAAGCAACCATAAACACATGAAAAGACCTAGGATTACAATTTATGATTAAAACTCTATCTACACAATATACATAGACATTAAGATATTTAAGTTTTTACATTTTAACAGTAGCCAATCAGTTGTTTTAATTGTCATATTTGAATTCAGCACATCAAAATACCTAATAAATAGCACATTTTATCTCTGAAGCAGACGTCTTCTCAAAAATTGTAGACCAGTGTTACCAAGCAAGACGGTAAATTTTTCATCCCTGAGATACTGATTTTTTTAAAGATGATCTGGTTCAGCCACAAGTTATTAGGCTCATTGCTGGAATTACTGAAATGCAGGAGGTTAAACTTGATCTGAATTGTCTCATCCAGTCTTGAAATCTGTGGGAAAAGGAGAGCTGGAAAAGATAAGTGAGATGTTGGGGAAAAACGCAATATAGAGTCTTCCCCCGCCCCCCCCTTAAGCCTGGTAAAGACATGCTTTCTCTTGGAGTTGATTGGTGGAAAAACTCCACAAAGGTTAAAGACGAATAGCAGTTATTTGTCAAGTATATTTATTCCTTAGACATAAAGACACACATTGTCCAGAATGAAGGGATTGCAGTTCTGTAAGTAGAACACGATAAAAGCTTCCAGTCTGTTAAGTAGTTAATACTTATTGCTTTTCAGTTCTAGCTCTCAGAGCATTTTACAAAGAAAGGAAGTTTAAATATACCCATCTTAGACTTGGGGAAACAGGTCACGTTACCAGTCAGCTGCAAAGTCAGGAATAGAATGCACATCTCTGAACTCCTGAACAGTATTGCTACGCCCACTTTTGTATCTAGCCTTGGATAGATACACACTGATAGAAGTACTCTTTATTTAAAGCACCTAACCCTTTAAAGTCTTGCCAGAACAGTCCAGACCTGCTAAAAATATTTATACTGACGTTGTTGGACAGGAAGCAGGGTGTCTCTTTAATTCAGAATTCTATCCATTTAAATTGAACTTGAACTATTTTCTGTGGCTCTCCCACAATTTTTCTATCACTTTGATCCAATGAATTGTCATGATTTTACAAGCATAGGTTTGGGATAGAAAATTCAGATTTTTGATTTTATAGTCTTAAATCAGAGCTTTTTATTTCTGTGAATTCTTCCCTTTCTGGGCTCAGCTTATGACCTTTTATATTTGTAATCAGCTATCAAGCTAAACTTCTGTCAGCATCTCAGTCGTAGTGTCACTGTCACTTCTCCAACATTACCTTCAGTTGTTTATGTAAATTCAGGACCTCTGATAGAATCCTGTTGTAAAGTGTACGTTATGTTTTTGATCAGAGTCCTCAAGCTCAGTGCAAACTTCAGTTTGCTTACATCAACTGGATACAGATATAGTGATTACATCTGAAACTCCCAGAAAAATTGTCACTAAGAAGCTATGGCATCCATCCTCCCTTCTCAGGCAAATCTGAAGTTGCTGAGGGCGGTGAAAGAATTTATGAAGTTCTTGTATTCTTGGGATGTGCATAGATCTCTTTAGTTTGCTGCTTAACCCTTGACAATATTTACATTTCAGAAGAATTTAGTTCTCACCGCTTCATTTAGTTGAATAGTTTTCTATCACCTCAACTTAAGGTTTTTTTTGAGTCAGTAATTTATGCACGGTTTTGGAATCACTACTAACCTGGGTACAATTAGAATGGAGTCTTGTGGGCTCTAGGATGGGTAAGGGGAAACTTAGTTTGCTAGAATCTTGCCTGTAATAAAATCTTTCTACAGAAAGCTTACTACCTCATAGTATTTCTTTCTGTCTTCACTGTTGACTTCACTGGGTGGTGGTTTCTTATTCTAACATTCATATAAACTCACTTTTTTTTTCTAGGAAAAATAAAGCTTCAAGCTGCTTTTTAAAAAAAAAAAAAAAAAAAAAAAAAAAAGCATAGATACTGCTTAGCTCATATGTGTTTATTAGCAATATTAGCATATGCCTTCAGTCTTGCCCACTCCCTACCTCTGCTAAACACCTACGTCAGCACAGGAAGATGGACTCCTTGCTTTACTAATGACCATCCACCTGCATTGTTAGCATACATTTCAGTAATTTGGCCTGGTAACTGTAGAAATAGGCACAACTCTTCACTAATCATTCTATCATCTTGTACAGTTGTGCACTGTTTATCAATAAGGGGGCATCCAAAGTCCCAAGTGTTTATGGAGGTCATTGGACTTTGTCCTGAACCATTTCATGATTCATGTCGTTGAGGGCAGCATTAACTACAAAAGCTTCAACACATAAGCAAACTGGTGCACTTTCTGGGTTGCGGTTATGGGGGTTTGGAGCCTAAACTCTCTAAACCGTAATCTTCCAATGGATTTTCAATGACTGGGCAAGCAGCCTGCAGGCTGGCCTAGACTGATTTTGTGTTTGACTAACAATGCCTTTCTTCAGGATTGTGACTCATAAGGTAGGGGTTCTGAGGACAAAGTTTTTGGTGGCCACTCTCGCACTTTTTCCTAAAATACTTAATTAGCTTTAGGAAAAACAAATAAATATGCACATGTACATGTCCAAATCATTGTAATTTATTTATTGATAGCTAGTAAGTCCGTTGTGAAATACGATATTAACAAAGATACAAGTATTACATTTCACAGCAGATTTAACTTGTCCCCAGGTATGGCAGGACTGAGGATGCCCTGGATGGGGGGGCAAAGGAAGGCAGCAGGAAGCCAGAGCCTGTCACCCCAGGGCTGAAGCCCAAAGCCTGAGCCCCACCGCCCCTGGGAAGGTGGGGAACTCACTGGCTGCCATCTCCTCCAGCATTGTGTCTCCTGAGGAGGGCAGGGCCCACCCCCTGCTGGCGGCCCCAGCAACCAAGATGGTGCATCTAGGACCAACAGGGAGGGGCTGCTATTTTGCCTGCTTTCCCCCCTCCCCCCAATCATAGCCCAGGAGGCTGTGGTCACAAGAAAAGACCCTGGTGGCTGCATTTGAGAAACATTGCTTTAAGGTATGCTTTCCTTCCTTTGGTTCTCTGCTCAGTCACTGCTCAAAGTCAGACACAGTGAAATCTTCCTATTGTAGTGCTGCTTAATTTCAAGACGAGTGACACTTCCTCCAGTCACTTAGTGGAGCAACAATCCTGTATGGAAGCTTTTCTGCCCATAACTCCTGCATTAGAGACCAGTTCCCTTTATACAACTAAAACTGACTTCTCAAGTGGAAGGATGCGTTTACAACCGAGAACTTTTCTTGCAGTTGGTAGGCAGAGTGCCTCTCTGTGGATGGATAGCTATTAAATAAAAAAGTTATTTTTTCATTCAGTGTGAAAAACCCTCTCCTGTTCACTGCAATAGGTTTTAGGGCTTGTCCACACTTGAAAACTAACGTGGATTAAGGTAGGGTGTACATTTATAGTGCTTTTCCTTAATAACTTCATGTGTGTACACCTTTTACTGGTCTAACCAAAGTAATGACTAACTGAAAGGTGGGTTGGAGGACAAAATGAAATCGCCTACTGGTATCTATACTCATCGTTTCTTCTTACCTAGTGTTTCTTCTAACTAAGAAATGCTCAAATGTGGAAGGAGAAATTAAAGTTGGGCTCATACACACAAAGTTTTTATAGCTCTTTGGCATTCAAAACAGCTGAGTGTAATGATGTATGGGAGCTGGAGTAAGAAGGCAACATATGATAAAAATTACTAAGGCTTTGTCTACACTGGCAAGTGAAAGACAATTTTGTCATTCAGAGGTGTTAAAACCACCCTCTTCCTGCCCCCCCCCCCCCCCTCGAAAGACCGAAGTTTTGTCAATGACAAGCACTGGTGCAAACAGCACTTTGTCAACAGGAGCGCTAGACGTCGTAGAGTACCTTTTCCAGACTTAAAGAGCTCTGTATAGCTTGGAATCCTCTCTCTCTCTCACCCACCAATGGAAGTTGGTCCAATAAAATATTCTCACCCACCTTGTCTCTCTCATAACTTGGGAACAAGGCTGCAAATAGTAAATTATTTCACTGGACAGTATGTAGCTTACATTTTTAAATAGGGAAATTAAACTAGAAGAGCAGATAAATGAACCTCTCCAACACTGTGTAACTTACTTATTTTATCAATAGATCTGGATATGGTATACAGGCCCTCAAGTGAAATCTTAAGTATCAGAGGGGTAGCTGTGTTAGTCTGAATCTGTAAAAAGCAACAGAGGGTCCTGTGGCACCTTTGAGACTAACAGAAGTATTGGGAGCATAAGCTTTCGTGGGTAAGAACCTCACTTCTTCAGATGCAAGTAATGGAAATCTCCAGAGGCAGGTATAAATCAGTGTGGAGATAACAAGGTTAGTTCAATCAGGGAGGGTGAGGTGCTCTGCTAGCAGTTGAGGTGTGAACACCAAGGGAGGAGAAACTGCTTCTGTAGTTGGATAGCCATTCACAGTCTTTGTTTAATCCTGATCTGATGGTGTCAAATTTGCAAATGAACTGGAGCTCAGTAGTTTCTCTTTGGAGTCTGGTCCTGAAGTTTTTCACTTTAAGATGGCTACCTTTACATCTGCTGTTGTGTGGCCAGGGAGGCTGAAGTGTTCTCCTACAGGTTTTTGTATATTGCCATTCCTGATATCTGACTTGTGTCCATTTATCCTCTTGCGTAGTGACTGTCCAATTTGGCCAATGTACATAGCAGAGGGGCATTGCTGGCATATGATGGCATATGTTATATATGTTATATTGGTGGACGTGCAGGTGAATGAGCCGGTGATGTTGTAGCTGATCTGGTTAGGTCCTGTAATGGTGTTGCTGGTGTAGATATGTGGGCAGAGTTGGCATCGAGGTTTGTTGCATGGGTTGGTTCCTGAGTTAGAGTTGTTATGGTGCGGTGCGTGGTTGCTGGTGAGAATATGCTTAAGGTTGGCAGGTTTTCTGTGGGCGAGTACTGGCCTGCCTCCCAAGGTCTGTGAAAGTGAGGGATCATTGTCCAGGATGGGTTGTAGATCACTGATGATGCGTTGGAGAGGTTTAAGCTGAGGACTGTAGGTGATGGCCAGTGGAGTTCTGTTGGTTTCTCTTCTGGGCTTGTCTTGTAGCAAGAGACTTCTGGGTACACGTCTGGCTCTGTTGATTTGTTTCTTTCTTTCCTTGTGTGGGTATCGTAGTTTTGAGAATGCTTGGTGAAGATCTTGTAGGTGTTGGTCTCTGTCTGAGGGGTTGGAGCAGATGCGATTGTGCTTGGCTGTAGACGATGGATCGTGTGGTGTGACCAAGGTGGAAGCTGGAGGCATGAAGGTAGGCGTAGCGGTCGGTGGGTTTTCGGTATATGGTGGTGGTAATGTGGCCATTGCTTATTTATACGGTGGTGTCTAGGAAGTGGACCTCCCGTGTAGATTGGTCCAGGCTGAGGTTGATGGTGGGGTGGAAGCTGTTGAAATCATGGTGGAATTCTTCCAGGGTCTCCTTCCCATGGGTCCAGATGAAGATGTCATCAATATAGCGTAGGTAGAGAAGGGGCATGAGTGGACGAGAGCTGAGGAAGCGTTGTTCCAGGTCAGCCATAAAAATGTTGGCATATTGTGGGGCCATGCGGGTGCCCATAGCGGTGCCACTGGTCTGGAAGTATATATTGTCACCAAATTTGAAATAATTGTGCGTGAGGATAAAGTCACAGAGCTCAGCAATAAGTTGTGCTGTGTCATCATCAGGGATACTGTTCCTGACAGCTTGTATTCCATCTGTATGTGGGATGTTTGTGTAGAGAGCCTCTTCATCCATGGTGGCTAGGATGGTGTTTTCTGGGAGGTCACCAATGCATTGTAGTTTTCTCAGGAAATCTGTGGTGTCACGGAGATAGCTGGGAGTGCTGGTGGTGTAGGGTCTGAGTAGGGAGTCCACATATCTAGACAGTCCTTCAGTGAGAGTGCCAATGCCCGAGATGATGGGGCGTCCAGGATTTCCAGGTTTGTGGATCTTAGGTAGTAGATAGAGCCCCGACCGGGGTTATTCTAAGGGTATGTTGATTTGTTCCTGTGTTAGTGTAGGGAGTGTCCTGAGTAGATGGTGCAGTTTCTTAGTGTATTCCTCAGTGAAATCTTGTAAACTTCTCCTTGTACTTTTAAATGTAACTACAAGATAATGTCATATCATAATTTGAGGCAAACATCTTTGATTTTTTTATTACTCTGTCCAACAGAGCAAAGACTTTTAAAGGACACTCTGAAAATACATCATTTCAAACAGTACTCAAAGTGTAATTACAGGCTTTATAGGATTTGTCTGGACATTTAAAGTATGTTCTTGCTAGCTGGAAGGCATGTGGTGGAATGTATTCACACCCTAAACACTGTTGAAATAATGTTCGCTCATAAGGCATGTCTTGTACAATCATTTGAAAACTCATAACTTGCTGATTACTAATGACAAAATGCATGTATAGCAACACTTATATAAACTTACAAACATCCGCTGAAATCATGACTGAAGTGTGTTTCCTAGATAAGTCTGGGAAGTGGCTAAACCAGTTTCTCAAAGACAGAGGGCAAACTGACACCCTGGCCAGGTATCAATAAAGCTGATAGGCCATCACCCATCAAGTGGCCATTCTTTGGTAAGAGAGGGGAGCAGGGACAAAAATATCCACATCTTAGCAAAGAAACATCATGAGGTCTCCTTCCTCCACTTGATCCCAAGTCTCTTGGTTATCAGTTGGAAATACTTTTCAAAAAGGGACTGAGGTGGATTAACTATGCCAATGGGAGAGCTCTCTCTAGCTGGTTTAGCGTCTTCATTAAATGTTTTAAGTGTAGACTTGCTCAAGAGGAGGAGGAGTTAGACTTTGGGAGAGGAGTCCTGACCTGAAGAGTTTAGTCAGTAATGCTGCTTGGAAGTGTATGGTGAGAAACTTTTTGCTTTGAATCTAATAAATATAGTTTAAATTGGGTACTAGAAAGCACTCTCTTTTTTTAATCATTTCTGACTTTTATGCCTCATTGCTGGTTCTCAAAATCTATCTTTTTATAGTTAATAAACTTGTTTTAGCTAATCTAGCATGTTTAAGTGGAAATGTGTAGGTAACACCATTGAAGGTGGCAAGTTGTGTGTGTATATTCCCTTAAAGGAATAATGGACTTTGTATATTTGGACTGCCCAGGAGAGCTGGGCATACAAGACATACATTTCCTGGAAAATCCAGGGCTGGGAGCATTTTGGAGTCCTCTTGTAGTAAAACCATGGCTGGTGAGAGCAAGGATCAGACTGGCAGGCTGGGGTTACACAAACCCATCTGGGAGTGACCTGCATACTGGCAAGTGGTATGTCACAATGCAAACTTGCCCATATTTGTTATATTAAGAGAATATTACAAGTTATAACTCAACCATTCTGGCAGCTAAAATGGTCTATTTTAATAAAGTGCATTATTTGGGTTAAAAGCAACAGAGTCTTTGGGTTGTTATGGTCTTGACAGTTACTTAAGATGACCCCTTTTTTTTTTTTTTTTTTTTTTTTTTTTTTTTTTTTTAATATTCTAGGTAGAATGTTTGATTTTGGCTCTTTCAGTTGCCAAAGAGTAATGGTGACTGATTTTATTCTCAGATCCCAAGGTAGAGTTCAGACTTGAGAAGAGAGAGCCACTGAAAGCCAAGACAAAGACTCCAGTAACACTCAAACAAAGAAGAGTTGTTGAACATAATCAGGTATTGTTATTTTAATGGCACTTTCTTATCAACTTGTAATTGTGAGTATACTTGCAGTAGCTGAATTTTTCCTATTGCACTTGACTAATATTCACATGGTTAATATTTTAAGTGGGCTAAACTGTTTATCACAAGTTTTCCAGGAATCATGTAGAAATTAAACACAACCCAAGTTCTAGCTAATCCTGGAGCTATTTTTTAATATTTTGCCTACTCAGTAACACTTAACTTTAGCAAAATATAGCTGCTAATCTTAGCTTTTGCTTTTTTCTATGATATTGTAGGCAGCACTGCTGTAGTTAAGGTTGCATAACACTTTCCATTATAAAACCATTTTCAGTGACTTATACATTTGCCAAATTTATTGAAATTTCCTTGTTGAATGTCTCCAAGAAACATGTTTGGAACCTTCAGCAAAACCAGCTCTGTAAAGTTCTCTCAGAACAAAGTTAGGGAAAATAATTGTTTGCTTAATTAAAATATCCTGGTATCTGCTTGAGAGGCTTTAGTGCCTCTGTGCTTTAGAGTGAGGACTTAACCTCCCCACCAATTTTATCCTAAGAGAAGAACATATTATGTGGGGGGAAAACAGTCTTCAGTTGTGGGGTCAAATACTATCAATGCATACACATATGGGCACTTACTAACTTTTGAGTGCCTCACTTTGAAATGCTAATACACTAGCTTGCTTAATGAAGGCTTTTTGTGTTTGGGTTTTAGGGTGTGTAGATTCATTTCTTAAAAAATGAGTTGATCATGTGGACTTCAGGAGTTTGATTTATCAAATACCTGTAGCTAATCAACCCTTGTGAAGTTAGCATATCAATGTGAATATCCTTTTGTCCAGATTAGTGTATTTCATCAGATGATCCAGTTTTGGCTGGTGGTAGTGTAGTGCCCTGACTAACATTTCTTTTTGCTGAAGAAAGGTAGTGGAATCCTTGTGGAGCAACTATTTGAGTAACTGGCTTTTGCAGAACTTTGCAATCACCTGTGCTATGTTGATGAGAGTGGGCTAGCAGTATGAGGGGACAGAACAGAAAAATTTCTTTTAAAATGGTGTTTCAGCCACTGATACTAGTGCACGCTGCTCTGAATCTTTCCTTTCTCTGGAATTTGTCACCAATGGCTGTTTCAGAAATGGTGAACTCTTACTAATTTTGTCTGTTTTGAAACCGACATCCAAGTACCACTTAATTTTGTCTGGGCTGGGGCATATATAGACATATGCTAATGTAACTTATTGTCACACTGTTCCAGTTCACTTTGATGGGAATCAAAATCAAGGAGTCATACTGAAACACTTCTGCTCTTTCCAGTTGAAGCAAAAATTCAAAATTGTTGACTGCACAATATTATTTTAAAGGATATTTAAACACTTAATCAGCCAAGAATCCTTTTTAAATGAATACTTCAAGTTAGATTCCTAAACAAGTTGCCTGATTTTCCTCCCTCCCCCCCACCCCCCCCAAAAATATTGATGCTCTTCCAGCAGTTCCCACTGATTTCAATGTGTCAGATGTTGGCGTGTCCAAATCTCTTGAAAAATCAGGCTTCTATCCTGGAGTGTGCATATATTTTTCAAGAGAGAGCACACCAACATCTCTGTCTTGTTGAAATCAGTAGCATCCTGTTTTAGAACCATAATGGGAAACAAAGTTAAGACAGAGTGTTGTGAAGTCATTGCTTTAATGTCCATTTTATTAAAATGTGCCCCTTGAATGGACCCACTTGGCAAAATAAACATGCCTGTACTCTGAACAAACCCCTTCTCTCCCAGGACCCCAAGAGATCAAATAGACCTTGCAGTGTCACCTGAAGTCTTTTATCTTAGCAGTTTGTCAAACCAACAGGAGAAATATATGTGAAAGAACACCCTCAGAAAACAACCTGCTTTCACAACCTCCTAGATTAAACAAATAGATGTTAATTTGACTTTCTCGCCTGATCTCTTGAGGTAGCTAGGACCTCAAACTAAGTATTTCAAATGTATATAGTCTGCCAAAATAGTACTCCACTGAGTCTGAAATCTGCACCTATATGACCCAGTGCTAATTCAGCTGGTATCTTATCCAATTCACCGGGTTGACTCAAAGAGAATAGTAAAACTCTTCATACAACTCTTTCAAAATGATGAATAATTACTGGTTTAAACCATAATAACCCTCTCTTTAGCTAGGCTGACCTGGGCCCATTAATATTCTTTAAAACCTAGTAAATGGAAATGCTAAATGCCTACAGTAGAAGCTGAAAGTACTGTGAGTGGTTAAAGCTGCAAACAATATAATCTAAAACCTGTAACAGGCAAAGATTTATGAATGACCTTCAGTAAAGTACAGTAAACTTTCAAAATTATCCTTCCTTTTTAGGAAAGGAAATAATCCAAAATTTCTGGGGGGAGAGGAGATGGGGTTAGATTTGGAAGGAAAGAATTGTTTAATTTGAGAAGAGTTTTTTCTTACAATTTAAAGAAATATTGCCAACAGTTTAGGCTCAGATTTAGCCTACTCCATGAAATTTAGGATCTAGTGGGAAGTGATGTTTTTCTCAAAATCCAATTTAAAAGTTCACCACTTAGTCTCCTAAACTTTTCAATTACTATAACTTGTCTTACCTACATAAAAGCTTGTACTCCTTCTACTGGATTTGTAGCAACCATAAACAAGCAATCTTTTTTTTTTTTTTCTTTCTCTCTCTGATGTGTTAGGAAGAGCTATCTTATAAATGATAACAACAAACTACCAAACTTCCTGAATTTATTAAAAGGAAAACATGCACATTACATTTGTTTTGTTACTCACTTCAGATTATTGCTCACTTTTTTTACTAGTGTAAACTTCTTTTCCTCAAAAATAGTTTGTTTTTAAATACAGTGGTAACTCTCTAGTTTTTTAACTGTTTAATATTGGCTATCTTATGGATTTGGGATTTTTAATTGTGTTTCAAGTTGCTAGTGTAAAACTGCAGCTTTTTATGCTGCTTCTGTAGATTTGGGGTCTTTCCTCACTCTGAGACTTAACCTGAAAAAGATGGCCCCAGTTACTTAAACCCACAATACTATTATTACTGTGGTGAATGACCTCATTCCTCCACTGGATATAAAGCCATTGGAAAACTCCTACGTTAAATCTTATTCTAATACTAGTATGACACTTGTTTTTAGTATCTAATGGACTGGTTTAGGTTTGACCAATTATGTCTCAAATCTTGGCCATAAGGAATGGGCAAAGCTTAATTTATGGATATAAAACTTGTTACAATTATGGGGGAGACTTTCAAAGGCACAAATGGTATTTAGGGAAACAATTGCTGATGAATTTCAAACTGCTGTATGTATCTTTGGAAACCTCCCTATCTTGTGTTCAGAGGAGATAAAACTGCATCTGAGTAAAGGGTTTTGGTAACACCTGTTTCCACAGATGCACAAGAGGTTTGTTTTTTATCTATGCAGAGATATCTGGGTTAAATGTAAAATGGCATATCGGCTCATCAGTGGTTATCCAGGTTCAAGCCAGAGATGAGGTTTTAGCCAGTGACGATGTAAACCATTTATACTCTACACTTACTGGAGATGGTAGCTGTCACTTTGTTCTGATTATCAGAACACATTGTCTGTTCAACTCCATATAAATAGGAATCCTCTTAAGGATAGTGTTGCGTATAATCACTTGATATCCAATATTAATGCAGGTATTCTACAAAGCAAGATATTTGGAAAGCAAGTGTGCTACACACCTACATCTGGAATATGCATGCTTCTATGGCTTTTAGTTATGGACACTTCAGTGTTGGGACATGACTTGTATATGCTTGCTAATGTATTTGATGCTTGAATAGAACTATTCTCAAGATGGAGTTACTGAGGCTATCTGGACAAGTGGATCTTCAAAAAGTGGACCTCTTCAGGCAGTTTCTAGGGAGTCTACAAGAGTATCAAGAAGAACACCAAGGAAAAGGGTGATGAGAGGCTTATTGCAATCTAGACTCATTTTACTTTTTCCTGAGATTGTCAGGGCCCTAGAGACTATTTTTTACACTCACTGTTTTTGTTTTGTTTTTTAAACAAACAGGTGGAAACTACAGCACAGTTGCCTGTAGATGATGCAGTAATGTCAGAGGGTACTCCCATAGCTGAAACTATAGTGGCTTCAAGCAACGAGACCCTAGTAAATATATCTAATAAATTATACAAGTGGTATCTTTCTGTAATGTACCTTTTAACTTACACTAGAAAGCGTTTTTACTTTAAACAAATCTAACTCTACTTGATAGCCCCCAATACTTAATGTATTTTTACTTTCTGTCAGATATGCTTCCCTCTCCATTTTATCAGTCTTATATGAGCATATGTTCTTGCACCAACCCCTGAAGCCTCCTGCTGCTGGTGTGGTCTGAGCCAGTATGATAGTTCCTGTCTTCTTAAAAGTGGAAGATTGGAGAACTTCGGTACCACAGCCTTCATGGAGGGTCCATTTTATTTAATATGTGCAACAAACCTGCCTTGAGGGTTTGTGAGCTTCTGTCACTAAACAGCTTTAAGAAAAAAATATTGAAACTATGTCGCTAATGTATTTAGAATGTTTTTTCCAATGTAGCTTCTCTTAAATCATCTATTTTTTTTTTTTTCCCCCGAGTGGTAACTTTTAGTATCCAAATGTTTAACAAAGATTTTGTCTTATTTTTGTTTTTCTTTTGTATTTTGGTTAATTGAGTCTGAACAATTTGAATCTCAGCAGGTTGTCAATAGGGTGCCTGGAAATTTCAAGCATGCAGCTCCTACACTGTCAATCAGTGAATTCTCAGACTTGCCCAGAAGAACACCAAAGAAACCATTGATGACAGCTGAAGTAAATGAATTAAAATTTAGATTATCATTATTTCTGGACAGAGTTCTTGTATTTATTCATTCCTGCAGAAGTGGGAATGAGGGTGTAGTTCTCTAACAAGTGGCATGAGGATATTCAGATCAAACTAGCATTATATCATGGCTTGACTGATGAATGTAAGGTTTAAAAGTTTGGCCAATAAAATACCTGCTTAGTTTTGAGCCATTCTGCATTTCTGGGATCATGTTTGCAGTTTTTGTGCTGCTTCTGTCATCAATGTAGCATGTTGGGGGTTTTTGTACAATTCCTTGTCAAGTTAGTTGAATAGAGAGCGAGTACATGGCTCTCGAATTTTGAAAAATTGATCAAGTCTGTGGCTTAATTTAGAGCATCAAATAGCAGGATTATTTTAACCAAAAGCCTCCAATGTAACATTACTGGAGTAGATCTGCCTCTTCTTTTAATAGCTAAAATGCCCCTGCTTCTAGAGTGTTTGACTATATTATCTCTGGAAACCCTTTTTTTTTTTTTTTTTTTATGCTAAAAATTTTAGACCTGATATAGTATGCTATTCTGCAGCATTTCTATTTTCCTAATAGAAATCAATAGGATTTATCACTTTTGCATTGCTCATTTTGAGTACAACTCATTCTTAAAAATAGATAAGAAATCTTTAATTAAAAACTAGTGGCTCTGCTTTAAGATGTGTGTCCACGTCTTCATGTAGTATGTGAAATGGGCTACCTCATTTGCTTACAGAGATGATCTGACATCATGTTGGTAACTGAGCACTGAGCTGATACCCATTAAATTTATTAAAAACAAGTGCTTTACTGTCTCAAACCCAATAAGCCTTTGCAGTCAGTGTTTTGCTATATTGCAGCACTTTCGCTTACCAGAGCAAGAGGAAACAGGTCGTCCTCATAAACATACTATTAACATTGGTCACACACAATCCAGTGATCTGCTCAACACAGCCATGATAGAGGTGATGACTAGTCCCTTTTGATCATCTGTATTGTTGTCTGATTGGTGTATAAGTACTGCATAAGTAACAACAAAGTATTCTTCATGTTGAAGGAAACTGAGGACAACGCTGAATACATCTGGACACCAAAAATCACTAGACAGCTGCCAGTAACAAAGCTTAAACCAACAATTAAAATCCAGGAAAGACTTCTTAAAATTCACTGGGTGAACCAAATTCTCTCTTTCAAATCACCTAGGGTTATGGTCACTCTAAATATCTATACTAGAGGGGAAAAAAGCTATTGAGTTTGGTAAGGTTTATAATTCTTCTATTTGTTCCCGTAGGTGGTGGAGAAAACACTAGCAGAAGAACGAAGAGTAGAAAGAGATATTCTTAAGGAAATGTTCCCATATGAAGTATCAACACCTACAGGAATTAGGTACAATTAAAGTATCTTATGTTTTTATCAATCATGATAGAAAAAGACTTTTTTCCCCTGTGTTTAATTAGGTTGTATTGCTAAGAAATCTCTAAGAATGAATCCATATTCTGTGGTTCAACCTCAGAGCACACCATAGAGCTAGATGGCATGCCTTTCTGCATATAACTGTTAAAATTAACTTATCCCATTAGATCTAAAACTGAATTTACCTGGGCTCTAGTATCACAAACATTATTGAAATGTGGTGTGATTTAGGCTTCAGATACTACAAGTGAATAAGCCTTTTATAAACAGAATTACTTCAGATAAGGGATCTTCTTTTTAAAATGACACAGATTGATTAAACCAGTTTAATTTCTTCTGAAATGAAGTCCAGTATTCCACCATGGAATTTTAAATAATAAAAATGGTAAAACTTTTGAGGCTAAAAATATCCTGTTAGCTTGTGTTCCAGGCAGAAAGATATGTACATTTTTTAAAAGTACTGCTTCAGCAGAGCACTGAATTCTGTAGCCATAATCCGCTTAATGGTCCATATAGAGACCAGACACTGGACTGACACTGGTCAGTACCAGCTGCTTCAAAGGAAAGCGCCAAAAAAAAGTATAGAAAATTATGGAATAACTTGTCCATAACTTTCCTTTGTTTTCTAATCTCAGTCAATTAGTGATTTGCCTTATGCACTGAAGCATGAAGGTATAGGCATCCTGTTTAATGTAACGAGATGTTCTTATCTGTATAGAACTTCCAGTCCTAAATCCTATTCTAAATTTTTTTTTAGCTTTTGGCCACAATATCTTGAGACAGAGTTCCCTAAATCAGTAGGTGTGGTGTTTTTTGTTGTTGTTGTTTGTTTTTTGTTTTTGTTTTTTTTGGTTTTGGTTTTTTTAATTTAAAAGGGATTTTACTCTAAAAGCATGTTGCCTTTTGAATTCCATTAAATCTCCTTTCCTTCTTGTATAATGTAGGAAGGTAAAAAGAAATGTCTGACTTGACTTCTCCATACCATTCATTATTTTGCATTCTTGTATCATATTTATTTTATAAACTAAGTAACCCCAGTCTCTTTCAAGGTTCAACATACCAAAGACTTTGTTTGCTTCCTGATTCCCATCACTTATTTATATACTCTTTCTCTCATTCTTCAGCATCCAAACGCTTTGTTTTTGATCTCCGCTTGTTCAACAGTAACTCCTAAAGGCCAGAGCCCTATTGTGGTAGTAATCTTACAAACACATAACAAAGGTGGTCTGTGCCCAGGAGCTCTTATAAATAGACAACACTGGCAACTGCACAAACTGGAAGTGTAAGATGATAATGAGATCATAGTAACAGACTTTCATTGAGCTACCTGCATTGGTGCCCATGTCTTTTCCTTAAAGAATGGTTGTACAGGAAAAGCTTTATCTGGCATATTGGGGGAATGGGGGGGTCCCGGTTAGTCAAAAATCCCAGTTAACTAAGTTATATTTATCAGTGGCAGGAGGGAGCTTAGATGTGGGAGGGGGCTCAAGGATGGGGAAGGAAGTTTTGGGGGAGGGAGGGGACATGGGAGAGGGTTCGGGGTGCCAAATCTGGCGGTGCTCCTCTCAGATGGCTGCCTGCAAGCGGCAACATGTCCTTGCAGCTCCTAGGTGGAGGCGTGGCCAGGCAGCTCTGCGCACTGCCTCTGCCCACAGAAGTTGTCCCCGCAGTTCTCGTTGGCTGCAGTTCCTGGCCAATGGGAACTGTGGAGCCAGTGCATGGAGCGGGACAGGGGCAGCACACGAAGCCCCTGTGGCCGTTCCTCCACCTAGGAGCAGCAGGGACGTGTTGCTGCTTGCGAGGAGCCAGGTAGGGAGCCTGCCGGCCCCGCACCAACTGGACTTTTAATGGAAATATCAGACATGCCAGTTTCTAGAACTTTATGGTTGGTGAAGTGCCTGATAACACAACTTTTACTGCACTTCATTGAAATGAAGTGTTGAGTATTCACTGCTGGTTTGCAGAAAGCATTGATATTGTTATTGGAATTTAAAATGTCCCAACAGAGACAATTTGACGCACATACGTTCTAATAGTTAGGAAATGATATCCGTGAATGTCTGCACCCATGTCCCTAAAATCAGGGACTTCCTCTTTATCAGTATGGAATCGTCTGCTTGCTGTGGTACCATTGTAGGGCAAGGAGAGTAGTCCTGCCCAACGCAGCTTTTCTTGTTTTTTGGACTGCTGGTTTGACTAACTCCACCTCTTTACTCTTCCTTCCCCGAGTGATGAGAGCTAAGATCTCTACCAAAGTTCTTTGCTCCTTAAGTAGAGGGGACACTAATCACAAACAAATCTTTTTGCCAACCCCTGGAGCCTCATCCAGACCACCTTGGCAAGCATTCTGTGTAATTAAAATCAATATATTTGAAAATGTAGAAAACATCCAAAGATATTTAAATAAATAATATTCTATTATTGTTTAACTGTGCTATTAAAATAGCGATTAATTGCAATTAATTTTTTTCATTGTTTGACAACCCTGCTTGATACCTAAGTCTGGCTATTTGTGTATCCTATCAATCTTTCTGCATATAGGGTTGAAAGACACTCTTCACCAGTGATGGGAAAGAGAAAGTAAAATGTGAACTGTATGCCTGAAAGCTTACCCATGGGCAGTAGAGAAATCTGTCCTTAATATCTTAAAACAGAGTATCTGATGTGCATTCTGATCCTTAACAGATCCTTAATCCGTTTAAACTAAAACTTGTATGTACTTTAGATTGCCACTTAATCATGTGACTAATTATTCTTTTTAATTAACAGTGCTAGCTGCCGCAGACCAATCAAAGGAGCTGCTGGCCGACCTATAGAGCTCAGTGACTTCAGAATGGAGGAAAGCTTTTCATCTAAATATGTTTCAAAATATGTTCCTTTAGCAGATGACAAACCAGAGAAACCAGTAACAAAAAAACGCTCCATTCCCATGTGGATAAAGATTCTGCTGTTTGTTGTTGTGTCAGTCTTCTTGTTTGTGGTTTATCAATCTATGGAAACCAACCAAGGAAATCCTTTTTCTAAATATCTTGGTGTCCCTGAGGCAAAGATCCAAGCTGATTGATCATCTCCTATGGCACACCCAACTTGATCTGTATTTTTTAATTGTAGAAAAAAAGAACTCTTCTTCCCTACTGTTGTCGCAAGGACTGCTTACAACTGTGATTGCAACTTGACAAATTGAATAATGAAGCATAAATAAACAAGACAGTATAAATGGACATCAGTAACTTTTTCTGGACTAGTAGGAGATAACTTTGTGCCATACGAGTAACATTTTTTAGATCTCTGGGACTTTTTGTAGTCTTTATTTTTTTAATGTGGACATCTTTAAATTCATTTTTGAGAAACTATATTGTTTTTGCAAACTTGGAAGCTGAGAAGGGCAAAAATGTAGTAAAATGTGAAGCTGTGTTTAAATGCTTTGACTACGTACAGAAAAGAGGTTGTACTTTTTTTCTCTACTACACAATGTGGGGGTAAGGAGGGAGGAGATATTAACCTGACAAAGGGAAATGCATCCTTGGATGCATTTTATTGTAACTGTTCAGCTGAATTTGATATATTGTAGCTTGTAGGGAAAGTCTGGCAATAAACTCTTCTGTAATACTGTAACTTTTTAGTAAATGTAACTGTACCCCTGCTGTATTCATTTCTGTAAGGTCTAAGTAACTTTAGTAACTCCACTTAAGAATAACATCATTTTTTAATTGTAGCTCTTAATTTTAGTGCTTAATACTGTTGTAGGAACCTAATAATTACAGATCTAGTTGGCAACAGATCTGTCTTTATAGAGGAACTTATTTATTAGTAATCTGTGTGAAAATAAAATTTGCATCAAATATAATTTGCTACCAAAATATTCTTTGAATCTGTTTTTTGTTTGTTGAAGGACTCAAAGTCTAAAGCACTGTGCTACACCTTAAATCTTTCACCAGCATGATTCAGACTGCAGATAAAATTACTGCAGGGCTAGGTTCTGAAAACAAAATTTGTTCAGTCTTTCCCACAGCTTAAGATGATACTCCTTGCAGATGTTCACGTAAAAATGCATTGCTTCTATAATCATCTTGGATACTCCCTATATCATGAAGTTTCATGTTTGATGTGAAGAGGGCATTGTTATGCTTTGACTTTTAATTTAGGTTAAAATTACTCATCTTGGATTCAGTTGATTATTTTCTTTTTTCAATGGAAATATGTCTAAACATTCTCAATTCCATAACTTAGTTACAGGCAACAGATTTTTCCACAACCAGTGAAGTCTGAAATAAAAATAGAATATAAAGTGAATGTATAAAATTGGTGCACTTAAGTCTGCAACATATTGCATATTCTATTCAAAATTACAATTGTAACCTTATAAAAGTGGTACTTTAAAAAAAAAAAAAAAAAAAAAGCTTAGGATATAAATTAATATAGTCGTATCTTTTTTACTGTAACTAGATACAATGTAATATTTAGTTCATAGTTGCTCTTATGGAAACTCTTACTTGCTATGTACTTGAGGCAACTATTACTTATATTTGGTAGCAAAGCAATAGTTTTTTGTCTAAAATAAATGCTTTAATTCTTTTAATTTGTTTTTAATCAAATAGTAAAACTTGTGTTTCATCCTCTAGAAAATTGTAACAGACAACATTAATTTTTTGGTGTCAAACTGTGGAAAAATAAAGATGTAATGTGTACTTCAGTGCTTATTTTCATAAGAACTGAAATGAATTAATTTTAATGTGCTGTCTTGTGGTATTGCTAGAATGTATTCTATATGAAGGGCTTTGCTTTTGCTTTTAATCTAAAATGTGTAGAAATATATAATATTCTAAAGTTCTCTGCCACTGAAGTAAAAAATTTTAAACATTCCCAAAATAAAATTTCACTGTGTAATAATCATTAACAGAGATTCCAGTTCCCTCTTTGTTTTGGGAAAATGTCTTGTTTACAGTAATTCTTAATTGAGCCTATTTTTCTCTACCTATATGTACCAAGATGGGCTTTGCTCCATTTTGCTTTTACTGAACCGAGAGGTTTAACTAACTTCACTTGCTGTGGCATAGAAAACCTATTACGGCTCGGTATAGTTTTACAAAAAGAAATATTGTGTATTGACCTGTCTCCAAACTGTTAATTTGTTGACAATTGAATTGTACTTTCAGTGAATGTTGTTTTGTTTCATTCAGCTGTGCTTGCTTTAGAGATTTATATATACCTTCTAAAGCTACAGCAGAAACAGCATAACTGTACATTTTATTGGATTAATGGCACTCATTTATGGCATTATGAATGAATCCTTTCAAGTATTAAGAATTGTTTGCCTTCTATAAATACTGAAGTATACTCACTTTCACCTACAGAAAGGAGTTGCCCTTTATCTGATAACTTTAGCATGGAACCTTTCTAAAGGTGCTGACCATGTGCACTTTCAAAGGATTGCAGGGAAGTTAAGGTCCCTGAGCACTTATGGGAAAATAAGCCATTAGCTATCAAAGGAGTAACACTTATACTGGTCAACTTCATCTTATTTCTCCAACATTCAGGAGTGGGCTATTGGCTAGATCCATAAAGGGCCTAAAGTGCTGCAATGTTGAGTTGCAATGCCTAACTTGTTGGAGTCTTGCTCTCCAGTAGAATACACAGACCTCCTTGCCCAATGTAGGGAGAGATTTAGGCACCCAAGAATGAGATTCATAAGAGCCAGAACACTGACTGGGAAGTCACCTAAGGTAGCCAGTAAGAAAGGGCTTGGACCCCATCCCTGAGGAAGTTAAGCACTTACTACATCTTGGAATGCTTTAGTCATAGTTAAGGCTACTGAAGCATGTAATCTGGCCTGTATAGTACAGGCCACCAACACTGCCCAGTACCCGTACACTAAACCAATGATTTTTTTTTTTTTTTTAAGGAACTTTTAGCCCGTGGTTAGAGTGATGTGGAAGACTCGGGTTCCAATCCCCATGCTCTAATTATTTAATACACTGTGCAACAGGAAAGAGTGAGGCCTGCTCCATTATACCCTCTAGCCCAGTGATTAGGGTACTTTCCTGAGGGGGAAGGGAGGAGACCCAAATTCAAATCCTTTATCCATATCAGACAGTGGGACAATTGAATCTGGTGTCCCACCAGCATGCATGTTCTAACCCAGGGGTTCTCAGACTGGGGGTTGTGAGCTTATTACATGAGGGGGAGGGGGTCACGCCTGTCAGCCTCCACCCCAAACCCTGCTTCACCTCCAGCATTTATAATGGTGTTAAATATATAAAAATATTTTTAATTTAAAATGGGGTGGGTCGCACTCAGAGGCTTGCTTTGTGAAAGGGGTCACCAGGACAAAAGTTTGAGAACCCTGTTCTAACCACTGAGGTATAAGGGAGGCACAACCTCTGGCTGTTTTGTATGGGAATGGGCATGCTTGCATACTACCTAGGCAGGGGAAACACTGAATTTGAGGATTCTGCTGGGATGTATGCATGAGATGGGCACCTAAACTGAAGTAGCTGTGTGCATGCTCACTGGCAGAAACTTTAGTGCCATAGAATTCTAGCTGCCTTCAGAGTTAGTAGCTGAGAGGGTGTTTTGAGGATCTTGGTGTCACCTAAAGTGGCAGGTGCCTACATTTTTCTTGGTAGATCTGGCCCTCAGACTTCTTAAATTACAAGCTTTTAGGGAAAGTCTTTATCCCAGTAAAATTTTCAGAAGCAACTATGTGATTTAGGCTCCTCAGACCTATTGACTTCCAAGAGGTATTAGGTGCCCAAGTGCCATTTTCAAAAGGGGCTTAGGGTAAAATTTTCCAAAGCAGCTAATTTACTAGGCTCCTAAATCTATTGCAAAAATATATATGAAAGGAATTTAATAGGGCATCTTTCTTGGGAGTCCACCACTTTAAGGTGTGGCATTCATTCATTCATTCATGCATGACAGTGTTGGTCACTAATGATTGGCTAGATCCCACAGCTCCCAGCCTGAAACGTTATATTCAGACTTGTATTGAAGCCTAACTACTTTGTGGACTGCTACATTTGATATAGGGTGGCTAATAACTTTAGGGGTGTGGAGATTTGCCTAGTGATCAGTACTCTACTATTCCAAGAGGTCTCCGATCAAATCCCATTCTGGTCCTGAAGCCTTGAAGGTATTTGTCAATTGCAGGGTGGGAGATTAGTTCCTTAGGCTACTTGTTAGTATACTGTATTGTCATACAGGACACCCTCATTTCCTGCCTTGATCTGTTTGATCGAGTGGGTAATGTACCACAAAAATGTTTAGGGTACTAAAATGTAAATTTTGATAAGTAGCTTATACTAGACTGCCTCTTCTATAAAGAAACACTCAATAGAGCAGCAAAACTCTTTGCATAATAGTACATAAGAATGGCCCTACTGGGTCAGACCAAAAGTCCATCTAGCCCAGTATCCTGTGTCCAACAGTGGCCAATGCCAGGTGCCCCAGAGGGAATGAACAGGTAATCATCAAGTGATCTATCCCCTGTTGCACATTCCCAGCTTCTGGCAAACAGGTACTCAAAGTCAAATAAAACTGGAATGAAAATGTCAAGCATAGAATAAAGTGACTGCCTAAGATAGGAAGTTGCCCACGGGAGGTTCTTTCATTTAGTCTTCAGCGTGTATGACAGGGGAATCATAGGACTGGAAGGGACCTGAAGTGTCCAGTCCCCTGTAGTAATAGCAGGACTAAATATTATCTATTCCATAATCACAATAATTGCTGCTATTAATAATTCCACCACTAAGTCACTCAGGGCTGTGAAAAATTGAATCCCCTGACCACCATAGTTAAGTGGACCTAACCCTCTGTGTAGCCGTGGCTAGGTTGATGGAAGAATTCTTTCTATCAGCCTACCTACTGCCTCTCGGAGAGGTGGATTAACTACATCAATAGAAAAATCCTGTCCTTTGATGGTGGAAGCATCTTTATTACAGAGACACAGCTGCAGCACCATAACTCTGCTGCTACAGATGCTATATTGCAGATGTGCCCTTAGGCAACATGATCCAGGGGTGTACTTAAAGAAAAACAAACAATCTCATATAGACAGCTCTATATTACACTGACTATAGATGCATTTAGGGGATAAAAACCCTTGAACCATATAATCCTGTATCCTTTTGAATAAAAAGATGACTCAATATAGGTTATACAGTTAAAATAATTTAGGCACCGTTGTCTATATCTTTTTGAATTATTTCCCTCTGAAGTACTCTAGTTTCTTGGCATCCTTGTATAGTAAAACAAAAATAGAAAAAACTAAGTACTATTTTGTCTGGATTGTCTTACATATTTTAGTTTTGCTTACATTTATGTATTTTACCTGTAAGGTTTTATCAGCGCCACAAGAAGCTATTCTCTGTCCATCCTTGGAAAAGCAGGCATGGTAAACTGCATCTGTATGGGGATAATTTTTGTATGAAGAGTTAACAATCACCTACGTGGTAACTTGTTGCTCACTAGTAGTGCACTTTCCTTCCAAAAGCATATTTAGAACAAGTACAGAATCACAGAAGTGCAGGACTGGAAGGGACCTCAATAGGTCAGTTAGTCCAGTCCCCTGCACTCAAGGCAGGACTAAGTAATAACAAGACCATTCCTGGCAGGTGTCTGTCTAACTTATTCTTAAAAACCTCCAATGACTGATATTTCACACCGTCCCTAAGCAATTTTTTCCAGTGCTTAACTACCCTGACAAGAAGTTTTTCCTAATGTCCAACCTAAGCCTCCCCTGCTGCAATTTAAGCCCATTGCTTCTTGTCCTATCCTCAGAGGTTAAGAACAACAATTCTCCCTCCATGTAACAACCGTTTATGTACTTGAAGACTGTTACGTCCCCTCTCATTCTCTTTTCCGGATTAAACAAACCCAATTTTCTTCAGTCTTCCCTCAGAGGTCATTTCAGGGAGGAAACACCTTGTAAAATTGAGAGCAGATTTTTACAAACAACAAAAACCCTGTAGATAAAAGCCATGTGATTTCTCAAAACATTGCACACTAGGTAGGCCAAAAACCTAGGTATAATCAGAGCAATTTTTAGGGCAGGTCAAAACTGGTGTTTGCCAATTTGTTTCTGGTTTTAATTCTCCATGGGAGGTTGGATAACACCTACATTGCTGAAACTTCAATTCCATAATGTGAGTCCACTATTAGTTAATATTGGTTACCATCCTGATTTAATGACATGACTTAAAACAATCACAAAGAAGCCCTGTTATGCTATTCCTTAATAAGCAAAAGGATTGATCAGTCCAGTAAATGTTACATATTTCTCCTTTCTGCTACAACTTCGTATTTTATCTGTAGGAAGAAAGCTAGGGTTGCTTTTTGCCTATGCAACAGCAAGTCTTCACAGATGCATAAACACAGTAAAGGTATAACTTAGGACTTGTCTAAGTCTAACTGACTTTGAAATGGCCATAAAAGTGGCACAATAGAATACCTATATGCTTCATATAAACATCTAACAAACTTTATTTTTCAAATTACTAGGGATGGTCAAACTCATTTGCGTAACTTTAAAACTCTCTAACATTGTTGGTCCAAAAGCTTGACTTAAGGTATAACAGTCTTGACTTTGTATGCAAGCTAGGCAAGACTCCTTTTTTTTCATGGCGGAAAATGCAGAATAAAATTAGGGAGGAAGATGAAGCAAGAAGGGTGCAGAGTAGGAAAAACAAATACAGAGAAACTCATGAGGTGGGAAAACTAGGAGCAGAGGAGAGAACGTCTAAAAAGTATTTATACAATAGGTGAGGTGTGGGCTACTTAGGGCAGATAGATTTGAATGCATTGCACAGAGCTCCTTTAACAAGAAAATCACGTTCCTTTGGAAGAAAAAAAAGTTTTAAAAGGAGGAAGTTTGCAAACTCACGTGTTTGGCAAAGCCCACAATGTAAGATCTAAGCTGCAAACTCCGCAAGAATTCCTCTTTCCTACTGACATCTATGATAAAGAATAGTATTAAATTAAACCAATTATATATTGTAAATACTGATGTCCACTTTTTCCTAGTCATAGATCCACCAAACTGCATAGTGCAATACATAATATTCAATGTAAATACATTAAAAGTAATTTGAATGTCCTTTGCAGTTGAAATATTACCTCTACTAATCAGAAGACAAGTTTATGGAAATCTACATGTACAAAATATTAAATGATATTGGCCCTGCTCATTACATAGCTGAATGGATAAAAATAAAATTTTGATTTAAATATAGCTGCTCTCACTGTGAACCTTACTGCTTTTGATATCACAAGTCAATATGTTTTCATGTCCTCATCACATAAATAACTACCTTTGCTCTGTGTGTAAGAAAGCAAAGAATAGTATGGATTTTTTATAAAGCTCAAATTACAACTTTCTAGAACACTTCATATTTTATCAAATCAGACACTAAATCTGAGTGATCATGGACAAAATTAATCTGTTTAACAGGTAAACTTCCCCTAATAAATTAAGTGGATCTGGTTTGGTTTGTTTTATCTGTAACTTATAGAATCACAGCCCTAATACTCATTACAGTTAGCAGTTACTAAACCATTCCAACGTTTTGTGAGTGAGAACATCAGCATTTCCCTGTTGGATAAAACTATGTTTCCTAGAGTTCCTGGGATACACGTGACTACACCAGGACATGCAAGAACTCATTACAGGATAGAAGAGTTAATTTCAAAGTTTTCTTTACCATGTACTTAGAAACAAAACCGCCTGCTGTATTTTAAACCTCACAATCTGAATTGCATGTCACGCTCTCCCCCTGCCACGAACTGAACTATGCACAGAATGCAGCTGTATTTCAGCTGACCTTGCCTTACTTGGAGCACGCTGGAGCCTGCCCAATCTGCTTCACTCAAGATAGGCTTGACACTACCACGTTTTCTGGCTGGCTGTTCACCTACACGTCATCTTGCTCAGGCAATGCAGTCTGAATTTGCCCTGAAGTTACGGCACTTCTGAGGTAATCAGGCTGCACACTGGTAGGGTTACCATATTTTGAGCCTCCAAAAGGAGGACACAACACCGGCCCCCAGCCCCGCCCATGCCCCCCCGCCCCAACTCCGCCCCTTCCCCAAAGTCCCCACCCCAACTCCGCCCCCTCCCCTGCTTCCCGCGAACATTTGATTCGCGGGAAGCCTGAAGCAGGTAAGGGGGGGTGTGGGAGGAGGAGGCACGGCCCAGGCTGGCCCCCCCAGCGTTTCCAGCCTGGGTCGGCTCGGGCCCTGGGGTGCCGGCCCCAGGCCCAGCCCCCTGCCGAGCACCCCCGGCCCGCCCAGCACTGCCGGTCCCCGGCCCGGCCCCCGGCCGAGCACCCCCTGGCCCCGCCGGCCCCCGGCCGAGCACCCCCGGCCCACCCGGCACTGCCGGTCCCCGGCCCGGCCCCCGGACCCCCGGCCAAGCACCCCCCAGCCCTGCCGGCCCGCTCAGCACCCCCCGGCCCGGCCCCCGGCCCCCCGGCCGAGCACCCCCCGGCCCTCTCAGCACCCTCCGGCCCTGCCGAGCACCCCCCGGCCCCGCCAGCCCCCGGCGCTCGGTGCCCGCGGTCCCCGGCACCCCCGGCGCTCAGCCCCGCTGGCCCCCGGCCCCCCTGGTCCCAGGCACCGCCGGTGCTCGGCCCCGCTGGCTACCGGCGCTCGGCGCCCCCGGTCCCGCCGGCCCCCGGCCCAGCACCGCCGGCCGGCATGTCCCGATTTTCCCGGACATGTCCCGCTTTTTGGGATTTCCCCCGGACGGGGATTTGGAGCCCAAAAAGCCGGACATGTCCGGGAAAATCCGGACGTATGGTAACCCTACACACTGGGAAGTTCCCCGGGAGCCAGTGAGATGAAGGGATCTTGCTGTAGATTGGCAGCAGAGCTGTGCCATTGCTGTTACTACACCCTCAGGACTGCAGCAGCTTGCATGGCTGATGTGTGAACCACTCCATACCAAGGAATGGCTAAAATTTCTACCAGCCGTATCCCACTCATCTCTCTGAATGCTAGGGCTTAAGGCAGCCTCTGCAATGCATCAGTGTGAAGCTGATATGGGGTCTTAGCATCATAGTTCTGTCGAGGGCAGGAGCATCGATTAAAAAGAACACTTTTGTCACCTGTCCTTAATTGTACAGGAATTTTGACCAGTGTGATCAGACCTACTTATAGGAACCATGGGTGCTCAGCATATCTGAATTCAGGCTCCTAACTTTAGGCCCTTGCTTGAGAAGCTTGACATACATGATTTCACAAAGGCTACAGTGGGGATTTGTGTTAGAACTGGGATTAGTTCCTTGTTCCCAATCCTATTTTTATCCCATTAGACCATGCTGCCTCTCATCCTATAGAAAGGCCCCTGTTTGTGGCCGAAGGTGATATAGCTGCTCAGCAGAGGAGATGCCTCGATTGATAGGGTGTTTGTGGCAGCACTACCACCACCAGCAGTAGTCTGGGTGGCACTGCCTCCTGCAGCTGTGAACTAATCTGAGGTCTTCCCAAAAAACAAGGGACCTATTACTATGTTTTTTCCAGTTCCCAAAGGACAGCCCTGAGTCACTGTGAAGAGACTGTGAATAACCTTCTCAAGGGAAATCAGTGACCCAGGCTTGTATTGTTTAACATTGTCAAGGTTATCATTGCAAGGGCTAGAAACATTCTCTCTCTCCCCACTCCCCCAACATGATAGGTGATATTTTCTCTTTACATTTCAACTTGGGATGGGGGTATGAGATACAGTACTGGAGTTTTAAGGTCTACAAAGTCCATCTCTGAAGACAATCAAATTTTAGTACATATGATTTTAGTTATTTTGGTCAACAACCAAGAAATCCTCTGAGAGGGGTGTCTTCTGAAAATCAACTTGTTTAAGTAGGAGGAAGAAGAAGAGTGAAAGGTAACAGCAGAATATGAATTTTAGCAAAGAACAGCAAATAGAAGAATCTTATTTTAAATCTTGCATTATAGCTGTTCCTGTATCCTCCTTTCCTGTATCTACATTTTGATAGAATGCCTTTGTAATAAACAAAGTTAATGCGGATACAGACAGAAATGTTTCAAATTCACTGACCAGCCTTTCCAAATCCACACTTAAAGCAGTCAAATGGTCAGCTCAAATACCCAAAAACTCAATATCCCCTCCTGATAATGGAAGGAAAAGCTATCTGCTCCTAAAACGTAAGAAATGTATGGGTATGTATAAATAATACAAACACATGCCCCTACCTTCTCCCCACTCCCCAGGAGAAACCTGCAAGGTTTTAACTGAAGTACAAGGCTCATGTTGGAGCATACCTCTGCAAAATAGTATTTCCAGATAATGTAACAGCTAAAAATTTACACCAGTCAAAAGAAATACAGAAAACAACAACACTGTGATTCTAAGGCAATTAACATTTAATTGAATTTAAAATCAAACCAGCTGGAAGTTTTCAGAAGAAAAATTAGCAATTATCTCTCATCCTCCTGTGACACTTGTCTGTGTACTACAACTGTTACCATTTCCGGCCACTGTGTTTATAACAGAGTTTGTACTAGGGGTGAGGTGGGATTGGGTGAGTGGTAGGACAAACTGTTAAAATGATGTTGCAGATCCAGGCTATTGCCCAAGTCTTTACAGGATTGTTATGTTGTTTCATAAGTTAAAAAAATGTTTGGTCTGTCCATATCGGCAAAACTAAACTATGCCATAATATGTTGCTTCCAAAACAATAGAATCTGTAATTCAGAAAAAGGACTGAAAAAACTGATTCACCAACCATCGTGCATAGTTTTGTATCTGACAGACAGAGAGCAAGAAGGGTGTCACCAAATAGTGATGTGTCAGGCTGATGCATTTTGAACACAAAAGGCCATTTTTTTTGTGAGCAGCACAAATTATGTGCGTGTTAAAGTAAATCAATATCAGTAGTTACCATTAACAGTTGCTCTTTGGCTGTCTCTCTTTGCAGTCTCTCATCTTTTTCCTCTTGAATTTCTGTTTCACCCTTCTCTGCCCTATCTTTCTTATGCAATGCTCCACCTGTTATTTTTCACTCTCTCTTAGGGATCTATTTTGCAACCATGGAAGTCACTGATATATCTCCTATTGATTTCAGTGGGGCAGGATCAGATATTCAGTGCCCACCATTTTTAATTTTATTTGTGTATCTTTTATTCCCTTTCCTTCCCCTTTGTTTCTGCCCTCCCTGGAGAATTCCCCTAGCAAAATAAATATAACAATAAACACAGCTGTACTTGTGCTCCTGCTTGGTACTTACAGTACTTGCTATTGTGCACCAGTTTGAAGGTGAGGGTTAGTTGAGGCAGAATAGGATGATACCTATAACAATTAGAATATATATTTACTTTTTTTGTTTATAAAATATATAAAGCATGAGGAGGTCTGCAAATTGGTTAGATCCTACACACACAGAAAGTAAATCCCAAACAGATTTATCAGTAGAGGCAAAAAAATAATAAACATGGGAGGAAATTCTCAGTGTTTGAGTAACTTGCAGTGTAATTAGTTCACAATAGGTGAATGAATATTTCCCCTACTTTATGTAACATCACCTTCTGTTAATAGAACCAGACATTAGATTGTGCTGCAAAGCTGGTGTTCAATGGCAGCTTTAACTATGAATTTTTCAGTCTGTACAATATGTCAAGGAATCTAGCTCGGTCTCATCCATTTTTTCCTGATACTTGCATATCTTTTATTATAGGTTACATAGATTTGGTCCATATAAAGCTGGAAATATATCTCATTTAAAGCCCATGAGCTATTTTTCTGTAATCACAATAACTGTGATTTCTGTTCCAGAGACAATCTAGAATGTTAACTCTAAAGTGATAAAAAAACATTTTTGGCGTGACCTTTTCTTAATCACCTCAGTTGGCCTCTAATATTTAACAGTTCTTTCTTATCCATAGGATATGTTCTGGACATTGGAATAAGGTCTTGTATATATGGGGAAATGTTACCAAGTTACAGAGATATAGTTATACTGGTATAACCTCTCGTGTGAATACTCTTATTCCAACATAAGCGTAGCTTACCAAAAGGAGATCTGATGGGGCAAGGAGATCAGGAGGATAATCTGAAATTGTGCAGCTGCAATGATTACAGCTTCCTGTTTACAATGGGCAGAAATAGTTGCAGAATGCATTGCTTCAGACCTGAAATGAACTAAAGACATTGGAACTGATTCTCCACTACTCGTTCCTGATGTAGTCATTTACATCTGTGAAAAAGTGAATACAAAGTGGATGTAAAATACTACCACTGATATATGTGATGGAGAATTCTAATTTTACACTGACTTTTCACAGGTGTAAATGACCACACAAGGTGCAAAGCAGTGAAGAATTAGGCTCCTGGTTTTGGCACTGAACCAACTGCTTACAATTAACTCTTGTAAAATGTCTGACAGTTGTATGTGGATACAAGGTGCTGTGGATACAAAATTAAGTTGTTTCAGCTTATGGGTTTGTCTGGGATTTTTTTGCATTGCCCTTTTCCCTTAGTGTAAACAGGGCCAGAGAGTGAAGTAATATAAACTGGACAGAAAGAAATATGAGAGGATAACAGAAACAGACAATAAAAGAAGACAGGGAAGGGGAATGTATAACAGATATTGTAACTGACCCCATTGCAGGTCATTGCTGTGAGTGTAGTAGTACACCTGTCTGTAGCTATCTGGTACCGTGATAGATTTACCACAACCTTGGAGATGAATACTGTGGTGCTATAAGTACTAGGCTCTTCAGGCTCTAGCTTTGGGGGTTCCCAAGAACACTTGCACACATCAAGTAATAGAGAAATTTCTTTGCAACTTATTTCTGGCAGCCTTAGTAAACACCCTAGGCATGATTGCATTGTTACAACACAAAAGCGATGATAAACTCAACATTTCCTAACTCAGGCGCTGTCCAGTCCAGAAGTATACAAGGTAGCAAGGTCCTAGGTTTTCTCCATACTCAGGATGAGGAGTTGCAAAGAGGTGACTGGATGGCCTGGCCAGCCCGGGGCTTCTGTGGGGCAGACACTGGAGCTAACAATCAGGTACATTTACTGAGGTACCTGGCACGGGCCTGGGGGGGGGGGGGGGGGGCATTTTCAGCCTGGTTCTAAATCTGGCCCAACTACACGGATGTCACAACTTGCCAAGGCCGCAGAGATGGCCCGTTAGAGCCCTTCAAACCCGGGTTAGCGGGACTGATTCAAAACCACCTGGAAAATGTCCCCCGCATAGACACAGAAGTGGACTGTCAAGAGCTCCGCTCCCATTGACGCCAGCAGCGTCACCCCATCAGCCCCCGCCCTCAGCAGGCTGGGCTAGTGCCAGGGCCCCCACAGTCCGAGGACAGAGAATGACTCGCTCTGCCCCTCCCCCCGCTCCCCTTGCACTGGGCGCTTCCGCGGGGTAGTGGTATAAAGGAGTGCGCATGCGTGAGAAGACGAAGGTTGGGTTTTCGAGGACGTCAGCGTGGTGACGCCTGTCCGCTGAGCTTCTCCGCCAATCACATCGCCGCTTGTTGGCCGGCTGCCCCGCCCCCTGCGTCGGAGCAGGACAAAGTCATTGAGCAGGGTCGATAGTCGGCCTCTGAGCGGAGCTGCCGGTGGAGCAGCGGAGACTTGAGTGGGCGCCTCCGCCATTTTAGAGGGTGAGTGTCAGTGAGCCGGGCCGGGCCGAGCCGGCGCGTGCTGTCCCCGGAGCGCGCGGGACGGGGCTTCTGGGCCCTGCTCGCTGTGGGGCTGCGGCCTGTGCCCCGGCGAGCGCGCGGCCCCTGCTAACTCCCGCTCCGTGTCCGCCTCTCTCCCCAGGCCGCCATGTTCTCGTCCGTCGTGCCGCTCGCCCGCCTAAATCCATTCCACGCGCCGCATTTGCAGCTGCTCCAGGACGGCGTGAGGAAGCGCCCGGACCCCGCCGAGCCGCCCAGCCCCCGGAGGAGTCTGGCGGCCGCCGCTATCGCGGAAGGTAAATGGGGCAGCTGGAAGGGAGGCCGCTGCCGCCGTCCCGCGTCCCTCCATTCTGGGGATGGGACGGGTTCTGCCCACCGGAGCTGGGGGGACCGGGGGACCGCCCTCGCCCTCGCCCTGCATGTCGGCCCGGCTGGGGAGGGGCCGCCTCGAGCGGGCCTCTCCGGTGCTGTTTGGAGGGCAAGGAAGGGCACGGGGCGGGGGAGCCTTCCCGGCTTGTGTCGGGTCCCAGGTGCTCAGGGTCCGATTGCCCCGCCCTGCGCCCGTGTGGCTCACGGTCACCCCTAGTGCGTCACGCTCGGGGCGCCTCTGGGCCCGGCTCTATCGCTGTAACCTTGGTGCGGCCAGGCCGCAGGCCTGTGTCTCTCGCTTCTGGGAGAGCCAGAGCTGCCATCTTCCCCAGTGCGTGAGCCCCTGAAAACTGGGCTGGGGCACAGGGCAGTGTTGCTGCGGCTGGTTCACAGCCACCCAGGAAAGCACTGGTAGAGACTACACGGGCTGCCAGTCACTTATTCCTTCCTCTGGGTATTTGCCTGGCACACATCACTAGAGACTGGACCCACCATCCATGTCTTAAATTAAAGCAAGGGCATGTTACCTGTAGAAAGTAAATCTCATATGGCCCCCACCAGAGCTTTTAAAGGGAAGAGGAAGATCTTGGTAATAAAGGGAATAGATCTGGCATATATTGAAAATCCTGAATGGCTTGGATTTTTTTCTTAATGTGAACTCCATTTGAAAGACTTACAAATTCTGTAAATGTTTAAAAATAATTGGATGTAAACTGGAAATCTGGACCATTTCATCAATTATTTAAAGTACCACCCTTCTCTCTGAATATCCTAGCCAAATTTTCAGTCTCTAATTTATGCTTTTTTTTAAAGAAATCAATATAAAGGCATTTTCCTATACATAAAGTGCTGTGAAACTCTGCAGTGTGGCAAAGGAAAAATATTTCTATCATGTCATGACCCTAATCTTGTGTGTGTAACAATAGTAATTAAAAATTAGTGACACTTTTATATCAAGGAAAATTTCTAGTTAATAATATCAGCAATTTTCTTCATTAAATCTCCATCCTCTTTACAAAGAGGTTTATATCACTATCTCCATTTTATAGACTGAGAAACTAAGTCATAGAGGTGAGGTGATTTGTCCAAGGACACTGGCAGGCCAGTGGCTGAGCTGGAAATAGAACCCATGTCTCCTGATTTGTGGTTTGCTGCTCTAGCCTCTCAACCACACTGCTTCCCATTAAAAACAGTGGGCTTTAGTATATAAAATGAATATGCAGCTAAGACATCTTTTCTTAAAGAAAAGACTTTTCTCCCTTCTTGGTTGTACAGACACTAATGTGCTGCAAAGAGATTCCATAGAGGGATAAATACAGGCTTTTCTTCAGTGATGAGTAACTGAGCACCTTGCATACTAATTTATATTTCAGGATGTAGAAAAGTATAACCACCACTTTATAAATATGTAATTGAGCTGAGTAACAGTGGCTTTCCCAAGGCTGCACACAGACACACTGGGAACAGAATCCATTAGTCTTGATGCTAGTCAAGTGCACCTAACATAAGATCATCCTTTCTCTGTCAAGACTGTTCTTAAGAGTGAAGTACATGACTTTTGTAGAATATGCCCTATATTGGTACTGGTTTATCCATTCTGTCCTATTATCATTTCAGAGAGGCTTTATTTGGCTCTTGGGAAAATAACTGTTGTACCTTTGACTTTGTTCTAACCAAGACTCTGGATTATTCCTGAGAAACTGTACTTGCCTATTCTTGTAGAGGTGGTATTGGCCACAGTGTATTCTTCTGGAAAGTTGTCTTTTAAGTTATTTGCTTGATTATATTTAGGTTAGAGTAAACATTCATCTTTCTTTTGTTTGGATGCCACTTGACTCTGTCCCTGATTCTTACACTTCTTCGGTTTACTTGGAAGTCAACGCTTGTCATTGTCTCTATGCGGAATAATTTTATTGTACAGTAACAAAGGTGAAAATACTTTAAGTGTGGCTTCATGTGAAGGAAACCTCCCAGAATAAGATTCTGAAAGTGTAACTTTTGGATGTAAGATTAGGGTTACCATATTTCAGCAAGCAAAAAAGAGGACGGGAGGAGCCCCGCCCCTGCCCCTGCCCCTCCCACTTCCCGCCCCCCCAGAACCCCCAACCCTCCCCCTGTTCCTTGTCCCCTGACTGCCCCCTCCTGGGACCCCTGCCCCTAACTGCCCCCCAGGACTCCACTCCCTATCTAAGCCTCCCTGCCTCTTGTCCCCTGACTGCCCCAACCCTTATCCACACCCCCACCCCCAGACAGATCCCTGGGACTCCCACGCCCCATCCAACCACTCCCCACCCCCTGACTGCTCCGATCCCTCTCCCCACTCTTGCCCCCTGACAGCTCCCCCCGAGAACTCCCAGCCCCCCACCCCCCCGCTCCTTGTCCCCTGACTGCCCCCTCCTGGAACCCCTGCTCCTAACTGCCCTCCAGAACCCCACCCCCTACCTAAGACTCCCTGTTCCTTGTCCCCTAACTGCCCCCCTAAGACCCCCCCAGGACCCTACCCCTTACCTGTACCCTGACTGCCCAAAACTTTCTCCACTCCCCCCAAAAAGCCCCCCCTGAACTCCCGACCCCCCCACCCCCCATTTCTTGACTGCCCCCTCCAGAACCTCCCTGCCCCTTCTCCTGCCCCCTGGCCCCCTTACCCTGCTGCTCAGAACAGGGTGTTGGGCTCTGTGCGAGCCGGACACGTGGCTGCGCTCCCCAGCACCACAAAACCCGGTCCCTGGCCCTGCACAGTGCTGCCGGAGCCGGGCTGCAGGGGAGAGCTGCTGGCTCAGAATGCAGGGCGGAGCTCCTCTACAGCTGCTCCGGAGTCCAGCCCGGGACTTTCCTGCAGCCCTCCCAGCCGCTCGCTCTGCTCTGCTGGGGGAGGGGGGAAATCCCGGACATTTTGAGTGCTTTACAAATTCCCCCCGGACGCTATTTTTAGCACAAAAAGGAGGACATGTCTGGGTAAATCCGGACGAATGGTAACCCTATGTAAGATTACTTTGAGTATTTCTGCCCCTGGGGCCCCTTGGAGGGGGGAGAGGGTGTGCTTGTTGCTCCGCATGCTGCTCCTCCCTGCAAGCACTGCCCCCGCAGCTCCCATTGTCCGGGAATGGGGAACTGTGGCCAATGGGAGCTGTGGGGGCAGTCCCTGCAGAGAGGGGGCCATAGGGGTGTGATGGCAGCTTCCAGGAGCTGTGTGGGTCTGGGGCAGGCAGTAAGCCTGCCTTAGCCCTGCTGTGCTGCCGACCAGGAGGTGCCTGAGGTAAGTTACTGCCTTGCGGGAGTCCGCCCCAGAGCTCTCTCCTGGAGTCAGCCCTCCATAACTCCTCCTGCACCCTGAACCCCAGCTCAGAGCCCCCTTCTGCACCCTAACTCCCTCCCAGAGTTTGCACCCCTCACCTCTTCCTGAACCCCAACCCCCTTCCCCTGGCTCAGCCCGGAGCCCCCTCCCATACTCCAATCCCTGTGGCTCCAGTCCAGCCCCACACCTCATCCCGCAACCCAACCCTCAGCCCAGTAAAAGTGAGGGTTGGGGAGAGGAGGAGTGAGTGGGGCAGAGCCTTGGGGAAGGGGTAGAGTAGATCCTGGGTTGCACTTACATTCAAAAAGTGATCTTGTGCATAAAAAGGTTGGAGACCACTGAACTAGAGGTATTGTGTTAAACTAGTGCGACTTCATGTATATGGATTCTCTTACATATGTTTAATCATGCTTATGTAAGTGTCCTTACCAAAGCTGCGCTGATTCAACTAACCTGGTTTAATGACCAGTGCAGTGTTGTGCAGACCAGGCCAGAGTCCTAACTGTTTCACTTTCTAGCTCTTCAAATGGCTTTTTTCGCTCTGTTAAATTTGTGCTTGAATCTAAATAAAACTCAAATGTAAAGACTGAGGTGCTCTACTAAATTAAAAACGTAAATAGTTGGCTCAATATTTCATTAAAAGGACAAGCTTCCTCAGTGAAAACTTTCTCAAATGAGAATGTAAATGGACACTTTCAAGTTGGCAGGCCTGGAACTCAACCTAGCTGCTCTCTTTCGTCCAAAAAATTAGGAGTGAAGCCAGGAGCCAGTGCCATAGTATTTGAGCAACCCATTAGCCAGCTAGTATCTGTATCAGGGAGATAGAAATCATTAAGGCAATTACTTCTATTCTAATGTGCTGGAGGATTATTGGAAATGGGTTTTAAACATGAAATACTAACAGTGTCTTCTTCACAGTTAAGTGTACAAACTTTAACACTTTTCTTTCTGATTAAACAGAGGAATATAGCTGTGCATATGGCTCAGGCAGATTCTTTCTCCTTTGTGGCCTTGGTGGGATTATTAGCTGTGGCACAACACATACAGCATTGGTTCCCCTAGACCTGGTTAAATGCAGGATTCAGGTTTGTTTCGCATGTTGAATGTGGTAAAACTCATAAAGCATGGTTATGAAGTGTGATACATGTCTGCTAACAGAAGCTGGAGGAGTAAGTTATCCATCAAGCAAGATGTTCTCCAGCTGTGCATGGGGTTTATATAAAAGCATGGTGTCTTTGTTTTGCTGCAGAGGAATACAGTTGTGAATATGGCTCGCTCAAGTTTTATGCTCTCTGTGGTTTTGGTGGGGTCCTAAGTTGTGGCCTGACGCACACTGCAGTCGTACCTCTGGATTTAGTGAAATGTCGTATCCAGGTTTGTATCTGAATGAAACGGACTCCAAATCTTCTTTAACTTAATCTATTTTCATATTTAGTCTAGAGGTTGTATGTCATGTGAGTTTTACAAGGGGTATAATGTAATACCTTAACACTAGTGCTAGTAGAAAGAAGTAATAATCAGCTTTAATGTTCTTTTTGGATTAAATGAACATCCATTGGATTAATAAACTTTGCATCCTTGTGATGCAGATGAACGATAGCATAGATGAATAGGGAAAACTTTTAACCACTTTGAGATTTCAGCCTTGATTTGTTTTAGCCAATTACAGTTGAGAAACATGCTTTTGAATAACTCATGGCAAAAGTTTCCCACCAATTGTCTTAAGTATCTTGTGACTAAAAACCAGTGAAACACCTCTGTGGGGGGCATAGGAATAATATGTCTGTTTCTTATCATTCTGGAAGTAGGGGGCAATTACCTTCAGAGGATCTGAGATATATATGACGTGCATATGTAAGAGTTAAATGAAAATTAGTTCAGAGGACTTTGTGCATGGATTCTGGATTGAGTTTTTAATTTGAGCCTTTCTTACGAACAAATGGAAAATGCATAGCAGTTGGAAGCTAATGCTTATGTTAAAATGATACTAAAACTTGGAATTGCTTGAGTTGCAAGATCAAATTAATGCTTGCATGGTTCGCTATCAATAACGATAGGAAAAATGCTTTGTAGGCCAACAGTCAAATGGTAAAACATGATTAAGTAGACTTGAAGAGACTGAACACCCATTCCATTTGAATGTTTAAATTACTTACGTGGAAATATAAGAATCTAATTATCATACATTCTTTGGTTAATGGCACAACTAAGCGGTTATTTGGCCAAAGGCTTATGTTCCAAGAGTCAGGTAGATTAAAGCACATCTCTAAACTGCTAGAAATTCACTGGCTTTCAGGTTACTGTGTGAGGTGGGCAGTATTTCTAGAACTGGCAGTATTTCTAGAGCTAGCAGACATCTAGTGGTGGTAAAACTTCTGAGACTGGGAGAAATGGATGTGAACGTTGTGCCAGTGCAACAGTTCCTGATTGCTTAAAGGAACAATCTTGATATCCTTTCATTTGGAATTGCATGTCATTTAGAGATCTCTAAACCTCCTTCAAGGCTGGAAGTTGGTGTACTTTTTTTGGGAAGTTGTGATCCCATTATGAAAGATACAGTGAACTTATAATGCATTTGACTGAATGCTAGTTGCTTCAGGTGAAGGCATCGTAAGCTCTTATAAATGGTTTGGGTTGAAACCACTGGAGTCAAGTACATATTCATGTTTTACCAAATAAAACCTGCAATTTGTTAAATGTTTTACTTAACATAAAGTCAGCTTCCTTCTACTCTAAATAGAGGAATAGTCCTAATTTCTAAAGTATACAGGTAACTGAACACTTCTGTAACATTGTACTCTGAAACTGCCTCCATAAAACAGGCTCTAAAGAGGCATCAGGTCCTGAATTTTAAAGTAATTAAATATATATACTTGACACTTGAGTTATTAACTAAATGGACAGTTATATGAAATCGAGTGTCTTTTGCTTTTTTTATTAAAGATTTGTGCTCCACTTAACCCCATAGTCATCCCTATCTGTTCTTGTGGCTTTGTGTGGCATTTCCTTCTTTCATATTGCCCTGAGTCTCAAATAAGAGAAGCTGATGTCAAGTGTTAAATGCACAAAAGCAAGAAATAGACGTCCTCTAAATCTTTATCACAATCTCATGATGTAGCAGTAGTATTCCTGGTTTCCTTTACTATTTACAACATTAAAAAGCTAGACTAGCTCTCAGAACATTACTGAATTGAATACTGGCTTATTACTGAAATACCACTCACATATTTTCACAGTACAAAATGTACATCTTCAATGTATTCCTGGTATACAGAAGTAAAAATAGGAAATAAGACAGAGGGAAGGTAAGAGCTTGATAAGTCTGTAGTGAAGTGGGCAACAAGTTAGGCCCAAGATTTGTAGTTTCAAACACACACACAAAAAAACCCCTAGTAACTGAAAAATACTCTTCTGATGCTGAGCAAACGGTGAGGTGAGCTTTAGGGCTCAGTCTACACTTAAATTTTATACCAGCATAGCCATGTCCAGTAAAATCACATTCTTCACTGACTTTGCTAGTCTGGCATAATCCTTCTAGTGTGGACATGGTTATACTGATGTAACTGCTTATTCTAGTTCAGGGAACTGGCATAAGCACAGTTTTGCCCATATAAATTTTCCACACAATCCTTCCAGTGTGGGAACGCTATCCAGCAAAATTGCTAATGTAGTCAAAGGGCCACAACTGTTGAGACTGTAGATATGGGGAACAAACAGTAAAAATAATTGGGATTAGCATAACTTCTCATGTCAGTATCTGAAGACTATGAATTTCAGCTGACAGCAGCAAGCCTAATAATTGAGACTAGTTAATGACCATTAAGATTATAAGTAAAGGTAATTTAGTGTAGAAATCTGTATCCTGGTGCTATGGGAAGAGGGTAGAAAACTTACTGCGTGTGTGTGTGTGTGAGTGTGAGAGCCTACTGCCTGTACCATGTAGATAACTTTCCAATTTGTTTAGGTGGACCCACAAAAATACAAAAGCATCTTCAATGGATTCTCAGTTACAGTTAAAGAAGATGGCGTTCGTGGTCTGGCTAAGGGATGGGCTCCAACTTTCTTTGGATATTCTATGCAAGGGCTCTGCAAATTTGGTTTCTATGAAGTGTTCAAAGTCCTGTATGGCAACCTACTAGGAGAGGTAATCTTTAAGTTGTCTACCACATTTTTTTTTTTAAACCCATTTTATATGTTGTATATTTCTGTAGCTAATTCACTTTACTGTATAATGGAAATACTGAGTTCAGTTTGAAAGAATACAGTATAAAAATCTTTGGTTCCATTTGCATTTCAGGAAAACTCATATTTGTGGCGTACGTCACTATACTTGGCTGCCTCTGCCAGTGCAGAGTTTTTTGCTGATATTGCTCTGGCTCCAATGGAAGCTGCAAAGGTTCGCATTCAAACACAGCCTGGATATGCTAACACTTTGAGACAAGCTGCTCCAAAAATGTTTGCAGAAGAAGGTGTATGGGCGTAAGTATCTGTATCAGCTTCTCTCTGCTGGAATGTAACAAGTTCTTGATTCGTATTAGCAAAGGAAAATAATTCTTCTGTTTAGCCTTAATAGTGGCTATAGCATTAAGTAAAATCTTTGATGCTTTCTACCTTGTCATATTGTACATAAGTAGTGAAGGGTACTTTGAAGATTCTGTATATCAAAATGGAATATCAGGAAATCATTTCATTGCTAAAACAGAGGCTGCCGACATCAGCAAGTTAATGTAGTCAACATGCTCCTTAGATCCATCTTTGTGGATATCTCTTGTGCTGAGTTCTGCTTGTTAACTTTAGTTTCTGGTAGTTCCAGTCAACTGATATTCAGCAACTTTTTGTTGTACAGTCAAAGATGCTTGAGTCATTGGCATGTGAGAGTATTATACCTGCATGTTTGCCTTTTGTGTTCTGATATCAATGGCTGTAGATCTACATGTCATTTCTCACTATCAGGACTTGGCTGGTATGCAGACATGAGTTATTAACTTGCACTTACAACAGGGAAATGACTACAAAATGTCATCACCTTAACTTTTCTCCTTCCTGTTACAGCTGCTTATCTTTCTGATAAACACTTGAGCCTGTACAATTGTTTAAATTCTCTCTCAGTAGATGGCACGAGCCAGAAACACACATCTTCACTTTGCAGGTCTGGCAGTTAGTTAGATTTCCTAACTGTAAAAATAAGCAAACAACTTAGATATACAGGCCGCTGAGGCTTGGTCTACACTAAACCCCCAAATCGAACTAAGGTACGCAACTTCAGCTACGTGAATAACGTAGCTGAAGTCGACATACCTTAGTTCGAACTTACCCCCGTCCAGACCCGGCAGGCAGGCTCCCCCGTCGACTCCGCGTACTCCTCGCGGCGAGCAGGATTACCGGAGTCGACGGGGAGCACTTCTGAGTTCGATTTATCGCGTCCAGACTAGACGCGATAAATCGAACCCAGAAGTTCGATTGCCTGCTGCCGAACCAGCGCGGTAAGTATAGACAAGCCCTGAGATAGTAAATGAGAACTGCTTCAGTGCTGTCTAGTTTCTTTTCAGAGTAGAATTGCACTCCAAAGTAGGCTAGCATTTGCTACAATTCTTACTCTCTCCACTTTTAAGGTTCTACAAAGGAGTTGTTCCTTTATGGATGAGACAGATTCCATACACAATGATGAAATTTGCCTGCTTTGAACGTACAGTTGAGGCTCTTTACAAGTATGTGGTTCCCAAGCCCCGGAGTGAATGTTCCAAGCCAGAACAATTGGTTGTCACATTTATAGCTGGCTACATTGGTAAGGAAGCCTTTGAATGCTGATTCTTGCAGAAGTGTCTGAAAAGTATGAACAATCTTATGTCCTGGGTTTTTACTACAGTGATTCCAGAAACTATGTAATTGAAAATAGGGACTCCGATACTCCTTGTAATTTTTCCCTGCCTAACCTCAGTAAAACTTTCAAAGTTATGAAAAGAATGAGTAGCTAAATGAAAAATGGTCTTGGTTTTTTTGAATCTCAATTGAATTATGAAAGGCCATGAACATTTGCACTTTACATTAGGAGCAATCATGAGATCCTTTGTGGCTCCTAAGCTGAAAGAGGTGCAGGTTTTGGCAGGAGCACTAGCTTAGCACAGCAAAAGAAGACTTGCAGGAGGAAGTGATTACATAATTGACTCCCTTAAATTTGTCAGAATGAAACTCCAGATCTGCACTGCAGAGGAGATTCACAGGAGCAGTACAGCACTGCCTAGGGCTGCCCAGTTAGGGGATCAGCTTTGCAGAGACCCGCTGTTGGGATAGGGTAGAGGTTATCACAAGAGGTGAGGCTTGCATATGACTGCAGTCCAGGGCTCCTAAGCCACGCAAGAACAGACTCGGCTCTGGCAGGATTTAAGAGCTATGGCAGCCACCTTCTCCCTGCTACATGGCTACTAACTTGCATAGAAACGTGGCCCTATTTCTTCCTTTGCTGTTTCCCTTAACAGCAGTTACATGCTAATAGAAGTTCCTGTGATGGTACTATAGCAACACTAAATACTGTATTGATAATTTTTTCAGCTGGTGTTTTCTGTGCCATTGTTTCTCATCCTGCTGACTCTGTGGTGTCTGTGCTGAACAAGGAAAAGGGCAGTTCGGCTTCACAGGTTCTAGTGAGGCTTGGATTCAAAGGTAAGAACTTAAAACTCCTGTCCATGTTAATATATAATAATCTTTCCCAGTTGCTAATGCTTGTGCTTTACTCAACAGGGGTATGGAAGGGTCTGTTTGCCCGTATTATTATGATTGGTACGCTGACTGCACTACAGTGGTTCATCTACGATTCTGTCAAGGTTTATTTCAGACTTCCTCGTCCACCTCCACCTGAAATGCCAGAATCCCTAAAGAAGAAGCTTGCTCTAACTGAATAGACAAATCATGGACTGACTTTTCTGGTTGACCAGCATTAATGAGAAACTTCACTCATTGAACTTTTATATATTTGATCATGTAGGAGACTAAAATTCTGTATCTGATACAATTATTGGTTGTGCCCTTATCCCAAGTGAGGGTTCAAAAACTTCTGTTGTCACTATCTGTTTAAATAAATGGGAACTAGAGTGATTAGTGTCATTTGATATCATACATGTAAATTTAAAACTTTGCAAGAGTAAATACTGTACCTTGAATCTTAAGTGAGCCAAAAGTTTAGAAGCTCTTGAAATGCAAGAACTGGCATCTCATAAAGGTCTCTAAGAAAGTCTCTCTCTCAGATCTTGAGGGAAATGGTAAGCACCATGTCCCTAGTTATGTCTGAAGAGCACAAATGCAATTATAGGGATACAAAGGTGGCATAAATTTGAATTTTGCGTTCTAGTGACCTGGGGGCTGCTGACTGTGGGACAGTCTCTTGGAATCAATTTATAATAATCTGGAGGAAGACACCATAGCTTTGAGCAGCCAGCAGTCCTGACTGAAATGGCAGCCAGGGAAGTGCAGCATAGAGGCACCCTGTGGCAATGAAGAGGTGGCATCAGCCCCTTACATAGTAGGTCTTTCACTTATCAGTCCAGATAACTTCTGCTGGCTTGTTGTCCAGATTTTGCTTTTGGTGTGGTGCATAATCCATATGATGTGTAGACTCTGTATGACAGCCACCTATTTCTGTGATTCCCAACTTTAGTAAGGAGCATTTTTCTTTCTTTCAACCCACCCAGGTGCAAATTCATAGGGGGGAGGTGAATGGGGTCTCAGTCATAGGCCAGTGTTCTTCTCCTTCTCCTTTGCTGCCACTGCCTCGACACCCCACTAAAGATGCATCAACCACCACAGTAGCACCCTCTGCTCCAGCACTTGCAACTCTAATCCCATCTTGGAGTAGAGGGGAGAACCCAGGGTGGCGGGGGAGGGGTTCTCCCCTCCACTCTTGTGTACTGTCTAGAGGGGAGCAATTCTCTCCCCCCTTTTGTTGCTAGCATTGGGAATGGCAACCGGATTTGATTATGCATATGCTGGCTTAGAAGTACAGAAAACTGCTTTCATTTTATGTATATCAAAGATTATGCCGTACCTGTCAAATACACCTTTCCACTAGCACAGTATTAGAATTACTAGGTGTCTGCTTAAATAATGCTTCTAGTATTTATTTGGAAGTATGTACTGTTTAAGAATAATAGTTTGGTTACAGACAATATGGATAGCTGTAATTCATTTACCTTTCTATCTAAAAAGATGATGCAGTGCACAATGATGACAAAATATAATAAACATCCAGCTTGGTTCTTATAGTGAATGAGTATCTCTTGAAAATTTTAAGTTTTGTTGTTGTTGTATGATACTCTTCCAAAACTTCAACAGAAAAGAGGGGTGGTGGGAGAACTGGAAGAAACTTGGTCCAGTTAAAGTTACTAGCTAAAGAACAGGGTAGATTTGAACTAGCTCCTCTCCTCCTCCCTCCCCCCCTCCCCCCCCCCCCACACACACACAGCAGCTTGAGAGTGAAGAATGAGTCACAGGTGGAGTAACATAAAATGTTGGCAAATATTACAAAAACCTTTGGTGAGGAACACATACTTACAGAGTTCATCTTAACATTGTAACAAAATACATGCTGACCGCCCTTAATCACCAGGATATGAGTGAGGGGTAGTACCGAAATAAGCTTTAAATCACCTTGCCCATCACTAGGAAATCCACTGTCATTTTCTTCACTAAAGACACATCATAATGCCTTATTCTGTGACCTTACTTACATTATAAAGCTGCATTGGAGTAACTGATACCAGACATCCTAAATGCATCATTACACTATATCTTTACCAAACTAGGAAGTGCAAGAATAGTTGGAGGTTCATAAGGTAAATGAACATAAGAGCAGCCATACTGGGTCAGGCCAAAGGTCCAGTAGCCTGTCTTCCACCTTGCCAGTGCCAGGTGCCTCGGAAGGAAGGAACAGAACAGGTAATCATCAAGTGATCCATCCCCAGCTTCTGGCAAACAGGTTAGGGACATCATCCCTGCCCATCCTGGCTAATAGTCATTGATGGATCTATCCTCCATGGATTTATCTAGTTATTTTTTGAACCCTGTTATAATCTTGCCAGAGGATGTTGTGAAGGCCAAGGAGTTCAACAGGTTGAATGTGGATTGTGTGAAAAAATACTTTAGTTTGTTTTAAACTTCCTGCGTATTAATTTCATTTAGTGACCCTTAGTTCTTTGTTATGAAAAGGAGTAAATAACACTTATTTATTTACTTTCTCCAATCCAGTCATGATTTTACAGACCTCTATCATATTCTCTCCCCCCCCCCCCCCCCTTAGTGATTTATGGTGGAGTGAAAACACTTATCTACCTACTGCCATCCTATACAATATTCTAGCAGCATTCTGGGGAATGAGGGTAAGACTTCTCTAACATCACTCTTGTACTCCTTTTTAAAGAAGCTAATGTGGGAGGCAAAGAAACTAAGCTTACCCAGTTTCCTGCAGGAGGAGCATTGTTCTGGCCAGCTGGATTTAGTTTAAGTTTAGCTTCTGGCAGGATTACTCTGACTCTTCTCAGGCATAGCCTGCAGTAGTAGGATACTAGGTATCTAGTATGTCGTTCCCTCACGGGCAAGAACTGATTTACAACTAAACAGCGCCCATTTTTGGATACTCCATTTACATCCATCCATGGCTGGAGTTTAGTGGGGTTTTTTTGCTGTTACAACTAATCTGAATTTCTAATTTTCTACTGGTAATATCTAGCTGTTGCTATATGGATGTTCCTGCACTTTTGTAATAGAAGTAATCTGGGTGTCCATGTAAAATTACACTCCAAAATAATTCCAAGAGTGAGGAAAAGTGCAGGTTAGGATCAGAAGGAATAGTGTGAATGAAATTGAATCAGCAAAAGGTAAGGTTAGGCTATGTCTACACTACAGACCTTACAGCATTACAGCTGTACTGCGCTACTGTAAGGTCTCCTGTGTAGCTGCTCTATGCTGACAGTAGAGAGCTCTCCCATTGGCATAATTAAACCACCCCCAGTGAGTGGCGGGAGAACATTTCCTAGGGACATAGCACTGTCCACAACAGTATTTTTGTCAGTGAAACTTACGTTGGTTGTGGGTGTTCCCTCTCCCTATCCCCCCCCCCGACCAACAAAAGTTTGACGAAAGTGCTAGTGTAAACATAGCTTTAGGTGATGCAACATGCAAAATCAGTAAGCTACTATCACCCCCACACATGCACGTTTATCTTGTCTAGCAGTGTATTCCAGAAACCAAATCTGTAACACAATTGGGACATAGGCTAAAAAGGTTACATATGGCTCTCTAATTGTACTATTGAGCCCTTATCTCTTTATACATCTTAGGTGCTCTGACTAGATGACTTTTGAGTGATGGCTCACGCCATTCATTCCAATAAGGACAACTATCTTCACTAAATTTGCTTAGTGTGTGGGATAGTATTGGTGGCTTGTGCTATACAGGAGGTCATAGTAGATGATGTGGTGGTCCCTTCTGGCTCTAAAGTTTCCTGCTCTTTCAGTAACTTGCATTTGGTTTGTCTTTTGTTCTCACTCTCTTGAGCTTTAGTGATGGAAATAGGTTTATTTTGTAGTTCTACTCAGTCATTATAGGTTTGAATGACCTGAGAAGCAGAGGTCCTCTTACACATAACCTAATTAAATACTGGAGTCATTAAGACAATATTACTTTACAGTGCTGCAATGTTCTTGCTCAGAGGTGTGAAAAAACACCCCCCTGAGCGCTGCAAGTTTCAGTGCTGTGAAGTGCCAGTGTAGTCTGTGCTCCGGTGCTGGGAGCTACTCCCCTTGTAGAGGTGGTCTTTTGTGGAGGTGCTGCAACTACATAAGCCACGTTAAAGCGCTGCCCAGAACCATTCTCCAGCAGGAACATTAACCATGACAGATACCTATTCCCTAGAGACTAGTATTCGGCATTTCATTATTGTGCCTGGTTCAACTCATAATATTCGCACTGATGATCCCCTGCAGAGAGCTTGCTCTTCTGCCTAGATAGTTGCCTATGCCCTGTTCCCCCTGGATCTATCAGGCTGGAGCTCCTGAGCCTCTTTATTTTCCACTTACCAGCCGCAATGAGCAAATATCAAAATGTTTAGATAAGCATCTCAGAGGTTGGCTGACTTGTCAATATTCCTTCAACCAGGTCCAAATGAACTTCTGATTTTTCATCACGACCACACAATTTCCCACTTTCACATTGAGAACTGTATGTATGCTACAAGATAGGGGATCATATAAATATATTTGGTCTAGAATTCATTTATCACTTTGAATAGTATTGCTACACTGTTGATAGATCTCATGTGGTCTGTGAAACTCTGGCTTTGAAATCTTTCTCACCACCCATGTGAGCCAGCTTATTCACAAAGCCTGTAGGAGAGTCCCCAGTGTATTAATTTTGTACTCACTTTATAGCTTAGGTTGTAAGGTCTTTTGGGTATGAGCTGCACTTCTGGGGTGTGTACAGTGCCTAGCATTTTGGAGGTACTACTAGAATCCAAAGGATGAAATAAGTTTGAGGAGGAGATTGTGGCCTTTGGAATATTTCCCAGTACTACTGCCTGCCATGAGACTATATACATGAAAAAGCCTGATAGAATCTGCCATATATGCATGTTCTATTATATTTTAAGAAGCAGTCCTTTGCTTTGAGTAACCATCTGACAAAATTATCATAGCTTCTAATATTTTGATCAACCTTTAGTTAAAGATCATTTCTACTAAGCAACCTGTTTTTCTTTCAGAAAGTCACTTAACACAGGTTTCACTATACACTTGGCTGCTGCTACCCCACTTCTGATGACTGTTAGGAATGTACTTGATCTTCACAAACATAACTTGATCCAGCTAAAGTGGGTAGTAGATACCCAATTTTAATGTCCTGTTGGGAGCAAGGACCTTTTTCTTTTGGTATGACTCCTTTTACAGTGATTGCCTGAAATACATTTAAAAAAAATCTTAATTCCTTTAAGACTTTGGTGCCCTCCAGAGGCGAGAGTAGTGGCTTCACTGGTGGTGATTTCTACATGTATGATTGGTTTTATAGAGGAGAGAACCTAACGCTGCACAAGAAATCCACAGATGGGAACTCCCCAAAATCAAACAAACCCAGGTATTTTATATTTTTACCTGTTGTTTCAAGGATATTTTAGATAGCAAGTGCTTTGATCCTATGTGTGTTAGTTCTAGCAATGAAATTTTTTTGATTGGAGTGGGTCAAAGAATTGAAAACCTTTATTTCAAAATAATTTATTGTATGACTAGGAAAAATAACCAACTTATTTAGAATATTATTTGAAGGAAAGATAAGGGAAGCAGAGTGGGAGGTACCAGTGAAAGAGGAAAAAGCTTGATGGAGCAACCATAGGGGAAGGGACATGGAATAAAAAAGACAGAGCCGATGAAAAGATAGGAGGAGAATGACTGGAATTTTCAGTGCATCCATATATAGTAACTTCACAAAAAGTCAGCTAGCACTTACTAACTGCTAAACAATCAAGTTCTGGGGACCTTAGCATTCCCTAAGACTTCTGGCTGTGACTTGGTCTTACAAGGATTTTCTTAACAGGATTTTCTCTCTCAATCTATTTCCTTCATAATCATTGCTGTTCTTATACCATGGCTTTTTATTTTCTCACCTCTGCTATATCTATTTGCATTCTCTTGTCTTTAGTACACCTCTTCCATCTCTGACTCTTACCTTCCCCTCTCAAATCTCAATGGCTCTATAAATGCTTCTCTCTTACCAGAGCAATATCACATTGGATGGGGGCTGTTCTGATGTTTCTGAGCCTAGACAGCATCTCCTTCTGGGCTAAATTTGGTCTTCATTCTAGCACTTTGCAGCTCAAGTGATAGTGCATGTAGGGGACAAATGAAGAGCAGAGGCACCTCAGACATGGAACCCAAAGACATTGGAGTGAGGGCCCTCTGCTAGGGTTAGTATTTCTTTCATGACACTGTCCCTACATAGAGTTCTGCTTTGCTGTAGAAAGAAATCCTAGAGCTCCACTCCACTCTTGTGACTACAGTCCTGAATAAAGGATTTCATTTAGTTTGCTAAAAATAATACTGTGCATTTAACATGGAAAATGTCTAACCATCTTCCCTTTTCAGAGATAACACTAATGTATTTCTGGCCATTACTCCTTTCTATATCCATAATACACTGATAGATTTAAAACAAAAATGAAACCCCAGACACTTTGGAAAAATCTTGGGGTTGATATTTATTTGAGAGGAACATCAAATGAAGCTGCAGTTTTGTGAACTTGTGTTTAAGCCTGAATCTGGAATCCACAATTTTATCCCTGACTTCAAAGCAGCAGGGAAGGTTGAAGGCCCACTTGTCAAATCTGTAGGCCTATCTGAGACAAGAAAGCAAACTTGTAGGTAAGAACAAAAATAGCAATTAAATCGTTTACATTTTTAAAATTATGTAAAAATATTCTATTTTAGTTATACAAAACAAATAGTTAATGGAAAAAAACACTGCTTTGCTAATGAAGAACCTGATCCGGGTCCCTCTTATGTAAATGGGACTTTTGTCTCTCTTCAAAAGAAGGAGGATTTGTTTCAGTATGCTTTGAAAAGAAGCCTTTAAATGTCCCTTTCAGTGTCTTAGTACCAAGCTTGATTAGGTTATCGCTCTTCAAATGCTACAGCATTTTAGGCCATCTATAGTTTCAGAAAGTAATTAATTCATATCTAAAATCTTGGTTATTTCATCTTTCATATCCTTGATCTCAGTCTGAACTGTAGTTAAATTGGACAGTTTTTCATTCAAGAAAACAATTTCTTTCTCTCTTTGTAATATATCATCAACCAACCTTCCTATTCTTAATGTTAGCTCATTTATCATTGGTTCCAAACGCGCAAAGTCCTTCTTCAAGTTGTACACCTTGGGTTTTAAATCGTTTGCAAATGTAACTGTCTTTAGAACTTTTGCTCTGTTACTTTCCAGATTTAAAAGCCTATCTGAATGTTTGTTGAAATCACCTCTCAAGTCAGACAGTGTGATTTTAATCTGCTCAATTCTTTTTGCGTTATCAGAGGCAAAACTTCGTAGCTTTGCAGTACGGTCAATGCTACTTGTAAGTAGATCACCTATATTTTGTACTGTCTTCTTTTCAGCTTTATCTACTTTATCTTCTAGTGCTTGCAGAGAATCAGTCAATGAGGTCACATCTGACACTAGACCTGAAATGCGTCTTATGTCAGTTTTTACTGTTGCAATCTTTAGAGATACATCTTTTGCTATAGAAGCTGTACTCTGCTCAACTTTTACAACTGCATGAAAAAGAGTTGTTAAGTTTTCCTGCAGTTCTTCTTTTTTTTGGATTATGCTCTTAAACCATGTTTTCATGCTGTAGAGATCCTCTTGTAGATGTTTAACATGAGAAATTATTTGAAGAGCTTCCAGTTGTTCCATTAAGTCTTGAGTCTTTTCACACTAGAGGGAGATACAAATAAAAGTATTTCACAAGATAAGCACAAGATTTTAACTACTAAGTTCACGTCAAAACTGCAGTTAAGTTTCACTGAAATATCTTTCTGTTCTGAAATCTTAATCAACAGTGATGGATCCATGGACCTGGGTCTTTAGAGAACAGTATTTCTGCCACAATGCATGTGTCCCAGACTTTCACTGATTAATTCCATGTTTCCACATAAGTATAGGCAACAGGCTCATATGCATTACTAGAATTCTCCTTTTACTGTTGTTATAACATAGATTCATAATTTTTTAAGGCTGGAAGGGACCAGTATGATTTTCTACTCTAACCTCCGGCATAGCATGGGTCACAGAACTTCACCTAGTAGTTTCTGCATTAAGCCCATAACTTCTGTTTGAGCTATAGCATATCTTTTAGAAAGACATCCACTTAAAATAATTAATTGTGATCCATGAATTTTCTGTAAAGGGACTCTATCCTGTTTTTACTAGGGCAAACACAGCATAAAAATTCTTTTGAGCATTTATTACATTCACATAACAAAAAGAAACAAAACAGAAAATATAAAGACTTGGAATTGAAAAGTTAAATGATTATTCATTTGGGGCAAATTTTTAAACTATATTCAGCAAAATCCTTCAGAGGGAAAACATAGTTTAAACAGTTTCCTGCTCTTACTAAAAGTTATCTTAATGAGAGAAGATTCAATCCACTCTTGGGTTTTGTCTTAACAGATGTTTTTAAAAGATCTATTCCTGCTCTTCAGACAAACATGCAAAAGAAGAGACGAGAGAAAAACCTTCTGCCATATACTGCTTTATTTGTGGGTGAGGCAGGATACAGTATGCAGACATGTTGATTACAAACAGGTATACTTTAGTCTGTAGACTATGATTTAGTTCTCCAGTCCAAGAGGAAATCCAGTTGGCATTCTCTGGTCTCCTCCCACTGGTTTTTCTTTATGCTGAAAAAAGGCCGGTTGCTATCAGAGCATGTCATGCTGCTTATGATGGTGAAATCATAAAGTTAAATTAATTCCAAAAGTGGTCAAGTTTAGAAACAATTAGAAAGAAGGCAAAAGGATGATGAGAGAGAGAGAACAGAATTGATAGCATGTAACACACAAGGGAGTGTAGGAGCAGAAATTTCTTAGGAAATGACCAATCTGGTGTCTATGGTCTAGCACAGGGGTAGGCAACCTATGACACGCGTGCCAAAGGCAGCACGCGAGCTGATTTTCAGTGGCACTCACACTGCCCGGGTTCTGGCCAGCGTTCTGGGGGGCTCTGCATTTTAATTTAATTTTAAATGAAGCTTCTTAAACCTTTTAAAAACCTTGTTTACTTTACATACAACAATAGTTTAGTTATATATTATAGACATCCCATTACAGCTACAAACGAGTATTTTGTTTTCAAACTTGCATCACTTGCTATTATACCCTTGTGGAGCTGACATTGAAAATTAAAGCGTTCTTTCCCTTGTCTGTAAGTTCTTGTATATTACTTGTCTGTAAAAACACACTGTTGGGGTTATATGAATTATAATGATTACATTTGAGGCACACAAGAGCTCAATTCTGTTGCAAGCTGGAAATTCTGCAACTTGGATTGCACAGGAAAACATTCAAATAGGTTTTTATTGAATTAAAAATTAAAATAATAAATTTGATACTGTAATTTTTATCTAATTTAATTGTGATTTTTAGTGGATATGGGCCCCATGTATAATTCTGACAGCTGTCTGCCAACCACTTATTAATTCAGCTTACTTTTTTTAGCACTGATCCTGACGTTTTTAACTTTATTTCTAATTATATCCATATTTATTATCTTGTTCAACAGCTGCTTGTGTGATAAAACCCCAAACTGAAATTTTCAGACTGAACTACCCTCTTTGTTGTTCTTTCTATTAAATTGATCAGATTTATAGGACATGGTTAATTTTTAGTGAATCCATGCCAGTGAGTATTACACCACTTCATCCCTAATAAACTATTTAATGTACTATTTTTCCTGGGATAAAAGCCTAGTTTATCTGGCTGTAATTACCATCTCATTTTCACAAATTCATACTTAGCAGACCTAGTGTGAAATCCTGGCCTCATGGAAATCAATGCCAAATCTCCTATTGATTCAGTGCAGGCAGAATTTCATCTCTAGTCAAGATCCTTGGTCATCCCCTGTGAACGTAGGATCATTTGGTATAGCCTGTGATTCCCAAACTTTAGATTTTCAGGCAAGTCCATTAGTTTACTAGACTAAGAACTCTGTAACACCCAGTGCCCACTACCTTCTGTTCAACTGTGTATTCTAGCCTGCAATGGAATTTGGGTTGATCCAAACCTACAGTCTAAAGATGCTGAGAATGGGATTTCAGTTCTTATTGTTGTTAACCAAAAATAATTATATGAAAGAGAAAATTCTAAGTTGAAAAACCAAACTTATGAAAAGTATAAAAACTTGTGTTTAATTGCAAAAATTCTTTCCCATAAAATGTTAAACAAGAGAACAGTAATGTAGATAGCCAAGTAGACTTTGTGCCAGCTGAGGCAGAGAAACTTTGAGAACACACTTTTATTGAGTAGAAAAGTAAATAGATACAAAAGTGACCATCAAGGTATATTATTTTTTTTTTCTATTAGGGGACAAATAGGTTTAATATACCATATATGTGCAGCATTAACTCTTTATTAGAGATTATTTGTATAGAGTGCTATGTAAAATAAATAAATATGTGAAAATTGAGACCAGAACAGTTTCATGCAAACTTCTATGGGCATATGCATATGGGCATATGCAGCTCACAAGGCCACTTATCATTTTGGATATCCTGAGTCTTAAATCAGGAGTAGTCAAAATGTGGTTTGTAGACCCAATGTGTGAACACTTTGGGTATGTCTACGCTACAATAAAAAACCTGCAGTGGGCCCGTGCCAGTTGAAACAGGCTTGCGGGCTCAGGCTAAGGCAGTGTTTAAGTGCAGTTTGGGCTAAGGCTGGTGCCTGAGGTCTGGGACCTACCCCATAGTGGGGTCCTAGAACCTGGGCTCCAACCCAAGCCCAAACGTCTACACTGCAATTAAACACCCTCTTAGCCTGAACCCTGCGAGCCTGAGTCAGCTGGCATGGGCCATCTGCGGGTGTTTAATTGCACTATAGACATACCTTTGAGTTTTAAAATTCAGCCTAAAGCTGCCCTCAACTTCAATATAAGAAGAAAGGCCTTTGCATACTACAAATCCCAGGGTGTAGTGCTCCAGTTTGATCTAAATAGATCTGTGAAGGTTACATTTCTGCATTTAAAATAATGGTGGCTACAATGTTCATGTAACTTAGGCACGTCTCTCTGGCTCCAGTAAGCTGCTAGTGCAGCTCTTGATTGGGCAAAGTTTGAACAGTCTTGCCTCTTAAACACCTCCTGATAGCTGAGATTATATATTAGTTGTGTTTTGACTTTGGAATGCAAGAGTTTATATTGGAAGTCACATAATTTCTTTAGGCCTACCAGTGTGCCATTCAAAAGGAATGATTTATTTTTAAATATAAATTAGATCCTGTGTGTGATTAGCACCAAGTTCAAGTGCGTTACACAAGGACTAAAACCTGGCAATACTGACATGAAAAGGGGTTAATACATGGCACAAACTAATTTCTTTTAAAATTATTTAAGGAAATATAAATGTCTTGGAATTAACTTTTTAATTTTTGTTTTTCATGAAAAGTTGGATCCCTAATGTTCAGCAATAAATTTAAGTAATAAAGGGTAGGAAAAATCAGTGACAAAAATAGTCTGTTTCAGAGAGTTGGGCAGGTATAAATGGGAAAAGAAGATTCTGGGGGAAGATGTGTTAAACCTGACAAGGAAGTGATGCTAGCAAACTCACAAAAACTGAAATCATGGAAGGCTACTAATAATAATGTTGTACTCAGGTTGCAAACTCTACAACTAGTCCTACAGACTTCAGTGAGAGTGTTCATGCAGAATGGTGCTATTCAATGTGAATAAGGGTATCTCAATTTGTCACAATGATATTAAGAATGTCAACAGTAAAGTGTGGAGTGAGGAGGCCACTTGCATGTGGCCAAGGAAAGGAAGGAGAGAGAGAAATTTAAAGACCAACTGTTGTATAATCCATTAACAAATATAAAATCTCAAGAGGAGGGGATATTTTAGCAAAAGTGGTATGGTATTCTGCATTGCAATCTGGCGTTTTCAAAGAGCACCTGTCACCATGAGAGGGGACCATGTTCTTCTCTCATTTATACTGGTGGAATACTATTGAGTTTAAGAGGGCTTGTAATTCTGTAGTTCAGAGGGGAATCTGGCCCAGCATATAGAAATTGTGTTAAATGTAGATAATTTATTACCAGTAATCCAGAATTTCTCTTATTCTGCTGTCATTTTAAACTCAAAGCGCTGTCCTTGCAAGGACCCTTGGATTTTGGGTCAGCACCTAATTGTATTAGGATTTTCTATATTGCGAATAATTATACTATCTATGCTTCAATGGAAGTGAAGTGTGTACGTGTCTAATCTCTCTCTCTCTCTCTTTCTCTCTCACAAACACATCCTTCCACTGAAGCAAAAATATTAGGGCTGTCAACCGATTAAAAAAATTAATCGCGATAAATCGCACTGTTAATAATAGAATACCATTTATTTAAATAGTTTTGGATATTTTCTACATTTTCAAATATATTGATTTCAATTACAACACAGAATACAGTGCTCACTTTATATTTATTTATGATTACAAATATTTGCACCGTAAAAAATATTTTTCAGTTCATCTAATACAAGTACTGTAGTGCAATCTCTTTATCATGAAAGTTGAACTTACGAAGGTAGAATGATGCACAAAAAATTACTGCATTCAAAAATAAAACAATGTAAAACCTTAGAGCCTACAAGTCCACTCAGTCCTACTTCTTGTTCAGCCAATCGCTAAGACAAACAAGTTTGTTTACATTTGCAGGAGATAATGCTGCCTGCTTCTCGTTTACACTATCACCTGAAAGTGAGAACAGGCATTCGCATGGCACCGTTGTAGCCGGCATTGCAAGGTATTTATGTGCAGGATGCACTAAAGATTCATATGTCCCTTCATGCTTCAACGACCATTCCAGAAGATATGCGTCCATGCTGATAACAGGTTTTGCTCAATAACCATCTAAAGCAGTGCGGTCCGACGCACGTTCATTTTCATCATCTGAGTCAGACGCCACCAGCAGAAAGGTTGATTTTCTTTTTTGGTGTTTCGGGTTCTGTAGTTTCCGCATGGAGTGTTGCTCTTTTAAGACTTCTGAAAGCATGCTCCACACCATGTTCATCTCAGATTTTGAAAGGCACTTCAGATTCTTAAACCTTGGGTCGAGTGATGTAGTGATCTTTAGAAATCTCACATTGGTACCTTCTTTGTGTTTTGTTAAATCTGCAGTGAAAGTGTTCTTAAAATGAACAGCATGTGCTGGGTCATCATCCAAGACTGCTATAACATGAAATATATGGCAGAATGTGGGTAAAATAGAGTAGGAGACATACAATTCTCCCCCAAGGAGTTCAGTCACAAACGTAATTAATGCTTTTTTTTTTTTTTTTTTTTTAAATGAGCATCATCAGCATGGCAGCATGTCTTCTGGAATGGTGGTTGAAGCATGAAGGGACATATGAATGTTTAGCATAACTGGCACGTAAATACCTTGCAATGCTAGCTATAAAAGTGCCATGTGAATGCCTGTTCTCACTTTCAGGTGACATTGTAACAAGAAGCGGGCAGCATTATCTCCCGTAAATGTAAACAAACTTGTCTTAGCTGAACAAGAAGTAGGACTGAGTGGACTTGTAGGCGCTAAGGTTTTACATTGTTTTATTTTTGAGTGCAGTTATCTAAACAAAAAAAAAATCTACATTTGTAAGTTGTAAGATAGAGACTGTACTATGGTACTTGTATGAAGTGAATTGAAAAATACTATTTCTTTTGTTTGCCATTTTTACAGTGCAAATATTTGTAATAAAATAATAATATAAAGTGAGCACTGTCAACTTTGTATATTGTGTTGTAATTGAAATCAATATATTTAAAAATGTAGGAAAACATCCAAAATATTTAATACATTTCAACTGGTATTCTATTGTTTAACAGTGCGATTAAAACTGCAATTAATCGTGATTAATTTTTAAAATTGTGATTAATTTTTTTGAGTTAATCGCGTGAGTAAACTGTAATTAAATCGACAGCCCTAATAATTATTAAAATTATTGCAGAAGAGAAAACAATAATATATTTAGATGCAGACCCAAAATCTAAGGGTCCTAATAAGGACAGCGCTTTCTGAATTTAAACTGATGGAAGAAAACTTTTGGATTAATCCACTAAGTAAAATTAGATCACAGTTACAGCTTTTTGGGGGGCACGTGTGTGTGGACTACTAGGATATACTGTATGGAATAGTATTGATGGACTCCTGGTCAAATTCTCTGCTTTCAGTACATCAGTGTAAATCTGGAATAATTCCATTCCATTAACCAAGAACAGAATTTTGTCCCCACAAAAGAGGTGTAATTGTGATCTAATTTTACTGAATAGAACCAAATTTATGAAACTGTTGGTTTTTATAATCAGTATGGTATGTTAGAATCAGACTATAATTCATAGAACCTGCTCAGAAACAGGTTTTTAATTTTTCATATCTTATAGTGTAGCTAATACATAAGCATGAAATATAAAAATTTGCAAAAAGCTATAATTAGAAAAAATTAATATAAATTTAAATACAGAATACTGTGCTTAAAATTCTGATTTAACATCCAAATGTTCTTTCATCTAAATACTTTGGTTAAAATTTCATTTTAATAAAGAACTTCATGGACATTCAAGATAATCATTATAAAATACATGAAAAATAGTCTGTCCCCCCTATCCCATTACATTTGCTTTTTTTTCCCTCTCTCGTATAGTTTAGGCATGTAAGGTCTGATCCAATGCCAATAAAAATCAATGACAAGACTCCTGCTATTTTTAACGTTTGTTGGACTAGTCGTTTTTGGTTACTGTTGGTTTATAAACACATTAACATAACTGAGCTATAAATATTGTCCATACTGTCAAGTAATATACTTAAAATGAGTCTGAATTTATTGATCATCACCCTCACTCTGTTCATTTTCTAGATTGTATTCTAAAGGTACTACTTCTCTTGTATTTGAAGATACTGTAATGTCAAATACTTTTTCTTTTAAAACAATTATTTCATTTTGCAGTTTTAATATGCTGTTGTCATACTGCATGCTTTCAAGAACCATTTGCATTTCCATTATATTTGACACTGTTTTCAGCATCTCATCTTCCATCGTAAACATCTGTATTGTCAAGTCTTCCATTTTTTTCTCTATACCTATCAGCTCACTTGATACTCTAAGAATAGACTGAACGGCATTTTCAATTGTTGGCAAATGGGTCTTGCATTCCTCAACTTTTGGTTCGTAGTCTGTAAGCTTCTGACTCAAATCTATGTCTCTGGCTAACAAAGTATTCTGCTCTTCTTCTAATTTTTCAACTGTCTTTGTATCCAACTCCAGCTGCTGTTCAACTCTAGAAAGTTCATCTTCTTCCTGTCTTTTTAATGTTTTAATATTTCTTATTGTACTGTCTTCTAAATCTTTTAACCTTTCTGAAAGAGACTTCATATTTTGATCAGCAGTATTTATTTGGGCCGTAACTTCAGTATGTATGAACTTTGCTTCAGATTTTAAACTACTAGTGTTTGCATTCATTTCATCCAGGCTTCTTTTCCAGGAGTCCATAACATTTTGGAATGTGTCATTAATGCTTTGCATCTTTTCAGAGAATGTCTGCTCACTGTTCTGAATGTCCTGTATGATGTTACGGAGAGTGGACACTTCCTGCTCAAACTGGGTCATCATAGAGATGGATGAGGTAGCTTCCTGCAGGACACTTTCGGAAGACTCAAGCTGCATTTGTAACACAAAACAATGTCCATGTCTACTTAATATTAGACTGGAAGAGCACTTATATTTATACAAGTGGGAGTATAATATATACATAAGGCTCAGTCAGTCTCTTCGAGAAATCCCACCTGACTTGATACACATTTCCAATCTTCCTATTTACTTTAATAATTTATGTTTAAAATTTATTCTGGCATGTGAAAGCTATAAAGAGAATTTCTATGGCAGTTTTCACACATATATTGTTACTTAGGAATTAGTAACTCTAGTCAATTTGTTACTTAGCACCAGAGTTATTATATTCAAGTCACCTGGACCTCAGTTTCTATTTATAAAAAATGAACTGCCATAACTTATTGCTGTAAAAATATCGAGCAACGAACTTAGAACAAATACCTTCAAAATACAAATCAAATATCGCGACCTAGAATTAAATCATACAATTAAGAGTATTACTAAAAAGACTAAGTGATAAAGGGGTAGATCAGCAGTCTAGTGTCTCCACAATGCACTACCATATAGGGAACCGGACATTGGGTTACATATTAGTGGTTCTTCACTGTGTGAGCTAGCAGGAGATAAGAGCACTAAGAAAACAATACCCTAAACTCAGGCAGAAGACAGGTTGAAATCCTAGACCCAGTGAAGTCAATGGGAGTTTTGCCACTGACTTCAATGGGTTCCACAATTTCAGTCAGGGAGCACAGGAGAGTTTTGTAATACTCTTTGATCAACTGAGGAACACAAATGAAGCTCTAAAGGGTGCATAAAAATATTTCAGTTTAGAAACAACTGAAATAATCTTTACAACACAGTTTCAGGGAAGGGGAAAATTTATTCATGTTTTTCTGTATAATACATGCAATTATCCTTGGATAGCCAACCCTTTGTTTCAATTTCCTCAATGGGACTTTCTTTTACAGTAAAAATATTGTACTGCCGAAATTCTGCACAAGCAGGGTGGACTGATTTAAATCAGCAATTTAAATCACCAAGTGGAAAGCCTCAATTTAATAATTGATTCTAATAAAGGAAGTACAAATGGAAAAGTTTATTTTCTAAAGAAAGAAGCATTCCCATTGGTTGATATAACCTTTAATATCTATTTATTTACAACTAAATAGAGCCTATTACACTAGATTTGGTACATCTTTTTGCTATCAAGGAGGTACACTATAAGCATATATATTTAAGCAATTATGTAGCTAACTATTTTCAGATTCTTATTAATTCTACATTTTTAGTGTTTTAGAAAATGGTGAATGGTGTTGCTTATTTACCTAGATAAAGAAATTTTTTACACAAGATTTCTTTCAAGCTGCATTAGGATGGTAACTGGAATTTAACTGAACACACGACAGCATCTACATTTTATTATTACACAAAACAAGCCCTTAATACATTTACCTATTATATTTATAAAACTTGACCTCAAAAGTTAGATGTTTTCCCCCTGACTCTCTCTTTATACAGGAAAGCAGTTTTTTCCTCCAAGTTTTTGATAGAGGCTCATGGATTTAGCATATTCATTTTTTAATTAAATGTTATAAAATATTATAATAAGGTTAGGCCTTAACGTATTTCATATTAAATTCAGATTTAATTTTAAACAGGTTAATTTTTTTTAAAGAAAAACTTACTATAATTTAAATACAAAAAATCCAATTTAAATAATAAAAAACCACATTTTAAAAAAATCATTGATTTTTATCCAACCTGCACACAAGAGGAAATTCCAAGTTTGCAGTTAGCTCTCTAGACTGAAGTGTACATAGATTCAAATTGCATCCTATGTGACTGACAACATTTTAAGATCAATGGTAAAATGGTACTATAGGCATTTGGTTTGCTATGCTTTCATCATCATCATCTCTACCATACAGGGAATGATCTTGGAGTAAAACTAATGTTTTTAACAGACGACACTATGAAAGGAAAAGAACACATTGCTGCAAATCAGCAGTGTGATATAAGAGCGGGGGAATAGCTCCCTTTTGTGGACACCCAGCCGGCTATGGAATTCCTCTTGGTGGTTGTTGCTTTACCCGTAAAGGGTTAACCAACCCACAGGTAAAAGGAAAGGAGTGGGCACCTGACCAAAAGAGCCAATGGGAGTGCTAAAACTTTTAAAAATTGTGAAAAAAACTTCCCTCTGTCTGTGTGTTGTGCTTCTCCAGGAAAGAGGGGAACAGTGAGCAGTTATGCTGTGAGAAGCTGAAAGCCAGGTATGAAAAACCATCAGAGCATACCTAGAGATTGCTTATCTGAAACCCCAGATATGTACGTAAATTAGGGAATGTCTCGGAAGACGCAATTAGATTTATTTCTATCTCTTATTGGCTTGTGGACTCCATTGTGCTAACCCCAAATGTTTTTGTTTTGCTTGCAACCTTTAAGCTGAACTTCAAGAAGGTTATTCTTGATGTTTAATTTTTGTAAGTGGATTCTTTAAATCTAGCAAAAGCCTAAGTTCCAGATGTATTTCCTTTCTTTATGTTTTTAATAAAATTTACCTTTTTTTAAAGAACAGGATTGGAGTTTTGGCATCCTAAGAGGTTTGTGCATATGTTGTTTAATTAGCTGGGGCAACAGCTAATTTCCTTTGTTTTCTTTCTCAGATCTTTCCGGGGGGGGGGGGGGGAGGGAGGGGAGAGGGGAAGGGGTGTGTGTGAAAGGGCTTTGAGGGTACCCAAGAGGAAGGAATTCCTAACTGCACGTTTCTGGTTTCAAAGGGGTTTTTTGCACTTGGGTGATGGCAGCATCTACCCATCCGAGGTCAGAGAGAAGCTGTAACCTTGGGAGTTTAATACAAACCCGGAGTGGCCAGTATTACATTTTAAAATCCTTGCGGGCCCCCACCTTCTGCACTCGAAGTGTCAGAGTGGGGAATCAGCCTTGACAAGCAGTTTTAAGATTTTAAATTAGTAGTATAGAAGACATAGACTGAAGTGGGAACAAGCCCAATTTACCATACAAGAATTACTGCCAAATTTCTTTAAAACAATACACCTCTACCCCAATATAATGCGACCCGATATAACACGAATTTGGATATAATGCAGTAAAGCAGTGCTCTGGAGGAGAGGAGGGGAAGAGGCTGTGCGCTCCGGCAGATCAAAGTAAGTTTGATATAATGTGGTTTCACCTATAACGCGGTAAGATTTTTTGGCTCCCAAGGACAGTGTTATATCGGGGTAGAGGTGTATGTAGCTGAACTATATTGAGAACTAAACTTCTAAATTGAGCCATATGAATTTTAGGGAGGACTTAAGTTTCTGGAAAAGAAACCTTAGGATACAGTTACTTACTATGCCTGGTTAATGGTTGGACAAATTTAAGCCCCAAATTTGACATACTTTAAGATTATAATCATCTGGTGAATTATGTCATACATATTCTAGACAAAAAAAAATAAAAATTGAGCACTTTGTTGCTATGAAATTACAAATGAAAATAGTATTGAAGGTGCTGAAGAGATCAACAATGAAAAACAAAAATATAAGTAAAGGGAAACATTTTCAAGAAGCTATTTTGCATAGGGTGAAATACTGGCCTTACTGAAGTTGATGGGAGTTATGCAGTTGACTTCAATGAGGTCTGAATTTCTTTAGCAATGTTAGTATCTCAATATAAACATCCACCTGTCTGCATGCTTTTACTTAGATAAGTGATATTAAGCAATATAGTCTTAAGAGTTTAGATCAGAACAGAAGCCAGATTGAATGGCCAATAGATGTCCCAATGACTCCCATTTCGATGACTGAATAAACATTCAAAAATGGTCTAATTTCAGAGATTAGAAATTGTAATTCTGGTCATCTAAAAATGTCCATAATCTCAAAACACATTTGTTAACTTTGACTAAATCAATATGAACGAATACATTTTAGCTAATGTTCAATATAAGTTCTCAAATTAAAATTCCAATTATTACCTTTTCAGAAATTAAGTTAACTTTATTTTCCATATCCTGGCATTTTCCAGCTTCCAGCTGTAATAAATGATACTTTTTTCCCATGTGAGCAAGTTGGCCTGACTGCTGAAATAGGAACCTGCAAATCACGAAAAAATTAGTGAATATAATTGGTATGCATTAAATGTTTTAGGCCTCGATCCTGTAAGGAGCACTACATGAGTGTAGAGGTTCTACCTTCACACAACTCCTTGCATGATCAGAGCATTAGAAAAGAGAAGGGCTTTTTTAATGAGTTTGGTCTGTTTCATATTGGAGTTACAGATTACCAAAATAAGGAAATGGACAAAAAATAATTTGCATTTAAAGTGTGTGTGTGTGTGTGTGTGAGAGAGAGAGAGTGTGTGTGTGTATGTATACATGTGTGTGTTCTACTCAATTAGCTATCACAATCCTACATAACCACTTCATTGTGACCTAATGTACATATGTGGGACAAAAAAGTATCTTCATGGGAAAGGAAGCCCATAGTGAAAATTACTTTTTTAAATGGTTTAGCTGATTAGATAGTCAAGTTAGGCCAAATTATCTTGTTTTGTTTTTCTTCCTAGACGTCTCAAAACCATATGTGGGAACTCTGAATTAGGAAGGGCCAAGCCAGTTCTAATTTTGTGTTAATTTTAGCCATTGCTATTGGGTTGTGGGGAAGTTTGTATTGCTGCTGCCTGTGATGTACCAGTTCTGTGGAAAAACAGACTTTATTCTACAGGCTCTCAGTCCAGCACCTCTTTCAAGCATTACATTTATCTTAAACAACAAAAAATTTAGTTAAAATTATCTTTTTTGGTAGGTTTCAGGGTTGCCAGTTCTGTCAAGTCAACAACTTAAACATATAGTAATAAAGTGGGTTTGACAGAACGTACCCGTGTCCACACCCTACACACTGTTGTAATAATCTTAGTACAAAGAAGGTTTTGTGAGGTATTATCCGTAAACTCATATATTGCTGGTCAATATAGTCCTGAATAAATGTGCGACAGCATTGTTTATACTATTTTACTGTATAATGTTATTGACATGTTCCAAACCACAGCAGAAGCTGGCGAACAGGTCAGTCTCAAACAAAAGAATATGTGCTCTGCTTAATTAGCATTTAAGCAGTAAACAGAGTCATCAAGCAGGGAGGGAGACAAAGGGAGTTCAAACAGGTGGAAAAATCAGCAGGGAATATCCTTACATATGCACTCTGGGCTTGTGAACACATACAGCACTGCAGCAGTGCAGCTGCATGATGCAGCTGTGCCAATATAGGCCTTAGAGCAGACGTTACCTATGCCAAAGGGAGAGCTTCTCCTGTCAGCATAGGAACTCCACCTTCCTGAGAGGTGTTAGTTATGTTGACAGGAGAAGCCCTCACATCTACATAGTGCTGTCTACACTGGGTGTTCGGTTGGTATAACTGCGATGCACCCCTGAGCGACGTAGTTATACTGACAAGTCTGTAGTGAAGGCCAAGCCTCTGTCTCCTGAATCTCCTGAAATGTTTTCCAGAAGGAGGACTGACACTATAAAAAGGAGAAATAAATGCCACAAAGGGACCCCTTCCTCTCTCTCTCTTTCTATTGATTCACAGCACAAGAAGGGACAAAGGAAGCAGCCATTAAAGAGAAGAAGGTATCCTGGCCTAAGAAGTTTGGCCAGTAAGACTGTTGACGGTATGTGGTGAGAAAAACTTTGCTTTGAATTTAACTTAGTTTATTAAGATGGGCATCAGTTGTGTTTTTTCTTTATTTTTCTTGTAACCATTTCTGACTTTTATGCCTCATTACTTGGATTCACTTAAAATCTCTCTTTTTGTAGTTGTTAAATTTGTTTTACTGTTTTATCTAACTCATTACTGTTTTATCTAATTCAATGTGTTTAAACTGAAGTATCTGATGAACTATTTGAAATAATAAAATATCATATTTTTACCTTAAAGAAATAATAGACTTAACATACTTGTATTATCCAGGAGAGGGCTGCACAGTACAGGACATATATTTCTGGGGGGAAAGCTAAGACGGGGAGTGTATTGTGGTCACCCTGTACTATACCCCAGGCTGGTGACAGCCAAGGTGTGGTTGGCTGCAGCTCTCACACAGGCATAGCTGGTAGTGACTTACATGCTAGAGGCTGTTTGTGAGCAGTCAGACTGGAGGTTACAGCAGCAAAGCAGTGTAAAGAGTACCCCAGGTTAGAGGGCAGGGGCAGCACAGCTATTTATTTGTCTGGATTGTACCTTGGGTATGTAACAGTGTCTTAATACAATGAGATTGCAGATGGGGACATGTAGGCAAGCAGCACCACTATAGCTGAACCAGGATGAAATGGGAAACAACAGAGAGGGTCCTAAGATGGCAGTGAAAGAAACTTAATTTGCTGAAAGCTTATCAATCCCAAATCAAGATGGGGATAGTGCAGGCTGTCCAGGTATCCTCTGTTTGGAATCAATTTATGTAGAAGAATATTTTCTCTCACATAGATTTTATAATGCATTATTTGTTACAATAATGTACATCAATTGAAGTGAGAACTCCAGAGCATCTGTAATAATGGACTGTTGAGACTGAGGTCTGGAGCAAAAACTAAGAAATGGTAATCTATACCTATCCCAGATGTGGGACAGTTTAAGCAGAACCAAAATTATGCAATTTTTATTTTTATCTTTTTTAAACTGGGAACACCAGAACTGGACACTATTCTACTAATGTCATATATAGTGGATTCCATTGTATATGACATGGAGGAAACCAGAAAGAGTAAAATTGAAAGTGTGAAACTAACTGTATCCAGTTACCTTTAGAGGATCACTTACCAGGTCAGCAGTAAACAAGCAACAAGGGAAAGTAGGTTTAAGGCTGTCCGTGAGTCTATCCAAAAGGAATTCCGACTATTGCTGCCGCTCCTGGGACTTGGGATCGTTCCATCATTGCTCTGCTTTTGTGGATCTTCGTTGTGCTTCGGTGAAGGAATAGCTTTCTTTCTTTGCTTCATGTCAGACATTTTAAGAAAGTCTTTAGGAAACAGAAACCAAGCAGAGATCTAGCAGAAGAAAGCAAAATAAGTTATGTTTAGTCCCTTCCAAGTTAACACAGAGACTTACCAAAATATGCAGTTAGGCAATTGCATTAAAAATTAACTGCTTCCTGCTGATGTCTACCACACTGATGTTTATTCAGTTACATTAATCATTTTCAAGAAAATGTCACGATAACTACTCATTTTTCCATTACATAGCTATCCCCTTCCATACTTTCGGAATAGCAGAAATTGTCTAATTCTTCATAGCACTAAGACTATAGATTTAATGTCTTTTTAAAAAATGAAAGCTTAGATTCTACATAAGCTGATGGCAATTGTCCAGGAAAACTTTCAACTCCTTCAGGGTGCACAGGCATCTGGAGTTTTCAAGATGTTCTTAAGATTACTGTAAGTAAAAGAGATTAGAAGACTTTTTTTTTTTTTTTTTTAAGACAGCACTGTGTTTAGTCAGTTTCACAATTTATCATGTTTGATCGACTAATTTGTTGTTTTACTATTCTTTGAGTCTTTCACACGGAAAAGGGGAGAATAAACATTTAAGACATAGAAAATATGTGATCGTGGATCATCTTGGGGGTCTAATTTAGGAATATTTCTATTATAACTTTTTAAATATGTCCACCCATAAAGCCAGGTTCATTATTTACTGTATACTCCTGGGAGCATTCTGTGCAAAAGAATTAAAAATTCTGCATGCAATATTTTAAAATTCTGCAAATTTTATTTGTCAAAATAACACTACATAATCACACCAGTTTCAATTATTTTGGTAATTTATTTCAAAATACCCGTCAGCAAGTATGTCTAAAACAATACAGACACACAAGAATTCTCCCAGGAGTAGAGAGTAAAAGAAACTCCTATGACAACCCAGTTCCTGTTTCTCTGCCCCCTTTCCCCACCTCCCCCCAAGCCCAGCCAGGGGGCCAGATCCCCAGAACCCTCCCCCCCCGAGCCCAGTGTAACACTGCACCCCATATTCTTCACAGTAATATTATTATGACATAATCATAATGTATTTTATGCAAGATAGGTCATGTGAGCTATCATTGGAAAGGTTATGATTTACTGAATATGATTATCCTATTTGTATGCGTGTATCATTTTTGTATCTAAAGTTAGGAATACTGACTATTTGTATTACAAATGTGTTTATACCTGGGGAATGCCAACTAGGCAAAAGATGCTCAGTCTAGATGGCTGGCTGGGAAGGGCCAATTCAGGTTGATGAGCCATTAGGAGAAAACAATAGGCCTTAGAAGAAGCTTATCTCCCACGGGTGAGAATTTGCTACTCATATCCAATCCCTTTAGTATATTAAGCTTAGTTTGCCTGTTTTGTTTGTAATCTGCTTTGATCTTGTTATTCCTTGTAATCACTTAAAATCTATCTTTTGTAGTTAATAAACTTATTTTTGCTTTGAATAAAACCAGTATGTGGGAGTCATAACTTGGGGCAGAAAGCTGTTGCATATCCTTCTTCACATTGAGGGAGGGGGTGAATTTCATGAGCGTACGCTGTACAGATCTCTGTGCAGCGCAAGATGGTATAATTTTGAGTTTACACTCCAAAGGGAAGTGTGCGCTTCAGTAGCTGGGCAGTTCCTTAGCTGTAGCATCCCCATGCAGAGCTGATCACAGTGTCTATATGGACTGCAGCTGGGTGTGTCCCTACCTGTATGTGTGCTGGAGCCTGGGAGAGGGCTTGGCAGGCTGGACACAGCAGTATAGTGTAAAGGGAGCCCAGGTTGGTGGGCTCAGTGGTACCCCAGTTCCAGGTGGCACCCCCAGGGGGAACCCGTCACACCCAGCTGTGGGGGCCCCCCAGCCAATACACCCAAACCCCATCCCCCCAGAGCCCAGCTGCAGGGCGCTTCAGCCCAGAAAGCTGCACTCCCTCCCCCACAGAGCTCAGCCACAGGGCCCTGTCTTGTCCGGACACCCGCATCTCCATCCCCCACAGAGACCAGCCACCTGTGCCCCCCGAGCACAGGGATCCAGAGGGAGAAACAGACTGATGTTCCTTCCCAGGCTTGCATGGAGTTTCCTGCATGCTGCCATCTCCTGCCTTCAGGGCATGCTGGCAACTGCAGTTGCCAGGAACCCTCTAGCTTCCTCCCCCTCCCACCTGCAGCGTCTTCTATGTGTGAGCTGGGGTCTGCTGGGTCCAGTGGCCCCTAGCTGCACTGCAGCCCATTTCTGTGGGGAAAGGAAAGTGCACACATAGTTGTCTCTATTTAACAGGGTGTGACACTTTACCATATTACAAAAAGAGCATAATTATAGCTATGGCTTATTGTTTCTAATGATTTTATTAAACTGAGTGAATTACACATTTAACAGACCAGACAGTCAAAAAAATTGGACGGGGTGCACTTTTTTTTCTGCAGGTGGATGTATTTTGAGTATCAAATAAATGGTAACCAAATATCTATTTGTTCTCCATTTTGCTGGGTATGTAACTGGTGCATTAATATTTCCATAATAAGCTCCTGTATTTTTTGAGCCATTCCCCTAGAACTGGACTAATTTTTTTTCCAACGAGAAGCTAATAGTAGTGTAGTAGCTACAGCAGATGAGAGTTTAATTCTTCATTTCCTTTTGTGCAACTGTTTATTTAAAAAGCTGGTTTAGAAATAAGTCACCTTTTCGAAGTCCAATATCTGATATTTTTGGGGGCTAAAGGCAAGTCTCGTTGGGTTTAGGCAGGAAGCTGACAATCTCTACTTTCCAATGCCACAAAACTCGTGTTTCTAGACTTTCGGGATCACAACGTATTAAAACAGTCACACTTTTAAATCTAGAAAAATGCAGTAAATCACCTAGAACAGACTCATATCAATCATGGAGTTTGGGTTGGGGTTATTTTTTAGGGGAAAATTTCATGTCTGGGGAGAAGAAAATTTTTTTCTGGCAAGTTGAAAGAAAAAAATTGTCTGAAGCAGTTTTAGTGGATTAGTGGGGGAAAAGCAAATGAAGTGAACAAAGATGTATGATGTATGATAGTTTTGCAATTTATAATAGGGCTATTCCCTCCAAGTGTGTTTATATCTATAGCTCCCATCCTGCCCACAGAGCTGTGTGCCTGGAGTAGACCACTGCACCCGTACAGGGCCCAAAATGAACAGGAGTACCTTAGAGAGTAACGAATTTATTTGAGCATAAGCTTTCGTGGGCTACAGCCCACTTCATCAGATGCATATAATGGAACATATAGTAAGAAGATTATATATACATACAGAGAACATGAAAAGATGGAAGTTGCCAGACCAACTCTAAGAGGCTAATTAATTAAGATGAGCTATTAGTAGCAGCAGAAGTTTTTTTTTTTTTTTGTAGTGATAATCAAGATGACCCATTTCAGGCAGTTGACAAAAAGGTGGGAGGATACTTAACATGGGGAAATACATTCAATTTGTGTAATGATCCAGCCACTCCCAGTCTCTATTCAAGCCCAAATTAATGGTATCTAGTTTGCATATTAATTCAGTGGGGCTCTGCACATTTCTCTTTGCAGGACTGAGACCTAAATCCATATCCATAAATAAATATAAACATTCTATAGCTATACAGATATTTACTTACTTTGTCTGGTACTTCTTAAGGACTAAGTCTATCAGAAATATGAAGCGTCAAAATAAATGTTTGTGAGTTACCCAAATGCAAAGAAGTGTCAAAGGGTAGGTACCTCTGGGTCTGGCGGTAAGCAATCGATCTTCTGGGATCGATTTATCGCGTCTTGTCTAGACGCGATAAATTGATCCCGGAAGTGCTCGCCGTTGACGCTGGTACTCCAGCTCGGCGAGAGGAGTACGCTGCATTGACGGGGGAGCCTGCCTGCTGCGTCTGGACCCACGGTAAGTTCGAACTAAGGTACTTTGAATTCAGCTACGTTATTAACATAGCTGAATTTGCGAACCTTAGTTCGAAGTGGGGGTTAGTGTGGACCAGGCCTTAGGCTAGGTCTACACTACCCGCCTGAATCGGCGGGTAGAAATCGATCTCTCGGGGATCGAATTATTGACGTGACAATCGATCCCCGAATCGATGCTCTTACTCCACCAGCAGAGGTGGGAGTAAGCGCCGTCGACGGGGGAGCCGTGGAGGTCGATTTTGCCGCCATCCTCACAGCGGGGTAAGTCGGCTCCAATAGGTCGAATTCAGCTACGCTATTTGCATAGCTGAATTTGTGTATATTAAATCGACCCCCCCCCCCCCCGTAGTTAAGACCTGCCCTTAGTGTGTGAAGCATGAAGAAAAAAAATCCCTTCGCTCAGCACAAAAATATCAGAACCGATTTTCTTTAAACTTGTAAAAAGTTGCTTTGGGCAGAGAACAAGGCGAGTGCTGGAAATTTCAAACCAAACCGAATTTCGGAAGGAAAGTGAAAAGTGACAAAATCCACCCCTCAGCTTTAAGGATAGCAGCGGCCTCACTGTAATGGCGAGGGGAAATCACCAGTCACACAAAGCCATGCAGGGGGCTGAGTCTCCCGGGATTTCCCATCAGCAGCCCATCGCTCCTTCCCCAGCCCCATTACGGGCACTCCGCAAAGCCACCGCACTCCCTGCCGTCCCCATTCCCCCATCCCATCGCTCCCCCGATCTCCTCATCCCTTCGCGCCCCCACACCGCCCACTGCCTCCGGACTCCCCGCAGCTCCCGGATCCCCGTTACCTGTCGCTGGGGGAGGCCGGGCGCGGGATAGTCCGGCTCAAACAAACTTCTGCCCTGGGCGCGCGCCCCTGGCGGCGGTTGCTGCTCCCCGCAGCCTCGGGCGCGCCACGTCAGGCGCGTGCCCGCCGCTCGCGCTCTCTGCTACGGCACTGGGCGCGTCTACGCCAGCGCGAGCCCCCAGCGGCTGGGGAGGGGGGTGGAGTCTGTTGCTTTGTGCCGCGGTCCTGGGCGCTGGGGGGCGGTCTGAGGCGCGCGGCCGCCCGTCGGGGGTGAGTGCTGCCCATTGCTGGGGATTGGGAGGCGGCTGCCGGGCTGCCAGCTGTTCTTTCAGCCCGGCCAACCAGCCCCTGGGAAGGAGGAAGTGGCCGCTGGTTCCGGGGCGCCTCTCCCCGGGCTGGCGGCGCCGTGCCTGTCCCTGCCGGGTCCGGCATCCGAACCTGTTGTTTCGAGCCGGCGACGGCCTCCCCGAGACCCTGCCCCGCGCGGGCTGCCGGCCAGGTAACCGCGCGCCCACAGCTGCCCTGGGGCACGGGCGGGGTGGGCTGAGGGGACCTCGGGGGTGCAGCGGGCTCGGCCTCCCCCACTTGCTGCCGCTGTGGCTGCGAGTGTTTATGGGGCGGGGGTGTGAAGTGAGCCGACGAGCTTCATTTTTCCGTTGGCGCCTTAGCCTGGCGGTCAGTGACCCCGTGTGACACCCGCCGGGCGCCCAGGAACCTGTGTGGCGCGGGGCCCCCGTGGCGCGCCCGGCGGATGGGAGCGACCCCCGGCCGGGGAAAGTTGTCCGGCCGTGTTAAGTTTCGTATTTCCACGACTTCCCTGTAGGAGGCGCCAGACCCTCTCCGTTCCCGGGGCCAACGGGGCGAAGCTTCTGCCGAGGCCAAACGCCCCTGGAGTTTAATGAGGTAGGGGGGCAGCTGGCCGTGCGGGGCGGGGGGTTGCCGAACTGGGCCTGGGAAGTCGCCTTTGTGCTTTTGGGGCTGGAGGGTGCTATTGACAGGCACTTTTGTAGCTGAAGTGGTCCTGCTGATCTGTTCTATGGAGATTACAGAGCGGTTGTTGTCTTTGTAAATTATCTCACATGAATCGTTAGTGCGTGTCTGGTTATGCATTTGAATTCTGTTTATATTTCGGAGGCAGTTTTTCTTGCCTGGATATTTTTTTCAGTCTGAGTTTTATTTTAGTTGGAGCTGTACTTCATGGTGTTTGCAATGAACCCTTGTGGTAATAATCACTTGCAAGAAAATGCTGGTTGGGTTTTTATATTACTTCAGTGTATTTATTATATATGAGAATAAATAGGAACTGTTTTGTCTTTATTGGACAGTTGTGTGTTCTGTTTAGTACATGCCTTACCTAAAGGATGGCATAATATGGAGATCTAAGTGTTTGAAAGGAGATCTGTCTCTTTGGGGAGACTTAGAACATATATTACTCTTTCCTTAATTAAATTCTTATTAAATTTAATTAATATTACTCTTTAATTTAAAATAAGTAGTTTAGGCCCAAACTTTGATTTAAGAGATTTCATGATTTATTTTAAACACACTTATGTAGTATTGAAAACCAAAGGGTGGTACATTGTGTTAATTCAGGGGGAGCCTGTAGTAACAGAACTTGTCAGACTTGAGCAGACCAGTGATTTGTTTACTTCAGTACTACTGTCTCTGATAGTGTCCAGAACCAGATGTTTCAGAGGAAGGTTTAAGAAACTCCATATAATACTCCTACGGGAATTCTGTCCACTGTGCATGGGCAGTTTTCTTTGTTTCCCTGCAGAATAATAGATTCTGACTGGGAAGCAAAGAGAAGGCATGAGAAGAATCACATGTTCTTCCCCAGCAGCCGTCTCAAGCACAGGGCCGTCCTTAGACATACGCAGCATAGGCGGCTGTGTAGGCCACCACTAAATTTGGGGCACCACCGCCAGGACAGGACAGCAAGCAGGTAAGAGCGGGGTTGGGTTGTAGAGCTAAATGCGCTGCGCAGCAGTGCATTCTGAGGAAGAGTACTGATTGCTGAGGTCTCTGGGAAGGGGCGGGGGAACTCACTTGTGTGTTACTTTCTCCCCACCATCGTGAGATGAGATGGGCTTGGTGGCTCCGGCGGTATCCTTTTGCTGCCCATCATAACGTGTCCCGTCCCTCCTTCCCCACACACACGGGGGGGGGGGGGGAGGTCTGGGTGTGGTGCAGGTTATAATACTATATGGAGCTATACATATCTCATAGCACGAATCCAGTCCCCTGCCTCACTTTCTCGGCAGCCAGCCTGAGCGCCTCTGCTCCAAGTGACCGCACAGGCTGATTGGAATGCACACAACTGGCTGGGCTGTGGAGCGTGGCAGCCTGGCAGTGGCTGCCTGGCAGTGATCCCTCCGGATCGGATGGAGACGCGCCGGGCAGGAAGAGCTGCTGTGGGTCCTGCGGCCCCAAGATGCCACACTTCACCGTGGTCTGTGGTGCACGGTGGTGTGACCTGACCTGAGGGTTTGCTGCTGCTGTTGCCACTCTGCACCCCAAAAGGTGGATTTTAGGGTTCCGTGGCTTTCCACCTATCGCCTTCTCCACTGCAGCTGTTGGACCAGCAGGCCGGGGGTGAGCCAAGCATGAAAGCAATACTGTGTTGCCGTTGATCAGCTTTGAGCATTTTTTTTTTTTCAACCTTATGTTTTGCGCAGGGTTCAGAATAGACCGGTTTTCCCTTTTTTGCTAGAGTCTTGGTGACATTTTAAATAACAATTGAACATGACTTTGATAAAGGTATTTAACAACTTTGTTTGCCAAAAATGCTTGCTAACAATCCTGAATCCAATTTCAATATTTAGAAAAAAAATAAAAATAAATCTTAACCAAAACCAGAAAAGTAAGTTGACAATTATTTGTGACAAGTTTTGTTTGGGGGTGGGAGTGGGCCAGTTTTCATCAGTATAACAAAAAATGTTGACAGGCTTTCCTATAGTCCTGTTACTGCTAAATAGAGCCCTCCAACAACTGTAATATGCGTATCTTCTTACTAGTGTATAGAATGACCACATGTCATACTAAGATTCTTTCTTTTTTTTCAGTGAGTCAGTATAATTTTTGCCAGTCCAGAGGTTGGGCAGCCAGTGTCTTAAGTTTTCTCAACGTTTTGTCCAACTTTAATAAAGTAAATACATGGTTAACATGAGTTAAAAAGGCAAGGGACACTTCCTTGTAAAGAGTCTGTGCAGCAGATTCCACTGCTGTAGTCTGGAGCCCAACAGCTCTGCCTTACTCTTGGGTAGTTCCAAATCCCTGACAAGGTCATTCAGTTCACCTTGTGTTCTGAGGTGTGGTTCAGAGGAGGAGGATGGGAGAAAATGTGGGTCCTGTGACATTGATGGTTCAGGACCAGAAGTTTCATCGTCTTCTTCTTCCTTGTCTGACTCAAGTGAGAATGATTCCGGTGCATCAGGAACCGGCAGTCCTTCTCCGTGGGGTACTGGGCGTATAGCTGATGGAATATTTGGATAATGCACAGTCCACTTTTTCTTCATTGACACACCTTTCCCAACTGGAGGCACCATGCAGAAGTAACAATTGCTGCTGTGATCTGTTGGCTCTCTCCAAATCATTGGCACTGCAAAAGGCATAGATTTCCTTTTCCTGTTCAACCACTGGCGAAGTTTTGTTGCACAAGTGGTGCAGCATATGTGTGGGGCCCACCTCTTGTCCTGATCTCCAATTTTGCAGCCAAAATAAAGGTGATAGGCTTTCTTAACCATAGTGGTTATACTGCGCTTTTGTGATGCAAAAGTCACTTCACCACAAACATAGCAGAAGTTATCTGCACTGTTCACACAAGTACGAGGCATCTCTGCTCACTTTGGCTAAACAGAAATGTGTCCCTTTGCAAAATCAAACACTGACAAATAAGAGAGCACGACACTGTATGATTTGTAGAGCTGATATAGGGCAATTTGTTCAGCAGAGTGATGTAAGCTTCGTTATGATTGCATCATCCATGACTTCTAGGAATAAAATGATGCAATTCATATCATGTATGACGCAATACCAGCTTCAGATTGCATCATTCATTGTTTGCCTAAAAAGCAAGTATTGTCCAAACCCAGTCATAGATTTATTCATAGATCCAGTCAAAGATGTATTTTAGTCATTTCTGGTTTAAATTGAGATCCCTTTCCTTTATAACTCACTTATCCTCCGCCATTCCCAAGTCAAGGGTCGTATATACTGACCCAATAGCATATCTTGAAAGCAAGAGCCAATCAACAATTTTAAGCATCATTTTCGTTCTCAGTGACCCAGAATTAGTAAAGTTTGACTATATTTATTTCAGAAGCATTTTGGCTGTAGAGCAGTGTATCCAGTCAAGATTGCAAGTGATCAGAAGTTATCATCATTTGACAACTCAGTTATCTATGTAAAATGAACTAGTGAGGGAAGTTCAGTGTCATGTTTATCAGAAAGGATGAGTGACAAAACCTGGAGAGGATCCTTCTGTAACAAGGGCACATTAGGTTAGAAAAAGAAATTAGCTTGTCTCTGTCCATGCTGCACTAATCTTAGTGGATAGGACTTCTGTAACATTTCTGTCCTATCTTACGCCAGATGAGATGATTCTGTGCTGACTTCATTTTGGTCACTTTGTGCTTTACCTAGGAATAAAATTAGGGTCCTATTTTCCTGCTGCTTGGAAACCCAGCTTCTTAAACTGGATAATGCCATTGGTCTATTTACACTATAAGGTTTATATAGAGTTGTAACTAACATTAAGACTGACGCCCACTACACATTTAAAACTAAAAAGTGACTTTGTAAAAATGGGTTTCCAACTCTATTGTGTTTCAGTCAGGGTGGAGCGCCTTGTGAGGTGTCTCCACCCTAGCTCAAGGTCACAGACTCATGGCTATCCTATATTAGTTATTTTAAATAATATTTCTGATAATTTGACAATAATTTAAACAGTTATTTCTTTAAAAAATACCCTTATAAGTTATGTCGTATTGAAAACAACTTTCCGTATCACAAAAAAATAAAATGGAAAGATGAAATAGAACTAGCTATACAAGCACAGAAGGGTTCTATACTTAAGTTTATACGTCATGAAAACAACGAAGTTGATCAAGATCATCAAAGAAAATCAAAGAACTGCTGAAGAAAATTTTTATGCAGATGAAGCTCAAGAAACTCAACAAAACATGAAACAATCATTTGAAACAGATGCAGACACAAAACAAGAATTTACAACAGTTGAAACTGTACTAGCATGGGATATGGATGACATTGGTGCATGGCTGCAATCTTTAAACAATGAATTACGCACCATTATACTTGAGAGAGGCCCCGTGAAAATAGAAGGTCTTGAATATACTAAAGACATTAGAGGTAGGAAATTCACAGAAAACAATTACTACAAAAGACTTTCTAACTGTGAAATTGTCAACAGACGGTGGCTTTTGTACTCTACATACAAGGATGCTGTATTTTGTTTCCCGTGCAAGATTTTCAACAGTTGCAATTTTAACATAGCGACCGTGGGTATTAATGATTGGCAAAATCTTAGTCACACAGTACACCACTACCCCGATATAATGCGACCCGATATAACATGAATTCGGATATAACGCGGTAAAGCAGCGCTCCGGGGGGGCGGGGCTGCACACTCCGGCGGATCAAAGCAAGTTCGATATAACGCAGTTTCACCTATAACGCAGTAAGATTTTTTGGCTCCCGAGGACAGCGTTATATCGGGGTAGAGGTGTACCGCAACATGAAAAGGCACAACACCACATTGAAAGTATGCACAAATGGTCTGAGCTGAGTGTAAGGTTAAAAAATTAGACAACTCTTGATGCCCAAAATCAAAGATTGATGGAGTCAGAGAAGCAGCATTGGCGTCGTGTTCTTGAACATCTATTATCTATTGTTGAATATCTATCAACAACAGTCTTGCTTTTAAAGGAAGGTTTGATAAATTATACCAGCCCCAAAATGGCAATTTTTTGGGCCTTGTACAACTGCTGGGAAAATTTGACATAGTGATGAATGAACATCTCTGAAGAGTAACTGAAAATGAAATACATGACCACTGTTTGGTCAAGAATTCAAAATGAACTGATCATTCTAATGAGTGGTAAAGTGAGAGACAAAATTGTTTCATTGGTTTCTTTGGCAAAATATTTTGCTGTAATTCTAGATTGCACTCCGGACATAAGTCATCAGGAACAGATGTCGTTAGTAGTGAGATTTGTCGACATTAGTGATTCAGCACAGATTACAGTTAAGGAATCACTTATCACATTTTTAGAAGTAGAGGACACTACAGGTTTTGGACTTCTTCAAGCTCTCCTTGATGAACTAAAATGAATGGGATTGTCCATAATGAGCATTAGAGGACAAGGCTACGATAATGGCGCCAATATGAGAGGATGCATTTCTGGCGTGCAAGCTAGATTGCTGGCAGAAAATCCACGAGCCTTTTTTGTTCCTTGTGCATGCCACCGCCTTAATTTGATTTTGTGTGATATGGCCAAGTCTTCTGTAGAAGGTATTTCTTTTTTTGGTTTGTTGCAATGCATTTACGAGCTCTTTTCAGCTTCCGTTCAACGATGGCAAATATTCAAAGCACATGTCAGTGGTGTTACCGTTAAGCCTCTATCTGAGACATGCTGGGAAAGCAGAATAGAAAGTGTAAAAACTTTGAGGTATCAATCTGAGGAAGTTTATGAAGCACTGGTTGCTATTTCGGAAGAAGCCAGAGATCCAAAAGCTAAAAGTGAAGCACAGTCATTGGCCTCTAAAATATCCAGCTTAAAGTTTCTAGTATCTGTCATAATCTGGTATAAAAACAACAAGGAGTCTGGTGGCACCTTAAAGACTAACAGATTTATTTGGGCATAAGCTTTCGTGAGTAAAAACCTCACTTCTTCGGATGCATAGAGTGAAAGTTACAGATGCAGACATTATATACAGATCACCAGCAACTACACACCACACCACAGAAACACCAACCCAGGAAACTATCCCTGTAGCAAACCTCGTTGCCTACTCTGTCCCCATATCTACTCTGGCAACAGCATCAGAGGACCCAACCACATCAGCCACACCATCAGGGGCTCATTCACCTGCACATCCTCTAATGTCATATATGCCATCATGTGCCAGCAATGCCCCTCTACCATGTACATTGGCCAAACGGGACAGTCCCTCCGCAAAAGAATAAATGGACACAAATCGGACATCAGGAATGGTAACATACATAAGCCAGTAAGTGAACACTTCAATCTCCCTGGTCATTCTATTACAGATTTAAAAGTCACTATCATTGAACAAAAAAACTTCAGAAACAGACTTCAAAGAGAAACAGCAGAACTAAAATTCATTTGCAAATTCAACACCATTAATCTGGGCTTGAATAGGGACTGGGAGTGGCTGGCTCACTACAGAAGCAGCTTTTCCTCTCCTGGAATTGACACCTCCTCATCTATTATTGGGAGTGGACTACATCCACCCTGATTGAATTGGCCCTGTCAACACTGGTTCTCCACTTGTGAAGTAACTCCCTGCTCTCCATGTGTCTGTATATAATGCCTGCATCTGTAACTTTCACTCTATGCATCCGAAGAAGTGAGGTTTTTACTCACGAAAGCTTATGCCCAAATAAATCTGTTAGTCTTTAAGGTGCCACCAGACTCCTTGTTGTTTTTGTAGATACAGACTAACACGGCTACCCCCTGATACTTGACATAATCTGGTATGACATTCTTGTTAAAATCTCAAGTGTAAGCAAAATAATGCAGAGTCCAGTGATGCAGCTTGATTCAACACTTACCTTACTAAACAACGCACAAGACTTTTTAGTGAAATACAGAGAAAATGGATTCAGAGAAGCACAGGTTACAGCAAGAGAGTTTGCAGAGGCACTCGGTGTAGAATCAGAATTTCCATGTCTGAATGTGATGAGTTTCGAGGAAAAAAATGGCAAGCGGAATATGAAGGAGCAGATGAGCCCATTAGAAGATCCAGAAAAGAAATTTGAGGTTGAATTTTTTAATGTGATGGATAAAGCAATATCTGCCATTGATGAAAGGTTTAATATCTTACAAGCACACTATGAACAGTTTGGATTTTTGTATGACATAACTAAATTCAGTGAAATAGGAAAACAAGAGCAGCTAATGACAAAGTGCAAGAACCTAGAGAGCCTCCTGAAGCATGGTGATAGTTTTGATTTAAATGGACTTGAACTGTACGAAGAATTGAGTACATTATCAGTGTTGCCACATGCAAAGTTGGTGGTGGACATTGTACCGTTTATTCATACCAGCAAACTTGTTGACATATATCCTAATGTGTACATTGCCACTCGTATTCTACTGACAATTCCTGTAACAGTAGCATCAGGAGAACGGAGTTTCTCAAAACTAAAGCTTGTTAAAAACTATCTCCGCTCTACAATGAGTCAGGAATGCTTGACTGGTCTTGCTCTTCTTGCAATCGAACAAGACATCACTTTGTCTTTGTCATACAATGACGTTATTACTCTTTTTGCAGCCAAAAAAGCCAGAAAGATTGCTTGTAATTAAAAACAAATCCTTGTTTCAATACCGCTTCATAGAAATTTCCAATAAAATGTTGATAAATTAAAAAATATATATTATTTGGATCATTCTGTCAATAAATCAGAATTTTTTCTATAACACTACTTCTTTAGTGCAAGTATGGTCCATCAGCATTATAGTGTATTTAATTTGTTTAAACTGGTTTTAATAAAGGGCATGTGGCAAGTTTTCCAATACTGTAAGCTTATGTTTGTGTTGCTAAGAGCAAGTCGGGCATAGGGGCACCAGTTTAACAATACTCGGTAGGGTACCATAAATCCTAAGGATGGCCCTGCTCAAGCAGGCATGTCAGAAGCAGCCGGGAGAGACATAAATCACTGCCTTGGGGAGTGGGGGGCAGGGCTAGGCTGGGTGAGTTTGCAAGACTCTGTCTCTATAGCTCACTGTCGCAGTGCGCCTAGCGCAGAGGGGCAAGGCCCCAGTGTGTTTATGGGACAGGCCCGGCCCTTGCGCTGTGTCAGGGTCGGGCGCAGTCTCACCACTGAGTCTGTGTCCTGGGGGGAGGAGGGGCTTCAGGGTGATTTTCCCCCTTCCCCCCAACCTCCATGCAGCTAGTGGCCTGTGCTTCCCACTGAGAGGCAGCCTCAGTGCACACCACTTGTCCCCATCGCTGTGCCCGCCCTACAGAGGCATGGGGATAATAGAAGCTTTTATGGGGAAGTCCTGGGGTGCCTTGGCCAGGAGTGCCATTTAGGGAGGGCAGGGTACCCAGGCATGGTGGGAGAGCATAGGGTACCCTGTGGTGGTGGGGTGTTGGCGGTTGGGGGCCAGTGGGGTGTCAATCTCAATAAAAGAAGAGGTGAGGCCATAGGGCTGTGCCTTGAGGGAGGGTGCAGTGAGTGTGGGAGGAGCAGCTAAGAGGGAAACAGTCCCTGGGGCAAGGATCCTGAGGGAGGGTGAGCTGAAGAAGGGTTGGGGCTATGAGCAGCTAAGTGGCTCTTGGGGTCTATTTGCCCCCAGAGAAGCAGGGAGCACTTCCTCCTCTCCCTGGGAAGAGATTGGGGACAGACACCATTAATATAATGCATTCTCTCAACTGATTAATTTGATCTTTGCCTTCCTCCCCATCTGTCCCACTTTAGGGTAACTTATACCTTGATCCTGCAGTGAGGATCCATTTGAGCGCAGGGGTTTCTTTAACTCTCTACTCCTAGGAGAATCTTTTGTTTTGGGGGCTTTAACTTTGCCAAACTTAAACCATTTGGGCTGAAAATTTCCATACTGGGTGTCTGCCTAAGGCTGATTTTTGGTTCCTGAGAATGAGATTAGGAAAAGTATGTTGTTTGCTGATGTTAAAAATAAATACATTTCAGTGATTTTGTTAAGAAGCTCAAACACCTCCATGCTTTGGAGAAGGGACTTGAATTTTGGCCGGGGAGGGTGAGGGGACTTGTCCTGTCCTGCTGTCAGGGTTGTGCCTTTTGCCTTTCCTGTGAAAATTTGCCCAAATCCATAAGTCCTTGAAAAGTCTCAGTTTGTACATGCTTAGGGGAGGCTTGGTAGAATTTGGCAGCTAAATTCTCAGAAGATTCCATCTGCACTGAGCATACTCCATCCCCACACAGCTCGTGTCTGCAACTCGACTGCTCATGCACCATCCCCATAGAGCACCTATTGAGCATGCTCTATGCTGGGTTTGCAAGAGCTGAACAAGACTTGGTTAGCAATTTCTCCTGCTGCTGCTGTGGTACCAGGCACAGGAACTGAGAACAGGGAGACTGAGAGCATGGGAAAGAAGATGCCTTCTGCTGGCACACAGCGAGCATGGAGTGGAAGAGGAAGCAGCCTGACTCAGACGTAATGGTGGGTGGAGGAGTTGGAGCAGAAGCCAGAAGGGTTGGATAGGAGCCTGGAGGTTGGGGAGCATCAGTAGGAGCCAGGCATTGGAAGAGAATGGGGAGGATAGGAGCAGGAGACAGGATTGATGCGGAAATGGAGTGGGGGTGAGTTAGAAGTTAGGTAGGAGTTTGGTGGTTGGGAATGGACAGAAGCAGGAGGTGGGATTTTCCCTCTGTTTTCTTAATCTGTTACATTCATCAGCCCAGCTGGACATAAGCATCTGAGCATCTTGGAGAGAGGATAATATGAAAATATTTATAGTGTTCTCAAGAAACACCAGTAGTAGGCTGAAATGTTGGTTGCTTGTATACTTTCTAGTAAGAAGCATTCATAACATGAAACTAAGTGAAGATCAGCTATATTTCAACTGGAGTTAATGTTGGGAATACTGTTGCCACTTTTCTTAAGTTGCATTCTGTAAAAGGAAATATATTTTGAAATTGATTAGTTTCTTAATGTCTTGACTAGCTCATGTTCCTGTGCAAACTTGTTTTTTCTGCACTGAGGAAAAATGGATGTGAAATCTCGAAATCATTTGCTTCTGAATCAAGAAGCATTGGTAAGAGACATCAAGACCTCTTACATTATGGATCATATGATTGCCGATGAAGTACTAACATTACAGGAGGAGGAGAAAGTAAAAGCACAGGTAAAATGCATATCTTCTTAATCACTTTCCTATTCCTAGACTGCCCAACATGTTTTAGAGTACTCGTTTGAATAGTTTTCTGACATCTTAGGCCAGGGGTGGGCAAACTTTTTGGCCTGAGGGCCACGTCGGGCGGTGAAGCGAGTGAGCTGAGGCTGCGGGGGAGGGAGAACAGCGGGGAAGGGGCCGGGGCTAGCCTCTGGGCCAGAAGCTCGGGGGCCAGGCAGGACGGGCCGCAGGCCATAGTTTGCCCACTTCTGTCTTAGGCCATGATTCAGCAAGGTACCTAAACTTGATGTGGGACTATTTACATACTTTAATTCAGCAAGGTATTCAAATACACACCTAACTTTAAGTCTTAATGCAGGTCCATTATCTGACCTGTAATAGCAGCAAGTGGTCCTGGCAATAAGAAGCACAGTCCTTAACTAGCCAGGTGTTGGAACTAGATGACCTAATAGATCTCCCAATTTTTGTGATTGTATATAACAGATTATTTTATTTTGTTTGCTTCTGTTAGACTACACAGAAAGAACGAGCTGCTATGCTAATAAAAATTATTCTTGCAAAAGATAATTATTCATACATATCCTTCTATAACGCACTGCTTCATGAAGGGTACAAAGACCTGGCTGCTCTTCTTCAGGATGCGATCCCTATTATCTCCTCTTGTAATGGAAATAAGTCTATGGATGGAGTTACTTCGTATGGTCAGTATAACGCTTGCATTCTCTATTCTTGAAGATAAAGAATTAAATCCTAGTTTAATTACTATAAAATGAGTAAGGATATTGCTTCAAGTACTGCTTCCTGAGGCAGTTTGATCTGGCACTAGCCAATGTTTCCATATTTCATCTGGCATATGAGGCGGGGAGAGAGTGGTTCTGTTTGAAAATGGTGCAGTTTCATGTCCAGTAACTTTATTTTAGGAAATGTTTTGTTGGTTATTATTTAAGTGAAGGCTTACATGTCCCACATTTCCATTTAAATCCAAATACTTGACTGTGAAGTGGTAGTCAGGAGGAAGACCTTTCATAAGAATGGCCGTACCGGGTCAGACCAAAGGTCCATCTAGCCCAGTATCCTGTCTACCGACAGTGGCCAATGCCAGGTGCCCCAGAGGGAGTGGACCAACAGGCAATGATAGTTTGCCATCCATCTCCTGACAAACAGAGGGTAGGGACACCATTCCTTACCCATTCTGGCTAATATCCATTAATGGACTTAACCACCATGAATTTATCCAGTTCTCTTTTAAATGCTGTTATAGTCCTAGCCTTCACAACCTCCTCAGGTAAGGAGTTCCACAAGTTGACTGTGCGCTGCGTGAAGAACTTCCTTGTATTTGTTTTAAACCTGCTGCCTATTAATTTCATTTGGTGACCCCTAGTTCTTGTATTATGGGAATAAGTAAATAACTTTTCCTTATCCACTTTCTCCACATCACTCAAGATTTTATATACCTCTATCATATCCCCCCTTAGTTTCCTCTTTTCCAAGCTGAAGAGTCCTAGCCTCTTTAATCTCTCCTCATATGGGACCCATTTCAAACCCCTAATCATTTTAGTTGCCCTTTTCTGAACCTTTTCTAGTGCCAGTATATCTTTTTTTAGATGAGGAGACCACATCTGTAAGCAGTATTCGAGATGTGAGCGTACCATCGATTTATATAAGGGCAATAATATATTCTCAGTCTTATTCTCTATCCCCTTTTTAATGATCCCCTGTTCTGGGGACAAGCAGTGGATTTCAGCAACTGGTGATCCAGTACTTTTTATGATGGGGAAAAAAGTTTTGGGTTGTTGGGTTTTTTGGGGTGGGTGGGTGGCTTTTTTGTTTGTTTTTAAAGAGCTGGGGAAAAATCACTTAGAAATTATTTCTGTGTATGGTGTTGTTTTTTTTACATTTCAGTGAGGACAGTCCTCTGTGAAGGTGGAGTACCACAAAGACCAGTTGTATTTGTTACTCGTCCAAAGCTGGTAAAAGCAATTCAACAGAAACTGTACAACTTAAGAAATGAACCAGGTTGGGTTACTGTTTATGGAATGGCAGGTTGTGGGAAGTCTGTTTTAACAGCAGAAGCACTACGGGATCACCATCTCTTGGAAGGTACAGATGCCCTTTCTTTACGCACATACCAAATTTTCATAAATTATTATAGAGCCTAAGTCCCATTGCAGGTAAATGGGATTCAGGTTTCTAAATGATTTGGGCATTTCTAAAAAATCTCATCCAGTATTTATACCTCTGATCATCATCTGATACTCTAGGATCATTGGATATTGCTGTAATTCATAGAAAAAGGTCCCCAGAGTATCTTTCCATCCTGGATAGTATTTTAAATAAGGACATAAGCAGTTCACTCTTACTTTGGTGATGTACAAATGTATTTGGATTTAGAATTATGGAAGTATTATTCACATTTCAAAATATGTTTATCTAGTTTGACAACTGCTTATCAGAGTCTAAAATTTATTCCCATCTTAGCTATATATAAAGTAATTTATTGACATAATTTTGCTTGTATTTGTCATTCATAGCAAATATATTTCAACTAAAAATATGAATTTTAACTTTGCATCATTTCTTTGTTAGATTGCTTCCCAGGAGGAGTACATTGGATTTCTGTTGGAAAACAAGACAAGGCGGGGCTCCTAATGAAACTCCAGAATCTTTGTAGTAGACTAGACCAGGACTTCTCTCTTTCACAAAGGCCACCGCTTAATATTGAGGAGGCTAAAGATCGCCTTCGTCTGCTGATACTACGCAAATACCCCAGGTACTGTTAGTGGGATAAAAGATGTGTCGGAGGAATTAGGCTATATGTAAAAAATCATGATCTTGGTCAAGTTGCTTAACCTTTTTGTGACTTGGTTTCAAAACTTGTAAAATGAGGTAACACCATGGTCACCCTTTCAATTCTTTCCAACTTAGTCTTTGAATATCCTTGGAGGTAATGCTGTAAATTGTGAGGAAATGTTACATAAGGCAGAATCAGAAAGATTTTCAAGAAGTTGGGTTACTCTTAAACATATTATGATTCTCAAATGAAAGTCCCTATATCAGGATTTCCCAGACACTGCATGGTGGATTCAGGAAGGCATGCCAAAACGGAAATTACATACACGAAAATGTAAAAGGATTTATAATGTGCACTATGTAGTAGTATATCCCTTTTAGATCAACTTACTGTTGTAAAGTGAGAACCCTTGCCAGTGATTCAGCGTAGAATTGTCTTGGATGTGAATATGCGCATGAATATGAAAATTCTGCTGATAGAGTTACATGTTTAACATGATTTGTGCCTGGACTTTATGCAGAATAGTGCACTTCCCATTAATCATGTACACCAGGGGTCGGCAGCCTTTCAGAAGTGGTGTGCCGAGTCTTCATTTATTCACTTTAATTTAAGGTTTCGCGTGCTGGTAATACATTTTAACGATTTTTAGAAGGTCTCTCTCTATAAGTCTATATATAATATAACTAAACTACTGTTGTATGTAAAGTAAACAAAGTTTTCAAAATGTTTAAGAAGCTTTATTTAAAATTAAATTAAAATGCAGATCTTAAGCTGCCAGCCTGCTCAGCCCGCTGTGGGCTTGGGGTTCCATTCACCTAGGCCGGCAAGGGGCTGAGCGGGGCCTGCAGCCGGAACCCCGGTTGGCCAGGGGCCGGCAGCCAGAACCCCAGGTTGGCAGCGGGCTGAGCGGGGCCGGCGGCTGGGCTGGCAGCCAGAACCCGGGGCCGGCAGCCAGAATCCCAGACCAGCGGCGGGCTGAGCGGGGCCGGGACCCCAGACCGGTGGCGGGCCGGGCGGCTCAGCTCGCTGCTGGTCTGGGGTTCCGTCTGCTGGCTCCTGCCAGCCAGGGTCCTGGCTGCCGGCCCCGCTCAGCCGCTGCTGGTCTGGGGTTCTGGCTGTCGGCCCCGTTCAGCCCGCTGCCAATCTGGTGCTCAGGGTGGGGATGTGGGGAGTGCAGGAGTCAGGGCAGGGGATGTGGGGGGGATGCAGGGAGCTGCGGTGCAGGGGTCAGGGCAGAGGGCTGGGGGGGTGGGCTGGGATCGGGGGGTGCTCCCAGCCCCCTGCCCTGTGCGGCTCATGGCAGGGGGCTGGAGGGATATGCCCCACTCCTAACCCCCTTCCCCAAGGTCCCTCTCCTGCCTCCCTTCCATGCCTCCTTACCGGTTTGAGCAGCGAGGGCGCTGGGGCTGCTCTTCTCCCCTCCCTCGCAAGGGCCATCGGCAGCAGGGAGGGAGAGGAGGCCGGGCTCGACGCAGCACGCTGGGGGAAGAGGCGGGGGAGGGGGAAGCTTGGCTGCCGGTGGAGCCTGCTGTACAGCAGCAGCCGGCAGGAGCAAGCTTGCTTCTGCCCCCTGCCCCCGCCAGAGAGGGCGCGGGTCGGAGAAGAGCAGGCTGGGTCGGGCAGGATTTTTAATGGCACGCTGCTGCCTGCCGGGGTCTGGCTCAGCCCACTGCCGGGACCCCGGCAGGCAGCAGCGTGCCATTAAAAATCGGCTCGCGTGCCATCGGTTGACGACCCCATGAAGTACCTATGCACACAGACTATGACAAAATGTGTCATTAAGAACACTAGACACGGTGTTTGTGATTGTTCACGACACCCCAGGGCAGCGCTAAGCCTTACCCAACCATGTTGCTTTTGTTGTTCAGTCTATGTTGGAGATTAGTTCTGGCTGTGGGATGACATGGAAAGAGGAGTCCTTTTGTGAAGATGAATCTTTTGTGAAAAAGTCAGTGATAGTTTATTCCAATGATAGTTCAGAAGGCAAAAAGAAAATATAGAAATACTACGTATGGTTTCTCACTGATTGACTTGAAACCATAGCTTGTGGTTAGATCTGAAGTTATGGCTGCCAAGAATATGTAATCTTTGAAGTGGTGGTGATATTCAGAAACCAAATATCTGTCATTGAAAGAGAAACCTGAGGAGAAATCAGCAAGATTTAATTGCTCTATCAGGAAATGTCAGACAAATGTCCTTCAGATATCTTGCATGTGTCACACAACAATGTAAGGCATATACCGTTGCAGAAAATCTTATCCTTCTCTAAGGAATAGACTTGGTTTCAAAAGTTGTTTGGCCTGAAGCAGGTTCTTAAAGTGAAAGTAGTTCTTTATTTAAATGATAATTTAGTGTCACAGTAATGATATGACTGAGTATATCCAACAGCCCAACTACTTTCAAACTTTAGGAAAAGTGACAAATCAGCAATTGACTGGAAGTGTCAACTAACATCTCTGGTGCTGCAGAACTTCTGACATGTTTGAGATATGTTTCTGATTGTACTGAAGACTTGCTGTTCTGTAAAGCAGTGCTAGAACAAGCAGGAGAGGTATCTAAAAGAACTTTGAGGAAGCAGTCAGAGACTTCTATATTTAGTTGGAGTAGTAATATTGCAAGCTCCATAGATGGTGTCAGGCAGAAAAATAGAGAGCTGTTCACACACACATTCTTTGCTTTATTGTTTCATATGTTGCAAAATTTTTGTTTCCACGAAAATGCCTGAACACCGATGTGTAGTCCTCCATGAAGCTTTTATAGTAATGAGCTTTGGTGTAAGGGTCATTCCACTAATTCTTGACTTTTATTTTTGTTTTACTTTGTGATGACAGCAACTCCTACTCCTTGTTGAAGTGCGAGAGGTTTAAAATGTGAAGTGCTATCCTGATTCTTTCAAATAAGAGAAGTGCAGATTTTTATGAAAGATCAGCAATCCCCCCTTGTTGACATATTCAATAATCAACTTTAGTGGCACACTTAACCTGCCTTTCTGAAATCTTTGGTCACTTAAACTCATTTTTTCTCACTAGCAGCAGAATCTGAATATTCAGTTCATGCATGACAGGATAGATACATTCCCCAGAAAACTTGGATACTGGTTTTTCTGAGCACAAAGAGGAAGCTTGGAGTTGTTTCCTCATAGTTCCCTCAATGAAGTCTGAAACAAGGATGCAGTTGGTATCCACCAGGAATTTATAAATCAGCATCTCAGGGAACTTCAGACCCACCTGTGGAACTATTTCCTGATTGTCCATGGAAGAGAGAGATTAATCACCAACCTCTTTATTCAAGGGGCTGTTGATTTGAGAGCACTAACAAAGCCATTTCAAGACAAACGGACAGACCCCACCTAGGACTTGATGCTACAACTGACGTTCTCTAGCCAGGAATTCAGCAGAGTTCAGCTACCTCTGAAAGAGGATCTAGCATTAGTTGTGAAGATTTTCAAGTCTAACTCCATTTTTATCTGTCAGTTTTCTCTTTGGTGATGAAAATAAAGCATTCCAATTGCCTTCGGTCAAAAGTGAAACTGGACTGTGTTTTCCCAATCAGTACCTGGGAATATTTTTCTTAACAAGACAACATTATTCATCATATTGGATTGTGATTATAGTTTAACACTCTGTACCTCACTTCTTATTGAAGTCCCCTTTTTCAGTATTCTGATTTTCTCCAAAATGAATGAGTGCTGGCCATTGATGCTTAGGACATTCTCTGAAATTTTGGAATTGATTGGATGCAGTGTTCAAAAGTTACACTTCATAAACATACCTATACAAATAGAGAAATGCTGTTGAGAGGAGTGTAAGGCCTCACAAGCTTGGCCAACAAACACATTTATTTATCTATCCTGAAAGATATTAAAAAGAAAAATCTCAAAATGCTTGCCTAACATTTCTCCTGTGACAAATATATGGAGCCATAACTTACAAGCAAAGATGTATGTTTTCCCGATTGACAAAGCCACGAATGGCAAAATCTTTTAATTATTTTCTGAGATATTTGGCTTCAAAACATACCATTCTTTCCTGAATTGCAGTGTTTAATGCCTCTTAAAGATAGCATTTTAATAATGAAATAACTTTCCAGAGTATTTGTTTGAAAAGTGATCAGTTGACCCTGATTTTTTTTTTTCTTGTTTGTTTTAGGTGTCTCATGGTTCTGGATGACATTTGGGATTCATGGGTATTAAAAGCTTTTGATAATCAGTGTCAAGTTCTTATTACTAGTAGGGATAGGAGTGTGACAGACTCGGTGACTGGTAAGGATTGTTTTCTTCCTTGCCTAGGTCTTGATATTATGTATATATGTTTTTAAAACTAATGAATTTTTATTTAAATGTTTGCGTTCCTTTTGAAAGGGTACTGCTTTCTTCTCCTTCACCTCGGTTATAAAAATGATTCCTCAGGTATGCTCTACCTCTCTCAGGTGCAGGTAACTTAAGTAATAGGGAATCTAAGGGACACAAGGTAAAGTTGCTGCCTGCTACACTCCAATTCCATAAGTATATGCATAGAAAATTCTATGTGCTGTTAACAAAGACCATGAAAACATTTAACAGCCTGTGAAGTAGATTCTGTTGTCTCGTGTGCAAAATAGAAAAGCCTTTTAGAATCCTACCCTTCCTACTTCCTGCCCTCCAATACCCTTATGTTTAGCAATTTTACAGTTTCATAAATACCTGTGGTATGACAAAAAACACACTTGCAAAATCTATACAGTCAGTGATGTTTTACCTAAGCTGCCGAGATCCACCATGTTTCCTTAGTATGTTTTAAATACTAACTTTATTGAGTGGGGAAGGAGATGGCCTGAATACTAAACTATAGCCTAATAATTATCACTGTAACAGTTATTTTGAGTATTATTAAATGTCAGTTTGGTTTTGATAAGTGCAATTTCTGCTCCTTTTCCCACCACTCTTGTGCAAAAGTACTTTAGTATACATACAGAGAAGGAAGAGCCAAGTCTCCAAGCATGTACCTTGTTTAAAGTTTTGTTTTGGAAGTCCTCTAACCTCTTGCACACAAGCTAATTTAAATACTTCACATACATCTTACCAAGTTGTTTTTTTAATAATTTAAATCTCCAGGCAATAAATATGAAATTCCTGTGGAGAGTGGATTAGCACATGACAAAGGACTTGAGATTTTGTCTCTGTTTGTTAATATGAAAATAACAGATCTGCCAGAAGAGGCTGATAGTATTGTAGGGGAATGCAAAGGTATGTAGTTTGCTAGTTTTTATTTTATAATCAGAAATATTTGTAGTTTTTAGTTTCTACTTTATAGAAATAAAGTAAGGGACATACATTCTGTAATACAGTATCATTTTAAATGAACAATGTAAGTTACTGCTGGACCTCTGCTTGTAAGCAAAATGGATGGTTATCTTGGTTTTTGACTATACAGCTTTTTCTACACCTCTTCTCAATCTGTTTAGAGTACATACAGAAAGGAGTATTCAGATGAATTCCCAAAAGTTTCATATCACAAGCACATAGATAAACAGCATATTCTGTTCGCCTGGCCTCCACCCTCCTCAACCTTTGTTGAAGAAACAAGAACCGGACCTGACTTCCCCATCAACAGCTATATTTAACTATTGGATCCTATTGCTTAACCGTTTATCTCCATTTAAGATTTTAACCTTTTTCTTCATGTTTTTCAGGTTCGCCTCTTGTAGTGTCATTGATAGGTGCATTATTACGAGATTTCCCAAATCGTTGGGAATATTACCTCAGACAGCTGCAGAATAAGCAATTTAAAAGAATAAGGAAATCATCATCTTATGATTATGAAGCACTTGATGAAGCCATGTCCATGAGTGTTGAAATGTTAAATGAAAATTTTAAAGACTATTATAAAGATCTTTCTGTCCTTCAAAAGGATGTTAAGGTGCCGACTAAGGTAATAACAGCAAAACTGAGAAGTTTTATAGTTGTTAGTGAGATACAACTCCTCACTTTAAAAGAAAAAAAAACAACTGGTTTTAATCAATGTGTATGACCTAATGAAAAGAATTTATCACCATGGTGATTTAAAAAAAAAAAACTGCAGCAGACTAGCTCCATCATCATATAATAGCATCTTAGTTTGATATTTAACAAAAGAGCTGTTGAAATAATATAATACCTCGCTCTTGTATAGCTCTCTTAATCAGACTTTAATTGATTTAGCCAAAAGTTGAAAAAGCATATCAAAAGTGGTTAGCAGTTGAGATAGGTTGAGTAAGTAAGCATGATCGCTTTGGTCAGAACATGCAGATGAATGAAGGCAGACACGGGTGAATTAAGTAGCAGGCTGCCATTTGATTAATTTAGCACTCCTTCCCAGTGGGTTACGTGCCTCATCTATCTCTCTCTCGTACCAGGTATTTCACTGGGCCCAGAGAGGGGTTGTATAGCTCCCCACATATGACCAATAACTTGAGACAGACTCTCCTCAGTTCACTTCTGATTCCTCTTGCCCTGCCCATATAAGGGGGTACTGAAGTGGTATCTAGATCTTTGAAGAGTTCTGGTCTCCCCTTTTCCTTAAGCAAAGTTCACAAGCAAAATCCTGGGTGTAGTTTAAGAATATAAGAATGGCCATACTGGGTCAGACCAAAGGTCCATCTAGCCCAGTATCCTGTCTTCCGACAGTGGCCAATGCCAGGTGCCCCAGAGTGAATGAACTGAATAGGTAATCATCAAGTGATTCATCCCGTTGCCCATTCCCAGCTTCTGGTAAACAGGCTAGGGACACCATCCCTGCCTATTCTAGCTAATAGCCATTGATGGACCTATCCTCCATGAACTTATCTAGGTTTTTTTTTTTTTTTTTTTTGACCCTGTTATAGTCTTGGCCTTCACAACAGCCTCTGGCAAAGAGTTCCACAGATTGATTGTGCGTTGTGGGAAAAAATACTTCCTTTTGTTTTTGTTTTAAACCTGCTGCCTATTAATTTCATTTGGTGACCACTAGTTCTTGTGTTGTGAGAAGGAGTAATAACACTTCCTTATTTACTTTCTCCACACCCATCATGATTTTTATAGATCTCTATCATATCGCCCCTTAGTTGTCTCTCTTCCAAGCTGAAAAGTCCCACTCTTATTAATCTCTCCTCATACGGAAGCCATTCCATACCCTTAATCATTTTTGTTGCCCTTTTCTGAACCTTTTCCAATTCCAATAAATCTTTTTTGAGATGGGGCAACCATATCTGCACGCAGTATTCAAGATGTGGGTGTACCATGGATTTATATAGAGGCAATATGATATTTTCTGTTTTATTTTCTATCCCTTTCTTAATGATTCCCAACATTCTGTTAGCTTTTTTGACTGCCGCTGCATATTGAGTGGATGTTTTCAGAGAACTATCCACAATGACTCCTAAGATCTCTTTCTTGAGTGGTAACAGCCAATTTAGACTCCATCATTTTATATGTATAGTTGGGATTATGTTTTCCAATGTGCATTACTTTGCATTTATCAGCATTGAATTTCAACTGCCCTTTTGTTGCCCAGTCACCCAGTTTTGTGACATCCTTTTGTAGCTCTTCGCAGTCTGCTTGGGACTTCACTATCTTGAGTAGTTTTGTCTGCAAATTTTGCCACCTCACTGTTTATCCCTTTTTCCAGATCATTTATGAATATGTTGACTAGGACTGGTCCCAGTACAGACCCCTGGGGAGTCCCAGTACAGACTTACAGATTTACCTCTGCAATGTGGCCCATTAGCCTTTATTTGTGCTGGCCATCAGTTGCAAATTGTAACAAAATAACATTACTATAAATTCCTCATTAAACTTCCACATCCTATTCCTTTTATCTTGCCTCCGTGATATTACAAGGAAGGTGAAATAACTCTCTGTGCCTCTGCCAGTTGGCCCAATGGGAAAAATTCTTTCCTGATCCTAATACTGGCAGTCAGATTTGTAGCATTCTAAAAACAGCTCCTATACTACAACTATGAGAAGGGAGGATGGGGCAGGCAAAGGGGACAAAAGGCCCTGAAAGCACAGGAAGAAATTTAAATTATTGGGAGAAGAGGACAAGCGTTGGGACAATCAGTTCCTTTATCTACCCCAGCTGGCCAATGAGAGCCTGAGAGCCAAGGGTGAAGGAGGTGCCTAGCCTGAATATGCATGCTCTCTCCCTTGTGGGCTGTCTACCCACTCCCAATCTTCCTCCCCTGGCACAAACTCCTCCAAAAACCCCAAGCAGTGTTTGTTAATGGTAGCCTGTGCTGCTACCTATCACGGCTTTTGATGAATACCATATATTTTCACTTATCTTAACGTTGTCTTCAAATGCATTGATTACCTCCCTGTGCAGCTTGCGTCTTAAAGGAGACTACTAAACCAGGTTGACTTCTATTTCAAAACTGCATAGGTATGGTAAGATTATTAAATGAAATTGGTTACTAATGGCATATGGCTTCTACTAAAAATATACACTATTGACTTTGTGTGTAAAAATAATAAACAAAATCAATTAAAGTAATTATTATTTAAAACTTGTGTTCCCTACTCTTAGAAAATGAATTAGATTGTTATTAAATGAAAATATATTGTACTTGTATGGCCTTTCTTATGTCTGATACACTACCCAAAGTGCTAGGTTGTTTTATTAAGATAGTTGGCATTCATAGGAAACGATTTAGATGCAGTTCAACTGAATGTTTTCCATCCCCTTTCAGAACTTCAAGACTCTTTACACTTACTGAGAAGCTGTAAGACAGAGTCCGATGGTCTCAGAAAGGATTAGACTAAGAATGTTGGTTCTTAGGGCATGTTTCCAAATGAAACACTTTCAGAGATCTGTGGCTATATAGGTGTGCATCATGCAAGAAGTGAGAGAGGCAGGATTTGGGGGAGACTTATTTTGATTGTACCTTGATAAAAAGTATTTCTTTACTTTAGAAGCAAAGGTTAACTTCTTGGTTTGTGTCATTCTAATATTTGCAAGATATAAGTAATAAAAAATAAATCCACTATTACAGGTAAAAAGTCCTCCTTAAATAATCCTACCCTTTTCCAACCAACAAATTAAGTAAACTAATACAAGCCTTACTCCCCTCTCCCAAAAATGAAAACCTATTGTTATTTTTTCTCAGAAACTCATATCTAGAGTGTGTCCTTACCATGTTTGTCATTTTTTCCCCTGTGCATTTTAAATACACTGACTTCTTGCCACCTGGTCCAATAGTAGTCTAAATATTTTTGGACGTCAGACTCCCCTTCCCTTTCCCTCTAGTTATTTTAAGCAAAGATTCTATATGTGCTTGTTTTGGAGGTTGAAATCCCTCCTCAAGAACTTCAGGCATTTCTTGGTAATATTTAGTGCTAATAAAACGCCTAAATCTTGCATTTTTATGTAAACCTAGATTGATCTGTAACCTAGTTTGGTATGAAAAGTTAACTTTACTGACCTCATTGTTTTGTCTGTTGTGTAGGAAGTTTTATGCATTAATTAATGTGTTCTTTGTTGTCAAAGAAATAAGTAATTTTGTGACCTCTTGTAATGTTGGGGTAGTCATATTGCTTCCTTAGTCCTACCCCTTTTATGTTTTAAAATGTTTTTTTTAGGTGCTTTGTATTCTTTGGGATATGGAGACTGAAGAAGTGGAAGATATACTGCAAGAATTTGTTAATAAATCTCTCTTATTTTGTGATCGTAATGGGAAGTCATTCCATTATTATTTGCATGATCTTCAACTTGACTTTCTCACAGAGAAGAATTGCGATCAGCTTCAGGTACAGTAACCACAACTCTAGTTTATACTTACTCTTTAACATTGGTCAGCCTAGTGCAGGGTTAGGCAACCTATGGCACGCATGCCGAAGGCGGCACACAAGCTGATTTTCAGTGACACTCACACTGCCCGGGTCCTGGTCACCGGTCCGGGGTGCTCTGCATTTTAATTTAATTTTAAATAAAGCTGCTTAAACATTTTAAAAATCTTATTTACTTTACATACAATAGTTTAGTTATATATTATAGATTTATAGAAAGAGACCTTCTAAAAGCGTTAAAATGTATTACTGGCACCCGAAACCTTAAATCAGAATGAATAAATGAAGACTCGGCATATCACTTCGGAAACATTGCCGACCCCTGGCCTAGTGTGTTAGATACATTTCTGTAACAGAAAATAGCCATGGTCTAAAATCATTCCTATGTTATAGAATGTTAACCAACCATTTTTGTAAAGATAGATTCTAAATACAGTGAACTTTAACTATGCCTATTAAATTAATTAAACCGTTTTTTCCCCCCTACCTCCCAGTCATTCATCATTTCTGACTATTTTGATACTGAGTAATTTGAAAACATTGAGCTGGGCTGACAGTGGGCATGTTTGGAGTTATGAGATTCTTTCAAATACATTTCTTCTCTTGTTTCTCTGGCTATAACCCATTGCTAGTAAAAGATGATGCAATAGCCACATCACTACATGATATCAAGAAGTATCAAGATGACACTAGAATTGGAATTACCACTTCTATTTTGGTCTATTTTAAATGTAGAAAATAGAAAAGTGTGTGCATATTGGTGGTCTCTTGAATGAAACCTAGGGAAGGAATGAGATAGTGATTGCAAATAGTCTGTTTTTCTCAGTTTCTCTCCCCGTCACCTTCTAGCTCACACTCATTTAGCAAAACTAACAATGAGGAAAGAAAGCAAAAGAACAAGATCAACAACGAGTTACTTATGCAAGTTACAAGGGCTTTACAACTCAAGGCTAACTACAAGCATAAAGTCTTTTAAATTTAGATCTTAAAAAATAGTTTCCCATATTTCACTTCCAGTTTATTTCCATAATTGGAGCATAATATTTCCAAATTCATATCTTGGACATACCAAATGGTCAGCACATTCAAGCTCCGTGGATGACTTGGAGAATAAAGTTAAAAGTAGGTCAGGCAAAGGCTGAACTATTAATTTTGGTTCTATAAACCCACAGTAGTACTTAAAATAGATTAGCGTTATTTTCTGGCAGCTAATGATGAGAGAGGGTGTAACAGGGCATCGTCCTGCTCCTGTCTCTTTTCTAGCCAAGAACTGCTTGGAAATCTTCTTTTTTTCTCGATCACCTTTTGTAATTTATTTACAGTGTCCTTTCCCACCACCTTTACAACTTGTGAAGCTCAGAATTTACAATAGCATATACTTGGCAACAGCTCACTCAGCCCAGGATGGGGGAGACAGAATGCATCTTCCCTCTGAGTGATCTCTCCTGGCTCTGCCTCTGAAAAGCCTTCCAGTCTCTCTCCCTCCCTGAGCATCCTTCTTGTGCTTTTTCTACTTTCTGGGTAGTGGGTTAATTAGTCTTGTTGCTCTCTCCTGCCCATCCACAATCTATCAATTTACAGCTTTTCCCCTGGAGGCTTACTCTAGGGTGATTTAATTGGTGATCCAGTGATCGGAGTGCTGGTGTAACTACTGTTGCCCAGCACTCTTTCACAGAGGGATAACTAGCTTCAAGAAGAATTTGAGCTTAGCTATTTAATAATGCATCCTCTGAGGCCTGAAATTAATTATAAACTGAGTTTTTACAGGTACAGATTATGAAAGCCTTTTATTGTCTCGCTTTTTCTAGGTTTGACTGCAGGTGGTCCTGGAGCGGGACATACATGAAATCCTCCTCCTAGTCCCACCAAAAATCATCTCGCATCTAGGGATGCCATAGTTTCACTACTGAATGAATAGTGAGCGAGCCTAGTACTTGGAGGGCATAGAATTTAGGGTGGGATTTTCAGAAAAAAACCTAGGTGACTTCAAAGTATAGGTCCCATGATTCTCTTGAAACTCCCACCCTAAATTTTCCAGGAACTCAGAAGATAAAAGTAGCTAAAAGTGATCTTTTCAAAAGCAAGAAAGAATCTTCATAAATTCAAGACCCTTTCTCTCCCTGAAGACAAAATATCTTTCTCCTACCTCCATAAAGTAATATTTTATATGCAATGCAAAAAAGGTAAATGCTCACAATAGTCATGTACTGCACTACAAAAGCAAATAGATGACTAGTTTGTGCATATAGAATGTGAGCTCCTACGGTCATAGAATGATTTTATTTTGTAAAGTGCTTTATACATTTACAATGTTTGACAAATATGGTGTGATGTTCCCAGAACTTTGGGATTTCCTTTAGTGAAAATATGGTCCTGACCTAGATATGGGAGTACCTTAACGATACTGTGGAAGAATTTTGCAGGAGAAAAATTAACCTTTCAGATTGTGCATTTAGTGAACTTACATGCTTATTTCACTTTTTATAGAGATGGTAATTAAAATTTTGAGTTCATTCATTCAATAAAATATTTTAAAACCAAAAACGAATAGGAATATTTTAGCCTAGGATTTGATATAGTATTAATTGAAAATTTTGTTGCTGTTCATTGTTGCAGGAGCTGCATAAAAAGATAGTAAATCAGTACAAGAAACATTATAAACTACATATACCTACTCCAGCTCAAGAGGACTGTATGTACTGGTATAACTTCCTAGCATACCACATGGCTAGTGCCAACATGCAGAATGTAAGTTCAGACTCACGTACTTTCTCTCTCCTTTCTCCCACAACCATGTATTCTCTCCCTACATAACTATTTCCTACAAAAGTCTCTTCCTCAATATTGCAAACTCCTGTGATTTCATTGCAAGTCTTTTAATATTTGGTGTGGTGTTGATTGATTTTTGTTGGCTTTTGTTGTTGTCATTGTGTTTTGTTTTGTTCTACAAAAACCAAGCCCCAGCTCTTAGAATCAGGTGGTTACGCCAAAATCTTTGTTCATTTCAAAACTTTCTAGCTTTCTCATAATTGCAGAGAAAAGCTTAATAACATGAACGTTAAAGGCTCAGAAATCAAGGAAAATGAAAAGAACCCCGACTTTTTATTATTTTAAAAGTTCATGATTTTTGGGAGGCTAATGTGACAGGGGATAGTATCGTGGACAAACTTTAAGTTAAATCTCATTGAATTAATGTTAATTGTATTAAAAATGCAGGTGTTTGTATTGTTGTGAGATTATATGCAACTTCTCTAGAAGGAGGGGGTATGCTAATGTAATTCCTTTGGTTATCATCACTTTGAAGCCACCCACTGGAGAGGTTTGAAAATACTAGTTCAAACTGGATTCTCCAGGGAACCACAGACAAAGAAAGAATTTTTCGATAAAATAGCCTAGTTTCAAACAGACTCAGGGCCGCCTTCTTGATCCAGCAAACGGACAGGACCTCTGGTCCACCAGAGGACCCCTAATCCTTAGGGAAGGATTGGAAGGACTTGGCCTACTGGCTGGGTCTGTTATGAACTTGTGATCACAGAAGAAACCCCTTTGTGGGTTTTAAGGACTAATCACCTGACAGAGCCCATGTTGGAGTTGGGGTGATCTCTGGTAAGCTTATTAGCATGCGTGTAGTTTCGCTTATGGTTTTTCATGTTTTTTCTGTACTTACTGCCTTTGCCCCAGGAATAAATAGAAAGAGCTATGTGTTAACTTATAACTCTTGACAATCACTCTCTTATTACTCTCTGAAAAGAAAGTAAGCAAAACTGCTTATGCAGAGTCCCTTTCTGAGAATAATACAATAAAGGCAGAGAACTGTGCAGCCTGGAAATACCCTGGTCAGAAGGGAGAGAGATGCAGGTCTCCACCCAAGAGAGGCAACAGCTGGGGAGCTGGAAGCCAGAGAATGCATGCCCCTTGATGGATCACTGAGGTGAAATACAGGTGCAGTTGTCCTGAACTGGAACACCTACCTTGTGATTTTTAAATACTTTGGATTTGCCATACTGCTTCTTTCTTACATTACAAGTAGCTTGTTTTGGGTAGGGGGAAATCCTTAGTTAATCTAAACTATTTCCCCTCCCTATCTCATCAGATTTAATTTTTGCTCTCACCATAATTTTGTTATATGTTGTATGTGAGCCATTCTGTGGATGTGGAGTTGAGGGATGTCTACATAGATGCCTTCATCTATCTATCTATCTTATTGGGTTTTATTTTCTGTTAACACTGGTCAAAAAGAGAAATGTTATCGTTTAATTTTTTCTTCCTATTTGTATTTTTTTCAAAATATGAAAAATTTCAGTTAGCTCTATAATTGGATCAAAGATGGAAGGGGACGCTTTCTGAAAACTACATCAGCTTCTCCCATTTTTTGTTTTTGAATTTTGAACTTTTATCAGTTTCAAAATTAGAAGTGTTTCTATCAGGTTTTATGTTTCTAATTATTTTTATTATATAAGAAAGAGATAATTTGTTTGCAGGGTCCTTATTCGTGTTGTATCCTTTTGAAACTCTATTTGTGCTAAAGCCAAGAAAAAAAAAAAAAGAAAGAAAGAAAAGAGAACTTGTTTTTTTTTTTTTTTTGGTAAATTTTGAAGCATAGGATTGTCTTTCATTTCTACAGCACTTAGCAGACTGGTGCTACCAGAAATTAACAAAAACAATCTGGTAGGGTAAATTGGGGACAGTTGGAAGAAGATTAGTAAGAGATTGAATCTGAAAAAAGTAACAGCTGGTCAGCCATATGTAATTTACATAAAATATAATTTTCATAACTTTTTTATTTTTTGTAATGAATGGTGCTAATGGAACATTTCTTTAATATATTAAAGATCTCTTACTTGTTGGCTAGGACACATTCAAAACAAATGTCCTGTGTCCATATCTGGGATACAAGGCATTACAATTCTTCAAAGAAGTGGTTAGGGTTTTCATCTCACTTACTTTATAGAATATTTCCCTTCCACTCCTCCCTCACTATTATAAATATTTCACTGCTTAGAAGTGGCGGTAACACTTGCTACTATAGGAGGGGCATTAAAATCTGTCGACCAGTTTTTCAAGTTATAAACTTTTTCTCTGCTAAAAAAGAGGTAATTAGTTTTATATAGTGTGGTGCTCTTGGGTAATCAGGTTAATGCACAATAGAGGTGATGTTAGAAACAGCTTAATCCTTTTGCTAGACAGAATTTATTCCATCCATTCTGGTTGTTTTATCCTGAAACTGCTTTAAAGTTTGGTAATGGCAGCTTCATGCATAGTAGTTATACTTTTGATTTTTTTTCAGGACTATGAAAGCTTTAAAAAGTCTTCTCTATCAATCTTCGTAGGACATTCTGTTGGATTATATTCTTGTTCTTGACCATTTAACTAAAACTAATATTTGGGAAGTTTATCCTTCCTCTCTTTCCATATGTCACAATACTAAGTAACTTCAGGCTCTGGCTGAGGATCCCTCTTTCAGGATCTTACATAGCTGTCTCTGACTCTCTCTTTAAGTGTTCGTAATTGATGAGGCCTGTTCTTAAATTTTGCCAGTAATAAATTTTAGATTTCATGACTTCTTTTAATATTGATATTTAATATTCTTTTTCCCTTTGATTTCCATCTATTGTCAAACTTTAAGCTTTGAAGCCTTAGAGGGATGTTGATTTTTACTGTACACATTTAAAAAATACTAGACACAGCAATTTATATATAGATAGATAGAAAAAAGTTACTGCGTACATAAATGCGTGTGTTAAACTTATTTTGTTTTCTTACAGGAACTTTGTGCTCTCATGTTTTCTCTAGACTGGATAAAAGCAAAAACAGAGTTGGTAGGGCCTGCCCATTTGATTCATGAATATGTAGAATATAGCCATATATTGGATCAGAAGGTATGTTACTTTAAGATAAATGACTAATAGTCTCTAACCATACCTTGTTTTTCTGTTTGATTTCAGGTTATTAAAAATAATCGGTTAGAGGCCAAAGGAAAGAGTGGTGAACTATGGAGTTGCCTTACAGTAAAGCCTGTAGTTTGGGGAAGAAAAAATAGATTCTTGGACATTAATATATAGATGAATAACAGACCATATAGTCATATATTAACTAAAAATAGAGCATGTATATATGTGAAGACTGAAAATAAATAATAATTTATGTAGAGTTGTAAAAATGTTGAATAATTATAATTAGTAAGAAGTAACACTGTGGTAGGGTTCCTGTAGTCCCCACATCCCCCACAGATTCTGTCACCCTTACTCTGTGAAATAACTGGTTGACTTTAAGAGAGCTGCTTTGGGATTAAGGGACTACTCAGTGTGAGTAAAAGTGATGGTATCTGGCCCATTATTTTGGGGGAATCAGTGTAATACATAGTGACAGGTTTCAGAGTAGCAGCCGTGTTAGTCTGTATCCGCAAAAAGAAGAACAGGAGTACTTGTGGCACCTTGGAGACTAACAAATTTATTAGAGCATAAGCTTTCGTGGACTACAGCCCACTTCCGAAGAAGTGGGCTGTAGTCCACGAAAGCTTATGCTCTAATAAATTTGTTAGTCTCCAAGGTGCCACAAGTACTCCTGTTCTTCTTTTTGCGGATACATAGGTTACTTCCAAATATTCCATTTTATTAAATCTGTTTGCTCCAGGACTAAATATAAACTGCACTTATGAAAGATTAGAATTATTATGCAAGATGCAAAAATATGAATAATATATGTTTGAAAAATGTCTATGTCCAGTTCTGGCTATATTATCAAACATACCTGTTTTGTTCACAGGATAGCATAGTACGTGAAAACTTTCAGGAATTTCTGTCTTTAAATGGACATCTTCTTGGAAGGCAGCCGTTCCCTAACATCATCCAGTTAGGGCTTTGTCAACCAGAGACTTCAGAAGTGTATCAACAAGCCAAACTGCAAGCTCAGCAAGAACTTGTTAAAGGAGCATTTTACCTGGAATGGATGTAAGTAGTTGCAAACCATCTTGATACACTGGTTTCTTGCATACAGGGAAACTAAACAACTCTTCTGAAAACTATTTTCTATGTAAAATTAATCCACAAACATTTTTAGAGAGCATTATCATTTTTATAAGAAAAAGAAATGCAACTATTTGAGGAATTGTAAATCTAAAAATTATTTCAAAACGGCGAAAAAGATAATATGGCAGATTAATTCAATTGGGGTAGGTGGTCATTGTTGTTTTTTACTTCTATACCTAAACTGTACACTGCCAAGTTTGGTTCTTAATGCTGAAAAGAGTAATTCATGTAGGTATAGAAAGAAATGATAAGAAAATAGGTAGATACAGATTAGGGTGACCAGATGTCCCGATTTTATAGGGACGGTCCCAATTTTTGGGTCTTTTTCTTATATAGGCTCCTCTTACCCGCCACCCCTGTCCCGATTTTTGCTGTCTGGTCACCCTAATACAGATATATATATATATATATATATATATATATATATATATATATATATATATATATATAAAAAATAAAATAAAAAAATGGTCTTGGTAAGGAAGCTAGGATTTCCTCACCTGTAGAAGACATACATGGGAGGGATTGCAAATGCTTTGGAAGATGGGATTAAAATTCAAAAAGATCTGGACAAACTGGAGAAATGGTCTAAGTATATAGGCTGACATTCAATAAGGACAAATGCAAAGTACTCCACTTAGGAAGGAACATTCAGTTGCACACATACAAAATGGGAAATGATTGCCTAGGAAGGAGTACTGTGCAAAGGGATCTGAGGGTTATAGTGGATCACAAGCTAAATGAGAATCAACAGTGTAACACTTGCAAAAAAAGTGAATGTCATTCTGGTTTGTATTAGCAGGAGTGTTGTAAGCAAGACACGAGAAGTAATTCTTCCACTCTATTCAGCGCTAAGATCTCAACTGGAGTATATTGTCCAGTTCTGACTGCCATATTTCAGTAAAGATATGGACAAATTGGAACAAGTCCAGAGGAGAGCAACAAAAATGATTAAAGGTCTATAAAACATGACCTATGAGGAAAAATTGAAAAAATTGGATTTTTTTAATCTGGAAGACTTGGGGGGGGAGGGGGGGAGAGAGGACATAACTGTTTTCAAGTTCATAAGAGGTTGTTACAAGGAGGAGGGAGAAAAATTGTTCTTCTTAACCTTTGAGGATAGGACAAGAAGCAATGGGCTTAAATTGCAGCAGGGGAGGCTTAGGTTGAACATTAGGAAAAACTTCCTAACTGTCAGGGTAGTTAAGGACTGGAACAAATTGCTTAGGGACGGTGTGGAATATCAGTCATTGGAGATTTTTAAGAACAAGTTAGACAAACACCTGTCAGGAATGGTCTTGTTATTACTTAATCCTGCCTTGAGTGCAGGGGACTGGACTAACTGACCTATTGAGGTCCCTTCCAGTCCTGCACTTCTGTGGTTCTGTACTTGTCCTAAATATGCTTTTGGAAGGAAAGTGCACTACTAGTGAGCAACAAGTTAGCACGTAGGTGATTGTTAACTCTTCATACAAAAATTATCCCACTTTTGGACGATCAGATCGTATAGCTATCTGAGCCCTTATAGTGCATGTGAAAGGTTGCAATATGTGTTACTCTTATGCCCTGAAATCTGGAAGACAAAAATGAAAGGTATTAAAGTGTTCTGCAAAACATAGATGTACAGGCATTTTTTGTGTGGATTAGATTGAAAGAAGAAACCTCACGTATTAGTATTTTTCTTGAATCATTGACTATTATTTCTGTGTTCTAGAAATAAAAAATCCATGAAGAACCTCTCCCGTTTGGTTGTCCGTCCCCATACAGATGCAGTTTATCATGCCTGCTTTTCCAAGGATGGACAGAGAATAGCTTCTTGTGGCGCTGATAAAACCTTACAGGTAAAATACATAAATGTAAGCAAAACTAAAATATGTAAGACAATCCAGACAAAATAGTACTTAGTTTTTTCTATTTTTGTTTTACTATACAAGGATGCCAAGAAACTAGAGAACTTCAGAGGGAAATAATTCAAAAAGATATAGACAACGGTGCCTAAGTTATTTTAACTGTATAACGTATATTGAGTCATCTTTTTATTCAGAAGGATACAGGATTATATGGTTCAAGGGTTTTTATCCCCTAAATGCATCTATAGTCAGTGTAATATAGAGCTGTCTATATGAGATTGTTTGTTTTTCTTTAAGTACACCCCTGGATCATGTTGCCTAAGGGCACATCTGCAATATAGCGTCTGTAGCAGCAGAGTTATGGTGCTGCAGCTGTGTTTCTGTAGTAAAGATGCTTCCACCATCAAAGGACAGAATTTTTCCATTGATGTAGTTAATCCACCTCTCCGAGAGGCAGTAGGTAGGCTGATAGAAAGAATTCTTCCATCAACCTAGCCATGGCTACACAGAGGGTTAGGTCCACCTAACTATGCTGGCCAGGGGATTCAATTTTTCACAGCCCTGAGTGACATAGTGGTGGAAGTATTAATAATATCAATTGTTACTATTAATGTGAGACCACCAGACACTAATGTAACCATAAATTCCTTTAAGTTCAAAGGTCATGTGGTATTTTATACAATTGCGCTAAACATGGCTGACAGCCTAAAAATAAGCCATCACTGTATCCAACACATTAACAAAGTATTCATAAGCATGTGGTCAGTATGCTGACAAATAGGCCAGACCTAGGGAAAACCATCTCATCCTGGTGCGCTCCCGCATGATCAGGCATAGTCTGACAGAGAATCTTAAAATTAATAACCTCTTTGTTTTTTATTCCCTTCAACAAACAGATGATGTCATAGCCAATTACCTCTTTAGCTAACACCTAATTTGATACCGTTGATTTTAATTTTCAATTTTAATCCAGATGAGATTTACAATCTTTTTTTCCTCCTTATCTCTTCCTCTTCTTCCTGCTGACCAACAGCTTTTTTGTTGCACCTGGGTTCAGATAGGCTTTATTGTTAAGATAATACTGCTATGTGGAGTGGGAAGGTCCATGTTGGCTCCTTTAAAGACACATTCTCTTTGTCTTCAGTCACCCCTATTGGTCAGAGGCCTTCTTTTTAGAAACTCTTTCATCTCATTAATTATTTTTTGAACCAGACATCCTCTCTACTCCATTCATTTTGGCCTTATAACTCATTGTTTTCAAGGTCTTCCTTCTACTTGCTAGTCAGGGCCTTTCTTTACAGCACACATTTTCTTAACCAAACTTAAGCTAAATCTAATCCTTTAATTTCGTATTTATTCTACACATAGCTATGTTGTTCAAATTTTTAAGTGTCAACTAGGCCTAAGTTAACCTCACACAAAAATGCTTTGCCTATTAATGTAGAACAAATGATACTGTAATTCACCTTAACCTTCCTAAAAACGGAAAATTAGTTTGCCAATGCTGGAGGAACCCTGTACTGGTTAGTACCAGTTATCCATATGGAAATTGTAAAACGATATGTAGAGCGGGGTAGGCAACCTCTGGCACGCGTGCAGAAGGCGGCACGCGAGCTGATTTTCAGTGGCACTCACACTGCCTGGGTCCTGGCCACTGGTCCGCGGGGCTCTGCATTTTAATTTAATTTTAAATGAAGCATCTTAAACATTTTTAAAACCTTATTTACTTTACATACAACAATAATTTAGTTATATATTATAGACTTATAGAAAGAGACCTTCTAAAAACATTAAAATGTATTACTGGCACGTGAAACCTTAAATTAGAATGAATAAATGACAATTCGGCATACCACTTCTGAAAGGTTGCCGTCCCCTGATGTAGACATTTAAACTGGTCTCACCGCTTTTGCATAAAATATTTTATCAACCCAATGTTAGTGGAGGGGTGGTGGTGGAATGAGCTCCAGAAATGAGAGATGGGAATAGAGTGAAAATTGAGACATAAGGGGAGGTCTTTGCAATCAGAAGCTGGGTGAGGGGAACTTCCAAAAAGGAAAACAGAGGAGAGATGACTGATGCTAATTTATCAGTAGTCTGCCTAGAGGGAGCCTGCCAGCTCTCTGAAATGCTAGCAGTCAGTCACCCAGTACCCCAGAAAGGTGTACATATTCCAGACAGCCAAAGTAAGTGTAATGAGTAACTTTTTTGCAAACTTTCTGTATCATTTTGGATGCTTACTAAGTTGAATATTCATCTTAATTACAAGTGTGTTTTTTAGTTTCTGGTTATACACTGTTAATGTAGATATTTCCTGTACTGTATATTGCTGTTTTTATTTGCTGGCTGCTACTACAAAATCCTGATGACATCCTGTTCAGAAAATACCTTGTGTATGTACTGTTTGTTTTGCTTTGTTAATGGCATTATGCTGTGCTTCTGTAGTTAATGGCTTTATTAGTGAAAGAGTACACATTTCTCTTTAAAAAATATCAGTCAAAACAGAAGGGACCACTAGATTACCCAGCACTCTCACACTAAACCCAACAATGGAAATCAGACCCACAGGAGACTAGACTGTTTGCCACAGAAAGAGAATAGGAGGGATCAAGGTACACCAGTGTTTGAGGCCCCGGCAATGGTAGGGAAATGATTAAGTGAGAAATACTCAGATAATACTGGCAAGTGACTTGTAATCACATGCTGCAGAGGAAGGTGAAAATTCCCCACAGTCACTGGCAATCTGATTTGGGAGAAAATTCCTTCCTGACCCCACAAATGGTGATCAGTTAGACCCTGGGCATATGAGCAAGAACCAGCCATCCAAGCTCCTGAGAGAGTGTGTTTGTTTGGTGCCACCTCAGAGACCTGGCCCACCCTGCTCTGTGCCCCATTTCTAGTTGTGGCCATCCCTGATACATTTAGAGGAAGCAGATAAAAAAGCTTCCCGGAATACATTAGGGGGAGGGGAGAATCCCCTTGCAGGCGGCTGGTTAAAACCCTGAAGCATTAACTTTTAGGAATATGAGACATAAACTGAAAGTGAGCTCCAGGACTGTTGACCCCTGCCCCCCACCATCATAAGGAAAACCACCATATAGTTGCACTTATAAATTTATCCAGCTCTCTTGTAAAACTAATGAAGTTGTTTTCCCTCCACAACTTCTATTGGGAGGCTGTTCCAGAACCTGACTGCTCTTATGGTTAGAAACCCTCTTATTTTCCAGCCTGAACTTCTGCATGGCCAGCATATACCCATATGTTCTTGTGCCAAAATTGTTCTCTAGCTTAAACTGGTATTTACCCCCCTAATGTATTTATAGAGAGCGATCATATCCCCTCTCAGCCAAGCTCTTCCAGTCTTCTATCATCCTTCTCTGCACCTGTTCCAGTTTAAATTAATCTCTTCTGGTCTCTGGATCTGGTCTGGTCACAGGCCTATTGTTTCTTCTGAGTGGAGTCCTACATCACATAGACCTGTCTCTTCTTGGTTTTGGTATGAATCTGTTTTATGTTCTCTCTCAGCTGTCTGTGCATCTTCTTTATTTTTCCTTAGGTTCCAGTCCCTGGCTATCTCATTCCTCTGTTCAGCATCTTTTGCCTGTTTCTTGTCCTTGTCCCCCAGTGTAGTGGAGGGAAAATATAGCTGTGTATGGAATGAAATAGCCTTTGAAAGGGAACTTGCCTAAATTTTGCTGATAATTATTCTATTCCTTGTTAAATAATTCTATTGAAAAGGTTTTTTTAAAAATTGGAAATACACTACTATTCAGGTACCCTCCACCACAACCAATACCTAAAGATCTTGTCTGAAACCAAAATATGATGGTCCTTAGATTTGGGAAATCCAAATTTTCAGAATTTATTACAAATTCTGATTTCCTGGCACTTTAAACATAATATTCATGATTAGATTATTTTTTAAAATCTGTTTCATTACCATTCTTATTCCCTTTCAACTCAATAAGAAAGCGAAAACATAGAAAAACCAAATATAAATTACCTTGGACCTGCTTCAGTTGGCATCTCAAGATTCACTTGAACAATTTTTTGTTGAGGCTCAATAGCTATGAGTAGGGAAGTTTAGTCTAGATTAAGCAAGGGTTCTGCATTATCATAAAAGTAAATATAAGAATGTTTGGCAAGATGATGGAAGTATATGGTTTCTTTTTCTCCCTACTTCTTCCCATTCTGAATCAGGGAAACTCAGGAATGAAAGATTTTGTTGTAGCGTCTTTCTCAATAAGACTTTGAAGTGTCTTCCCTTCTTCCTCAAAATCATTTGTTACTAGAAAAAGTCCTTAATATACCAAGTAATCTGATTCTCGTGATCTATAGACTTAGAATTCCTCATGTTAATGTAGACTCCAGGAAACAGTTATCTACATGGAGGATAAAAGGAAAAATATTAATATATATAAAATATTTTTGTCTTTGGGTTTTAAAATTAAAATATGAATACTACCACTTGACAACCAAGTGATTGTGTCCTTTATACATTCAAAATTTTGTACACTAAATAGTGAAGAACCTGAATAGAAACACAGTTGTACCCAAAGATAAATTTATTTTCATATTTTTCTAATTTGTCTGTCACCACACACACAATCTTCCCATCACTGTTTGTTTTTCATCTCAAGCCTAAATTGTAACCTCTGACAATATATTTAAGAATAATTATCACCCTCCCCCAGATTTCACTTTCAGCATTCTTATTGTTCCCGTGATCTCTGATCTGAGCTCCAACTTTGTAAAGAATGGATATTTAAAATTCTGGGCACACATTCTATGAGATTATAAACATTTTCAAGGTAAAAAAAAAATTAGCATGAACTGTTTGGCAATTTTCCCTTTAATATTATAAGGAACTCTTGAAATAAGAAAATTGAGAACATATACTGCATGAGGCATAAAATTGCTATTTTGAAATTAGCTCAGAGTACTGTAGGCATAAGATTTCAGTGTTTGTTATCCTCTGCCTATGTAGGTGTTTAAAGCGAAAAGTGGAGAGAAGCTTTTGGAAATAAAGGCTCATGATGATGAAGTACTTTGTTGCGCTTTCTCTGCAGATGACAGATTTGTAGCAACTTGTTCAGTGGATAAAAAAGTTAAGGTAAGGCAATGGTGGTGAGCACTTTTCCTCTGAGTAGAACAAGTAGTTCTGTTTCTAAACTTGAATCAATTTAAATTGAGCCAATTTTAAGATCTTTTGTTTATGTATACCTTATGTGGAGAACAAGTATTATAGGTACTGTTTTTCAACTTGAAAATATTGTAAAAGACATGCTTTTATTTTAGATGTGCTTAATGTAAAGCGTAGTTTTGTGTAAAGCATAATTTACTATCATAGTCTCTTATAAGAGGATTCTGCAGTCTGGCTGGAGCATAATAATATCTGAGTGTGTGAGAACAGAATCATAACAACATGAGTGACATCAGTATCATAATAGCTTCCTTCATGCTTGTTGCCAGTATTGTTTCACTTGCTTCTGTTTGTCTTGTTTGGTTTTATAGGCTGCTTCTGTATATTTCTTTAATATTGAAGTGGGATCATATATGAAACTCAAATCTTTTACTCAAGAATTTTTTCTAACATCACCTCAGTTTTTCAAATGTTTCAACAAGGTGCAGGCCTGTCCATTTTAGTAATACCCAAAGACTATTTTTGTGGTAAGAGTAAATTGATGTGAAAAGTTACTTCCAAGCATCTTCTTGTGATCACAGTTTTAGTAAAAGCTTATTGTCTGACCACTGTTATTTTTAAAAGCATCCTCTGTTTTCCTCTCTTAGCCACAAATTGTTATTACTTGGATATAACTATTTTTCATTTTTTCATTTTCATTTCACATTTTCCTCATCTTCTTTCAGATATTACTGGGAGAAATACTGTTAAATAGTTACAAACTTATGAGAAAAGTGCATTTAATTTATATGAAATGTTCCAGCATAGTTGTGTAAAAAAAAAAATCCAACAAAAACACACCCTGTTGTTTTTAATAACTGTATAGAATATATTTCAAACAGGTTTTTTTGGTTGTTTGTTTAAATCAATTCTGTTTAGATCTGGAACTCAAGAACAGGTCAGCTTGTACAGGTATACGAAGAACATGGAGAACAGGTCAACTGCTGCCAGTTTAATAACACAAATGATCAACTTCTCTTAGCCACCTGCTCAAATGATACTTACATCAAAGTAAGTGGGAAATGCTGAGATTATTTTTATGCTTCTTACTATTAAAAATGAATTGTTGCAAGTGTACATGCACTTTATAAATACCATAAAACAAGTTCCTTGACTCAAAAAGCTGACTATGTGAGTTATTAGATAAGACAAATATATGACACGACACATGACAACAACTCAGGTAAGGAAGAATATAGTGATAATTCATCAGGAGGTAGGTAGAATTCTTAGAAGTAGATTTTTACAGGGGCTAGCAAGGAAATGGAGTGGCACTTAGCTGAAGAGAACAAGGATGCTGCCTCAGCAGTAGGGGACAGTATGCTAAAAGGTATGAAGATGAGAGTTTGGGAAAAGGCTAATGGAAAAGATTGGGAATGGAGTAGTGATAAGAGCAGAAAGTTTGGAGAAGGAAAGATTATGTATGATCTTCTAATTCAAAATCCTGATCCTTGCCTAGATATTAGAGGGAACAGAACGCTATTGAAGAGACTCAGGGGGGAAGAGGGTTATGCTGAAGTAGCAAGAGAAATAGATGTTTTTAGCAACTGCATTTTGGAATGATTGGGAGCAGTGGGTGGAAGAAGTAAATTGGAAAAATTCAGAAAGGAAAACTGTAGTAATTAAGGCAAAAATGACCAATGCATGGAAGATTATTTTAGCAATTGGGCTGATGGATATTGGGTTGGATTATAAGTACAATAAAAAGAGGAACCAAATGACTTAAGAGACTGGAAATGAGAAGGAGATGGACGAATCAAATGGCATCTGGGTTGCCGAAAATAAGAATTGATAGTAAATTGTAGTTGTTGATGGAGATGAGAGGCAGATGACAAAGATTAGAAGAGGTTTAGTTTTGGAGAGGCTGCACTTGGACATCCTAGAGAATGTGTCTGAGAGGACTCTTGAGAGTTGGGACAGGCTGCAGTGATAGATTTAGATATTTCCTCTATAAAAGTAGTAAAAACCATGGGAATAGATGAGGTGTTAGGATAGTGGCCAAATTTTTCATGTGACTAGTGACTTTGTATGCCTCAATTTTTGAGACACCTTAAAGGGACCTGATTTTTCAAAAAGTGCTCAACACCTACCCACTCATTAAAAATTCAGGCCCCTTTAAGGTATCTCAAAATGGGCACCCAGAATCACCAAGTCACTTTTAAGAAGAGCTGCTAAAGGTAATGCTGAAAGGCCAGTTAGGATGAGAATCGAGAGAGATCATAGATTTAGAGAAATTAGGAGAGTGTGATCAAAAAGTTCAGAAGTTAGCAGACAAAGAAAAATTATAGTGTCCTTTTGATTTAGTTACCAGGTCATTAGTGACCTTGGTGTAAGGGTGGATTCAATGGAGTACATTAATAGGATGTAAGACTATTTGAGGGGATCGGAGAGAGTTTAAGAATTGTTAATAAACTGCTCCTGAACTTGGAAGATAAGAGGAAGATAAGATAAAAGGGAGGTAGTTTGAGAAGCATTGGGATCAAGGCAAACTTTCCATACCCTTCTCTCTCTCTCTCTCGCTCTCTCTCTCTCTCTCCCCCTCCCTCAAGGGCCTTGTCTTCATTAGGGGGAAAAAAGGCATGTTCTTAGTTTGAGTTAGTTAATTCAAGTGAATTAAAAACTTGAGGTAAATCCTAGTGAAGACAGGCAATTTTTAGTTTTCACATGAGTTGGTAGATCAAGGTAAGAAATTTGAAAATCTCAGCCTAAAAGTTCAGGTAACTTAATAAATGAGTATTGCCACTGGCTTCCCTGTGTTGTTGTGAATATGAAGAAAAATCTGAATTAAAGCTTTTCTTCGGTTTTTGAACGTGGATTCCTGGTTTTGGTAGGAAAGTTTTTGATGTTCTTAGCTTTAGATCATTTTTTGGTTAAACAGCAGTTCTGTTGTGTTTACCTTTTATGCAGCTTTGGGATTTGAACAAAAAGCATTGTCGAAATACAATGTTTGGTCACTTAAATTCTGTCAGCCACTGCAGATTTTCACCAGATGACAAATATGTGGCTAGTTGCTCAGCAGATGGAACATTAAAGGTATGCTTTGTAAATAACCAGTCTGTTTTTTTAATGGAAATTTATATTATTGGCTTATAACATACTTTGCATTTTAATACTGCCTTATATTCAAGAACCTTAAAGCCTTTTACAAATGGTAATGAATTAAGCCTAGTATTTTCACTGTGAGGTAGCTGAGTGGCATTCCTATTTTAAAGATGAGAAACCAAGGCTCAGAAGTTAAATGACTCATTAAATGAATAATTCTGTGTCATAGATGGAAATAGAACCCAGGGTGTCTCATTTTTAGTCCTTTATCTTCACCATCCTTCCTGTCATGTAACTTTTTTAATTGAGAGAATAATTTTTGGGATACATTTTTAAATCCTATGTGTATAATAGAAAATTTAGATTGATTAGGAAAGAGATCTGACATAAAAATATATCTTCAATATGATAGGAATGACTAACATTCACTGTATTCTTGAATTTAATGTAATTTTACACAAATGAGCTCAAGCAGAAGTTTGGGGGGGTTTTTTGGTTAGGATAGCTCTTTTCCCAATACTGTAATGTTTTCTTCTTTTAAAAAAGGAGGTATAGTTGCTAATTACAACCTAAAGCTTGTACCTTTTTAGAATCACTGTTCAAAGAAGCTTTTGTCTTGCCATAAGAGAAGCTAAATCAGGAATGTTAAAGAGCTGCTAATGCTGCTGTTAAAAACTGAAAGTTAAAAGTGGTTTAGTTTGTTTTTGGTGAATGGATCAATGAGATCTGGGGACAGAGCTTGAAAAATTTACCAGAATCCTTTTTAGCTGGTGGGTTTAAATATTGTCTAGAGACTGCTTGTCTGTATCCTCCTTAGCTGGGTCCAGGTACAATATCCTGGCCAGAAACCCAGAATTCTCCCTGATTGGAAGTAGTCCCACCATAAAACAGTCCCCATCTTTCATGTCTGCTTTGGCTTGTGGTTATTTGGTGCTCTTCCCAAACCTAGGCAGCTGGGAAGAAGTGAAAGCTTTGTCGCTTGCTTACTTCTTGCCCTTTTCTCCCAGCTGTTAGGGAAAAATTGTTGCTGTTTCTTGTCTTTCTCCCACATCTTTCCTTTTTCTGTTCCACCACTGTGCCAGCTGAGAGGAGACTTAGCTTTTCTCTTGTCTCCAACCCTTGCTGCTGTGATTGGGGCAGGATCCCTTGATGCTTCTGTGCTACTTGTATGCTTCTGTGGGAACAAAGAACAATCACTTTGGATAGCTGCTCAGAGAAAATATACAAAGAAGCCAGCCAGGTGGGCATTGTTAATTCTGTAGCATGCTTCAGAGAAGCAGGACATTTAAAAGCAAAGTACTCACAAAGAATGAGTGCCAGCAAACTATTCCAACATCAACTCATTCAGTGCAAGTTTACATACATAATTCTTTTTAGTATCTGATTTCTGTATACCAGTCCCCCTTGTGCTGAGCTTCTTACACAACGTAAAGTTAAACTTGCCTGCTACAGACAGATCTAATTTGGGTGTCATATAGTCCATCTTGAGAGCAGTTTAATCATGGTCACACTTCAGAATAATAATTTCAGTACAATAAACTACCCTTGAAAAATGTGCTTAGTTTACTAGGACTCCATTTATATCCAGTATGTATTTTTTTGACATGGACAAATATTCATACTAAGAAATTTCAGTCTGTATTTTTGAATTTTTGCATTTACAATGAAGCACTTGGTATGTTGTGACATAAACTTTAGTTTCAATATATTTTCTTCTTTTAAGACTCCAGTGCTGGAGAACTATTTGTTTACCTTCATTTATCATTCATCTTTCTGGCCAGGGAAATTCAAATTCTACATCTTAACTTGTGAATATTCAGCCTGTGATTTCACTTCGTGAGAGCACATAGTAGAAGATGTGAAAGCCACATCTTTTACTGTATCAGAAAAATCAGTCTAATCTGCCTCTTTCTTTTAGTTTATACTGTGCAGCATTGTCTGCTATTTGTGGAATTGTATGCTCAAAAGTGGAGGATCCCTTTTTGCCAGTGCTCTACTTCAGTATAATCAAGGTCAAAGTCACCTATATGTGTACAATAACTCCTCACTTAACGTTGTAATTATGTTCCTGAAAAATGCAACTTTATGCGAAATGATGTTAAGCAAATGCAATTTCCCCATAAGAATTAATGTAAATGGGGGGGTTAGGTTCCAGGGAATTTTTTTTGCCAGACAAAAGACATTTATATACATATACAGTATAAGTTTTAAACAATTTTAAACAAACAGTTTAATATTGTACACAGGAATGAATGATTGTGAAGCATGGTTGAGGTGGTAAGTAAGAGGGTGGAATATTTCCCAGGGAATGCCTTGCTGCTAAATAATGAACTAGCACTTGGCTGAGCCCTCAAGGGTTAATACTCTGTTGTTAATGTAGCCTCACACTCTACAAGGCAGCATGGACTGAGGCAGGAGGGAGGAAACACAATAGATGCAGGGCAGTAGCTGCAAATACTTCCCTGCAAAAACTGAACATGATGATGAGCCCACGCTATCCAGCTGGAGTGCACCACTCCCTCCTCCTGACAGCACATGCAGGGCTGCACAGGTGCTGACTTTCCAAAGTGGAGGGGTTGTGTGCATGAATGAAAGAGAGAGATGTGTATTGCCCCTTTAAGTACGCTGACCTCACTTCAAGTATGTTGCCCTTTTAAGCAGATCAGCCAGTTCAGACAGGAGGCAACAGCTACCAGCAAGCTCCCTCCTTTCTGTCCCTGAGCCCTGTCCCCCTCCTCCGCTTTGTGGAGCGGGGGGGCGAGGGGCAGGAGCAGGGGGACATCCTGATAGCACTCTCGCTCGCCTCCTTTTCCAGCAAGCAGGAAGCTCCCAGGAGCAGCTCCAAGGCAGAGGGCAGGGCAGGAGCAGCATGGCAGTGGGGAGCGGGACACCTGAACTGCTGCTGGGCAGCTGCCAAGCCACATACCTTACAGGGGAACTTAGGAGAGCTGATTGGGGAGGGGGGCTCCCGGCACCCCCTGGTTCTAATCCCCATGAGGAGGGGCTGCTCTTCCAGAGAATCCTGCAAGCGGTGGACACAGCAGGCAGCTGCCAAAGGATGTTAGAAGGGAGCACTGTGCAACTTTAAAGAAGCTTATTCCCTAATAGAGCAGCAATGTAACAACGAAACAACGTTAAGTGAGGAGTTACTGTAACTACTCTGAGGTGGAGAATTATCTGTGTTTATTGTTCTACAGGTAAAGTTAATTTGAGTTCTTGCAAATAAAAATCTCACTTCCGTCACAGGACTTGGGTGACTACTACTGTTATGTTTCAGAGTGCTAGCCATGTTAGTCTGTATCAGCAAAAACGTCAAAAGCAGACTCCAATGAGAAACTGGATGGTGTCCCATTTCAAAAACTAATTTCCCCATACTAATTTCCCCCTACTGTTACTCACACCGTCTTGTCAACTGTTTGAAATGGGCCATCCTCATTACCACTATAAAAATGATTTTTCCTCCCTTGGTATTCTACTAGTAATTGAATTGTCTAATTAGCACTGACCCCCCCCCCCACTTAGTAAGGCAACTCCCATCTTTTCATGTACTGTATATATATACCTGCTACTGTATTTTCCACTGCATCTGATGAAGTGGGTTTCAGCCCATGAAAGCTTATGCCCAAATACATTTGTTAGTCTCTAAGGTGTCACAAGGACTCCTTGTTGTTTTTACTACTGTTATGTTATTACTTAAATTATGTTTAGAATTGTGTGTGCTTTATTTCTATTTTGGGGCTCATTGTTGATGATAAATATTCTCATTTAGACATAAAGGGAAATCTAGGTAAATAATTTTTGTAAAAAAGAAAAAAGTTGCTCCCAAAGTTTGGCTGTGATGTTTATTAAACTACCATTCACTAATAGTTTCTGCTAGTGAGCATCTCGACAAAAGTTGGACAAATGTCTGGTAAAGGAGGGAGTTTGATAGTACATCTGGTTGGTAGAATTTTAGGATAAGGTAGAGGGTTACCATAGGCATTTGTATTTTCTTGGTTTCAAAAAGTCAGTAGTAGCTGGCCTGTAGTTTTACTGTGGCCTCAGTGCTTCCCACTGAAGGGATTGTGTAGATAGTTTTAAAAAATAGATTGATAGGAAAAATGTGTATCTGTTTGCACATTTTATATGTAAGTGTAATATTTGAATATGGAAGTTTTGATGGAAAAATTGCAACTAAGTCCCCGTGGAATGTGTAAAATATGTTTATGTAGACGTTCAGTACAAAGTTTTTCAATTTCCAAACTGGAAATTTCTTCAAAACATTTTAATTTAATACAAAATAGTCTTGTATATAATGACATATATATTAAAATTATGCCTACAGGAAAGTATGTTGTGCTGTTTTTACTTTGTCGTGTGCACATGAAAAACTACAATAAATGTAATCCATAAAAGAAAACATTCTTTCTGTAAGGGATTATAAAATAGTCTTGCATTTTAAACCCAGAAATGTTAGGTTTTTATCTGAAATATGTTTATAATAACTTTGAGGGAAAACTGCTTTGTGCAATTTTAGTATTTAATAGCTAAACATAACCTATAACTAAATGCATTTCATAAGCAACAAAGATTAAAGTGTATTACATTATGTTTCCCCCGTCTCTTTTTGGGGGTGGAGGGCAGGTGAGGTAGGGCATATAAGATCTTTTAATCTTTCCTTAAAAGTCAACATTTCAGACCTGCAATAATTTTGTTGCTCTTTTCTGAACTTCCCCCAATTTTACAACACCTTTATGGTACAGAAATGCCCAGAACTGAATATGCATTCAAGTGCAATCTCAACACAATAGTGTAGAGGGGCTATCTTCTTTTCCCTCTGACCTGTTTGCATACATGAATGTACAGTAACATTCCAGTTGATCTTGAAAATTAAATTTAAAATATTGTATGTGCTTTTTAATAACCAAATCAGTATTGTAATCAGTTAATGCTAATTTCTGTCATTTACACTAATTGATTTTTAAGCCTGATTTTAATATATTTGTTTTTGAAGCTTTGGGAAGTGTGTTCAGCAAATGAACTGAAAACTATTGATATAAAAGACTTCTTCAGAAATGCAGATGAACACCAAGATGATGTGGAAGTGTTAGTGAAGTGTTGCTCCTGGTCAGCAAATTGTGCTACAATAATGGTGGCAGCCAAAAATCGGCTTTTAGTAAGTACTTCATAATATTCAAACTCTTATTTCTTCCTGTGTTCTGTTTTGTTTTACCTTAGTCAAATTAAAAAAAAATACTTTGTTGCCAAAATATGTGTGGGTTTTTTTGGGTACAAATTGTTAGTGGAGGATAGCAGGAACATTTTATAGTATAAGGAGAAAAAAATGTTTGAATTATGCTCGTTCCTACAGTGCAACTGTCCTGGAGATCAAGATTCACTAGTTCTGATATATGGTGGGGAGTAGAGAGGTATGAGGAGCTATGACCAGTTTCTTATTCATATTCTGAGGTAGCACTTAACAAAGTGGGGTCTGAAAAACTAGCTAGGAGCAGACAGTGCAGATGAAGTATAAATTAAGATCTGTATACCTTATAGCAATATATAGCAAGAGTTCAGGGATTTTCCTAAAGGAGGGGCCAACTTACAGAGTTTGGGAAATGCTGTTCTAAGGATTGGTGGTAAGAACTACCCTAATGGCTGGAAGACTTGGAATGAAATATAGTGTACTAGGGAGGGGAAGCAATTCTGACTTCTGATTTTTCAAATTTATAAAACAGCTTATTCAGAAATTGTATGGAGCTTTATAAATTAACCTGAAAGTTAAAACTGCTTGGTGAAAATTGTGTTCTTGGTTAGGACAGTAATCCTCACTAAAGCCATTGGTATTGTTCAGATATAATCTATGGCAGTATATGGCCAACAGTATTCCGCTAATATTTGAGAAAAGTGGAATAATATGTTTAGACTGCAGGTTGCTGTGTTCTTTAAGATTCTGAACCACGTTTTCATAAGTGCTGAGCATTTGCAGCTCCTGTTAACGTGTGCTCAGAACCTCTAGAAATCCGGTTCCGTATCTGCAAAGTGTGCAGTATTGCAAACCTCAAAAGTTTAAAAAAATCAGACCCGATCCAAAATAGTGAATTAAAAAAATTAAACCATGTGTTTTTTGTCTGCTTTCTGATTTTTGATCTCTTGCCCATCTCCAGTGTGTGTGTAAAAAGTATTGCCAACTTTCAAAAACTTGTAGTGAGTAAGGCAGTTTTGGCCCCTGCTGCAGGAGTTCTCATGTGAGGACATAACCAAGATCAAGCCCTCATTGTCTCTGTACAATGCATGGCACGTGGTAAGAGAATTCCCTACTATGAAGATCTTAATCTAGTCTCGGAACATAGTGGTGATTTTGACAGTAGAGCTGGAACTGGGACTTGCAAACTCATCTAATGTAGGGTCTACTGAACTTCCATTATATGGGAACAATTTTTAATCCCTACTGAGGTGAGGAGGATTCAGACTGGTAATCTAAAAGTGAAAAGTGCTGTACCTCATTAGCAGTGCCCTAAGGCCTTTGAGAACAAGGCTTGCTTTCTGAAAAGATAGTTATTAAATCAAATTCTATCCTTTCTGGAGTTCACAAATTCAGGGTCCTCCCCTCTTTGAAGAAACAGGCAAAATCTCGCACGCATTGCACTGCATGTCAAACATGCTGTCTGCCACATCCTGTTCTTACAAATTCCAAGGCCAGAAGGGAACATTTGATTATTTAGTCCAGTGGTAGGCAACCTATGACACACGTGCCAATTTTCAGTGACATTCACACTGCCCGGATCCTGACTACCGGTCCGGTGGGCTCTGCATTTTAATTTAATTTTAAATGAAGCTGCTTAAACAGTTTAAAAACCTTATTTACTTTACATACAACAAGAGTTTAGTTATATATTATAGACTTATAGAAAGAGACCTTCTAAAAACATTCAAATGTATTACTGGCACACGAAACCTTAAATTAGAGTGAATAAATGAAGACTCGGCACATCACTTCTGAAAGGTTGCCGACCCCCGATCTAGTCTGACCCCCGATCTAGTTATTCAGGTCAGACTAGATCGGGGGTCGGCAACCTTTCAGAAGTGATGGTCATAGATCAGAGGGGTAGCCATGTTAGTCTGGATCTGTAAAAAGCAACAGAGAGTCCTGTGGCACCTTTAAGACTAACAGATGTATAGGAGCATAAGCTTTCGTGGGTGAATGCCCACTTCGTTAGATGCATCCGACGAAGTGGGCGTTCACCCACAAAAGCTTATGCTCCTATACATCTGTTAGTCTTAAAGGTGCCACAGGACACTCTGTTACAGGTCATAGAACTTCTCCAAAATATTTCTCAGAACATATATTTTAGAAAAATATTCAATCTTGATTTAAAAATGGTCAGTGATGCGAATCTACTGTGCCCCTTGGTAAATTGTTCCAATGGTTAATTACTATAACTATTTAAAATGCATGCTTTATTTCTAGTCAGAATTTGTCTAGCTTCAGCTTCCAGCCATTGAATCATGTTATATCTTTCCTTGCTAAATTAAAGAGTCCATTTTAAATATTTGTTCCCTATGTAGATACTTATAGACTATAATCAAGTCACCCTTTAACCTTCTCTTTGTTAAACTCAGAGTTCAATCACTGTGAGGCATGTTTTCTAATCCTTTAATCATTCTTGTGACTCTTCTATGAACCCTCTCCAATTTATCAACATCTGTCTTAGAAGGACAGCTTCCATTAATCAAAATACCAACACTAAAACTACAGCACTAAGACAAATACTAACACAGAATCCAAATTCCTTTTTAAATACAATATTTTGCAATATAAATTATGCCAACAATTACTGCAGGGACTTTATACTAACTTGCATACTTACACAGACACACACACACAGACACACACCCACCCCGCACTGATATCAGCAGGGTTTGAACTCATAATTTTCAGATTCGTTGCAGAGACCTCTTCCACTTTAGCCATAGGAATAACTGGTGAGAGAGAAAGCATGCTGATATGTGGACAAGCCCACAAAGAGGGCGCAACACACTGCCAGAGGGTTACATAATATTTGTGCAACACAGAGGAGCGCTGGGCATCAGGGTTCTTGATTTTTCTTTCTAGCTCTGGAAGCAGATTGTGTTCTAGGGTTACAGACACCATAGCCAACATCCTTGCTTAGGTCATTTGTAGGGACTGAATCCAGGACTTCTGGATGAGTATCTTCTATTTGAGCTCTGGGGCCTGTGGAGAGACACCAGCATAGTTTTTAGAGAGCCCTGGAGGCCTGAGTTACAGGAGCCTCCCTGGACATTTGAAAAGCTGCCCCTCCTTTTGAGCCTTCTGTGGTAGCTGCAGTGGAGGGGAAGCAAAGCAGCTAATTGGATGTAAAACTAGTTTGAAAGTCATGGTGACAACAGCAGGAGGAGGAAAGCCGTAACCCTGCACAAGCTTGCTCCTCCTTCATGGCCCCTTTGAATAATCTGTGGAGGAGCATCAGCAGGCCAGGTCCTCTTTGTGCACAGAGGGAGTTACAGATGGATGAAAGTGGCCAGCAGGCCGTAGGTGTGACACCCTGCGACTAGTGGGCATAGAGACACATGGGTAACATTGTAAATGTGTTCCATGAAGGGACAAGCATAACTGTGTTTGTGAACTACTAAATTATGGTAGCCTGCTTAAAGGCATTTGAGGGAAGCTAGACAAGATGTCAAATCATTGTGGATTGAGTCAGGAGATGATTCAAAGTCTAATTTTGCCATTATGTGATAATTAGTATTATAAACTCAGTTTTTTTCAGGCTCCTACAATTGGGTTATTAAAATAGCTCAGGATTAAAAATTGGCATAGGATTAGCCTTCTGTTTATTAGAGTTTTGATAAAGCATTCAGCCTTTGAGTTCTGGTATGCAGAAATAAGATACTTTCAGGATTAGTTGTACAACTCAAAAATGTCTTTAATTTTATTTAATAAACATTATATAATGGACTACTTACCAGATTTAATTTAATAATAATTGGTGATTTGAAAAAAATGAAATGACTGAGGAAAAGTTAGTTTTACAGCATGTTGACTATAGTTGATGGAGCTAGTACCAATGCAAAGTTGTTTACTTTAAGAATTGGCTGCATCATACAAATATTTAAAAGAAAAATATTCATTTACACAGTGTTCTAAGAGTAACTGTAAAGCCATTGTAGCATGTTTTGAGGTCAAAAATACTATATATTTTTAATACTCTATACTCCTGGAGGAATTCTGTGAAACTGCACATGTGCAGAATTCATGTCCTTCGCAGTTTTTTTTGCTTCTCTGCAGAAAAATGACTTTCTGATGGGGAAGCTCCAAGAGCGGTCATGCGCCTGTCCCCAGCAGTGTGGGCAGCCGGCGGAGAGGTAAACCACTGCAGGGGTTAGGGATGCCCTGGCTGGTGGCTCCTAATCTGCACCTGGCTCAGCTGCTAGTCTCTACAAAACTGGAGGCGGATGGGAGTTGCTCTTCCCCTGCAAGGAGCTGCTGGGACTGGGGCAGACCCACCCCCAGAATCCTCCCTCGGCTGCAGGAAGCTTTGCTGCCCCTCCACCCCTCACTTCCTGCCCCATTGCTCCTCAGCCATGGGGGGAGGGATCAGTGTACAGGGAGTTGCTCCCCTGTCTGCCGCTCCCCTGTCTGCCCAACCTCCCCGCCTCCATACTTAGACTCCACTGCTGAGCCTCCACACCTGAACCCCCACCCCGCCGAGGCTTACCCCTTCATCCGGAGCCCCTATGCACCCAGATCTCCCTAATCCCCCCCACACACCTCCTCCTGAGCCCCACCCTGCACCCATACCACCCTGATGAGTCCTCCGCACCCAGACCCATTGAATCCAAAGTAGCTGCACCCAGACACCCACCCTACCAAGCCCCAATCTCCCAGCATCTGGACACCCCCACCCTGCTAAACCCTTCCATGCCCCCCTCCCCGCTGAGTGCCAGCCACCATCAGCTGACGACCCCCCCCCAGAGTCCCATTGATTGCCCCTGCACCGAAACCCCCCAATGAGCCCATACATCCAGATCTCCCCCCACTGAGCTGCCTGCACCTAGACTGCCCTGCATAGAACCCTCTCACCCCACACCTGGATCCCCCCACACTAAGCCCTTCCATACTTGGATCCTGCCGGGCTGAGCCTGCCTGCTCACACCTGTTGCACCTGGCACAGAGAGGCAGGGCCCTGGGATGTTTCTGGGGCAGGCCCGGCCCTTGTGCTGTGTCAGGGTCAAGTGCAGCCTCACCGAGTCTGTGTCCTGGGGGATGGAGGGGGGCTTCAGGGTGATCTCCCACTCTGTGCAGCCAGTGGCCTGTGCTCTTCACTGCCATGCTGGAGCCTCCGCGTTTATTTATTGACAAATACAATTTGCAGAATTTTAAAATATTGTGCACATAATTTTTTTTTTTTGGTCCCTATTTCCTTCAGGAGTAATTATTTTGTATTAAAGTGTGTATTTAAATATGCTTTAATTAAATATTTGGATGATATAAGGTCTCTGAAAAAGGAGTAGGTCTGTTAATTTAAGGAACCACATTCTTCCCAGTTGGTGAATACATGTTGTTGAGTGCTTTAAACTACTACTAATGATCATAGTTAATTACTTGCCAGCAGTAAAGTACATATAAATCTTATAGTTTTTATTGAACAGCTAAGTAATAGTCATGATAATACAATATATTTATTAGAATTGTATATGTTTGCAGCTTCTTGATGTTATAACCAGTGACTTGATAGCAGAAGTCCTTATAAGTCACCATAGTACAATCCAGTACTGTGACTTTTGTCCTGGCAATCAGTTGGTAACAGTTGCTTTATCACATTATTCTGTTGAGGTAAGTGACTATCCTTGTTAACATAATTTAAATAGTACTCCTGGGATACTATAATGGATTTAGACACCCCATTTTCTCCATAGTTTTGGAGAGCTAGAACTTTTCAATAACTGCCCGTGTGTGTGTGTGCGCGCGCGCACAAAATGTACTTAGTTACTTTACTATTCTTAGCACACAATGTAATATTTGAAATTCATTTTTCTATTTTATTTTACTCATTTTATTAGAGGTATAATTTTGAATGGTGGAATATTGTTTTTGAACTATACATACTTTTCATTTCGAACATAGTTTATTTTTATATTTTCACAAGTTGCAAAATGAACATTTTATTTAACTGTACATGTTAAAAGAAAAATAAATCAGTAAAACTCAGTCTTCAAGATATAATATGGTATAAAAGACTCTTGTACAATATACCAGTACACTACAGGGCTTTTGACGATTCAGCCAAGTGAAAAATACTTAAGTACAGTAACTCCTCACTTAAGGTTGTAGTTATGTTCCTGAAAAATGTGGCTTTAAGTGAAACGATGTTAAGCGAATACAATTTCCCCATAAGAATTAATGTAAATGGGGGTTAGGTTCCAGGGATTTTTTTTTTTGCCAGACAAAAGGCATTATATATATTTTAAACAATTTAATACTACGCTGTGTGGGGGGGTAGTAGTGTGCACATGCTGTGTGTTTACAAACATACTGTACATACAGTACAGTACAATAGTTGGGAGGTGCCCCTGCCTTACCCTACACAGGCACAGCCCACTGGCACTGTAGATGAGGCAAGCAAGGAGGCTGAAGGTGCTGTAGGCTAGGAGAAGCACATTGCCCAACTTTAAGAGAATGTTCCCTAATTGATCAGCAATGTAACAACGAAACAACATTAACCGGGATGACTTAAAGTGAGGAGTTACTGTAGTGGATGGAATACTTACTTTATCCATTCTAGTCCTAAAACATTTGAGTATCATATTTTCTAAAACTGATACATTTAAGTCTACATTTGAGCACTCCATATATTAGATTGATTTAGTTATATAACTGAGAAGGCTGATCTTTCAAAGAATAAATATCTATAGTAAATAGTGACCGCAGAAGACAACTCCATATTACAGTTAGTGTACTCAGGATGAGGACTGAAAGCAAATACTAATAGAAAAAATTGGTATGTTCTTAGGTACTATTGTATGTGCTTTGTGTTTCGTACTTAGAATGTAGTGGTGATGATATAGTTGAGGTCTTCCTTTGTTATATTTTTGCTATAGTTATGGAATACAGAATCCTTTTTAAAAGTTGCTGATTGCAGAGGACATCTGAGTTGGGTTCACTGTGTGACATTTTCTCCTGATGGATCTTTATTTCTGACATCGTCGGATGATCAGACAATAAGGGTAAGGTAATTTATTTCCAGTTGTATGGGCATATTTACATGTTACTTGTTTAGGATATGTACTTGTGTATAATATCTGTGCTATATTTTTTGATCCCTACATTCATGTGATAAATTGCAGTGCTACCATTAGCAGAGGTGACCCTGTTCTTTTCCTTGTTGTTTCTTTCCTGACTTCAATAAACAGTATTCATATTCTTGAAACTTCTTATGCAAATGAAATATATATTGCAGTAGCTGGTACTTCCATTTTAAAAATTCTTTTCTTTGATTTCAAGTTAGGAACTGGTGAACTTTGTGCATGTGACTTCTCTGAGTAGAAGTATAGGGGAGTCAGTCAGTATGGGGAAAATATCAATATTGCATTTTATCTATTTGGATTGTACTTCCCTACCTAGTAATCTAATAACTGAAAACCATTAAAAATATTGAGCAGTTATTCTCAATGATTTAAAATGATTCCATTTATGAGTTTCTTACTTTTTGTATGTACCCTTATTTATTGACTGAAAGTTTTATATCCTGTTCTTTATAGAACCTTTGATACATTATTCCCTTTAATAGATTTGGGAGTCAAGTAAGGTGTGCAAGTCCTCTGCTGTTGTGTTAAAACGTGAACTAGATGTTGTGTTCCAGGATGATGAAGTGATGGTTTTAGCAATTCTCAATCAGAAACATCTACAAGTAAGTGTATTTCTGTATGGACTTCAATTCATAAATCAATAATATGCCCAAGGGTCTCTGTAATCTACAGAAAAAGTACATTAAGAATTGTTATTTTTGTTTTTGATTTTAAGCATTTGGATGTGGCATGTAAATGGCTAATGTTCTGTAATTCACTCTTTAAATGATTGAATTACTATACATTAGGTCCAGACAAAGGAGCTATGGCTATTTTAATGAGCAAGACCTGTTAAAGTTTGTGGGCTTTTTCCCTTGAAAAGGAAGATATGCAAATTGAAGCTGACTGCATGGAGAAGGGTAGAGGACCTTTTCAGTTATAAAATAACTGTTCTTAACTAGGTGTATACCTTATATTTTATTAATTTTGGGTACAATATTTCTGTATGGGCTAAAAATACAAATTGTTGTCGATACACTGGTGAAACTAAAGTAGTTGGTATTCTTAAACACACACATGTAGCTGCCTTCACTTTTGTAATAGAAACATTTTTGAATTAGCATGTATCCTTCCATAATTTTATGTCCAGTTATATCAGTTATGTGATGTGACATCCTGTAGACGTGATGCATCAAGTGGCTAATGTAGCTAATTTAGAACACTGACATGCTTAACTACAGTAGCTTTCAAGAAAACATGCTTATATTCATTTTTTGTTACAAAATGCTGTCTGTTCAGAATTTGTCAAAATGTTTTTCATATTAAATGTCAAAAATTCCTTTCATGTAAGTATGTTGCAGTTTCTTTTTTTTTTTTTTTTTTAGAAGTCAGATCAGACAATTACTTAAATATACTAAGTTGTCAATGGTCTTTCCTATACAAATTTTTGCATTATCCTTATGTATCTATGTCTGAAATGCAGGTTGTCCTAAAAGATCCTGAATCCTTCCTTTAAAAAGATGGACCCAAGCCACAAGGCTTGGATCAAGATTTTCTCATAGTTTTGACATGTTTAGACATATCTCTAATCCTTGAGCTATAAAATCCTGGAGTATCAAAAAAGTTGTAAGACAAAGGTAAATTGAAAGCAGAGCATAAATAGTGGGGTGAGCAGAATTAAATAATTTAGACTTTTTTCGACAGTTTCTTTAGGGACAAGAAGTAGCTGCAGAATGTGTTTACAAGACCCCAGTACATCTGACAAAATAGGGTGGAACAGTCTGTCACTAACCCTTTCTGAATTATTTCTTGCTGTGTGGGACACTAACAGCATCTTAGGTATAATACCCATTATGGACCAAATTCTGCTCATCCGTGTGCAACTTTTATCTTCTGTGGGAGTTCTGCATGCTGGACCCTAATGCAAACTATCTAAAAATCTTGCTTGCTGGGGATACGCTAAGTGTTTGTAGGCCATGGAAGAGAAAGAACGAGGTAATCCTTGTAGCTGAAAGTATTTTTTCAGCCTGTAAAATGCCTTTTCTACCCAAAGGAAATTGAAAAATTTAAAGCTTCAGGAATGACAAGGGGGAATTTTTTTTTACTCAGTAGACAATTGTGTATATGACTTCACTGGTCCTTCTGCACATCCCACAAGAATTTTTGCTGAAGTGATGTATTTTAAAGCAACGGCACTAACTTTTATAACTATGAAAACTGAACACCCATATTGCATGGCACCCGCAAGGTGATCTACATTTCCTGTGTAGTAATTCAGACTGTCAAATTCTAAAAATTTTCTGCTGGTGAATGCCAACTATCTAATGTTAGCGTTATCAATATTCTTATCTGAGAGCAGTGAATGAAATAATGAGGAATCAGCATCTTCCCCCAATTCTAAGTTATTTGTTCACCTATAATTAGTCTTCATTAAGCATTTATTTTCAAGTATAATTGTTTGAGTCTTATTGTCTGTGTACATATATGTTCGTTTGTCTTCTGGCTTTTTAATGTTTTGTTTTTTTGACTTTCATTTTAACCATAACATTTCAAATGGAAAGTAGAATTCTGTGTTTCTTGATAAAGGAGTGAAAAACATTTGTATGTGACGTTATAGCCACTGACTTTTTCTTTCAAGTTTTACTTTTTTTAGAGCCAAATGTTGCCTTCAGATCAATTCCATGAATCTCTAAATTGTGAATGAAGTAATTGAGAGACTGATAAAACTCTTCCATACTTCATAACTTCTATCCTCCAAAAAATGTGGCATAGCATATAAAATGCAGACACACATGAACTGTCCTGTCGCAATAGACCAGTGATCCTTTTAGTCTGGTATTCTGTTTTAGTGGTTATTTAAAATTCTTTAGGCTCTGTCTACAGTAGCTTTTTCTCTTCACATTTCCCACTACTACAGCTTTACTGGTGGTGGCAGTAGTGTGAGTGCTAATGAAGATAGGTCTCCAGAGTTTTAACCAGTTTTATCTAAACCTGCCTTTGACCAGGAGAACAACTATTTTCAGTTGCTTTGTATCGGCCATGATTAGCTGGCAGGAGGCCCGGCAGCCCTTCCTGGGTGAACAAATTGTTCTGGCTGCCCATAACATGTAGTGTGAGAGGATAGCTGAAACTGATTTTTCTGCTGCTCTCCTTTGCATGGGGCATATCTGGGTCATGTCCGTTCTTCTGATTAAAGGAGGTTGTTACAGCATTCCATCTGTGCAAGCCTGGCTGAAGGGGAACCTCCCTGACAGCTTCCCTTCATAAGTGTTTGCCCCTGCAGGAGGAAACATGGAATCTTAGGTACCCCATCCTTTTTACCTTTTAGTCTGTCAAGAGCTCAGAAAGGGATCTTCCTCTTTGCTGGGACCTTTTACCTACTTTTTTCCCCTCCTTTTCTCTCTTCTCTCCTATTTTCTGTCTTTCCCCCTCCTCCATCTCCTCACCAAATTGTCTGTCTCTTCCTCTGCCTGGAGAACCTGCACCAAGGCTAATTAAAAGGCCTATAATGAAGCAATAGGCCCTCTTCCCTTTCCTCCAAAGGTACTGTATGTTTTTCTACTCAGAGCTGCTGTGCCCCATCCCCTTTTATTGGACTGTTTAAGTAGGAGGACATGGAACCCGTGGGAGTGGTTGGAGCCCCTCCAGAGAACCCAGCAGAACCAGAATTTTTGGCTCAGAGCCAACAAAAGCATTAAAAGAAAGTCATTTGCATCATACTTTATACAGCAAAGCATGGCAGAGGAGAAATTCAGTAAATGAGGTGAAAATTCTCATAAGGCAAGCCCACCGACTTCTCCGCATCAACCAAGCAACTTCTCGGTCTTCTGTTTCATTAGTTGGCACCTCTTCCCATTCCGTCCAGGGATATACTGCATTCGATAGTTATCGCTGCAGGAAAACTGGCAGATCACCCTCTGCAACCCAGAGATTTCCTCTTGCTTATTTCCTAGTATAGGTTACTGCAGGGGCACCCTACGCCTGTGCCATGGATGCCTTCCAGAAGTGTGCTGCATTTGATACATGACTACAGAAAAGCTGCAAGATTTCAATCCAGATCCTTTCATACTCAGTACATAGTACATATTGCTCCAAGGACAGTCTCCATCAGCAGTCTCAACAATAAAAGGAATATACTACCCCTTGACTTGTTTCTCTTTGCTCCTTCCAACAGAGGTGCTAGAGCGTAAATAAAAATGAGGCTTTCAGAAAATTCCTCAGCTGACCCTGATTTGACTCCTCCCTGAAGAAGTGAGAGTTACCTGAATCCTGTTTGGAAAAAATCACACCTAGAAACATCCACTCCTAGTGGATTCAACCAGGGTTGAATGGGACCAGCTGTCTAGAAGGTAATACATCCATCTGATCATCGGTAAAAGTTGATAGGATGCTACCATAGGGCCAAAATTGATGCCACTGTGATTGTAGTAGGTCAGATAGTTATTTCCATTGACTCCATCTTCTGAGGGATCAAGTAGACAGAAAGAGGGCCCTGACTTTGCAGATGCTATGAAGCAGAGGTGACACCATGCCTCAATCACCTACTTCACTATGTAACTGCACTCTTTCACCTTAACAAGCTATTTCTCTAGGACATCCCTCTCACGGCACACTTAACTAAAACACAATTTGTTGCAGAAAACAACGTGCACAGACCCTACTGAACGCTGGTTTTGGCGCATCATTCATCGTAGCTCATGCCATTTGGACACCTTCCAGTTATCCATTTTGCTTCATAGCTACCAGTTTAGTAAAAAGAGATTTATAGTTCTTCACTTGGAAGGCAGACCAGCAGGAGAAGCAGCTGGTGGAATCTGCCTCTTACCAGTTTTTCCTTGACAAAGTGGCAGTGTAGTCCTCGCATCCTCATTGCAGGTGCTTCCTATGTACATACTGATACTGTAGAACCAATGGAAGGGAATCATGATTGAGCTGAGGGAAGATGCAGAAAGGGGACCTTCAGAATTTAGGTCATTCCACCTCAAGTGACACAGTGCATTCCATATTACCATCTGCCAGAATCTGAAACCCCCTCATTTGATGAAGGCATCTTTCCTGCTTCCTCCTAGTCTGGAAAAGATCTTCCACAAACAAATGAGACCTGGAGAAAATCAAAAAGAATTTGCATTTGGTCTTTGAAAGAATCAGAAAGTATTGTTTTCACTTCTATTCTGAAGAAGTTGCAAGGAGTCAGAGCTGTCAGATCTAAGGACCTCGACAAATGCACCAGATCTAGGGGATTGTGAATGGAAACTTTCTTCCATGCTAATGAGTGTTCCATTCATAGGATTTTTTTTAAAGTCAGTAGGTCTCAAGGAAAAGCCTACCGTCGTATCAAATCACCACATGCCACTAGGAGTTTCCTCAGGTTTTCAGACAAATCCTTCCATTATAAATACAAGGGGTCCCAATTTATCCTTGTAATAATGCCCAGAACATTCACCAAGGAATACATTGTGTCCATTTCTGGATAACATGCTTGCAAGAGATGTTGATTGCTAGAGGACACACATAGCCATAGAGCTCTCACTGGGATCCTTTTTTGGGGTCATGTCCCCAAACAAATAACCTAACATCTGTATTACACTTCACAGGGAAGCAATGCTAATGTTTTCATTAGTCTTTTTTAATGATGGTCCACGACAATGGCCCTAAAGGGAATTGTAAATGTAACAGAAGAACACCTGATCAGATACATGTCATAGCCAGGAGAGTGAAGTTTGTTTCAGTGGATTCCCTTGAAGCTGGCTAAGCCACTCATCACCTTGTTTACATTAGCCAGCAGATTTCTGTAATAATACATATATTACAAGATGAGGTACTTGTTAAGGCAAATGGACTATAGGTGGCAGCTGTTGGCACCTTTTCTAAAGAATGGGCAAGATTGCTGTGTGATTTTCCCCTATTCCATTGCTGACCAGAGTGATACAGAAGATCACTGAGGACCAGAAAAGAGTTGAGCTCCTGGGGTCACATTTACAGGGAAAGCTGTAGTGCTCTTGAGATTACTCACTGTGCTGCACATCCACTCCTTCACCTTCCGTTACAAAAGAATCGTATAAGCTATGGCCCAGTGATGCATTAATATCTGAAAAACCCAAGTAGTGCACAACGTGGCTGTTAAGCAAAGTCAGTTGGGGAAAGAAGTAATTTCAGTTGGGTCCTTAGTACTCTCCCAACTTCTTGGGAAGAATCACATTCAGAATGTGCTTCTCTTGCTGAAATGAGTTTGTGGAATAGTGCATAGAAAGGGTAATTATAGTATGAATTATGCAAGATTCAATAGGCTGTCACCAATGCAATATCTTAAATTCAATGACCGTATGCGTCCTCATACTTAAGGGCACCATCCTGGAAGCCATTACAACTGAACACATTAAGAGTTAGGGATTTTGTCTAGTCAGACTCATTATATGATTTTAATTACAGGAGGTGTTTCTAAGAAAACTAGAAGTTTTACATATAAAGAGAAATTTTATTTCAGATGTTCCTTGCTGTCTTTCTAATCAGATGCGAACATTAGAGAACAACTCTGACACATTAGATATCAGAAGGGCTTTGAAGGTTTTTCTTTAGCAGACCTGAAAAGCCAAGGTCCTGTTTTTCTGCTGGAACATGAGATGCAGGAGCCAAAATGCACTCACAAGAATACCTTTACTACAAGAATCTGTAACTGTATCAAAGATGTATGCAAGGCTGACATGATTTGAGGATATTTGTCCAGAACAGCCACATCTTCCTCGGTGGAAAAGGCTGGCAAGGGAGAAATGCAAGGTAGATATCTAGTTCAACTCTACATTCCTTTTATAAAACATTAAGCTCACCTTCCAGGGGTCTGATGATGCTGCCTTTGGTAGATGAGACTTCAAATCAGTTGAAACTATCTAGCATAGTTGTCTGTGCTTCTAAACTCTGTATTACATATCCATACTCCCTTATTTTGCTCTTTCCACTACTGGCTATTTCCCACAAGTAGAGCAGATATATACGCACAAAGGGGAGAATGGGACAAAGTCTTACTGATCAATGTATTCTCTTTTCAGATCAGTCCACCCTTAAATTTTTTTTAGGGAGGGGGAATAGTGAATCTAATTAGTTGAAAGTGTTAATGTATTTTTGCCAACATTATTTGTCCAAGCAACTCATATGCAATAGCATAACTGGACTCTTTTCTAAGGTAACACATGATCTACTTACTTATGATTAACAGATGTATTTCTGAAATATAACAAGTTTCTGTGGTAATTATGGAAGAACTGTTTTAGAGAAAAGATGGTGGGCAAGTCCTGTACCGACCAGGCTCACCTAGATCTAGAATTCTAATTACCTCCATCCGATCAATGGAGGAGACCCAACCTTACAAGTAGAGGTCCAATTTATATGCCCCTTCATGAAGAAGAGAAATTGACAAATCATAAAAAAGATTTGGGCATTGTGGTAGAGCCAGAGCCGCCGAGAGCGGGTTCGGGCCGTGGTGAAAATTTTTTTTCCAGCCCCCCAGCAAGGGCGGACTGGCTAAACAGGGCCGACGAGAGGGGGGGAAGCCGGGCCCCGATAATTTGTACCGGCTTCGCTTCCTCCCCTCTCTCCCCCTCCCCCTCCCCCTCCCCCCCCCCCCCGTCAGCCCTGGGTAGAGCTGAAGATGAGATCCCTGTGCAATGCTGTGCCCAAAAAGGCTAATGTGGTCCATAAATCGATAAACAGGGGAAGTAGGAGTAGGGAGCTAGAGGTTATTTTACCTCTGTATTTGATGCCGATGTGACTGCTGCTGGAATAATGTGTTCAGTTCTGGTGTCAACAATTCAAGGACATTGATAAATAGGAGAGGGTTCAGAGAAGAGCTACAAAAATGGTTAAAGGATTAGAAGACATGCCATATAGCAGTGCTCTTCACTCTTTTTGAAGCGTGGGCCACTTTGGCAAAAAATCTGCAGTGTGAGAGCCACATCAACTACTAAATTAACACATTGCTTACTATTCCTTAATGATGTAATGTTACAGAGCCACTCGTATAACTAAAACAGTCTACTTGTACAATAAAATTATACTTCTTTTATAAAATAATAACCAGGAAAATATATTAAAAATGCACCTATGCGAGTTAACTTTTTAAGAGCAGATAGTGCAAAACTTACTTTAAAAACTGGATGAGCGAGAGTGTGCCTGTTCCTCCTTGACTTTGTTCATGCAGTATTTGTAATCTGTCCTCGCAATCCTAGTAAGGCAGTCCAAATGTCCATTGGTCAATTTGCTCCTCTGTTTTCTTTTCAGCCCTCTGGCTGGGGGTGAGGGCTGCAGGGTGGGGCCGGGGATGAGAGGTTCAGGGTGCACAAGGGGGCTCAGGATTGGGGCAGAGGGTTGGGATGCGGGAGGGGGGGGGATTAATTCTCCATCGCTAACAATTTTTAAATCAAGATTGGATCTTGGTTTCTTTTTTTTTTTATTTTTTTTTTATTTTATTTTTAAAGACATGCTCTATTTCAAAAGGAATTATTCTGGGGAAATTCCGTGGCCTGTATTATGCAGGAGGTCCGAGTAAATGATCACAGTGGTCCCTTTTGGCCTTGGAATCTATGTATCTGTGACTTGTAAGGCCAGTTCAATGTTAAGCAGAAATTCAGAGAGTAAAATTGAGCTCTGAACTTCTTACTGCAGCCAGGCTTTGTCTCTCAACAGCGCTTACCCTGCAGCATTACTTTTTTGTTTGGGAGAAAAAAAAAACTTTTAAAATTTTATAGAAGAACAATAGAGAAAATTAAAAGCTTGACGTGAAGAGTCGGCACTTCTGAAATTTGGGCCAAATAGTATCCAAGTATGTGGACTAAGAATGCTTGGGGTGAACAATAAGCATCGCTGCAGGTGTATTCATTTTTTTAATTATATAAACTCTTGAATTTCACATCCTATCTACCAGAATTGAGATCACATATAATTAGTGACTTAGTCTTACTATTTACATCACTAGAACTTAAAATAACAGCTTTTCATAGCCTTTTTTATGTCATTGTTTGAACTAGATTAAAACTAGAGAGATTAAATCTTATTTTCAAAGTAACTTCAGAAGTCATAGGTACAGATTTATCTGTACTGTACATTTGCTCTATATCTATTGCCCACCTTACAATAATATCTTAGACTAATATAACATCTTCATTAGGGACTTTGCAGTGACTGTGCTCATGCTTTGCAAATCCAGCAGGCTTCAAGAGGAGGGGAGTGTACTCAGTACCTCACAGGGTTTAGTCCTTGTTCAACTAGATTAGAAAAGCAGCATAACTTTTCTTGTTTTAAAGCAAGAATAACACATTACAAAATGTATTTGGTTCTTTTGCAAAGCATTTTGTCTAGTTATAATATTTTGTAGTATATGTTGTAAAATTAGTGGAAGGTATAATAGAGCTCTCATTGCAGCTCTCTGCTACTAAATATTTACAGTAAAGTAGGAAGAGACTGCGTATATTGATGAAGTGTTGGTAAGTGAGGTTCTGTTGTATACTTGACATACACTGTTAGGTTGCATTATTTTATATTTTAAGAAAATATCAAATATTTACCTACTATTGGGCAAATCTGTTACAACTATTTGGACCTTTATAGGAAAGGACCTTTATAGGACCTTTTTTCCAACATCCTTTTCTGTCTTTGGACATTTGAGCATCTATGTATTAGAGGATCTGAGTGCATAACCATATTCCTCATGGAGAAAAAGGTTGGTAAGATACTTGAACATTTTCCCAATCTTGCTTGTCTGTTTGGTTCTGTCTACCTGTTTACTCAGTACTGTCTCTTCTTATATGTGTTTGTGTTTGTTCTGTCATCTTACTATTTGCAGTGTTTTACATTAGAATGTGTCTTCTGCTGTCCACATGTTTTTATTCCCTTTTCATTAAGGAATACTCGAAAGGAGTGTAAATAAAATAACTTAAATTATGAAACCTCCTCCCCCAGCAACAAGAATTTTTTTTAAAAGCATTCTTATTTTACCGATACAATTGCAATTTTTTTGGGGAGGCGGTGTTAGACTCTAGGGATTTTCTGTTTCAATGATTGACTTTGAAACTGTTTTAGTCTCAAGTTCTGATATCATTTATACCTGGTTTCCACTTTTTTATAAGAAGCGATATAGAGCTATGCACTAGTTATAGTGATTCAGTATTCTCTACTTCTAGAAATACACCGTTGGATTTTTTGAAACTTTGAAGTGGGATTGGATGACTCCGAGGGTTTGATTATCAAGTATAGAATATTTCTCCTCTAGGTTGCAAGTTGAATTGTGTCCAAGGTTAGGAGTGACCAAGTCCTTTCCATCTAATGGCTGGCATATGAATGTGTTGGTTCTTAGACTACTTCCCAGTGAACAGATAGCCACTTGCCATTTAAAAAAAAGAGTTGACTTCTGATTTTCAGAAGTAGATGGACTTCAGTGCCTACTTGCACACCAAGGAAAACTTTCCACTTTGCCTCTGATAGTGAATTTTTTAAGCTCTTCTAACATTTTTGTAAACAATTTGAACAAATTACCTATGTTCATTATCTAAAGGAGGTTAACCAATGAGAATCAGAAACCTGCCATGGATCTAGGAAGGGACCGATATAGGAACACACACAAATGCTGTTGGTTTTGGCCTGTGACCATCTTTAGAATAACCTTCCCCAGTGAAAGGTTTCAGTCTCCAGCCCATGTCAAAATCATTACATGCGTTAAAAGAATCAAACCATGCTATTTTTCCTCAATACACATGTATAGTTACTTTTGCATATCCATGGGAGAATAGATCCCTAACATCTTGTTTGTAAACTACTGTAAGCAAAGCTTTTTTTTTTTCTTTTTTCTTTCAGAGACTCTTTAAAACCATGGTCACCAACCGGTCAATCGCGATCGACTGGTCAATCCTAGAGCATCTCCCAGTCGATCATGATCTCTGGCAGCACAGCGGGGCTGCCGCTAAGACAGGCTCCCTGCTTGCCCCGGCCCCATGCTGCTCCCGGAAGCAGCCAGTGCGGCCCCAGGAATGGGGGGGTAAGGGTAAGCGTATCCCCTGCTACTGCCTGCAAGCACCACCCCCGTAGTTCTCTTTGGCCGGGAACGGGTAGCTGTGGCCAATGGGAGCTGCAGGGGCGGTGCTTTCAGAGAGGGGCGGTGTGCAAAGCCACATGCCACACGTGTCGTCCCCCCACCCAGTCCCCTACCAGAGCCAGCCCCCCGAGCTGCCTCCTGCACCCCGAGCCCCAGCCCTGCTCTCCCTCCCGGAGTCAGCACCCCATATCCCTTAAATTCAAAGTGATCTTGGGTGTAAAAAGGTTGGAGACCACTGGTTTAAAAGAAGCTTTCACTTGTTTGTAAATCATTGCATTCCAAAGATCCTTCCATGAAGATTACATGAAAGTGATAGTTGAACTGATGTGGACAGAGGTGACATGTAGTTAAGACCTACTTTACTAGATGTGTATATTAATCCTTTTTGAATCATACCCAGTTGCTAGGTGTGTAAAATCCTGACTGTATTGATGTACTTGAAAAATGTTTTGCAGGAGCTGTAAAATCTTGTCAACTTAAATTTGTTTTGTCTGAAGAACAAGTGCCTAGAGCTAGTTTATACAGCTTTTATAACTTCTTTCTGGGGTAGGCCTGGTCTACACTGCGGGGAGGGGGAGGGATCGACCTAAGATACGCAACTTCAGCTACGAAAATAGCGTATCTGAAGACGACGTATCTTAGTTCGACTTAACCTCGCGTCCTCACGGCGCGGGATCGACTGCTGCCGCACCCCGTCAACTCCGCTTCCGCCTCTCGCCGCGGTGGAGTTCCGGAGTCGACGGCAGAGCGATTGGGGATCGATTTATTGCGTCTACACTACCCTTAGAAAAGCACATCTGAATGTACTATATCCTATGTTCAGGTAGGTATGCTAAAACAGTGGTCCCACAAAAGATGTAGGTTTGTCATGTGTTTTAAAGTAAAGATGCTGTACAAAGTTGCTCTAGTTTAATAATCCACATTTTTGGTTGCAGCTAATTAATGGAAATACAGGCCATACTGACTATCTGACTGAAGCCCAGGAATCGCTTATTTGCTGCTGTTGCCTAAGTGAAGATCTTCAATATGCAGCATTTGGAGAGGAGAATGGAACAGTAAAGGTACTGTACCCTGATTTTTGGGCAGTATTGAGTAAATCCACTGGTTTGTGTTTCTAATGATTTTTGACTAGCTTTCTTTAACATAAAAGTAACATTCTTGTTTAAATTCTAGAAAGAGAGAGGATAAGTAATTCAGATACTGCTTTTTGATGACACAGTATGTTTTACTCTTGAAGATTAAAAGAAATGGTATTATAAATCTGTATTATGGGGAATCAACTGCTCCCCTACCCAACAATGAGTACACCAACCCAGGTCACTCCCTGCCATGAGGAAAAAACAGTGGGAATGGCTTTAGGGAAGGAAAACTGAGAAGTAATCCGTGAGGAGTTTCCTCAGAATTCTGTCATCAGGGTTTTCTCCCCTTCTAGCAAAAGAAGCAAGATGTTGGATCACGACACCAATATCTGCATGGATCTAGGGATCTACTGGAGGGCCTATGCCTCTGTGCTGCCTGCATGGTCCCCTTTAGCTGTCCTCTGCTCCCTCTCAGAATGGCTACAGTGGGTTCCAGAACGTGGAGACCACAGTGTAGAGAGAGTACTGCTTGGAACTTAATAGAGCCTCATGTCCTGAGTAGATTCCTGATGCAACTGGAGGTACTAGGAAAGGAAGAACAATATATTTCCCTGCTGCCATGCATGTTTGGAGACTAACACATTTATTATCCAGTTTATAAATATCAGAACTGTCTTGGCATTTATCCCCATACTTTTGTCCGCTCACATAAAAGGAGTAAGTAGAGTGTTATTAGTAATAGTGTCTTACACTTGTTGACCGCTTGACTCATTTCACATCTCTCATTACAGAGACAAGTGCCTACAAATTTTGAAAAATTGCACTTGCCTGTAATCTGTTAATTGCTGAGCATAACATAAATTTAGAGGCTAATTTGCTGTGTTGCAATCATGTTAACATAAAACATGAAACATATAACATGTTGATAAATTGTATAGTCAATAGTTTGACCACACTTTAGCTTGTTATGAAATATATTTAAGAGACCAAATAAACTATGTGAGTTAGGTTTATTGATACAAGCCAATAATAATATAGTACAGAAAAAGGTTTTATAAGATACCAGTTTCCAGGAAGACATTTTGTGCAGCATTATTACATTCACCTTAGAAGATATGCTTCCAAAGCTAACCCACCTAAAGCCATCTTTTCATATCCAACCTTTTTACAACTGCAAGGTACTGTATACGTTATTTGAAACTGCATTTAACCAATTAGCTTTTTACTTTGTTTTTCTGGTACTATGGTGTACCCCTCATCTCTTTGTTACGAATACATATATTCCAGGTACCAAAGGGTGTGAAGGCACCTCCTAGGTCTGTATTAGGATAGAACAATCTTATGTTTTATGCTTTTCCTTTGGGACATTTCAGTACTGGTCTGCAAGAGTAACTTTCTTCCTGTTGCTATGGTAAAGCATTCATCTGTCCTGGTCTTGACCGCTTCCCTGTTTGCTTAAACCAAAACTCACTTCAGTGAATGGAGGGGGTTATGGAATACTTAACATAAGTGGGCAGGGTTATATAAAAAGCATAGGCCAATTAAGGCTATATAACTGCTATTATATTACTTTTATGTACTTAATACGTACTGATATCTATATGATGCGAATAATACATATTGGTAATGTGATGCACATATGCTATCGCAGAATATATTAGTCAACAAACACGAACACACACAAAATTTCACCCATAGGTTGGTACATGCATGTCTGATACCCAAAGGAAATTGAAGGACTTGTAGCCAATTTTTAACAATGTAGATTATCTGCTCACTTTTTCCAAGGGTCAGGCTAACATATGGATTTTTTTCTCACCTACTGGTTTAGATTTGAGACCTCCCTTTTGTGTAGTACTGTATAGTATTCCATTATTTTTACTTCAGATGTTTTGCTTACATGTCTTTCTCTCAGTTTATTATATGTATGACTGTATTTTAATTCTTCATAAATGATCTCTCTGATTTTCCTTATAAAGGTTTTGAAATTGTTAAATAAGAGAGTTTTCAAATCCAGGACTGGACATGAGAAATCTGTACAACATTGCCAGTTTACATCTGATGGACAAACCCTTATTTCAAGCTCTGATGATTCAACTATACAGGTGTGGAAAATGTTTTAAACTTACATTGGAGCATTCAAAGCTACTAAAAAAAAAAAAAGTAGGTTTACACTACAGATAGTGCAGACTCAATACACTCCATGCATTTTCCATATTGACCATTGTTAGTCTCATGGTCCATTTGGATGGAGGACCATCCACAATTGAGCAATGTGGACTGGCATGTAGATGTCTGTTAGCAAGGTCATCTCGTTTACGTCTCCTAACCCCACCATTGAAACTTGCTGGCTGTCTTTCTAATGGCATCATTCACAACTTCTCTACGCTCGTGTTCAATATAATTTGTCTGCTTTGTGGGTTAGGGACTAACCAAGTTCAATAGCTCTGATGGTTTATAATTTGAAGTTACAAAATCTGAAGTACTTATTTTGTTACAAATAAACCTCCACTGACATTCAAATTTGGGTCTTTGATATCAATGGATATGTAGAGTTTTCAGACTTTACTTAGTTCAGGACTGATAGATGTTGCATTTTTAAAAAATTTTATAGAATGGGGACAGCAAATTGCTTCTTTTAAGTAATTATTTGTGCATACTTATCTTGTTGGACAGAAACAAAAAGAACCAAGTCAGAAAAAGGAGCACTTGCTTGATGGCCTAGAAAGGACCAAATATTTAGTAAAATCTAAAGTAGTGTGGTGACCATTGTGTGTTTTAGAACTTTTCTATTTTGTGTTCACATAATAATGAATTACACCCTTTCAGTAAAATTTAGCTGAAATAGGTGTCATAGTTGCAAAGAAATATGGATTCTCAAAATAGACAGTTCAACCATTTAGTAATTTAAGAATTTTGGGACCTGATCCAAAGTACACTGAAGTCAATTAAAAGACTCACTGACTTCAGTGTACTTTGGATCAGGCCCTTGATTGTGCCTTTATGGTAGCTGACTTAAATATGCGGAGATGCACACTTGCACATGGGAGGCTAGGACTGAGCTTGAAGTCTGATTCTTTTTCTTTTCTTTTTTTGTATTTTTCTTTTTTGCACCCATGTGGAGGTAAGAATTACTGAATAAAGGAAAATTTTATTAAGTCCTTTATTTAACTTGTCTGACAAGTTGTTTTTTGTTCTAGGATTCCCTCTAGTGGTTAATTTAAATTTTCTGGATTTTCATCCACAGAATTTTCTTGGCTATTGGCTAACCCTTATTCTTTGGTGCAGAAAGCTATAGGTTTAAAATAATTAAAAAAAAAAAATCTTGAGCTGTTTAATAATTTTTGTAAATAAAGTAACATCCTTTGAATGTTTAATGCACAGTTGCTGAAATTAAAAAGAAAAAACTATACAAACTTTTAAAACAAAGTGATATTTGATCAAAAATGTATTTTAACTGTATAATAAATCTGAGTAAAATTGCTTTACGGTAAAATAAATCTGAGTTAAAGTGTGAAAAGTTATTGGTTGAAATCAAGGTTTTTAGGCCCTACATTTGAGTTTGCAGGAGAAGTTTTCAAACTCACTAATAATGGTAGCTAGTTATTGAAAGTCACATTATATAAATTTTATTGGGGAGGCTTTTTCCCTTTTCAGACTTTTCTCAAGAGTTACTTCATTCACATGAACTTTCTACCAGGTGGCCATTATAATACAATTTTGTGGCTGGCTCACATTAGTGCTTACCCAAGGTGAGTTGCAACAAAGCCAGGTACCTTCAATAGTTAACATGGAATGGAAGACAATGGATATTTTCTGCTGAAAAGAACAAGTTAATCATTGTTAAATTATATTTGCAATGTGGAGGAAGAACCCATTGTTTGTTTTAAAAGCTTACACATTTTATATTTATAAGCAGGTGTGGAATTGGCAGTCAGAAGAATATATATTTTTAAAAGGTCACAAGGAAGCAGTGAAGAATTTTAGGCTTTTGGAAAATTCAAGACTTCTCTCCTGGTCATTTGATGGAACAGTTAAGGTAAATATAAAATATCTTTGTATTGACAAATTACAGAAGGTGCATTGTGTCTTTAATTGGTAGCAAAAAAACATAAAACTGTATATTTAATTGTCAAAGAATGAAACTTAGGCCTGGTCTATGCCGAGGTTTTTACCTAGAAGTGGAAACTATGTGATATAGCCGCACGCACCAGTGCAAGCTCCTTTTGTAGATGTGGTGTATCAGTATAAAGTGTGATTTTTATTTTTATTTTTTCCCCACCAGAGTAGCTATACTGGATGCTAGAAAACCCAGTGTAAACAAGGATTAAAAGTAGGCGCAACTGCTATATTCAGGAAATGCAAAGGTTTTAGAGTCAGTCCAGTAGGAAGATATGGCAATAAAAAAAAAAAGTAATTCAATATTTTGATTATAGTTTGCTTTTTCTGCTCTTGAGTTAATTCTGCATTACATTACATTATGTAATTTAGCACCAAAAGTATAAACTGCAACATTTTTAAAAGCTCAAATTTACATTTTCATTGTATTTCTAATTATTCACCTTACTACTCCTTATTACACCCTTCCTATTTTGCATATCTGTAAAGAGCCACAACCATTTTTTTTATGGATGTTCTTGATGTACTTAGTCCAGTGTATGTTGTTGTATTAGAATGGTTTTATAGATATTGAATTGATCAAAAACTGCAAAAGTAGCCTGTATATTTTAAATTTTAATAATATTTTATAGGTGTGGAATATTTGTACTGGAAAAATAGAAGAAGATTTTGTTTGCCATGAAGATGCTGTTCTTTCTTGTGCTATTTCACCTGATGCCACCAAGTTTTCATCTACCTCTGCTGACAAAACGGCCAAGGTTAGTAAACATAATGTTGACAAATCTGCACAGTGAGGTAAGTGTATCTTGGAATTTGTGCTAAAGACCAACTTCATTAGGTAGCAAACAACCACTCCAAATACCTCTATGCATTACAAAATATCATATTATATATATGTATCAGGTGACCATCTGTTAGTTTGTCTGTATGTTTGCTTACTTGCTGTGTGCTTGCGAGGTTATAGTGTGATCTGTTTTGGGGTCTGTGTTCTGAGCCAAGTTTCCGGCTAGGCTAGACTGAGAGTTTACTAATGAGCCTGCTGTCCTTTGATTTCCCCAACCCCGTAAAGTGCCTTGACAAGGGGGCAGAGCTAACTCAGGGAAAATATATTCTTCTTCGAGTGCTTGCTCACGTCAGTTCCATTCTAGGTGTGTGCAGCTGGGTGTGTGCAGTTGTCAGACACTTTTGCCTTATCGGTATCTGTAGGACCTGCTGTGGCAGTAAATTCAATTCAATTCAGAAATTGCAGTACCTCCCATTTGGTCCATGCTGGAGCTCTTTTGCGATTCTGGGACTCCAAGGTCACCTGTACTGATGAGCACGTCAGCCCAGGTCACTGATTTGCCACTACTGGTTGCGGGCACCACGCTCTTGGCACCGGTTATCTTTGTGCTGTCCATCACCATCCCCAACACCTTGGGAACACACTCCCTATTCCCAGCACCGGTCTTATCATTCGAGGCACTGGTCGGCGACTGTTAGCCGACAGACCCAGACGTCGATGACCCCACCCTGGTCACTGAAGGGGGATTTCTCCAACACAGGCAGGGAGTTCAGCCCCTCGCCGAGACAGCACCGTAGCAACTAGGCTCTGAAGGAGCATCCAACACAGCAATGCTGACCTGGCAGCAGGGCCAGTGGCCAGTGCAATGGCCTTACTGGAATGCCTGGGGCATGCCGGTTATGCTGATTCCCCCGTCTCACCAATCCTTGGTTGCCGTGTTGGACAAACCCCAATCGGCACTGGTGGCGCCAGGCTTGGTGCAGGAAGCACCAGCGGGTACTGCGGTGGAGGAACACTTGCCCACCCCGAGACCCCCTGTCCCTGCAGGGGATGATGCCCTGGGCCCTTCCCTGGTGGTTCAGTCATCATTCTTCTCTCCAAAGGAGACAGTAGTGGGATTCTTCCGTGCTAGCCCACCAGACAACTTTAGGGAGCACCAGTGGGACTCCCTCCACAAGTTTAAGGACTCCGTGCCCAAGTTGATGGCCCAAGAGTTCGGGGCTCTTGTGGAGGAAGGTACCACAGCAGCTCAGTGCTCCATCCAGATGGCCTAGGATGAGTCCGATTTAGTGGCCAGGGTGGTTGCCTTGGTGGGGCATGTGGCACAGCTTGTGGCTTCAGACCTCCGGCCTGTCCCAGGAGATGCAGTCGTCCATACAAGAGCTTGGGCCACCCTCCACTCCCAGGAGATGCATATGCCTCAGTCTGCGAGGCAGCCATTCCAACTGCCCCCACTGCCAAGGCCTTAGCAGCCTCGGCAGGGATCTACAAGGAGAAGAGACAAATGGGTTCAGTTACCACTGCCCTTCTCTTCCTGCTCACCTGCACAACCTGGCTGGGTGGAACATGATGGAGCCAGAAGCAGGCATTTTGAGGGTGTGCTCGAGAGCGATGCCCCAGTCACCTCCCCGGATCTGCCCCATCTTTTCCTCAACCATCTCCATCCCTATGCTCCGTAGTTAACTACTGAGGATTGGGAATGTTTGGCCTGAGTCCAGTAGGTCCTACTAGGGAGTAGAAAGCCCTCCACTAGAGAGACCTACCTGGCCACCTGGAAACAATTCATGTGCTGGGCCTCAGCCCAAGACGTTAGGCCTGAGCAGGCCTCGCTGCAGCTGATGCTGGACTACCTTATGCATCTCAAGCTCCAAGGTTTGTCCCTTTTATCAGTTAAGGTCCACTTGGCTGCTATATCAGCCTTTCGCCTTTTGTTCCAGGGCAGATCAGTCTTGGCTCATAGCATGATGGTCCGGTTCTTAAAAGGTCATAATCAACTCTACCCTCGAGTCCTGGACCCAGTCCCTCTGTGGGACCTGAATCTGGTGCTCGCACGGCTTGTGAAAGCTCCCTCGAGCTGTTGGCATCCTGTTCCCTTCTGCTCTCCTAGAAGGTGTCATTCCTAGTGACAATAACTTCTGCCTGAAGGGTCTCCGAGATTAGGGCACTTACATCAGGGCTGCCCTGTACAGTGTTCAAGGACAAAGTCTAGTTGCAGCCACATCTGACTTTCCTGCCCAAGGTGGTTTCGCAATTTCACACAAGCCAGGACATATTCTTGCCTGTCTTCTGCCCAAAGTCTCATAAGTCTGAGGAGGAACGTAAGTTGCCCTCCCTGGATGTCAGGAGAGCGCTAGCCTTCTACATCAAGAGGACCAAGCCATTATGCAAGTCGACGCAGTTGTTCATCACTGTGGCAGGTAGGTTGAAAAGTCGTCCAGTGTCCACACAGAGAATTTCTTCTTGAATCACAGCCTGCATCCGATTCTGCTATGACGAGGCAAAGGTGCTTCCACTGGCGATTGTAACCGCCCACTCAACCAGAATACAAGCCTCGTCGGCAGCCTTCCTGGCCCACGTGCCAAGCTTAGATATCTGTAGGGCCGCCACCTGGTTGTCTGTACATACGTTCACATCTCACTATGCACTTACAGAGCAAGCCCGAGACAATGCTGGCTTCAGTAGATCGGTATTACAAGCTGCATGCCTGTGAACTCTGAGCCCAGCTCCAGGGATATTGCTTGTGAGTCACCTAGAATGGAATCAACATGAGCAAGAACTCAAAGTAAAAACGGTTACCTACCTTTCATAACTGTTGTTCTTAGAGATGTGTTGCTCATGTCCATTCCATTTTCGAAAGTACTGAACACCCAGCAACCCTCATTGACATCAAATCAAGTATGTTCCTAAAAATGGATTTGTGAATCTCGGTTTAGGCTTCTGTTTTTGAAAATTGTTGTCCTACTTTGTATTTTGCCCCTTGTATGTCCAAGTGTTAATTAGCAATCAGATCCTTATTGTCTGCAAGTCTGCTTTTAGACATCAAAATTATTTTGTGTAGTACTTGTAATTCAAATATTTTTATAAAAATTGTATTTCATCAGAATATGCATTTCCTTCAATATCAAAACACTTTGTGAAATCAAGTCTGTTTTGCTCCAATTTTGTTTTGGAAGAAAACCCGAAAAACAAGTTCCAACATGTCTAAATGTTTTGATTTTTCATTTTAAAATTACTTTTTGTTTAGAATTTTTAAAAATTGTGTATAATATATTTTTATATTATATTGTCTAAACTAAATGTTCTTAATGATTCAAAATTATTACTTTTCAGAATTTTACTTCCAAAGAGTGTCAAAATTTTCCGGTTTGATTCCTGTTCAGAAAAAAGCCACATTTCAAAATTTCTAAATATTTTGAGAAATGGAACTTATTTTTAAGTATTATTTTACAAATAAATAGATCATTTAAGGTTCCCTTCAAGTTTCAAAGAAAATATATAGACATCTTTATTAAAAGACCACCTCCTTTGAGATTACTTTTTGTCAGCCCTGTGAGTGGGCAGCTTAATACATGTTCCATTGTATTACATTCCAGAGTGTGCTTCCGGTGTATTTTTTGATCTTATAAAATACCTTTGTATTGATTCATGAAGTTCCTTTTCCTTAATAACTTCATGAACTTTCTGTCTGACAGGTCCTGAGCTTAAAATGTGTAATAATAAAATAATTGTGCACACTTTTTCAAATAATACCTAACCAATATGTGCCTCTCACATTTAATTAATCTGGGATTTATGTACTTTGAGTATTTTTAATCCCTATGTTAACACGTGTTTCTGGTTGGAGTGGACAGATAAAATTGTGTAAATTTTCCATGAAGTATGACTTATCTTTCCTTTTTTTCTTAAACGTTTCATTTTTAGATATGGAGCTTTGAAAGTTCATCTGTTCTTCATGAGCTTAATGGTCACAAAGGCTGCGTGCGGTGCTGCACTTTCTCCTTCGATAACAAATTCTTGGCCACTGGAGACGACAATGGAGAAATAAGGGTACATTTGGAGATATTTTAGTAATACATTGAGTCAAAACTACTCTAGGGGTGCTTAGCCCAGTGTACTTGCCAGATATGAATTTGGGTAATTATATTCTACCTATCTAATTTCCCTATGCCATTTAGGGAATATTGCAGGTCAGGAATAAATAGTAGATCCTTTGCCATCAAGGTGGCAGCATTTTTTTGTAGTGGGTGCACAACTGAGCTGAAAGTCATCTAGAAACTATAGGCTTTAGAAAAATATCTAAAAGATTAGACTGAATAGAGGGTAAAGACTACAAAAATACAATAAAAGATCATTCAGAATAGATGTTCATGTGTCCCTCTGGATTGGATCACCTGTTTTTGCACTCTTTTTTATCATTGATGTTCCTTGTGTGGTGGGACTCTGGATTGTCCATTTTGAGGACTCCTGGTTTACAAATATACTCATGGATTGATTGGAAAGGATTCCCTTTTTTGGGGTTCCTTGTGAGTATTTTGTTTTAAGTTTGATTTGCACACAAAAAAGAAGAAAATGTAATGTAAGGTGACTTTATGCCCATTCCTCACTTCCTGGAAGCAGAAAATATATTTGTCATGTTGACTTTGTGGTTTTTTTATGGTGGTCTAGTGGTGATGATTATGGTGCTCTATAGATGGCTGGCATTCTTTACTAATTAGTCTCCCGCGAGTCAGTTGTGAATTAAACCCTCCGTATACCATAAAGATACAAGATTAAGAGTTATTATCTGAATTGCCCGCTCACTTTGCAACCAAATATAATGTTTGAAGTAAAGGTTAGATTTCTCTAGTGCTAAAAAGAGAAAAAAATAAATCCTGTCATCCTTGCAGCAATACTCCTTTTTATTTAACGCCATTAATAGTTTGTATATATTATTAATTATGTCTCTCTTAGATTTGGGATGTCTCAAGAGGTGAATTACTTCATCTCTGCTCCCCTGTTACTGTAGATGAAGGAGAATCAACACATGGTGGCTGGGTAACAGACCTCTGTTTTTCTCCTGAGAGTAATATGCTTGTGTCATGTGGAGGATATCTTAAGGTAAGCCCCACAAAATACTGCTTTAATTTAAAGTACAGGAATGGAAGGTGACACCTTTGGTGTCCTGGTCATATTCGGTATTTTAGTTTTAAAAACTGTTTCCCTCCCACAGCCCCCATTTCTAATTGCTTACAACTTTCTCAAATTTCTTTTGGGGATGACATTTTTTCATGCTTGGTTTCTGTCCAAAGGTTTAAAAAAAAAAAATTGAGTAAAATCGATTGTGTCTTTTGAGTTATTTGAATATAGCATTGGTGGGAAGCTTTCCTATATATCTTAAATGTTGACCCAGTTATGATCTATAAATCACTGTATTTGCAATGCCAGAGAAAATGGAATTGAATAATCAGTTATGCTGATCAATGGATTCATGAGCATTTCTAAATCTCTCTGATGTTGTATCTAGCATGGTAAAACAAACGTCTTGGTAACAGAACTATTTAATAGGCTAATCAATAGAGTTTCTTTTTACTTAGAAGAAGAAAATAAAAACAACACAAGAAGTGACAAATCTTAAATGACTATGATTAAGAGTAGAAACTGATGTTAGCAAAATACCCCTGCTAACAAATGTTCTTATATTAAGGGCATGATCATTGCTGAACACCCTCAGATCTCCTCAATCTTGGGTGTTCAGTGCTTCCAAAACGTAAACTTCAGAAAGAGTTGTGTGCTCTGCATCTTGCAGGAGTGGACCCTTATTTTGTAAGATTTGAACATCAAATACTGGGGTGTTCACTTTTTTTTCATAAATACATAAGAGTTTAAAAGGAGTTGGTGATGATATGTGGTCCTGGTCTCTAACTAGGTCTCCTACAAGCTATAATAATAATGTGACACTGTACTTTGGAAAACATACTGTAAAAATCCTCCGAAAGGATGCAAGTTAAAACAGGAAATTGAAATTTGTCATTGGTGGAGGAACTTCTAATGGCTACGTTTGTTTAATCCTTTAGAGATTTACAGTAACTATTGTGGTTAGATTCATTGAGCTGTATCCTATTATCTGTTTTTTTACACACAACTTCCAAAGATTTTAGTATGAGTTCCATGTGTGGAAAATGATGGGATATCATAGAACCATAGGACTGTAGGGCTAGAAGGGACCTTGAGAAGTCAAGTCCAGCCGCCTGCACTGTGGCAGGGTCAAGTGAACCTAAACCATTCCTGACAGATGTTTTGTCCAACTTGTTTTTAAAAGCTTCCAGTGATGGGGACTCATGACCTCCCTCGGAAACCTACTCCAGAGCTTAAGTACCCTTATAGTTAGAAAGTTTTTCCTAATATCTAATCTAAAATCTACCTTGCTGCAGATTAAGCCCATTACTACTTTGTCCTGCCTTCAGTGGACATGGAGAACAGCTGATCACCATCCTCTTTATAACAGCCCTTAATATATTGGAAGACTGTTATCAGTCTTCTTTTCTCAAGACTAAACATGCCCAGTTTATTTTAACCTTTCCTCATAGGTCAGGTTTTCTAGACCTTTTATCATTTTTTTTGCGGACAAATTGGAAAGAGCATAGAAGAGAGCATCTTTCCTAAATTGTGGTGCCCAGAATTGGATCCAGTACTCCACCTGGGGCCTCACGAGTGTCATGTAGAGCTGGACAATTACCTCCTGTGTCTTACATACAGCATTCCTGTTAACACACCCCAGAATCATATTAGCCTTTTTTGCAGCTGCATCATTGATGACTCAGATTCAATTTGTAGTCCACAATAACCTCCCAGATCCTTTTCTGCAGTACTACCATCTAAAAAGTTATTCCCCATTTTGTAGTTGTGCATTTGATTGTTCCTTCCTAAGTGAATTACTTTGCACTTGTCTTTATTGAATTTTATCATCTTGAATTCAGGCCAAGTCTCCAATTTGTGAAGGTCATTTTGAATTTTAAACCTGTCCTCCAAAGTGCTTGCAACCCCTCCCAGCTTGATAACATCTGCACATTTTATAAGCATGCTCTCCTACTCCATTATCCAAGTCATTAATGAAAATTATGTTGGGCCTTTTGATTTTGCTAAGAATTCCAGAATCAGCTACATATTAGGGTTGGCAGCAGATGTTGGAGGGCAAGGGCAGGGGAGGGAGTGGAAAAAATTATTTTAATGTAGTATTGAAACATAGAACTGCACCCTAGGAATTGCCATGTTGGACCAGACCCTTGATCCATGTAATCCAGTGTTCTGTCTCTGACACTGGCTAATGCAAGAAACTTGTTTGTGGATAATTATGGAGTAAACTTCCCATGGGAAAGTTCTTCTTGATTCCTAGTATTTAGTGGTTAATTTATGCCCTGGAAAACTTGAATTTATATACTTTTAAACAAATTTTCTATTCTGCTAATGTAATTGGATAATGATCTCATTATCTTTTAAAATGTTTAATCCTTTTGTGACCCCCAACTAAGCTTTTGGCCTTAATGATATCTTTTCACAGTAATTATGTTATATAAAAATATATCTCCTCAGTTTTGAATGTTATTTCTCAGTTTAATTTGCTCCTATACTAAGAGAGGTGTAACAGGGGTATCTGACTTAATCTTCTTTCTTCCATTTATTTTATATATGCCTTTATCATGTCTCCTCTAAATTAAACAGCCCCAGTCTCTTCAATATCTTCTAATCTGAACATCTTTCAGGCTTCTAACAATTTTTGTCCCTCTCTGAACCCCTTGTTTTATGTAAGATTGTTGACTCTTTCCTCAAATGCAGAATGAAGGAAGAAAACTTGACAGGCAACTAGGCCCACCATGCTAAACCTATTTTTATAACTTCTTATATTCTATTCCTACTAATTTAAAATGTTTCTCTTTTTATAGTGGTGGAATGTAACTACTGGAGAATCCTTACAAACATTCTACACAAATGGAACAAACCTCAAGTCAATATATGTGTCCCCTAGTTTCAAAGTGTACGTGACCATTGATAATCTTGGTATTCTTTATGTGCTACAGATGCTGGAATAAATCCATTGAGCACAGTGGATATTAAAACTCATGCAACTGATACAGAGTTTTGAGCTGGAAACAAAATTCCACTAATCTATTTGACATTCATTAAACTGTGAAGTGTTTTTCAGTATTGCATTCATTAAATGTTTGTATGTATAATGTTTATGTAAATTTTTGCAAATGAGCTTGCATTTAATCTTGTTTTTGATCAGCATTATTATTGTTAATGGTTTGTCCTTAAATTTTGATTTGCATACTAAGTATGCACCTTATTATTACACTGTTGGTAAAATTATATTAAGTTTTATTCAGATAGGGTGAGATAATTGTTAGCAGAAGACATAATAGGAGTATAATACATGGAAATCATAGTTTGTAGAAGTCTGGTGGCAAATGTTTTCAGGTCATGAATGTGACTGTAAAATACCAAAAATTATGATCTTTTACTATGCATGTGTGACATTGTTTTAATGAATACAGAATGGAAAGAATTAATGACTTTGTTAGAATTTCATTTTTAGTACAAACTTGGTATTGTTTGAGGAATATAAAAATATTTAAGAGAAGAATCAAGTAGCTCTCCACTGGTACAGCAGCACTGCTTTGTACTACTGTATTGAACCATCATGCTTTCCAGACTTATGGAGATGAGGTGCATTATAGAAGGGTAGTGAGTTTGGCTTACATAGGGAGAAGATAATTTGCTGCAGCTCCCTTTAGGCACACGCTCAAAGGGTGTTGGTAATTGCATTGGTAGAGATTGTGTACTCATTTTCTAGTCGGAGGAAAGATATGATAGCCAGCTAAACTGAGAATGGAATTGGGTCAAAAGGCTTTTGTTCAGAAATACTGGCGTTTATGGTGTGACTAAAAATATAGAATTTTTCCTTTTGTTTAAGTTTAGCTTTCACTCCAGTTTGTGCCATGAAGATGATAATGTGTGCTATCCTGGTCAGCTTTGTTTACAGGGGATCCTCTGCAGAGGAATCTTTTTTGCCCCCAAAGTATGTGATTTTTTTAACATATTTGTTGATCCTGTAAAAGGTATAATGTGTCTGAGATATTCTACACTAGCTGCCTTTTTTCTTGACTTAGATTTTGTGACTATTTAATTAAATAAACTATTTCTAATCAAACTTAAAATAAGCCTTGTTCTAGTAAGTTGATTCTGACTGTTAGTTAACTTGCTCAGGCAGTAATAACTGTGATTTTCTTATTGTGCAATTAATTGCAAAAACCTTTTTAATGTCAGTATTTGGATGTTTAACATGTTAACGTGTCTTTATCAATTCTCAATTTCAATAATTGTTCATCTTGTATTTCAGAATAAATTTTAAAATATTGGTGTTTTTTCTATGACAACCAAACTTTTTCATTTCTTCATCTATAATCTTCTGCAATTAGACTGTATTAAAGCAATATTGAATACGGGTAATGTAATGAAGTTATACAGTCAGACATGTAAAAAAATGTAATTAAAAATAAATGTACGAGAAGTGTGTGTGTTTTTTTTGTATATTGAATATGTATATGTAAAGCATTAAGAAACAATCCAGGCTGCTTCAGTCTAATTTGTGACTAAATCTTGGAGCTCTTCAGTTTATACTTCATGGGGGTAGGGGGTTCAAGGATGAAAAAAATGCAGAGTTTGCTGAAATTCTTTTTCTTTTTCACGAGCAACATGCACAAAAGAGAAGCAGAGACAAATAATCTCTCCATGTGTGTTACCAATCTAAATACATAAAATATAATGAAATTTCAAACTGCATAATATAATACTTTGCAAGTTAAGTAATAAAGTCAGCATTAAATAACAAAGGTTGAAGGAATATAAAAAGGTAAGGGGTGGGATTCTGGCCACCTGTATGCCACTCCATCCCTGTGCTGGCCCCTCCCAAGCCATGCTACAGCAAGTGGAAGCTGGAGCACTGAGCAGCCAAGGAGATTCTTGGCTGCTTCAGGCTACAGAGCAGCCCATAGATGGTGGCTATAAATTACATCAGTGCTTTGCAGCTCTAATTTACACTTGGGACCATACTAGCAGCCCAGAATCCCAAGGGTGCAAATGTGGCTTTAATCCACCTTCACCTTCCATGCTTCTTCCTCATAAAGGCATAGCACAGAAAGTCAGCCAGCATTTCAAATGTATTTGAAAGCAGCCAGCCAAATAGGTAATGAGCTACAGGAAGGATGTGTCACATGAGCTACAACAGAAAGGCACTCACACTAAAAGAAGTGAGATCATGGGGTGGGGGGGGACAGGAAAAAGCCTGGTGCTATATTAGTGGAAGAAGTGAGGAACAAAGTAGAGCTATACAAAGTCTGTGAGAGATGGGAGTGAATCCCTGGAGGATTTTAATTTTAAACTGGGTCCTAAAATGAATAGGGAGCCAGTGTAGGCATTTGAGGGAGGAGATGATGTGGGATACACTGTTTTGTGCATGAAGGCAAGGCTGTAGCATTCTGCACATGTTGCAACCTGGACAGCTAAGTCTTGGAAAAGTAAGTGTAGGAAGTTGTAAGGCAAGAATAGAAGGTGGTATGATTGAGGTTATCTGTAGAGGTGGAGTCAAAGCAGTAGTTCATATAGGCAAACAAGGCATTGGTGTAGGAATGAAGGGAAATACATCTTTTATAGTTAAAGATCTATAGCAGTTGTGAGAAGGCCTTAAAGAAAAAAATGTTACTGGCAAGATAAGCTGCAAATATGCTGAGTTCAAAATGTAACTGATAAAAGAAGCCTCTAATTGTCCAAACCTGTTCTAACAGACAAAGAATAGTTTTGTGATGTGTTAAACTTTTATTGACCCCTAACATACTAATGCTGTATTGAAGAAAGGAGCCCAGTCATATTCTTGTCTGTTCCTGGCCTAAGAGAGTCCAATCCCAAATTGCCCAAAACTGTTTTTTTGCAGAAGTCAGCAAGTGGCAGTGGCATTGCTGTTCGTTGAAAGGTATAAATGGTGAACTCTTGAAGAGGTCATTAATAGTACCTGCCCTAACCAAGTTGGAGCCAGCCAACATGGATGAGAGTACCCCCAAGGTCTAGTCCTTTTGTGAGTATCTTAATCAAATGTCTATGAATGTCTTTTACTGATTAGATGTAGTACTTATTTAGGCTTTTAGGCATGGTTAGAGCAATTATATAAATGCCATTTGGCCTTTGGATTTAATAAAGGAACTTAATGTTGAATTTGTGTCATGGTGGTGCCCTCTGTTGACAATAATTCCAATAGCTGGCAATTGGTAGCTTTGTAAATATAGCTGATGAGAGAAGAGTCAATAATGTTGCTCAAGTTTCTGAACAGAGGAGACAAATGGAAGATGTGAGCTGTGAAAGGAGAATGAGAGAACATAATATCTACACGCTACTTCATATAAAATCATATTGCTAAAAAAATTAAAATGAAATAGGGACCAAATATACCAGCAATTTCTTTTAATGAAAAGCAATAATGCAGTTAAAAGACAGTTTTATAGCAACATATGGGGGGGGAAATACAGCTTGGTCAGCAAATTCAGTAGTTTTCCTTGATGCTTAGCTATGTTCCAATTAACACAAAAGGAACAAAATTTAGCCAGAAGCAGCTTTTCTAGATAGCATTAGTACTCCCATTATCTCTTGTAGTGCCAGATCAAATAGAAACATTTCTCCCTCCAAAACTAATAAACCAATTAATGAACATCTCCAGTTTTGTTATCTAGTCTCCTTATCGTCAGCTAAAATCAATAACATCATCATCCTCAGTCTCTGGATGATGATGTGTTTTAAGTATTCTTTTCAGAAACCACTTTCCTTATCTAAGCTGCTGCAGAGGTTTTCTGTCACTTCATTATCTTTAAACACTGCCCTTAACCCTTTCACAAATCTTTGCTTTCTTGAGTTTCCTTACCAAGGAGGAAGGCTAGACAAACCCACCACAATACCAATGTTTTCAAGAAACCTTACATTGCCTTAACTTGCACTATCACTTTAATTATTTTTCATTGTTTTGTCCTTTCTAATCTGATGTTCTATATCACACATTCATTTTAATAAGACTGATTACTACTTCTAATTTCTTTGTGCTGAGGACCCCAAATCTATTGAGTACTTGTGTGCAACTTGGATAGGGTTACCATACGTCCGGATTTTCCCGGACATGTCCGGCTTTTTGGGCTCCAAATCCCCGTCCGGGGGGAAAGCCCAAAAAGCCGGACATGTCCGGGAAAATCGGGACATGCCGGCCGGCGGTGCGGGTGCTCGGGGATCGGGCCAGGGGCTCGGGCCGGGCCCGCGGTGCGGTGCCTGGCCGGGGGCTCCGGGGCTGGGCGCTCGGGGCCTCCGGCGGGGCCGGGTCGGGTCGGCCGGGCCGGGGCCTCCGGCGGGGCCGGGTCGGGTCGGCCGGGCCGGGGCCTCCGGCGGGGCCGGGTTGGGTCGGGTCGGCCGGGCCGGGGCCTCCGGCGGGGCTGGGTCCGGTTGGGCTGGGTCGGCCGGGCCGGGGCCTCCGGCGGGGCCGGGTCCGGTCGGGCTGGGTCGGCCGGGCCGGGGCCTCCGGCGGGGCCGGGTCCGGTCGGGCTGGGTCGGCCGGGCCGGGGCCTCCGGCGGGGCCGGGTCGGGTCGGCCGGGCCGGGGGCTCCGGCGGGGCCGGGTCGGGTCGGCCGGGCCGGGGGCTCGGGGGCCGGGCCGGCGGGCCGGGGCCGGCACCCCAGGGCCGGGGACAGCCTGGACCACGCCTCCTCCCCCCACACTCCCCCTTACCTGCTTCAGGCTTCCCGCGACTCAAATGTTCGCGGGAAGCAGGGGAGGGGGCGGAGACTTTGGGGAGGGGGTGGAGTTGGGGCGGGGCTGGGGGCGGGGCCGGGCCCCCGTGGAGTGTCCTCCTTTGGGAGGCACAAAATATGGTAACCCTAAACTTGGAGGCCGAAAGAATCCTGTCAGTCACAGATAGCAGGGGACTGGTGGTTCAGGCAGACACCCTCCCCCCATCTCTCTCTCTCTCTCACACACACACACTCACACTCTCTCTCTGCAGAGTTTTCCTGAGGGAAATTCCAAATTTTATTTCAAATGCTTAGACTAACAGTTCAGTTTAATAATGTGTTGGTCAAATTCCCAGCAGTGTCACAGGGCTGCATTTGATTGTTGGGGAGATTGTCCCCTCAGTTCCACTTCTCCTTCTGAGGCATTTCTAGCAGCTGGTGCTCCAGCAGGCTTCAGGGAGTGAGCCAGGATAAGAAAGCGAGAAGCAAGATGCAGGTTGTGCCAGATGGGGTCATTTCAGCCCCTTCTTCCCTTGTCATGCCATGCCCCTGATCCCGTACACATCCCTACACTAGGGCATGGGGAAGGGAGGCCTTGGGAAGCAGCCTAATGGCTGTCATCCCAGGCTAGGCATTGTGGAGAATTCTCCTCTAGGAGGATACAGAGCTTTCAGAGCCCCTTGCCACCAGTCTGGCCCTTTCATGTTTCGGAAGGGGGTCTGAGCAGTGTGAGGGTCTTGCCCCATATCTGCTTTTGAGAGTTCCAACAGTTTCTCAATCCAGAGCTGCTTCTGACAACACTCTCTCTGCAGAATTTCCCTACCTGGATGCTTGTTTCCTTAATGGCCCTGTCAATACAGGGCTTCTACACAGTACTTCAGCTTCTGTCGCTCAATGTGTAGCTTTCCCTTTCTGAGGCTCTGTTAACTCGCTCTCTCAATGCAGTTTCAATGCCCCGCTCCTAGCAGGGGAATAACTGGACATCCCAGATGTAGCCCAAGATGAGAGGCGATAAACAGTTCTTCTTCGAGTGCTTGCTCATATCCATTCCATTAGGTGTGCGCGCGCCGCGTGCACGATCGTCGGAGAATTTTCTACCCTAGCAACACCGGCGGGTCGGGTGTGGAGCCCCCTAGAGTGGCGCCTTCATGGCGCTGAATATATACCCCAGCCGACCCGGCGCCCCCTCAGTTCCTTCTTACCGCCCCTGACGGTCGTTGGAACTGTGGAGCGCGGCATAGCTGTTCTCCACTCTCCCTAGCTTAGTTAGTTATTCACAGTTATAGTTATAGTTCTAGTTGTTTATAGTTAAATAGTTAAATAGTTTTTAAAAAATTGTTCGTTTGTTCTGGTTGTTATAGTAGTTCAGGGGATTAAGGGGGTCGTCTCCCCCTTTCTCCCCCGGCCGCGGGGCCGGGCTCATGCCCAACGCTCCCGGCTTCAAGCAGTGCGCCTCCTGCGCTAAGCCTATGCCCACGAGCGACCCGCACGACTCCTGTCTGAAGTGCCTGGGAGAGTCCCATCAAACAGATAAGTGCAAGATCTGTAAGGCCTTCAGACCAAGGACCAAGAAGGAGCGGGACTTTCGGCTCCGACAACTCCTTATGGAGGCGGCACTTAGTCCGGACGCTCCATCAATGAGTCAGGCCCCGGCACCTAGCACCTCGGTGCGCAGTGCCCCGGCGGCACCGGCCTTGCCGACCACGCGAGTGGCGTCGGACAAGCCGCCCCGGCACCGGACCTCGTCGGCACCGCAAGCACAACAAGTGCCTCGGCGCCGGTCATTATCCCCGGGGCATAAAAAAGCCCATAAGACGGGGACCTCCGTGCCGAAGACGCCGGCTCCCCCAGTGCCAGGGGTAGAGCCGCGTCCGCCTGTGGAGCACCGAAAACAGGTGACTCCAGCACCGTCGACTCCGGCTCCGAGGCCGTTGAGTCCGGTGCAGATAGCATCTCCACCGAGACCGGCGGTGATACAGTGCCTCCCGTCGACTCCAGAGACCTTCGCGGCGGCGAGAGACTTGATAGCTCTCACGGAGCCGGCACCACCTCAACCACCGGCACCGACGGCACCGTTGACTCGTCCGGTCCAGTCTAGAGGGAAACCTGCCTTGATGCGCCCTCCATCGCAAGGGCTGGAACCACGGCACCGGTCCAGGTCCCGAAGCAGGTCCCCACGCCGCTCGCAGTCCCGGCGCCGAATATCACCTCGGCACCGGTCGTACTCGCAGCCAAGATCTTCGTCGCGGCACCGCTCTACGTCTCGGCACCGCTATGATCGTCGGCACCGATCAACGTCGAGACGTAGTTCTCGGCACCGCCACGATCGACGCTCGACGTCGAGAGGCCGCTCCCGGCACCGGGCCTACTCCAGGTCATCGTCAAGGTCCAGATCCGACTCCCGGCACCGACGTAGTCATCGGCACCGATCCCGTTCTCGGCACCGTTCACCGGCACCGCACAGGGACCGTTCATCTCTGGGCCGGCACCGTACCTTCCGGAGCTCGTCTCGGCGCGGTCGGCACCGCCATGGCCATCCAGATCAGTGTCCCGATCCTCCGATGGGGCATCGAGATCGGCATACCCCCCTCAGGGACAGGCCGATGATCCGGACATGGGCCACTGGCAGGAGATAGCGGAGGATCCCGCTCAGGGACCTTCACACTGGTCGTTTTGGACCCCGTGGGCGTACCACCAAGCTCAAGGGGCTCCACCACCATCAGCCTCTCGCTCGGTGCACTCTGAGCGAAGGGCCCCAGAGTCCACCATCTCTCGCCCTCCTCCAGGGGGCATGGAGGCCTCCGTGCCCGCACCTGACGTCCTGGACCCAGAGGTAGGTGATGCTCCGCTCCAAGGCTCATTGGACCAGGCCCCGCCCTTGGATCCCTTGCCACCTGAGGCATCTTCCTCATCTTCCCCAGATGAGGCAGTGGCGGGCACATCGTGCTCAGGTCCACCTCCAATAGATCTTCGGGCTCACCAGGATCTCCTGCGTAGGGTGGCCCGTAATATGGACCTGCAGGCGGAGGAGATAGTGGAGGTGCAGGACCCCATCGTGAATATCCTTGCAGCGGATGCCCCATCGAGGGTGGCGTTACCCCTGATCCGCACGATACAAGCGAATGCAACTACGATATGGCAAACGCCTGCCTCTATCCCACCCACAGCGAGAGGGGTGGAAAGGAAATACTTTGTTCCGTCCAAAGACTACGGGTACTTGTATACCCACCCCCAGCCGTGTTCACTGGTGGTGGCATCAGTGAACGCAAGGGAGCGCCACGGTCAACAGGCCGCAGCGCCCAAATCGAGGGAGGCTAAGCGCCTCGATTTGTTTGGCCGTAAAGTTTATTCAGCCGGAGGGCTGCAACTTAGAGCGGCTAACCAGCAGGCGCTCCTGAGCCGCTATAACTTTAATTCCTGGAACTCTATGGGGAAGTTCAAGGAATTGGTTCCCCAAGAGTCCAGGGAAGAGTTTGGGGCCTTGGTAGAGGAGGGTAAGAAGGTGGCTCAGACCTCCTTACAGGCCTCCCTGGACATAGCGGACTCGGCTGCGAGGACCCTGGCTTCGGGTATCGCTATGCGGAGGATCTCCTGGCTTCAGGTTTCGGGTTTGCCTCCGGAGCTGCAGCAAACCCTACAGGATCTGCCCTTTGAGGGACATGGATTGTTCTCGGACAAGACGGACTCTCGTCTGCAGAGCCTCAAGGACTCGAGAACAATCATGCGCTCCCTGGGGATGCATGTTGCGGGCCCTCAGCCCAGGCCATTTAGGCCGCAGCCTCAGCGCTTCTACCCCCCCCGCCTCGTCAGAGACAGGACTCGGCCCGGAGGCGAGGGCGAGGTGGTAGAAGAAGGTGGACCGGCCCTCAACCCGGTCAGAACCAGGGGCCACCTAGACCACCTTCAGGCCCTAGGCAGAACTTTTGAAGGTGCGGTCGAGGACGGCGCCCCAGTCATCCCCCAGGATCCAGCCCCCTCCTTTCGGGATCGCCTTTCCCGTTTCCACCGTGCTTGGTCCCTTATAACTTCGGACCGTTGGGTCCTTCGCACGGTGGACAGGGGATACGCTATCCAGTTTTCTTCAATCCCCCCCTCCTCCCCCCCTTCTTCCCCGTCCCTCTTCAGGGACCCTTCTCACGAGCAACTTCTTATACAGGAAGTTTCTACGCTCCTTGCTATGGGGGCCATAGAGGAGGTTCCAGTAGAGTTAAGGGGCAGGGGATTTTATTCCCGGTACTTCCTCATTCCCAAGTCCAAAGGAGGTCTGCGACCCATCTTGGACTTGCGCGGACTCAACAAATTCGTAGTAAAGTTGAAGTTCCGCATGGTCTCTTTGGGGGCCATTATCCCTTCCCTCGATCCTGGAGACTGGTTTGCCGCCCTCGACATGAAAGACGCATACTTTCACATCGCAATTTACCCACCTCACAGACGCTTCCTGCGATTCGTGGTAAGCACGGTACACTACCAATTTGCAGTCCTTCCCTTCGGCCTATCCTCGGCCCCAAGAGTGTTCACGAAATGTATGGCTGTCGTGGCAGCGTACCTTCGTCGGCAAGGGATACAGGTGTTCCCGTACCTAGACGACTGGCTGGTACGCGGTCGCACCAAAGAGCAAGTTCGAGCTCACGTCCACATACTAGTGCACACATTCAACGAGTTGGGCATCCTACTCAACAAGGACAAATCCACTCTAGAACCTACACAGAGAATAGAATTCATCGGCGCAGTCCTAGACTCCAGACGTGCACAAGCCATCCTGCCAGACAACCGCTTTGGCACCATCACGAGCCTCATTCAAGGGCTCAAGGCCTTCCCAACTACCACGGTGAGGTCGTGCCTTACCCTGCTGGGTCACATGGCCTCCTGCACATACGTAACCAGGCATGCCAGACTTCGGCTTCGCCCACTCCAGACCTGGGTGTCGTCAATATACCGCCCACATCGGGACAGCCTGAACATGGTGGTCACGGTCCCGAACTCGGTCCTGACCTCCCTCACCTGGTGGCTAGATCACAATGTGGTCTGCGAGGGGATGCCATTTCACGCCCCACAACCCTCTCTGCACCTGGTCACAGACGCTTCATCTCTGGGTTGGGGCACCCATCTCAACGAACACCATACCCAGGGCCTGTGGACTGCACCCCAGCTAGCCCTGCACATCAATGTTCGGGAACTGATGGCGGTGCGCCTGGCGTGCCAGGCATTTCTCAATCTCCTACGTGGCCGCTGTGTGTTAGTTCTCATCGACAACACCACGGCCATGTTTTACATCAACAAGCAAGGAGGAGCACGTTCGTCAATTCTATGCCAAGAGGCCATTCGCCTGTGGGACTTCTGCATTGCCCACTCAATCCATCTCACGGCATCGTTCCTCCCTGGAGTCCAGAACACTTTAGCGGACTGACTCAGCAGGTCCTTCCAGACGCACGAGTGGTCTATCCGTCCGGACATCATACATTCCGTCTTCCAGAAGTGGGGGTTTCCCCAGATAGACCTGTTTGCATCTCGAGACAACAGGAAGTGCCACGTGTTCTGCTCCCTACAAGGTCGAGCTCCGGGCTCCCTCTCGGATGCGTTTCTCCTTCCCTGGAAAGACCACCTGTTTTATGCCTTCCCTCCGTTTCCTCTGGTCCACAAGGTACTGCTCAAATTGCGCAGAGACCAGGCACAGGTAATTCTGGTCGCTCCAGCGTGGCCGAGACAACATTGGTACACCACACTGTTGGAACTCTCGGTTCAGACACCGATCCCGCTTCCATTATGTCCGGATCTCATCTCTCAGGACCACGGCCGGCTGCGTCACCCCGACCTGCAATCACTCCACCTCACGGCGTGGCTGCTCCATGGTTCACCCAGGCAGAGCAGCAATGCTCGCACTCTGTCCAACAGATTCTGCTGAGCAGTAGGAAGCCCTCAACATGCACCACGTACCTGGCCAAGTGGAAGCGGTTCTCCTGTTGGTGCGAACAACGAGCCACGTCCCCGTTGCAGGCACCCATTCCTCTCATTTTGGAATATCTCCTCTCCCTAAAACAGCAGGGGTTGGCGATATCTTCAATTAGAGTTCACCTGGCCGCTATATCAGCCTTTCACCCAGGGGAACTCGCGTCTTCGGTATTCTCTAACCCGATGGTCGTTAGATTCCTCAAGGGCTTAGACCGGATGTACCCACAACAACGTCAGCCCGTTCAGACGTGGGACCTCAACCTGGTTCTCTCCAAGCTCACAGGTCCTCCATTCGAGCCACTGGCCACCTGTTCACTTTTGTACCTATCCTGGAAGACAGCCTTCCTCGTAGCCATCACCTCAGCAAGGCGCGTTTCTGAACTCAGGGCGCTTACATCCGAGCCCCCTTACACAGTTTTCCATAAGGATAAAGTGCAGCTTCGTCCACATCCTGCCTTTCTCCCTAAGGTGGTTTCTCCGTTTCATATCAACCAGGATATATTTCTCCCGGTCTTTCATCCTAAACCACATGCTACTCGCCAGGATCAACATTTGCATTCTCTGGACGTACGCAGGGCCCTGGCTTTCTATATTGACCGCACAAGGCACTTTAGAAAGACGACGCAACTCTTCGTTGCAGTGGCCGACCGAATGAAAGGCTTACCGGTCTCCTCACAACGCCTATCCTCCTGGATTACGTCTTGCATCCGGACTTGCTATGACCTAGCAGGTGTCTCAGCACCGCACCTCACCGCTCACTCCACGAGGGCCCAAGCTTCCTCGACTGCTTTCCTGGCGCAAGTTCCGATCCAGGACATTTGTAGAGCGGCGGTTTGGTCATCAGTCCACACGTTTACAGCTCACTATGCACTAGTGCAGCAGTCCAGGGACGATGCTGCTTTCGGATCAGCGGTTTTGCACACAGCAATGTCTCACTCCGACCCCACCACCTAAGTTGGGCTTGGGAGTCACCTAATGGAATGGATATGAGCAAGCACTCGAAGAAGAAAAGACGGTTACTCACCGTTGTAACTGTTGTTCTTCGAGATGTGTTGCTCATATCCATTCCAAACCCGCACCCCTTCCCCATTGTCGGAGTAGCCGGCAAGAAGGAACTGAGGGGGCGCCGGGTCGGCTGGGGTATATATTCAGCGCCATGAAGGCGCCACTCTAGGGGGCTCCACACCCGACCCGCCGGTGTTGCTAGGGTAGAAAATTCTCCGACGATCGTGCACGCGGCGCGCGCACACCTAATGGAATGGATATGAGCAACACATCTCGAAGAACAACAGTTACAACGGTGAGTAACTGTCTTTTTCCCTTAGTGCTTCAAACCCAGTTATATAGGGGAAACTTACCCAAAGATAAGATTATTTGAAAAAAAAATTTCCAACTGTCTGTCTAGACTGTTAACTCATAGTGACTGTTACATATTTCCATGTTTTTTTCTTAATAGTCCTTAATAATTTTAAGGCTCATGTGGTCAAAGGCACCTCAGCTCCATTTCCATCCATGAGTTTTTTAGAGCCAGCACATAGTGTTCTCTGCATAAACTTACAAATCATTTTTACATATATATACTCTGCATTGGTATATAAACCAAAGTTTGGCTATTGGTGTTATAAAATGTATTTCCTGGTTGACAGTAGCTCATTGCTCCTGATTTCTATATTATATTTGTGGATTGTGTCTTGTTGAGTGAGTGAGTTTGAATTTTTTTTAAAAACCTGATATTCTTTTAAACCTTTGTATGTGTAATGGATGGGAGAATCTGAGTGTCTTGTGATACTTTCAAACTAATTTTTTGAGTGGCGGTGTTCACAAAATTAATTAGCTTGTTAATCTTGTTTCCCTGTAACTTCAACCCAATGTATGTGGTCCTACTCCAAGAGCAATTGAAGACTTTTATTTTTTTTCTAGCTGAAGAGAAGCTTATGCTATGTACTAGAGAGAACTCCATCTCACAAGCTAGGGTGTCACAAATGGATTCCTTATATATACTATATATTGAGGCTTTTATTCTATCTTTCTCTTTTGTGCTCTTTTCCCCACAGTATGTCTGTGTGTCTATTTTTTCTCTTTGGCATTTTCCGGTTTCTTCATAGATGAACATAAAACTCAATAGTAGTGTAGGAGCTCAGATTGAACTTTTGAACCCATGGTGTTTAAATTGGTTCAAAATGAGGCAAGCCAAATTTATACTTTCCAGCTGTTTGAGAGTGTATACTATATAGGTGGTATATCTAATATTTTATAATACACACCTGCATATGTAAATATTATATACTGTTTGGAAGTAGTTTGCTCCTACTAACAAAGCTATAATATATCTGTAGGGTAACAAGCAATATTTTTTCATCTTACACAATTGTCTGTATAGGTATTTCTGGAGCATTCTAATAGACAAGAGTGTGGATCTATTATACTACACTTTTAAAAATGGAAATTGCGTACCTGTAATTCTTATTGTAGTTATAATTGGTAGTAATTATAGCAGATCCATATTCTTCTTCTCCACTAGACTCAAAGTTTATTAAATGTTTGTATTCTTGAAAACCTGCTGGTTTAGGGCAGTTTACTGGCTCAGCCTTTAGCTGTGTGAAGCATTCTGAATATTATTATGCATCGGGAGTAGGGATCCAAGAGTATAGAACTGCTACCTTCAGAAAGAGAGCGCATTACAGGTAATTTTCGTTTCCCAGGCATGTCAGAGTAAACAGTTTATGAAGAAAAGAATAAAACTCAAAATTACTATGAGTGTTTGCTCATGTTCATATACCTCATTCCAAAGGGTAAGAAGAAAGATTAGGGAAGTAGGAGGAAATTTGTTTTTGGTTTAACAACCGATCCCTAGAGAGGGATTTAATAGACAATATGGAGGAGCTGACATGTTTTTTAACATAGAATTAGAAAATGCCTAGCGTATGGTGGTGGTTTTTTTAACAGAACATTTGCAGAAAGAACGGATGATCAATTATAGATAAGTTTTCATAGGCCTGTATCTCCAGAATACAGCAATTACCTCCTGTTTTTTGTTTTGTTTTTATTTTTAAAAAAGCTTCTGAAGTTTGCATCTCTCTGTTGGTCAGCGCACAGGTAATAGCATTAGTGTGTTCATGGGACTCGATTGGATGTTCTGTGCAGTTCACTGAGGACTACAGGGCTGCAGTTGAGGCTTATAGATCCAGATGTGTGAACAACAGATATTGGAAGCAACTTCTAAAAGTAAGTTGTCCAACATGTGAATTGCTCAAGAGTTTCAGTTTAGAAGTATGAGTGGTGTGAATACTGTACATATTAGGATATAAACTTATGCTGATTAAGAGAACTGAGGTAAGCTTCTGGCTGACGTATTAGGAAAGCTTCAATCCATTTTTTAAAAATAGGCACAATATAATTTCTTTGCTACTTTGAGGTACCTACATTTTCATAAATTATTTTAAAACATTAAAATACCTGGTAGGTGCTTCACTATATTAATTTCTCAAACAGAAGCAGAAAAACGATGTTATTTCATCTGCTCTAAGACTAGTGAAAAGAGGGACTGAATAAAACTCATTTAGCTGGTTTTGGAGGGGGTCAGCTGTCAGACTGCTGCTGGGACTCAGTAGCTGGTCACTGGAAGCAATAAATTTGAGGCAAATCTTCAGGGTACAATGTTCGTCCTTTCAAAGTTACGTGTTGTGGTGGGTGGCAAGATAGAAATCTCTGCTAGAGCTTCTAATGTCATTGACTATCACAGTACCCAAAGAAAGATCCTCTCAGGGGATGACTGCTGGAGATGAATGCAAACTGATTGGCTTATGGAAGCCACTAAAAAGGGCCTTTAACTCTTTGTGTAATAAGTTAACAGTCTGGCCAGGAAATTTTAATTTGGCTTGGGAAATGTATTAATAACAACATATGGTAACATGTAAAAAATCTGCAAACTTATGATCATATCATATCTCTTTCCACAGCAATACCTATTGAAGGGAACAAAACTTGCAAACTCTGTCAGGGTAGGGTTTCCTCCTTTGTACCCCTGAAATGCACAGGGGCTTTGGTTCTTTAAATCCCAGATGATACCAAACTGGGAGGGATTGCAACTGCTTTGGAGGACAGGGTCATAATTCAAAATGATCTGGACAAATTGGAGAAATGGTCTGAGGTAAACAGGATGAAATTTAACAAAGACAAATGCAAAGTGCTCCACTTAGGAAGGAAAAATCAGTTTCACACATACAGAATGGGAAGAGACTGTCTAGGAAGGAGTATGGCAAAAAGGGATCTAGGGGTTATAGTGCTAAATATGAGTCAACAGTGTGATGCTGTTGCAAAAAAAGCAAACATGGTTCTGGGATGTATTAACAGGTGTGTTGTGAGCAAGACACGAGAAGTCATTCTTCCGCTCTACTCTGCGCTGGTTAGGCCTCAACTGGAGTATTGTGTCCAGTTCTGGGCACCGCATTTCAAGAAAGATGTGGAGAAATTGGAGAGGGTCCAGAGAAGAGCAACAAGAATGATTAAAGGTCTTGAGAACATGACCTATGAAGGAAGGCTGAAAGAATTGGGTTTGTTTAGTTTGGAAAAGAGAAGACTGAGAGGGGACATGATAGTAGTTTTCAGGTATCTAAAAGGGTGTCATAAGGAGGAGGGAGAAAACTTGTTCACCTTAGCCTCTAAGGATAGAACAAGAAGCAATGGACTTAAACTGCAGCAAGGGAGGTTTAGGTTGGACATTAGGAAAAAGTTCCTAATTGTCCGGGTGGTTAAACACTGGAATAAATTGCCTAGGGAGGTTGTGGAAACTCCATCTCTGGAGATATTGAAGAGTAGGTTAGATAAATATCTATCAGGGATGGTCTAGACAGTATTTGGTCCTGCCATGAGGGCAGGGGACTGGACTCGATGACCTCTCGAGGTCCCTTCCAGTCCTTGAATCTATGAAAAAAAAAACATAGATGCCGTAGGAGTTGTGGAGTTCCACAGACTTGGCAAAGCTGCCTATGCCACCTATGTGCCTCCCATTAAGTCCTTTGCCACTGGCCCCCAACATTCCTGTAAAGGGTGGTTCATATTTCAGAATGGGTCACTTCACTATGCTGGTGGAGGAATCAGTGCTGTGAGGAGATGCTACTGGAGAGTTGCTATTGCACTTCAGACTTGATACGATAGAAATGTGTGTAGACTGTTTATTTTTCAGTAGGAACAAAGCATTTAGAGAAAAAGGATTCTAAAAACACACTACTTTTGCTTCAAGAAGGCTAGCTGATCAGTGTGTGTCACTGGCCACAGCTTCTTAAGGGAAGAACAGCAGGTGTCTGAACTCAGCCAGACCTACTGGGTAAAGGTGGTTGATTACATTAGCCTATGGCCCAGTGTAGGAGTGGGGGAATTGTGAGGATGCATTCAGAAACCACAAAGAGGACAGAGGTGAAGCTAGTCCTGTAATCATAACAGCGGTGCGCTCTAGACTGGTGAATTTCCAGTAAGTGACAGCAGCAGTAAAAACAAAAGCATTGCTTATTTTGTAGTCGGAACAAAGCTTTTATTCTTGTGTGCTCTCAGTGGTTTCCAACCTGTGGTCTGCAGACCCCTGGAAAAATTGAGGGGAAGTTGTCTCTTCAGTGCGCTAAAAAAATGACACCGCGACAAGAAACTGTTTCCACCCACCCTCTCCCACACACATGGATGGCATTTCAGCAGCTGAGGCACTCTGGGGTAACAAATTTTATGCAAGGTCATTCAAATGTGATCAGATTCAAGTGCCACTGGAGATAAGGACCAGGAAAATATCAACACATTAAGCAAAGACGGACGTTACAATAGCTGTGTTCCCACAGGAAATTGTTCTTAATTTAGAGTTAGGAAATGCATTTAGGCAGCCTTATCAGTATAATCATTTTTTGGGGGTGGAGAAGGATCAGCAGTTACACCAGTATTGCCATTCATACCAATCTCTGCTCAGATGCCATAGTACCCAAACACAATCCAGCATTCCACCACAAACTCTCTACAGTTCTGACACAGAACCATTCACACATCTGATTCCTGACAGTCCCCCTCAAACACAAAACCATACCGCCAACCACAGCCAGATTAATACTCCCAGATAAAAATGATGTTAAAATAGAAATAAGGGTAAGAGTACAAACAGTAATTTGGGGGTAATAATACATTATAGGGTTGTCTCATAACAATGAATTTCCTAGGTTTAAAGTTGAACATAGATTCAAATATGCTAAGGTATGGTAAAACACAGGACACCCAAACAACCTTAAAACTGCAATGCAGTGTGGTTATTGCATAAGGCACTGTAGTGTTCATAGTTTCAGAAATTTAACTTGTTTTTAAAAACCAGTTTAATCAATTTCTTCTCCTCATGGTGTCACTACAGGACAGAGTTAAGGTTGTTTAAGTGCCCTTACTGTGCATTTCTATATCAGCATTTTTGGATTTCTTTGGATGTTAACCTTAACTCTGAATTTCCAGGGTTTATAATGCTTGTTTTGTGGATGATTATAACATCTCTGTAATGTATTTTACTTTGTTAAGAATAGGGAAAGGGCACATTAGTAACAGTTTTTGTCTTGGAATTTCTGTGTCTTTTTTAAAAAGATTAAAAATGTCAAAAATACATAAACACTGGACAAGAAACCCAAATCGAATCTTACTGTGTAATATTTCTAATAATTTGAAGCGATGATGTATCATCAACAGTCAATCTTAACTTTTAGGGCAGGGGTAGGCAACCTATGGCATGCGAGCTGATTTTCAGTGGCACTCACACTGCCCGTGTCCTGGCCACCGATCTGGGGGGCTCTGCATTTTAATTTAATTTTAAGTGAAGCTTCTTAAACATTTTAAAAACCTTATTTACTTTACATACAACAATAGTTTAGTTATATATTATAGACTTATAGAAAGAGACCTTCTAAAAATGTTAAAATGTATGACTGGCACGCAAAACCTTAAATTAGAGTGAATAAATGAAGACTCGTCACACCACTTCTGAAAGGTTGCCGACCCCTGTTTTAGGGCCAGATTCGGCTGAACAGGCATAGTGCAAAGTAGCCATGCTGGCGAGTTACCCTGGTGTGTCCATAATATTTTACAAGTAGATGTGCCTGTGGTGTTAAAGGCTACAGTGTATTAATTGTACATGAAAAAGAGTCCCTCAGTTACACCTGTGAAATTGCCTCATCAGTGTAAGGTCTCAGATACCTGTGCATGAGTTCAGCACATAATCCAAAAGGGAAGTTAAAAGCTATATAATCAGAGTTGCTGTGCAGCCTACCACGAGTCAATGTGATGTGACAGAAACAGCTATAAGCATGGTTGAGAGCTCCTTTGTTTAGAATATCACCGGGTTGAATCATCCCTGGGGTTTGTGAGCTGTTACCATCCAATGTTTAACTTCTCAGCCATTTTTTGGCTTTTTTATATTTTACAAATTAAAGCCTGGTGTGTTGTACAGGTGTCATCTAGTACAAAATGGAGTTCACAATTTGACCCAGACCCGTCCTATTGTCACAGGTTCACCTTCGCTTACCTCTTTAAGCCGCCCTCTCCTGCTTTCCACTTTCTGTCCAGCCTCTGGCTGCCGTCTGCAAATAATGACAAAAATCCAGCATGACCTTACCACAGTCCCAGCCTGATGGTCATGGCCACTACAGCTGAGCTGTGGGCGCTAACGGACAGGGGTGTTGCTGTGCAACGCTATGGTTCAGCAGGAGCTGCAGCCCGTGTCCCCTAGTTGTTGGGTGTGCAGGCACACAGGGTCACTCTCTACCTTCAGTGCAACAATGGCTCTTCTAGCCCCTAGGTCAGTGACCTAATCCCAAAGCGCCAGGCCAGGCTCTACCAAGCCTGACTTAGGGGTTGCAACACTCAGCATTGCAATGACTAACTTTCAGGTGCTTAAAAAAATCATTGAACAGCAGTGGGAACCACAAAGCCTGACAGAGTCCCGAGGCTCCCTATATAAAAAAAACAAGGCGAGAGAGGTGGCGAAGAATGCAATCCACAAAAGCCAGCATGGGAACCAGCTCACCCCCTGAAATGCCAATGAGAGGGATGTGTCCTTACTCCCTCCCTTTGCTCAGTTAGGCACCTTAGTCCAAGCTGTAGGGAGGTACCACACTCTGCTTGCTATTCATAGTCAGGAACCCCTCTCTTGGAAACAGGCAACATGGGGGCCTAAGTTGTTTTTTGTAAGAAGGACTTAAATGTGCCTGCTGTTCTCCATACAAAATGGCTGCATGAGGCAGGGGTGACTTTATGCCTTTCAGCCCAGAGCTTAGAACACTCAGCTGGGATGTAGGAGACTCAGGTTCAATTCTCATAAGAACATAAGAGCGGCCATACTGCCTCAGACCAATGGTTAATCTAGCCTGGTAACCTGTCTTCTGACAGTGGCCAGTGCCAGGTGCCCCAGAGGGAATGACCAGAACAGGCAATCATCAAGTGATCTATCCTCGGTTGTCCAACACCAGCTTCTGGCACTCCAGGCCTAGGGACACCTAGAGCATGGGGTTGCATCCCTGACCGTCTCGGCTAATAACCATTGATGGACCTATCCTCCAATAACTTACCTAATTTCCTTTTGAACCCCATTATCCCTTGGCAACAAGGTCCACAGGGTGACTGTGCGTTATATGAATAAGTTCTTCCTTTTGTTTGTTTTAAACCTGCTGCCTATTAATTTCATTGGGTGACCCCTGGTTCATGTGTTACGTGAAGGAGTAAATAACTTTCTCCACACCACTCCAGTCATGATTGTATAGACCTCTATCATATTCTGATCATTTATTCCTACCTTATGTTTCCTCTCTTTTAACCAGTGACTGATTGATGAGAGGATCTTCCCACTTATCCCATGACAGGGCTTATGGTACATTCTATTTTCCTCAGTAGGATTTGGCTTCCAACGTTTAAAGGAGTCTTTTTGCCTCCAACTGCTTCTTTTATTTCGTTTAGCCATAGTGGCATTTTTTTGGCCCTTTTACTATGTTTTTTTAATGTGGGGTATATATTTAATTTGCACCTCTGTTATATTGTTTAAAAATGTGTCCATGCAGCTTGCAGGCATTTCACTTTTGTGACTGTACCTTTTAATTTCTGTTTAACTAGCTTCCTAATTTTTGTGCAGTGCCCCTACCTGAAGTTAAATGCTACTTGGGTAGACTTCTTTGGTGTCCCTCCCCACCCCAAGGGTATTAAATTTAATTACATTATGGTCACTATTACCACGCAGTTCATCTATATTCACCTCCTAGCACACGTGGTGTGCTCCACTTAGGACTAAATTAAGAATTCTCTTCTCTTGTGGGTTCCAGGACTAGCTGCTCCACGCAGCAGTCATTTATGGTGTCCTGAAACTTTAGCTCTGCATCCTGTCCTGAGGTGACATGTACCCTGTCAATATCAGGAGAGTTGAAATCCCCCATTATTTTGAATTTTTATAACCTCTCTAATCTCCTGGAGCATTTCCCAATCATCTCCCGTCTCTATGAAAGGGAGAGAGAGGATTTGAACAGGGGTTGCCCACCTCTCAAGAGTGTGCTCTGTCCATTGAGCTGTGGGCTGTTCAGAAGTGGGCTTGTTTCAAACTCTCTTGCTGAAGCTGTTCCACTGTGTATAAATAATTAGAGTCATCGGAGCAGGGGAACTGGACCTTCCAGGTGGGTGCCCTCACCACCAGGCAGATAGACACACATGCTCTCTCTTTCTGGTCCAATGACTCTTTGGTTATCTATCCAAAATGGTGTCAAGTATCAGGGGGTAGCCGTGTTAGTCTGTATCTACAAAAACAACAAGGAGTCTGGTGGCACCTTAAAGACTAACAGATTTATTTGGGCATAAGCTTTCGTGAGTAAAAACCTCACTTCTTCGGATCCATCCAAAATGGAACATCTTCAACAGGAGAGACTGAGGAAGCCTCCTTCCCCCATCAGGCTAGCCCATAGTTCAGTGGTTCGAGCACTCACCTGAGAGGCTTGGAAGACCTCTGTTCAAATCTTTTCTCTGCATCAGGCAGATAGGGAAAATTGAACCTCTGTCTCCCACAGCCAAGCTGAGGGTGCTACCAGTGAGCTAAAAGTTATATGGTGAGCAGTACCACCACCTCGTCCTCATTTTTGAATGGGACCCAATCCTGTAGGCAAGCTCTGAGCACGCCTTGTGGTTTGGGCCACGAGGTGAGCTAGGTGGAGGAATGCCTGGTTCACAGATCACACTGGGTCTTAGGCAGGAGGTAGGTGCTCTGATGCCTAGAGGGAGGCACCACTGCACTTTCCCAAAGGTAGAAACTTAGGCACCCAGTGAACTTTTACCCTGAAAACATAGTTGCCAAATGAGTTTACACACCAACACGGTTCCGATCACACTGGCACCCTAGTACCTTTGTGGATCTGGGCCCCAGTGATCATGCCTACTTCCTATAACCTTCCCTCACCCAGCTCCACCCTGGCACCCTGCCTCCACTCCTGCCTCCCCAGCCCCGCCTTTTACCCCAAACATCACTCTGTTTCTGCACCACAGCAGCTCCTGCCTGTCTCAAAACTAACCCCTGGCAGCTTGCTTCCCTCCTCAAGCTCTGTCATTCTAGCAGCTCCCAGATGCTTGCTCCAGTCCGCCACATCCAAGTAGCTACCTCAAACCCAGCATCTCCCCTGCTTACCTCACTTTGACTCACGCTCCCCTCGTTCCCGTCCCTGGTGTCCATCCACTCCCCCCGCCATTTTTGCCAACTCATCCAGCACGGTATCCCAGTTAGTCCTGGCATCAGTGCCTCCAAAGCCTGAGATTCTCTGTCCCTCAAAACTGGCCTGAGTGTGCTCCCAAACTCTTCTCTTACCTTAGGTGTCTCAAAGGGTAGTGGCTTGCCAGGGCCGACTCTGGCTTTCTGGCCACCCCAAGCAAAATAAAAATAAAAATAAAAACCTGCGGCGCGGACAGAGCCAGGGTACAGGGGGACTCCCTGCCCTGCAGATGTGCCCCGGCTAGCGGGGGGAGGGGGAGGGAGTGGGGGGAGAGAGAGAAGGGGGGAGGCCAGGGCTTCACCGGGGCACTGCCACGTGGCTCCTCCCGCCGTGCCCCCTGCCGGGAGGGCTCCGCACCACTCCGGTCAGCTGGGAGGAAAGGACGCGGGCTGCCCTGCCGGGCTTGGTGCAGGGCGCTCCCGTCCTCCACACCACTGCCCCCTACAGGGCGGCTGGAGCAGAACAACAACAACAAAAGTGGCCGTGCTGCCCTAGGATTGGGCAGAATGCCTCCTCCTACAAGCTGCCGCCCCAAGCACCAGCTTGCTCGGCTGGTGCCTGGAGCCGGCCCTGTGGCTTGCCATGCTCTGTTGCCTTCTGGCTGTGGCTGTTCACCCCTCTCCGCCATCTTCATTCTTGTGGGGGAGGGGGGAACCATGAAAGGGGCATTATCCCACACTCTTCTAGAACATCAGGCTTTTTAGAGGAAGGGCTGCTGCCCTCCCACACAAGCTACAGGCGATAAGGACTAGCTGGTAACTAACGTGCCAGGTCTCAATAGGTGTTTCTTTGGGCTCTAGTGAAGCCTTGCCAAACACGCACAAGGAACCCCTGAGCACAGGTAAACTCTGCCAAGTGGGGCCTTCAAGGGGCTTGTTAGAAAATGTGTGGCCCGGTAAAACCCTTGTCCAACTTCCCACCTAGGGTGACCAGATGTCCCGATTTTATAGGGACAGTCCCGATTTTTGGGTCTTTTTCTTATATAGGCTCCTATTACCCCCCCACCCCTGTCCCGATTTTTCACACTTGCTGTCTGATCACCATATTCTCACCCCAAACCCTGGTAGTAAGGGTTCAGGGGATATATTTCCTCCAAAAGTCCCTGTGAAGGATGGGAGGGAAGTAAGAGAGAATGTTCTTTTTTTTGGCTGGGGCCTAAGGAGGGGCCCCAAAAATGAAGCTGAGCACAGGGCCCCACTAACTCTAAATCCACCATTGCCTAGAGCTATAAACTTCTCCCTTTGCCTCCTATCCTCACTTACAGCATTGGGAGGGTCACCATCATTCATTAATTGACCTTGCCTTCCTGCCTTTCTCCTAGCCTCAGTCCCTACCTTCCCAGCAGCCTTTTACTCACTCTGCCTTCTAGTTAGCCAGTCACCCTCAAGTCTGCCTGGCACAAATCCAACCTTTCATCAAGCCAGCCTGGATATCTGGCACCCACCCATCCACCATACTTTGCACCCACCTACTCGCCCTGATATCTTTCTACCCTGCCATCAACCAATCATGCCCTCCTCTTGGTCCACCCCCTTCCCAAATCCTTTTGGTTGCCTCTAGACAGAATCCCCACTAAAACACTCCTCCTGCCTTGTCCCGATGGGCTGTGTCACTATCCTGCATGACAGGCCTCCTAGTTTTTCAGCTTGAAAATCTGGTCACCCTGTACGACCTCCTACATCTGCAGTCAAAGTGTTCCAACAACTCCCACCTCTGGGCCTCTCTCAGGGTGGGATAGCCAGTTGGCGGCTCAGTGATGTACCTGAGAACCAGTACATTTAAGGACTTTAAAGGGTAAAACTTTAAACTAAAACTGGGCCCTTAACGCAAAAATTGTGTAAATTTTAATCAATACAATGTATGACCCTGTGTATGCATGTGCATTTTCCCCTTGAACACTCCGTCTGATGCAAAACCCATTGACTTCAAGAGGCGTACTTGTACATTCATTGTACATTGTAAGTTCATTGGACTTCAGAACAGGCCCTTTATGTGCTACAAGAATAACAGACTGGCGCACAAAGCAGTAGTGACTGTACAACTTCATTTTATTTTGTGTGCTTTTATAGGATATAAATAAATGACAAAATTACAAAATTTATAACTGGAAGCCCAAGCATATTTACATCTAAGTATTTGTTGCAGTGAGGCTATTATTTACTTTGTTCCTATACAATTTTCCTTTTGGTACCATATTTTTCAGTTATTTTTACTGTCAATTTACTACATACATATCAACAGTGAATAAGCAAAATATGTACAAGGAACTATTTGTTCAAGTAAATTGAATACTGTATTAAAAGGCTTTCATTACTCAGAGCTATAGGCTTAATTAAACCATATACAATTATCAATTTTAAACCAAGTCCAGTTATCCATTTTTGGAATTCACCAATTGATGATTGTAATTGAAAAGCTCAGTTAGATATGAAATAATAATAATAATAATAAAAAAACATTAAGACAACCACACAATTTATCAATATCGCTATAATGAACTTCAAAATGATTCACAATTTGACTGGATAGAACAATATACATTAAAATGTCATTTTTCTCCTATAATGATATTTGCACCGTTATAATTCAGTTCTACATAAATATACATTATGGTATTATACAAATACTCCACAGACATTAAAAAAATTAAAACACTTTAAAGAAAATGTAAGTAAATTTCATTTAATCAAGCAAATGCTTAACCATTTTTGTTTCATGAAAACAGATTTATTACTTTGGAATTTTTTTCTCTTTCTTTCTTTATTTAGAAAAATGTCTGCAGAAGAACTTCTTTCAAACAAGCTTTCTTTGACAGAAACCTTGATAGCAAAATCTGTAGTTTTGATTATGTTCTCTAGAACCGCTGTTGAGATTTTTAAAAATACTAGTAGAATTCATGACTTATAGCAACATTAAACTGTGTAAATTGTTGTGTGTGTAGTGCAATGACTAGTTTGCTTCTATTCTATTCCCATCAGATGAAGCAACTAGTGCATCCACCATTGATATTTTGCTCAAGGTACAGTAGCAATTGTTTAGTCAACCTTAAAATAAACAAAATCTTTCATAGTTAATCTGACTTCATCTCCCATAAATATTTCTACGTTCTCCCATAGTATTCTCTTCCATAAAAATATCTAATACAAGACACAGTTTCTGTGCATTATTAATTCCTCTTTTTAACTAATCATAAAATTCTCATCCTTTGTCACACTGTGATAGGTTATTTTTTAAAGAGGCTCAAAGGACACTAATGATTACATATAAAACCGGCACACACACAAATTGGGGTAACTAATTTCTTGTTATTTTATTATTATTTTTAATACTATAAAGAGTAATTAATTCTTAGGTGTTCAGGGGTGTCATAAATATTGTATTTAATAATTCTATTTCAATTAAAACCTGCCAAGATTTAAATAACCAACCAAATCTCATACTCATAGGCAGCATTAATGTTAGTTTAGAGAACTTTTTAAAAAGTAGAATCCTAAAATAAGAAATCAAAGAAAGCACTGTGGCAGAATCACAAGAGGACTGCTTGAAAAATATTTCCTCACTCTCCTTGCAGACTGTAATTTAAAAGTCTTCATATAGTGTCATTCTCCTGTCAGTGCTGCAGGAAGAAATGATTACCAGCCTTTTTTTGTTAGTTACAAGGCCACTCTTACAGTGCAGTCTTCCTCTCTACTGGATTGAAACGTTGCCATAAAGGAAAGGCTGTGCTGTGACTACTTGGAGTGCAAGGCACAACAAGAACCAGAGGACAGTTTTGTATCAGAAAATTGTAGTTTCATACTTGGTATTAATTCCTCTTTTGGCTTCTTGTCCAGGTTCTACAATCCACGGTAGATTGGCAAGAGTCTTTTGTTCAGATGGATCTATCTGCTTTAAAACAAATACAAATAAATACACACACTTAATTGGATCAGCACTTTTGTACAAAACATCTCAAGTACTAGTTTTGCATCCACTGAAGAGGTCATAGAATAAATCCCATGGTTTTACCATCACAGAGAAATCTATACGGGACTATCACTTATTTATAACTAAGGTTTATTAAGGGCTTGATCCTGAGATATGCTCTAACCTTTTTTAATACACCTCTACCTCGATATAACGCTGTTCTCGGGAGCCAAAAAATCTTACCACGTTATAGGTGAAACCGCGTTATATTGAACTTGCTTTGATCCACCAGAGTGCGCAGCCCCGCGCCCCCGGAGCACTGCTTTACTGCGTTATATCCGAATTCATGTTATAACGGGTCGCGTTATATCCGAATTCGTGTTATATCGGGTCATGTTATATCGGGGTAGAGGTGTATAGAGCCAGATGACAGAAAAAATTTTGGCCATTGGGGCTTTCTTAAGATAATCTTTTACAAAGCTGAGCATTCTGACATACATCACAAAACAGCAAGTTAATTACCTTATAGTAACTGGAGGTTCTTTGAGATGGGCGGTCCCTATCTGTAGTCCACTGTGGGTGCGCATGTGCTCCATGTGACCAGAGCTGGAGAATTTTGAAAGCAACGTCCATTGGTCCACGCATACACCCTGGCTCATTTCCTACCTCCAACCAAGGAGATAAAGAGCAGGGCGAACTGACCACCTCTCCAGTTCCTTCTCTACCGCAAATCAGAGAAGACTCAAAGCAAAGGGGAAGGAGAGCGGGTAGTGGAATACAGAAAAGGACCACACATCTTGAAGAACCTGCAGCTATTATAAGGTAAGTAACCTTCTGTTCTTTGCATGCTGGTTCTTAAGTGTATTCCACTGTGGGTGACTGACAAGCAGTATTCAACCAGGAGGAGGTTGCGAGGCTATAGGTGGCGGAGCCGAATGAAGGTCTGCCGTTCCAAAAGATGCATCAGCAGAGGAGTCCTGTACCAAAGCACAGTGTCTCGCAAACATGTGGACAGAGCTCCACACAAGTGATTTACAGATGCTGAATAAAGGCACCGCTTGAAGCGATGCCATAGACATTGCTTGGGCTCTTGTGGAATGAGTTCTTACCCCAGGAGGTGGGGGAAGATTAGACAGTTGATAGAGCAAAATACAGCCTGAGATCCATTTTGAGATTTTTTTTTATAGCCTGACCCCGACCCTCTTTTCTTCAGAGTATGTGAGTGGTTTTGGGAAGAACACAGGTAAGTGAATTGTCTGGTTCAGGTGAAACTCAGAGACTACTTTGGGGGTGAATTTAGGGTGTAAACATAATGAAACTTTGTCCTTATGGAATATAAAAAAAGGAGGATCTGCCATCAGCACTCCAAGCTCATCCGGCTGAGGTGATGTTTACCAGGAATGCACCCTTCAGGGACATGAGAGAGACATGAAGGAAGAAGCTAATAGTTCAAAAGGAGGCTTGGTGAGTATTGAGAGAACAAGGTTCAAGTCCCATTGAGGAGTATCCCCCTTTTTTTTTTCAGGCGGAAAGGTTCTGCTTAGGCTTTTCCAGAATCTGCTAGTCAGTGGGTGTGCAAAGATTGAGGAGCCCTGTGAAAGTGGATGGTATGCACTGATTGCCACCAAGTGGACCCGTTAGGAGCTGACGGATAAATCTGTTGTCTTTATGGAAAGGATACAGTCCAGAATGAGAGCAATACCTGCAGCTTCTAGGGGTGTGTGTCGTTGATGTGCTCAGACAGAAGAACGCTTCCACTTGGTTAGGCAACATTTCCTAGTGGAATCCTTCCTATTGTTAAAAAGGATGTTCTGTACAGATTCAGAACATAATTGGTCTAAGGATGATGCCCATCCAAAAACCAGGCTCTGAGATGAAGCGGATGTGGGTTGGGATACTTGATCTTGCTGTTCCTCTGGGTCAGATCGAGAATGTTGGAATAATGATCAGTGCCCGAGACAACATGTGTAGTAGGTTCAGGAACAAAAACTGTATGGGCCAGTTGGGGACAATGAGAATGACTTGTGCCTTGTCCTGCCAAATCTTGTGCAAAACTCGAGACAGGAGTGGTAGTGGCATAGGGAAGGCATAATTCAGATGGTTTGACCATGGAAGCAGTGGAGCATCATCCTGTGAGTGGCAACCTATGGCTCCCCTGGAACAGTATAGGTTGCATTCCATGTTTTTTTGGTAGGTCAACAAGTCCCTGGTGGTGGGGAAGTCTCCCAGAGAGCGAGAATATTGTTCATCACAGAGTCGTGTAGCTCCTACTTGTAATCAACAGAAAAGTGTCCGCTGAGAGAGTCCACTAGCACATTCCGGTTTCCTGATAGGTAGACTGCTGACAGGGTAATCTGATTGCTGATGCCCCAGTTCCACAGACTGACAGCTTCTGCATATGGGGGATGGATCTCGCTCCTCCCTGTTGGATGTAAAAGACAGTTGTGATGTTGTCCAACATTATGAAGACATAGTGACTTTGAATGACCAGGAGAAAGGCTTTGCAAGTCTTTAAAACTGCTCATGGCTCTAGAACATTGATGTGCATCCTGGACTCTGGAGATGTCCAGGCGACTTGTGTTTTATGGTTGTCCATGTGCATACCCCAACCCAACAGGTAATGATCATCCTGTCTGGTGCAGAAGCGAGGAAGGGAATACCAACACATACCTGGTGAGGATTCTTCCACCATAACAGGGACAGTTTCACTTTAGTGGGAACAGTCACTATGGTGTTCATGGATTGTTGGTTTGGCAAGTACACAGTTTGGAGCCATGCTTGTAGGCAATGAGGATAGAGTCTTGCAAATAGCATGACATAAGTACATGAGGCCATATGGCCTAGAAGACAGAGACAGGTCCTGACAGGCACTCGTAGGTTGCTTATGACCTGGTCCGTAATAGTGTTCATAGCTTGAAACCTGTCCTAAGCAGACACGCCCTTGCCGTGGCTGAATTTAAGGAAGCCTCGATGAAGTCTAACTTCAGTGTAGGGGTGACGAAGGATTTTTTCAGCATTTATGCTGACCCCCCCCAAAGAAGAGAGGAGTTGCAGCATTGTCAAAGTCAATGGACAGGCCTCTTGGCATGACCTGGAGCCAATTGTCAAAGTGCAGATGATGGTGCATCCACGATGTCTCATATAGTTTTCTACTACAGAAAACACCTTAGTAACTACCCCAGGGAGGTAGCAATGCTGAAAAGGAGTACTCTGTATTGAAAGTGGTCAGAGCCCACCATGAATCTATCTGAGACAGTGTCTGTGAGCAGGGTGGATGTCCACGCGAAAGTAGGTGTCCATGTCAAGAGCAGTAAACCACATGCCCTTTTCCAGGGATTGAATTATAGATGCCAACATCACTATAAGGAACTTGAGTTTGTGAATAAAGAGGTTGAGATGGCAGAGGTCCAGAATGGGTCTCCAACCGTCCTTCTTTTTGGATATTAGGCAGTATGGCAAGTAAAAACCACCCCCTTAGTACTGCAGAGCAACCCACTCTATCACTCCACACTGTAAGAAATATTCCACTTCTTGCTTGAGACTGTTCTAGTGCAGTGGTCCCCAAACTTTTCAGGGTCATGCCCTCCCTTACTGCTGTCCGTGCTCCCGCCCAACTGAGGCCAGGAGTGTTGGTGTGACTCGGAGCGGGGGATGCGGACAGGGTAAAGGGGGTCGAGGCTGAGGCTGTAGCTGGGAGTGGGTCTGGGGCCAGGGCTGGGAATGGAGCCGTGGCGGGGGCGGGGCAGGAAGAGGTGGGGCAGGGGTGGGGGCTTGGGGGAAGGGATGCAGTGGAGGTGGGGACTGGGGAGACCAGGGGTCACGCACCCCCTGGGAACAGGGGAAGTTGGCACCTCTGCCCCTCATAGGTTTATAACCTCTCTCAACAGGGAGGGACCCAATGGAGTGGGAGACTCTGGGTCTGGGGGAAAGTGAAAATATCCTCAGGAGGAGTGTAGGTCTCAGCTCTTCCTGGAGTGAGAAAGGTCCTGGTCACCCAAACCACAGTCTGTGCCACAGCTATTGAAGGCAAAGATGGTACTGTGGCTAACTGATGCTCTTAGCTGATTGCTCTTCATCCGTGCTGGTGGATCCCAGGGTTTGTGTTTGGAGGGTACCAGAGGCACCAGTGTCCTCGACCACAATCCAGTGCTGATGGACACCCTTGACTTGAGGGCTTTCTAGTCATGGTTTGGAACATACTAAGTTCTCTTGGTTTGAGCTTGCTCAGTTTAGGCAGGGATGAATCTGACTTCTTTGAAGTGGGTCTGGAGGAAGATTTAGCCTCATGCTTATGGGAATTCTCCTAGCTCTCCTGAAAAGACCCCACTGAAGGATCTTTGGGGGTAGACTCCTTCACTTTGGACTCGGACCTTGTGGCAGGAGATGGACTCCTTGCTGAGTCAATCTGATATGAGGGGTTGGGGGTTCACTGGCCTGGGTCTGACCGAGGCTTCATGGTCTTTTCTATTAGGTGCTTCCTAAGGTGAAGTTCCCACACTTCCTGGGTCTGGCAGTGGAATGAAGGGCAGATACTGCACCTTGCCAGGATGTGGGTGTCCCTGAGGCACTACAAGCAATGTTGGTGGTCAATGCTGATCAAGAAGAATCACGTGCAGGAAGCCCAAATTTTGAAGCTGAGAGTCCTGGGCATAATGCGGTACCCCCAGGGAGACTAAGTAACTCTGAAACACTAAAATGATCAGATACAAACTTTCAAACTCCAGAACCATGAAAACTATTTACAGATATGTACATATATTCACAGAAAAAGGAGAAAGCTGAAGCTTTGGACTCTGGAGGTTCCAAACCGAACTACGTGGCGGTGAGAAGGAACTGGGGAGATGGTCGCCCCACCCCATCTATTATCTCCTCAGTTGGAGGCACGAGGTGAGCCAGGCATGCATGTGCGGACCAACGGACACTGCTTTCACATTTCTCTGGTTCCATGCATGTGGAGTGCATGCATACCCACCGTGGAATACACATAGGGACAAGCACTCCAAGAAGAACAATACCTCTGTGCCATTTTCACACTTCAGAAGGGAGTTTTAAATTGAGTTAAATTAATAACATATATACTGGCCTTGCTCATTGTTCCATCAGGCCTTCATTTGGGAAGGGGTATCAGTTTAGATGAAACAACAACTTCACCAAAACCAAACTATATCTGAACAATTTTTATTTTAGGTTAGAAATGTGGCTGCCTTCTTTTCAGTCCCGACAGATGCTTATTAGATCTTCTGAGACTTCAATATTAGAGCTGATCAAATTTCAGACTTTCCAGTGCACAGAAAATTTTGACATTTTGCAATTTAGTTTCAGCCTGAGTTGGATGGGTCAGTTTCACTGCTGCTATTGAGTGGTGGCCACCAGTAGAACTGACATGAATCATGTCAGCAGCAGCTGGGGATTCTGACAGCCATGGGTCTGGGGCAGGTCTACCATGCAGCTCCCAGGCCAGCTGGCTCCCCGACCTGCCCAACTCCCTGTAGCCTGCGGCGCTAATTGCCCTGGGAGTCCAGCTCAGCCTCAAGGAGCCTGAAAACCCCCAGACTCCCAAATCAGCTGGGGCTCTCAGGACTTTCAGGTTGCCTGCTGCAGTGCTGGGATCCTAGACCCTGAGAGTCACGTCTTGTGCTATGTATCAGAGGGGTAGCCGTGTTAGTCTGAATCTGTAAAAAGCAACAGAGGGTCCTGTGGCACCTTTAAGACTAACAGAAGTATTGGGAGCATAAGCTTTCGTGGGTAAGAACCTCACTTCTTCAGATGCAAGCCACTTGCATCTGAAGAAGTGAGGTTCTTACCCACGAAAGCTTATGCTCCCAATACTTCTGTTAGTCTTAAAGGTGCCACAGGACCCTCTATTGATCTTGTGCTATGGCTCCCAGAGATGCCATGCTCCTGACCGCAGCAGCAGGGAGCCTGGAAACCCTGAGAGCCCTGGCTCAAGCCAGGGTTTTAGGGCTTTCAGGCTCCCCGGTGCTGGAGCTAGGAGCTGAGTCACAGTTAAAGTTGGGACTTCCAGGATTTCCTGCTCCATTACAGGGAGCCTGGAAGCCCCGGGGTCCCTGGACCGAGGCCAAACCATATGGTTGCCCAGGAACCATGGACCCTTGAAGCCCACTGTTCCCAGCAGAACCGTATCCATAATTTGACAAAAATTAATTGAATCCAAAGTGTTTTTGTGAAACATTTAAGCAAGTCAGCATTTTTTGATTGAACTTTCTAGTTGGACAATTCCTGACTAGCTCTACTCAAGCTAGATTTTAGCAATCTCATGGACTGCTGACTGTCTTTAGAAAGAAGTTGTGTGTATGGTGGGGGCCAATTAATTCTGGGACATCTTTAAGTTCTACATGCCCCAAATAATATTTGACTAGTACAACTAGTACCCAAAGATGAGACTGAAGACCTTTCCTTCTTAAGTGGAATGTCACTATAGAAAGTGGTTTTGTTAGGAAATGTGGAGAGTGAGATCCGGTCAGGGAACCTGTTTTGGCTTATGGAAAAAATATCAGAAAGGCAGGTTGGGTTCCATAGAAGAGGAGCTTTGAAAGCAGGGAGACTGTTGAGGGTCAAAAGACAGGAAGAAAAGAGAATGAGGTGGTTCTGATGGAAGGAGAAAGGTAAAAGGATAGAATATGAAGAAAGGAGGAAAAGGAAGATAATTGAAAGTTCAGTCAAGTCAAATTAGGATTCAGTTGTCAGAGGCCTTATCTGAACCAAAATTCTGTGCCTTCAAAATTTGCCAGTCATTGATTTGCATCTGCAGTGATCCTGTATTGGGGGAAGTCACAGGCACTCAATTAGAAGACACAACAGGATTATTGTGCTAATACATGATTGTCCTCAGAGATCTGGTTTTTAGTTAGTTTTGAAAGATGAAGATGTCAATGTGATGGTCTCATACTGGTATCAAAGCTAAACAAAAAGGGTTAAAATACATCAAGCTAAATTTTGTGTTGATTTACACCTTGTCGCAATCTCAGTGAAGTCAATGTGATCGCACAGGTTGTAAATCAGAGCTGATTGTAGTCCATGGCATTTAAAACAGTTACATTAACACATGGAAATAAACACTGAAACACGTCAAGCAGTGGAATAACAGCATAAGAGATGCCTGACTAGTACTACATATACAACTCCATAAGATGGAAGGGTCTGAGATAAAGTGTTGCAAATTGATGGTATGCTGAGATTCTATAACTCCTTGCAGACTGACTTTGGAATGATGAGTGGATGCGGCATAGCTTATCTTGGGAGGTGCTTTTCTGACCAAACAAATATGTAAACTACTATCAGATTCATGCCAACATATTTTTTTGTACAGCTGAGTTTTGATTTTCTTATTTGCTACTTACCACAGACTTTCGAATACTAACACGTGGTTTTGGAATTGGTTTGGTGGGTTTATTTTCAAAGCTTTCTGGGAGGGTTGAAGAATGGCCTCCTTTTCGTGCTTGTAGTGCAAGCTGGTAGGCTACCTCGAATGCCTGTCCAAGTGTTAGAATTATTTCATAGGCTAAATTCTGGAACAACAACAAAACATTCAAAAATAGAGTTAGGAGACATTAGCATTTATGAATATTAATTAAGGACAATCCTGCCTAGTGCAGTCTATACTGTACAAGTCAATGCTACTATATAAATAATACAAATACATTGAAGATGGCCTGCTAGATCTTTTCTATCTTCAACATCTGTGATTCAATGTATAGCTATCAAAGGGCAACCAAAGTGTGATTGGCCTTAGTGAAAGGCATTATTCCATTATTGTACACAATCTCTCAATTGCTAAACATTAAAACAGTGACCAGATTAGGTTGGTGTGGCCTGTTGACACCACATTACCAATACATAAATTGATGTTCTTGTATTTCTTCTCTGTGGTTTCATTCTGTGTTCCAGCATGATAATTCAAGGGAAATTCCTGTAAGTTTTATTTTAGTGACAGATCACAGAACTGAGCCAGTGGAAGGGGAGGGTGAGCCAAATCACATGCTTCTTCAACCAAGTCTGTGTGCATTATCCCCCAGCTAACCTTCATTGACTCGTCTTCAAGATGCCACCCATCTTGTTCCATTGTTTAACATTTTAGCCAGCTCTGCTTCAAGCCTGATCTCCTGACATGCCCTTCTTCAAAATCTGCAGTCTGAGTCATTACTTCCCTTCTCTTGTGTCTCTGAACACTCTGAGCTGCACTATCAGAGAATAGCAAAGGAGCAGGAGGGAACTCCACTTCAGTGAGCGTTTCCAGAAAATCTGAAGGAAAATGTTACAAGTGCACCCTTCACTTTACTGGGCTGCAAGTTGAAAATGGTGTGAGCAACATTCTCAGGCTTTGTCTTCTGCAGGAACTGGCCAAAGGGCACTTGGGTGGTCGGATTCTCATTTAGAACTAGAATATCAGAGCATCCTGGGAGGTTACTGTGCACTGTTGTGTGTTTGTTATCAAAGAAGTCAGATTTTTAAGAATAAGACCACTGGGTGACAGCATAACTAGAATAATATGAGTGCTCAGTGATTGAGTATATGCAAAATGTAGGATAAAATATTTGTTAAAGCAGGTGCTTCCTCAAAAAGGGAATTGGGAATTTGGATTGAATGGATTAGTGTGACCATTTCCTTTGGTTTTGAGTAATGTGGGTTCAACTCCCCTGTGGAACCTTTGAGCCTCAGATATGCACAAAACCCAATGCTTCATTCAGTTTCAGGTTGAAACCATGTTGAACCAATCAGCCATACATTTGCACAAGCTCATTGAAAAGATTAGTGAAGCCTTCAGTTTACCATGTGTATGTTTCTAGTTTCTAGTAAACAATAATGAAGCCATACACGATTTGCATAAATATAAAATCTGCCCTTCATTAGTTAGACCTTATAATTTTATCCTATCTCCTTACTTCAAACCATAAGGCAAACCCCCACTGTCGTCGTGAAGGTATTCTCTCTCTTGCTCTTGTAACACCCACTTTAGGAACAGTGTCCCAAATTCAGACCTTCTGAAAGCAGGTGCATCTCCAATCACTTCTGCTAATAAAAGGGGCCAATTATTCCATCAGTTGCACAGATGCAACTCCTACTGCCTTATGTGACAGTTGCATCCATGCAAATGATGAGATTAATTGTAATTGGGTCCTGGATTTGCATTTGGCTCATTATAAAACCTTCTTCTGAAGCATCCAGCATTGGTCATGGTCCAGTGATAGACTAGATAGAAAAATTTACTTTTTAATTTGTCCATCCAAATGTGATCAGCTGCTGTCAAGATCCCTGGGTAGGCTGTCCCTGCTAAGACCTTTTTCCAGTCCACTGAGTGCACTCTTTTCAAGTGACATGCCCATGCCCTCGCTTCTGTTTGGGATGGGATCTCATGAGCCAAACACTTTCTGACTTGGTCTCTGGGTTACACCCCCCTAGGTGCCAATCATACTGTAACAGCATATGTTTGCAGTGATACAGAAATAGCTTATTTAAAACAAAGCAGGATTTATTTTTCCAAAATGTACAAAGTGCCTCGAGAAGTGGATTTAAAATAACAAAGAGACCTATATGCATATTTCCTTACCTAATCTTAACCTTTATCTCTATAGCTCAGGAAGGTCTGTCTTATTCCCCATCTCTGAGATGGGAGAACTAGCTTACACTTCATGCCGCATGCGCCTCCTGCCTGTGAATGAGTTCTTCCAGTGTGTCAGCTTTTTCATTGACACCCCCAGGGCCAGTTCTCCCAGCTCACTCACCCTCCTCTTCCCTTTTCTAGGATCTTTGGGGTTTTAGGTCTACTTTGTTCCCCGGCTTAGTCTTAGGGAAGTAAAGACATTCTAAAATGGATGGAGCCAGCGAGGTAACTTCTCTCCCTAGCTGAGGGCCTAGTCATTGTTCTCTTAGCTGCTTTGCAAGTGTGTACCTGAAGCTGTCTTATATCTTAGTACTTGTGGTGGTTCCTGCCCCTAGGTCAACCTCAAGCTCCAGTCTGTCTTTTGCATTCAAGTAGGCAGCAATACAAAAATTGAACAGAGACACCAACTCATCCATAGTATTCATAAGAAATAACACAGACATTTCCTCAGTTCATCACAGTTGCTATGATCACATCCACCATGACAAGCTGCTCAAGGTTTCATATCTTTGACACTGAAATCACCTACCTGAACTCACAAGATTAGGGCCAACCACTTGACTTAGGGAAACCTGGTCAGAACTAGTCAGTGCTGCAGATACAGTTTGCCACCAAAAATTCACAGGTTTTAAGGCCTAAAGGGATCGTTATGCCAATCTAGTGGGAATCCAGCTGGACATAGGCAACAAATTGAGAAACCCATTGGTCATATTTGCCACAAATGTATGATACATTTTATGACTCCCAATTGAGTGCCTATGCTAATGTCACAAGATTAAGACTTTAGAGACACATCCTGCACTGCTGTAGTAACATGACAGTGCACTGTCCCACAAGATTGGATTAACTGTAGTGAAGATTATATATTGATAAGGAATAAGTTGACAGGACTTGGTAGAATAATGGCCCTGGAAAAGTAAGTTCAGCACTATTGTGATAGTGCACTTTATAGTGTGGCATACAACGTCATCAGGACACAGTCTGCAGTGGATAATTATGAGATGACAGAGTAGATGGGAACATAGAATATGCCATGACAGAAGAAATGTCCAGCTAGTCTGGGACCCTGCCTCCAGTAGTAGTTAAAAATAGTTCAAGAGATGCTGCAAATTATTTTCCTCTTTAGCACATTATATAGTGGGACAACAGCCATGCTCAGAACCTGAATAATCCACAGAGGCGCTGGACATGCAGTAGTCATATGTGAACAGAGGCGTGCCTGGTAAATATGTTCAACTATATCCTAGTAGAGAGAATGGACCATATTACATTAAAAATATTATGTCTGTAGGTGGGAAAGGAGTCATACATTATGTATTAAGTTAGAGAGCACCTTGAAACCAGGCAAGGATGCAATGGAATTAAGGCTTCTGGGGATTTTTAAAACAGGAAAAGCCAACTGCAGAAAAATATCTAGATACAAACTAGGTTAGGTTTGGGGATTTCTCATTTACAGTGTGTATTCAATACTGGAATGGGAATACTGTACTGAAGTTGACCAATATGAGTGCCTTACATGTGCTATGCCTGAGTAGGGGAGTGGAAATGCCACAAGGTTCCCTTGCAGAGTTTCCACTTGGGGTGTTTGTGGGGGGAAACAGGTTTGGTCCCAGTGGCATAACCAGGAGGTTCACCACTGAATAATCAGTGAATCCCCCCAATATCTGTGGAGGACTTCAGCCTCCACAGCCCCCTTCAGGCTCCCTGGGTCAGCTGTTGGACCCATGCACTACTTGGTACTCCTGCAATGGCTGGTGGCCAACCCTTCACCCAAGGATGATTGAGAAGGAAAGTAAGTAAGTTAATCCTGCCAGGGTATGTCCAGAACATGACAAAGGAATTCAGAAGAGGTGGATTGTCTTGTTTTGTTTTTTTGAAATTCAAGTTGTAACACGTACATGCCTCAGCATGCCAACCTGACCCAATAGTCTCCTGTCACTTGTATTCTAATTGTTCTATTACTATTTAATATTTGTTTTATTTAGGACTGTCAAGCGATTAAAATTAATTGTGATTAATTGCACTGTTAAACAATAATAGAATACCATTTATTTAAATATTTTTGGGTGTTTTCTACATGTTCAAATATACTGATTTCAATTACCACACAGAATACAAAATATACAGTGCTCACCTTATATTATTATTTTTATTACAAATATTTGCACAGTAAAAAACAAAAGAAATAGTATTTTTCAATTCATCTAATACAAATAATGTAGTGCAATCTCTTTATCATGAAAGTTGAACTTACAAATGTAGAATTATGTAAAAAAAATTGCACTCAAAAATAAAACAATGTAAAACTTTAGAGCTTACAAGTCCACTCAGTCCTACTCAGCCAATCCTCAGACAAACAAGTTTGTTTACATTTGCAGGAGATAATGCTGCCTGCTTCTTGTTTACAATGTCACCTGAAAGTGACAACAGGGTTTGCATGGCACTGTTGTAGCCGGCATCGCAAGATATTTACATGCAAGATGCACTGAAGATTCGTATGTCCCTTCATGCTTCAACCACCCTTCCAGAGGACATGCGTTTATGCTGATAACAATAATTCTGCTCGATAACAATCTAAAGCAGTGCGGACTGACACATGTTCATTTTCATCATCTGAGCCAGATGCCCCCAGCAGAAAGGTTGATTTTCTTTTTTGGTGGTTCGGGTTCTGTAGTTTCCACATGGAGTGTTGCTCTTTTAAGACTTTTGAAAGCACGCTCCATATCTCATCCCTCTCAGATTTTGGCAGGCGCTTCAGCTTCTTAAACCTTGGGTCCAGTGCTGGAGCTATCTTTAGAAATCTCACATTGGTATCTTATTTGCGTTTTGTCAAATCTGCAGTGTAAGTATTCTTAAAATGAACAATATGTGCTGGGTCATCATCCGAGATTGCTATAACACGAAATATATGGTAGAATGCATACAGCAGGAGACACATAATTCTCCCCCAAGGAGTTCAGTCACAAATCTAATTAATATTTTTTGTTTTAAATGTTTTTTTCCCATCAACATGGAAGCATGTCCTCTGGAATGGTGGCAGAAGCACGAAGGGGAATACGAATGTCTAGCACGTAAATACCTTGCAATGCTGTCTACAAAAGTGACATGCAAACGCCTGTTCTCACTTTCAGGTGACATTGTAAATAAGAAGCATTATGTCCTGTAAATGTAAACAAACTTGTTTGTCTTAGCGATTGGCTGAATAAAAAGTAGGACTGAGTGGATTTGTAGGCTCTAAAGTTTTACATTGTTTGGTTTTTGAGTGCAGTTATGTAACAAAAAAAAGCTACATTTGTAAGTTGCACTTTCACAATAAAGAGAGTGCACTTCAGTACTTGTATGAGGTGAATTGAAAAATACTATTTTTAAAGATTTTGCCCCCTCCCTCCCTTTTTTTTGTATAAAGAGGACCTGAAGGGTTTCTGCTGTTTCATAAAGATTTTGTTTTCACTTCTTTTTCTTAAAGCTCAGGATTGTCAAGTCTGGTCTTCACTGGTGTGGTGGAATGCTGCCTGATTTTACTAGTTAAGCTTTTCTGGATGTATGTGGGTGTCACTAAAAGCTTACTGTGAGCTAACACATTTCAGTAGAAAGAAGGGGGCAGGTTAATAAGGCTATCCAGTGTCCCAAATATGGGAGTGAAAATAAGTATTAGCAAAACCAACAAAAATACAGTGGAGTTTTAAACAATTGACTAAAAAACCCTTCCCTGCTCAACTGCTAACTTTCAGTTTCTTGTCTCTTGGGATTTCATAATTTCCCTAGTTCTCAGTCACAAAAGAGTCTTCAAGGGCAGATGAGCCCAGAATTTCTAATGTAGAGACAGTCAGGAAACTTTTTGTTTTTTAAATAAATTTTTCAGGCTGCCTTTATTCATCATAATGAAGCAATAAAAGAGAACGAGTCCAGTTTTTCCTTTTGAAGGTCACCTTTAACATTCCTCTTGCTTTTCCATGTGATATGGATATACATAGGGCCCAATTCTCTGACCCAGCCAAGAGTGTTCAGTGCAAGTCTAGAGGGAGGCAAAAGAAGGAGAAGGTGGCTTTATGTTGTGCAGGCTTTGGTCTGGTCTGGCATGAATTAGAGCAGGCTGAAGGCTATTCTGATCTGTGCCGGCTGCTTTCTATCCCCAGGAGCCACAGACCAGCTGAGCTAAGGGCCTGTGCCCTGTGCTGAACGGGAATTTGGCATAGGATCTACCATGGTGACTTTTTATTGTTGGAGGATCCCTCTCTGGAGGAGGATATGCTTCAGTGGCAAGTGAAACCAGGTTGAGGGCTGCTTTGTGCTACTGGACAGTGCAAAGCAGCCTTTGTTGTACTGATGAATCAGGTCCCACCTTTGTACAATATTCTCAAAGTCTGATGTTTTGGGTATTTTCATGCAGAAACATTACTCTGTATGTGATTGTGCTAAGCTGCACATAGTCAGCCCTGAATACTAAATATCAATATCAAATATCACTAAATAGCAAATCTTGTAGTTTACCTCTCCTTACATTAAATTTGATTTCTTCTCCCCAGAAAAATGTGAAATTAGAAGAAGCCTTTTTTACAAGATAAAAGAGGAGCAAAAGTTAAGTATTGTATCTCTATAATATTTATTTTATAGTTGCCAAAATATAGTTAGAAATAAAAATAAATAAAAATGTACATTTTTCTACTGACAGTTGGATTTTCTGGAAAGAGCTATTGTAATATGCTGAATATAAGAACAACTTCTGCAGTTATCCATAAATGTGGTATGTAGCCCAGGACTGTATTGTTTCTATGGGCAAAAATCTGCTTGAAAGCTCAAGCTACCATAGGAACAAACAAGTACTGTACTTTAAATAGAAAAGGTGATCTCAATCTACTGTATGTTTATGTTGTGCATATTTAGCTTTTTTTTGATGGAGCTTATGCTTGCATCAGAAATGTTACATCCTGAGAAAAAAAAATATAACACAGAGAGAATATTTGAACAGGCGGCACCCTGGTGAGAATTATATAGCAGGAGAATACTATGTTAAAACAGCGAGACATGAAAGTCTATCTGTACATCTTAAAATAGCTATTATAAGTGCTTAACCTCCCCCATGGTAAGGAAGATATTGGAATTATCCTGAATCTCTAGTCTCTACTTGGAAGGCAGAGAAAAACTGAATTATATTTACTACATCTGGAATTCTACATGTTTGTGGTTAAGCCTTATTGACAAGAGATAGTACACTGTAGCTATTACGAGCTTTTCAAAGGATTGGGAAAATTAATAATCCATATTGACTCAATTAGGGCCATTCTAACTGGTTCACTTTTCATTAATTCCACCCTCTTTAATTAATAACACATCTTGTTGACCAAGGCCTAATATTTTTAAATATAAATTTAAGTTTTTTTCTATTCCCTATTCACAGCAAATCTCAGCATTAAGAAATGAATCAATACAAATATTTAATGAAAACTAACATTTCTTCTAAACGCCTTGAACAGCTATTTAAAATAATTAAATCTTTGTATCTTACCACTTAGCAACACAGCCTGTCTTAGCCGCTACAGCAGCATGCTCAGACATAGTTGAATTGTTTCTGATGTTTCTAACTGATCTATATTCATGGGAAATGTGTTTCAAGAATACATGCACAATATACTCTTTGAGGATTTTACATATTTGTGCAATTTTTACTCAGGAGTCGACCCCAACACTCCTCAAGTCGGCATTACTCGGTGGTGAACCCGAGCCAGGGAATGCCATTGGGTTCTTGGCCTCCTTGGCAGGGACCGGTACACTTGGAACTCGTGGGCGTTTCCCCCAGTACAGGGACCACAGTCGAGGTGCTCCTATTCAATGGCTTCTGAAGGAAGGGCTCTGCTGCCCCTTCGGGCAGAGTCCAATCTGGACTCTGGTACTGAGTATCAGGAGCTGGTGCCACGAGATCCAGTCTGTACAGGGGTGGAGGGGGTGCCCTCAGCTGGTGCTGGCCTCCTCCTCCTCTTCTCCTGACAAGGCTGTATTGAGAACGGGCATGTCACTTTCCCAGGACAACTACAAGGCCCAACAGGAGCTGCTGAATAGGGTGGCCAAAAAGTTGGGCATACAAGTGGAGGTAGTAAAGGAGTCCTCCCATAGTCTGGTTGACATTCTGACCGCAGTGGGCCCAATGAGAGTGGCCCTGCCTCTCAACAAAGCCATCCTGGACCTGACAAATGCCTTGTGGCAAACCCCTGCTGCCCTACCTCCTACAGCCAAGAGGAAGTACTTTGTTCTGGCTCAAGGATATGAGTTCCTGAATACTCATGCCCCCACCTCCTCCAGATCCCTGATAGTGTCTGCTGCCAGTGAATGAGATCAGCAGAGTTTGCAGGAGGTGACTCCCAATGCAAAGGACTCAAAAAAGGTGGATCTGTTTGGTAGCATGGTCTACTTGACTGGGACTCTCCGGTTCAGGATCACTAACCAACAGGTGCTCCTGAGCAGATATGACTTCAACATGTGGGACTCCATGTTGAAGTTTAAGGACTTGCTGCCACAAGAGGTTAGGCTGGAGTTCTCCTCACTAGTGGAGGAGGGGAAGTCCATAGTGAGGGTCTGTAGTGGCCATGCATAGGAGCTCATGGCTCCAGTCCTCAGGCCTCACGCAGGAGGTTCACCAAATCCTCCAGGACCTTACTTTGAGGGCGCTTCACTCTTTTCAGAGTAGAGTGATGCAAAGCTCCACAGTCTGAAAGATTCCAGGACAACCCTTAAGTCCTTGGGTTTGTATACCCCGGCAACTTCAAGGAAGCACTATAGGCCTCAGCAATCCTCTCGGTGCTTGCCTGGCAGGACCCAAAGAGGAAAAGGAGCAGGGGCGTTAGACAGACCACTGCCCTCTTCCTCCTCGGCATCAATGCCTGCCTCTGCCAGACATTTAGGGGGTTCTAAGCAGACATTTTGATGGGATGCTCGAGTACTCGTACCACTCAGAGTTTCTGGATCCTGTTTCCTCTTCATTTGCAGACATGTCCCACTTCCTCCAGGCATGGTCGCGTATTCCTATGGACCGTTGGTTGCCGAGCATGGCAGAAGTGAGATATACCCACCAGTTCAGTTCTACCCCCCGTCCCACCCTCCCTCCCTATCCCTCTTCAGGGACCCTCCTCAAAAGCAACTTCTGACCCAGGAGGTTCAATCACTCCTACAGGAGGGAGCTACCTCAAGAAGCTAAAGTTCCATATGGTCTCATTGGCTTCCATTATTCCCTCCCTGGATCCAGGGGACTAGTATACCATCCTCAATTTGAAAGACGCCTACTTTCACATTTCCATCTTCCAAGGCCACAGAGGTTTCCTCAGGTTCCTCATGAACAAGATGCACTACCAATTTGCAGTACTCCCATTTGGCCTGTTTGTCAGCCCGACAGGTGTTCATAAAATTCATGGTGGTAGCAGCAGCCTTCTTGAGGAGATGGGGGCAGGATGTGCAAGTCTACCCATATCTGGATGACTGGCTAGTCAGAGGCCAGTCCAAAATTCAGGTAGTGTCCAGCCTCCACCTCATTTATTCCACATTCCAGGCTTTTGGCATGCTCATAAACACATAGAAGTCTACCCTCATTCCAATACAGAGGATAGAATTTATTGGAGTGGTGCTTGACTCCACCCACACCTGAGCCTTCCTCCCAGAAGGATGGTCTCAGACGATAGTGCACCTCAGGGACCAGTCCATTCATTACAACAGCCCATTCTTGTCTGAGGCTGTTGGGTCACATGGCCTCTTGCAGATATGTGGTGCAGCTTGCAAAGTTACACCTCAGGCCCCTTCAGACATGTCTGGCTTTGGTGTACTTGCCAAACTGCCACCATCTGGACTCAGTCCTCACAATTCCTTCCCTGGTTCTTGCCTCTCTCAGTTGGTGGCTGGACACACTGGTGATTTGCGTGGGCGTTCCCTTCGCACAGCCCCATCCTTCAATATCCCTGGTCTCAGACACATCAGCACTAGGCTGGGAAGCTCACCTAGGGCTCCTCAGGACTCAAAGCCTGTGATCTCCAGAAGAGCTCTCACTACACATCAATAGCAGAGAACTCAGCAGTTTGCTTGACCTGTCAAGCATTCCATTTTGGGCTGGTGCTTATGGACAACACTGCAGCCATGTTCTACCTCAAAAGGCAGGGAGGGTCTCACTCTTTCTCCCTGGGTCAGGAAGCTGTCCTCTTACTGGACTTCTGCATAGCCCACTCAATTCACTTTGAGCCTCATCACCTTCCAAGAGGGCATAATGAACTGGAATATTGCCTCAACAGGTCTTACTCCAGTCACCACAAGTAGTCACTTCACTTGGACATCATGAGGGATGTTTTCCAGAGATGGGTGTCCCTTGTCATAGCTTTCATGGAAGGTGACTTTCTTAGTGGCCATTATTATGGCCAGAAGGATCTCGGAGATCTACGCCCTCACGTCGGAGCCTCCATACACAGTTTTCTTTAAGGATAAGGTGCAGCTGCGTCTTCACCCCAGCTTCCTCCCAAAGGTGGTTTCCCAATAGGGAGGAACGTCTTCACACTGGATGCTAGATGTGCCCAAGTGTTCTTTAGAGAGGTGCAAACCATTTTGTAGATCTACCCAACTCTTCATAGCGATTGCTGAAAGGATGAAAGGTCTCCCTATCTCGGCTCAGAGACTTTCGTCGTGGATCATATTATTGATTCATACGTGTTATGAGCAGGCAGGTGTTCTGCCACCAGCTATCCTGACTGCCCACTCCATGAGAGCACAGGCATCATCATCAGCATTCCTGGCTTAGGTCCCACTCAGGGCATTTGCAGAGCGGTGACTTGGTCATCAGTGCATATGTTCTTTAGTCATCACGCCATTACTCAACAGGCTAGGGACAACGCCAGTTTCGCTCGAGCTGTTTTACAATCAGCATGTCCATGAACTCCAATCCCACCTCCTTTGCAACTGCTTGGCAGTCACCTGCATTGGAATGGACATGTGCAATCACTCGAAGAAAAAACAGTTACCAACCTTTCTGTAACTGTTGTGCAACAAGATGTATTGCACATGCCCATTCCGCCCCTCCTACCCCTATTTATTGGAGTTGGCTGGAAAGAAGGAACGGAGGAGGTGCGGGATCAGCTGGGCCCTTTATACCAGCGCTATGAGTGCGTGACACCAAAGGGTGCCAGAGCCACTCCCATGGGTACCACTGACAGAAAATTTTCTGGTGACTGTACTTGTGGCACGCACACACCTACATTGGAATGGACATGTGCAACACATCTCGAAGAACAACAGATACAGAAAGATTAGTAACCATTTTTTTCTGATGAGTTTACAAACCACTTGAGATTCACCGTGGTAGCTAGTTACCATGGTGTCCTCAGGATCTCTTGAGAGGTGTATAGCCTTGTAGTTCAGCTATCCTCTTTAAATATAGAATATATTTTATCAAAGTAAATGTAAACATTTGATACAAACATTTTCATGCCACTGTATATATTAGCATAGAAAGTTTTATACCTTCAGCTTTTTAGTGTGTAATTAATTGAACACACTGTAAAAATCTAAAGAAAATTTAGAACATTGCAAGATCAAGCCCCTTATTTTTGAGCACTCTGACCCAGTACAGGAAAAATCTTAAACACACACAATCATAGAAATGTAGGGCTGGAAGGGACCTCAAGATGTTATCTAGTCCAGTCTCTTGCACTGAGGCAGGACCAAGTATATCTACAGCATCCTTGGCAGGTCTTTGTCTAACCTGTTCTTAAAAACCTCCAGTGATGGGAATTCCACAACCTCCCTTAGCAGCCTATTCCAGGGCTTAAAGTACACTTATAGTTAGAAAGTTTGTCCTAATATTTATCTAACTTAAATCATTCTTGAAGCCACTTAAGGCCATTACTTCTTGTCATCCCTTCAGTGGACATGGAGAACAATTGACCACCACCCTCTTTATAACAGCCCTTAACATATTTGAAGATTTATCTGGTCTCCCTGGGTCTTCTTTTTTTCAAGGTTAAACATGCCCAGGTTTTTTTTTAACCCTTTCTCAGAGGTCAAGTTTTCTAAACCTTTTATCATTTTTGTTGCTCTCTGGACTCTCCAATTTATCAACATCTTTTCTCAAGTGTGGTACCCAAACCAGGACACAGTTCTCCACCTGTGCCAAGTGGAGCGGGACAGTTACCTCTGGTGACTTACATACAATACTTCTACTAATATACCCCTGAATTATATTAGCCTTTTTAGCAACTGCATCACATTGTTGACTCCTATTCAATTTGTGGTCAACTACAACTCCTAGATCCTTTTCAGCAGTAGTACTACCTAGCCACTTATTTCCCGTTTTTAGTTGTGCATTTGATTTTTTTCACCCCTAAGTGTAGTATTTTGCATTTGTCTTTGCTGAATTTCATCTTGTTGATTTCAGACCAATTCTCCAATTTGTCAATTTGTTTTGAATTCTAATCCTGTCCTCCAAAGTGCTAGCAGGCCCACTCGGCTTCTGTCATCTGCAAATATTATAATCATACTCGCCACTCCATAATCAAAGTTGTTAACGAAAATATTGACCCAGTATGGGACCCAGGAAAGATCCCTGTAGGACGCCACTAGATACATCCCCCACTTTGACAGAAAACCATTGATAACTACTCTTTGGAAATGGTCTTTCAACCAGTTTTGCGCCTATTTTATAGTAATTTAATCTATTCTAGACTACATTTTCCTGGTTTGCTTATGAAAATGTCATGTGGGACTGTATCAAAAGGCTTACCAAAAAATCAAGATATATCACAGCTACAGGTTCCCCCCCATCCTCTAGGCCAGTATTCCTGTCAAAGGAGGAAATTGGGCTAGTTTGACAGGATTTATTCTTGACACATCCATGTTGGCTACTACTTATAACCCTATTAGCCTCTAGGTGCTTACAAATTGATTGTTTAATAATTTGTTCCAGTACCTTTCCAGGTATTGAAGCCTGGCTGACTGGTCTATAATTCCCTAGGTTCTCTTTGTTCCCCCTTTTAAAGACAGATACTATGTTTGCACTTCTTCACCCATCCTCCATGAATTCTTGAAGATAATTGCTAATGATTCCGAGATTGCTTCAGCTAAGTCCTTAATTATGCTGGGGTGATTTTCATCAGGTCCTGTTGCCATCAAAACAGCTAATTTATCTAAACATTCTTTAATCTGTTCTATCTCTATTTTGACTTGTGTTACTTCCCCCCTTATTGTTAGTATTAATTGTGTTAAGTATCTGGTCACCCTTAACCTTTTTAGTAAAGACTTAAGCAAAATAGGCACTAAATACCTTAGTCGTCTTGATGTTGAACATTATTAGTTCTCCTTCCCTGCTAAATAGAGAACCTACACTTTCCTTCATCTTTCTTTTGCTACTAATTATAGTATCTTCTCTTCTTGGCTTTTATGTCCCTTTCTAGGTGTAACTCACTTTGTGCCTTAGCCTTTCTGATTCTGTCCCTATATGTTTATGCTATTCTTTTGTACTCATTCTTAGCAATTTGTCCTTGTTTACACTTTTTATAGGATTCTGTTTTGATTTTCAGGTCATTAAAGAACTCCTGATGGAGCCATATCAGCCTCTTAACTAGCCTTCTTATCTTTCCTTCACCTTGGGATAGTTTGCTGTTGCACAATTAATATTGTCTCCTTAAGAAATGGCCAGATCTCCTGAATCCTTTTTTCCCTTAGATTTCCTTCCTATGTGACCTTACCTACCAGTTCTCTGAGTCTGCTTTTTTGAAGTTCGTTGTCCTTATTCTGCTGCTGTCACTCCTTCATTTCCTTAGAATCATGAAATCTAGCATTTCATGATTACTTTCACCCAAATTGCCTTCCACCTTCAGATTAGCAACTAATTCCTCCCTGTCAGTTAGCATGAAATCTAAAATGGCTGTCTCCCTGGTTACTTCCTTCACCTTCTGAAACAAAAGGTTGTCCCCACTACAGTCCAAGAACTTAGTGGACATTTTGTGTTTTGCTACATTACTTTTCCAACAGATTCTGTGTAGTCAAAGTCCCCCATTACTACCAGGTCTTGTGTTTTAGGTATTTCTGTTATTTGTTCTAGAAATGTGCCATCCACCTCCTCCCCGTGATTTGGTTGTCTGAAGACCCATACCATGATGTCAGTCCTGTTTTTCCTCTTTTATCTTCAATCCAGAGACTTTCAGCTGCTCTGCCTCTCACCTCCTTATGAATCTCAGAACAAGTGTGTATATTCTTAATGTATAATGCAACACTTCCTTCCTTTTTTGCCACTTGTCCTTGCTTAACAAACTATATCCCCTATATAAATATTCCAGTCATAAGATTTATCCCACCAAACGTCTGTGATGCCATTGAGTCATAATTTATCTTATGGACTAATACTTCCAGTTCTTCCTGTTTATTCCCCAGTTTCCTTGTATTTGTGTACAGACACCTAAGAAGTTGAGCAGATTCTCCCACTGTTATCAGCTGTTGATTCTCTTGATGCTCCTATGTACCTATTGTAATTTTCCTTTTCCCACCCAACATTTAGCCCTCTGTTAAGGTCATCTTTTTTAATACTTACATGTGAGCTTTTGCTACTTCCCCACTTTGAACCTAGTTTAAAGCCTTCCTCACTAGGTTGGTGAATCAGTGTGTGAAGATGCAGTGTGTGAAGATGCACATATTAGATCATCTCCCTCCAGCAGTTCTCCTTCCTGGAACAGCATCCCATGGTCAAGGAAGCCAAAGCCCTCCTGTCAACACCATTTGCTCAGCTATGCATTCATTTCCAGGATTCACAGTGCCATTGGCTTCAATGGGACTACTCACATGCTTCAAGTTAAATTTATGTGCTTTCCTGGATCGAGCCAATTACTCGACTGCTTGTTGGATAAGCCCAAAAAGTGTAAAGTACATCAGTCCAATTGTGCAATATGTTGTTGTTTTCATGGAAATAGATCAGAGTTTGAGAGTATTTAAGATTTTTACTTCTTTGTAGTGCCCTGAGATTTCAGAAGGGGTGACCAAACTTTTTGAAAAGAACTTTTATGAGCCACTACCATTGCAGCCAGTTAAAGGAATTGTATGTATTACATAGCTTTGGAGAAAGCTGTGTGCTAAACCTGATCATTAGAATCAACAGCTGAGAAACAAGAACAAACTTGTTCCAGAGGAAAAATTATTCCATAGAGAAGTGAGGGGAAATGAGCTAACATCTCAGAGAAATACTTTGTAATCCTGCAGCAGTGTCATTTCATCACCTAGCTGGCTCTTTCTAAACCTTTTCAATATATGTAACATTTACTATTACTAATTTTATACTGATAATTTTTAATGAAAATGATTTATAAAGGAAATTGTCAAATGAAACAGCTTCCGTAAACTGACCACGTCAAATGCAGTAAATACATGGCAGTAGTGGTGATTAGTCTTCAAGTCTTTAGTGATGTATGCAAACGTCGAGAGGTCTTCTGGGTCTTGTGCAGCACAGGAAATGTTGCGGATTTCATGTTCAGCAATAATATTCTGTTAAAAAAAGAACTAAAGTATCACTATTTTTCAGTCAACACAGGAATTAAGGATAGATGCCCCTTATATAATAACTTTATCTGTTTTTAGCATTTTAAGGCTATAGTCATCCTCTGTAGTAAAATATTTCAAAGGTACTTTGTCTTTTAATTAAAATATGATTAAAACACCACATGTTCAGCTTCTTACACAGACCATTGAATTCTGGCCCCTCCAACAGTATCCAAAGTATTATCTAGCATCAATAGTGAATCCTACAGGAAACTGCAAAATCCTGGAGCTTTCCTCCAGTTCTGGGTCGCTTTTCAAATGAGAGCACTGTACAATTTCCACGGTATCCTGTGACAAAGAGGCATCTTTCATGGGACACAGCTGAGAGAATAACTATAATAGACTATTAATTTTCTACGTCTATGCCCATTGATACTGCTGTTTCTGTTCTAACAATCAGTACCACTGCAGCCCACAGGTAGATGGGACAAGGTAGGACAGTGCAGGTGCATTCTCTGGATCTTTGCATGCACAGTTTGAAGAAATTCAATCTGACTCTTCCACCTCAAATAGAATGAACAATACTCATCAATGTACAAGCATGGAGCTGTTAAAGGGGTTTCAGGAAAAGGATTACTTTGGAAAGATGTGGCAATATATCTCAGTTTACTGTCAAGACCATCCTGCAAGAGGGATATGGAGAAATTAAACTGTTCATGTAGAGAAGGACACGTATGTAATGGCCAAATTAAACTACAGAATGGTACTGAGGCAAAGACAAGACATATCTGCCTGATGTATGAAAAGACGACTTTGTATAAAGCTTTCGAGAAAATAATGAACGTTTACCTGTGTAAAAATACTGTTGTATCTTTACCTTGTTTAGGCCAGAGGACCCAGGAAGCCAAAGAGGAGGCTGAATTATGGTCATAGATTTAAGCCTCGATTTCAGCAAAGGCACATGCTCAAAGTGAGTCAACGAATAAGGATAGTTTTCACCATATGGGTAAGTGCTTTCCTAAATCATAGCCTTATTCAATGTGGCTACTGCATTTCCACAAACACAGACTATTCCTGTCTGCAGGATGACATCGCTACTCCATCAAAATACTATAGTGCTGCTACACACTGTTTTTTTGGCACTAAGCATACAGTATTATCATAACATATATGATGTCTAATGTCACAGTCAGTGAGATCTATGGCTAAATGTTGTGTCAGTAACATCTATGCAAATTAAAAGCATTCTTTGAGCATGTCTCTTTTTTTGGAGGGGAGACTATATGTAACTCGGTCATTTGAATCACTCTCCCCTGTCTTCTTCTAACCTGCCAAGATATACTTGAATACTTGGCAAGTTTTCTGAAAGGCCTATTAATATCTAATTGAGGAAATAATGAGTGAGTAAACTCTGGATAAAAGGGCAGCATTCCAACACTTTTTTATATTTCAAATTATGCAAAAATCCAAAATAAGGAAATTGTAACTGAAGACACAAAATAATCCTCTTAATCTTAAACTGTTGCAGCATATTATTTGCTTTCTATTTCTGTATAATGTATTACTCAGACCAAATGACAATAAACAATTATTATGCCTTAATGGACACCCATTTGTGAAAATCTTTATACTTAATTATATTTAATGTTCATTTGATTTTATGTTGCTTTAGGCAAAACACAATAATATGGTTTTCTTTATATTTCTTTTGTTCACAGTTTGAGAACTGTTGGCCTAGACAAAGATTTTTATCAGAATTAAAATGATACTAAAAAGCAAGGTTTTAGCTTCCTACAAATAAAGCTGTAATACATTACCATATCATCATGGTGTGTTACCAATGTTGCATTAAAGATGAAAAGGGATTAATGCTCAAAAGATATTAGAACTATGTGAAATATTTACCCCCAAATCAGTAGCTACATAATACTCATCTGGTTTCAAGTGTGCTTTACGCTTGAAAACAGGTTCAGCTCACTGAAAGTTTTGCTAACCCAGGGGTAGGCAACCTATGGCACGCGTGCCGAAGGTGGCACGCGAGCTGATTTTCAGTGGCACTCACACTGCCCGTGAGTGTGAGTACCACCGGTCCAGGGGGCTCTGCATTTTAATTGAATTTTAAATGAAGCCTCTTAAACATTTTAAAAACCTTATTTACTTTACATACAGCAATAGTTTAGTTATATATTATAGATCTGTAGAAAGAGACCTTCTAAAAACATTAAAATGTATTACTGGCACGTGAAACCTTAAATTAGAGTGAATAAATGAAGACTCGGTACACCACTTCTGAAAGGTTGCCGATCCTTGTGCTAACCTTTGTAAAGCTCTCAAGTGACCCTGGACTGAGTAAACCTGCACTGGTTTAGAGCTTTGTGTTTTGAAACTAGTTGAAACTCATGAGAGTCTTTTGCCTATTTTAACTTGAAATCTCGTGGTTTTTGGCATTTATCTATATTGAGATTTTTCCTTTGAAGGAAGGAAGGAAGGAAGGAAGAAAAGAAAAGAAAGAAAGCCCATGAATTTCCATGGTCCAAAACAAACAGCTGAGTTTCACTTTATCTAGTTTTTGTACAAAGTCCTCTCACTCCATAAGGGGTTGCTTGCAATGACCTAGAGTTCCCTTGGGACACTGCCACAGCAGAACCGTACTCTTGCTGTGTAGGCACTGAAACCATTATAAACCAGGCTGGAAGTACTAAATTATACCTCCAAAGGGGGCAAATTCTGTATATCTGGCCTGTGTGGACTTTTTAAGGGAGCCTGAGTTAAAGCGAAACTGAGGCGCGCCTCAGCAGAGCCACGCTTGGCCAGAGCGGAGAACTAAAGGGCAGGCACAACTTATGACACTCCCTTAAAATGGTTGGAAGCTGGAAGACGATTATACCAGTCTCATACCTCTTGACCTTTGTTACGTTGGGTCTTGTATAAAACCCCACAATTTTAGTACATGTACAGGGGGGTGGGAAAAGCCCCCATTCGGGATATTTTGTGTTTTGAAAAGCAAGGAGCACATACTTTTCTGCATAATGTACTGTAACGGGAAAATAGGTTGGGGGATTTTGTCCAGGTGAGGAGGGGCATTCTCCCAAACCCTTCTTGTGATGAGCTTCCCTTTGAAGGGGGAAGACTGGACACAATTCCCTCCAGAACTGCCATCAGTGCTGCTCTATTTGTCCACAGGAGTGGGTTTCTGGAGAGTGAGAGAGGTACTCTGTCTGTTCAGGGTAGGAGAGAAAAAAAAAAAGGGGGGGGGGGAATCCAAGCCCTGATCCCCATGTGGCTTTTACTAGATAAGCTATCTAGCACAATGAGGAATAAAATCTGATGTCCAAATATTACACATACCTTATTTGTTGCATCAATAAATTTGACTCCCTTGTAAGAAACTGATAGAACAATAGTAGGGACTTTCTTCATTTGCTCTGTAGATTTCTGAAATAAAAATGAGACAGCTGTTAGAACAGTTTGTTCTGCAGTGGCAAGTGTAGCCTGTTCAATTTTTTTTCTTCTTCTTTTTCTCCCGCTGGTAAAATATATGTGAATTAAAGTAAAACAAAACTTAATTTAAATATTTGTCTCTTTCTCTTGACTATGCTTTGGGCTTGTGAAACAGCTGCCAACACAGCCTACAGCACAGATATTGATTTGCTAGAATAAAGGAATGCAATGGATAGCTTTGCACTTTAGTAAGGTGAAATACAAGTAGGGCCAAAACTCTACCATATAAAATTATTTTAGTATGGATTAGTAGTTGGTTGGTAAATAGGGTTCAGAGAGTACTCATTCATTGTGAGCTCTACAAATGGGGAAAAATATGAAGTGGGATCAGTGATTTATTTTTTGGACAGGGAAAACAAATTCAGCTGCAATCAAATATGGAGATAACACCAAAGTCAGAAAGAGTAAACGGTGAAAGAGATCAAACTGCAAAGTAACCTAGACAGATTATTAGAGCAACTAAGTAAGACGAAATCCAGTATTTATGGAGTGTCATATACATAAGATCATAAGCACAGATCTAAACTAAGGAATAGCTGCTGTATCTGGAAATAATGTGTTTCAGAAAAAAGTAGAGTTAACAGTAGATAGCAAAATAATCATGAGCTTGAAAGAGAGGGCCAATGATCAGATCTTCTAATCGGCTCCTGCTCCCTCAGGACTCAATCAGAATTATACATTTGTGACATGAAATTCAAAACCAAAGAGCCAACCAGATTCTGCAATTATGTCTGTTTCCATGAACAATGAGGGTAACTGTCTCTGCTAATCAAGTTTCATAGTTATCCCCTACATATATTTTGTGTGTGTGTGCGCGCGCACGTATGGTTGCATCTCTCTTATTAATGGTGGCAGACTGAACAAGACAATCTATACTGAATAAAGATTCTTGTAACCAGAAGGGCTAAAAACGTCCTTTTTAAAAAAGGAAAGCTTAAATGAAAATTTCAGAGAATATAGCAAAATCTGCATGAAGGTATTAATTCCAGCCACGTTTCGCTTGAGCATGGAAAAAAAGAGTACTGATGCCAATGGAATGTGTGTGTGAAAAAGATGTCAAATATGAGCTTCTTCATAAAATTCAGTGACAGTTCACAGAACGCATGACAGTGAATTCATGAAAGCTTCTGTATATCCATCCATCAGAATAGCAAGCAATACACCCAGCCTGCACTTAGTTCCAGACAAAATATTCATAAACATGACAACACAGATTTAATCATCTAGCAACCCAGCTTCTAACTTCCGTCCTGTTCTTTCTACCCCTACAGCTAAATCTTTTGTTCTGAGACTCTGTCTCTTATCTTAATTTAACTGCCTCCTGTCTGGCCTTCCTAACAACACTATCCACTCCCTCCTAATCCATATAAAGCACACCCACTAAATTAATCTTCTCTGTCCATTGGTCCAATCACATCACCATCTCTTTTAGTCTCTCCACAGGACTCCCTTCCTCAAATACATCAAGTTCAAGCTTTATCTCCTTGCCTTCGAAGCCCTGCATAGTTCTGCCCTCCCTATTTTTTCCATCCTGTCTGTTTCAATGTCACTCCTTTCCTCTCCATCCCCTTTAATCTGCCAGTGATGCAAGCTTTTACATGTCATTAGTCCACTTCATTAGTCCTTTGGCCTTTTTCCGTACCGCCCCCTATGGATAGAACACCCCCACTCAGATCTGGTCTGCAAGGTCACTATCTGCATTTAAATCCTCCCTGAAGAGTCAGTTCTATGTAACACCAGCATAAACTAGCTGATCTCCATGTCAAGGTTGGGGATTGGTCCTGCTTTGAGCAGGGGGTTGGACTATATGACCTCCTGAGGTCCCTTCCAACCCTGATATTCTATGATTCTATGAAGGTTGCGAGGTAACAGGGGATAGAGTATTTCTAAAGAAAAGCAACAATAACAAAAAGAATGAATGTTATTTACTCTACAGTAACTGTGGTTCTTTGAGATGATGTTGCCAGTGTGGAGTCCACTGTAGGTGCCCATGTGCCTCATGTGCGCCAGATTGGATTCTTTTGAATACCAGCATTTGTCAGGCCTATGAATAGGCCCTGTGCATCCTCATGTTCCAACAGGAAGGCATAAAGGGTGGAGTGGCCATGACCCTCTCTCAGTTCTCTTGCAATTTGAAACCTGTGTTCACTGAGGATTCTGAAAGTGGGGATGAAGAGTGGATTATAGGATCCAGACTGACAACAACATCTCAAAGAACCATTCTTTAGTAAATAACCTTTCTTTCTTCTTTGAGGATAGCAGTGTAAATCCCATGATAGGTGACTGGCAAGCAGTACTCTGTCTGGAAAGTAGGTAGAGTAGTATCAGCTGCATTAGTCAAACAGAGATTGTAGTACCGCTCTCCTGAACTTGGCATCTGCTTTGGCTGTCTAGTCCAGGGCACAGCGTTTGATGAATGTCAGTGGGTTACTCTACATTGCCGCCTTGCAGCAGGAAGAAGGCACACAGATTGATTGGTTGATTCAGATGGAATTCTGACAACACCTTGGGGATGAGCCTTTGATGAAGTTTCAGCACCACCTTGTCCTATGAAATGTCCTAATAAGAGGGTGAGCCATAAGGACTGTCTTCAGAGTGAGATGAAGTAAGGAGCATCCGGAAAGCCTTGAGAAGATGATGCTGAGGTACTAGGTAGGGGCAGGTTCTTTTGACCAGTGGGTAAGTACGTAACAGGCCCTTGATGAATTCTGATAGCTCTGGGTGAAAGATGGAACATGACTGCACAGGTGGATGGCAAACTGATATTGCTACTAGTTGAACCTTAGTGGAGCTGAATGAAAGGCCAGACTGTTTCAGATGCTGCAAACAGTCCAGGCACTTTGGTATTGAAGCATGCAGAGGGTCCAAGCCACGCTGGCTCTGCATATCAAGAACCTCTTCCATTTTGACAAATTAGTCCCTCTGGTGAATGTTTTCCTTGTCTATATCAGGATCTCTGGGACTTGCCTTTAGCACTCCATGTCCACGGTACGTAACCAGCCAACATCCAGGCTATCAGGTAAAGGGACTTTGAGTCTGGATGGACTATCTGACTGTGGTGCTGTGACATGAGAATCAGGCAGTTTCAGAACTAAATCAAAGGGTGAATGGCCATCTTTAAGTCAGTCAGCCATTGGCCAGTAGAGAGAATGAGGAGAATTACTGTGGGTTTGTTTCTTTTGATTTTTGAAGTCACCTGGGTATCAGGGAAGTTGGGGGAAAGGCAAATGGAGGCTTGGATTCCATTGCAGAAGAAAGGTGTCTGGCAATGACTCCAGGTTCATGCCCCTCTGGAACAAAAATTATGGCACTTGGAATTGTCTTTGATAGTGACCAGGTTTATCATGGGACCCTTCTCCCCCAATAGAATATTGGCTTTGATGGACCTCTGCAGGGATCACTCATTATTGGTCACAATTATTTGCTCAGGATGTCTGCCAGGTCATTGCTGACTTCTGAGAGGTGAAGAGCCAACAGGGTTCTCCCATGTTGGTGACACCATGTCCAGGGTTTGATAGCTTCCAGGAAGAGGGGTGATGAGTGGGCATCGGCTTGCTTGTTTATGTAGAGTATCATGGAGATGTTGCCCAGTAGGAGCTGCACTATGAATTTTGGAGGACAGGTAGGAACATTATACTGGTTAGTCTGACAGCTCTGAGTTCCAGGATGTTTATGTGAATCCTATGTCTCCTGGGGACTAGGTCACATTCATTTGTGGGTAATCCAGGTGACATTACCCTGCCCCAGATGTTTCTGTAATCACAATCTTTGTTGGGAAGGCGGATGAGAACAGTACCACCTCCCACAGATTTTTGGGTTCCATCATCCCTATCACCTCTGTGAGGACATGAGGTAGCAATGAGACCTTCAGGTCACTGCAGTGTCTCAATGGAGAGTAAATGGACCTAAGTCAGAATTGTAGGGACTGCAGGTGAAGTCCAGCAAGCAGTGTCAAACATGTACACTCTGACATATGGCCTAACACTTCAAGGCAAGTTTGTACCATGTAGTGGGGTTTGATTTTTATCTTAACGAGCAGTGATTGCAGTGACAGAAACCTGTCTTTGGCAGGTACTCTCTCTCTCTCTGAAGTCGATCATAGTGCCTATCAGCTCTATCTGTAATGAGGTAAGACATGATTTTTCATATTTCAGCCAGAGACCTAGCTGGGTGAACGGAGAGGTAGCATATTCTAGGCTCACTGCCACTTCCTGCTGGGACTTGCTTTACAGTCATCCATGTAAGGGTGGACGTGGATGTTCTGTCTCCTCAGGAATTCTGCTACCACCACTTGGCATTTTGTGAAGACTGTCAGCACCATAGACAGTCCAAATGGCAGTATCTTGTACTGCTAGTGATTTGGTCCCACTTTGAATCTCAGATACTTCCTGTGGGCCAGGAAGATAGTTTTATGGAAGAATTTGTCATGTAACTCAAGAGCCACAAGACAGTTCTGAATCTGCAGAGATGGTATGAAGAGGCAAGCATTACCATTCTGAATCTGATGCAGTGCATGTATTTGTTCATTCTCCTTAGGTCTAGGACAGCACAAAGTCCCTCCCCCCACTTTAGCATAAGGAAATATCAGAAGTAAAAGCCTTTTCCCCTGTACTGCTTAGGTCCCTCTTCTATGGTTCCTAGAAGGAGCAACAAGGTCACTTCTTTTTGTAACAGTGAGATGGGTCCCTGAACAGGGACAGGGATAAGGTGTGGAAATGAACAGGGTAGACATCATTGCCCATTGTTAACATCCATTTGTCTCATGTAGTAGTGGATCAAACATGGTGGAAAGAGGTTAGGTGGCTTGCGAAAGTAGTGGGAGGCTTTGGATCAGCTCCGATGTGGCTCTCAACACTGCTATCAAATCTGTTGCCTTTGTTTTGTCCTAAGGTGTGCCTTCTGAGAACCTGAATTTCTCTTGGACTGTGGATACTACCAAGGACCCTGGATTTGGGTGGGTATAAAAATGTTCAAAGCCTTTTAAGGTCATCTGGTATTTCTTTTTTCCACCTGTTTTAGACGTGGGACAAAGACTGGCTCGGGTTTGCCAGAGTTCCTTACCCAGCTGAAGTATGTCCTCGTTGATGGGGAGAACAATCCTAGCTGGATTTGTTGAGCTTAGAATACCAAAAAGCTTGTTGGCACTTGTCGACGTTTGTACTGGGAATCCTCCACTCTGGGCTGTTCCCAATTCTGTGGAAGATTTGGAGGCTTAATCCATGGAGTGATGTTTTTACATCCTCCTTGTGGGATGGTCCTGTGTGGTGGTTGAAACTATATTTATGCACTATGTGGCGTTTTCTTTTCGCATCATGCTTCTGTGTTAGCGCAGATGTGCCAGCTCTGGTGTTGAGGTTGCCAGTGCTGAGGTTCTCCGTGCTGGCTTTGATAGCATCCTCTTTGTTGCCATCCCTTTTCTGACTGATTAGGGATGTGGTTTCTGCTTGGGGAAGCATTGATTGATGTTCACTCTTTTGACTTCACTTCAGTTTTCATTTCTTCTGAGTCTGAAGTGACTCACATAGATTGCTTGAGCAGATGTCACAAGTCAACCATCCCTGGACTTGTGGGTTCTGGAAGAAAACTACCTGCATGCCGAGCTCTCCCCCGGCAAAGGCAGCACTGGCTGTGCCCATTGATGAGGGGGGAGTCTGTCACAGGACGGGCAGGATTTGAACCTTGACAGTTTGGTGACTACCCTGTGGCTGGCAGTTGGTGCAAAGCATCTCACCCTGCTGTAAAGGCTGTGTGTGTCGCTTCTTTCTTGTACTTACACACACTTGCCCACACACTTAGAGCACCCAATCAAGGACAACAAGGAAAAACAAAGGGTGAAGATAATTTTTTTCACCAATTCAGTTTGAGAAATAATGGGTCGGACACTCACTGGGTTTCATCTCGCTCCCATGAATGGGCAGGAACTCAGGGATGGTGATGATTACTTCACTCTTTATGCCCTCACATAGGAGAATGAGGAGTCACAGGGCACAAATGTGGCCCTAATGAACGTTGTTTTTCAAAAGAATCCAATCTTATGCACACGAGACACTGATGCACCTACACTGGGATCCACACTGAAACACACTCAAAGAACATTGTGTTATCAATCCGCAAGCTACCATGAGAGTGGTCACTATGACCACTTGCATGTTCTCTACCGTTCATCTGTTCATCTTTTTCGAGGAGGGATTGTGCTTCCTTTATATTTGTACAGGACATAGCACTATGTGGACGCACATGGAAACAAATTATGCATAACAATAAAACAATAACTGATTATTACAGTTAAATCCCATTTAGTATTTATCAGTTAATATAATCATAGTTTCAATAATCTTTGAAAAGATCTGGAGACATCTGCTCAGATACCACAATAATCTACCATATTTTTCACACTTGTGTGGTATTTGAGAATCCCGTATCTTCTCAATGTTACATATTTGCCTCTTAGTATTCACTATTCTAGGACATCACTATAGAATTTATATCAGACAATCCCCTTTGCTATCACATCACCAGCATCTGTTAGTCAATGACCTTGCACAGTTTAAGGTGTGTTGGTGTCCAATGTACTCTGTGAATAATTTTAAACATTATTTTTCTTTGTGACTGTCCTTATGAATTTGAAATCTTTCCCCAATGGCTACTGTAGATCTGAACTCTCAGTTCTTTCTTCCATGTGACCTTTAAAGACTGAAGTGAATTAATTGGAAAGCTACACTCCATTAAGGTAGAATATATTTTTGAGAGGACATGTAAGGAAAGTCACACAATAAATAGCCTAGAAAGGGCTTGGCAAACATGGATATATACTTAATAATGCAGTGTCCCAGCTGTTAATATCTTATAAATCCTCTAGATTTAATTTCTGCTATGTTATGTCTATGTTATGTTCTACGCTTCCTGCGTGCAATGAAATATGGGACTGAGGCCTGAAAATCATCTTCTAGGAATCAGAAAATAGATTTCCACATTACTATAAATCCTGTCCTCAACCAATAAATCATTTCCTCCTATAGTTTGATTTAGGCATTGACCCAGATAAACACCTGCTCTGACAGCACGGGCAGTTGTTTACTTAGAAAATGAACTCAATTCAAGTCCATTTCATTTGAAACCCACCTGGCCATTATACACCTGAAAATCATCTTATTAATGATTGCTTGAGAGGCAGATGGGGTTTGTTGTATCTTATTTTATTTGTAATTAAAAAAAAAAGGAATGTATGCATAAACAAAACATATATTTGGTGGCATCTATCTCCCTTCACCTCACTGTTCCTACACTGTAAGCTCTTTGAGAGGGACCATATATTTCTATTTGTTTGTACAGCAACTAGCAGAAGAGAATCTCAATCCAATCTGGGACCTTTGAGTGCTACTGTAATAAAAATATAAAGTACGGCAGTCAAACGATTAAAAAATTAATTGGGATTAATCATGTTGTTAAACAATAATAGAATACAATTTATTTAAATATTTTTGGGTGTTTTCTACGTTTTCAAATATATTGATTTAAATTACAACACAGAATACAAAGAGTACAGTGCTCACTTTATATTTATTTTTGATTACAAGTATTTGCACTGTAAAAACCAAAAGAAATAGTATTTTTAAATTAACCTAATACAAGTACTCTAGTGCAATCTCTTTATCATGAAAGTTGAACTTACAAATGTAGAATCATGTATAAAAGAAACTGCATTCAAAAATAAAACAATGTAAAACTTTAGAGCCTACAAGTCCAATCAGTTGGGTCATCATCCGAGACTGCTATAACATGAAATATATGGCAGAATGTGGGTAAAACAGAGCAGGAGACATACAATTCTCCCCCAAGGAGTTCAGTCACAAATCTAATTAGGGTTTTTTTTTTAAATGAGCATCATCAGCATGGAAGCATGTGCTGTGAAACGATGACCGAAGCATGAAGGGACATATGAATCTTTAGCGCATCTGGCATGTAAATATCTTGCAACACCAGCTACAACAGTGCCATGTGAACGCCTGTTCTCACTTTCAGGTGACATTGTAATTAAGAAGTGGGCAGCGTTATGTCCCGTATATGTAAACAAATTTGTTTGTCTTAGCGATTGGCTGAACAAGAAGGACTGAGTGGACTTGTAGGCTCTAAAGTTTTACATTGTTTTGTTTTTGACTGCACTTATGTAACAAAAAAACCCTACTTTTTTAAGTTGCATTTTCATGATAAAAAGTTTGCACTACAGTACTTGTATGAAGTGAATTGAAAAATACTATTTCTTTTGTTTATCATTTTTATAGTGCAAATATTTGTAATAAAAATAATATAAAGTGAGCACTGTACACTTTATATTCTGTGTTGTAATTGTAATCGATATATTTGACAATGGAGAAAAACATTTAAAAAAATTAAATAAATTTCAATTGGTATTCTATTGTTTAACAGTGCAATTAATTGCGATTAATTTTTTTAATCGTGGTTTATTTTTTTTTTGAGTTAATCATGTGAGTTAATTGCGATTAATTGACAGCCCTAATAAACAGACTAATAATTTTATTATATTTTATCATTTGTTAACAACTTAATAAAATATACTGGCTAATATAAAATCATGTTAATTTCCTGATTTTTCCTCTCTAACCAATAAAACTGAATGTTGCATATACTATTTAAAGAGATTACTCAATTATACCAAGCCATTAGCAATATAATAAATACATACATTGGGAGTACAAGTTTATGACTTTGTAAAATCTTAAAGTTTAATCCAGGTTTTCCATTTTCCCAAACGAATCTGCTAATTATGGCCTGTATTTGCTTTCAATAGCTATCTGAAGATATAGGTGGAGATTACCAAATATGTAATTAAACTGTAGAGTCAATACCATTTTCTGAAAAAGTCTGAACGTGACTCTACATTGTTAGCGGCAATTTGTTCCACCTCCCTCCCCCCCAAAGCTTAGTGTTTCAGTACAGGAATCACACTATCCCTTATTTTACACACAAGTGCCTTACTTACAATTATTCTGGGGATTACATATCCTTACTGACTTTCTGAGTGGTCCACCTGGACAATGTTGTTTGCGTGAGAGAGATAATAGTAACAAACATTCACTTTTTGTTCAATTAGTGTTGTAGCCAGGCAATTTTGAAAGTACTTCATACATTCTATCAAATTAGCCAGCTTCTCTGGTTCCATGAGTTTTTACAATATCACCTATATTCTTATTGGATATAATACTAATGTAATCTCGTTGGATAAGATATTTGTTCTAATGGCCATGGCAAAAAAGTCCAAAGCCATAATAAATAAAAGATGATACTGGAAGCATCCCTGCTTTACATCTATTGCAGTGGTTCCCAAACTTTAACAACCTGTGAACCCCTTTCACCAAAATGTCAAGTCTCGCGCACCCCCTCCTAAAAATGAATATTTCCAGGGATTTTCTCCTTTACCTGAGTATAAATTATAAAAGCAGTGATCTTGGAAATATAAAATTTGTTTTTATGACATGCTTAGTACACACTATTAATTATTATTTATCATTACAGTATTTTTATTACATTATGAAAACAGCAACACTGTTCCAAGATTTCACTTTCGTAGCTTGTATCACTTTGAATAAGCCTGTTATAAGACAAGGCTCCTATTTTTCATCAAGAAGTATCAGATGTGAAACAGCATGAAGGTATGTAAGAAGCCAATACAAAGAGTTCCTCTTATACAAGCATTCAGGTCTTGAGCAGTTCAAGCAAACAACACACGTTACAACAAAGCTTAAACTTATTCTTCATAATACTTTTAAAAACAATACTAGCTGCCTATTTAATTTTAAAAACAGCAAAAAATATCCACCTCCCTTTCTATTTCTTATAAGGAGTCTTGAAGTTTCAATCTCTTCAGTGTGATAAATGTGCTTACTTTGATCTGCTTAGCTCTTAGAAGTCCTGGGGCTCCGGGCTGCTGGTCCCATGCTCCCTAAGGACAGCTCTGTCCACCATTAGGGAATTTTTCCCCGAGAACCCCCTGTAACATTTTGCGAACCCCAGTTTGGGAACCACTGATCTATTGATATCTCAAATGGTGAGAAACTATGCCCCAATCTTGCCATCAGACTCACAGGCAGATTCCTTGAGCCTATGTGGATCCAATTTGACAATCGGGATCAACATTAGTACACAGAATAGAAGCTGTTGGATTTAGCTAAAATAAATGCATACTATTAACCAAAAATTATGCTTTTTGAGATTAGCAAACAAACTCCTCTCCACCCTGTCAAATGCCTTCTCCACATCCAGCATCATGATGACAGTGTAGTCTGAATCTTTCATGTGCCACATTAGCTAGAAGAGACGTCATTAGTTGGTATTCAGAATTAATTCTTTTATAAACCACTTCCGAAATTATGTCCTAATCTTGGTGCCAGATCCTCCATTAAGCCCATAAGCACTCTTGCAATACTTTAAACACAACATTAATGAATTACATTGGATAGTACTCTGCACATGGCTGTAGGTCTCTACCTTGTTTCGGTATTAATGACATTACTACTTTATTCAGATATATCAAGAAAAGTCTATTATTGTCAGCTTCCTTAAATATTCCCAACAAGACTGGGGTCGGCTAATCATTGTAGATCTTGCAAAATTCTGAACAGCATCACCCAGAATCTTGCCAGGGCTCAACAAGTGTACAGCTGTCAACGTTTCCTCCTACCTTACAAGCTTTTCTAGAGACTTTGGCTCATCTTCAGCAATAAAAGCCATATCAAACCTCTCTAAAAATGTGAGTAAGCTACAGTCACCATTTATTTCTGATTCATAAAGTTTTTTAAAAAATAAAGAATACAAAAACTCTCTAGTTAATACCTGACAAACTACGTACAAATCTGCCATCTGATGTGATAATGATAGGTATTATTCATTGTGCTTGATGAACATTGACTTGTGCTGCTAACAATTTTCCCGCTCATTCTTCATATTCATAGTTTTTGTTTGAGCCCGAATAAAACACATATTTTGCACAAGGCAGTTTAATCACCCGGAGCTAAATACTTTTTATAGACATCTGACAAATGCTGCCCTTTTGCCTCAAGTTGTCAAGTATGATTTTTTTAATCAATTTTGTTTATCTTAGCCCTCTGAGATGCAAACATAGCTCTAATATGTGAGTTTCATGCTGTAGCAGATGAAATTACAGAATCCACATTTTAGGCAATGACATTACTTAAATCCCATGTGGGAGTGGGGGAGGAGGGGAGAGTGGCAGGGGTACTTAGGAAATACTTTGCTAAGACTTTTTAAGCATGCAGCCTTCTCCTCCCCCCTCTCCGCATGCCCTGCCAACTCCAATGGCTGGCACATGTAGGATAGAGGAAATGATCTCTTTATCTCACTTTTGTTTTGGGGGGAAGGAATGACTGAGCCCAAGAGGCCACAATCTCCATCCAAATTCTCCTCTTTTCATGGCGAGGAGGAAAGATTTGGGCCTTGAAAGACTGCCCCTGTCTGTTCCATTTCTCCATTTCATATAAGGTACATCCGCTGAGAAAGACCACCTTCTGCTTATCCTTATCACTGACGATGGAAGGACTGAGCTGTGTAACACTTCCAACTCTAGTATTTAAATCCCAATTCAGCAAAGCATTTAAGCACACACTTTGCTGAATCAGGACCCTAGAACCTTGATTCCTCATATCCCCACACCCAGAAAAGTCTTCCTATTGTCTAGAGAGGTCCTGGGATCCAAAGAATATATCCTCTCATATAAATCCTCAAATGCCCCTATAGATCTGATTGTTTAGAATCTGAATGATTTGGCTGTGCAACTTTAGGGTTATTTAATTACTGGCAGTGAAGTAGCGCCCTTACTTATGTGCTCACAGAACTGTAGTAAGTATAACATAGTGCCCTCTTGGCATAGTCAATAGTCAAGGAATTCAGATATGTGGACACCAGTGTGAGCCTAGAGTAGAACCAGGACTCTGCCCAGCTCTAGATAGGAGACTTCTTTTTCAAAGGCAAAGGCATTGTATTCTGTCTTCCTGTTCCTACAGAGATTTGAAGCAAAGGCAATAAATCTAAAAAAACAGCTTTTACTATCTCCCAGTTCATGCTGAGAGGGATGAAAGTCCTTACATTCTTGGATGTATCTCTCAATATAATTAATAAAAGCATCTTGGGCCAGGACAGAAAAATTTAATCTCGAAATACCAAAGGTCACCTTATAGCAGGTGTGGAAAGAAGATAAGGAGAGTATGCTGTGGTCTGCAGAAGGGGGGAGAGATGTTGTAAGAGAAGTCATCGGAAATTGAACATGCAGACATAAAAAATAAATCCAGTCCAATCAAATTATGTGGATGTGAGAAAAAAGTAATCCATCTCATGGGTGTAGTTCTTGCCAAATGTCCATAGTTCTGGATGAATGCAAGAGCAGCGATAAGCTCCCAGAAGCAAGCTGTCCAAAGCAGTCACAATGGAGCACTCTGGGATAGCTCCCGGAGGCCAATACTGTCGATTTGCGTCTGCACTACCCCAAATTCAACTCAGCAAAGTCGATTTTAGAGCTACTCTCCTCACCGGGGAGGAGTACAGAAGTCGATTTTAAGAGCCCTTTAGGTTGACGGAATGGGGATGGTTGTGTGGACGCAATCATTTTTAAATCAATCTAATGCGGCTAAATTCGACCTAATAATAGAAGAATAAATAAACCTAATGGTGCATAAAATACAGTAATTAACATAAGTAATGTAACAGGGTTAGGACCCAGGATGGCTTAGGACTATTTGATCCCCCTAAATCACAGATGCCAATAGTTAGGCTACACCAATGGTCCCCAAACTTTTCACAGTCATACCTTCCCTAACCCTTGTCTGTGCAACCCACCATGATCTGGGGCCAGGAGCGGGGCAGCAGCTCCTGGAGGAGCACAGACAGGGCCAAGGGGGCCAAGGCTGGGGCCGCAGCTCAGTGTGGGTCTGAGGTCGGGAGCGGAGCTGCGGCTGGGGGTCGAGGCTGGGCCAGAGCTGTGGCCATGCTGTGGTGGGGGCTGGCAGCTGGGGCCGCAGCTGGGTGTGGAGCCGGGGCTGTGGCTGGGGGTGGAATGAGGCTGGGTGGTGCTCCCTCCCCGCCCCCTGTGGGGACTGGCCTACAGTTTGGGAACCACCTTGCTACACACAGAAGGAGAAATTTTTGAATGCCAGATACCATTTCCTTCATTAAAAGATTTTTAGATCAATGATTTTTTTTTGTCATTGACTTCAATAGGAATAGGAGAAAGCCCAAAGAGTAAGAAGCACAAGTAGGTGAAATTCTAAACAAGAAAGATTCTATTTTCATTGCCATGAAAAATAAGCCCATCTGCAGAATTTTGTCTAAACAAAACGTTTTAAAAAGATTTGAATTTTAAAAAGCAACAGAATAGTATTTAATTGTATTATGTTCGATATAGCTTACCAATAAAACTATGTTACTATCAGGGAAAATCTAAAATTCCTATTCAACTGATTTTCATAAGATTCATCTTCAAGGAATGTAATTTAAATCTGAATCAAAGTGATGGCACATTTTAAGCACTTATAAATTGACCATAGCATATTTATAATGATTTTGATGTTGTTCTGAGTTGTCAAATATAATAAATTTATTGAGGATGTCACATATTACTGAGGTGCCAAATTCTGCCTTCAGATCTGTAGATGCATATTTCTGAAAAACAAAGTTAATACTGAGTTTGAGGGGCTTAAAACCTAAATTATAGATAGTACACTCTCCCTTTCTCCAGCCCCAAAAATCACACATTTGTGATTGTGGGTCCTTCAAAAAAGAGTGAATTTCCACCAACAGGGGGAGTTTCCAATGTGAGTAAGAATTATTAGTATGCAGTCAGCTGAAAAAACACAGATCTTCAGGCATTTATAAAGCATAAATTACTGTCAGCCCTTAGGTAGACTAACTTGTGTGAAAGCCTGTGTACTGTAGATATGTGACCAATAAGGAAATGGTTGTCTGACTGCATGAGTTTTACACATTTTCTAGCTCCACAGCAGATAACAATGCTAAATCTTGCATTGAAGAGGCATCATGCACGACGCCTCTAAGATCCATAAACCAATGAATGGATTATACTCATCCAGGCACGTAGTTTTTCATCTGCAATAGATTACTCTATAATTATATTCTTCATTTTTCTTAACCACTTCAGACTACCATGTGTATGAGAACACAGTTGATTGTAATGTGCACATAATAAACTATGTTACTATTGGATAGATATTGTATAGCTAGGCTGTCTATATTTTGTGTTTCTAATAGTATTATGCCTGTCGGATCTAAATCCGGCTTTCTAATAATTTCTCTAAGCAGCTAGAATGAGGCACAAGGTCAACACAAAAACTTGTTCTTAATAGTTTGCAAATATCTGCCATTTTTTCCTGTAAAAGGGTAGAAAAGAATTTATCTCCATAGGCCTGATCGTGCAAAAATGTTAAATATGTGAGTAGTTTCATTAACAGAAAGGGAATGTTAATGAAAGTAAAGTTACTCAAATGTTTAAGTGATTGCAGGGCTCTGCTCTATATTAGGAAATAATGACTTTGTAACATGTTAATAAATTATTCACTAGTATATATATTTCCATTTAGTAAATTATATTTATATTACTGTGCACGAGCCATAATATTAATGAAATCAAGAAGATTTATTCTCACTAACGTGCATGCTCAAATGTATGAAAAATACTTTGAAATATTTTCAAAGAATTAATAGCAAACATGGCACATAAAGCAAATATATACATACAAATCTTTTAGCCTTAGTGTGATAATTGAAATTTACATAAAACATCTATTACTTAAAATCAAGATCAAGGGCAGAATGGACTTTCTGTTGAATACCAAAGTAATATCAAGGATGGTGAAAAATAGATGGATGACAATATAAAGTGGTAACTTTAGTTCACTCAACGGTATCTACTATTTCAATTATTAGACATGAAAATATACATGTATTGACTTACCCTCATCTTTGCACAGGCATCCTGTGTTGATTCTGTGCCTCTAAGCTCTTTTACTAGCATAGAACCTAAATACTAAAATAAGAACACATTCAATTTTCTGTAGTTAAAATCCAGAGCAAAGATAAATCTACAAAAGACTGCTAAAAAGCTGAGGAAACCAGAATAGTAGTAGGTAGCCTAAATATTACATGAGTTGGATTTTTTTACTATATACTTTTGATATTCTGGAATTTCAAATGGAGGTTGTTACTACATATTCTGTATGAAACAGGAACATTTACTAACAAATGAATGCAGAGGGAGAACTTATAAGTGGTACCAGCAAGTAGTCCCTCAAATTAAACAGAAAGCACTACAGAGTGCCATCTTAAAAAATTGCATCTGATTGCAAAATGAAGCATTTACCACTTCTTTTAAAGCAGCCATCTGCAAAAATCACATCACTGTATATAATTATAGGGTTGCAGAAGACAGTAAAGCTAAGCTATGTGCAGCTGATGTGAGCCAATAGATATGCACAGATAGTTAAAATATACTGTTTCTAGGCCTACAGTCAGAGAGTCTCTTTAAAGACTTTAAAGACTGTGTGCCACAGATATACCAACCGGAAAAAGGCAAAAACGTACACACATTTCAGGATAGATAGTAGTGGAGCACAGTACAGTACTGAGGACCATTACCTGGTGCATTACAACTAAGATAGAAAGGTAAGCAAGCCCAATGCAACTGCATAAATATAGGGTAGCCTTGTTTTATTCAGTTAAGTATTGTAGATTATAAAATAAATTGAAATTGAAGCATTTAAGCTAAACATATGTGATTCTATCTAAGTCTTGGATCAAGTCCCAGCTGGGGCCTGATTCTGCTCCAGTGAAGTGAATGGGGGTTTTGTTATTGACTTCAGTGGAAGCAAGATTGGGCCCTTAGGGAAAAACATTCATATTGGAACAAGCTTTGATCTAAGAACATTTAAACTAAAGCATATATTCTTGGGGTTTGCTTACACTGAAACTGGTACAGTTGTGTTGTACTGCTTCAGTATAGACACTTGCTACAGCAATGAGAGGAGTTATCCCATCACAGTATTTAATCCACCTCTCCGAGAGGCAGTAGCTAGGTTGACGGAAGAATTCTTCCATCGACCTAGAGTTAACAATACTGGGGGTTAGGCTGGTATAGCTATGTCTCTCAGAGGCATGGATTTCTCACACCCCGATGTAAGTTTTCTATGTAGACCAGCCCTCAGCTAATGTCTTTCTGTGCTCCCTTTGCTGTTATAGGCCAGCTCAACACCATAAACTTACATCAGTATTGGAAAAATCCACACCCCTGAGCAACGCAGTTATCCTGACCTAACCCCCTGTGTAGACAGAGCTATGTCGATGGGCGGGCTTCTCCAGTTGACATAGCTATCGCTTCTCACAGAGGTGGATTAACTATGTCGGCAGGAGACGCTTTCCCATCTGTGTAGTAGCGTCTATATTGAAGCGCTACAGCTGCACTGGTGTAGACCCACCCATTGTTTATCTACAGTTTGGGCAAGATTGGCCTCCTTGTCTGTACAGGCCCAGGGAGAGGGCACACAGGAGCTGCCCCTTCTCTTTTGCTCCTGTGCAGGGGCAGAGCACAACGTGGTTCTTGTGCTGCTCTGATAGCAAGACACAGGCACAGCCACTTGACATTTCCTCCAAAACTTTCACATGGGCAGACAGGCATGGAAAAAATGTCTCGTTCCTCATCAATTTTGATCCCGTGGCAGAAGGAGGGCAAGGGAAAGAAGGGAAAGCCAGTCCCAGCCCCTGAAGTGCTATTAGACATGCTCAACTCTCCCCACTAGCAACCCTGTGGGGCTAACAGCTACTGAGAAGACTCCTCACACCAGCTGAAGAGCAGAAGTGGCCAGATTCTTTTCATAAGGATGAAAATCCAACTTCCTTCTACTGCTTGTGCTCACAGCAAAGGGGATGAAGAGCTCCCGCCCAAAAGAAGGCAGAGGACAAAGCACAGGTGGCCAGGTGTGAAGGAGAAGGAATGCTGCATCCTCTTAGAGAGTGACAACAGCTTGGGCTCCTTGAAGATTTTGTCACAGAGCCTCCTGGAGCTACAGCTGAGGCATTGCACCTTTGCTCCACCCCAAATGAGAGCCTGTGCATAAAATGTTGGTGCCCTATGTGTTTTAATATCCTATCTTCTGACTGATACTGCAGGGGCAAACCTCATGATCCTTGGTTTATGCACATTTTCATCTAGTGTCATGGAAATAATGGGCAATGGTTATATCTGATTGACTTGACTGCTAGATCAAAGAGCAAGGTAAGATGAGCTTTGAGAGGAAAAGTTTCATTAAACACAAATAGCTGTCAATTAGTAAACTTTGTAAGGAAAAATATGAAAAAAAGCTGAAAAGTGAAATGGATTTCATTTTTTTGTCTGATACATGTAGGATATGGGGCCATGAGCCCTTGAAATTTTACCTGCATTTGTAACATCTTTGTAATAGATACATTACTATTTGAAAATTTGAACTTGTGTGCTGTGTGTATAAAAGCGTGTGTTATAAGATTGGGGAATGCGGCATGGCCACAGAAAGTGTGCCATTTGCTTTCACTGTCACTTGGATAGCCCTTGAGCCTTTTTCTGATGGCATCATTTCTCAGTTGCTATGGATGCATGGGCTGTAATACATCAGAGAATCAAAACAAAAAATATTTCTGATGTTTGCTTCTTATTTATTAACTATGGAATTGTTTCAGAGGAAATACCTTGGTCCATTAAAAATATAGAATGACTTCCTGTTACTGGAAAATATTATAAATTAAAAAAACTCAACACTGTCAGCATTTAACATGATCAGAAACATATATATGCAATCTATGAGAAACCAAAGCACTGATTTTACTAATACTTACAAATGCTTTATAATCACATGACTGGAAGATGAGTTTCTCTGGGTGATGTTGCCAGTACTGTACTGGAGTTGATGCTGTCGCTTCGTTAGGCGGTCGTAAAGTAATTGAAGGTTCTCCCCAGTCTCCTGTCTGAAAATCATAGTTATTCTAAAAGTAGCATAGGTTGCAGGCAAATCTGCTATAAAGTAAGCTCTCTATTGCTGTATCTAATTTACATTTATTGTGTACTTACTATCCCTATGTTATGTAAATAATATAATATATGAACACAACTTGTATAGTACTTTTCATGGTTTAGTTTATAATCCAAGAGTCACCTGCTGTACAGTTCAGTGATGCTTGAACTTAATTTGTTTACTTTTCAAATAAAATAATTAAACACTTGAATTCTTTCAAAAACATGATTAAGTTTGAAAGATATGTATAAAAATGAGAGCTCTTGAAAAGTCATAAGATACAGAAAAATCCCTCCCATTCATAGAAAAATAATTCTGCTTTGTGTTTTGCAGACTTTTCTACACAGCTAACAAATTTCCTATTACCCCAATTTATGTCATTAATTGATAATATAATATGTATATTTTCCCAAACAATCCAAATAATTCAGACCTTGATATGATTTACATACTTATTGTCTACAAACATAGAAGGCTAAAAAGCTAAATATGCTGTTGTAATTAGGGACAATTTCACATATTAGAAAGCAAAAAACGATTCTGAAGAGTAAAATTTTGTGCCAGGACAGTGAGCCACCACCAGCTAATCAAGGACAATTTGTTGCCACCAACAGGCATCAACAATTCACTATGGAATGAGGCAAATTCATAATATGATTATTTTTCAGGTTAACAAAAAATAATTATAAGCAGATCTTTGCTTAATTTACTGTAAATGTTTTGTGTGTATCAATGATCTTTGCTGTGAATAATTCTTACTGTTTTATATCATTTTTAGTTTTTCCCTATTATCCCCAAATTTTAGTCTCCTGAGCTAGGAGCTATGTTTTTCTTTTACTCATTTTTAAATCATTATAGTCTATATTATTCTTTCCTCTTTAATCTCTCTATCTATACATTTACTTTGATCACCTTTTATTGATGTCTGCCTGTATATTTAACACTATTTCCTTTTCACATTCAGGCTTAACATTTGTATTAATGACTACCTTTCTGTCTCTTTCTGTTACCCTCTTCTGACATTTTTCTCAGGGCCAGATAAGTCCCCAACCCACTCCAGGATAATCAGTGAGATTGTAGTTTTCTCCTAAGTTATTTCATCAGGGTCATTGTTTGCTCCCAGAGGAAAAGGTTGTAGAGGTCCAGTCCAAAAGGCCATCACAAACTTGATGATTCAGACTTAGATGTTCCCCATCATGTATAATTCTGGGGCTACGATCGACCTTCAGAAATTCTCTCTTTTTCTGCTACAGATCTCTCTCTCTCTCTCTCTCTCTCTCCGTTTTCCTCTCCTATGTGATTATTTTTTACTTTGATTTGTTCTACCGTTTTCTCTACCACTACATCCACATCTTTGCAATACTTTTTTTTGGTTTGGGTTGGAATTGGCAACAAATTGTTGGCAGTTAATTAGCATGTAATTTAAGCTATTAATAGAAAAATGGAATTGGGTTAAGATTCCCTTTTTAAAAGTTTATCGAAACACTTAATTGATGTAAAAACATATGGAAATATTCTAATCAAAGAGCAATTTAAACGTCTAGCAACCCATCACTTTATCAATTAAACCAGGACAGAGTAAACAAAACAAGGACGGTACATCCATTTTCATGTGTCACACAATAGTGAAAGGACAGAAACTTGCACAACTTTGCAATGAAAAGCAAGAGGTAAATCTGGAAACATGAATATTACCCTGCCAATGTGATAACTTAAAGCAAGTGTACACATCATAAAACAAGTAGAAGCCACTTAACGCCATGATTATTCCTCCCATCCACAGATGGTACAGTACAGTAATTCACAATCTGCCTATTTAATGTTGCTTAGATACTCCAAAAATAGGGACCTTATACCTAGTCAGATATATGGAATGTCCTTCTGCAGAAGTTAGTGGTATAGACTGCATAGCGGCCACATTCACATTTTGGAAGGAAAGCAGTGTTGCCACTGTTCCAGTTATGGCATATTGCAATATGCTCAGAGACTATTCACCGTCTTTTACAGAAATGCTGATTCAATATGATTAAAAAGAAAGGGCAGGGATTTGGAGCCTGATTTTTTTCTCTCTGAATTCAATGGGGATTTGCTACCAGCTACAAGGAGAGCAGGATTGAATCCTTCAGGAGAGTTTATGTCATTCCTAATAGTCAATTGTTCAAGGGCCCGTAGATGTCAGAACACTTGAAATCCTCTTGTTTTAAGACTTTTTTTTTCGCCAATAGTGGCTTTTAATGAACTAAAGATCTGCTGGACAATTTATAGGAGGAAACTGTTCAGCAGGGGGGCATGCCTCATGCATTTAGCAAGAAGACATTGCCATGGACCAGGCCTGATAAAAGGATGGATGGAGTAAAGAAGCCATAAAGGTAAAGCCTTTGATCCTTGCTTCTTGAACCCTGGCTATTCAAAGGATTTTAACAAGGTAGGAACAGGAGTCCCATAGTAGAGATGACACTGGGTCATGTCTCTAGACCCCCATGCTGCACTGATCCTAAGAGGATTTACTCCCATACACAGAAGACAGATAGCAGTAAGAGATTAAATGAGGAGTAAAATAAGTAAGTTAATTTACACTTTGGACTATTTTTGCACAAAAGATATTAAAAGTAAAAGTATTAAAAAAACCTTATTTTTTGTCAGGAACCAATATTTCAGTCTGTAAATGGACAGCAGTGGCAGGAGAAACAGTGAAGATTGCTAACAGACAGGTCTAATGTATAAAGGAGCTAAGAAGCGACAATCTCGAGGAAATAAGAAATAATCTTTAGCTGAAACAATAAAGATCAAGTATGACACACTTGCAGGGGGACTGTGCAGATACCATTCCTTTGTATTAATCACTCTATTAATAAGTACAATCATCGAAATAAAGACCCTATTCCCTTTCAATTTAGATAAAAAATAATTGATAAAATTACCCTAAAAGTGCTTGGGACTAGAATGGTGGATCTAAATACATAATACAGCTGAGAGAGCTACAGCAACCTGCTGTTACTGACAGACCATTGGAGTTGAAAACCTTTTGTGTATTCCAATCAGCATCTTCTTGTAGAGATAGCAACTACTAAGAAATGTGGCAAAAAATGTAAGTGTGGATTATTTTTGATTGATGAAAAAAGAAGGCATGTTACCCACAGAGCCCTGTAATGCTCTTTTGTAACTATATCATGTGTTCTTTAATATTCAGCTGAAGCTATGTTTTCATCTCATTTATTTTTGATTGCCTCCTACCAAGCTCCTTATAATTTTAGACAACGCTATTGCCAATACCCACTATTTCTCCTAAGTCAATAATAACAGTTACTATTTGAAAATACTTAGACTGGAACAAATATGTGTGCCTATATAAACAGAGCAGTAGCCTTTGTCTATCTTTACTCCATCGTCTCCCTCCTGCTTTTCACCTTCACTTGTCCCATCATGTCTAAAGTTAGATTGTAAACTCTTCAGGACAGGGACCGTGTCTTTCTATTTATTTTGTGGGGTAACAGGGCAGACTCTAAGACCCTGTGTAGTAATAAAGAGCTTTTCTGTGAGTCACTAAAATTCTGAACTGAAATTTAGGACAATTATAGCTGAGTCATGTTGGCAGGGGAGTCCTGTTAATTCCATCCAGGCTATAAAGGAGTGGAAGCAGCTCTTTGGGAAAGAGGAGATCCTAAATGGAAACTGTAGGGCCTGAGGAGTAAGCTTAGGCTTAAACGTTTGAGTTACGAATAATGCAAAACCTGAGAGGTGAGTTTGGATACTAACTCATGGTCCATATATTGGGATTCAGGCCCATTCACAAGTACCTAATGCATTTTCAGCCACTATAAAAATAATACAATGGTCTCCATTTGTAAGCTAAGACACTGGACTGACCACATTTAATTTAGTTTTTAATAGCACATATGTTCTTATAAATCTTTTGATTTCAGTACTTTTATTTGTAAGACCCAGAGATAACCAAACAACTAAATATTTCATATTACAACACACCATATATGTGGAGGTGATATAGCTGTGATGAATTGGAGACATGTGATAAATGTATTCATTGCATGTCTTTAGTTTGTCACATACCAGAGCAATTTATCACATGCTTGTGATAGCATCCCATGCCCACTAGTCTGTCTCCTTGGGCCTTATTTTAACATTCCATACCCTCCCCCCCAGCAGCTTCCAACAGCCACTTTGTTGTTTGTCTGTTTTCCCTAACTACCCTGAGAGAGAAATGTTTCCTTCTCTTCCGCCCTACAAATATGGATTTTCTCTCACAAAATTACCCCAACCCAAGATCCAGTGGGACAAGATTCAATCCTTTGTCAGTGATGGATTTTCTAGCCATAAATGTCAAAGCTTTTAAGTCAGGTATCTCATGTTCCTACAGTACTTTATACCACTGGGAATGGGGAGACTTCCAGCTTCCCAGTGGAACACACCATTCTTGCTTCTAGCCCTAGACAGGACTGATTTATTGGATATTAATTAAGTGACACTGAAAAAGTAGATTATAACTATTAGGGCATTTTTAGAATTGCTGCACGTACGCTTGTTTTAATTTTTCCCTCCTGCAGTTTGACTCAAGATAACTAAGGAATCTGACTGCAGAGACAGAGATTTCAGAAGTAATTCCCAAACATTTTTTTATAAACTCTCTAAACCATTCATAATCTCTTTCTAAAATATGGAAGGTACAAAAATTGACACAGAAAAGCTAGAGTAGGCCTGTTTTAGAGGGTTTTGAATTTTGTTTTTTAACTGGGACTATTTGTTGTAACTGTCCACCAGTAAAGCCAGGTGCCTTAGTGCCAACACCATGCATTAGTTACCAGGACTATAAAGAAGAGCACACACAATACAATGCGTTTAGCTGAAATTTTAAATTTTTTGTCCCAGGAGGAATTTTAAGTGTTCTGTGGGACCAGCCAAAATCCAGTTCAATTTTTTTAATATCCTCTATCAGAAGATAGATTTCCTATGGCCACTTCAGAACCTTTCAAATCTTTGTTTTTTGAAACAAAGGTAAATTTTTAAACGATTCGAAAAGTTTCTTGGTATGCCTGAAGAAACCCAGAAACTTTCTAAAGAATGGTAGCTGAGATATCCTCCTATCACAAAGGTCATTCAAGATGGCAGTCATGTCATGTGTATGGGACCATCATGAGCCTTTTAAAAGTATCATATATGGGGAAAACGTAAACTATTGACAGAGAGAGTTCTGTATAGCATGTTACAGATAACTTTTTACTATCACTTGAATAGCACAGTTTTTCACATAAATTACACCAATTTGGGGCATTATCAAGGTCACATATAATTCACAAGAAATGGCTTACTGCCACAGCAAAGATGGCATCATCTCAAAGTTCATCAGTTAGATATGAGGAATGTAGATCCTACTTATTAACAGGAAGGCTGATGCACAAAACAAGGTGCACAAACTAAGCAATTTACACATTCTTGCTTTTTAAAAAATGAGCAAACAAAAAGTGCTGGAACAGACATCAAATCTACCATTAGGTAAGTTTTAACTTAACTCTAGAACTAAAAATCTTCATCTTCCGTCACACAATCAACATAAAACTAATCACACACCATGATAAATGAATGTACACATACATAATCCCACGTGTCAGCAGACAGTACAAATTATTTTGCAATTTCAACATGACACCCATATAAGTACTAATGACACCATGGCAACACATTACACTTCCATACAGTGACAATGTAGCTGTTTATTACAGTATCTTACATTATGAACCTGATGCATCGATGAGAAAGGAAATCCTGCATTCTGGTTGGTCCATATCTCACAGACAGAGGACTGCTAATATAAACAGAAAACTACATCTCATCTTGTAAAATATTAATGCACTACAACCATCAAAAAGCAGGAATAATAAGTATGAAAAGAAAAGGATTGCAACAACAGTTTAAAAATGGCAGCACTTAGAGTCAGTTTTCATTTATTTGCTGACAAAACATTTTTCGGACTTACTTAAAAAATATAGTTTATTTAAGACTTCAGAAGAGATTTCACACTGCGCATACAATAAAAATAATTAATCATAAATGCTGGTGAAACCCAGCTCTGTAAATAGAAAATAAAAAAATAAATGGGAAAAGTATAGAGAGGAGGCAAAATGGGTTGCTTTCGGTTTGTTTTTTTACCAGTCAAAAGGCCAGTTGTGTTTTGGTTTTTGAGTCACATTGGGGACGGAGGGTTCATAGAGATTTTTTTGGGTGGGGGTGAAATCAGGAAAAATTAGTAATAGTGAAATAACTTTAAAATTCCATGTGAACTGTAGCTATTAAAAGAGGAAAATGCAAGATAGTAAAGTGAAGTGATCATCCACCATCTCCCTCCAATAGTAATTCCCTTTCATTCAAACATATAGGGCCAAATACTGCCCTCTACTGAATTCCTCTGAAGTTAATCAAATGGGCAGCATTGGTCTCACACTGTCCATCCAATATTTTACAAGAAACCTGCGTTAACAACAGTAAAGTAAGGATCATATTGCAGTAACTGGAGCAAAAGCAACAGAACGATATAGGCATAGCATCTGTCGGCCCCTTTTGCATATTTCCTTAGTGGGATGCCATCAAGAAAGCCACTGTGACACTACAAGAAATGCTAAGATAACATTTCATAGTAGCCAAGCAACTAAAATAAGCGCCAGACGTGGGAACTGCCCACAGTATCCTGAGCAGGCAGCAACAAAAGGCACTAAACACATGAGAAATGCAACTGCAGCCTCTAGAATAGCTAGCAATTAATACATCAATAGTTTAACCACAATATACACAGCATAGCTGGCAGCTAAAGACAACACCAAGAATTTAATATCAGTGTCCAAAAAAGTTAGCATTCAAATAGACACAACTGTGCGCAAGAAAGTGACTCTTGCCCTTACCTTTTGCTGTCTGAAATCTGGATGCCTTGCAGGGTGACAGGCTACGTCACCACTAACATTCTGGTGACTGGCAAAAGCAGATGGGCTTTCTCTGGGCTAACCTGCAAGTCCTCCCAGACTGGCTGGTAGCAAGCTAGTATCTTTCACTTGTCTTTATTTCCCTCAAGTTTCCACAGATATTTGTTTAAAATGTTATCTCCCCCCACCAGTATCTTTTAAACCTTTCCATGTCTGTTGTTCACTTTTTGCCTCCCCATTTTGTTTCCCAAAAGTCATATCTCCAGGCCCCGTATCCCACTGGCGACTTTAATAATTTGAGTTCCAGGATCCACAGGACACTACACTTTGATGTCATGAAATATCAAATGAAAACATAACCTGACCTTTCCAATTTCCTTCTTGTCCATCCTGATTCTGCTGTCCACCTCAAAACATATCCCCACACCTAAGGACATTGCTTCTGGCCCTCCTATCCTCCGCAGACTCACCCTGCTACTAACTATCCTGAAATACATTTCTCCAGTAGCAGGGCCAGGTGTTAATGCAACCCCAAATACTCTTCTTGCCCACATATTCTTAAACTGTTCCACAGAGTATTCTTTCTGGTCACTTGATTCCTCTTTTTATCTACTCCAGATTCTCAGATCTTCTCATGCCTAGTCTTCCACTGAAGAGGCACTCCAGAATGACTTTTTGACTGCCTGCAGTGACACTTCAGTGAAGGAAGGAAACTATGCTTTTGCAAAACTAACTATATTTATAGTGCATTAGTAGTCTATAAAAGTATGTTTTACAGTTAATATTAATTCTCCTAAAGAATTACCTCAGCCCAGCTTTACTCTATGTAATGGAGTACAATCTTCTGTAGAACATATCTCATTTAGCAAGGTGTGAATCAAACAGTTAATTGAGTTCTAATTTGGACAAAATCTGGACAAAATGTCCATAGTGACGAACAGCTTGATCCTGCAAAAACTTACTACCTGGTATGACACTGATTCCTGTGTATAGTCCCAGTGAGCAGGCTACTCACAGTAATCAGCCATACACCCAGTAGTAAATATTTGCAGGATCAGGACTTAAGAGAAATGTTTTTTTTAAAAGTTCTGAAAAGAGGCACTAAAGTGATTTAAAGAGCATTCTATATGACTATTGCAACATCCAGTAGGATGTAGAACTTCTCATAACCCAGTTCTGTGCCTATTGATGTTTCAGTGGATAGAAAATTTAGACACAGTGGAAATATTAATGTTATAAAGGACAGTGGGTTTTATGCAGAAACCCAGATTTTCCTGCCTCTGAAGAAAATAGAATTTAGCATTTACTCTATATATCTTCTATGGCTTCAAAGTGCTGAACAAACATTAATCAATGAAGTATTGAATTCCCTGAGAAGCCGCTAAGGAAGTTTGCTTATTTCTATTTTGAATATGGAGAAACTGACCAAAGAAGAGAGATTGAGAGTGACTGTCCAAGGTCACAAACTAGTTAGTAGGAGAGTTGGGATTAGAATTCAGGAGCTACCAGTTCGCAGGCCCCTAGAACATGTTACCTCAAAACAAGAAAAGAACAAAGTGTACAGCCTATCTGAACAATAGACAGTGTACACAAACAAAAAAAAAAAAACTCGGGCACTTAATACCAGGGACACAGAGCTCTGTGAGAAAAGGTTAACAACTAGCAACATTTTGCAAAGAGATACTGTGAAGGACAGAAAAAATGTCATCAGCTATTCCTAATAAATATTACCAAATGCACAAAGAAATAAATGCAAACTATTAACATTCAAACAACAAAACATGCATATTCATATGAAATCGCATTCCCCCAAAATATATACAGATAGATTATATATACAGGATGTTCCCCAGATCATTGTCCCATTACAACTTGGGACCCTTTAGAAGAATTGTGTTAAGAAATTGCTTCTGTCAACATCGCCTTACTTTCATAAAATATATTCACACAAAGAAAAAAATATTACTAGCTATTTCTTTCCTGTGAACTTCCTCTACTATTTCAGACAGTCAGGCTTAATCCTCTCAGACATCCATTGTTCAGGTAGTGGCCACAGAATGTTTGAGCACTTCACTCTTTCCCAGTTTTCTTTTAATCTACTCTCCTTTTTCCTGCAGTCCAGTATTTCCATAAGTTAAAAAAATGGTAGCCCTGCTCTCTAAAACACGTCTAAAGCTTGTCTGAGAATGTTCCCATAAATCCTGAGACACATCTGCACCGGTGTAACCAAAATACTGGTGCAGAGTATATGTGTTCTAAAAAATACTACTTTTATCTGTCACTTAGGTCGTGCTTTTCATTTGTAGATTTGCAAGCACTTCACCAGCCTCATTATCTTCATTTTACAGATGGTGAAACTGAGGCACAGTCCAAGTAAGTGACTTGTCCATCATCCCACACAAGAGTCAATGGCAGAGTCAGGATTAGGACCCAGGTCTCCACATTCCAGGTGCCCTATGCGCCGGAACTGCAGTACCCAACCAAGTTATGAACCATTCTAACTCAAGCTAACAGGGGAGAACAGGTAGAGAGGCTGCGAAGAGAAAAGGTTGTACACTTCTCTCCCTTCTTCCCTCATAAATGCAACATATGGAGTTCAAGACAAACAGCCCTTTGCCCCCAGCAAGTAGAGGCTGCATCTAATAAAAAAACTGAAAGTGAGCTTGTAATATTTGGAGAACTTGGGAAGGATTAATAGGCAACCACCTTATACAATTTCTGCTGTAACGCCATCCCCCTACCCTCAAATAAAATGATAAATGTTGGAATTGAAAAATGCTTTAACCTTGGCTATTAGACAAAGTGGCTGAGGTAATATCTTTTCTGGGACCAACTTCAGGTGATCTGAAGAAGAGCTCTGTGTAAACTCAGAAGTTTGTCTCTCTCATCAACGGAAGTTGGTCCAATAAAAGATATTACCTCACCCAACTTGTCTCTCTAATATCCTGAAACCAACATGGCTACCACAACATTGCATTAACCTTGGCTAGTCGTGAGAGACTGAAGGTCCTGTAGACTTATTCAAAGCAGGATCTAATCCACGCAGCATAATTACAGACACTACACATCTTGCTGAACCATGGGAAAAATGAATAATGCTCAGTGCTTGTGATCTACGGGGCATATTCATGTAGCTTGCAGCCCCTTTATTCAGCATCTGTGTGTGTGTGTGGATTGGGGGGTCTCTGTGACTGAAGAGACCAGGGATTGGCAACCTTTGGCATGCGGCTCACCAGGGTAAGCACCCTGGCGGGCCGGGCCTGTTTGTTTACCTGCCGCATCCGCAGGTTTGGCCAATCGCGGCTCCCACTGGCCGCAATTCACCGCTCCAGGTCAATGGGGGCTGCAGGAAGCGACGGCCAGCACATCCCTTGGCCCGCACCGCTTCCCGCAGCCCCCATTGGCCTGGAGCAGTGAACCACGGCCAGTGGGAGCTGCGAATGGCCAAACCTGCAGACGCAGCAGGTAAACAAACTGGCCCAGCCTGTCAGGGTGCTTACCCTGGCAAGCCGCGTGCCAAAGATTGCCGATCCCTGGAACAGACGCTCACAGTGCAATGCAGTGGCTAAGAGAGCAAATGGGATCCTTGGATGCATAAGCAAGGGAATACTGAGTAGGTGTAAGGAGGTGATACTACCCCTGGGCACAGCATTAGTGAGACTATTCCAGGGATACTGATTCCAGGTCTGGTGTCTACATTTTAAAAAAGATTGGTGGCAAGATTGTTTTAGAAAAGAGCTACAAGAATGATTTGTGCCCTGGAAAACCCACCAGCGAGAGGCTATAGAAGCTCAAGCTATTTAGTTTATCCAACAAAAGGTTAACAGGGGACTTGAACACAGTACTACATGGGGAAGAGATTTCCGAAAGCAGAGAGCTCTTTAGTTTAACAGACAATGGCAGAACAAAAGACAGTGGCTGGAAGCTGAAGATAAAATAAATTCAGACTAGAAATAAGATGCAGTTTTTTAACAGTGAGGGTAATTACAGTCAAGCACCAATTATCCATATTTAGGCAGCTAAAATATATGGACTGCTTTTCAAAAAAGCACCCATAGCTCCAATGGAGGGCCGTAGTCTTTCCGGGAGCTAAAAGATTTGGATATTGGAGCTTAGAGCTCTTCTCTGGATTCTTTGCGTTTTTTATTTTATTAGATCTGAGTTACTTTGTCAAGAGGAACTGCCACTCTCCCTGGATCTTCCAGATCACCCTTACAAAAATAATGCTTGTATAAGTGAAAAAACCTGTAAATGAGTAGTTTCAGAGTAGCAGCCGTGTTAGTCTGTCTCTGCAAAAAGAACAGGAGTACTTGTGGAACCTTAGAGACTAACAAATTTATTAGAGCATAAGCTTTCGTGGGCTACAGCCCACTTCTTCAGATGCATAGAATGGAACATATATTGAGGAGATATATATACACACATACAGAGAGCATGAACAGGTGGGAGTTGTCTTACCAACTCTGAGAGGCCAATTAAGTAAGTGGAAAAAAAACTTCTGAAGTGATAAGCAAGATAGCCCAGTACAGACAGTTTGATAAGAAGTGTGAGAATACTTCTCCCCTTGTAAGTATTCTCACACTTCTTATCAAACTGTCTGTACTGGGCTATCTTGATTATCACTTCAAAAGTTTTTTTTCACTTACTTAATTGGCCTCTCAAAGTTGGTAAGACAACTCCCACCTGTTCATGCTCTCTGTATGTGTATATATATATATCTCCTCAATATACGTTCCATTCTATGCATCCGAAGAAGTGGGCTGTAGCCCATGAAAGCTTATGCTCTAATAAATTTATTAGTCTCTAAGGTGCCACAAGTACTCCTGTTCTTTTTGTAAATGAATAATTATCACATATCTTGGTTTAGTATTTGTGGCATTAATTGCACCATTAACACCAACTATTAAAGTTGCACATTCTTCTTGGACTCTGTATGCTGAAACAGTGTGCAGATCTAGTCTACATCCCACTGCATCATTTCAAAAAGCAAAAGTGTGTCACATTTTTGAAAATATTAAGATTTTTCAAGTTGACATTACTGAGTTAGTTCTTAATTCCTTTTTTATAATTTACTTAGCCATATTGAGTATACTAGGAGGTGATATTTACAGCTTCATAGAAGTGAGTTTGGTGAAATTTTGGGGTCATGACAGTCAGATCAAATAGTATACAAAAAGACAACATTCTTTCAGTAACATATTTATCATACAGTCAAAAATCTCATATAGTCATTTTTCCTCTGCTGTAAATTCAAGTTCTTCACAGTTCAGCAATCTTTCAGTATTTAAAAATATAATACATTTTAAAAAGGTGAAATTTTAAACATTTTATTAGGTTCTTATTGGGGTTTTCTTACATTACATCTGTCTTGTGTTCTTCAACATTTATATTGTGCATTGGTGGGTTGCATTTTGAAACAGAAGTCAAACTCTCAAACAAAAGCAGAACAAAAGATTTTCATCCACACTGGCCTCATCCTCATTTTACCATTTCTTAAATCCACTGAAATAGTAAAGTACTCTTTGCCATAATATATTTCATCAACAATTTCTTCAACTGTTGATAAAACACATTATTCTCACTTTAATCCACTGCTTCTTGCAGATGATCACCTTGCACATTGGTCTCCTCCTTTAGACATTCAATCCTTAAGTTCCTCCATAATCTTTAAATCCCTCCAAAGGTGAGAGTGGGGGGAAAGAAAAAAAGAAATACACAATACAGATGAACGAACAAAAATTACAGACTCATGGTTAAAACCCATGACTGGGTTTCAGGAGGTTTGGGTTCTGTTAATGACTCTGCCACAAACTTGCTGTGTAACCCTGGCCACATCACAATCTCTCTGTGTGTCAGTTTCCCTAGGAGTAAATTGGAGGACATGATATTTACCTAGGGTAACCTCAAGGACATCGTGAAGATAAGTTAATATTCGTAAAACACTTGGAAGATAGTGTGGAAGTTCAAGCTATAAAGAGCTGAAAAATTCTCCCTCAGCTCTTTTCAAAGAAACCTGTTTCTCCCTCTCTAGCTTTTATTACACTTTTACTTAACTGGAGATAATATTTAGTTGCTGCTAGTAGGTATAGTTCTACTTATGGTATAGGCTCCTATGTGGTAGTCCTAATACTTCAATCAATTACAGATCTACCAAAACTTCACATTCCACGGTAGCACCACACTCAGTGGAATGACTTTACTTCAAATGCACATTCAAGCTATTATCCTCTTACATTACCTAGCCCTTAAGTTCTAGAATAGAACATCAAATCAAATAATGAAAACAAAGAACCCAGAAAGGCTTAAAAATGGAGTGGACATAGGCTTCAGCTCTGGGTGCCATCTTCAGTGAATTCCCTAGACCAAGAACATGTGAACTCAAATTTTTCCCCATCCTTTTGAGATATGAAACAATGTCTTTCTTCCCATTACAACACTATTACAATACACAAAGGCCAAAATAATGAAGTAACAACAATGTCCTGATCTTGCAATCTTTGATGCATTTTTACTCTAGATGTTAGAATTTCTTTGTTGTCTGTAGAATCTTTAGTCTTAAAGAGCTGAGATTTTAAGCAGCTTTTCTTAAGGAACTTAACCAGGCTTCCTTTTCAAACCCATGATTTTCCCTGCCACAAATGTCGGATCTTCTTGAGGTTTTAGAGCCTGATCTTAACCTCACTAACTTCAAGAGGACTCTTTCCATTGTCATCAATGAGCTTTTCAGCTGGCCCTTAGTCTTTGCCCTGGAAAAACGATGTTTCTATAAAGTTTATCAGTTAGGATTGATGGTAGCTAACATCAGGATCATTAAGTGCACCATGATGTGGGCCCCACTGGAGAAGGCACTGGACTCCAAAGACTTGCCAACTACACTTCAGAAGCAGCAGCTTCCACCACTATGATCTCCTGTAATGCTCAGCAAACTGATCGGTGCTTGGCTCCAGCTGTCAGAGAGAAGGCAAACAGAGCCGAGCACTGCTCAGTGGCAGTGACATTTTGGAGCTGCGGAACTTTTCCCCACTGATACTGGAGGAGGCAGGAAGAAGGGCCTGTCACTTGGATGAATCTGAGCCCCATTTAGCCGTACATTGCCCCAGTTAGGCTTCTTTGACCCCTATGGCAAACTAAGGATCCTGAAGTTACATATCTAGTCTGATTTTCTAAATCGACACTTTGAGCACACAGATTAATATTCTCCTCTGAAAAGAGTTCATTTGCCTGTGACAAGCTGCCTTTTGCTGACCTTCAGGAATCGTTTCACTCATTTCCCAAACAAATGAATCAGTGATTTCCATTCCAATTTCAAGGTTTAGTACTCTTGAGTGTAACTGAAGCTACATTGAATATGCTGATTTGATCACGTTCATCTATAACTTGCAGGCTCAGCACTAAATCATCTTCTGCCTCCAATACCAATGATTCACAGGCTAGTCCGTCTTATCTAGATAGGTAACACAAAGTCCTTTTCATAATCAGCTGTGTTACGTTTTGGCAATCTCTAGGACTTCCAAGATTTTACATTTTGGCTGGGATTTTAGAAGGAAATTCAATAGGATTTGGGTGTCTAAATTGCTTAGGCGCCTTTGAAAATCTCTGCATTACTCTTTTTTACCTCCCTGTACTACAAAATGACCAGAAAGTAAGTACTGCGATCATCTAGTTTGACCTCCTGTAGTGGCAGGCTCACCTGTGTTAAATTAATTTAGTCAATCTTGTCTCGATCAAGCAAATAAGTCATAGATATTTAGAAATAAGATCTGGGTATGATTTAGAAGAATGACATAAATCTTTTATCTTCTAAAGTATTAAATGGCCTTAACAAAAGCAGGAGGGTTGATATCTAATGCAATAATCAGCATGCTTGATGATTAATACATAGCATATAGTGAAAATATGTGTCATTAATGACAGAACAATTAGAGTGCATTGATCCTTTTAAAATATTTTTTTTAGATTTTAAATTTTAAATTAAGGCTCAAAATAGGCTTACCAGAAAGTTACAAAATCAAATAAAGTTGAGAAAAGAGCTAAAGTGAACAGTGTGACAGAGCCATGCACTCTTTTTAGTAAGCTATAAATCTATAAACTGTCATTCATCCAGTAGCCTCTCTTCAATGTAAGCTAAAATGTGCCCATTAAATATGTGATGAAAAATGAATCTAAAAAATCCTTCAAAATTACAGCACTGAGGACTTGATCCTGCCGTCCTTATGTACATGAATCTCTCTATGATGGAGTGTATATCCCTTGAATGGAACCTGGCAGAGAAAGGGTTAAGGGAAAAAAGAAATATGCAAACTAGCCCCAGTAACATGTGGTAGAATAAAAAAGGACTTGTCTGTGAGAAGTACTCTAGCTGGGGGCAGGATGCTTTCAATAACTGCTTGCGAAGAAGTCAGTCTGGCAAAACCGAAGGAACCTATAAATGTTTGGATCAGAAGAGAATGCTAGATACAACAAAGTCTAGCGTGTCCATGCTTAGGATCAAACTGAATGCTTTACTTTCAAGAGGAATTTTTGGGAGAGACTAAAGATCTCGAACAGCCTTTCACTAGAAGTATCAGGGACAACAGACTAACCAGTTTTAAAATTGATCTTAAGAAATTTATGAATGGCTTACATAATGGATTTGCCTATGATAGCAGGAGACTGGACTTGATGACCCAGGAGGTCCCTTCCATAAATTTAGAATTTATGTTTCTAAATAAGTTCATTTCAGCAAAGCATTTGGGACACATGTCAAGATGATGAGAAAAAAAATCAATTAATATGTCTATTTTGAGACCAGATTGGCTGAGCAAAGCCCAGTTTAACCTCTTAAAAGCATGACTCAGACAAACTGAGGATGATCACCACATGGAGTCATTGATATTCCCGTTGAAGTCAATGGGAGTTCTGCATACACCAGTACCACAGAACCGAATGCAGAGCTAGCAGAGAATCCAAGCAGATTTGAGTACAAATGCTAACACAGCCACCACTCTAAGCTATGATTTCATTCTGGATCTATCTTTTTTCATTTGGTATCTGAAGGAATCCTGAAGGATGACTAGTCCTAGTTTTTCACTGAGAAAGTGAGAGAGAAGGGGCAGAAGGGCATTCACTGGGTACCAACTCCCAGGAAAAAAAATAACACTTAAGTGGTTTTTCAAATGCATTGAAGCAGGAGAGGTACTAAATGCCCTGTTCTCTCTTTGGATAGGAGGCACATATGATGGCCTCTCCAGAAAAGCAAATTTATTTTTTCCTGAAAAATCCCTATGTATCTGAGGAAGGGATGTTTCAGACCTTGCTGAAGGATCAGGACGTTAAGACAGGAAGAGAGGAAAGCGAAAAGAAGGCAGGCTGGGCTGCTAAAATGGTACATAAAAAAAACAAAAACATTAGAGACTGAAAGAGGAAGAGGAGAGTGTGAACCAAGTGATAAAATGTGCACAAATCAGTCAACTCAACCATAAATAATGAGATATTTCATATCCAAACATCCAAGTTTTGTGACCTTCAAAGAAGTATTTTACAGTAGGTAAAGTGGTTAAGTAGGTACAGGGATAAATGTCCCCCCACACCCACACACATGGACTTCAGTCAAACTTCAGCTCACGGTGAAAGCCTAGCAGATTTTTGTTTGAAAGCAAGCTTGCACACCGGGCAACTTTCCCCAGTTTCTGGATTAGAATGAGAGCCCTAATTCAGTAGGATAAAACGATACAACAGCCAAGTTTTTCTTTGAAAAAAAAAATCTAATTTCACTTTCCTAGAAATGTTTGCCTTAACAAATGGAATTCATCAACTGCTCTTGGATTCCCAGGTAGCAGATGGGTTTCATTTTTCATTTACATTTTTAATTGCTTTTTCTCTACACACATTTAACAAAGAGATTGCAGCCTTTTCTCTATGATGTAGACCGTAACACAGTTATTTGCACAGTCTTTGCCACTTTAAGGTTGAACTACTGAAATACGCTCTACTTTGGGCTATGCTTGAAGACTACTTGGAAGCTTCACACAGAGCAGAATGTAGCAGCCTGCCTGCTTAGTGAAGTGAACTGTTCATGTTACAAATGTGCTCCATGAACTGCACTGGCTTCCCATCTGTTTTTGGGTGCAATTCCAAGTTTTATTTTTGATCTACACTGCAAAGCATTACATGATTTAGGACTTGGTATCTTTCTCCCTATGCACAAAGAGCAGCAGAGATCATCCTGAGGCACTTTTGCTGATAGCTTAACTTTATTGACCTTTAGAGTGGTACAAGACACATCTTTTTGGTCAAGCATATGCTTGATTTAAAATCATCAGTACATTATTTCTGGTTGATTGAAGCAGTACAGGGAAGGGGGCTGGTTTATGCTGTCTTTTGTGGACAGTTTGATTTAATGTCGAGATGCATTTAGTGCTACGGTGATGGGCACATAAGTCATTATATAAATAAATTACAAACCTTTTAAGTATGTCCAAATAAACCTCAAGATTACAAAGTTCCTTAGAAAAGGGCGGGCACACTCAGTACAGGAAGCAGTCACACCCCTCATTAGTTTCCCTTCAAACCTGTTTGTCTTTTCTGTAGTGAGGTTCTGCCAGCTCATTTTTACCTGGGTCGCTCTCTCAGCCAGTGCTAGGAATTGGCACCTTTTCATGAAAAGGAGAGGTGAATCTAATGTCTTCTGATACTGATGAAAACACAGCCTAAAATGGAGTTTCCTCTCAGGAGCTTGTACATCTGTCTGTATAGAACAGGCAGGGCAATACAATGGAACCACAAGGAACCGCTTATAAGAGGACTCTCAGAGAGCAGGAGCTACTCCTAAACTCTGCTCTAAGACCCGTCAACAAGGATGGGATAGAGTTAGCAAAGAACAACCTATTCAGCTCTGCCAGATCCCACAGGCATGTCAGCAGCACCTGGGCTGCTATCAGAAAATCTGCATTAAGTTTCCCCATGAAGGGAAACTTTTAAACAGGACAGGGATACCTTTAACATCAAATGATGACTTCTTGAGCAAGGGCCTAGCAATTACTTGTTTAAGGCTAGTCAATATTTTGGCCTCCTGGAAGGAAGTATAAACAATCCCCACTAATAACTAATGCCTCCCTGGTGCCCTTCTTCAGACAGGAGAGTGTGGATCCATTTTACAGGGATCTGCCCAGAACAAGCAGACTGCAAGATCTGGGCCTAGATCTTTTTCTATGTCCTATTCTAACTTATTTATCTATAAGTGAAGTTGTTTTCCAGAATTTCTTTCCTTACTACTGTCAAGTATCAGGGGGTAGCCATGTTAAGGTGCCACTCGACTCTTTAAGGTGCCACCAGACTCCTCGTTGTTTTCCTTACTACTATGTATTTCTTTCTTTAAACAAAACAAAACAAAATGGTTCAGTACTATGAGTTTAAAAATGTAGGTCCTGATCCTGCAAAAGACTCATTCATAAGATTAACTCTTTGCAGGATTGTCAGCTTCATTTTTAAGGGTATTTAGATGCCTAAAGATGCAAATAGGCACCTAGTGTGATTTTCAAATGCACATAGGCATTTACCTGTATTTAGGGGAATCTCAATATATTTAAAAATCTGTATAAAATGAAATACACACACACACTTTTGAAAAAAATATATATACATATATATGTGCAAAAACTAATCTAGTTTAGGATTCAGAAACCTGGCATACACTGCTTTGAAACTAAAAAACAACAAAAATGGATACTGCATTTGCTGATTTGGATCTGGCCCCAATATCTGAATATGCAGCAATGACTAGATTTAATTCTTTGATCAACAGCATGAGAACAGCTTTTTAACCTTACCTGTGCCATCTGCCTCTCCAGTTTTGACCGGGGAATATCTTCAAAATAGCTTTCATTTCTTCTTCTCCTCGCATCCCCCTGCATGATAATGTGAGGAACGTCTAGGGAGCCACCAGTAGTGTAAGTGCTTTGGCTAAGTGAGGGAGACAACTGAGGAGGAGTATGGTTACCGCTGGGTTCCTAGATAGAAATGGAAAATGTAGCATGGTAGAATACCATTTTTATGTCTTCAAGCAACCTGTTTAAAACTATATTTGAACGATTGTCAGTACAAAATTTAGGAGCTTTTCCTGAAGAAAGAATTTATCATGAGTGAATGCTATATTGTATTAGATTGTGACGTGCCCTACACAACTTGTAGAGGGCAGTAATGCACCCTTATTTTCCTCACGGCCTCCCCACATCACCGGTTTGTGAGCAGGCTCCATGGAGACACTATTCCTCCTGTGTAGGTGGAAGATGATGGAGGTGGGCAGCGCGGAAGGGGAAGAAATCTGCTACTGGTATAGGCTGGCAGAAAATTACGTCCCCATTTCCCAACTCTGAGTCAAGTCCTCTCCCAGAGCTGCTGCTGGGAAGATGCAGCTACACTCCAGCCCTTGTCAGGGTCCAGGTAAAGGCTTGATTGATGCCTGAACTATTTGTAAGGGGCAGTATACTGCCAGTTTGGAGCAGCAAGGTGATTTGTACTCCAGTAATGTCTCCCTTTGCTGGGAGAGCAAATGAGTGTGCAGAGATATAAGATACATATTTTACTTACAATTGTAATGGCCCTGCAGAATACAGTTTATATGGGGATATTAGAGAGAGAAACAGAACACAGATTACAACTCCAAGAGCTCCAGAAAACATCAGTGTATCAGTATCTAGCCAAACTGTTTGAGTGTAACAGATGCAGGACACTGTGGCCTTGCCTACACTGGAATAGTCTGGGAGTTGCATCCAACAACACACCATACATCCAAACACAGAATTGCAAACATTAGTGCCCAGGTGTTCATATTACCAGCAACGTTCCACTTGCTAGTAGGAAAGCTAACAGCATGCTCTCTACCACCATGTCAATCTGCACGGGTGCTGTACTAGTAGGGACTGCAAGCACTAGCATAGCAATTGCACTGGATCAATTTTTCCTCCCATGTCTCTCCCACAATGCTCTAGTCACTTCTTAAGTGGACTCTGATCAATTTTCTGGACTCTGCTGTAGGGTCAAGTTCTCAAGAAGCCCTCACCTGCACAACTGGGCAGCACACCTTCCGTCTCCATGTGTGTACCCCTGTCTGCCAGCATCCACTTTGTGTGATCATCAAATTTCAGTGTTAGCTTCCCAAGCTGCTTTTGAATCACATCTCAAAAGAAGCTTTCGTGCAAGGATACCTAAAGCTGGCCTGAGGTTCACAAGAGTGCTTGTCCAGATCCGGGGTGACCAGGAGATACGGTTACAGATGAACCTCACTATCAGGAACTGTCTGGTTTCTGACTAGGTGTTGAGCAGATGGCCCAGTTTGGTATCACATGCACTAGGAAACAGTGACAGGAGATAATTTTCTTAGATTAAGTTCTTTGGGGCAGGGAATGTGCCAGTTTGTGTGTTTGTGTGTATGAACCATAACTATAATAGAAGTATTTAATATTAAACAACAATGGGCCTAAAGGTACCGAGATGCAAACGGCTGCTCTGGCGCAGGGAGGAAAACCTACCTCTTATTGTTTTAGAGGAATAATTAAAGTGGATTCTTGGTGCAGTTTTCCACAGAGCCAAACTAGATTGTGGATCGCATCAAGGCACCCTATTTCAAGCTGCTGAGAGACCAGGAGGAGAGTAAGGAGGCCTGGGGTGGTCTAATATGGTTGGTTGCTCTTCCAATGGAAGGTTTCTGGTCATAGATAAGAGTAATAAATCTCCGCATTTCATACTGTATCTTTGTTACTTTTGCTTTAATATTTACCAATGTTTTCTTCATTAAAAAAAATAACGTTTAAAGCTACCGTAGGAACTAGAAAAACTGAAGTGGTGGTATGAGGCTATTAGCCCACCTAAGACTTATACTGGCATCCTTTTAGGAACAATCCTCACACAAAAAACGGTTCTTTCAATGTGCTAGACACAAACAGATCTTCCTAAAGAAGCAGAAATACATCTCACCATATCCAAACTATTCTTCAGCTTGAAATAAAATTATTAGTGCATATTATAAGGTAAACACTACCCTATGTTTTTGTTTGAGTATTTCTATGGTACAGTATCCTCAGTTATTGAAGGAGTAGAAAATCTTAATCCAAACTCATGTCCTTTCCTTTAGGACTCCCAGTGAAGAAAACTGTACATTAAGTGATGAATAATATTTAGTTACTGTCTGCATTAGTAATTCTAGCTGTTGGGCAGTGAAATATTTTTCCTCACCCTGATTACATGAGGAGGAGATCTAGTGTACTTTTCACTGTACCCTGAGAATGCACAATGCCGCTAGTAACATAGTATATTAAAGCTTTTCCACCAGCAGAAGAGGAAACATCCCCACCTATAGAAATAGTTTTCCAGTCCAATGCATTGAAACCACTGAATGAGAGTGTGCTACTTTCAGCCATTGGCCATTTCTTTTTTATTTTAGCACTTGCAGTGTGCCAGGAGACCATTCAAACAACAAACCAAGATATAAAATGTAACTAAAAATATCTATATTTGAGCAATTCTCTAGGGCAGGACATCATGAACTGAAAGACACTTTTGCTAGCACAATATTAAAAAACAGGTTATAGATTTCTAAATCCAAGCATTTGTATATAGCTTTTGAGACTAAAAAGGGTAAAAACAGGGAGGTCATAGAATCTATAATTTTCTGTTAAAATAAGATTATAAAAGGCAGCAGCAGCTCCCACTCTAGTTTTACCTTCTCCTCCTAATGCCAGGAAATACAACTAGAGAGCACATTATGCCCGACAACTAGAAATCCATTCCAGAATGAAATTCCAATCAGAGGAGCAGTCACCATGGAAATACTCAAATCAAATCTACTCAAACAGGGAAGAACTGAATGAAAATGTCATAGTAAAAGGTGCTAATGAACATGAACTACCTTGACCACAACACAGTAAAGACGGGGTCCCCAGACCATAACGTAATAAGAATAATAGATATCAAGAAAGCAAAATTTCTGGGATTAGAAATCTAGTGAATTTATTGCAATGGGAGGAATATAAAAATCAGTGAATGTGGAAAATCCTAAAAGGCATCATGACTAGGCTTGCAGGAGTGGGGTTATTAATGGAAACTGAGTAAGACAAGTAACTTTAGATACCCAGAAACACCTTGATATCTATACATGTTTATCTCACTGATTTCAGTTAGCTCTGTGTAACTAAGGCCTGGTCTACACTGCGGGGGAGGGAGGGAGAGGCGAGCTAAGTCGGTCTAAGTTACGCAGCTTCAGCTATGAAAATAGCGTAGCTGAAGTCGACGTACTTAGAGCTACTTACTGCGGTGTCTTCACTGCGGTTGGTCGACTGCTGACACTCCCCCGTCAACTCTGCATACTCTTCTTGCTCCGGTGGAGTTCCGGAGTTGACGGGAGACAGCTCGTCAGTCGATTTATCGCGTCTTCACTAGACTCGATAAATTGACTCCCACCAGATCGATCGCTCCGGAGGTAAGTGTAGACATGCCCTAAAGCACAGACTTGCACTACAGAGCAGCAAACAAAAAGGAAAGTGATAAAACTCATTCTATATGCGTAGATACTAAGTGACAATTCTTTGTGTTTTCAGGGTTTTTTTTTAAATATGATTTTTATAAAACGATTGCTGACTTTACAAGATACCAAATTTGCTAGGAACTTACCCTGAGGGTTATTGACCTAGGTGGTTTCTGAGGAGGGTCTTCGTGAAGCCTGTCTCCCAGAGATGCCAAAATACGTTTCCTGTGGCCAACCAAGCTGATTTTTAAAACCTGAAAAAAAATACAAGCTCAGGTAAGAACATTCATTAAAATCATTAAACAAAGAACCAGTCAGAAACAAGCACCTTTTCTATATACTTTTTAACAGGTAAGTACTCTGCATTGGTCAAGTGGAAAGAAATAGAGAGAGAGCAGTGGAAGGTGTACAAAGATTAGCAGAGTGGGTTACAAATCAGAGAGGAGGATGCAGAGAGTAAAAGGAGGCGAGAATGATATAGAATGGGGGGAAAAGCAAGGCAGGTACAGTTATGGAAAGCGAAGACGGGTAAAGCAGCAGAGTAGGGAGGAGAGAGAAATCAAAGTAGGGGGAGGGGAGAGAATTACAGACTGAATTCCAGATGGAACAGCAGTACCAGAAAAAAGGAAAAAAATAAAACCAGTAAGAAAAGACTGGGACAGAAAATGTAGGAATGCAGACAAGAGTGAGCAATGGAGAATAAAGGAGCAACTGAAATGGAGGAATGGTGGTGCTAGAAAAGTGGAGAGTGGCCAGACTAATGGTTAGAGGAAAAGGGGAGAGGAAAGAAATGAGAGAGGGAGGAAGTGAACAGCAAATAGAAAAGTTGGTACTTCTATAACTTTCCACCATAGGATTCTCAGAAGCAATCTCAGACTCCACACACAGAGTCAGCAACATCCTCAGGCAGGATGTGCACATAAGCAACACAGGCCTGGTCCCCACTAAGTCCCTACTTCGGACTAAGGTACGCAAATTCAGCTACGTTAATAACGTAGCTGAATTCGAAGTACCTTAGTCCGAACTTACCACGGTCCAGACGCGGCAGGAAGGCTCCCCCCGTCGATGCCGCGTACTCCTCTCGGCGAGCTGGAGTACCGGCGCCGACTGCGAGCACTTCCGGGATCGATCCGGGATCGATTTATCGCGTCTTAACCAGACGCGATAAATCGATCCCAGAACATCGATTGCGTGCCGCCGGACCCTCCGGTAAGTGAAGACAAGGCCACAGATTTGATTCCCCCCAATCCTGGTCAGACCCCGTCCTCCTCTAGACAGAAATAAAAACCCTCTCCACAGCAAGACAAAAAACAACTACCCAAGTGGACTGACCAAAAACATTTGGACTTGCCAAATTCTAAAACTTAATTTATAAAAAAACGATAGCTGATCAAGAGTTGAATAATTACTGAGTCACTACAACTCCCTAACTACTTCTATTGATGCTCTAGCATCAAAGCAAGATCTCTCTCTCTCTCACCTCCCTCCTCCCCCCCACCCCTGGTTGTTGGAAATATGGCTGGGAGCTGAAGGGGGGTGTAAGAAAACTTGAGCATCAGTGGCAGAAAATAAAGTCTGATACAAAGAATTTCTACAAATCTATGCCAATGAGCTAGGAGGCAGAGATCCAACCCCTGCTCTGTCATAGATGTGGCAAAATCACACCTTTGCAGAATCCTTCCAGGCTTCAAATTGCTTCCTTTCTTCCTGAACACATCACCTTCCATTGTGGGGCCACTACTAATAGAAACTGTCAACACTGACATGGATGCAGGGGATTTCTCTTTCACACTAACACAGGCAATGGCCCAGACAGTATTGAGAAACCATTCTTTGACCCTAGTGATCTCCCAAACTACTGCCTGGTCTCTTGCATCCCTTTTCTAAGCAAGCTGATCAAGAAGTCAGCAACCTCTCAGCAACCAATATCTTAGATCCCACTCAATCTGGTGTCAGAACAGGGCACAGTACAGAGACATCTATTGTTGCTTTGGTAGGTGACCTCCTCCTGTCCATAAACAGGGGAACTACATTTACACTCAGCCTGCTGGTCCTGTCTGTGCTATTTCATATTGTTGAGAATCTAACAGTCTGGTTGCCTGCAGCTACAGAGGCCACTGGAAACACCACGAAACCTTCTGTTCAGATTGAACCCTGAGGATCACTGTGAGTAGCTGTTCCTCCACAGCAGGCTGCCCTGCAGAGTCCCACAAGCTTGTTATCTTCATATTCAAGATATATAGGAAGACATTAGGAAAGCCAGTGAGACAACACAGGCTGAAACACCAGTGGTATGCAGGAGACACTAAAGTCTCCATCCACTTTATATCAAATGTAAACAGGACCAAGATGGGTGAGGTCCAGAGGACCACAGAAGGGCAAACATAGAACCTATCTTTAAAAAGGAGAACAAAGAGGAGCCAGGAAACTATAGATCAATCAGCCTAACTTCAATACCTGGAAAGATACTGGAACAAATTATTTAATAATCAATTTGCAAGCACCTAGAGGATAATGGTTTCATAAGTAATAACCAACACAGATTTTCAAGAACTCATGCCTAACCACCCTAATTTCCTTCCAGGGTTTTTGGCCTAATGGATGGGGGAGGGGGAAAAGCTGTAGATGTGATATATGTTGATTTTAGTAAGCTTTTTGACACAATCCCACATGATATTCTCGAAGGCAAATGAGGGAAAAGTAGGTCTACATGAAATTACTATAAAACGGGTGCACAACTGGTTGAAAGACCATACTCAAAGAGTAGCTATCAATGGTTCACTGTCAAACTGGGAGGGCGTATCTACAAAGGTTCTGCAGGGATCTGTTCTGGGTCTAGTACTATTTAGTATTTTCATTAATGACTTGAATAACAGAGTGAAGAGTATGCTTATAAAATTTGTGGATGACGACAAACTGGGAGGGGTTGCTGGCACTTTGGAGGACAGGATTAGAAATCAAAACAATCTTGACAAATTGGAGAATTGGTTTGAAATCAACAAGATGAGATTCAATAAAGACAAGTGCAAAATACCACACTTAGGGGTGAAAAAAATCAAATGCACAACTACAAAATAACTGGCTATGCTGTACTATGCCTAAAAGGGATCTGGGGGTTATAGTGGATCACACATGGAATATGAGCCAACAATGTGATGCAGTTATGAAAAAGGCAAATATTCTGGGGTACATTAACACTACTAGTCTATGTAAAATCCAGGAGATAATTGTCCCGTGCTACTTGGCATTGGTGAGGCCTCTGCTGGAGTACTGTGTCCCATTTTGGGGACCACACTTGAAGAATTATGTGGATAAATTGGAGTGCCAGAGGAGAGCAACATAAATGCTAAATGGCATAGAAAATTTGACCTATAAGGAAAGGTTAAAAAAAACTGGCACATTTATTCTTGACAAAAGGCTGGGGAGGGATCTGATAACAACCTTCAAATATGTTGAGGACTTCTCTAAAGAAGACTGTGTTCTCCATGTCCACTGAAGGTGGGACAAGAAGCAAGACGTAATCGGCCCTATCTTCAGCAATTCTGTCACAGGTGAAAGTCATGGACAGGTCGCAGGCAAGAAACATAAATTAATGGAAGCCTGCAACCTGTCCCTGACTTTTACTAAAAATATGCTGGGGGCAGAGGGAGGGGGGACAAACAAAGCGCTGCTGTGCTTGTAGCTGTTCCAGCCCCACTGCTGGTCCTGCAGCAGGGGCTGACTACTGCTGCTCCAGCCCCAGGGGGGGCTGAGCCAACCTCAGCCACTGCTCTGTCAGGCAGAGGACCGCTGCTCCAGCAGCCCCAGGGCTGATTCCCAACCAGCTGTTCCCACCAACCCTGGGGCTGGCCGCCGGTCAGCTGTTCCCACCAGCTGCTGCTCCAGCCCTGCCCCAGAAGAAGTCACGGGGGTCACGAAATCCATGACAGAATTGTAGCCTTAACTACAATGGTAGTATAATGGAACAGGCTTCCAAGGGAGGTTGTGGAATCCCTGTCCATTGGAGGTTTTTCAGAACAGATCAAACAAAGACCTTTCAGGGATGGTCTAGGTCAGTGGTGGACAACCTATGGCCTGCGCTGCTTCCCACAGCTCCCATTGGCTGGGAACGGCCAACCGCAGTCACTGGGAGCTGCAGGGGGCCGTGCCTGAGGACAATCAATGTAAACCAACTGTCTCACAGTCCGCCAGCGGATTATCCTGATAGGCCATGTGTGGCCCGCGGGTTGTCCACCATTGGTCTAGGTATACTTGGTCCTACCTCAGTGTGTGTGTGGTGGGGGTGGTGGGGTGGTGGTAGATTAGATGACGTCTTGAGATTCCTTACAGCCCTACATTTCTACGATTACCATCTTTCTCAATGTCTAGCCATAAGCAGCACCTGGAGGAACTGCTGCTTGTTAAAGCCCAGCCAAGGCATTAGTAGGGTGATGCTGGTAGAAAGAGAGAACATCTTCCATTACTGAGGGCATTTGCCCTCAGACTGTTAAGTCACTGTGCAGCCTTGGGGTCTTTTTGAACTCCTCAAAGCTTTGAATGCTCAGTTATCAATGGCAGGGAAAAAAGCCCATCTTATACTTGTTAGTTGCTTGAAGATTGGGCCCCATCACATCAGTCCTTGCCAAAGTAATATACACATTCATGACCTTCATGTTTGATCACTACATCTCATATCTAGGAATGAGACGAAAACATCCCAAAACACTCACATTGGTACAAAAAGGTAGCAGATCATTTGTTTAGCACAACAGGTCACTCTGAACACATAACTCCAGTGCTCTGGTCTCTTTGCTGACTCCCAATTGAATGAAGAGTCCAGTTCAAAGTCTCTGTCTCGATATTCAAAGCTTTGCATGGGCTTGGCCCTAGCAATCTGAGAAATTGCCTCTCCCCCCATGACTAGTGAAACTGATGACTAAGAAGCATTAGCAGGATCGCTAATTAATAAATCAGACTTGTGTGTCACTTGCTCTTCCTGTGGCTTCATGCAACTGATGAACACCGTGACAGGGGAGGAATGAGTCCCTGGAATTTTGCAGGACAGGGCTCTGGAGGGGGGTCTCCAATTGATTATGCTCTTTTGAAAAGAGTGGGCTTAATCTGAAAACTCCACCAATCTCAGAATACCAGGAACACCGTATAACCTGTATCACATTTTGTTCTTTCAGAAAAAGTGGATCTTACCGTGAATCTGGATGTGGAAGGGTTTGAAGATGCACCTTACAGAAACGTATCATATTTGGCCAATAGGAAAATCTAATCACAGTTCAGGGACTAATCACTTTGTTAATGAAAGATGCTTTGTTTTTGGTCTCAAAATGCACAATGGCTCCCTCGTAATTGTCTTACCTGGAGGTTCATTGATCATCTTCCCAATAGGAAATGTCATTATCTGAAGCCCTTATACATTTGAGTTATAAGAAGAGAATTCAACAGATAATCTCAAAAATTGTTCTGTGATAGATGATCCCTGACAGTATTTAGCAAAAATATCAAATATCAGAAATATGGGTCAATAGCATGTAATGGGAATGAGGCCTAGGACAGCATAATATTACAAGCATCCTAATGTTTCATACCAAAAGGTCATAAGAGACTTGCACTTACTTGGTGCACACAGCAATCTAGTGCTCCATCAATATTTTCAAAATCAGGTAACACTGATAGGTAAATATTGAATTCTACAGTCAATTAATAGCATCGATATAATTGTTATGCAATTTAGTATTATGCAGTAAAGATTGTAGTATATTTCATACATGGCAGTGAAACGAGTTTTTGCAGTTTGGCTGTGATAAATCATATAGATTGTGTCATGACACTGCTACAATAGCTTAAGGCAGTGGTTCCCAAACTTGTTCTGCTGCTTGTGCAGAGAAAGCTCCTGGAGGGCCGGGCTGGTTTGTTTATCTGCCACGTCCGCAGGTTTGGCGGATCGCAGCTCCCAGTGGCCGCGGTTCGCTGCTCCAGGCCAATGGGAGCTGCTAGAAGTGGCGCGGGCCGAGGGATGTATTGGCCGTGATTGGCTGAACCTGCGGACGTGGCAGGTAAACAAACCGGCCCGCCAGGGGCTTTCCCTGCACAAGCGGCGGAACAAGTTTGGGAACCACTGGCTTAAGGCATTAAGATAGCGTAAATTTCGTATCAGAGACAAAAAAGCATGTGTGTGATATGCCTCTCACTTTGCCAACAAACATGATACATGCCACAAAACAGTGCAAGTCCATATCACATTTTTGGATTAAGTATAACTTCCATTGTAGTGAGTTTACTTATACTCGGTGGAGTAATACAATTACAAGAACAGTGGAGCAAGTTATTTATCAAAAGAAAAAATGTAGGCAAAGAGATAAGGTAATATTATATTTATGTCTCCATATTCTCCATTCATTCCACTAGGGAATGTTACAAATTCACAAAATATGACTACAACATTTTGCATTTGGATTTTTGATTTAGCTGACAGATGTGAAAACACACACACACACACACACACACGATAACTCCCTGGTGACTACATATATACAGATGCTGGAAAAGGAAAAGTTATGTCTGCTAAAGTTGGCATAAACTTACACAATCATTTTTTGGGGGTGACTAAAAAGGCTAACAGAATTCAAGAAAACAAATCCTGAAAAATTATGAACTCTGGTGAATATTATGTAAGGACAGTTTAATAGGGCTGTCAGTGTGCCTGAAGCACCCCACCTTGTTAGCAGAAATTGATCCTGCTGGAAAAGGGATAAGTGGGTTCTGCTGAGTCACTGAAGCAGGTAGCTCCTTACCCCAGGCAGATCTAAGATAGGTGGGAGCATTTCTCTAGAGACGGTGAAGTTAGGATCTGGGCTGGGCAGTCCTGAATTAGAAACCCTAAGAGCAGTCAATCCTTGGTAGAGGGCTTGAGCGGAATATTATGTTACTTTTAATTTCTTTATTAACAAATCCACACCCTAGAAAGGGGGTGGGTTTTTTATTCTAGATAGTGTGTTGACTTGGTTTTGGAGTGCTTTGGAACAGGCACCTACTTGGAACAGGGCAGCAGTACTAACAGCCATGCCTGTGTAAAAAGGCTGGGGACTGACTCAGTCAGGAGGCAACAGCACCCCAATGCCATTGAGCTGGGAGCAGTACAAGAAAGTAAATAGAGCTCAGAGTAGTACTAACATTTTGCTAGTGGCATAATCAGTTCCTCCAGAATTTAAGCTTCATTTAATTAAAAAATGTTTCTAAGGCCTTTGGGTTGTGAAGGAAAACTTGTAAATATGAACCAATCAGGTGCTGTCTTCCTGAGCCTGCAGGTAAACATCTGAAATGTTAATTGAAATTCAACACTGTTAACTATTTTATTGCTGATCACTTTAGGTGAAACCATAAGCTTTCTGGGATTGTGTGCAGATAGTAAATTGAGTATCACCATTTCTCCCCCCCCATCACAGCGTGGCTCCTAGTTGGATAATACCAAACACCACCAGAATTAAGTGTCCAGAGCCCCCATATACTACAGCAATGGGTGCTTTAGAAATGCATGCGTAAGGCTATGATTCTTGTAAAAAGAAAGAATCCAGGGAACAAGAATCAGCCAGTGTGGAGTCATGAGGGTCTTAAAAGGAGACCTGGAAATGTAAAAATGAATTGGATTTCAATCCACACCTACACCCAGAGAATCAGTTTTGTAATTGAAGGCCTGTAGAAATGATTCCTCCCCTACTTCTCCTCTGCAGATGCTCTTACTCAGCTGGGTGATGGGTACAGGGTTTGGTATGATAAAGATTTGGAAAATTTAAACATCTATAAATTGCACAGCCTGGATAGCAGAACTCCTGTTATAAGTGCACCTCCAAGCAAAATATCTAGATCATTTTCCAGATATGATCATCTTATGGTATGAGATCATATTAAGAATGGATACAAACTGTGTTACAACATTCTACCACAGCACTGGAGCTGATAAGAAAAAGATCTGCCAAACCCTGAAACTAAGGCCTTGACCACACTGGGACTTGTACAGTAATTTGTATTTGGCTCTATTTTCAAATATAGTTAAAACAATGTTTGGTTGTAACTGCTCGTGACAAACCTGAGTCATCTTTGTAAGCCATTAGAGCATTAAGCTATGGCAGTTTCTGAATGTGTGTGATAACCTGATATACACAGTGGAACTTTATGCACTTAAAAGTATTAAAATATATTTTACATTTTTAAAATTTAAAGCATTTATATTCCTCCAGTGTGTTTTTTTAAATACATTTTAAAACATTAGAGCACAGGATTCATGTCATAACAGGGTCTGACAAGGCAGTAGTAATAAAACAGCAGAGTCTTTCCTGAGGAAAAATTGAAAGAAACAGAAGTACAGCAGTCCTGCTAGTGCACACATCCATCTTTCCTGATCTATAATTTACCCCAAAAAATTGGCCGTAGGCTGAAAGTTGGTATCCATTACATGGGGCAAATCACTTCCATTTTATTGGCAAATAAATATGGCTGAACCGTTGAATTTTGAACAACGGTTACTGTACATATATATGTAAACTGCAACACTGATACAATTACACTGAGCCTCACTGCTCTGTCCTGCTGAGAAACTTGCTGCAGGGTGGTATAGATGCAGGAAAAAACAGATATTCGCTTTGCAAGATTTCTTGCGAGGCATTCCTTTCTCAAGGGCATGTGATCTGAGGCCCCTAGGGTTTGCATGGAGTGAGGTGTCTCAACCCCAGGGATCCGAGGAATTGGTGAAGAAGGGACCTGCTAGATTGGGGTGGACAAACTATGGCCCGTGGGCCAGATCCGGCCTGTCAAGGCTTTGGATTCAGCCTGCAGGATTTGCACCCCTGTGGTGCCGCGGGCCCCTGGCTGTTCCCGTAAGCAGCTGGCACCACGTCCCTGCGGCCCCTGGGGGAGGGGGAGGGCTCCGTGCGCTGCCCTTGCCTGCAAGCACCACCACCCACAGGTCCCATTGGCCGGGAACGGGGAACTGTGGCCAATGGGAGATTTGGGGCAGGTACCCGCAGGCGAGGGCAGCACACGGAGCCCTCTGCTCCCCCTCCTGCAGGGGCCGCAGGGACGTGGTGCTGGCTGTTTCCGGGATTGGCGCGGGGCCAGGCAGGCAGGCAGGCAGGGAGCCCACCTTAGCCCCACTGCATGCCACTGCTGCTCCAGGTTAGCGGCGCTGGGCTGGAGCCTGCACCCCGAACTCCTCCTGCACCCCACACCCCAACCCCCTGCCCTAAGCCCTCTGCTACACCCAACACCCCTCCTGCTCTGAGCCCCCTCCTGCACCCTGCATCCCTCCTGCACCCCAACCCCCTGCCCTGAGCCCCCTCCTGCACCCCGCATCCCTCCTGCACCCAACCCCCTGCCCTGAGCCCCCCCGCACTCCTGCCCTGATCCCCCCCGCATTCCACACCCCCTCCTGCACCCCAACCCCCTGCCCTGAGCCCCCTCATACTCCCCACACCCCTCCTGCACCCCAACCCATTGCCCTGAGCCCCTTCCTGCACACCGCACCCCACCCACACCGCACACTCCTTACCGCACCCCAACCCCCTGCCCCAGCCCTACATTCGTGGCCCTGCATGCAATTTCCCCACCCAGATGTGGCCGTTGGACCAAAAAGTTTGCCCACCCCTGCGCTAGATCCATGGAAGCAGGAGTTGTCTGCAATGGATACCTGCCCCTCCATGCTACTCTGCTGGGCCTCTCTTCCTCTTAGAAGTATGGTGGCATTGAAAATCAATCATGGCCATGTAGGTGCCATGCTGTCATCAGCTGAGTGCTCCTGTAGGCAGGAACAGCCACAGACAATGAACATTCATACAGCTCCATGCTGTGCTAACTCCTAGCCACCTTTTTACCCAGAAATCCAGGCAGCCTGCAGGGGATAGTACTGTAGAGTGGTTAGTTCCTTATTCTTCCCCATCCTAAACACAACCCTTGCCCCAAAACATCAGCGGATCGTTTGCATGCAGTAGAAGGATCCTTGGTGTGCATGAACGATGTATGCATTCAAAAAAGGAATACTCCGGTCTGCTGTTATCTTGAGGTAAAAGAGCTGTTGAAACACAGCTGGACACAACAAGATAATATTTCTGGTTGCCCTTGTTTCAGCGGAAGTCACTACTTCCATCTACATCAAGCTGGTGAGAGACTGGCTTATAAATGATACAGAGTATGTGTCATTATTCTACTGTACATATTAACCATTTGGAAACAGATGTCAAGTTGTCTTGGTGACAACAACATTCCACAAAGACAGATGGTTGTCTAATAAATTCTGTTTCTATAAGTCAGTCGTGAAGAAGAGAGATAAATAATCTACCTGGAAAAATAAGGCTCAAGTATAACTCAGCTGCAGAACTGCATTCTAAGGGTTCTGATGGGCCAATAGGCGTATGTCTTCTTTAAGTATTGGAATTATGGGTCCTGATTCTGGTCTCATCTGTGCTGGTGTAAATTAGAAATAAATCCACTGAAGCCAACTGAGTTACACTGTTGTAAAACTGGTGTAATGCAAGATCAGATTCAGGCATCTTATGTTTGTTTATTTAAGCATTATCCCGTATCACTGAAGTTACTGGGAGTTTGGTTATTGACTTCAATAGAAAAACTTTGATATACACTCTGGGCCCCATCCTGCCACCAACCTGATTTCAAAATTCTCATTAACTTCAGTGGTAGGATCAGATGTGTCTTAAGAAAATATATTAGATTGTAAGCTCTTCATGTTATTGAGTTCTATATAAAAATAATAATACTGATTTTGTGCTTGTAACTGACGATCTTTAATGTTCCAACTGAAAATTATTAGTTTCATTTCTTTATCATGGTCGTCTCCTAATTTCTATTAAATTAGATCTGGTCATTAAAGATTTTCACTATATCCCCTGATGACTGGTCTCAGTCTGCATGTTGAATCATTTGTTTAGAACAACTTTTACTTTAGTTTTTAATGAACACATTCATGGACTTTTGAAAACATCTTGATTTCATAGTTTTGCAAACCACAGTTGTAACAAAAACACACACAAAGATTTTATATATTTTTAATATGTAAATTCTTGTTTTATACACACACACACGGTGTTTGTATAAATCACTATATATATAGTGAGTGTGTATAAAAAATAATTTTGATTATATCTGAGGTTTGCAAAAACATTAAATTGAGATGTTTAAAAAGCCCATTGAACAATATCCTCTCCACCCCAGAATTATCAGAATCATGATCAAATTGGCTTATTCTGAGTCACAAGGCCAAAAATGATTTATCATTTTATTTAAACAGCACTTGATGAACTGTTTTATAGACACAAACAGTGAAATGCACTTCTCCCATCCTCACAAAGCCAGATTATTCAGGATCCGTGTGGGTGGAGTGGGTGCAGTTATACAGGTGAAATCCACCTCCCATCCAGTACTAGAACATGGAATTGCTATGTAGCTAACCCCTCCCATTGGCTTCTGTTCCTGCTGACAATTGAAATAATGTCTGCAACCCCTCAGACCCAGATGTGCAGAGTAGATGGGTTCATGGACCTGGGGAATCTCTTCTGGTCTACTCCTATGGTAGGGCTAACACAGAGACCCCAGAGTTCCAACGTGTTATCCCATTGTACCTTGCAATATTATTTGTATAACAGATAATCTAAAATGTGTCACTGGCAACATAATAAATCCCACACCATTCTTCTAATCTTTGACAGTATTTCAAATAGTTTGCTGCTAGCAAAGCATGTGAAATCTGTATACAAGGATGAACAGCCTTTAGGGTGGTGAAATCTAAAAAATGAAATGTGAATCTCTACAGCAATCTCTGATACTCACTGGGGTAAAATGGATGCATTTGCTAAGTATGACACAGTTCTATCAAGATTACAGATTCCAGGTAAAAGGAAAGTGCGCATTCTTTTAATAAGTGGTCACTGAATTACTAAATAGAATTATATATTAGAAGTGCCAAAATAATTTGATGATGATGATTATTACAATGAATACCAAAGGGAGCAAATAATGATTTGCCAGTTGGTACAAAAAGAGCAACTTACTGTAGTTCACAACTATAAAAAAAATAGACACTTGATACATATGGAACAAAAATAATAATTTTTTTTAACATCAGGGTAATGATTGTAATATTTTATAGTGAAAAATATATTAGACTAGAAATTTGATTATATAAGTTTGTTTTTACATCATGCAATTATATATTATGGTAAAAATGGTAATGAAACATAATAAAAAACTAATACAATATAGTGTTGGATACTTCCTCCTAACATTAAAATTTAATGCATAAGATCAACTATCAACACGGTGACATCACACAAAACACTACAAAAGCCATCTTCAATGTGCACAGAGAAAATCAAATATCCAACATGACAAATTTTGTTAATCATCAAAATAAATGCTTTTGAAAAATGTCATTTAATTTAGGAGGGGTAGCTTCCATTTGCTGATATATTTACAGGTCAGACAGCTCTCTGGTTGATAACTTAATTATTATTATGTTTGAGAATTTTCCATTTAGTAAATGATTGGATCCCTGCACCGAACTAAGCCAAACAGTATGGGCCCAAACCTTGCATGCCTTACTCAAGCAAAACTGTCAGTGAAGATAATTTTCGCCTGCATTCAGGCTGTTTTGTGTTAACCTGTGATGTGCAGAGAATAAAAAACAAATGACATTTTTGTCCAAAAAATGCCATTGTTACTCATCCTTACCTGCTAAGTCTCTGAATTCAATATTTGATCAAACACTGCATTAATATTCTAGTATAAGTGTAGTCACTTTACAAAGGAAGAGCTTAAAAAAATGTGGAACTTGTTTGTATATTTTGAAAGAAGAATCATCCTCGACAATATCAATATGCTGACATAGGGAAGTCACAGCAAGAAGAAGACAAGTATCATCCTCACATATACTCCGAAATATCACAGAAGTGTTCCTAGAGAATCAGCTGAACTACATGAAGTTACTAGCTTGAAAGACACTGTTCATCATTACCAGTTAATCTCGTACATCACAGGCTGGCATCATGCTGTACTTTGACACTTAATTTGTGAGGAGGAAGCACCGTGGGTGGGAGAAAACAGACTCTGTGAGCACAGCAGGACAGTTGGATTAACTCCACCAGGGGCAGTGAGGGGACAGCAAAAGCATTTCTCAAAATATCTTTTCCTTTCATGCCTTGAGGTGAACATTATCAGAGAAGAGGGGTTACAAAAGGATATAATACAATGGCAAAAAATATTCATCCATCAATAGCTGAAGAGAATTCTCCTTTGTGGCTCTAAGTAACATGACAAATACCAACACAACAGGTTCATAGCCTGCAATATTTGAGATAAATTGATATCATAAGGCCATTAAAATCATAAACATCTTATGCAGATTTCTTCTTTAAACTTTCAACATTAGCATGGCGTAAGCAAAAACAGTTTTGGTCTTGAAGCAAACTGGGAAGAAACTAGACAGAACTTACTGAGGTGCTTTCAAAACTGGAGGCCGATTGTGACTTACAATTAAGGATGGGCTAACCCCTTTGGGTAATTAAAAAACAAAACAAAAAAACAACCAACCCTAAGTCCTTGGCTATCCCTATGAAACCGTTACTTTTAATTTTATATATATATATATGCCTTTTGCATGTTCTTGTGTTTCAGAGTTTTGGCAGACACACAGTGAGAAGGGCTATTCTTGGAGTATTTCCATCTAGGCCAAAACCACAAACTCATGGATTATCATGGGAAAGCCTCTCTTTCAATGATTTCCAGCCCAATTTTCTCTTATAAAAAGTTACTGCAATGGGCTTTTACCGTAGAATGCTGTAGAATCCCCCGCCCCCCCATAGCTTTCTCATTTTTGTGATTTTTTTCCAGAGGCCTTTGGAAAAAATACTTCTCAAAGGACTCTCCTAAAGGGGGAAGACTCTGATCTCCATGATGCTGTGTGGGAATGGTGTGCATGTCTTGTTCATCACCTTAGGCCCACCCACTTCCTACTCCTCACCTGCACAGATCCTGGGAGTGAAGTCCCAGGAAGGTAGGACAATGGCAGGAAGACTGGCCCCCCACCCTTCCACATAGAAGAATCAAATCCATTACCTCAATTCTGCAATGAGCTCCACATGGTCATACCTCTATATCCGCACAGTGCCCCATTGGCTGCAGTGGGCCTAGGCACTAGAGTTGCCAAGTGTCTGGTTTTCGACTGGTACAGCTGGTTGAAAAGGGACCCTGATGATTCCGGTCAGCATTGCTGACCAGGCCATTAAAAGTCCGGTTGGCACAGGGCTGTCAGGCTCCCTATGTGGCTCTTGGGAAGTGGCCAGCATGTCCCTTCAGCTCCTAGGCGTAGAGGCAGCCACGGGGGCTCCACACGCTGCCTCCGTCCCGAGTGCTGGCTCCGCAGCTCCCATTGATCGGGAACCGTGGCCAATGGGAGCTGCGGGAGCAGTACCTGCAGGTGGGGGGCAGCCCACAGAGCTGCCTAGGAGCCGGAGGGACATGTCATTGCTCCTGGGAGCTGCCTGAGGTAAGCACCTGGAGCCTGCACCCCAAACTCCCTCCCATGCCCCAATCCCCTGCCCCAACCCTGAGCCCTCTCCTGCACTCCAACCCCCTCGGTTTCAGCCCGGAGCTGCCTCCCGCACCCCTCCTCCTTGGCCCTACCCCAGAGCCCACACACCTAGATGGAGACTTCACCCCCTCCCACACCCCTATCCCCTTCCACAGCCAGGAGCCCCCTCCTGCATCCTGAACCCCTCATTTCTGGCCCAACCTGGAGCCCACACCCCCAGCCAGAGCCCTCACCCTCTTGCACATCCCAACCTCCTGCCCCATCCTGGTGAAAATGAGTGAGTGAGTGAGGCTGGGGTAGAGCAAGCAACGAAGGGAGGGGGGATGGATTATTACCAAACCATTCCTTTTTGAGTAACTAGTCCTATATTTGAGTATCTCCAATATTGTAATTTATAAAACTTCCTTGATCCAATGCCTAGCCAGCCTTATTGTGGAGTTATAACATTTCCCCAAATATTTAACCCAATTTTTCTCTACTGTAGCTTCTTGTTCTCTTCTTGAGTTATGAAAATAATCATTATGTCCTTTATGAACATCCCTCTACATATTGGCAGAGAGCTGCAATTGCCTTCAGTCTTGTTTTCACTAGATGGAGCATGCTTATTGCACTAATTCTCCAGTTATCAGAGAGTCTTCCAGGAGAGACAGGACTGAGTTTCTAATGTACAAAACAAACAGATTAAAAAAGAAACCCACTACACCCTGCAAAAAATCCCTTTTTTAGACTTCTACAGTTATACATGATAAAGCAGCAAAAGAAAGTGAGTACAAGACCAATTTTCTTTTCCTTTGCCCTTTCCTGATACCATATATCTTATTTTTCAAACATTTATCTTATATGTTGATCTCCCCTGAATTTTCTGTAATTGTGACTGTTTGAATAAAAAAGAGCCCAGGCCTGCGTGGAGTACACCAACAGAGACCTAAATTGTACCATATGAGTAGAATAATTGGTCTTATTATTTTACGTATTACTCCCATTAATGTATACAAAATTGTATAGAATTGGCTTTTGTGTGTGTGTGTGTGTGTGTGTGTGTGTGTGTGTGTGTGTGTGACATTGTTAACTCATGTTCAATTCAATATCTACTACAACCCTCAGGTCATTCCTCCTGGTATTACTGTGTATGACCCTAAAGCCATTCCTATATGTTGCTTCCTACGTCAATCATTTTACATTTGTCTTATTAAATCTCATGTCATTGATTTCAGTCCATTCTCTAATAAATCCTAGTTTACAAATGCTACTACAGCACAAGAGAATCAGTCTTTGGACTGGAAATAATGCCCCTACAGATCTGCATTTATTGTGACAAGACAACAGAACGTGAATCTTTGCTAGAGCTTGAAACTATAAATCTGAAAGGCGAAAAAGTATTAATTTATATGTGGAACATACAGCACTGGGAATATTAATCAACAATATTCTTGTGAAGCCAAACAGGTTTTCTCATCATCGCTCCACAAATGTAAGCTACAGTACATATTAAATTAACTCACTACAGAAAAAAACCCCAACAACCTGTCATGAACATTTTATAGCAAGTCACCACATGAGCTATGATTAATAATGAATCAGAAGTGCATAGACAGTATGAATAACAAGAAAAGAGAAAAAAGACTTCATTAAGTTAAAATGATGAAATAATAATGTAATTTAGGTAGTCATTCAGTGTTCTAATGTATAACTTTTTGGGACATATTTACATGTGTATTTAGGTTAAAATTTTATGGCCGATATGAACTGCAATATTAAATAACCGACTTCTTTTTTGGAATAAATAAATAAGGCTAAACCTAGGCACTATGAATTGAGTATAGTTTCAAATATGCAATTATGCTTGTGCACATCCAATTTACATTATTTTTCTTTAAATTCTCCATGTATTTCTTATATTTAGGGTGCAGCAAAGTGTAGTTCAAGAAAACGGGATAAATCCACTCCAAGAAAACTGACATTTAAGCTCTTGCTGCTCCTGCGATAACACACGCTTTCTGTACTTGTCGAGCTCAAAATATTTCTACTCCTGATTTGTGGTCATATTTTTTTTGTTACAGATATGTCATGGAGACTCAATAGCACAAGAGAACAGAATTTCTGCACTGCAGTGAAAGTGACTGTGTTGTTTAAGTAGAAGTACTGAAAAAATATTTAAGGAGAAGGTTAAGATGTCTTTTAAAAGTATCACATTAAACTCCCTTATGACATACGGTAGGTTTAATTTTCTGATTTTTAGGGATTCATTCAATATTTAATACATTTCTTAATGGAATTAATGTACAGTTCATCTTTTCTGACTGTAGTCTCTATCTTTTGTATTTTACTGAGTCCCAGTATTCCCACTGAGATTTCTAGATTCAGGTATCCTCTCTTGCTGTGAACCAAGAGTACATGATCAATTTTGGAGGTGCAAGCTGAAGTTATTATCATCACAGTGTACCATATGCAGTTAGAAATCATTTGCCAAATGTATCATGCTTGAAGATTTAGTATGTGATGTAATATCAATGGAATATTTTTAAAGAAAACATCCACGATGCAAAATGAAGTTCTTGAGTCTCAAACTGGGAAACAATCTGCATGTTTTAACTTAGAACACACAGAAGTGAACATGGTGCAACCACACCCAAATCTTTTCATTTGCTCCAGAGTAGCTAGGAAATAGCTTTCAGGTGGAATAACCCTCTGGATATTGACAAAGAGGCTCCAGTTCAAAACTTGCTTGTTGTGATATTGCTGGATAGGGGAATTCTGAAGCAGGGTGGGATGCTTAGTGTTCTTATTTCCACGTTACCACCCCAGAACACCCTTCCAGCTCAGAGATGTTTTGTAGCAGTGCTGGAATCTAACCTCTGGGAACAAACTGAAAGGTCTTAGTTTGCTTGGGGGTTTACTGAGTACATTTCTGTATGGTTCATTATGAATTTATAGGGCACATAGTCAACAATACACAACACCTTATAACTAATAAGGTGCATTACAACAACAGAAAAAAAAACAAACTTATGTTATGGACATATATAAACTGAGATTCTAGTAAAGAGATCTCACGTAGGTCAGAAATTTCCCCATACCAGTGTTAAATGAACAAAGGCAAAGGTACACAGACAACAAAGGAAAAGTCAGTGTAAACCAAAACCCATGTACATGAAAAATTCTGAACATACAAATAGGTTTATGCATGAAGACCTTTAAATGCTAAAAATAAAATGTTAAATGAAACTACCTAATTCCGAGGCAACCAATGTGAGTCCCTGAAATAAAGAGGTAAAATGGGAATTGTGGGATCAATGATAAATGAGTAGCAGAAAAGTGAAGACACTGCATAATAAACATAGAAGAAACAGAAAGATCTGCAAGGAGATCATTAGAGTAATCAGATAAGAAATAACTAACGCAGCATTGGTACAACTAAATGTAAAGATAAAGATTTGAAAGATATTAGATGTTACATCTATAAGATGTATGCAGTAAATCACAGTAAATAATGTTTGTCTGTCTCTTCTAGCTATTCAGACTACTTTAATCTCTCCCTCCCCTCTCTGCAGTTTCCAGTTCCTTCTCTCTCGTCTGCTAACCTTTTCTCTTTTTAAAACTTTCTCTCTCCTACTCAGCTCAGCAGCCCACCCGAGTTCCTTTTCACCCAGCAGCTTAGTTCATTCTTGGTCCATTCTCTTTCTTTGCACTCTCCCACCTGGCTCAGCAATTTAATTTGAGTCCATACCTCATTTTGCCATCCCAACCAGCTGAACAATACAGAAGAGTAGGGGAGAAAAGGCAAAACTGAAGGCATGTAAGAGAAAAAACACAGACTAGATGGGGTGGCAAGGCAAAACAGACTGTAAAGAAAACGAAAGGCAAGCTGCTGGATTAATAATAAAATATGATTTGAGTTAATTGAGGCTATCCTTTTAAATAGTGAAATAATATATAATAAATATTTTGAATGTATGTATTACCTTAGTACTTAATTCCCTTTGCATGCATCATTTACTGTGGTGATCACCTTGATATAGATTTGGCCTCCATGGCAACCTTTGGTTCTTATTCTGCACCCAAAGATACAGCTAACAAGTGAAAGAGAATGGTGAACACCCCCACTTTCTACTCTGAAAGTTGAATTTGAGTATAATCAGTCTTCTACTACACTCAAGATGCTGCTGCTACGAATACTGCAACAAATCCTTGTTATGAACTGGGTCCTCGGATGCCTTAATTCACTATTAAAAACAATGTTACTGTTTTATTATTACTGATGCATATAAAATGTAAATAGTATACAGAGGCTCCCCGACTTACGCAAGTGTTCCGTTCCGGAACACCTTGCGTAACTCGAATTTTGGGTAAGTCGGAAACATATACCCGACAATTACGCAAAAAACAAACAAACAAACAAACAAACAAAAAAACCCCTCCTATTTCTAGCTTACGGAACTTTAACGTAAGTGCGGATTTGCGTAAATTGAGTTTGCGTAACCCGGCGGGCATCTGTATATCCAACGTTTTACCAATATAAGGCATTCTGCAGAATGGCTTTTAAATAATCCCTTATAAAAGTGAGCATGAGTGCACTTTTTAACACTATTTTCTGTCATATATTTTTAAAAGGTTGTGAACCTTAATTTTTAGATATGAAAAGCTTTGTCAAAATGTATCAACCAATGAAGAGATTTTTGCAAAATTCCTTAATTGGCTGCTGCATTTTGTCAGTGTCTAAACTGAACTGTATTACGGCACAATGCAGAAAATACTAATAAAATACTCTAATTTAACAGCATATTATTTTAGGACCAAGTGAAACGTGAAGGCCAAGAATTGGTATGCATATCAAAGCCACCCAAGGCAGCTTTAGCATACCTACAGCAATAGTTTGGAATTTTATTTTTTAGAAAACATGGCATGTGTTTGTATCAGCAAGATTATCCATCTCCTCCTACACCTTTGTATTATAAGCACCCCTTCCTTCTGCTTGCTGGTGGAATACTTATTTGGCTTCATTTAAATGCTAAAGAGGCATAGTCTAGCTCTCTCATTTAAAATATGTGCAAAACTGTGAAACAATTGACAAGCAGAATACAATTCTTAAAGGGAATGAAGGACGCCTTATTACACAAACTACACTTTAAAATTTCCATGGAATTATTTTTTCAAAACAAACACCAAGAAGCTATACGCCAAAAACCAGCTGAATTTCTTTTTCACACAGATTACTTTAAATTATGGCAGGGAAGAGAGTAGTTTTTCCCCTGGACCAGTCATGATTATTTCCACCATTTTACACAGCCTCAGAACATGGCCTCTGTATGTGCACGGGCAGTCACTTGTGCATGTAACTATTTGTTTACTATTATTTATGTACACAAACGACAATATGTCCATGTACAAAGCCAATCCTGAATGGATGTTGAGGGCGCACATACAAATGCTATCATTTTGCATGCACAATAATCATGTGCAAAAAGTTGCATGGACAAAAATAGAGGCTGGACTGTATCCCTTTTTGAAAATTTTGTCCTAGACATTTCTCCCAAGGAGCCATGCTCACACATTTCCCCTAATTCCTCCTCCTCTATCCCCCAAAGGGGAGGTTCCATGGCACGTAGGAACCCCTGCAAATTGTACTGCAAATTGAGGCCGTATTACTCCTTTGAGCTGATTCTGTACTGGTTTCTGGGGGAATGCACACGTGTGTACACAACGGTGTGGGGAAAATGTGCAAGGACTCTTCTCCCCTTCCTTAAACCCCTGCACATATGTGCCTATGTTTGGCTAGCAGCAGGACTAGCCACCACCCAAAATAGGCAGAGAGGGGCAGGATAAGGGCCATCTCAGATATTTCTTGGATGTGCAACATTATAGTGAGTGAGCAATTAGTAAGTAAGATTTGCATAGGGTTGTTCATATAGTCTACTCCAAGTTTAAAACCAAGGCAATTTTAATTTTTCAAGCAAAATGTAGAAAGCCTATTGTGTGTTATGCATCCCCAGTGCCGTGGGGAAGGTGGATTGGTAGATGACAGGAGACAAAATTACAAACTCTCTGAGAATATAATGAGAGGAAAGGCATTTTCTTTTCTTTGTAAAGGTACCATAAGTTTTATAATTCTCGAAGAATAAAATATTTCAGGGATGCATCAGTAGAAGATTAGTTAGGAAAGCCACAACTTGCAGATTTCAAGATGACAATTACTTTAACAGTATTTGGGTAGTTGTAGAGTTAAACAAAATCTCATACGTAAGCTAGTCTTTTTAAAAGAAAGAAACGCAAGGAAGATAATAGCATAGTTTTAAAGCTGCTTTGCACTAGGATGACACAAATTGGGCCAAGAATCTGGCCCATGTATTTATTTACTGAGAAATATAATCTAGAATTAAATGGGAAACATTTTTATTATCATTTTAACTTTGATCAAAATTGCATGGCTAAATCTCTGTGCACCAAACTGAAAAGTTATCCAAATACTACTCCCAGTTTATTATGCACTGAATGAACACTCAAGACACAAATCATTTTTGCTATGTTAGTAGTATTACACTTTTCATGCATTTTAAAGTGAGGTAATGGTTAGAAAAGGAATTCAATAGGTCAGACATTTCATTAACTCAAACATTAAGGACAAAATCCTGCTGGCAGAAGGAAAATGTTTTTTTTCTCCCCATTGCCTGTGGAAATCTGTGCATGAGCAAGGCAATGCATCTTACTGAAAAGCTGCTTGTTTGCCTCCCCCTTGGAGCTGAGGATTATAGATCTGGTGTAGAAGGGATGTAGGAGATCTACAAGCCCGATTTACATGGTTAGCATTCAACTCACAGTACCTTATCTGGGGCTAGGTTTATGCATGTGTTCTAGGTCCAAGATTCTTTGTTTCTTCCGGCAAATATAGGCCTTGCTTTTAAATGAATTACTCTATCATATGAGTGTATACAGATTATTGTTTTAACAGAGACTAACATTATCTGAAGCATAGCTATGTTAGCAACACAAGATTTTTTTCAGAAAATGTTATATATCTAGATGGCAGAATTAATTTTTTTTAGAATTTCAACAAATATTAATGCTTATATTTAAGCTTTTTACATTTTTATCTATGTAAAAATCTTCACAGTTGTGCAAATTATGGATTTTAAGCTTTTTTATTTTTAATCAATTTAAATTTAACAGTTTGGGGGAATTATGGAGGGGGCCAGACAATAATTAATTATTTAATGAAAGTAGATGTTGAGATTCAAAAAGTTAAAGCTTTGTAACTATTAAAATTCAAATTGTCAACATCACGTGTCAAAATATTCAAAGTAAATGCTCTCCAGTAGCATTATTCTTACTTTGTCTATCTGTAATTTTTGATTGTTATCAATTAAAATATTTTTGTCGGTTTGCGTGTGTACAGTGAAATTGATGTTTACTGATATTTACTGATAAAACTCTAATCCTTCCAAGCCTATATGCATACAGGTAGTTCAGAGATTATATATAAATTTATTTGTAGGACCCTCTGTCAAGTCATGCTTTGTGTTACCAAAGGTGAAATCCCGGTCCCCATGACATCAACGGCAAAACACCTCTTGATTGCAGTGGGGCCAGGATTTCACCCAAGCGTTTGTGTTCCAAAAGAAATAGAAATTGCACTGTATCCCAGAAAGGGACACATTCAAAATGTGGTTCTACTATGAAAACTGACTATGGTACTTCTGTATTCAGCAGAACTGCTTTATGAGTATATTCAATCTCAGATCTGTTTACATTAGTGACTAAAGAAGTTTGTATTTTTATTGTGTTATCATGCCAGAGCCAACATAGCTACATGAGAGTGAGGCTGATCAGTGTTGCCACGTCTCTTGATTTTATTGTGACTCTTTTTTATAGTGACTCTTTTCTCAAAACCCAAATTTTGGAATCTGGAGATTGCATGAGAATTTCAGTTCTGAAGTGTAAAAAGAAAGGAAGTTTCTAGCCCACATAGTTACAGGGAAAAGCTTAAAAAATGTGAAGCAAGTTAATTCTAAAGGCTCAGACTAGAAGACAAATAAAAAGAATTTATCATTTATTATTTCAAAAAATCTCTTGATTTTTCAATACTGTACAGTCGTGCCAACCCCAAGCATTCAAAAACTTGAGCTAGGCACCATTTATTAAATAAATAAATGTTGAGTTCTCTTTATTTGAATACTTGGTTTTGAGTCTTTATATTACACTTACATCACATTTTCAAGCTTTTCTCTGCAGCCAGGAGGGCTGGAAGCCTCTTTCTCCCCCACTCCCCATGAAACCTGAACTTCTCACATAATCCCATTTGTAAAAATACCAAATATTGCAAGACTGACAATAACATTGTGAGATTTGGGAATACATTGAAATGTGAGTGTATTCTATGCTTTTTACATAATCACTTTTCAGTTCTATTGCTTCTCAATGACCTCCAGGTCAAGTTTGCTAAATTTACAAGTAAAAAGGTGTTCCTAATAATCAGCTTGCACATGCAACACAGGATCTGAAAAGTAAGTTATGTTCTTTCTGGCTCTTACATCACTGGCAATAATAAAGATTCTGCAGACCAAATTTACAATGGGGTTGCTCAAGTATAAGTGAATGCACAATTTGACCCTTTGGTTGTTCCATCATTAACAGTTCTGTTGAGGCAAAAGCCATTATGATAGTTCCATCAGACTATTTCATGCCACAAGCTAATTGTTGCACAGGAAAGGTAAGAGTTACTATAAAGTACACATATAGGACAGCATACTGTAATTCATGTATGTCTTTCATAGTCCTTTAAATTAAATGATACGCATGCCACATTTACCAAACGTGACATAACACTGACATTGTGGATGGAGTTAGGTGGTTCTCTCTCTCTCTCTCTCACTCACACATAAGATATTTGAGAATAAATGGTCACTAGCGCTATTTTAAGGGATAATGGGAAGATATTTGATTGTGTGCTCCTTTTTGCGGAAAGGTGAAGTTTTTTTTGTCTAATCCTTTATTTTGGTCATTTTCTGTATTGCATTTGACCTTGTATGTAATGCAAATAAATGACATATTTATATTCCTTTTTGAGTAAGGGAGATTACATATAGAGACGACATGATGGAAATTATTGTGCCCCTTGGCCCAAGAGGTTAGCCAGTATTTGGGGGCTTGCCAGATTATTTCTGTTAGGAAGAGAAATTCATTACATAAGTTAGGTATTTCTTTGGTGCCATCCTGTTTATTTACACAAAATGTACACAGAGGCCTGTTTCCCTGAACATAGTAGGAACAAACAACATGGGGCAGTTTCCTTGCTCACAATTTCTAAGTCTGACTTTCCAGTACTTTGTTATTATTTATTATTTGTATTACTATAGTGCCTAGGAGCCCTATCTATGTACGAGGACTCCATTTTGCTAGGAGCCGTATACATACAGAAAAAAAAAGATAGTTCCTGCCCCAAAAAATTTACAATCTGAGTATAAGACAAGAGACAACAGAGGGATACAGGGACAGAGGAGTATAGGGAAACAGTGAGACAGCATTAATGATGTGGATAATGGAGTGAAGAGTATACTTATAAAATGTGCAGATGACACCACGCTGGGAGAGGATGTAAGCACTTCAGAGGGCAGGATTAGAATTCAAAACAATCTTGACAATTGGAGATTTGGTCTGAAATCAACAAAATGAAATTAAATAATGACAAGTGAAAAATACCACACTTAGGGGTGAAAAACATCAAATGCACAACTACAAAGTGAGGGAATGCTGACTAGATGGTAGCATTGCTGAAAAGGATTTGGGGGTTATAGTGCATCACCAATCGAATGGAAGTTAACAATGTGATGCAGTTGCAAAAAAGGCCAATATAATTCTGGGTGTATTAACAGACATGGGAGGTAACTGTCCCACTCTACTTGGCACTGGTGAAGCCTCAGTGTGAGTACTTTGTCCAATTCTGGGACCACACTTTAGGAAAGATGCGGACAAATTGGAGGAAGAGCCCAGAGGAGAGCAACAAAAATGGCAAAAGGTTTAGAAAACGTGACCTATGAAGAAAGGTTAAAAAAACCCGGCATGTTTAGCCTTGAGAAAAGTAGATTGAAGGCTGTTATAAAGATGACGGTCATCAATTGTTCTCCCTGGCCAATGAAGCTACGGCAAGAAGTAATGGGCTTAATTTGCAGCAAGGGAGATTTAGATTTGATATTAGGAAAAACTTTCTAACTATAAGGGTGATAAACTCCGGTAGGCTTCCAAGGGAGCTTGTGGAATTGTAGAGTTTTAAGTTTTAAGAACAGGTTGGACAAAGACCAGTGAGGGATAGTCTAGGTTTACTTGGTCCTACTTCAGCACAGGGGGCTGGACTTGACCTCTCAAGGTCCCTTTCAGCCCTATATTTCTACAATTTTATGAATATTGGTCAGCATGATAGGTAATAATCTCAGTACACCAGTAGCCTAACCACTGTCAAGTTTTTTGTTGGCCTCATAGCCACGGAGAGTTTTAAGGAATGACTTGAAGGAGGTTAATGAGATAATTTTTGTATGGGAGCGAGATATGGACCTTATACTCTCATCAGAAAAAGAGGCTCAACAGCTTTCATGTCTGTTATCCTTGTTGAATCTTTGGAACAGAGTCACCAATCCTGCGGTGCTCAAGCGGGTCAGCATACCCAGCATGCAAACACTCCTCAAAACAGAGACGCCCCCACTGGCTTGGGTATGTGTGCCAAATGAATGATGGGTGCATCCCAAAGGACATCCTCTATGGCGAATTGACATCTGGAAAAAGACCCAATGGGCGCCCGAAATTGCATTTCATGAATGTGTGCAAGCGAGACCTCAAAGAAATGAACATGGATGTGGACAACTGGGAAGATCATACTCAAGACCATAGCATTTGGAAACAAGAGCTAAACAAAGGTCTCTGGAGTTACAAGTGGAAGCAGTCCAGCTTAGCAGAGGAAAAAAGAGCTTGCAGAAGGCAGAGCCCAATGGGTCGAAATATCACTTTTAAATGTGACAGGTACAGCAGCAATTGTCTCTCTCAAGTGGGTCTCTTCAGCCACAACCACAGCTGCCATAAAACCAATGGAGTAAATTCTTTACCTCCCAGGGCGCATACCTATGGTCTCTCGAGACTGAAGGATGCCTACTACTATTTACAGGAAGCATCTCCCAAACCTGAGGGGAAGCATGGGAGAAGACACAAAGGTCCTTGCTTGAAAATTTAGCAAGTGGGTGATGGAGGCTAGCCTCATGGGCCGATCAAAGGTGAGAGGCGAAATCCAGTAGTGAAAGACAGATGGTAGGTAGGGTGGGGATAGATTGAGAAGTGCATTGTAAGTGATGACAAGTAGCTTATGTTTGATGCAATAAAGGAGAGAGAGTTGTAGAAGGAGAAGAGATGGTGAGTTGAAGAGAGGGAGATGATCTCATTATATTTTTGTTAATTTCTCTTGGAAGAAGTCAGCAAGATCCTGTGCCAAGAAAGCAATGGAGTCACGAGGGTTTGTGGAGTGAGTCAAAGGCGGTGAAAAAGTGACAGTGATGGCAGGTATGGGAGTCAATTAATTTAGACATTTAGAGTTGCTTAGTTAGGAAGATGGCAAAACTGAAGGAGGAGAGAACAATTTTGTAATGGATGACATCAGGATTTCCACCAGAGTTGATCTGCAGCATATGAACATCAGCATAGGGAGTGGATGTTGGGGTGAGCCAGGGCTGAGGACTGGCAGGGCAGACCTCGTGATGAGAGAGTGGGGCAAAAGAATCAATGGTGGAGAAGAATGAAGAAAATCAACAACCATATCAACGGAAGAAAAGGGATAGACGGCTGAGACGAGACAACTCATCAGTGTTGATGGCCTGGAAGTCATGGAAAGAGTGAGTGACAGGGAGTTGGGGAGCGGGGTGGGGGGGACTGATGGGTGATGCTGAAAGAGACCAGGTGATGGTTGGAGAGAGGGGAACTCAGCCAAAGAAAGATCAGAGAGACAGCAGTGTTTGGTGAAGAACAAATCAAATGAAAGGCTCTTTTGGTGAGTAGGAGAGTTGAACCAGAGCTGCAGGTCAAATGAAGCGGTGAGGGTGAGGGAATGGGCAGAGGGTAGATACAAGCAACCTGGAGGGAGAGAGGTGAGAAGAGCAGGATGTAGTGCCGCTCACAAAAGGAGAAAGAATGGGAAGGGGGAGGAGGGAGTACACTGCCCAAAAGAAGCTTTCTCCAGGCTTCTTCCCGGGACCATACTCTCACACAGTTTCCCTTGCTGTCTGCTCACTTTCTGGTTCCTTTCACACACATTGAGGCAGATGGCTGTAACCAAATCAATGCCCAAGCCCCAGTATTTGCCATTAGTTTCCAGAGAAACCCCTCGGACAACATGGCTCAGCTTCTACTCAGGCCTTGCCTTGCTGGTCAGTGCCTTGAGTGGAAAATCAGGGAGGAGACCTGTGAAAACAGCAGCAGCAGCAACAGGAAGGAGCTATCTCTAGGGCCCTACCAAATTCACGGCCATGAAAAACACCTCACAGACCGTGAAATCTGGTCTCCCCCCATGAAATCTGGTCTTTTGTGTGCTTTTACCCTGTACTATATGGATTAAATGGGGGAAATCAGCATTTCTCAAATTGGGGGTCCCGACCCAAAAGGGAGTTGCATAGGCGCTGACTCCGTGGGCGCTCCACGGGAAAAAATTAATGGGTGCTCTGCACCCACTGGCAGCCAAGCTCCCCTCACTCTCTGCCCCACCTCCTCCTCCCCCCCTGAGTGTGCCACGTCCCTAATCCTCTGCCTACCTCCCAGCGCTTCCTGCCCAGCTGCCGCCAAACAGCTGTTTGGCCACGTTAGCACGCTCTGGGAGGGGGAGAGGAGCGGGAACGTGGCGCACTCAGGGGAGGAGGTAGGGTGACCAGATGACAAAACTGAAATATCAGGACGCGGGGGTGAGGCCGGCGGAGAAAAAAAAAAAAAAAAAGCCACCGGAGCGCCCTCCCCCCCCGCACCACCTCGCCTCGTCTCCACCTCCCCCCGTAGGGGAAGGTGCCCAGCTGGGCAATCCCGCGGGCGGCCCTGGAGTGGGGGCAGCAGGCTCCAGCCCCCCCGTCCTGCTCGGGTCCCGCAGGGGAACGAACGGGGCTGCCGCTGCCTCTGCCCTGGGGTGGGGTTTCCCTACAGCTTGCCCTGCGGGGCGGTGCGGTGCGCACGTGGTGGAAGGTGAAGTCCCGTTGGAGTCCCCGCGCAGGCAGCTACTGCCATCCCACCTCCACCCATGGGGGCGTACAGGGAGCCGGTTCACTAGGCCGGACCTGGGGCTGCCCCTGCAGGTACCGCCCCACCCTCCTGCTGCTGCACTCGACTGGGCCCCTCCTGCAGCTCGCGGCCCAGCTGCTCCCGGGCTCCGTCGCCCCGGCCCCGCAGCAGGGGCTGCTCCGCTCCGCCCCGCCTAGGACACTCGCCCACAGCCCCTCTTCACCCCACATGTGTCTCCGACCCATGCCCCCACGCCACCCACCCGGGCCCTGCCCGCTCCGCACTGCCCCTGGACCCACCCCGCTGCCCTGCGGGCTGCAGGGCTGGAGCAGCCTCTGCGCTGCGGCCCCGGCCCCGGCCATGGCCCATGTGCAACTTAGGGCTGCCCAGGCTGCTGCACACGGAGGGGCGTCTCCTCCCCCGCCCCGGCTCAGGATCCAATGGGGCTGGGGACAGGGATTTGGAAAGGGATCCAATGGGGGAGTCGGGGCGGGGGGGGGCGAGAGCCCCTCCGGGCTCTGCCTGTGCGCTGGAGCGGAGGGCAAAATTGCTTGTTTGTCCAGTGTCCCGACCGAACATCGGCCGGGACGCAGGACAAACAAGCAAATATTGGGACAGTCCCGATAAAATCGGGACGTCTGGTCACCCTAGGAGGAGGTGGGGAAGAGGCGGAGCCAGAGCGGGAATTTAGGGAAGGAGTTGGAATATTGGCAGGGAGGAGGTGGAGTTGGGGCGGGGACTTTGGGGAAGGGGTTGGAATGGGGTAGGAAGGGGTGAGAAGAACCAGGGCAGGAGTGGGGTCTCATGGAAGGGGTGGAGTGGGGCCAGAGGTGGGGGGGGGTCGAGCACCCACAGGAAAGAGGAGAAGTCGGTGCCTCCGGTTGCAGAGGGTCACAAGATTATTTTAGGGGAGTGTCGTGGTATTGCCACTTTTACTTCTAAGGTAACTTCAGAGCTGGGCGACCGGAGAGCAGCGGCGGTTGACTGGGCACCCAACTCTGAAGGCAGCGCCCAGTCAGTAGCAGCACGGAAGTAAGGGTGGCAATACCATATCATACCATCTTTACATCTGCACAGCTACTGGCGACAACTTTGCCTTTAGAGCTGGGCTCCCGGGCTGCAGCCGCTGCTCTCTAGCTACCCAGCTCTGAAGGCAGCACTGCTGCCAGCAGCAGCAGCAGCGCAGAAGTAAGGGGAGCAGTACCACAACCCCCCCTACAATAACCTTGCGCCCCCCCATCCCAATTCCTTTTTGGAGCAGGACCCCTACAATTACAGCACTGTGAAATTTCAGATATAATTGCTGAAATCACGAAATTTACTATTTTAATGACTGTGATTTATGACCATGAAATTGACCAAAATGGACCGTGAATTTGGTCGGGCCCTATCACTAAACAAAGGCTGAATGAAGCGTGGCTAGCCATGCCTACAAGCTTCAATGAGGTCTGTGACTGCCCTTAGATCGAAGGCATGCTTGTAGGCAGCCACCAACACCCTCCAGCATTATTTTCATTATTGGATCCCATGTGCCCCTCCAGTTACAATGATGAGTTGAGCAAAACAGAGAGGGACCCTGGGTGAAAAGGAGATATACACCTTTGAGGTATGTTTCTCCTTTCTCTGGAACCCACCCTGTTGGAACCGATGCTGGGTGATAGCCATTATATGAAGCAGCATCTCTCATGACTCTCACACCAGCAGGGACATAGTACCATAAAATAATAAGGTCACTGTCAACATTATCTTTACCTGCTTTCCACTGTACATTATGAGCTCTCGTCCCTTCCCTGTCTGAACTGTGAATACTAGTGTGTTGCTGGAGCAGAAGCAAGCAGGGAGACCATGGTGATATAGATCTTGAGAAGAAAAATGCGGCCATGTCAGAAGAGGGGAACAGGGTATTCAGGCAGCAACCCCAACCCCTTCATGGATGGCCCAAGATCATTAACATGTTCCCCACAGAGTCTGGGATATCCACAGATTTGGAGCGCGAAATTTCTTCCCATTCTGTGGGGAGAAGGGAGGCAAACTAGCACTCCAATTGAATCATCTATAGAAAGCCCTGAAGTGAACCTGTCAGAGCTTTCCTGTGTAGGGGTGATATAATCCCTTCCTCTTAGCTATCACAAAATATGTGCTTGACTATATATATTTTTCCAGTCAGTGTTAACATTTGTGTTTGAAACTACTTCCAAACATTCCAACCTGCTCTCAGACAAGGCTTCCTGATTCATAAGATAAATGAAAGTGGGGCTGAGCAAAGTGATTTAAGAATAAGAAAATTATGAGATGATGTTTTATTTCACAGCAGGCTAAAAAATGATTAAAGAAACGTGAAGAGCAAAAGATGACATGTTCTTTTAATTTTACTTTCATATACATTAATACAACATAGAACCACTCTGATGGGCTGCTGCAGGCATCCACTCTATGCCCATTATCCAGCTTCTTCGAAAAATGGAATACAAACCTACACGTTTTATCTTACTGCAGCAGCACAGAGTCTTTGTATATTGTTAGCTTATGAAAGGTAAAATGGGAATTTAGGTCAGTGAAAACAGTCCAAGTTTAGGGGGTCTATTCTCTTCTCAATGCCTTAATATAGATTGCAATATTCAGAGAAATTATGCAAAGGCCTTAAAAAGGGAGAACAGACTCACTTGAAAAGAGCCCACATATGAAATCAACAGAGGAGGAAGAAAAACAGTGAAAAACTAAATTTCTCTGGATTAAAAGAATACCACCAGTGGAATGACACGCAGAGACACAGAATATTCTATTGTGCAGCCAGTTTCCTTGGATCTGTGCAATTTGTGAATCTGATAACCATGCCATGACTACTCCTTTGGCCCTTCCACAACCTCCAAGATGCTTCCATAGAGACAATTGCCAAGGAGACTGGGACTAGGAAATTGTGGCAGGTCAGTTGCATTTCAGCCTTCTGACTCCCCTGTAGCCAGAAGAATTGCTTTTCATAATCACTAATAATCTTTGATAACCACATTATTTTACATGCAGTCTAGTTTTGTACCCTGATTTTCCTGTGACAATTATCTCACATCCCCACATGAGAGTTTTATAACAGATCACATTCTCACTTTTTTTGTTTAAATGCACATACTTTAATTCTATCCAGGACCAGAACCTCTCATGCAGTGTGGCTACTTCGTGCTACAACACTGGTAGAATTTGTTTGTAGACACAGTGTATCTAGGTGCAGGGTGATCACACATGGGTAGAGGGTGAGAGATAAGAAGTTTTACACTTTTTTTAAACACAGAAGGGGAACTGAGGCACAGACAGATTAAGGGATTTGCCCAAGGTCACACAGAAAGTCTTTGAGATAGCCCGGAATTGAATCCAGATTTCCTGGGTCCTAATCCAATGCCCTAAATCACAAGACCATGCTGGCCCTACAAACAAGTCCCAAAAGCAGGACAGTGCAAAGCAGAGCTTTATGAAACTTCGTACTCCCACCCCAACCTGCACTGTATGCAGTTTGTCAAGTCACTCCAGGATCTGCCCCACAACGTTCAGTGTCTGCCTTAAATAATATAAATATAAAACTATATGCTTTGTATTCTTATTCTGCTCTTTGTTTTCATAAACTAAACAGAGTCCTTGCGGGAAAAAAAAATCAAAGCATTCTCCCTCATGAAACAACTCTACTTTAAGAGGAAAAAGTTGGTGCTTTCCAGACTGACATCTCAAATGGCCAGATTTGATCACAAATGCCAAAATAGAAGAGTGACATTATACAGATGTACACTTTTTTCCAGAGTAAGAAGTGTAATCTTATACTGAATACAAAAAATGATAAGTATTAATTCCTAAGTGTATTACCTAAAACAACTGATTATATTTACCAAATACAGAAAAGTGAGGAGAAAATTATTTAAGATTGGATGGATCCTGTTCCTGAACTGCCAGAGCCGGACAAGACTTCTCTCTCGGGGCCTCCAGACTTGTCTCAATATTCACCACCTATAGGACCGGTGATCTCACTCTAGAGCGGGATGAAGAATGAGATCTCGGAGACCAAGGAGCATCCCAAGGCTTCCAGGGAGGCCACTGTGGGTATGGATAAGGCATTGGAGGCAAATAGGCCTCAGGCCAGGAGCCCCTGTCGCTCTCAGTATTGATATAGCTCCAAGAATGGTCCTCAGTGTTGATCAGGAAATGAAGAGTTGGAGGAGGACCCTGACCTGGAACATGAGGAATCTTGGGTTTCTGGGGACAGCAGCAGAGCCTGGGAGTCAGGCCTAGTGGCTGGAATAGAGGTTGTTGCCGGATGTAAGATTGGGATTGGGCCAAAGGTGGTGCTGGAATTGAGATCCAGGGACAGGCCGGGGTCAGAACCAAGATCAGAGTCCACAGACAAGCCAGAATCAGTACTGTAGCTGGAGTCCAGGTGAAGCTAAGGGTCGAAGCCGGGTGGTCAGAATCCAAGGGTCTGGACAGGGTCAGGAAGCAGAGGCAAGGCCGGAGAGGGTCAGTGACAGGGCTGGAGCGAGGTCACAGCAGGGCAACAACAAGACTAGAACAGGGCTCGGGCAAGGCTGGTGCAGGAAGAGGATCAAGAGTAGGCTGGGAACTGAGAGTCTGATACACTGTGAGGCAGCAGGAGGGTTTGTGGCTGGGTACTGCTGTTGCACAGACTGATCTAAAGCTCTGGTGGGGTTAGAATAATCTTGCCTCCACCCCTGAGTAGTAAGCATCACTTTAATCTTCTTTAGGTACATTAGAAGAGCTCTTCTTTGTACACAAAAAAAAAGTATCAAGCCCATAGATAACGTTCTTAGAATAGAGAGCCACCAGGCTCAGGTGATTACCATCATGAATGCCACTTTAACAGAAAGACAATACAAGGAGATGGAGTGTAGTAGTACAAAATGATAGCTTTGTGAGAATGTCTAAAACCAATGTTCACTCTCCAACAGGCTAACTTGCATGTATCTAATGCAGGGATCGGCAACCTTAGACACACGGCCCGCCAGGGTAAGCACAGGGTAAGCGGCGGCCAGCACATCCCTCGGCCCGCACTGCTTCCTGCAGCCCCCATTGGCCTGGAGCGGCGAACTGTGGCCAGTGGGAGCCACGATCAGCTGAACCTGCAGATGCGGCAGGTAAACAAACTGGCCTGGCTTGCCATTACTCTGGCGAGCTGCAAAAGTTGCCGACCCCTGATCTAATGGGTTAAGAATGGCTGCAGCTCTTAGAAAATTTATTGACAAGGGGATGAGATCAGGCTTGGCTTGTCCATCCCAGAACACTGTAAACAGCAGAAATATACATGCAATGTATGTTTAACTTCAATCCTAGGAAAATCCATCTTTGAGGAAATCAAGGATTTGGGCAATATTGATTGATTAGCTTAATATTGTTTAGATTTATACCATGCATGGATTTCTTCCGTATTTTGGCATATGCAATAGGCAATTACTTCTAAGATAATAGAGCTTCCATAACTTAGACCAAACAGCCTTTCCTCTTTAATTGGCTCTTCATAAAAGCCATGAAGTTCAATGGTCTTTCAGGATCTAAGAACTGCACTGGACCCTGAGTTAACAGATCCTGCCTGACAGGCAGAAACTTTGGAGGATGAGAGAAGAGTCTCCCAGCTCTGAGAAAGAGGAACATCAGGATCATGGGAAAAAAATCATTTGACTCACAGGTGTCACCCTAAGCAAAGATAATAGTGGAATCAGAAAATGCACAGTAGAGAACTTTTGGAAATGGCTGAGAGACTATCCAAGGCACTCTCTCAAGTTCTTGTGTCTGGTGTAAAAGTATATGGTCTAGCATGGTGGCAAACAGGTCCATTCTGAGTTTTCAATCTTCTTTGCAAGAAAGGAGAACACTGAAAGGTCTGTAGGCCACCGGCTAGTCTGCTTGGAGGCAGAACTGAAATGGCAGGCTGCCAGAGGGGATGAACCAACTTCTAACCCAATGACTGACAGGTCTGGTCTTCATCTGTAGAGGGAAACTTAATGTTGCTGGAAAACCAAGCATGGCTGTGAAAGAGAAAACTAATATAATCATCTATGAAAACTTGTCCTAATAAAATTCCCTGTATTTTTAACTCTTTATTGTAGCATTTTATATAATTTTATCTTAAGCTTATCTGAAAGTCTGCCAAATACATCGTGTGTCTTTAGCTAGTTTGCTGGAAAACTGGAAATCTGTTTTCTTCCCTACAGTAGGGAAACTATTCTAATGGGTTAATTAATTTTTTCTAATAACAGGAATAAATAAAATCAGCAACTTCAATTATTATTACTGCTACAATATATACTAATACATTTTGTATAACTCAGTGCCATGAATAGCAACCCATCTACTGCTCCTGCAAATAATGCAATACCTTGTTACCTAGCAACTGAGCAAAGTCACTGCTACACTGAAAAAACAATCTGAATGTCGACAGAACATTCAGAAAGAACAAAAAATAATCCATTCCAATGCTCAGGAATTCAAAATTTAAATAAAATATGCTTGATCCTCGTGTTATAAGTATCTTCAAAGGCTGGGTTTAGATAAAACATGCATTACACAATACTGACAATATCTTTATGTTCCTGCTGAGGTGCTTCTTGGAATATTTTATGGACACAAGTGTGGAGGGGGGAGAGAGAGAGTGTCTACTATTAATATTACCAAGTCTGATTTTTTTTTAGTGTTGCTTCAATAGGAACTTTAAAATGTCAGCTTTATTAACACTAAATGCAATTCCTTTCTTTCTTATTTCAATGCACCATTGCACAATACTATTCTTTACAGAATCTTTAGCTTTTTTTAGAGTACTGTCAGGTGTACAAAATTATGTCCAGTGTTTTAAAAGAAGAAAAAAAAGACACACCCTTGACTGCATTATATTTCATCCCCATTTTGACAGATTATGATGGTTTTTTTATACTGTGCAAATTCCTCAGTAACCAAGAAAGAACAATCGTTCAAGATGATTTCTGGTTTGGATCCATATTCTAGGTCAGGGGTAGGCAACCTATGGCACTCGTGCCAAAGGCGGCACGCGAGCTGATTTTCAGTGGCACTCTCACTGCCTGGGTCCTGGCCACCGGTCCGGGGGGCTCTGCATTTTAATTTAATTTTAAATGCAGCTTCTTAAACATTTTAAAAACCTTATTTACTTTACATACATTAATAGTTTAGTTATATATTATAGACTTATAGAAAGAGACCTTCTAAAAACGTTAAAATGTATTACCGGCACGCGAAACCTTAAATTAGAGTGAATAAATGAAGACTCGGCGCACCACTTCTGAAAGGTTGCTGACCCCTGTTCTAGGTCAAGATGTGACTTCTGCAGGGTAAGCTTGGAACCTTCTAGTTACTGGTGTCTTTTGGCCCACATATGCACCCTCACTAGCCAGTGTATAAAAGGTTGCATGGCCCCTACTGCTACTCAGGTTCCTCTACTTATATACCAAGAATCTACAGGAAAATTCTGAAATAATGGGAGTGTGGATCCATGAAAATGATCACCCTGAAGGGCTTCAGTTACTAGAGTAAGAAAGCATTATTTTTTTATTAAAGCATTGTCTGCTATGAACACCACTGTAGGTGATTAACGAACAGCCCCAAAGCCCTAAGGGAAGTGGATCTGAGGACTCAATTAAAGACTGACCGCAGGACTACTCTCCCAAATTGAACTACAGATCTACAGACTAAACCAAAAGAGTAATGCCATGGAAAGTAATAAACACAACTCCAAGTAGCAGCATCTGTATTGGAAACATTTCTGAGGCATGCAGTAAAAGTTGCCTTGGAAGTGGTTAAAAGTGCCCTAATCTCTATCGGTATTGTGACGCTGGCTAGGTCAATCATGACAGGAATATATACACCCTCTAGGTCTTGCTAGTTCATAGCAAGAGTATGCAGAATATAAACACACTTGAACAGTCTCTGGGTGCAACCTGAGTGGCCCCTACTATTATCTTCAAGTGCTACCAACAATCCAGATTGGCTTACTCCTGTTTAGAAGGTAGTTTACAGCCTTCAATATCTAGTGTAGTCTGGCTTCGTCTGGTGGTGAATGGAACTTGGGGGAAGACACAGATAGGTTGAGGGACTGGCTGCAGTAGAAATCAGAGACCAACTTTGATAAGAACGTGAGATATGGGCAAAGGACCGCCTTATTCTTATAGACCACTACACAGGGTGGGTCAGGATCAATGCATGTATCTTAGATTCCCCACAATGAAGTTCTCCCTCTCTGGAATGCAGTCGTTAGTGAGAGGTGGTGCAAGTAACCCTGACAGTGGTTCAAATTGGGGTTCTATAACTTTGGGAAATGCCACATTACAGGAGTGGTTCATGCACCAGAGCAAACTCATTAAGTAAATCCTTCAAGAATTTTTCTGTAGGATAAACGAACGTAGTTCTAAACAGACAGACAGACAGAAGACCAATACTACAGCCAGATGCACTCTTTCTAAAATGACAAAGTCCAAATTACTTAAAAGGAAGCAGATATCCATCCTATTAATTGTGGGCTGACTGGTGGGCATCCAGTCCTTTGTCTCACGCCAATGGAAAACAATTTCCACTTCGAAGAGTAAGTATTACTGGTAGAAGGATTCTTGCTTTCCAATAAAATTTGCTACACCTCAAAGGAACAATCATAATTCAAATTATTCAGCCAGCCAGAGACAGAGACTTTGGATTTAGGTTGTATAATTTGGCCTTGCCCCCGAGACAGAAGATTCAGCACAATGAGCAGAAGGATTTGAATCTACACTATCAAAATAAAAACCCAAAGTTAGTGAGCTGATACTGGGCTTCTGAGCAGCACTGGGGTATTGTCCTCCCTAATATTTTGGAGAATCCTAGGTATAAAAGGAATTGGACTAAACCCATTTAAGACAAAGGGCAATGCACCTGTCAGAGACCCCCATGTTTTATAGATTCATAGATTCATAGATTCTAGGACTGGAAGGGACCTCGAGAGGTCATCGAGTCCAGTCCCCTGCCCGCATGGCAGGACCAAATACTGTCTAGACCATCCCTGATAGATATTTATCTAACCTACTCTTAAATATCTCCAGAGATGGAGATTTCACAACCTCCCTAGGCAATTTATTCCAGTGTTTAATCACCCTGACAGTTAGGAACTTTTTCCTAATGTCCAACCTAGACCTCTCTTGCTGCAGTTTAAACCCATTGCTTCTTGTTCTATCCTTAGAGGCTAAAGTGAACAAGTTTTCTCCCTCCTCCTTATGACACCCTTTTAAATACCTGAAAACTGCTATCATGTCCCCTCTCAGTCTTCTCTTTTCCAAACTAAACAAACCCAATTCTTTCAGCCTTCCTTCATAGGTCATGTTCTCAAGACCTTTAATCATTCTTGTTGCTCTTCTCTGGACCCTTTCCAATTTCTCCACATCTTTTTTGAAATGCGGTGCCCAGAACTGGACACAATACTCCAGCTGAGGCCTAACCAGCGCAGAGTAGAGTGGAAGAATGACTTCTCGTGTCTTGCTCACAACACACCTGTTAATACATCCCAGAATCATGTTTGCTTTTTTTGCAACAGCATCACACTGTTGACTCATATTTAGCTTGTGGTCCACTATAACCCCTAGATCCCTTTCTGCCGTACTCCTTCCTAGACAGTCTCTTCCCATTCTGTATGTTCCTGTACCCCTGAAGCAAACTGACAGCACTTTGCATTGTCCTCTATGACAAATAGGTCTATCTGAAGGGCTTCCAGCTTCTGAAATAGGATACTGACTACTTCAACCTTAAGCCATTTGGGCACAGTATTTTCTGCTGAGGTCATCTGACAGACTATTCCCATTGCTTGAAATATGCAGAGCTGTGGGTGTGATGCAATGTTGGACACACCGATTCAAGAATTTCATGACTTCTCAACAAAGTGACAGAGATGGAGTTTTGCTCTGCAGGTTGCCATATTACATCGCAGTGGTGCTATTTGTCAGGGTTTCTATTAATATGCACTTTCTACAAGGTAGAAATGTCTTGCATGCCAAGCAACCTGTTCTCACCTCCAAGATGCTTTTACAGAGTTTGGAAACCTCCTGCATTCAGAGTCCTTGGATTGTACCACAGCCCAGATCTGAAGTGTCTGTTACTATGATTGTAGAAGATGGAGTAGAGCTGAAGAGAACATCCTGGCAGATATGGTCTGATTCTATCCACCACAGAAGGTAACCCAAAATTGCAAGAGGCACAGTAACCAGTCAATTCATCTCACCTAGATGCAGTCAAGATACTGTTCTCAGCCAACCCTACAATAGATTAAACTGGAATCTGGCTTTGAGAATTACATATGTGCAGGAAGATATGAAGCCAGGGACAGAAACTGATAGACATTTGAGATCTTTGTTTGATGTCAAATACCAGAAGTATCTTGACAATTCTCTGGAATCCATCCTGCAGGTCTGGCATCTACAATCACCTCTGGAAGCTCCACTATCTTTTTCAGGATGCAAGTAGATTTTTCAATGTTTATTCTGAGGATCAGGGACTGGAATAATCATGCAGATTATTTTGAAAAATTACCTTTATGAGTCAGTGAAATATCAAAACATGGCTAGTTATTAATGACTTGTTATCTCTAAGGTGGGATAGTACTACTGTCAAGAACTTAATGAAAATTCTTGAGGTTATGGAGAGCCCAAATGGTTGGAACACGAAATTGGTGGTTTTTCACCAGGGAGTAGGGACTATGTTAATTACCTGAAATTGTCTGATATGAGAAGTTGTTATAAGTAAGTGTTGTTAAGCAAAACTGTATGATGGAGTATGTTGTTGGACGAACACCAAAAAGAACATTTGCTGCTGAGTGCACAGAGACATAGAGGGGTTGGACTCTTGGATGGAAGATCCATTCAGACTGCATTTGGAACTTTAGGGGGGTTGAATTTGAAAGACCATTGGCTGGCTCCTGAGGAGAAAAGGAGCAAGGTCACAGAGGGGGTCTAGGAGCTAGACTGAGATCAGGAAGGGAAGCAGTGCCAAACTCTTCTAAGATTAGGCTCTTTCTTTGGGAGTAAGAAGTAGAAGGGTTACTGATTGCTGTTATGTTTATGTTATGTTTATTCTTTTAAATCAAAGTTTAGTGTTTTTTCAAACCCAGAAGTCAGAAGCATAGTCAATCAGTGGGTTCTGAAAGCATCTGCAGGGCCCTCAAAATACAGTTAACAGGCAGTGTTCTGTGAGGAAGATGATAGAGATTAAAGGGCTGCAACCATGACCCAGAGACACTGGTGTTGAACAAGGTGTGTTCCCTGGAAGGGGCAGGTTGTGACAAATCACCCACACAAAAATCGGAGGTGTTTCCAATGAGCAAGGCTACTCATGATGTGGAAATGTCTCTCTTTCAAGTAGAGAGCTACAAACCAGTCCTGGTGAAATATGGATACCAATGTCACCATATAGAATTTATGCTTGACATAAACTTTTGAGAACTTCGGATCCAGTTTGCAACATAAACCTCCTTTTCAGTAATTGAATAGAGACCCTTATTTTTGTACAACTAAGAGATCTTCTCTAATGTTCCTATTTGGAGGAGAGAAATTATTTTGTTCCTCAGTACTTTCTTGTGAAACTTGTTTCAAGGCTCTTGACAGAACTGTCAAAGCTAATGTTTTCTCCTAGACATGGTAAGAGGCAAACCAGCAAAGGCAGATTCAGACATCTACTTTTCTGTTTAGTAAAAGCTAGCTGTATCTGAGAAGACCACTAATCTCTACACTGTCTAGATGACCCCTATCTCTGGAAATAGAAGATGGTAGAATGTTTCTTGGAGTATGGAGCATAGAAACCTGGAGATCTCAAAAGCAGCTCTGGAATCTTTCAGCTTCCAAAGTCTCTTATCTATCTTCTGACAGAGGAGTCAAGACTTCCAAAGGGGAGATTGTCTATTACTATTAGCACCCCAAAGAGAAAACCAGAAGATCTCAGTCATGATATAGGTATGCAGCAATTCTCTAAAAAGGACCATATTTTTGGAGTTTAACGTACTCACCCTCCATACACCCACATCAAATATAATTTGAAAGTTTATTTTATGTAAGTTTTGATGGGGTATGATGTGGAGCTGTCAAGTGGAGTTGTAAGCCTACAGGCAAAGTGAAACAATGTTCTCCAAAATGAGAAAGTGTCATTTTTTGCATAGTTCCAGAAACATAGCAACATGACTATGGCTAAACTTTGTAATGTTTAAGCTAATTTCAACACCTTAATATGGTGCTTATTAGTCAAAGCTACCAAATAACAATGTATTGAAAGATTTTTACTAGTTTTGTATGGGCAAGTATTTTTTTCCAGAAATTATGAAGCTGTTTAGCATGTGGCAAAAATGGTGAACATCAACATTTAACCAGTAACTCATTTTTTTTCCAGTTCAGTTCCAGTTCAGGTTCAGTAGATAGAACAACATTATGGTTCAGGTTTGGTTACAGCTCACCTCAAAATACTGTCTCGAACCAGTTCCACTTCAACTCTCTAGTCTGCCTGATAGAAGGTTTTAATTTGTAATTGCCTATGTATGCACTACTAGTCTACAGAATATTCTAGAAACTAGCTTTTTAATTCAGTGACAGTTATGCACAGGTCAGTGTTAGTGGCAATACATAGCTTCATATTATGAATATGCAAAAGCTATGAGGGAAAGAAGCGAGCTAAAAAGTACATCTCTACCTCGATATAACGCTGTCCTCGGGAGCCAAAAAAATCTTACCGCGTTATAGGTGAAACCGCGTTATATCAAACTTGCTTTGATCTGCTGGAGTGCGCAGCCCCGCCCCCCTGCTTTACCGCATTATATCCGAATTCGTGTTATATAGGGTCACGTTATATTGGGATAGAAGTGTAATAGTAGAAACAGAATCCACAGATAAGTCCTTGCCTCTGCACTGAAGAGAGATGAACAGCATGTTACAGCTCTTACCACCCATATCATCCACAATATGACAAACCCATTTGACCCTGAGTCACATCACCAGGTTCTTAGATAATCTACTGGACTGCATGTAACATCAGATGTACAAGAGTCTCTACTGAAAATAGCAGATGTTAGCGAAGAACAAATGGAGAGATTTGTGAGAGATGCACTTGATTCTGATGGGACACGTAGCTTCTTCAGCCCAGTCAAGAAATCTGGCAACAAAACATTTGCTGATATGGCCAAGAAGGCCAAGTATAGGTCTGGCAATGGAGGGATAATCACAGAAGCTTTCACTCTAGACATTGTTTTCTGCAGAGCCCTCTCCTTAGCAAGATGCAGAGATGACATCTCAACTGCAACTGTTCTTAGTCACCCAGTAGAACCTCTGCCTTTGTCCCTCTCCCATGCTGATGGAACAATGAGAAGAATAGACAAAGCTGAATTAGGGCATCAGCTAGGTTGATCAGATGTCCCGATTTTATAGGGACAGTCCCGATTTTTGGGTCTTTTTCTTATATAGGTTCCTATTACCCTCCACCCCCGTCCCGATTTTTCACACTTGCTGTCTGGTCATCCTAGCATCAGCTGGAAGCTCAAGCTGAAAGAATCCACAAACTAAGTGCATGCCACAAAGAAACCAGAGTTTACATCAGAAATGCCATGTCTGTCATACAAAAGATGCCTGGAGACAAATTCCACACATTCGATGAACTGGCTGATGAGTACTTGAGACAGGTCCTAGATGGATTTGACAAAGCTAATTCTGTAATTGAAGTCTTTGATAGATATGACTACAGTAACTGTGAAAACTTCAGAAAGACAGCATTGGACTAGATTGAAGGTTGGATGCAAGAAATACCAAGTGAATACCCTGTGCCTCCATAGAAAAGTTTCTCAAGTGGCATCCAAGAAGCAGCCACTTGTAAAATTCCTCTGTTCCTATATGGTTCAAAATGCACATGCAAGCACAAGAGCATACCCAACACAGACCATCTTCTTGCTAGAGTAGCAAAGTCCATCACCAATAGAAATGTTGAAGAAGTCCAAGATTTGTACAGTACTCATGAGGAAGTGGACACAAGCATGCTTCCGTATGCTGAATTTGCCAATATGGCTTTTGGGTCTCTTGGTGTCAAAGGAACCATAGTAATGAGGTCACCTGATACAGATGTTTTAGTTTTTGCTGTTTACTGCTTTCCAAAATGGAACAAACAGATACCAGCATGTTTCAATCCATGTTAACAGTGCCTAAGTGACAAGTGTTGCTTCAGACCTGTGTGTGCAATCAGTGATGCACTCATTCTTGACTTCTGCAACACATCTGAGGTCACTAAGAAATCCAATTTTATGTCTTGAAATAACAGAGTCATTAAACTAACAGAAAAACAACAGCAAATATTTCAAAGTGGCCATTTTAACCTTGATGGTGTCGTTATTTATCCCCATATCTATGGTAACTGCATCATTTGACAGCGCTACATCATACCTCATCTTAAAAGCTTTCGAATTATGTAGAATATGCATGGTTGTGGAGAGGGTATGTTAAGTTGACCAAATTGATGGTGTCTGCTGTGGTGGGGTTCACCTGCAACATGGTTACAGTTCTACTTCCTGGGCTCTGAAGAGGTTGATAATGACTCACAGTACCAAGAGGCAGAGTCCTTAGCAGACTTCAGGTCTCTGGCTTGAATTCAGCACATAAGCAACCTCATCATGCAAGACTGTGGATCCACACAGGCAATGCTCAAAGAACCACCTGTTTAGGATTATCTGACTTTTTTGTTAAATTGCACGAATGACACATTTTAGCAAACTGTAAATCAAAAGTAAAATCACCATCTTACATGAAAGCACCAACTTAAACTTACAAAAGCAAGAAAATTCAGACTGTAGGCTAAAAACACCAGGCCAAAGTTATATATGTCCAATCCCATGGGTTTGACACCATCCATGTCAAATAGACTGGTAATAGCAAAGTCCATCATGAATTTCTTGGGAATCTTACTCTTCTCCTTTTTCAGGTTACAGAAATTTCTGCTTGGTCACATGTCTTTAGGGATGGGTGGAAAAAGCAGGAAAGGGTGGTTGCTGTTGTGAATGTCATTATGAATTCATCATACAGCTCTTTGGAATGTCTCTACAGTGTAAACAAAAATACTCTCCACACAGTTTACATACCACAACGTACAATATGCATAAGGTTTCTTTTAACAAAAGATATTTTTGAGGAACAGCAGCACATAGATCTCCAATATCAGTAAACTATTTGCATTTCTTTTATTAAAAAATTCTATAGTGAGTTTTAAAAAGTTATATACATGTGCACCAGGTAAGGCTTTGTGGGGCAAACTCAGACCTGGCATAAGCAGATGCACCAGCTATGGAAACTGCTGGTCTGAATAAAGTGGTGATGCAAGTTGCACACTGAGAGTCCAGATCTCCATCAGCATTGGTGCTGGAGTGCAAAGGCTTCTTTAACCCATATTTGTGCTTCCCGGATCCTCAGGGCTGTTGGGGCCCGATATGATGCTCACATCACTTACAGCTCCAGCAGGACTGATCTAACTTTTATTGCCTCATAAAAGCCCATTAGGAATGAGCTCCAGCAATACCTTTACTGTCTCCCCAACATGCCCCCATGCTGATGGTGAGGCAGCAGAACCAGCAGATGTGGAACAGAGCTGGTATAGTCAGCTCTGCACTAGCCAGAAATTCCCCTATGCCACGGAAGAAAACCTCATCTGGCCTGATAGGGCAGCTTTCCAGTCCTTTTGCACCACTGGAGAAGCACAAAAGGTCCAGAGCAAAAACCAAGATATGGTCGTGGGTGTTAGTGTATATACAATATATAAAGTAGAGTAACTTGCACTGATTTGGCATGCAGTGTGTGGAAGCATGCTGAAGAAGCAGAAGGGGACTGTATAAAAGGAAGATATAAAGATAAACTACAAGCGCTAAACCGTTTATTTTACCCTCTCCAGTGCAATGTTTTTCTTGCTATAACACCACTTTGTGCTCCCTCTACATGAAAGTTAGATTCATTTTGCATCCCTGTAACATCCCAAACCAATGCAAATTATACTTTTTTTAAAATTCAGCTACACCTTTTTGCCAAACTGACACCACTATTTATGTCACTGCTGAATTTGGAGTAATATGCCAGAGTTTCAATCAACATATTTGCTTGTGGCTGAAATACAAATGCTCTAAAAATGAGAATTTATAAAGGAGACACTTCCACTCTTAACACTAGTAGCAACAGCAGACACAACACTTGAACACAGGACTGATATGTGAACTTAATATTCTCATTCTTACATTAAACTGAAAATCAAAATATACTGGTAAGGGCAGAATTCTTTAAAGAAAGAAACTAGTTAGGACAAAGTTTTAAATTCATATTTGTACCTCCAGAAATAAATATACTGCAATTAATTCTGTAATAATAACAACACTGTTTTATGTAAGTATTGCATAACTCAAAATATGTAACATACATGTCAGTATGACCACAAAAACATGGACATTTTTGTTTTGTATCTGTTCACCATGTCTAATGCACTTGTTTCTTTATACAGTATTTTTATTCTAAGCATTTTTTGCAAAGGAAATATTTTTATAAAAGTGAAACAAACATTCTTCGGGAACAAGTGCTGCACTCTGCTGTGCAGGTGAAGGGGAATCAGGGAATTGTTCCCGTTGCAAAACAATAAGGCAGGATAAATGTAGCACTACAAGGACAGGTAGGTCGGGAAACCAGTTACCACCTTGCCGAATGCATTGGGACCCCAGCAGGTGTGGACTGCCAGCTACAGGGCACTGAAACCCCTAGATCCTTGTGTGTCCAATACCATCAGCACCAGTTGACAGCAGGACTAGGGCCTAGATGTCCTCTAATTGTGAAAATAATGGTGACCCTATCTTGATTAGAAACAGGGAAGCTTTTCAATTTTCTGTTGACTCAAATGATACATTGAGCCAGGAATTAATCACAGTACAGGGTTTCCCATCAATGAAATCAAGGACATAGTGAAGTAAGAAAAAATTAAGATAAAATACATATTTACACTAAAAAAAAAACTATGTCATTTGAATGTACTCAAAATGTTCAAAGAGGAAAATCTGTCACTGAAAACTCACTTTTTCTACAATATATATTAGTCCAGACTTTATTTCAAAACATTCTAAGATTTTATTGAAATTAGTATTTTTATGTTGTTATTCTTATTTTATTATTGTGAAAACATGATCTGTAACATTATCCTTTAATTTTCAAAATGGGAGCACAAAAGGATTTCAGTAAAATTCTCCAGCCAGACAGGTTGCCTGATTGTATATACTTAAAGGAGGGTAGCCCAGGGGAAAATCACCTGAGTTAGCAAGCTTGAGCCAAAAATTTTAAATATGGGACTTTGTCCTAAATTTCAGACATGCTAAACTACCCCAGGTCCCTCTGAAGTCAGCTGGAGCTTCAGGTACTCAGCACCTTTGAAAAATCATGCCACTTCTATTTAGGTGCTGAATTATAAAATGTGGAGCCCAACCTTAGGCAACAAAGTTTGAAATTTTTGGCCTGTATCTTGATTAAACACAGACATTTTCTCTGAAGTTCTAGTTGATTGCTTACTCCACATGACAGGTTCAATAGTAAATAAATTATGTCTTACTAAATTATGTCTTAGAATCATAGAATATCAGGGTTGGAAGGGACCTCAGGAGGTCATCTAGTCCAACCCCCTGCTCAAAGCAGGATCAATCCCCAACTAAATCATCCCAGCCAGGGCTTCGTCAAGCCTGACCTTAAAAACCTCTAAGGAAGGAGATTCCACCACCTCCCTAGGTAACCCATTCCAATGCTTCACCACCCTCCTAGTGAAAAAGTTTTTCCTAATATTCAACCTAAACCTCCCCCACTGCAACTTGAGACCATTGCTCCTTGTTCTGTCATCTGGTACCACTGAGAACAGTTTAGATCCATCCTCTTTGGAACCCCCTTTCAGGTAGTTAAAAGCAGCTATCAAATCCCCCCTCATTCTTCTCTTCTGCAGACTAAACAATCCCAGTTCCCTCAGCCTCGCCTCATAAGTCATGTGTTCCAGCCCCCTAATCATTTTTGTTGCCCTCCGTTGGACTCCTTCCAATTTTTCCACAGCCATCTTGTAGTGTGGGGCCCAAAACTGGACACCATATTCCAGATGAGGCCTCACCAATGTCGAATAGAGGGGAACGATCACGTCCCTCGAACGATCACGTCTTCCCTAGCAGAGGTACACAGGAGGCAGCAGAGGGCTCAGGCAGCCCCTTCTGCCCTAGCACACCCATGCTGGAGGCAGCCATAATGTAGTGAGCTAATGCAATGCCTGCTGCCCCAGAAAGGATACATCTGGATAGGCTGCCCCACCAGCACCTGCTTTGCTGAGGGAAGTGCTGATTCAACCTTTTAAAAAACACACAGCAAGAGATGTTGCTCAGCACCGCCTCCCACCAATATCCAAGCATAGTATGCTTGACAAAGGCATAATGGGCCAGATCCTCAACTTACACAAATTGTTGCTCAATTTAAATAAATGGAGCTATGACAATTGACACCAGCCGAGGATCTGGCCCAATGCCACTAAGCACCACCACTTAAGATAGTGACCCTCTCCTGAACCTCGCTGTGCAGCTCTGCATTTTAATGGAATCATTAAGACCTAAGTTTTGTGAAAAACTTAACAGCTACAGATAATATAGAACAGTTGATGTGCTCCATGAATTCCAGTCTTACAGAACTTCACATGGTGGTTGGTTGGTGGTGTTAGAGAATGTTTTGGAAGTGCCCTCAACATAGAAAACATCATATAACTGTTTGTTATTATTGTGCAGTGATCACAATGTAGAGAAAAGCATTTGACTGGATTGAGTGGAGCAATATAGATGTGTTCTGAGATGGGTAAGGCTTGAACAGAATTTCTGAAATTGGTCATATGTACTAGCCCTAAATCACTGAATGCCATTCTCAAAATTTTCACAGGCAGAGACTCTAAACAGGAGTTCCACCTGTTACCCCTGTTATGTAACATGGCCATAAAGATGCCTACTCAAATTATAACAAAACAACTAGAGTAGATTGAGTAAAAGTAGAAAATTATATAATGCATATTATTCCTGTACTGCTGTCATCCTCTTATTCCTGGAATAAATGAAACTTTACAAAAATTATATGAGCTCAAAGATTTATTCCCATCATGTATGGATATGAAAATTATCATCAAGGTTCAGTTTATAAAGTTAATCAGTGGTGTGGAATCCTCTAGTGAACAGATTGGTGCAATGGGCAAGTACATCCCTAGAAACTTGAGTTCCCATATCAGATTGCAAGTGAAAATAAGTTTGGCTGTTTCATCTGAGTCTCTATTTGGGTATTTTGGAAAGCCAATAAATACATAATCACTCTTATAAGAGGTCTGAGGATGAAGTAACACAGGACACTGCCAATCAGGACTGAGGTGCACTAACACAGTTCTGTGAAAAAGCTTTCTTCTTGGTTTCTTGACTCAGGCTAGTGCTAAGACTCTCCCCTCACTTTCATGAACACCAATTCACTTTCATATTTTTAAGGAAAATAATTATGTGCATACAGTTTGGTAATGTGGTTTAATTGTAACCCCATAGCATGCCTATTGTGCTACCTCTTTTAACTAAACATTAACAGAATACTTTTTACTAAAATCTTTTTCTGTGCATTTTGAGCCCACTGACTTCAATGGTAGTTTATTAATGTTAATGGAAAGTGTTATAGATTTACTTACATTTATCATATAATTACAGTACAGATGTTTGACAGATGAATCAGATTTTAATTAGCTTTCTTGGTGACTGCATTATTGGTAATATTGTACTTTTATTACATTTTCGTATGATCTATGAAATATCAAAACAATTAAATGGCATAAATGTTTTACTGTTTCTATATAGACTTGACTTTTCTGCTTAGGTACCTTCTGTTATTTTAAATTCTAATTTTTAACTATTTCTAAATTGTTGCTTACTCAAGAATTCAAACTACACTTGAAACTATGTAAGACTTTATAAAGTAGAATAAAACATCAGTATAATAGATTATTTCTGCAAAATGTTCTGGAGCCTTTTGAAGTTGATGAGGGTTTTGATATTGACTTCAATGAAAGCAGGTGTGACAAAGTGGAATTTTTTGGTACTATTTTTACAAAATAGTACTATTTGTACTATTGTCTATGCCTCAGTTTCACCTGTGTGCTGCACTGTTACGTGGTGGAGGTGAAAAGGGACTGTTTGCTCTCACGGCAGGCTAAGAGACAAGGGTGTGGACATTGCCTATCTGTCTGTGGCTAGATCCCCATATCAATGGAGCATTTTAGAAGACAAAGGCAAATCCAATTGCCCAGACACTGAGACCTAGCAACCAAGGACTCAAGGGATTTGGATCTCCCCACCTCTCAGAAGATAGGATGAGGAACATTCCCCAGCAGGAGAACAAATGACTTGGAAGGTGTGAGGTGGGGAGATAAGAGTTGACTTCTGGAAGGACTCAGGGCTCACATCTGCAGTATGACCAAGGAAGTCAGATGGAGAGACAGTCAGAGCTTAAACCAAGGGTTCACTGCACCTTGGCTGGGCTCTGGGCTAACCAGAATGAACTATGCTCTTTAATCTTCAGTTCTCTATACTACTGTAAAGACTTCCTATCCTGCGTTTCAGTTCACAAATAAATCTTACTGTTTTGACAACGCTGTGTGAGTGTTGCTGCAAATGCTTGGAGAGGTGTATTAATCCCTGAAGAGTGTTCAAGTCTCCACCAGGAGTCTGTCTCAGTTGGACTCGCTGAGCGAAGCTCACGGTGTGAATCATGAGTGCTGAAGGCCCAGAGGTGCAGTCTAAGGAGGCAGTGAAGCCGCATGGCTTACCCTGCAGGAAGAATGAGACCCATAGGGGAGTCTGGCACATGTGAGGGGTTCCTCCTAGAGACTGTTTGAAAGGTGGGGGCACAGCACCAATCCTGTGGATCCATGATAGCAGGATGAGACCCATAATCAAACAAACAGATGTCCAACCATTATAAACACATCATCTTAATCTACAGCTGCTCTTCACCCATACATTTTGGTAATGTTTAGATATATAGCAACAACTCTGATGAACATTGCCATTCACTTTGTATTTTCATATACAGGGATAATAACACTCACTCATTTCTTTGACTCATTATTCTACCTGTGAGTTTGCAATCATTCGTAGCTCTTAGAAATTAAAACAAATTAGGTATAATACGATGTTCACCACTGCAACATAGAATCAGAAGAAAGAAACTGCCCTTGACCATGCTCTTTGGAGCACATATGCACTAATAGGTCTGCTATTCCCACTGATTTCTGAGACAACTCCCACTGACTTCAATCATAGCAGGCCAGAGTCCTAAGTAATACATGCTCGTGTTACAGACCACATTAAGGATCTGCTCTTGCATTGCAATCAGTGGGACCACTCACCTAATTAAAGGATTACATGATCAGCTCCAAAGCTAATATTTAGCTACAGCAGGACAAGTGAAAGAATGATTCACCTTCCTTTATCTAATATTTCTCATCTTATTTTTCTCTGATTTTTAAACTATTTTATTCTCCCCCACACACCCCCAAAAAAATACTGCCTGAGGAAAGTATTTTAGAATTTAATCACTGGGCTAAATCCTGCAGTCAAACACGCAAGACTCTCCATTGACTTCATTTGTTGTTATTAGTTTAAAAGTGCCAGCACCATGGTATGTGGTCTTCAGTATTTCAATAAGAGTAGAACCACTTGATTCCCTGCGGCCTGCTATTTTAAAAGAGAATGGAGAAGAATCTGTCCAGTCACTTGGGGACTCAAGATCTCCTAAGTGAACCAGATGGAAACACCTGAACAAAGAGGGCCCAGGGCAGGAAGAGCAGACACCCATCATCACCCTCTGGGAAGGACTAGAAAGAAATGAGCAGGATCGCTCTAAAGTATTCTATCCACACCTACTATGGCAGGCAGTTTGTGTAAGAAGTATCTCATGACTGATAGTGTCAAAGGCTGTTGAAGATGGAGGAATGTCAGCAAAGATGACTGACCTTTTTCCAGTATCCTTGGAAGATCAACCATAGCAATAAGAGCCATTTCCTTGCTGTCACCCAAAACTGAATGTGTCAGATCTGAGATGTTTTTGGAGTTGGTTTGCTATCACTTTTTCAATCATCTTTCCTAGAAAGAGATTAGTTATTCAGGACACTGGGGTCCAGACTGATTTCTTTAGCAGAGCCCTGATAATACTTTTTTCACAGTAGCTGACATTCCTCTCAGCAAGAATGGGCACAGATACAGTTAACATGAAGTCAAGCATACTGTTTGCAAAGTTGCAAGTTCCTCCACTTGGGACACAGGTTTACAGTATGGCTGCCCTCTTCCACCTTCACCTTATTATTCTGGATCTCATGAGGGAGATTTCAATCCCTAACTCTCGACAATTTAGTGCAGTTTACGCAAATACAAAGGCAGAAGAAAAAAGATCTGTCTTTCTCCCCATGCTGACTGCTGCACAGCATTATAAGAACTCTTTATGTCAGAGACAGATTAATCACTGGACCACTCACAGCAACTCCCTAGTGTTCTTCTCACTTTTTCATTTGTTACAGGTAATCAAATCAAGGTGACCTACTGAAGATGGTTCAGAAGGAAGGAGCATGCTGGTGGTTGTGTAGAGCTGAACTGTTGCAGAGATATACCAGACAACCTGTACTTTGGAATGGATGAGAAAAGACTTATCTTCTAGGTAAATTAATAGGAAAATTAATAGGATCAATAAATCTCCATAAAAGCAGTGATCAAACCATGACAGCAATTGTTTCCCTAGTTCTGTTTCCTTGGCAGTGACAAGATCTAGAACACCTTGAACACCTGGGACTAAAGATTATTTGTTCTAGACCTGAGTTGGCATGAGGACCAAGAGGCAACTGCTACTGCCTACACCAATGGATGAATTGTGTTGATTTGTGGTGGTTCAGAAAGCTGGTGCAATTCTCTGGAGGTGTCATTTGTTCTCCAGAATTTAGCTTTCATTTTTTTACAATGAAAAAAAGCATTCACTAGTTCTTAGAATTGTGAAGAAAACTTTCAAAATGTGAATCAAGTATAAACTGATGTCTACCTGAGTCTGCAGACAGCCTGAAACAATAACTCTGATAGAGGTATGAACTGGTCAATTTATCTCAGAGGTGTGCTAACTTTGAAGCCTAATTATAATTTAAATTTTCAACATTGTTAATCAAGGCTGAGCAAATTATGGGAGAGGGGCAACAATATGAACCTCTCTACAGTCTAGAGAGAATGGTGTTTTGTTTCTCAGTTGTCTTAAGTGGGTGAAGTCTGGACTATATATGGAACTTAGAAAGGTACCTTTCATCCCCCCCCCCCATCAATTCAACCCCTATCCTGCATGCAAAATGAAATCTCCCATGACTAACTGTCTAGGGGACTTCAGTACATGGCTTGACAATACTGCAGTAAACTTCAGAACACTGTGAAAATTTTATATATATGTGAAGACTGCAGCTCATTATGCTTATCATTATGGTTTAACAGATAAATATACAGGAAGAATTTTTCAAAAATGTGTACTTTTGACAGATTAAACAAAATGGAATCAGTACCACCCAGATTGCTGACAAAATTTAAAAGAAAACAAATATATAAAAACGTCCACCACAGAAACACAATTAATGGTAGCCTGTTCTTGGAACTTAAGTTTAATCATAATTGAGCTGGGGCAATGATGCTTCTTGAACATCCTCAGTTACAGAACTACTACCCAGAGATTTACTTTATTCTCTCACTGGCTGCATTTAGGGAAGGCTGCAAACCGCAGCTAGAGTTCTCTTGTCTTGTTTTTGCATCTTCTACCCCCTTTTTTCTTCATTCCTCTAAGTAATTTGGAAATTAATCCATTTGAAAGTGGAGGGGTTTTTTTTAGATGGCATCACAAAGAGGAAAACTAAGTCCTTAACCATCTGACTTTGTTTTTTACCACACAGTGCTTAGATGTATTGTTATAGGTGACCCATAAATGCCTTGAATTAATACACAGAAGCACAGTAGGTTTTTGTAATTACATTTTTATGGATAAGCTTGTCTGGCATTGGCTTATCCATATCTCCTTCCTTTAAATCAATCAAAATTTAACAGATCAGTAGTATTACAAGATTATTTTCCCCCATTGGTGTATATATATATATTTTTTGCTGGTCCCAATTCTGCAACCATTTGCACACATGGTTAACAGAGGAAATCATTGGGACAGCCCACATGCCTAAAGTTAAGCACACCTGTAAGAAACTGAAAGATCAAGAGGCCTGTGTGAGTTACAAATCCACATCAAAAAGAAAAGACCCCCATAGTGAATAAGTATCAAATTACTACACCAAAATTCATCAGCTATAATAACTAAATCTCCATTGCTTTTATAGTACCGTTAAATACTTTGTGATACCATCGGAATGGAGTTTTATAACGTCATGGTAATTAGATATAGCAGGATCAAGGCGTCCTGCTTTGAAAATAAACGTCTACTCATTTTACATAAATGCCTTGGATTTGTATTGGCATTCGTTTAGAAATTGGAAACCATTACACTGTGACAACATTCTATTCTGCTGACCTTATCTCTTCTGCAGAATATTATACCTTATTATTTCTCATATAGTGTAGCACATAAATATGCGGATTTTTAACATGGATCCAAAAGAGCAGTTACTGACTGTGACAGCAAAGGCTACTTTCAGACTAGTTTGAGGCTCATTGACACAATAGACCAGAATGTCTCCAAAGGAACCAATAAGATATGTTTTGTCAGTAATGTTCCCCAAACTGGACATTATGGTTCATTTTGTTAATATTGCTGCTGTCCAGAGCACAGTGGACTAAATCTTGATTTCATGTATGTGGGCATGCATTGCCAGCAATCAACCACTTCACATACAAGTACAAAAGTGGAAAGGAATTTTGCAAGATGCATGAAAATATGTCTTAGTCCACATGCTTAAAATCCTCAAAGAAAAACATTATTGCACATGTGCAGTAAGTAGCATTCTAAATAATATGCTAATAGCAATACTACCAACCTTAATTCCAGAATATAAAATAATGGCTTGTTATACTTTATTTTTAAAATCTAAGCTTTTTTGAATTATGAAAGCACGAATCATGATTTCAACCTGTACACATTGCTGATTCTTTCTTTTTCACATTCATAGCCCTTAAACAGCTGAACTGATTTTCTTGACAATGTCTAAACAAAAAGGGCAACATAGTATGGCTGTAAAGCTGAGACCTTCTTTGACAAGTTTTAGTCCGGAGCAAATTACATCCAAGTTATAAAGTCACTGAAAATAGAGGTTTACAATGTAAATGCGGACACAACCCTCATGAAAGCAGCAAATGCAGGCTCTCCATGCTATATTATAGCTCTCCGGGGTGTATCACTTGAAAGTACATGCCCACTCTCCCCCACCCCAAAAGATTAATCATTGCTTAAAAATACATGGAGAGAGCACAGTGTAGATAAAGCTTTTCAGTGTCTCTTCCTCCCAGTACCACTCAGAGGTGATGAAAACTCACCAGACGACAGGACCATCTCCATCAGGCAGCTGAAACTACATCGCACGCGATTAACATTTCGCTTTACCTTTTTCATTTTTTTTAAAACAAGGAACGATCGACATTCCTGAAGACGGAGCATTTGGGTGGGGGGAAAGAACCTATCCTTGGGATCGCCTGCACTTTGCAACCCCACAAAGCTGGAGCAAGGCGGGCAAATAAATAGATAGCCAGCACAGGTTAACATCCAATAATCCCCATCATCAACCCAAACTACAGCAAATGGGGCGGGGGGGGGAGAGCCCCTCCAGGCTCGGGCTCAGCTTCCTGACCCATTTGCAGAAATCGCCCTTCCCCACCAAACCCGGGGGGCTGCGGAGGGGGTGCTGGAGGGAGGGGAACAGCGGTCCATGCAATGGCAATTCAGGCGCGCTGGCTACTCACCGGCCCCCGGTCTCACCTAGGAGCGGCGGCAGCAGGTTGGGGTGGGCGGGAGGCCGCTGCTCTCAGGGATATTTCTATGCTGCAGCTTTTATCCCTCGCCTTTGTGCATCTTGCCTTGCCCCGCTGAGTGAGGCAGGGAGAGCGCGGCGGAGCCGAGCACAGCTGAGCGCTCACCCGCTCCCCTCCCCAAGCCAGCCGGCACCGCCGCGCGCGCCCCCGCGCCGCCCCCTCCTCCCCACCGTCCCGCTCCGCGCGCGCCCGCGGCGCGCTCCGGGCAGGGGCAGCCGTTCGCTCCGCGCCCGCTTGCTCTCGCGCTGGGCTGCGGGGGTCGGGGGGGCGGCAGGGCGCGCGCTCCCCTGCACCCCGGGGCTGGCTGGGTCCCGGCGCCGCGCTGGCTGCTGCGCGCCCCCGGTCCCCGCCGGCCCCCGCTCGCATCCCGTTACTATGGTTATTCTCCGTGTCTCCCCCGCGCGGGGAGGGGGCGGCGGCCGCTCTGCAGGCGCCCACATGCCGCCCCGGGGAGCCGGCCGCCGCCGCTGCCTGCACCTGGGGCACCAGGGGGCTGCCGCGCTGATGCCGGGGCGGCTGCGGGCAGCCGGGGCACAGGGCTGGGGGGGGGGCACAGAGGAGACAAGTGGGGTTGGAGGTAGAACCTGCCTCCCCCCCCCCAATGGCGGGCCAGAGACAGGTCACCCCGTTCCTCTAGCGGGGAACAGCAGGACCCCGAAAGTGCAGGGCCAGGGGAAAGTCACTGGCTGCAGCGGCTGCAACTTACAGAGAGGAGGAGAAAACCATTTTGCTTCCTACCAGCTGCCAAACAGCTTCCCTGACTCTCCTCTCAGCTCAGCCACTTTGTTTTACATCACTGTTTAAATACGTCTTAGCAAATCTAAAATTCATGAGTTAATGTGAACAAATAACCACCCCAGCGCATTGTTTCCTTCAGTAAAGGCATCCCCCCAAGCACCAACAGCATCCACTAATAAAGGAAATATAAAACAAAGGATAATTTCCTTAATATTTAACTTTTAAAAATGTCTCAGGGCAGAATTGCACTCGCAGATCCCCATGGTGGCTCTCCAATGTTATTTTGCTCCCCCAAGGGAAGTTTTATGTATGTAAGACGAGCACATTATAGATCAAGGTCTGCCCAGTGGGTCTAAGAGCAGAATTTTGCCAAGTCAAAATATCTTACTATAATGAGCTAAGCGCAATGATGTGATGTATGTGGTTTCTAGTGAAAATTACGTTACTTTGGTACCATTCCAATGAATGCAAGGTTTACTCGAGGAACTAGTGGTTTAAAGAATTTAGGCCCTTATTCTGCAATTGGACCCACATAGCCTCAACAGGTCCACCCATGTGGATTGTAGGATCAGGGCCTAACTTTTTAGATATTGGGTTTACTAAAACAAAACAAACAAAAAAGTGAATTTAGTGAGTTTGCCCTATATTCTCAATTTCTAAACATCCAAAGTTACCACACTAAAATTTAGTATGATTTGCAGCCTCTGCAAAAGAAAGACTAAGGCCTTGTCTACATTACAAAATTAAGTCTACCAGGCTAGGTTAGATCAGCGTACAGTCACCACAGTAATTCAACTGGCTGTTGGTGTCCACACTATCCTCCTGCCGCTGATGAGTGAGGCATGTCCTCACCAGGAGCACTTGCACCAACCTAAGTGGAGCAGGGGGGCTCAAGCTGCGAGCCCCATGTGGGGCTGGCAGTCAAGAGGCAAAGTAAGTAATGCAGTGTCTACATGGACACTGCGTCACCCTAACTACATCGGCCTAAGCACTACGCCTATTGCAGAGGCACAGTTATTAGGTCGGTGTAGTGGGCAACTTACATTGGCGGGAGCAATGTTGTAATAAAAATATAGATTCTTACAGAGTTAGCTTACGTCAACCTAACTCTATAGTGTAGACCAGACCCAAAGGAGGGAGGGATGTAGCAGATCAGGGCTGAGGTGCAGTGACAGAGCTGTTGAAGCCACCTTTCAACAGCTGCTACACACACTAAGCCAGTACTCTTGAGTTTATTATTTGCAGAGTCACTAAATTCACTTACAAATGAAAACAAAAGTGAAATTCGCTGGCATTCTCATTTTGTATGTGTATGTGCACAGAATTGCAGACATTAGTTATTTTGTGTACAGGATTACCATTTGGTTGAGGCCCTTTTGAAATGTTATTCCTCAAAGACTTAATTATGTCTTAAACCAATGCTGAAACATTTTGAAAAGCACCATAACTCAAACAGTAAATGTTTACTGTTCATAAAAGTCTTACTTCATTACTGTGTTAATAACAATAAAATGTGTTTACGGTGCAGACCATCCCCTTCTCCCCACCCTCCACAAAAAAAACCCCTAACTGATATGGCATAAATACAAAAGTTATGTGACACTTAATGATTAATTTGCTGACCCACACTTTGGAAAAAATTGTAAAGCATAATATTGACTTTCGATAGAGTAATACAGGTTTGACAAAAGTGAACAAAGTTACTTTTATTATAAATGCCCACTTGTGTAATTGCTGATTACTGTGTGTGGTTTAAAACACTGGAATGGATGTGCAGACAGGCAATATAGTCCACAATATATTTTTTTTAAATCAACTTCTGAATATAATGACTGAATTTATGTAAGTAGATCTACCAAATAAACACCTGACAATTTTAGGCCTAATTCAATACAAAATCCTGGAAGGGGTTTTGGGGAATCATTCTGTTTGACTGAATATCTTATGCTGCTTCCTAAGGCCCCAATCCTGTAATTGCATCCATATGGGCAGACTCTTGTACCTGTGCAGATTGTATTGCATGATTGGACCTCTTTTTGGAAACAAGTCTATACTGAGTAGATCTGATCATAAAATGGAATTTCTGTCCTATGGGAAATGCCAACATTTTGAAATTTGTTTTTGTCCCGAATTAGGGCAAAAAATCAAAATGTTGAAATTTTTGTGGAATAGAAATTTGTTTTTTTTTTATTTCAGAAACATGAAAACAAATGTATTGAAATGTATCATTTCAATAATTTTTAAAAATATAAAATATTAAATATAGTATATGGATTGTCTATGTTGTGAGTGTCATTCTTGCTCTGCTGGAAAGGTTTTTTTGAAGAGGAACGTTTTGATGCCATTGCTAAAGATAGTCAATCTCTCAATTTGCCTCATCTCCTCTAGAAGTTGTTTCCATAGGTGAATCCTTTTGATTGAGTATGCTGTGTCCTCAGCTCTCATGTGCTTTGTCTTGAGTTTTGTGATCTGCATTGTGTCGGTAGTTAATAGATTGAAATTCAGTGTCCAGTGTAGCTTGGGCTTGATCCATTAAGCGCTTTGAAGATTAGGACCAGGGCCTTAAACTGACTGGGAGCCAATAAGAACATAAGAACATAAGAATGGCAATACTGGGTCAGACCAAAGGTCGATCTAGCCCAGTATCCTGTCTTCTGACAGTGGCCAGTGACAGAGGGAATGAACAGGTAATCATCAAGTGATCCATTCCCTGTCCCTCATTGCCAGCTTCTGGCAAACAGAGGCTAGGGATGCCATCCCTGCCCATCCTGGCTAATAGCCATTGATGGACTTATCCTCCATGAATTTATCTAGTTCTTTTTTGAACCCTGTTATAGTCTTGGCCTTCACAGCATCCTCTGGCAAAGAGTTCCACAGATTAACTGTGCATTGTATGAAGAAATACTTTCTTTTATTTGTTTTAAACCTCATTTGGTGACCCGTAGTTCTTGTGTTATGAGAAGGAATAAATAACACTTCCTTATTTACTTTCTCCACACCAGTCATGATTTTATAGACCTCAATCATATCCCCCCTTACTCATCTCTTTTCCAAGCTGAAAAGTCTCAGTCTGATTAATCTCTCCTCATACGGAAGCCATTCCATACCCCTAATCATTTTTGTTGCCGTTTTCTGAACCTTTTCCAATTCCAATATATCTCTTTTGAGATGGGGCGACCACATGTACATGCAGTATTCAAGATGTGGGCATACCATGGATTTATATAGAGGCAATATGATATTTTCTGCCTTATTACCTATCTCTTTCTTAATGATTCCCAACATTCTGTTTGCTTTTTTGACTGCTGCTGCACATGGAGTGGATGTTTTCAGAGAACTATCCACAATGACTCCAAGATCTCTTTCTTGAGTAGTAACAGCTAATTTAGACCCCATCATTGTATAGAGGGACATGAGCATGGATCTCATATGATCGCTATGACCTAGACCATGGAAGAGGTGGACAACCATGTTCTATGCCAGCTACAGCATGGGTGGGCACCATCTTCATATTCAGATTCAAATATAGTGATTTACAATAATTCAGCCTGGAGGTAACAAATTGCCAGGTCCTAGAAAGATGTGAAGATTCTTAGCAAGCTGGAGGTGAAGGAAGGCATTTTTAGAAACTGGCACTACCTTGCCCTCCAGGCTTAGTGAGTGTCAAACAGGACTCCAAGGCTTTGCACCAACTTGACGAATGGGGGCTGTACTCATTCAATGTTGTTGCTAATTCTTCTGTATTGTAGCTAATTCTTCAACATCTTTCCCCTTTTCAACCATCATCACTTTGATACCTGGATTCAGCTTGAGCCAGTGACTCCCCATCCAAGATCTGATCTCTTGTAGGCATTCGGGTAACTTAGTAGTGATGGAGGTTGTGTCAATGGTGAATGAGAAATAACTGAGTGTTGTCTGTATATTACTGGCAGCTGAGCTGGAGTTGTCTCACTCTCTCCCTGGGATCTCATTTATATATTGAAGAGAAGAGGGGGGATCCGTGTGGGATACTGCAGGTGAGCAAGAAAGGAATGAATGAAACCATTGTAATGCGAGGCAAGCTACTCCTGGTATATCATGTTGGCAAGTCAGTAGTACCTTGTGTCAGAGAGGTCCATCAATGTGAGCACGGAGATCATGCCTGCTCCCATGGCCATAAGAAAGCAGTCTTTCAGTAATACGAGGGCTGTCTCTGTGCTATGCTCAATTACAACCCTGATTGTCATACATCCAAGATGTTGGCTGATGTCACGTTGTTGAAGCTTGGTGTTACTATTTTTTTCAATTATTTTGTCCAGGAATGGGCAGCTGGAGATGGGATGGTAGTTAAGTCACCAGGGTCCACTTTTGGCTTCTTGAAGATTGGGTGGGACTGTTGTATTTTTCAGTGAGTTTGGCAAGTGTGCTTCTCTAAAGAAGGCATTAACAATTTTCATTAGTAGTGAGGATAGTTGATCTTTGCTTCTACCAGTAAGGAGGGGCAGAGATCCATTTCACAGGTTGTGTCTAAATATGTTTCAGGGCTTCTTGAGCTTCGGCATGTGGGGTCCACCTATTGAGGAAGGGGAAGAGCATATTTGGCTACAGACTAGCTAACCTAGTGAGGAGGGGTTTAAACTAGGTTCAGTGGAGGCAGGTGACCAAAGCCCACAGATATGTCAAAAACATGGAGACCTGGGAGAAGGATCGGAATCTCGGGGGAGCATGGGCTGTTATAGCAGAAATATGGGAGAGATAAGACAGAACTGGGAAGGGGGGAGGGAATCAAATCAGTATCTTAGATGTCTATACTAATGCGAGAGGTATGGGGAATAAGCAGGAAGAACTCAAAATGCTAGTAAATAAACACAACTATGACATAGTTGGCATCACAGAGACTTGGTGAGATAACATGCGTGACTGGAATATTGATATAGAAGGATACAGCTTGCTCAGGAAGGAAAGGCAGGGAAAAAAGGGAGGAGGTGTTGCCTTATATATTAAAAATGTATACACTTGGACTGAAGTTGAGATAGAAATAAGAGACAGACTTGTTGAAAGTCTCTGGGTAAGGATAAAAGGGGTAAAAAAACAAGGGTGAGTCATGGTAGGGGTCTACTACTGACCACCAAACCAGGAAGAAGAGGTGGATGAGGCTTTTTTAACAAAATCATTCAAAGCACAGGACTTGGTGGTGATGGGGGACTTCAACTACCCAGAAAATAACATAGCAGGGCACAGATTATCCAGCAAGTTCTTGGAATGTATTGGAGACAATTTTTTATTTCAAAAGGTGGAGAAAGCTACTGGGGGAGGCTGTTCTAGATTTGATTTTCACAAATAGGGAGGAACTGGTTGAGAATTTGAAAGTGGAAGGCAACTTGGGGTGAAAGTGATCATTAAATGGTAGAGTTAATGATTCTAAGGAATGGTAAGAGGGAGAACAGCACAATAAAGACAATGGATTTTAAGAAGGCACACTTTAGCAAACTCAGAGAATTGGTAGGAAAAATCCAATGGGAAGCAAGTCTAAGGGGAAAAACAATTGAAGACAGTTGGCAGTTTTTCAAAGACATGATTAAGGGCACAAGAGCAAACTATCCCACTGCGTAGGAAAGATAGGAAGTATGGCAAGAGACCACCCCGGATTACCCAGGAGATCTTCAATGATCTAAAACTCAAAAAAGAGTCCTACAAAAAGTGGAAACTTGGTCAAATTACAAAGACTCAGACTCATAGACTCATAGACTTTAAGGTCAGAAGGGACCATTATGATCATCTGGTCTGACCCCCTGCATGCTGCAGGCCACAAAGCCGTCCCTACCCTTTCCCTTGACTCTGCTGTTGAAGTCCCCAAATCCTGTGGCTTAGAGACTTCAATTGGCAGAGAACCTTCCTGCTAGCGATCCCTGCCCCATGCTGCGGAGGAAGGCGAAAAACCTCCAGGGCCTCTGCCAAACTACCCTGGAGGAAAATTCCTTCCCGACCCCAAATATGGCGATCAGTAAAACCCCGAGCATGTAGGCAAGAGTCTCCAGCCTGACCCTTGTTAGCCATTATACTATTTACCTGCCATGGCACGGTATTCCTTTGGCTAAAATCATGTTTTTCCATTAAACCATTCCTTCCATAAACTTATCTAACTTAATCTTAAAACCAGACAGGTCCTTCGCCCCCATCGTTTCCCTCGGAAGGCTGTTCCAATATTTCACCCCTCTGACGGTCAGAAACCTTCGTCTAATTTCAAGCCTAAACTTCCCCACGGCCAGTTTATATCCATTCGTTCTCGTGTCCACATTAGTACTGAGCTGGAATAATTCCTCTCCCTCCCTGGTATTTATCCCTCTGATATATTTAAAGAGAGCAATCATATCCCCCCTCAGCCTTCATTTGGTCAGACTAAACAACCCGAGCTCCTCTAGTCTCCTTTCATACGACAGGTTTTCCATTCCTCTGATCATCCTAGTGGCCCGTCTCTGTACCTCTTCCAGTTTGAGTTCATCTTTTTTAAACATGGGAGACCAGAACTGCACACAGTATTCCAAATGAGGTCTCACCAGCGCCTTATACAATGGAAGCATCACCTCCTTATCCCTACTAGATATACCTCGCCTAATGCATCCCAAGACCGCATTGGCTTTTTTCACCACCACGTCACATTGTCGACTCATAGTCATCCTGCGGTCTACAAGGACCCCGAGGTCTTTCTCCTCCTCGGTTACTTCTAACCGATGCGTCCCCAGCTTGTAACTAAAATTGTTGTTAGTCATCCCTAAATGCATCACCTTACACTTTTCACTATTAAATTTCATCCTATTTCTGATACTCCAATTCACAAGGTCATTCAAGTCTCCCTGCAGAATATCCCTATCCTCCTCTGAATTGGCAATGCCTCCCAGCTTTGTGTCATCCGCAAACTTTATCAGCCCACTCCTACAATCGGTTCCGAGGTCAGTAATAAATAGATTAAATAAAATGGGTCCCAAAACCGAACCTTGAGGAACTCCACTGGTGACCTCCCTCCAACCTGACAGTTCACCCTTCAATACGACCCGCTGCATTCTCCCCATTAACCAATTCTTATCCACCTCTGGATTTTCATATCGATCCCCATCTTTTCCAGTTTAACCAATAATTCCTCATGTGGTACAGTATCAAACACTTTACAAAGGATGAATATAAACAATTAACACAAGTATGTAGGGACAAAATTAGAAAAGCCAAGGCACAAAATGAGACCAAACTATCTAGGGACATAAAAGGAAACAAGAAAACATGTGTATTCTACAAATGCATTAGAAGCAAGAGGAAGACCAAGGACAGAGTAGGCCCATTACTCAATGATGGGGGAAAGACAATAACAGAAAATGTGGAAATGGCAGAGGTGCTTAATGACTTCTTTGTTTCGGTTTTCACCAAGAAGATTGGTGGCGATTGGACGTCTAGCATAGTGAATGCCAGTGAAAATGAGGTAGGATCAGAGTCTAAAATAGGGAAAGAAAAAGTCAAAATTTACTTAGACAAGTTAGGTGTCTTCAAATCACCAGGGCCTGATTAAATACATCCCAGAATACCCAAGGAGCTGACTGAGGAGATATCTAAGCCATTAGCAATTATCTTTGAAAAGTCATGGAAGACGTGAGACAATAGAAAAATGACTTGAATGGAACAATCTCAATGATATAAAGTACTGCTTATTTGTACTGGAATATTGCACCAATTTACAGCAGTGAGAAGCAACCAGAATAGAAAAAGCAGCAGTGCTAGTCCTATTAAATTGGAGTTTGCTCTGAGAAAGAGTTAGGCACTGAATAAATTAGGCATCTGAACCAGAGCTGAATGGGTAACCAGAGGTGGGAGTAAAGTCACTCTTCTTTATTGGTCTTGGGATATCTGTGTGTTTGTTACTATTGGATTATATTTTTCTTTAAGTTTTCCAGAATAGAAAGGCAATGAGAGCCCAATTTGCTAACCTTAGAAATTTTACTCTCTGCTGCTGTATAGTGGTGGTATTGCTGGAGAGGGCTTTTTGCTGTGGACAATAGATGAGTGAGTATGAATAAGGAATCATTTTACCTTTTTGATCATGAAAAGTTTGTATACTCTAAGGGCAGAGGTGAAAGTAAGCCGGGCCGAGCTGGTACGCCATGCTGGACTGGACCAGCTTCCCCAGCGGTGATTTAAAGGGCCCAGGGCTCCAGCTGCTGCGGGGAGCCCCGGGACCTTTAAATTCCCGACCGAGCCCTGCCGCCACTATCTCAGCGGTGGCAGGGCTTCGGCGGCACTTTAAAGGGCCTGGGGCTCTCCACAGTGGCAGGAGCACCGGGCCCTTTAAATCCCTGCCTGAGCCCAGCTGCTGGAGCCCCAGGGCAGCGGTGGCTGGGCTCCGGTGGGGATTTAAAGGGCCCAGGACTCCAGCCGCTGCAGGGAGCCCCGGACCCTTTAAAGCACTGCCTGAGCCCTGCTGCCGGAGCTCCGCTAGCACTTTAAAGGGCCTGGGGCTCCCCTCAGTGGCTGGAGCCCTGGGCCCTTTAAATCACCGCCGGAGCCCTGTCACCCCGGGGTAGCTGTGGCAGGGCTCCTGTGGTGATTTAAAGGACCCGGAGCTCCGCAGTGGCTGGAGCTCTGGGCCCTTTAATTTATCCCTGAGCCCTGGGGCTCCCAGCCACCTTTGCAGCTGGTAGCTCCGGAGTGATTTAAAGGCCCCACCTCTTCTGGCTGAGGCCACGCCCCCGCTCAGGACTCCTGTGTAAGTCCTTTAAGTTATGTTCACCCCTGTCTAAGGGTCCTATATGAACATGGCTGCCCAATGTGACAGGAGAGAGGCGAATCTGAATCAGCCAGGATTCCTCATAGGGAGCTCCCACAGTCCTTCCCCTCCACATCAAGCTGTATCTCTAAGTCACACCCCGTCCCTTAGAAGGCATGATAAGCAAGTTTTAGGGGTAGGATTTAGGGAAATATTTAACTGCACAGCATAAACTAGAACAGGAAACTACCCCTAAAAAGAAGTTAGGATGGAACAGCACTTATTGACTCAGCCATTCCTGTCAGATGGATCACAGAGAATGAGCGCTGCCACTCCAAGAGCTCTCATGTGTGGGCTTCTGCAAAGGTCAAAATCATTCCCTCTCTTCTTCAGCATATTCTTGAGACCACTTGGAGAGACCAGTTGTGAGGGAGGCAACTCAAGTGCATGTCCAACATATCTTTGTCTCCCTTATGCAGACCTGGGTTCATATTCCTCCCTGCCACTGGTAGCATGCTGGAAAGGGAGAAAGCGAGGTGATTGATGTACCCCCTGTTGGTACTTCATGGAACTGCTATTGCTAATTAAAAAAAAATTGCTCTGGGAGCTCAGTAGAAGAGCCAGCCTAGATAGTGTTTCCACTTGCCCTCCCTTGGTGACAGCCCTGTCCCTTTGGCTGAGAAGGATGCTTCACTCACACTCACCCCTAATAGAGCGCGAAATGAAGAAAAGAAAAGAAAAGAAAAGAAAAGAAAAGAAAAATGAAGAGATGTGCATAGAACGCTCACTGTCTTCCGGGGGGAGGGAGGGAGAGAACTCTCCTAACCTGGTGACCCTGGTGACCACTATTTTGCATTTTGAGAACAAGAGAGGCATGGGGATATTGCTATGTAGGGCTGTCTTTAATTGTTGTGCAGTGCTTAAATATCACTGCAATAGGCACCTCAGAAAAACATATGGATTAGATACCTACCAACTTGAGCTGAGAAACTCTATGGAAGAATAGTATCAAAGGGGTAGCCATGTTAGTCTGGATCTGTAAAAGCAGCAAAGAGTCCTGTGGCACTTTATAGACTAACAGACATATAGGAGCATGAGCTTTCGTGGGTGATGCATTCGAAGAAGTGGGTATTCACCCACGAAAGCTCATGCTCCTATACGTCTGTTAGTCTATAAAGTGCCACAGGACTCTTTGCTGCTTCTATGAAAGAATGGCACCCTCCTAAAACTAACTTTCGCTTCATAAAATGCAAACAAGTTACCTTGGAAGAGAAGGTGCGTGTGTAACCCATGCCTGCTTGGTTTGGTGCTCTGTCCCCCTCTAGTGGCACCTAGACCAACTAGAGATTAATGAGTCTGCTACCGCCCTAGTTAAGAGCCATGTGGCTTCTAGCTCATGCAATACAGGCTCATTCACTAAGCTTCAGAGTTCCCGCATTCAATGACAACTAGGGTCTTACACTAAGATTTGAGCACTATCTGAAAACTCTGAAGCAGATGAGGATGTCAGAAGAAGGTATTGACAAATTACCATAAGAGACACCATCAGAGAAGTCAGATGGGTAGAGACCACAGTGACGGAGCAGTAAACAGAAGGGAACAACACGATTGTTAAGAAATAGGGTGTGCACATACTTCTTGTATTTTGACACTTCAGCAAGGCTCCTGATCCTTAATCATCTTAAAAACAAGAAATTGGACAAGAGATTTACTCTCTGAGGCCTTGGCTACACTTGCAAGTTACAGCGCTGTAAAGCCGCCCCCAGTGCTGTAACTCACTCCCTGTCCACACTGGCAAGGCATTTGCAGCGCTGTATCTCCATGGTTGCAGCGCTGCATGTACTCCACATCCCCGAGAGGAATAGCGAGTATTGCACTGCCGCTGCAGCACTGCGGCGCCAGTGTGGCCGCCCAATGCGCTGTGAATGGCCTCCAGAATTATTTGGCAGTATCCCACAATGCCTGTTCTAGCCACTCTGGTCATCAGTTCAAACTCTACTGCCCTGCCCTTAGGTAACCAACCATGTGATCCACCCTTTATATTCCCCGGGAATTTTAAAAATCCCCTTCCTGTTTGTTCAGCCCAGCATGGTGTGGAGTGCTATCAGCGAATCTTTCCAGGTGACCATGCCACGCGCCAAGCGAGCCCCAGCATGGAGCAATGGCGAGTTGCTGGACCTCATCAGTGTTTGGTGGGAGGAAGCTGTACAGTTCCAGCTGCACTCCAGCCATAGGAATTACGATACCTTTGGGAAGGTATGAAAGGACATGATGGAAAGGGGCCATGACCGGGACACCCTGCAGTGTAGGATTAAAGTGAAGGAGCTGCAGAGTGCCTACCGCAAAGCCCGCGACGCAATCAGCTGCTCGGGTGCTCCCCCTGCTACCTGCCGATTCTACAAAGAGCTGGATGCGATACTTGGGGTTAACCCCATCTCCACTCCGAGCACCACCATGGACACTTCAGAGCCGGTTGGGGGGGGAGGAGAAGGAAGAAGAGGAGGAGCAAAACGGGAGTGATGGTGGTGGACCGGATGGAGACACTCCGGAATCCTTGGAGCCATGCAGCCAGGAGCTCTTCTCAAGCCAGGAGGAAGGTAGCCAGCCGCAGCGGCCGGTACTTGGTGGAGGACAAACAGAAGAGCAGGTTCCCGGTAAGCGGGTTTTTTGGGGGGGAAGGAATTTTTGGGAGAGGAGGGTTAGGCATGCATGCCTAGATGCGGAATAGTGCATTGATGTGGTTTATCACATTGCGGTAATCGGCTTCGGTAATCTCCTCGAATGTCTCATCCAGAACGCGTGCAATGCGCTTGCGCAGGTTTATCGGGAGAGCCACCGTGGTCCTTGTCCCAGCCAGGCTAACATGTCTGCGCCACTGTGCCGCGAGGGGACCATTGCTGCACACAGGCAAGCTGCAGATGGGCCAGGACGGAAGCCGCATTGCAGTAGAAGACACTCCCTTGCTTCCCAGGTCACCCTCAGCAGCGAGATATCGTCCAGGACGAACTCCTGTGGAAAATGTTGGGACAGTGTTCAGTGTAGCTGCCCCCTGAAGCTGTTGGCTCTTCCCAAGGCACAGAAACCCAGAGGACAGTGCAGCCCAGAAACAATCAGTCCCACTTACTCACCATTTTGAAGCTTCCGTGGGATGTGTGCGCTCTGTTTCAGACAGGAAAATTATGCAATTGTGTAGACCCTGTGTGTTCCTTAAGTGCGGGGGGAATCATTACTCTGTCTGGTATAAACAATGCTGCCTCTATTAAATGTTGCATTTTGCCTATACAGCTGCATCAACCTTGAGACCTCAGCCGTCCCTCTTACCGCCTGCTCAGAGACTGCAAAGACTCAGGAAGAGACTGCGAAAAAGCAAAGAAGACATGCTGCAAGAAATGATGCGGCAATCTATTAAAGAGAATGAGAAAGTACAGAACTGGAGGGAGAGAGAAAGCAGGATCCGCCAGGAAACTGCAGCGCACCGGCAGCAAAGCATGGAGTACCGGCAGCAAAGCACGGATCAGCTCATAAGCATCCTGGAGCGCCAAGCAGACGCTGTCCAGGAGCTCGTAGCCATGCAGAAAGAGGAGCAGTACTGCAAACGCCACCCCCCCCACAGCCCTTGTCCCAAAACTCTTTCCATTGTGCCCCACTGTCACCTCCAACCCACTTTCCCCAACTTCTGTGTTCTTCACGCCACCCGCTGCCTCCAACACCAGTATCTTCACCACTCAGCCCTGAAAACCACGACCCTTACCCTCTGCACTCAACCTCCATCATCATGCAGTATAGCTATCCTGAAGTGCAGCACTCACTGCACAGCACACCAGACAGGACATATGCGAATCTGTGATAATACCGTTCCCCACTCCACCCCCTTGTTTCTTTTCAATAAATGGATTTTTTGGCTTTGAAAACATTCTTTATTATTGCATAAAGTAAAAGACTCCTTAGCCCAGGAAATAAACAGGCACTGCAAGTCTGCTTGTCAGCTTAGCAAACACTGATTCCTAAAGATTGGAACTACTGCACTTCAGTCCCGTGCAGGGCACCAGATATCACTGCTGGTTTTCAGCCTCAAATTGCTCCCTCAAGGCATCCCGAATCCTTGCAGCCCTTCGCTGGGCCCCTGTAATAGCCCTGCTCTCTGGCTGTGGAAATTCAGTCTCCAGGTGTTGAACCTCGGAGGTCCATGCCTGAGTGAAGCTTTCACCCTTCCCTTCACAAATATTATGGAGGGCACAGCACGCGGATATAACCGCAGGGATACTGTTTTCGGCCAAGTCCAGCTTCCCATACAGAGATCGCCAGCGGCCCTTTAAACGGCCAAAGGCACACTCCACAGTCATTCGGCACTGTAGTTGAACCGTTCCTTGATGCTGTCAAGGCTCCCTGTGTAGGGTTTCATGAGCCACGGCATTAATGGGTAAGCAGGATCTCCAAGGATCACAATGGGCATTTCGACTTCCCCTACCATGATCTTCCGCTCTGGGAAAAAAGTCCCGGCTTGCATCTTCCTGAACAGCCAAGTGTTCCGAAAGATGCACCTTTCCGGGCCAGCCTGTGTTAATGTCAATGAAACGTCCACGGTGATCCACAAGTGCCTGGAAAACCATAGAGAAATACCCTTTCTGATTAATGTACTCAGATCCTAGGTGGGGTGGTGCCAGAATAGGAATGTGCGTCCCATCTATCGCCCCTCCACAGTTAGGGAACCCCATTTGTGCAAAGCCATCCACTATTTCCTGCATGTTACCCAGAGTCATGGTTCTTCTGAGTAGGATGCAATTAATGGCCTTGCGAACTTGCATCAACACGATTCCAACGGTCGACTTTCCCACTCCAAACTGGTTTGCGACTGACCGGTAGCTGTCTGGAGTTGCCAGCTTCCAGATTGCAATAGCCACCCGCTTCTCCACTGGCAGGGCAGCTCTCAATCTTGTGTCCTTGCGCTGCAGGGTGGGGGCAAGCTCCTCACACAGTCCCATGAAAGTGGCTTTTCTCATCTGAAAGTTCTGCAGCCACTGCTCGTCATCCCAGACTTCCATGACAATGTGATCCCACCACTCGGTGCTTGTTTCCCAAGCCCAAAAGCGGCGTTCCACGGCACTGAGCATGTCCATGAATGCCACAAGCAATTTCGTGTCGTACGCGTTATGCGGCTCAATAGCATCGTCAGACTCCTCACTCTCACTGTCACTTTGGATATTAAGGAATAGTTCAACAGCCAAACGTGACGTGCTGGCTAGATAAGTCAGCATACGCCTCAGCAGTTCAGGCTCCATTTCCTGCAGACAGATCGCGCTGCACAGAAATCGTTGAAAGATGGCGCCAAAGGTGGATGGAAACAAAGGGATTTCTGGGATGCAAAGCAATGCATCATGGGGCGTTGGGACAGGACCCAGAATGCCCCACACCCACGCCCCCTTCCCACAACCCACGGCACCAGAATGGGAAGAGGTGCTCTGTGGGATAGCTGCCCATAATGCACCACTCCCAATAGCACTGCAATTGCTGCAGCTGTCAGTGTGGACAGACTGCAGCGCTTTCCCTACTCAGCTGCATGAAGTCAGGTTTAACTCACAGTGCTGTACATCTGCAAGTGTAGCCAAGGCCTGAGAGGCTACCTAGCAACTGAATGAGAATCTAATGAATGCAAACAAGTTTAACCTGAGTGGGAATTAGGTGCTGAGAAGTGAACTGAGATAATGTCATGATTAGCATATATGGGAGCAGAGCTGGTGCTGGCCTGTTGAGGACTCTAAACTGGAATACTTTTGGGGCCCCCTCACAATACTAAAACAGGCAAGTTCTTATAATTAAAAGCAAATAGGGGAAACCCCTTGAGCTGCTGGAGGCCTTAAGCAATTGCTTAGGGCACGTCTTCACTACCCGCTGTTCCGGCGGGTAGTAATCGATCTATTGGGGATCGACTTATCGTGTCTAGTGAAGACGCGATAAAATTGATCCCCAATGGCTTTGCCGTCGACTCTGGAAATCCACCGCGGCAAGAGGCAGAAGCGGAGTCGATGGCGGCACGGCAGCGGTCGACTCGCTGCCGTCCTCACAGCCAGGTAAGTCGACCTAAAATACACAACTTCAGCTACGCTATTCATGTAGCTGAAGTTGCGTATCTTAGGTCGACCCCTCCCACCTCATAGTGTAGACCTAGCCTTAGTCAGCTTATGCCTAGCACCGGCTCTGTATGGGAGCTAGAAAACATAGAACATTCAAAAAGTTATCCTAGCAGTAAACAGGAGCTGCACATGGCATTTTTTTCTTTTTTTTACATTCACATGTTCCAGCAAATGAGGAAGTATTCTGAAATCCAAGCAAAAGCTGCTGCAAAGATGACTTCTAAAGGACCCTAAGTAGTCTGATGTGAAGGCTATTCAACATTTCTGTTTATGAATGAAGACTATGAGGTCTACATAGGTACAAAGTATAAGACAGTTTCTACTTTGGAGGAAACAGCAGAACTTGAATGGCCGCTAAAATCTCTAAAAGAGATGAAGAACTGTGAACAAAGAACGAAGAACAAAGAGAACAAAGAACAAACAATCATTAAATGAGACAAAGTATGATAAGCCCCTGAATTGGAGAGAAGTACGATGTAGACATGTTGCATCAATGAAGTTACAAGCTGGCTGAAGAACAAAGGGATCAATGCATGACAGAGCCATTGTGGGGAGAAATACCTCAGTGGTTTGAGCACTGGCCTGCTAAACCTAGGGTTGTAAGTTCAATCTTTGAGGGAGCCACTTAGGGATCTAAAGCAAAATCAATACTTGGTCCTGTTAGTGAAGGCAGGGGGCTGGACTCAATGACCTTTGGTCCCTTCCAGTTCTAGGAGATAGGATATCTCTATTAATTAATTTATTTTTATATTTTAACCTTATACTAATGATAGGTATTCCACCTTTGACAAAATAGAGGAGAATTAAATAAAGAGATCAAGGGAGATCAGTAGTCTAATCAGTGATCAAGAGATAAGCACTGAAAGAGAGCCACCAAAAAGACTGAGGCCTTAGTTAATCCTGATTAGTGAATACATACTGTGGAACATGGCCTGAAAACTGCAGGACAGTATATTGCTTTCCAGTAAGTTTAACTTAAATACCTGGTAAATTGCTCAAATAAGCAGTCAATATGTGAGCACCTACAGGAAAATAATGTTATACGTATTATCATCATTAGGACCAATCTTGCATGGACTGAATTGGTCAGCAATTTTCTATCGGAATGATTTTCTGACAAAAATGCAGTTTTCACAAAATCAACATTTTCCATGGGAAAATTTCAATTTTGCCAAAAAATTTCAGTTTTCCACTGGGGAAATCTAAATGAAAGTATTTCCTTTTCCATTGTTTTGTTGAACTGATCCACAGTGTTTCATTTAAAATCAGTTCAATAAAATATTACATTGCATTTCCCTATGACCGCATTGCTGCATGGGAATTTTTGTCTACTATGGTCCAGGCTTTCTGGAAGATTACATCTCACTTAATGCAAAGTGGATTCCCTTCTGACCAAACTGCAAAGTGCATCATAGGAGACACATGACTACGGGTGCCTCATGGGAGAAGTAGTCTGGCCAAGGAGTGTAGCACATAGGAGAGGACAGCAGCATCAGGCTCTCAAAGTTCAACTCCCATGAGGCAATGTGCTACAAATGGAGAAATGCAGTTTAATGTTAAACTGACTTGAAACAAACTGAAACCAAACATTTCAATATTGGGAATGCCAAAATGTTTCGTTCCGATTGAAAATTTTTGAAGTGAGACATTTCAACATTTTTAAATTGAATTTTTTATATATTTTGTTTCTTGAAAATTTTCAAAATTTCAAAGTTTTGTCCCAATTTGGGACAAAGCCAAATGCTGAAATATTAGAATTTTTTGTGGAACAGAAATTTTGCATTTTGCTCAGCTCTAGTGAAATCAGTAAAATGAGAATCAGTTACAAATGTAAAGTACTTTACAGAGTGAGGAATTATTAAAGACATAAAAATAAACTGGAAAAATAGAGGGAGGTAGTATTATCTCAGAGAATTCATACATTTTAAGGCCAGCAGGGACCACTATGATCCCCTAGTCTGACCTCTTGCATAGTACAGGTCAAAATTAAAGATCCAACAATTGTCACTTTGTCCTCCAGGATTACATATAAACTTAATCTAAGGCCTGGTCTACACTAAAAAGTTAGGTTGAAGGAAGCCACCTTAAGTTGACAGTATGTGTCTACACCAGGCCTGCACAACTCATAAAGCGGCGAGGGCCATATTACTCCAAAGAAAACAGCTGAGGCCCGAAATTCCCCGGCCCCGCCGAACCCCCCCCCCCCCGCAATACCGCTGAACCTCCCCCCACAGCACCACCCAGCCCCCCGAAACACAACATCCCCCCCAGCGCCGCCTGCCCCACGGAAACAACCCCCCCCAGTGCTGCCGAAACACCCCCCCAGCGCCGCCCAACCACCCCCAAACAACCCCCCTCCCCGCAGCACCGCCCACCCTGTGGGAAAATACCCTCCTTTCCCAGCGCCACCCTGCTGAAACAGCAGTATTGAACCTTGGTAATATGTTATAGTGGGCCCCTAAGGTAGTATAATAAAGGTAAAAGAAAAATGTCTTTTTGCTAGAAGTAGAATAAGATCTTCCCCCCACTTTGTAATCAATTGCAATGTTGAATGAATGAGGTGTGAATGAGGAAGGCATGGAAGGCAGGCACCTTCAGACAGCTGCAACCCTTGGAGAGGGGATGGGAGCCAGACCAGCTCAGTAGAACAGGTCAGCCACCGACTCCCCGCTCACCTCCTCACCCCCCGCCACTGCCCGCCCACTCACCTCCTCAGCCCCACACCGCCCCGGCTCACCTACTCAGCCTTTCTCCCCTGCTGCCGGCTCACCTGCCCCCCCGCCACTGCCCGCCCACTCGCCTCAGCCGCCTCCTCCCCCGCTGCCAGCTCACCTGCCCCCCCGCCACTGCCTGTCCACTCACCTCCTCAGCCCCCTGGCTCGCCTACTCACCCCCCGCCACTGCCCGCCCGCTTGCCTCCTCAGCCCCCACCCCCCACCACTGTCCACCCACTCACCTCCTCAGCCCCCCTCCCTCACCCGCTGCTTCCTACTCACCCCCCGCAGGCCACACAGTGAGCCCACCTACTCACCCCCTCCGGGCCGCACAGTGAGCCTCCATTGGCCGCATGCGGCCCCCGGGACACATGTTGTGCAGGCCTGGTCTACACTACTGGGTCCTTTATTCTGACTTAAGCTGCCTCTAATGTCGACTTCTGTAATCCACCTCTGCAAGAGGCATAGCTTAATTCGATTTTTATGGGTTGACTGCGAGGTAGTGCAGATGCAGCGTTGCGTAATTCGTACTTAATAGGCCTCCAGGTGGTGTCCCACAATGCTCATCTGTGACCGCTCTGGAGATCATTCTCAACAGCCCCTCCCCTGCTAATGCTCCAGGAATTTTTGATTTCCCATTTCCTGTTTGATCAGCATTGGGAGCATGCCAGCTTGAGCACAGCTGATCATGGAGACTACACGCCCCAAATGCGCTCCAGCCTGGTCTGCACGGGAGGTGTGGATCTCATCGCTGTGTGGGAAGAAGAGTCTGTGCAGGCAAAACTCCAATCCAGCAGAAGAAACACTGACATCTATGCAAAGTTCGCTCCTGGATTGGGGGAGAAGGGCTACACGAGGGACACACAGCAGTGCCATGTGAAAATAAAAACTTTGCCAAGCGTACCAGAAGGCGAGGGAGGTGAACAGTCATTCTGATGCTGAACCCCAAACTTGCCGGTTCTACAATGAGCTGCATGAGATTCTCGGGGGTGACCCTACCAGCACCCCCATAAGCAATGTGGACACCTCGCAGGTGTGTGAGTCTAGAGCCAACAAGTAGGATGATATGGTGGATGAGGAAGAGGAGGAGGAGGAGAATGGGAGATAGGCAATTGGTGGATCCATTCTCCCCGAGAGCCAGGAAATATTTTTAACCCTGGAGCCCTGTGGGTTGGAGGACATCATGGTGGCTGACCGTGATGCCGAGGAAGGCACCTCTGGTGAGTATACAGTTACAATCAAAGTACAGTTAAACATTAGCGGGCACACAGATTTGGTGGTATTGCATGATTACTGTGAAGAAAAAGCGAGGTGCTGTGGGTCTCTGTTTACAAGAGGCCACTCCAGCTACGCAGAGGGTGGCCCCCCGGAAAAGACTGTTTATGTGGACTGGGATAGCCCGGGAATCCTCTATGGATATCTCTAGGAAACCTTTATGGAGATACTCTGCAATCCTTTGCAGAAGGTTTGTGGGCAGGGAAGTCTTATTTCTTCCACTATGGTAGGACACTTTCCCACGCAACTCCTGAATTAATTCTCCTGGCATCATTGCGGTACACAGCATAGCAGCATAAGGACCAGGTCTATACCCAGTCGCTTGCAGCATCTCCTTCCTTTCAACCTCTGTTACCCTCAGGAGACTAATATCATATAGGGTTGCCTAGGGGAAATGGGGGAAGTTCTCATTAAAAGTGCTCTTACAAGGAAAAAAAGGGCATATAGACACCCCCTCACACACACATTCCGGATCACCAAACCACACGGCCGCTAACGTGCCTTTACTGTGCTTGGCATGGGTTGGCAAGTAGTTTAAAGTGGCTGATAGGGGACTGGGGCCCCACATGAGAGATTCTCAATTGGAGTGAAAACACCCCCCTCCCCCCGTTCGTAAACAGCTTCCCGTGGTGCTATGGGGAAGAGCCATTGTTCGACTAGCTACCTCTGCTCCCAACATGAGCCTGCCATAAACTTCATTAAAAGTGTGGTCACCCATGATCTGGCGGGGGACAGGGGGGTTACTCACCCTGGCTGGAGCAGCAAAATGGCACAGTGAACGGTTACAGATTCTGATTATGTTATGGCGTGCACCTAGTGTAATAAGGGTGTTTTTTTTATATAAACAGCCTTGCTATGGAAACATTTTATTTATGTACAGTGGCTCCTTTATTTTTTCCCACGACTGACAGCTGGAAATGTGTCCTTTGGCATGTCATCAACACCTGAAAGCAGACTTTTGCTGATTAGAAGGAGAAAGAGAATGCAGGAGGACATGCTCACCAAGATAATGAACGCCTCCAGGACAGCTGACACATAGCTGAGAGCGTGGAGGATTTCACTGTCCAAGAAGTTAGACATGGACATGGAGAGCAGGAAAGTTTCCAATGAGCAAGAGCATGTGGCGCAGGGTGAGATGTTTTGGATTATGAGGGACCAATCAGACATGTTGAGGCATCTGGTTGAACTGCAGGAACAGAAGCAGGAGGGTAGAGTCCCTCTGCAGACCCTAGTGGACAGACAGCCAGCATCGCCTGGTGCAGAATCACCCTCCCCCAAGCGTTCACCGAGGCATGGGTGAAAAATCCATTATCCCTTTCACTTAACTCACGGGGAGGGTACAAGGAACAGAAGGCACCCATTCACAGACCTTTGATGGTCTGGAATGCGGTATGATGTTACACAGCTGAAAATGTTTCTCCCTGAAAATGGTTACCTTTTTTTTCTGTTCTCCCTTTTTACTTATGTTTGTTAAATAAAGTAAATGGATTCGAGAAATAAATGTTTTTTATTGAATAGAAGCAGTGGGCTCGGGTTGGGGGGTTGGCTTTACAGGGACAGTGATATAAGGCTTTGGGACAGCACAATGCAGACAAGTAGCTCACATTACTGTGACTCATTACTGAAACAGCTTTTCAAACCCTTGCGGATATGCAGCGTCTTGCTGTGCTCTTCTTATTGCTCTGGTGTCTGGCTGCTCAAAAACGGCTGCCATGCGATCTGTCTCAACTACCCACCCCTGCGGAAAATTTCCCCCCTTTTTTCACAGATATTATGGAGCACACAGCAGGCAACTATAACTATGGGTATGTTCTCTTCACTAAGCTCCAACCTTGTTAGTAAACTTCTCCAGCACCCTTTCAAATGACCAAAGGCACATTCAACCACCGTTCTAAACTTGCTGAGCCTATAGTTGAACCATTCCTCACTGCTGTCCAGACGGCTGGTGTATGGCTTCATGAGCCATGGGAGCAAGGGGTTGGCTGTGTCTCCCAGGATACTTTCGGCATCTCAATGTCATCAATGTTAATTTTGTGGTCTGGAAAGAAAGTCCCGGATTGCAGCTTTTTGAACAGACCCGAGTTTCCAAAGATGCACGCGTCATGAACCTTTCCTGACCATCCTACACTGATGTTGGTGAAATGCTCCCCGTGATCCACCAGCGCTTGCAACATTGAAAAGTATCCCTTTCGGTTTATGTAATCATTGGCAAGGTGGTCTGGTGCCAAGATGGCGATATGCATGCCATCTATCGCCCCCTGCAATGAGGAAACCCCATCACGGCAAAACCATCCACTATGTCCTGAACATTTCCCAGACTCACTACCCTTCGTAGCAGAAGTTAATTAATGGCCCTGCACACTTGGAGCACAGCAGCTCCCATGGTTGATTTACCTACTCCAAATTGATTCTCCACTGACCGGTAACTGTCTGGCATTACAAGCTTCCAAATAGTGATCGCCACTCGTTTCTCCACGGTCAGAGCAGCTCTTATTTTTGTGTTGCTGAACTGCAGGGCAGGGGAAAGGTCTGCACAAAGTTCCTGGAAGGTGCCCTTCTGCATTCGAAAGTTCTGCAGCCACTGCTTGTCGTCCCATACCTGCAAAATGATGCAGTCCCACCAGTCAATGCTTGTTTCATGGGACCAGAAACAGCACTCAACAGAGTGCAGCTGCTCTGTGACTGCCAGCAGCAACTGTGAATTGTTTTTTTCAATGGCTTGCAGCAGGGCTGCTTGCAGGACATCGCTATGTTCCACGCGGTGGACCCTACTTCGGCTCTGGAAATGCTGCAGGGGAAAGCATGAGGTATTGGAGATCTCACAGCAAGAGTGCATAATTGAGCAGGCTCCATGCTTCTAGGGTTATGGTTATGTCCGGTGGTTTTAAGGCACTAAAACCACTGGGTTGTTTGCTGTTGAGCACAGTGCATCACGGGATGCTGATACAATGTTCCCATTCTCCCCTGCGACAATGTTTTGGTCCCATTGCACAGACTTCCCAAAACACACCACAGCAAGTTGCCCTTCGGGATAGCTACCCACGATGCACTGCTTTGTGCATCGATGCAGGCACTGCTAGTGAGGACGCACTCCATTGAGACAATGACCATGGTGTGGCCACACACATTTAACTTAATTAATTTGGAGGCTCAAGGTTGAATTAGATAGTCGACTTAATTTTGTAGTGTAGACAAACCCTAAGTAAAGAGTTCAAAGCTGATATAGAAGAGAGCAATGCTATATTTAATCGTTTTAAGTAATAGAAATATCACATATGTAACAAACTAAGGCATGGCTCGCCTTAAGTCTGTGATTGCACAAAACCCCTCTTCCAGGGACTTCATAACATATATATCGCTGATGTGCCAGCCAGAGTATCACTACCTATTCCTTGTGTGTGGTTCCACTGGACTCTGGTGCCAGTAGGCAATGGCAAGGAATTCCCAGACTGCTCTTCCAACTGCTACCCCTCACTTCATTGTCCTCCCTATGATTTGCACTTTGGCCTCTTTCACCGTGCTTACTGGGTTCCCTAAGCCTCAGATACCACTTCCTATAGGTCCCTGAAAAATCTATCATGAATACTGAGCAATATGGGGATCATACTTCTTAAAAGATGCGTTCAAGTTGGAGAAAGCTTGGCAGAAAGCAATACAAATGAAAAGGTTTGGAAAACAATACCTATGAGGGACTGTTAACAGAGTTAAATGGCATCATTCTAGCCAAAAGAGACACAACAGTAACTATTTACAAAAAATTAAAGGGATATCATAAAGTGGGCCAATTTTTCTGATTAATCAAAGAATGAACAATTAATTTAGCATGTAGATGGGAAAATGTAGGTTAAACAATAGGAAAGATTGTATAACTACACAAACAGTGAGGTGATGGTACAACCCAGGGAGGTTTTGACATTGCCATTTTAGACTGAACTATTGTATAAGAAGTCCATTTATTATTCTTGGGGATGGTTTATAAATAACTGAATCAATCCTGCATGTTACAAGAGGATGTATCAGATGACCCCATAGAAGTCACCTCCAGCCAAAATGATTCTATAGATATATTAATCTAAAGCTTTTGTTCAAAGGCAGCAAAATATGAGACAAATTTCTCTTTTTTATAATAGCTATAATAAATTACTACTGTACTTTAAAAAAAACAGGTATTTTATTCTTTACCATTACATAAGCAAGCCAGTCATTAATTTTGTTAAATGTTTTGCTTCAAAAATTGTTACATTAAGAACATTCATGTGTCTATGATATAAATGGAGAATAATGAATATGGACTTGATTAAATGAAAAATAGGCTACAGAGCCAGATGTAAAACCTATATCTGATTTTGGAGACAGAATCCTTTTTTAATGGGCTAAAATTATGGTGTAAAAAATTCAGTACCAGTCCACAGATGACATTGACCACTTATGTCCCAGTCCTGTAAAGAGCTCTATGTGAGCATCCCTTATAATCTGCATAATAACATTGTACCAGCACTTCTCGTCTCAAGTATTCTCTCCTCTTGCATATATTCAATGATTAAAAGTTTTTACACTTTTCTTTAAATTTTTGGGCCATATTCTTTCTCGATGTAACTCCATTGATGTCAGTGGAATTACATCAGGTCAGAATTTGTCTTTTAATTATTAATGGAACAAGAATTACTTGGACATCTTTGGAGAAACTTTGAATTAAAACACATAAACAAACAACTTTTGTTACTTCATATCTTCATTCTTTCATCAGTCTGGAATTAGAACCATTCATAATTTGGCTTCTTTCTCTCATGATTCATGAACACTATCGTTAAATATCTTTCCTTTGCTATCCAATTAGATGAACAATTATAATAATTCAATCTATATATTAATAGTGTAAGCAATAGATTGCTGTCAGATAAAAGAAGAAATTCCAATACTATAATGTCTTTTAATGCGGCGTACAACAGAAGACATGCCAAGATGCATTAAATGGACACTCTTCGTATCCCTTGAAGACCTGGACTTCGCAGATGATGTCACTCTCCTATCACATACCCAACACCATATACAAGAAAAAACAACTCAACTCAATGCATTTAGCCAGAAAATTGGACTGAAAATCATCTGCAATAATACAGATATCATGACCTTTAATATTGCCTCACCATCACCAGTATGGATAGAGGATTATGTTCTCACCAATGTAGAAACATTCACATACTTGGACAGCACCATCAGCCAGGATGATGGAACAAGCCAGGACATCCAGAACAAAATCAATAAAGCCAGGAACACCTTCAGGAGCTTAAATACAGTCTGGAAATCATCAAAATACAACACCAAACCCAAACTCAAGATTTATCAGAGCTGCGTACTTTCAACACTACTTTATAGTACAGAATGTTGGGGAATGAGAGAGTATGACATATCCAAACTGCCTTCATTCCATACAACCTGCCTCAGAAAAATCCTCCGTATCTTTTGGCCCAGAACAATCTCAAACCAAGATCTGTTGACACAGTGCAGCCAAGAGGATTTGAGTACCATCGTTGCCAGGAGGCGTTGGAAATGGATTGGTCATGTGCTTCGGATGGAAACAGATTCCATCACCAGAGTAGCAATAAGATGGACACCTGAAGACAAGCGAAAACGAGGCCGCCCGAAAAAAAAGGTGGCGACGAGCTGTGGAAGACAACCTGAAAAACCTGAGGCAGACCTGGGGAACCATTGAAAGATTTGCCAGAAACAGACAGGAGTGGAGGAACTTTGTCGCTGCCCTAAACGCCAAAAGCGTAATAGGAACATAATGATGATGACAAATGTCTTTTAACCCTTTCAGCAGTAAATAAAATAAAGAAACTTTGATATAATGTGATCAATATTCAGTAGGTTTATAAAACCTAATTCTCAGTTAAAAATTTGTTTTGGATATAATTTAAATTAATTCCCTTAAAAACTCACTAACTCATTAATGGTTGCATTGAATTCCTGAGCAGGCCCAGGACCTTATTCACAGGGGTTGGGACCTGTAAACCAGCGCAAAGGTTATTGAAGGACTTGGCAGCATTTGATTTTTATTTTTAAAATAATTTTTGACAGATAATATCAATATTTATTTGAAACTTTTTTTTAGATTTTTACTGATTACATTTTCACTGTTGCAGGAAATTATGTGGGGGGCGGGCTGGCAAACAATAATTATTTAATGACAGTAGCCATTGAGATTCAAAATGTTAAAGCTTTATAAGCTGTTAAACCACAAATTGTCAACATCACATATCAAATATACAAAATAAATATCCTTAAATCAACAAATCATACCTGTTTTTAGTATTCATTTGCTAGTCCATTTGTAACAAGCCTAATTAAAAAATCTAAATCACTGGATTTTGACTCTAAAGTTCTCAAGCAGCATTTTTCTTACTGTGCTTATCTGTAAATTTCAATTATTTATCAGTGGAAATATTTTTTGTCTGTTTGCGTATGACTTTTACTGACATTTATCAATAAATATCTAATCCTTCCAAGTCTAGTTATTGAACAAGAAGATAGAAAGCAGAAGGGGAATTCTCTATACTAGTCCCTTGCAAGTTAGTATGGCTGGCACCTGAATTTCTCATTTCTGTGCAAATTGCTATGGAATGGAGGGCTGGAGATTTGTGAGATGCCTACATAGTTGAATGAACTTCAGTTTAAAGCTGTAATACTTATCTATTAAATGAAATTTGATCAGATATCCAAGTTAAGATGTGAAACAGCCAAGTTTGCACCTCTTTCATTTCCTTTTTAGTGTTGCCATCTTAGATTTTATTTCAGAATGGCAGAACCATGAAAAAAGGCAAATTGCTAAGTGGCAATGACTAGGTAGTTGGCCAGCAGAGACTTCTGTTTATGATATTTATCTTATTTATTTGTTTATACCTTAATTTTCATTTTAAATATTTCTCAGAACTGTCTAGTTGTGCACTTAACCTGGCTTATATAAATGCATTTATTTATTAGTGCTTTCCTTCTCCTGCCACATTCCCTCTGATGGTTTGCTACACCTTTTGGGGTGGCTTTCAACTGACTTATCCAAAAGACTGTCATTGCTCTTTTTTCATTCACTCCAAACCTTCTAGACAAGACCCTCATTCACTGCACAACTCTAATTTATTCACTAGGCACTGTCCAAATTATGCATTGAATGAGGCAGGGACACTGCAGAAAAAATAGTATGTCATCATGTAACTTAAGACTGTGGGTATGTCTACACTGGAGCTGGGAGAATGCTTTCTAGCTTAGGTAGCCAGACATACACTAGCTCTCTTTAAGCTAGCAAGCTAAAAAATAGAAGCGTAACCGGTGGTAGCAGTGGTGGTGGCTCTAGCTAGCCACTCAAGTATGTACTCACAGAGATGTACGATGCATCCATCTATCCATCTAGTTTAGGATTTTATACTAAAAAATCCATTGCCATAGTATCTGAGTGCCTTCCATGTAATATAGCGAAGTCCCTAGTGGTCTTCCATCGAGTCTCTGGAACAGTATCTCTCGTATCGTAACGTAGATGCACAAGAATGCCAAATAAAGGTTGCATTGGCGATCTTAATTCTAGGATTTCCCAGCTTTTGGGGTGATTGACTTTGCAATCTAAATAACATTCTTTTAACATAGCTTTTTGGATGTAATTTCCGTGGTTTTTTTAAAGAAAGCAAAAGCAAATTCTAGTATGTGCTACCACTCTCCTTATAATAATAGTAGCTAGAGTGAGAGCCAACTTTGTCTCTTCATGGAGAGGATTTGCTAACTAATCTGTTTCATACAGGGCTCAAGTCATGCTGGAATGCTCCAGAACAATGTTCCAAGACTTCTTTTGGGGAGTCGGAACAGTGTCTTGTGGTACTTCTGGTGCTGGAGATTGAGCATTTCTCGACCACTGTCCTCATCCCCTGGTTTCATATAATTTCCTTGGGAAATCTCATAAATCTCTATCTTTTCTGATGGGCTTTTTGTGGACGCTTGTGGAAATCAGACTCCTCAGTTTAGTCAAGTTCATCTTAAAGAATTCAGTGTCATCATTTAAGCAGTTCATATTATCACAGATTCTAGCTCTGCAATTTTTGAAGCATTTCTTTGTGATAGTCTTCAACATTGTTCTTCATCTATCAAACATACTTCCAAAAGCAATGTTATACTAATTACAAAGGCCAATCATATTATTTACAAACAGTGAATTAAGGCTAGTTCTAACAGTTCTTACATTTCTGATTTCAGGCAGTATGAAGTGGTGCTTTTGCTTTATAATGATTTTTCAAACCAATGCAACATGAAACACACAGAATAAAGATATATAGGGCCAGATTCACCTCAGAGTCGACACTGAGAGAAACCAGTGTAAGCCTGGAGAAAGGTGGCAGTCTGCTAGGGCATGAGGGCAGGGAGCACAAAGTAGCTACCTTTGCTTGTGTTGGGGGAATGAGCATATATGGAGTCAGCACATCTAAAAAAACTAGTTTCACTGGCTGGAGGGGGCATAGTTAGGGCTGTCAGGGAGGACACTGCTTCAGCCATTCTCCATTGCTCCCACTGACAGAGTTCTATGGCCTTCTAGAAAGAGATCAGAAACCAGCATGCTCATCTGCTGGGTGAATCCCACCTCCAGACAAGGGAGTTTAGTTGGATCAGGGAAGTTACGATTTACACTGGTCTGTGCCAGGTTTTCTGAATCTTGTCCATAATATTTTAATGATGCAATTTCTTTAATAATGATGATAAAGCATAACAGACTGAAAACTCCAACTATAAAAACAATGTTTGGTAATGAATCAGCAGAAAAGGATTCAGATGTTGCTTCTGCAAACCAGTGGGAAAATGCTGACTAAAATAAAAAAGTAACTTAGATCGATTCTTTCTCTCCCACACCCTCCCAGTGTAGACCAGGCCTCGGATATAGTGCAGGAAGATCCAACTTGCACCATTGTCTGAGAATGTGCAGTGGCACTGACAGTTGATAATTATGCAACAGCCGTTTTTAGGATATCAGAAAATGTAGCTTTAGGATCATCAGCATTTTGAAGATGCTTGCCTAGACTGGCATGTGAAATCAATCTGATTCTGTCCATCACTAATACAGGCAGTTTTGTTGTGGATGAATACAGTATAAAGTGTATAATTTTTCATTGCATGGTGTATACCCCATTTAAAGTATTACGGTCTTATCAAATACATTATAACTATTGAGATCAACACACTCAGGACAATGGTAACAAAAATAAGTTTTGATAATTTATTTACTTCAGATAAGACAAACTGAAGGAACAAAAGACTAACAATTAAATGTACTTGGGAGGAAACAAAACCTGAATTAAGTTTTTTGATGTAAACAATGTAGTATTTTTGAAATTTCAATTAATTTTGTTTATCTTTCCTTTTCTATCTAGATTACGGTCCTTTTCCCATATATACATCCTTGTAGGTTTGAGCTAGTGCAGTGAAGTGGAATGACACACAAACATTTCTCTCCATCAGTAAGGAGTGTGGTTTAGTGATTAAAGTGAAGGGCTGAGGGTTTGGGGTTCAAATTTAGGTTGAGCCACTTATAATGTGTGATATCGGCACATTACGTGAGCTTCTACTTTAGTCAGCACAACTGTGAAGTTAGTCAAAAGCAAAGGACATGACTGATATCACATGCTACATCTGCCGAAAGAAAGAAAGCAAAAAAAAAAAAAAAGAACACAACAAAACCCTCTGCTAATATTGTGGTAAATATGCCCAAGCCCTTTGTGGCAGACAATTAAGAGGAGGAAAACCTGCAAAACAAAGTGTGGAGTATTGTTTTCTGCTTTACTTTAAGGCTAGCTGTTTTGGGGTTTTTTTGATTTCTGTCATTAGGAAATTTAATTAGTTTGAACTATTTTTATAAAAGATTTGAGAATACAACTTGCTGTGCAACTTGGACTTCTTTTTTTTCAATCTGCAGAGTAAGAATCAACAGCAGCCAAACCAGCATATCTATGTTTTCTTTTCCCCATATTAGTAGTTGTTGGAATAAGTATATATGGACTGGAGTATCATACCATATTGATAGGCCTGTAATTTAGATCAAATTCTGCCTCCACTCTCTCTCTCACTATAATAATTTGGTTTTGGAACTAAAATATAGTAGAACCTCAGAGTTACAAACACCTTGGGAATGGAAGTTGTTCCTAACTCTGAAATGTTCATAATTTTGAACAAAATGTTATACTTGTTCTTTCTAAAGTTTACAACTGAACATTGACTTAATATAGCTTTGAAACTTTACTATGCAGAAGAAAAATGCTGCTTTTCCTTTATTTTTTAGTAGTTTACGTTTAACACAGTACTGCACTGTATTGCTTTCTGTGTGTGTGTGTCTCTGCTGCTGCCTGATTGCGGACTTCTGGTTCCAAATGAAGTGTGTGGTTGACTGGTAGGTTCATAACTCTGAGGTTCTACTGTATTTCTAGTCGCTCATCTTTTTTCAATACATATATTGTTAAAAACCTAATAAAAACAGAGTTGTAAAAATAAAATTCACATTTTCTCATTTTCTTTCCATTGAATGGGAATGCAGTATTCTGTCAGGCTTGGAAACGTCTCGGTTACATCTCAGGCCTTGGCTACACTTACCAGCTAGTTCGACGGCTGGAAATCGAAGTTCTGGGTTCGACTTATCGCGTCTAGTCTGGACGCGATAAGTCGAACCCGGAAGTGCTTGCCGTCGACTGCGGTACTCCAGCTCGGCGAGAGGAGTACCGCGGAGTCGACGGGGGAGCCTGCCTGCCGCGTGTGGACCAAGGTAAGTTCGAACTAAGGTACTTCGACTTCAGCTACGTTATTCACGTAGCTGAAGTTGCATACCTTAGTTCGAATTAGGGGGGGTAGTGTAGACCAAGCCTTAGAGACAGAACAACAGGGTCCCTTTGCAGTTTTCCCAGTCTCCCTCACTACCTTCTCTATAGTATCCTCTAGTGGCACTGTTGTGGAACTGCGGATACATCTTGCCCCAGGCCATATTGCCAAATATACTGAAACAACGGCCTCGATTCTCCAAACCTTGATGAACAAACTTAACTTTAAGCATGATAGTATTACTGATTTCAGTGGTACTGTACTATGTGTGTGCTTAAAGTCATACATATGCATAAGTGTTGAAGCTTAAAATGAAACAAAACCAGATAAAATCTTGAAGCATCAGGATAAAATGGTTACTAACCTTTCATAACTGTTGTTCTTAAAGATGTGTTGCTCATGTCCATTCCATGTTAGGTGTGTGTGCTCGCCACATGCACCGGTGCTGGAAGTTTTTCCTCAGTGGTATCCGTAGGGGACTGGCTCTGGTACCCTCTGGAGTGGCATGCATATACACCGGTATAATGGGCGCTGCTGGCTCCCTCCCTTCATCAGTTCCTTCTTGTTAGAACTCTGACAGTAGGGAAGGAGGGTGCGTCATGGAATGGACATGAGCAACACATCTAGAAGAATGACAGATACAAAAGATTAGTAACCATTTTTTCTTCTTCAAGTGATTGCTTGTATCAATTCCATGTTAGGTGACTCCCAAGCAGTACCATTGGAGGTGGGTAGGAGTTCATGAGCAGCACAGCTCTGCCAAACCCAGTGTCATCTCTGGCTGCAAGTGCACATTGATCAAAGAGGCCCTGATGCTGTAGGTGCAGGAGATAGTCCAGGATGGCTTCTAAAGAAGCACCAACTGGGGAGATATTGTGCTCCAAAGCCCAGCAAGAGAAGTGCCTCCACTTTGCAAGATAGATGGCTCTAGTGGAGGACTTTCTGCTTTCCAGAAGAACCTGCTGGTCCTGAGTGGAGCAGGCTTGCTTCTCGGAGCTCAGCCACATAGCATCCACACCATGAGGTGGAGAGAGGTGAGGTTCAGGTGGAGCAACTGCCAGTGATCCTGAGAGAGCAGGTCCAGGCAGTCGGGCAGGATCCATGGGGGCACCACTGCCAAGTTCATGAGAATGCTGAACCAATGCTGGTGAGGCCAGGTCGGCACAATCATGATGACTCATACCTTGTCCCTCTTGATCTTGGAGAGGACCCTGCTGATTAGTGGGATCGGTGGAAAGGTGTACCTGAGATAGTCTGATCACGACCGAAGGAATGCATCGAACCGCTGTCGAGGCCTTGTAGCAAGCAGAATTGGTGGCATTTCCTGTTTTCCCTGGTAGAGAATAGGTCTACTTGGGGACGAGCATTCAGGCAATCTCTGAGTGGAGGGACCACTCATGGTGAGAAAAGAAGGACCTGTTGAGGTGATCCGTGTTCTGGATGCCGGGGAGATGCGAGGTTTCCAGGCGGATAGTCCCACAGGTGAAGGATCTCCTGACACAGGGTTGACAACCAGGCTATCCCTTGCCTGTTGACATAGAACATGGAGGCCATGTTGTCTGTCAGAACCTGCACCACCCTACCAGACAGATGGGGCAGGAACACCTCACATTCCTGAGCTCTCTTACGTTTATGTGAAGTGTCAGCTCCTCCCGTGACCATAGCCCTTGAGTTTTGAGGGTACCAAGGTGTGTTCCCCAGCTGAGGTTGGACACATCCGACACCAGGGACACCGTGGGCCATGGAGTCGTGAACAGAACTCCTTCCATCACTGGGTTTGGGTTGCACCACCATTGTAGGGAGGTGAGTACTTGGGTGGGATCGTGGACAGCCTGTCCAAGGGGTGCCTGGCTGGGGAGTAGACCGACAACAGCCACATTTGGAGGGACCTCAGCCACAGTCTTGTGTGTTGGACTACATACGTGCATGTGGCCATGTGCCCTAGGAGTCGGAGGCAGACCTGAGCTGTGGTGAGCAGGTATGCGGTGACCTGGGCAATCAGATCTGACATGACATGAACCTGGTTTGTGGTAGGAATGCTCGGGGTTGAGTAGAGTCGAGGACTGCTCCAATGAACTCTATCCTCTGAATGGGAACCAATGTTGACTTTTGTTTGTTTATCAACAGACCCAGGATGTGACAAGTGGCTCGCAACACCTAGATACTGTGCTGTACCTGCGTCTCAGAGCAGCCCTTGATTAGCTAGTCGTCCAGGTAGGAATAGATCTGGACCCCCCAACACCTGAGGTAGGCTGCGACTACTGCCATGCATTTTGTAAACACCTTTGGCACTGTTGCTAAGCCGAATGGGTGCACTGTGAATTGGTAATGCGTTTGCCCAACCACAAACGGTAGAAATTTCTTGTGTCCGGGGAATATTGATATGTGGAAGTAAACATCCTTTAAGTCAAGGGCAGTGTACCAGTCTCCAAGATCCAGGGAGGGGATAATGGAGGCCAGGGAGACCATGTGGAACTTAAACTTCTTGAGATATCTTTTGAGGTCTTGCAGGTCCAGGATGAGGCATAGTCCCCTTTTGGCCTTCGTAATGAGAAAGTACTGGGAGTAAAACCTTTCCTGCTTCATTCTGTGTGAACTTCCTCCACGGCCCCCAGGTGCAGGAGTTACTCATCAGAAGGGTCCCTGAAAAGGGACAGGGAAGGGGGATGGGATGGGGGGGGATACAACAAAATTGGAGGGTATAAACAAGACAAGACAGATCCTGGTTGTAGACTAGGAGGTTACCCTCAAGCATCCCTTCAAAATAACTGCCTGTTCTTAGGAGGGGCATGACTCAAACCCGAATGCTCTCCCACTGCTGTGGGCTGACCTTGGTGGCACCCATAGCCCTTGTTTCTCTTGTGGTATGGTTCTGCTCTGGCCTGGCTCAGGAACCCCTGGGTGTATTGAGGCTTAAATCGCGTTCTGGCATGGCCCAGGGTGTACAGGCCCCAGCAGGCAAAGACTGGCCCTAGAGTCTTTAAGGCCATGTAACCCTGCTGTCTGTTTGTTCAGCAAACAGGGCCAAGCCCTCAAACGGGAGTTCCAGGATTGATTGCTGAACTTCTGCTGAGAGGACAGACAACTGCAGCCATGATACCCATCTCATTGAGACTGGCGATGCCAAGGCTCTGGCCATGGAATCAACCACGTCTGAGGCAGACTGGAGGGAGGCCCTCGCAATCGCCCTGTCCTCATCCAGCATGGCATTGAACTCCTGCTTAACATCCTGCAGGAGCGAGTCAGCAAATTTGGCTGTGGATTGCCGCACATTAAAATGATATCTGCCGAGCAGGGCCTGGTCATAGAATTATAGATTAGGGTTGGAAGAGACATCAGGAGGTCAACTAGTCCAACACCCTGCTTAAAGCAGGACCAACACCAACTAAATCATCCCACTCAGGGCTTTGTCAAGCCCGGCCTTAAAAAACTCTATAAGTTATACGAAGCTGTAGGCTGGCTGTGGAATAAACTTTCCTGCTTTACAGATCTAGCTGCTTGGCGACTATTCTTAGGGGTCGAGATAGGTTGACCGTGTCCGTCATGCTCATTGGCAGCCACGACTACTAGAGACCCGGGGAAGGGGTGCGCATAAAAGTACTTGAACCCTTTTGCTGTAACGTAGTACTTATGCTCTGCCCTTTTGAACATAAGTGGCAAGAATGACAGGATCTGCCACAGGGCCTTTACGATTTTGACCACCCCCTCGTGGTTTTGACCACCCCATCGACTGGCAGGGCCACTTTTGCTGATGCTGCTGCAGCCAGCACGCCGAACAGGGAGTCTGCTGGTTCAGACACCTCCTCTGCCTTTAGTCCCAGGTTTGCAGCAACCCATGTAAGCAGCTCCTCGTGGGCTTTTACATCATCCCGGGACACTGTTTACGAGGGGCCTACAACTGCCACATCAGATGATGAGGCGGAGGAGGAGGCCAGCCCTGAGGAAAGGATAGGTTGTGCATCTTGTGCCCGAGGCGCCACCTGTCCTGGAGGGGGTTGGTCCTGGGCCCCTTGGCCCGACCTGATTTGCGAGCCCAGGGGAGAGGGGCAAGATGCTGATGCTGAAGGCCCTTCCGATGCCCCCAAGACTGACCGCAGGGTCTGAGGTCCCACAGCTTGTGGACAAGACCGTGGGTTATATCCCTGCCAGGGCCCCGGCCATTGACCTTGTGGCCACACACTAGTAGGCTGGCCTACTGGCTGCGCCGGTGATGGCAGGTCTGTGGGGGCCAGCAACTCCTCACTCTCAGGCTTGAGGAGCAATATTCTTCCTCTGGAGACCATGTCATTGCCACCATAGGGTAGGCTTTCCCACTGTATCAGGCAGCCTCTCGCCTGCCATTTGGAGAGCGGTACCGAGAGCCCGCTGAGCCATGCCATGCTTCTGATGACCGTCAGCGATGTGTATCGGCCCAGTAATAGTCTGGAGAGCAATGCATGGTGCACTGGCTCTGGTGACCATGACGCTGCAGTGATTGGCAATGAAGCTCCGGAGACCGGTACTGGGGCTCCAGCGATTGGCATCACAGCTCTGGCGACCAATGTTGCAGCTCTGGCGACTGGTGCTGGGACTCATGAGAGTGCTGAAGGGACTCTGGCAACTGGCTCCAGGGCTCCAGGAACCGACGATATGTGTCTGCGGCCCGGTACCACGGGTCCAGTGACTGGTGTCGGGCCCCGGTGATCGGTGCCTGGAGTTCAGCGATCTGTGCCTGGAACTTGCCTAGTCTTGGATCTGTGGTCTGGAATGCAGTTCTGGAGGTTGTTGGCACAGTCCTGGGGACCTTTGGGGTGATTTGTGCAGGGGCACCATTGACAGCTTTCTCCTTGAAGTGGGTGGGAGGGCACGGTCCTTGGGCCTCTCTTCTCATTGAGTTGGCAGCACTGGGAGAGAGAAAATATCTCTTGTCGCCTGCAAGGCTTCCAGGATGGATGGTACCATAAGGTACTGGGTGCCTATAGCACCTTCAGGAGTTGGGGGCAGCTTGTGGGGCGGACTGGGTCCTGTTGGCGAAGCTGCCGCCTGGCTGAGCTCCGGGGGCAGTGAGATAGCCCGAGTCTGTCTGGACTCCGTCTGTGCCCTGTCCTTGGTCTTACAAGTACCGGGGGAGTGTCCCCTTTCCATGTGCTTCCTATCCCTTTTGGCTGGTACCGGTGACATGGAACGGTGCCAAGAGGAACTCAGTGCTGGTGCGCATCTCGTCAATGCCAACGTACTCAGTACCAAGTCCGAATGTGCCAGCTTCAAGCCCGGTGCCAGCGCTGACTCCATGAGGAGTATGTGAAGTCTAATGAGAGAGAGAACATTTAAAGATAATTGCCTGAAAAGAGTTCAGATGAGCCACTGGCTTTGAGTATTGAGCAGAACCCTGAGGAGATGTACATACAGTTTTATACATGTGGTACCAAAGGGCATGGTAAAGTAGGCTGATAAAGAAAATAAAAGCTTCACGTGTTTGGACACTGTAGAAGAACCCAGCTGTTTTCCAAGCCTGATGGAGCAGTGGGTTCACAAAAGAAACAGATTAGATTGCACAGAAGTTCATTGACTGTGGAAGCGCTGGTTAGCCATTTATCCTAGTTTAACACAGGCAAGCCAAAGTCATTGTTTGCGTAAGGAGATGACGCTCTATTGAAGTCAACTGAGTTGCAGCAAGTTATACCAGCAGTGAATTTGGCCCATATCATTCCAAGTACTCTTTGTTTTTAGAGTTGCAACTACATGGGAATAAAAAGTTGTGTCTATGTGTGTGTGAGAGAGAAAAGGACAAGAATAGAAGAAACTAAGGGGGTGGGGGGGAAATCAACATCATAGGGGGAAATCAACAAGATAGTAAAAAGGGCATGTCCCTTTTATTCTCCTGGTGGTTGCATGAGTAATGCAACTCTTTAAAACCCATGAATGAAACCCTGCCCTTGTTGAAGTTAAGAGGAATTTTGTCCTTGATTTCAATAGGCCAAGATTTCACCCATATGTTTACCTGATCTCTAATTGCCCCTTTATTCCTTAGTAGTTTGTGTTTTTGTTTTGTTATGCTTTTGAAATCTTACAGCAACTGCCTGTTAGAAAAAATAGAAACATTAATGTTTTTCTCTATTCTTTTCTGGTTAGTATATAATAGTGGGAAACAATTTTCAGATTTTTAACTTGATGACCTCTCTTTAAAAATTCCTGAAAATCCAAATGAATTCCAACTCGTCTATGCAGGATCACAATCTTGAATGAAGCACTTTATATTTTGTTGACTATTGCAGATCTTAATCTGCTGGAACTGTCCTTTTACAGCTTGTAACTTTATCATCTTGGACTGATCTTGTCAGATCTCATATGCTACTAAAATAGTATCAGGCCTCTGTATTTGGATGGAAATTCTGTAAAGAAAACCCAGAGAATTGTTTTGGTTGCTCAGTGAGTTCTATTCTTTCTTATGAGTAAGTAACAAACCAGTACAATTTCCATATTCCATATTATACAAATAATTGGCTCTGATTAGTTGAATACTTTAAAATTCTTGCCCAGAAACTTTCTGTAATTGAGTCATATTTTGGATAATTGGATGAATACATTTTATTACATAACTTATTGTCTCCATTTGATATACAACACCAGTTCCTTAATCATTACCAAATGTCTTCTTTCTGTTCTTTTCTTCTCTTTTTTTTGCCTACTGTACATGTTCTCATTCTCTGCACCTAGCCTGACCTGTTTTAAAGAGTTTTTAAAATCACTATTTTAGTCCCATAAAGTTTTCAGCAATAATTCTTAAATACCCATGGAGTGATTATATTCCAGATAACTGATTAAAACATTGGGTCTTTGTTTCAAATTAGAATATATGCAAAGACCTAATCTGTAATCAAACGACAAATAAGTATAGCCCTAAAGACACTTATCTGTACCAGTTTAATTTTTGTACTATCCTTCCCAAAAATTGTGCACAGTACTTTAGGATTGATCTCACCAGCTCTTTGTATGGTAATTGCTTCTGATTTTAGCTCTGCTTCTCTGTTGACACATCCCTGTGTTCTGTTTGCATTCCTAAACACTGCTGGATATTGAGGTGAGGGTTATAAAATTCAGTCTATTATTACGTCCATATCTTTTTGCCTATCAGTGCCCACAGCTGTGACCATTTAAAGCTAATATCTTTTGTCATTTTCCATCCTTCACTTTATTATTTCACACTTTTCTATATTAAATTGATTTATAGAAGTTAGAGATGCAGAAGATCTCTTTGATCATCCTATTCAACTCCCTGCAAATACAAGATTATTCCCTGCAATATTTTTTCCAGTGTTTGTCCAGTCTAGTTTAAAAGGTCCCAACAGATGGGGCTTCTATCGTTTCCATTGGGAAGCAATGCCACAGCCTAATGCATCTTTATAACACAATTTCCTCCCGATATTCAACTTAAATTTTTCCTGTATTAATTTAATCCCTTTACTCCTTATAATTTTGTGTAGCATACTAAATCATCCTTATTCCTCCTTGGTGTTTTACACTCTACAGCTATTTGCAGACTCTTATGTTGCCACGTAGGCCTGATCCTGCAAATACTTAAACAAGTATGCAGGTTAATATATGTGAGTGAATTTACAAACGTTAACTATTCACAGTGTTTGGGACTTAGCAAACTATACATATTTAATTTTTAATCTTTCCTCATAAATCAGTCCTTCAAGCCCTAAGTTTATTTGTTTTCCTCCAATTTGTCAATATATTTCTGGTCAAAAATGAGGAAATTTCACCCTAAAATTCTAATAAATTTTAAAATTGAATCAGCTAAACCAATTTTAAAACTGATGGACGGCTATCTTTTATTAGGATCACCAATACAAAGACCTTTGGACAGAAGGACAAAACTCTAGTGCCAACGTCTAACCAGCTGCTTGAGCCAAAGAGAGTTAACTATGAAATAGCTACAAAAGAACTATATTCCAAGAAACTAGAGCAAAAGATACCCTACAGCAAGAATGCCAACCAGTTACTGCCAATGCTAATGGGGAAGAATGTTAGATTTCAAATAGAAAGAGGTTGGCAACGAGGATTAATAGCTATGCCACGCACACCACGATCATTTGCCAAAATCATCCTGGAGGTTCATTCCAACAGCAGGAACAGAGGACATCTAAACAAAGTCAAGTTGGACACTAGCTCTGTGTTTCTTGAGGATATTCAAAATGTTACTGACAGAGCTTTGCCATGCCCCTCCCCACCCCCTCACCCTTATGCCAGGAGGGAGGTTTCAGTGTACGAGACAGTGGAGATGGACAGGGAGCTGCTCTCATCAGCTCTACACTGGCAGAGATTCTCTTTACTGTGGGGGAATTCTCCAGGGGAAATCTCCAGCTACTTTAAGTTCATTAAGTGGTACAACGTGAATTTGACAAACCAAAGAATTCAGCCCAATATATTTAAAGTGCAACAGACTACTTTGTATCCTGAAAAAGAAAACAAGAAACAGAAATTGTCCAAGTCAGCTATTTCAATGTTTAAGACATTAAAGAAATTAGTTAATGAACTTACTGTAACACTGGCAATTATTTTTGAAAAATCCTGGACAATTGGGAAGAAAAGCAAATGTGCTACTGATTTTCCAAACAGAAAAGAAGAACTAACCTGACAATTTACTGTTCTATGCATCTAATTATTATCCCTAATAATATTTCTATCCTTAGCTACCTTCCTGACAGTATAGTGAGGAGTCACCCTGCCACTTCTGCCAGAGACTGAAGTTTGATTACCCTACAGGAGACTCGTGATTAAGGCGCAGAACCAGTAGCCAGGAAATGCAAGTTCTATATTCCCAGCTTTGCCACAGATTCACTGTATAAACTTGAACAAGTCACTTCACTTCTCTGTCCCTTTGTTTCCCTACCTGCAAAAGGGGAATGTTAATGTTTACTTATCTTACAGAGATGTTATGAGACTTCATTCATTCATGTTAGTAAAGTGCTTTGATTTTCTTACCTCTAAGAGGCTATAGAAATTCTAAGTATTATTAGAAATTTGAACAGAAAAAATCACTAAACATTCACAAATAACAGGCCGCTTGGGTTAACAAATGATAAATTTTTGCCAACATAATTCCTTTCTTGATACAATTACAAAAGTAATAGATGAAGGGACAGCAGCAGATGTAGTGTACTTAGATACCTGAAAAAAATTTAATTGGTTTTGATAGGAGCAAAAAAATGCGTGGCCATTATTGCAGAGCCCTTCCCAATACCAATCTTGCAGCACTATTTGCCCCTCTATAGCTGGGACCAGATCACGTTTTCCACAATCCCAGTTTTGGGCATAGTCCTACCCAGTGTAGGCTCAAATTTGGGTGAGGTAGCAGAGCAGTCACCGGCAGACATCTATGGGATCCTGACCAGACTATAGAGCTGCCCTTCCCCAGCAAATACTGCCCAGGATATACTCACCGCCTCTCCTGGGTGGCTGGCCCCACTCAACGACTGGCCTGAATTTGGTACCTTAGCAAGTATTTTATGGAAATTGTTATTGTACTTAATGCATATTAGTTCCCAAATATAAATAACATCCTAGTATAATTGGTTGGAAATATCATAAGACTTTCATCCTTCGAGAAAGATAGAATCTCAGTATTTCCTGCACTAACATATTTCAATGATAAGAGAAAGCTAGTCACCAAGAAACGGTACAACTGATCAAGAAAATCTTGGCTTGCTGTAATCTATTGTGAGTTTCAAGGCATTTTAAAATTAAAGTGCAAGTCTACACTGAAAAGAAGCTATAAAAATGGCACCTTCTTAGTGAACAGTTCAGCTACCTGTATGTATTCGGAGTTGTATCATCTGACCTTAGCACACAAAATGTGTGTTTTACTAGTTCCTTTTTCTCTTAGTCATGTAGAATCAATGTAAGTAAGAGAGCGCAAGCTGGATTCGTTCATTCTTATGCACCATTAACACAGTTGTTTATTAAGTGCCAATCAGTTACACCCAGGCAAACCCTACTGACAGTACTAGGATGGTACAGGAGTCACTGAGGGCATAACAGAATTTGCAGAACTTTTATTGCTGGTGATGATATGTAAAAAAGAACGTCTCCAGTTTGAGTTTGCAGGGTTGGCACTTGGAAAAACTTATCTGTAAATTAAGCACAGTTGTGGAAATCACTAAAACATGGTGTGCCAAATTCTACCCTCCATTACACTGGTGCCATCCCACTGACTTCCTGTGGCAATGGTACTTGCTTAAACCAGAAGACAATGTGGTCCACCACATATGGAACACAGTCGTGCCAATTTACTCTTGGGTATTTATGTTAAAGTGTATTTCTATTCTGAAAACCACTCAGGGTAGATTTTGATACACTTTTTGTTGATTAGTACCTTATTCCATGAGTAGGCCCACTGATGCCAATGGCAATACAGTATCTTCTGAAGTGAACTTTCTACTCACTGTAAGTAAGGAGGGCAAAATATAGCCCTGAATCATTTTTCAAAGTAGAACTGCACTTAAACATAAATTCCCTATCTTCAAAAAGAAGAACAGGAGTACTTGTGGCACCTTAGAGACTAACAAATTTATTAGAGCATAAGCTTTCGTGGACTACAGCCCACTTCTTCGGACGCATATAGAATGGAACATATATTGAGGAGATATATATACACACATACAGAGAGCATAAACAGGTGGGAGTTGTCTTACCAACTCTGAGAGGCCAATTAATTAAGAGAAAAAAACTTTTGAAGTGATAATCAAGCTAGCCCAGTACAGACAGTTTGATAATAAGTGTGAGAATACTTACAAGGGGAGATAGAGTCAATGTTTGTAATGGCTCAGCCATTCCCAGTCCTTATTCAAACCGGAGTTGATTGTGTCTAGTTTGCATATCAATTCTAGCTCAGCAGTCTCTCTTTGGAGTCTGTTTTTGAAGTTTTTCTGTTGTAATATAGCCACCCGCAGGTCTGTCACTGAATGACCAGACAGGTTAAAGTGCTCTCCCACTGGTTTTTGAGTATTTTGATTCCTGATGTCAGATTTGTGTCCATTAATTCTTTTGCGTAGAGACTGTCCGGTTTGGCCAATGTACATGGCAGAGGGGCATTGCTGGCACATGATGGCATATATCACATTGGTAGATGTGCAGGTGAACGAGCCCCTGATGGTATGGCTGATGTGATTAGGTCCTATGATGATGTCACTTGAATAGATATGTGGACAGAGTTGGCATCGGGGTTTGTTACAAGGATAGGTTCCTGGGTTAGTGGTTTTGTCCCATTCTATCTGATTCCCTATCTTGGCACTGATATGGCAAACATAGTCCAAGAAAAAAATGGCTTTTTTAAATTAATTAATAAGTGTTCAACCATTAATCTCGTGGCTCTCAAAATGTTGTTCCCTAGAAGTATCTGCAAGTTACATTTTAGCACCATATAGTTGTCTTATGTTTACTATGTTAATATCATTCCTATACGAACATGCCTGGGCCTAGTTAATATTTCATTTGAAGGGTTGCCTATCAGTGAATTATAAAGTGTTAAGCAAGCTACAGAGTACAGTTATATATAAATAACTTATATATGAAACATTTGTCACACCAAATAGTTACAGCACAACAGCTACTGCATATTAATTTTAATTGCTATCCATTTCATTATAAAGCATTTCAAGGATGATTAGAGAACATTTCCAGTCTACACACTTTCTATTACACTTTACTCAAGGATTGCTTGGTTTCTGCTGGCACTGGGGCAACTGTTTGTAAAACATACACCTCCTGGATGTGGTGCTCTGTCCCATGTAGTGGCATTGAGACCACTTAGAGATTAATGAGTCTACTACAGCCTTAGCTAACAGCCATGTGGCTTTTAGCTCATGCAGTAGAGGCCCAAATTTTGATCCCACCAACGACTGGGATCTGTTGGTGTTACATGTGCTCCAAGGAGAATCTCCCCCAAGGGAGAGTGGGTGGGGTATACGTTGCCATCATCCCCTCTGGGTTCTGCTGGGGAGGACAGCTTTAATTTATGGCTGAGGCTCCACAGGAGACCTATTAGTGGAGACTGTAGGGAGTGTGCACTAAATTAACACATCATCCAGGCACCCTGTCAATGTGACCTGTCTCTAGCCAGCACTGCCCACTATAGGGGCTGAGTGGCCAGCTCCAGGATCCCGGTAGAGTGAAGGCCATCAGCACTTTGCACCACTGTGTCCCCCACCTCCTAGCGGATTGGCCACTGTTTAGGGGCCTACAAGCCCTAGGATACACTGGGGTAATTATTACTGGTCAGTTGCCCCTGTTTACAGGTTAACTTTCTTTTTCTCATTTCACTATTCTATAGATAGCGTAGCAAACATAGTGGGCCAAATTCTACCATTGGGCATATAACTAGTAATACTTGCATGGAAGTCAGAGGTTGAGTTGGGGGAAGGAGGAGGAGGACAGGGGAAGTAGTGGCTCTTTTCCAAGCACCAGCTACAAAATAAGCTGTGCCCAAGTAGTGCCAAAAATATGCTCAACAGATTGTACTGGTATTGAAATTATTATCCAGTGTGCTCCCTGGCTCTGCTAAGCTCCTCTGGCTTGGCTCCCCCTTGGTAATGCTCAAATGTCCTGCTGGGCTCTGCTTAGCTCCTCCTGGATTGGGGATAAAAATAAGAAGGTATTTCTCAAGTCCACCCATTTGTGCATCACAATGAGCTGTCACTCAGAATAGATTGTGTAGATCTTCATAATGTGAGTCTTCATTTCCTTTCTACTTGCTTTGATGAGCAGTTAAACAGTTAACAGTGTTAACGTTTAAAATACAGACGTGCCAGTAAAGCATATCACCATGTACCGTCTCCAATTCAAGCCCTGATGGAAGTCAGTGGAAGCCGTGCTCTTATACCTGATGACACAATTTGACAATTTATATGCAAACTCTGAAAATAAAGCAAATGCATTTTTTACGCGTTACAGAGGTATGAGAACCAGTGGGCTATAATTATAGCACATTGTAAATGACGTGTAAGTTATTATAAATGAATCCTTCTGCTCATCAGTGAAAGGGTTAATCGACAACACCTTACATATAATCAGAAAATAACTGGCATTTTCTCTTACAGATGCATGGCAGGGGAGGGGGAAGGGAAGATAACGGATGTTCTTTCTCCATGCAAGCAATTAAAATACAAACAAATATCAGAAATAACAAATAGCTCTCGGACCCAGAGTACAAAACCATATCAACTCCAGTTCAATCTCCTTTCCAGACCTTTTCTTATTAAATATTTTTTTCTTCCCCACCCCATCTTTCAGTTTCCCACTGTCAATAGGGCCCTTGGTTCCAGCTCCCAGAGAACTTGAACAAATAAGGAACTGAGCAAGTCAATGGGAGCTGAGGGTGCTCCAGGAGTTGCTCAGCACTGTGTAGGACAAACCCACAAAGAGGGTCAAGACAAGCAACCTGACAGTGAGAAGTAGAAAATGGTCATTAGCCCATGCCTACACCACCACCATCAACAACAGGACTAACATGCTCATCCAAAACCATCCTGCTCCCTGATACTTTGTTTTTCACTGAAACTTGTTTCCTAGATGTACTAGGTGAAAGTCTACCGTATTTTTTAAAAGACACTAAAAGGAAAAAAAGCAAGATTTTAAAAAAAGTGTTAAAACAGTGATTTAACTGCTGGGGGCATCCCTTCTCCCTCAAGGTGGGATAGATGGTCCAATCCTCCTCCTATGAACTGCAGTGGGAGAAGGCAACTGTTTTGAATTCTCCCCTATTTGCCAGTTTTCCTAACTATTAGAGTTAAATTATTTCATTAGTGGAAAAAAAGGATGTTGTTCAATGAATGATAATCTCTTTGGATGACAAAATTAATTAACTACTGAGCTGTGTTTTAATGACTCCTAATAATAACTGGCTTGGATGTATTGAGTACAATGCAGCGCTAATAATTGTTGAAATTGAGTAACAGGACTCCAAAATAAGAACAGGTCACCTAAGACTGATAACACTTTAGAATAAAATCAAGGCTGTATCCTACTGTTTAATATTTGCCTAAAACCAAGTACATGCCATCAATCTTTGAGGCTAAAGCTGGCCCAATGGCCATCTGATCAGTGCTCTGCATTACCATAAATGAGACCTGGGATCAATTTCTTGGCCTGGTCTCTCAATTCCAGGCTGGAAACACTGTGCAGACAGCACACTTAGGCCTCTAACAAGAAAGAATGCCTCATGTTACCCAATAGTAATCCTTTTGGCTGATTAAGTAGTAATATTAATGGTCTCTGAAGGGAGTCCTATTTTTCCTGGGCCAGAAGTCAATAACCCGCACTGAAGTGTTATTCACGGTCTTGTCCTGGAAACACTCTTAGAACGAGACAAAGTGGCAATTTGAAATTGGGAAACTGAGATGTGGCTCTGATCCACACTTTATTACACAAATACTGTGCCCATGTTTGCCTTGTATGTCACAGGGATATAATGAATCAGGAGTAGAACACTACTCCTGATTCAGCTTTTTTTAGAGATAAGAATGTAAGCCAAAGTCTCATTTAAGGGATGGCTAAGCCTTGGGGTGCTGGTGCATTTGGGGAGGGGGGAGACTATCCATAGCAGGAAAAATACCTAAAAATAAGAAAAGAAAAGTTATTAAAAACAAACAAGTATTTTACTGTTTGATTTTTAACTTTCATTTTAGTCTTAGAAACTGTTTTTATCTATATAATAATTATTTTATATAAAATGTCTTTTTTGCTTGTATTTAGTTTAGAATAATAGTAATATTTATATAAGGTCTTTTTCTAATCTCAGTAAGACATTCCAGGGCGTGCAATAGGCAAAATGTCACCACCTATGACTTGAATGGTAGCAACACTCAAACAACAGAACTGGGCATAGCAGTAGGGTGACCAGATAGCAACTGTGAAAAATCAGGACAGGGTGGAGGGTAATAGGAGCCTATATAAGAAAAAAAAACCAAAATCAGGACTGTCACTATAAAATCGGGACATCTGGTCACCCTACATAGCAGCGTTTCAGCACAACACACACCCTGCCATGCCACGTTGCACTAACTTGAGCAGTAAGAAGAGAATTCACAAACAAATGCCCAGATACTTCTGTGACAGTGGCCAGATCACAAACTAGATAGATAGAAGCATACCAAAAAAGACATTGCTATATGATAAACTGGATAGTGTATGAAAAATATACATAATTTTTTCTCAAGGAAGCTTTTCTAATTACAAATATTAAGGTAAACAATGTATATCCGATAAAACAGACCAATTTCTTATACTTGCTAAATTTTTTTAGGAGACAATCAAAGACACTTTAGGCTGGATCCAGGGAACTTTCAGTAGAGGAGGATTCAGATGTCATCTTCAAAGAGACTAAATACATAATAATCTAATGAAGTTTAAGGAGCTAATATTACTTTTCTTACTGTTGCCATGGGCTTTAGATGAAGCCCATACTGAATTAAAGAAAAAAACGTAGCTATGGCTTACAATTTTTCATATTGGATTAGATGCTGATATAAAAAACTACTGATAATGCTGTTCACTTTTTTTACTAAGGAGATGGCATATTCAGTGTCAGAAAGTAAGAGATATTTTTAAAAATGCTATTCATGAACAAATTATTTTCTATTTGAATTATATTTTTACTTTCAATATTATTGGTTTGATTTACCCTCTCTGGTAGCCAGCTACTCCAGACTTTGTAGAGATTTTCTGTTTTAATTAGAGGTGTTGTTGGTGACTCCATGTCAAAAGTTGTATTGAGGAGTTTTAGAGGGGATTAAATCTTCGTTATGCAGAAAAAAATAATGTGCAAATGTGATGATGCTACAACATGCTTAGAGCGTTAGTTTTCTGAAAAGGTACAAGTAAACCTTTTCAGTAATTAAAAATGTCTTCTTTTTGAAATGTAGGCCTTGTCTCCTGGGGAAAGATTTTTTAGCATAAACTGCCTGGCTTCCACACACAAATAATCTGTTGTTTTGCTTTCTGTTGCATCTTATCTCATTATAATTAACCCACTATGGGAGCATTATAACTATTTGAGAATGAGTTATAGCATGATAAGGTTTGTGTGGATGTATCCCCATTCCAAATACTACTTCAGGTAGTCCTCCCACTGCTATCCCCCGCTGCATTGCTTGGCATCTGGATGGCCTGTCTGGTTACCTATGCACTCTCCACAATCTGGGGTCATCTTGAACTTTCCCTCTTTAAACACTGGCACATATCTGAGTGCATTTGTTAGTGATTCCATCTTGTGGGAAGTCCACAGGCCCTGAGTCCATTACAGGCACAATGCCTGTGCTTCTATGTGTTCTCATCAGGAGATCCTGGACTTCCTTGCCTTTGGGGAGAGGCGCATGTTCAGTCTCATCTTTCTTGTAGTCACCAGAACCCCAAGATCTGCTAGCAGCTATTGGAGCAAATGCAGGAGACGAGGTGCTTCTAAGACATGAGTCGGTGCTGTACCAAAGCCAAGGAGCTGAGGCAGAATTACAAAAACACCAAAGACAAAACCAAGACCTCCAATAATAATCTCAGTACCTGTGCATACTAGCAGGAGCTGGACCAGATTTTGTCTGAAATGCCACCACACAACCCTATATATGATGAACATTTTGCCAATGGCCTGCAGCACTGAAAACACACAGGCAGCCACAGACTCAAATAGGAGGAAATTTCTTTAGTTAGCCAAGATCTCTTCAGTATGTTATAGAGCCAGCCAGGAACCAGCTGCAGATGCCCCCCCGAGACCCAGAGTGACAGCACAGCTGAGAGGACCACATAAAGGGCTGTATTACAACTATCTATTCCATTTGTGTCTGCCTAGGGGCATCTGGAAACCTTTCTTCTGGTATTGGCTACATGTTGCCATGGCTGGTGGATATTGCTACGGCAGAAGGCAGATGTGTGCATCCCTGTGCAGTGCCTGTAGCCTCAACATGGTGCCCAAGCCAGAAAATGTAACAGTTAAAAGTGGCTTTTTCTCCAATAAATATTTAATCCCACACCCAAACATACTGATCCCCTCCCTTCCCCATGCTGCTTGATGTTCCCTACCCCTCAACTGCCTCTGCCTCCCCTTTCCCTGCCTCCGGCTATATGGCACCATGAAAGTTTGGCAAACAAAAGAGATAAAAAATTAAAAGACAAATTCATTGCATCCAAGGCAATTTTATTGTAGCAAAATAAAAAAGCAAGAAATACACCAATAGTAAATTCACCTACGACCACAATTTGGTCATTGCCCTGAACTTTTATAAATATTAAGATTTTCGTACATGTAAAGTTAAACCAGGTAAACTGGGCACTTGAGATTAAAAAGGTTCTTTTAAGCATTTCATGTTGCATAGACTCTATAAGGCATTCGCAGTTGCAAGGGTTAAAAAGGCTTTTCAACAAGCACTCATTTGTTGCAGTACATTGCATTTGTAAACTCATTACAGGCCATGCATCGCAGCTGCAAAAATCTGTTTATTTGTAGCACACTTTGTGCTGATCAGCTGGTATTATAAACTAGAATGTTAGTCAAAGATAGTAATCGAGTTTGGCATGCACATTACAAGGCAATGTTGCCTTCATGGGGCTGTCCATATAGGTAGCATTTGCCTTCCATTCCAGCAACAGCTTGAGGGGCACCATTCTGGCATGTATCAATGCATCGCATTGTGATGGGTTGGAGCCCCTTTGAGGGTGCCACCTGATGTACTGGGGTTTCACCGAGCCTGCCTGCTCCATTAGTACTGGGCTCCCTCTCCCTGGTTTGCTGAATCAGGTTCCCCAGCTTCTGGCAGCACACACACACAAGTAGGGACGCACCAGCTGTAGAATCACACAGAGTCTGCAAGCAGTTCTCTATGGGAAGACTCAGCTAAGAAATTGCCCAGCACTCAACGGCAGCTCCCCTCTGGAAAGTTCACCCAAAATAATATTGTCTTGCTCGGTAGAGAAATGTATACGACATAAGCTCATATATTCACCCTCAATGTGGAGGAAGATATGCACAACTTCTTGCCCCTCAGTTATAAATTGCACAAACTGGGTTTTATAATAAACAAAAACAAGTTTATTAACTACAAAAGGCAGATTTTAAGCAAACAGAACAAAGCAGATTACTAAGCAAATAAAACAAAACACGCATACTACGCGTAAGATCTTAAAGAGACTGGTTTCAAGAAGTAATTTCTCATGCTAAATGCTGCGTACCCTGCTTGTAGCTTAAATCTTCAGACACCATATTCACTGACCAGATCCCTCTTCCAGCCTGGGCTCAACTCTTCTCCCTCTGTGTCTTTGTTTCTCAGATCTTTCCAGCATTTGGGTGGGGATTCAGTGAAGAGTAAACCAAGATCAACATACTCCCCAGCTTTAAATAGAATTTACATAAGGCGGGAACCTTTTGTTTCCCAGTCTTGACCTTCCCCTCCTTTTAGTATCAAAGCCATGTCCCAGGACACTTATCAGGAAGGAGAGAGATTAGTATCTTTAAAGTCTTATTGTTTCTTCCTAATGGCCCATCAAGGCTGATGGCTTGCTGTCTGGTGGGTGTTTCCCAAGTACACTCACAGTTGTAATTGTTACCTAGATAACTTTAATTGTTACCTAGATAACTAACTTTAGATACAGAAATGATATATGCATGAGAATTGGATAATCACATTCAGTAAATCAGAACCTTTCCAATGATATCTCACAACACCCATCTTGCATAAAACATATTCATAACATAACACTATTTCTGTGAATAATATGGAGTGTGACATCACACACATATTCCCAGTTGTCCCTTTACTTTTCTGAACCAGGCTCATCTCTGCTTCTTGGGGACACACTTCAAGGTAATATCCTCCAGTGTAAGGACAGCTATAGCAGCGGTATACATGCAATTACTAGCCTGTTTCTTGGGAATCCACTTACACAAAAATTTATAATGGTAATTTAAAGAGTACTGGTACACCATGGTGCAAGGAGTACATTGGAGGGGAAATAACTTTTAAAAAGTCTTACTATTTCCAAATGTGCCCCAGACTGGGTAGAGCACAACACAATGAAATTCCAAAAGTGAGAAAATTTTGGAAAGGAGTAACATTTCATCATTGTTGGCATGATGATTATAATATTGTTACAGTAACTATTGTCTGGTTTCTTTGTTCTGTTAGCATGGCATGGCCCACCAGGAAAGGAGTGTGTATCCGTAGCTGAGAGCTGAAGAAAGAGAAAGAGGATGAGGAAGAAGATGTTTAAAGATCTTATGAATGGACCTCAACAGAGACAGAAAAAAATGGAAGGAAGGATTCATGCAGGAGGACAAGAGAGAGAAAAGTACAAGGAACATGCCAAGAAGTTGTCATGGGAGCACATGGACCAATGGGACAGAGAAAGCGACATGCAAGAATAGATGTTGGACATGATACATAAGCAGGTAGGTTTCCAGGAGAATGCTTTTTCTGTTGTGTTCATGTGAACACCCCACCCTAATGCTGCCATGCAGAATGCTGAGAACACAGGTGTGATGGGTTGGATCACAGAAACCCCCCTGGGAGCTGCCACCTGATGTGCCAAGACTACATCTGCTCCTGTTTTCCCTGCCAGCTCAGGACTCCAGCACCCTGTCTTGCTGAGCCAGACACTCCTGTCTGCTCCAACGAAGACCCAGGGTCTGAATTACTTGCCCCAAAGCTGCAGGTTTACCTGAAAACAGTTCACAGAAGTGTGCTTGTCTTTAGCACTCAGATGCCCAATTCCCAATGGGGTCTAAACCCAAATAAATCCGTTTTACCCTGAATAAAGCTTGTACTGGGTAAACTCATAAATTGTTCACCCTCTATAACACTGATAGAGAGATACGCACAGTTGTTTGCTCCCCCAGGTATTAATACATACTCTGAGTTAATTAATAAGTAAAAAGTGATTTTATTAAATACAGAAAGTAGGATTTAAGTGTTCCAAGTAGTAACAGACAGAACAAAGTAAGTCACCAAGCAAAATAAAATAAAATATGCAAATCTATGTCTAATCAAACTGAATACAGATAAGAACCTCACCAGTTCCAGAATGCTCCCTTTTACAGACAAATCTCCTTTTAGCCTGGGTCAAGCAATTACTCACACTCCCTGTAGTTACTGTCCTTTGTTCCAGTTTCCTTCAAGTATCCTGGGAGGTGGAGAGGCTCCTTCTTTAGCCAGCTGAAGACCCCATGGAGGGGTCTCTCTTGGGTTTAAATAGACTTTCTCTTATGGGTGGAGACCTCCCTCCTCACTCCTATGCAAATCCAGCCCCGAGATGGAGTTCTGGAGTCACCTGGGCAAGTCACATGTCCATGCATGACTCACAGTCTTTACAGGCAGAAGCCATTGTCTACATGGTATCTTGTATGTCGCCAGGAATGTGGATTGGAGCATTCCAAGATGCATTGTTCCCCAAGAGCTTCCTGATCAGGTACTTAACCTTGCGAATTCTTTCCTAAAGAAGCTGACCAAATGCCTCACAAAGCTTACTTAGAAATCAAGCAAGTATACAGCCAATATTCTTAACTTCAAGTACAAAATGATACATGTGTACAAATAGGATGAATAGATATAGTAGACCATAATCTTTACAGAGAGATGTTACATGGCACAGGCAGCACAAAACATATTCCAGTTATATCATATTCCCATAAAGCCTTATGGGGGGTACCGTCACAACGAGATACTGGGAGCCCCCTCCCTCAGCTGCAAGGGACAGACACTTCCAATGCTATTCCACATGCCAAGACAAGAACAGCTATGATCCCTCCCATGCATTTTTGTGATGCAATCCCCCCAAACACATGTTCACTCCACACTTTGGCTATGTCTGCACTGTTATGGTTGTTTTAAAATGTGTACTGTCTTGTTATGTGTCATATCAATTTTTTTTCATTATTAACAGTTGCACTTGGCTGAGAAATTTAATTAAGGTACAACTCTCCTCTATAACATCCATTGCTAATATAATAAATTCTCAGAGAGTATGTATTACATTATATTAATTTATATCATTACAATATATTTTTTTCCTCCCCTACACTCTCTTCTCAAATTACGAGTGTTTACCTGTCCCTGATTTTCTGGCCTGTAGTAACATTTGATAGAAGCACTATCTCTGGCTGTACATAGCATTTTGAAAGTCTCTCCACTTCCATCCTCTTCCTCCCCGCTCCTACCCCCACTCCCCTGTTGGTGAGGGTCTCTCCCTTGCTCTCACAGATACCATGCAAACAAAACAAGCAACTATAACAGAAGGCAGATCTTTCTCAAAAGTCTCCAGCCTTGTCAAGAGGCAATCTTCTTCAAGATGCTTCTTTTCAGTCTTCCAAATGCACAATTCACAGTCATTCCACAGCTACTATTATCCAAGTGCCCAGTAAAAAGCTTCATATGATAGGGAAGCAGAGAGGAAACTGGGATCTCCCAGAATAATAGCTGGAACCCAACACTATTATGGACTATTAATGTCCATATTGGTTTTGGAAGCAAATGTTCCATTTTTCATTGCATAAAAGAGCCTGGCATCATGGGCTATTACAGTCCACCCAAATTCATGTTAATGTTAGTGAACTTGCAGTATCCTGGATAAATAATCCTTTTCTGTTTATGAACTCTGAGGCCTGCTGGGGAAGAGAGGACAAATAATCGGCACATGCATCCTATCAATGGCCCCTATACAATCTGGGAACCCCAAGTGTTAAAAGCTGTTAAGACCCCCTGTTGCCAAGATTTATGAAGTGGAGCAGCAGCAGCCTCTCAATAGTGCACACCTCCAAGACAACAGCTCCAACAGTTGATTTACCAAGACTACGTTGGTTAGCTACTGGCTGATAGAAATCAGGGCTGGCAATCTTCCAGATAGCAATGACCTCTTGCTTCTTCACATGTTAGTGGGATGACTCTGCAGCTCTGGGTTGAGCTCTGTGCAGATTTCCAGTGGTCTTCACCATCTTGAAGTTCTGCAACCACTACTAATCATCCCAGGTCTGCAGCACTATCCTGTCCAGTTGTTGCTGGTTGGCCAGGCCCACTGCTGAAGGTGCTCAACTGAGTGAAGTCAGTTCAGGAAAATATCATGCAGAAATAACTTCTCAGTTTCTTCCTCCTCCCTTAGCAATGTCCATGTAGCATCATGACAGCAGTGATCTTCCATTTCCTTCAAAGCCACTCAATTGTGTGATTGACAATACATCTGGAGCAGCCTATTCATATTAATGATGGTCAGGAAGCTAGTGCTCAGCAGTGCTTCCTCTATGCTGCCTGACAGCAGTTTTAAAATTTATTTGAAATGGAAACAGTTTGAAAATACTTGCTGGCTAGCAAAATCCATACAAATTTTGGGAAACCATGGAAGGAACCTTCAGACTTCAACTCCAAGTCCCAGTATTCCAGTAGGTAATGGAGGGTATCTAAGAATCCACCGTGATAAACAACCCATAATGCATTCATCCTAGCAGCAGAACATTGCACCCTGGGATACCTGCCCAGAATGCTTTGCGCATATGATTCACCAGAAAAGTAGCTTAAGCCACATTAGACAAAACAATGTGGACTTACTCTTTTAGTTTGGTTATATCTCTAAAACTATGTAAAACTTTCCTGTGTAAACAAGGCTTTAGACTTAATTTTTTCCTTCAGATTCCTCTAGTTAAAAAAATGGCTAGGTTCAAGCTAATGAATAGGGAAGGTCTGGCAGTGTGGCTCTAACTTGATACCTTAATTATTGATGTCCAAACTTTCTGATATTTAAATATTAAATATTTGAAAACTTATGTTTCTTTCATTGGAGAGTGATTTTCTTTGGATTGATGGCAATAGACAATGTAGACACCCTTTCAAACTTAACGGAGCTTTTCATTTGGCATTACAGAGTCTTTTGAATGTGTTTTTGTAACTTGTAGAGCAGTTTCTATGCATGTTTCCACTTTTACTGGTCATAGTCATGGACTCAAGCTGACCAGGAGGTCTGGTGCAGCAAAGTTCCCCTCTTGTGCATCTCCACAGGTGCACAAATTGGTCAGAAGAGAAGCTCCTTTAGGAGGTGCACAGGAGTGGAGCTCTGGTGTCATGAACCACCTAAAGTCTGTAAGGAAGGAGCTCTCTATCAGCATTCCTCTTAAGGAGAGCAGAAACATTTCTGGAAAAGTTAAAACTGGAACACTTATCACATTAATACATTCACAGCATTTTGATGGATTTCACCTACATTTATACAAAAATGTGTGTTATATAAGGTTGTGGCCTACTAAATATCAAATAGTTCGGTTTCTGTTTTGAAAAAATGTGTGTATACATGTGAAAGGTGGATTTATAATGGGATCCTTGCTTCATCCTTAATGTTGGAGAGAATAGTGTTCTCCATAATATCTGAATCTTTTTTTTTCTACCTCACTATGACGGGTTCAGTCACAGAAACCCCCATGGGACTGTCACCTGATGTGCTGAGACTAACCCTGAGCCCATTTTCTCTGCCAGTTTGGGCCTTCAGAACCCTGCCTTGTTGAGCCAGACATGCCAGTCTGCTCCAACATAGACCCAGGGTCTGAACCACGCACCCCAAAGCTGCAGACTTAACTGAAAACAGTTTCAGAAGTGCTCCTGTCTCCAGCACCCGGACACCCAGTTCCCAATGGGATCCAAACCCCAAATGAATCTGTTTTACTTTGTATAAAGTACCTTATACAGGGTAAACTCATAAATTGTCCGCCCTCTATAACACTGATAGAGATATGCACAGCTGTTTGCTCCCCCAGGTATTAATTACTTATTCTGGGTTAATTAATAAGCAAAAGTGAGTATTAAGTATAAAAAGTAGGATTTAAGTGGTTCCAAGTAATGACAGACAGAACAAAGTAAGTTTCCAAGCAAAATAAAACAAAACATGCAGGTCTGAGCCTAATACATTTAAGAAACTGAATACAGGTAAATCTCACCCTCAGAGATGTTCCAATAAGCTTCTTTCACAGACTAGACTCCTTCCTAGTCTGGACCCAGTCCTTTCCCCCAGTACAGTCCTTGTTCCAGCTCAGGTAGCAGCTGGGGGAGTTCTCATGACTGCAGCCTCCTTTGTTCTGTTCCACCCCCTTTTATAGCTTTGGCACAAGGCGGGAATCTTTTGTCTCTCTGGGTCCCCACCCCTCCTTCTAAATGGAAAAGCACCAGGTCTAAGATGGATTCCAGTACCAGGTGACATGGTCACATGTCCTGTGAGACCCCAAGCCTTCATTCTTCCTGGCCTGACTCACAGGAAGGCTTGCAAGTAAACAGAGCCATTTACAACTAACTGTCCTAGTTGATGGGAGCTATCAAGATTCCAAGCCACCATTAATGGCCCACACTTTGCATAACTACAATAGGACCTCAGAGTTATATTTCATATTTCTAGTTTCAGATACAAGAATGATACATTTATACAAATAGGATGACCACACTCAGTAGACTATAAGCTTTGTAATGATACTCTACAAGAGACATTTGCATGAAGCATATTCCAGTTACATTATATTCACACTCATTAGCATATTTTCATAAAATCATATGGAATGCAACATCACACTCACCAGTAAAAAAAGTGAAGTTTTTTTTCATATTCAGCAGAAGATGAAATTTTCAGTTATCAAATGTGAAAAGAGATGTTTATTTTTTCATAGCTATAAATACATTTCAACTTCTTTGCCAAATATCATAAAACTCCAAATATGATTTAGCAATCCTGATGTACAGTGCTTGTGAATAACTTGTTTAGAGAAAATAAGAATTGATAAAAACAATGATTTATTCTCCGGAGTGTAAACAGTCATTTGAAATGCATCCACACATCAGATGATATGCTCCCTGGCCATTGCATCTGTACCTTATTCAGTCTTTTCACGCTTTTGTTTTCCCTCATATTTTTATGTTTAATACATTTTACAGTGTCCCTCAGTTTCTTTTATCTCATACGATTTTTCATTTATTTTTTAGACTATTTCCCCTTTTGATACAATTCATTATTTAGTTTCCTATGAATAGTTCTTTACCTATATTTTTTCCTTCAGAAGCTCTCCTTCAATTTAATATTAGATTTTCATTTTTTTATTCAGGTTCATGCTTACCTCAGCTATCCCACCTCTCTTTTAACCACTCCCCATTGTATCAGTATCTCTTAACATCTTCCCTGGCTTTTTTTTTTTTTTCATTCTCCCATCCTAATGTTTCTTCACAGAACAGACACAGCACAAGCAGTGGAACTACAAGCATACCAACAGGCCTGACAACGTGTTTCAACTCATTTCTGGAGGAATCATCTCAAGGGACATGAGAACAATATTGCCTCTGTGTCCATTCAATCCCTGGTCTTATATTTGGATTTCCAGCACGACTGACAATTTGTGCCCTATGTGGAAACTGGAACTGAGACCATAAAACTCATTTCACACACACTACCAAACAGCCATTACACAACGACTTTGGGTATTAACAACCTATGTCAGACTAGAAGCCTTCACCCAGAAGTAGAAGAAAACGGCTGCATGCTACTGCTAGTACCCTGAGCTACCTGGTCAGTAAACATTAATGAGTATCTTATGATCTGCAAGATGTGTTGTTACTTCTGTCCCTCCACATTACTGTAAGTGGTGATATGCTCATGGTGTACCTCTCATCTGCTAAGCTCATTCTGTTGTGTTCTCTGATCCATTTTCTCAATTTACATATCAAATGTTACACTACAGATTGGAGAGGAGGTGGGGAGCACATGAAGGTGACCAGGTTGTTCAAGTAGGTCTTAAAAGAGAATCGTCTGAATCTCCTGCCCCAAAGGTTAGCATTGAAAGGGTGCAGGAAGGAGAGGGAACACTCTAATGTTGAGCAATAGTTATTTTTAGTTTTTGTAAGTAAAAATTGAGAATGCCAGTGCCTAAGCAATAGACTGCTGAGTCCCTCAAGGCTTTAAATTGAATTGCACTTGAAGTGGGAGAGGACCTCCACCTATATTACTCCAGATGAAGGTTTTACTAAAGTTTAACGTCTGGTCCATTTGCTGTTAGCAACCTCCTCTTCCCCCTCTTTAAATCTTATTTCCTTATTTCTGACTATCTTTTTAATTTTCCTCACTTTTCTGTCTTTCCTTCTATTTCTCTGTTGCTCACTGCTTTCCTGTTCTTTCACTTTCCAAAGTCTCAAGGAAGGGTCCAGTTACACTAGCCTATCTGGGCTGTGTTCCTGTACAGTCATACTTTTCCTCTGGGAAACAGACAGTAAAGTGGAAGGACTACATGATCCTTGTTGGTTTCACAGCATTGCCACTGTTATTGTGGGATCAGGTGCCACTTTTGAAGGCTTAGCTGGGTTTGAAATGTTACTCCCAGAAGGAAAATAGAATATGTCATAGTATATGCTTGTCTGCTCTCATGGCTAGGGCCGTTCCTACCCATATGCAAAGTATGCAGCTGCGTAGGGCACCAGGAAATTTGGGGCACCACATTTCCTGGTGCCCTACGCAGCTGCATGCTGCTTCAGCCTCTGCTCGGCCTCTTCCCTGTGGCCCCCGGCTCCACTCCCCTGAGGACTGCAGCAGAGTCGGGTCTGCACTCATTGGCGGCAGGAAGTGCGGCAACCTGGCCCCAGCTGCGCCACCGGTGAGTGCTGGGGGGAAGTTTCCCCTTGCCCACCAAGCCAGCCCCTCCTGCAGAGGCCTGACCCTCCGTTCCCCCACAGGGGGCTGCGTAGGGCCCCAGAATGGCTAGGGACAGCCCTGATCACAGCTTATTCTAATCCTCTCTGTAAACCATTTTTTAACTGATAAAAGTCAAAATAGTATAATTTCTCTCCTAAATGGGGAGCAAACTGAGCTGTGTCCCATGCCTTTGTAATGGACATCTTCAAGTTTGCATTTAACTCTGTTTTCTATCCTCATAACTCTCAAACAGAAGGAGTGGAGGGAGTGGTCCATGGGATTTCCTAGCGATCCAATCTATGGGGAGCAATGTTTCTCAAGCTTCTCTTCCTGCTTTCAAGGGATGGCTGTTATTCATCAATACCAATATCTTTGTAATTTGAGGCCGCCAAAATTACTACTATTTTTTAATTGTTGAAAACCATAGCATGTGGGATCATCATTCATGTATTCATCACAGATATTTATTCTTGAGTCATCTGGGAAGAATGTCACTACAGAATCTAAAAATACTGATTTTACTCTTAGGTAGCCTTGATATGGCTGCCTATCGCTGTCACTGAGATATTTTTTGTTGTAGAGGCAGTTTTGTTTTCTCAGTTTTGTTTTTCTAATTTGGATGCATCGGTACTATATTGTCACACATCCTGAACACAGAGGTGGTCCATAGCATGTTGATGGGATGTATTCCAGTCTCATGAAGTGCACAAAGACTGCGTCCCACTACCCTCTCTGAAGACTATTTCCAAAGAGAGTGAATGTAGCTCAGATGGAGAATATGATCCATACAAATAAGAGACAAACAAGAAAAAAGTGAGAGGCATGGATCCTCAAGATTGCCCCGGTAAACTGGGGAGGCTCCATTGCTAGGCTGATCAAAACACAAGGAAATGTAAGATAGAGAAAATCCTGTCTTGTCTCTAATTTCTATCATACTTTCTGCTGGTTGCACTCACTCTGACCAGACCAATTTATAGGTAGATAAAGTTGTCTCATTCCCTGTTAGGGAACCCCCACCAGATTAGAGGTAGTGGTATTTATTGAGAAAGGAAGATCTTCAGTGGATTCTAGGACTGTATCTATTTGTCCACCAGCATAAGGAAGGGAGGACTCTACAGAGTAGGGGAAGGACTATGTTATGGTGTAGATTTTCTTCCCAATCAACTCATTGAGAAAATAAAAAAGTCTTATAGATGTTTCATAATGAACTATTATTATTATTATTATTACAGATGAATTAATATCACATTAGTGCCCAAAGGCCCGAAACAGCATCCAGGGTCCCCTTGTGCTGAGTGCTCTATAAATGTCTCCAGTGTGCAAGAGACCAGATGATTCAACATTTGAAGAACTGGCAATATGGGGGTCTAGAAATTCAGTTGAGAAACCTGATTTGAAGGAGGATTGGATCCTTCTTGGTGTAGGATGTTTTGAGTAAGAACAAGAAAGCTCTTTTGAAAATTTATCACAAAGCCATAGATTGTAAGGCATGAACTTCTGGAGTCTGCGGCAACTTCTAGAATACTGTAACGAGACACTGTACCTCAAAGTAGCATCCTGTAATCTCCATATTCATAATTTGTACACTGTTGTAATATGTACATAATTTGTACATGGTTTAATACAAAGCATGCTATAAAAGATACTATATAAAAAGTCATGATCTGCTGAAAGTCATTGTTCAGTCAAAATACGTATATCGTTAGTGTGTATGAATTTGTGAGATTTATGCTACATGGCTGTTATTGAACTATGTTGTGAGTTTGGGAGATGCTCACTGCTAGCTCTCCAGTGACTAAAAAGCTGGTGACCCACACCCAGGCAGACATGAAATGACCTTTGATCAGCAGGGGAATTGTAAATAAGAGATTTACAATTTTGTAAGAGACAGTCCTGAAAGCACCACACAATGGGGATTGCTCAACTCTATGACTCAACAAGGCCTACCAGGACATGCCTGGGCCAGTATCTGTCCAGAGACATGAAATGAGAGTATAAAATAAGGGACAGTGGCATCATGAGATGACCTCTCTCCTCCCGCATCTACTCTGAAGGCAACAAGAGTGCTGGGAAGACAAAGACTTTGAACTGAGGAGACTGGTTCCAGGCTGAGAAGGAAATTCAACTCACATATTAACAATTGTGAGATGTTCTTCCAGTGGGATGAGAAAAACTGTTTGATTAAAATCTTGCTTAGTCTGAAAGTTCAGGATTTAGAATTCGTGTTTACTTTTTATTTTCTTAGATAACTATCTCTGACCTTTATGCCTACATTTAAAATCACTAAAATCTATCCTTTGTAGTTAATAAACTTATTTTAATGTTTTATCTTTACCAGTGAATTTGTCTGAAGTGCTTGGAGAATCTGCTCAGATTACAAAGGCTGGTGCATGTCCATTATCCTTTGATGAAGTGACAAACTAATGAGCTTGTATTGTTCAAGGGAAGGTCTCATACGATTTTTCATTTATTTTTTAGACTATTTCCCCTTTTGATGCAATTCATTATTTAGTTTCCTATGAATAGTTCTTTACCTATATTTTTTCCTTCAGAAGCTCTCCTTCAATTTAATATTAGCCCAGGCTGCAGAGTTAAGGGGACACAGGGGTCCCACAGGTCCAGGTTGTACCCCAGGAATCCCATCACAGCTGTATAAATAATAAAACACATGAATGCCCTCCAACCAGAAGGAATATATTGTATGAGGCTTACCATGGGCTTGGAAAAATCCGATAATATTCCAAAGGGAGGAAATGATGACCACATGACCAGGTGATGTGAGGAGAGGGAATGGAGGGAAGAGACAAGAAAGAAGGCCACCTTCAGCTCTTATGAATAGCAGAAATGCTCAGATGAAACATCTTGCATGAGAAAAGGAAATGTGTTCCATCTGGAAGTGAAGCCTCAGAACATATTTGATTAAATCATCCAGGTTTAAGATCCTCTTGAAGGATAGACAGTATCTTGAATAACCCTTACATGATGTGATTTGAGAATGGATCAGAACAATAGCTACTTGGAATAGGAGATTCCGGATCCTCTGTAGAAAGGCTAATCTCTTGTTTGGGCTGAATAGTTGAACAGAACTTACAAAATAAGGGGAAAGGAGAGAGAAAAATGTAATGGAATAGGCATCTTGAATAATCTATAGTTGGCTGTTGATTTGAGTAATAGCAGTACAGGTATGAGAAAACGTATGTACGGCTAACAGTGCTGGGCTGGCAACTCTTCATTTTTATTTTTTATTAATCTGACTAGAAGAGAAAAATGCTTTATCCCTTTGGCTTCAAGAGTAACTCTTCTCCTTTGGCTCCTCAAGAAGTTGTCCTTTCTTGCATTCTTATTGGCATTGCCCAAATAATCTCTAAAAATTTTCTAGCTATAAAAGGGAGTTTTAGAAAAATGACTCTTGATGATTGAGTCATTTCCCGAGGCTTTTCACCAGAATTTCCTTCTTGTGAGACTGGAATAAAGGAGACTGTAGGATGGAAAACAGGTAATATGATTACAAAATCATACATGGAAAAAAAGATGATTCAAAACACTTTTGTACTTGCTTATCCTAAAGTTTGAATGTGAGAGAAGAGAAAATCTTTCAGATTCAGAATAAGGAAGCTCTTACTGAGACTGTAGCAGACATGGATTCACCAAAACATCACAGAGGCGCTTTTGAGATTATACTCCATGATTAACTGTTTTCTTGGTTAGCTGAGCAATAGAAGCATCTACCTTAGGGAAAGTTGAATATTATTCTATGGTATCTTTTTAGATTTTATAACAGCTTTTGCCAAGTGTTGCAGGTAGCTATTTTTTGCTGGTGATGAGACCATTCCCAGGCCACAATTTGGAAAACCAAGTGTATCTTTGAGATTTTTATTTAAAAGGCCCATTAGAGGATTCCTTATATATGTTTTTTGTAATATTTTCAATTAAACTGGCATTTGTCTTCCTAAACAGTCTTGATGTACTGTCAAAATCAGAACCTGATGGGAAAGAGGATGAAGATGAAGCACAAGAGGTGGGTTATTCACTTTTACAGAAAAAAATAGGGTAGATTTCTTTTAATGTTTTGTAACTAGTTTCTTGGATTTCTTAGAGGCTGTAGTATGCTCACTTTTAGCCTTGCATTTGTGAAGAGTAGACAAGGTCTGAAGAATAATAAACTTTAGGAGGTACAGCAGAGGGGGATTTTAATCCTAGAATTGATAGTAAAAGGGACAACCTCGGTTAAAGCAATGGAAATCTATTGAGATAGTCCAATGTTCCAGGTCTGAGATGCATGAAGGAATTATCAGGTAAAGTATCTGAATGAAAATCACAGGAGTCAGATCCAGAAATTGTAACAGAGAGGCCTGGATAAATTAATGAGCAGAGCTAGGTAACATTTTTCAGTGAATAGTTAGTTTGCCAAAATATGTGGGTTTGGTCAACTGAAACAGTCTGTGAATCTAGACAGACAAACTAAATAGATTTGGGTGGAAAAATGGTGGTGGTGGCATGGGAAACATTTAATTTCACTATTTTCTAAATGTAACATTTCAACTTTTCATTTTGAAATTAGTTTTCATTTAAAAATTTGTCAAGATTTAACTATAAGACACACAAAAAATTGTTTCAGGTCAAATGAAATGTTTTATTTCATTCCATCATCTCAAATTTTTCATTTTGGGGGTGTTGTTAACCTTTTTTGTTTTTTACTTCAGCCAGAAAAAACTAAAAATTGTTATTTCAGGTTGACCAGGAGCAATATTTTTTCAGATTTTTTTTTGGTTTGGTCTCTGAACGGAAAGCTCACTTACTTACGCAGCTCTATTAGAGAGCACAAACACTGAATCAGACAGTCTGGTGAGAAGGTTTTACAGAGATTTCACGAACAGATCAAGCTCTGCCTTGAAAAATATTAGCAACGTTTTGTTCAATCATGATGTGGAAGATTTTTTGCTACTGTGGAGAACTGGTCAAAGTGCTCTGATTTACTACAGAACAGTTGTCAGCAGGAGGCAGTTTGCTTAAGTCCTGCTGCAGGTGTTTCACAGAGCTGCTTTCATGCTTTACATATATGAATGCAACCCAGTACAATAGCTGCTACCTCGAGATTGGTAAATGCACCATGACTGAGAGTGCTATTTTTAATCACTGTTTCAATGATGATTACAGGCTTCTCAGAGTGTTTCTTCTAACAGCAGTCATTCATCCCTCTTTCTTCCCTTTCACAAGCCACTCAGATGCTGTCTAATGTGACCTTTCTACTCTCATTTCATCTTGCTTTTTGGAAGCACATTTTAAAAATGTATGGGGTGCTTCATAACAAATATGATCTATCTTGTGACTACATTGGGACAGGTAGTGTTGCTCTTAGTATCTATAAGAGTTTATTTCCAGTAGTACTGTGAAAACAACTGCACAGTCATTTAATTCTGACTCAAGTCAGTCTTGGTATGTTTTTCAGTTTGCTTTAATAAAGGGAGGAAGGGAAGTTGAGCTCTTAGGTTTGTTCTTTTTGATTTCCAGAAGGATGGGAACTTTTGTCAACACTTTTTATTATTCAAGAGGTCTTTTAGGGATACTAGATTTTGGTTTATCTACTCATTGAAGGAATAGCTTTTATATTTGTTTTTTATGTTGATAGATAATAAACTTTGGCAATTGTCTGAGGAGATGAGACTCATAAATGCAAAAATGTTTTCAGTTGGTGGTATTTAGCTTTATTATTACATTTTTACTTAGTAACATCAAATAATGATGATCACATGTTAGTGATCCCAGAGGGCCTCAGGTAAGCCAACAACATCTTTTCATAAAAGTTATGTTAAAGAGGCTTACCCAAAATTCAAATGGAGGGCTGTGTGTATCTTCTGTTCTTTACAGAAAGTATAGCAGAGCTGATGAATCATTAACATCTACATATCTGAGGGCTCCCATTCTGCTATGATCCAACAGGTGGCAGTGCTTCCAGGAATTTCTAGAGATTTTCCTTCAGGGGTCCTATGTTAGGTATGGTTGTCCTTCTGCCTGAAAAAAAGGCAGAAGAACAAGCCATCATAAAACATAAGGGATTTCTTAGTGTTTATTTTCATTAAACTAATTTGTATAGGAGAAAATGGCAATTTTTTCTTTTGGTTGTCAAATGGGATTGCTATCTGAAGTATTTTTTTTAGCAAATATGTATAGATGCAAAATCTTTAAAATCAGAGTCACTTTTTAAGTGCATCCACCGTACACTCTAGACATCAACTTGTTTATAGGGAATGTCTTAATAGTTTTGCATACAGTTTCCAGAAACAGCATCCGCTAGCTTCAGAAATTAAAACCCACAATGAAGATATATGAGCAGAAGAAGGGCAGTCTGTGATGGAATTTATGGCCCATATTCTGCCCTTAGTTATATTTCTGTTATTCCAGAATGAAGTCAATAGCTACTTTGGAATCAAATCAGTGTAAGAAAGGGCAGAATTTGGCCAGAAATGTTTAAAACTTTGAACCTTTTAGTTAATCTGCATCTTAGAATATAAGTGTTAATGATAATGGAGTGTAAATGATACCAGTTTTGGTATATATGACTGAATAAACAAGATTCTTGCTGATGATAGGAGGCTCAGAAATGCCAACATAAAAAGAAATACTTCTACAACATAACTGGCAGTTTATACGTATCAAGAAATGGTTCTTACCCTGCAAGATTTCAGAATGCTGCATTGAGCAGAATAAACAAAGCATTCTTCCAAAACAATAATGTTTATTAGGTACTTTTTACTTAATTTATTAAAGCTTGCTGTAAAAAATATCATTGCCTCTGATTAGATTGGCACAAGCATTTATCTCTAGCTACTACAGTTCAGGAGTGGCCAAAATGAAAATCTGGGTCGTTATACTGTCTTCTTATGCTCATAGGCCTGATTCCAGCAAATCAGTTAAGCTTTGAGTAATTCCACTCAAGTCTATTTAATAAGTGGAACTACTCTCGTTTAAAGGTAAACAAGTGCTTAAGTGCTCCATCAATGGCTATTAGCCAGGATGGGCAGGGCTGGTGTCACTAGCCTGTTTGCCAGAAGCTGGGAATGGGCGACTGGGATAGATCACTTGATGATTACCTGTTCTGTTGATTCCCTCTGAAGCACCTGGCATTGGCCACTGTCTGAAGACAGAATATTGGGCTAGATGGACCTTTGGTCTGACCCAGTATGGCCGTTCTCATGTTCTTTTTTGGATGGGGCCCTAATGGAGGTTGGGAAAATATTCTGTAATGATTAGTATTTTTACATACATGGCTCTTTTCATACCAGGTACACCACGGTGGGGAACACAATCACCTATTTCTGTTTATTTCTATCTTTGCTGCATATTGTTAGGAGTAGAGGCAGGTTAACCAAAATGTAATGAAGTGTTTTATATCAAATGATACTGTGGGGTCATGGGCAAGCAGACAAAAAGTTACCAGCCTGAGGCAATACGATGTATCAGCAAAACAGAGAAGCAGACTTTACACAGTAGTGGCCCAGAACTTAAATTTTAATCACTGTATGGAGTTACTCACATATCAAAAATATTATCTTTGAATTAATTGTGGCCCTACAGGACAAGGAACAGTGATAGATGTCATAATTTTATCCTGCAGTCAGTCTTAGAGTTCTTGTACTTTGCTAATAAAGGGTACAGAGGGGGTAGTGGACACTGATTTGTTTAGTTTTTTTGTTTTTCATTAGTGTTTGTTTTTATTATCACATAGATAGATAGATAGATAACCCCCATATGTTAAGTTGGAAATTGGATGTTCATCTTTTAGCCCTCTAGCCTTAGATCATGAAGAAAATTAATTCACTGAGGGAGACGTATATTGTTTAGAATTTGCAAATGATTGTAACTGGTAAAACATGTTACCAACAAGATTAGCACTAGTATCACTCAGGAAGGTTTGAAGCCAGTCTATAAACTCATTTGGAAAAAATCAGAAAATTATCTGAACTGAATTTCTCTGCTCACCTGAAAAGTCTACATATACCCTGTCTTCCCTAGTCCTTTAATGTTTGCTTCATTAAGTGGTATCTGAGACAAGACTACACAGGAGATGCCTTTCACTTGGTAATAGTTGATAGATATCTAGTTCAAATTTAGCAAAGAAATGAATCAAGGGAAACATCTGCTTTGCCTATAATCTGCTAGGTGTTACAAAATTATAGCCATGCAAATTATTTTTATTCTATATCTTTTCCATTAACTGTAGTCTGTTGGGATTAGTGTGTGATTTTCACACTAACAACATTACATTTGCTTAGTTAACAATGTAGCTTAATTTTTAAAAGTCCATACATGTTTAAGCTATTTGCTTTACAAAATTCTACGAAGGCTTCCTGAAAAGTGATATTAAATAGATAAATAAAAAAATCAAGGCTAGATCCTTTGCTGGTGTAAATTAGTGTAGTGCCACTGAAGTCTGTAAAATTTCTAGTGCAGAAAGAATATTTTCTAACAGCTAAACGCTTTGGGCTAGTATGTAAAGTGGGCTACACACATGCTCAGAGGCACAAGGGGGATTAAGACCTGCACTTAACCCCAGCACAAGCTATCTAGAACTCACAGATTATCTCTTCTATTTCAAAGGGTCCATAGATTTCAGGATCTAGGAGATCCCATTTTCCAGTTAGAGAAAATTAGGTCATCTCTACCCTGGCAGCTCAGAGAAACCTCCAGGTGAGCACACCCAAGGAAATCTGGATTGATCAGTGGGTCATAACTAGATCTCATAGAATAGCTCAACATTTCCATTAAGATTTGCTTGAATAACACAGTGAATCTACTTTGGCTCGGTTTTCAGTCCTTTGTGTTTACTTTCTGTGCATATTGCAGTGAATGAAATTAATAGTAGGATTGTTTGCAAAAACAGATCATTTAAAGCATTTATTAGAGAACATTCACACAAAGCAAATTTTGAACTTGAAAATATGAATATTCACAATAGAAATCTGATTTTAAGAGTTTCTTTCAACTAGTCCTGGAACAGAAACATACAATTTCCAATGGTATGTCTCTAAAACAGCTCAATATTTGAATTTTGAATACCTGCAATTGTGAACAATCTGTAGACCTAGAGTTATTTAGAGAAATTATTCCATGAAATATTTCAAATAGTGAATATATCTGAGAAAATAAAAAGATTCTCCTGACTAATTCACATACAGAAACTGAGGTAAAATTAATTGAATACATTATTCACTATGGATTATTTGCAAAGCTTTAGTCAGAGTCACCACCAGAGTGCTAAGCTTGTGAGCTTAGTTAAACTAACAGTATATTACAGCAAAAGTAGTTTCATTCAGAATAGCAAATGCACATACATTCCCTCAAATTCAGATTACTTATTATTTTTTCGAGCTGTCTGAATATTAATTGACTAGTTTTTGTCAATTTTTTCTTTTTTGTTGTTGTTGAATAATTCTGTCATTATTGTTGCCACTGGCAAAAGTGTGCTGGATGATGTACAGTACAAATAGAAACACAAAAACCTGGCCCCAAAGAGTTTATTGTAAGAATGTTTTTTGTTAGGTTTCCAGCAGCTCATAAAAACATAAGTGACAAGGTGATCATTTATGGACAATATGACCCTCGTTGCCTACCCAAACAAATTGGGACAAAGCAGAAGCAGTAACATATTTGTCTTGCCAGTGGGCAGAACAACTTGTCTTGGAAAGTTGTTCATTTAGCAAGAAGCCTTAATTTATAATCTACAAGACTGAGCAGAAGTGCTTCTGGAGACGGATCACTTAATTTCCAGTAAAGCTAACAAGCTTCTGGTGTTAGGCAGATGCTACAATTAGAAAGAACCTCGAGTGAGGCAGGCAGCCTCTATTCTGCGGAAGCCCTAGTTTCACTATAGTTTTCCCCCTCATTCCTCAAATTTAATTAATGAAAATGTAAAAGCCCAAACTACAGACTAATGTGATAGCTTCTTGTGAGGGAGTTGTGTATCCCACCATATACTTTGTCCCACATGAAAGAAAGCCTTGTGCACTGTTTGTTTTAAGATATGCTCAGAAGGAAGGAGGAAACCTGTTTTTAGCAATGGGAGCTCAGTTTGGACTTTAGTACTTATAGGCAGAGTTATGCCTCTTCTTCATTTGCTGCCTCCATTAAGGAACTATAAGAAAGAAGCTCCTCCTTATTTCTGTGATGCATATTGGGAGTTGCAAGTCAGTACACCTGGGTTGCAAAGCATTAAAAAAGAATATACATGAGCAGTTTGTACTTCAGTGGTTGGGTTTTTTTTCATATTCAGAGTTCAAGTAGATGCCTCTGAAGATGGTCTGGGAGCAGCATTGTTATAGGAAAAGGAGGACAATGCCAGGTAGCTTATATGTGGGGAAAGCTTATCCAGAGAGAAACAATATAGGCCAGTTTAGAAAGAGAACGGGCAGTGCAGTGGATCAATTTTTTTTCCATGGGTGACATTTTATTCTCAAAATGAATAGTAAAGGGATTACAGTGATTGCAAAACATGAAAGCTCACAACCTGTATGAAAGTAGGTGGAACCTTGTAATGCGGACACATAATTTTGCTATTTGAAATGAGCAGGAGAATTAAATGTGCTCACAGATTGTGTCTCCTGGTTTACCTCTGATTTTGCTCCAGAGAAGGCAGAAAGGAGAATGTGACAGGACAAGCTGTCAGTGAGGAGTAAAGAAAGGGTCTCAGGAAAGAACAAATGAGTGCTCACTAACAGCTTCACTTTATATCCCTGTTCATGTTTTGTTAGGGCCCTGTGACGGACTGTTCACCCCACACCAGAAAGGAAGGGCTTAAAAGCAGCCTAGGGAGACTGCACAGGGAGCAGCCAATCAGGGCCCAATGCAGGTCACATAAAAGGGAGCTGCAGGGCCAGAGACAGTCAGTTGCTGCAGGGAGCCCAAGGAGAGAGGACTGTGTTCCTAACAGTCTGCAGGAAGGAAGCACCTTGGACAGGGCAGTTGCTGGCAAGGAATGGGGGGGCAAGAGGGAGCTCCTGGCTGGCTGCGACTTGCTGGCTGAAATCCCTGGGAAGGTGAATAAGGTGCTGTCGCCGCAGGGAAGTGGCCCAGGGAATTGAAGCAGCAGAGATGGAGGTTAAAGAAGTGCAGCAGGAGGCTGCTATCCACAGGGTCTTTGGGCTAGGACCCGGAGTAGCGGGTGGGCCCGGGTCCTCCCCCACTCACCACTGGGGATGTGGCAGGATTTGGACTGCGATACTAATTCCCCCCTCAGAAGGGGAAGATATGTATGGTGGCACAGCCGGAAGGCTGAGTCATGAAAAGGATGCTGTGGTTCCTGGGCTGAGATGGGTCTGCAGACGGACAGGGCAGTAGGAGACCTCACCATAAGAGGGCATGCCAGCTGAGAGAGCTAATCCTTGAGACAACCAGCAGGAAGTGCCACTCTGGTGAGTGAACTCCATCATAGGCCGCAAGACTGTAGGTCTGAGAAAATGGTGGATCAGTGCTTCCCTTTCCTCCAGTGACAGAAAACATGGGGTACCCAGTTCCAGGGGTTGAAAGACAGGAAGCTAGCCCTGAAAAGTTTATCCCTCTCTTACCTGAAGGGTGGATTCAGGGCCTGATTCAGAGAAGACTGGCTCTGCAACGGTGAGGAAGGAGTATGCCATTTCAAGAGTGAGGGGAGAAGGTCTGGATGTCAGTCGTTTAATGGCAAATGGCAAAGCATGCTAGGATTGCTTGAAAGTCCTTAAAATATAGAGTCTTCTGCCTCTCAGGACAGCTGGAGGGAAGACAGCAAGGAGGAAGGAAATTTTTGTTTGATTGAGAATGATCCGGAGGAAGCAGAGCCAGTGAAGAGAGCTTGTAGAGGCTTGGAGGAGTTCATTTCCCACATAGTTTTTGATCTCTAACAACTGCTGTATTGTGGATACTCTTGGGATATGTTACTTTGCAGTTTGGAAGATGGGTCAGTATGTTAGTTATTTGTGTCTCTTGTGGGCTAATAAACACTTTGGGTTTAATGAAAATCTCCTTTCACCTTTGTTCTTTATCTCACCACTTCTGTGGTGGGCAGAAGCATCCTGACTTGCTGCTATGGTCCTGGAAGAGGAGGCCTGAGAGCGAATGCTAGAGTTAGGCAATGCTGTTGGTATGCTGCATCTGAGCTTTTTGGTACACAGATTTGACATAAGTCTTCAATCACCTGATGGTTGGCCACAGAGTCTAAACTATAATTCAATTTTCATCCATCCCACTTTCTCCTTGTGTTGTGTAGATTTCTGCAGTCTCCATTCTCCTTTCTCTGTTTGCAGTGCTATCCTGGGTGCCCTTAATATTTACCACTTTGGGGTGGGAAACGGTTCAGTCTTGGGTTTTACATATACTCATCCCTCGGGGACCAAATATTAAATAAGAGTTGATCTCAATAGACAACCAGAGAGGGTCATCCTCCTCCTCTCCTTGCTTATTCCTCTTCCTCTCTCCCTTGCTCCAGAACCTTTAGCAAATCAGACTGTCTTCTTGACCCCTTATGTAAAATGAGGAAGATGCCATCTTCCAGTCTTCTGTTCTTTTTATGAAGGTTGCAGCGCTGTTCTGCAGCTGACCCTTATTTTGGCCTCTCTTTACTGGTGTGTGGCCTTCGTTGTCTTGTGCTATCCTCTCCCTTTTGACAGCAGCATCTGGAACAGAAATGAAAAGCATGAAGGATATTCAGTGCAATGCATTTCCTGACTGTGTTTCAGATACGAAATACATGAAAGATATGTGGGTACAGGAGCTATATTGATTTACCTCATCTGAGGATTTGGCTTTTAATATTTACCACTTTTTTGGAGTGGGGTTCAGCCTAGGATCTTACATACACTCATTCTTATGGGACCAGATGTTAAATGAGAAAACAGTGGTAGACACTGCAGCTCTGGATGCTCCAGCACCAGTCTAAGAGATCTGTTTGTATTGGACAAATCTGCCCTGTTCGATTTATAATTGAGTTACATCAGATGATGTTAAGTGCTGACACTCTGGTGATGTGGACAGGCCTTGTCAGCTACAACAGAGGAAAAGGCTACTTTGCTTTGCAAACTCAGTACTATCTTGGCAGAATGGATGTTTAAGTGCCTTACTGATCTGAAACCTGGTAAACAGAGAAAGGTTAAAACAAAGATAAATTGTTACCTGTAGTAGACAGCTGTCCAGTCCCAGCACCTAAGTGCAACTGGGATGATTCATTAATGGCAATTACAAGCGAGGCCATTGGTACTTGCTAAGTAGCTTAGTGTGATAAATACATCTGGCTTTGTGAATAGGCTTTAATGATGGATGTGTCCATTCTGCAAAAACAACAAGGAGTCCTTGTGGCACCTTAGAGACTAACAAATTTATTTGGGCATAAGCTTTCATGGGCTAGAACCCACTTCATCAGATGCATGGAGTGGAAAATACAGGAGCAGGTATAAATACATGAAAGGATGTGATTTGCATTACCAAGTATGAGGTCAGTTTAACGAGACAATTCAATTGACAGCAGGATACCAAGAGAGGAAAAATAACTTTTGAAGTGGTAATGAGAGTGGCCCATTACAGACAGTTGACAAGGTGTGAATAACAGAAGAGAGAAATTAGTGTTGGGGAAATTAGGTTTAGGTTTTGTAATGACCCAACCACTCCCAGTCTTTATTCAGGCCTAATCTGATAGTGTCAGGTTTGCAAATTAATTCCAGTTCTGCAGTTTCACGTAGGAGTCTGTTTTTGAAGTTTTTTGTTGAAGGATTGCCACTTTCAGGTCTGCCACAAGGACTCCTCGTTGTTTTTGCTGATACAGACTAACACGGCTACCACTCTGAAACCTGTGTCTATTCTGAAACTTTTAAATTGTGCTATTCTAGTGCCGTTTTGGTGTCAGCAACTATGCAATTCAATTACCAGTGGGGAGGCCTATGTACTTCTAGGCTCAGAAGAAACAACACAGTTGCAAACATAGCAGTTGCCCAGAGCCAGGTTCATAGCAAAGGTGGGAAACTGACCACAAGGTTGGTAGTGATCCTGCGCGGGGCTGAGATGGTTCCTTTACGTAAGCAGTTGTTTTTCTAGGCATTAATTAACAACACACTAGGATTCCTATGCTCTGGTTGTTTGCCATAGGGTAAAAGCACACACAAGACCAGATTTCAAAGGGGCAGACCAGATTTCACGGTCCGTGACATGTTTTTAATGGCCATGAATTTGGTAGGGCCCTACTGATGACTTATAAATGGATGGGCAGGGCAGGGCAACTTTCTTTCCTACTGGAGGCCATATCCACACTTAAAATGACAAAAAAGTATGCACAGTGAATCAATGAATTTGGCTGCTGGCCCCACAAAAACACACACAGGAAAATCATTTTAATAATGAGCAAAATACCTTGTCTAGAGGGTCCTTCTCCTTAGTTCTCTCTTCCAGTCCCGGCAGTGGGCTTTGATAGTCAGTCCCTAGAAGCTGGAGCGTTCCGAGTCCCCATCCCTGTCATAATCCCCACCTTTGTGCTGCTCCTGCTGCCAACTTGTGCCCCTCCACCACACGCCACCAGCTTGTTCCTGGATGCTGTTCAATAACATGGGAGGCTCAGTGGATGCAATACGCTTCAGAATCTGCTTCAACTCATTTAGGAAAGAGCAGATGTGCCTTCCCAGCCTGGAGGTTTGGTTGTTGTCCAAGACCTTGTTAAAGTGCACTTGAAAGGCTTTATCTTTTGTCCTAGCACTGTTTAGTTCTGTGGTCAAGCTCTGGCCAGCCTCTGAGCAATTTGCACATACACCACAGTGTTCTGGATTGGGGAGTGGAGCTTGGACTGGCAGTGGCAAAACTGAGAAGTTGTCATAACCATGAAATCTTACTTAGAACTGGAAGAGCCAATAAATGTGAGTCGTTCAATCGTACTTTCATTTGATTGCTAAGACTAAAATGTACCTTTTGTACATTTGTAAGTTGTACTTTCACAATAAAGAGATTGCACTACAGTACTTGTATGAGGTGAACTGAAAAATACTGTTTCTTTTGTTTATCTTTGTTACAGTGCAAATATTTGTAATCAAAAATAATATAAAGTGAGCACTGTAGACTTTGTATTCTGTTTTGTAACTGAAAACAATATATTTGAAAATGTAGAAAAACATCCAAAAATATTTATAATACATGTAAGTAGGTATTCTATTATTGTTTAACTGTGCATTTAAAACTGTGATTACTCGCAACTAATTTTTTAATCTAGTTAATTTGTTTTGCATTAATTGCTTGAGTTAACTGAGATTAATTGACAGCCCTAATTTAAACAGCATTTTCTGTATAATGTAATTTGTGAAGTGTTCAGACAAATTTTTATTAATATTTTACATACAGAAAGAACAAACATATATGGTACTCCCAGTTAGAAATGACCTTTATTGTATAACAAGAGTAAAATAAAATCAGAACAAAAGTCGGATCTTCGTGAGAGAGTACACAGAGCAGCTAGGAACAGGAAGAAACAAAACTCAAGCTTCAGTGTCAGAAGCACACTTTGATATAGAGAAATACAGAACAAAGAATTTCTACAAACCTTTGTTATTGCCATGAAATGAGAGCGCACAAACCTCTTCTCTGCTGCAGAGACAGCAAAGTCAAGACCCACAGAATTTTTTCTGGACTGTAAAATCACTTTCAAACCTAGACTAGGCCCACTCAACTACAGAACATACCATTGGCCACTGAGAGGAATTATTGTCCTTTCATATGGAAGATCAGTTACATCTAGATAGCTTTATAGGAAGCCATCCAGAACAGAGACCAAATCCAGAAACACAACAGTCTTCTTCCTTTTGCTCATTACCTTCTTTCTCTGGGAAACAAGGAAAACACATCCATACTCAGCCTGTATGGCCTCTCTGCAGTATAGATACTTTGATCACCAAATACTCCTGTCCCACCTCCAAACAGTTAGAGACAACTGTTCCTCCACCTCCAAACCAAACCAAACCACTCACTTGTTGAGACCCACAAAACTCAGTCCTTTTCTCCCACATTATTCCATACCTATAAGAATCGTTGCCCAGATATCATAGTAATAGGGGCCATATAGCAGATGCCAGGGCCACGTGGGTCAGTTTCCTCTTTTGAGGAGAAATCAGTGACATGGAGTCTAGATATTTCCTTAATGCAATTTGTTCATTTTAAACTATACATCAGCCTTTGACTAGAGGTGGTCCCAAACAGCACACAGGCAACCCCCCTTTTCAGGAATCTCAGTCCAAAATCCAATGCCCAGTTCCCAAGAAACAATTACACAAACATGTATTCAGATAGCGAGATTAAGGCAGAGAACAAATTCTTTTGCTGTTTGCCACAACACTCCTCACAAAAAAACAACCACAAAACAAACTAACAACAATACAGTATTTCTTCAAAAAACTACAATGCTAAGAAAAGGAACGTGTAAGACTGTGTGTAACAGTGACGTCTGGTGACTTGCACCATAAGTAGTATCTAGAAAAGGCTGTTGGGCGAGCTGGCGAGCCAACACAGGCTGAAATGCCAGAATGCAGACAACTTGCAGCTCTGCGTGTCCTTTATTGCCAAATGTAAACAGCACCACGTCCCAGCGTTCCCGAATCTCGCTGAAATCAGCAAATGGTAAAAGTGAACCCAGGCAAGACTGAGGTGAAGCTGCTAGGAAGAGAAAAACACTTGGAAGAACTAGCCTCATCTGTCACATCTCGCACTGTTGTGGGCATTTTCCCTCAGACTGTTAAATCAGGCCACAGCCTTGGGATATTTTTGGTCTCCTCAGTACTACTGGATGCCCAAATAGCCATGGTTCACTTCCATCTGTATTCCATAAATCTGGCCACGGTGATCTCAGATCTCTGACATTATTGCATTAGTAACCATTAAAAAGTCCTGATTCGTTAACAATTAACACATACTTTCATCGGGGATAACCCAGATTTCCCCCCCCTGAAATTGAATGGGAAATAATTGTGGTAACTGTGTGATATCTGTTGGTGTTGGCTTTCTAATGGCAACCACAGTACAATTACAGATGGACAGACATTCAGTAACGCATGTTAAAGTTTTAAAATATATTGAAAAGATTCAGACAACCAGATAAATATATTACCATACTTTATAAAGCTCTGAATAGAGCTGAAATAGTTAAGTTACCACACACAGTGAAATAAAAGGAAAAATGAAATGCCGAATTTCAAGATACTCTAAAATGACTTTTGGGCAGATACACTTCAAAAATGTACACATCACTACCTCCATCATGTAGAGATTCTCAATAGAAAATGACTACATGCTACATCTACACTCCAATAATCACCAACCAAATGATGTCTAACATTCCCAACATTTTCTGGAGAGGATATGGGCAAATAGGTCACTGCACACGCATGTAGAAAACTGCACAAAGATCCAAATATTTTGTTCACTTATACCAAAAAGTGTACAGAAAATGGTCAACATACTTGTATAAAAATGCAGCCAATTATATTCTGGGAGAACTTTCCCCAACCCTATAAAACAACAAGGGATTTTAACAAAAGCAACAGGAAATACTTCACCATGCTTTGCCTCACAAGAAAAACCCTAGCATCATACTCTGACTAAACAACATGTGAGGGATATAACAAATTACTATTCAGATTAGACAATTTGAGGGACTTTGGGTTTTAGCCAATGAGCTAATTGTAACATGTAAAAAACAAAGACAAACAATGACCTTGACCTAAAATCAAATTGTAGTATATCTAAGGAGATGTCAATCTTTCACCCCCTGCCCTGTTTACCCAGGCTCACAAACATGGTGTCATATATCATTCATTTCCCTTTATATTTCCAGGCTGTTGCTAAATCTTGCTGTTTCTCCCTCTATCGCCAAAAAAACATTATTTTTTCTTCTTTGCTACCGCTAAAATACTGTTCCATGCCATCCGCAAAGCAGCTCCATAAAACTGGATCATGGAGTTCTGTGTCTTTCATACTGACTTAATTTGCAATTTCCAAAATTATTTTTCTAAATGACAGTACTGAAAACTTAGCCTGGCACCTGGAAGTCAAGCTGACTCCTTTCTGGCTCATGCATCATCAATAGTAGCAAAGATTCCGCAATTATAACTTAATGACTCTGCTAATGTGCAAACCAGAAAGAATTTAATTCATTCTTCCATGACTGGGTTGGCTCTACAGAGCTGACAGAAGTAAGAAGTAGCAGACTTTGTCTTACAAAATCAATGTAAACTTATCAAATGAAGTTTTGTTTGCTATTAAAGCAAGCAACTATACTCATAGGGAGCATATCGTGGTATCTCAGAATACGTGCCTGTTGGGAAACAGAAGACTGATGGAATGTAAATTGGTAATTAGATACACCACTTTAACAAATTGTACAATTTCAAATAATCTGAGTTTTTATCTGTGTGTGTGTCACAAGCATCTAGACCATAGGTCCCCAAAGTGTGGGGTGGGCTCCCCTATGGGGGTGTGGAGAAATGTCCAGGAGTGTGTGGCGGGGCCTGGGCCAGCCCCCACATAGGCGGGAAGGGAGTGCCACACAGCTCCGCCTCGTCCCCAGCTCTGCTCTGGTCCAGCTGGGTCCCGGCTCCCGACCCTGCGCCTGGCCCCGTCCTCAGCCTCGGCGCGGCTCCACTGATGGCCCCGCACCAGCTCCCAACCTAGCTGCTGGTTACGGCTCCATTCCCGGCCCAGGGCCGAGGCTGGGGGCAAGGCCAGGAGTGGGCCCGCACCCTGGCCATGGCCCAGCTGCCGGCCCCCACCGTGGCCCAGCTGCCAGCCCCCACCAGAGCCTGGCTGCGGTTCCACCACCTGCCTCCTGGCCCTAGACCCCCTGCCCAGCTGCGGCCCCAGCCTTGGGCCCCCCCTTGCCACTGTCCGTGCTCCCCCCTTGGAGCTGCGGCCCTGTTGGCTCCGGGGGAGCACAGACAGGGGTAAGTGGGGGCACAATCCTCAAAAGTCTGGGGACCGCTACCATATCCTTGCTGTGCCCAAGTTTTTAAAAGTTCAGCTTTTAAGAGGAATATACAGTAATAAATTAAATCACTATAATGTGCAAAGGTGGTATTTAGAGCACAATGTCAAAAGGGTACGTTAGAGTCCAAATTAAAATTTAAACCTTTCAAACTGATGCTTATAAGACTGAATTGGGAGAGACAAAAATGGAATATTTTTCACACTAATTAAAACTCCCTGTTAAGAATGTAAGGATTGCCGTACTGGGTCAGACCAATGTGCCATCTAACCAAGTATTCTGTCTTCCAAGACTGGCCAGGGCCAGATGCTTTAGAGGAAATGAACAGAACAGGGCAATTATCGAGTGATCCATCCCGTCATCCACTCCTCACTTCTGTCAGTCAGAGGCTTAGGGACACTCAGAGCATGGGGCTGCTTGGCTAATAGCCACTGATGGCCCTTGCCTCATGAACTTATCTAGTTCTTTTTTGAACCCAGTGATACTTTTGGCCAACTCAACATCCCCTGGCAATGAGTTCCACAGGTTGGTGAAGACGCACTTCCTTATGCTTGTTTTAAACTTGCTGCCTAATAATTTCATTGGGTGACTCCTGGTTCTTGTGTTATGTGAAGGTGTAAATCACACTTCCTTATTCACTTTCTTCACACCATTTATGATTTTAGAGATATCTATCATCCCCCCCCCCTTAGTCGTCTCTTTTCCAAGCTGATCAGTCCCAGTCTTTATCCTCTTTCCTCATATGGATGCTGTTGCATACCCCTAATAATTTTTGTTGCATTTTCCTGAACCTTTTCCAATTCTAATATATATATTTTTGAGCGGGGGTGACCAGAACTTTATGCAGTGATTCAAGGTGTGGGTGTGTCATGCATTTATATAGTGGCATTACGATATTTTCTGTTTTATTATCTATCCCTTTCCTAATGGTTCCTAATGTTCTCTTAGCTTTTTTGACTGCCTCTGAACATCAAGCAGATGTTTTCAGAGAACTATCCATGATGACTCCAAGATCTCTTTGTTGACTGGTAACAACTAATTTAGACTCCATCATTTTGTGTGGATAGCTGGGATTAGATTTTCCAATGTGCATTACTTTGCACTTATCAAAATTGCATTTCATCTGCTATTTTGTTGCCCAGTCACCTAGTTTAGTGAGATCCCTTCACAGTCAGCTTTGGATTTAACTATCTTTAGTAATTTTATGTCAGCAAACTTTGCCACTTGGCAGTTTACCCCCTTTTTCTAGACCATTTATGAATATTTTATTCCTAACCTTTGTTTTCTATCTTTTAACTAGTTACTGATCCATGAGAGGACCTTCCCTCTTATCCCATGATTGTTTAATTTGCTTAAGAGCCTTTGGTGAGGGACCTTGTCAAAGGATTTCTGAAAGTCCAAGTACACTATCTCCACTAAATCACTCTTGTCTATGTGTTTGTTGATCCGCTCAAAGAATTCTAATAGATTAGTGAGGAATGATTTGCCTTTACAAAAGTCATGTTGGGACTCTTCCCCAACACATCATGTTCATCTATATATCTGATAATTCTGTTCTTTACTATAGTTTCAGCCAATTTGCCTGGTTCTGCAGTTGGGTTTACCGACTTGTAATTGCCAGGCTCGCCTCTGGCGCCTTTTTAAAAAAATAGTGTTATATTAGCTATCCTCCAATCATCTGGTATAGAGGCTGATGTAAGCAGTAGGCTGCATTCCACAGTTAGTAGTTCTGCAGTTTCATATTTGAGTTCCTTCAGAACTCTTAGGTGAATGCCATCTGGTCCTGGTAACTACTTACTGTTTAATTGATCAATTTGTTCCAAAACTTCCTCTACTGATATCTCAGTCTGGGATAGTTCCTCAGATTTGTCACTTAAAAAAGAATAGGAATCTCCTTCACATCCTCTGCAGTGCAGACCAATACAAAGAATTCGCCTAGTTTCTCTGCAATGGCCTTGTCTTCCCTGAGTGCTCCTTTAATCACCTTGACCATCCACTGGCCCCACTGATTGTTTGGCAGGTTTCCTTTTTCTGATGCACTTATATTATTGTTTGCTGTTTGTTTTTATTTCTTTTGCTAATTACGCTTCCAATTCTTTTTTGGCATGCTAATTATACTTTTACACTTGACTTGGCGGAGTTTATGCTCCTTTCTATTTTCCTCACTAGGATTTGACTTCCAATTGCTAAAGGATGTCTTTTTGTCTCTAACCATCTCTTTTACTCTGTTTAGCCAGGGTGGCATTTTTTGGGTCCTCTTAATGTTTTTTTTTATTTGGTGTATACATTTAGTTTGAACCTCTCTACTGGAGTTTGAAGAAAGTTTCCATGCAGTTTGCAGGCACTCCACTCTTGTGATTGCTCCTTTTAATTTCCATGTAATTAGCTTCCTCATTTTTTGTATAGTACCCCTTAAAGGCTACTCAGGTGGGTTTCTTTGATATTCTCCACACCCCACCCCACCCATAAAGATGTTACATTTAACTACATTATGGTTGTTATTACTGAGTAGTTCAGCTATATTCATTTCTTGGACCAGATCCTGTGCACCACTTAGGACTAAATTAGGAATTACCTCTCCATTTGTGGGTTCCAGGACAAGCTGCTCCAAGAAGTAGTCACTTACGGTGTCTAGAAATTTTATCTCTGCATCCCGTCCTAAGGTGACATGTACCCAGTCAACATGGGAATAACTGAAATCACCCTTTATTATTGAGTTTTCTGTTTTTGTAGCCTCTATAATCTGTATGAGCATTTTAGAATAAACATTGCCATCCTGGTCAGGTTGTCAGTAGTATATTCCTACTGCTATAATCTTATTTAAGAGAGTTTATGGTACACAGTTTGATTCATTTAGATTTTTTACTATATTTGACTCTGCACTTTCCTTCACATATAGTACAACTCACCCCTCCGAATGACCAACTCTGTCATTCCAAAATATATTTTGTACTCTGGTATTACCATGTCCCATTCATTATCATTGTTCCACCAAGTTTCTATTGTGTTTATGATATCAATATACTCATTTAATAAGAGGCACTCAAATTCACCCATCTTAGTATTTAGATTTCTAGCATTTGTGTACAAGCACATATACAATTTGTGAATATTTAATTATCTGCCTTCAAGTGATGTAAGTGAATGGGACTCTTTTACATCTGACTGCTTCTCTTCAGTTCCTATCTATGCTTTATTAACTTCTATCCTGTCCTCTTTACTAGGATCTAGAGAATCTCCTTTAATAACTCTTCCCCTAAGGGATGTGTCTGTCATGTGCTCCTCCACCCTGTCAGCTTTTCCCCCAGCCCTTAGTTTAAAACTCCTCTACAACCTTTTTAATTTTACATGCCATTCTTCCAGTATAGGCCCCTCCTTTGCCAAAGGTTTCCCAGTTCCTAATAAACCTAAATCCCTCTTCCAAACAGCATTGTTTCATCTATGCATTGAGACTCTGCAGTTCTGCCTGTCTACCTGCCCCTGTGTGTAGTACTGGAAGCATTTCAGAGAATGCTACCATGGAGGTCCTGAGCTTTATCTAACAGCCTAAATTTGGCCTCCAGGACATCTCTCCTACATTTTCCCTATGTCATTGGTGCTTACATGTACCATGCCCACTGGCTTCTTCCCATCACTGCACATAAATCTAACTAGATGTCTGTAATTTTTGCACTTGTCAGGCAATTCAGCATACTGTTCTCCCAGTCATCACAAACCCAACTATCTATATTTCTAATAATCTAATCCCCCATTACTGTTACCTGTCTCTTCCTAATAACTGGGGTATCCTCAGTGTGAGAGATTCCCATAACATCTGGAAGGAGGCTCCCAACTATGGGATTGTTTCCCTCCACTCCAGCTTGGTGTTCTCTTTCCCTGAGACTTTCCTCAACAGCATAGAGGCTGTCAGACTGGGGAGGTGAAACCAGAACCACTTTATTGTGTTGCAGAAAGTCTTGTCTACGTCTCCCTTAACTCCTCCTGTTCAGCCATACTGGTATCAAGAGCCCATACTGACTCAGTCTCTGGTGGCCATGAGTTGCTTGCACTGAATGCACACTAACACCACCTGCCTACAAGGCAGGTAATCATACATGCTCCCTTCAGTGCAATAAACTAGATAGCCTCCACTCTGCTGCCAGACTTCATCCTCCTAAATCCCTACTGAGATCCAGGCATTTTCATTTTCATAATGAACTGTTGTTACAGCAAGACAGTGATTATGATGGAATTTAATAAAATTGAGGGGGGAAATGCCCATAGGTAAGTATGTGTGTTGGTTGCTGTTGATTTTTAAGGTGGCACAATTAGGTATACATGTAAACATGCGAACATAAAGATCAGATTGGTGTCACAAACTGTCCCTACTAGACTATCAGGACAGAGGACAGTGATCAGAAAGTGGGGAAGAAGCAAAAATAAAATGTAAATTTTTTTAAAAGCACCTATTCTATAAAAAAAATCTAAAAGAGCTGGACTTGAAAAGAAACACTGTAGGGAGTAATGGGGCAATAGGTGGGCATCAATGTAGAATTTCGCTCCATCAACTGATAAACAATTACATGCATGTTCCTAGATTGGTGTTTGTTGAGATACATACTCCAGTCTAGGCTAGATGGTTGGGCTCAATGGATAGTGATCAACGGCTCAATGTCTAGTTGGCAGCCGGTATCAAGCGGAGTGCCGCCGGGGGTCGGTCCTGGGGCTGGTTTTGTTCAACATCTTTATCAATGAGCTGGATGATGGGATTAATTGTACCCTCAGCAAGTTTGCAGATGACACTAAGCTTGTGGGGAGAGGTAGATATGCTGGAGGGTAGGGACAGGGTCCAGAGTGACCTAGACAAATTGGAGGATTGGGCCAAAAGAAATCTGATGAGGTTCAACAAGGACAAGTGCAGAGTCCTGCACTTAGGAAGGAAGAATCCCATGCACTGCTACAGGCTGGGGACTGGCTAAGCAGCAGCTCTGCAGAAAAGGACCTGGGGATTACAGTGGCCGAGAAGCTGGATATGAGTCAGCAGTGTGCCCTTGTTGCCAAGAAGGCCAACGGCATATTGGGCTGTATACGTAGGAGCATTGCCAGCAGATCCAGGGAAGTGATTATTCCAATCTATTCAGCACAGGTGAAGCCACGTCTGGAGTACTGCATCCAGTTTTGGGCCCCCCACTACAGAAGGGATGTGGACAAATTGGAGAGAGTCCACCAGAGGGCAACGAAAATGATTAGGGGGCTGGAGCACATGAATCACGAGGAGAGGCTGAGGGAACTGCGCTTATTCAGTCTGCAGAAGAGAAGAGTGATGGGGGATTTGACAGCAGCCTTTAACTACCTGAAGGGGGGTTCCAAAGAGGATGAAGCTCGACTTTTCTCAGTGGTGGCAGATGATAGAACAAGGAGCAATGGTCTCAAGTTGCAGTGGGGGAGGTCTAGGTTGGATATTAGGAAACACTATTTCACTAGGAGGGTGGAGAAGCACTGGAATGGGTTACCTACAGAGGTGGTGGAATCTCCATCCTTAGAGGTTTTTAAGGCCTGGCTTGACAAAGCCCTGGCTGAGATGATTTGGTTGGTGTTGGTCCTGCTTTGACTGGCTCGATGACCTCCTGAGGTCTCTTCCAACCCTAATATTCTATGATTCTAAAACGTAAGGGCCACCAAAAAAGGTCGCATAATAAAACACTGCTAACTATAGACAAACAGGATGTAAAAGGACAAATATTCTAAAAATAAATGGTTGAAAAATATGTTTTTCAAATTGACAATGTCCACTTAATCTGATAACAAGGTCAGTGTTCAAATTCTTTCCACATCTAAAGAGTCTGAGAGAGTCTGACATTGTCAAGTCTCAACTCAGACAATTATCATCAACTGGGGGGAATCAGAGGACCACCTGCATAGCAACTATTGCAAATCTGCCAGCAAAGTCACAGAAGTTTGCTTGTACGCTGCGTGGGCCTGATTCCAGTCCAAGTTATACTTGTGGAAACCTGGAGAAGCATCACTGAAGGAGTTAATGAAGGAGTTACAGCTTTGAAAAACAAGTATGAGATCAGAATCCAGAATGAAGCTACTCTTTAAAGACTTGCTGACTTTTAGTGGCACACTAAGATTGTACAATGTTAGAAACTATCAAAATTTGCCAGTTTTGGCAGTGACATTTCATATGCTCTCCTTGGAAACTACATACAATAGGTGGGTACTCTAGTAATAATAGTACACAATGGCAGACATTATTAAAGACAGAATAGAAGCATTGCATTGAGCATACCAGAAGAAAAGAGCAGAAAACCTTTCAGTTTACTGACTATGATTCCAGTTATGGAAGTGCAGATGGTAAAGTCACAATGAAAGGGTTGTTTATTTTAACACGTCTATTGTTTTTATTCCCAGAAATGAGACACACTCTAAACGCCAAGTGTTGGCTGAAAATTATTTTGCTTTCACACATCATGTGGGTTTTTTATAATATGGCTATTGGAATTCTAGTGTTCCGTACCACTCACTTGTCCAATGGATAACATGTGGTCTAAAGTGAAGCATGGTGGATCAGGCTTGCTGGTCCTCCTCCCCTTTACTGGTTCCCCATACTTCCCCATATATTAGCATTGGTCATAATGATACTCCCCAGTAGCCAATAATGTACAACAATAGTGATCAAATTATCTTTAAAGTAGTAACATCCAATTCTCATTTAACTCATCAGATCCCTGGGCATATGTTGACATTTGAAGCACAAAGATCAAAGGGAGATCTATTTATCACCAATGCCCATCTCAGTTGCCACATCTTGCACTGGTAAGTGCATGAACTTTCAAGATTTATGTGTTAAAACTGGTTATCGGGTGATTAATTGCAGGACACAAAGGGCTTGGCTCCAGGAGAATTAATCTCTTTGCATTAATCTCTCTCCATCTAAGTGGTCTTATTGTCCTTCTAAAATAACACAAGACACAAAGGTATTTCTGTCAAGCTCTGGAGTGGCTCATGACCGTGAGTGCCAACCTCAGGGAAGACTGTTGACCCCAAATTGGTTGTGTGTTCTATACTTAGATTTCATCAACCAAATATCAAGCATGAACTCCTCAAGCCCTATAACAGCCTTAACGTGGAGTCACAGACAGACCCCTTGGGCACTCCAACCTATCTTGCCACCCAGGCAAGCCTGCCTCTGTGATAGATGGCCCCTTGCACCAAAAATCACAACAATATTCAGGCTACTCCCAGTCCCAAAGGACCAATCACCACAGATTAATTGCATCTCAGATCTCACACCAAAGACAATGCTTGTAGCTAATCCTATAATAAACTAACTAAAGATTTATTAATTAGGAAGAAGAAATAAGAGTTATTTATTAAAGATTAAAACATACACAGACAAATGAGTTACAGTTTTAGGTTTCAAAAAGTAATAGAAGCTGCTGTAACACGCAAGCTTTACTGTAATTAATGCTTCTTTCCTGTTGAGTTGCACAGTTAGAGGTTTACAATGCAAACACTTCAATATAACTATACCCTGGGATACGGATGTTATAAGTGAGATCAATATATGCAACATCCTACAAGCATTTTATCAAGTCTAAACACTAAACACATTTTTATAACTCTAAAATCTATTTTAACAGGACTATCACACAGGTGAACCAGACTCGTTTCCAGCTACGCATTTCTCAGTGTTCAGTGAGGCCTGGAGGCCTTGGCATGAGCTGGCACCAGGTCTGCCAGTGCCACAATTTCAACACACATATCATAATCTGTTGTACATTTGATCCTCTATTTATGCTGTATTTTTTGCCTGCATCCCTGGGGATTGTTAAAAAGTATCTCATCTCACACACTTTCAATACTTTTGATGTGGATAATTGGCTATTGCAAGATAAGAAAGGGATTGTGGCATCAGAAGAACTGTTTCCTTTTCTTGTGGTAAGAATTTCTCTAAGGTTTCTTCTCTTTTTGTACAGAAAAATAGGGAGGTTTGTGAAATTTGGCCAAATCAGCACATCCCAATGTTTTTTATATTTGTTTATTTTGCATGTTGAATATCATCACACTGGTGATTGGTGTGACAGTTTATTTTGATGTCGTCTTTGCCAGCAAATTGCCTCTAATCTCAGTCTTGTCCATTGCTTGAAATAAATGTCCCTCCAAAATCCACCTTACAAAAACAAAATAAAACAAAAACCACCCCCCACCCAAAGCTGTCAGCCAATTTAGTCCCTGTTCAGGAGAGCTGTTGGGCATGAGGCAGAGAGAATGAGCTGGCATAGCAGATGAAGCCAGCTGGTGTAACCTTACGGCTTTGTACCTTGCGCAAATCTGATTTCTCAGGTTTTGTGAGGGAATGGGTGAATTTCACCAAAAGAAATGAAAAGTGACTTAACCAAGGTGCACAGAGTTTTGAGAAGTTACTTATATGAACTACTGCAGCTGCTAGACAAAGGAGCACAAATGTAAACTAAGAGAAGCTTGGCCTAAAGGCACTTTAACAGAGACTGTTTTACTCAAAGTCTGAAATGTCTGTAGAAAGTACTATCAAAAAAGACAACTGGCGTCAACGTTCTTCAAAAAGTGGATTCAGCAGCTACCTGGGGTGGGAGAAATGAAGGAAGCTGAGGAGGTGAAATTGGAAGGGCTGGTTGTGCTCCTTTTGGTCTAATTGTTTTTGTAGATTGCACTGTCTGTTAAGAACATAAAACAATGTTTGGTCTGTGACTTGTTCATAAGCATTTAGTTGTGAGTATTCAAAATTCTACACGAGAGCTACTGTTTGCTGGTTAATTTTGACTGGACACATAGTTCATCTAGCATGATTTCTGTTCCCTGTCTGGATGAGCATGTCTTAGAATCAAGTTTCTGGTGCAAATACTCAACATTTATTTTCATTACTATTCTCTAATATTTGCTTAAAATTCACGTGAACATTCCAGACAGTCAATTCATTCACCCAAATATATGTGAGCAACAAACACAGCTGAAGCAAATTCAATTTTTTATTCAAGTGAATACTGGATTTGTCAAAATTTTTGAAATTGTCGTCTAGCTCTAACTGCATGCACAAAAGAAAAGAAAAGAAAAGAAAAGGGCCACCAAAAACTACATAATATAAAAGGGGAAAATCCCCTGGTTTTAACGCTGGTAGAATTTGCAGCATCCTCTAAAAATACGCCAGTCATTTAAATATAACAGCAGATTAATGCTGCCTTACAAAATAAAACTGGCTCAAAGTCCACTGAAATGATATGGTCATGTTTACTGGACTAAATTCTGTCTCCACTTACATCCATGCAACACTACAGACTTCAGCAAAGCTGCATAAGTAGAACTTGGGCGGGGGGGGAAAGGGGGAATGTAGCTCCAGCAATGATTTAACTGATAAGCATTACACTATAACTCACCAATGCAATTTAACAATACTAAGCTGTCTCATACTGACATACCTGTAACCAGATTAATTATGAAGCATATATTAATATAGCCATTTGAAAAATATCCATATTTTTAGGTTCTGACATATGCAGCATCGTTTGAGATGTGAGCATTTGATGGCAAGGCAAGAAGTTATAATTAGAACACTCTAAATTCTTGATACTTGTTAGAAGAACACCAGAACCACCTAGTGGAATTTTCATTTACTACAGTGAATTTTAATGCCATTTTGTAAACCGTAATTGCAAATGTAAGCTCCCTTAAGGCGATGGTAGATGCTAATATATAATATCACCCATTGAAACGTAAGAGTTAGGGATGGAAAAGACATATTAGGTCTTTAGTTCATCTCCTTCCATTGCAGGACCATTCCCCTATTGCACACTATTGTTTTTTCCTCTGGTTTTATATGTGCCAATAGATGCACTACTTGCTTTGGGAAACTGCTTCATGGCCTTTATAAATGATGTCAGGAAGTTACTTTAATTCATTTTAGTGTTTCCTTTCTTAATTTAATCCTATTATTTTCAGTCATGCCCCCTTGTACTGTTCTAAATAAATTCCTCTTCCTCCTTAGTGGTTATACTCTTCATATATGTAGATTTATCACTTTTTTTCCACACTGCATAGTGAAGATTTATATACAGACACTCTCCAATTTTACGCAAGTGTTCCGTTCTGGAACGCCTTGCCTAACTCTAACTTTGCGTAAGTCGGAAACATATACCCAACAATTAAGCAAAAAACAAACAAACAAACAAACTCCTATTTCTAGCTTACGGAACTTTTTTTGTAAGTGCAGATTTGCGTAAGTCGGTTTGTGTAACCCGGGGGGCATCTGTACACAGATATAAATATTTAACTCTTTTAACCTTTTTTTGTAAATAATTTTTGTTGATCACCTTGTAAGTTTTGTTGTTTGTCTGGATTCTGGTCAATATCTTTCTGACAATGAGGTGCCCAGAACTAAATGAAATATTCCAGGTGTAGTGACATTAGAGACAATTAGCTCCAGCACTGTGATACTTTTCATAAGTGAGAAAACTACTTTGGTTTCTCTTTTGGTGGCCTATCACATGTCTAGTAAGATACCCACTGTCACTCCTTAGACTGTTAGCATTATTGCTTTTTAGACACCTCCCCCTTGTGATGTGAATGTGTTCCCCACAGATATTTATAACTTTCATGTTTCAAGGTTGAATCTCATTTTATTATTTTCTGTCCATCTAGGTTTCTTTGTACTATTTCTGTCTTCACTTGTGTTTGCAATGCCTCCAAGTAACATTTGTAAATTTCATTAGCATGGTGTTTACTCTCTTGTTCAGAATATTAGGATACAAGAGAGAAGCAATTATTACAGATCTTAAATAGAGTTGACACAGTGTTCTGGGCCACATTTAAAAACCCACTTGTGCACACCCAACCTTAGGCAACATTTTTGCACACTATTATTCAGGCACCAACAATTTACACACATCAACTGTGCACTGTATAAGTAATATGTTCACCAATGACCGCCCTGCACCTTTAAGCATGGGGGTCAGTGTGGGGAGTATTTGGCTAGCTGGCCAAATAAAGGGAACAGTGCTTTATGGAAGGGGGAGATGAAAACTGCTGCAAAAGGGTCAGCGTGGTCCCTGACTCATCTCCTAGGAATGAGGGTTTAAAAGGGGCAGCTCTGCACCTGAAGCCTTCCTTTTACATGGAGCAGGCTGAAGCAGGAGCCACCCTCCCTCCCGTTTAGGTGGTGAAATACCAGGGTTGGTCAAGACCTGCTGTGGGCATTGCGCTAGCTGCTGCCCCTTGTTTAGGGGGGCTGGGAAGGAATTTTTCCCTTACTACCACATTGGCTTGGGTGCAGTTGGGTTTTTTTTGCCTTCCCCACAGTGGGTTCAGGAAGGGCTCTGTTCATGCGTGGCATGGCATGAAGGGCGGTAGGCTGTATGTCGCAACTCATTTTTTAAATGTAGGGTGGATGTCCAGTGCAGGTACTCCATAGGGAAGGTATACAGTGACCAGATAAATGGCGTGGAAAAGGACTTAAAAAGAGGTGTTAATTAAATGAACAAATGGGGGGTGTTAGGGGACTCCTATGATTGGTACGGCAGGGAGCCAATCCCTCATTCTTATAGCCCACCTTAACCATCCTAGTGGGGATAGGGGGGATGGTAAGGTCCCAGCAATGGATTTGCTGGAGGGACCTAGATGGAAAAAGGTGGTAAAAGCCCCCCAGGTAATTATGGACTAAACATGGGCTTACTGGCACTGTATACTTTTATATGCTAGATAGTCCCAGACATCTAATAATAAAGCTGTAGCCTGATTAAACCCATGTCAAATGTCTCCTGTTCTCCTTTTAATATAGCCAGACAACAATGTACACAAACTGTGCATACATGTAACTTAGTGCACACACAAATTGAGCCTGGCTTAAGATACATTTTGACAGTTTGGCTCTAAGTCATTATTTTTACAACAGTTAACCAACATATTCAGGCTTGCCTCACAACCGTTAACTCATCAGTGGGGTGCAACCTAAAGTTGATGAGTTTTACATGTGTACCTCCTGATTTTTCTGTGACTAGGACAACAGAATTAAACTGGAATCCTTATGAGCCTGTGACAGATCTCACTACCAAAGCTGTGTAAATTAAAAAAAAAAAAATGTGGGGAGTCAAGCACATCAAAATTAGGTGAAAAGTAAAAACAATGTTTTGGGTCAAATGAAAAATTTGGTTCAATCTGAAACAAAATGTTTCATTTCAATTGAGAATTATTTTACATTTTTGACTTTTTCAAAATAAATTTGAAGGAAATGTCAAACAAAAAGTAATTTCAAACTGAAAAATCAAAACGTTTCATTTAAAAAATGTCAAAATGAAATGTTTCAACACTTTGGTATTTTGTTTTACATGAACAGTTTGGCAAAACGGCAAAACAGACATGAATTTGCAAAATGTTTTAATGCTGCCGAAAAAAGTTTTGGCCAAAATTTTTTGCCCAGCTCTGCTCACTATATGGCGCTGCAGGTAAGAAGGGTTTTCATATCTGCAAAACTGAAGCACATAGTCAACTGAATCTAGCTGACACATTTGGATCTATATTTTCGGTGTGTGTTTGGGTATAAGGTGTCTTATTTTTGCTGCCAAGCACAGAATGGACTCTGATTACTCTGCAATTAAATTCACAAAGAACATCATCCTTCTTTGAACTTATCGTATGAAGTACAGTTTGGGCCAGCTTTCAGTACTCCTTCAGGCAAAACTCAGAAGGCCTGATTTTTAGAGCTGTTGAGCACCCATATCTTCAGTTGAAGTCAGTGTGAGCTGTAGATGTTCAGTATCTCTGAAAGTCAGGCCCCAAATTACCTGAATGTGAATTTTTCCCAAGTAAGTAATGCAGGATTTGGCAGAAAATATTTGGGATATGAGACAAGCATAACACAAACAGCTCAGATGAAAGTCTGTTCTACACTGGATTATTCTACACTTTTCTCCCCCCCCAAATATAACACATAATACAAAATAAGACTAATCCTCAATTAATGCCTGTGCTGGACACTGTCAATTCATCATTACCATCACTAAAAGGCTAGGGTACAAAAGCAAGCAGTAGTAGTTGCTATATTTTGTGCCACGCATGCCATGAAAATTAACACTGTATAGCATGGCAAGGCTAAAAACCAGATGTGTGACAATCCTTTCCACTTCCCTAATAGATGTGCTATATTCTGCAGTATGTTACAGCCATAATACTTCCAAGCCTCTCACATTTTGGATAAATAATTTCTATTCTGTTTTCTCACATGGAATCACATTCAGCCTGACTGTAAACTGATGTAACTCCATTTATTTCATAAGGCCCACCTATGCCAGGGCTTAATTTGACCCAGAGTGTGCACAACTAGTTTAAAGAAAACACTAATAATTTGCTTATTTCAAATGTCTGAAATTTCAAAAGGTGATCTTCCTATATAAGATACAATTCCAAGTTGGTTCATGCACAAATGTGCTTCTTAGCTTTTGAAACTTCTGGAAGATAGTTTCAGGAAGAGAGTTGAATTTTCCCTTCCAAAAGCATGACACTTTTGGGAGAAAAAGCATCTTTCTCTCAAGCCAGTTTTTTGTAAATAGAAATAAAATCATCTGGGAAGTGTCCCATATTCTCCAGGATGTGCTTGAATGTTAATATTTGCATTGAGCCTTTTACTTAACAGCTGTGTCTGTGAAAAACATGCAGCCTTCCATCTGTCTAGTGGCTCTGCATTATTACACTTCAGTTATTTCACCTAATGATTGGAATATATTTTAACCTGAATTGGCCTTCTTATTCTAGTGCGTGCATGGATGATTATCTTAATGGTGCATTTTGCCACACAATGCCCCCTTTGGGCATCAGTTGGAAAAGGTGTGGTTTTGGCATAAAACATCCTTTGCAGTGTGAAGGAATTCTGGGACTGTTCAGTTAAATATTTCAGCCTCTAAAATACTTGTATTAAATATCTTAGCTGTGAATCTACTGAAAAAATGTGAACTTCCTAAGTTCTGATTAGGTCAGAAACCCCATGAGAATGGCATTGCTCCTGATTTGTCAGTACTACTGCTTTCAATACTGTTTAAAAGCAGGAAACTGAGAACTATTCAACTTTAGAAGGTAGGGGAGGGAGGAAGTGAGCCAGATATCCATAACATAAGAAGCAGAGCAGATAGCTATGGTTTAAATTACATCACCTTGTTTAGTGAGTATAATGCCCCCTTTTCATGTTATTGAATTTGTATATAGCTTTTACACATCTATACTCCTCAGACTGCCTTACTATAATAAATAGTTCATACATTTTAAACCTCCTTGAGCATCGCATAACAAGTAATATATTGAACATCCATCCTGGGTTACTAAAATACCGATGACCCATATAAGTAGGTAAATTAGATAGATAGAAAGGGACATATACACACACTCTGACATGAATGCATATACACAAGCCAAACTGTCAGCTATCTTACAGCGGCCAGCACATCCCTCAGCCCGTGCCACTTCCCACAGCCCCCATTGGCCTGGAACGGTGAACCGCGGCAGGTGGGAGCTGCGATTGGCCGAACCTGCGGATGCTGCAGGTAAACAAACCGGCCTGGCCTGCCAGCAGATTTCCCTGATGGGCTGCGTGCCAAAGGTTGCCGATCTCTGATTTAGCTGTAAACTTTTGAAAAAACAACCACAATGTTTTGTTCAGAGTTATGAACATTTCAGAGTTACGAACAACCTCCATTCCTGAGGTGTTCATAACTCTGAGGTTCTACTGTATATTTGTCTTGTAGGTTGTGACATGGAAGAGTGAAATCAAATAAACGATTACCTAATCCAAATAAAAATGTTCACTTCCTTGTTTGCAGATCTATACGGAACTGTGAACAAAATTTACCCCTTTGCTCCTTACAAGAGAGAGACAAACAACCAATGCATACTTAAACTGAAATACAGTACATATTAGAGCTACAAAATAGAGCAATAAACCTGGCTTACTTGTGGAAATAAAGTAAATGGGCAGCACTAAACATGAAATCCCTTCTGATTTGCTTATAGCACCCTGCTTTATGAGAGTAAATGGAGTGTACTCAAATTAAATGGGAATAGCTGTATGCAAAGAGCATGCATGAGGAAATGCAGAGAAGGAGGCAGGCAGTTGCCCTTTTGCTCCTTATCAGCGTTCCAAAGACCATTCACAAATTTTACAGTGAAAAAGCAAATTAGATTAATGCACCACCCAAAATAAAAATTTACTACCAAGCATAGCACCTTAAAATCCACTTCTTCAAACCATCCTTCCTGCATTGGTCTACTCTCCAGTGAACTCTTCATGCAAGCCATACCACTTGATATGAGGTCCTGTGTTTTGTCTTGTCTGATACATGGTAGATGCTTTGAAACATGGTCTGGGTCTTTCCAGTTTTCTCCAGAGCTCCATTTGGTATTATATAAACATTAATTATCAACAGTACAGTCTACAGTTGTGGGCAATATCTTGTATAGTGTTCTAATGGCTTTCAAGAAATGCATGAAGATAGTTCCCTGCCCCAGAGTTTGCAAACTACTCCATTTACAGACCAAAGGAAAATGGAGATGGGAAAATAATCTTGCATGTGATAGAACTTCACAACTAACTGCTACTATATATCTTTAATTTTTTGTTTATTAAATAAACCTGCATCTATTTTTTCTTTTTTTTAAATAAACCTTTTCTCTCTGTGTTGTATGACACACACACACTCCATGTATGTTAGTCCCTTGCCTATTTTTATTCTTTCCTGTTGTGGTATTCTAACTAACCTAATAACAACCCCTTCCATGTCCTCCTACGTTTGACCCTGACCTTTGCTTTATGTTATGATCACATAGTTTACTACCCCACCCAACAGCCATCCTCTCTCCTTTCCTTCTTCTCCATGCTTTCATCCTAGTCATGTCACACCGTGTAGATGAGGAATGAATGATTCCAGTGCAGATGAGGTCTGATGACGTAAGTGGACTCCTGAACAGTTCACTTAGTCACTGGACATCACCAGGATGGGTATATGAAAGCCTGGCTGGTGCAAGCCCCAATGCTAAATCACCACTATACTTATATTCTTCTCAGGACCAGGAGTTCCATAACTATAAAGCACTCCATTATAAAACACATTTCAATATTTTATTACATGCCACTATTTTTAAAACATACAGATGTTACGAGGCACCTGCATCATTTTGTCTTCTGACAGTGACATGACAAATATTGGGGAGCTGGGTTAACATGGAGATTTACTTATTATGGAACTGATCACATTGGCACATACAACACAAATTGAACATATCTAAAACTTAATTTGAGAATGTTTTAATCCATCAGGCTGGGGTTTGCATGGTAATTTGTAACATAATGAAAAGATAATCATTAGATATTAATACGGTATTTTGTGTTTCAATTATAGTCTGGTTGAGGCCAAGAGTACTAAAAGGCTAAGATAAGAACTAAATACAGCCTTAGATGATGTAACATAAACTGTCATGACTTCAGGAACATAACTATTTTTGTTACTGTGAAGAACAAAATTTACTTAATAAATGAAAAGGCTTTATTTGTTGATAGGTAGTTGTAACTTTTGCAAGGTATATTGCTGGGAAGAATGTATGTGCAAACTTTGGTTGTAGGTCAGCTTCAGTTGGTTTGCTCATTTTTATTCAGGTGTGATTTCCCCCCCTCTTTTGCTATATTAAATCCCCCACTTAAGCATGAGAGCATATTAGATCTCAATACCATTGATTCTAAAGATGCAGTGGATATATATACACTATGACACAATTCTCTTCTTACCTATACCAGTGTCAGTCAGGAGTTACTCCACTAAAGGCAACTGAGTTACTGTAATAGAATACTAGTTTAAGTGGGAGGAGAGTCAGATCTATTATGAAAATCCTCTTGTATTTTAAAAATCTTGACAAAATGACAAGCTTATTTAATATTACTATTACATTCAACTCCTCAATCTCATTTCTCCACCTAATTCACATTTTGTATTTCCACTTTCCAGGGAGCCACAAACTAACAAAAACAAAATGGCATATCAAACCAGATCACATAGGTTAATGGTATATATAGACACCATTAACCTATGTGATCCCATCCAAGATCCCAGTGCTAATAGGATTAGTAAGAAGAAAGAGAATAGGTTCCAGAGCATTTAAATTTATTACACCCCCTAGCAAATTGTTCTTAGTTCAAACAAAAGAAATCACATACATATCCATTCTCTATTACTCTTTTTATAATGTACATTTAGGAATCGGCCCAGAGTTTTGCCATCCAATCTTCCTCAGGTACTGCATCAATGTTATTGTTAATATAGGTCTTCCAGATGTTGAACTCATAAGACAGGAAGCACAAACTGATTTGTGTTTAGTTATATTTATTGAAAACATTGTAGAAACATCCTGGGTGGGGGAACATGAATGTTTAATTCACTTTATTCACTTATATAGATTTTCATAAATCTTGCTCTATTGCTGTACAGTATATGGATTCCTTTGTTGATTATTGAAAGGACAAGTATTTTCAGTAGTTATTATGATGTGCATTTTGTTTCTTCAGGTGGCTTACGCATGAAGAGGGGATGATGAGGGGGGATCCTCTTTGATGATGTAGCTGGCCGATCAGCTGTGTGGCAGCTCAGCTGTGTCTACCCCTGATGTTTAGTTTTGACTCTCTGATGTTGTTTTAAATAGTAGTGTTGCATCTTGGATGTGTAACCCCTGAGGAAAGCAGGATGGCCAAAACCTTGGGCTGATTCCTGTATGTATAATAAAAATAGCAGTTAGGAGAATGGATATGTAATTAGGTTTTCTTTTCTGACTAGGAATAGTTGCTATGGGAGACAAATATAAATACTACTTTGCTAGATTCTGATCTGTTAGATTGTTGTTAATCCAGAGTAACTCCCACCATCAGTGGATTTACAACAGTGTAAATGAGATCAGAATCTGACTACCTTTTTTCAGTGTCTGTACCATTTGCTAGTGGCTAGGTACCCAAATCAAAATGTTTATTTTACTTTTTCTTCCTGATTCTGAACAGCCATAGAGTTAACATTGTAAAGGATTTTCCCAATGCTTAGAACCATATTGGTGCCATTTTTCATGACTAAGTGGAAAGCTCTCTCTCAAGTTCTTTTAGCAAACTAAGAAAAACAGATCTAAACCAGCCATATTGCAAACTCATTATGTGAGTACTGTTCTGTGTATCACTGGAGATGCACACACTTCTACCCCAGCTTTCCTAAATTCCTGTTCAAATTATACAATAAAGGAATTTTTAAGTCCATATATTGCTTCTGAAGAAAATAGTATTTTAACTTCTTTATATGAGTTTGAGAAGAATGTTTAGAACTAAAAAAATAAAACCCAAAACCTGGAGGCTGGAGAAACTGAGATAAAAAAAGATCAAAAGAGCTAAGTATGCATAGTTTGGTTATATTGTGACTACTAAGGGAAGGGAACAATAACAACTTCTTATAAATATTTAAATGGTGTAGGTGCTAAGATTGAAGATTTATTATTTGGAGTTGCAGAAGAAGGTATAACTAGAGCAGTGAATCTCAACCATGGATCCGGGACCCCCGGGGGGCTGCAAGCAGGTTTCAGGGGGTCCTTCAAACAGGGCCAGTGTTAGACTCGCTTGGGCTCAGGGCAGAAAGCCAAAGCCCCACTGCTTTGGGCTGAAGCCTGGGACCCTGAGCCCTGCCACCAGAGACTGAAGCCAAAGCTTGAGCAACTTAGCTTCGCGGTGGCCCCTGTTGCATGGGGTCCCAGGCAATTGCTCTGCTTGCTACCCCCTAACACCTGCCCTAGCTTTTATGTGCAGAAAACTATGCATATGCAAGGCCGTGGAGTTTTTATAGCATGCTGAGGGCCTCAGAAAGAAAAAGGTTGAGAACCCCTGAACTAGAGGTAATGGGATGTAATTAATGAAAGAAAATGCAGATTGCATATCAAAGGATTCCCAACAGTGAGGTCTATTAGAATATGGAATAGTTTCCCATGAGAAGTGACAGAAGCTTCATTTCTTAGGGCATTAAAGAAAATGGACAAAATCTCAAATGTATTGATGGCTACAATCCCTCACTTTCTGGGAATGCAACAGGCCTTTTCCAGCTAAAGTGTAAACAGCTTCTCCTCTTTCCTGTTACACCACTGTTGACATTTCCAAAATGCTGCCCTCATCTATACCAACAATGTTGGTGTCTGTAGATACCTGAGGGAGGAGTTATCACCCCCAAATCCTGTTGTAGAACAAAAACTAAGGTCTCTAAAATCTGTCTTTTCCTCACTATCTCTGTGACTAAAATTGTTGCCAACCTCTTTGTTATTTCCATCATTACTAAATCTGGCTGGGAAGAGACAGGGAAAGGCACCTGGGAAAGTTCAGGATCTCATGTCTTCCTCCACAGGAGCCAGAGTCCACTCATAACTCTTCTATTTCATAACTGGGCTCCCTGCACAGGAGCTGGTGAAGCCCAAGCAGCCAGCAGGTTGGGGAGCCAGGGTGGTGGTTGGCAGTCCTTGGCAGGGGATACAGCAGGGAGGTGAGCTGGGTGGTTAGGAATGTTGTGTTGCTGCCTGCCAAAGCAACTGAAAGGGAAAGAAGCCTAGGTAGCAACATATACAATGAGGAGGGAGGGGATGGAGGAAGATGTGGTTCTAGGCATGCTTTAGATGGGCTGAGACCCACAATAAAGATCTCTCAAAACTATGAAAGAACAGAAGAACCTGAATTAAAAAAACGGTTACTCACCTGTGTAACTGTTGTTCTTCGAGATGTGTTGTTCATATCCATTCCAATTAGGTGTGTGCATGCCGCGTGCACGATCGTCGGAGAATTTTTACCCTAGCAACACCCGGTGGGTCAGCTGTGGAGCCCCCTGGAGTGGCGCCTTCATGGCACTGGATATATACCCCAGCCGACCCAGCACCCTCTCAGATCCTGCTTGTCGACTACTCTGACAGTTGGGAAGGAGGGTGGGTTTGGAATGGATATGAGCAACACATCTCGAAGAACAACAGTTACAAAGGTGAGTAACCGTTTTTTCTTCTTCAAGTGCTTGCTCATATCGATTCCAATTAGGTGACTCCCAAGTCTTACCTAGGTGGTGGGGTCGGAGTGAGACATCGCTGAGTGCAGAACCGCTGAGCCAAATGCGGGATTGTCTCTAGACTGCTGTACTAACGTGTAGTGAGTGGCAAAGGTATGAACAGATGACCAAACTGCCGCTCTACAGATCTCATGGATTGGAACCTGTGCCAGGAAAGCGGTCGAGGAGGCTTGAGCCCTCGTGGAGTGGGCGGTGAGGCGTGGCGTCGGGACACCAGCCAAGTCGTAGCAAGCACGAATACAGGACGTGATCCAAGAGGAGATACGTTGCGAGGAGACCGGTAGGCCTTTCATCCAGTCAGCCACTGCAACGAAGAGTTGAGTCGTCTTCCTAAACAGCTTTGTACGCTCGATATAGAATGTGAGGGCCCTGCGCATGTCCAGAGAGTGCATACATTGATCTTGCCGCATAGTGTGCGGCTTAGGATGGAAGACCGGGAGGAAGATATCCTGGTTCACATGAAAAGCGGATACCACCTTGGGGAGAAAGGCAGGGTGGGGGTGAAGCTGCACCTTGTCTTTATGGAAGACTGTGTACGGAGGTTCCGACGTGAGGGCTCTGATTTCAGAAACACGCCTCGCTGAAGTGATGGCTACAAGGAAGGCTGTCTTCCAAGATAGGTAAAGGAGTGAGCAGGTAGCCATTGGCTCGAACAGGGGCCCCATGAGCCTGGAGAGGACCAGGTTAAGGTCCCAGGCCGGGCCCGGTTGACATAGTTGTGGGTATAGGTGATCTAAGCCCTTTAGAAATCTGACGACCATCGGGTTAGAGAAGACCGAGGAAGCATGTTCTCTTGGATGGAATGCCGAGATAGCTGCCAGGTGCACCCTGACAGATGATATCACAAGGCCCTGCTCTTTTAGGGATAGGAGATAGTCCAGTATAAGTGGTATCAACGCCTGCAAGGGAGGCGTGGCATGCTGCTCGCACCAACAGGAGACGTGCTTCCATTTGGCTAAGTAGGAAGATGGAGTGGATGATATCTGGACGAATCAACCACTCGTGAGTTTGGAATGACCTGCTGAGACGGTCTGCCAGTATGTTCTGGACTCCTGGGAGAAACGACGCCATCAGATGTACCGAGTGGACTATGCAAAACTCCCACAGGCGAATGGCCTCCTGGCATAGGGGGGACAACCGGCTCCCCCTTGCTTGTTGATGTAGAACATGGCCGTGGTGTTGTCTGTGAGGACTGCCACACAACGGCCATGTAGGAGACCGCGAAACGCCTGACATGCTAGGCGTACTGCCATCAATTCTCGTACATTGATGTGCAGAGTTAGTTCGGACGTGGTCCAAAGGCCCTGCGTCTGGTGTTACCCGATATGGGCGCCCCAGCCCAGAGATGATGCGTCTGTGACAAGGTATAAGGAAGGTTGTGGGGCGTGAAATGGTACCCCTTCGCACACCAATGTATGGCTCAGCCACCAGCTGAGGGAGGACAAGACGGACTCCAGAACCGTGACCACCATGTCCAGGCTGTCCTGACCCGGACGATACACCGTTGATACCCAGGCCTGAAGTGGGCGAAGCCAAAGTCTGGCATGCCTGGTTACGTAAGTGCACGACGCCATGTGCCCCAGAAGGCCGAGGCACGTCCTTATTGTGGAAGACGGGAAGCTTTGGAGACTGCCATACATTTGGTGAACACTCTCGGAGCCGTGGACAGCCTGAAGGGAAGGACGGCAAATTGGTAATGTTCGCGGTTTACCACAAAGCGAAGGAAGCGCCTGTGCGGAGGATAAATCGCTATGTGAAAATGCGTGTCCTTCATGTCGAGGGTGGCGTACCAGTCTCCAGGATCCAGAGAAGGGATAATGGTCCCCAATGAGACCATGCGGAACTTCAACTTTACCATGAATTTGTTGAGTCCGCGCAGATCTAAAATGGGTCGAAGTCCCCGTTTTGCCTTGGGGATTAGGAAATAGCGGGAGTAAAACCCCCTGTCCCTTAGCTCCGATGGAACCTCCTTGAACGTTCCCATGGACAGGAGTGTAAAGACCTCCTGTATAAGGAGTTGCTCGTGAGAAGGGTCCCTGAAGAGGGACGGGGAGGGAGCATGGAGGGGGGGGAGAAAGAAAATTGGAGAGAAAAATCCCCTTTCCACCATGCAAAGAACCCATCGGTCTGAAGTTATAAGGGACCATGCATGGTGGAAATGGGAGAGATGATCTCGAAATGGAGGGAAAGGATCCTGGGTGGTGACTAGTATGCCATCCTCGGGCGCACCTTCAAAAATTTTGCCTGGGCCCTGACGATAGTTTAGGAGGGCCTTGGTTCTGACTGGGTTGGTGGCCGATGGATCTCCTTCTACCACCTCGTCCACGTCTTCTGTAAAAGTCTTGCCTTGGACGAGGGGGAGAGTAGAACCTTTGAGGCTGTGGGCTAAAGGCCCTGCACTGGGTACCTGGGACATGCATCCCCAGGGAGCGCATGATGGTTCTGGAGTCTTTTAGGCTCTGTAACCAAGAATCCATTTTGTCTGAGAACAGGCCCTGCTCATCTGTTGCAGTTCTGGCGGTAAGCCAGACACCGGAAGCCAGGAGATGCGTCACATAGCTATGCCCGATGCCAGGGTCCTAGCAGCAGAGTCCGCTACATCAAGAGAGGCCTATAAGGAGGTCCTAGCCACCTTTTTGCTCTCTTCCAATAAAGCCCCAAACTCATCCCTGGACTCTCGGGGAATCAACTCCTTACATTTACCCATGGAGTTCCATGAGTTATAATCATAGCAGCTCAAGGGCGCCTGTTGGTTTGTGGTTCTGAGCTGTAGGCCCCCCTGCTGAGTAAATTTTGCATCCAAATAAATTGAAGTGCTTGGCGTCTTTAGATTTGGGCACTGCAGCCTGTTGACCATGCCGTTCCCTTGCGTTCACTGAGGACACCACCAGTGAACACGGCTGAGGGTGAGTATACAGGTATTCATACTCTTTAGAGGGAACAAAGTATTTCCTCTCCACCCCTCTGGCAGTAGGTGGGATAGAGGCAGGGGCTGCCATATTGTCTTGGCGTTAGGCTGAATGGTGTGGATGATGGGCAAAGCTATCCGGGATGGGGCGTCAGCTGAATCGGTGCCAGTTCTGTAAGGGCAATGAGGTCCCTCGCCATCGCAAACGTCTCTGGCGTCGATGGAAGACAGGGCTCAACCACGGTGCGGGTCGGGGAGCCAGTCTGTGCGGGACTCAATGGCCCTTCTGCTGGTGCTGGAGTCAACGGTGCCTATATCGGCGCCTGTATCCTCGGTCGCTCCGGTCCCGGACGCGAATCCGAGGTTGGTAAGGGGAGTGCCGGTGCCTGTTGTTGGGAGGCAGCCCCCTCCGGTTTGCGAGGTCTCTTCTGACCTGGGGACAGGGATTGGTGCTGAGGTGCTTGTGGTGGATGCAGTGCCGGCGAAGGCTGGTGCCGTGGGACTCTATCTGCGTCTCCTCGCGGTGCAGTACGGGAAGTCGCCACCGGAGCACTGTGCACCGAGGCACTGAGTGCTGGAACTTGGCGTGCCGAAGGAGAGTCCGGGCTGAGGGCCGCCTCCATAAGGAGCTGTTTGAGTCTAAAGTCCCGCTCCTTTTTGGTTCAAGGCTTGAAAGCCTTACAGATCTTGCACTTTTCGGTCTGGTGAGACTCCCCGAAGCACTTTAAACAAGAGTCGTGGGGATCTCCCGTTGGCATAGGCTTCGAACAGGCTGAGCACCGCTTAAAACCCGGAGCCTTGGGCATGAGCCCAGGTGGCAAGCCGGGAGAACGGGGGGAGGGACCACTTCCAGCACGCTAACTTCACCTATAAAACTAAATCTATAACTATCAACTACTGTACTACACTAAATCTATAACTATATAACTACAACAATATGTAAACCGGGAAGTAAAAGCTAGGGAGAGTGGAGGACAGCTATGCCGTGCTCCACAGTTCCAACGACCATGACGGGTGGTAAGAAGGAACTGACGGGGCGCTGGGTCAGCTGGGGTATATATCCAGCGCCATGAAGGCGCCACTCCAGCGGGCTCCACAGCTGACCCACCGGGTGTTACTAGGGTAAAAATTCTCCGATGATCGTGCACGTGGCGCGCACACACCTACTTGGAATCGATATGAGCAAGCACTCCAAGAAGAACATTATTTTTAATGTTTTAAACATTTTTTCCCCCTGAGAAAGCTATTCAAAGGGAGCACTCTCTGAAAATTGACAATGTTCCTGTAAAAGCAAAGGGTGGTACTGCAGTATGTGGATGCATTATATAAATAAACTCCGCAGGTTTCACTTTCCAATGAACTGGGGATTCTTCATTGTGACCTCTACAACTGACCAAAGTTTCTTCCAAATAAAGGCAGCAAAATTGGTTTACAACACTGTATAAATGTGCTCATAACTTTAGCCCCAGTATATTTGTGCTGACATAATCCACCATGGACTTCAAATACAGTCTTCACACAACCTAATCTATTTTTAAATGTCTGCAGCCAAAATTATGGGAGGTAGCATCCTCAACCTGACAAACAATTTGTTCCATCAAAATTAGCACAAACATTACCTGACTTTAAGGAATTTATAAAAAGGCTTTTGAATCCAAAGACAAAACTTAAATAATCACTGTTCAGTGATTTTAGAGGGAGTGTCTTCTATTATATAAAAAGAACAGGAGTACTTGTGGCACCTTAGAGACTAACAAATTTATTAGAGCATAAGCTTTCGTGGACTACAGCCCACTTCTTCGGATGCATATAGAGTGGAATATAGAGTTAGTCTCTAAGGTGCCACAAGTACTCCTGTTCTTTTTGCGGATACAGACTAACACGGCTGCTACTCTGAAACCTTCTATTATATAATTTTTTTTTATGGTACTGAAGGATACTGTTGTATAACTGCACGTTTGCTAGGACCTGAACAAAAGGAGATGTGTGTCTCATGAGGCTTTTCTGGTGATTAAATGTCTTAAATAATGTGAATTAAGATAGCTGGACAGGGAACACATCTTTTGACTGCATGTCCCATTTTATTGTATTTGCAGTGTATGTTCACTGATACCAAAAGAGTTAAGAAGGTAAAGTATAATTACTTTATACTATAGGCAGAACAAATAGTTGCCTACGGTAACTATTTTATTTGTTTATTGTCTGTGTGACTGTGGGCTGTGAAGTGTGTGAGTGTGGGGGCAGAGGTCAGTAATTTTCTACTTGCTTAAAGGCAGTGGGAATGCTTACGTTGCTCTTGAGTTTATTATCCTGCTCTTGTGCTTCCTAGAATGGAGATACTATGCTGAAACTTCAGAAGGAAAACATTGAGATTTAATAGAGCTAATTAGGTGATATGGCAGATTATTTTTTTCCTCTATGATGGAAGACTTCATTATATTTCCAGGAGGGCACCCTCTGCTTCAACAAACAGAGAAACTTTCTATAATAGAAACACATCTTACATAATAAATGACTCATTTGTGCTGCACAGTGTTCCATTATAAGAAAATGCTCCTGCAAGTAAAACACAATAGATTCTAACATTGCTCAGCTTTGATTATTAGTGCTTAAAATTGCTGCCAATCAGCAGTTTCAGTACCTGATTGTAACATGTTTTAGAAAGAGTGGAGGTGTTAAGGAAAGACAGACAGGAAAAAAACCTGCAACTTGTCTTTAAAACAGTCCTAATATAAAAACAAACATTTGCCTATCAGGAGAGGAGTAGGAGGCATTGTTATAAGGCATGGCTATGTTACTGAAGACCTTAAATTTAAAAATTTCACAGGGAAATTGAAAACTAATTTAAAGAACTATGACATTTTCAATTACAAGGTTTGCTAAATCAAACTTGTTATAATGGTCATGTTATTTGTAACTTTTATCAGAATGAGTGAACCATTTTTATTAAATTGACAAACTCCAAAGAATATTAAATATAGCGGTAAACTGATTATGTTATATTTACATATATTGTCTCATTAATTAGTTTCTGAAGAAGAATTGCACAAGATAGATGAAAAGAAATTCACTATTTCACCAGCAAACTACTTATACCTTTGATGCGATTCACAGTGGAAACGTTCCCTACCTTCTGTTTTCCTCCTATGTATATTGTAAAACTGAACAAACTACTTCTTATTAACAAAAGGAACTATTTTTCCACCCGCTTTCCCCTGAATCTGAGCCTTGTTGAGATCCAAGATGAAGTGGGAACAGATGGTAGTGCAGGGGAAAACTTGGAAAAATTGCCAGGGCTTGCACAGTATCCTAACCTTCACTTAGAAACAGCACAGGCTAAAGTTGCTGATATAGTTAAAAGGTGTTTTGTATTACCATCAAGAGCAGGATAAACAGTTTGTGCATCAGGCCAGACAACAGGTGAGGCAATCACAATCCACAGGAGATAATGTCAGTGCAGGACACTCATAAAACAAGCATCACCTCAGCAGAGAATCCAAAGATAGTGAAGTAACTTGTTGCCACATTAGACACATGACTGTGGGATATCAAGTATTGTTAACTTCCAATAGGACATCTGGCAGAAGACAGTAATATTAAAAGCATAACAATAGGTTTTGAAAAACCAGCAACAACCATAGATGTTCAAGGACTCAGTGACTTATAAGGCCATTACCATTATTCAAAGTGGGAAGAAAAGGATTCCGGAAGGCAAGAGCCAACAGAAGAAATTGACCTATATGAGTACAGTACTGAGCATTTCCATCCTCACACAACACAGCCCTCTTCCCCCCCCGTAAAAACAAAAACAAACCCCAAACCAAAAAACAAATCAGTACAATAAAAAGATCTTTGAGGAGCTCAGTACATATCCTGGACATGTTGAACACTTAACCATACAGGGGATGGGGAAACAAATTACAATATACACAGTTTTCATACAATTTGCTTATTGAACACAACGTATTACTAATACTATTTCAAAAAGAACTAGTCATCTAAGAGTTGTCATTTGGGTTTACAGTTGCACCAGCTTGCACCAAATTAATTTAATATATGCAATAGAATTTTATTACTCCCAGGAGCTATAGAGCAAATTCATACACACAGCTTAGCATCATCAAGAAAAAAACATGCCAAGATAACAGTCATTCAATTCCTTTGCAGTGTTATGAAAATGTGATTGCAAATGTCATGTTTTATGTGTATGAGTAACCATCCTATTGTCAAACACCCACAAAAAACTGCCTAACTGTAGGTATTTGGTCCTACTATTTATATTATATAGCAGATGTTTGCAAACAGACAAGCTGGGAGCATGTATTTGAATGAATTTTGAAGCTTTTCCCACTACACATTCCTCCAAATCAATCATATACATGAATTTATTGTTTCAGACTTGAGGTTATTTACATATATACCCACATGTAGATTGTATATTTGGGGTTCTTTATATATAAAACATCTCAAAATGCAACTGAAAGGAATTTCTTAGATATGCTAATCATATCTACATATAGACTACATAACTAGTAGCTGAAAGAACTGTAACTCAAGCTGCCTGCTAGAAATCTTTAAAGATTCCCATAATAACTAGGCAGGCAAGAAATACCTGGTTCCTAATATAACTATCATATACATCTGCAGAGAATAATAGAGAGGTTCAGTCATTTCACGTTGGCTGTAATCTTTGAAGATCTAGCACAGCTGTATGCAACCAAGAGTCCAATATACATACTACACTGGAACAGCTAAACAAAATGACTGTTTGCAAACTTTTCAAGATCACAAATCACAATAGTAAAGTACTGAAAATAGTTAGATAGGTTAAATTTTGGGCTTTTGATAGACTTCCTTTAAATTATAGGAGTGCAAAATAAATGAAGTATCTTTTGAAATTCTTACTACTGGAAAAAATTGCAAAGCATTAATTACAACCTGGATTAGGCTCTACTATTTAAAACATGGGAAACTGTTGAGTTAAGGGCTGAAAAGTGGCTATATTTATCTCATCTCCTTCTAAAGCGAAGATACTTGGGGGAGGAGGTAATAGTCCTGGGCCTGAATGAGAAGGAACCTGCTGGTAGGGAGAGTCAGAGCCAGAAGTGTGTGAATGAGAGATGGGAAAACAACAAAGAGTCTGGTGGCACCTTAAAGACTAACAGATTTATTTGGGCATAAGCTTTCGTGAGTAAAAACCTCACTTCTTCGGATGCATCCGAGAGATGGGAAGTATCACTTCCCAGTCTAATCTCTGCTGGACCCAGTTTCCTCTCCCTCAATGCTACTATGCTGGCTCTGCCCCACACATTACTAGCGCAGTGGCATTCGAGCAGAGATAGGAGCCTTGGAAGAAACAAATACCATCTAAAAATAAAGTGTGAATGAAAATCTTTTAAAAAACACTGTGTGGTGTATTCTGCAAAAGCTTTTCATATTTTCAAAAATAAGAGGGTTGGGAGAAAAGTGGAAGAAAAAATATGCATTTTAGATCTGCATACCTTGTTTTGATGGGTTTAAGTATTATTTTAATGTAGTTTTGGGAATCCTGGATTCAAAGAGGCAACTTAATAAGATGAAGCGAAAATAAGTCCCAGACCATAAGGACTCTTATGACATTTAAGCCATCGTGTATGATAATGTAATACAACCCACCCAACCCCACAAAGCAGTAGCATCTGAAGGCATTGTGCCTAGATTGTGCTTGTTGCATAAAGGGGTCAGTCGATGGCCTCGTATGCATCTCACTCCTTTTGCAGAATCAAGCACCATCACCTATTCTAAATTAACCTGGACATTGCACACTGGGAATACAAAGACTGTGGTTGACCCCTGTGCAGGGGTGAGTGTGAATGGGTTCTCTGAGCCTTCTGCACTTTCTTCCATCATCATTTACTGGAGTGTAAAATTGGTACATTCCTTTGAGTAAAAGCCCTGAGGGACAAGTACTGTGTCTATATGTTAAAAGCATGATTTCTAGGAAAAAAACATCACTATCGGTATTATATCATGTCCATATCCACCACAGCCCTTCAGGAAAGGCCTGATTGAAATGCTAATGAAGTAAGTGGAAAGATTCCTATTGATTTTAGTGGGCTTTCAATCAGGCCCCAAATGTGTAAAATGTTAGCAGAGAACCAAACCTTCTTAACAAGCAAAAATGTATGTATCCATATGATCACAATGCAAAATTTGGGTCAGAGTAGAACTCCCAATGAGGGACATCAACATGGCTGCCTCTTCTAAAGTTATTTGCCTACATTTAAAATACTGTCACTAAACCAGTTCTGATATCTATTAACTTTTAACTACATATATTTGTTATAAGTCCATATTCACAGAGCTCAAGTTTGGCTAATTTGACTCAGGCAACAGCATCAAACTCCAGTCATTTTTAACAGGAAAGTTTCTTACCAATAACTTGAATTCCCAGAGAATATTACTTACACAAGTCCCACAATCTTGGAAGCACTTCTCAGCACCAAAAGTCATGCAATCATTTGAAAAGCAATTGCGACCTTTGCAGTCAGAAATGAAAGTTCTGAGAGAGTCTAAAGGGCTGTGCTTCCAAACATTGTCAGTTCCTTTTAACTATTTTGAAATATAGCACGGGAGGTAATATTGTCTGAGAATGCCAGTTGCTGGTATGTAACTAGTAAAAAACCATTCATTTTCCTTCCAGAATTGCCTCTGAAGATGGCACTCTTGGGAGATTAAGCAGTAAAAATAGCCATAGGAAAAGAACTTAGGAATTCTTAATTGAATGTAGATGGATGGACTACTCTCCTAAAAAAAGAGAAAAAAAGCATCCCATCTAGGCCCAGACTACAGAGAGCAAAGCTGAATAACCATATAGCAGCTGTACAAAATTCAGCAGTATATGGTTTGCATTTTTCAGTCAAGCTGTGGAACCTGCCTTTGCTCTACAGGAGTAGACTGACACTGCGTAGTGGGACACCTACCTGGTCATAGCAAATCTGAGTGCAGAGCGAGATTCATTTTGAAAATCTCTGCAGATCGTGATCCATATTGAAAATATCTAAACAGAGATTAATTCCTTCCTTGAGTTCGCTTCAAAAATAATAAACCACTGGTTTTTGAAAATATCTGTTCTTGTTCAAATTTTTCAAATAGTAGCCTACAGCACTTAAAACTTCATTTGTGCAGTCACAGAATCATAGAATATCAGTGTTGGAAGGAACCTCAGGAGGTCATCTAGTCCAACCCCCTGCTCAAAGCAGTACCAATTCCCAACTGAATCATCCCAGCCAGGGCTTTGTCAAGCCTGACCTTAAAAACCTCCAAGGAAGGAGATTCCACCACCTCCCTAGGTAACCCATTCCAGGGCTTCATCACCCTCCTAGTGAAAAAGTTTTTCCTAATATCCAACCTAAACCGCCCCCACTGCAACTTGAGACCATTACTCCTTGTTCTGTCATTAGGTACCACTGAGAACAGTCTAGATCCATCCTCTTTGGAACACCCTTTCAGGTAGTTGAAAGCAGCTATCAAATCCCCCCTCATTCTTCTCTTCTGCAGGCTAAACAATCCCAGTTCCCTCAGCCTCTCCTCATAAGTCATGTGCTCCAGCCCCCTAATCATTTTTGTTGCCTTCCGCTGGACTTTTTCCAATTTTTCCACATGCTTCTTGTAGTGTGGGGCCCAAAACTGGACACAGTACTCCAGATGAGGTCTCACCAATGTCAACAGAGGGGAATGATCACGTCCCTCGATCTGCTGGCAATGCCCCTACTTATACAGCCCAAAATGCCGTTAGCCTTCTTGGCAACAAAGGCACACTGTTGACTCATATCCAGTCTGGCTTTCCCAGGCAAGCTTTGTGATTCTGGGAAGAAGAGTGGGAGATTAGTAGATGAATTCAAGAGAAATTGTAAAAATACATTCTCACCCTAAATTCATCCTTAAAGTAACACCATCTCCTTGTTGTTGATGTCGGTGAAAGATCAATCTGCCATAAGTGCCTGAATTTCTCTTACCCACCTCGTGGAAATAATTTAAATCAATAATGCAATTTGGGAGAGACGGTATAAAGAGCACTCCCCATAGGCTCAAACTATGCAGATAGAAGTCTGGTAAGAATTAAATTTAAGAACACATGAAGCTGAATGATTATGCAGGATAAAGATAAAAATGAATCATCCATAGATGAAATCATTTAGAATGTATGCAAGTAGAAGATTCTTGTAGTGTAGGGAGATTGCTGCTGTGGCTGCTAGATAAATGAATCTAGATGAAAGATGAACAAGATTTCTTCAGGGAGAACCAGTAGTTCGGAATAAAAGACACTGAGCAAGAGCAAGGAACATTTTGTTATTAATCGACATGGAGACGCATTTCCACTTGAAAGCATAGGTCATCATTTTAGACAAATTATGCGATTTCAGAAGAATGTGCTTAACCTTTTTCAGAGAGCCAGACTGAGTTCTAGAAAAGGTCTAAACATCCACCCAGGCTAGATAAAGTGAACCTAAATCTGGATATAGAATTTCACCTTGCTCCTGGACTAGGAAATCTGAAAGATAAGAGCACAAACACTCCATTTTCAGGGCAAGGAGAACTGAGTACTAAGTCTGACAAGCCGAGGTCAGGGCTGTTAAAACAATGTGAGCTCTGTCCTATCTCACCATCCCGAGAAATTCACAATGGAGGAGGATTGAGAGGCTGTCATAAATCTTTGATTCCAATGTAGGAGAAGTGAATCTAACAGAGTCTAAATCACAGAGACAGGGTCCCTGAAAGAGGACAGAGAAGGAAGTTGGAAGCCAGCATGAAGAAGTGAATAGTGCTTTTTCCCCCTGTTATTTCAAAGATTCAACTATTTGAAGCAATTCTACTCCGTGGTGCAAGGGAATGAAAGAGAATTTTGAAAAGGTTAAGGAAAGAATAACGGACACTGTAGTAGGCATTAGTTCATAGCTGTTAAGTTGCATATCAAAATAGTTGCTTTGTGCCAGCAAAATGGAGTGAGGAACTAGAGTAGCTAAATGGGTTGGCTTCTATTGCAGACAAAGACTCAAACTGCCCTCCTCTTTAGACTTTCTTGGAATATCCATTTTGTTAGGTATAGTAACCCAAATGGCAACTGCTCTGGGATTGCTAGAACAATAATAAAACCAGAACCAGAATAAAAACTGCTCTGTAGCAAGACAGTAAAATTCAGAAGTCTGACAGTTCTAACCTACTTCTGCTTTCCAAAAAAAAATTACAACTGCATACGATAGTAGATACTCACCTAAATTACAAGTTTGCTCACTGAACTATATTTTTATATGGTTGTTAATAGGCTAATCTACAAGAATTAACAAGAAAAGAAGAAAAGAGAAAAGAAATTAGTAAAACGTATATTGAATAGACTGAGATGACACTTCTGAGCCTCTACTGCTTATGGCAGAAGGTTAGGAACAGAGAACTGTTAGGGTAAGAAATTTTGTATAACTGAATCTACAGCGTTCAGTTTGGTAGGTAAGAGGTGCGTAGCCACAACAGTTATTGCTTTTCAAATAATTCTAGAGCTGATGGCATCACGGAAGGTGTCTGCCAAAGTGGGAATGAGCAGGGACAATTCTAAAAGGAGACATAACGTTAATCTTTAACAATTCTAGGATTCTATTCTGATTTGATTTACACCAGTTTTACAGTAGTGCAACTCTACTGACTTCAGTGTAGTTACTTCTCATTTACATTGGTCTAATGCTACGTCCTCACTGCGGGGGTCGGGTTGATTTAAGATATGCAAATTCAGCTACGCAAATAGCGTAGCTGAATTCGACGTATCGGAGCCGACTTACCCCGCTGTGAGGACGGCGGCAAATCGACCTCCGTGGCTCCCCCGTCGACGGCGCTTACTCCTATCTCCCCTGGTGGAGTACAAACATCGATTCAGGGATCGAATGTCGCGTCCCTACGAGACGCGATAATTCGATCCCCGAGAGATCGATTTCTACCCGCCGATTCAGGCAGGTAGTGTAGACGTAGCCTAAGTGAAATCAGAATCAGGCCAGAAGCCTTTAATGAGGTTTAAAGAGCCACTGGGGGGAGCTACAGGGTAATATGTTGCCAAATTGATTTTGGCAAAGTGTTCAGAGTGCATAATTATTTTAGAGTAGGTACCATGGACAGGGAGCCCTGTGAGACAAAGTTCTCCACCCATTACCTTGTTCAGCTCAGTGCTAATGATTTGTCTGTGTAAACTTCTGAAATAAAGTTTTTCCAGATTTTATTTCTTTGACTCTGTCTCAGTCTTCACAGTTATACTTAAAAAAAAAAAAAAAGTCAGAGCTAGGATCTGGACAATTTAGCCTCTAAACTATATTCAGGTATGAATTCAATGGGCATTATGCATGTGTAAAACATCTGGGGAGAAATTGGTCCTTACATCAATCCATTTTCATGTTAATAAATACATGCAATGGGATTTTCATGGGACCATTGTGAGGAGAAGAAATTGTATCACATAATAATTTTATCTTTCAATTTATGAATTCTCTTTTTTCAAGTCCCTGTTCTGGGCTGCATCTGAGCTGTGCTCTGCAGCTCAGGGGAGAGTGGAAGATGGCTTTATATCATCCTTATGCCCTCCCTTTCCCCAACCTTGCGGTTCACGGAGTTGTTCCCCAGCATAAGTTAGAGCAGCTACTGTAACTTATGCCTGCCTGCCTATGGCCTGTAAGGGACTGTTCTGGCAGTCAGGGGTTGATGGGGCACAGAAGCACTATGGCAATGCCCTCTTCACCAGGGAGAGGAGTACTTCTTGTGGTTCTGTGGGGCGGGCAGAAACCGTGTGACATAAGCGGTCTTTGCCAGGGGACCGCCTACAGGCCAGTTCAGCTGTCTGTATGGATGCTTGGAGCAATTGTAGCAACCATGTTTTACAAATAGACAACAATTCAGTTGCAGATACCTTAACCTCTGGGGAAGTTATATATGATAATGTTTTCCGGTCAAGTTAGTCATTATAACAGTGCAAAATTGGACTTGCTCTACAGACAATATATAACACCGTTACAGTTACTTCCACGTATTTGTGCATCACCAAATCTATCATAATTGAGAGAGAAGAAAACAAGGTTACAATCAGAAGTGAAGAGTAAAATATTTTGTTCCTTAAACATAGTTTCTTGAGTACATTCAAGGTTTCTTTTATCCTTGCTTCATCTAGCCTGAGTATATGGAAAAAATAAATTATAAGCAACCTTCTTGCAAGTATTGTTGCTATACTCTTCTCAATCAAACTGGAGACAATATGTTTTATAGTTATCACTTTTGTTTTCATGTACCTTTTGGAAAAACATACTTTAAAAGAGTTGTTAGTCTTCCTGAAGCCAAAACTCATACCATACCAATTTAGTTGCATGATTAAGAGAAGGACCAAGTAAATGGAAATGAAAGGTATATTAATCTCAGGTATAAAATATGTAATCCAGTGATTCTCAAACTTTTGCATTGGTGACCCCTTTCACACAGCAAACATCTGAGTGCGACCTCCTTTATAAATTAAAAAACACTTTTTTATATTTAACACTATTATAAATGCAGGAGGCAAAGCGTAATTTGGGGGTGGAGGCTGATGGCTCATGACCCCCACAAAATAACCTCATGACTCCCTGATGGGTCATGACCCCCCAGTTTGAGAACCCCTGCTGTAATCTTTAACAATAAATAAGAGATAGGAACAGTTTATATTGTTATTTCTTTTCATATTATCTCTTTGATTTATAATGGGACACATCGAAGGGTATTTAAAAGTGTGATCATTGCAGAATTGCTTTTCATGCTACAAATAGATCAACTTACATTAACTAATTCACTCTCCCAGATTTTTTTCACAAGGTCCATCGATGTATAGCCATTAATCAGAAAGGATTTGGTATAGTCACCCAGTTCAATGGAGTCCAGCCACTCTGCCACAGAGGTTGGGTTGTAGCCATCATTACCAATCTGCTTCATCTGAAATATACAAATGACTAAGGATTACTAGAAATATTATTAAGCACCTTTTATGACAGCAATAAAATATGTTATGTTTTTGGGTCAGAGTTATCTTCTTTTGACCAATAGATAGGTAGAATCAGAGGCTAAAATAGGGAAAGAATAAGTTAAAAATTTCTTAGACAAGTTAGATGTCTTCAAGTCACCAGGGCCTGATGAAATACATTCTAGAATACTCAAGGAACTGACTGGTCTGATCCATTAGTGATTATCTTTTAAAAGTAATGGAAGACGGGAGAGATTCCAGAGGACTGGAAAAGGGCAAATATAGTGCCAATCTATAAAAAGGGAAATAAGGACAACCAGGGGATTACAGACCAGTCAGCTTAACTTCAGTACTCAAGCTGGGTCTACACTACCCGCCTGAATCGGCGGGTAGAAATCGACCTCTCGGGGATCGATTTATCGTGTCCCGTCGGGACGCGACAATCAATCCCCGAATCGATGCTCTTACTCCACCAGCGGAGGTGGGAGTAAGCGCCGTCGACGGGAAGCCGCAGAGGTTGATTTTGCCGCCGTCCTCACAGCGGGGTAAGTCGGCTGCGATACGTTGAATTCAGCTACGCTATTCACGTAGCTGAATTTGCGTATCTTAAATCGACCCCCCCCCCGTAGTGTAGATGTAGCCTCAGAAAGATAATGGAGCAAATAATGAAGCAATCAGTTTGCAAACACCTAGAAGATAATAAAGTGATAAGTGAGAGTGGTTCACAGTAAAGCTGTAAGGGCATATTGACTGGGGTCTTAGAGGGATCAGTTCTGGGTCCAGTTCTGTTCAATATCTTCATCAATGACTTAGGCCTGGTCTACACTGGGCGGGGGGGTGTCGATGTAAGATACGCAACTTCAGCTACGGGAATACCGTAGCTGAAGTCAATATATCTTATTCCGACTTACCTCCCATCCTCACAGCGCGGGATCGACGGCCGTGGCTCCCCCGTTGACTCCGCTACCGCCGCTCGCTCCGGTGGAGTTCCGGAATCGACGGGGAGTGCGTTCGGGGATCGATATATCGCATCTTAACGAGACGCGATATATCGATCTCAGATAAATCGATTGCTACCCGCGGCGGGTAGTCTGGACGTACCCTTAGATAATGGCATAGAGAGTACACTCAAAAAATTTGAACACAATAGCAAGTTGGGAGGGATTGCAAGTGCTTTGGGGGGACAGGATTAAAATTCAAAATGATCTGGACAAACTGGAGAAATGGTCTGAAGTAAATAGGATGAAATTCAATAAGGACAAATGCAAAGTACTGCATTTAGGAAGGAAGAATCAGTTGCTCACATACAAAATGGGAAATGACTGCCTAGGAACAAGTACTGCAAAAAGGGATCTGGCGGACATAGCGGATCACAAGCTAAATATGAGTCAACAGTGTAACACTGTTGCAAAATAAGCAAACATCATTCTGGGATGTATTAGCAGGAGTGTTGTAAGCAAGACACCAGAAGTAATTCTTCCACTCCACTTGCACTGATTAGGCCTCAACTAGAGTATTGTGTCCAGTTCTGGGCGCCACATTTCAGTAAAGATGTTTAGTCTGGAGAAGAGAAGACTGAAGGGTGACATGATAACAGTTTTCAAGTATATAAAACTATATAAAAGAATCACACTGTTAAACAATAATAGAATATCATTTATTTAAATATTTTTGGATGTTTTCTACATTTTCAAATATATTGATTTCAGTTACAACACGGAATACAAAGTGTACAGTGTTCACTTTATATTCATTTTTATTACAAATATTTGCACTGTAAAAACAAAAGAAATAGTATTTTTCAATTCACCTAATACAGGTACTGTAGTGCAATCTCTTTATCATGAAAGTTGAACTTACAAAGGTAGAATTATGTACAAAAAAATAACTGCATTCAAAAATAAAACAATATAAAATTTTAGAGCCTGCAAGTCCACTCAGTCCTACTTCTTGTTCAGCCCATCGCTCAGACAAAAAGTTTGTTTACATTTGCAGGAGATAATACTGCATGCTTCTTGTTTACAGTGTCACCTGAAAATGAGAACAGGCATTCTCATGGCACCATTGTAGCTGGCATCACAAGATATTTACATGCCAGGTGCACTAAAGATTCATATGTCCCTTCATTCTTCAACCACCATTCCAGGGGACACACGTCCATGCTGATGACAGGTTCTGCTCAATAACAACGCTAAGCAGCTTTCTTTTTTGGGGGGTTGGGTCTGCAGTTTCTGCATCAGAGTGTTGCTCTTTTAAGACTTCTGAAAGCATGCTCCACACCTCATGTCTCTCAGATTTTGGACGGCACTTCAGATTCTTAAACCTTGGGTCAAGTGCTGCAGCTATCTTTAGAAATCTCACATTGTCACCTTCTTTGTGTTTTGTCAAATCTGCAGTGAAATTGTTCTTAAAATGAACAGCATGTGCTGAGTCATCATCCGAAACTGCTCTAACATGAAATATATGGCAGAATGCTGGTAAAACAGAGCAGGGGACATACAATTCTCCCTCAAGGAGTTTAATCACAAATTTAATTAATGCATTTTTTTTTAATGAGTATCATCAGAATGGAAGCATGTCCTCTGGAATGGTGGCCAAAGCATGAAGGGGCATACGAATGTTTAGCATATCTAGCATGTAAATACCTTGCAATGCCAGCTACAAAAGTGCCATGCAAATGCCTGTTCTCACTTTCTGGTGACATTGTAAATAAGAAGAGGGCAATATTATCTCCTGTAAATGTAAACAAACTTGTTTGTCTTAGCGATTGTCTGAAGAAAAAGTAGGACTGAGTAAACTTGGAGGCGCTGAAGTTTGACATTGTTTTGTTTTTGAGTGCAGTTATGTAACAAAAACATTTCTACATTTGTAAGTTGCACTTTCATGACAAAGAAATTGCACTCCAGTACTTGTATGAGGTGAATTGAAAAATACTATTTTTGTTATCTTTTGTTTATCATTTTTACAGTACAAATATTTATAATCAAAAATAATATACACTTTGATTTCAATTACAACACAGAATATAATATATATGAAAATGTAGGAAAAACATCCAAAATATTTAATACATTTCAATTGGTATTCTATTGTTTAACAGTGTGATTAAAACTGAGATTAATCCCAATTAATTTTTTTAATCGCGATTATTTTGAGTTAATCGTGTGAGTTTTCTGTGATTAATCGACAACCCTAAGTACTGGATCAAACTGCATATGCAAGAAAAATGAATTACACAACAGCATCAATGTGCAATAATATTATAAGTATCACATCATTAAACAAAAGTGTAACTATTGCTAACTTAGTCATATACTACAGTAGAAATTTTTAAAGAAGATTTAGGAGGTTTAGAAGGCCTTATATTTTGCATAGAATTTATGGTATGTTTGAAACTTTAATTCAGTGAGTGCTGGCAGCCAGTCTCCTACTTTTCTCTGCTATACATATTTTTACTTTAAGGGAACAAAACAAGAGTGACAGGAGCATAATGCTTTTGAGCTTAAGTTTTAAGTGAATGACAACGTAATTTAAAAAGTAGAGACTGCTGAACTTAAAATCTTGCCTGAACCAATTGTATTTCTTTACAGTTTATTTGAAATGTAATTTGAATTCAAGGCAGTAGAAAAAATTTAGTTTGCTTTTGAAAGCTGAGTACTGTTCACCGAAATATACAATGCTGTCACTTCAAATACTTGGCAGACACCTAGCACATCATGATCTTGATCTTATTTTGTTGCAGTTTCCTGGAGGAACAGGCAAAACTAGGCACACTGCGGGAGTGGATGGGGGGTGTCTGTCACTCTGTTCTCTGACTCTTTGTTGCACGTGCTGGATATAAAACTTTATACGATGAATGTGAGATTGTTGTCTTAGATCATAAAACAGGGACTGGCAGGTTTCCCCAGAGCTGGGGACCGCGGAAGCCCTGAGAGCTCTGATTCTGAGGCAGTCCACCTGGAGTGTTGTGCCTGAGTAGGGCACCCAGTGTCCCCATGTAGGGTAGTGGTGTGGTTCCCTGGCGCCCTGGAGAGCGACGAGCTTCACCGGACACCAGAGTGAGGCGGAGCCAGAGCACTCCAAACCCGCCCCCTAGAGGGTCAGAGGTCAGACAGGAAGTATAAGAGCCCAACCCTAAAGCTCACTCGAGAGGCAACCGCTGGAGAGGCCAGATGCCTTCGGCTCAGCTTCCGCTGGGAGACTCCAGCAACCAGCGGCGGACGTGGAGACTGGCCTGACTGGCTGACACTTGACGCGGATCAGCGTGTGGGAGAGTTGCCGAGCCTACCCCTCACCAGCTACCCACAACAGTCGCTGAGCTTACCCCTCACCAGCTACTCCAAGGATCCAATGGTGATCGAACCACCTGAGGACACCACCTTGACCCAGGTACCTCCAGAGGGGAAGTAACCGGGGGACAGCCGACCTGAATCTGGCTGAAACAGCCAGAACCCATGTCAGTGTGTTGCGGCTGGGATCCCCACTGACACAGCAGCAGGTCTTTGGCCGCTGCTAGGGCCCTGGGCTGGGAACGCAGTGGAGTGGGAGGGCCTGCGTCCCCCCCTGCCACCCAACACGTGGGTGGCAGTCTCCCTCTCTCCCAGGCCGCTCGGAGCCTGAAGCGTGGGTGTACTATCTACCTGTGTTTGCTCAGCCCAAGCCTGAGGACCTGAGCCTTGAACTCATTGCTGCCCCGCCCTGACCCAGGGCCTGGGCCTGTTGACTATATAAACTGCTAACTACTACCTGTGTTTGCTCAGCCCCTGCCCAAGGGCCTGAGCTGTGATTCTTTACTACCCCGCCCTGACCTAGGGCCTGGGCTTGTTAACTGCTAATTGTTACCTGTGTTTGCTCAGCTCCCTGCCCGACGGCTTGAGCCAGGACTAAGGGAGGCGGTATGGTTCCCCGCTGTCCCGGAGAGGGACGAACCCTCTCTACACCCCAGTTTCTGCGGAAGCCTGCCCTGGAGCCAGGTCTCCTAGCACAGATTGGTGGAGAATGACAATTCCAATTCATTGAGAACTTCAACATTTTGGGAGGTTGTTCTGAATCGGAATGAAACCAGACTTTGAAATCCTCTGTGAAACAGAATTACTGTTCTCTGCCCAGCTCTACTACAGCCATCCATAACTCAGTTTTTACTATAAGGCTGCTCTACATTAAATCTCACTCATTGAAATGAGAGATCCAGCCCTTCAGTCACAGAAGTAGAGATAATAGACTAGGTAGCTTATTACTTATTCCATGAACTCTCCAGTCCCCATTTTATGATCTAAAACAACAATTTCACATCATCATAAACTTTTATATCCAGCACCTGCAACAAAGAGCTAGAGAATACAGCGGCAGACCCTCCGTGCAGCATGCCTAGTTTTGCCAGTTTGGTAGCAGTGCCTGATCTGGACGCGCGTGCGCAGTAGCCACCTTGTGGTACTGTTGGCGCTTGCGTGTCCCAACCCCCTCAGGGTTCCTTCTCTACTGTAAAGCTTATATAGGGAACTCCAGAGTAGAGGGGAGGAGGGTGGGTAGTGGAGCACCCACAGGGACACACATCTCCAAGAACCTCAGTTACTGAACAAGGTGAGTAACCTTCTCTTCTTCTTTGAGTGCTGTCCCTGTGGGTGCTCCACTTTAGGTGACTGTAGAACAGTACCCCGTTATGGATGATGATGATAATACCATAAGGCCGAGTATTGCATTGCTCTCAGAGCTTTTCATTATTGCATAGTGGTTTGTGAACGTGTGTATTGAAGCCCAAGTGGCAGCCTGGAATATTTCTTTGGTTGGGACGTTATGTAGAAAAGCAGTCAAGATAGAAACAGCTCTTGTTGAATGGGCTCTGATCCCTGTCGGGGGTTCTATCTTTTGTTGCTGATAACATAGGTGGATGCAAGTCGAAATCCATTTGATAGTCTGTTTCAAAATGGCTATGCCTTTTGATCGTTCAGTGGTGGAGATGAAGAGTCTTGGTGACTTACAGAAAGGTTTTGTTCTCTCTAGGTAGAATGGTAGTGCTCTTCTAACATCTACTGTGTGGAGAACAGATTCCTGGGTAGACCTATGTGGCTTTGGGTAGAACGCAGGGAGATGTATAGGTTGATTGATATGGAATGATGAGGGTATCTTTGGTATGAATTTAGGGTGTGGTCACAGTCACTTTGTCTTTAAAGAATATAGTATAAGGTGGATGGGCCATGAATACCCCGATCTCACCCACTCTACATGCTGAGGTGATCGCAACTAGGAAGTCTACCTTCATTGATAGGTGTAGTAGTGAACAGGTAGCAACGGGTTTGAAGGGTGCTCTGGTAAGTCCTCTGAGGACTAAGTTAGGTCCCATGCTGTTGTAGGGTTGCAGACTTCAGGGTACAGGTTCTGAATTCCTGCAAAAAGGCATTTGTCATTGGATGTGTGAAGGCTATGAAACAGTCAATCTTATGATGGAAGGCGGATATGGCCGCAAGGTTTACCTTGAGTGAACTAATGGACAGCCCTGAGTGTTTCTAGTGTAGCAAGTACTCCAGGATCTCATGGATTGGTGTTGTATGTGCAGATGTGTTTGTCATGACACCACGAAGTGAACCTTTTCCATTTATGCAGGTAAGTAGTGCATGTGGTGATTTTCCTGCTATTTAATAATACATTTTTAACCTCTTGCAAACAGGCTAGTTCATCTCATTGGAACCATTGAGGAGCCAAGCCTTCAGGTGGAGTTTTGGTAGATTCGGATGAAAGATTCAACCCTCGTCCTGAGACAGGAGATCCCATTGAATGGGAAATGGTGGGAATGTGTACAGGAGGGGAGAATTCCATTGGATGAGGAAGGCATCTCCTAGGGAGCGTAGTCCTTGTTCTGCTTGCAAGCAAAAACTTCGGCATTTGCAGTTTTGTGCTGTTGCGAACAGGTTGATGTGTAGTAGTCCACACATGTGGAATATGTGTTGTGCTACTTGTTGTTCAGCTCCCATTTGTATTCTTTGGAAAACTGTCTGCTCAACGTGTCTTCCGTCGTGTTCTGTTCCAACGTGTCCAGGGATGCAGCAATAGTAATATTGTGGGTAATGCACCCAGTTCCATAGTTTCACGGCTTCTGTGCATAAGGAATGAGAATGCACTCCTCCCTGTCTGTTTATGTAGAACATACAGGCTATGTTGTCTGTCATTATTCATTACCGATTTGTTTTTTATCATCAGTAGGAAGTGTTTGAATGCATTTCGAATTGCTCGTAGTTCTAGTAGATTGACGTGTAATAATGACTCCTCAGGAGACCATTTCCCTTGGATTTTGTGGTGGTTCAAGTGTGCACCCCATCCTATCAGTGGGGCATCTTTGTTGATTAGGATGGATGCAGGGACTTGTTGGAATTGAATCCCTGTGCACACATTGCTCGGAATTGTCCACCATTGTAGGGACTGTGTGACTTTCGGTGGTAGTGACAGGATTTTGTTTAGGTTGTGTCTGCATGGTATTTATACCGTGCTTAGACATCCCTGGAGACACTACATGTGCAGTCATGCGGGTTTGACTATGAAAGTAGAAGCAGCCATGTGTCCTAATAGTTGCAGGCATGTGCGTGCAGAGACCGTCGGACTGCTTGTGATCATAGATATGAGAGAGGTCATTGTGAAAAATCTGGATCTTGGTAGGGAAGTTTTTGCTTCTACTGAGTCTATGTAAGCTCCGATGGATTCTAGTTGTTGCACCGGAACTAGTGTTGATTTCTTTTCATTTATCTGTAGGCAGAGAGTATGGAAGAGCATTATAGTTCTCTGTGTAAAGTTTGTTGCTTCTGTTTGAGTGCAACCCTTTAACAGGCAGTCATCCAAGCATAGGAATATCATGATTCACTGTCTGCGTAAGGATGCTGCTACTACTGCCAGGATCTTGGTGAAGACTCTCAGAGCTGTGGATAGTCCAAATGGTAGCACTCTGTATTGGAAGTGGTTTCTGCCTACTATGAATCAGAGGAATCATCTGTGTGTGGGGTGCATAGTGATGTGAAACTATGCGTCTTGTAGGTTGAGGGCTGAAAAACAGTCCCCTTCTTCCAGTGCTGGGATTATTGACAATTATTGACAATTTTGAATTTGTGGGTATGAATCAATTTGTTGAGTTTCCTGAGATCTAAGATAGGTCTCCATCCTCTGTTTTTTTGTGTGTGTGTTAGAAAGTAGTGGGAATAGAACCCTTTCCCTCTGTGCTCTGCTGGAACCTGTTCTATGGCACCTAGCTGTACAAGATGGTTTACTTCTTGTCTCAGAAGATGCTCGTGAGAAGGATCCCTGAAGAGGGATGGGGAAGGGGGGTTGGTAGGGGGGATAGAGGTTAAAAAGGATGGTATATCCTGATGATATTTCCAGCACCCAATTGTCTGTGGTGATGGATGCTCATGCTAGGTAAAATGGTTGAAGTTGGTGGCCCAAAGTTTGGGTATTCGATGTAATTTGCTCTGGAAGTTGTGGGAGGTCGACCCTCGACCAATCATTGGTTTGCGTTGTGATGGTTCCTGTTATACTATTGGAATCATATGCGTCTATTTGGGGATGTATATATAACCAAAGTATGGAGTGTGGCACAGGAGTCCTTCATTGAGTGCAGGACATCATCTGTTTTTGATTAAAATAATTTCTCCCCGTCAAACGGGAGATCCTCTACTTTGGTTTGCAGTTCCCGTGGGATTCCTGAGGCTTTGCAGCCAGGAGGCTCTCCTCAGGACTATGTCAGTAGCTATTGTATGGGCTGCTGTGTCTGCTGTATCAAGGGAAGCTTGTAGTGCAGTTCGGGCTACTAGTTGTCTCTCCATCACGATGGCTTGGAACTGCTTCTTTCTTTTGGTAGGAACTTGTTGAGATTTTGGTGGTAGTTGTGGTCATACTTCGCCAATAGGACGGTATAGTTCACCATGAAGAATTGGAGTGTCGCTGACGAGTATGCTTTTCGGCCAAAAAGATCTAATCTCTTGGCATCTTTGTCTTGAGATGTGTTCTTAAATTGGGGCCATTTACCCGTCTGATTTATGGCACCCACCACCCATGAATTTGATTCTGGGTGGGAGAATAAAAAGTCCATGCCTTTATTGGGGACTGTAGAGGGACTTAGCCAGGCTTGTCCCTCTCTGGGTCGGTGGGGGATCACAACGCCTTGTTATGTCCTCATGGTTACTGGTGTGGAATCAGTCTGGTCGTGTGGGAGTCTTTCACAGGGGTGACCAGGGAGATGCCACAAAACAGTTATTCATGCCCAATCATGGGTGGTGAGTGCCAGTGGGGGGTGGCTCAGGCACTCGGGCAGGGCTGAGCAACAGTTCTACAATTACCAAGCCCAGTCCCTGGGTCAGGGTGGGGTGGCAATGAGTCTATGGCTCTGGCCCTGGCCCTTAGGCAGTGGCTGAGCAGCAGTTTATAAGTAACAGGCTCAGGCCCGGAGTCAGGGCGGGGTGGCAAGGAGTCAGTGGCTCAAGCCCTCAGGCAGAGGCTGAGCTCAGCCAGGTTAACAACAAGCCCAGACTCTTGGCTCCGAAGGGCCCGGAAGAGGAGATGCAGGCCCACCCACTCCACTGCGTCCCAGCCCGGGGCCCTAGCAGTGGCAGAAGGCCTGCTGCTGAGTCAGTGGGGGTCCTGGCCGCAACACACTGACATTGGCACTGGCAATGCTGCAGCCAGACTAGGGTTGGCTGCCCCCAGACTACTTCCTAACTCCCCCTCTAGAGGTACCTGGGTCAGGACAATATCCTCAGGGGGGTCAAGCACCATGGAGTCCTCAGAGTAACTGGCGAGGGGTAGGCTTGACAGCTCCTCCGGGCTCTGGTCAGCATCAGGTGTTGGTCAGGCGGGCCAGTCTTCGGGTCTGCCGCTCTTGCTGGGGTCTCCCAGCCAGGAGCTAGGTTGGAGGCATCTGGCCTCTCCAGCAGCTGCGCCCCGAGTGAGCTCTGGCCCCATGCTTTTCTACTTCCTGTCCTGCGCATGACCCTCTGGGAGGTGGGCTTGGAGCTCTCTGGCCCCGCCCACTCTGGTGTCTGGAGGGGCTTGTTCCTCTCCGGGGTGGCAGGGGACCACACTGCCTCGTTACAGCCCCTCTGCCCCCCAAGCCTGGCTCCCGCTCGTCGGGGACAGTCTCTTCCATACATCCCAGGCCGGACAGAAAGTCCGCATTCACGTGGTTCTTACCCACCCTATGGCAAACAGTAAAAGCATTATTATTTTTCATTTTGGCCAGTCACTGGAGCGAGGCTTGGTCAGTGACCAATGTGAAACAGGCCCACAAGGAGGTAAAAACGCAGGGCGTCACAAGCCCATTTCACTGCAAAGATCTCCTTCTCTACAACCGCATAGTTTTTCTACTATGGAAACAATTTCCGGCTAATATACAAGACCGGGTGGTGTTTTCCATCCATCCCCTGGGAAAGGATGGCCTCAAGTTCTACCTCTGAGGCGTCTGTCTGGAGGATGAACTCCTGGTCGAAATCTGGGCTATATAGGACAGGTTTGTGGCAGAGACTCTCTTTGAGTGTCTGAAAGGCGTCTTCGCACTCTGAGGTCCAACCACATGCCTGGGGTTGTCCTTGGTCAAAAGCCTGGTCAAGGGGGCTGCAATGGACACGAATTGGGGAATAAAATGCTGATAGTAGCCAGCAAGTCCCAGGAACTGGCGCACTTGGTGCTTCGTGGTGGGCGGCGGGCAGGCCGCCAGAGCCTGAACCTTTTCCACGAGGGGCTTCACTTCTCCTCTCCCTATGGCGTGCCCGAGATATGTGGTCTCTTGCCATCCTATATGGCATTTGTTTGGATTGGCCATCAACTCAGCTGCTCACAGGGACCTCAGGACCGCAGCTACCCGCTCTAGGTGGTCTTCCCAATGGTGGCTGTAAACAACCACATCATCCAGGTATGCTGCAGCATAGTCTCGGTGGGGTTGGAAGATGCGGTTCATCGGCCGTTGAAATGTTGCCGGGGCCCCATGGAGGCTGAAGGGCATCTGAGTAAATTGATACAGGCCCGTTGGGGTGGCAAATGCAGTCTTTGTCCTGGAGGCGTGGTCGAGGGGGATCTGCCAGTACCCTTTGCTCAGATCAAGTGAGGTGAGGAAGCGGGCCTCCTCTAGACAGCCCCGCAGTTCATCTACACGGGGCATCGGATATGCATCAAATTTTGAAATGGTGTTGACGCATCGGAAGTCGATACAGAAGTGCTGTGTTCCATCGGGCTTGGGTACCAGCACTACTGGACTGCGCCCAGTTGGACTGTGAAGGTTCACGGGAACGCCTGCAGGAGGCACTGGGTCTCCTTACATTGCCTCTCGGTAAGTGTCTCCCCGAGCTGGGGTTCCGCAGGGTCCTGTGTCATGGGTAAACAGGGGCCCAGCTCTGGCTCTGGTGGGTAAGGGTTAATTAATAGGCTCTCCTGCTCCCACCAGGGCTTCAGAAGGTTGACATGGTATCGTTGAGTTTTCTTGCGCCAGTCGGGCTGGTTGATCTCAAAGGTGACGTGCCCGACCTTTCGGGCCACCTCATAGGGCCCTGGCCAATGGGCCAGTAGCTTTGACTTGCTTGAGGGCAGGAGGAGCGGGACCCGATCGCCGGGTTTGAAGCCGCGGATCTGTGTGTTCTGGTTATAGGCTTGGGCCTGAGCTTCCTGCACGACCTTCAAGTTTTCCCGAGCTAGGGCTCCTGCCTGAGTGCGGCATTCCTGGAGCTGGAGGACGTACTTCAGGAGGCTCTGGGTTGGTGATGGGGCTTGCTCCCAAGTCTTGCACATGTGGTCTAGCAGCCCCCACGGGCTACATCCATACAATAGCTCAAAGGGAGAAAATTTCTTGGAGGATTGGGGCACCTCACAGACTGCCAGAAGCAAGGGCGGGAGTAGCTGATCTCACCGGCATAGGTCTTCTGGGGAAAACTTGTGCAGCATGTCCTTCAGGGTGTGGTTAAACTGTTCAACCAAGCCGTCGGTTTGCGGGTGGTATCTGGAAGTGCACAGCTGCTTAATCCCCAGGAGCTCGCACACCTGCCGCAGCTGCCGGGAGGTGAAGTTGCTGCCCTGGTCACTGAGGATTTCCCGGTGCAGGCCCATGCGGGTGAAGACCTTCACAAGTTCATTAGCGATGGTTCAGGAGGTGATGCTCCGTAGCGGTACTGTTTCGGGGAAATGGGTGGCATAGTCCACAATGACCAGCATGTACTGAAATCCAGCAATGCTTTTCAGAAGGGGGTCCACCAAGTCTAGGGCCACTCGCTCGAATGGCGTTTTTATAATGGGCATGGGGATCAACTGGGCCGTGGGTGTCCGTGGGGGAGCAGCTAGCTGACATTCTGGACAGGAACTGCAATAGTTCCTCACCTCCTGCTGCACACTGGGAGAAGAATTCGGGCGAGGGCCTTTTCATGGCCCAAGTGCCCTGCAGCCGGGATGTCGTGGGCGAGTTTCATTACAGCTCGCCGGCGACATCAAGGTATGAGCAGTTGGGTCTGGAGCTCTCCAGTGCAGGGGTCTTATTCCATCCAATAGACACGGTTGTGGTGCAACTCAAAATGGGGTCACAGCTTTGCCGTTAGCCACTCATATGCTTGACTGAGGGTGAGGTCCTCCCTTTGGTCCTGGAAAAAGTCGGTGCTAAGCATGGGTTTGATAGCGGGCCCCAGTGTGGGGTCCTCAGACGCTCCTCCCTGTCATTGGGGTCTGGTTCCTCCCCCTCCTCGGAGCGGGTCTCGGGGCAACCCCCTTCCAGTGCTGGGGTGACCTCAGGGCCTCTCTCAGCATTTGAGCAAAGGACCTCTGAGAACTCGGGCCAATCATGTCCCAGAATCACCATGTAGGCTAGTCGAGGAGCCAGGCCGACCATCATCAGCTGCGTGACTCCATCCATGGTTAGCCGGACTCGGGCACTGGGGTAGGGCTGTACATCACTGTGGATGCATTGCTGTCGGATCATCCCCAGGTGCGGATCAGCCGGGAGGCCTAAGCTTTCGTGAATTAGTGTCTGGCCTCAGCCTGAATCAATCAGGGCCAGGGTTGGGCAATCTCTGACAATGACTGGCACTGTAATCTTGGTGGTCTGCGGCCATCGGGTGCAGGTTTCTCCCACAGAAACATGACCGAAGCTGCAGTCCATCTCAGTGCAGTCACGTTGCAGGTGTCCGTATTTCCCACAGGAGAAACATGGTCCGATCTTTGGACGCCCAGGCCGTCTGGACGCTCCCACTGGGCCCCTTGGGGGGCTTTGATTGGTCCCCCTGACCCCAGGCTCAGGAGGCGCTGGGACTTCTTGAACTGGAACCTTGGGACATCTATACCGGGGCTCCTGGCCCCGTGAAGGGTTCTGCAGTTCAGTCCGGGTGTTCCCCTTCTTCTTTAGGTTAGAGCGCTCGGGCCCTGGTGGGTGGGCTCGAATAGCTGGTCCCCCTGGGGCTTCAGCCACAATTAAATCCTCCATCAGAGTGAGGGCAGTGGCCAGCGTCGCAGGCTGATGGCTGAGGACCCAGGCCCTTCCTCGCGGCGGGAGGATGTGGATGAATTGTTCCAGAATAACTTGCTCAGTGAGCTCATCTGGGGTTTGCCTCTCAGGCTGTAGCCACTGCTTGCATGCCTCCCTCAGCTCCTGTGCCACCAACCCGGGTCAGGCGCCCGTAGGGTATGTCAGATTCTGGAACTGCTTCCGGAAGGTTTCCAGGCTGACGTCCAAGGCATCTAGGATCGCTGCCTTTATCCGGGTGTAATCCCATGCCTCCTCCATCGAGAGCCCTCAGTACACGGTTTGGGCGGTCCCGGTCAGATATGGGGCCAGGAGGGTGGCCCATTGGTCTTGGACCCATCCCGCAACTAATGCCACCCTTTCAAAGGTCACGAGGAAGGCCTCGGGGTCATCGCTGGGGCCCATCTTGGTCAGCCAGGTCAGAAGGGCTACGCTGGATGGCCCAGCGGCATCTCCCGGCTGGGGTTCCGCAGGATGGGGGAGCAGAGTCGCCAACTGCTGCAGGCATTGTTGCTGGTGGTCCCGGTTCTGGTGACCCAGCTCCAAAATCAGCTGTTGCTGCTGTGTCCCTAACTGCTGGACCAACTGCTGCTGTTGTTGAAGCTGGGCTGTTTGCTGCTGCTTGACAGCTCCTCCGGTCAACGTTAGGCGTTGGTCAGGCGGGCCAGTCTTTGGGTCCGCCGCCGGTTGCTGGGGTATCCCAGCCGGGAGCTAGGCCGGAGGCATCTGGTGCCCATGCTTTTCTACTTCCTGTCCTGCCCCTGACCCTCTGGGAGGCAGGCTCGGAGCTCTCTGACCCCGCCCATTCTGGTGTCTGGGGTGGTGGGGGACCATACCACCTCGTTACAGGGACATATATTTTCTGTCAGCTCTTTTGCTTGTAGGTGGTATGGTGGCTGGTGTTTGCCATACTGTTTCCACTGGTTCCATCAGTGCATTGCTCACTGGTAGTACTATTTTCATTGTGGATGCTGGGGGTAGAATCTTTAATAGTTGGTGTTGATTCTCAGTCACCAAGTCCCCAGGAAGAGAGCCTCCAGGCACCTCTTCCCTGGATGGAGCAAGTACCCTTTCCTCCAACAAATGGAGGAAAAGGGAAACATCACCAATGCAGGGAGAACCATTAAAGAGAAAACGGTCTCCAGCGAGATCACTGCCCTTGGTGCTGATGGCCAGCAGGGTGAGCACGTTCAATGCTCTGGGCACCTCCGGCACTGCCAGCACCAGGAGTATGAACAGTAAAGACAAGGAGTTGAGTGTCAGGCATAAGACAGCCTTCTCTTCCATGGCACTGACCACTCCCAGGAAGGATACAGTGCTGATAGCACCGAAAATGACAATGCCACCCCCGATACAGCCTCCTCTGGAGCAAGTACCCACAAGACCTAAATCGCCATCATCGGCACCGACCAAAGCCACTCACAAGAGGGTGGCACCGATGCAGGCGCCTGACCATATCTACTCGGCACCAACGACCTCAGCTCCAGACATGCCGCTAACCTCTATACCAGGATCTCCCATTCTCAACACCGACGGCTTCCCGGTGCCACCTACCGAAAAAAACAGGACTCGACGTCCATGCCGCACTTCTCAAGCGATGAGGAGGACGACATGGAGGAGGGAGTATTCTACTCCAGACACTCTCCCCTTCCAGTACCGAACCCCAGCCATCCGAAACAGGTACCAGGGACAGTCCTCACAGAGACATACCACCATGGCTGGCTAACCCATGGATGTTCCCATGCTTTCCATTTCTGATGCAATGGGCACACTGGGACCCGTGTTCGGTATACAGATCACAATTGCAAAGTATTCACACTCCTCATTATATATAAATATATCTTGACGTTAGCAAAGTTCTTCTTCACGCAGCGCACAGTCAACTTGTGGAACTCCTTACCTGAGAAGGTTGTGAAAGCTAGGACTATAACAGAGTTTAAAAGAGAACTGGATAAATTCATGGTGGTTAAGTCCATTAATGGCTATTAGCCAGGACAGGTAAGGAATGGTGTCCCTAGCCTCTGTCTGTCAGAGGATGAAGATGGATGGCAGGAGAGAGATCACTTGATCATTGCCTGTTAGGTTCACTCCCTCTGGGACACCTGGGATTGGCCACTGTCGGTAGACAGGATACTGGGCTAGATGGACCTTTGGTCTGACCCGGTACGGCCTTTCTTATGTTCTTATGTTTGGATACGGTCTCCCACAGTATACTCACCAGTAAATTAAAAAAGTATCAATTGGATGAATGGACTATAAGGTGGATAGAAAGCTGGTTAGATCATCAGGCTCAATGGGTAGTGATCAACGTCTCGATGTCTAGTTGGCAGGCGGTATCAAGCGGAGTGCCCTGGGGTCTGTCCTGGGGCCAGTTTTGGTCAACATCTTCATTAATGATCTGGATGATGCGATGGATTGCACCCTCAGCAAGTTTGCGGATGACACTAAGCTGGGGGGACAGGTAGACACTCTGGAGAGTAGAGATAGGGTCCAGATTGACCTAGACAAATTGGAGGATTGGGCCAAAAGAAATCTGATGAGGTTCAACAAGGACAAGTGCAGAGTCCTGCATTTAGGATGGAAGACTCCCATGTATTACTACAGGCTGGGGACTGACTGGCTAAGCGGCAGTTCTGCAGAAAAAGACCTGGGGATTACAGTGGACGAGAAGCTGGATATGAGTCAGTGTGCCCTGGTTGTCTAGAAGGCTAACGACATATTGGGCTGCATTAGTAGGAGCACTGCCAGCAGATTGAGGGAAGTGATTAGTCCCATCTATTCAGCACAGGTGAAGCCACGTCTGGAGTACTGCATCCAGTTTTGGGCCCCCCACTACAGAAGGGATGTGGACAAATTGGAGAGAGTCCAGGGGAGGGCAACAAAAATGATTAGGGGGTTGGAGCACATAACTTATGAGGAGAGGCGGCGGGAACTGCGCTTATTTAATCTGCAGAAGAGAAGAGTGACGGGGGATTTGATAGCAACCTTTAATTATCTGAAGGGGGGGGGGGGTCCAAAGAGGATGGAGCTAGGCTGTTCTCAGTGGTGGCAGATGACAGAACAAGGAGCGATGGTCTCAAATTGCAGCGGGGGAGATCTAGGTTGGATATTAGGAAAAACTATTTCACTAGGAGGGTGGTGAAGCACTGGAATGAGTTACCTAGGGAAGTGGTGGAATCTCCATCCTTAGACATTTTTAAGGCCTGGCTTGACAAAGCCCTGGATGGAATGATTTAGTTGGGGTTGGTCCTGCTTTGAGCAGGGGGTTGGACTAAATGACCTCCTGAGGTCTCTTCCAACCCTAATCTTCTATGATTCAAAGAAAGCAGATACAACCCCCTACAGAGACGGCCACAGGACCCTCTGAGGCACCTGAGGACACAATAGAGGAGTTGGAAGACACTATACAGGAACTCTCACCAGAACATAGCTCCTCTTCATCCCCAAATGAGTCAGTCATGGTCCCCCTGCCCACCCACAGTAGTGGACAACTCAAAACAATTCCAAGAATTGTTTAGAAGGATGGCACAAAGCCAAAACATCACACCCGAAGAGGTGACTGAGAGGAAAGGGTACTTGTTCTATCCAGGGAGGAGATGCCTGGAGACTCCCTTCCTGTGGGCTTGCTAGTGTCCGATGGAGGAGTAAGGGATTTTTCCGTTAGGATCATTTTTAGTCTAAGATCCCTGTCTCGCCTCGCTCTGGCTTTGAGGTTGTTGTAGTGGGCGCATTTCTGGGCAATGTGCACTTCCCCTAAGCAACGGACGCACTATGAGTGGCCGTCTGAGAGGGGCATCACGTCGTTGCACAAAGTGAATCTTTTTAATCCAGCCAAACCTGGCATTATCTTTTTCTAATTTTCTAATTAAACAGAAATAAAGGAGAGGAATCTCTCCGAGTTGTGTGTTTGTTTTTTGAAGTCTAAATTGTTTTAAACTGAAGCTTAAGACTATTTCTACACTACCTACTAACTATAACTAATTAAACCCTAATTGCTATTTAAATTGTTCTATTTCTCCATTTTAGGTCATTTTAAGACACCGCCGTTGGAGCTCCACCTGCAGCCAAGGATGGTTGAAAAGTAACTGAAGGGGTTGGGATGCGTGAGTGCCAATAGTACCACAAAGCGGCTACTGCGCATGCACATCCCAACCAGGCACTGCTACCAAAAGTCTCTGATCAGCGGTGCCAGGATGCACCGACACCTAAAGTGGAGCACCCACAGGGACAGCACTCGAAGAAGAAAATGGCACCTCTAATATCCTGAGCTGGGACTAATGAAGGAAAAGCTGAATTAGGGCTAGCAACTAGGCAATGAAACAAAGCATCTATGTTGAGCAGAGCAGCTTGGCTCCCATGTCAGATAGGGCATTTAATGGAGTCACTGTACGTGGGATTTGTCAGAGCATCAAAAACTCACCCTTGGATACTATGACTTAATGCCAATAAGGTCCTGAAGGTAACTCATGGATGAGTACTCTGATATGGAGAAATGTGTTTCTTTTAATATAATAAAAAGGTCTAAGCACACCAACCAAACAATTTCATAATATTCCATCAATCCAAATTTTGTGCACTGAGGATATATGGGAATTGAGAGTAGATGCCAATGTTCCAAAACTTCTCCTTAGAGCAGAACACACCGGGCAAGTTCAAGCATGGCTAGTTCTACATTTTTTCCTGCACACAATACTAGGGAAGTTTGAAAAGGCACTAGTACTCCAGTACTGTGCTGGGCTACCTGATGTCTAGGGATAGAAGGGCGCCACTGCTGTCATATAATATAGCTTCATGATGGAGCACCTCTTATTCATGGTACCTAAGCTCTGACTGCTAGACTCTAAGGTGCTCCTCCTCAAGATACAATGTGAAGCTCCAGCCTACCTAATCACCACGAAGCCAATGCACACCAGAGTCTAGTTACTGGAGAGCCAGGGCAACCCAATTGCAGTGGTACTGATGTGCTAATATAAAGGCATCAATGTGCTGAGGCACCTCAGCATTGCGGCACCAAGATGGAGGCTCCAAAGTACTTATGTTCCAAAGCTGAGGTTCCAGTGCAGAGGCATTTCACCTCAATAACGCCTGTGCCCCAAGTTCAAGGCATCTCACTTCTCTGGTGCGGTTGCACAGAGGTGCAACTTACTTCTATGGCTCTAATGAGCGTGAAGCACCTCATCTCTATGGGGCCCTTATAGTTAGATATCTCCTCACTAATACAGTGATGCACCTAGGCAGAGATTCTGGAGTGCTTCTGCTTGGTGCCTATGCACTGAGGCAGATACAAAGGGCACTAAACCCACCTAACCCTGGCACACAAAGGCAGAGGTGCCAGAGAACCAGAGTATTTTCCTGACTGGTAGTAAAGTGTTCAGCAATCTTCATTGGTATATTGGGTTCTTCTTCACCACCACCAATTCTCTATGCTTCAGGACTTAAGTGCTCTTGCACATTTTAATTGTAACATATCCTTCCAGTCAGATAAATGAGATACCCTATAGAGATTCTGGAGCCTTCTCATCGATCCGGAGAATGTGCCTTAACAAATTAGGCCAAGTTTGGAGTTATGTCTCCAGGGATCTGGTGGCAGGGGTCTCTGGACTGGAAGTCTATTATCCAAAAAGCACAAAAGAAAACTCACATTCTATGTGGTGAGGCGGAGATGGAGAGAATTTTCCTGCTGATTATTCCCTGAAAAACCTCCCAAGAGTGGAAGACAAAGCCATTGGTCAAAGCTATCACAGGCAGAGTATTTGGAAGAAGCAACTGTTCTGAACTTCTATAGGCAGACAAAGAGCAGTTGCTTCAAACCCCAGACTTCAATAAGAAAAAACAACAACTGAAGCTTCAAAGGAAACTCAAGACAAAAGGTTAAGTACCAGTTGAAAGCTGATTAATTGGAACAACTGAGAAGAGAGAGACCAATACAGAATAAAGAGGACTGCCTGAAGTAAGACAGTGTCCTAGAAAGAGCTGGAGCAGCACTGGGAAAAATCTGGGGCACAACTTCTAACTGCAGTTAGAAAGGAATGACTGAAGATTCTGAAGGGAAATGAGCCAATAGTAGCTGAAATAGATCACAGGAAAGGGCTCATATCCAACTACAGATGTCCTTGGAGTACAAAAAAATCTGAGAACAAGGGGAGTTCCAACATGTCTTACCCAAGGAAGCTAAGACTCAAAAGTAGGAATCCTGTGTGTATGGTGTCTTTTAAAGAACAGTATTTTCCCCAAAGGCATAGCCAAACACAACATAGGAAATAAAGATTTGATTGAAGAGGCTATGTGACTTATTTGCAATTTTTGTTGTTAGTTTTGGACATCTTGTGTGCCTTTTTAAGGGAATTACACATTAAAAAATACAACTGAATTTGATTAGATAGCTATGAACACCATTCCTGTTGTATATAATACAGTAAGCTACAAACCTTCTTTGCAGCTAGGAGGTTCTTTTTGTTTGTTTTGTTTTTCATACAATGTGAGTGTGTTTTTTAGCAGTGATGTGAATAGACAATGGTGAGAAAACTTGTTGTTTTGCTGTTGATGCAAACAGTTTTGAACGTTAATTCCAGATCTACTGTTATGATTCAATGTTTAGTGGTCATTATAAAGTATTTCCTTGTGATTGTAGTGTCATGAAAGGACAGTGGTATAGTAAGGACAGTAGCAGGGCAGGCTTCCCCACACTGCACCACCAACATACTTCAAACATTGACCTGCAGGGAGCACCTCTAAGAGTAAGAGGACAATTTGACACAGCTGGTCCTTAGCTTCTTGCTGATACTACCAACAAAGACAGCTGTAACCTCTCACCTCACTCTCCACTCTGTCCAAAACAATGGAGTTAAAAAAAAAAATCACATGACTATCCTGTTCCTCCAAATGTTCCTTCAAACCCTTTCATTAGCTTCTCATTCTCCATATCAAATGACTTGTCCCAACCATCAAAGATCTGGACAGGTCCATTCTTGCCTAAGGGTAAAATTTTCAAAAGTGCCTAATTAAGGACTTTTCTACGCTGTCATTTAGTTTGCAGCAAGCTGGGATGTAGATCTATCCACACTAGCCTGCTGTGCACTAAGTGTCCCCGTATATCTCTATACTTGTCTGTGCTTCCTTTTACCTGTGCTCTGTGTGAATTCCCTCTTCAAATGGGACTTGTACTTCCTATTCACTTAGTAAGTGCTTTTGAAAATGCCACCCCTAAAACTTAACTTCTATTTTGTAATTATGTTGTGATAATTGGGCCTACAAATTTACCCTAATTGTAAACTAAACTGTAAAAAGTGAGCAAAAATTCATAAATGGTCACAAACAATTTTATATAATGGATCATTAAGAAAAGATGTAAGGAGGAGACAAAAAGACTGAATAATTTAAACAGAAAGGGTTTTACTAATACCCCACAAAAACGGTGTTGAAATTGTGACTGGTAATCAAGAGGAGCAGAAGACCAGAAATCAATGGACCAAAATCGGTATGTCAGAAATTAGGCCTATTGGTGGACAAAATACTAAGAGGGCAGACTCTTCCACCCAACACTTCCTTTTGGGGTTCTTAAAAAGAAGAGACTTTTGGGAAAGATTAGCAGAAGCAACTGTCTGCCAATAACCACTGCATCAAGCTTTATCATCAGGGTTGCCACCTCCACTATCTCCGGGGACCTTCTTTGGCCTAATCTTGAGAAATGTCTTGACCAGACTGGGCCAAAAAGAAGGACCCAAATGACACCGCCACCTCCACTGGCACTGGTTAAATCCCAAATGTTACCTGGGATGGGACTTCATCTCCCACTTCTCCCTTCCTCCCTCCCGTGTGTCCTTTCCCTTCCCCACCTCATTTCTTTTCTTTCCTATCTCTCTTCTTTTGCCTTTTGTGTAATAAGAGTCTGGCTTAGCTGGCAACATTGCTGTAAGCCTGTGACTAAAGAGGCAACTAAAAACAATGCCCTAAAACAGCTGGTAAAAGTTTGCCAGAGTGGCTGATCAGTGATAAGACTATGTGTTGGCTTGTGTTTTTCCAGCAGTGAGGCTTCAACACCAGAGAGAGAAGCTGCATTTTCTATCTTTGCTATTCTTTTCTATCCCCGTTTGTGTGTGACTGTCTTGTTTTGTCTTTATAGGAAACAGGACTGGTCTGTATCATCACCATCCACAGCTCCAGCCCATCTCAACTAATTTCTCCTTTCCCCAGAAAGGCAGCAGTTACAATCATTAATACCATCTAAGAAACTGTCCAACGAGGGGCCTTTCTTTCTAAAAAACTCTTCAGGGAAAGGGAACAAGGGATGTTGTTAAAATAAAAACTGTATTTAATACTTTACACCTCAAATGCTTTAACTGTTTTTCTTTCTTTTCTGTATCTTTAATAAAACTTTAAAAGAATGTTTAATGGTGCATTTGCCATCATGCTAAGCAGGCTAAGGTCTCTGTATACCAAGCCCCAAACTTGTTTAAAACTATTTAATATTGGACAGCGACTGAGCTATGTTAACATCTTTAATTCTTTGGGCCCTTTATTTAATATATTTCCCTTCACTCAGAAACAAATGCCCAGATTTTGTCAAACTCTGTTAAGAAATTTGCCCTCAAGCTAGGACCATTTCACAATATAATTTCACAAGTTATAATTGTACAGAAATTTCCTTCTCACCCTAAACTAATAGTAATGAGCCATATGCTGCTCTATTTAGACTCTCATAAATCTTGAGTAACTCTATTAACTTCAGTGGAGTTACTCCACATGTACATCAGTAAGTGACCAGAATTTGGTCCAGTATCTCCAACCCAACACTATAATTAAAAAATGGCATTATGAAAGCAGTAATCTGATTGGATGATTCCAACTATGTTTATCTGTTATATCCATACTATACTCTAGTCTCTCAACCAATTTCTCCTTAGATAAATCATTACTAAGGGAAAAATAGTAACATATTTTAAAGATTCTAGGTTAAATCCTCTTTGTTATACTAGTATAAATACAGTATAGGGGAGTACAGAATGAAATTTGTCTATTTAAAAAAAATTTCTTTTTTTTCAATTTTAAAATACACCTCTACCCCAATATAACAATGTCCTCGGGAGCCAAAAAATCTTACCGCGTTATAGGTGAAACCGCGTTATATCGAACTTGCTTTGATCCGCCAAAGTGCACAGCCCCGCCCCGCCGGAACACTGCTATATCCGAATTTGTCTTATATTGGGTCATGTTATATCAGGGTAGAGGTGTATTATAAACGTTAGCAGGTAAGTTCCTAAATCTTTCATTGGTGTCAGAAATGCAAAAGTTTCATTACTCAGCAGGCAACCAGCATCTAAGTATCAAAGGACAGTTTTCATTTTGCACTACTGGCTCTCTGATGTATTTCCAATCCTATTTCCACAAAAATGAAGGTTGGATCAGGTAAAGGAAAGCTTTTAAAAAAACACCATTTTCAAAGTCTAACATTAGATTTGTCACTTGTTATTTTACTCTCTAAGCTTATCCAGTAGTTTCTGATGGAAGAAGTTGGGTTTGAAGTAGTGTCAAGACATAAGAGTTTCTCAAAAAAACCTTCCCCTTCCTTCGGTGTTCTAGTTATAGACAATCACAGGAGGAGAAATACAAAAAAGCCCCACAAGAACCCCTTGAAGTTTTAAAAGAATTGTGAATGGAAGTAGGGAAGTTTTAAAAGTAATTAAATTAAAAGCTTTTTATCTATCACCACTCATAGAACCATAGGGTTAGAAGAGACTGCAAGGGTCATCTAGGCTAAACCCCTGCCAAGATGCAGGATTTGTTGGGTCTAAACCATCCAAGAGAGGGGGCTATCCAGCCTCCTTTTGAAAACCTCCAGTGAAGGAGCTTCCACAGCCTCCTAGGCAGTCTGTTCCATTGTCCTACTGTTCTTACATGGTTGCGTATCTTAAAACCCCACTTAAAAATGTATATACTTATCTTGAAAATATGATGGGGCTGGACTCATCAACAGTTTAACAAATATACTAGCACTGTATGTTTCCCTGCAGGACGTGAAAGGATTTTCAAAATTTGCAGTGTGCTATTGAGAATATAACCAGGATGAGCTCTATTAGATAAGAGTTGTTATAATACTGATTTATGGGTCATATAGCTTCCTTGGCAGCTCTGTCTTAAAAAAAACCTGGGTTTTGAATAGAAAATGACGTACTGTTTCTGTATAAGCTCTCTTGTGTTGCCAAGTCATTTAAATAAAGAGTTGTGATGCATAGCTTTTGCTTCCATCCTCCTTCGTTTTGGTATAATATTTCTGCATTAAAGATGCATTAAGAACATGATCTTTTTGGATTATTTTTTGCCTCAGCTGGCAACCTCTAAACACCCTCTGACTGTTATACAGCACTGATTCCAGACATTCAAAGGAATTTAACTATCTCAGATTTACAGAATGTGGATTCTACCAGGAAATTGCATGACTCATTTGTTATCAGAAACAGCTGGTTTTGAGGGTTCCTTTAGAGCTTGACTCTGCCATCCTTACACATACTGAGTAGTACCTCATGCCTCAGGGAGTCCCTACTTCTAAAGTAAGGTAACTACTCAATGGGAGTATGTGTGGCAGAATCTTTGAATCTCTAGCTCCACATACAGCAAGCACAATTAGAAATGGACATTTATCATTTTTTGTATTTGTGTAAGTTGTGGATTTTTTGTCAAATTTGTTTTGCAAATATGGAACAGATGATGGGATTTAGCATAGGAACTTCACGTACATCTAGGGCTGAATAATAAAAATAACCAGGATAGTGGGAATTAATTTTGGCATTTCTTGTATACTGTTTCAAGTCTTGTCTTTAGAGCTTGTAATCTTCATGAGTCCCATTTATTAAGTGCAGATCTCACTAACATATAATGTTACAAAATCCTGTTAGTTTTTTTTGTTAGATGAAGAAAAAGCATGCCCCCCACTAAATAAAGGGAAACATATAGACAAAATATTTCAATGTAGAGAGCTAACAATAAAAGTAAAAAATGAGGTTAAAATAATGTTATAGCTAAAAAAATGCCAGAAACTCAAGAAATTCACAGTTAAAATTTAAACACCAAACTTAATTCAGCACCTCACATACCCTCTGCCTATAAACTAAAATAATCTATTTCCTAGTCCTCTTTACCTCCGTCTATATTCCCAATACAGTCCATGGAATATATATCACTATCTTTAACCATGCTGCACTACATACAGACTGTGACCATCTACATACAAGGATGCACCAGAAGCTCACTTTTCCAGTCCATCTTCTCAATACAGGCCAGATCATCTTATCTTCACAAGTAGCCCCAAGACTACACCCGTCCTTATCCATCCATGCACCAGAAAGCCTATTTCACCTAATTCATCTTCATTGCACAGACGGCAAAGATCTTTTATTTGCTCTGCACACATTCCCCGTAGGGGTCAGAGACTGGATACAGAGCTCCATCTTTACTTTGATCATTCTATACATGCTGTCCACAGACTCCAGCGCACTCATACACTTTACAATGGGCTTTGTTCCTGCTCTGACTTCTATAGAGCCAATATGCATGTGGGCCCTGCTTGGCAGCCTGCTTGGCCTTAGGCAGAATACAACTCCAGCTTCTGCCTGACATCATTCGTTTAGGTGGCTTCCCATATCATGTGACAACCTGCAGGGTCACAATATGCCCAGTGCATCTTCTCACACAAGGAAAAGCTAGCAAAAAGCAGGTATTAGCAATGAGCTGTGAACTACCCATTGGCAAATTTTGGTGTTCTATCTAGCATGTAGTTTAAATCCCAAAGATACAAGCATAGTCTCTTAACATGCTTGACACACTCTCAATCTGCAATGAACACCATCCTACACCGTAAGTCCGTTGGAAAAATGGGTACAAGTTACAGGATTGCACATCAGAAAAGCAGAATTCATATACTCAGCAGGACAAACAAATAAAATATAGCAACTACTGATAGTCTCCAATCCACATATGAAAGATGTGTATTGCATCCATAATGGAATATCTTGAGTTTCTAGGGTTACTTAATTGTATTTCCAATCTTACCTCTATATTAAGAAAAATTGGTCTGGGATTTAGACAGAAATTTATTTATGGAGGTGACGCAACAATCTATAAGCAAAAGCTGTCCTAAAATACATCCCTAGCCCCACTTAATTTGTTTTTGGCTTTATGTGTTAACATATTGAAAAACCAAACATTTCTATAATCATTTCTAAAATAATTAGCATCATGAATATGGGACCTGATTGTCCTCTGCTTTGCACTTGTGTAGTCATTTAAGTCTGTGCAAAGTGGGCGTAAATCACTACCAAACCAGAATGGTAGCATTTTACACGCACTTTGCATGGTGTAATTGACTAGGAAAAGCATAAGGCAGTGGAGAATTAGGCTCACAATGTCCACATTTCTATTTAAGAATGGTATAAAGTGTTTAAGAATTAAAAGCTCTTGGTGATACTACTGGAATCCAGATAATAAAAGAAACTATACCTTTGGAAGGAGCTGGATTGCCTGTAGAATTCTTTGCCGGTGTCCAGAGTTTAGTATTCCTATTTCCAACAGATCCTGATCCTCCATTACATTGCTTCCCTGAAAAAGGAGATATTCAAATCTGAAATGATCCTGAAACAAACCTTTAAACTGTGTTTAAAAGAGAATAACTTTATTTAACATACAGTATGACAAGAATAATAAATTACTGATGATTGCATTGATTTCCAGGTCTACAAAATGTGAAAGGACCTTGAACTCCTGGACAATTACTAGTGTGCTGACAGTGCTGCCAATGGAGAAACTGCAGTTCTCACTAAAAACAAATCCCATAAGTGAATCTTTCTCCTCTACCCTCTGTCATTTGATTGAGGACAAGGATGTAATTATAAAATGTAACTACTGTATATGCATACAGTGCCTCATCTGTTTCTTTCCCCCCTCCCCATTCCTTTTCTTCTTCAAGTTAGAAAAAAACATCATATACAATAACACAGTGGATGCAGTTAGATAGAATTATTTAGTAATGTGTTAGTAAAATGCCTTGTTAGTAAAATGGCTTGCCCTTGGGCTGGAGAGGCTGGGGCAAAGCAAACCCTGATCACAGCATGAGCTCCATCTGAGAGGAGTCAGGCAATTTCTTATAAAGAGCAAAAGGTGGAACCAAGAATCAAATTTGGTCCAAAAAGAACCTAAAAACTGAAACCTATCACTAACACTGGCTATACTCTATATCTAACTACTAAATGACAAAAAGACTATATACAAGTGTGAGGGAAATAAACTTGCGATAGAGGACTGGAAGTGCTCCAACAACAATCACTGGCTGTAAGAAGGAACTGAGGGGTGTCAGGGCGGCTCCGTCCTTATACACCTCTACCCCGATATAATGCAACCCCGTATAACACGAATTCGGATATAATGCGGTAAAGCAGTGCTCCGGGGGGGGCAGAGCTGTGCACGCCGGGGGGATCAAAGCAAGTTCGATATAACGCAGTTTCACCTATAATGTGGTAAGATTTTTTGGCTCCCGAGGACAGCGTTATATCGAGGTAGAGGTGTACAAGCATGCAGAGGTGTGTGGCAACAGAGGGTGCTCAAGTTGCCCCATTGGTACTGCTTGGAAAAAGTTCTCCGACAACTGTGCACAAGGCGTGCACACACCTACACTGGAAGAGACATATGCAATCAATCTTAACTATTGGTATTGTTATTTGCTCCACCTTCAATGAAAACACCAAAGGCTTTGATGCTGTAGGTTTCTTATGTCTGTTCTATAGTCAGCTTTGAATTGAAGTAGGAAAGATCTGTAAAGACTGCTTGTAGTGGGCCCGATTCAGATCCCTCTTATTCCAGTTCTACATTAATGTGACCTCATTCCCTTTAACATATTTCCTCGTGATTGACTTTAATAGAACTATGGTGATCTACACCAGCTAAGGTCCAGCATGTTTTAAAGCTTTTGTAAGTTAAATTCTACTCTTGTTTTAAAAATATTTCTTCAGTTAATTTAACAGTTAAGATAAAACACTGCTAAATAAACCATCCAAAGTTTAAAAACATAAAACTCACCTTACAATAAACTTTCAAACAGTGCACTTTTTCCTTCAGGCCTAATCTGCATCAAACTATCAAGATAGCAATTTCCTGTTTGATAATTTTTCTTTTAAAATTACATTTAAGGCATTGTAAGACTTGTAAAATTAGTTATTTACGGTTCCCTGCAATTAAAGTAGTTATCAAATATTTTTCATATTATGCTGCGTTTTCCTTCAATAAACACTTTTTGCATGTGAATCAGTGTTGGAAGGAAGTACTTGTTTCAAGCAAAGCTGCTAATACGTCAATAAAGCAAACACATTACTTACTCATGACTTACTGTAACATTTTTGTGAACACACTGAATATGCATTATTCGTGATGGATGAATCTCATAAGGCTTGGATATTCATTTTAAATCTGCACCTGGGCTGGAAATCTTATGAGAACAGCCTTTCCTATGAGGTTGCTTTTCTGTCTAATCAGGTTTGAAATGCTGATTTTTGGCAGTCCCATGTCTAGCCTCAAATTATGCCTTAATTACATGTGTGCAACCCTATTGTCTTCAGTAGAATTACCCAGGTATAACAGATCAGAATTTGAAGACAAAGGGGAGGTCTTGCATATGAATTCTGGACAGCAATTCTATACAGAGATTCCAATACCAGAGGGGACTATTGTGATTATCTAGTATAACACAGGCCATTGAACTTTCTCCCAAAAATTCCTGAAGCACAACTTTTAGAAAAGCATCCAATCCTGATTTAAATATTGTCAGCGATGGAGACTCCACCACAACCCTTGGTAAAATGTTCCAATAGTTAATTAGCCTCACTGTTAAAAATGTATGCCTTATTTCCAATGTAAATTTGTCTAGCCTCAACTATTAATGATGCATAGGCCAGGAAAGAATGCAGTTCACTCTCCCAGAGCTTTTTTGGTTCTGCATACCCATCAGTAGTAAGATCTTACTTGTTTGCACTGAAGTAAGCCAATAGAACTCTGAATACACAGGAAGATTTGCTGAGTAAGACAGTACCAGTCCCAAGTAAGGCAGCACCTTGTGGTGCAATAGTAGCGCATCTGACTCCAGATCAGAAGATTGTGTGTTCAAATCATGTCAGGGTCAATTGAAGTTTTGGGGGAAGTTTAGGTTGGATATTAGGAAAAACTTTTTCACTAGGAGGGTGATGAAACACTGGAATGGGTTACCTAGGGAGGTGGTGGAATCTCCTTCCTTAGAGGTTTTTAAGGTCAGGCTTGACAAAGCCCTGGCTGGGATGATTTAGTTGGAAATTGGTCCTGCTTTGAGCAGGGGCTTGGACTAGATGACCTCCTGAGGTCCCTTCCAACCCTGATATTCTATGATTCTATACACAGCAGTTGGACTCATGACAAAGACAATCTGGCTTTTCAAATGGAGAGGTATGAGAAATCATATTAATCCCCACTTCAAATTCTAAAATAGTTTCTGTAAATAAGTAATAAACAAATGGCACAATAGTGTAGTATAAAGATTTTACCGGCATTCATTTAGGATGACTTTGTAACAGGGCACTCACCTCTTAAATGCTCACAGTCCTTTTCTCCCTCTGATGCCCCCTGTAGGCTACCAACTGGCTTTGGTGGATCTTTAGTGGCTTGGCCCTCAAGCAAGTCACAAAGTCTGAATGAACTCCTTCCCAGGGTATTAAAGAGTCCAATAAATAAACAGTCTTTCTGCCCTTGCTAGGGTCATCAGCCCTGACTCTGGGCCCTTAAAATTCAGCCATTTGTTCGGACTGAATTTTAGCCTGAACAATTTTAGCTAGGATTGGCAGGGATGCAAAACCATACTTTGAAGCGTCCCTGTTTGCCAGAAGCTAGGAATGGGCAACAGGGGATGGATCACTTGATGATTACCTGATCTGTTCATTCCCTCTGAACTACCTGGCATTTGCCACTGTCAGAAGACAGGATACTGGGCTAGATGGACCATTGGTCTGACCCAGTATGGCTGTTCTTATGTTGTCCCAAAGGTCTGTCCCCCACTTGGGACTTATGCCACTTTACCTGTGGCCAGTAGGGGAACCAGGGCCCACCCACTACTCCAGGTTTCAACCCAGGAACCCTATAAACATCAGCCATGTACTACTTGATTCAATTCATTGCTGCTTCCTCCCTGGGCCTCATTAGCTTCACCCTTATCTCAGGGTTAAGGTTCTTAGATCCTCTCTCTCCCTGAATACCCAACTATGTAGAATGCAGCCAGAAAAACTCTGGCTATCCTTCAATTTCCTTTGCCCCTCTGGTCCCAGCCAGCAACTGACCTGTTAAGGCCAGGCAGCGTCTTTCATTTAGGCCAGCGGGGCCCTGATTAGTTGTTGCTAGACCCTCAATAAAAGGCTCAGCAAGTCTAGAGCCCAGGCTTACATAGCTGCCAGGCAGCAGACAACTCTATGCTGCCACTCAGTAGCAGCTAGAACCAGCTTACGCTCCATTGCCCATGAGCTGCTTGGAGACAGACTATGGGAAGTCCCGTCTCAAGAGGTCTGACAGGCAGCAGCCTCATTGCTCTTGGTTGGCTCCCCACCCTAGCTAAACCCAAAGGGCATTCCAGGAAGCATACAGGCAACAGTGCAGATCTCCTATAGCTGCCACAACCATTTCTGCTTCCAGACTCCTGGCTTTGACCTCAGCTTGTTTTGGACTTTGTCTCCTGAGTCAGATCCTGAAATCTGACTCAGACTCTGACCCTTGGTATTGACCCTGGCCTGGAACCTCACTGTGAACTCCTCCACTACTCCCAGCCTCAGGTTTGCCCCTGCTCTTCTTGTGGTCCTGACTCTCTAGCCCTTGGAGGACCAAGTTTCTGTGGTTTGCAAAATGGATAATCTAGAGACTCCTCTCTAGAAAAGTTTGGATGACCCCCCTTCACTGCTCTTTTCCTCTCAGCTTGCTGCTTCTTTGGGCAGGGTGTAGTACAGCGGTTCTCAAACTGTGGGTCCAGACCCTGTTTTATTGGGGTCACCAGGGCTGGCTTAGATTTGCTGGGGCCCAAGTCAGAAGCCCAAGCCCCACCTGCTAGGGCCAAAGTCTGAGGACTTCAGTCCTGGGCATCAGTGCTCAGGTTACAGGCCCCCTGCCTGCGGCTAAAGTCATTGGGCTTTGGCTTTGGGCCCCCCATCCAGGGCAATGGGGTTCGGTCTTTGGTCCTCCCCCACCTAGGGCAGCAGGGCTCAGGTTTCCATTCCCCCTCCTGGGGTCATGTAGTAATTTTTGTTGTCAGAAGGGGGTCGTGGTGCAATGAAGTTTGAGAACCCCTGGTGTAGTAGGTCCAGGGGGCACCCATCAGCACATACCTCCCACTGTAGTAAGGATTTGGGGCTCTTCCCAGAGTCAGGGTTCCCTCCTTGTCAAGGCTGATTTCACACTTTGGCACTTCGAATGCAGAAGATGGGGCCCTGCAAGGATTCTAAAAAAAATTAATACGGCCCACTCCAGGCTGGTATTAAACTTCCAAGGTCACAGCTTCTCTCTGACCTTGGATGGGTAGATGCTGCCACCACCCAAGTGCAACCCCCCTCCCCTTTTGAGAACCCAGGAAGGCGCACTTGGGAATTTCTTCCTGTGGGGTACCCTCAAACCATTTCACCCCCCCAAAAAAACAAAGGAAATCAGCTGTTGCCACCAGCTAATTAAACAAAATATGCACAAACCTCTTAGGGACACAAAAATCCAATCCTGTTCTTAAAAAAGGTAAATTTTATTAAACCCAAAAAGAAAGGAAATACATTTGGAACTTAGGCTTTTTGCTAGATCTTAAAAGAAACAATTACAAAAATTAAGCATCAAGATAGCTCTCTTGAGGTTCAGCTTAAAGGTTAAACCAAAGAAAAGCATCTGGGGTTAGCACAGAGGAGTCCACAAGCCAATGACAAATAAAAGAAATAACCCTAATTGCATCTTTCTAGACATTTCCTAATTTACTTACATATCTGAGGCTTCAGATAAGTAGGTTCGAGGTAAGAATTGATGATCTGTGATCCTACCTGGCTTAAAGCTGCTTACAGCATTGCTCCTCTGTGTCTCTGCTCTCCGGAGAACCACAACACACAAAGGGAAGTTTTTTCCCAATTTTAAAAAGTTCTAGCCCTCCATTGGCTCTTTTGGTCAGGTGCCCACTTCTTTCCTTTTACCTGTGGGCTTGTTAACCCTTTACAGATAAAGCAAGTAGAGAATAGCTGCTAACAGGGATTTTGTAGCTAACTGGCTGGCTGGGTGTCCACAAAAGGGAGCTACCCCCCTCTTATTTATCACACTCTTGTTTTGGAAAAGAAATCTGTGATCTCATGTTGGACTCCTGGGCGATACCTTTATTGAAAGACATAAGGTGAAGTGCCAGCTACCACTGTGTAATCCGTGAGTTGGTATTTTTCATCTCCTGTATCTACTTCAAGGGAGTGTGGTCCGTGAGTAGTTCAAATGGGGCTCTCGGGAGGTAATAGCATAGTGCCACTACTGCCCAGCGTATGGCCAAGCATTCTCTTTTTATGGTGAAATACTTGGTCTTGCATTGTTGGAGCTTCCTACTTAAGTATGGGATTGGATGTTCTGTCCCTTGGAAGTTCTGAGACAGTATTGTTCCGAAGGCTATGGTGGATGTGTCTGTGTGTAAAATAAAAGGTAACAAAACATCCGGACTTTGGAGCACCAGGTACTGGCACAAAATGTCTTTTTTTTTAAAAAAAAGCTCTTGACACTCCTGTGTCAACAATACTATTTTCAGTGCTGACGTCTTGATAAGATCTGTCAATGGTCTGGCTAAGGTCGCAAAATGGGGAATAAACTGATGATAATCCCTACCAGATAGTCAGGGCTGGCTCCAGGCACCAGCATAGCAAGCAGGTGCCTGGGGTGGCCAATGAAGAGGGGTGGCACATCCGGCTCTTCGGCGGCGGGCCCCTCACTCCCTCTCGGAGTGAAGGACCTGCCACCGAATTGCCGATATAGAATGAAGCGGAGGTAGAGCTGCCACTGAATTGCCGCCAATTGCGATCACGGCCTTTTCTTTTTGCTGCTTGGGGCAGCAAAAATGCTAGAGCCAGCCCTGCCCTTAGTCAATGAGTCCTGGGAGAGACAGGCGCCCTGCAACTAGCCTGACATGGCCTCCCTCCTGCCTCCCCACCCCACACACAGAGCAATTGACTGAGTTAATTAAAAAAACAAAAACAAAAAAAACCCTCCAGGCACCTCCCAGAGGGTTTCAGACCTGCATGTGACAGAACAGAAATTTATTTATTTATTTTGTTTCTGTTCTGTCACATGCAGGTCTGAAACCCTCTGGGAGGTCCCTGGAGTTTTTTTTATTTCTTACTTCCACAGCTGGCCCGAGTTGCCCAGGGACTGCGGCAGGGCGGCCAGAAGCAGCAGCAGCAGGGCCATAGAGGGCAGGGCGCTGCTGGGCGAGGCCCGTGTCCTGCTCTCCAGGGCTCCGCTCCCTCTGGGGCTACCCTGCCCTGGCTCCTCATCCCCCCGCTTGGGCAGTCCCCTGGCTCTGTCCTCCCGGGTCCTGGCCGGACCTGGAGGCGGGAGCCCTGGCTGGAGGGACCCTGGGCTGAGGTGCGGCTCGAGCGCCCTGCTGCTTACCCCGACCCTGCCAGCGCCGGACCGGCTGGAGGCGAGGGGGGAGCGGGTGGAGTCAGCACTGGTGGGGGGGAGCCCAGAACTGGGGCAGCAGGGGGTGCGGGTGGGTGGGGGAAGAGAGCCCAGTGCTGGGGCGACAGGGGGTGTGGGTGGGGTGGAGAGCCCAGCGCTGGGGAGGCAGGGGGTGTGGGTGGGGGGGAAGAGAGAGCCCAGGGCTGGGGCGGCAGAGTGTGCGGGCGGTGGTAGGGGGAAGAGAGAGCCTGGGGGGGCAGCCAAATTTTTTTTTTGCTTGGGGTGGCAAAAACCCTAGAACCGGCCCTGCAGATAGCCAAGATCTCCTGGATGCCAAATTTACATTTCTTCAAATTTGCCATGAGTCCAATCTCCTTCAGTGACTGCAGTACAGGTGTTATATGCCCCACATGTGATTGCCACTCTTCACTGAATATTACCACATTGTCCAGATAGGCAGTTGCAAATTGCCTGGGGTGGAGAAGCACAAGGTCCATAAGAAGCTGAAAGGTGGCTGGTCCCCCTTTTAACCCAAAGGGCATGGTTATAAAATGGAACAGCCCAGAAAGGTGGAAAAAATGTCTTTTCTCAGGAGTCAGCTGAAAAGGGTATTTGCCAAAATCCTTTGGTCAAATCCAATGTTATAACATACTTTGCTTTTCCATGCTGGTAAAGAGTTTGTCCACTTGGCACCAGGGATGAGTGCCAAATTCTGAGGCCACATTCAAGCCCCAGAAATCCACACAGAATTGGGTTATGCCTTCTGGTTTGGGCACAAGTGCCACTGGATTGCCAGTCTCGCAATATCACACTGCTGCTGGATATTCCAGAGCCAGGACCCTTAGAATCCTTGGGCTTGCTGGTCCTCACGGCAGCTTTGTGGGTACCTACTTGAAGATCAGCAGGTGCCGAAATGGTCATCTGAATTGGAGACTGTCTCTTTAGGAAGATTCTCTCCCTGGAGAACTTGAAGCTCAGCTCCTAGAGTCCTTTTGAGAAGATTCCAGAGATTTCTTCTTCAAAGCTCTAGGGGATTGCTGCACTGAGAAAATTGAGGAAATTGACTTGCTCAGAGACTGTTGTATGGGGTGGGTCCCATGGCTGGGGTCAGAAGCCAGTTGGCACAAACTCTCAGTCATCAGGAGACAAAACTTAAATTCCCAGTTCTTTCTGACTCTCGATTTTAATGCCAGGCAGAAGTTACACTTTTGAGAAACATGTGACTCCACAAGGCAACGGACACATTGGGAGTGTCAATCATTCACCGGGATTGCCTTCTGGCATGAAAGGCAGTGCTTAATATCAGAACTGGACATGCCCTCACAGCGTTTAAGTTCCCCTGAGGGAAAAAAGGGACACAAAAGGACAACAGTCCTTATGCTAAACTATTATGTCTCTCTTGATATATATATAATAGAAAACTAACACTACGTACTAACTAACTAGTAGATAAGAGAAAAAAATACAGTTGAAGTAAGCTCAACTTGGACACTTCTGAGGCTCTGTCTCAGGCTGAGGCAATTGAGAAGGAACTGAGGGTGTTTTGCCTGCACAGTTCTATATAGTCACGCTGCTGAGCACAGGGCTGCATGGGGCACAGGTGCAAGCTGAATGGACACTACTACCTAAAATCTCCCATCTGAGGCACAAGGGGTGTATGCGCACAGAGTGGAGCACCCATAGGGACATTATTTGAAGAAGAAGTAGGTATTCATGCATCTGTACCACATATTGAACTTCATTTTGGTATTGGGAAGGCTGCTCTTCCCACGTCTCCTTGAACAGGTCCAGGATTCCCTGGGGTTTCCCACCATAAAGTAAATCAAAAGGAAAAAAAACCTGTTGATGCCTGCAGCACCTCTCATACCAGTATGTCAGGAATTGGACCCAATTGCAAAGGTCTCCGTAGATACAATTTTTTTAACATGTTTTTCAGGATTCGATTAAACCTTTCCACCAGGTCATCTGTTTGGGCATGGTACACAGAGGTCTAGAGGGGTTTAACCTTTAGGAGTGCTCATGTTTCCCTTCATAATCAGTACATAAAGTTCATCCTTTGATCCGCGAGGATCTCAGTGGGTACGCCTACCCAAAAGAAAAGCTGCAGCAGTTCCCTCACTACAGAATGTGCCATTACTGTGCACACAGGGACTGTTTCTGGGTATTGTGTGTCATAGTCCACTATGACCAATATATTGTCCCCATGCAGCTTTTTTTCTAGAGGACCCACAATATTGATCCCTGTCCTTTCAAAGGGCATATCTGTTAAAGGTATGGTTTTTTGCTTTGTGGCCACTGACCTTCAGTTGCATCCAACCTGTAGGATAGGAGTGGACAACTCTATGTACATATGTCACCTTCACACTGTCATCATATTGGAAGGTGCTAGGTTTGAGCAAAGCCTCTTGAATCAAAGTTGTGGGAACACTCTGAGTCCACAAACTGGGCACAATGCCGTCCCCCTGATTTCAACTTGGGCTACATATGTCTTATGGCACAGGTCAAAATTGAGATCTGAGCTTTGCACTGTTCTGTAACCCCACAATCTAGGAAATCATACTCCATGACATGACATGACCGACTGAAGTGCCCCAGCTTCCCACAGTGAAAACATACCATCGGGTTGTTAGTATGGTCTGTCTAACCTCTTCTCTTTGGTATTTTTGGGCTGCTGCTCCATGATAGGAGGGTAGGTGCCAACCATGATGGAGCCTCCAGCAACCAGCCTAGGTCCAGAGGGGCTACTCTCCTGGCATTTTCCTACCCAGCCCCTTTAGTTTCACCCTCATCTCAGCATTAAGGTTCTTAGGTCCTCCCTCTCCCTGCAAACCCAGCTATACAAAATGCAGCCAGAAAACAAACTCTGTCTATCCTTCAAGTTCCTTTGGCAAGAGAGGCATACCCCTCCTTGCCTCTCAGGTTGCAGCCAGGAACTGAACTGCTAAGGTCAGGGCAGAAGGGCCCTGACTGGCTGTTGCTAACCCCTCTATCCCTTGGAGGACAAGGTCTCTCTGGTTTCAAAAATGGCCACTCTGGAGAGTCCACTCTAGGCAAGCTTGGAGGATTCTTACTCTCTGCTCTTTTCCTCCTTGGGGTGCAGTGTAGTAGGACTGTGGGCCCGCGACAGGGAGCTGCAAAGGCTGAATATACCCCATCACAGACCCATATATATCAATTATGACATTCTCCACCCATGGTTAATATAGCCATTCCAAATATGTCCCTTTATTCCAGGGATGATATATGTGGATATAATATATGTATATATGCTCTATAAACATAAATTTACTTTGACCAGGTCAGTAGAGTTGCAATAGAGCACCATCTCTGTCAGTAATGGCCTACCTTTAATGCACTAAACAGCTCAAAGATACTCTAAGATCCATAATAAGCAAAAGATTTCTAGGTTTGTAGACAGTATTTATTCATTTTAAACACAAACCAAACAGGTTCAAGATTCCTTTTACACAACAATATGACCACTATGAAATTGCAGCAATACTAACTATGGTATGTAGCCATTGCTTAAATCAGTCTCTGTACCAGGTAGCTGGAAGATAGCTAATGTAATACCTATTTTTTTAAAAAGGCTCCACAGGTGATCTTGGCAATTACAGGCTGGTAAACCTAACTTCAGTACCAGGCAATTGGTTGAAACTATAGTAAAGAGCAAAATTATCAGATACATACTGTGACAAGTCCTCTGCCCACCCCTCTTCCTGGGGCCCACTGGCTGCCCCAATAAAGCTCAGAGAGGCTCCTAGTTATGCAGCACCCGTGGCTTTATTTACAAAGTGTTATGCTATATACAGAGCTTGCAGGCCTGATAATCTCCTCTCCTAAACAGAGTCTGCCCTCAGCTTGGAGACTGACCTTCCCCTGGTCATTCCCCCTTCTTCTGGCTGCCAGCCATCCTTTATAGCCCTTGAATCCTCAGGCCCGCAGGTACAGCCAATTCTAAAGGCCAGGCACCAGGCTTCTCCCCAGCCCCAATCTATTTCCCCTGATTGTGGCTGGCTGAGCAGGGGCTAATTAGGTGCCTTTGCACCAGCACCCTGCTACACATACATAGAAATGATATGTTGGGGGACAGTCAACACAGCTTTTGTAAAGGGAAATCACGCTTCACCAGTCTATTCAAATGCTTTGAGGGCATCAACAAACATGTGGACAAGGATAATCCAGTTGGTATAATGTACTTGGACTTTCAGAAAGCCATTGATGAGGTCCCACACCAAAAGCTTTTAAACAAACTAAGCTGTTATGGGATAAGAGGGAAGGTCCTCTCATGAATCAGTAACTGGTTAAAAAATAGGAAACAAAGGGTAGGAATAAATGGTCAGTTTTCACAATGGAAAGAGGTAAATAGCAGGATCCCTCAAGGATCTGTATTGGGACTTGTGCTGTTCAATATACTCATAAATGATCTGGAAAAGGGGACAAACAACAAGATGGCAAAATTTGCAGAAGATATTAAATTACTCAAGATAATTAAGTGCAAAGCTGACTGAGAAGAGTTGCAAATGGGTCTCACTAAATCAGGTGACTGGGCAAGCAAATGATACATTAAATTTAATGTTGATAAGGGCAAAGTAATGCACAATGGAAAACATAATCCCAACTACACATATAAAATGATGGGGGTCTCAATTAGCTGTTGCCACTCAAGACAGAGTCATCGTGGATAGTACCCTGAAAATATCCATTCAATGTGCAGCAGCAGTCTAAGAAGCTAACAGAACTTTAGGAACCATTAGGAAAGGGATGGATAATAGGACAGAAAATATCATAATGCCAATATATAAATCCATGGTATGCTCACACCTTGAATACAGCGTGTACTTCTGGTCAACTCGTCTCAAAAAGGATATATTAGAATTGGAAAAAGTGCAGAGAAGAGCAACAAAAATTATGAGTATAGAACAGCTTGCATATGAGGAGAAATTAAAAAGACTGGGACTCTTTAGATTAGAAAAGATATGACTAAGGGAGTGGGATATTTTAGAGGTCTATAAAATCATGAATGGTGTGGAGAAAATGAATAAGGAAGTGTTATTTACTGCTTCATGAAACACATGAATCAGGGGTCATCCAACTAAATTAATAGGAAGCCGGAAGTACTTCACACAATGCACACTAAACCTGTGGAACTTGTAGCCAGGAGATGTTGGGAAAGCCAAAACTATAACTGGGTTAAAAAAAGAATTATATAAGTTGATGGATGATAGGTCCATTGATGCACCAAGTGTTCCTAAACCTCCAACTACCAGAAACTGGGACTGGACAAGCGAGAATAGATTACTCAAAATCTCCCTGTTTTGTTCATTCCCTCTGAAGCATGTCACTGGCAGGATACTGGACTAGATGGACCATTGGTCTGAACCAGTACAGCAGTTTATGTTCACTATATCCTTTAGGAACAAAAACCCTCTGAAGATTTGCCTCTTAAGACATCAGAACATGATGATTAAGAGGGCATTTCAGAATGGCAGGCATGGGTGTGTGTTTTCCATTGCCGCTCAATTTGAATATGCATCTTTAATCTTTCTTCACTTATTCTCTCTGATAGAAATATTTTAGTAAAACATTCCTTATGTCTGGTTCTGTCCTGTTAGTTAAAATAAAAATGGCAGCGAAACTTTAAAGACAGCAACCAGAGAAATCATTATGCCATCTGAATACTGAATCAATGAAGTTGCAAGAGACTAGGTGGATGGGTGTAGATCACCTGCAGAAGCTTCTTGGTCTTACTCTTGTTATACCTTTGTTAACAGAGTTCCATCTGATATAAGAATGTCCTCAGTGCTATTACAACTCTAGAAAGAAATCTTGAGGCAAAGATAAATGCATATGCATCACTTTGTGAAAAGTGGGCAGAAACTTGATGAATAAAAAGCAAAAGACAACTCTGTATCTGACATTTTAGATCTTAAGGTCCTTGGAGAAAGACAACAGTCTGTTTCATAGGAAATCACAGATTATGGAGAACAGGTTGTAAAACCTAAGCCTGTTAGACATGGGGAAAAAAATAAAAGAAACAGACGGTTCCAAATATAGTTGGGCAAATACATTGGGACAAACTCTGCTGTGCCCAGCTCATGTTGGGCACAGGGAGAAAAAAAGAGGGAAAGTCAAGTAGCCAAGGGACTATCTGCCAGCTACATATATATTGCTGGAGTACATTGAGCAATGACTGCTCACACATCTTTACTCCCTGTGCTTGGGTCTCCAGGAAGGGAGGCAGAACAGCCAGTTACAGGGGCTTTATGCCTGCTATGGACTCGTATACACCAATTAGGGGGTTGTGGTTAATTACCTCCCAGTTATTGCCACCTGAATGGTGCAAAGTGAATAGAATGGGGCAGAGAATCGATGATATTCTTTTTTAACTTCACAAAATTCCATAGAAAAATCTGGGGAGGAAACGCTGTGAAAACAATTAAGAGACTATGCAACCATGATCCTAAAGTCCTCACCTTTTGGCAAAGGGCTATTTTTTTAAAATCCCTTTACTGGAAGAGGAGATTAGCCTCATCCTAGGGTTCTACACTGACTCTTTAGTAAGCCCCTGACCTTGTATTGCAGTTTCTAGCAGCCACCAATGCTACTAAGTCAAATACAGTACATTTATTGAAGTTAAAGCACAGTCTCCTAGGGAACTGTGCTGTCCTTGACTCTCCAAGGCTGGAAAACACTAGATACCTCACAAAATGTTTAGGAATGTCCTGAATACTCAAAACCTGTTTCTTTTTCATTTTCTAAGTCCTCTGTCAGAAGGCCTGTAAATTTCAGGCATGTCATAGTTTTTCCACAAGGCAGAAAAGATTATTTGGGGAGTAGGAGATGGGTAAATGCAGTTTTCAGTCACAAAACTGCTTCTTGTTAATGTGAAGATTTCAGACAATGTGTCATTCATTCATTTCAAAATCAGAACAGGCAAACAGGAAATTTGCTTGTTTCAATGTAGGTGAAAAAAGGTTTGCATCTCTCTAGAGTGTCACCATTAATAGAAAACGATCTCTGTAAGAATCATTATTAAATGAAATGCTTGACCTGTGCTGGAAGGTCAAGATTTATTAGATCCCTAGGGCAACTATAGAAATTTTTGCTGATGAGAAACCCTCCTGAAGAACTATGAAACTTTGTCTTAGCTGTGAGTAAAAGATGGAGTGTACGTAAAATGTGGTGAGGAAAAATTGATTTAATATGCTATGCAATAACCATTTGATTATGATTAAGGCATTTTAACATTTGTGGTCCTAAATTAGATTAAATTGATTAATAAAGACATCAGATTAAAAAAAAATTCTTCCATACTGTCACTACAGGGCAGGTTAAGATTTTTCAGGTGACTTAACTGTACAATTCTATATCTCAATATGTTTGGATTTCTTTTAAGTGTAATCTTAACTTGGACTTTCCTGGTTTTGTAATTTTTTGGCTTGGGAATAATTACAACATACCTGTAATTCTTGTACCCTTAAGTTACCAATACTTATACATACTCTCTACCTTAACTTCAACTTACTGTAGTTTTCTGTCTTGGGATTTCCTATTTCTTAAAAATTCATTCATGAACACTAAATAAGAAACCTGAAGAGCATGTTACCAGGTAATATTTCTAACGGTTTAAAGAAATGTAATACCAACATTCATTTAAAAAAAATTTTTTTTTCAGGGCATTTTCACCTGTATACAATGCCGTGCAAAGCAGCCAGTGTGCACTGACTAATTAAACTGTTTTTCTAGTTTTTTTTCACCAGTAGAACAACTCCAAGCAACCAAAGTTTACTAATAAATCTGGCCCTACAATTGCAGATAATTTATTGTTTTAGAGGGCTATGTTGGTGAGGTCAGCACTACGTGAAAGGGAGGATGAGAGGAGCTCAGTAGCTCCTGAGTCCCAATCTGTCCGTACTTTAAGGGTTTCCCCCACAAAGTTTCTTCACAGGAGCTGAGGCAGCAATGCCTTCAGGAGCCTTTCAAGTACAGATGCCCAAACTAGCATCAACCAGAAACCTTCAAACAGCTGTGACAGTTCGACCAAGTAATCAACCAATGAGAACCGTTGACACTTCTTCCTCATTACAACCAACAGAATTGTTCCATGTAAATTATTTATAAAGAAAAGATGAATTACTTTTGATGTCACAGTGACCCACTTAAGAATTACCCGAACTGTTGATTTAATGCTATATGTAGCCTATATAATCACAATAATTAGCTATACCAATTATTAATAATTTAGTTTAATTACAGCCTAATTTCTTCAAAAGTAGATTATGCACAAGATTTAAATTAATTTTAACTAATTTTGAAGAGTCTGTATTATTACATAATTAAGATAATTGGAGACAAAGGAAAAGATGGTTGAATTAGATTCTAAGTTTCTTAAAGGACCCATTTTAAAATAATTTTAAGTTAAACTAATAAATTCTCAGAAAAAATATTCTTTATTTCAGAAGTGCTGTAAGTTTGGGTAGAAAACACTGTATTTTTCACACATAACGAAGATGTTTAATCCCTGCCTTAAGTGAAAAATGGAATTCAACTATAAAGATGAGACTAGTGTGTCTGTAATAAATTTAAATCACCCCTCACCTCTAGAAAAGTCCCACAGTATTACTCAAGTGCATATTTTAAGATAACTATATTTTATTTCTATCAAACTTGTCCTTTCTGGCCTTGCTATAATTTGTCATCCTCAGTTGTTGTATCAGATCTAAAATGTTGACCCTGATAACTCACTGTGATACATGCAGAGGCAGCAGTGCATTTGTGACGATCACAACACAAGATAAAGGACTTAAATTGTAAACTCTTTGGGGCATGGACTATGTCTTATTAAAAGTGGCTAGCTCAAATTTGATTTCCATAGGATAATAGTAAAAATAATAAGCATCAGTAAGGAATTTAGTAACTGAACTGATTGTTTTCTTTTATGTTTAGGTCTTTTAAAAACAATCTGATAAATTAACTCTGAAAATGAGAAATATTAGAAACAAAAATGTGCTTTTGCTGTATAGTTGATTTAGCATGTTTAATTATGTTTCCTGGATATTCTGCTATGCCTACAGTAATCTGTAACAATTACATTAAAGAAATAAACAGAAATTAAAGATAATCATGTTTGCAAGCACAACAGAGCTGCCACAAAGCAACTGAGAAATGCTCTCTCTTATTTACATGAAAGTCAATGGGAAAAATATTCAGTTTGGCTTAGGAGCCAGCAGAATTTTGGCTAAGTCTCATTTTCAGAAGGGACTCAGGCTCCTGAATCAGTTTGGTGCTGCAATGCTGAGCACAAGCAACACCTAAATATCTTTAAAAATCTGGGCCTTTGCTCCTAAAGGCAGACACAACACTGTGTTTGATTGAATGAGCTGCCATCTAATATTGCACACTCCTGAGATTTCTGTTATACAATCTGGTGTGATTTACTTTCACAGTGTGTGCAGAAATTTTACCTTCCAAGTTCCTAAAACCCAAGGGGTAAATGGAGATAATCTCTATTTCCTCCATACTCTTTCTAAAAATATAAGAACATTTGATTAAGGGTTGACAATTTTCTTTTCTTTCTTTACTTGTTATTGTAATTCATTTCACACAGGAAGTGGGCTGTGTTTTTCTTATTCTTTCCAATTCAGCTGCGGAGTGGCTCATTTTGCTGGCCCACTCTAGTTACCGTGGCAACAACAAGGTTGCTGTAATATGATCCCATGAGCTTTATGTCGATACACCGTGCTATTGTTCTCCAGTAATATTTTTGAGACTATCTTTCCACATTCTGATAAAACAAGATTAATTAGCATTTGACTGGTGCACGGGCCACATCATTGTACTAGGAGCCATTGGAGAAGGAGACTCCAGGAAGGTAGATACGTGCCTTGTAGCATGTACTGAGCACTAACCAGTTGACCGTCTCTCTCTGTTAGGTTTGATCCTTAGTTGTCAGATCCTGATCCAGCAAAGTACATAATATATGGTTAACTTTAAACACGAGTTGCTCTACTGATATCAGTAAACATAGGTGCTGGAACTAGAGATGCTGGGGGTGCAGCAGCAGCTCCTGGCCTGAAGTGGTTTCCATCATGTACAGGGTTTACAGTTAGAGTCAATGGCTGTCAGCACCCCCACTGTACAAATTGTTCCAACGCCCCTGTCAGTAAAGTTAAACTTGTTTTATTTAACAGCTTTGTGGAACTGGGACTTGAGTGTTAAATGCATTGCAACACTGAGCCCATAATCATCAGGGACCTTGCTCCTGCTCAGCTCTGCTGGTTATTTGGAGCATAGTTACTCTCCAGTGCTCAGAGGGAACTTGCAGCTATCGCACCCCTTCAGGCTTGCAACATATTGTCTCCTGTTCTGCTAAGCCTGCTCTTTGTACTGGCCTAGGGTGGCTGGGCCATGGCTCAGCCTCATTCCCATCTCCCCTCCCATCTTCTTTGGGATAATGTACATCCAAGAGTTAAGAATTGGAAGCAAACTAGATAGCCTTGCTTAATGAGTCCTGGAATGGGATACATCAATCAGAGAACGACTTTATTTAAAAATGAAAGGTTAGATTTTGGAAAACAATTTATGGCAAGGGCTAGGTGAGGGGTGAATTCTGCAGCAAATTCCTCTACAAATTGGACCCTGATTATGTATTACTGTTTCACTGTTGCGCCAGAACATTGTTTTTAATAAAAAGTCAAGTGTCATGGCATCACCTACAGTAAACTAAATCACAAGCTATTAAGTTGATCTCATGTAGTATATTAACTATTACAAGCATCAAAACAGATTTTTCATAGTCTTAATTATCTAGCCCAGCAGCAATAAATCTGTTGACTTTCAAATGTGAGAAGGAATACCTGATTAGGCTCCTGGCCATGCCTGGTGCCATTACACTAAACTCTTTCCTCCCTTCCAATTCTCTTACCCCACTCCCACATCTACTTCTCTTCCTATAGCACTTAGTTCTTCCCAATCCAAATCATGCTTCCAAACCTGGTTCAGTTAGTCTAACCCCTCATTCTGTCCACATTTTCCCCTTCATTCACAACCACACAGTATTCAATTTTCCACCCCTTTACACATATTTCCTGTATCTAGTATCTCAGATATACCAGGAAAACAGCAGTCACTACTAATACCTCAGTCCTTTGCACTACAAGTGGGGCCCTCCTCCCATACGTGAGCAGCTCAGGTACGTAGAAATTGTAAATATTTGAGAAATTAGCTACCTGACACGACTTTTTATGCTGCTGTGCAAATTACATACATGTGTCATGACTGACTTAGTCCTTCACTGCTGGTGAATAAAAGAAAAGTTCCCTCCAATTCAAGAATTCTATTCTCAGTAATTTCTCATCCACTAAAAGGCATTTATCGTTTTTTCTCTTGTTTCATACATTACATAACCTGGAGATAGCCTACATACTCACAACACTTCTATTCTTCCCTAAAGGTATGCCATTTTGATCTACTTATAATGGAGATTTGAAGAGGAAAACCCAAGAGGTAATATACAATTTCTTGCCGTCATGTTAGTGAAGAGAGTCTTGAAAACATGAATCACATGTATCTAATGAAGTGTTGTCTGGAGACAACAAACAGCCTGAGAAGTGTCTTAACTGTTAACATCAACATACTGTTAACATATAAACCTAACAATGAGAGAGACAAGGTGAATGAGGTAATATATTTTACTGGACTCACTTCTGCTGGTGAGAGTCACAAGCTTTTGAGAATACACAGAGCTCTTCTTCAGGTCTAGGAAAGGTACTCAGTGTCGCAGCTAAATACAAGATGGAACAGATTGTTTAGCATGAGGAGTTAGCATGTTGTAAGACAGCGGCACTCAACCTTTCCAGACTACTGTACCCCTTTCAGGAGTCTGATTTGTGTTGCATACCCTCAAGTTTTACCTCACTTAAAAACTACTTGCTTACAAAATCAGATATAAAAATACAAGTGTCCCAGCACACTATTTCTGAAAAATACTTTTTCATTTTTACTATACAATAATAAAATAAATCAATTGGAATATAAATATTATATTTACACTTCAGTGTATAGTATATAGAGCAGTATAAAAAAGTCATTGTCGGTATGAAATTTTAGTTTGTACTGACTTCATTATTGCTTTTTATGTAGCCTGTTGTAAAACTAGATGAATATCTGGATGAGTTGATATACCCCCTGGAAGATCTCTGCGTAACCCTGGTTGAGAACCACAATTGTAAGAGACCATTCAAGGTGAAGTGGGCAGATAACACCTCTGCAGTTATCAGAGGGGTAGCTGTGTTAGTCTGAATCTGTAAAAAGCAACAGAGGGTCCTGTGGCACCTTTGAGACTAACAGAAGTATTGGGAGCATAAGCTTTCGTGGGTAAGAACCTCACTTCTTCAGATGCAAGCCTTGTGAGGTTCTTACCCACAAAAGCTTATGCTCCCAATACTTCTGTTAGTCTCAAAGGTGCCACAGGACCCTCTGTTACCTCTGTAGTTGTAGAACAAAGGAGGGTTAGTGGGTGATAGACTGTTGCAATAAGCCATAAACCCAGTATCTTTATTGGTTTTTAATTTCTGACAAAGTTATGAATTTAAGCTCCCGGGATCATCTTTTGAAGGTGTGGTGTTGTGCAGGTTTCCTTTGAGGATGAAGCTTGAGAGATCAGATCGCTTTGTGAAGTGTTCACCCATGGGTAACATGGAGTTTTTGTCTTTTATCTTTTTTATGTAGGAGTCCATTTGAGAGTGTAGCTATTGTCTTATGTAACCCACGTAGTTGTTACTGGGGCATTTAGTGCACTGGATGAGGAACACCACATGTTGTGATAAGCATATAAAGGACCCATGGATCTTGAAAGGTGTGTTGTGGGAGGTATTGATCATCATAGCAATGAAAATATGTCTCTAGGTTTTGCATCTGTTATTATGGCATTTGTATTTGCACTGAACTTATTCCTCCAAGCTGTTTCCTGATGAGATGCTTGTTTTTTTCTGGTACTGTCTAACTCACATCTAGATTTTTTGTTGGAGTCAAAATAACAACTTTTGAATTGATACTGTCCAGTCAAACACTGTTAACATGACTTTAAAGCAGGGGAAGTTGTATATAATAAATTTGATTAACTTCTCTGAGGAGCTAACATGAATAAAAGTGGTAGATATAGTCCGCTTGGATTTCAATTATTCAGTACCATAGTGCATAAAAGACTATTAATAAAGGTCAGGAACTTGTGATTTCAACTGAGACATGGGGTTAGATATTATTAACAGTTATATTTAGCATCAGCTTCAGTAGAAACAACATAAGAGAAATACAATTTATTGTTGTTAAGAGATGGTATCTCACCTGTGCACTAGCTGGAGTTATACAAGGGACTCTAATAAGTCTCAGTGGTAAGAATACATAAATAATTCTTAGCAAATAATTAAAGAACCTGAATTTTGCAAAATTGTTTGCATTACTTGTTTCTTGAAACTATACTACCATAAAAAGTGGATTACGTAAAAGACTGGAGGCCAAACTGGCTACTAGTGGTATAAGCAGGTGCAACACTAGTGAAGCCAAATGAATTTACCAGCAGTGAATTTGACTCTGGGGCTTTGCCAGTCAAAAAATCAATTAGAAGAAATGGCAGAGGGAGGATGAATATTAATAAGATTGGGTACCCAGATAATTTTGAGTTAAATCAAAGGAAGTTCTGGTAGCACACCTATTAAGATTGCTCCTTCTCCCATTATAAGGCCCTGTTTACTACTGCTTATAATATTGCCAGACTTTAACTGTTTGGGCTGACATTTTCCATGCTAGACATCTGCTTCAGGCTGACCTTTTTAAAGGGAGGAAAATTCCGCCACCATGATCCAGCCATTGCAGAGAATGAGGTTTGGAAAAAATTGATTGTTTTGCCCATTTTAATTCTTGAGACCTTTTCTTTGAAATGCTCTAGCATTGCTGTGTTTTGAAGCAGGAACTACAAATTTGGCAGGAGTTGACTTTTGTTCAGGGGTATGCCCTTTGCTTTCCTTGTGAAAATCTGTTCAAATTTGGCCAAGTTCTAAGCTTTTAAAAAAAACCAATTCACAAATGCTCAGTAGAGACCGCATGCAGTTTTAAAAACTAAAATCTCTGTACATTTCAACCTGACTGAGCATGCTCCAGCCCCTCACAATGCCTAGTGTTGACAGGGCTTCGCATGTGCTGTTCCTTCAGAGTGACTGAGCATGCTTTAGCCCCAGGGAAAAGAGACGAAGACAGCAGTAATTGCTTTTCCCTGTAATTGCTTTTCCAGGCCAGGGTGGAGCCAGGCACTGGAACTGAGAGCAGGGATCCCATGTACCACGTGAGCTCTGATCAAGCTAGTGCGCTACCATTAGAGTTTAGCTGTGGCAGTGCAAGTAGTCGGAGGGGCTAGCTTCCCTGTGTACATGCCTAGCATCTCATACAGGTGTATACTCAGGGCAGCTGGCCCCTCCCATCATTTGCACTGCTGTGGCTATCCGATAGTTTTACTGCACTTGCTCGATCAGATCTAGAGTGAGTATATCTCCTTGAACTAGGAACTACACTCCCAATTCAAAGTGTAGACATACCCCTAGTCTCAGTTTCTCATGGGGGCAATTATGGGGAGACTAGAAGCCAAGGAGAGCATTGGGATTGATGGGGCAAGGAGACTGGGACTCACAGCTGATGAGGGAAATGGGGGTGATGGAGACTGGGGGCCAGTTGGGAAGGAGGGACACTGAGATCAGACAAATTGCTGGGGGGAAAGGGGGTTGACTGGGACTGCCTGAACAAGGAGACTCTGTGTGTGTGTGTGTGTGTGTGTGTGTGTGTGTGTGTGTGTGTGTGTGTGTGTGTGAGAGAGAGAGAGAGAGAGAGAGAGAGAGAGAGAGAGGAGGAGCCTGAGGAGGGAAAAGGGAGCCAGTGGCTTGGCAAGCAGACTGGGACTTGGAAGAGATGTCTGGGGAGGGGAGACTAAGACTGGGAAGGAAAGGATAATGAGACTTGGATGGGGAAGCGACAGGACTGGGACAGGGTCAGGTTGGAGGGGATAGGACAGAACAGGTCAAGCTTGGAGATAACAGGCACAAAGGTCTGTGATCACTAGAGCACACTCCCCTCCAGAGCGTGGAATAGAACCCAAGATTCCTGAGTCTTAACCACTCCTCTACTGTCAGAAAATAACTGTGAACCACACTGGCAATGTGTCTCATCCTCCTTTAGTGCTGGTCCACATAAAAGATGACAACCTACTATTGCTATTCATTATTCTGTTAGCTCAAGTGGTGGAAGTCTGAGTAGTGGATCTAAAGGTTCCAGCCCTGGTTATGAACCCTGTAGGTCTCAATATGATGCCACATGATGAAATATATGGTTTTTTTTTAAGTTTGCTTTTTTAAAAACCTAGGTAATGTCACACAAAAATAAAGTAAAAGAGCATTATAAAGATTGCAAAGTCAAGCTTTCAAGTTAGGAAATGCTAGAATTAAGGTTGCCTGTGCAGCATTAATTCAGCCTGGTTGCATGTATACATTATACTACAGTCTAATTAATTATATGATCACATGCTATTTTTTCCCACTGGACCCTTGCCTCATTCAGGGTACAGGCTAGATCTGCTCTGAAGATGAATCAGGATTGTGTAATAAAAGAGGCTGTTACTTGTAGGACCCCTCCCTCATTTGTTGCAGAAGTTGGAAGGTGTGTAGTGAATGAGGCAGGAGACTCCAGGAAGAAAAAGGATAGTTTCATGGTAAGGTTATTGCATGATATCCTAGATAACGAGGCTCTATCCCTCTGCTTGATGTTTGAACTGGCTTTGATGGAGGTAATGCTTGCTTGTCTTACTGATGAGAGACACTGTCTCTGGTACAATAAATCTTTTCCCTTTGCTACATCCTATCCTCTCCTCCCATCCCTCACCATCAAGCCCAACACTACTGGCAGTAGCTATCTAGTGGTAATAATGTTGCTACCAATTTCCTGCTGGAATGGTGCACCAGATTGTCCCAGTGGGGAGAGTTCAGTGCAAACAGATCAGTGAAGTGGGACTGTGTACCCAGAGTGCAAACATGCACTCTGAAATGAATCTTGGTACTATTTCGCATTTTTGCTAGTCTTCTAGACCCTCACTTCTTCCATATAAATTATCAGCGATGATTGCCAATAGATCTAATATTTCCTCTGCCAATTTTTTAAGACCCCTTGGACAAATATCATCTGACCCTGATGATTCATGTTTTAATTATCTAAGTATTCTTTTATCTGTCTCCTATAAATTCTGTGTCCCTAATATCCCAGTGGTCTTCATTAACACTTACTGTATTTCACTCAGCCTCCTACTTTATTCTTTATTCAAAAAAAAGCAAAATAACTCTCCAGTATTTCAGAACATTCTCCGTGTCAACTTAGCAGCAGTCATATATTTTCCTTAATATTTGTTTTAACCTTGACATATTTATAAAGTTTTTCTTATTTCATTTTAATTCCCTAGTTAGTAAGACATCATTTTGCTTGCTTAATTTTTCTCTTAATATCCTTTGCTGCTTTTACTACCTGTTCATGCTTTGTATTCTCTCTTTTTTATTTTAGATTTAATTTATTTTTCACTTCCACTCCCTAAGCAGCAGCTGCTATACCCAGCTTTCCCCTCATATTACCTAATTTTATTTTGTAGGAGGATAGTTATCTGCTCTGCCTTGATTACAGTATCTCTCAGGATCTTATGCACATGTCCAGTTATCTTATAGAACCTCTAGCCATTAAGCTTTACCTATTAACTCCTTTAATTTTTCAAAATGTAATTACTTGTAATCAAGTCCTTCTGTACTGCTGTCTCTTAATGGCTGCATCCTTAATGTAGCCTGTGAATACTACCAGTTAATCATTGTGTGAGATGAATTTACCTGTAGGTCCAAGCTCCCAACTATTTCCTTCCTATCAGGCAATATTGTTCTAGAATATTTCCATAATGGTGTTTTGAGCAGCTTCCTTTGAAACCTCCTACAATGCGTAATTTTTCTTGATGGTAAGACCTTCCCCCGATAGGTTACATAATAGCCAAACTTTTCTTTTAGATTCCTATTGGCAACTTACACTGTAAATATTTCTCTTCTTTCATCTATATTCTAGAATATAAATTGAAATATACAGTCACCATGTGTCTCTCAAGTCTTCTGAACTATATACATTATTTCCCTCAGTTTTAACTCTTCTGTCAACTTTCATGTTTGTTGTCTTTCTTTATATTTTCATCTGTTTTTCTGTATCCTTCCTAAATTCTAAGGAGTAGCATCACACACATTATTCCAGGTAGAGTCACTTCTGAGCCCTGGGAATGTTGTCATTGACTTCAATGGCAATATGTCACTGTGGCAGACAGTGTGGCTTAGAGCAGGGGTTCTCAAACTTCATTGCTCTTTGACCCCCTTCTGACAATAAAACTTACACAACCCCAGGAGGGGGGACCAAAGCCTGAGCCTGCCCGAATCCCATTGCACCAGGTGGTGGTGGTGGGGAGACGAAGCTGAAGCTCAAGGGCTTCAGTCCCAGACAGGAGACCTGTAACCTGAGCCCTGCCACCCAGGGCTGAAACCCTTGGCCTTCAGCTTCGGATCTGGGTGGTGGGGCTCGTGATTAAGTTTTGGCCCTTGACAGTGGGGCTTGGGCTTTGGTCCCCAGTTAGTATTAGTAAGTGTAATGCCAGCCCTGGCAACCCCATTAAAACGGTGTCACAACCCACTTTGGGGTCCTGACCTACAGTTTGAGAACTGCTGGCTTAGAGGAAAGAACACTGGACTGAGATTCAGGAGAGCTGGGGTCTGTTCCTGTCTCTGTATCTGGCCTGCTAGGTGACACTGGGCAAGCTACTTCATCTCCCTGTACTTCAGTTTCCTTATCTATAAAATTGGGAGAATGGTTCTTCCCTGCCTTTGTAAAGTACTGTGAGAGCTACAGATGAAAATGTCATGTAGGCCTAAGCATTTCCAGAATCCCTCATGAGTTTTGTCACAAGAACTATAAGATATATTTGACTTTATATTGGTATATAAATGCACGGAAAATATACTACTGACAGAACAGAAATGTGTCTAAGGGCATGATCCATTTATAACCTATTTTTGCAGCTGCTTAAGGTTGTTTTTTTGCGAAGTGAATAACAAATTAACCAAAACCACAAGAAAGGGAGAAGCAGGTAGACACATTGTAAAAGGAGAAACGGGAAACTGCTAGCAAAATAATGTTAATCATCTTGCAGAAAATGTTAAATTTGAGTATCTAACCAACCGCAAAGAGCAAAATGAAATGATTGGTTAAGACACTTGTTTTAAACCCATGTTAAGCTCTTGTTAAATAGGCTAAAAGTTGTTATGATTCTTTGTAACTGGAAATTTAGAGCATAATGGAATATGTTGACCTTTGATAATAATTGGATAATGCTCAGTAATGCAGCCAACCACAAACTGTAATATGAGGTTACCAAGTAATGTATAAATATACATGAAAATGTTAACAATGTGGACTAGTGCAAGTGGACAAGCCTGGACCCCGAATCGGTATATACTACCTTTCTGTATTCATGCTAATTAATCCTAGATGTCCAATCTTTGATTAATAAACCAGTTGAGATTGACCATTTGATGCAGCCTGCCAACGGCGAGGGCAAAAGGGACAATTGCCCAGGGCCCCCCAGCCACCACTGTAGAGGCAGCAGCTGGGAGCCTCGGGCCCTTTTAAATCACCCGGGCAGGCCACAGGGCTCAGAGGCGACGCCAGGGGGCAGGCAGGAAGGGTCGGCTGCCTGCCTTCCCCAGATGCCTGCTTGGGGCACTCGACCCAGCAGCCAGCCCCAGCTGGAGAGAGGAAGGGGCAGGACCAGAGCCTCTCCTCTTCTGGCCACGCTGCCCAGTGCAGTGCAACAGCTGCCCTGGGGCTCAGCTTCTCTAGAGACAGTGGCCAAGCGAGCCGGAGCCCTCCCTGGTGTGCTCAGAGTCGGCTCCTGTGCCCAGAAGCTGAGCCTGGGCAAGGCAGGGAGCCGCGACAGTGGCAGCCCTCTCCCTGCCCAGGCTCAGCTTCTGGGGACAGAAGCTGACTCTGAGCATGCTGAGGAGGATTGGGAGTTGGCTCTGGCTTGCTCGGCCACTGTCACCAGAAGCTGAGCCTGGGCAGGCAGCCTGCTGCTGCCGCCAGAGCTTTGGAGCAGAGCCTGGAGCTGGAGCAGCTCCGGAGCAGTGGAGCTGCAGGTTTTTGCCTGGAGCTGGAGCGGAGCCGGAGCACAGCTCCAAAGTCCTGCCTGCCGCAGCCAGACGCTCTCCCAGGCAGCTGTTGTGCTGCACCGGGCAGCATCCGTGAGTGGCTCCAGAGCCTGGCTGCCAGAAGAGCAGCCGTATAGCCAGGGGGAGCCGGGTCGGCACAGCAGGAAGACAGAGCCCCCCTGCCCAGGTAATGTGGGTTGGGGAGAAGGGGATAGGGAGAGAGCAGGTGCCCCGGGCTTGGGGCTGGGAGGAGTCATGTGAGAGGTCACACAGGAGGGGGGGGGGTCACATTTCCCCCCCCCTTAGCTGGTGTCCCCGCTTTGTGTCCCTCCTAGTAGTCACCTCTGGAGGGCTCCTGGGCGCATGCCGGGTGGTACCGGCAGCAGCGAAGGCAGCCAGGCGGGCATGTGGAAGCCCTGGCTGTGCCAGAAGGGTGCGCCCAGCAGTGCAGACGGCAACTCGCTGGGCGCTATCCAGCACAGGCGCAGCACCACCCAAATGTCAGGCGGACCATGGCTGCGCGGCCTGGGGGCCCATTGACTGTTCTGCCCTGGGGCCTGGAATTGCAGTCGGTGGGCCTGATTTGGTGTCTCATTGATCAATACTCTAAATCAGTGGTTTTCAAACTTTTTTCATTTGCAGCCCTCTACAAAAATTCAAATGGAGGCGTGGAAATCTTAGAGATAGTCTGTGGACACCCAGGGTCTGCAGACCACAGATTGAAAACCACCATTTTATGGTATCAACAACATTCTGCAGACCATAGGTTGAGAACTACTGCTCTAGAACCTATTATTACAAAAAGCATTGTATAAGAGCTAGGTATTGTTATTACTCAATGGGAGCAGAATCAGTCTCCAGTTCTTTTTGCCACTCTAGAGAGTCTTGCTTGAATGTATCATGTTAACTGAATTTCAGTTGTTTCAACTCAGCTTTCACAGAAAATACTTGCTGCTAATTTTGTGTACGCTAATACTTATGGACAACAAGAAAATTCTTTAAACATGTGGTCTCAATTTTTTCACTCTTTTTAATCAACACAATGGTGACACCTAATTGTGCTTACACACAGAAGTGTGTGTATCCCTCTTTCTTAGAGTAGTGCAAATTTTTAGCTCAATGCACTCTTGTAGCACATTACCTAAACTAGTAATGATATTAGTGCCCAATCCTGATTTTCCTAGTCACACAAGTAGACCCATTAAATAATTGCATTAGATGTTACATATTTTGAGAGTAACTGTATATTAAGCAATATGGGTCTAAAATTAACTATCTCATATTGCAAACTGCACTAAAACTGAGTTAGATTATTCAGATAGAATCATAGGGTTAGAAGAGACTGCAAGGGTCATCTAGTCTAACCCCTTGCCAAGATGCAGGATTTGTTGTGTCTAAACCATACAAGACAGATGGCTATCCAGCCTCCCTTTGAAAACCTCCTGTGAAGGAGCTTCCACAACTTCCCTAGGCCCGTCTGTTCCATTGTCCTACTGTTCTTACAGTTTGGAAGTTTTTCCTGAGATTTAATCGAAATCTGCTATGCTGTAGTTTGAACCAATTGTCTCTTGTCCTGGCCTCTGTGGCAAGAGAGAACAACTTTTCTCTCTCTTTTTTATGGAGACTTTCAAGTATTTGAAGACCACTATCATGTCGCCCCTTAATCTCCTTAATCACAATATGTTTGATTTTTACTCCTTTGAAAATGAGCAAGGGTTGAAAATGGTAAAGAGAGAATATATTGCATTGACACCTGATAAAATTATTTGATTTATAGAAATATATTTTAAAAACATCTGTCTGGTTCTAGGCAGCCTGACAATATTTTAAAAAGACACCATTTAATACAACAAAAATATAACTCCAGCAGTTAACTCAGCCCCCATGTAAATCAGCCATTAGGAAGGAAAAAGGTGACAGAGAAGTTAAAGGAGTAATGCAAATTTGCAGATGCATTTAGATGTAATTTGAACTGTTGTGACTAGGAATTAAGGAAAACATTTTTAAAGCTTGGGTTCATAAATCTTATCACCTAAGTAAAAGTGGTCTGATTTTCAGAGGTGCAGATCCCATTAATTTTAATTGGAGTTTCTATAAACTCTATTTGGAAGCATGATCTAAGGTATCTGTTGTGGGTAGGGAAGGAAGAAGAGAGGATGCAGTGACTCTCATCTGCCCCCAATATACATATGTAGGAAGTAGTCACAATGCTGATGCCTGTGCTCCTGCATAATAAGAGAGGGTCTTGTTGTTTAACGGGTACTCAAGAGATACATGTTCAATTCCCAAACCTATGTGACTTTGGCCAAGTCACTCAGTTTCTCTGTGCTTCGGTTCCCCATCTGTGAAATGGGAATAAATGTATCAATATTTGGGAGATGTCAGATACTATGGTGTTGGAGGCCATGTAAGTACCTGGACAAATAGGGGCCCATGTATGTAGTGGAAGGATAAAATGTTGGGCAAACCATTGTTCCAGTATCAAAATGGCAATTAAAGTTAATGGAGTGTTAAATGTTGGATACTAGTGAACAGTATGTGTTGGAAGATAAAAATAATTTGTCCAACAAATCAAATGTCCCATATTTTTCTATGAACTCTGCCTCTTTTTGGTGGTCTGGTCCACATTCCTCTCACATAATGTTTATAGTCTCAGACAGCTCAATTTGGTCAGATTGCAATATTATGCAAGTGATATGATTTAAACATCTCAACTTAAATTATTACGAAAATATATAAATGCATGGTCATATGCAACCCCCTCAGTCAGAACCAGTCCCCAATAGATACTGTGATCTGATCTGTTGCAATTGTCTGTGGGCATCCATCTCCCTAAACCTCAATGAAAGTGTCTATGATCCATCTCCAAAGTTATAAACAGACATATGCAAGGACACCAACCAATCAACTACCCTATGATCTCATCTTATTTTTCATCCATTCATTAGGGTGTCCATTAGTTCATTTGGTTTCCTCATCATTTAGATCTAGACAACATATTCTAATTTACAACTAGTTGTACTGATCTAATTGTCAGGATATAAATCCTCCTCTGTCTGGGAGTCAGTTTAATTGCAAATGAATCTTTACATTGTCAGATTTTCTCTGTCATCAGTGTCTCTACCACACTTCCACAGCACTGCACCAAACTTTTACTGCAAGTTTGTACATCCAAAAAGATACAACAATCCTTTGTTTGACAAATTACAATACAATAATAATAAGAATGACTGGAAATGTTTGAGCATGATTCTATCTCTACAAGTGGCTATGAGCCAAGTCTTGGTACTGAACCTCTGTATGTCCCACTAAATGTTACATGGCTGCTGCTCTATTATAATTATAATAATATGACAGGAATTTTGCTTGCTGTGTGCACAAATATTCTAAAAATAGAAACAGGTTTGGTAAGAAAAGCAAGAGCAATTTTTCAAACATTGATTTGAAATGCTACATTTTAAAACAATTGTAATAACTCCTACGTGAACTGACAACTACTATACAAGAATAATTCAGATAGTAAAGTTTATAGGTAAAGAGTTTATTTCTTGAGTCAATGCACAGAATATTGAGTGAGTAAATCTTCTTAATTCTAATGGTAGTTAAGTGCCTATCTTCCCTGCGTGCTGAAGGGAGAATAAAACTAAAGATATAATTTCTATGAATCTAATGAATTATTTAGCATGAAATCCTTTTATCTAAAAATTACCAGAATGTTAATTTAATTAGTAGAATTTTGCTGCTGAGAGTTGCCTAAATATAATATATTTGTTCTCAGATATGGTATGATATTTCTAACATTTTAATTATATCATGATATTCCCTTTCTTGTTCTAAACATTTAGTAAGACTTGTACTACTACATCATATATAATAGGAGTGCAGTGGCTGTTGCTTAGGCAACCAGATGAATAAATGCAGGTCAGAATGTGCTTTCAGAAAAACAAAAGCAGAAATATGGTACAGAATGAAGAACAGACATGTCTAACTGATTTTTCATTGAATTAAAACAATAATATTGTTCAAAAGCAGACAGCCAACCGATTTTAGCCAAGTCTACAACTGAATAAATAAGCTTACATAAAATAGATGAATATGTAAACAATTCTGATTAAAGTAAACAATTTTCTGATATTATAGAAAAATGTAACACAGCATATTTAAGGTTAACATATCAAATTTTTCCTATTACCCTAACAGACCTTTATTCTCCAATTTAAATATCTATATTCCAGGTTTAATTTTCTTCTATAATTTTGGATAGAAATGAAAGTATTTTAGTGACAATAAACATTTGTTGAATTATGCCAGGAGAAACCTCTTACATTATGTAATGATGATGTATGCAAAAGAATAATATGTAAACCAGCAAATTATGATTTTATGATCACTTTTTGCTGCAATAAAATATTTGATATATTGTGACCTAAACCATAACATATCAAATTATTGTAAATACTGAGAAGTTATTATATCATTATTGTTTCATTGCAACATTATTTCACAGCAATATATTTAATTACTAGATTCAATATAGGGGTCTAATCTCTTATTCATACATGCACCGAACTCCAAATAACATCAGTGGAAATTGTATGTTTTACATGTAATATGTATTCAAGAAGAAACTAAATTAGAAAAGAACTATTAGACTAAGATGACCAGAATGCTTTGGTTACCATACAGACACCCACGCCATAACTTAACCCACATGGTACCTGAAAAAGTTTGGTTTGGGTATTTACTAAAAGAACTTCATACCGAAACAGGTACATTTACATAATTATGTCAATGAGCGATTTAGGGCTTGCCCACTGAAGTCAATGACAGTGTCCATATTGATTCCAATGGGCTTTGGATCAGGCCCCTACCAGCTTTAGTAAATGTTTTGAAAGTAATCCAAGTCAATTTCTCTAGCTCCTACCGGCTCACTGTTTACTTGTGGTGGGTGCACCTTTACACATTTGTTATGCCATCTACTGCCCCTTGTGAACATTTTCTCTTTTGTAATCTTTTTATGACTTATGCTCATCTGCTTTAGTCATTCTAAAGCTACAGAATATGTAAGATACTAGTGGTTGCAAGTTTCGCTACAATGAAATACATTTAAGAACTTGTATTGGATGGATGAAGCCTACAAATTACATTTGTGGTTTTTTTATTTTATTTTTTATTTGGGTCTAATTTTTTTGCTTTTAAAATCAAGAACATTTAAAAGAGAAGCAAAAACTGCTAAGATTTTTGTTGGTATAAGCAAAAGAACACACAGCGGCCATGTAGAGGCAGGAAGAAAAATCAAAAATACATATGGAAATAAAAATAGATGGGTCTTTCACAATTTTCTTAATAACCCATAAGTGTACATTAGTACTGGCAAAAAATGTGAAATGGGGAAAATATGACTGATGTACAAATAGGCCTTTGTAATCATAACATATTCATGCCAAAGTCCACTTGTACATCTTACATACTGTATGTAAGCTGTTTGTTAATGTAGTAGCTCTGGAGCTATCCAAGGATGAAAATATTTACAGAGAAAAATACCTTAATTAGGGACAAAGAATAATGTGATGAGATCTGGTACTGTACAACAAGTATGGTGAATAGTTTTACCACAAATAAAAAATTATAAACATTGGAAGAGGTATATTCATGGTTATGTAGCAATTTTATAGATTACTTCCTCCCTTAGCCATATTAATTTCAAGTGGAAAGACTGTATACATGAGGTTTGTCATCCATACCACATGTGGATACCCTAGATTCTAAGGTATCTGAAATAATTTGGTCCTTTTGTTCATCTCAATGAAATATTTATAGTTAAGCTAGGAAAGTTTTTGGTATCCATTTAAAGGAATACTCTTGCTTTCCTGTTCAAACAAGTGAATCCCATAAACTGATTACCTAACCCCCCCCAACAACCCCACTTTACTAAGACATCCAGAATTAGTTAGAGTTGGCACAATTTGTTCAATAATTATCCATAATTAAAATACATCTTCCTGTAACAATGGCATGTCATACTATTTAATTAACTTGGTGCTAATGTTTAAATAAAAGTAATATCATGTGATGTACTACAGATAGGGGTGTGGCCAAACCTTTACATACGGGGGAATTGTCCCCTCCCAATGATGGTGTACAAGTATTATGCATTTCTACTTTTTAAAAAAAACCTGGAGATTGATATGGGGGAGGGAGAGAACTTTAACCCCCAGCTTCTCTTTGGCCATGTCCCTGGCTATAGATATTATTTCATAACATATATATTTTGGAAGTTTATCCTGAGAACACCTTACATATTGATTCAGCTGTATGTAGAAAACTGAAGCACTACCAGATTTCAGTGCAAAGCAGAATAGTTCTAAGCTATTTAAGATCACATAAGAAACACAGACAGAGAGAGAGGGGAAAAAAAGCAGCTACAGTGCCTATACACAGCAATACAGAGAAGGATTCTTACCATAAATTGCACATTGTCAAATCCATTAGCCAGCAAGTGGTTCTCATACTGAGGTAGCCCAATATTTTCCAACCATTGTCCCACTGTCTGGACAGGGCATCTGGGTCCTGTAAGAGGGTGAAGAGGGAGGCGTTTAAGCAATGAGTAGCCATCCACCGGATAGTAGCGGTAGTCCTGGGCTGAGAGGTGGCATTGCCACATCATGTTCCTGGAAAAGTTGTTATCAAAGGAGCCCGCCAGCTTGACAGATTAATGTTTTCAGCAAGGAAGAAAGTCAGAAGTAAAACATAGTTTACAGGGCAGTCTATAGAGTATGATCTGATCCTAGCTCAACATTTCTTAGTTATTAATCTTTACTATAGACCATAACGTCATACAGTGGGAAAAAAAAGGCATATCAAGCTGTCAGCTAAGCTGTTTGCCGTTATATGTGATTGTTGGAATACTCCACAATGAGCAATGCACTGCCAGCAGCAAGAATTCTTTTTATCAAGTACTCCTACACTGATCAGTATGCAGCTCCATGCTCCTTGCTCCCCCTCGCTCGCTCCCCTTCATTACCCAGCCTAGGCTACACCTCGCATTTTCAGTAATAGCCATCAGATAAGGCAGATTTTTTTTGTCTGCAAGCTGTAAGCCTGCTGCTGCTGCTTCCTCCTACACACTCATCCAAGTGTCAATCTTGAATGATGAGAGCAGTCAAAACAAATGCAGAAAATAGAAAGATTCAAAAGCAAACTAAAGCTCTTAAATCTGAATAGAATCTTCATACCAGTTACGCATTACAGATCTGTTTGTTGTAGATTTTTTACGTTTCAAAAGACATCAGGAAATGCAAAGCATTAACCATAGTCTATATAGCATGGTTTACTACATGTTCCCTTTTAAATACAACATAAATACTGGTCTGTAGATCAACTTACATTATTCTGAAAATAATCATTCATTTTCTTTAATGAACCAACAACAAATGAATACATTTTAGAATGTTTTTCCTGTAACCCTCCACAAGACATAAACTGTGCAACAACCTTTTAGTCAAAATAATTAGTTTACTATCTCCAGGATTTTTCAACTGTAAAATATTATTAGACAGAAAAAAACCTTCATTCTAGCCTATTTATGATTCAACATGAAAAGGTTACCATTTCAAATTAACAGTTAAAGGGATATTTTTAACAAAGTAAAATTGAAAGTACAGCTCTTTTCTCAAAAAATGAATGTTGAATGATAACAGATGTGAGTCTCAATAAACGGCAAAGAGGTTGTGTATTCCCTCTTAATATACAAGGGAAAAGTCAAAGACACAAATGATAAATTGAATGCTAAAGAACTACATTATTCAAGTGCTTAGACTTTGGCTTTCCTCCTTTCATTGAACTTTGAACTAACCAGATGCATTATTTAAACCCAACAATTTTTGCCAGTAGGTTAGCTTTCTGTTACTTTGGATGACCATGTTAGGTTTTGTTAGAGATCATTTTTACTAAACCTAATACTAAACCAACATGTTTTCATGGCACACACACAAACAAAAGCAATGCAAATAGTTTGAATTTAAACATTCCCCTGCAGCATTTACAAGCTAAATGTTGCAGCACTTTGCTCATGTATGAGAATCAGAAAGTACAATAAACTAAAGCCCCAACTCAGCATCCAGTGAAGTCAATGGGAAGACACCCATTGATTACAAAGGGCACCCTCAAATTTCCAGTCCTGAGACAGATATACTGGTGCTAACACCTATGTTCATACAGAGTCGCATTGAAAATAATGGTTCACCTTACTTCCTCTGGCTTTGCACATGAATAACTAACTTCATTGACTCCAAAGGTGTTACAGCTGATTCACAACTGTGTAAGTCAGAACAGACCCAGGAACAGGGTGAATATGCACAGACATAAGCATTTTAACCAATGCATTAATTTGCCAGATCATGACCAAATCTAATTTCATCATCCAAGCTTAATTAAATGCTAACGTAAGCTATACCATGTGTGTTAAAAAGTTGGTTAGATTTTAACATCTCTGAATTTTAACAGTTAAAGGTGTTGTTAGCTATACAATCCAATAAAAAGTGTGTTTAAACCAATGACTTTTCATTTGACAAGTTTCACTCCTTGACCCATTCAAATTTCAAGATATGATATCTCATGACCTTCCAGGGCTAGAAACACAGTAGAAAATCCCCTCTCTCTCATTGATATACAGCATTTGCATCTAGAAATAATGATGTCACACTGATTTATTCTGAACTAGTTTACCCAGAGGAATTTCTTCTAATTTCTTTCTCTGAGATCTCTTTAGCTGGACTCCTGGCACTAATGCTGCTGGGAGAAACACAACAATAGTATGAACAACAATTTTTATAATTCTTAATAGAAGTCTTGATATCACTGTGAATGTATTTCTCAAAATATATGATAGTAATTGCACTACTGGGCAGGACTGAACTTGATTATTTTAATTTTTGCTGTATTTGTATAGAAATTGCTGGTGAAAATCTTTTTTTTTGGTCTGTCTTACTTTTTGTGGAAGAAGCAAAACACAATAAAATTTAGTTTTTATATTTTGCGCACATGTAGTCCTAGTTATGACCTAGGAAACATAAATAAAGGCCTTTGGAGTTCAAGTTATTTAAACAAATTGTTGTCATTATTCACATGGCCATTATGCAAATTAATACCAATTCTGCAGTGGAAGGTGTACATTAGTATACTACCTGTGCTCAGGGCACTGGACAAAGGAACCATAGAGAGGTTCACACAGATAGTCCATGTCCATTGTGTGTGCTGCCTGGAGTGTTAGAGAGATCTACAGTGGTGCAGGTAGATTTTACAGCTTGTCTCTGGGGTTGCTGTTTTATCTTACATCCTCCAGTTACTGACTTCCGGACATTTGCAAGTCCATACTTTAGATTTAGTGGGACTTTCTCACTGGGCAGACCCTCTTTTTACTAGTCATGCCTCATTTTCCTATTACCTGCCTTCTCCTTCTGTAACAGGAGCTATTGCCTTGACTACAATAGAAAAGTTGATCAGTTTAACTAAACAGATTTAAAAACTGGCCTAGTTACACTGGTGCAAATCCCTAATCTAGACACACTTAACCCTTGCTCATATCAATTTAACCTAAATTGGTAATTTAACAACACAAACTAAATTGTTATAAGTGAGGGTTTAACTAGTTTCAGTGTGTCTTCATTAGGGGTTTGCACTAGTTTAACTAAATCAATGTCCTTGAACCAGGGGACTCTTTTAGTATAGATAAAACCTATGACTCATTTTGCAGTACTGCAGAATGTCAAATCAGTGCATCTTTGCCACATCCATCTGTTTCCTGACTATCTTGCACCTTGTGACTAATTTACATTGCTCGATTTGTTCCTGATTCTGCAACTGGCTCTGTCCAGGTACAGGGTCCACCAAGAGACTTAACTGCTGGACTGAGGTCATCACAGAATTTTGCTCTATGTCTTCCTCCTGAGAACTTGTGGAAGTATCTCTGGCCCACATCTATAAAGGGGCTTAAGCATTTAGGTGCCTACTAAATCAACGGAACAATATGGCAATCCACAAAGCCTGAGGTAGGTGCCTAGGTTCCCTATACAACGAATAGGGAGAGATGGGAGCCTAAGACTTGGATCCACAAAAGCTAGCATGCTAGGCAGGGAACCACTGGCAAATGGGAGATGCCAATGAGAGGTGCATACACTGAGCCTCACCCCTATCACAGATATAGGTGCCTAAGTCCAGGCTGCAGGCCGGAGCCTATCTTTGCTAGTGATCCACACCAGGAACCCCTCTCCTGGAGCCAGGTGGCTTAGGCACTTAAGTCATTTCTTGTGAAGAGTTAGGTGCCTGCCTCTACACAAATCAGAGGGAGGTGGTGGTGCTGGTCATGCCCACCTAATAATTTTTAGCTTAGTGGTTAGAGCACTCACCTGGGTTACGGAAGACCAGGGTTCAATTCCCCTCTCTGGCTGATGGGTAGAAAGACTCTGAACAGGCACCTCTCACCGCCCAGGAGAGCACCCTAACCACTGAACTATAGGATATGCTGATGTGGGATTCACTCAATCTGTCCTGTTCCACTTTAGTTGAATAATTAAAAAGTCACTGGAGCAGGGGACTGGACCTTGAGTCTCCCACCTCCCAGGTGAATGCCCGACCTCTGGACTGTAGAGTCACTCCCTCTCCCTGGCTCAATGACTTTTTAGTTATTTAATCCAAAGTGGAAGAGCTTTAACAGGAGAGACTGTGGGAACCCCACATCAGCTCAGTGGTTAGAGCACTCTCCTGAGATGTAAAACACCCCTTTTCAAATTTTCTCTCCCCATCTGGATAATTGAACCTGGATCTCCCACATCCCAGGTGAGTGCTCTAACCACTGGGCTAAAATGTATAAGGTGGGCAGTGGTGGTTGTTCCTGCTGCAGTTGCCAAATTTTGAACAGAGTCCAATATAGTAGTAGTGGTCAGAAGATGCTGAGCAGATTAGGCCATATGGGAGAGAGAGATGCTCCTCCACCTATCTTCCCCCAGTTTGTGAATTGCTCTGGGGCTTAGGTAGGAGATATGTGATCAGATCCCTGGAGGGAGGCTGTGGCACTCATGGTTAGAGGCAGAAACATAGGTAATTAGGTAACTTTTATAGTTAGTTGCTGAGTGAGTTTAGATACCTACAGGCTTAGGCAGCAGGTGAGTGGGAGTTCTATGGATTGGAGAGATGCCTAAAACTGGGACTTTGGTGCCTAAGTCTAGGGTTTAGGTGCCTAAGCACTTTTGTGGAGCTGGGGCTCTGTCTCTAGTTTGCTGTAATGGGGCTCTGGTAAAGGTTGTGCCTGAAGGCATTAAGAGGTGATAACAGCCACTCTACATAAAATAACGAGGAGTCCCTGTGGCACCTTAGAGACTAACAAATTTATTTGGGCATAAGCTTTCGTGGGCTAAAACCCACTTCATCAGATGCATGGAGTGAAAAATACAGTAAGCTGTATATATATATGAAAAGATGGGAGTTGCCTTACCAAGTGGGGGGAAGTGCTAACAAGCCCACTTCAATTAAGGTGGAAGTAGCCTAAATTTCCAGTATTTTTGTTGGCATATATTTATTAAAATGTATATTAATTTTTTCCATCAGAGTTATTAGAGATTAATTACCACTTTCCTAAATTTAAAAAGCAATACCTGATTAAACACTTCACAGCATAAGAACCCAAAATAGAAAAATCAATTCAATTGTTAAAAAATGACAATTACTTTCCTGTACTGTAACTGTTATTCTTTGAGAGGTTGGTGCAGATGTGTATTTCACTCATGTGTGTACGCACTGAGCATATCAAAGCCAGAGAACTTTGCCTAGCTATACCCACAGCGATGGTGCTTATGCCCTGTGGCCCTTAGCCCTTCCCCTAGATATTTAAGGGCAGTGCCACCCTGAAGCACCTCAGTTCCTTTGCACTGAACATCAAGAACTGAGACTCTGATGCAGAGAAGGGAGGGTGGATTGTGGAATACATGTCTGCACCCACATCTCGAAGAACAATAGTTATAGTGCAGGTGCATAATTGTCTCTTCTTTGTGTGATTGCAGATCTATACTTCACTCAGGTGACTCACAGGGAGTATCAGAAGGAGGTGGGACTCCGAGTCTACTTAAAGATTGATTACAAGACTTGAGCTCATAAAATCTAGTAGAGCCCTAATGAACTAAATTTTTTTGAGTTGGTATTAACATTGACTTCCTGTTGTTCAAGATCAGACCCTGATGATTGAAAAGGCATAATGTGAACTGAACACGCAAAAGGACTTTTTTTTTTTTTTGGACTTGACCCTCACTAACCAATCATCCAGGTACAGGAAGACGTGAATTCCTCTCTTCCTAAAATATGTAGTCACTACTACCATTGGTAAAAACTCAAGGAGCCCAGGAGAGGCCAAAGGAAAGCACAGTGTACTGATAATATTGACTTGCCAGGACAAATCTTACAAATTTCCTGTGACTTGGGAAAAATCACTACATGGAAGTAACCATCCTGAAGATCCAGGGCAGCAAGCTAGTTATTATTATTTAATTGAGGAAGAATCATTGCTAGAGTGACTGTATGGAACCTCACATATTTGATGTATTTGTTGAGTCTGCGGAGAAAGTGAGAATAGGTCTCATTCCTCCCTTAGATTTGGGAACCAGGAATAGACTCTCTTCCCTCAATGCTGCAGAGAGATCGCCTCGATAGCTCCCGAAGCACACAGGGTCTGGACTTGCTGAAGGATAAGTGGCTTGTGAGAGGGATCCCTGAAGAGAGATGTGATAAGGGGGATGAGAAGGGGAGATTGGATGGCACAACCTGATCTCATGGTACTTAGGACCCATTTGTCCATGGTTACTGAGTCCCAAGCACTGGAAAAGCAAGACAGCCTGTCCCGGAACAGAGACAGGGATGGAGAGGTCAACTGGAATGCTGTCCTAGACATGCAAGTCAAAATGGCTGCTTCCTCGCACTGGAAGAGGGCGAACTGGCTGGTTGAAATTGGGCCCAGAAGCTCTCCTCCTTTGTGACCTATGGCCCTTCTTGGAAAAATATTTGCCTTACAGAAAAGGATGACTGTTGGAAAAACTGCTTTGAGAGGTATTGCTGCCATAGCTGTTAATGTGCATAAGTGACGCCTCTTTGTGGCTGGGATATAAATATCCAACAAATTCAAAGTAGCCTGAGAGTTCTTAAATGAGTGTAAAGTCTCATCAGTTTACTCTGAAAACAAAAACCAACCATCAAAAGGTAAGTCCTCAATACTGTGCTCAACATCAGGATCTATACCAGCATTCTGCAACCACAAGGCCCTTCTCATGGTCGGTCACAGCTCATGCAGTAATTCTGGAAGAAGCATTCGCCACAGCCAGGGCCTATTGCAAGTTTTGGCCACAAGATGGCCCTCTGCAATAAACACCTTGAATTTGGACATAGCATCCCAACTGATGAAATCATATTTAGATGCTGATTTGCAATATCCATTTGCAATGGAGAAATTGGCTAAACTTTTGTTCACATCAAGTCCAGCCTCTTAGATTCTTTGTCCTTTGGGGTGGATTTATATCTCCCCTGCTGTGACCTGTCATTTACTGCTGTTACCGTGAAAGAGTTAGGGGCTGGATGGGAGTAAAAGTACTCGAAGTTCTGCATAGGAACATAATACTGTTTCTCAGAATGCTTTGCTGTATGAGATAATAAAGTTGGGGTATTCCACATGGTCCAAAAGGGCTTCATTTATCAGGGGAGCTACCCTCCCTGGAATTGATAACTGGAGAATACTCAGCAATTTTTGTGTATTCTCCTGCACGAACTCAGCCTTAATGCCCAAGGAGGAAGCCATAGGCCTTAGGAGGTCCTGGTATGACTTACAATCCTTGGGCACAGGTGAGGAAGAGGCCAGTACTGTAGAGTCATCCAGAGAGGAAGGAGGAGGAGGGTGCGGGGCCAATGCAGGCTCCTACAGGGGACAGGCTCATATACGAGACGATCAATCTGGACCAGCACAGTGACTGGGTCATGTTAACACCTTTTACTCTTTGGGCCCATATATTCCATTGAAATTAATACAGCACATCTTTCAATCTATGAATAAAAACTAGGTGTAAGAGGATGAGATCTACTAGTTCTAAAATCCTGATGCACATGGTGACCAGAAACACTCAGTTCAATTCACTAACTACAGATAATATTTCTTTTGTTTAATAAAATCAGTTTTTAATGAAAACTTGTTTTGATGAGGAACAATGTTTATGTATCCAGCACATTTAAGGCAGTTTATTTAATTAAAAAAATTAAAATGCTGTTTTTGTGCATTTTTAATTGAATTTGAATTTACAGCCAAATAGAGTTAGGTATCTAGTAAATAAGAAATGCATCATTCACCATTTTCTAACATAATTAAAAATTAAGAATCTGAATAAATATCAATTAAGCTATATAACTGCTTAAATAAATGTGTACAGATATAGTGTATCATCCTGGTTAGCAAAAAGAAGCACCAAATATAGTGCAAAGGTTATAGTTAGTACTAATTCAATACATTTTAATGGTTACCAGCCAATAAGAACCAGTCTTTCTTTAGGAAAATAATTAAAACCCACAAATGCAAAACAATTAAAATCAATTATTTAAATCAATCCATCCAGGGACTTTCTGACCCAGGATGAAGAAATGAGGGACTCTGGCTCTCCTTTTTCTTTCACCCCTACATGCATGAGTTGTTAGGATAATTAATCTTTTGGCTAGGAACCTGTTGGATGATTTGTCAAAGGTTGACTGAATTGTACTTTTTTCTAGTTGGCTTTTTTTGTAAATATGAACTGCTTTTGTTCAGATATTATTTACCCAAACAACAACTCATTTGAAACTGTTGTTTATCATGTCAATATATATTTATTACGTACATAAACCATTAACAGAAGACTTTGACTGTGAATTCAAACTGTCAAAGGTTAGGAAATGCCAGATTTACACTTGTGAGTGCAACCTTAATTCAGCCCCCTTGTGTGTTCATCCTCTGCCTTGACTAAGGTCCTATGGGAAAACAGTATGTAATCCTGCAATAAAGGTCAAAATGCATACATACAAAGGGGGTGAATTAAGCATACTTGGCAATATCAGATTATCTGATATTTTCCTAACTTTCAAGCAGTTGATTTTGCAACCTAAATATTATTATTTTAAATGTTATTTTTTGTTTGTAATTTCTGAGAGAGAGAGAGTGTTTTAAGAACAAAGGTAAAATCAAATTCTGTTACTACAGTTCTAACAACCATTTCATAATGCTTCATCAATGGGTTTGAACTCTGAGCCTTCGACACTGCAACACAACCTGCTGCTTCGTGAGAACACTAGCTGACAACGGAAAGAAGGCTTTTATCCCAGTGTAGTAGGATTGGCTGCTGGCACCCTGTGCTGGGACCATGTGTTGGGTCCAGAGAGGTTACAGCTGAAGTCCAGCTCAGCTCTTTCCTGGGTGGAGGTCATGCCCCATGTTGTTCTCCCAGGGGTTTGAGGAATGGAACACTAGGATCATGTCTTAATGGAGCCCTAGGTTAACTTAAAATTCTTCCCTCTAATAGAAATCCCTGCAGAAGGGCGGCAGCAGCATAACTACCTGCCAACCTTGTGAGAAATCTTCCTTGGGGCATAGGAGGTATAATTTACTCCTTCATGCTCCAGCTTCAGTGAAAGTGAACCATAGGCTTTTCAGAGGAAGAAATGTGCTGTGGTGAGGCAGCAATTAAAGCAATACTGAGAATGTTTTTCCTGCTGCTTGCATGAGATTCTCAGGAAGTTCTTAAGGATAATAGTAACAGTATGCCCACCACCTATGAGTAATTATTGTCATTGCTTCTAACTACTTTTAAGAAAAAAATCTTCAAATTTGGTATGACAACCTGATTCAGAATGTATTATTTAATTCAGTAAAGCATTTTGAGATACTGTTTTTAGGAAAAGAACATTTTATGCTATAGTTTATGGCAGCATAAAACATTATAATTAAAACACATTTTTAAAAGCATTTTTGTATGGCTCTGTCCTCAGGAACACTTGTCTTGCAAAGTAGTAGAAGTGGACCATAGAGGAATTTTTGAACAAAATGCTCAAAAAAGAATTAAGAGCGCTGGCAGAAAGGCCATATTTTAAAAAGGGAAGAAAGAGACCCCGGGGAACTACAGACCAGACAGCCTCACTTCAGTCCCTGACAAAATCATGGAGCAGGTCCTCAAGGAATCCATTCTGAAGCACTTGGAGGAGAGGAAGGTGATCGGAAACAGTCAACATGGATTCACTAAGGGCAAGTCGTGCCTGACCAACCTGATTGCCTTCTATGATGAGATAACTGGATCTGTGGAAAGCGGTGGATGATATATATCTGACTTTAGCAAGGCTTTTGATACAGTCTCCCACAGTATTCTTGCCAGCAAGTTAAAAATTGATTGGATGAATGGACTATAAGCTGGATAGAAAGGTGATTAGATTGTCAGGCTCAGCGGGTAGTGATCAATGGCTTGATGTCTACTTGGCAGCTGGTATCAAGAGGAGTGCCCCAGGGGTCAGTCCTGGGGCTGGTTTTGATCATCATCTTTAATAATGATCTGGATGATGGGATGAATTGCACCCTCAGCAAGTTTGCAGATGACACTAAGCTGGGGGGAGAGGTAGATACGCTGGAGGGTAGCGATGGGGTCCAGAGTGATCTAGACAGATTGGAGGATTGGGCCAAAAAAAATCTGATGAGGTTCAACAAGGACAAAAGCAGAGTCCTGCACTTAGGAAGGAAGAATCCCAGGCACCGCTACAGGCTGCGGACTGACTGGCTAAGCAGCAGTTCTGCAGAAAAGGACCTGGGTATTACAGTGGATGAGAAGCTGGATATGAGTCAGCAGTGTGCCCTTGTTGCCAAGAAGGCCAATGACCTATTGGGCTGTATTAGTAGGAGCATTGCCAGCAGATCGAGGGAAGTGATTATTCCCCTCTATTTGACACTGGTGAGGACACACCTGGAGTATTTTGTCCAGTTTTGGTCGCCCCACTACAGAAGGTATGTGGACAGATTGGAGAGAGTCCAGCAGAGGGCAACAAAAATGATTAGGGGGCTGGGTCACATGACTTACAAGAAGAGGCTGAGGGAACTGGGGTTATTTAGTCTGCAGAAGAGAAGAGTAAGGGGGGATTTGATAGCAGCCTTCAACTACCTGAAGGGGCGTTCCAAAGAGGATGGAGCTCGGCTGTTCTCAGTGGTGGCAGATGACAGAACAAGAAGCAATGGTCTCAAGTTGCAGTGAGGGAGGTCTAGGAAACACTATTTCACTAGGAGGGTGGTGAAGCACTGGAATGGGTTACCTAGGGAGGTGGTGGAATCTCCATCCTTAGAGGTTTTTAAGGCCCGGCATGACAAAGCCCTGGCTGGTATGATTTAGTTGGGGTTGGTCCTGCTTTGAGCAAGGGATTGGATTAGATGTCCTCCTGAGGTCTCTTCCAACCCTAATATTCTATGATTCCTGCACAGGAATTTCTGAAGCAGTGAAGCATGCAGGCTGAAAGTTTGCAAGGCCGTAAAATAAATGATAGCCTTAACATTCAGGAACTTGAAAGCTGCTTAGGTTTCTAATAAGGTCCAGTGGCACTGGCAGAAAGGCCTGTATGACACTGTAGCCAACTTCATGTCTAGAGGTGTTGAATCTTAAATCTATACAAGATGGAATGTTTAGATATTTCTGATGAATTTTTTTTGTGTTATGTCAGTTTGGAAGGACACCTTCCTTTTGTCTTATTTTCAGGACCCCTCCCTCTTCCTGTTCTTTCAAATGGAATTTTATGTTTCCCTCTCTTTTTTCAGCTACCTCCTCATTTGTTTTTATTTCCACCTTCTCAATTTAACAGCTTTTATCACTGGCTCCTTTTCTGCCATGCCCTAGATTTTTAGTGTCTCATCGCTCACAATATCTATCACATCTATATGTGCCCTCTTCCTTTTTCTCTCATCTCCTTTCTCATGCCTTTTTTAGAATAGAGGAAAAAAAGGAGTGAGTTAGTTTTTTTTTTCTTCAGCTAGCTACCTCAAGGCAGCTAACCCACTTCTGAGTTTGTCTAGACTAGGAAAGATGGTCAAATTCAGGTTGGATTTTGCTAACATGTCTGAGCTAATCCCAATTTATCCTCATCTTTTTTTATAGTGTAGATGCAGGTTAGCACATTTAATCTTGATTTAGTTGGTCAAAGTCAATTCTAGGCTCCGAAAGATCAAATTGCGACGAAAAGTCAATATTTCAAAAATAATAAAAAACAAACAAACACTTTTTTTTCATTTCGGGTTACTTGAAACATCTCATTTAGATAATTTCAAAGCATTTTGTTTTGATTTAGGCTTTTAAAAACCTTTTTTTCAGTCTAATTAGCTTACATTTCTAAATGAAAAACCATTTTGAACTGGAAAACTCAATTTTTTCATTTTGAAAAGGTCTAAATGAAACAGTCTGACAATTTTGAAACTTTTTTTTTGCCCAACATTTTTTTCCAGTTGAGAAGTTTGTCAAACCTAAACCTGTTTCACAGTTTTGGGTTCAACAAATCAGCACTTTTCAATGAAAAACAATAACGTGGTCAAAAATTTCAGATCAGCTCTAATAATAATGAACTAGGTATAAAAGTCAAGACTGAAATACAGAAACTTGTCTTATTGTTCGAAGACCCTACAGTCTTGGCCACACTGTAGAATTTACCCCTCGTTGACAATGGTCCTGGTTAGCAACAGCCAAACTGGTCCTGAACACAGTTTAGCTCCAAATGTAGGCATGGATAAACTGGTTTCAGTAACTTTTCAAAAAACATGGTGAAAATCTACAAGTTAGTTGCACCCATTGTTGACACCTACTGTCAGCAATTGTAAGGTCTGCAGCATAAACAATAATAAGCCAGCACGACCAGATGGTATATATCCAAGAGTTCTGAAGGAACTCAAATATGAAATTGCAGAACTACTAACTGTGGTACGTAACCTATTACTAAGTCAGCCTCTGTACCAGATGACTGGAAGACAGCTAACGTGACACCAATTTTTTAAAAAGGCTCCAGGAGTGATCCTGGCAAATACAGACTGGCAAGCCTAACTTCAGTACCAAGCAAATTGGTTGTAACTATAGAAAAGAACAGAATTATCAGACACATAGATGAACATGATATGTTAGGGAAGAGTCACAAAGGTTTTGTAAAGGGAAATCATGCCTCACCAGTCTATTAGAATTCTTTGAGGGGTCAACAAGCATGTGGACAAGGGTGATCCAATGGACGCAGCATACTTCAACTTTCAGAAAGCCTTTGATAAGAACCCTCACCAAAGGCTCTGAAGCAACATAAGCAGTCATGGGATAAGAGGGAAGGTCCTTTCATTGATCAATAACTGGTTGAAAGATAGGAAACAAAAGGTAGGAGTAAGTATTCAGTTTTCACAGTGGAGCAAGGATCTGTACTGGGACCAGTAAATTATCTGAAAAAAAGGGTAAACAGGAGGCAAAGTTCGCTGGCACAAAATTGCTCAAGATGGTTAAGTCCAAAGCAGATTACAAAGAGTTACAAAGGGATCTCACAAAACTGAATGAATGGGCAACAAAATGGCAGATGAATTTCAATGTTGATAAGTGCAAAGTAATGCCCACTGGAAAACATAATTCCAAACATACATATAAAATGATAGGGTCTAAATTACCAATAAAGAAAGAGATATTGGAGTCATCGTGGAGAGTTTCTGAAAACATTTGCCCAATGTGCAAAGGCAGTCAAAAAAGCTAACAGAATGTTAGGAAAGGGATTGATAATAAGACAGAAAATATCATAATGCCACTACGTAAATCCATGGTACACCCACATCTTGAGTACTGCATGCAGTTCTGGTCACCCTATCACAAAAAAGATATATTAGAATTTGAAAAAATATGGAGAAGGGCACCAAAAATGATTAGTGGAGGAGAAATTAAAAGGACTGGGACTGTTCAGTTTGGAAAAGAGACAACTAAGGGGGGATATGGCAGAGGTCTATAAAATCATGAATGATGCAGAGAAAGTTAATAAGGAAGTCTTATTTATCCCATCACATAACATAGGAACCAGTGGTCACCCAATGAAATTAATATGTGACAGAAGGAAGTATTTCTTCACACAATGCTTAGTCAACCTGTGGAACTCATTGCCAGGGGATATTGTGAGGGCCAAAAGCATAACGGGGTTCAAAAATAATTAGATAAGTTCATGGAGGATAGGTCCATCAATGGCTATTATCCAAGATGGACTGGGATGCAACCCCATCCTCTGGGTATCTCCAAACCTAGTCCCAGCTTCTAGCAGTCAGAGATGACAGGGGATGGATCACTAATAAATTGTCTTGTTTTGTTCTCTCCCTCTGAAGCATCTGGCACAGGGCACTGTAATAAGACAAGATACTGGGATAGGTGGACCATTGGTCTGACCTAGTATTGCCATTCTTATCTTCTTATGTAAACAAGCCCCAAGACTAGAGCTGGTTCGGTACTCAAAATCAGCATTCGTAGACATTCACTCAAATTCTGAGTCACTGTTTAACTCAGCCACATTCATATTCCCTTGTTATTCAACTGTTTGCAAACATTCCTGGTGAATGGATTTGTGTTTGCATAAATTTTGGGGGGAATGGCTGCTCTTTATACAAATACCATAATCATATGCAAATAAGGTTATTTGTGTCTGAACAAGAGAATTTATTCTTTGCAATTATGCTCTTTAAAAAGTTTCAGACATCCAATCAGAAAACAGAAATAACTAAAGTAACTCAGATAACTAATGAGACACAACAACTAGCAAATACTCAGATTGGACAGTTCCTAAACAATAAAATAAAGTTTATCCATCCAAATTATCCAGTGATTAGTCATGAATAATAAATATATATTTTTAAACTAAATTCGGTTCAAGAATAATTCACAATTTTTTCACCAACATTATTAGCAATGAATAATTCAACAAGACTATGGAGGACTTATATAATGCAACCAGTTCTAACTTGAATTAAGATGTAAAAGCATCAGGTGACATTTACCAGAAAAGCAAAGTCCTGGTAGTTTTTGTGGCACTATGGGTTATGAAGCAGAGACATTAAGTGGCACAGCAAGTATAACTCTCACAGGACCTTAGTGGATTCAGCTGCAAGGATTTATTAAGAAATAAACTGTCAGTAAACTGCTGATTGTAATGAGATGAACATGCTCTTATGTTAACGATCTGGGTCATAGAATTATAGATTCTAAAGCCAGATTTGTGTCCATTTATTCTTTTGTGTAGAGATTGTCCGGTTTGGCCATCCCCCACCTAGGGCTCAGGCTCCCATCCCCGCTCCTGGGGTCATTTAGTAATTTTTGTTGTCAGAAGGGGGTCGTGGTGCAATGAAGTTTTAGAACCCCTGTACTAGATGTAAAGCAGAGGAGAATCAGGCCCATATATGTCAGCCAATTCCTAAATATTAGTGGTGATAAAGAGAAGAGTTCATAGACCCACATTTTAAATAATTGGAAAACTCATATGGATATTTTATCTATAAATAACAAGTGACATAAGCTATCTGTATACAATGTACAGCTAAGCTGGAGAGATACATGCTGAATACTTCGCAATATTCATCCCATACCTTATTTGAACAACTCATTTATCTCTAGATGAAGAAAACTATAAAATCTGGATATACAGTAATACTTCTGGGAATTCTTACGCTATTTATTAGCCTCTGAGACTCCAACAGCTTCTCCTTTTTACATTAATAGTTGACTATATAGTCTCTACCTTCCCACACACGCTATTTCCTCCCACCATTTAACCATCTTTCCTGTCACTCAGGCTCACAACCTTGTTGCCACATGCCACTTCTCTTTCTTCTTCTCAACCACCACCATCTAGGCTGTTGCTAAATTTTGCAGTTCCTTCCTCTAAGTTATCCCCCAAATACGTCCTTTCCTGTATTGCTACAATTATGGCGTGATCATCTTTTGCAATCACTTCTGCAACCTTGATCTCTGGCTTCTTGGCCTTATCAGGTCTTAAATTGCATTCCTCAGGTCTGTCCAAGTTACTGCTGCTCAAACCGTATTTCTTGCCTCATATCCCAACTGTGTCACCCCTTGAGTATTTGTATTGGCTTTTGATTGCCATCTGTAACATATTCAGACTCCTCATCCTCAAACATTCCCCTGCCCTATATTCTCTAAATTTGGCAGACCTTTTACTCCCCTAGCCTTCTATTCACATTACTGACTGCATGCATAGGTGCTGCCTCGCCCACTGCCTTGAAGTAGTAATAACCCAAATACATGGTTTCTGCCTTCAGCATGCCCACTATAAAAATTGTTCCAGTACCCCTGACTGCATGAGCAAAATCCTGCTGTCATTTACACTCATATAAATCCAGAGTAACTCCACTGACTTCCAACTGAGTTATTCCAAATGCATGCAGATGTAACAGAACAATTTTGGAACCTAGACTTTTCCTTATATACCCTCACTTCCCATGACTAGACTATGCTCCCTGGCTCTACCTCACTCTTCTTAAAAATTCTCATAAAACTTTTGCTGAGTTTTGTATCATTGACCTTCATCCAGGTCTCAAAGACAATAGCAGGATATTTTAATATACTAAATTTTAAAAAAATAAAAGGAGCTAGGCAAGATACTTTGTAACAAGCATCTCTCATGATATTTCACTGTTATAACCTTCACATTCTCATATTTAAATTGTTGTTTGCCAAATACTGGGAGAAATTGTGAAATACCTCTTCTGTAATTGTGGTGGGGGGAGCTTTGTTTTTATTCCCATTTATGTTTCAATTTTAAACCAAGTATAAAAAGGAGATCATTAAGTTATTGGTCTCAATAAGGAGGTCTCTTTTTTCATATATTGTCTGACCAAGTTAAATAGTTTTAGTGGGCACCCAGTATTTCTATTCTAGTTCTTGTAATTAATTCCTATATATGTCAATTTCTGCTTCTGTTATCTTGATTCTTACCATTTATTCTTTTGTGTAGAGACACAAATCAGACACAAATGAGACATCAAGAATTGTAACATTCAAAAACCAGTAGGAGAGCACTTCAGCATCCCTGGACAGAATAACAGACCTAAAAGTGGCCATTCTTCAACAAAAAAACTTCAAAACCAGACTTCAAACGAGAAACTGCAGAGTGGACACTATCAAATTAGGCCTGAATAAAGACTGGAAGTGGCTGGGTCACTACAAAAAATAATTTCCCCTCTATTGATACTCACACCTTCTTGTCAACTGTTGGGAATGGGCCACATTCACCATGATTGAATTGGCCTCATTAGCACTACAAAAAATAATTTTCCTTCTGTTGATATTCACCCCTTCTTGTCAACTGGTGGTAATGGGACACATCCTCCCTAACTGAATTGGCTTCATTAGCATGGACCCCCCATTTGATCAGGCAACTCCCATCTTTTCATGTGCTGTATATTTATACCTGCCTACTGTATTTTCCACTCCATGCATCTGATGAAGTGGGTTATAGTCCACGAAAACTTATGCCCAAATAAATTTGTTAGTCTCTAAGGTTCCACAAGGACTCCTCGTTATTTTTACTAACACAATCACTTTATTAAAAACTTTAATGTAACTTACAGTACATCTGTTGTATCTGGGATACCTTTATCAAAACAGATCTGACATGGCAAGAAAAGTCTGAAGTCCTGTCTCTAGCAGTATCCTATGTTGTCTGATGCTTTGAAGAAAGGTGAAGGAACACCATAATGCACCTGATAAATCATGCAATGCTCAATACGGGAGGAAAAAATTCCTTCCTTCATCTGCAATGATCAGCAGATACCCTAAGGCTTGACTACTGAGTACCCCCATCTTATTGCTTTGAGACCCTCCAATGAGAGGTGCTAAAAAAAAGCAAAGAATTCTTACTATTAGCATTAATTATCAATGTTATTACTAGTCATAAAATTATCCCAGCTCCTTTTAAAATCCAACTACAGTATATAGGCCAAATTCTGACCTCAGTTACATCACTACACATACAGAATAACTCTCCTGACTGCAATAGATTCCTTTGAACTTACTCTGGTTTAACTGAGAGTAGAATTTGGCCATTTGATTAAAACAATGAATTTCACAGATTAAGTAGTAGTATTTCCTTTTGTTTTAAATTTACCTGCCATTAACTCTGAGTGCACCTATAGCGGGGTGGTTGGATCGGTCAGCAAGCCTAGTGGTCTAGGCCTCTGACCCCAGTATTTCTGTTAGTTCAAGTAGGGTTACCATTCGTCCGGATTCTCCCGGACATGTTCGGCTTTTCTGAGTTAAAAATAGCATCCGGGGGGAATTTGTAAATGTCCGGATTTCCCCCCATGCCGAGCGCGCATGGCTGACAGGGCAGCCGGGCGGATCGTGCCACTCGCACAGGGCTCCGGCAGCCAGAGCCCCTCCTCCGCTTCCCCCTCCTCTCCCCTGCTGCTTGAGATCATTCCCCTCCCCCACACCCCCTGCACTCGCAGATCGCCGGACGTTCGCAATGGCCCTCTGGCAGTCTGGAGCTCCTTCCCCTGCTCCCCCCCCCCCCCAGCTGCCCAGCACGCCGCTCCGCAGCACTCTGCGGGGACGGGGACCGGGCTGTGCGCTCCGCTGGGGAGCACGGCAGCATGTCGGGGGCATGGTAAGGGGGCCAGGGGGTCGGAGAAGGGGCAGGGGGGTTCTGGAGGGAGCAGTCAAGAGACAGGGAGCAGGGGGAGGGTTGGATGGGTCAGGAGTTCTGGGGGGGGCTGTCTGGGATTGGGGGTGTGGATAAGGTTTTGGGCAGTCAGGGTACAGGTAGGGGGTAGGGTCTCAGGAGGGGGGGCAGTTAGGGTGGGGGGTTGGGAGTTCTGAGGGGGGCTGTCAAGGGGCAGGGTGGGGACAAGGATCAGAGCAGTCAGGGGACATGGAGCAGAGGGGTTTAGATGGGTCGGAGTTCTGGGGGAGGCTGTCAGGGGGTGGGGAGTGGTTGGATGGGGCGTGGGAGTCCTGGGGGTCTGTCTGGGGGTGGGGGGGAATGGATAAGGGTTGAGGCAGTCAGGGGACAGGTAGGGTCCTAGGGGGCCAGTTAGGATGGGGGGAGGGTCTCAGGAGGGGGCAATCAGGGGACAAGAAGCAGGGAGGCTTAGGCAGGGCGTGGAGTCCTGGGGGGCAGCTAGGGGCAGAGGTCCCAGGAGGGGGCAGTCAGGGGACAAGGAGCGGGGGGAGGGTTGGGGATTCTGAGGGGGGCAGGAAGTGGAAGGGGCAGAGGTAGGACTAGGACAGGATGGGGGAGGGCTAGGGCGGGGCTCCTCCCGTCCTCTTTTTTGATTGTTGAAATATGGTAACCCTAGTTCAAGGTGTCCCAGCTTGCTGGATAAGGTCTTGCCTGGATTTACTTTTTTGATGGAAACCCCTAGCTCTGCCCTTCTTGGGAGCCAGGGTTTATAGTCTGGAGTAGATAGAGGGACCTGGGCCTTCCCACTCCACCGAGTCCCAACCCAGGGCCCTGAAAGTGAAATGCTGTGCACTGGCCTGTGTACAACCATTCCAATTGCTCACCTTCCCCATGGCCACTTCCTGCTACCCCTTCATCTCAGTTTGGAGTGTGGTCATTGTAGACTTAAAGTCTTTGCTTCAAAATCCTCACATTCTAGGGCCGATGCCCGTGGCATTCTCAAGCCCCTACCCCTGTTCTCCCTCCCTCTTGGGGAGTGTCTAAGAGTGGGGGACTCACAGCCAGGTCTCATGGCAGAAGCTTCCTCTTCCCTTAATGCAGAGTGGGGCTTCTCTAGTAAATGGCCTCTGTCCTTCCCCACTGCCTGGGGCTGATGAAGTTCCTTCCCTTTATGCTGGTTTTCTCCTCAGAAGTATGCTCGGCAGTGCCTAAGGTGCAGGGCCACCCTAGCCCAGTAGTGTCTAGCCCATCTCCTGTCCCTGCCTTAGCATGGGATTTATTTATTTTTACTAAACCCCTCACATAAATTCTATGTATTCTCCTTTCAAGCTTACTTAATTCATGGTTGCATTATATCTCCCTATACTGTATGTGAGCCCCTCCATATATTTAATGATCTTTTCTTCTTTTCTCGGGATCTTTTAAATCTGAGATATAGCTTTTTCAAGGAAAGACTTTCAAGTATAACCCAAAACCAGATTAAAAAAAAATCATTGCTTTGAGATTAGACATTCAGTATATGTACCATGAGCATCTGAACTATTGTCTGTGTCTGACAGCCTGCTAACTCTTTGGGGGCAAGAATTGGGTCTTCTCTTGTTTGTACAGCACTGAGATGCCTGATAACTCTTAAAAATATTTATATTAGGGTTACCATATTTTGTGCCTCCAAAAGGAGGACACTCCACGGGGCCCTGGCCCCGCCCCCAGCCCCGCCCCCTCCCCTGCCCCAACTCCGCCCCCTCCCCAAAGTCTCCGCCCCCTCCCCTGCTTCCCGCGAACATTTAATTCGCGGGAAGCCTGGGCAGGTAAGGGGGGTTGTGGGGGGGAGGAGGTGCGGCCCAGGCTGGCCCCCCCGGCGGCTCCAGCCTGGGTCGGCTCGGGCCCTGGGGTGCCGACCACCCCCGGCCCGCCCAGCACTGCCGGCCGGCCCCCAGCGGCCCAGCGCACCCCCGCGGCCCAGCGCACCCCCCCGGCGGCCCGGCTCCCGGCGGCCTGGCTCCCGGCCCCGCGGCCCAGCGCACCCCCCGGCTCCCGGCCCCGGCGGCCCAGCGCACCCCCCCGGCGGCCCGACCCCGCGGCCCAGCGCACCCCCCCGGCGGCCCGACCCCGCGGCCCAGCGCACCCCCCCGGCGGCCCGGCTCCCGGCCCGACCCCCCGGCTCCCGGCCCCGCGGCCCAGCGCACCCCCTCGGCGGCCCGACCCCGCGGCCCCGGCCCGGCTCCCGGCCCCGCACCGCGCGCCCAGCACCGCGACCCCGGCCCAGCCCTCCCTCCCGATTTTCCCGGACATGCCCGGCTTTTGGGGGATTTCCCCCCGGACGGGGATTTGAGCCCCCAAAAGCCGGACATGTCCGGGAAAATCCGGACGTATGGTAACCCTAATTTATATAAAATATAAAACTATAAGGTGCTCTGACCAAAAATTAACAGAGTATTCAAAATCAGGAAATACTATACCATTGATTAATATACTAGAGGAAGCTTTTTATTATTTTAGTCTCTTTATTAATTCACCCATCTACCCTGTTTTCTTTGTTTTAATTTCATTACCCGTTTAAAAATAGTTATGAACTACCTATGTATTTCTGTGGCAAATAATAAAATAAAAATCTCAAACCGAAGATAACTACTGAGGAGGAAACTCATTTAAAGTGAGCTGCTAAACTTTGAGAGAACTTCCCAGTAACAAGCTGCATGAAAAGAAGAGGCAACCAGCCTACAGGGGAGCTCTGCATGTTATATCAATGAATTGTGTGTGATAGCATAAACCTTTCTGACAGGGCCATATGACTAAAAATAAATCCACAACCTCCTAAAACATTTGCTGAAATGGTGGTGTAATATACTTGGGGAAAAAGGGGAAAATCTCTGCTCCTAGGAGAATAAAATTACACCTCTAAGAAAAGAATTTTTTTTTTCTAAGGGTGACAAATCCAGATTTCAAAACCCCTCTAATGGTAAACACACAGGTACTTCGAGGTAAATGAAAGCCAACCTAAACCCATTTTGGACATCATAGATCAGATTAATCTCAAGTGAAATGCCACTAAATTAGAGCAAAGTTACATCTGGAATGAATTCAGCCCATAAAGGAAAGCACATACACGTCATGCATATGCCCAATATCAGTAAAACAAAAAATTAGTATTGGACTCATGATGGTTATCATCATCTATTTAGATGCCACTATAAATTTGCTATTGAACTAATATATTTAGGTGGAACCTCAAACATTATAGAAATCGCTCCCCACCTCCAATTTCATCATACACTGGTTAGACCTTGAGACAAATTAAACATAGGGAGAATTAATTCAAAACCCAACTATACATGGTCTAGTGTTTTATTTAATGGGTCAGCAGATTGCTGCAAAGTTACCACTCTCAAACTAGTCTGTTAGTATGAGTTCTGTAGTGCATCAAACATAAGCTGTTTGTCTTCACTTTTGCAGTCTATCCCCACCCTACCTATCACCTTTCATTCACTATCGAGTTGTCAACTCCTGCCTCCAATTGGCCAATGAGAAAGCCTCCATTGACCACTTGCTAATTTTTCAAACCAGCACATCTGGGCTTTCACCCATGCTGCCCACTGTATTTGGAAAGAACTCCCTATAAACATCCACAAAGCTACCTCATTATCCTCATTCAAATCTTTCCTCAAAATTCTCCTTTGGTTGATGCATATAAAAAGGTTGACAACAGTTAGGCTGCTCATGTGCTATGACCACTGCCTATCATGCTGACTGATATTATCTCATTGTTTCCTTGCACCCCCCATCTATCAGTATGTATTCATCTGTTGTCTCTTGTCTTATACTTATGGTGTAAGCTCTTTCGGGCACGGATTGTCCTTCTGTTCCGTGTTCATACAGTGCCTAGTCCAATGGGTTCTGGTCCTTGACTAATAATTTCCATGGTGCCAATGATTTCAGTTCGCCAAGTAAATGAACTTTAAGCCCTAGTTACTGGTCCACCTTATACCCATTTTTATAAGGATAAAGTGGTACCGTGACTTCATCCCAGATTCATCTCTAAAATTAAAGCACATATTGTCCTGCCAAGATTACTTTAATGTTCCTGTGGAATTTCTTCTCCATAAATTTATAAGCTCACTGAACATTTAGCATCACTCAAAGTCCACCTAACTCTTTGTTTCTTATTTGTCTTTGTTTCTTCTAGTCATCAGGCAATGCTACTACTACAAGAGGACCACATCTAACGATATGTTTGACTGAATTTCACATTGCTATGACCTGGGTGGTCTGACTCATGTCAAGGCTCAGCTGGCTGGAATGATTTAGTTGGTTTTGGTCCTGCTGTTAGCAGGGGGCTGGACTAGCTGACCTCCTGAGGTTTCTTCCAATGCTAATCTTCTATGATTCTATAAAAGATATTACCTCATCCACCTTGTTCCTCTAATGGGAGAAGCAGACAGTTATGGTAAATCTAAACAAAGGAATACCGATGAGCAGAGCACCTCTCATTAAAGTACATGAACTGGATGCATTATATCAAGGTGCTAAGTTTAACGATGCTGTCAGTTAAAGAGAGGAAGCAATTGCTATAACCTAAACACACTAAACTACAATTAAAGTATAGCTTTGCAGATATATAACTAGCCACTGTGAAAACAGCCTTATGCCAACATGCCTACACATATCTAATTAAAATACTTCCTTAATTAAGTACTTATAATTTATCTGTTTTCTGCCATTGAGGAGGGAGGATATTAACAGCTTTGGAGGAAGACTGCTTTGCCAAAGCTGCAACCATATGGCAGCAAACAGAGAAAAGGGCCAGTCCAACAAGTCTTCCTTCATACAAAGAAAGTTTGATATCTTTTAAGCCAAATTCTAGCAGAATTTCCGAGCAGAAGCACCCTGGAGGAAGGGAAGAGTCCATGTTTGAGTATTGGTATCCCATCATTTAGCATGTGCAGAACAGATGGGGGAAGGAGAGGAAGCTGGACTCCTAGCTTCTGGGAAGCATGGGTCTGAAAAGCTCACCTACAGGCTACAGTCTTATAGAATGTAGCATGAGCTCTTCTTGCTCTCATTCAGCTTCTTTGGCCATGGTCCCACCCTCACACTCCATTCCTTCCCAATGGGAGAACCTAGTGCTGCTATCTCCACTTTACTCCCCCACTCCTTGTGCTCAAGAATGTGTTTGGTCCCTGCAGAGTGGAAAGGTGGCTTGTTGCCATCTTTCCTCACCTGCAGCACACCCATTTGACTAGGAGCAATCCAGACTTTTAAAAAAGAATAGTGTGTGCTATTCTAAACACCCACAGCCTAACTCTGGCAGGTGCAAACAATAGTGGGGAAATGTGGCTATGGATATGCCTTTTTGCAGTAAGGAGCACCACCTAGCACATTAGCCAGCCAAGAAGTTAAATGCTCAAGGGGAAGATGCCTCTTGTATGGGTACATGGAATGTGAGAGAGAGGCTTCCTGCACCATTTCACACCCTCTTTCAATATATCTAGGCAGGAGCAAACACAATAACACTTATGATTATTAAACTGCAAATGAACCACAACCTCTGGGACCTATTCTACACACGCAGATCCCTCAAATGTCCAAGTGGACCCCAAGATGATTGTGAGTGCCAAACACTCAGTGGGGCCACTGGACAACTGAGGTGCTAAAGGAGCACTCAGGGAACACAAGGCTGTGGCAGAGTAGCTAGATGAATTCTTTGCATCGGTCTTCACTGCAGAGGATGTGAGGGAGAATCTCACACCTGAGCCATTCTTTTTAAGTGACAAATCCAAGGAACTGTCCCAGATTGAGGTATAGAGGACATTTTGGAACAAACCAATAAATAAAACCGTAATAAGTCAGCAGGACCAGATGGTATTCACCCAAGAGTTCTGAAAGAATTGAAATATGAAATTTTGGAACTGCTAACTGTAGTATGTAACCTATTGCTTAAATCAGCCTCTGTACCAGATGACTATTGATAGGTAATGTGATGCTGATTTTTAAAAAAGGCTCCAGAGGCAGTCCTTCTAATTACAGGCTGGTAAGTCTAACTTCAGAATCAGGCAAGATGGTTGAAACTATAGTAAAGAACAGAATTATCATATACATACATAAACATGGCATTTGTAAAGGGAAATCATGCCTCACCAATCTATTAGAATTCTTTGAGGGGGTCAACAAGCATGTGGACCTGGGTGATCCAGTGGACACAGCATATTTCAACTTTCAGAAAACCTTTGATAAGGTCCCTCACCAAAGACTCTTAAACAAAGTAAGCAGTCATGGGATAAGAGGGAAGGTCCTCTCATGGATCAATAACTGGTTAAAAGATAGGAAACAAAGGGTAGGAATAAATGGTCAGTTTTCAGAGTGGAGAGTGGTAAATAGTAGGGACCCCCAAAGATCTGTACTGGGACCAGTGCTGTTCAACATATTCATAAAATATCTGAAAAAGGGTTAAACAATGAGATGGCAAAGTTGGCAGTTTATACAATATTATGCAAGATAGATAAGTCCAAAGCAGACTACGAAGAGTTACAATGGGATATCACAAAACTGGGTAACAGAGGGTCCTGTGGCACCTTTAAGACTAACAGAAGTATTGGGAGCATAAGCTTTTGTGGGTAAGAACCTCACTTCTTCAGATGCAAGTAATGGAAATCTCCAGAGGCAGGTATAAATCAGTATGGAGATAACGAGGTTAGTTCAATCAGGGAGGGTGAGGTGCTCTGCTAGCAGTTGAGGTGTGAACACCAAGGGAGGAGAAACTGCTTCTGTAGTTGGAAAGCCATTCACAGTCTTTGTTTAATCCTGATCTGATGGTGTCAAATTTGCAAATGAATTGGAGCTCAGCAGTTTCTCTTTGGAGTCTGGTCCTGAAGTTTTTTTGCTGTAAGATGGCTACCTTTACATCTGCTATTGTGTGGCCAGGGAGATTGAAGTGTTCTCCTACAGGTTTTTGTATATTGCCATTCCTGATATCTGACTTGTATCCATTTATCCTCTTGCATAGTGACTGTCCAGTTTGGCCAATGTACATAGCAGAGGGGTATTGCTGGCATATGATGGCATATATAACATTGGTTTTATCCTCACGCACAATTATTTCAAATTTGGTGACAATATATACCTCCAGACCAGTGGCACCGCTATGGGCACCCGCATGGCCCCACAATATGCCAACATTTTTATGGCTGACCTGGAACAATGCTTCCTCAGCTCTCGTCCACTCATGCCCCTTCTCTACCTATGCTACATTGATGACATCTTCATCATCTGGACCCATGGGAAGGAGACCCTGGAAGAATTCCACCATGATTTCAAGGCCAATCTACACAGGAGGTCCACTTCCTAGACACCACTGTACAAATAAGCGATGGCCACATTAACACCACCCTATACCGAAAACCCACCGACCGCTACGCCTACCTTCATGCCTCCAGCTTCCACCCCGGTCACAACACACGATCCATCGTCTACAGCCAAGCACTGAGGTACAATCGCATCTGCTCCAACCCCTCAGACAGAGACCAACACCTACAAGATCTTCACCAAACATTCTCAAAACTACAATACCCACACAAGGAAATAAAGAAACAAATCAACAGAGCCAGACGTGTACCCAGAAGCCTCCTGCTACAAGACAGGCCCAAAAAAGAAACCAACAGAACTCCACTGGCCATCACCTACAGTCCTCAGCTTAAACCTCTCCAATGCATCATCAGTGATCTACAACCCATCCTGGACAATGATCCCTCACTTTCACAGACCTTGGGAGGCAGGCCAGTCCTCGCCCACAGACAACCCGCCAACCTTAAGCATATTCTCACCAGCAACCACGCATCGCACCATAACAACTCTAACTCAGGAACCAACCCATGCAACAAACCTCAATGTCAATTCTGCCCACATATCTACACCAGCAACACCATCACAGGACCTAACCAGATCTGTTACAACATCACCGGCTCATTCACCTGCACGTCCACCAATGTTATATATGCCATCATATGCCAGCAATGCCCCTCTGCTATGTACATTGGCCAAACTGGACAGTCACTATGCAAGAGGATAAATGGATACAAGTCAGATATCAGGAATGGCAATATACAAAAACCTGTAGGAGAACACTTCAATCTCCCTGGCCACACAATAGCAGATGTAAAGGTAGCCATCTTACAGCAAAAAAACTTCAGGACCAGACTCCAAAGAGAAACTGCTGAGCTCCAGTTCATTTGCAAATTTGACACCATCAGATCAGGATTAAACAAAGACTGTGAATGGCTTTCCAACTACAGAAGCAGTTTCTCCTCCCTTGGTGTTCACACCTCAACTGCTAGCAGAGCACCTCACCCTCCCTGATTGAACTAACCTCGTTATCTCCATACTGATTTATACCTGCCTCTGGAGATTTCCATTACTTGCATCTGAAGAAGTGAGGTTCTTACCCACAAAAGCTTATGCTCCCAATACTTTTGTTAGTCTTAAAGATGCCACAGGACCCTCTGTTGCTTTTTACAGATTCAGACTAACACGGCTACCGCTCTGATACTTGACAAAACTGGGTGACAGGGCAACACAAAGACAGATGAAATACAATGTTGATAAATGCAAAGAAATGAAGAAAGATAGATTTTGGAGTCATCATGGATAGTTCTCTGAAAACATCTGCTCAATGTGCAGTCATAGTAAAAAAAAAAGCAAACAGAATGTTAGGAAGCACTAGGAAAGGAATAAATATTAAGATGGAAAATATCATAATGCCACTAGATGAATCCATGGTACACCCAGACCTTGAATACTGCATGCAGTTATGTTTGCTCCATCTCAAAAAAAGATAATAGAATTGGAAAAAAAATAGAGAAAGGCAACAAAAATGATTACTGGTATGGAACAGCATCCATATGAGGAAAGATTAAAAAAGGCTGGGATTGGTCTTCTTTGAAAAGAGCTGACTAACGGGGGATATGATAGAGGTCTATAAAATCATGAATGGTGTGAAGAAAGTGAATAAGGAAATGTTATTTACCCCTTTCACCTAACACAAGAACCAGAAGTCACCCAATGAAATTAATAGGCAACAGGTTTAAAACAAACAGAAGGAAGTACTTCTTCACACAACATACAGTCAACCTGTGGAACTCAGTGCCACGGGATGTTCTGAAGGCCAAAACCATAACTGAGTTAAAAAAAAAATAGATAAGTTCATGGAGGATAGGTCCATCAATGGCTATTAGCCAAGATGGTCAGGGACGCAACCCCATACTCTGCGTGTCCCCAAATCTCAGATTGCCAGAAACTGGGATTGGATGGCAGGGGATTGATTACTTTATAAACTGCCCTGTTCTGTTCCTTCCCTCTGAAGCATCTGGCACCAGACACTGTTGGAAGACAGGATACTAGGTTATATGGACCACTGGTCTGACCCTCTATGGCAATTCTTATGTTCTTCAAACTTGCTTTGATGTGGAACCATCCAGGATTAGCCTAACTCATCACTCATTTAAATACTAGATCCCTGAAGCCTTCTAATTTCTAGTATGATGTATGTCCTATTCCTTGTGTTCAAGAATCATTTCTCCCCAAAGTGGCTAAGTCTCTTAGTTATTCCCTTTCAAGTAACTTTCAGAAATAAACAAACTCTGAGCCCCATATCTCTGCATTGCTGCTGGGCAGCCATGAATCTCTCATTAATCTGGAAACACTACTCTGCACTCTTTGAAAGAAAAAAATATGTAGAAAAATGTGCGTATAATCAGGCAAAAGAAAATGTGAATTTGAACTTTATTATTAATTATTATTGTTATTTTACAGGGAAGTGCAGATGGCTGATATTTCAGCTTATTTGCTTTTCTAAAGACTTGCAGGATGTATATTACTAATCAAATTTAAGTATCTTGTCTGCCAAAAATAAAAAACAGCTGTTTAGTTGATTAAACTCCACCTCTAGATTGGCTGCAGTTAACTCACGTTATCATAATAATCATCACAGCACAGATTTATATTTAGCCATTCAATGCAAATCATATATTTCATACACAAAAATATCTTTCAATGAAAGTGAGATACTATGCAATACCAAAAACCTTTTCATACTTGTTAAACCAAGTGTGTGTGTGTAAATTTCATTTAACTGCTGTCTCTACTAACATATATTGAAAATACCATATCATACTAATAAATGAAGACAAATAAAAATGAAATGTACCATTTAATATTACATTTCAGAGTGTATATTATTTGAATGTTTATTGATTGTTAAATTAAATTACTAGAAAAGAAAACTGATGTTTCCTGAAAATTATACAAAATAACCTATCCACTTTTAAACAAATGAATGTAACATTTGTAGAAATCTTTCTGACTTTTACAGTGAACTCAAATAGTAATTCATCATTTTCACTCTTCATCTCTATAACTCTCTTACAAAGACATTTAAATAAAACTACAGGAGATTTGCTATATCTATGAAATTTAGAAAATTCACTATTTTAAAATATGAGATTATATAAAACAATTGTCACTTAGTATTATATTAATTTTCCTATATAAATATAGGCTTGAGCTGTATTCAGTGCAGGATCTGGGAGTGGGAGAAGAAAGACATGATGGCTTTCTTCTACCTTTGTGCATGACTTGAACTTGGGTCTCTTACAACGTTCTAGGTGAGTGCCCTAACTACAAAGCTGTAGAGTCTTATTCCCACACTCTATCCACTGCTGTAAAGTTTATAAGGAAAACAGCTGCAACACCACATCTTCCTCCAGCTGTTTTGGGAATTCTTTGCTTTGTTCTTGTCAAAATACCTGAAAATCTAAATTTTTGGGGTCAAAACAAAACATTTCAGTTTGACATTACTGAAAAAATTTGACTTTTTTGGTTCAGCTCAAACATCTGGCAAACTCGACACTAATCTGCAAAAAGTTTCAGTCAACCTGAAACTGCATTGTTTGATGAATAAACTATTTGTCTGAACATTTTCACTCATCTCTAATTATTTATTATTTGTATCAGAGGGATAAATACCAGGGAGGGAGAGCACCAATGTTGACACAAGAACAAATTGATATAAACTAGCCATCAACAAATTTAGGCTTGAAATTAGACAAAGATTTCTAAATGTCAGAGGAGTAAAGTTCTGGAACAGCCTTCCATGGAGAGCAGAGGGGGCAAAAAACCTACCTGGCTTCAAGACTGAGCATGATAAGTTTAAGGAGGTGATGGTATGATGAAACTGCCTATGACATGTGGCTGATCTGCAACTGCTAACAGCTGGTGATGGGACATTAGATGGAGAAAGCTCTCAGTTACTGCAGAGAATTCTTATAAAGTGAAAATTGTAATGGTGATGCTGTTTGTAGCAAGCTCTGAAAGAGACTGGCACTTCTTTAAAGGGAGCTTCGTTTGCATTAAAGATGGTTAGATTAGAAAAATATAGTCTTACTTTGTTCATTTGTATACTTCTGATTCTTCACTGATGGGGGAATTATATAATGGAGATCAGCTGAACTTACACTGATAAAGAAAAGGTGGTACAGGAAATGCTGAGTTGTCAGCCAGCTGCAAACTGAAAGGAAGGAAGCTGAGACCCACAGAGGCTCGTTTGGAACAGAAGAGTGAACAACACAGTAGACCTCTTGCCAGTTGAAAGGGCTGGAGAACCAAATGTCACATGTGAGTGTCAGGAAAGAGTATGGAACATAATAGCCACTGAGAAGGCATAAAGCACATGTGCTCGATGGCTAGAATTATTGGGAGGCTTACCTGACAGTTTAAAAAAAATCACAGGGAAAATGAATGTCTGGTCACAAGAAGTGATGGGGGCCTATCTGCATATAATGAAGTTATGTAACCTTATGTGCCTTTTAGCATTTCTTTTGTTGTTCCCTTTCCCCTAGCCCTCCCACCCCCATCCCTTTTCTTGTGTTTCTTCATATTGAGGCTCTGATTTTGGTTGAGGTCTCTGAGTGCTACTATAGTCCAAATTAATAACAATCATTGTCATCCTGGCTGGAGAAGCCTTACCATGGCGTAAGAAACAATTCATTGTCTAGAGGTCCTCTACCCATAATTCTGCTTAAGAGCAATACAAATTCTAGAAAGTCAGCACAACATGCCTTTTCAGTCTCTCTTAATTTCACCTTCCTGGTTTTCCCACCATACTGATCATTCTCTTCCAGAAACAAATCTGCATGTGCCATATACTTTTTTGTAACCATATTTGCATTCAAGTCTGTTATTTTCCCAGATTTCCTTTTTACTGACTAGCAATTACTTCTGCCTAATTAATAAACTGCATAGTCTTCTCTAGTATAAACACCAGTATTGCTCCATGAAATAGCTAGCTATTGGAATACTCTGTTTTATTTTACCTAAATGATAAAATGCATAATCCCCGCCCAATACAGGCACGTGTTACGCCATGAAAGAGCTAACGGGGATTTTCCAACAGTGGTGTGGCACCAAGTTCTTTCCCAAAGATCAAATTACTCCCCATGCAACTCTTTCTTCCACCAGCATTGGGAGTTGAAATGATAATTTCTAAAATCTGATCTCTCAGCTCTGTAACATAGATTTATACTGACAAGTCAACATGGCAGCTACGACTTAGATACCTCAGCTTTGTCTATACTAGGAAAAGTTTGAAAAATTTCCCACTGTTGCTAACACCAGTTTCTGACTGTCAGCACAAGCTGTCAGGACCATTTTCGGTAGTGTCGAAGATTTGCTTCAAGCAGGGTTAGATAACATAGTGCTTAAAACAGTGTCACCAGCTGGTGGGCTGTCTACACTAGGGATCCCAACATTGACAACAAAGACTCATCTGAATGAGTTTTAATTTTTTTCCCTATTGAAGACAATAACTTTTTCTCTGCTAAGGTTTCAAAACAACATTAATGATTCCAATATGCCATTTACAGTGATGATTCTGGAATAGCTGGCATACTGCATCTGTGAAAGTGAATGAAATGAATTCTGTCCACTGGTATTAAAATAAATATAATATGATTTCAACATATTGGGTTACTTAGCAGAATTCTGTCACCAATTTTCCTAGGGGTCCTAAAAGCAAGCTTATTAAGCAATATTTAGAAAAGAAAAGAAAGATTTTCTTTCTTACCTGCAGTATCATCATTCATCTCCTCTAGCCCAGTGTTAATTCCAGCATCTATGGAACTCATTATTTTATCAATCTGCAAAAGAGAAAGCAGGAAAAATATCTCAAACTCATCTATTGTATTTTATTACATTTTTTCAAGCAGAGAAACTAGGGCATTATTATTGTTATAAAAAACAATAATACAATCATGAAGATCGCAAAGAAAAATGTAAAGGCCAACTTCTTCACAGTTGAATTTTTATTTTTCCTTTTTATTTTCCTATTCACAAACTCCTATTCACATATAACCGTATCAGTATATTTTCAACTACTTTGTCATACTTTAGATGTATGTAATATAAATAATGAATAAGTTAAGATATATAAATGGTGACAATTTAGCGTAACAAACAGAAGGCTAAGAGGTGAATTGATCACAGTTTATAAGAACAAAAATTTGATAATAGACTCCTCAGTGTAGCAGACAAAGGGATAACAAGATCCAATTCAGACTGGAAATAAGACACAGTTTTTGAGCACTGAGAATAATTAACCATTTGGATCAACTTTCCAAGATGTGTTTTTTTCTAAATGATATGTTTTTGGAATTATTTTGGAGAAATTCTCTGGCTTGTGTTATACAGGAGGTCAGACTAGATGAACCCAATAGCCCCTTTTGCCTTTATAATCTATGAAATGGGAACTTAATTTGTAGGCTGCAATGAAGCACCAAGTTGTTTGATAATGTTTGTAAACCATTAGTGCACTATACAAACAGCAATGCTAATTGTTAGTCCATGACACCCATTATAGGCTATTGGCTCCTCAGCTGTCACCTCTCTTGCGTGGAGACCTGCCTCTCTTTCCCACTTCACTGTGGCTATTCCAGACTGTACAGTTCCTTGCCTACACTGTGATATTCTCAGCAAGCCAGAAGGCCTAAAGAGGCCAGCATCTGTGCTTTGTTTTCTCTCTGAAGGCTTATGAACAGTGTAATTGACAGTGGTTATAAATCACCTCATGGACCTGTATAAATAAGCACAGGTATTCTTAAGGTAAAAAGCATTACACAGAAAACATAAAAACAATAAAAAAAATCCCTGGCCCACAATGATATGTAAACTTAATACAGTAAGATCTCCCAAAGATATTGCAGGAAATTGACATATCTGTCACACTAATGGATAGAGATATTGGTTTGGGTTATTAAGCATCACCTTGCTTGTTCATTTAAAATTGTAGGGTAATTTTCTGAATCCTCTATTTGTTTGTTTGTTTTTCCAAGCCTACTGATGGAAAATATAATTGTGCTGTGGTGTGATATGAGTTGTGAGGCCATATTGCATTCCTTGCAAGATGCCTTTGCACATTTGTTAATTTGTAAGTTTTTACTAGTTTCATAGATTCCAAGGCCAGAGGGACCACTGTGATCCTGTAGTCTGACTTCCTGTATAACACAAGCCAGAGAATTTCTCCAAAATAATTCCAAAAACATATCATTTAGAAAAAAAAAATCCAATGTTGATTTAAAAATTGCCAGTGATGGCAATCCTTGGTTAATTGTTCCACTGATTAATTATTCTCACTGTTAAAAAAATACCTTATTACCAGTCTCAGTTTGTCTAGCTTCAGATTCCAGCCACTGGATTGTTTTATAGATTTCTCTGCTAGACTGAAAATCCCATTATTAAATATGTGTTCACTATGTTGGTACTTATAGACTGTAACAATCTTTTCTTTGTTAAGCTAAATAGTCTGAGCTCCTTGTGTCTATCACTATAGGGTATGTTCTTTAGTCCTTTAATCATTCTCGTGACTCTTCTCTGAACCCTCTCCAATTTATCAACATCCTTCTTGAATTGTGGGCACCAGAACTGGACATAGTATTCCAGCAGTAAAATAAACCTCTCTACTCCTATGTGAAATTCCCCTATTTATGCATCCAATTATTGCATTAGCTCTTTGGGCCACAGCATTGCACTGGGAGCTCATGTTCAGCTGACTATCCACCATAACCTCAAAATCTTTTTCAGAGACACTGTTTCCCAGAATAGAGTCCCCTATCCTGTAAATATGGCCTACATTCTTTGTTCCTACATGTATATATTCAGCAGTATTAAAGCACACCTTGTTTGCTTGTGCCCAATTTACCAAGCAATCCAGATCACTATGTATAAGTGACCTGTCATCTTTATTATTTACCACTCCCCAATTTTTATGTCATCTGCAAATCTTATCAGTGATGATTTTATATTTTCTTTCAGATCATTGATAAAAATGTTAAAGGGCATAGAGCCACGACCCAGACCCCACTAGAAACACGCCTGCTAAATGACATTTTGAGATCTATCCGTTAGCCAGCTTTTAATCCATTTAATGTGTTCCATTTTAATTTTAAATTGTTGTTGTTTTTAAAACAAAATGTCATGCAGCACCAAGTCAAACCCCTTACAGAAGTATATTACATCAACATTATTACCTATCTCAACCACACTTGTAATCTCATAAAAAAGAGACATCAAGTTAGTTTGACAAGATCTATTTTTAATAAACACATGTTGATTTTGATTAACTATATACCCTCCTTGAATTCTTTATTAATTTAATCCTATATTCTTCCCCCTGCCCCCTTCCAAGAAAGACCGTAAAATAAAAGGGGGTCCAAGGACTGGCATGGTACAATAAGCGAGAAAGCATGAAGACAATAAGTTAAAAGTGTTTGGAAATAGAATAATTTTTTGTTTATTTGTTCATATATTTAATGTTAGGAAAGAAGAGTTCTACTTTTTCCTATGTGATAATACCAGTGACAGGAGAAAAATCAGAGTGATGATATAAAAATCCCAGCATCTGCAATTTTAGAACCTACACAATTTTTGGTAAATTAAGTTTTCATTTTTAAAGGGTCAAATTTTGATCTCAGTAACTTCATGACTTCCCTAAAATGTATACCAGTGACTGAGATTACAATGTGACTCTAAGCATCTTTTCATTGAGAAGATATAGCCTTGACAATTCAAGCCACCTTGTTGGGACCCTATTAAATCAGCTGTAAAAGTGACCTGCAATAACCTTTTTAAAAATTGAGTTTTTTTCTGAGACAAAAGGAACATGTGAAAGTTTTGGGGTTCTTTTCATTTTTTTTTTTTGTCTTTTTAATATTTTTAAATACCCTGGAGCTTGTCTCCACTGGAGTTAGTTCATGTAGTAGCATTACAGTGCAAACAGTGAGGGTAGATGATAGAGGTGCACTGGTGTAAAAAATGACCTGCACCAGAAAATGGCTTAGCCCAGTTTCAAACCCTTGTATGCAAAAGAAGCAAACAAACAAAACCTGAATGTAGCCAAGCTTCAGAATATCTATCTCTGTTGTCCTTGGTTTTACTAGAGAAGCTAATGGGTATCTCTGAGGGTATGCAATGTTAGTTTTTACATTTTAATTGAAAAGAAGTGGTGGCATAACTTTAACTAAAATGTTCTCTCTCTATAATGTTAGTCAGTCATTGACATCAAATAGGTGATAACATTATTTTTAAAAGAATCTTTAAACAGGGACTAAAAGGCCTCCCCCTCTCAACTGCTAAGTTTTCACCCTCTTGAATCTTGTGATATCATCACTTTACTAGTCATTAGATAAGCTTCCAGGAAAGATAGGACATAAATTTCTAATTTTGAAAAACAAGTGTAAAAAAATAAACCAAACCAAACCCCCAAGTCCCTCCACACCTTTCATGCCTTCTTTATAGGTCATTAATTGGGGGGCGTATGTGTTGGGAGAGATACTACCCTTAAAGAAAGGTGACTGCAGCTACACAACAGTTGCAAAATGTCAAATGTCCCCCTCTCCCAACTCATTCACCACAATAAGATGGGAACTTAAGTGTCTACGGGGACAATTTATATGCTTAACATTTGGCACAGCAGTAAGGAAAAAACTCAATTAGAGTAACGACGTTATAAAAATATTGAAAACTTTAAACCAAATTCTGAAACTACAGAAAAATGTCCTTCAAACATCCCAAATCAAAACAGCCCCAGGAACAGCTCCCCTCCAACACCCCTCATTCCTGTAAGGACTAGGAATATATGAAGTGTTGTGTACAAGGGCGATTGAATGTCAGAGGATGTGTTTATACATCAAGGGCTTGTGAAAACTCAACATGTTTTGTTCCACTTAAAGTGGGATCTACAGATTTTTCATATCTGCCATTTTCTATTGTCCTCTGTGGGCATTCACTGGTGCCCTAAAGAGGCTAATGGAAATAATCAACAAGCATAGAAATAGCAACAAGGAGCAGCAATGTGAAGGTATTTTATCAGGTTTATAAATTCCAGTAGTGAAGAGGTTTAGTAGGATATAATATGTGCTTTCTCCTGAACAACACAGAAAGTTACAGGATTACTTCTGGGTTGATTTAATTTCCTATGGAAACAATAGACTCCACTAAGTGTTTGGCACTGAGAGCAAAAGTGTATTCCATTTTGTCCCAGCTGTCAAACCACTATGTATTACCCCACGATACACATTCCCTGAGGATTTGTTGTTGGGCATATTCACTTCATAATTTCTTCCCCCAGTAACTTTGATAAGAGAATAGTTTCTTCACAATTTTATGCATTTGTTTGTGTGTAAAGTGATCAAAGACTTACTTCTTCCCATTCTGAAGTGAAGGATGGTGTTCTTTCAGAATTTCCTTTAGAATTTTGTTGGCTTGGTGTGGGTTCACTCCAGTTGCTTCTTGCTTTTTTCCCATTAGGTGGATAGGAGATGAGATTAGAGTCAGACTTTGAAACATTTTTGGATAAATGCATTTCAAGCAGCGTCTTTGGCAAAGATCGAATCCTCCCAAGTGTGCACGCTCGCTCCACAAATCCCCCAGTAGTAATAATCCATTGCTCGCCTATTCTTGTTTTTGTGCCAACCAATGTATGATTTTCTAATGGATTAATTTTAGTATGAAATATAGTTCTGTTTACAACTTGTGGTTTTTTTTTCTTAGCTGGAGGATCAGGGTTGTTTTCCTGCTGTAGCTGTCTCTGTTGTACTGTGTTCTTGTTTAAACTGCTTTCCTGTGGATCGCTGCAATGGTTTGCTTTATTATACAGTTGAAGTGGATTTTCAGGTGGATCACATGCAGGTGAAGACCCATGAAGTAGACCAGCAAATTGCTCAGCGGGGTGTCCTTTGGGAAGCTTGTTTTCAGTGAATGTTTCTTGCTGACAAAGATTCTCTGCAAAATAGTAAGGGTTTTTTTGTTTATAATTTTCATCAAATACCTTTTAAAATCATAATGGTCTGAACACAGGAATATTTTTGGTATGCTTTTTGGTACTTAAATATGTATGGAAACAGAAGCTTGATATTTCCTATAATAGCAGTCATGCACTGGTTTATTGTTAATCTGTTAGAAAGTTGTACTTTGTTTTTTTCTTGATAAATTTGATTAATTGGTCTGCTTTGGTTGGAAAATAAACATGAGTACCGTGGGAGTGCTGTAAATAACAGCTAGTAGAAAGGGGAATTGTTAAGATACTAATGGTCATTTTAATCTATTAACTTGATGGTTTCTCTAACTTTGCTGTTGAGAAGAAATAGGTACAAACTATACAATCTGTTATAAACTAAATTATTTGGGTACACTTTTATGTGGTAAAATGCATGTGCAACTATGATTGATACAGATATTGTACTGTCAATAATTACTCTTTCTACAGCCTAGTTAATAACTTTGCATCTAAACTAGGATTCATTTTTCTTGACAACAGCAAAAGAACAGTTCTGGCTTTTGTTTTTATTTCTTGCAAATTTGCAAGCAGAGTTTCAAAGTAACAGCAGCGATTGTAAAAAAAAGAATAGGAAATCAAATACATTTTATTGTCTCCAAAATATCCCATGTCTCTTCTCTTTTAACAATAAGCTTTCTGTATGATTTAGTACCAAACATACTTTTTTAGCAACCACTAGGAATGTATTTGCCCTTGTAAACCTGTATCTACACAGGCCAAGAGAAAGGATTGAGGGCTTCTTCACACACAAAAGTTGTACTGCTTTCACTATACTGGTAAAGTTAAAGCAGTACCACCCCCTTAGTATGGATGCAGTTACAGAAGTGAAAGATGCACCTTATTATTACTGGTGCTTTTATACCAGTATAACTGTGGCTACACTAAGGTTGTACCTGTATAACTATTTCAGTTAAAAAACCAACCAAATATCACACCCCTAATGGAAATAATTGTATCAGCGTAAAAACTATGTAAAAACCTTAAAAGTCTATTTGATTTTGTGCATAGTGAAGCTATCAGAAGGAATAAAAATTATCACCATATCATAAATTGCATGAAAGTCGATCAGTTTCCTACAATTTGCTAAAGCTTGTCATAAATCATGGTTCTCAAACTATGGTCCATAGAAACCTTCCTGATGGTCCATAAAATGAAACAAAATTAGAGAAACAAGCAGTGGGAGATCTAGAGAGTTGGTAGAGGAGATTGAACACAAGAGGCCCTCTTCTTTCACTGGTCAATAGTCTGAAAAAATTGGAGAACTACTCTTCCAAGCACATTGCTCAACACTATTGCACAATACTAAGCAGAACTAGAAAGAATATAATACCCTGTTAAAGAAAAAAGTACTTATCTCCTTTGAAAAGCAGATGCCTAAAATATATCTGTTAGGCAGACCTGAGCATTTTGGAACAGAGAAGGTGTAGGATGTTATGGCAAAGAAGAGGACGTGGGATGTGATAGAGTTTGCAGAATCAAGGACATCAGGAAGGCTGTTTTGGGGGATAAAAAAGAGGTCAACCCCCTTATTTTCTTTCAACTTTTGAAATTTGTTGGGTGAGTTCTGTGGGGGTGTCACCTGGAGGGTAAATTCGGAAGGTGGCAGCTGTATATAAGCTGACTTACTTGATTCTACTGAGAGAGCAGGAACACTGACTGTGCACCTAATAACCATGACAGTGAGATCTCTCTCTCTGGTTGTGTCTAATTTACTTAGAAGTGTTAGTTGGTAGTTTGCCTTTTCTTTTTTTAGGCATTTTCCTTTCTATAGTTTGCTTTAAATAGAATATTCTAATAGTTTGTTGTATACAATCCTTTCTTTTCCCCATTTGAGTTGAACACTGAATAGTCTCTATTCAGTGTTCAACTCAAATCCAATATATATAGATTTGCTTGGTTTTATTACTGCTCACTCTGAGGGTTTTTAGTGTAAGAGACCTGGGTGTAGATGGTCTGGCCTAGCAGTCACAGCTGGACTGTGGTCCGCACGTTAGGAACAGTAATTGGTGAGCAGGGGTTGGAAGAATCACTAGAGCTGGGTTCAATAAGCAAGAGTCATGGTCAAAATCAGTCTCATATAGGAGACTGGAGATCAAAGGTAGTATGAGGCTGGAATCAGGATCAGAGTCAGGCTGGGATCGGAAGCCAGAGACCAAGAGACAAGGTGAGGTCTGGAGTCGCAGCAGGCCCAAAGTCTGTGTGGTTGCCAAGACAACTTCGTGTGGCACACTCCAGGGTTAAATAGGGCACTTGGCCAATCAGAGGCTCACAGGTTCTGTTACTCTGGATTTCTTGGGCTTCCTGTGGTGCCTACTCTTTACAATACTCACTGTCTGTGGCTTGGCATGGCCACCTGGGGGCACTGTGGGACTATCAACTATCCCAGGCTCTCCAGACCAAGGTTCTAATCCCTGCATCCTAGTTACACACCTCTTCAGGGGCACCCTTCCTCCAGGTGGGTGCTGGGCCTGGTTTATCTGTGTGGTCTAGATTAAACCTTTTTACTAGGTCAGGGGCATGGACTTGGGCAGTGGACTCCCAGGAATGCTCTTTGGGATCATAGCCCCTCCTCCCCCAAGTCAAATAGTTAGTACAGTCTGCCTCTCTGCAGTTTAGAGTTGAGGATAACATGGACTATATATTCCTCATACCCATGGACCTGGACTGGCGGGGTAGCTGTTGGGACTGATTGGGAAAGAGGTCCTCTGTATAACGCTTCAGCAGGGATATGCGGAAAATGCGACTTAAGAGCTCAAGAGAGCTTCAATTTGAAGGTGATGGGTTTTATTTGCTGAATTGGAGGTCTAACTTGCAAGATGTCTTGTTTGTATGGAGGTGTTCTGCTGCAAGTCAGACCTTTTGGCCTACCATGAGAGCTGAGCCTTCCTGGAATCGATGGTTTGTGTACCACTTTATAGTCCCATTTTGCATCTTTGAGGTGGTCGTTAAGCTCCTCCTGGATATGGTGAAATTGCTAGATCCAGGTAGCAGCTGTTGGGTTCAGGGAAGCTGCTGGCAAGGTTGCATGGAAGCAAGGGTGTAACCCATAATTAGCAAAGAAGGGACTCTGCCCCATGAAGGTGTGGTTGGCATTGTATGAGAATTTGGAGTAAGGAAGGAGGGAGAACCAATTATCTTGATGGTAGTTGAAAACACATCTTAGGCATTGCTCTAATTCTTGGTTCACCCTCTCTGTCTGCTCATCTGTCTGGGGGTGAAAGATAAAAGGAGGAGGTAAAAGTTCGAACTTCCATGAGCCAGACTGTCGGCTTTGGTCTGGAAGCCCACAAAGATGGATCATTTGAACCACCAGGAGTTGAGCCATTGTTTCAGCAGAGGGCAGGCTGTCGCAGTGAATGAAATGCACCATTTTGGTCAGTTGGTCTACAGCAGTCAAGACCACAGTGTGGCTATCAGAGTCAAGGACTTCCACTATGAAGTCCATCATGATTGAAGCCCAGAATCTAGGCAGGATCTACGAGGTGCTAGGGCACCAACAGACTTGAAACTTTATCTCTTAGTGGGCACACACAGCTCAGGAATCATAGTCCTGGACTTCAGTTCACAGATGGGCCACCAGAAGAAATAGAAAGCCATGTGGAAAGTCTTAAAGTGGCCTGCCATGAAGTGTCATGGCAGAGATGGAGCACTTCTAGCCAGGGGGCCCTGGTGGAACATATATACACATTGATGTAGGTGATCCCATCCTATGTGGAACACTGCATTTTGGTTCTGGCTCTCATTTGCTCAGGCTGTTCCATCACCTCCTGAGATAACAGATTGCGCCGTGAAGTGGATCAAATCAGATCAAGTAGGCCTCAGCATGTTATGGCACTAAGGAAGTTGCAAGGTTTTAGGAGAAAGGGTGGTTCTTAGTTGCTCCTTGCTTCCTTGGTGGAATTCCCCCTTTCAGGATAAGGCTTTGGCTTTCCCATTCCTGGTTCCCAGGTAATAGGTGATGACAAAATTGAATGGAGAAAAGAATAACACCCATCTGAGCTGCCTTTGGGTCAAGGCTTGAGCCTTCCATAGATATTCAAGGTTCTCATGATCAGAAAAAACTTGCACTGGGTGGGCGATGGTGCCACTCTTCGAATTCAATTGCAAGTAATTCCTTATTTAATATTTCATAATTCTGTTTGGCAGGGGTGAGTTTTCGGGAGTAGTAGGCATAAGGGCACAACACTTGCTGTGGACTATACCTCTGAGAGAGAGTGGCCCCAGTGGCCACCTTGGAGGCATCTGCTTCCATTATGAACACCTGGGCTGGGTGCTGGTGTGCTAAAATGGAAGCAGTGGTGAAGGCAACTTTGAGTTATTTGAAAGAATTGTGAGCTTTGGGTGTTTAAACAACTTTGGCAGCCTTGCAGATGGGGTTGGTAATGGGGGCTATTTGTCCTGAGAAGCCTGGAATGAACCATCAGTAAAAATTTGCAAAGCCCAGGAAGCACTGTAACTCCTAGCGGGTCCTGGGCATGGCCCATCTGCAGCCAGCCTCCACCTTCTGGGGATTCATCTTGATGTCTTCTGGGGAAAAGATGTAACCCAAGAATTCTGTCCATAATCTTTCCAGGATGGAATGAACATCGTAACAATGCTGCTCAGGATTATCTGAAAAGACAAGTATGTCATCAAGATAGCTGATTACATACTGGTCCAGGATGTCTCTAATTAAGTCATTCATGAAGTGTTGAAAGATTGCAGGAGTGTTGTTGGTCAGCTGGAATGGCATAACTCAATTTTTGAAGTGCCCAAGCGGGTTTGAAAGGCAGTCTTCCATTTGTCTCCTGCCTTGATGCGCACTAGGTTATAAGTGCCCAAGAGGTCCAGTTTGGTGAAAATTCTGGCAGATCAGAAACTCCAAGATCATGTGGCGAGGATACCTGTTTCAGACCGTCACCTGGCTTAGGGTCTGATATTCTATGCAAAGGCATAGCGTTTCATCCTTTTTCTTAATGAAAAGGACTGGAGTCCCTGCTAAGGAGATGGTGTGCCAGCTGAAGTCCTAGGCCAGGTTTTCCTGGATAAACACATGAAGGGCTCCTAACTTGGGCTTGGACATTACATAGATCCATCCATAAGGGACCTTCACCCAGGTTCCACGTCTATGGGACAGTCATAGTCCCTGTGCGGAGGTAGTGTGTCTGCGCTCTTCTTCCCAAAACGTCCACATAAATCCTTATACTTTTCAGAGAGATGGGGACTCAGGCTTGGGAGTGACTCTTTCTGGCTAGCTGCTGCCATCTGGCATTCCCAAACAGGTGCTGTCACTTCTGATCGGCTGCAGGAGTCCTGGACTAGGGGGTTGGGACCACCTGCATGTAGGCAGGTGAGGCCACTTGGGGCAGCATTCAGAGGAGAAGCTGATCTTCTTTTCTTACCAGGAGTTGCAAGGATCCATGCTGCTCCAGCCAGGTGATGCCAAGAATTAGGGGGAAACATGGAGAATGCATCACATTGAACTGCAGCACTTTTCAATAGCCCTAGATTACGGCCTCTAGAAGTATTGTTTCCTGTATCACTGGCCCCAAGGACAGGAGGGACCCCTCTATCATTTCTATGAGAACCAATGTGAGCTTTAAACGGAAGGGAATTTGTAGTGCTCAAGCAGCTTTGGCATCTATGAAGTTATCAATAGCCCTGAAATCAATCAGGACTCAGGGGAGGGGAATTGGGTTGGCCCCATCCATGGTACATAATTCTATTCCTACTTGGAAGTGTGGGGAGGACCTGCATGTCCTATATTGGATTTCTCTTGAGGGCTGGGGGTGGTTTCAGTGCATAGTGCCTTGGTGGTGGGCAGGCTATACCTGTCATATGTCCTAGGCTCACTCATTTCCTGATTGCTTGCAGGTCGAGGTCCATGATGTGCATGAGGTGAGGGCATGTCCTGGTGCTCTGCAATTAAAAAAAAGCCAAACAAACAGGTTATTGTGCTGTCACCATTCCTTTTCTTCCAGGATCTAGTGTCGGTGGACCAGATCAACCTGCAACAGTTCATGGTTGGACCCTGGGGATTTTGGTATGGGTGAAGCAGTGGCAGGGTGCCCCTCCTCTCCTCCTTTTGCTCGCTCAGCCAATTGTCAATGCAGAGAGAGAGAGAGAAGTCAATGAATGCATCCAAATGGGACAGGGTCTCAACGTGGGTTAGCTCATCATTTACTTCCTCACTAAGTCCACACTGAAAATGATGCAGTTGGGCTGCCTCATTCGATTCAATGTCAACTGCGAGCATATGAGGCAGCTGGCCCTTGCTGGAGCCTTCATACTGCAGCTTCCACTGAGCGAGAGTGATGAGGATAATCAAAAATGGCTGAAAATGCTTGCAAAAAGGAATTCCAGTCTGTTAACACTGGGCTGTCCTGCTCCAGCAGGGGAGAAATCCAATCCAGCACTTTTCTAGCAAGTAAACTGATAACTAGTCCCGCCCTGGCCTCATCAGTGGGATGCATTTGAGGGCAGAGCAGGAAAAGAAGATGGCATTGGTCCAGAAACCCCTTGAATTTCTGGCAGTTCCCATCAAAATGTTCATGTAGTGGTACTGCAAGGTCCTGTTTAGAGGGCAATGGCCCAACCTGAGCCTGGAGCATGGTATTCTCTTCCCGGGACTGTGCTAGCTGTGAAGTGCCTGATTTTCTGCTAAGAGCTGCTCTACTTGGGACCACAGCAGATGGTTCACAGTTTGGAGTTGCATGATCTGCTCCTGCAGATTTAGTATCCCATGGGGTCCAGTGGGTGATGGTAGACCTGCCCCTTTCATATACCTGTTAAAGGGCTCCCACAGAGGGGGTTGGAAGTAGGTCTGGGTAAAATGTAAGGGACTGGAGCTTAGACAGTCTTGCCTAGCAGTCACAGTTGGGCTGGGGTCCACATGTCAGGAACGCAGTTGGTGAGCAGCAGGTGAAGGAATCACTAGAGCCAGGTTCAATAAGCAAGAATCAGGATTAAAATCAGGCCAGGGCTGGAGATCAGAGGTAGTAAGAGACTGGAATCAGGGTCAGGATCAGGCTGGAATCAGAGTCAGGCTAGGATGGGAGGCTGGAGATCAGGAGATGAAAAGATGTCTGAAGTCACAGCAGGCCCAAAGTCTGTGTAGTTTATTAGCCCCACAGAGTAACATCAGTTACATCGACTTAAGCGGCAGTATAGACAAGCCCTGAGTGTGCTTTTGTGTATTGAGCATTGAATTCTTTTCTCTGTACTTTTCAAGTACAAAGTGCAAGAAAAGTAGGAAGATTTCTATGATTTTAGCCTTCAACACTTCCTCTAGTGTGGTTTACCCAAATAACAAAATTATTGAACATAACTTCCCAAATGTAAAGGGTATGGGGCTACCACAGGTTAAAAATAGCTGAGTGATTAGGAATAAGATTCAAATCTTCTTACAGCCACTCCTTTTGTCAGAGGGTAGGGAATTTCCCTCACTTGTGAATCTTTTTATGTAATTTTTTTGATGACTAGCAAAGCATTGGTAGTCTTGATGCATCCATCTTTCACTAATGAAGTCCAAACACAAAAGAAAAAGAAACAAACAGCAACTACATTCATGCACACATGTAGATATCTGCATTTGTCTGTCAAAAGGTCAAAGCAGGGTCCGTACCTGATGTAGCCAATGTGGGGCGGCCACACTGGTATGTAAAACTACTGGTACATAACACATTGGTGGAAGGGTGCTCACTTCTTACCCAATGAAGATTTATTATGGGAGAGGAACTGAAAAGCAGATTTTTGTTTTTACATACCACTTATGGTCATTGATGTAATGTGAATATTTAATATAACTGTTTCACCTGAATGTCATTTTAGTAGTGTGCATTATAGGCAAGGATGGTAGCACTGCCTATTGTTAAGACTCTGCAACACTTCCTATGATAAGACACTGTTTTCAGATGAGTATAACTTTGCCAAACTTTAACCATTTGGGCTGAAATTTGCTATGTTGGCTGTCTGCCTCCAGCTGATTTTTTTTTTTTAATGTTAAAGCCAAAATGATTCAACTGTTTCCAAGAACAAGGCAAGGGGAAAAATAAGTTCTGACATTTAACAACATGTAACAACCTTTTTCAAATAGCTCGTGCCCACATGCTTTAGAGTAAGCACTGGAAATCTTGCAGAGAAGTGGCCCTTGTGCCAGGCAAGTGTCTTTTGTTGTTCCTGTGAAAATCAGCCCACATTTGGCCAAGTTAAAAGCCTTTGAAGAAATCTTAGTTTGCACATATGCAGTAGAGACATTTCAGATTTCAGCAGCTAAAATCTCTGAAGATTTCATCCTCACTGCATGCTTCAGGCCCCCACAACTCTTAATGCTGACCAGATTGCTCATGCACCCTCCACACAGAGGAACTGAGCATGCTCCAGTCTACGGCTGTAGGGATCATGCTGGATTTTCTCTGTAACTGTTACTCTGGGCAGCTCTGGGCCATGGTGGGACCAGGGACCACCAGTGAGAGTGGGGAGCATGTCTCTCCCATGCTATCAAGAACACCCTCCTGGTGCCCAAGCAGTGTGAATGAAGAAGCTGCCTGACTTGAATGCAGGGAAGATAAGAGCTGAACTAGGGGAAGGGAAGAGAATAGATTGAGACAAGAGGTGAGAGAGAAAGAGTGGGTGGTGGAGAGAAACTGTGACTGGGGGGAGGAGACTATGATTGCTCAGACAAAGAAACTGGGACTGGTAAACAGTAGGGGGTGGAATGGAGCAGGAGAGAGACCACTTGAGGCCAGGAAAGAGGGTAAAGACAGATAAGACTAGAAGCAGTCTGATCAGGCAACCTTAAATCTGGCATTTCCTAACTTTTGAGAGCTTGATTTTCAACCTTATTTATCTTTTAACACAGTTCTTTGTGTGTAATACATTATTTTGCTATAGCATCAGTATTGTGGGTGCTTAGTGCCATTTTGTTGAGGGAATATAGGACATTCAACAGTGGACTAGACCAGTGCTCTATCTAGTACAATATCCTCTCCCTGCCCGATTCTTGATGCATCAGAGGAAAGCACAAGAAAGCAAGTAATGGATAATCACAGAATAACCTGACCATATGGGAAGTTTCTTCGGAACGCAAAACAGCTAGTCATTAGCCTGAAACATGAGGTTTAATATAAATCGTTAAATGTTATTCCATCTAATATAGCTGTGGATGTTCTCATTATCCATATTAATGTCTGATTTTTAAATCCCTTTTTTGAGCTCTTGGCCTCAATTATATTTAGCCACAAAGAGTTCTACTGGTTAATCATATGTTGTACAAAATAGTATTTCCTTTAATCAATTTTAAATTTTACCTTTTGGCTTCATTGTGCATCCCCATATTCTTGAATTATGAGAGAAGGTATATAGGAGTGCCAGATGTAACATCTCTATACTTTCCTTATTTAAAATTACTCCTATATAATGTCCCTCTTTTCTGTTTCTCTCCAAAATAAGCAGTCCTATTTTTTTCAAACACTCTCAGAAAGAGGTCTTTCCATAGCTCTTAATAATTATCATTTGTCTTGAAAACCCTCCTATTTCTATTTAATCATATTTTGGATGGATGACCAAAATTGGACACAGTATTCTAGACTATACCTATACAGGATGCTCAAAATGCGATATTTTACATATTATTTCCTATCCCATTATTTATACATACCAATATTTTGCTTGCCCCTCTTCAGGATGGATTATTTAAAAATAAATTTAAAAAATTGATTTTTAAATTTAAATACAGATTTATTTATTTTTTAAATTAACCCATTTAAAAATAAATTTGAAATTGGCAACTTATGTTAAGACCTAAACCCTTATTATAATCTATTTAAATTAAATACAAAAATAATATTAAGCAATACATGTTTGCAACCAAGTTTTAAAGAAAGTCAAACCATTGAACTGATGGAAATCACTAAGTATTTGGAACCAGAATTTGTTGAAGTGCTAAACCAGATTTGACAGCAGTAGCTTGTTATGCAGGTACAGAGAGAATATTTTCTTCATTTCAGTTAATTCATGTAGTTCAATTCAATGATTAGTTGATTCAAAGTTAAGATACCAGTGGGAGTTGAAAAAATCAGAAACGCTTGTTTTCCTCTTCCAGTCTGTGAATAAAAACTGGGTTTGAGAGGATGAGATCTACTAGTTTTAAAAGCTTGAAGAATACGGTGACTGGAAACAATCAGTTCAATTTACTAACTACAGATAATACTTCCTTTGTTTAATAAATCAATTTTAAATGCAAAACATTTTTAAACATATGTATCCAGCATATTTAAAGTAGTTTTGTTTAATTAAAAATATGCTATTTTTGTACTTTTTACTTTGCATTTGAGTTTCCAAACAGAGCAGACTACAAATCACAAGTAAAAATTAATCATTATGAATAAGAAATGCATCATTCATTATTTTCTAACTTAATATAAACAAACTTACATTTATTCAGATTCTTAATTTTAAATTCATGTAATTGCGTAAATAAATGTGTACAGAAATAATGTATCCTCCTGGTTAGCAAAAAGCAGCACCAACTTTTGTGTGAAGGCTATGTTTAGTTGCAGATCAATATGTTTTAATTGTTTCCAACCAATGATAATCAACCTTACTTCAGAGAAAGAACTTAAAAGTATAAATGCAATTTAAATCAAGGTTTCCTGCTTGCTGCTTTAAATCAATCCACCCTGCTTTTTGACTGCTGTTGTACACTGAAAAGGTGTTTTCACTGAGTTGTCTATAGTGGCCTAGAATTGTTTCTTGAATGGTTACAGTTAATTTTAAATCCATCACATATGAACAGTTAAAATTGTTCTTCCCAATGTGCTCAATGCCCTAGTTTTCTTAGGCCCCTCTAAAGCTCTTCAGTCTTCACTTGGTATTTTATAACTATCTTTAATTGTTGTTTCAACCTGTTTAATTGGCATTGATGTAAGGGCATTGTTTTGTCAGAGGGTTACCATCACCAGCCCAGCCTTCCCTACCTTTGCACAGGTACTCAGAGGAAGATCTATATGAGCAGGTCCTTGGGATATCCAAGAAAGAGAATACTTGGAGAAGGCTGAGTTCCTCAGCTGAATCTCACCTGGAGGAATTCTGTTTATGTTAAACTATTTTCTTTTCTTTCTAATCCTGAAGAAAAAACCTTGAGGAAGAGATCTTGCTTATGAAGAGGATATTGTTTTTAATGCTGCTGTGCCATTCCACAAGCTTACAGTCATGAACAATGTCTGAAATGCAAAAATACATATAGGTCAGTGTTTCTCAAACTGGGGTCGCCGCTCGTGTAGGGAAAGCCCCTGGCGGGCTGGGCCGCTTTGTTTACCTGCCCCGTCCGCAGGTCCGGCCGATCGCGGCTCCCACTGGCTGCAGTTCGCCGCTGCAGTGCAGCCCCCATTGACCTGCAGCGGCGAACCGCGGCCAGTGGGAGCCGCAGTCAGCAGGACCTGCGGACGGGGCAGGTAAACAAACCGGCCCGGCCCGCCAGGGGTTTTCCCTACACGAGCGGCGACCCCAGTTTGAGAAACACTGATATAGATGTACTTATTTCAGCACTTCTGATGTCATCATTATTCTTAGGTGCAGTGCATGTATTGCCTGCTATGGAAGTGTCCATGATATTACTGTGTGCGCAGTGCATGTAAAACATTTTAGAACATATTTCCATTTACAGACACTGAATAATCTAGGTTTGCCATTATCTCACAGCCTCATATTGCTATTTTGCTGGTATCATGAGGGTATATACAACCAGTTTTTGATTTAGACAACAGTTTGCAATTTAAACACCTATTTACACATGGGTGCACCACAGTACACCTCCTGTGGTACAAATATGGATTTTGGCTGACTACCATTTCCTGCTTACACTGCTTGAGTGGTGTAACTTACAAATACCTCATCAGACTAACGCGACATTCTGAATTTCACTCAGAGACTGCAGAATTTATTAAACAAAGTTCAGGAGTATTCTAAATTCAAATACATTATGTGAATTTCCTATTCTGACTTATTATAACTGACTTATTCATACTTGCATCCCAAGAGATGCCCATTTCAAAACAGAAGTAGACTTAGCAAAAGAGTAGTGCCTATTAATAGGGGTGAAGAGAAAGGAACATGTTCAAAAATGTAATGGATAAATTCTGTCTACCAAGTTACATCTTTAACAAGCACTGTTGTTGCCATGGCAAGGGTTTCTAATGTAGAATAAAAATCTGCTGTTAGAGATTTGTGTATAGCTATGGTAACAACCAAATTATGACACCTGTGCTTCTAATCTCTTCAAATTCTGCTTGTGTTTGATCTGGAAAGATGCTTTTAGCAATATACTCTGCACATGTGTAATAGCTATCCAAAACTGTATCCTCAGCACTGAATTCCACATAATCACTCAGTTGACAAACCTGGCAATCCAATTTCAGTGATATTAGTAGCGTATCCAGTGAGTTTTTCTTGTGCTTTCTTACATATTTATGCAAGTTGGAGCCACCTGCTTAGGAGGATGGTAGGAGGATGGCACCTTGTTTGGCAAAAAAAAATGGCTTTGACATACTGGGATACTTTGCGTGTCAATTATATCACTTGTATTTTCAAGGTGATAAAACATGATGATAAGCCAGATAAAGTCACAAATTTCCAGTATTTTAGCTCTGAAATGGAAAATCAATAGAACAGCAACCCATTACTTCATACGGCAGACAACAGTGCTCTGAACAAGTGTCTGCTACTGGAAGGCAATGTGGTAGCTGCAGATTTCTTTAAAGAGGTGCTGCAGTATGTTCTCACTCTAGTAAATGTTATAGATAGGTACACTGGATCTGCATGGGAGATGTAGTAATGTGATTATTAAGCAGTTTATCAAGAACATGGGATATTGCACAACCTTGTATTTTCTCTACTGTGAAACTCTAGTCACCAATAGCAACACAAATAAGGAGCAGCAATGGCCAGCTGTGTTACCTCAAACTCTCCCACTAGAACCAAAGGGACCTGACTCCAAGGGAATCTGCTCTCAGTGCCCCAAAATGCTATGTACACAAACATCAAATGCCACTGACAGCACAAGCCTTTCTGAAGCCCTTAAGTTTTCCAGAGGTCACTACCAGATTTTTTGAGCCACCAATAATATTTTGTTTTGCTTCATCCCACATCATTTTAGTCTTCGTTTTAGATGCACTTTGGCACCTGACTGGACTCCTCCACCTAACTACTGGTTCACTACTGACATCTATCTAATGGCATTTACTGCCACCATTTTTCTCTTGTGCCTCATCTTGACCCTTGTCTTTGTCCTTCTGGTATGTACTAGTACTCTTTTTCATCACTCATAACTAGGGCCCTACCAATTTCACGGCCATGAAAAACGCATCACAACCGTGAAATAAGCCCTTTCCCATGAAATCCAATGTCCTCTTGTTCCTAGGAGCACCCCAGCAAAAGGGGCTCCTAGCTCTGGCTGGGTTATGGAGGGACAGGACTTGTCCATCCCTTGCACAGCCGCTTGGGGGGATGGAGGGACTAGACCCACCTCCGGGTGCCTCCACCTGCTGCAGGACGCTCTGGGACTGGGCAGCAGAACCAGAGGCTCCTGCAGCTGGAGGAGACTTGTGGAGTTGGGTTCGATCCTCCCTGTGCTGCTGGGAGCGCCCCAGCAAAGGGGGCTCCTACCTGCTAGTCCAGGCAGGGCTGCGGAAGGACAGGACTTGCTCTTTCCCTGCAGGGCTGCACTTGGGTATCTCTCCCAGCTGCAGATAGCTCCGCGTCCCTTCCTCGCCACTCTGCCAGCTCTGAAGGCAGCACAGATGTCAGGGTGGCAATCCCATGACCCCCCTACAACAGGTTTGTGACCTCCCCATAATCCCCTTTTGAGTTGGGAGCCCCATGGTTACAACATCATGATATTTCAGATTTAAACATCTGAAAACATGAAATTTACCAATTTTTAAATCCTATGGCTGTGAACTTGACCATAATGGACTGTGAATTTGGTAGGGCCCTACTCATGACCATCTTCTCTACATCACTGACCTCCCTGTTTATCCTTCCCTGTGTCTCCTGCTCTTTAATCCAACCAATTAGTAACCTCTCTTCTCCACACAAAAAAATCATTTCCCTTATTACAGAAAATAAACTCAGTCATTTTAAAAAAATCACCGATCAAATCAATCAGTTAAAAAGGTTCTGTAGAGTTATATTCATCTTCAAGATCTGTTCATGACATCCCTAGATTTCAAAGCCAGAAGGGGCCATTATAATAATTTAATCTGACCTCCTGCATAACATGACCAGAGAATTTCACCCAGTAACTCCTGCATTAAAACCATAATTTCTGGTTGAGCTAGATCATCTCTTCTAGAAAGCTGCTCAATGCCCTTCTTTTAGTAACCCTTGTCCTCTCTTCCCACAATCCCTCCCTATTATTTGTTTTCTCCTAGTCATGTCTTCTCTAAACTTTGCTTTTTGGGGTACAGACCATAACCCTGATTCTCCAATATGTTCGAGTTCTACCCAGACTCACTCAGGGCTGCCCATCCCAGCATAAATTAGAGTGGAAAGCTCCTGTAGCAGATTGAGTACAGCAGAGCTCAGCTCTCCAATGCTCCTTCGCATCATGGATACACCCTCAACCTGCCCTGATTCTTCTACATTAGGGATGGAAGGATGGCTGATGAAGAAGTCAGCTATGTTATCTCTCCCAGCTCTATGCCAGTGGAGATTTCTCCAACAGAGTAAGAATTCTCTACTGGAAATCTCTGGCATGTTTAGAGCCACTTTGTGCTGCATAAAGTGCAAAGTGGCCTTAGCAGACCATAGACTCTGTTCCCATTATAGAGCCTACCATACTTTGGAGCATACAGTGAATAAATATTAACGAGAAAATTGCCTTGGATGGTCTTGAAGGTAAACCAACCAAACAAAAAATAGAATTACTTTACACAATTCCCTAAAAAGGGGCTCAGAATTGGGGTTCAGGTTCATGAAGTATTAAATCTTCCCTGGAGAGACTGGGGAAGGATAAGGGCAGTAGCATAAGGATAATGGATGGACAGGACTTCACACAAAAACTCCACTTACATGTCACAGTGCACTGATGCATTTATATGAAATGGACAAATGCTGGTCAAAGCATGAAGCCCTAATGTTACAGAGAGGGTAAAAGATTAACATCTTTAAGGGATGCATGCTGGCAAAAAATTAAAAAAAAACTACACAACCCTGCTGGTTGCAAGATTCAATGTCACTATGGAATAGCCAAAAGTTATGGTCAATAGCTCCTTCAGTCTGCACAGATCAGTATATGGATGGGCTAAGATTCACAGCAATCACAGGCTGGTTCCCAAGGAATCTGTATCTGTGTTCCCCCTACAAGTTCACAACACTGGCAACATGGCAATCTGCCCTGTAACGTGCACATATGAAACCTCAATATTGATGCAAAAATGATTTGTCATTAATAAATTAATGATACCATGCAATAACCATATGATTATGATTAAGGCAGTTTAGTGTTTGTGGTCCTGAATTAGAGTAAACTGATTTTTAAAGACACCCCCGTCTTCTCCCCCCGTGTCATGGTCTGTTGCCTGTCACTACAGGGCAGAATAAGGTTGCTTGGGCATCCCAACTTTGAATTTCCATATTGTAATATGTTTGTATTTCTTACTTTTAAACATAACTCTGAAATTTCCTAGGTTTATGATGTTTATTTCTGGAATAATTACAATGCCCCTGTAATGTATTTTACCCCATCTCATTTTCCAGCACCGCAATCCCTCATTTATTGCTTTTGAAAATGTAATATTCTGAAGATCATGAACAAGCACATTATAGTGCAGTTTAAGAAGCACTGATATAAATAAATAAAGCTGATTTTGGATATCCAGTGCATGGATTTCATCACAGCTCACATCATAGCTCACATCATTTCAGATAGATGAAATATTGCACAATATCACCCATGATAAATACACATTTCAATAACTTGCTGATGTTAAAATTCTGACTGAGTAACTCAACTCTGCACTACAGCAAGAGGAAACATTTTTTTCTTTGCAAATTTGTGAGAACATTTGTAAAATGAGTGAAAATTGTTGCAAAATATTATGCATATTGCAGAAAGTTAATACACAGTATAAATGCATTAAGAAGTTCTGTCAGCTTGTCTTGCTTGTGGGAGAGAGAAGATTGAGTAGGAAGCAGTTATGCTCAGAGAGTGCAGTTTATTCTTTACTATGTAGTGCATCAGAGAATAGCAATGGAGGAAGAAAGGTCAGTAGCACTTAACAATCAATCCAATGATGCATACCAGTGTGGACAACGTATGCTCCTGGGGCCAAATTCTTCTGTGAACAGCTCCACTGAAGTTCAAGGAATTTGCCCCATCACAAAACAAGTGAAAATAAAGAATAAGTCTTCCTCCAAGTAGATACCAAGATTAATCACCACCACCATAGGCAAAATAGAGATTAGAAACTAGTGGTGGTGAGGTGGGGGGTTTCACACATTCCATGTTTTAAGGAAGAGTATGGCTAAGCAGTGCCCACAAGTCTTATCTTGAAGGAAAGCCTTGTCTTCTACAAATTCCAGGATAGCTCCAATCAAGGACATGTTCTGGTTAGGGTAGATTTTCCCCAGTTTTTCTGCAGACCTAAGGACTGAAACAGACTGTATATTTGCTTCAAAGATTCCTCCCAAGACTCGATATGTCTGAGTTTGAAACAGTCAGTTGTCCAGATATAGGTGCATGTGGATTCCATGACATGTGAGAGATGCTGCCACTACTACCAAGCACTTGGTTAACACTCCTACTGCTGTAGCAAGACTAAAGGGTAAATCTTAGTAATGACAGCTCATAGGCAAAAACTTAAAATATTTTAGGTGGTCTTGATTGACTACAGTATGAAAATATGCACTTTTTAGTTTGTGAGTCCAGAACCATTTTCAAGGCAAGAATAAGTTCAAACTTTGAATGCTTTCTGGTGTAACTGGTCAATTTCCTTAAGTTCATCATGAGGCAAAGGTTTTTTTTATTTTTTTCTTGAAATAAAAGTAACTCAGAAGCAGCTCTTCCTTTTGTACTACTCCAGGACTATCCTTCTGTCCAGCCTATGCTTAATAAGGAATCCACTTCTGATCTGACCAGTGCTTCCTGAGATGAATCCCTGGAAAAGGAGATGTGGGTGGAGGGTTAGTTGGAAGATGGCATGGAATGCAACTGGATTGGGTACTGAACTAAATCATTTTCAACAATTAAAAATCTGTGATAATTCCACTCCATGAAGTTAGTAAATGGATGAATCAGTTTCCAAAATGAAGGTTGGGTATTAGAGACAAACTGAACCTTCTGTCCTGGGCAACTTGTCAGACTGGCTGTTTAGAAGCAGAATAACTCCATCTCTGTTTGAAGTGCCTTTTCTTTACCCCATCTCCTCTGCTGCTGGTAATATTAAGAATTCTAAAGAAGGATAAAAAATATCCAATGAAGGGTACTGACTGGTATCTAAAGGAAGACTAAGTAAAGCTTGTCTTCCTCTGAATAGATTGAGTTAGTCTGAGAGACCTTTCAGTAGACAGTAGATCTAGCTTCCTTCATCTTTCCAAGGCTCCCATCCGCTTTAGATTGGGGGGAAAAAAAAAAAAAACGGAAATTTCCATCAAAACAGAAATTTTCCACTCAGGCGTGTACTTCAGCTGATTCCCAGAGTACCTGAGAAGTAGACTGTACTCCCTAAGAAATTGATCATTTTAATCTCTTTCTCAGATGGGACAGTTTGTGAGACAACTTATTGACTTCATAATGCATCAAAGATCTAGAAGGAGGGTGAGTGAAGAAATACTGAAAGGCCTGCTGACGAACCTGGTTTAAGTTATTTACCTTCATGACAACTGCAGGTGCAGATGCTGGGGTAAACCAGAAATCACTAGCAGGGTAGAACAAGCTCTTGGAAGGGTTGCCTTCCCTTGCTATTAAGTCTTCAAAATATGGAAGAGATGATGTGTCTTCTCTTGAATCATGGTGCTGTCTGGCTCCAAGGATTTTATAACACTTAATAAAATAGCCTGTAGGTACCAGGAGGGGACTACTACACTGATAAAGAAATGTTATTTTAATGAAAAGTGGTAGATGCTGTACCATCCTGACCAACATAAGATTGATTGTCATTACCTCTTCTTCATCTGAAACAGATAAGTAACCAGAGTGGAGAGAGAAAAACAGTGTCTATAATTGATGGTGGCAATGAAGAAAGTGGTCATTCCTCCCTAGCAATTTGGGAAGGGTCAGCAGAGTGAGTTCCAACAGGGTTGTGAGCGGCCTCTTTTGGTCTCCTGGTGTTGAGAGGCTTTTGCTAATATGGTCACATACCCCAAAGGTTAATCTGAAGGCAAGTAAAGAATCTCCAAGGGGTTGCACCAAGAGGCATGAGAACCCTCTGAATAGAAAGAACATGTACCGCCTGGAGGCTGAAGCTCCTTTGTCTCCAAAAGCTGCTTAGCTGAGCCCCAAAGTACATCCCAAATGATGACAAGGCCCACCTAAATGGCTCCCAGAACCAAGTTACTGAACAAGAGTCTTGCTCATCCCTTCAGATCAAAAAGAGGGTTTCTACCAGATCATGCCAATGAATAATGAACACCCTGAGGAAGCTGGAGCCTATGGCACAGCTGATGATCTCATATGACCTTCAAAAGACAGAGAGCCTCCCACGGTCCTAGGGATTGGACAGCTGGTGACACCATGGGAGCTGATGAAGCCAGAACTAAGGTTTCCAAATCAGCCCATGTGTGCCTTGGATCCATGGTTTATGAAGCATCTCAAGTTTTCCAAGAGTGAGATTGGTCAATGAGACATGGACTCTCACCTCATGCTCTGTTTCCTCTTACTGTTATGTTTACAAGGCAGGCAAGAGAAGAATCAATGCCCCCTCTAAGAGCTAGAAACAAATAAGACCCCAAATCCAAAAGGCTTCATTAACTAGAGGTTTCTCTGGTGCCAAGAAGCATTAAGAAATTTCTCTCACCAGTTGATTTTTGGTAGGTAGCAGGAAATAAAGCTATCAGCACAAAAGAAGTCTCTGTACCAAGAGTGTTCAGAATTGGTTTCAGACTGGGGTCTAGAAGTCTTACATACTCCCATACATATTCAGACCTGTCACAGATTCACAGGGTTTGGTCTATACCCTGACCTTTAACCAGTCTCATGGGAGTACCCCTTTAGTATGCTGGACCCCAAGGATCCCCACAGGGACAGGCCCATGACCTGTACAACACCAGAACAGGGGCTTTAGGCACCAGAAATGCCTGCCTGTGTCTCTCTGTGGCTCCTTGCAGCAAGTCCAGCCACCCCAGACTCCTGCAAGAGACTTTTCACACCTTTTCAGGGCACACTGCTCTCAGTCAGTATCTGCAGCAACACCAGTCAGCCTTTTAAAAACAAGGTAACAATTAATTAGTTACCTGGAATACAGAATTTGAAAGTCCTTGGGTTAGCAGGAGAAAGGCAGAAGCCAGGTGCAACACAGGGCATTATTCATTCCCTGCTTCCTTGTGCTCCATCCCTACCGTCTCTGTCCCCTTCGTCTCCAGAATGCCTCTGTGAGCCCAGTTCTTAACACAGACACCTGACACCTTCCGCCTTTGTTTTCTAGCTCTGCTTCCCTGCAGAAAGGTAGAGGGAACATCCTCCTCTTGGCTATTGTTCCTAGATGTGAATGTCCCAGCCATTGAGGTTTTTATTGTCTTTTCCAAATCCTCCATTCACATTCATAGGCTCTATTCAGTTTGTTAATGATTCTGATCTCCAAACAGATGGATATGTGAGTCAAATATCTCCTCCCTTCCCTTTACACTCAGTACACAGCAGTACAAAGCACAGAGGGAAACTGAGGTGTGCATATGAATCATAAAAATATTACCAAAATTCCAACATTTTTCACAGTATCCATAGCTGCAAATTTTGTGCAACTCCATGTGATATTTTATGCAAATTTAATGAATTAATTTACATATATCCATAAACATTAGCTTAAATGTATCATTGGAAAAGCTGGGAGTGGAAATCACAGTCTTTTGACTTGCTGCTCACTGCACATTCCCCTAGGCTATGAAGCATTGTGTAGGGAAGACCAAATGAAATGTAATGTGCACAACTATGCAGAACCTCTCTAAAGATGGTTAAAATTCTAATCTACCTTAAAAAAATCCATCAAGCTACATAAATATATTATCAGGGAATTGTCTAAAACATATTGAATTCTCTGGACAAAAAGAGTAAAGTTCTCTAAAAGAATGGTTACTTAGCCACAGTGGCTATGGTTCTTAAAGATGCGTTGTCCATATATATTTCACTCCTGGTATGCATGCATACCATGCATACAAGATTAGATTCCTTTAGCCAGCAGTGTCTGTTGGGGCCATGCCTGTGCACTTAGAGGCCCTCATGTCTCCCCACCAAAGGCCACAAAAGGCGAAACAGGCCCTCAGTTTCTTTGCCCCCACAGAATCCAGGTTTCATAGGACTATGTAATAATGAGGAAGGCACGCATGTCATGGAATACACGTGGAACTACATCTCAAAGGACACTGTGGCACCTTAGAGACTAACAAATTTATTAGAGCATAAGCTTTCGTGGACTACAGCCCACTTCTTTGGCATCCGTGTAGTCCACTACATTTTCGTGTAGTCCACGAAAGCTTATGCTCTGATAAATTTGTTAGTCTCTAAGGTGCCACAAGTACTCCTGTTCTTTTTGCGGATACAGACTAACACGGCTGCTACTCTGAAACCTGTCAAAGGACACTGTTGCTGTTGGGTAAGTAACTGTTCTTTGTTAGAGTGATTGTCTAAAAATTTCCACTTCTGCTGCCTCAGTGACCTCGGAGACAGGAAGTGGGTGCTTGCAATCTGTTCAAATAATAATTACAGGACAGTACTACCAACTTGGGTATCAGATCTTCATGCTTCAACTAAGTGCTGAGTCAAAGTGTGCACTGATCCCCATTTAGTTGCCTTACAAATTTCCAAAACAGTTATGCGTGGAGAACATAGGATCTTGCTAATAAGATAATCAGTCCATAGCTATAATGGGTTATTGGAATGTACTGGTTCAATTTAATAGTGGCCTGTTGGACAACGAGCAGGAAGGTAACACAATAACTCAGACAAGGAACAGCAGTAGAAACAGTTGAGAGACAATTGCCATGCTATCAGCTGTGAAGAGGTGACTTCCAGGATCCAACACAAATGACACAGCTGCTTTGCCAAGGTGATGAGCCATCAGATAGAAAGGACCCTCTACAGAAAAGGAGGAGGAGTGAGTTGTCAGCAGCTGCTCTATGGGAGACATTGATGGGGAGCCTCTGACAGAGGCAAAGACTATGGCTGGGGAGTTTGTTACCAAAATTTGCAAGGAAGGATTAAGATTTACGCAAGATCAGATGTGTATAGACTTTGGTTGTTTTAATCCCTTTCTCTGATTGCTACGTATCTTTATGTGAATAAACATTGTGTTTGTTGTGAAGAAGCTGTTTTGAGTCACTTTAATCAACTGCTCCTTGCGGGAAGTTTCTTGTAGGTGCCAAATAGAGTTGGTTGAAACAGGGGGTCTATTACCATGTGAACCAGACTAAGACTGGTAGAATTCTGGGGTTCCACCCAGAGAAAGATGAAAGTAGCAAAACCTGTCACCTGAGGGGTGTACTTGAGAGTGACTGCAGACGGGGGTGAGAGGCAGGTCTCCCTGTAACTGTGACAGTAGGTTTCTCAGGGAAACCACAGAAGCTGCCTGAATCCTGGTGGAATGGGCTGTAACCCGCATGGATGGATCTAATCTAGCTAGTGCATAGCATGATTTAATGCCGTTAGAAATCCATTTAGATTGTCTTTGGGTAGATATTGCCTGACCTTTCCCTACAAATAGCCTAGGGAAGCTGCTGAATGGCTCAATTCTTTCAAGGTAATATGAAAAAGCCTTAACTACATTATAGGGTATCCAGTCTGACTTCCTTCTGGTTGGAATGGGGCTTGGGAAAGAACATTGGCAGGTGAATCTTCTGTTTCAAATGAAAATCTGAAACAAGCTTAGGAAAGGATTTTGGATGACATTTAAGAGTCACTTTGTCTTTATGGAACACTGTGTAAGGTGGATCTGCCATAAGTGTCTGAATTCCTCCTATCCTTTGGGAAGATGTTATACCTACGTTTAAAAAAGGTCATTCTCATGAATAGATGAAACAGTGAGCATGTTGCTTGTGGCTCAAAAGCAGAACCCATTAAATGGGCTAAAACTATATTAAGATCCCAGGAAGGGGGGATTTCCCGGACCAGGAGAAAACATGAATTAGGTCCTTAAGGAATCTAGCAGCTGTAAGGTAAGCAAATATGGTGTGTCCCTGAATGGGGGGATTGTGCACTAATATTTCTGCTAAGTATACCCTTATAGAACTGATGTATAACTGTACATTCTTTAGGGATAGAAAATAGTTCAGAACAACAGGGATTGGAGTCTGAAAGGAAGACTGGTGGTACTGTGCTGCCCAGACACAGAACCTCTTTCATTTAGCTGCATAGATCAGCTTAGTAGAGTCCTTCCTACTGTACACTAATATATTCTGAACTTCAGCAGCGTCTTTCAATGGGAGTTAACCAGCCAGTGTCCATGCTGTCAGAAGCAATGATGCTAGGCGATCACATTGGGTAAGACCAGGAATGTTATCTGGGGCTAAGCTGACAATTAGATTTGTTGAAACTAAAAATTTTCACAGAAATGTATCGGCTTTAAAAAAAACCACATTTGTTGTTATAGTTGCTCAGATCCAGAATGGAATTTCTGGTAAAAAACAGCGAGAGGGAGACACTGCAGAATAGCCAGTAGCACAGCAGTTATGGCACTCATGTGGAATAATTAAGAATCAGGGGTCTCCCACATACCAAGTGAGCATCCTAACCACTGGGCCATTGGGTGTGTGTGTGTGTGTGTGTATTTGTCTCTCTCTCTTCTCTTTCATGACACATTTTGAAAGGTTGCCATTTCAGCCGGATGTAGAACAGGAAAGGTTTTTGAAATCTTAAGATTTTTCATGGGACAGGAAAAACATTTTCTGACCAGCTCTAACCACTATTGCAGAGTTCTGTCTGAGTTTCCTCAGGACCCTCAGGATTAAAGGAATTGGTGAGTGGGCGTATGTTATCCCTGGACTCCACAAGATGATGAAAGCATCCAACAGAGAACTTGGGCTCAGGATTCTACCGCCCCCACCCCCAACTCCCCAACACACACACCCATTGAACAGGATGTTCTGCACTTCTTGTTCTGGTCTGTAGGAAACAGGTCTGTTGATGTGTATCTCCACCTGGAGAAGATGCTGTGCAGAACTGAGTTCTTGATAGTCCATTCACGATCACTTGTGAATTGCCTATTAAGCTGGTCTGCTAGGACATTGTGTAAGCCTGGCTGGTGCAGAGCTACTTGTGAGATTTGGTGACAAATCCAGTTCTAGGGACAGGTTTTTTGTTTTGCTTTTTAAAGAGGGATGACTGGGGTCTTCCCTGTCCATGACATAAAATGTTGTTGTGTTGTAGGTCATGACCTGTACTGTTTGTCCACATAGCATGGGAAGAAATGCAGTGCACACTAAATGAATAGCTCTGAGCGCTAGAAAGTTTATGTGAAGGTGAGTCTCTTTGTGAGTTCAGATATCTTGAGTCTGTATGTGATCCAGTCCAGGTGGACTCTCCATCAGAGCATAGAAGCATTGGTCACTAATGTATTGGTAGGTAGAAGTGGAGAAAAGAGTACCCCTTTACATACCTGAAGAGGGTTCCTTATGCCAATTTAACAAAGAGAGAAGGCTTCTCTGGGAACCTGCATTCTCATTTCCATGTGATGTCTGTTTGGCAGATACACAGATTTCAACTGCCCTTGCAAAGAAAACAGGTGAAATCTGGCATGCTGTTTGATATTAGTACAAGAGGCCATATGACCCAGAGGTCTGAGACAAACTCTTATCAATGTTTGAAGCTGAGCCTGCAGCTGGTTGATGAAATCCATTAAGGTGTTAAACCTGTCCATTACTTCAGGATTCAAATGGCTTATTTAAAATTTAAATTTTGAATGTTCAAATAACTGTGGAAAAAATAACTCTCTACATCTATAGCTAGCGTGACAAAGTTCCTCTTCTATCTTGGTGGGTCCTGCACTTATTGGGGGATTTTCTTGCCTCAGAGATTCACCATGTGGGTTGGGGAACAGCCCAGAGACCTTCCCCTCTGGAACAACCCACAGTCCAGGTCAATTAAGAGGTTTGGGGGGAACCCGAGCCCGCCCTCTACTCCGGGTTCCAGCCCAGGGCCTTGTGGACTGCAGCTGTCTATAGTGCCTCCTGTAACAGCTGCATGACAGCTACAACTCCCTGGGCTACTTCCCCATGGCCTCCTCTAAACACCTTCCTTATTCTCACCACAGGACCCTCCTCCTGGTGTCTGATAACGCTTGTGCTCCTCAGTCCTCCAGCAGCACACCCACACCCTCTCAGCTCCTTGCGCCTCTTGCTCCCAGCTCCTAACACTCACACCACAAACTGAAGTGAGCTCCTTTTTAAAACCCAAGAGCCCTCATTAGCCTGCCTTAATTGATTCTAGCAGTTTCTTCTTAATTGGCTCCAGGTGTCCTAATTAGCCTGCCTGCCTTAACTGGTTCTAGCAGGTTCCTGATTACTGTAGTGCAGACCCTGCTCTGGTCACTCAGGGAACAGAAAACTACTCATCCAGTGGCCAATATATTTGCCCTCTACCAGACTCCTGTACCCCACTGGTCTGGGTCTGTCACACTAGGTTAAACTGACCCTTTATTGCAGATTTTATAACCTATTGCTGCAGTGATTTGGGATCATTCTGCTTTGAAATTAGACTAACTGTTCCAATGCTTTCTTTGAACCGAACATGAACTGCTAGCTCTGACAAATTGCTCTAACCTACCAAACGTGTAGGAGAGATTGAGCATGTGGCAGAAGTTTATTGAATCAATCATAATTAACAAATAATTGCAGAAATAATATTACAGTTGATTAATTAGCATTTTCTTCACTTGGAACAAATTGGAAATCATATGATCGCAGTTTCCTGAGATCTTTCACAAAAGCTACTTTTTCAACAGATACCACAGTGATGGGCACCAATACATAACTAGAGCTGGCTGAAATTTTTCATTTAGTTTTTTTAATGGCCTTTTAAGAAAAATCAAAAATGTTTTTGAAACTTATTTTTTTTTTTAAATAAACCAGTTTCTGAATAAAACTGGAAAAAATAGCAGTTTTCTAAATTTATCATTTTTCTTTCCTCTCCCTTGCCCCATCTCCCTTTTTCAGTGGCAAATGGAAAAAAGAAAAAACCGAGGAAAAGGGGAATAAAGAAAAAAGAAGGTAAGGATGGTAGAAGTGGAGGAAAAACTGCCTGAAATTCCTAAAATCAAAATTTTTAAATGAATGAAAAAAGCTTTTCAAAAATCAGTGGAACTGAAATGACAAGTTTTCACAAAAATGTTTTAAGTTTTTGATAGTTCTATGCAAAACTAACAAACCTATAAAATTGTGATTCTAAGTATTCTGCATGTGTTTGAACTTTGAGAATTTAATCTTAATATATAGGCATCCACTGTAAAATGAATGAATAGAAATTTGTGCATACGGTCATTTGTGGAGAACAAGGTAGATATCTATTATTTTGTATGAATATTATCTGTACCTAAGTTTACTTCTCTGACATTATTTTGCCAGACTGCATGGAATCCAAGGAGGCTATTAAGAGGAAACAAACAGGACATGAAACAATGACAGAGAAAATACCCAGGGTCTATAAGAGAACAATGAGAGAACTATTAATTGGGACATGCCTACCTGCCTGTCTCTTTCCAGGTGAACAGGCTATTTTTCCAAGGCCTGAGCCTAAAATCAAATGAACACTGAGCTGTTAGTAACTCCTGCCTGGAGAGTAAGAGGAATGGTGGTGATCAGGCAGCAGCTGTTCAGCGAGAGAGAGAGAGAGAGAGAGAGAGAGAGAAAAACTGCAGTAGGGCAGAGCAGTTTGCCTTTCTCAGCCCACAGATGGAGGTAGCTGGGCTAAATGAAGTTTACCAAAACTTGCAAGAAAAGGATAACATTTAGGTGAGACCAGACACATATTGGCTTGCAGTGTTTTAACTTTCTCTCTATTTGCTATGTAACCATAAGTGAATAAACAATCTTCTGTTTTTCTGTTTGAAAAAGTTGTTTGGAGTTACCCAGCGGTTTTGGTTTGGAGTTACAGGCTCCCGAGAGAACTTTCCTGCAAGTGCCAAATACAGTTAGGGCCGCTGTATTAACATGACTGGTAAACAGGGGGGCTGCAACCCAGAAATCCAGTCCCACAGTGGTTGAGCTGTGGGGTTCCATCTTGGAGAGAAATGAGGGAAGCGAAGTCTGTCACCTGAGGGATACATTTCAAACTGTGAAAAGGGGTGTAAGACGCAGCTTGCCCTGTAAACATGACATCCTTGCATGTAAAAACATGTACAATACCTCTAAATATCTAAATGCTTAAGCAATTACACTTGTATGAGCACCTTAAATGGCTGTTTGAGCATGCAAATACGGATTTTGTCAACCCAATAGATGGATGTGCAAATTAAGCCTACAAGAAATTACCTGTAGCAATATTTTCTCAAGAGAAGCCAGAGAGCACTCAGCATCACTTCCACATCTGAGGATGGAATGATGCAGCTCTCCTCTCCCTCCTTAAAGCAAAGAATCAACATCTCACAGTATCTTTCAAGGTTTCTAGAGAATAAGATTATATTCTGAGCCTGCAGCCAGAAGTACCTCTCTCCAACCTATAACTCATCAATATACCAGCCAGGAACTTTCTCTGTACTCCTCACTATGGCAAACCAGAAGTTCTTTTTTCCATGTAAGTACTTAATCAACAACAGTGCAGGATTGACAACCTTGGAGACAAAAGTCACTGTACATCAACCTTGACCCAGCTGGACTGAGTATCTAGTTTAGACTCTATTCCCATTCTGTTTTTGCATGGTTAGGAGATGGGCGCGGGTTGTTTATAAAGTTTCTGATGCATTCTGGTGCATTAAAGATACCAACAATTTTCACCCTACGCAAGTTACTTGATATCTTTTGGACTACTGAGCTATGCTGTCTCTCTCCTATACAAATTACTTTATACCTTTGAGATTTAAAAAACTTTATTTAGAACATTTGAACATGCCAGTTGGGCCTTGAAAATGGCAGTTGTCTAACATAAATAAACCATTATATAGTTCTTTCCATGTATAGAACTCAAAGCACTTTACAAAACAAGTGGAGGTAAGATGCCGTCTGTATTCTTGCACACATCTTGGTATGTTGATTATGAAACAAACTGTGCTGTTAAAGTTGTATTTCAGACACAAAAGTGCAATCTGTTATATTTACATAGATAATTTAAAGTGGCATTATGCAGTTGCTTTTTTACTTGCTTACTAGAAACACAGAACTATTTCTGAATAGACAAAGGCATTTCCAAATATCAAATATTAACTGAGTAATACTATAATGGCAGTGTTAAGAAATTACCTAATTTTGGCCTCTTTTGTATATCACCTAATCGATAGAGCACAGTCAACGTAATCCCAAGGACGATGAAGACACAAATGACCTTTCAGAGGCGATTCCAATAATAAATCCTTAAGGGCTTTTAAAAATAACACTGACTGGGTTAACAGCATATTTATTATATTCAGAATCACTAGTTCAAACTATGACATTTGAAAAAAATAGAACATTTGAGTCTGAGGACGTTGTAAAAAGGATTAAACCAGCTATGCAATAGTTATTTAGAGGTCTTTAATGTACCTCTCTCCAATGGTTCTATATAATAACAGTAATTCATAAATAAGTCTTTTGTGTGGCAATGAAAACTTTCTAATGAGAGTTACATATATAAATTTAGCAGTCTGTGTTTTATGGCATGTTTTCCACATGCTTCCATGAGGAAATGAACTTTATTTTAAAGATTGATTAAAAGAAATTTTGGCAGCATAAAGAAAAAGCAGGCATATAATACATTTGCAAATGGCATCTAAATATTTCTACCCAATTCTGAGCTTTCATTATTAATTATTATTTTACAGCACCAAGATGTGTACTAGGCACATCAAAGAGCACAACACAAGACAGCTCCCTGCATCAAAGCACAAACAATGCGACTGCTTCTAAAGGTTTTTCTACTAAAATGTAATTGGTCTTATTCTAATACCATCTGATTCAAATGTTGTATGTTCACATTTTTACTACTTGCAAAGAAAGACTCAGTATAACTTGGTCATTTCCATGTTCACCATTAATCCAAACTTGGGGTCCAACTCTACCCCCCTGATATACAAATGCAGCTCCCACTGGCTCCAGTAAGATTGAACATGCACACAGTGGTCACCATTACAATGTTAACATTGACCAAACAGCATCAGAGATATCATAGTTATTCCCTGTCCTTAGGGATACACTAAGAGTTAACTGTTGGTAAATGCTGATGGCTCTTAATTCTGCAGTTATAGGTTGCAGAGTCCACAAGGGGAGGGTTCTACATGAGGTCTCCAGTCTATTTCATTTCCATTCAGGCCAGAAACACTGTAAGAACCACCATCTTGTGGTATATTGACACTTTTGCTCCAAGCCAGAACTCAGAATTACAAAGATGTGATGGGAAAAATTTAAAAAAAACAACAACACACAATTGGGAGAAGTAGCTGAAGTTTTTAGACCGCAAAGTAGGTTGGGTTTAGGTTTAATTTGAGTTTTTAATATTTTACACACTCAGTGCAAAAGATATTTTTAAAATGTTTGTAAGGCACATTTAATATAAATATAACGTAAACCTTGACTAGGGCCTGCCTGCACTACCGAAAAAAGTAGTAATAATAATAATGATGGGAGAAGGTTTGAGGTTGTGGTATATTTTGATTGTATCCAAATCAGTTCACACATCCCTAATTTTAAACCCATGTTGCTGTTTATTATCCTTTCAGATTTGTATCTGGAATAACAGAAAATAGGTAATATTTAATATTACTATCAAACTAATATGAACACATTTCAGACTATGTAGTATTCGAGATAGGGTGACCATATTTCCCTATGCTGAATTTGGGACACCTGGTACAATTACTTGTATTCAAGCGAGTTCAATGGCAATTAATCAGAATTATGCAGTACCAACATTCAAATTAACATCAAGTTGACTGAGCCCATTAAAAAAACAACAACTGTGTACTTGGATTGTTTTTATTTACCTTCTTATCTTTAAGGCTTTAGGGTTCACATGGGAAGGGTGAAACACACACACACATACATCTCTCACAGAGGGAGGGTGACTGACTGACCCGGTGCTCTCCACCTGCCTCTCCTGGTACCTAGAACCATGTCTTCCCGAGGCAACATGTGGGAGGGCACGCAGAGTCACATGCACCCTCCACTCCAGATTTCTTCTAGGGTTCACACCAGAATGTGGCCAGCAGCAGCCTTTTGGCACTGTGCCGGAGGGAAGGGACAGGAGCTGCTTCCAGCCGCAGGGGAGGAGGAGTGGGGCGGGGGGAGGATGACCTGGCCTGTGTCTTTGCAAAGCTCATCTCTTCCCCACCCCATGCCCCTGCATGTTCCCCTGTGGCTGGAAGCAGCTTGTCCCTTCCTGCCGACACAGTGTCAAAAGGCAGCTAACACCTCCAGGCTGCTGCTGGCCACCGACATAACCCAGCTGCCTCCTGTTGCCCGGCTACAGTGCGGGCAGGAAGGTGTTAAGCCCTAAGGATGCTTTGTGTACCAGGGCCCAGGGAACCGGACTGCAGGGGCTTCAGAAAATCCGGCCGGAGAGGTGGCTCAGCAGGGGAGGGTACCTAAGGGATGGCGCAACCCCGCACTCCCTGGGGGTACGACCCGGGGCATGGTTGTGTGTGAAGAGGGTGCTAAGCCCCCTGTCCGGGGGGCTGCTGTAGAGCCTGCAGGGTCGAGGTGCGAACAGGCTGGAAATCACTTCCCAACTGCCACTCCAGAGCTTAGCTGAGGGGTGCAGAGAGGCTTCCCTGTGTCAGTGCTGTGTGGAGCTTTGGCACATGAAGGGCTTGGCTCCTCTTGGCCAGCATCCTGGGCTGGAGGGTTTGGGGCTTTCCCAGGGTGCCAGCTCAGCTAGAGGCAGGGGGGAAGGAAGGAGCCTGCTGGCCAGGCTGATGGTGAGCTGAGCGCTCCGACCAGGGGCTGGTTCTCCCCACAGCACTAGGAGTGGGATGAATCCCACTGAGGGGATATGGAGAAGCAGTAGGGCTAGGGTGATGAAGGGGCAAAACAGGGAGAGGACAGTGAGGGGGGACCATGTAAAGGGTGGATGGGTGGGCAGCAGAGGTGACACATAACTGGCTGCCGCCTGGCACCTGCCCATACTCACCAGCTGCCACAGCTCGCAGCCAGCACCATTCGGAAATGGGACAGGGGGCTGTACTGATGGATGAGCAGGGGAAGTGCCCAGCCCTGTGCATTGCATCTTCATCCTGCCACCAGCTTTGCACACCGACCCCCATTGTCTTACACTGGACCCCCACCACTCTCTGCTGGTGGGCAGGTGGCTGGTGAGCAGGGATCTGGCCAGCAGCAGGACTCGCTAGTACTGATGAGGGGAAGACAGAAAATATGGGACAATTTCCCTGTTTTTAAGAAAAAGTCGGGACAATGGCAGGAGGGCTTAAATCGGATTGTCCCTTTAAAAATGGGATGTTTGGTCACCCTAATTAGAGAAAGCAAAACAAGATCAATCACCAAGAAATTAAATACATGACTTTCAAAGAGGATTTTAAACAATGTTGCAAAGAAATATCGCAAAAGTATTTACATTTTGTTTTTAATAGTAACCTCCATGATATACAGGTCACAATATTATTTAAGACCCACTAATGTTGTATTTTCCATAGCATTTTTCTTCAAGTTTTCCACCTTGCATTTCCAGTGATTTAGCTCTACTGATTTTAGCAATGGTGTCAACATTAATGTAAATCACCTGCCCACATTTTAGTCACCACGTCCCTCAAACCCAAACCCAAGTCTAGATGATTGTGGTTAGAATCCTAGTGGCTTGTCCACAGTAGAGTTCCTGCTGTTTGCTACGTTTGGTGGAGCTGCACCAGTGGTAGTACAGTGGCGGAAAATGTAAAGACAAATGTTAGTGTAAACTAAACCCATAGAATTCAAATGCTTGTTGTCATGTCTTTTTGCCAATTCTGGAAGCTGGTTCAGTAATAAAAGCTGTCTGTCCCAGTACAAGAAACTGTACATCAGTACTTGCTGATAATTTTGCAAGTCTCATTTGAAGTGTGGCAGAGAGATATAATTTTCTCCCTAAAATCCTTGTTGAGGGTGAAGAACTAACCCTTTAGTGGTTTGACTACTCATTAAATTACCTTAACAACCAGAAAGCCTGACTTGGAGTGAGTATAAACATTTATCAGATCATCATAGTGGACCTGGTGAAGTCTCTGCACATATTTGGATATGAGCAGGATAAAGGCAGGCATTAGCTAAAGGGTCCCAGCTGGTGAAAGGAGATTCAGAGGAACAGCCAATCTGCTCTTTTGCTGGAACTCTAAGATACCAAATAAATAGAAAAATGTCTAAAAAAAAGTTCAATATCTAATCATTTAGATTAATAGATTTTAAGGCCAGAAGGAACCATTATGATTATTATTTACATAACAAATAATACTTTGTCCTTTTATAGCACCTTTGCAATATAAAGAATCCTCTGAAGAACATTGCAAAGGTGATTAAGTATTGTCTTCCTGCACACAGAGGCTAAGACTGAAGATCGTACAGCAGGTTAGTGGCAGAGTCAGGAACACAATCTCTGTCTTCTGACTTACAGTTTTTTTCTTTAATATTAGGTCATTCTACCTCAAAGTTTGCATGGCTCTTCAAAAGTGTATTAAAGACACTTACATGAAGGGGCTTACAATGTAACTCACATTTCTATGATACACCAGATATCAATTCTACAAAGCAGATGTTATTAAAGAGAAACGTTGGAAGAATTTGCAAAGCAAGAGGATTATAAAGAAGGATTTGAAACTGAAATTGTTTGGTGCATCAGAATCAAGACGGCATTCCAGGCATAGGGTATCATATATAAGAAGCTGAAAGTGGAAGAACTCAAAAATAGCAGTTAAGGAAGACTCTTAAAGGATTCTAAATTCCTATTCCTAAACATCCATACACATTTCTGGCTCTCATCTAAGCAAGGGATAAATTAAGAACTTTATCCATTTACAGGCTGCATTCAAGCAAAACTTGTATACTTTGCACATACTTTTAGCACTACTACACTTATATCTCCTGCTAAGTAACTCATTTGATTAACAAAAATTGAAATTAGCTGTCACTGACTCTTTCAGCCACTCTCTTCCATCATCTCCCACATCTGTTGTAAATCATTGTCTAGGGGCAAACCGAGGCTTTCAAATACTTGTTTAATAGTCAGTCTCCGCCTGTGTCTTTGTAGCTGAAGTGCATTGTATGGGGTCATTAGTTTCACTATGTACCTTGCACATGTTTAATTATGCTATTATGCAACTTTTTCTTTTCAAATAATAATGGCATTATTTTCAGTATTCCATTTTATTTCATCTGCTATAAATTCAGGCTGTGGATTTGACATGGACAATTTTGTGGATGAGTCATGATAACATTGTCAATATCACAGCTCTTGGGAATCCTGGGGAAAATTATAAAAAGTCATAGAAAGGTTTTGTAGCAGCTAAACTACTTTTGCAAAACCAGGGGTATCTGGTTCTTTTAAAAACATGTTTTTGGAGAACCACAAGACTTTCTGGATACTTAGCGATATGTTGCGTTGGTTTCTTTCCCTAGGCAAAGGGTAGATCTCTTTGTAGATTTTGAGGCTTTATCTTCATTGGAAATTTAATTATGTTCCCACCAGGAATTTTCTCTTTAACGCACTCCCCATTCATACAACACCCCTCAGTCATGCCATAGTTGTGCCATGTGACAAGGCAGCCACCATGCCCTGAGGGATAGGGCAGAGCCTGAGTTAGCTTCTCTCATATTTTGTTAACTCAAAGAAACTGAAGTGAAAATATATGATCAATGACAACAATCGGTAGATGACGGTTCACCAATCCCTTCTCACAAGCCCTGTGTGTGCCTAATCTTGGGTACAGTATTGTCATCTATCTGTGTGCTGACCAGAAGTCAACTACCTTCATCTGCCTCTTCTTAGGGTCTTCAGTCCCATGCTACTTCTGCTGCTTTGGTTGTCTTTGGTCTCTGGAAGACTGTCTACTAACAAGCCCCTGTATCAGCATGCAGTCTTCTGGCTGGAGGCTGACACCAAATCTTGGGTGATCGTTGGGCTGAAGCATGCAAAACCCATGATTTGGATCCTTGAAGAGGAACCTTCACTTCAACTGTATAACAATGAGCATTGACAACCACTAGCTGATCATGGGGTCAACTGTACTAGACAACAATGAAGGGAGAAGATTAAGAATATCAAGGTGAGCTACTAGAAAGCCAAGGATAACAATCACAAGTCCAGTTCTGCCTTGATGAGCTCCCCATTTTATGAGGAGATGACTGCATGTTGAGCAGATCCCTGAGCATAGAGCCCCACTACAGCATGGACTCCTTTGTGGAACGAGTACAGGAGTGGGTTCGAAACCCAGATGTCTTCAGGGATACAGAATCCATCCCTCCAAACAGCAACCCCCCTGGAAGAAGACCTCAGTCCAAGTCACAGGGACTTTTAAGAGGGGACCAGGAAGAGCACAGTGGTTTTGAGGGGATCCTCATGGAAGAACCAGAGGAGAACACAGCATGTCAGCTGAGTAAGATGGGTGCAGCCATTGTATTATTATTTGGAATATTATAAAATATGTGGACAGGTTTTAGCCCTTTTACCATGTCCTCTAACCTATAGATGACAATGGCTGTGCGAGCCAGTCACTGAGGCAATCAATAAGCCATGGAAATGCATCACCAGTGTTGATGTCACTACGCCTCACCCTAGGTAACTTGGGAGGGTGGAAGGCCACTAAGTGTCAATGAAGCCTTCCTGCACTAGGCCTAAGTGAACCAAACGCTATCCTTCCATGTTTAAACTCTAATCAACCTCAAAAGCCAGGTGCAATTGGAATATGTAAGCAACCAGTTATCTGTGTGCAACCCCCTGCGCAAGCGGTAATAATGAGGTCTGCATGTTTCTGGCTGAAGGGAAAAAGGACAAGATAACGGTTTAAAGAAGTTACTAACAAGCTAGGCTTATAGCTGCCAAGAATGATTTAACTGTTTAAATGTAATCGTTATTTGCTTAGTAACTATTACCAGGGACGGGAGGGGTAGAGGGAGGAATGGGGGGGGGAGAAAGGGAGGGCTAGAGGTGAAAGGGGGGGGTGAGGCTTAACTGCAAAATGTATAAAAGAAGAAAAACTGTTCCTGTTAGTGTGCTTGATCTGAGATGTGCCTGTCTCCTAGCACCGCTTTGGGATCCCAAATAAACTTTGTTTGCTTCTCCCCCTGGTGTGTTTATTGGCGCGAAGCACACCGGGCAACGAACCCCGCTGTTGCTTTGCCTCGGGCACTCTGTGCTGGCAACACCAGTATCTTCTGCACTCCATGCCCATTCCAATGTGGGTAATAGAACAGATGAACTGATGATGTGCAGTTTCATTATTTGTGATGCATCAAGGTTTTGTGTTATGTCTGGGAGGTTTGTTTTGCAATTGTTCCTCCTCCTCTCCCATTTCTAAACTGTGTTAGGGCAGCTGGACTGCCTACATATGTTTACCTTCAATGAATGTAAGTAAAGAAAAAGAAAAATGCCAAATGAACCATATTTCTTTCTTTAATTCATGTTCAAACACTACATTTGATTTCAAGGCAACAGCCCCAGTTTGCCAGTCCCATCAATTATCCTCTGAGTACTCTCTATTCAGTGCAGGAATGTGAGTGCATGAGGCATCTCTTATGTCCTTTGCTGTAACAGACCCTGCACCAGCATCAGCAGGCACAAGGCAATAGTCTCTAAGAGACCCCCAAACCACCACTGTCCTCACATATAGTGGGAAGCACACAACAAGCCCCCATCCCATGCATGGGATTATATATACTACAAAACCATAAGCAGTGCCACATTGCTTTCAGTGGCCAAATGCACGTTCCACCACCATCTTGCACCTTCTCAGCATATAGTTAAACTGCCTCCTGCCCAGTGGGTACAATTCAGGATAAACCTTCATCAAACCAGGGTAACAGAAAATAAGACTGGATCACCTAAAATCACAATTTTCACAGACATCCCAATAATGACAGTGTCATTACAGGCAGAACAATGTATCAGCTTTTCCATGTCAAAACAGGCCAGACCTCGAGATCACCCTGGCACGATGCATTTGGACAGCACATCCTATGTGGGTATCCATGAATATGCCACCAGAGTCTGTTGTTGTTGCGCTTTTGCTTGTAACTGCAACTCACTATCTCTGCCCTCTCTGGGCAAAAAGCTGCATCGGAAACACCCACCACTGTATCTTGGCAGCAGCTTCTGCAGAAACATGCCAAAGAAACATTTCCTCCATGAAAGTCAGCAGTGGTTGGTCCCAGATCTTATGATAGCGGGATCTATAGTTTCAGCACTAGGACACAGTGCACACCACTACAGCACTTTAGGTCTTACCCATATGCCCAATGCATTTCCTGGCCCTAGATAGTTTCCTCTCACAATCCCCAGAGTGGGCAGACAAGTTGTCCCACAAAAGCACACATGGAGCAGGATAGTGAGTTGTAGTACTATGAAACACAAAATATGCACCCAGGTATCTGTACTGCCTCTCATGACCCAGATACATCACCAGTGCAGATACAGGTGTGACAGCAGCATGAGGAACTAGACAGAACTAACTAGTGAGTTAGACTACTCATAGGCGCCAACATTCTCTGGCACCGGTGGGTGCCTGCGCCCCCCTGCCTCTGTCCCTGCCCTTGGCCCTGCCCGACTCCACCCCATCCCCGCCCCCATTCCAACGCCATCCCCAAAGTCCCCGCCCTAATTCCACCCCCTCCCTGCCCCTATTGGATACCTAATTCCACCCCACCCCAGCCCCGCCTCTTCCCCCAGCGCGCTGCGTTCCCCCTCTTCCCCACCCCATGAATCAGCTGTTTTGCGGCGCAAGCTCTGGGAGGGAGGGGGGAGAAGCAGGATGCGGCGGCGCGCTCGCGGAGGAGGCGGAGGCGAGCTGGAGCAGGGGGCGGGGCCACAGGGAGCTGCTCCAGCCCCAGGGCACCCATGGAGTTGGCACCTATGAGACTACTATGAGATGATTACCCACAATTGCCCAACTTGTAATTAGCCTGCAATGAGGACATAAGTTAAGGCCTTTTCTTCACTAGAAAAAAGCTGTGTTCCTAACCCGAGGTAACTAGCAATCCTAGTGTAGATAAGGCAGTTTTAGTTTACAAATGAATTAGCAGGTCCAGTTAGACTACAGTTTACCTTCATCTGCTAACTCATGTGAAAACTACAAACTGCCTTGTCTACAAGGATTTTACTTCCTGTTAGCTAACACAAGTTAAGAACAACTCTTTTTTTCCTAGTGAAGGTGCACCCTGAGAGTGTAGTTGGGTCCAGTGAGAGTGTGCATGGGTGCCTGAGATGTTTTGCTTGCAATTAGTGATTGAAGGTTGTGGGCAGGCAGTGGAGAGAGAAGAGGATTAGATGAAGGGAAGGAAAGAGCTTGAGACAAGATAAGAAAGAAGAAAGTGGGGACTGAACAGAAGGAAGAGTTCTCAGCAAAGAACAAAAGAAAGGTGTGGGAGAAAACAGGAGAGAAACAAGAGGGAAAAGGGAGAGAAAAATTATTGTTAAAGGAACCAGATAGTGGAAAAGAAGAAAGATGGTGGATTCTAGAAAGAAAAATAAAACACTAAAAAACAAAATGTAAAAAGGAAGAAAGACAAAAACATAGGAAGACAACGCAAATTGAAATCATTATTCCAATTTTAATGCCAAAATATTACAAATACAATGTTTTGTTTTATATGCAAGAAGTATCTTTGGTGCAATCCACGGAGCATTATCACGAGACCCCTCCATTTACCAGCATATGTGCACTTAATATATGCATAGTTGGTTCTGGTAAAGTTAGGGGAGTTACTATCCGGGAGAATTTTGTGACTGCAAAAAGATGTTGCCACAGCTACTTGCTAGTCCATCCCTGGAGTGAGTTTCTTCTATAGGTAGGTGAGGAAGGGATTCCTTAATTCCACTGCAATCAGTGCAATGGGATGCTAGGGCCTACCACTGGGCCCACTCCAGTCAATTTGTCCATGCTTTCATCCTTAAATATGCAGTGAAGGTTAGTCTACTTGTAACCCACACACCTCCTGGGTGTGGTGTTCTGTCCCATCTAGTGCCACTGAGACAGATAAATGAGTGTGCTTTACAGCCTTAGCTAACAGCCACTTGGCTTTTGGCTCATGCACTAAGCTCCAGAGGCCCCAAGTTTGATGACGACCAAGGTCTGTCAGTGTTACAAGTGGGAGCTCATCCAGGATTTCAAGGGAAGTCTCTGAAGCTTGGGACACGCTTCCTCAGCTAGGGGAACTATGTAACCCACACACCTCCTTGGTGTGGTCTTCTGTCCCATATAGTGGCAGAGAGAGTGCAAGAGAGAGATTAATGAGTTTGCTCTACAGGCTCAGTTAACAACCAGTTGGCATTTAGCTCACGCAGTAGAGGCTCATGCACTAAGTTCCAGAAGTCCCAGGGTCAATCCCAGTGACAGGGTCTGTTGGTGTTACATCCTATGTATATTGTTCAGGGTGTTAATAATCATGTTGCTGTTGTTACGGATATTATATCTAGATCTATGTGTTTGTCCCCTTCTGACAAAAAACTCCCCTTCCACAATTTCAATGGGTGACTACCGTAATGCATTTCTGTCACTCACTATGATATAACTTTCTCCTCAATCTGTCATGTCAATTTTCCATTCCCCTGATTTAACTTCATCCTTAAGAGTAACAGCTTGCTTTGCTTGATGAATAAGAAACCCATAGGTGCTTTCCTGCAAGTTCTCTCTTTTATAGTATCAAACAAATTGATCATTTAAATAAAGTAATTAATTCCTTTCAACTCTACTTTCACCAGAATGAAGAAATTCATTTACTCCTTTTTCTAGTGAAAGAAAAAATGCAGCTAAGCTAATTTTTTTCTTGTAAGAACAGTAATCAAGCAACAATTGTCCAAGCAACAACTGAAGGAAGCTATTAGGTCTTAGAAAGATAGTTGATTGCACATATTTCACACAAGTGGAATCAAATTGCTTGGAAGACAGCAATTATCTATTACATTTTGGCAAACATCCAAGAATTCTAGCAATCAAAAGGTCAATACCAAGGTCATTTATTCCTGAAGGAACACTATCAATGAAGTACTGAGTGGAGGGGTAAGGAACTTAAATTAGGTACCAACCTAAGCTTTGCCACACAAATTTTCAAACATTACATGATTGATCACAGATCATATTTTTGGCTGTTGGATTCTCCAGGTCATGTCATAAGTGGAAGAGATAAGTAGCCCCAGTGATTAAAACGAAGGTATACTAAGAAAAAAATACCTCTCTCTTGTAAGTATTAATCCTCTCTAGTGTACACTAACAGGAAAATCTCCAATTATATGAACTGTAACATTATCCCTTCTAAAGGACTATCTCAAAACCAGAAAAAAAAAAAGTGGAAATCAGTTTATCAAAACTAAAAATGAATGCTTGGCTTGCACCGAGTTCTTACTCATTAACATTCAACATCAGAGCTGAATCACGACAAGAGAAAGAAAATGATGGATGATAAAAAAGTGAGTGGGACAAAACCAACACTTCTTAGAGGGACACAGTTTAGGTTAAAATGATGACTAGGACTTTCAAAGGGAGTTAGATGCCTAACCAGCATACATATTTGTAATTAAAAATCCTTATGTGATAGAAACAACAATTTAGATTATTACAGTTTCCAGGTAGTTTATCTTACAGGGGCACTGTCAAGCTGAATGTTTATAACAGATTTTTTTGAAATCCAATTTCTGATACAGTATCAGAAGACAGTAGTGTGGCCTAGTGGCTAAAGGACTGTACTGGGACACAGGAGTTTGGTTTCTGGCTTCCCCAATGATCTCCTGGGGGACCTTGGGCAAGTCACTTCACCTCTGTATCGCTCTGTTTTCCCATCTGTAAAATGGGGATAATGATACTTACCTTCTATATAAAGTGCTTTGAGATCTATTATTGAAAAGTGCTATATAAGAGGTAGGTGGTATTTTCTTCCAAAAATAATGGGCCAGGCCCTCAGCTGGAATAAATAACATCAGCTGAAGATTTAGCCATGAATGCTAAAATTCTTTTTAAAACGTTTAAATACTTTTTCTGCTCCCATGCTGATGTTTGTAAGAGTCATTTTTGCATGCAAGAAATTGACTATAAAAGGAAAACTGAAATTAATACACAAAATGCTGTTGAATGTACCAAGTGAACTGAGAAGTTAGAAAAAATGTTTTGCTAACTCCTTTCAGTTTTAGTAATTACAAGTGTTACTTATAAATATAGTAGATATACATATTTCAGACAGAAATAAAAGTGTCCCTTTAATGGGGTGAAATTAAAGTGTGCAGACAATACACATTTTTCTTTTCATTTGGATATACTTGCTTTAAAAAGATAGATGATTTTACTCTTCAGATAACACAATGACACTAAATCAGAGACAGATGGTGCCTGGTATTCTCCTTGAGCCAAATTGTCCAGGCCCTCTATGAGAATGCAAGGCCCAAAATGCAATGAAAATATAGCACTTCTACTGCGAAGGGGCTGAGAATATAGAACACAGGTAAAAGGGTCTGCATTGTGATTGTTGCAGGAACACAGAGAAGGGAATTGAAAGAATATATGAGAGTGTGATATCGGGGTTTTGTGACCCTGAGTTTGGGATGATATGAATGGTGGTGAGAGATGGCGAACGTTTGTATAGACAATGCTTTTATAATTCTACTTTTGAGAAAACTTCAAATGCTGATAAATGCCCTGAAGTTAAACATTTTCACTTAGGCCTTGATCCAAAACCCACTGAAGAAAATGAACACTCTCCTGACTGGCTCTAGATCAGGCCCTTAATCTCCTGTTAAAAAGTTTAAAGAGGATCAGTTTCTTTATATGATAAACTGCTTTCATATTTATAATTATTACATTTGCTATACATATTAACCATTTTTCACAGTTTAATATTGGTTACATTACTTCTCAATAATTATAAATAAAATGGATTGTCAAAGTGCTGTAAAGCAAAGTATTTTTAGATCCAAGTTACTTGTTTCCAGCAATAAGCAATTATAACTGTCAGAATTATCTAGCATTGTTTTTCTGCACTGGATATATGGTAGTTTAACCGTTTACATTTTGGAAATGTCAGGTTACCATTCTGTAACATCTATATACTAATAGCATGGAAAAGTTCTTCACAGGCTTCTGCCTATTTATTATAATTAACTGTGTTGTAAATGTACACAGTGCTTTATAAAACAGACTATAAAATGAAACTGCTCAAAAACAAAACCCTTGACTAACACTGGTTAGCAGGGCCGGCTCTGGCTTTTTTGCCGCCTCAGGCAAAAAAGCCGCCGGCCGCCCCCCCCCCCCCCACACGGGGGGGGGGGGGGGGAGTGCGGCCAGAGCTCCAGGGGGAGGGCGGCTGGAGCCCTGGGAGAAGGGCGGCGATCCCCGGCCGGGGCTTGGCTCTCCCCCCGGCGGCCAGAGCGCCGGGGGCAGGGCGGCGATCCCCGGCCGGGGCTCCGCTCTCCCCCCGGCGGTCAGAGCGCAGGGGGGCGAGAGGGCGGCGAGCCCCAGCCAGGGCTCTCCGCTCTCCCCCTGGCGGCCGGGGGGAGGGCGCCGGTGGGGAGGGCGGCCAGAGCGCCGGGGGGAGGGCGGCGAGCCCAGCCGTGGCCCCGCTCTCCCCGGGGGCCGGTGCGCTGCGCCGCCCCCCCTCCAGGTGCCGCCCCAAGCACAAGCATGGTGGGCTGGTGCCTGGAGCTGGCCCTGCTGGTTAGGATGTAATTGGTTAAACTTTCAGACAACAGGAACTAAATACATCAGTTATATCCATCTGCTTAGATGTTTATATTTGACTACTGATAATCATTTTTAATGGGGTTTATTTATGACCAATCAGTATTTTTCCCTGCAATAAATATATTAATATTTCTAATTAGCCAGCAGCAGCACAAAACAGATTTATTCAGTCTGCATGTAGACGATGCTAATAACGTGATAAAAACTAAGAGCACTAATTTTGTTGTCAATTCCATATCCTTATAATTACCTCTCAAACAGGCAGCATTTTTCTTATGGTAATCACTGCTGTTTTCAAAAGTATTAAAATGTAGAAAAAACTGTTTAGTTAATTCTTCCAAGAGAAAACAATGCATTCCGACATATCTCCTGCATAGGGACCCAGCATACAAGCTAGCATACAGTTACACATGCGTGTAATTTTACACATACAAGTAGCCAAATTAATTCCAGTGGAACAACTCAGGTGAGTGAAGTTACACCTGTACAACTGTTAGCAGGATCAGGCCCTCTGGAAGGAGCACCTCTTCTAAATGTGCAGAATACATTTTAATTTAAAATTCATATTTATTTTATAACGTGTACAAAGGAGAAACCATTGGTTGTCAAATGTTTTGATTATCTTGGGTCATAATCTGCCACCCTTACTCCCATTCAGTAGTACCCTACCTCATTCAGTAGTCTCATTGAACTCATTGCTTCAGTGTTTTCAGGATAGGACCATATAATAATCTTGATATTTAAATTACCATCAAAAGAATACAGCATTAACTCAAATTTAAGTTGTGACACTCAGCCAGAAAGGATTAAGCAACCAGCAGGCTAAATGATCCAAATTCAACCTTTAAAGACATATTAGAAAAGTATATAAATCGTAATTAAGGCCATTCCTTATAAATAGCTAACAAAGCCATGTTAAAACAATGAGGAGTCCTTGTGGCACCTTAGAGACTACAAATTTATGTGGGCATAACCTTTTGTGGGCTAAAACCCACTTCATCAGATGCATGGAGTGAAAAATACAGTAAGCAGTATAAATATTAGAGCATATGAAAAGATGGGAGTTGCCTTACCAAGTGGGGGGGTCAGTGCTAACAAGGCCAATTCAATTAAAGTGGAAGTGGCCTATTCTTAACAGTTGACAAGAAGGGGTGAATATCAAGAGAGGGAAAAGTACTTTTCTAGTGCTAACGAGGCCAGTGCAATCGAGAAGTATTCATCTTATTGGTGATTACTATTACCACAAAATTATTTAGAAGATCAGACTATCAATTTTTTGTTAAGCATTTTTAAACCAATAAAGCTGAAAAAGATCTAACACTAAACAATTATATAAATATTATTTCCAAAATGCATCAATTTGTTCAAGAAGCTACAGTTCACACTACAGTTCACACTTATTCTTTTCAGAAAATATCCTCAGTCCTAACAAAATACAGCATCCAGAATAATAATATTATAAAACATTTCGAGATCAAATCCTCACCTCTTTCCAGGCACGTCCTATGGACAGCCACTCTGGGCCTGCACTTGTTTGACTGTCTTGTGACTCCGCCCTCCAGCCAGGTCACATTTATGCTTATCCATTTTGGGGTATACATAGATTCCAGCAAAGAGTAGCCCCATCTGTCAGGTGAGGCGCTCCAGGCCTCCCCTGGCTGAGGAACTCAAGGTCTTGATCCTTCTGACTTCAGAGTTTTCTCTTGTTCAGATTCCCTCATAACAGCCATAGGCTTTCTGCTTTCTGCATCTTCTAGGGGTTGGTAGGCCCACCCTCTCTATTGGGTTCTCATCCAGGGCCCAGTGGCAGGCAGCTATGTCCTGCACCGAAAAAGGCTATACTGCTGCTTCCTTGGATCACTTCCTACCCAGTACCCTCTTTCCCAAGAGATCAAATAAACATTAAGCAACTGAAATGAAAGGTAAAGTCTCAGATCTTCTGAGTGTTAAAAGTATCTTCGCTGTGAGTCTGGCAATGTCCCCATAGCCAGAGATCTCAAGCACCTGGAATCCCTACAGTGCTCCTTCCCAGGAGCTCAGAATGTAGTTCAGTAGCTCACCTCCACCCTCTGCACTGTTGGTCTGTTCTCCTTTTGAGTTCCTCCTCCAAGACATGTATGCTTTGAAGTTTTGGCGGGCTGGAGCCGCCTAGGCCCAGAGCAGCTGCTTAACTCCTTCCTTACCAGTGTAGGATTTGTATACCCTGTTGCAGAAGGTAATACTCCTGTTGACTTCTAGTAAAGATCTGATTCTTCGCTCTTTTTTACATAAGGATCACTCACCCACCACTGCAATAGATAGCCACTGAAAACAAAATAAATAACATGGTGAAGACTGCAACTGTCACAGTTCAGGCACCGCTCAGCTGAAAATACAAATGCACACAATAAACCATATAAATAATTGAAAGGCTGTGAGCTACACTCCTCTCTAGAAATTAGGAACTAAAATTAAAACTAATTTACCAATTATGAAAAAACAGAACTCTTTCAGTATTAGTGACTAACACTAACAAACTCAGCTACTGGTAATAAAAAGAAAATCCACACAACAAGTTTCAGAAATGAAGATCAGGCAGCCTTTTTCAGAATCAGATCCCAAACTCTCCAAATTATAGTAGGAGAAAGCTTTAAAAAAAAGTTAAGATCTTCTTCATTGTCTCCACGTTCTACTCTTGAGGGAATTCTGCACCAAAAATTTTAAAATTCTGGACCAAAAACAAAATTTGAGCACAATATTTTAAAATTCTGCAACATTCTGCAAATTTTATTGGTCAATAAATAAATGTGGAGGCTCCAGCATGTCAGTGGGGAACACAGGCCACTGGCTGCACAGAGGTGAGAGATCACCCTCCTGTCCTTGTTGACTCAGTGCCCATGCCCATCGGGTCCATAGGCTTGTCAACAGTTACCTGCTGCTGTACATTTCCATGAGCCATGGTTCTGGGCTGGGGTTGTCTTGGTGCTGATGGTACCGAGGATACCAAGTGTGCTCGAGATTGTTTGTGACTTTCTCAGGGCTCCCGGTGGGGACTTCTTGCTCTCTTTTTCAACAATTTCTGAGAGGGGTCAGCGGCTTTTTTCTTCTACCCACAGCCTTTAAACATTGAGGGCTGTGGGGAAGTCATGTCTGCCAGATGACTTGTGGAGCAGGTCTGGAAAGAGTCAGAGAGCTGTCCCCATGGAGACGATCTTCTGACTGAGCTCTCTATCCTTAAGAAATCTGGACCTGAGTTGCTAGGAGAAGCAACACTTTTGTTGAATATGTCCTTCTCTGAGGCAAAGTATGCACTGGGAGTGCTTGTCTGTGACAGGGATTGCCTCTTTGCAAGAGAGGCACTTGAAGCCAGTGAATCAGGCAAACCCCATTAGAGGAAGGGTCACCTATGAGGTAAAAAACCTGGGAAAATAAAGTCTTTTTTTAAAAAAAATTAAGAGAGAAAAGATAAAAAAGGGGAAACTATGACTATAACTACACTAAGTACTAGGAGGCTAACGAACTACAGAAATGCAAAATTGAAAGCAATGTCATAACTGACTGCAAATAGCTCCATCTCTAGCCAGGGGTGGTTGAGAAGGGACTTAAGGAGGTTAGCCTGAGCACACTGACTAGCCTCATGGCAAGGCACAAGGAGAGACAGCGCATGTGCGGTTCTAATGGACACTGCTACCGAAGTTCTCTGATCAGCAGTACAGGGATGCAAGCACACTTACAGTGGAGCACCCATAGGGACGCGACTTTAAGAAGAAGCAAGAACGGAGTATACTTCAGTGAAGCACTTGCATGCTAGAATGCCACAGGATGGGGGTTAGGGTTGCCAGGTGTCCGGTTTTCGACGGAATGGCCAGTTGAAAAGGGACCCTGGCAGCTCCGGTCAGCACCACCGACTGGATCATTAAAAGTCCGGTCGGCGGTGCTGCTGGGCTAAGGGAGGCTAGTCCCTACCTGTCCTGGCACCACGCTGTATCCTGGAAGCAGCCAGCAGGTCCGGCTCATAGGAGAGGGGGGGCATGGGGCTCCACGCGCTGCCCCCGCCCGGAGCATCGGCTCTGCATTCCCACTGGCCAAGAACCATGGCTAATGGCAGCTGGGGGAGGGAGGAGCGGTGTCTGCGGGCAAGAGCAATGCGCAGAGCCTCCTGCCCCCACCCACCCTGCCTAGGAGCCAGACCTGCTGCTGGCCGCTTCCGGGGTGCAGTGCAGTGCCAGGACAGGCAGGGACTAGCCTGCCTTAGCCCCGCTGTGCCGCTGACCGGGAGCTGCCAGAGGTAAGCCCCCCCATCCCCCTGCCTCAGCCCTGAGCCTCCCCTACACCCGGAGCCCCCTCCTGCACCCTGAATCCCTCCTCCCTGGCCCCACCCCAGAGCCTGCACCCCAATCCCCTGCCCCAACCTGCAGCCCCCTACCAAACTCCGAATCCCTCAGCTCCATTCCCCAGCCTGGAGCCCCCTCCTAAACCCCAAACCCTTCAACCCCAGCCCCAGCCCAAAGCCCTCTTCTGAACACTTCATTTCTGGCTCCACCCCAGAACCCTTACGCCCAGTTAGAACCCTCATCCCCTCCCATACCACAACCCGCTGCCCCAGCCCAGGGAAAGTGAGTGAGGGTGGGGGAGAGCAAGCCACCCAGAGAGGGGGAATGTAGTGAGTGAAGGGAGGGACCTTGGGGAAGGGGCAGGGCTACGATGTTCGGTTTTGTGCAATTAGAAAGTTGGCAAGCCTAGATGGGGTAAGAGCATTTATTTCCTTTTAGAGACGGAGATATGCCATATAAGTAAGCAACTTAGTGGTGGAATCAGTCACAATATCCCAGCAACCCCACATTAGAATAAGCAACTGCACTGCTATGTTTAATGTTTTGGCAATCTAAAACTATTAGATACTGGAGAGTGAGTCAAAGTGAGGATGGATATTCACGATGCCTGTAAGCCCTGTTTACATCAATAATTTAAGTGAAGATAAAGTCCTAAACCCAATTCCTTTGTCATATGCTAAAATACATAAGAACAACCATACTGGGTCAGAACAATGGCCCATCTAGCCCAGTATTCTGTCTTCCGACAGTGGCTGGGTCAGTACCAGATGCTTCAGAGAGAGTGAACAGATCAGGGCAATTTATTGAGTGATCCATCCCCGTCACCCAGTCCCAGCTTCTGGCAGTCAGAGGTTTAGGAATCCCAAGAGCATGGAGTTGCATCTTTGACCATCTAAGCTAATAGCCATTGATGGACTCCATGGACTTATCTAATTCTTTTTGAACCCAGTTATACTTTTGGCCTTTACAACAGCCCCGGCAATGAACATAGTCCCCTTTCCTTTACTTACACACATGGGAGGGCACAAACCCTGCTCTCCTCATATCACAACCACAGCTCTGTGATGCTGTAATGAGTCGTCTCTGATCCTGATGAGTGCTCTCTGAGCCTGATGAGTCATCACTCAGCCTGATTACTTGAGGGCGCTGTCAATCAACTAGGGCTCAGACAATCCAGAGGTACAGTTCTATCCAGGTGACCCCAAGGCCAGGGATATAAGATCCCAATGACAGCAGCCATTCCAGTCTGCTCATCGTCGCTACCTTGCCAGGAGCATCCCCCTTTGCTTGGTGGTTCTGACAGACTGCTCCTGTTCCAGCCCACTCTGTGACTGATCCATCCTTTTTCTAGCTTGTCCTTGATTCCTGCTCTGACCGCTGGCTTGAGTCCAGCCAGAGCACTAGGAATGACAACCGCTGCTCCAACCACTAGGCCTGACCATACATGTCTCAGTTTCTTACAGATGCACCTCAAAGTAATCTCCATCTTCTCCCATTCAAATCATTCAATACAGATACAACTCACACACAGAAAATGCAGCTCAAGAGCATGCAGGTAATTCCTAGTATTCCTATTGCCAGATCCAGGGGGCAGAGTTAAGGTTACATGGATGTTTACCTTAACTCCATATTTTCTGGTTTTCTGAGGTTTGAATTTTGCTGAACTCAACATTCTGGAAGGGCACAAGCTATCCCCGAACAACCTTAACTATATGATAACATTTTTTGCCATTTAGTTACATAACAGTCCTTGACAGAAAGTGAAGAATATACCACCTTCAGTTACAATAAACAGAAATTTTAGATAGGCAAACCATAATTACTTACATAGGCTTGATTGTGACCAGCTCCTGGATTGGTGCATGAGAGGACAGAGGGTACTAGGAGCTTCCCCCCTTGAGTCCTCTGTGTAGAGATCAGTCACAACTAGTGCTGGGCAAAGAAATTTTCATCTAATAGTTTATTTGCTGAAAAACAGTTTCAGGTTGACTGAAACCTTTTGAAAATTCAGGCCAGATTCAGCAAATAGTGTCAGCCCCTCTCAAAAAAAAAAAAAAAAAGACAACAGGAAAGTGTCAGCCCCGCTCAAAAAAAAAAAAAAAAAAGTCAAAATGTGGCAGCTTTTCATTTCACAATGATGTTTCATTTAGAAATACATCTACATTTAACTAAAAATAGCCACAAAAAGATACCTGAAAACAAAATAATAATTTTGTTTGACAGGCAACTAATTTTCATGTCCTTTAGCTCTTCTGCATGACTCTAACCACTCCAAAAAGAAGAGGGGCAAGGAAGGGGCTCGACGGAGCAGTATCTGTGCTCAATGTGTGCATTGGGGAAGTACTTTGGAAGTACTTATTCTTATGGTGGCTTTTCAGAATGGGAGAAAGTAAGCCACAACAGCCATCATTTCTCCTCCCCTCTCTCCCTTCCCGCTCCTGCCCGTGCACTTCACTCCTTTCCCCAGTTCTGTGTCCTTTTCCTTTCTCTTCATACATAAGACAAGGGCAACATCTAGTCTTGGATTTTTAATCCTTTTTTAAAACTGGCCTTTTAGAGCTGACTATATCTGTGCTACTGAGAGACAGATAGTGATGAAATTCTTTTGTACAGTAAATTATTTTTCATATTAAGTATTATTTTCGTGCATGATCCAGTTCCTGTTTAAATAATGGCCAAATTTCAATGGGAAGAAGATTGGGCTCTTGGTAATTAATGTTTCTCTAATATATTTATTTTGCAAAAATTGTTTCATTTCTGCAAAAATATATATCTCTAATTTTCTAGCTCACAGTGACTTGGTGCGAGGATATGCTACAGTTCCAAAAAGTGAATACTGTATGTACTCGTTCATAAGCCAGATATTTTTGGTAAAAAAGTGACGCATCGAGTGGGGGTCGGCTCATAAACAGGTCTACACCAAAATTTGATGATTTTAAACGCTATGGAATCATTGAATTGAATATCTAATACATTGTCGTTTTGTTTACCTGGAGCATCTGCAAGCATGGAGCCCCTGGGCTCCCAGTGACCGCAGTTTGCCGTTCCCAGCCAATGGGAGCTGCAGGAACTGGTGCGCCACTTCCTGCAGCTCCCATTGGCTGGGAACGGTAAATTGCGGCCACTGGGACCCCAGGGGCTCCATGCCTGCAGATGCTCCAGGGAAACAAAATGTCCAGGCCCACTAGCAGCTTACCCTAATGGGCCAGGAACCAAAGTTTGCCAACCCCTGAAATATAGGGTCGGCTTATGAAAGGGTCATACAGTTTTTGCTATTTTTACCTAACCATCTTGGAGGATCAGCTTATAAACCAACAGGCTAATGAATGAGTATATACGGTAGGCTCCCAGCTGAACAGTTTAATATTCTTAAAATCTTTCGATGATTGTTTCCAAAAATGAAGAGTTCATGGGAAACAATACTGAAAGCTACATTGGTCTGAGAGTTCCATTCAGAATGCAGTGCTGTCAGTGGTCATGTGAAACATGGGATAGCTCTACTTTTTGGTGAAGATTGGCCTGACCCATTAAATTAAATTCTGGAAGTGAATTTCTCCAAAAGTAAAGGGTATAGATCTTTATCCTAGTACAAATCCACTTCTACATTTTGGATTCTCTCTCTCTTTCACTGAGAGAGAGGCTAGTTTATCTCAGCAATTCCCAAACTGTAGTCAATGTACCAATCAGCACTGCAAACCCCAGGTACTCTAAAATCATAAGTTAGACATCAAAAAGAAAACAGTTCCTTTCTTTTGTTTTCTGAGCCTTTAGGACAGGGGTGGCCAACCTGTGGCTCCAGACCCGCATGCGGCTCTTCAGAGGTTAATATGCAGCTCCTTGGATAGGTGCTGACTCCGGGGCTGGAGCTACAGATGCTAACTTTCCAGTGTGCCAAGGGGTGCTCAATGCTCAACCCCCTGCTCTGCCCTAGGTCCTGCCCCCACTCCACCCCTTCCCCCCGTCCCTTCCCCCAAGGCTGCCATGCCCTCGCTCCTCCCCCTCCTCCCCAGAGCCTCCTGTGCATGGGAAACCGCTGATTGTGGCAGGCAGGAGGCGCTGGGGGCTGGAGGGCAAGAGTTGATGGAGGGCTGCTGATGTATTACTGTGGCTCTTTGGCAATGTACGTTGGTAAATTCTGGCTCCTTCTCAGGTTCAGGTTGGCCACCCCTGCTTTAGGGTGTAACTCAGGTCACGTTTTCAAGTTTTTCTTTGCAAGCATGATGGCTAGAAACATTTTTTTAAAAATGAAAGCGAAGATTCTCACAATCACTTGACTCCAGGAGCTGGGATACTTGCCATAAAATCACAAGAGCTGGTAACAATGATCACTCGCAGGCAGCTGAGAACTAGCAGGTCATATGGTGTTAGCTCTTCTCGTTTCTAACTGCTTCTACAAGTGTCCTGGCTCTTCATTGTAAAAAAGAGCCTGGGGCTCTGTATTAGCAGCCTGAAACAAAGGGGAGAATCTACCCTAGCTGCCTCCACTAGTTGCCGCAGCAACAACCACGAGGAGAAGGAGGAGAGGAAACAGGAATTGCTCTCAGGTGGGACTGGAGTTGCCAGTGACCATCAGGAGAGAAAAGTCCACCAGAACAGTAAAGAAAGGAATGAAGCAGCCAGGCAATGTGTGCAGAGGACAAAGAAGAGAAGAGGTCTAGTCAGGGAAGAAATATCTAGGGAACAAGAGAACCAAGTGGCAGGGAGTCATGTGCAGTGGAGAGAAGGACCAGGCAACAGGGAAACATAAGCAGGAAGAAGAAGAGAGGAACAGAAGAGATAGGAGGGACACATGAACTAAAGAGCATTTTTTAATTACACAAGAATTACGAACCAAGTTTTTTCACAATACTTTCCACCTAAGATGTTACTGGAGCTGCCATGGAACATTATACAATTGTGAATGGGAGATGTGGTGGTCCACAAGACACACTACAATAAAGTTTGAGGACCCATGCACTATCTGTTATGTTTTTGGTCTCAAATTTAATTGCTAATTTGTATCTTTTTTTATTTAAGCACGATCATTTCATAATTTTTCCCTTTACATACCCAAAATATGGGACACAGAAGAATATCCATATAGTACTGTTTTTCACAAAACATTAATGAACTATGCAACAAATGTGAGACAATGGTGCATATTAATGTAGGGGAACACAAAAATATCTGTTTAATGTCAGAACAATCGTTTCCATTTTTCTTTCAGAAGAGTTTGTCAAGATTTCAATTTTGAAAAATAATTTAATATTTTTCAACATAATTAGCTTGATTTTGAGACAGAAGTGACATCTGTTATATGAATTAGCTGTCAATACTGCATACCACATAGCAAAGTAAAGTTCTAAATTTCAATATTTTAATCAAGTAAGCATTTCTTACTTTGCATTGACTCACAGATAGCATAATGCATATATCAAACTTGAGATAACAAAAAATTATGCAAAACTTAAAAGAAAATTGCACTGGTTATAACACAATATATCGAAACAATGACTTACTAAATAAGTATTAAAATGACAAGGAATCTGAAGAAAGGCAGAAGACCTCAAGGCAACAGAAAATATTAGCTATTACATCATACTCTTAAATGGTATTTTGATAATTATTGGTAATCAAATGTTCACTCGGTGCTACAGACCATGTAATAAAGTGTTTGATTAAAAAAAAATACTTCTTAGGACCAAAACCTATATCTAGAGACTGTGACAGGTGGTATTTAAGGGGAAAGAAATCTGTCCATAACGGAACAGTGCTGATGTCTGTCTCTCAGAGATTTTTTTTTTTTATTTTATTTGTTACTATTTCCCAGAAGAAAGTAATGTCTCACTATGTAGGTTACAACACAGGAAAAGTAGGAGACGTTACAGGACGCGCTTTTTTTTTTTTTAAAGGAGGAGGAGGGTAAATTGATATCTGCAATTTTTGTGCACATTTACTCTTCTTTCTAATAAGTGGTAGTGATTAGAATACATTGCAGCTTTCACTTTAGAAATGCAAAAGAATCTTCTTGAACACAATGACATTTTGAGTACCAATTTAAATTCCTTGGAGTGAAATTTTACCATCTGGGAGAGTCTCACATTTAACTTGATTTTCAGAAACTCTGCACACTATCAGGAAAGCACAGTTTTTACCAAATCCTTCTCTATCACAAATATGTATTCTCAATTTGCTGATCTAGTTATGAGAAATATTTGCAGAACTATACTTGGACCACATTTGAGACAACACTTAAGTGTGTTTTGTTTATTCAAGGATTCAGCTACCAACACAACCTTAGTAATTACCTTTTCTAAAACACATTCACATTGTCATCCCCAGTTATAAAGATAATCTGAAGCAGATATTACCTGCATATTTCTGCTGATAGATCAAAGAACAAAAAGATTATCAAAAAGATAATTCCATAACAGACTATCCTAGACACTTTCATTTCATTGACATGAATGCCACATGCCACAAAACAGAAATGCCTCTCACATTTTGAATAAGCAGTTTCTATTCTATTTTACTCTCTCATACATGGTGTTCTAAATCATTTAGCAGAACGCTGTGTCCATTTTGCTCATCCTAGAAATCTGGAGTCTCAAAAAGAGGATCAAGATTAATTTCCATGTTTCTTAGCATGATTATTCTCAGCATGATAGAGTTCATGATTCTAAAGAATGGTAGGAGGGAAAACCACAGAATAAAGATAATGGATTTCAAGAAGGCAGACTTCAGCAAACTCAGGAAGTTGGTAGGTAAGATGCCATGGGAAGCAAGTCTAAGAGGAAAAACAGTTCGAGAGAGTTGGCAGTTTTCAAAGAAACATTATTAAGTACACATGAGCAAACTATCCCACTGCATAGGAATGACAGGAAGTATGGCAAGATATCACCCTGGCTTAACCAGGAGATCTTCAATGATCTGAAACTCAAAAAAGAATCCTACAAGAAGTGGAAACTAGGTCAAATTACAAAGGATGAATACTGTATAAAAAAACAACAAAAGCATGGGGGGATAAAATCAGAAAGGCCAAGGCACAAAATGAAATTAAACTAGCTAGAGACATGAAGGGTAACAAGAATGCATTCTACAAATACATTAGAAGCTAAAGGAAGATCAAGGACAGGATAGACCTATTACTCAATGAGGGGGGAAAGACAATAACAGAAAGTGTGTAAATGGCAGAAGTGCTAAATGATTTTTTTGTTTCAGTTTTCACCAGAAAGGTTAGCAGCAATTGGATGTCTAACATAGTGAATGCCAGTGAAAATGAGGTATGATCTGAGGCTAAAATAGGGAAAGAACAAGTTAAAAATTACGTAGACAAGTTAGATGTCTTCAAGTCAGCAGGGCCCGATGAAATACATCTTAGAATACTAAGAGGTGGACTGAGGAGATATCTGAGTCATTAATGATCATCTTTGAAAACTCATGGAAGATGGGAGAGATTCCAGAGGATTGGAAGAGGGCAAATATAGTGCAAATCTATAAAAAGGGGAATAAGGATAAACCGGGAAATTACAGACCAGTCATCTTAACTTCAGTACCTGGAAAGAAAATGGACCAAATAACCAAGCAATCGATTTGCAAACGCCTAGAAGATAATAAGGTGATAAGTAACAGTCAATATGGATTTGTCAAGAACAAATCATGTCAAAGCAACCTAATAGCTTTCTCTGACAGGGTAACAAGCCTTGTGGATGGGGGGAAGCACAAGATGTGATATATCTTGACTTTAGTAAGGGTTTTGATACTGTCTCACATGACCTCCTCAAACTAGGGAAATACAGCATAGATGGAGTTATTATAAGGTGGGTGTATAACTGGTTGGAAAATCATTCCCAAAGAGTAGTTATCATGCCACAAAGGGATAGCTCAGTGGTTTGAGCATTGGCCTGCTAAACCCAGGGTTGTGAGTTCAATCCTTGAGGGGGCCATTTGGGGATGTGGGGCAAAATCAGTACTTGGTCCTGCTAGTGAAGGCAGGGGGCTGGACTTGATGACCTTTCAAGGTCCCTTCCAGTTCTAGGAGATGGGATATCTCCATTATATTTTTTTTTTTATTATTTTTTTTTTAATAGTTCACAGTCAAGCTGGAAGGGCATGTTGAGTGGGGACCCACAGGAATCAGCCCTGTTCAATATCTTTGTAAATGATTTAGATAATAGCATAGAGAGTACACTTATAAAGATGGTGGACGATACCAAGCTGTGAGGGGTTGCAAGTGCTTTGGAGGATAGGATTAAAATTCAAAATGATCTGGACAAACTGTAGAAGTGGTCCTAAATAAACAGTATGAAATTCAATACGGATAAATGCAAAATACTCCACTAAGAAGGAACAATCAGTTGCATTCATACAAAATGGGAAATGACTGCCTTGGAAGGAGTACTGTGGAAGTGGATCTGGGGTTATAGTTGATCACAAGCTAAATATGAGTAAATATTATAACACTGTTGCAAAAAAAGCAAACCATTCTGGGATGAATTAGCAGCAGTGTTGTAAGCAAGACACAAGCAGTAATTCTTCCACTCTGTGCTGACAAGGTGTTAGCTGGAGCATTGTGTCCAGTTCTGGGCACCACATTCTAGGAAAGATGTGGACAAACTCGAGAAAGTCCAGAATAAAAATGATTAAAGGTCTAGAAAACATGACTATGAGGAAAGATTGAAAAAATTAGGTTGGTTTAGTCTGGAGAAGAGAAGACTGAGTGGGGACATGATAACAATTTGCAAGTATATAACAGGTTGTTACAAGGAGGAGAAATCTCCACCATTGGAAGTATTTAAGAACAGGTTAGACAAACACCTTTCAGGAATGATCTAGTTATTATGTAGTCCTGCCTTGAGTGCAAGGGACTGGACTAGATGACCTTTCGAGGTCCCTTCTGATCCTACATTTTCACACTTCTATGATTCTATAATTGGCTGATTCATCCAGGGCTTATGATGGCAAAAAATCCAATGAAGAGTCAGGACAAAAAGCAATCTCTTTTTAACAGAAGCCAGAGGTGGCCAATGTAAGCTAAATATTGAACATCACTGGTTTGTATTCAGGATGGCTGAGAGATGCATTGATTCAGAGCACCAACTTAAGCAGCTGGTGGGGCTTTTCTGGAATCCTTGACAAAACTAAAATTGCCTCCTCATCCCCAAGCAGAACCCCCCCCCCCAGGATTCTGATAACAAGTCCTGGCCTCCCTTTTAGGGAAAACTCCAAGTAAGCCTTGCTAGCACAGTGTGATCTAATTTACCCCTCCCTCTCGCAGCAGTAGAGATGCTGGCTTGGTATTTCAGAGTGAAGATCTGAGGAAAATTAGTACGTTTCCTTTCAAATAGCATTTAATTCTACTCTTGCCAAAAGCTGCCAAAAAAATTTATGGACTCAAAAATCTTCAGGGATCATTATAAATCTACACAGGGCCAGACTGAGTGCTGCCTTTGCTCAGCTATTCAGAGATAGAAGCTTGTGCAGCTGTTCAAGGACAGCACACAATGGCAATCCCTTGCTCCTTGTATTCTTGGTAATGCAGAGATTGACTGCTCCTGTTCTCCCGCCCACCGCTACCAAGAAGATAGTTAAAAGGGGTTGGGGACAGGAGGATGAGGCCATGGCTACGTGTTTTTCCAGCACCAACCTGCACAGTGGGGCTGGCCTGCCAGAGGAAACATTCTGTACCAGCCCTCTGCTCCCATAAACATGAAACAGCACTGGAGCAGACAGCACCTGCCTGAGACACAATGTCCTTGATGTTCCTCCTTGGGCAGGACTTGTGACTACATGCCGCAATTTAGCACATAATGTTCTGAATGCTAAAGCTGGCATTAGGGCTTTTATGTTACTGTTTTACAAATATATTTTTTCTTGAGCAATTACTGACTTCACATCTAACGAAGCTGCAGAAAACGAGTTATTTCATATAAGGTCAGAAATAATTTTTGCTTCTGGCATGTACTTCAAAGCAATTTTTAGAATATGAAACTGAAGCGATATCTTGTGCTAAAATGCCCCATTTTGATCTTTAACCTCAGAAACATGGAAAGCATGCAGATTTAAACACTTATAGAGCATGACAGAATCCTGTGGCTCATCAATTCCAGTCCAACAAAACCCAATTTTAAGTAACTTTTCAAACATATATTCACATATCAATCTGGTTTAGAATTGTGCCCCCAGTATTTTTGAATGCATACATTTGCCTCTAGTACTTTTTACTGAAAAAAAATGACCTGATAAAGAAACTGCCACCCATGTAATTTTATTGTGCTAGGTCTGATCCAATCCAAAGCCCACTACATCTCAGTAGAAGTCTTTCCATAGACTTCAATGGACTTTACCCTAAAGAGTAAATATGTTTTGACTAGTAATCAGAATTTTAAATAATTTTTAAATTTAATAGAATATATAGGTTCTGTCAAAGATTCTGTTAGATTTACCAGGACTTAAAAATATAAATAGCACAAAAATAGGCCCATATCTAAAACATCTGGATAGTTGGTTATATCCACCCATAGGGAGTCCTCTTGCCTTCAAGGAACAGAGTGTTGTAGAGCATTGTATCTAATCAAAGTTTTTGGAGACATTTCATGAATATTTTTCAGTCTACAAACCAGACCATCAGAGGTGGTACACAATGAAGTTTCTGAAATCCATTCAAGTACCATAGGGACCTTTTCTGATTTCCACTGCCTATATAAAATTGAACATGAAAAATAAAAGAATGCAAAAATTTGTCAGAAACAGTACAACAAGAGAAGCATTGGATCAAGTAGAGCAGTGGTTCTCAACCAGAGGTCCAGGGCCCCCTGGGGGGCTGCGAGCAGGTTTCAGGGGGTCCGCAAAGCATGACTGGCATTAGACTTGCTGGGCCCAGGGCAGAAAGTCAAAGCCCTATCACACAGGACTGCAACCCAGGGCCCCTAGCCCTGCAATGTGGGGCTGACGCCTAAGCAACTTTAGCTTTGCAGGGCTCACAGTGGCTGTAATCTGAGTTAGAGTGAGTTGGAGCCTGATCCTGCAAATAGTAAGGAGTAGATCCTCAACTGGTGTAAATTGTCATAGCTACATTGACTTCACCAGCTGACTATCAGCCCCGAATGTAGTGCTTATTACTTGAGTAGTCCCATTTGTTGCAATGGGACTACTTGTAATAACTGTGCCCAGTGCTAAGTGCACGATTGATCCCTTTACACACTTGCACCAGCACACGAAAGTGAATAGCTAGCTAGCTCTGACAAATAGCCATGAACCAAATTCCATCTTTGGACTCCCATAAAAGTCAAATCTAGTAGTTTTCCATAAACCATTACAATAAAAGCAATACAGAGAAAAATCTCAACATGCTTAATTATACTGAAAATCTCAAAAATGATTCAGGGGGTATCCAGCTCTGATTTATTCAAATCCCAGGTGACGAAAGGAAACTATTTTATAATACTTCCAGAGGCAATTACACTGAGTATTTTTATAGTTGAAATAGGTACTAATATAACCCATGATCATCTATAGAGTAAGAAGTGATAGTGTACCATAGTCCAATATATGTGACATTTTTCAATTTACAGAGATGCCCTCTAAAATCTAAAGAGCTAAATTGTGCAGTAATAGAGCATACCTGGTCAAGATTACAGCAATGCACAATGGCAAAATGCTATTGTTCTAATATTGACGTAGCACAGCTTTTGTGACAATGGTGTGCTTTCACTGCTGAAAAGGAAAATTGTTTCCCCTAGGCTACTGTTGCTATTGAAATCTCTGTGATATGCTGCAGAATACGGAAGAATTTTGATGAGTGAAAGAAGATACAATATAACAGTTCAGCATTTCCTGAAAGATTGTCTTGTGGTAACGGCATTGGATTGGGACTCAGGAGATCTCTAATCCATGAAGTGACTTGCCCATGGTTGAGAAGAATAATCTCTCTGGCCCAGATCTTCTAAAATATTTAGGATCCTAACTTCCATTGAAGCTAGGGACCTAAATACCTTTGAGGATCTGGGACTATCTTTTCCATATGTAAAATGAGGTTAATAATACCTCTTTTCTCTGTCCATGGATAGCAGTTAGAAGATACTGTAAATTTCACTGACTTGTAATGACACCCTAGAGGCCATTTTACCTTCAGGGATTGTTATTGTACAGCTCAGTTTGGCCATAATCCTCTCAGCACTGGGTAGGGGAGGGCTAAGTTGGGGTCAACCAAGCCCTAATAATTTGGTGATTATTTTACTGTATAAAACAAAGATTGTTTTGAATGCTCAACATTCACTAGGGGTCACAGTGGACGAGAAGCTGGATATGAGTCAACAGTGTGCTCTCGTTGCCAAAAAGGCTAACGGCATTTTGGGCTGTATAAGTAGGGGCATTGTCAGCAGATCGAGGAACGTGACCATTCCCCTTTATTCGAAATTGGTGAGGCCTCATCTGGAGTACTGTGTCCAGTTTTGGGCCCCACACTACAAGAAGGATGTGGAAATATTGGAAAGAGTCCAGTGGAGAGCAAAAAAATGATTAGGGGTCTGGAGCACATGACTTATGAGGAAAGGTTGAGGGAACTGGGATTGTTTAGTCTCCAGAAGAGAAGAATGAGGGGGGATCTGATAGCTGCTTTCAACTACCTGAAGGGGGGTTCCAAAGAGGATGGAGCTCGGCTGTTCTCAGTGGTGGCAGATGACAGAACAAGGAGCAATGGTCTCAAGTTGCAGTGGGGGAGGTCTAGGTTGGATATTAGGAAACACTATTCCACTAGGAGGGTGGTGACGCACTGGAATGCATTACCTAGGGAGGTGGTAGAATCTCCTTCCTTGGAGGTTTTTAAGGTCTGGCTTGACAAAGCCCTGGCTGGGATGATTTAGTTGGGAATTGGTCCTGCTTTGAGCAGGGGGTTGGACTAGATGACCTCCTGAGGTCCCTTCCAACCCTGATATTCTATGATTCTATGATTCTATGATCACTCCTTAAGGGTGACACAAAACTATTTGCAAAACTACAACAAAAACAATGAATGGTATTTTGCCCAGGTTGCTCTATGAAAATCAAATGGATTTTTACCACTTTTAGAAGTCTCCCCGAGACTGGAGGGCTTTTCCAGGTCCAAATATTTCAGTGCTACCTTTCCTTTGTGGCTCGACATCCATCTAGTTCCCTTTTATTGTCCCTCTTCTCCTGGCTGGCACAGGCCTTGGAGGAGTTTGTGAGCTGGCAACAGATACCTGGCACTTTGTGAGGGGAGAGAAATAAAAGTCCAGCAAGCAGTGGAGGAACATTATGGATCTCCCTCATGCACCTGTCTACAGGTCACAATGGGTACCGCCCAAGCAGGGTTTAAAGTGGCTAATATCCAGTACATTTAAGATCTTTGCTCAGAAGTACTGGATAGCACTGATCACTTTATTTGGGGTCAGGAAGCAATATTTTGTCATGGAAAACTGGCATGGCTGGGCGGAGTTTGGTAGTTGTCTGAGGAAATTTTCAGTGGGAATAGCTCTTATAGATGTAGCTAGATGTATTAGCATGTGAGAGAATGCTGGTTCATATGTTGAATGGAGTGATTGTTTCGGATATGTTACTGACTGGGCATAGGTAAGTGGTTTGTTCATGTTTGGTCACAACTTAAAAAGCAGTGACCAAGTTGCAGGATATGACAGAAGTTAGCCCAGCACAACAAAGCCAGCCTCAAATTGGGAATGACAGGCCTCAGTGGTGGCACAGATTTGAGAACTTCCCCCTTAACATGCCCATTTTTCTCCACACAAAAGGCAGGGAAATAGGGGTACCACCCAGGGCCGGCCCACAACATTTTGGTACCTGAGGCGGGGAGCTCAAATGATGCCCCCATGCCTCCTCGCTTGGGCCAAAACTTTGAAAGGTCTCAATTCTGCCTTCTTCCTGTTCTACTCCTCTCATGGTACTGCTCTGCTACCTACCCCAATAAAGGAGAACTAACACTTAAAATGCCTTGTTCAAAAATTTTAAGTAACACTTAACTTTCAAATGCCTGAACAGCAAATGTAGCTTTTCTTGTCTGCATAGTAAACACTGGCATTTTTATCTGTTTTAATAATCAAAGTGGTGCTTTCCGTGCCTTCTTGGTTGCAAAGATTTGAACTGCTTCCTGAAGGACCACAGTCTGGGCCAGCTCATGCTCTATTGAGATGGTTGCAAGGCCGACCAGCCTCTCCTGTGTCATTGTGGAGCGTAGATGTGTTTTTATTAACTTCAGCTTGGAGAAGCTGTGTTCTCCACTGGCAACTGTTACAGGAAGTGTTAGAAGTATGCGCAGAGCAACAAAAGCATTTGGAAAGAGGATGGGTCATCTTATTTTTGCACATATATTCCAGAACAGCCTTTGGAGTTGATCCTGCTGAAATGTATCTTGAAAGGGCTTTCAGTTCATCACCGAAATCACTCGCATCAATATCATGCATGTCATCATCTGTCAACACTGTCTCTAGTGCCCTGCATTGCTGGTGTAGGCCTTCTTCAGGTATAGTGAGGAGTTTTGGAATATCATACAACATCCCAAATATATTGCTGTGTTCCTTGAGCTACAGGAAATGTTCTTCAACTGACTGTATTGCACAATCTAGCACCTGGTTAAAGAATTCAACTTTAAATTGTTGTTTGGGGTCTTTTATGGGATTATCCCATGCCTCATAATCAAAATGTCTTCTTCGGTGACTCTTGTATTTTTGAATGGGTGGAAAAATAGCTGCAGTGTGAAGTTCCTCTGCCAAATTCTGTGCACTCTTCAGAACATTTTGAAATCCCTCATCTGACCGGTAAGACTGTAGGTATGACTTTGCTTTGTCCAGTTGTTCCGTTGTTCCAGATATATCAAGGTCAACACCAGGGCCAGTGCTACCATTAAGGCAAACTAGGCGGTTGCCTAGGGCGCCAAGATTTGGGAGTGCCAAAAAGCGGTGCCCCCAATTTTTTTTACAGCGTTCCTGGGTTGGGCTGCCGGCGGCGCGCTGACACTTTCGCTCAGACTCCCTCTCCCAGCGTAGCGGCCGCTCCACGCAATTATTGTCATTGCTGGCAGGGGCGGCGTGCTCGGGGAGGGGGCATAGCAGAGATGAGCTGGGGTGTGGAGCCCTGCAGCAGTTCCCCCCAGCCCCCGAGGCACCCACCACCACCCCGGATTGGGGAGCTGTGCGGCAGCTCCCCACCCCAGCTCATCTCTGCTACGCCCCCTCCCCAAGCGCGCGGTTGCCACTCCACTTCTCCCGCCTCCCAGGCTTGCGACGCCAATCAGCTGTTTGGTGCCACAAGCCTGGGAGGGGAGGAGAATTAGAGCGGGGGCAGCGTGCTCGGGGAGGAGGCGGAGCAGAGGTGAGCTGGGGTGGGGAGCTGCCGCACGGCTCCCCGGGGGGAGGGAGCTGCCACGGGGGGGGGGGGGGCACCTCTTCCCATATCTCCCAGCTTTTTAAGAAGCACATTTGTCATACCAGCTCCTGTAGTATCATCAATGTCAATAAATTCTAGAAAATGCTCTCTGACAGTCACCATTGCAGGGACATTTTCACTAGGTTCTATTGTTCTTACAAAATGCACCATTAAAGTCGTTTGTTCTGTATGACTGATATCAGTTGTGCAGTCCAGAATAACAGTAATATATTGCTGACTTCAGATCTGCCACAATCTTCTGTTTGACTTTTGTTGCCTGTACTGTATGATCTCATTTTAGATCAACACTCAATTGAAGGGGACAAATAAACAGGCTGGTAGCAGGGCTGAGTGAGGGAAGATATCAGCGGGTTAGGGTTAGGGTTAGGGTTAGGGTTAAGGGCCTAACTGGCTCCTACTACTTCAGTTGACTACCTGTTCTCCTCAAGTGGGTTCAGGGAAGCAGCAGGAAACAGGAAGCTCCCTGAGAAGCTGGTGTTAATCAGTCCAGGCTTCTGGGGGTGCTAGAGAGGTACATAAGAGGCTCCTCCTCCTCTCTCTCCCTGCAGCTCCTGCTGCTTTCTGTTATTCCCTCTCACCTTTTCTCCTACCTGCATGTTATGTTTCTTGTGCCCTCCTTCCTCCAGCACAGCATTCCACCATCTCTGTGCATCTAGAGCAGAGAGAATACATATGCACCAGCAGCAGACACAATTTTCTACCCTCTGGGTCCTAGTGGCGCCCCCCCGCACAGTCTGGCACCTGAGGCGGCCGCCTCAGTTCGCCTCATGGTAAGGCCAGCCCTGGTACCACCACCCTTGCTAGATATGACAAAGCTGGATACTATTTACTGTTTTAACAATTTGCTTTAAAGGAGTTGATTTTGAAAAAGTATTGCACCCAGTGACCTTAAATCCAAACACCTGTGTTCAGTGTATTTATTTGTGTGGGTTGCATAAGCCTGGAGTGGCACTTGACAACCATGTATCATTTAGAATACAGTGCAGCTGACAGGAAGAATAAAAGAGAAGTATGCCCACTGGAAGAAGCTTATTACTCACCCTATAGTACAACAGAAATTAACTCACTCCCACCAATGTGGTTTTGCTGTGAAGAGTACTAGTGATTTGCCTATCAATTTTTTTAATATGCCTCCAGGTGAAGCAAAGTTGGTATCTATTTCCTTGTTGTTCCCTTTAGACACAAACATTGAATATCCAGAAAGGCAAGTGACAAGCAGAATCCATTAGGAAGCCAGCCTAGGATGCTAATGGCTTTAGTAAAGTAATTACTGAGAACTAGGATAACAGTTACACTTTTCTCCCATATATGACAACATTTTTCTAGATACAAATCAATTTATCAAAAGAAATATATAGTTTAGAGACCTGAAGACTAAATATCAAAAGAAATTGACTTTGTACATCTAATTATTTTGAGCAGTAGCAGGTCTCAGAAAATGCACTGTATTACTGGTTTATTCTAAAACTGTGATCGATCTATCTACTTTATTCCTGGATGATTTATTAATGCTTATATTTTAAATGAATTAAGAAGTGCAAGAGTAACAAGACAGGTCTCATATATATATTTTAAATGAGCAAGAGTGTGTGTGTGTTTTTTTCCCCCAAGGAGCCAGCAAGAATATCTCAATCTGTTAAGATTGTTAAGCCTTAAAACAGACTTTCCTATACTCAAATTAGTCATAACTCTCAAACTTACTGAACCACAATGTATTCAATTTAACTGAATTTAAGCTAAACCAGACTCACTTAAATAATTATGATAATCAAATTGGGACAATGCACTAGCTTTCCATACAGATCTGGTTGCTGGAATTTTCCAAAACAGATTTCAACTTAATCAAGAGGATTTCAATCCTGTAGCTGTTTTGTGTGGGTAGATGCCCATGCACCCACCCAAAGCCACATTGTCTTCAATGGGAACCCACGTGGGTGCCGGTGCCCAATAGGCAGAAGAGCTGCCTTCAGGGAGAAATCATGTTCTCAACATGACAAAATATATAATCTATTTCAAGAAGACTATAGAGATACGTTTTTGAAAGATTGTGATTTGGAAATACTCCCTCATAAGGGACAGTGATGTGAGTGCTGGAATTTGGAGATGTGCCCTGGAGGCAGGGGTTGGGAACAGGGCATGGCTGTGTGCAGCAGTTCACCACAGTAACTCTCCAGTTTGTTTTATTACTTTCTCATTTACTACTTTGTTACTTAATGAACCCCAAGATCATTGAAAGACCACCTCCACTAGTAAGTAATGCAAACTGCTCTTTAATGAATGGGGAATGGATGGTATGCCTCTGCACATTCTGTCCATGATCATACAAAACCAATACCACATTCGTATTATCGTCAATTGTTGGCAGTGTACAATTTGGGAAACAAGGACGAAGAAAAACTCTGGATCTTCCTACCAAGATTAGAATTACACTTCCAAAAGATGTCGTCTCCAAAATTAAATCTTTGGGGTAGAGATAATATCTCCCTTTGTGTTTCTTCAGTGCCTATGCATGATGAGGCCCCTAATCCTAATTGGGGTCTTTGTGCATTACTGTAATACAAATTAATAACACTACATGAATACTTCAGTAGTGCTGTAAGTCTCTTAGTTTCACTGCTCTCATTTTCAGTAAGTTTCCAAGTACTGAACAGTCACAAATCAACACTGAGATCTGCAGAAGTAGCACAAGAGAACACCAACAGTAATAGAAAGAAGAATTTGTATTTCAGTGGTTACAACAGCTAGGGTTGCACAAGAAAAAAAATAGTTGGAAAGGGAAAACCAATTTATGGTGGAAAAGAAAACACTGCTTGTGCCCAATGCAGTGGAGAAATTAAAATACTATGACAATGAAAAATTACCCCAATAAACATTAGCTGCTGTCACAATCTGCCAGATGCTAGTCACACAAATTAAAGCTGATTAGGGGAAACTTTAACTGGGGCATCCAATTATTTTTTTAAAGGTAAGGAAAGAAAACATGTAACAATCCTTGTTGGGGCTAGCTGCTTCCATTTTTCTTTTTCTGTTTTCTTCACCCCCACTTTGGAAATATAATCTCACGCGGGATGGCAGGGGAGTTGCGTGGACCCTTCCAAAGCAAAGGCCACAGTTTCTCCTTCCCACCATAAAACCTGGAAGAGTTTGTGGTGTTTTCCCTATGTTCTTACATTTTGTGGATGGGGTTTGCCTCCTTGTAGAGTGATTCTGAGGTGTGGGGTATCCACAAAAGGCAAAGGCCACCTTTTAAAGGATTTCCCCTTGTGGGGGGGTTAGGGGGCAGGAAAAACCAATATAATCCAGAGAGTATTACCTTTCCTTGGGAATCTCTGTGGGTCTGGTGGAGAGGTGATGTGTCCTCTCCTCAAGACTTGGCCAACTCAGTCTCTGCCCACACCTGCTGTATGGATCCCGGCTTTGCAGAACCCATTGTGAAGTCCAAAGATGAGACAGACCAATCATTTTAAAATTAGAGCATGCAAGATCAATGCAAAGAGTGGGAGACACTTTTCACAAAGATCTTAGAGATGTGTTGCAAATGTTAGGCCTCATCATAACACACATCACATTGGTTTTACATATTTTCAGAAAATAAAGCACTTGATATCTCCTGTTATATGTTACAGAACATAAAGACAGAATAAAGTTTACAGGTTTAAATCTAAGAAAAACCTATGGCTACACTCACATTTCTGACTTCTTTTAGTATTTCCATCAAAAAAGTGATGATGTAAAATTATAGCAAAACATAGGAAAAATAAGATTCAACTGAAAATTAATAGGGACCAAACATGTCAATGGTCTGGAAGTTACATTAGGGAATCTAATACACATCAGTACTTGAATAAATATAATCAGACTTGACTCAAGTTTAGAGTCACATTCAAATTTAATACTGAATTTATAAATTCTATCAAAGCAAAATCGCAGCAAAATTGTAATTATTCTAACTCAGCATATATAGGCACATAGATGGCCACAGGATGAACCACAACTAAATCAAAAGACTGGGAAGTTTAGGCTTGATTAAGTATTCTAAAATATCAGAGATCAGAGCATCCTGTGAAAGAGCATATATGAGAGTATCTCATACTGTTTTCAGATGATGACAAATACAATGACGAAAAGAAGCATTCTAGGTCTAGCAGTGGAGCAATGGAGCAAGGTATCAATCATTGAAACACAGCTCTAAACGTACTTGGTACCATAGATGAAGATGGTCTTGATACCATTGATGTTAGAATCCAAGAAATCAATGGGAACGTATGCTCTTGCCTGACTTGCAGGTCCCCTTGTACCATGTATGTTGTCAGTACTGTACAGTGCAGTGGGGCAAAAAGTGGAGCTGAAGGGTCAGCAATGCTGTTATTATCGGTACTGATATAATCAGTATCAGAATAGCAGTCCCAAGGAATACCAAAGAAACTATACTGGAGGTTGATAGTATTGAGAATTAAGTGGAGGTGACAGTATGAGTCAGTACCAGCGCAGCCATAGTCTGCATATACTGTTTCACTGCAAAAGTCTCGGTACCGAGATCTTCAATGGTAACCACACTGAACTGCAAAGTCTCCTTAGATCTCAAATGGTATGGGGAAGCCATCCTATCAAAGAACATAATTGTTGGGGATCTACCTCCAACCTTCTCCAAGCTATGTGCCTTTTTGGCAGAAAGTTTCATATTGGACTTTCTTGAGCTTGGAGCTGAAGTTTTGACTGATGAGGCTTGGGAGCTGGTAGACCTTGTGCTGATAGGAGCACTCCTGCAGAGGGGCATGCCACATACAAGCAGTGATACACACCAGGATCTGATGCCAATCTCATAGATCTGTCCATTGAAAACATTTGAAGGTGGGCTGCCTAGGATTTCAACATCCTTTTTGAAAAGGACACACATATCACACATTTTACCAGGGATGTATAATTTCCCCAAGTAAATGAGCATCTTGTGTCCCCATCATTAACAAACATAGCAGCCTTTCGTGAGGGGCAATATTTCAATCGCTATTCCTACACCTATATAACAAATATAACATTTTCCTAGTCAAAAGGAAACCTCTTATCCTGCCTGATCCAGGCCTGTGAGGAGTATGTAAGCTGGTAACAGCTAACTGGCATCTTGTGGGGTGAGAGAAATAAAAGGCCAGCGAGCAGGTGGAGAGGCCTCATGGACCTCTCTCATGGCCTTTATATAGGTCACAATGGGTGACACCCAAGAAGAATACGTTTAAGATCTGAGCTCAGAAGTACTAGATAGCACTGATCTCTTTATTTGGGGTCAGGAAGCAATATTCCCTTTCATGGAAAACTGGCATGGCTGGCCTGAGTTTGGTAGTTGTCTGTAAAAATTTTCAATGCGAATGGCTCTTATAGTTGGAGCTAGGTTTATTAGCATGCCAGAGTATGCTGGTTCATATGTTAAATAAATTAAGAAATGCAACAGTCACACGACAGGTCTCATATATATTTTCTTCCTGTTTTTCAAAAAGAAACCTATTAAAAAGTTTTGCCAATGGACAAATAACTAACCTAAATCTCTCTTACACTAACTACTAACTGGGGTGGACTATACATAAGAAAAACAAAAGACAGCACTACATAAAGAATGGTCAGCAAGCATCTCCATCTTGAAACTAGAGGTGCTAAGTTACCTTTTATCTTCTCAGTGAGGGGCATGAAGATACTCAGAACACATGCATAGCCACAATGGACACTGCTGGCCAAAAGACTTTGATCTCAGGTGCATGCATACCATAAATGGAATATATATAGATGGACAGTCACTCAAAAGAGAACTTTAGCCTTGACTTTGTAATGTTTTCTGAAAAGTCCTGAAAACACAGAAGTCTGTCTGTGCTTCAAAAAAGGATTAAGCTCGTGCAGGAAAAGTACTATATAGTTTGCCCTGATATCCCACATTATATTAAGCACAGAAGTTGTAGTGAGCTGTTTGACTTAATTTTGGATTCTAATGCTCTATGGCCTTTAAAAAGAAATTCTAAGCTTTTGGTTCACTTATTTAGGTTCATTAAAAATTGTTTCCCCCCTTGGGGTTGACTCATGTACCAATAAAAAAAATGAAAGTCCTCAGTCATATTCATTACCCTTGAAAGGATTCCAGTAAATGGTCATTAAGATGATCAGAGCAGTGTAGCTGAGTTGGGAGAAAGAACAGGAAAGATTTGCTCTCCTCCACAAAAGGACTAAAAGTAAAAGGGAACCGAGAGTAACATGTTTCAGTACTGGTTAGTCTATGTAAAGATAGATGGATATGATTTTTTTCAGGTGGTCAACAGAATAACTCAGAAAGACTACTGAAGTTTTGTGTTAAAAAAAAATTAACAGGTTTTGCCAGTTCTTTCTGCTCCAGTCATCTCACATATGCCACACAAACATAACTGATAAGCAGAAAGCTTTTTAAAAAGTTATAAACAATCTGGCAATGGGAAGAATCAGAAATTCTATCAAAATAAGAATAAGTAGGCAGGATAATTAGAGAAAAATATATATTGAATATAAAATCCATAGAATTTTCTAACTAATAATGGAAGGTTGTTCAAATGTATTCACAACAAACAAGAGGAAAGGGAAATCTGATCTACTCATACCAATAGTGGAGAAATTGAGACTGTTTACTATAAGGTTATTTTTCTCTCTGAGGCTCTTTTATGCCTTTACACTTATTAATAATTGAAAAAAACCCTAATTGTTTTGCAGCTTTCACTCTCGAGGCCCTCACTTCACATTGACAACTCTTCTGGCTGAGGAAATTAAGATGAGGCTCCCTCATTAGGCTTGGTCAATCTTTTTCCCCAAATGGCCACAGGGATTGTAAGAGAACAATGCAAGGCAGGCTGGCTGGCTGGCTGTGGACTGAGTGATCTGTCTCTGCAGTGCTCCCACTCCATGACAACCTAGTTACAGGGCTATTTTACTTCCAGCTTGACAAGAAGAGCAGCAAGTGGAGAGTTGACTGAGACAACAACAGGGAGAAATTTGAGCATTGTACATAGCTACTCAGAATATGGAAATGATTAACAATTGATTCAAGTTTAGGTTTGAACTCAGTTCTCTTATTCTTTTCTTCATTGTAGAAGTTGTGCATTACAGATACATATACAACTGAAGTATTTGCTTGAGAGTCTTATAATAATAATTGTGTCCATATATACGCAGGGCTGGTCTTCACTACCCGCCCGGATCAATGGTAGAAAATCGATCTCTCAGGGATCGATTTATCGCGTCTCGTCAGGACGCAATAATCGATCCCCGAATCGACGCGCGTACTCCACCAGCCCAGGCAGGAGTAAGCGCCGTCGACGGGGGAGCTGCAGCGGTCGATTTGCCGCCATCCTCACAGTGGGGTAAGTCGGATCAGATACGTCGAATTCAGCTACGCTATTCCCGTAGCTGAATTTGCATATCTGAAATCGACCCCACCCCCGTAGTGTAGACATAGCCATAGGCTCTATATAGGTTCTTTTATTGCCCTCTTAACTGTAGTATCTGAGTATCTTCCAGCAGTGCATTGCGCAATGTGAAAGATAAAAAAGCTTGCAATGTTTACTCCTGAGAGAGGACCTGATAACAGTCTTCAAATATGTTAAGGGCTGTTATAAAGAAGGCAGTGATCAGTTGTTCTCCACGTGCACTGAAAGTAGAACAAGAAGTAATGGGCTTAATCTGCAGCAAGGAAGATTTAGGTTAGATATTAGAAAAAGCTTTCTAATTATAAGAATAGTTAAGTGCTGGAATAGGCTTCCATGGGCAGTTGTGGAATCTCCATTATTGGAGGTTTTTAAAAACAGGTTGGACAAACAGCGGTCAGGGATGGGCTACGTTTACTTGGTCCTGCCACAGCGCAGGAGACTGGACTTGATGACTTCTTTAGACCCTTCCAGACGTACATTTCTGTGATTCCATGTGGCCACCATCCGTCACATGTGGTTTATTCTCTTATACTCTCCTCAAGGTAGAAGTGTGTGCAGTGGAGTGTTTTGTTTTGGATTTTTTTACATAATACACACATACAGAGCTATGGTTTATGCTAGAGGAGGCAAGGTCAAAGAAATGCACCTTGCATTTAGAGTGGAAGGTAGTGAGGGTTGTGATGGCTCATCGTTCCTGTGGGAGTTCTTCCACAGTCTTGAGCTGTCCCTGAAAAAGCACCTGCATCATTATATGCTATATATCATTGTCTAATCTGGTCTTTTGCTTTTTGTCCTAGGATGAAGGCCTGGAATTCTATCATGGCACTCTTTCAAAATTAAGAAATGTTCTTCCACTCATTTCATTAGGAGTTTTTACTTGGGTAGCCAACCCTTGATTCCTGATTGACTTGGTTCATGGTAAGTATGAAGAAAAAAGATCAAGCATGCTCGAACATGCAAGTTTGGGTAAAACATAACTACGCTCACATTACTTAAAACATGACTGTGACCTTCACATGGACTACAACTATAGTTGGCGTTAGGGGTGTGATTGAATCAACATACTTGTGTTCGCGCTCATCGAGGTAGCACTCCAAAATTAGAAGTGTCGCTATGGAAGCAAGAACAGCAGTGAGCAGCAGCATGGGCTAGCCACCCCGAGTACAAACCCACCTGAACCCCAGGTGTATATATGCTTGGGGCAGCCACTGCCTGTGCTACCATGACTACGCTACTGTTTTTAGCATACTAGCTCAATGAGCGCTAACGTGAGTGTGTCTACTCGAGCCGGGAATCACACCCCCAGCTCCAACTGTAGGCGAAGCAATGGTCAGAAGGTTCAGGAGTTTGATCTGGGAAAATGTCAAATGTTCATACCAGTTTTTGTTTTATCTACACACCCATCCCTAACTGTGATAAACATATTAGAAACACCGAATGATAGTATACTTTCACTGCTTGAATATGCCTGCTGTAAACCAACCTGTTTTAATACCAGTTTAACAATCAGAACAGATGTATGGATCTGGTCACAAGTATACTCAGTGCAGAGGAATCATGAGCAACTGTTACACAGTTCAGATCACAACAGACTTCATTTAAGTCAGAGATAAGAATATAAGGCATTGACAGAAGGATTTCACCTTATGGGTTTTACTACAAAAGCTAGGTAATAAATTACTATATGACTTTATGTGGGAGACAAATATTAATAGATACTGAAGATTCTTTTGACATTCAAAAATATGGGACTTATAGACCTAAAGGAAGTAACTTTTTAATTAAAATCTACTGCAAAATAATAATACTGCAAAATGCTCCTGCAAAGGCTTAATATATCACCTTAGGAGAGAATTGAATCTTGCAGTTCCAAATGAGCTAACCCTTCTTCACTTATGAGACCAGACTTCCTATTAGATTTTCTTCAGGGATCTTGCAGTCTCTTACTAGACTGAGCTTTGCCTGACATTCTTCTTTGTAAAATTAGATTTAATACTGACCTTAAAAATAATAATATCCTGCTTTGCCAAAAAGATGTTCTTACCAAATTGGAGGATCTGAAGGCAATAATAAGTAATTAAAATGATGAATTTCCATTTGTTAAGTATTACTGTCACAAACATTCTAAGATACCCCACTTTCTCTAATCCTATGGGCTAGACTGTGCCTCTGCTTTACATGCAGGGGGCTGGGTATGAAGCCCATATAAAGAGAGTCCAGGAGTATCTCTTCCCGACCATCTTTACAAAGGACCCTGTTATAAACATAGAGATAAGGGTAACATAGAACAGCTTCCCAGGAGGGATTCTAAATCACTTTATCTGTAAGGGGTTAAGAAGCTCAAATAACCTGGTTGGCACCTGACCAAAAGGACCAATAAGGAAAGAATATACTTTCAAATCTGGGTGGGGGGAGGGGGAGAGGGGAGGTTTTGTTTGGGCTCTCTTTGTTTTGTTCCCTCTCCGGATGGAGAGAGAGACCAGGCAGGTAAAACATCTCCTTAAATCATACCTGAAATGATCCATCTAAGATTACAAAAATTGCAAGTAGGGGCAAGGAAATGCGTTAGATTATCTTTGTAACTTTGAAGCTGAGTCTAGAGGGGAATCCTCTGTGTTTTAAAATCCTTTTATTACCCTGTAAAGTTACATTCCATCCTGATTTTGCAAATGTGATTCTTTTACTTTTTCTTTAAATAAAGTTCTTCCTTTAAGAGCCTGTTTGATTTTCAGTGTCCTATAGACAAAGGATCTGGTCAGTACTCACATTATTCTCAAGCCTCCCCAGGAAAGGGGATGAAGGGGCTTGGGGGGATATTTTGGGGGAATAGGGACTCCAAGTGACCCTTTTCCTGAATTTTTGTGTAAATCATTTGGTGGTGGCAGCAATACTGTCCAAGGACAAGAAAAAGAATTGTACCTTGGGGAAGTTTAACCTAAAATGGTAGAATATAAGATTAGGGGGTCTTTTATGTGGGTCTCACATCTGTACCCCAGAGTTCAGAGTGGGGAGGGAACCCTGACAGGCCCTTAAAAGGGACGTCACAAAGTGTTTGGAGAGTCATTGCCACTCTCTGACGAATGATGCCTGCCTCAGGTAGTGTCTCTCCATAGTGCCCCTCACAATCCGCTACTATCAGGCACAGTTTAGCCCTTTGAGATTAGTGGCTTCTGTGTGAGATTTTGAGAATACTTGGATTTATATGGGCATTCAGTTCATTCTTGGGAATAAATTGTGAGGGAAAGGCACACAGCATTTACAATTTAAAAGGTTCAAGTTAGCATGGCCTGATTGAGGGATTAAAATATCATGGTGTATTGCAGTAAAATGTGGGGTAGAGGAAGTGGGCTACCAGATTAGCCCTAAAGAAAAAAAAGACTAGATTGGGCCTTTTCCTCTTTTTCCTCATCTAGTAAGGAGATTTGGGTTAAGGACTTTGTCTGTTCATTAACTTCAAAAATATTCAGATTCCATCTGGGATGAGGAATGGTTCAGATGTTTTTTATTTTATTTTATTGTTTGAATGCATTTAATGAATGCATAAACAATTTAAAATGTTAATGGTAGAAAAGAGCCCAAATAGTCAGGGCATGTGTCAAGCTAATCTTTTTTTTTAATGGGGGTATTTGAGGAAGGAGATCTTATTTAAAAGGTTCCATTGGGTGTTACCAATTGTTTATATGTTCAATTGTGCTTTTAAAACACCTGTCAAAGATGCCTAGAGCGTAGCATAACATCATTTGGCCTGTATTATGAATCTAAATTAAAAAAACAAAATAACTGGAGATAAATGTAGAAATATAGCCTTCATAAAATCTCCATACAGTTCTCAGGTTAAAAGGAAGTGTACCGTCATGAAAGCATAATAAAGAAGCAAGAAGTACTATAGCTCCATACAGTTTAGTGATTACAGCCAATAAGACTATACAATAATCTATATTAAAAGAAAAGTACTGATTATAATCAACCTGTAACATTACAGTTTATCCTACATAAAACAAACATCCTAAGCAAAGTTAAAGCAACTACAGTATTCAGGTTAAAAGCATTGAACAAGAAGTTTTCAGAAATTCATTATCCAACTCTAATTAATTTTGTATTTCTTCTCTCTAATTTCAAGTACTCGAGACATGCTTAGCATCATTTCAGTTGTATACAAACTTCTGATCATTAGAAAGAATTTGTAGTATGGCAGGGGTAAAACATTTAAGAATACTAATAACTGAAAAATACCATTAAAGTAAATATTTTCTGCTGAGCTTGAATAGACTTGCTATATTCATGAATGCATGTATGCACTTGGTTTGATAAAACATGTCCTTTTTTCAAAACTGAATATGTAAGCTTGTCCTTTTCCTCAGAGGAGACAGAGAGAATTATGATTGCCAGAAAGTGTCCATTGCCTCCCCCCCCACTGGACTAACTCTCTCATTATTTGTTTGGTGCTAGGAGACTTTTGTCCAATGATGTGTAAAAATGGTTAAACATTTCTTTTTATCTGTCTATAGTATTAGACAGATGAAATTTTTTCAAATCAATTATTGCTATCTAAAAAAGACAATTTAACAGCAACAAATTCTTTATCTTTCAGATTTTCTGAAAGAAAGGGTACTCAGAAGATTTTAATAGACTCTTGTGTTTGATTAAGACAGATTTGTCAGAGGAAAAAGATGCTGGGGAAGCCAGCAGCAATCACCAAGTCTGTCACATCTAGTCTATCTACCCATCATAAATTCCAGTTGATGATAGTCCCATAATCCTGTAAACACAGGATTAAATATCTATTTAACTTTTATATCTCAGCAACCCTTTTCATCTCAATCTCCATAGAACAATCTGCATTTCACTTATGGTAGCAGGGTGAGTTATTAAGAGAACAGAGGTCTGATTTTTCCCTGGTTATTCTGAATAAGTGACATTTTTGAGTAGGAAAAAATAAGCAACAAAATATATTATAAGATGTTCTTTGCATTTAAAGTTGAGCTGGATCTTGTTATTGATTATCCCAAAACTTTCTGGTTTAGGAAAAAGTTAATTAGAGTCTCAAAGAATACTTTCCTGTGGAATATTTTCCTTTTTATGACTTGCTAATCAGGTACTAGTTTTTTGTTAAAGATCTGTTATTTTTAGAGGGGGGTATTGAGGTTTCAACAACATGGGTTCTGTTCATCCCAGAGGTACCAGGATGTGTCTAAGGATGGAGAGTTCTTTATTGTGCCATGGAGAGAAGAAGTCACCCTCAAGGGAAGGCAGGAAGTGTTTGCATTGGTGCCCACCATTAGGGTTTTGTCAGGGGAGGGAAGGTGTAAGTTGCAGTTGTGGTAGCCAACAGAGCAAAAACTATCCAAGGGACAAGCTGAATCAGAACATCCCACTGCTGCCAACTCCCGCGATTTTGTCACATGTTTATGATATTTGGAATTTTTCTTAGATCCCAGCTGCTGGAATCACAAGAATGCATGAGAATCTCAGCTTTCATTTAATAAAACTTAAATTTCTAGTTGTCATGGTTGTGGAGAAAACCTTAAAACAAAGTGAGGAAGCAAATAAAAAGAACCAATAAATATCTTTTTGATTATGATTAAAAATTATGATTTTTAAACCAATGTTATGAAGTTTGAGACCTGACTCATGATAATTGAGTGCTTGGAGGTTTTCTGTAAATTGAGGTTGGGAATTTTTTGACAAAATGTTTTTGTTGGACAATGCTGATTCAAAAACAAAACTTCTCATGGAAATGTAACAGTTTTAATTAAAATTTAGTTAGGAAGGGTTTCAGGTCCAGGATAGAATTTCTGGTCAGAGACAGAGAAAGAAAGCCCAAAAAAGCCAATAGCCCAGTGCTTCAGGCACTCAACTGGAATGCCAGATAGACCAGGGACTTAAATTGGGGTCTTTCACATCCCAGGTGAGTGCCCAACCACTGGGATACTGGCTATTCTGGGGGTAGGCTTGCCAGTCTCTCTGTTTTTTCTACAAAAAAATTCAAAAGGTCTCAGTTTTGTTGCAATACGTAATGAAAATAAATGTCAGATTCTTATACAGCAGGTGAGACTAGATGATCACAGTGGACTCTTCTAGCGTTGGAATTTATGATTTTTTTTTAATTAAATGGAATTCTTGTTTTCTTGCCAAACCTAGTTTTCAGTACTGATTTCTGTCACTCATACTACTAATACCCCTGGCCAGCACTATACAGTTCTAACGGCCTTCATCTGTACTGGCTAGCTGCAGGCCCTTCCATTTGAGGGGGAAAGTTTTGGGCTCTTGCATCGACCGATGGCCTACACTTTGTATTACACCTACTTAAGTTAGCATAATCAAAGGCTGAATCTAGCCCTGTCTGTGGGTGTATAAGGCTTTTTAAATATATCAAGAAATAGAAAAATATCAATAGACAGGTGAGTAAACTGTGTGACAGTGAGAGAAAACACCTGCATCCTTATAATAAAATGTACGTTTAGCTGACCATCAAGGTTATTTCTCGTGCTGCATCATTCTAGATGTGCCATACACTAAATCAAAAGCTCATCACCTGCAGTTATAAAAAGCTATTTTTGTGTTTCAGATCAACTGGTGACCAAATGGCCCTGTTAACAATTCATGTAAATTCATCAAAGTGTGAGTTTCCTTAGCAAAGACATAAATTACATGCCATTAGGATTCAGCAAGTGGCATTTGACTGAATCTCTCATTCTGTTACAACTGTTGGTGGAAACGGAAAGAATTTCATTTTCTTACTATTGCTATGAGTTGAGAACAACAAATTCTTAAATTAGTTCTGAAATAGAAAAATATAACAACAAAATATTGGACATGGAACTGTATCAATATTGCATCCTGTAGTATGATGGACCTTCAGTTACAGTAGTTATGATACTTTGGAGTGATAGGCTGATGTGCAACTTCAAAACTAATAGTGTTCCAAATACTGTTGTGCTTTTAAATCTTGGAGTTGTTTGACTCATGCCATTTTTCCTTTAGAAGTCAGTATATTTGTATTATTTAATATTGACAGTTTGATATATATTAATTATATTCCTACATTCCAATATACTTAACTAAACCAAAATGTAATTTTAAGATATGCACTTTTATAAAAGCTAGTAAAGTGAAAGACAGTTTAAACCACAAAGATTTTAAATTATGTATATTAGCAGAGGCAGCTATATGTCTAAAACAAAAGAAGCTTATAAAAATGAGTTATACAATACTCAATTACAATAAGACTTTACAATAAGCACTTCCAATTAATAGGGAAAGTAGATCATTTATCAGAAAGATTTTCCCAATACATTTACATTTCCAAGTATTGTTCTCTTTTTGGTCAGTACAAAGTAAAACAATTTTTAGTTTAACTGAAAGTGTTCCTGATGTAAGAATTTGTGTATGAAATTATTTAAAATTCTACTCCTAGCTCAAGCAGAGTGATGGTGGTAGTTGTTTTTTTAAACCTAAAACACAGTACACTGTTTCAGTTATATTGTTAAACTAACCTGTCAGTATCAGCTACTTTGATATAATATGCACAGAATAGATGTAAGACAAAAATAATTGCATGTTAAGTACACTTCTGAGATAGGGTAGCAGCTGTACATATTAAAAATGGGTTCAACTTTTCACTTAAAGCAAGGATTCAACCCCTTTGTTTTGTATGAAAATATAGTGTAATTTACAACACAATCTGTGAGTAAAGATTCAGTTCCCTAGGGATTTTCAACAGAATTGTTATTTAGTTTATGAGTTAATTGAAACTGATTTAAAAATGGGACCTTTAAATGTCCTGTATCTGACCTTTTTTTTTTTTAACCTCCATTTACTAACAAGTGTCTGGCTTCCTATCTTTCAAACTTTTCTTATTACAACAACTCATTGTCAGCTATCATTAAATGTACATTTGAATGAATTAGGTTGCGATAAAGAAAATTATTAATGATTGTTTGTTCATATCCTTTCCATTATATTAACAACATTCCCCTATTCAAAATGTCTTCACAGTATAATGTGAAACCTTAATCACAGTTTCAGTAACATAAGAAAATATTTAGAATGGATATGTTTTTGTGGGGGAAGCATGAACTCATAATTAGGGTCTTGCAAGGGAGATTAATATGCTGCCTGTAGTGTGATTCCTTATCAGTTAGAAGCAGAAGGATGTTCCTTATGATAACACAGAGTCTGTCACTATCAGTGTAAATGTGCTCTGCGGGCATTGGTGTAGAGTTAAGAAGCATCCCATAACTTGGCATTTCTCTGCTTCTTAGGTTTTGCATTGGGAGGAAGGGCGATCTCACACTTAACCAACCTCAATCCTTTTAAAATAAAGATTTTGTTTAAGGAATAACATTATATATAACAAACCTCTCTACAGTATATTTAAAACAGAATGAAGTATTACTCTATTGCAATAGTAGAAATAAGAAATTTGCCTTCCTTTCACCTTCTTTATTGAGGCAAATTTACCATTTCTAATTCAATTTATGTCCCCTTAACCTAAAGTTCATATTCTGGAACCAGAGTATTCCAATGCAAACAGAAATTGTAAACCTTAAATGTATTTTCCACACATATAATACCAATGCTTCCTGCAATTATGTAAAAAGAATCTAGGCTTATTAAAAACAAAATCCAGGAAAAGCTAATATATTTTAATCATAGTGGTAGGGTTTTGTGAGATCACTTGTAGAGTTGCATGAAAAGTGTCAGACACGGGTTCGCCCTTTCACAGTCAAACTTTCCCCCCACACCCCACCAGTCAAACGTAGATGCTGCATCACTCTTCTTTTGGGAAAAAAAATTCAGTACAAATATTGCCAATTTGTATTCTCTTAAAATTATATGGAACATTACCAAGCTATATTCTATTTTCTCATGAAAACCTTTCCAAGTACAAAACTGAAATCTTGCTCAATTGATTTAGTATCCAATGCCTCTCCTTCCCCTAGCTTCATAAGAAATTATTTGTTTTCTTACCTGAAAGTTCATTCTCTTCAATTGATCCAATGGAAAAATTAGCTGGACTGATTGAAGGACTGGAAGTAAAGCTTGCATATCCAATGGATGAGTTGATTTCAAAATAATCATGGCTGTGATTTAGTCGGTGAAATTCCAGAGAAGATACTATTGATGTTCTCTGTTTGGGCTGAAAAAATAAGAGTGCAAAGTGTAACTAATGTAACCCCAGACATTAGATTATTTCCCGCATCTTCATTATTTGACATTCACCCCCACATAATTGGAGTTCATCTCTTTCTAAAAATTTTATTTAGCCAAAGACAAGACAAGCTGTGGTGACTTAGATCCAACTTTTTCTCCAAAATCTGAACAGCAGTTTTCCATACTTGTCACCTTAATCACAGACTACATTTTTCCTTAGGAAGATAACATGCTTCTACAGGTTTGCCTATATTAATTGTAATCCTTTTTTAAAACACAGAGGTGCACTTCTTTCAGCAGCTAGATAGCTGGCTCTGAACTTTTGCTCTGCAAAACATTTAGATCTATCTCACTGATGTCTAGAAAGTAGCAAACCAGTAATAATAGTAGATAAATTCCACTCAGCATGGTCAGGCAGCCCCTCTGATGTTTATTCATACAGGCAAGGCTGATCTTAATTAGTCAAAGACTCTCAAAGTTCTAAAAGCTTATTTAGAACTAAAGAGACAATGTCAGCTTAAAAGCCATATATTGGAAACACTTATTCCTTCCCCTATTTTCACAATACTCCATATTATTAAAACTGAAAGTACAAAAATGGAGGTGGAGCTTTGGTTAGCCTCTCAACATGCCAGGGTAGCACAGCATATGTAGAGAACATCTGAAGAAAAGAATCTGCTCCTGGTGAGGGCCAGTAGCAGATGATTATCCCTAGGAAACAATGGGTCTTCCTGAGGCCATGTAGCTACTCAGACCCCTTACTTAGCACAAAATGCTAAAGTACAATCTAGCCCAATGAAGTAATTTTCACTTTTGTTTATGGCCCATTTCATTTTGATGTTATTAATATTGAAATGTTTGTATTACAAATACAGAAAACAGAATGTATTTTGCAAAAAAGCAACTGTTTCCACTGGAATGTTAAAAAAAAATCTTGGCTCAGGCTTTGTAAAAGTTTTCTTGTTCAATAGCAAAATTTTGGGCCTAATATTAATTGACTGTGTCCTGTTAAAACTGAAAAAGTTGAGTAGGTAAGGACAGGCACCCAGTTGGGACTCGTTTGCAGTCTTTGGAGGGGAATTAACTTCTTTAATAATCCAAAAAATAATTTATGGCTTGCAAGGCTCATTCCTAGGACTACTAATTGCCATGAAGATTTTCATGAAGGGGGACAGACTCCCGCATCCAATAGCTGGTACTGGTATGGTATGGGTCTTAGCCAAACTACTGATCTGGACAAAAATACAACAGAAGTGCACCATTTATTTTTGCTAAAATAAGATTCACCAGTGACGTAATTATGTTTAAAAGGGATATGTTGCAAGAAGGTTTCTCATCCATCAGATAAATATTCTTGCCCCGTGTCAATCCGGGGTTGATTTGGGGGCCTTGCAGTAGGTCAGTTTCTTCTGTTGAGAGAAGCTGATGTCATGGAGTTATATCTGGTGTAGTTGGTTTATTCACATGAGATATAGGACTCTAGTTACTCTTAAACTGAGACAGGCCCAACCCCCAGGAGTGGCACCAGGGTTTTTGCCGCCCTAGGCAGCAGCACTCCTCCTCTGAGCATTCAGGGGGCCTGGGGTCTTCGGTGGAAATTCAGTGGTGGGTCCTTCACTCACTCTGGGACCCGCCGCCGAAGTGCCCCGAACATGTGGAACGGAAGGACCCCCGCCACCGAATTTCTGTCCCTCAAATCCTGCCACCCTAGGCGACCGCCTAGGGTCGCCTAGTGGAAGTGCCGGCCCTGCCAACCCCACATAGGCAGCTCTGGAAACTCCAACTCAGTCACCCTGAGCAGCCACCTCCATCTTTGTTCTTCCAGGCCTCTAGTCATCCTCCTAGCTGCCATGGAACCTTGCCCTCCTGGCTGTCCTATATCAGTTGCCAGTCACAAGAGCAGCAGCAGATTCACCACACTGCCACCAGCTAGCCTGTTACTGCTCAGCTGATTTACCATGTATTAGTCTAGAAGAACATACACTACAGTGGCTTTTCTTTGAAGGTTTCAGCACAAAACTCATGCACAAATCTTTGAAAAATGATTCTATTAATTTCAAAGTGATGGGTGCGTGCACTTAAGTATTTTGCACAACTAAGTCTCCAGGACTTACCTGATAAGAAGTGATCTCTTGCTGATCCTAGTATTTGTCCTCATCCTAAATTCCCCACACACTGATACTAAGGGCCCACAATCATTAATCCCAATTGGCAAAGGAAGGGTATGGGAAAGGGGAGAGGGGGGATATCACAGTAGGCTCCCTTTTGGTCACATTATACAACTGTTGGGGAAGGATGGGCACAGCCGCATGGCAGGGAACCACAGGTGATGCTTTCCTGGTTTTAGGGAACACTTTTTCCTGCTTTAAATAACCATTTAATAATAAATCTGATTACTTTCATAAGGTGGCCTAACCTGCAGCTGGATAGTAGCTATAGCCTCAGTAGTTTCTCTGTAGGTGCTTTCACCTTACTGTGGCAAAGATGTCTGAGCACTTAGATCTAAGCTAGGGGTCTTTCAGTACAGCCACACAAAGGACTGATTTTTGGAACTCCTTCAATATTCCTGTGCATGCAGAACACTGGGATTGCAAATCCACCTAACATACTAATAGATGGGTAAGCAGGTAACATTCCTACTCTGCTTTGAATATAGTCTACACACACACAGCTCAAGTTTACCCTCTTCCTGGCCTTTGACATTATTCTTTAAATCAACTAAACCTAAACCTAACAAGATTTGTTTCTAATCCTAGGGTTCTTCTGCAGAACCTTCTCTATCTCAGCCTCTAATTCCCTTTTCCCTAGAGTGGCAGGCAGACAGTCTAATTCTGTTATATCAGGGGTTCTCAAACTGGGGGTCGGGACCCCTCAGGGGGTCGCAAGGTTATTACATGGGGGGTCACGAGCTGTAAACCTCCATCCCAAACCCCGCTTGGCCTCCAGCATTAATAATGGTGTTAAATATATTTAAAAGTGTTTTTAATGTATAAGGGGGGTTGCACTCAGAGGCCTGCTGTGTGAAAGGGGTCACCAATACAAAAGTGTTATATACTGATTGGAGCTAACAAGAACCGCCTGCCAGCATGCAGCAATTAGTATAGTGGCACAATAGAGGATTCTTATCCAGGGTCCTAGAAAACGTCAAGCTATTACAATCTGCTAATAGTTCATTAATATATGCTAATTGCGGCTAGAAGCACAAATCTACCTAGTACAAAGTTAAGTCACAGCAGAAGTACTGAGAATGAAAATTGACAGGGTAGCCTTATCTGCTGCGATTAAGAACTGCCAAAATTTCTCTTTATGAGAAAACTGAGGTCCTCTGTAATATTTCTCTGCAGGAGCTTAGGATCAAAATATTGGAGTCATGAGGCATGGTCTCAGGGGAAAGGCTGAATAACACAGTCCATAGGACTTCCCTGAATTAGTTCCTGTGTGAACTAAAGTATATCTTTTAAAAGAAGTATTTTTTCATTTATAAATTGCCAGTGGTGGAGAAACAATGAAAGTCTAGACACCCCTTTTCATATGTACCACATCACAATCTTGATAAGACAGCAGTCCAAAATGAAACAATGTCATTGCAAGTCAATTTTCTGAAGCTTTTTGACCCACAACATTTCACATGCTAAAAAATAGCAACACAGAACAACTACAAATTCAGATATCTAACTTGGTTCTCCCTTCTCAGTTTAGAGCCATCTATAGGTTTATGATCCCTTGGAAGAGGCAAGTATTCTAGGCGTAATGGTTTCTCAACTCATCTATTTAAATAGCAGTCACATATTTCCTTACATTATAAAAAGATGGGCATTTTGTAAGATGAAAAATAGAGAAAAGTGGTAGACTGTAAACCTTGCCATTTAAATACAAAGTAAATAATCAGAAAATGAAATTTTTGCTCATGAAAGGTGCAGAATACCACAGAAGCTAGAAAATACCCCTGTTTACCCAAAGAACAGGTACAACATAGACAGTGATGGTTCAGGCTTCACACCTGTGCCTTCCCATGAACCTCAATTTTGATATGGAAGCTTCAACATGCCTGTTTCATTCTCAGCCTAATTACTGAGATTAGCAGCAACATAGTGCAAGATGTGTATTAATTGTTCATCTGCTTATCAGGATCTGGACTGAGAGCATCAAATAGTCAACAGATGGCAACAACGTTTAGTCACTACTGAACTGAGTTTGATTCAAACGAGTAATCTAGAGTTGAAAAGACTTGATTGTCCTACTACCAGTCTTCCAAGATAACTAGTTCTTCAAACATCAAAATAAATGAACAAGTAGAAGAAACACTGGTTTTTTAATTATCTACATTAATGTTTTCATGGCTATGGATATTACAATTTCATATAACCTTATCTCAAATTATAAATATGACTAAAATTAAAGATAAAAAAGCAGCAAGTTTCAGCATTCATACTGATAATCTTGATTTTTTTGCCTCCTAATATCTTAATTCAGAGCAGCAGGCAGTAATTATACTGTATTTAGCAGCAAATATGTCCCAAGGAGCTACAAGAGAGACCTCATAACATCATGGGAATTTAAAAAATGAAAGAAGGATAAATAAACGTTTGCATTACTTTAACCATAAATTATTCTCTACTATAAGGGCAATAAACTCAAACTAAATTTATTTAATTTTATTGCTAATCAAAAGATTCCTAGTGAGTTCTGTTTCTACTAAAGAGATTCTGAATTAATACAATGTGACCTCCTGCATGCTGCTCAGTCAGTTGGTCCACACGTCCTCAGACCTCAGGATGGCCTGACAGTGTGTTAGCATACTTCCTTGGACATCTGAAAGTTATTGACACACACAACGATGGCACAGCTGTCATTGTCCCTTTGTGTATTTTTGTGTGCATGGTGCATCCCCGGTGCTTTCTACTCTTGTGCATTCACAGTGCTTCTTCTCTTTGTTATCCTACCTCCTCTCCCTGACTCCTCTGCTGGATGAGGTAACCAAGTGTCAGCAATCAGCCTGTGCTGGTTCTTCCCTCCTCCCCTGCTTTATCTCAGACCCAGGGCTGGCTCCGATTGAAGGACCCGCCACCTAAGTGCCCCCGAAGAGAAAGCGAGGCACTGAAGGACCCGCCGCCGAATTGCCGCTGCAGACCCGGATGTGCTGCCCCAACAACGGACGGACTGCTGCCCCTTTCTATTGGCCGCCCCAGGCGCCTGCTTCCTTCGCTGGTGCTGGCCCTGCTCAGACCACCACTTTGTTTGACACGAGTGGTTGGGAGTGAAGTAGGGTACAAATGATGCTTCTCTCCTCTTCCTTGGCCCCCAATTCTCATTTCTTAATTTCAGCCAGCGAGCAGCAATGAGTTCTGAGGTGCAACCTACTGCCAGGTACCTGGCAACCCAATGAGCTCAGCTGGGCCCAATAAACGCTCTCTAAGTGACTGTGCTCCCCAGTTGGTCAGAAGAGCCAACAGATCATCATTTAGACCCTGTAGCAACAGCAGCACACTGGCTGTTCTATGTATTCCACATTTATATCTGTACTAGGCCTGCTTCCTGGCTGGCCCTTGTTCTGATTCTTGCTAATTCTGCTCCAGCCCTAGTCCCTGCCTATGTCTGAACTCCTGGCTCTGACCACTGCTTTGCCTCCTGGACATACCTTTGGCTCTTCCTTTTGGTGCTGCTCTGACCACTAAGATAGACTCCTGGCTCCAACCACTAGGTTGTACTATCTATACCTCCGGCGACACCCACTTTGTTCTGATGCGTTAAAGCTGTTGCATTTTTATGGGTATTGGTTCCTTTGTAAAGGATGGGATTAGGATTAACAGTGGATCTTTAGCCTCTGAGATTATGGAAAGTGCCATATTCACAAACTTTATATGCACTATATTCACTAAAAAATGTTTACTGAATTGAGGCTTTTACATATTCTGTGATCCACTGTTCAACCATTTACCTATAACAAGCCTGATCCTCAAGTATCAGACTCCAAAGAGTTGAGGTTGCTCAGTACCGCACAAGCTTGAGCCTATATACTGTAAATAGAGATATGAATAACTGACTCTTATGTACACATTGAATTAGAAAACTAAAACTACAGGATAGCTCCGGAGAGGCAATTCAGCTTCAACAAGAGAAAAGTATTATTTAGAAGCAATATTCTGTAAACAGATCACTACTAATAGTGAGGATTACAGACTTGCTTAAATTTAGATACGTGCTTAAGTTCCTTGCTGAACCAAGGATGGATCAAAGCTTTAATGCACTCAAACAGCTTGTTTTCTTTTTTCATCACTACTGTGTACTGAACAGATGTTTTTATTTTCATATTTGCTCAGCTCTAATTAAAATCATCTAATTGGAATAATGTTTTGTAATGAGTTGTCAAAAGATAAGGTCTATTACAATATGCACAATTAATAATATTTTAGTTAATGGTGTTAAGTAGTCACTGAGTATCTAAACAAGGATTTCTAAATATTCTGCTCTGGAGATATTATCAGACTTCTCCCCACTAATTATATTATAAAGTATACTTTTATTTCTAAACACATATGACTCGTTGTAGGGGGCCAGGGTGGCTGCCCTCCGAACCTGAGGGTAAAGGGCCTTTCCCTCAGCCTGAGTGGGCGGGGCCAGCCCAAGCTTGCTCCACCCCCCGGAAGGGGAGGGGTGGAACAGGAAGTATAAAGGGCGGGGCCCTTAGCTCAGTTGGGGCAGCACCAGGGAGGGAGGCAGACACAGACTGTGGGCTGCTCCCTTCAGAGCCTGCTGCCACACCAGGGGAGGCCCTGGACCCATGGAAACCTCACCTGGAGGACGGACTGGGGCTGCCAGGACTGCCCGCTGCCGAGTACCCAGAGGAACTGGAGGAGTCGGAGGGGGAGCGGGAGCTGCCAGCAGCCGAGTACCCAGAGGAGCTGGAGGAGCCTGAGCCTGAGGGGGAGCCGGAGCTGCCAGCAGCGGACTACCCCGACGCACTCACGGGACCAGAGGGATTCGGGCGAGCAATCGGGTAGGAAGTAGCCCAGGGACAGAGCTGCACAGTGGTGAGTCTATGTAGCGGGACGACCCCGCTGACCCAGTGGTGGAACCCCCGTTCTGCCACTGTCAGGGCCCTGGGCTGGAGCGCAGTGGTGTAGGGTGGGCCTGCACTCCGCTACCCGGCAGAGCCAAGCCGGGACCTTAGCCGGCGCTCCCCTGCCTGAGGGGCGCGCTACTGACCTTTGCCAGCGCTCCCCTGCCTGAGGGGCGCGCTACTGACCTTTGCCGGCGCTCCCCTGCCTGAGGGGCGCGCTACTGACCTTTGCCGGCGCTCCCCTGCCTGAGGGGCGCGCTACTGACCTTTGCCGGCGCTCCCCTGCCTGAGGGGCGCGCTACTGACCTTTGCCGGCGCTCCCCTGCCTGAGGGGCGCGCTACTGACCTTTGCCGGCGCTCCCCTGCCTGAGGGGCGCGCTACTGACCTTTGCCGGCGCTCCCCTGCCTGAGGGGCGCGCTACTGACCTTTGCCGGCGCTCCCCTGCCTGAGGGGCGCGCTACTGACCTTAGCCGGCGCTCCCCTGCCTGAGGGGCGCGCTACTGACCTTAGCCGGCGCTCCCCTGCCTGAGGGGCGCGCTACTGACCTTAGCCGGCGCTCCCCTGCCTGAGGGGCGCGCTACTGACCTTAGCCGGCGCTCCCCTGCCTGAGGGGCGCGCTACTGACCTTTGCCGGCGCTCCCCTGCCTGAGGGGCGCGCTACTGACCTTTGCCGGCGCTCCCCTGCCTGAGGGGCGCGCTACTGACCTTTGCCGGCGCTCCCCTGCCTGAGGGGCGCGCTACTGACCTTTGCCGGCGCTCCCCTGCCTGAGGGGCACGCTACAGACTCTGGCTGGCGTCCGCCCCGCCGCTAATTCCCCGCTGACGGAGGCGTGACCCAGGCCGGCCAGTGACCTCATAGCTCCCCACCGCCCCCTAGCGGGTAGGTGGGCCAACGCCGATCACAAGTGGTGGAGAATGCGGGCAGCGCCCCCTATCCCTGCCGGAAGAGATTAGAGCAAGGAGGCAGCGACAGCCCCTAAACAGAAGATGGAGATGGAAAGGCTCATCAAGGTACTGGCCGAGACTCAGCAGCAGCAGCAGAAACAACTCATACAGCAGCTGGGTACCCACCAGCAGCAGTTGCTTCAAACCTTGGGGGCCCAGCACCGCGAACAACAGACCCAATGTTTCCAGCAACTTGCCGCCCTGTGGCCGAGCCCCGGTGGAGCCCAGCCGGGTGGGGTGACCACCCCCAACCCGCCTGCTCCACCAATCCGTCTGGCCAAGATGGGGCCTGAGGATGACCCAGAGGCTTACCTGGTGACCTTCGAGCGGGTTGCTGCAGTAGCTGGTTGGGCGCCGGACCAATGGGCCACCCTGCTTGCCCCCTATCTAACGGGGCCGGCCCAGAAGGCTTACCGGAGGCTACCAGATGATGAAGCCCGTGTTTATGCCAGAGTAAAAGCGGCTATCCTGGATGCCTTCGACGTCACCCCGGAAACTTTTCGGCGACGGTTTCGGGGAAAGCTTTACCCCCCGGGTGCCCAGCCCCGGGCTGTGGCACAGGAATTAAAGGATGCAGCGTGCCGATGGCTACAACCTGAGCATCGAACTGTGGCTGAGGTGACAGAACAGATCATCCTCGAGCAATTCGTGCACATCCTTCCGACTCCAGGGTGGGCATGGGTGTTGCGGCACCGACCTCAAACTCTAAGTGCAGCGGTCACACTTATGGAGAACTTTCTAGAGGCTGAGGCCCCGATAGCACCGACCATCCGACCCCCAAGCTCGGGACCCGGCGCTCAGAAGCCGGAAAGGGGGTCCACCCCCAAAGTCAATGTGCCCGCTCGAGCCAGACGACCAAACGGCAGCGGCACTACTTTTCCCCGACGGCCCGAGGCCCCACAACCCGCACCGTCCGGACGTCTGGCCCGTCCATCGGGCCCCAGCCAACCCCGCGGCCACCCGGGTGACCCTGCACGGCCGGGGCGCACAGAGGTAGGACCTTGCTTTCAGTGTGGTGAGTACGGCCACCTGCAACGAGACTGTACGGCGATGGAATGCGATTTTGGCCAGGTGTACACCGGGGAGCGCCGGGCCTGCCCACCATCCACGGCCAAACTGACGGCCCCCATGAGCATCGCCGGGACACCTGTTGTGGGTCTAGTTGATTCGGGCTGTGGACAGACTCTTGTCCGCCAGTCCCTCCTCCCAGACACCGAGCAGATCATCGGGGAGGTACGGATACAGTGCATACATGGAGATGTGAAACCGTACCCCACGGTGCAGGTCCCTCTCACGGTAGACGGGGCAACTCAGTTAATGAACGTGGCTGTGGCCCCATCCCTTGCCTACCCAATCATCCTGGGCCGGGACTGGCCAGAATTCGTCGAGGTGCTCCGGTCCCTATCTCCGGAAGAGGCTTTTGAGGGAGCCCCCTCTGCGACGGACCCAGGCCCCGGCCGGAGCCCCGACCCCGGCGTTGACCCATCCCTTTCACCCAGGCAGGATGGCCAGGAAACAGGGGGGGGCCCCCCGGTGGACATTAGGGACTTTAGCCGAGACCAAAGGGAGGACCCTACACTCCGGTTTGCCTATGAACAGCTGGCACGGGTAGAGGGGAAGGTCGTGGAGGCCCAGCGGGCGACCCAATGGCCTAGATTTGAACTTGATCGGGATCGTCTCTACCGCGTAGAGCGGGACCTGCAAACTCAAGAGGTCCGGACCCAACTCGTGGTTCCCCGCATTCATCGACGGGCGGTCCTAAAACTAGCCCATGACATCCCAGCCGCAGGCCATTTAGGACCAGAGAAAACCGCGGCTAGGGTCCTGGCCAAGTTCTTCTGGCCCGGCATCCACCGCGAGGTGAAGGATTATTGTGGGTCATGCCCGGACTGCCAACGCGCCGCCCCGGCCGGGGTCCGGAAGGCCCCCCTGGTTCCGTTGCCAACAGTGGGCGTTCCGTTTGAACGAGTAGCGATGGACCTGGTCGGACCCTTCCCGAAAAGTCAAGCAGGCTACCAGTATATCCTTGTCTTGATGGACTACGCCACCCGCTTCCCTGAGGCTATCCCCTTAAGGAGTATCACTGCCCGAACTATCGCGGCAGAGCTCGTGAAGATCTTCGCCAGGGTAGGCCTCCCTCGAGAGTTACTTACTGACCAAGGGACCAACTTCACCTCTAAGTTGTTCCGTCAAGTATGTGCCCTGCTGGGGATTAAGAAACTGCAGGCCTCAGTTTACCATCCCCAGACAGATGGGTTAGTCGAACGTTTTAACCGAACCCTGAAGGGAATGTTGCGACGTTTCCCCACCCAGGACCTCCGTCAGTGGGATCAACTACTTCCCCCTTTACTACTGGCGGTCCGGGAAGTTCCACAGGCTTCCACGAAGTTCTCTCCATTTGAGCTCCTCTATGGGCGACGGCCCCGCGGAGTGATGGACCTCCTGAGAGAAACCTGGGAACATACACCATCCTCAACGCAGGGCCTTTTACAATACGTCCTGCAGCTGCAGGAGCGGCTGGCCCGGGCAGGTGAACTCGCAAGGGAAAACTTAAAAACGGCCCAAAGGGGCCAGGAGCAGCAATATAATCGGGACACCCAGGTCCGATTATTTGCCCCCGGGGACCGAGTTCTCCTCTTGCTCCCCTCGGAGGAATCAAAGCTGTTGGCCCGCTGGCAGGGTCCGTATGAAGTCCTTCGCCAAGTGGGGCCTGTCAATTACGAAATCCGGCAGCCTGATCACCGAAAGGGAAAGCAGATTTATCATGTAAATCTTTTAAAACCCTGGCGGGAACGGGAAGGACTACTAATTGCCCCGTACCCACCTGAACCAGACCTTGGGCCACAACCCCCCGAAGACTCTGATAATGGGGAACCCCAGCTGGCCGAGACGCTCACTGCTGAGCAGCGGGAACAGGCCCTCTGCTTAGTGAAGGCATTCCCCAGGACCTTCACCACGAAGCCCGGACAGACTACGCTCGCATACCATGCAATCCAGACCGACCCCGGGGTGGTGGTCCGAGAGACGACCTGGCCATTGCCTAGGCGAATGCGAGAGGCTGTGGAGGAGGAAGTCCAGGCCATGTTGGAACTGGGGGTTATAGAGCATTCCCAGAGCGAATGGCGGAGCCCCGTCGTCCTCGTTCCGAAGCCAGATGGGAGCCGGCGGTTTTGTATTGACTTTCGGAGAGTCAACGCCATTTCAAAGTTTGATGCATATCCAATGCCCCGCGTCGATGAGCTCCTTGACCGGCTGGGAGAAGCCTGCTATATCACCACCTTAGATCTCACCAAGGGGTACTGGCAGATCCCCTTGGAACCCCGATCCAAGGAGAAGACCGTGTTTGCCACCCCTTCAGGCCTGTACCAGTTTACTCGGATGCCTTTCGGCCTCCATGGGGCCCCAGCAACCTTCCAGCGCTTGATGGACCGGCTTTTGCAACCTCACACCAAGTACGCCGCCGCCTACCTGGATGATGTGGTCATCTATGGCAGTAACTGGGAGGAACATCTCAACCAAGTGGCAGCTGTCCTCAGGGACCTCCACGCCGCCGGCCTCACAGCCAATCCCAAGAAATGCCGAATCGGGCGGGAAGAAACCACTTATCTGGAGTACACCCTGGGGCGGGGACAGGTACGCCCCCTCATCGGAAAGGTTCAAGCACTCCAGGAATATCAGGCGCCAACCACGAAGAGGCAGGTGCGTCAATTCTTGGGCCTAGCCGGCTATTACCGGCGGTTCGTACCCCACTTTGCGACCATTACGGCCCCTCTGACAGAACTCCTGACCAAAGATAGCCCCTGCAGAGTGTGCTGGTCTGAGGACTGCGAGAGGGCCTTTCAAACTGTCAAAGACCGCCTGTGTAGTGAGCCCGTACTCTTCAGCCCGGACTTCGATCGTGACTTCATTGTCCAGACCAATGCCTCCGGCGTGGGGCTTGGGGCTGTCCTCTCGCAGGAGGTGGACGGGGAGGAGCATCCTATTGTTTACATCAGTCGGAAACTGTTTCCCCGGGAGCGGAACTACTCCGTCCTGGAGAAGGAGGCCCTAGCTGTAAAGTGGGCGGTTGATGCTCTCCGCTACTACCTCCTCGGGGCCCCCTTTACACTGGTCACAGATCATGCACCCCTGAAGTGGCTCAACCGGATGAAGGACGCGAATGCCCGCCTGCAGCGGTGGTATCTCACGCTACAAACCTACGCCTTCACGATCCGCCATCGGGCGGGACGGGACAATGCCAATGCGGACTTTTTCTCCCGTCTGGGGGAGGCGGGGGACACCAGCTCCGAGGTTCGGGAGCTGGATTTGAGGGGTGGGGTATGTAGGGGGCCAGGGTGGCTGCCCTCCGAACCTGAGGGTAAAGGGCCTTTCCCTCAGCCTGAGTGGGCGGGGCCAGCCCAAGCTTGCTCCACCCCCCGGAAGGGGAGGGGTGGAACAGGAAGTATAAAGGGCGGGGCCCTTAGCTCAGTTGGGGCAGCACCAGGGAGGGAGGCAGACACAGACTGTGGGCTGCTCCCTTCAGAGCCTGCTGCCACACCAGGGGAGGCCCTGGACCCATGGAAACCTCACCTGGAGGACGGACTGGGGCTGCCAGGACTGCCCGCTGCCGAGTACCCAGAGGAACTGGAGGAGTCGGAGGGGGAGCGGGAGCTGCCAGCAGCCGAGTACCCAGAGGAGCTGGAGGAGCCTGAGCCTGAGGGGGAGCCGGAGCTGCCAGCAGCGGACTACCCCGACGCACTCACGGGACCAGAGGGATTCGGGCGAGCAATCGGGTAGGAAGTAGCCCAGGGACAGAGCTGCACAGTGGTGAGTCTATGTAGCGGGACGACCCCGCTGACCCAGTGGTGGGACCCCCGTTCTGCCACTGTCAGGGCCCTGGGCTGGAGCGCAGTGGTGTAGGGTGGGCCTGCGCTCCCCTACCCGGCAGAGCCACGCCGGGACCTTAGCCGGCGCTCCCCTGCCTGAGGGGCGCGCTACTGACCTTTGCCGGCGCTCCCCTGCCTGAGGGGCGCGCTACTGACCTTTGCCGGCGCTCCCCTGCCTGAGGGGCGCGCTACTGACCTTTGCCGGCGCTCCCCTGCCTGAGGGGCGCGCTACTGACCTTTGCCGGCGCTCCCCTGCCTGAGGGGCGCGCTACTGACCTTTGCCGGCGCTCCCCTGCCTGAGGGGCGCGCTACTGACCTTAGCCGGCGCTCCCCTGCCTGAGGGGCGCGCTACTGACCTTAGCCGGCGCTCCCCTGCCTGAGGGGCGCGCTACTGACCTTAGCCGGCGCTCCCCTGCCTGAGGGGCACGCTACTGACCTTTGCCGGCGCTCCCCTGCCTGAGGGGCGCGCTACTGACCTTTGCCGGCGCTCCCCTGCCTGAGGGGCGCGCTACTGACCTTTGCCGGCGCTCCCCTGCCTGAGGGGCGCGCTACTGACCTTTGCCGGCGCTCCCCTGCCTGAGGGGCGCGCTACTGACTCTGGCTGGCGTCCGCCCCGCCGCTAATTCCCCGCTGACGGAGGCGTGACCCAGGCCGGCCAGTGACCTCATAGCTCCCCACCGCCCCCTAGCGGGTAGGTGGGCCAACGCCGATCACACTCGTATACATATTTTTGGAATACCATGGAAGTTTTTTTTTGTTCTACTTGCAATCATATGTATGCGAATTGTTAGCTTTTTAAATAGACATTAATAGCATACCTGTTATTTCTTTTTTTACTATTTCAGAAAGCGTTCTTACTTTCAGTATTACTAGCATAAGGAAGGTTTTGAACTATTCCCAGTAGATTTGGGTAAACATTTTAGGTTTAAAAATAATTCCACATAAACATATATGACTGTCTGAGAATCAGGAACTAAGGCTATGTCTACAGCAATTAAACACTCAGCTGACTTGGGCTCTGGAACTGTAAAATTGCAGTGTAGATGTTTGGGTTTGGGTTGGAGCTCGATCTCTGGGACCCTGTGAGGGGAAGGGTCCCAGAGCCCAGGCTCCAGCCTGAGCCTGAATGTGATACTGCAATTTCTAGGCCCGCAAGCCCAAGTCAGCTGAACTGGGACAGCCGTGGGTCTTTTATTCCAGTGGAGATGTACCCTAAATCCATGCCTAGGCTTTGGGTCTATCTTGCAAGGTGCTAAGTACCTTGACTTTAATGGGAATCTCACGGAACTTGGCCCTTTGTAGATATCTTTCTTTCTTTCTTGTGATATGAAATGCTATGAAAATGGATCTTCTGGCAGTAGAGTATTTCCACACATGTAGTGCTGTTCCACTGGATATTTCACAAAGCTTTCTTATCTGTTCCCTGCTATTCTGTTATGATTTTTGGTCAATCTGTTAAAGGAAGTTGAAATCAGTGGAGATGAGTAATGCTGAGAATGGGATGACCAGCCTGCGGCAACAGAGCACTATCTAACAAATTATGTTCTTTAAAAAAAAAAAAATTAAAAAACAAAGTGCAAGAAACAAGCAAAAAATTTAAATGTAAACACCAGTTTTCTCTGCAGCAGCTTTGCCTGCAAGTAATCCCGACTCAATGTCAGACAAATAGGAAAAAAAAATCATAGCTAGATTACACATTTACTAGGAATTTTTGAGGTGCTGGGAGATAGTGACATTGATCTTTGTGGTTTATCTGTTAATAAAATTGTGAAGCTGGCTGCTAACATCTCAAAAAATCTTTCAGATACAACCCATACTGTTTCAGCTGAGATGTTGGTAGTGTCATGTGCTCTACCACAGACTACTTGTGTGACCTTAGACAAGTCACTTAATCTCTCTGAGCCTCAGTTTCCAATCCGTAAAATAGGGTAAATAATAGTTCCTTTCTTCTATCACATAGCTCTATGGGACTCTGGTTTCAGTTTGGACCTCTAAGCTATACTGTAACACAGATTAATGATAATTGCTGCATCTTCAAAATGGCTTACCACATATTGATGGAAAAGCATGGTAAGTCATTTCCCAGAATACATGGTAATACGTGCAGTGTCATAAAGCATGATCAAATCCTTAGTCTTTAGCCATATTTTTGGAGGGAAAATGGTCGTCTGGGATACTAATGTCTCTTTTGCTTACCCATGGCCATTTTTAAAGACCTTTCTACAGCATGCCTGTGTGAGTGGGGAAGAATCTCTCACCTCTACCTGTACAACATTTGGATCCAATTTCCTCTGCAAATGTAAATCAGTGCCACTCATTGTGTCAGCCAGAGAGGCTCTACAATGATTGAAATAATTTGCTCTCTCCTCTAAAGAGCTAAACTACCTCCACTTTGCTCCTAGCCCTGCCAGCTGTGACGGACCATGGCTGGCACTCAGACTTGTTCACCATATGCTGCTAGTGTATGAGATTACCATTCTTTTAAATACAGTACTTCCAAAATCAGTGGAACAGATGTTAAAAAGAATTCTTCTAGGAGGTCATTTGGGAGTTGAGCAATATAAACAGCAACTGTGAGAGGAAGGCCATTTTAGCCAGTAATATTCAGATGGATAAAAAAACCCTGCATCCAAATGTGACCTGTCACAAATACTGAAATTCATTCCACCCTCCCATCCCCCTCAAAAAACAAACAAAAAACCCACTCATTGAATACCAGGTCACTTACGACAACGTCAAGGGACAGTCTTGTTTACATAAAATGAAATGAGTATTTATTCACGGAAGATAATGAGACATTTTTAAATAGTCCACACTTTGGACACCAAAAACCAAAACTGCAGTTAGCCATGTGAAACCCATCTTAGCAAGATATGAAGAGAAAAAGCAGTCAATACATTATAATTAATAAATGAAGAATTTTAAAAGGTTTCTCTGAGAGTTCAGAATTGAAATTCATGATTATTGCCCAAGACTCCATAAGTAAATGGCTAGGCCAAGAAAAAAAAAATTCACAAAAGGAGATGCTGAGATGGTTGATCCTTACATCTGTGTCTTGGAACATTATAGAGACATCATTACAAGAGAATGTGGCTCACCTAGGGTATGTCTACACAGCATTTAAAAACCCACAGATGGCTAGTGCTGACTCAAGCTCTCAGTGCTCGAGCTGCAGGGTCCCAGAGCTCCGGGTGTGGTACAAGCCTGGAAGCCTACACTGCTCTTAAACAGCCCCGCGGCCCAAGCCCCAAGAGCCTGGGAGTCAGCTGGCAATGGCTAGCCATAGGTGTCTAATGTCTAGTGTAGACATACCTCTATTCAAATGCTGATTAACAAGTGACTTGCTGTAAATCCAGAGTACTTTGTTCAGTGTGCTGACTAATGCACATAAGACTTTACATGTGGGTTTAGTCTCATTTAGGTTTCTGTTAGACTAAGATTTAAAGGTATATCAATCTAACTAACACCTTCTACAGCTCTAGTGCAGACAAGGCAAGATGTACTTTAGTTACATGGTAAGTGGTCAAAATAAAGCTCAAAAGGGACTCTAGAGTTTTAGAAAGGTGTTACTTAGATCAAGCTATCTTTCACAATCTAACAACACACCTTTAAATCATAGTCTAAACAGAGCCCTTTTACACCACTCTGCCAATATTAGAAAGCCTTAAAGTGGGCATAAATGTAATTTACATTTTAAGGGACCATTTTAAGGGACTCTTACACTGCCAGAGTAGTGTAAGGATAGAGCTCCTATCACTCTAACAAAACCAAAGTTGAAAATAAAAGAATAAGGGGTTCAAATAAAATCAAGCAGACAAAACAAAAAGCTATGTTATGGCAGTTTCCAAAAGTGGGACTTTGTTCATTTACAGAATCACTCTGCTAGTGTTTGGAAACCAGCAATTATGTGCTATGAAACACACAAATATGAAACATTCATATTCAAAACTCTGATGTTACATGGCATTTTATACAAAATGTTTCCAATCATTCCTTTCAGCACAAAGGACTGTGAGTAACTCCAGACTGAGGGGAACACTCCAGAGTGACAGCTTGGTGTTTCATAGAAGCATAACTCATGAATGGGATCTGTACTTCCTTTTCCAGGCTAAAGTTTAATCATCAAAGTAATTCTTGATGGAGTTAGACCATGGCAGAATTTGTCTGAAGATGGGGAAAAAAATCACAGCTCTCATCTTCACTCAGTCATATGCTGAACTTCATACCATTTTTCTGTTTGTTTGTATGTAACATGATAACTTTGAATCAATTTCGAAGAATGTTCTAGACATCAATGGGCATAAGCCTATTGATTATGGTGAAAATTGGAAAACCAGAAAAGCTTGATTCAGAGGAAAATCAGGGCCTCACAGCACCTGGGTCTGCAGGCAAAGGAATCCGTGGGATGCTGTCTTCTGCTGCCTACACATATCAGAGGCAGCTTCTTAACTTTCTGCGTAGGAAGGCTGTCTGTAGCCTGGAGTCTAACAGAAATAAAAGAGCCTTAAAGGGGGGGATTTTAGAGGGAATGGAGGACTCGGGAAGGCAGTGGAATATGAAGGAAGTGAGGATACAGAAGGGATTGGGTGGGGAGGTGGCAAAGTGGGCTCCTAGAAGACAGAGGCAGATGTATGCCTTTGCAAAAGGACAAAGCAGTTCTGAGTGCAGGGGCTGGGGGAGCTCGATAGCCCAAAACAGCCAGAGCGCTTTACATTCTGGCACTCACCGCCCCATCCAGGCACTCCCCTGTTATGTCCCTATGCTGGATAGAGAAGAGGAAAAAAGTGGCATAGCCGTTTAGTCCACTCTTGTGCTCGGGCTGTTCCCTGCAGGCTATTTCTGTTCCCCTTAAAACCTCTCTACTCTGTCAGAATGGTGTAAAGGAGCCGTAGCAGGGGATCCTAAAATGAATTAATCTGTGTGTATTATATATTATCATTATTGTTCATTTGTATTATGATAGTGCCTAGAGGCCAACCAAGATCAGGGCCCCATTGTACTAAGCACGCACTGTACAGTCAGAGTAATAGTCCCTGCTCAAAACAGCTTGCAATCTTCAGAGACAAGACAGACAAAGGGCAGGGGAAAGGGAGTAAACATATAACCAGAATTAACAGTGATGTTTTGCAAACATAATATTAGTTCCACAATTTCTTTTTGAAAAATTCTTAGGGAAGGGTTTTGTTGGGAGGAGATTAGCTAAATGGAAAGATAAAGGAAGGGTGGGGGGACATAGCAGATAGGAATCTAATGCAGATAGGGGAAAGAAAAGAGAAAGGGGACCTGAGCGCTGTAACAGATCCATCTTCATGATGGATTGGGCACAGAAGCAGATACATAAATACACACTGACCAATAGGTTACATACTTCCCATTATTGAAGTGTTCTACATAGCAAAAAGGGTGGCTAAATGTCATGTTAAAGTTATTTTGACTGTCTGTTCTAACAAGAATGGGGAAGTTCTGACCATAATCCCTTTTCTTCTGCAGTAGGATGAGAGCAGCTCTGATACCATATACACTGAGATTGTAAATGGTTCTGATTTAACTCCAAACAACTCCTCCCCTGAGTCCCCATAAACTCTATTCAAGATGAACTAGCACAAGAACATCACCATTCAATGTTCTGGGTCCATCTGTTGGCAATATCATGATGAAAACAGATTTTTAAATGCTATTTTCAATGAACTATCACACAACAACTTGTTCCAACAGTATTTCCAGTGCCTGTCTGCCTGCGTCCTACTAGAAAAAAACAACTAAGAGGGAAGAAGGTACTTCAATAGTACTGTGATGTAGAGGGGGAGAGATAGAGAAAGAAAGAGAGCCTACAGAAATAGAAAAATGGGGAGACAATTGGGAAAAGGCAAAAAAGGACAAGAAGATAATATTCTAGACATAGTACAATCTGGATTCAGGCCAGAACATGGAACTGAAACTACGATAGTGGCACTAATAGATGATCTCCAGCTGTCAATGGATGGAGGACAGACATCCATTCTCATCCTTCTGGACCTATCTGCAGCATTTGACACTGTCAGCCAGGAGATACTGCTTCTCATGTGAGAGGTGGAAATGGTGCAGGATAATGTGTTAAAATGGTTTGAGTCATTCCTAGAGGCATGCACCCAATGAGTACTGATGAGAAACTGAACCTCTACCACTAGACCCTCACCATGGAGTCCCACAAGGATCAATTATCTCTCTAGATCTTTTCAACATCTATGTGCAGCCAGGAGCGGAGCCAGGGTTTTTGCCACCCGAGGCGGCAGCACTCCTCCACAGTAATCGGCGGCAGCTCCTCCTCTGAAGCTGCGTTCTCAACGGCGGGGGTCCTTCCGCTCCGGGTCTTCGGGGCACTTCGGCAGCGGGTCCCAGAGCAAGTGAAGGACCTGGCGATGACCCGGAGCGGAAGAAGCCCCTCGCTGCCGAAATTCCGCAGAGGGCAGCGAAATGCCGCCCCCCCACATCCTGCCACCCTAGGCGACCGCCTAGGGTCGCCTAGTGGAAGCGCCAGCTCTGTGTGCAGCCACTAGGTGAATTGGTAGGACAACTGAAGTGGCAGTAATATGCAGATGACACACAGCTCTACCTATCTTTCATCACATACAACCACACCACTACCACCAAGATGGACCAATGTTTGGATGGCAGCAACTCATGCATGAAGAGCAGCTGGCTGAAGCTGAACCCAAGCAAGAAAAAGGTGATGCTGGCGGATAGAGGAAAACATGTTGCAAAGTCTGCAGCTATTGTATAATCTCCTTTGGTTGAAGGTACCAAGTCACAATTGATCAGTTCAGTCCATAGTTTAAGAATAATCTTGGATTCCATGCTGATGCTAAACTCTTATCTCACATAGCAGCAGTTGGTTAGGAGACTTAGTTTCATCCTGGTGGATGATGACCTGGATTCAGTTATTCATGTCTGTGTCACCTCTCAGTTGGACTATAGCAATGTGATGATATACCTTGGCAAGAAGTCTTCAGCCTCTCTGCTCTCTCCACAAGTTTCCCATGGACTACTGAATCAAGTTCAAAGTCTAGGTCCTTATTTTCATGGCACTGCACTGCCTGGGCCCAGGTTAGCTAATAGACCACCTAAAGCTCTGAGATGAAGACTGTACTCAACAACTTTGCTCTCTGGCACAACAGAATTCTCTACAATAAGGGCAAAGCTCATTCATGTGGGAGACAGAATTTAGGTGTGGGGGAGGAGCTGATCCCAGCCTGTGGAGTGAATTCTCCAGAAACTAAAAGATTATCACAAACCTCATCACCTTCTACTCAAAATAGAAGACATTTCTTTGACCTTGCCTTCTGTAACAGACACATAGCAACGTGTCTTAAAAAAAAATTAAAACAACCAAAGCAAGACACACCACTGCACATGCTTTTCTTCCCGAAGAAAGGAGGAGAGAACCAACAAACAACTTGTGACATATGTTAGTCATGTTGCTTAATGCCCTACTGGAAGATGTTTAGGTACTGTAGTGAAAAGCAGGTATAAGACCCTTTCATCTATTCTATACACAGAATTAGAAATATGTGGAAAAGTTTAAAGTTATGTAGACTCAACAATAATTTAAGAGAAAGTAAAATAAATAATGTACAAAATGTTATGGAATCAAGAGGACAGAAATATAGTGAGGGAAAGAGGCCTGGAAAAAGGATGAAAAGAGAACAAAAACTTGGAGGAAAACTAATGGCAGCCAAATATAGCATTAGCATTAAACAAAGATTTTATTTGTCATTAATTCTATAACAAGAAATAGTTGTATAATTATTTTAACACATTGTACATCTCTCTGACCATCATACCAGAGGTTTTAATTTCACCATGTATAACCAAGATCTTTTTCTGGGTTCAGAAAATGTTTTGGAGCTCTCTGTTTCTCCATTTTTTAATTATCTACATTTATATATTCAAAAGGTCCTTATTAGAGACAGAGTACATGCATACATACATGTGCACGCACACACAGTCAACTGTTCACAGAATCTGAAACAATTAACAAGAAAGTTTATTCTGATGACCTACCTGAGGGCGTATAACTTTTACTATATTTTTAAGTGCAGTGTCTGGTGATGGAGGAGAGCAGTCAGGTGTTGGGCCTGTAGAGCTGTTTCTATGGTTACCAGTTCCTGGTGCAGTAATTGCTACCTGAGGTGCATTATCTGTGAATAAAAATAGCATTTTGATGAACCTACTATTCTAGTTCAGTATATGTCTTTTAAAATCAGAAAATACTTTTGAAAACAGAGCAATATTTCAACTTTGAAAAATTAACATTGTTGAGCACAGACAGTGAGGAAAATACTGCATATTTATCCTATATTTTTAGTACGTGTTTTATTTCCATTTAAGCTGGTGTATATCACCCCCTATGGTAGCTAAATATTAGTGCACACAAAATGAAAAAATATTGTTTAATTCATTTTTCTGAATGACCCATTACAGTTCCTAATACAGCTTTTATAATCAGAATAATCTAAGGCTAAATATCAACTGCAGGTCATATTGCTTTTTGTTCAGCTTTGCTGTAATAAGACCATCAAGGCACCAATTCAGTGAAGTACTTAAACATGTGCCTAATTTAAAGCATTTGTGTAGTCCCACAGAAGTCAGTGTAACTACTCACATGTTTTAAATTAGGCACATATTTAAGTGCTATGTTGGACTGAGGCCCATATGCTCCTGTGGGTTAGGGAATATTAATGTTACAGACTCACCACTGAAAATACACACATCGAAGTATGAATCCTGTTAAGAGGAGTAGGGGAGCGATGTAATAACACATTTCTAGGAAGATAAATACATATAGGGCCTGATTCTTAATTACACTAAAACACCTTTACCTTGCTCTGGCAGTGTATAGAAGCCTTAAAGTGAGTGTAAACGTAATTTACCCCTACTTAAAATCTGCTTTACAGGGCCAGAGCAGTGAAAAGCAATTTTCAGGCCTACAGTATATGTAAAACCTATGCAGTCTCTAGGGTCTGATTCTTCACTTGCAATAAAGTCAGTTTATACCACTGTAGTCATGCAAGGGGCATGAGCAAAAATATATAGTATAGTATAGTATAGTAAGCAAAAATATAGTATTCCCACTTTAAATCTTCTTCATGCTGCCAGAGCAGCATAAATTGGAAGTAGTGTAGATAAGAATCAGGCCCTTTTGTGTTTATTGGAATACCTTATATTCTTAAATACTAAATTCTACAAACAATGTATTTCAATTATACAAGCACCCTGAAAAAAACCCAACAGCTCAACATTTCAGACCCTCTGTCCTTTCTCAAGGGAATAAAGCGTCAGATATGTAGCTGTTTCTTATAAACAATGTCCTTATTGTAAACAGCTTTTTATTTTCACTGTATGACCAATCATCAGATGACCAATAATAATGTACCACATGGGTTTTCTCCATCAGAGAGAGAGAGAATCATTACCAATTCAACTGTAGCAAAGGGATTTTCAAGTTTAAGTATATGGTATGCAGTTTCATTAATAATAAAAAGCCTTGAATTAATTTTCTTTTGTAATATAAATTATTGCATAATTATAATGCTCTAATTTCCTTTCCCTTTCTGTTTGCTGAGAATAGGACCAAAGAAAATATTTGAAGGTTGTATTTTTTAAGAAAGCCCTAACTGTAAATACATTCAAACTAATATAAATTTCAGTGCAGCAATTCATGACAAAAGGAAGCAATTTACCCTTGAAACAGTAGGGCCAGACTCTGCTGCATCCAGTGGAAAGTGGGCTGGCAGCCGGAGAGTAAACTGACAGTGAACCAGTTATTGGTCTCTGATTCTCTGCCAGTTCCAGGAAAAGTTATAGTAGTCTGGGGACTGTTCTAGCACGCACCAGGTGCTAATGGTCCCCAAGCGTGCATTCCAGTAACCTCCAGTGGATAATCCATGCTCCAGTCATTTTCTGTCCCTTTCCCTAACACACTAGCTGTCATAGGTAGTGTGTCATAGAAGCCATTTCTGACTCAGTGCCCACTATGAACTCCCTCATGTTAGGGGCTTGTGGTAATTTTTTGCTCCCTTTGTGACACATGAGCAGAACAAAGGAAGAGAAGCACAGCTGAGAATATGCCCCATCAGATATTTTCTTACATTAAAAATAATAACCAAAATTATTAAAAAACAATTCTAAAACAAGAGCATATATAAACATAGGCCCAGATAGATCAAAGAAACTAATTTATTTATTTTTTTGCTGATTTACATCCCAGGCAGTCCTATTAATTTCACTGAGTTGTTGCACAGGGGTGCATGTCAGCACAGAATTTAGCCATATGGTGTGATTCAGAGATTAAGAAGAGAAAGGACCATTATGATCTAATCTGACCTTCTCCATAACACATACCATTGAATCTCACCCTCTAATTTCTGCATCAAGTCCATAACTTCTGTTTGATATAGCATTCTTTTAGAAAGCTTCAGCATCTGACCACCTGATCTAGTTATGTCTTTTTCTGATACATTAAAGCGTCATCTATTCTCAGAAATCTCTTGCCCACTTAAGTACTTGTAAACCATAACTAAATAACCTCTTAACCTTCTCTTGGAAAAAAACAAATAGATTGAGCTTCTTAAGTCTCTCACTATGAGGCACATTTTCCATGTCTCAGATTATTCTTGCAACTTTTTTTTTAACCCTTTCCAATTTTTCTACATCCTTTCTGAAGTGTGGATACCAGAACTGGACGTGGTATTCCAGTAATGGTCTCATTAATGCCATGTATAGGGGTAATGCTTCTTTCCTACTCCTACTTGATATTCCTCTGCTTATGTACCAAAGGATTACATTTGCCCTCTAAACTACAGAATTACACTGGGGGCTCATATTCAGTTGGTTACCTACCATTATCCCTAAATCCTTTTCAGTGTCACTGCATTCCAGGATATTGTCTCCACTCAATTAATTATGACCTACATTCTTTGCTCCTACATATACAACTTGCACTTGGCTGTGGTAAAAAGCATATTGTTCAAATAAACCCACTTTACCAGCCAGTCCAGATCTATACGTATAACTGAGCTCTCTCCATCATTATGTGGGAATTTTTCCAGCAATTATTTCATATTTTCTTCCAGACCATTGATACAAATATTGAACAGGACCAAGAACAAATCCCTGTGGGACCCAATTAGAAACTCTCCCACAGGATGATTATTCCATTTTTACAATTACTTTGAGATCTGTCAGTTAACCAGTATTTAATCCACTTAATCTGGATTACCTTGATTTTTGAATAGTGCTTTTTTTAAAGCAGAATGTCAGGAAGGACTAAGTCAAATGCCTCTGTGACCCTAAGTGTTACAGAAGCGTAAGTGTATTATGGCAACACAGTTACCTTATAACCTCAGTTTGTTCTATGTAATAGCAGAAAGGTGGGGACACTAATCTTCTCTGCTCCCTAGTTCACAATTTTGAGACATAATTAATATGGTCATCCAGATATCTTGTTCATGTAAAAAAATTGTTTAGTTCTCAGTATACACTAACAAGTCTCTAACAAAGTAAACATACAAGAATTAATACCATAATTAATCTTTTCATAAGAAAATAAGGTTGGGAGTTAATTTCTTCATCCGTACCTTTCCTTTACACAATTGCAAGATAAATACCCAAGCGATTCAAATCGTTGCAACATCTGTTCAAATATACCATGACCTTTAGGATAAAATAAAACTTGGATTATGTGGTGTATTTAATTAAATGCCCTTCTAATAGCATTTAATATTTAGCTGGATGTTTCTTTGGGAGCCAAAATGGATGCCTACAGTTGGGCTTCTATGTTCATATTAAGGTACCTAAATAAGTTGTGCTTGATTTTCAAAAGTACTGGGTATCCATCAGCTCTCATATTCTTGAGTAATTTAGGAGCTGAGATATAGGCGCTCAGTCTTTTGAAAATCTTGGCCACTATCTCCAAAGGTCTAACTGCAGATGGAACTTACTTATTATTACTACAATGATAAACATTATGAGAAATATTTCTGACCCTTTTCTAGAGTTTACAGGCTACCAGGAGATCAACAGGAAATAAAAGCCATGGGAGGGAATGGAGGTCTCATTCATACTAGTGGTGACTGCTTAGTGTTTACACCTACTAGGGTTGCTTATATCTAGGAAAATTTACATTTGTCCCCCAAAAATTATAAAAAGCAGAATGACAAAAATCAAAAATAGCTTGCCTTCTTTATTACAGCTGCAAACTATGTTGTTCTCCCCTTGCTATGTAAATGAACTGTTACACATGAAAAGAAAACATCAACACATTAATGGTTTAATTAGAATTATAAAGAAATCAGGCAAGTGGAAACCAGACCTTACAACTTCAATTAAAACATGAATTCACTGATGCCTGTGTCCTTTTATGTGCTACAATATTAGAAGAAAGAAAACTTATTGTATGAACAGTAGTACACAAAGTATTAATGTAATTTATACAGAAGCAGTTTTTTATTTTCATTCCATTATTTATGTACTTGGGGGAACAACTGTACATTGAAAATCTCCTGACCCAGAAGGTCATTCTCATCTTTGCCAAGTATTTCAAGATAACTAAATGACAGATAGCATTGCACTCATATAGTGCCTATTTATTATATTGTTAATTATTATTATTAAGTAGGCAACAAGTATGCCAGTACCAAGCAGAAAGCTAGGCCCTTTCTAAAACACAATGCTACACTTGAGTATTCCTGAATATACTGTTTAAAAAAATGCCTAACCAATACAGTAAATATTTGACAAACAACATTGCTAAAATCAGACACTCTCCACAGCTTTGTACTGATGTTTTTAAATATAGCATCTTGGGGCCAGAGGTGTGCTGTTTTAGTGACACCAATCAGATGTAAATATGGTTTAGCTGGTAGCAGGTTTCCAGCTGTTTTGTGTCACACTGACTCTGGAGTTGTATAAAACAACTAAAGTATATTGGTGAATCTGTCCATATACGTTTTGTGTACATTTTAGATCGCATCTGAATTTTAGATTTAGAAATTACATATTCCTGATACTCAGCATGTTGCAGAACAAAGGCAATCAGAAGATTTTTTTAAAATTTTAAAAAAAGAAAATAACCACACTAGCGCTGAAAAGATTTTATCACAAACTTTCGCCTTAATGATTTGCAACACAATTATCTGTACAGTGCTATAGGAATTGAGTACAAAAATTACCACTATTTTATGAAGTCATTGACAAAGCACAGTGAATGCTAAAATGAAACCACTCCCTTCAATAATGAAGGCTTCCATAGGCATCAATGAATTGCACATTCAGCTACGAAGGGAAAATGAGTAAAATGATGACTTTAGTGCACCAGTGATTAAATAGAACAGGATTCTGCACTCAAACAAAACTATGTTTAAAAATGTGTTTTACCTGAAAAAAAAAATTGTGGGAGTCCCATACAACATGGGCTCGATTTATCCCTTGGGATCCATTAGGCAAGCCAGATTGCTGTTACCAGCAATAGTAAGCACCTTGGAATGGAGGCACAGTGGCCCAAGCCACTGAAGATGCTGGAGCCAGCAAGCACAGGCCCAAAATTGGGCAGAGCAGTTCCCAAACTGGTGGAAGTTTCACTGATTCAGTACCTCCTCCAGGCAGACTCCACCGGTGCGGGGCTTCAGACTTAAAAGCTGTCCTTCCTTAGCAGAACCCCATAGGTGAATCCTCATCCTCCCCTCCCCCCACCATCAATGCATAGCTACCCCCAGGGTACAAAACTCAGAATTAAAGACGGGGACAAATTACATATTTTAGGATCTAAGGACACCAGAAACATTACTCAAGAAAATGCAAAAAGAGCACATTGAAGACTCAGGCATAGCATCAGTGAGTAGCTAAACTTGATATGTGGGAAGAACAGGTTGCGCCAAACTACATGTATTTGTTCTCTTGAATTTCTTTTGTTTCCTATGTACTTAAACCTGAATTAGCATTGTTCCTAGTTGGATAGTAAATATATAGCTGCAACTGTTTTGTTGAAAGCACTTGTAGCTATAACCAGCTTGATATTGGATCTGGTAGCTATTTTGAGATAGTGTTTGGAATTAATTACTAGTGAAGTGCATTCCAGTGGCAGCAGGGAGTCTGGTTAGTTGTTTCTGCATCATCTGTGAGAGTTTGGGTATGATGATTATCAACTTTTTATTTCCTCTCATCACCCACCTGCAAAAATAGACCTTGCAATTTTTTCAAATTTGCATAACCCTAGCAGTGCCAGACAACGGTCTGGAAAGACCTCTCTCATTAAGTACTAATGAGCGATGATTGTTCATTTACACTATTTCCTGAATAATCTTTTGGTACTCTGCCTCTGCAAGCAGTAGATGCCTAATAGAACTTTCCAAAACAATGCTACAGTTATTTATCCTATATTTGTTTTTTGTAACCTCAAAATTATGAGTGTTTCGCACTGGCTTTTGCATGTTTACATGGCATGTTTGCAGTGTCTACAACTGACATTTTATAACCTTGCACATTTTCCTTGTCTCTGTATTCTAGTTTTAGCTTTCTAGAAGGTGAATGAAGAGCACAGAATGTGGTTACAGATGCCAGAATGTTTGATTACATCACTAATTCATTAAAAAATAGAACATCCTATTGATATTGTATTGCAAAACGTCCCCCAAAGAGAACAATCTAGGATTTTACTGGGGACTGATTGTGTTCATATTTATGTTAATAGCAAAACTCCCCTTTCCTGCAGTGGGAGCGGGACTGGGCCATTGAATTCTACCCTGCGTATAGTATAATATTTTGCGAAGTGCATATATAGACAAACTTTGTTGTTCTGAAAGCGTTGATGAGGTATGCTTTATTTGCAGTCCATTTCAGAATGCAACCAGAGATATGTCATCTGAGTCCGCCATCCTAATCTACTTTAGCAGAGTTGATAGTAGCCTCCAATGATTGCTCTTGGTAATCAGCAAACTTCAGCAGTCTTGAAAGTAAGAGTCTGAAGTATTCACCTATATCCAGTCTGCTGTATAACTGCGCAATGTAGTTTCCAGACAACATTACATATGTACAACCAGGGCCGTAGCAACAAAGAACGTGGCCCCCTCCGAACGGTGGCCCCCTCCGAACATATGTCCGGGCGGGGCCCCTTACAATGCAGAAACTGGAATGTGGTATTTATTTTGCCACTTTTAGGGGCCCCCTTCCTTGCGGGGCCCCCTCCTGTCGGAGCGTACGAAGGGCGCTCGCTACGAAGGGCGCTCTGTGTACAACCTTCATTCTGTGTTAACAAGTATCAGTTACCGAATAAAACTCCTTCTAAAAACACTGCAATTATAAAATAAATCAAACATTTGGAAGCTTGAAAGTTCTAAAATAAGGATGAAATTTAATAACAACTAAGCGTTTCAAAGTCTGGTAACTATTGGTTAAGGTTGAGATATTCACGTTATAGTTAAGTGTCAGCTATCTTAATTCTGATTTTGACTTTACATATCATTATTTTAATATTTTTTGTATAAATATTCACAGTGAGGTTTTGTTTCATATTAAAAATGCATAAGGGGTCTTGTGGTACTTTGGTTAATTGTGCATTGGTATACTGGTTAAGTGTAAGGGGTTGTTGTACACGTACAGGGATAGCCACTGATACGTAGTCAAAATTAACATAATTTGTTGATTGTGTACTATGAATTTCATGGCAACATATACGTTGACATATCAGGTCAAACCGGTAGTCCATCTAGCTCAGTATTCTCTCTCTTACATTGGCCAGGACAAGATGCTTCAGAGGAAGATGAAAGAAATACTGTTAGTTGTCGGCTTATGATATTAAAGCATGAGTGTTTATAGCAATGATAAAAAATATCTAATGTATCTGTGGATGTACGCATTACCTATCTAAATATACAAGCTTTTTAAAAAATCTAGAATTTTAAGTATTTTTATAATTAACATCCTAGTAAGATTTTCTCACAGGTTTTACCATTTTAATTCTGTTTTAACATTTTTTTCCTGGGAATTTCCTTAGTCTTTTTTCTTTTTTATAGATATGCCAAGAACAAAACAGTCCATGTAATGTATAACTTTCTCTACCAGGTTAGTAAATGTAAATTAAACAACATCATACACTAGCTAACATTGCTGTACTCTCGTCAAATTTATCTTCTGCTTGGTAGAACAGCAGCATAATTTCTTAAACTCTAGGTCTTCAGAATCTTTTAAGTCCTTCAACCCAGTGAAGTAAGATCCAGATTTAAGGAATTCTGTAGGCTGTACCAGTGGATTTTGTAAAGTTCAAAGCCAAACCAAGAAAGTTAAAAGACTAAAATCTAGAAGTAAACCTTGGAGACGTTTAAAAATTCTTCACATCAACTAGTGGAGTTTACAGTCTCCCACTGAGGCTGCAGACTATATGAAGTCTGCATAAAGCTCAGGGATTTTTAAGAGCTGAAAAAATCTATAGCAAATAATTTAAAAATTAACTTTCAAAACCTGCAAAATACTCAAAGGCATCATCTCCAGTGACAGAAAATTAAATCAAATGCAGAATTCTTAGATAAACTTTTTTTTTTTTTTTTGAGTTATATGACCTGATTCTTTAGTCTGTTAAGGCTGCTTTGCCAGCGGGGGGCCTGGTTCCTTGACACAAAGGATACTTAAACCTGGTGGATCCAGGGAGCAGAGATTCCCCCATCATAGGTGAATCCTCCAGTGATGTAGAGCCACAGTGGCAGATCCTATCCACTCACCACATGCAGTTACCAGGATAGGGAGTGTTCCTGTCCCCCAAGACAGAGGAAGCATATGTATCCCCTCCAAACCTCTGGCAATGCACAGTTTAGCCAGACTAGAGACATTGGCTTACAATGTTGCAAAAAATATTTTTTTTTACCAAAATGAAATGCCTCTGATTTTTTCAAACTGTCACATCTTATCATTTTGCCCAACGTTACCAAAAATTTCTCCTTTGCCAGAGGATCATACATGAGAAATTTCAGACAGATCACTTGAATTCTGTCAAAGTCACAGAGAATGGAAGGAGAAGATGGTCAAATCAAGCTTATAATGAAAAGCTAACTACAACCTTGACTATAAAGAAACTATTATTTCTCTTTAGATGGTGAAATACCAGGTTTGGTCAAGACCTGCTGTGGGCATTGCGCTAGCCGCCCCTATTTTAGTGGGACTGGGAAGGAATTTTTCCCTTACCACCAGATTGGCTTAGGTGGAGTTGGGATTTTTTTGCCTTCCCCACAGCAGGTTCAGGAAGGGCTTTGTTCATGCCTGGCATGGCATGAAGGGTGGTAGGCTGTATGTCACAACTCATTATAGAAGTGGGGCAGATGTCCAGTGCAACACTTTTCTTCAACATTACTAAATGGGTCTAAGACTAGCATATCAATTTAGTTAAGGTTTAGCCTGCTCTACATACAATTTTTCAACCAGGAGAACTATTCCAGCTAGGGAAGTGACTTCTTCTGAAAGAGTTATACCATTACAACATCTCGTGTGGGTACAATTGTACAGATAGAAAGGTGACATGCCACTATAGTTTATTTCCCTTCTTAACTAGGGTTGCCACCTTGGTGGTTTTTGACTGGTGTGGCTGGCTTTTTTTTATGGCCTTGCCAGCTGCTGGTCCAAAGATGTTTTATGCCAGTTGGTTTATGTGTTGTTGTTTGTTTTGCACTGTTACCAGGTATTATTTTGCTGTGCGGCTGGATGGCTGTGCGTGCAGTAATCTTGTAACTCTTGTTGCAAGTGTCACAGCTGCTAGCGCACTGTGGCTGCCAGGCCAGCATCTGCGTCACTCTCTGCATGTACACACACACATACATCACTCAAAGCTCTTCCAATAAGTGGCAGGGAATGGTATGTGGATGAGAAAGGGAGGAGCAGGGTTTGCTTAGCTCGACTAGAATTATTTTATTACTGGATGCTTTAGGTACCACCTCTCCGGAAGGGTGGGCTCCGCTGCATGGGGTGATATGATGTACTATGTAAACCAGGGGTGGACAAACTATGGCCCGCACACCACACCTGGCCCACCAGCTCATTTAATCCGTCCCTCGAGCTGCAGCTGGGGAGTTGGGTTGGACGCCTCTCCATGCATTCCGTGGCTCCGTGCAGCTCCCAGAAGCAGTGGCATGTCCCCCCTCCAGCTCCTACATTTAGGGGCAGCCAGGGAGCTCCGTGCGCTGCCCCTGCACCAAGCGCCACCCCCGCAGCTCCCATTGGCCGGGAACTGCAGCCAATGGGAGCTGCAGGGGCAGCGCCTGTGGATGGGGCAGCCCGCAGAGCAGCCTGGCTGCACCTCTGTGTAGAAGCCGGAGGGGGGACATGCCATTGCTTCCAGGAGCTGCTAGAGGTAAGCACTGCCCAGAGCCTGCACCCCTGAGCCCCTCCCATGCCCAACCCCCTGCCCCAGTCCTGATCCACCTCCCACCCTCCGAACCCTCAATCCCAGCCTGGAGCACGCTCCTGCACCCCAAACCTCTCATCCCCTGCCCCACCCCAGAGCCTGCACTCCGAGCCGGAGCGCCCATCCTCCCACACCCCAACCCTCTGCCCCAGCCTGGAGCCCCCTACTGTACCCTGAATTCCTCATTTCTGGCCCTACCCCAAGCCCTTACCCCCCTTCCCATGCCCAAGCCCCATCCCTGATCCCCCTCCCACCCTCTGAACCCCTCGGGCCCAACCTGGAGCACCCTCCTACACCCCAAATGGCTCATCCCCAGCCCCACTCTACAGCCCACAACTCCAGTCGGAGACCTCAGCTCCCCCACACACACCTCAACCCCCTGCCCCAGCCTGGAGCCCCCTCCCACACCTTGGATGCCTCATTTCTGGCCCCACCTCAGAGCTTGCACCCCCAGCCAGAGCCCTCACCTCCTCCTGCACCCCAGCCCCAATTACACAAGTGTCATAACTATAAAGAGAAGGGTAATAGCTGTCCGGTGTACAGTACTATAAAATCCCTCCTGGCCAGAGACTCCAAAATCCTTTTCCCTGTAAAGGGTTAAGAAGCTCAGGTAACCTGGCTGGCATCTGACCTAAAGGACCAATAAGGGGACAAGATACTTTCAAATCTTGGGGGGGGGGGGAAGGCTTTTGTTTGTGTTCTTTGTTTGGGAGTGTGTTCGTTCTCGGGACTGAGAGGGACCAGACATCAATCCAGGTTCTCCACATCTTTCTAAACAAGTCTCTCCTATTTCAAACTTGTAAGTAAATAGCCAGGCAAGGCGTGTTAGTTTTCCTTTGTTTTCTCAACTTGTAAATGTACCTTTTACTAGAGTGTTTATCTTTGTTTGCTGTACTTTGAACCTGAGACTAGAGGGGAGTCCTCTGAGCTCTTTAAGTTTGATTACCCTGTAAGGTTAATTTCCATACTGATTTTACAGAGATGATTTTTACCTTTTTTTCTTTAATTAAAAGCTTTCTTTTTAGAACCTGATTGATTTTTCCTTGTTTTAAGATCCAAGGGGTTTGGATCTTGATTCACCAGGAGTTGGTGGGAGGAAGGAGGGGAGATGGTTAATTTCTCCCTGTTGTAGATCCCAGGGGGGTTGGAACTGTATTCACCAGGAGTTGGTGGGAGGAAGGAGGGGGAATGGTTAATTTCTCCTTGTTTTAAAATTCAAGGGGTTTGGATCTGTATTCACCAGGGAATTGGTGAAGGTTTTTCAAGGTTTCCCAGGAATGGAATCCATTGAAATGGTGGCAGCAGAACCAGAGCTAAGCTGGTAGTTAAGCTTAGAAGTTTTCATGCAGGCCCCTACATTTGTACCCTAAAGTTCAAAGTGGGGATCCAGCCTTGACAACAAGCATTCATGGCCCACCATAGAATTTCCATTCCCAGATGTGGCTCTCGGGCCAAAAAGTTTGCCCACCCCAATGTAAATGGTAGTACAGACTGGTGCAGAGCAAAGGGAATGATCTTTTTGAAGATCCTGAAAAACACATTTCCTCTGATGTGCTCTCAGAAGGGTTATCCCACATTAGCACTATTTAGAGAGACATTCTGGGGAGAAAGGAGATGCTGATTAACTTGTTATTCTGTCTGAAGTTGCTAATGATTCCATCTAGTAAAAATATTCTGCATCTATAATAACACAGTAGCATCCCCAGTGCTCTCCCTTCTGCGTGATATTCCTTGTGCAATCAAAATTTTCACATGAGGTGGCCTCAGCCTGTATTTTTTGCACACCTAAGCCTACCACTGAAATCAGTGGGAGTTTTGGGTGTGCAATAAATGCAAAAATCTGGTTCATGACTTTTTATTGTGTAAAATAAAAGTGATAAAAAAATGAAATGTAGGGAAAGAAATGGAAGAAACAGAGTTTTCTGGTTGCAAACTGCACATTGCCATCAGGAATAGCAGATGCAGCAAGGGAGAGAGAAACAGAGAAAATGGAAGTAAACAAGATTTGTTATTACTGAACTTAAAATAAAATAGTTTTTTTTACAAGATATAACACTGATTTCCTTCATTGGGAACCAATGTGCTTTTAAACCAAGTCACCAACACTAGACAAAACAAATAAATCTGTTCATTATGTACAGAAGTGGTTCATTGCTGTAACACTGGTCTACAATTTTTGAGAAGTCGTCTGCTTCAGAAATAAAATGTGCTATTTATTATGTATTTTGATGTGCTGAATTCAAATATGACAATTAAAACAACTGATTGGCTACTGTTTCTAAGATATTTAAGTTTTTACATTTTATGTCTATGTATATTGTGTAGATAGTAGAGTTTTAATCATAAATTGTAAACCTAGGTCTTTTCATGTGTTCATGGTTGCTTTACATGATAATATTTCACCTGTCCTGTTTATGTAACACTTTAAAAATCAGCAAAAGGGTTATATATCAATAAAATTTATTATGAAACAAAAGGCAGAAAACTATTATGTACATAGTTTAGTCCTAGTCAGTGTCTACTCGGCGCTTCTTGGCTTGTCTCTTGTATTCATTAAATGGAGCATCTCTTGTCACTGTCCAGCAATAGTCTGCAAGCATTGATGGGCTCCATTTGCCCTGATAGCATTTCTCCATTGTTGCAATGTCCTGGTGAAATCGCTCGCCGTGCTTGTCGCTCACTGCTCCGCAGTTGGGTGGAAAAAAATCTAGATGAGAGTGCAAAAAATGTCTCTTTAGTGACATGTTGCAACCAAGGCTTTTGTATGCCTTGAGGAGGTTTTCCACCAACAACCTGTAGTTATCTGCCTTGTTGTTTCCGAGAAAATGTATTGCCACTAACTGGAAGGCTTTCCATGCCGTCTTTTCCTTGCCACGCAGTGCATGGTCAAATGCATCATCTCGAAGAAGTTCACGAATCTGAGGACCAACAAAGACACCTTCCTTTATCTTAGCTTCACTTAACCTTGGAAATTTTCCACGGAGTACTTGAAAGCTGCTTGTGTTTTGTCAATGGCCTTGACAAAGTTCTTCATCAGATCCAGCTTGATGTGTAAGGGTGGTAACAAAATCTTCCTTGATTCAATAAGTGGTGGATGCTGAACACTTTTCCTCCCAGGCTCCAATGACTGTCGGAGTGGCCAATCTTTCTTGATGTAGTGGGAATCTCTTGCACGACTGTCCCATTCGCAGAGAAAACAGCAGTACTTTGTGTATCCAGTCTGCAGACCAAGCAAGAGAGCAACAACCTTCAAATCGCCACAAAGCTGCCACTGATGTTGGTCATAGTTTATGCACCTCAAAAGTTGTTTCATGTTGTCATAGGTTCCTTCACATGGACTGCATGACCAACTGGAATTGATGGCAAAACATTGCCATTATGCAATAAAACAGCTTTAAGACTCGTCTTCGATGAATCAATGAACAGTCTCCACTCATCTGGATCGTGAACGATGTTGAGGGCTGCCATCACACCATCGATGTTGTTGCAGGCTACAAGATCACCTTCCATGAAGAAGAATGGGAGAAGATCCTTTTGACGGTCATGGAACATGGAAACCCTAACATCACCTGCCAGGAGATTCCACTGCTGTAGTCTGGAGCCCAACAGCTCTGCCTTACTCTTGGGTAGTTCCAAATCCCTGACAAGGTCATTCAGTTCACCTTGTGTTATGAGGTGTGGTTCAGAGGAGGAGGATGGGAGAAAATGTGGGTCCTGTGACATTGATGGTTCAGGACCAGAAGTTTCATCCTCTTCCTCGTCTGACTCAAGTGAGAATGATTCTGGTGCATCAGGAACCGGCAGTCCTTCTCCGTGGGGTACTGGGTGTATAGCTGATGGAATGTTTGGATAATGCACAGTCCACTTTTTCTTCTTTGACACACCTTTCCCAACTGGAGGCACCATGCAGAAGTAACAATTGCTGGTATGATCTGTTGGCTCTCTCCAAATCATTGGCACTGCAAAAGGCATAGATTACCTTTTCCTGTTCAACCACTGGTGAAGCTTTGTTGCACAAGTGTTGCAGCATATGTGTGGGACCAACCTCTTGTCCTGATCTCCAATTTTGCAGCCAAAATAAAGGTGATAGGCTTTCTTAACCATAGTGGTTATACTGCGCTTTTGTGATGCAAAAGTCACTTCACCACAAACATAGCAGAAGTTATCTGCACTGTTCACACAAGTACGAGGCATCTCTGCTCACTTTAGCTAAACAGAAATGTGTCCCTTTGCAAAATCAAACACTGACAAATAAGAGAGCACGACACTGTATGATTTCTAGAGCTGATATAGGGCAATTTGTTCAGCAGAGTGATGTAAGCTTCGTTATGATTGCATCATCCATGACTTCTAGGAATAACATGATGCAATTCATATCATGTATGACGCAATACCAGCTTCAGATTGCATCATTCATTGTTTTGCCTAAAAAGCAAGTACTGTCCAAACCCAGTCATAGATTTAGTCATAGATCCAGTCAAAGATGTATTTTAGTCATTTCTGGTTTAAATTGAGATCCCTTCCCTTTATAACTCACTTATCCTCCGCCATTCCCAAGTCAAGGGTCGTATATACTGACCCAATAGCATATCTTGAAAACTAGAGCCAATCAACAATTTTAAGCATCATTTTCGTTCTCGGTGACTCAGAATTAGTAAAGTTTGACTACATTTATTTCAGAAGCATTTTGGCTGTAGAGCAATGTAATTAGTAAATATTTTAACAAATATTTTGAATTTAACACCATAAAGTAAACCGTGCCAAGATTTTTGCCTTCTAAGTTACAGAAAAGTTGACTTTAGAGTTCTACTAACATGTCTTTTATGTTAATGTAAGAAGTCAGTTCCTGATACAACACAATGACAATTCTTTCACTCTTAACTGCCAAATCTTGTGGCCCTTTGAGGCCAATCTCCTTTACAATTCAGACAAATCCTAAATTAACATTTTTAATTGTAGGCGTCTGGATAATGAAAAGATTGGTAATGAGATATGAAGCATTTCACCCTTAGGTTACTAGTTCAGAACTGACTCAGATCAGCAGGGAATGGAAGTTAACATTATTGATAGCTATATTAGTGAATTATGCTAAAACAATGAGGGTCCAATTGAGCTGCCATTACTCAGAGAACTCTTACAATAAGGGATCTGTCTGGGTAAGAAGTTCAGAACTGGGCCCTAACTTTTTAATGTTAGACTGTGACTGGCTCTAATACAACTGCGCAGGGAAGTAGCAGAAATATAGTTACTACTCACCACACCTATGCAGTCATGTCAACGCAACTGTATCCTAGCTCTGGGGGGGTGAAAGGAACACGGTAACCACATGGCAGATTCTCCCTCCAGGCAGAAGTGATGGGAGCAGGTGGGGAGTCTACAGGGACATAATGCTGCCACACCTAAGCATCAGCCAGTGGCGCTGGCTAGATGTACACAGTCATGAGGAGTAACCTGCATCTGAAAAGGGCTGCAGCAAATTACTCCTTCCCTGCACAACTGGGGTACCCAGGAAACATAGATAATTCAGGTCAAATGCCTCCTGGGGCTCTTCATGGATGGACCAGCTATGCAACTCCCCTCCTCCTTACACAATTTTGGCCCCAACAGAACAAACTGGAACCTTGTTAAATTAAAATAAATTAGAGACAAAATATACAGAGTTTTACTACTGTTACTAATCATGGTAATCAGATAAGATTTTAAGACATTATCCTCCATATACTTGCTCTAACTTACAATTAACCATCAGTTTTATATCTGTTTAAATTACATAAAGAATAATGATTGAGAGGCTTTTTAAAAATGCAGTTATTGAATACACTAAACTGGTTTGTATAGTACCTCTGCATTTCATCCCTAATTAAAATGAACTAGCAAAAGAACTTAACTAATAGCTATTTAACAAAAAAGTAAATCTGATAAAAAGCATTTATGTAAAAACTCTAAAATATAGAGAACCTCAAAAACAATTACATGTCTCTGAATCACTTCCTTGATTTGAAAAAGTGGCTTCGTTGAACAGAGTGCAGTCAAGTCTACAACAAAATCATTCTGCATAGTAATCACACTTGGGTGAATGAAGCCCAGTTCTGGTCAGAATTTATGCATGTTGATGAGGAAAAAAAATTATACTTTCACTACTTAGTGCCTAAAACTGTTCAAATCTACCCTGAAAGCTATGTTTCCTTTGATTGTTGTTTAATGGATAATAATAATAAATAATGAATCATAATGGAATGTTTAACAATATGTCAGATTGACATTTTTGTTGGTAAAAGAAAGACTGTCAGTACTATGGAAATGGAATGATCATTCTACCCATATAAAGCTATGTTTATGGGCACACATTGGGATAGTTGCACACCCACGTGTTTTGATAATTGGTTGCATGAGTGCCATTAAAGGTTCTTACTTCATTTCTACGTTTATTACCTTTGGGAAAATGCTACAGTACTTTTAGGAATAACACTTTTTGTGCAGCGTAGCACATACGTGGAGGAGCATGTTAAGCAGAGTCATTAGAACATAACACATCTTAATTACACACACAAAACTACATTAAAAGAATGTTAAGGTTGCAGAGTCAAGCACTTAAAAGTTAGGAAATGCCAGAATTAAAACAGCCTCTGCAACCTTAATTTGGTCCCTGTGCACAAATGCATTATGATACAGGCTTTAATTATATGATCACATACTATTTTTTCCACAGGATCCTGCCTCATTCAATGCATTCAGTGGAAGGTGAGAAAGAGTAACAAATGAGCACTTATTTAGCACAAAATGAAGATTTCAAGCACAAAATTAGTTAAGGTACCAAGGGAGGTGAAGAGAAGAAATTATTTAAATTGCCTGTACACCAATGCTCAGAGCCTGTGTAGTAAACAAGAGAAATTTAAATTGCTCATTTATGAGCAAATTTCATTCAACATAGTCAGTATTACTGAAACTTAATGGGAAGATGCTGATGATTGGAACATTAAAATCACTGGTTATAACCTAGCAAATGAGTGAACAAAAGGGGAAGGGAATGACAGTCTATATAAAAAATGGGATTACCTGTTTCCATGTTCCTGATAACTCAGAAGCAGGTGACCTTGAATGCTTATGGATCTATTTTCTAACATATGAAGCACAAGATGGGATACTTGATGTCTGCTACAGACTACCAAATCACACTAGAGAATAGGATGATGGGCTCTATAAACACCCTTCTATAATGTGTAGGGGGGGAAAGCTGTTATTATGGGGGACTACAATCTGAGTGACACAGTCTGGAGATCTCATGCTACCAGTACTAAAAACGTCCTTGGAATTTCTAAAGTTTATAGTTAACATCCCTCTGAGGATCATTACCTTGCAGTGGTGGAGGGGCTTGCATGTTCCGACGAACCCTAGGGCTATGTCTTCTGGAGCCTTGTGCTCCTGGTAGGGTCACCCTAGGCAAACAGGTCTGGGGAGAGGTTCCATACTAAAAACAATCCACTTCAAGACACTCATAAAAGCGCCAAAATGGGGCTAGGGATACCGGGACCTACCCCGGGGGTGGTGTCAGGTGAGTGTCTGGGGTTGAGCCACCCATGTAACTCAGCAACGCACAGCCAGAAAAGTGGACATGGACCCATCTCGTGGGCTCACCACCCGCGAAGTGAATGGTGAGGGTCAGGTGTGATGCCAGAATGACAGCAGGAGGGACAGACCACAACAGACTGGTCCTCTGCAAGGAAACTGGCCCCAGGGAACCTGAAAAGGATGCCCCCTGGGAGGCTTCTGTTGGAACTCTATCAGGCATGTCCCACTGGGCGGAGGCCCAGAGGCTGACCCAGGACATGCAGGAGGAATTATATCTCCCAGCTGGCCTGGGAATGCTGGGGAATCCCCAGGAGAAGCCAGAACCTGCAGTAGAGGAAAAGGAGGTCTGGTCCCTACTCTCCATGCTGCTGCCACGACCCTCACCAGGAAAAGTGGCAAAAAGGAAAAAGAAGAAGATAGAAAACGGTTAACTAATTCAAGAAGTGCTACATCCAATATGAGGGAATTTTTTTATTACACCTCAGCTTGACAGATAAAGAGGAATTAATCACAATAACTAAAAAATCAGTGGTTCCTTAGGTTCAAGTGATCATGACTTGATATATTTGTTATGAGGAAACAGAATGAAGTCCCAACATATATATATATATATATATATATATATATATATATATATATATATATATATATATATAGACACACACACAGAGAGAGACTCTTGGTACTTTAAATGGGCTAATTACAAAGCTGAAAATGATTATGGGCCAAATCAGGTAGAAGAAAATATTTAAACATAAAAATGTGAATGATAAATTGGGAACTGTTTAAGAACAATTTACTAAATACCCAAAAGCCACAATCCAACTATTGTGAAAGAAGGTACACTAGTTTAAAAAACAAAACAAAAAATCAGCGTGGCTTAATGAGGATGTGAAAGCAGCATTTAAAAAAATAAAAATATATAACAAATGGGAAAAGGGGGAACTGATTATAATGAATAGAAATTAGAAGCTAGTAATTATAGAAAATTTATAAGAGAAGCAAAAGGACACAAGATGAACTCTATAGCCAGCAGAGTTAAGGACAATAGGAAGCCAGTTTTTAAGTATATTAGGAACAAAAAGAATTATAGCAATGATACTGGTCCATTTACTAGATGGCAATGGGAAAAAACAGATTGTCACCATTGCTACCTGATGAACCTCACTGCCTGACTAGTTCAGGTAGGTCCACAGTCATAAACACATGCCAGGCTGTTTATCCTTCACCAAGGTGTACATTTATTTCCCTCTTACATCCCCATAATATGAAACACAGACTTATAACAAGAACAAACTTCCCTGCAGCACCCTCTGAGATTCCTTCTCAGCTCCTTCCTCAGCCCACTTTGATTCCTGTTTCCTCTCCTGCTAGTCTCTCCAATTACCTTGTTAACCCAGTGATTGACACACAGGTGCTCACAATCCCCCAAGAGAAAGTATATAATTGCCCTCAGCTCAGCCTGAAGCCTTCTCCAGGCTGCCGCATTATCAGTGATCAGGGTGTGGCTGATAGCACCCTATCACACAGATGATACAGTCACATCATGAAAATGAAACTTTTGATTCCAACAGTAACTCATAAGGCTATTAAACAGTAGCAACTAAAGTTACACATTTAAAATCAACAGGTCTGGTTAATTTGTATCCAAGAGTTTTAAAAGAGCTGGCCAAAAGCTCTCTGGACCATTAATACTGATTTTAATAAGTCTTGAAACACTTGGGGAAATTCCAGAGGACTGGAAAAAAACGAATATTGGCACAGTTAAAAAGGGAAAGCAGGATGACCTGAGTAATTATAGGGCTGGCAGCCTGACATTTATCCCAGGCAAAATAATGGAATTGTTGATATGCAACTTTATTAATACAGAACTAAAGAAGGGTAGTATAATTAATGGAAATTAGCATGGGTTTTATGGAAAACAGATATTGTCAAGCTAACTTGATAAAAATAAATAGTGATGTAATAGACTTCTGTAAGGCATTTGACTTGGTATTGCATGACATTTGACTTGGTACTGCATTAATAAACTAGAATGTTACAAAATCAGAATGGTGCACACAAAATGGATTACAACTGGCTAAATGATAGATTTCAAAATGTAATTGTAAGTGGAGACTCACTGGGCAGGTGTTCTTGGTGGGGTCCCAAAGGGATTGGTTCTTGGCCCTATTCTATTTAAATATTTTTTAGCAAAGCACTTAGGCACATTTCACTGGGATCTAAGAATGTGATTAGACGTTTTGCTGAATTTGGGGCCACAATGCACACATGGCCACTGACACACACATTTACATAATCTGTGCATGCAGCTGAAGTGATTTAAAAAATGGGTCTGTTTCCATATTTATATAAGATTGTAATTGCACCCATCTCCACCACTATTTCTTATTGCATACTATCCCTTCTTTCTCAGGAAACCTGAGAAGCATAAATATAGTGAAAACAAAATAATAATTACAGACAGTTTTAACCCATTTCAATTTATGAACATGAATTTTATACATGATTTTTATGCTTTTCTTCCAAAAAGCCTACATGAGCTCTCTCCCTCTTCAAATTCTTTCTGTTGGGAGTTTGAGCATCACTGATCACATGTGTAAGATTCAGCCCATGAAAATGTGACATAGCAAGAAGCAGTATTAATCAAAAGCTTCCACTGACTGCTACCCCATCTGTGACATGTAAGTTTCATTTTTGCTTAGTGCAAAACAGTTTAACTGGTAAATGCTGCTTTAATCTAGAGGCAAGAAATAGCTAAGTGAAACAGAAAAAAAAACGGTTTTGCCTTTTTTGCAAATTCAGCAAAGAACTAAAAATGTCAAGTCATGTTTTGCATTCGCAGCTCCTCACCACTCTCTAGTTATAGAATAATTTGAGGATTTCAGATCTTCAGTCACATTTCACATGATAAATTTTTGTCCAAGTTACAGGTTATTTCTGGTGTTTAAAATGCAGGTTAACAGAAAACAGTAGATGGGAGAGACTGTTGGCTTTGTCTTCTATTCCTCAACCTGGACGACTTTATAATTTGATTTTTCTCATCCATTTGCTATGAGAATACATATGTAGACTGAGCCACATAGTGAAATAGGTGCTTATAGTTGTGACAGTGTGACAGATATGATGCTGGGAACACATGGAGTATTCAAAGACTATTGTATCAGATTTATAAATGTTAATATGTATCTTTATGCGCTGACTAGTGATTATATTCCAAGCTAAATGGGTGAGCTAAACTATTCTACTGATAGCAACCAAAATCTCAGGAAGTGGGATTGGAGGAAGGGAATTAATGCAAATCCATATGCTAGTAACTAGCCTCTGGAAGTTTCACCCCTTGGGGAGAACAATATATATTTATTTGACCTAGTTGAAGAGGCCTGTCATTCAAAGAACTGTAAATGATATAAAGCAATTATTCTGACACAGGGACGGTGGTCACTCTCTCTCAGTCCAATGACTGAATGATACTATGGAAAAGAGAGAGAGGGCCCTCAGAAATTACTTGAAGTTTTTAACCCCATCAGGTCTCCATATGGAAGATGGGTGAATGCCTGATGAGCTTAGACCTGCGTACAATCTGTTTATCGTTTTTAAAACATGTTTTCTCTGCAATGTTTGGGTTGTGAATAAATTCGTTGATCTATGAAAGGTGGCAGTGATCACTGGTTAACCTTATACCTGTGGGTATATCTACATGGCACTGGGTCTCAGAGCGTGGGTTAGCTAACTCGACCTCATTGGGCTAGGGCTGCAGGGCTAAATATTGCAGTGTAGACATTCAGGCTTGGGCTGGAGCCTGGGGTCTGAGGTCCTTCCCCCTTCTGGGATCTCAAAGCCTGGGCTCCAGCCTGAGCCTGTATGTCTACACTGCAATTTTATAGCCCCACAGCACAAGCCCTGCAAACCCAAGTCAACAGCCGCAGCCATTCCCATGGGTCTTTTATCACAGTGTAGATATACCCTAAGAGAGCATGACTGCAGGTGCTGAATTAAAGTCAGACCTGCTGAGATAATCACAGTAAATTGCAGGATTCTGCAGCTTAAGTCTCAGATCTAGAGGGAGTGTGTCACAGGACTCCCCACCAAGAAAGATGACAGCTCAAGTCCTTAGACATAAGTGAGTTACCCTCAAGGAGCCCATGAAAGGATCAGGAGTGCAGGTACCACAGGAACTCTGATGCATAAGAGAGGTTACTCATCTGTTGCAGTAATTGGAGTTCTTTGAGAAAGGTTTTCCCCTGTGAGTGCTCAACTTCAAGTGACTCCCTTGTACAGTAGTCAGAGAATGTGTGCACCAAGGATCATGTTACATCCTTGCAGATTTCCACAACTGGAACATCTTTGAGTGAGGCCACAGACAAACTGTAATCTAACAGAGTGTGCAATCACTCTCAGGGGAGGTGGAATCTCAGCGAAACCATAACAAGGCAATAGTGCATCCAGAGATCGATTTAGAAGGTCTATGTGGAGGCAGAGGCTCCCCTAGAGTTATCTGCAATAGACAAAGAGTCTAGGGAGTCTTCCTGAATGGCCTAGTTCTGTCCAAGTAAGAGGTCATCTTAACATCTAGCATATGAAAGGCATACTCCTGTGTAAACTGATGTGGCTCAGGGAAAATAAAAACAGAAAGTGGATAGTTTGGTTAATGTGAAACTCAGAAGTAAGTTTAAGTAAAAACTTTGAATGGGTCATAGTGATACTTTCTCCTTGGGGAACCCAATAAATGCAGGGCCTGCCATTAGAGGCCCCATCATCCCAACCCTTCAAGCCGAAATTATGTCTACCAAAAGGTCTTCATAGACACAAGTGGCAGTGAGTATGTAGCTAGTGGTTTAAAGGGCTGTTTCATGAGACAGTTAAAAACCAGGTTGAGATCCAAAAGCGGTGTAGAGGATCTAATGTGGAAAAAATTCATATGGCCTTTTAGGAATCTCGTTGGGGTTGGATGAGTGAATATTGACAAACATTCTACTGGCACATGGAAAGCTGTTATTGCCGCTAAAAAAACCTTGATGGAACTCATAGAAAGGCCTGATGTTTTCAATTCCAACAGATAATCCAAGATTGTGGAAAGAGATGCTGGATAGGAGAAAGATGGCACTGGTTATACCAAAGATTTTATTGAGGCTGTTCCCTTGATCATAGTAGTCTTTGGTACCGAGCCTTTTACCACTGAGGTATGGGACTTAGTTGAAGTCTTAGTGTGCTTCATGGTACCCAAAGTGTTCAGAGCCTCACTTGCACTCGTCTTGGGACCTGAGGTCTCCTGTGACTGGATCTTCTTTGATGAGGAACTCTCTGTTCCTCCTCTTACCCCCCTCCTTAGATTTTGAGTGGGAATCTCTCAGTACTGCTGATATGGTTATCACCACCTCACTCATGGAGAGTGTTTGAGACTGGGGTTTCAATGCTGTCTTCCCCTTGGAAGCTCTCAGTGATCATGCATTGACAGAGGTGGAGGGTCCCTGTCAGGGGAGTTCACTGCACCTAATCAGAGGCCAGCCTTAAGGCTTGCTCCATCAGTAAGAGCCTGTACCCTTAAGAGAAGGGTTGCTCCTTCATTAAGAGTGTATATCCTTGAAAGAAGTGCAGATCTTGCACTTGCTGGGACTATGAGAGTCCCCCCAAACAATGAATGCACTGGGAATGCCCATTGTTAATGGGGATTGCATCTCAACATCAGAGGCAGCTTTAAACCCCAGGGATCCCAGCATCCGCACCAGAAGAAAACTTGTTCAAGTCCCTCAATAAGGGAAAAAGAAAAACCAAATATATGTATATTTTTAAGAAAAGAAAAAAGAAAGGGGGAAGAAACGTTTCAACAATTCTAAGATATTAAAGCTACTGCTACTAAGAACTAACTATCAAAGCTAAAATGCTAATAAGAGAGGGAACAGGCACACAGCAAAGAGAATATAAGAACATAATATAAGAACGACCATCCTGGGTCAGACCAAAGATCCATCTAGTATCCTGTCTTCCAACAGTGGCCAATGCCAGATGCTTCAAAGGGAATGGACAGAACAGATAATAAAGAGGCATGTTAAATTCAGTCTCTAACAGACGGTAGTTGAGAAGGACCTGAAGGCGATTCACCTGTGCAGCTCTATATAGCCTCAGTATGGGGCATGAGGATGTGAAGGACACATGCGTGGGTGAAATGGGCACTAATACCAAAAATTCTGAGCAAAGGCATAGGGGCATATATGCACCTAAAGTGGAGTGCCCACAGGGACATTACTCAAATAACTGAAATTTTGTCATTTTCTCTGTGTAACTTAATGGAAGGGTTACCAAGTAAGATCCCAATATTTTGCCAACTGTCTTACCAGAAAGCTTACAAGGAATGGAAGAAGGGAAGGATCAACAAGGAAAGCTACCTCCTGGAGGTCAGAAAATGTAGGGATAAAGTGAGAACTTCCAAAAACCAGAGAGATTGGGACCTTGCAAAGTAAATTAAAACCAATAGTAAAAGGTTCTACAGCCATATAAATAAAAAGAAAACAAGAAATGGGACCACTAAGTACTGAGGATGGGGTGGAGATTAAAAATAATCTAGGCATGGCCTAGCACCTAAGCAAATACTTTGCCTCAGTTTTTAATAAGGATTATGAAGAGTTTAGGGGTAGTGGCAGGGTGGCTAATGGGAACAAGGATATGGAAGTAGAAATTACCACATCTAAGGTTGATGTCAAACTCAAACATCTTAATGGGACTAAATCGGGGCGGAGCTGGATAATCTCCATCCAAGAATATTAAAGGAACTGGCAGATGAAATTGCAAGCCCAAGGATGCTCATTTAGATCAAATAAAAGCTGGTTAATATGATTAGTGACATTTAATTGTATTGTAGGAATAAAGCAGAATAAGAATACTTACCATTTAAAATTAAAAAAATAATGCAAGAAGACAAAGAAAATTAGCGTTTGCCAGTATTCCTCTAAATGCTCCGCTAATTTAAGTAAACAGCATGTGAGAAGACAGCAAGGTGAAAGTTACATTATGATTCTACTGTATTTGAACAATATTAAGTATATCTGTATTCAGTTCTTGTCTACTACTCACTACCATTTATATGAGATTTTATAGAACTTGAGAAGTACACAGAAAAGTCAATACTACTCATTCCAGGAACAAACCATTGTAAATTAAATAGGAGAATACATTACAAAATCTGTATTTGCACTGAAAAAAAAATGATTCAAAATAAATGGGGATGATTTCAGATGATTAGTGAAGAGAAATTGCAACCCTAGGATGTTCTGCCTCCCATAAATAAGAGAAGGTAATGTGAGAGAAAATAAAAGAAAAACAATTTCAGCAAATGTCAGCAAATTCTTAAAAGGAGAAAAATTATATACTCAAGGGAATATCTGACCAGTAAAGGTCCTTGAAGCATCATTTTGGGAACATTCAGAAAACCTGTTATATTATTGGAGAATAGGTGCTTAGAAACAGTGCTACTTCATGGGAAAAATCCCCAACCTCCACCAAACGTCACTAGCATTTAGTGTGAATTTTTAAAAGTTTTCCTTGCAAACAAATTCCGGTGCATTAATCTAGGATATTTTTATATGGAAATGTGCACTCTATATTATGGTAGTGAGCATGATCAAAAATGAAGTGTGCCATCGTTGTCACCCAGTTAGGAGGAGTTTAGTATGGAATCTATTACATTGTGTTCTGCTGATGATTTATATTTTGGAGCTCTGAATGCAGAGCATAGCTCTTTATAAATTAACCTCTGAGGACAAGTAAATTGTGAGATTCTTTGTTAAGACCAAAATACTCTCTACAGAGCTCAGAAACTGCTCAAAGGGCTAATCAAGATCAGATAAAAGCATATGTGGGTCTCATAAGCCATCTTGGATTCCATCTGCTTAAGAGAAAAAGAATTAAAATATGGTAGTGGTGGGGAATAATGCATGGATATTATCTCCCTGACTTCTACAGAGACTATGCTTGAAATGAATACACATGGAACACAAAAAGAAGAGAAAAGAAGATTTTGGGTGTGCTCTGATGCTGAATTTAGGCTTGGAGCCACAAATGACCCATCTATATCTTTGCATCTGCAGTATCCACAGACATGGACAGAGTGGGTAATGCCTTGTGTTTCTGTAGATATAGTGTGTTTTTGTCCCTCAGCCATCCTGTAGTCATTAAAGTTAAATTCATTTGCTAGGCCTTTAACTAAGACCATCACTTTCAGTCCACGTGCAAGTAGAAGCATAGAAGCTCAAGGTGTTATGGGAGGTATAGTAGCTCTACCTACTCCCAGAAAAATAGTTCATGTAATAGTGCATCATGGCAGTTCAGTGGATGAGGTGCAGCCTTCTGGTCAGTCACAAATGAAAGTGAGTGTTTTGCTGCCATGGCTATTGGGATATCCAGAAGCACTTATTCTGCAGACCCCAAGGCTGCAGACCAACTGAACAATATGAAGGCAGGTGCCTTCGGGGGATGGAGTGGGCGAGGAATGTTGCAGAAATGGCAAGTTCTTTGGAGCACTCCTTTCCCCCCTGCTCCACCTCAGTCTTGCCTGGGTTCCACTTTCAAAAGGTGCTGCTTATGGCTAGGCACTGAGCAATCTGAGAAATGGTACTATTTACTTTAACTTCCCGGATATAGATTGGGGAACAAATGCTAGTAACAATAATAGGGCTCAGATTTTCCTAGACGTAATAGCTGATGAATTCCTTCATCAAGTAGTTGCTGAACTGATGAGGGGGGATGCCATTTTAGATTTGGTGCTGGTGAGTAGTGAGGACCTAGTTGAGGAAATGGTTGTAGGGGACAGCTCGAGTGATCATGAGCTAATTCAGTTTAAACTAAATGGAAAGATTAACAGAATTAAATCGGAGACTAAGGTTTACGATTTCAAAAGGGCTAACTTTAATAAATTAAAGGGACTGGTTAGGGAAGTGGATTGGACTAACATATTTAGGAATCTAAAGGCGGAAGGGATTATTTCAAGTTGAAGTTGCAGGAGCTGTCGGAAGCCTGTATCCCGAGAAAGGGAAAATGGTTTGTAGGCAGGAGATTTAGACCTAGCTGGATGAACAAGCATCTCAGAGGGATCATTAAGAAAAAACAGAAAGCGTACAGGGAGTGGAGGGGGGAGGATCAGCAAAGAAACCTACCTTATTGAGGTCAGAGCATGTAGAGGTGGAGTGAGAAAAGCCAAAAGCCGAGTAGAGTTGGACCTTGCGAGGGGAATTAAAACCAATAGTAAGAGCTTTTATAGCCATATAAATAGGAAGAAAACAAAGAAAGAATAAGTGGGACCGATTAAGACTGTAGATGGAGTGGAGATTAGGGATAATCTAGGCATGGCACAATATCTAAATGAATATTTTGCATCGGTATTTAATGAGGCTAATGAAAGGCCTAGGAATAGTAGAAGCGAGATGGATGGGAATAAAGGAGTGGGGATTGACATTACCGTATCCGAGGTAGAAGCCAAACTCAAACAGTTTAACGGGACTAAATTGGGCGGACCGGATGATTTTCATCCGAGAATATTAAAAGAACTGGCGCGGGAAATTGCAAGCCCATTAGCGATAATCTTTAATGAATCCATAGACTCGGGGGTGGTACCGTTTGACTGGAGAAAAGCTAATGTAGTTCCTATTTTCAAAAAGGGGAAAAAAAGTGACCCGGGTAACTACAGGCCTGTTAGTCTAACATCTGTAATATGCCAGGTCTTGGAAAAAATTTTGAAGGAGAAAGTAGTTAAGGACCTTGAGGTCAATGCCAATTGGGACAAATTACAACATGGTTTTACGAAAGGTAGATCGTGTCAAACCAACCTGATCTCCTTCTTTGAGAAAGTAACAGATTTCTTAGATAAAGGAAATGCGGTGGATCTAATATACCTCGATTTCAGTAAAGCGTTTGATACGGTACCGCATGAGGAATTATTGGTTAAATTGGAAAAGATGGGGATCAATATGAAAATCCAGAGGTGGATAAGGAACTGGTTAAAGGGGAGACTGCAGCGGGTCGGTCGTACTAAAAGGTGAACTGTCAGGTTGGAGGGAGGTTACCAGGGGAGTTCCTCAAGGTTCGGTTTTGGGTCCGATTTTATTTAATCTATTCATTACTGACCTCGGAACCAAATGTAAGATTGGGTTGATAAAGTTTGCAGATGACACAAAGTTGGGAAGTATTGCCAATTCGGAGAAGGATCGGGATATCCTGCAGGGAGATTTGGATGACCTTGTAAACTGGAGTAATAGTAATAAGATGAAATTTAATAGTGAGAAGTGTAAGGTTATGCATTTAGGGATAACTAACAAGAATTTTAGTTATAAGCTGGGGACGCATCGGTTGGAAGTAACGGAAGAGAAGGACCTCGGAGTCCTGGTTGATCGCAGGATGACTATGAGTCGGCAATGTGACGTGGCCATGAAAAAAGCGAATGCAGTCTTGGGATGTATTAGGCGAGGTATTTCTAGTAGGGATAAGGAGGTGCTGGTTCCGTTATACAAGGCACTGGTGAGACCTCATTTGAAGTACTCTGTACAGTTCTGGTCTCCCATGTTTAAAAAGGATGAAATCAAACTGGAACGGGTACAGAGAAGGGCCACTAGGATGATCCGAGGAATGGAAAATCTGTCGTATGAAAGGAGACTCGAGGAGCTCGGTTTGTTTACCTTAACCAAAAGAAGGCTGAGGGGGGATATGATTGCACTCTTTAAATATATCAGAGGGATAAATATCAGGGAGGGAGAGGAATTATTTCAGCTCAGTACTAATGTGGACACGAGAACAAATGGATATAAACTGGCCGTCGGGAAGTTTAGGCTTGAAATTAGACAAAGGTTTCTAACCATCAGAGGGGTGAAGTTTTGGAACAGCCTTCCGAGGGAAACAGTGGGGGTGAAAGACCTCTTTGGATTTAAGATCAAGCTTGATAAGTTTATGGAGGGGATGGTTTGATGGGATACAGTGATTTTAGTCAATAGGTCAATAACAATGGTCAATGATGGAATATTAAAAGTTACTACAGAGAACTTTTCCAGAAGGTCTGGCTGGAGAATCTTGCCCGCATGCTCGGGGTTCAGCTGATCACCATATTTGGGGTCAGGAAGGAATTTTCCTCCAGGGTAGATTGGCAGAGGCCCTGGAGGTTTTTCACCTTCCTCCACAGCGTGGGGCCGGGGTCCCTTGCTGGAGGATTCTGAGCGACTTGAAGTCTTTAAATAATGATTTGGGGAGTTCAACAGCTAAGTCAAGGGAGAGAATTCTTCCAGGAGTGGGTGGGTCAGGTTTTGTGGCCCGCATCATGCGGGAGGTCAGACTAGATGATCATAATGGTCCCTTCTGACCTTAGAGTCTATGAGTCTATATACTGTTTGACACTGCAGTTGGGTCAAATGTGAAACTCTCAGTCTGAACCAGCACACAAGCCTAGGTTTTGGCATGTGCTTCCAAAGTGCATAGTATTCTGAGCTATATCATTTTTCTTGTTGTTTTGGAAAGATGCAGTGGTTACTGACATGCTCTTAGGAGTTCTTTCCAATTCTGATAGTAGTGATCGTGTAAGGGGTTTAACTGTGCAAAAGACAAACTATTCTGCACATGGACACTGACTCCATGGATGCTGCGTGGCTAGAGCACCCAGGGAAAAAAAATAGTGGGTGCTCAGCACCCACCACCCATAGCTGATCAGCAGCACCGCCAAAAAGCTGTTTGGCAGCTGTGGGAGGGGTTTGAGGAAGGGTGGAGAGCAGCAAGTAGGGGGAGGAGTGGGGGCGGGAAGAGGCAGAGCAATGGTGGGGTCTTGGGGGAAGGGGTGGAGTGGGGGCAGGGTCTCGGGCAAAGCAGGGGTGGAGCTCCCCCAGTGAAAAATAAATGTCAGCGCCTATGGATGGAGAAGTAGGATATTGTTCACACAATTATTAAGCAATTGGTTGACCGATAAAAGGTTGGTGACAACTTGTGTGGTAAATGGAGTTAGACATGTTAAACCTACTGTTCTTATCAAGATGTGGCATGGTAATAGCAGTGCTAATGCTTTCTACAATTTCCAGGTGGACAGGTTTTCAGAGTTGATATTGGCTGACCTACTCTCAGCAGTGTTGCCACATCTGTGGAGTATTGGCACATACTGGCTAAAAGTTTCCTGAAGGAATCAGTTGCTTCAGAAACCTGGAGGTCAAATTAGTTTTTCTGCAATTTCATTCCAAGGTAGGTTTGGACCAGCTGATACACTAGGTGGTTGATCGGGGATTATCATTTTTTCACCTATCATAGCCAAACTTGGCTTTTATGTCTATGCAATCATGGTGGACTTTCCTGACCCCTGGAGGGAAGGTCAGCCGGTGTCCATGGTTGAGAGTCGCAATACACAGCAGCTCATCTATTCAAGTTCTGTATGTCTTGCTATCACTGATTTAGAAAGTTCAAATTGAACAAAGTGCTTTTTGGTGCTGTATTTGTAGCTAATCTCTTTGAGCATTTTGGAGGAGTGAGCTACTAACCAGATTAGTGCATGACACTTCTGAATGATCGCTGTTTCATAATGGCCTGGCATGGGTGATTAAGAGTGTCCACTTTACCATAGGTTCTCTAAAACAGAACATATGGGATGGGGGTCATTTGTATCTCTGGCAATGTGCTATTCCTTCTATGATCACTGAGAATTGCTTTTTGCATCACCTGTTTCAGGTTCCCTTTTTCTACCACCTAGTGTAGATATCAGTTCCTTAATATTTTAATAATGTGTATTTCCTATCTAGGTCTCCATTCAGAGGATTACAAAGTTCAAATATTCAAGACAGATACTGTGAGGATTTGATCCTGAGGATACTAGGACAGTTGGCAGTCTGACCAATACATGGCACTATTTGTCAGGGCACTGTTTATTTAATGATTTTGGCAACCATATAGGAGCTTAGTATTTTAATTTGGATAACAAAGTTAATGCTGTTAGGTTATCTTTTTATTAGGGCCGGCTCCAGGCACCAGCCTAGCAAACAGGTGCCTGCGGCGGCCAATGAAGAGGGGGGCAGCATGTCCGGCCGTTCGGCGGCAGGGCCATCACTTCCTCTCGGAGTGAAGGACCTGCCGCCTAATTGCCGCCGTAGAATGAAGCGGCGGTAGAGCTGCCGCCACTTGCGATCACGGCTTTTTATTTTTTTCCTGCTTGGGGTGGCAAAAACACTAGGGCCGGCCCTGCTTTTTATCCAGGTCTCTAAGCAGCTATTTCCAGATCACAACAGAGTTATGTGAGCACAGTATTGTGCAATGAGCATAGGAACAAATAGCAGACAGGTGACTAGATACACCGCTAGCTCTCAACCCATCCCAGATTCACTTTTACTGAACAGCGTGAGGAAGACATCATCTACAGATATTAGAGTCAACTAGAACTATTGATGTGGTAGATAGCTACACCTGAGCAGGCCTACCATATTTTAATAATCCATTAAAAGCAATGGATCATAAGCTTTTTTGTTGGAGTCTCTCTAATGTGGATTATGAACAGATGAGAAATAAGCAAAAAATTTACTTGGTTGTAGTTACCTCATTACCTTGTTTCATTAATGGCTCTTCATGCAAGCTATTGCCATCTAAAGACAATTCTAAAATATATTTACAAAATTCTTGTGAGTCTATCAGGACCAACAAACAGAAAGTTCTTCCCAAAACACATTTTTGGGGTATGTGACCAGTACCACCACCAACTTTCATTTCCTGCTTAATCCTTCAACCTCTCTCCTTGTATTTCCTTTCTGCAGCCTACCAGCAGCACAATGCACTGCGAGCAGGCATCTTTGTCTCCTACTGAAACTGAAAGGGAGGATGTAACTTCCAGAAACTCTTCCCTCTTCAGCACCTCTCCTTAGGAGGTTATAAGGTTCTCTTTTCTCCAAGGATGGACTACATGAAATTACCCAAACTGTGATCTTACCCAAACCAAGAATTATTAAAAGCAGAAATAGTGAACTAAATCAAAATAAACTGTTTTTAACATACCTAGATGTACACTTCTCATAAACTAGATATGACATTCTCAGCAATAATTACAGAGAAAAAAAGAAAGATCTTATGTATCTAAGCAGCAGGTCGCTGCTCTGACATCCCTTTCTCAGAGTCATCCCCGATGTAGGATTCAGAGAGAGATGCATGTCTCCATCACTCAACAAGCCCATCAAGCCGTCCCATGACCCAGGGCAGCCATCTCTACCTTCAAAACCAGTTTTCTCCAATCACCTGCAGTACGGTATGGGAGAGTCCTAAGAGATAGACTAATATGGATACAAAAATGCTTTAACAACGATAAATAGTAGTCTTTCAAATGCTCAGCAATCTAGCGCAGATGGCACCTCTCTGCTGCATACACCCAGGGCTTGTTTATATTAGAAAGCCTGTAACATTTTAACTATTCTGGTATAGTTAACATGGTACAACTGACCTTAGGGTGGATGCAACTAGATTTTGTATGAAGGTGTATATAATATATAGTATACTAGTGTGTATATATGTATATATACACACACATACACACACACACACTATATACTAGTATATATAGTATAGGAATATACTAGTATATGTCACCTTTTTATCAGTTAACTGCACCTACACTAGGTTTTTTCCTGATATAACTATTCTGTTTAAAAAAAAATCACACCCTAACTAAAATTATAAACAGTAATCCTTTTGAGACCAGACCAGACCCAATCTTCATTACTGCAGAACACAGAGTTTGGGTGTGACCTTTTTAAAAAAAAAATCCCCAACTTTAAATCAAATGGCCCAACTCAACTTCCCATTGCTATGAAATATAAATTGACAAATCCTCAAAGCCCACTGTCACAGGATAAAACGTTGCTATTGGGCTAAATAGTCTTGAGATTTTACAGTGCGGACTTTTGGAAGTGTTTAACACAGCATTTAGCATACTAGCAGAACTTAGCATATTTACATTTTCTCACCCAATGCAGTTAACATCCTTTACTGGTATTTTAGACACCAGTTAATTGATTTTTATGTAAAATGGGCAAACTCTACATCACTGCAGGTGCCTGGTAGTTACTATTTTAGCAACACAATTATCCAGTGCCTGAGGCCCCTTAGAGATTTATTAGACTTTTACACCTTTTCAATGGATGTTGATACAGCCTTAAGATCAGAAGGAGAATATTAATGTCTGCCTTATTAACTATTATGATTTTAGGATTTCACAAGGTTAATTATGTCACATACATGGATCTTTTTAAAGATAGACAATAAGTAAATTAAAATGCCTAATAAAAGTGTCTAGTACAGGCAATCCAGGTCTTACTCAGGAAAAAAGTCAAAGTAGGTGGGTCAAATTAACCTTTCTGATCCGTTATGAGAAAGGCAATTCAAGTCCCAATTTGCAGTCTACCTAACAAAAAAAATTGCCTGAAAGAATTCTTTTTTTAAACTTTGTTTAGTATAGAACTTCCCCTCAATCCAAAGTTGCAAAATTATCCTTGGAAAAATTAATGAATGCCTCAGAACATTGCTGTGAGAAAGGTAAGTATTATCTTAATTTCAGATGTGGGAAAGGTGTGTCAAAGAGAGGTTAAGTCATTCAGCAAGCCTGTTGCAGAGTCGGGAACAGAACAGAAGGTGGGATCTATGAAAGGACTTAGATCTTGCAATGCTGAGCATCAAACTGTGTAAGTTTTAGGCACCTAGAAAATCACAGGAAGAACACTGTGATCCACAAAGCCAAGTTAGGCTCCCTGTACAATGAATGGGGGAGAGATAGGCACCTAACAATGAGATTCACAAAAGCCAGCACACTAGGCGCTCAGCCACCTAAGCTAGCCAATGGGAGATGGTGACAACAAAGATGTATGCTAAATCCCACCACTCTCTTGGAGTTAGGCACCTACATCTGGATTGCAGTGAGATGCCTGTCTCTGCTTAGAAATCCATAATTGGAAGCCAACCGCCCAGAGTCCGTAGGTTTAGGCACCCAAGTTGTTTCTTATACGAATAAGTTAGACACCTGCCTCACTCCACACAGAATGGTGAAGGAAGAGGTGTCCAATTTTAGCCTAGTGGTTAGAGAACTCACCTGGGGTGTGGGGCGCCCTCCATCTCTCCTGTTGAAGTTGTACTGCTGTGGACAAACAACAAAAAAGTGATTGGAGCATGGGGACTGGACCCTGGGTCCCCACTGAATAACAGTCGTTCTCTCTCTCTCTCTGGCCTGATGACTGTTCCACAGTGGATAAATACGAGAGTGAGTGAGTGAGAGAGGGACTACAGGTTAGGGCACCCAGCTAGGAAGTGGGAGCCCCAAGATCCAGTCCACTTGCTCCAATCACTCTTGGCTTATTTATCCATAGTGGAACAGCAGGGAAAAGAAGGAGCTGCCCTTTGCTCAGAGTAGATAATTAACTCATGATCTAACCCATAATAATCTGACATTCATACATACAGTATTTTCAAAACCATGATTCATGAACAAGATTATGATTATCAAAAAGTCAATGGTGTTGTTCCCGATAGTTCCATATACTGTTGTGGTTTCTTACTTGTCAAAACATGCTCTCATTCCAATTATTTGTAGTTAGAAGATTATACCTTGCAAATCTGGTATAAATGGGTACAAAGTGGTGACACGGGAAAAGTCAAAACAAGGGCAACAGGGAGAAGTATGTAATTTTGGAAAATGTAAACAGAGTCCTTGTTTATAATATTATTCATATGACTCAGTATAATTATTATCTTGTAAACATAACTCACTGCTGTTCAGAACTGTGTAATCCACATAGTAATTTGTCAGATTAAAAATATTTTAGACTGTCATTTCATGTCTCTTTCAGTTTTTATTCACTGCATCTATATGAAATGGGAGCTTTGGGCTTTTATTTTGTATACATATATATTAATTCAAAGGTACTTTATTTAATTTTATTCTCTGGTGGTTATTTTGTTAATTGTTAAGTAGTTAGATATTCAGAACCTTTTAAATTTATTTTGTTGTTTGTATTACAGATTTGTGTTAAGTACATGGTAAAAATAGGATGGTGAGGAGGTTACTGCACATGACTGGGAAATTTGCTCTAGAAATTTGGCTTCTATTCCTGGCTTTTCCACAGACTTCCCATGGGAATCTAGAAAGTCATTTAACCCTTGACTCAGCTTTCCTTCTATAAAATTTGGATAATATTTGCATCCCTCACAGAAGTTCATTAATGGTATAAATCACCCTGAGATCCTTGGATCGAAGGCATTATAGTAGTGAAAAATATTATAAGTCAACAGTGAAATATTATACATATCATCTGACTGTACCAGTGATAAGATAAGAGAATAGTGGTGATTTACCTGTCCTTGAGGAAGGTACTCTTGCTATTTCTAACGAACAAGGTTTCTTCGTAACTGCTATGTCCATGAAATCACAAAGGTTGTTTTCATTTTCTGAAGGATGAGCATCAAAAGACGCAGAAGGTACTACTTCCAGTGTATAGCTCCTTTTCTTTCGGTAAGACTCCTGAAAAGTAGAAATGCAACTACATGATAAAAAGCGAATTTGTGGATGCAGTAAAACTGGAAAAAAGAAAATGGTTCAATAACTCTGTCAAAAATAGAACTTAAAATTCAACAGTTTAAATAAATGACTTCCTATTGAAACCCTAAATTTAGTGACTAGAAGGGGTTACTTATAGTCTATCATAAATCAATAAATAAAGTTCACTGTTGAATATTACATTTTTTTATTATTTGTGATGATTGTGTATGGATTTCTTTAACTGTTCATTTGACATATGGCAAGCGCTCTAATGCAGTTGCTTTTACTGTACCTTTTTTGTTAAGTTCTGATTCAGGTATACATCCTGATCAGATTTTAAAAGTGTATTTTGTGAAAGAAACAGAATTATATAGAGTTAATAAATGGAATTTCTTTGTTTTCAGGGATTTTGTGAGTTTGTTTATACTATACATATAACACATGGATAACTTGATCTATTGTTTGATGGCAGAACCCAGAAGAGGTTAGTTTCCTTTGAGTATCCTGAATGGCTAGTGGTATGGGCACTAGGGCTCTCTTTGGTTATTCTTTTATGTGTGTTTTTTTTTGTGAACAGAAACAATTAGAAGAGGATACTTACTGGTTGTGATTTCCTGAGAAATAGGAGGCATCCCTTGATATCTATAGGCTACCGGCTCAATTCAAATCCCCCTGAAGTCAATAAAAAGATTCTTATTGGACTTCAAGGGGAGTTAGGCTGTGCCTTAAATTAATATTTAAATATTAGTGATGAATTCTAGGAGTATGAGCTCCCTACATTTGCTGATGCTGGAAAGAAGCAAACAGATAGAAGATATGACATGTTCACTCTGCCAAATCATGAGATTGGTCTCAGTATTCAAAACCACTAAATTAAGTAGGGTTGGCTGGTTCAGAACATGAGTGAAAATAGCAGTCTGGTACAGGAATTTCTCTAATTTCGTGGTTGCAATCCAGCAAAATATGATAAAGTATTCAAAGACAATCTCTCACAGGAACACAATGTTTGGCTATTCTGTGTCACCCATATGGATGCATGTAGAAATTAGACACCATATAAATCTGATATGACAAGAAACTATGCAACAGGACAGAAAACACCATGTATTCATAAGAGTCACACATAAGCAAAGTACTTCCCAGCAAACAATGTAAGAATGTGCCACACAGAGGAGGTCATGGCATATCAATTTCCCCATAGACTAAGAAATATTTCATCCAGCTCAAGGCAAACAGATGGCTGTAGATAACCAGACCATTTCTGCTGTGGAAGATTTGTGCATCGATTGTCCCTTTAAACTATTAGAACTTTCTGCAGTTTTTACTTTACTCAGTTTTGCATGATACGTATGGAAGTTCAAAAGCAAATTATAATTCTGAACCTACTGGGAGGCAGAGACTCCAGCACCAGCGTCATGGCAAGAGCAGCGTGAGTACCTTACTGGAAACAATGAATGGGGAAGAAAAAAACGGTTACATCTTTTACCCTTCCATCCTGTCGGTATGTTTGTCTATTCAGAGTGTAGGCTCTGTGGGATAGCATCCTTGTTTATATTTTTGTATAGTGCCTAACACACTTTAGGGCACTGTATAAATAAAGAATTGGGCAAGTTTTGCATTTGGGCCTCCTGAATTGTCAAGTATGATTTTTTTAAACTCAGAATGGTCTCATTCCCCAGATGAAGAACATACAAAATGGTGCTTTTGATACCACTCCTTCCAAGATTTACACATGTTCTTAGCTTTAAATATGGTAAAATGTCCAGTTGAGGACAATGGGATTATTCACAGTGAGAAAAATATAGCACATCGACAAGTCTTTGCAGGATTGGTGCCTTAGATTTGGCTCACACAGGACCCTGCAAAATCCTGCATTTTGCACAAGGGACTGCAAAGTATTACAAAGGAATCTTAGAAAACTGGGTGACTGGGTAACAAAATGGCAGACGAAATTCAATGTTGATAAATGCAAAGTAATGCACATTGGAAAACATAATCCCAACATTACATATAAAATGATTTGGTCTAAATTAGCTGTTTACAAAAGAGCCCTTGGAGTCATTGTGAATAGTTCTCTGAAAACATCCACTCAAAAAAGCAAACAGAATCTTGGATATCATTAGGAAAGGGATAGATAAGAAGACAGAAAATATCATATTGCCTCTATATCAATCCATGGTACACCCACATCTTGAATACAGTGGTTGCCCCATCTCAAAAAAAGGTATATTGGAATTGGAAAAGGTACAGAAAAGGGAAACAAAAATGATTAGGGGGTATGGAATGGCTTCTGTATGAGGAGAGATTAATAAGACTGGAACTTTTCAGCTTGGAAAAGAGACAACTAAATGGGGATATGATTGAGGTCTATAAAATCATGACTGGTTTGAAGAAAGTAAATAAGGAAGTGTTATTTATGCCTTCTCATTACACAAGAACTAGGGGTCACCAAATGAAAATAGGCAGCAGGTTTCAAACAAACAAAAGGGAGTATTTCTTCACACAATGCACAGTCAACCTGTGGAACTCTTTGCCAGAGGATGTTGTGAAGGTCAGGACTATAACAGGGTTAAAAAAAGAACTAGATAAATTTATGGAGGGTAGGTCCATCAATAGCTTTTAGCCAAGATGGGCAGGGATGGTGTCCCTAGCCTCTGTTTGCCAGAGACTGAGAGTGGGTGGCAGGGATGGATCACTTGGTAACTGTCTGTTCTGTTCATTCCCTTTGGGGCACCTGGCATTGGCTGCTGTCGGAAGACAGGATACTGGGCTAGATGGGCCTTTGGTCTGACCCAGTATGGCCATTCTTATGTTCTTATGGAAATGATAGCAATGTACTAGTAAAGTGTTTCCTTTCTTTCAATCAGAATACCTCTTCTACCTATGCTAACTCCCATCCTAATGGATTATTGTTGTTTTGTTTTGTGTATATGAAATTAATGAATGGACAGAAGAGAAGAAATCTTTCAAATTACTGTAGGGATGCAAACAACACGGTTTCTTCTGAATTTAGAAATAACTGTTGTCCTGACTTTCAGATAAAGCTTGTACTCTGTCTCCCCTCCCACACAGGGATGTACAGTCCTCAGAGACAACCGAGCCCGTGTGGTTCCACTTTCCTGGAAGGTGGAGATTTTGAGAGCCCATTCTAAGGGTGTGCATCCCCTGGCATTCTGTTCCACAAAGGTTCCCTGCAAGTAGTCTCACAAGGGAAGAAGGAGGAGGGGGTTAGTATGGATGGTTCTGATGCATTGCAGATCCAGTGGCCACTGCTCCTTCACAGAGGGTTGTCAGATGCTGCTACTCAATAGAAAAGGAAAGGATTTCTTTCCCATGACCTCTGGGGAAGGATTTGCCCCTTTGTGCTTATGACTGTATTTTACAATGACAGACAGCAGAAATTTATTTTCCATGGCAACCAAATACAATAGGAGAGCTCAATTTAGCCCTTGTACATGACATCTGCTGCTGGCATAATACAGGGTGCAGGGCGCATGGTGATGACAAATCTGCCTAGAGTGGATTGCAGCACAAGCTACCTGGGGGCCCACAGGCACCAACACTGTTCTAAAAGTTGTTGGCACTGTTTGGAGAGTGGCCATGCCTAAGGTGCCCGGGGATGCCCAAGATGTCCATTTCCAGTTTGCAAATTCTGCTTTCAGGACAAATATGTGCAACTCATGTTGTAAGATTGCTATAAAGTGCCAGGCAAAAATTGTTAAAAGTGGTAGGGTTACTAGTGAAGTTGGTGGAAGCTGAGTTATCAACAAGTAAACTCACCCTAATATTCTAATAGTATAAATAATGCCAGTAAAAGGCCAGTGTAAGTTCCATATGGAAAGGCAAAAATTCATCTTTAACCAATATCCAAAGACATCTGGAATAGTATCAGATGAGTAATTCACTCAAAAAATTAAGCCTCAACTCAATAAATATGTAGATAAAAAGGCAAATATAAAATTAATTTCTGCTGAAACAGGAGGTCAATGGGAAGACTTCATGGTTGGTGTAATATGTTCCTTTCTGTATGTGCCAAGGTCCATTCTTGAAATTGCATAGTTACATACAGTTTAAATAGCTAGATGTTAGCAAATCACATAAAATTGTTTTCAAGTCTCAGGCACCAAGCATTTAATCCTCACTTATTTCTAAAATAGAAAGCTGTGTGCAGTAATCTTAAGTATTAGGAGCTTTTGTTTCCCTTTTCCCCACTCGCATCCCCCATGGAATTTTAGTGTGTAGTAAGTCCACACTGGTCCCACATACCTCCTAAATGTACAAATGCACATAATAAATCCCATTAAAATGATAGTCACATTACTATTGAGTAATCTTTAATACACAGAATCAAAATCTCACTTATATTTGGGTTGAATTTTAACCAGTTAGAGATTATTCAATCTTGAATCTCTATAAACTAATCTGAAATGTCAGAGCTGTCTAGGATTTGATAGAAAAGCTATATACATAACTGCATATCAGCTATTTAGTAGCTAACTGTTGTCAGAATTAGTTCTAATTTTGAATAAGAACTTCATAAAGTTCTAAAGTAAGCTATGTGAGCTAGCAACATGTTGTAGTTAATAGTGTAGTAGAGAGAATGAACATGTATAAACAACATAATAGGAAAAATATTGCAACCAGTGGGAAAAGCATTAGCAAGAGTGCAGTGCAGCAGTTGAAGCAACCATATTTGGCCTTTGGTGCTCCTAGTCATGACAGCAGTGTCCTGTCTTGCATTTGCTGTAAGATTGCCAGGGGCACACCAGACCCCCTGACTGGAAGACCTCCAAACAATTTGCACGGTTCTAAGCATCAACTGATTAGCTCTTTCATTTTTTTCAACTACATGATTTAAGTGTCATATCTAGGTCAAGAGCGCAAGATGGGTGAAGAGCAGAAACAGGAAAAAAGATTGAGATATGTGCAGGGCCGGCTCCAGGCACCAGCGTAGCAAGCAGGTGCCTGGGGAGGCCAATGAAGAGGGGGGCTGCACGTCCGGCCGTTCGGCGGCAATTCGGCGGAGGGGCCGTCACTCCCTCTCGGAGCGAAGGACCTGCCGCCGATCACAACTTTTTATTTATTTATTTATTTATTTATGTTGCTGCTTGGGGTGGCAAAAACGCTAGAGCTGGCCCTGGATATGTGGGAATAGATTCCTAGACAGAAATAAAAAAGGCAATGCTAGGAAGCCATGTAGAAAGAGATAGACTATCTAATTTACATCACTATATGCTATTGAAAGAAAAGAACAAAACAATGAAATATTACATTAAGAGAATCTCTCAACTGGAAAATTATGGCCCAAATTCTGGTCTTGTGAAAACAATGCTTCATAGGATCATATCAACATACAAACCTAACCTCTGTTGCTCTTGACACTGTAGAGCCTTGAGTTTCAGGGCTCCATCTTCTCCTGATTCTCCTGCCTTAACTAGGGTTTAAAAGATATTATGGCTTAAATGCAGACACATTTTAAAGGCTGACTGTAAACAAGGAACACTTGGTAAGCTGGTTGAGCTAAAGGCTAGGCTGCCTGCTATACTTTATCTTGACTAGGTTAGCATGTGCTAAAGCACAACTTTCCTGATCTGGACTAGACATTCAAAAGGCGCTTGTGGCAGGGTAGACTAGGTCCGGATGCTGCTGAAGTGACCAATAAGGGGCCAAAAGGGCTGGATAAAAGGCAAGCAGCAGAACAGAAACCTTCAGTTGCTGTGTGGAGCTTGATGAGGGAGGACCAGGTGCCTGGCTGGCTAGATGAATAGCAGGACTGCGGATAGCTCACTTCAGAGAGCTGACCAGACAGAACTGAGCCCAGCAAAGGCTGCCAAAGACTAGCTGCCTGGCTGGCTGGATAGAATAGCAGCAGAGCCGTCAAAAGGTCAGTGCAGGAAGCTGATCCTGGGGGACTGATCATAAAACCTGGCCAGACCAAACGAGGGTACCAAGATGGGCCTGGCTGGGTGTCTGAAGGTCTGAAGAAAGCAGTGCCTCTGGGAAGAAGCCCAAGAGCTATAGCCCCATAACAGGGATGTGACAAGAACTCGGGACTGTATACTCCGGAAGGGAGGACAGCGTGTGTGGCCGGAGGGCTGAGCTGCCGAAGACCAACCAAGAGAACCAGCGGCCCGGGCGGTCTTTGAGAGAGGCAGCTGCCATCCTGATGTAAAACCAAAAGCAGGCTCACACCTAACTGAGAGAAAAGGAGCCATCCACGAGAGGTGGGTACCCCCCCCCCCAGTGAAAAGAACTGTGTTTGCAGGCACCATCCCCCAGAGAAAAGGGGGCATGCACAAGAGGTGGATGCTGACCCCATTACTGTGGTAGACAGAGCTAGATAACATTGCACCTTCAAATCCTAGACACAAGAAGGTGTTAGTGTGTCCTTTGGTGGATCTGCCTCACCGCTCCATCCTGTTGGTGTGTCCCAAGGACTCAATCCTTGGCTCCTTCTTCCCCTTTTATACCTTCTGTTTTGGTGATCTCATCCACTCACGTAATTTCAGCTATCATCTTGATGATGATTCACAAATCTACCATTTCACTCTTGACCTGTCTCCTACCATCCAAACATGCATTTCGTCCAATCTCTTCAGCATCTCTTCTTAAAATTAACATGGTCAAAACTCTACTTGCTCACTCCATTCTCTGTCATTGTTGACATCTTCCCTATCATTCAGGTTAATAACCTAGTGTCATCTTTCATTCCTCCCAATTCCTGTACATCTAGATTGCATCCAAATCTTGCCACTTCATCCTCCATACAATTTTCTGAAATCCAACCTTTTATCTGTCCACACTTCAAAAACCACTTCAGGACATTATTTCCTAGTTGTATTATGGCATCCTTTCTGGCCTCTTTCATACCCACATAACTTCCTATAATCTATACAAATTACACCTGCTAAGATAACCTTTCATAACTATAGATCTAAACACAGTACCTCTTCTCTTTGAATGCCTTCACTGACTATCCTTTTCGTTACTGTTTCCAGTTCATGCTTCTTGTTCCACTTTCCAGACCCTTTACAACCATGCCCCTCACAGTTAATATAACATACATAAAATATACTCATAAATAATATACTTATCCACTTATCTCTTATCATGTTGGCCCTATGCCCATATACTCTGGCAATTGAGTCTGGCATCACTGATAGTTTCTCCACATATACCACCAACACCTTTGTGCTTTCTTCCATGCTGCCCTTATGGATGGAACTCCGTCCCTGTACTAATCTATAAAGCTAGTACCCTACCTCCTCTATACAATTTACTGCATGCCAGTCACTTTGACTAGATCTGAGAATTGAAATCCACTAGAGTAAATTCAAAGCATGGTACACAAAATGTTTATCTCTAACTGTGCTTATTTCCCTCCCCCACCACCCCCATTTTGCTTCTTTAAAGCTCAATTGTTTGTATTCACTCTACTGTCAATTTATCATATTATGATGCCATTTTCAGGAGTACTACCTCAAAGTATATGCACTATATTTAGGTGTGTGATGTTACAGCATCTTCATCACATAATCATCATTGCCAGCGGTAACATCTTCTGGAGTTGGCATTACTTAGAATTACACCAATGTGAAGGCTGACTGTGTGACCTTCTGCTTAGCGGTAAAGAGCCAAATCGCTGCTGCAGTTGTACACACTTATATAAATTTGGCTCAAGAACTGAAAGTCAGAAGCAACTATGGCTCAAATCCAGCCTTAGCTACTGTCTCAGTTTGAACTTAGACACTGCACTTATTACTGCTTTTACGAACACAGATGACAAACTGGAGAAAAGGGAAGTTCATTGAAAGTTTATTATCTTGTCACGAGATGAGTAGACCTTGTTGAAATCAACTGGAGTTACTTACACCTGTGTGGGAAGAATAGGACTGCCGATATCTGATCTTTACATTACTGTGTAAGTAAATTATCTTCAATCCTCTAGGAAAAAAACCCCTAAAGACAGTGATGTCCTAATAGGCTTAATTTCAGTTTTATTGGGAACTGCTGAGGTGTCAGGAGACCAGAATCCCAGTATTTGATTCACATGGATTAACAAAAAATTAGTGATGAATAAGGTTTCCATAATTTTGACTTAACTAAGGGGCCCTCAACTTTACATGTATCACTGAAAGCTGCTTGAACAGTATTGCAGGATCTGATATGCAGCAACTTGCTGCACATCTGGATAGTCAGTTCAGTATAAACAAAACAGAATAATTATGGAGGTAGTATTGCCAGGCAATTTTCAGCTAAGTGAGAGCCTTCCCACTGCAAAAGACTGTCCATCTTGTATGTGATTCCTGGGAGTAATAGTATACAAGTCACCCCAATGCACTGCAAAGTCCCTAAATGAACTGATGGTGCTCCTCAATTGTCTTGGTCTTGTAGCTGCTGAGGCTAGTTGTGCTCAGTATCCATGTAGGCAATGAGTCTAAGTCAATTCAAAATTTCACAAATACCACTCACCTATGTGGCCACACTCATATTCTAGGGTTAGGGATGGGACTGGGACTGGAAGTTGAGGAAATAAAATATTTTATCCATGTCTTGGATTGACCATTATCTGCTGTGGTTTGAGGTTAGGTAGCACCTTTCTTGTTGGGTCATACTACCTGTTTTTATGTCAGACTGGTGAAAATTGAGCATTTCACAGAAATAGAATTGTTCCTTTTACAGACTACTTGATCAAAGGTTTGGTAGGCTTTCATAATAATCTTTAGTCCTCCACCATGGATCTGCTTAGGTATCTTCTTGGGTCTGTATGTGATAGCTGTTGACCACTGAAAAGTCAGTTTTTGTCATGTCTGTTTACAGTGCTTTCAGGGCTTCAAAGCATTTTACAAATATTCACAAATTCACACATGTCTCCAAGCTATTTCTTACTTTACCACAATATTTCCTATTCTGAATATAGGAAAAATTAAAAATACTGCATGTTTTTAAAATGGAAACCACCATAGAGAAGTACATGTCATTATCCCTATTTTAGAGAAATGGAATTACACACAGAAATTAAGGCACATATTTCCAAACATGGCCTCAATTTCTGAGATTCCTAATGAATGATGAGTGCACTCAAGGCTTCTGAAAAATCAGGCTCTAGATGTTTAAAACTGGGCACCCCAAAACTGAGGTATCCAGGATTAAAAACCACCTTTGAGTCACATAGAGGCTCAATTTTTCAATCATCAGTCAGTGGGTAGAGAAGGGAATTAGAACTCAGGAGTTCCTGTTTCTTCCATGAAGCTGAACCCATAATATCACAAAAATATTATTTCCCACTTGCATGTTGACAAAAATCTCATTGTCAGATAATATAACATAACAACAGAAGTTTATATTATCCATCTACTTCATTTATGGAAAAAAGCAGACCAATTTTATTGTTCTCTGCTACTATTGCAGACAGTTTTGTACATCAATACAGATTCAGAAATACGTTTGGTTTTAACCTAGCACATCAAATGCATAACACTATTTAAAAAATCTCTAGCTATTTCTAGAACTCATTTTAATTAGACTGAATAACCTGCCTTTAGTGAAATGACTCTAGAAAGCATATATAGTCTAAATATCCTGTCAAAAATCTATGTTTATATTAAAGACATATTAAAGAGATATTGTCAAGATTAATAGAATCACAGAATATCAGAGTTGGACGGGACCTCAGGAGGTCATCTAGTGCAACCCCCCTGCTCAAAGCAGGACCAATCCCCAACTGAATCATCCCACCCAGGGCTTTGTCAAGCCTGACCGTAAAAACCTCTAAGGAAGGAGATTCCACCACCTCACTAGATAACCCATTCCAGTGTTTCACCACCCTCCTAGTGAAAATGTTTTTCCTAATATCCAACCTAAAACTCCCCACTGCAACTTAAGACCATTACTCCTTGTTCTGTCAGCTGGTACGACTGAGAACAGTCTACATCCATCCTCTTTGGAATCCCCTTTCAGGTAGTTGAAAGCAGCTATCAAATCGCCCTTCATTCTTCTCTTCTGCAGTCTAAAAAATCCCAGTTCCCTCAGCCTCTCCTCATAAGCCATGTGCTCCAGCCCCCTAATCATTTTTGTTGCCCTCTGCTGGACTCTTTCCAATTTTTCCACATGCTTCTTGTAGTGTGGGGCCCAAAACTGGACACAGTACTCCAGATGAGGCCTCACCAATGCCGAATAGAGGGGAATGATCCCTCGATCTGCTGGCAATGCCCCTACTTATACAGCCCAAAATGCTGTTAGCCTTCTTGGCAACAAGGGCACACTGTTGACTCATATCCAGCTTCTCATCCACTGTAACCCCTAGGTCCTTTTCTGCAGAACTGCTGCCTAGCCATTTAGTCCCTAGTCTGTAGCAGTGCATGGGATTCTTCCGTCCTAAGTGCAGGACTCTGCACTTGTCCTTTTTGAACCTCATCAGGTTTCTTTTGGCCCAGTCCTCTAATTTGTCTAGGTTCCTCTGTATCCCATTCCTACCCTCCAGCGTATCTACCACTCCTCCCAGTTTAGTGTCATCTGCAAACTTGCTGAGAGTGCAGTCCATGCCATCCTCCTGATCACTTTCCTCTCTCTAAGTGCATCAGAATTGATTCCTTGAGGACCTGCTCCATGATTTTTCCAGGGACTGAGGTGAGGCTGACTGGCCTGTAGTTCCCCGGATCCTCCTCCTTCCTTTTTTTAAAGATGGGCACTACATTAGCCTTCTTCCAGTCATCCGGGACCTCCCCTGATTACCATGAGTTTTTAAAGATAATGGCCAATGGCTCTGCAATCACATTCACTAACTCCTTTAGCACCCTCGGATGCAGCGCATCCGGCCCCATGGACTTGTGCTCATCCAGCTTTTCTAAATAGTCTTGAACCACTTCTTTCTCCAAAGAGAGCTGGTCACCTCCTCCCCATGCTGTGCTGCCCAGTGCAGTAGTCTGGGAGCTGACCTTGTTTGTGAAGACAGAGGCAAAAAAAGCATTGAGTACGTTAGCTTTTTCCACATCCTCTGTCACTAGGTTGCCTCCCTCATTCAGTAAGGGGCCCACACTTTCCTTGATTTTCTTCTTGATTGATCCTTAAAAGTTATCTAAAATCATACATACCATGTCAGCTTTTAGTTCTTGGACATGTGTGAAAATTATCTTATCTTTCTGGTTCACCTGTTGCTTCTATTTGTGTGAGCCAGTGGGCTCAAAACTTCATAACATGCATGGAAGAGGGTACAAAGCAAATGATAACTGGAAAGAGAACAGAGTTGTTCCACTTTTAAGGATTTTTTACTTTTGCATCATTCACACCTGGCAACTTTAGTAGAATATGCAGCTTTTATCTATGAAAACTGCCTTTTTGACAGTACAAAATGGTGTGGAAAGACAAAATTGTTAGTAAATCCATTAAAAACATTATTTTTCCATTGTATATTCCAGGAGTGAAATTTTTTCACTTAAATCTATGGTAACAGATCAGGCACTGTGACAATGAGATATTAAACATGGCAGCTCTTGTTTCGGAGGGCTGATACTGTAAACATTATCAGGAGATAAAATATTTTAAAATGTAAGTTTAGGACAGGTTCACTTGACAGTACTCTGTATAAAACCCTTCCAAGGCAAATTAAACACATAAAAATGCAAAAAATAATGTTATACAACTCAGGTAATATCCTCAAAGTAGGAAATTTGGAGTTAAGACTTCATTATTCCATATTTGTCATGCCTTTGTGCTTAGATGTTCAGTGCAAACTGTACTCTCCTGCATTCTTTATGGGCACATAACTCCCATTTTAATAATACGAATTTTATATGCTTATGGGCTGCAGAATTAGGACCATGGGTAAGGTCAAGTGCTCTTAAAAAGTGACCTTAAAAACAAAACCCACCACCAACTGTGGAAAGTTAAGGACCCTCTAGTCTGAATTGACATTAAGAAAGACTTTTCATTTGGCGGTAGGCTTTTTATACTCTCTGTCTCCTATCCTATAGAAGTCAAGCCAGTTGAAGCCTCTTTAGTCTCTTATGGAACATGGGAAATAGTAGAATCAGGACTTACTGCCAGGAAAGTAATAGTAGATATACTGCCTTCCTAAAAATGTGGTATTAAAACTCATTCACAATTTCTACACAATGTTAATTCACATAATTATGTCGTGAGTCACCATATAATATCTTATTTATAATTTATGGACTCTAAATTTATGAACACTTACTTTCAACTCCTTCTAGATTATTAGGCATTGAAGGCCATAGCATACTCTGTCATTTGAAAACTGACTAGTCCAACACGTGCATAAGTCTCTATTTTGATATATGACTTCAACGTAATTAAATGTTGCCTCCATATTTTACATATGACACATAATAAAAATCAAAGATTAAAGGAAATAGTTCACTTAGCCTTGAGACATCCTTGTAGGAATGGGATAGTGTGACACAGTAACCAATATGTGCCAATTGGCAGAGAGCACAAGGAAGGATAGAGTTTTATGGGATCCCCAGGGCCAAGTATTTGCACAATAATTCACCAAAGAGTGACATGTAAGTTCTCTACCAAGAAACAGGAGCCCACTGGTCATCAAAATCATTGGGGAATGTGTGTATGGATAATATTTAAGTAGTAATACATCAATACTGGAAATTACGTTCTTAAAGCCTTGAAGTTAAAGGCAGGACACCAGAGATGATATGCCTTGAACAGGTTCTGTTCAGCCAGGGGGTAGTAAATGCTTCTCTCTGTCTGCTTAGTGTCTATTGTGTCTCCCACAATGTAAGTCTATATGCATACTGAGCCACCAGCTAACCAAAACTGCAAAATCTACAGGAAGGAATACACACAACAGGGAGCGTGTCTGTTTGTAAGAATCCTGAGTCTGCGGAGCTTGGGACAGATGACATTCCCACATCGCCTCTGGGAGGCCATGCAGAAACACCCCCCAGGAGCACTCTGGAGATTAGGTGCTGCAGAAAGTACCACCCAAAAGGTGCCAAAGCAACAACCCCTTGTGGCCCTCTGATTGGCCCATACTTACCATTTAACACTGGAGAGGCAACCATGCAGATGTCTGGCTTGCTGATGCTCCAGGCCCCATTGCACTTTCTCATCTTTGATCTCTAACTTGAGCCTAACTTTGATCTTGACTCTTATCTCTTGACTCCAGCCTAGTAGCTATTTCTGATCTTTGGTCTCCAACCTCAGCCTGACTGATCCTGACTCTTCCCTACTGATTTCAGCTGTCACTACTCCTCTGACCCCTGCTAACCAACCACTGCCTTGTGATCACCCCTTGACTCAATGGCACCAGCCCAGCAGTAACCACGTGGCCTGACTGCCTATGCCTTGGTCCCTGACAGCAGTTTATGAATAAAGATCAAAGCACTGTTTTGATATAACTGGGGTTACAAAGAAACATACAGTATCCTTTACCTAGAGCAGAAGCTGGCAGTGTGTTTTGTCCCATGACAAAAAGGATCATAGACAGACTTTGCTGAAAAACGCTGGAAGGACTTTGGGGTGAGCTTTGTTCTATATGACATAACAGTATCTAGTTAAATAAGAAAATGGTTACCTACCTTTCCATAACTGTTGTTAACACTGGTCTACAATTTTTGAGAAGTCGTCTGCTTCAGAGATAAAATGTGCTATTTCTTATGTATTTTGATGTGCTGAATTCAAATATGTCAATTAAAACGAACTGATTGGCTACTGTTTCTAAGATATTTAAGTTTTTACATTTTATGTCTATGTATATTGTGTAGATAGTAGAGTTTTAATCATAAATTGTAAACCTAGGTCTTTTCATGTGTTTATGGTTGCTTTACATGATAACATTTCACCTGTCCTGTTTATGTAACACTTTAAAAATCTGCAAAAGGGTTATATCAATAAAATTTATTATGAAACAAAAGGCAAAAAACTATTATGTACAGTTTAGTCCTAGTCAGTGTCTACTCAGCGCTTCTTGTCTTGTCTCTCTTGTATTCATTAAATGGAACATCTCTTGTCACTGTCCAGCAATAGTCTGCAAGCATTGATGGGCTCCATTTGCCCTGATAGCGTTTCTCCATTGTTGCAATGTCCTGGTGAAATCGCTTGCCGTGCTCGTCGCTCACTGCTCCGCAGTTGGGTGGAAAAAAATCTAGATGAGAGTGCAAAAAATGTATCTTTAGTGACATGTTGCAACCAAGGCTTTTGTATGCCTTGAGGAGGTTTTCCACCAACAACCTGTAGTTGTCTGCCTTGCTGTTTCCAAGAAAATTTATTGCCACTAACTGGAAGGCTTTCCAGGCCGTCTTTTCCTTGCCATGCAGTGCATGGTCAAATGCATCATCTCGAAGAAGTTCACAAATCTGAGGACCAACAAAGACACCTTCCTTTATCTTAGCTTCACTTAACCTTGGAAATTTTCCACGGAGGTACTTGAAAGCTGCTTGTGTTTTGTCAATGGCCTTGACAAAGTTCTTCATCAGACCCAGCTTGATGTGTAAGGGTGGTAACAAAATCTTCCTTGATTCAATAAGTGGTGGATGCTGAACACTTTTCCTCCCAGGCTCCATTGACTGTCGGAGTGGCCAATCTTTCTTGATGTAGTGGGAATCTCTTGCACGACTATCCCATTCACAGAGAAAACAGCAGTACTTTGTGTATCCAGTCTGCAGACCAAGCAAGAGAGCAACAACCTTCAAATCGCCACAAAGCTGCCACTGATGTTGGTCATAGTTTATGCACCTCAAAAGTTGTTTCATGTTGTCATAGGTTTCCTTCATATGGACTGCATGACCAATTGGAATTGATGGCAAAACATTGCCATTATGCAGTAAAACAGCTTTAAGACTCGTCTTCGATGAATCAATGAACAGTCTCCACTCATCTGGATCGTGAACGATGTTGAGGGCTGCCATCACACCATCGATGTTGTTGCAGGCTACAAGATCACCTTCCATGAAGAAGAATGGGACAAGATCCTTTTGATGGTCACGGAACATGGAAACCCTAACATCACCTGCCAGGAGATTCCACTGCTGTAGTCTGGAGCCCAACAGCTCTGCCTTACTCTTGGCTAGTTCCAAATCCCTGACAAGGTCATTCAGTTCACCTTGTATTATGAGGTGTGGTTCAGAGGAGGAGGATGGGAGAAAATATGGGTCCCGTGACATTGATGGTTCAGGACCAGAAGTTTCATCCTCTTCCTCTTCCTCATCTGACTCAAGTGAGAATGATTCTGGTGCATCAGGAACCGGCAGTCCTTCTCCGTCGGTTACTGGGTGTATAGCTGATGGAATGTTTGGATAATGCACAGTCCACTTTTTCTTCTTTGACACACCTTTCCCAACTGGAGGCACCATGCAGAAGTAACAATTGCTGCTATGATCTGTTGGCTCTCTCCAAATCATTGGCACTGCAAAAGGCATAGATTACCTTTTCCTGTTCAACCACTGGCAAAGATTTGTTGCACAAGTGTTGCAGCATATGTGTGGGGCCCACCTCTTGTTCTGATCTTCAATTTTGCAGCCAAAATAAAGGTGATAGGCTTTCTTAACCATAGTGGTTATACTGCGCTTTTGTGATGCAAAAGTCACTTCACCACAAACATAGCAGAAGTTATCTACACTATTCACACAAGTACGAGGCATCTCTGCTCACTTTTGCTAAATAGAAATGTGTCCCTTTGCAAAATCAAACACTGACAAATAAGAGAGCACGACACTGTATGATTTCTAGAGCTGATATAGGGCAATTTGTTCAGTAGAGTGATGTAAGCTTCGTTATGATTGCATCATCCATGACTTCTAGGAATAACAGGATGCAATTCATATCATGTATGACGCAATACCAGCTTCAGATTGCATCATTCATTGTTTTGCCTAAAAAGCAAGTACTGTCCAAACCCAGTCATAGATTTAGTCATAGATCCAGTCAAAGATGCATTTTAGTCATTTCTGGTTTAAATTGAGATCCCTTCCCTTTATAACTCACTTATCCTCCGCCATTCCCAAGTCAAGGGTCGTATATACTGACCCAATAGCATATCTTGAAAACTAGAGCCAATCAACAATTTTAAGCATCATTTTCGTTCTCAGTGACTCAGAATTAGTAAAGTTTGACTACATTTATTTCAGAAGCATTTTGGCTGTAGAGCAGTGTAATTAAAGATGTGCTGCACATGTCCATTCCACAGTGGGTATGTGCACGCCCCGTTCACATGGATTTTTTCCTCAGTAGTACCCATGAGGGTGACTCGAGCGCTCTCTGTCGCTGTGCATTTCTGCATGCTGGTATTACAGAATGGAGCCTCAGTTCCTTCATACTGGACAGACTCTGAGAGAGGGGAAGGCGGGCAGGTCGTGGAATGGATATGTGCAACATATCAATAATTGGTTAGTTTTTCAGAATGGAGAGAAGCTAAGCTGATCCATTAACATGTTCCGTTTCCCCGGAAAGTAAGCAGCTTTGAGATTAATTGTGTGGGTGATACAGAAATCCCAGAGGCAGACTGCCTCCTGGCAGAGTTGGTCTGACTGTTCTCTTTGTCTGTTTATGTAAAACGTGATCACCAAATTATTTGTCAGAATCAATAGATTTTTTTCACCACCATGTGGGGAGGAAGGCCAAGAAGGCTATCTGTACCACTGTTATCTTCTTGATACTTGTGAGATTCTAGATCTTGAGATGACCTAAGGAGTCTCAAGAGTGAGACTCCTGAGTCTAGAGTAACCCCATATGAGCTCTCTAACACAGAGAAGACGCGTCTGTGACAAGCATGAAGGTTGGTAGCGCGGGGAGAAAGGGAGCCCCCACAGAAACTTTCAGAGGGTCCATCCACCAATCTAGGGATGACAAAACTAGTGAGAGTGGTCCCTGAAGAGGGATGGGAAAGGGAGGGGGTAGAAAAGAACTGGGTGGCATACCCCTGTTCTACCATGCTTAAGCCCCACTGGTCTGACGTTATGTGAGCCCAAGCACTTATGCCACTTCATAAGTGATTGGTACATAAAAGATGGGGAACAGATGGAACGTAGATAGCTGGTATGCTGTCCTCAACTGTCCTGTCAAAATGATTGTTTGGAAGACGCAGCTGGATGGGATGAACCTACAGATGCTGAAGAGGAGGGCTGTAGAGATTGCCTCCTATAACCCCTTCCTTTTTTTCTTGTTGGAACTTGGTATCAGGGAGTAAAACTCCGGTGTCTATATGGCTGCTATGAATGAAATTGATTTCTTTTAATCTCTGGGGGATCCAAAAGGATTTGTGTGTCACCCTGGAATCTTTGAGGCTATGAATCTTGTCATCAGTTTTCTCTGAATACAGAGAGATGTTTTTGAAAGGGAAGACTTAGATAGTCTGTTGGACCTCTTGGGGTAGCTCAGATGACTGCAATCATGAACACCTTCTCATAGTAGTGGCTGATACCATTGTTTGAGCAGCCAAATCTGTACTATCCAAACTGTCTAGGAGGTCAATCCTAGTGACCAGCTTGCCCTCCTCAGCCATTACTGAAAACTTGTGTCTACAGTCATCTGGTAACTGGTCTTTGAATTGTTTTAAATGTTCTCTGACATTCTGGGGTGCAATCCAGACCAGTGAGGGGTTGCGCCACCACTTGCCCTGCAAGCTGGAGTGCCTCACAATCCTTTGCTGCTGTAGCTGCCAACCTGGGCCGCCTCACAAACAGCATGTAGGTCACACCCTGAGTGGTTGTGTATAGCTGCAACCTGCCAGCAACACTTCAGTCACACTTTGGCTTTCACAGCATTGGTTAACACTTGCAGGGTGACTCCAACACACTCCCAATCCTGAATTTTACCCCAAAATGTGTTTTTCACTATCCAATCCTTTCGTGGAGAGTTCAGATATTTTAGATCAGTTGCCCCTGTAAGGGAACAATATTCAACAATTTGCTATTTTAAATGGAGCTATCCAAACAATTCAGTTTGAATGCAGCAGTGGATTAATTTCATTAAAGAATTAAACAAGTTTATTTAACAACAAAGAGACAGACTTTAAGTGAGTACAAGTACAAAGCAGAAATGATTACAAGAGAAAAAGATAAAAGTGCTTTCTAGTGCTAAAACTTAAACTAGACTTGGTTCAAGACAAAATTCTTACCACATGCTCTCAGCAACTGGGCTGACCAAATTTCAGGTCAGGATCTCTCCCAAAGTCAGATGTCTTCTTCCTTTGTCTTCTTAAGTGAGTGAGAGAGGGGTGGATAGGGATAAATTCCTTTGGTGTGTTTTGCCCCTCACCTTACATGCCAGTCCCCTTTTGCAGCACATTTTCCTGAGGGTTACCTCTAGATAAAATTTTCCTGCTGTGAGAATGGAGACAAGGAGTCTCATGGTGAAAGAGGTTTCATGTTGTTGTTGGCTAAAATGCAGATCAGTTTGTTACTGCCCCCTCTTCTTTACCAAAGAATGGCCACTTGACAGGTGATTACCCATCAATTTTGATGACACCTGGCTAAAGGTGTCAGCTTATCCTTTGTCTTTGAGAACCTGGTTTATCCACTCCCCAGGCTTGTCTGATAACAACATTTCAGTTATTTCAGCTTATGTTCAAAACTGTACATATAATGTTGCTTCATACATTTCACCATGATATTAACAACCAGTGATTATTCGTTTGCAAATGATACTTCACAAGGCATATTAGTACAAAGATTATTACAATAGTGTGTAAGGTGTGAATATAGGGCTGCATTCAATCACATTCTCCCAGAAGATGAAGTCATATCTATTCAGGAGCACCTGTTGGTTTATAATCCTGAACTGCAGGCTTCCTGAAAAATAAAACTTGCAGCCAAACAGATCCAGCCTCTTCAAATCTTTGCCTTTTGGTGTGGAAACGTCTTGTCCCTATCTTTCCCGCTTATTGGTGGCTGCCACCACAAGAGAATCCAGGCAGGGGGGTTAGAGTAAAAATGTTCAGACCCTTTAGAGGAGACAAAGTACTTCCTCTCAGCTTGTTTTGCTGTGGAGGTGGAGGCAGGGAGGTGGGTGTCTGCCAAAAAGCCTTGACCAGCTCCATGATAGTTTCATTAAATTAGCATAGCCACCTTAGCTAGAGTCGCCGAACCAGGATGTCCACCAACCTGAGAGAGATTTTGGACACCACTTCTGCCTGAATGTCAAGTACAGAGGTCATTCTTTTTAAAAGATCTTGATGGGCTCTGAAGTCCTCCAGTGGTGGTAAATGACTTGATGTCTCAATAACTTCATCTGGTGTTGAGAATACAACAGGCATCTGAGGTGGTGTCTGGTCCACAACTTGCAGTGGGAAGCTGCCTGAGTGAGTTCTGGATACTCAGTACCAGTCTCGGCAGCGGGCACAAGAGAATGGTCCTCTCAGTGACCAGTACTGGTCTCCGCACTGGTTATTGGGGGATGGTGCTCTCAGTGCTGGTGTTTCCAGTGTGCCCACCACAGCTGTGCCCGAGATGGTTGAAGGGGAATGCCTGACAGTGAACACAATGGCCACTGATATATAGGCCTAGGATTCATCCTTGTCTGGGCCATTGATCTTTAGCCAGGAGGCCAATGTCGGCATTGCTGCATGGCCCAGGGCCTTGACTTTGATTGTGGGGTATGTGCCATGTCCTGTACTGGATACAGAGAATCTCATCTCTGACTGAGGAGAACTCAGATGAGGAGAACTTCTGAGAGAGGAGGGCCCAATTCAGATGGGACTGACAAAAGGTACATGAGCCTGGGGATGGCAGTACCAAGAAAATCATGGAAGGTTTTCCTTTCAACAAGACAGGCTTCTGCAGAGGTTTGGGTAGTGGTACCATAGGATCTTGGTGTGATGAGGTATCTGCCACAGTCATCAGCACTGGTTGGAGGCCTTAAGTTGCTAGTGATAGCGGAACTGAGAGGCTAAGCAAATCTCTTGCAGCTGCACATGCCTCTGGAGTGTTTGGGATCTGCACTGTCTTCTGGCTCCACAGATGTCTTTAAGGGGTGTAATGGGGTCAGCACCCACCTCTTGTGTGTGCTCCCCTTTTCTCTGGCCAATATACCTGCAATCACAGTTCTTTTCACGGGGGGAGAGGGAAGACACCCATCTCTCATGGATGGCCCCCTTTCTCTCAGTTAGGTGTGAGCCTGCTTTTCTTTTTTGGTCTTACATCAGGGTGGCACCTGCCTCTTGCAAGCACACAACACCACCTCCCAGCTGCTAGTTCTCTCACCTGATCTTTGGCAGCTCATCCCTCCGGCCGAGCCGCATACGTTGTCCCCCTTTTGGGGTAGGTAGTCCAAGTTCTTTCTTGGCCCTGGTATGGGGCTGTATCTCTAAGGCTTCTTCCCCGAGCCACTACTTTCTTCAACCATCCAGCCGGGTACCCTTAGCTGGTGTCCTGCTGCAACCAGACCAGCAGAGCCCATCTCGGTACCCTCACCTGGCCTGGCCAAGCTCAGGGTTCAGTACCCCTGGGCTTCAGCCTGCCCGCACTGACCTTCCGCTGGTCCTGCTGATCTTCCCACCAGCCAGGCGCCCGGTTTTCAGCAGCCTTCCCTGGGCTTCACTCCTGTCCGCAGTGAGCTCGCCACAGTGAGCTGTCCTTCAGCCAGCCAGTCACCCAGTCTTCATGCTTCGAGCTCCATCAACCACTCTGATTGGCCTCTCTTCTGCAGCCACTCTAGGCTTCCTGGAGGATTTCTTGCTGCTCTATTCTGGGACAGGGTGATGCAGGGCCGTGAGGTTTCCAGCAGGGGGCCTCTTTACCTACTCCACCCTACCACAAGGGGACAGCTTTGACAGACCTGTCAGGCTCCAGAGGCAGCCATTCCCTCTTGATAGGTGATGAGCATTCTAGGGATGGTCTCTCTCCCAAACACTTCATGGTGTCCCTGCCTCTGGCCTGCTTTGGTATAGACACACAAGAGCGAGAAGTGGAATACAAGGAAGGCCTGCATCTTTTCTTTGGTAGCAGAGAACGAAATCAAGGAGAAGTAGACATCTCCAGTGGGGCGCTCTATACAATTGGGACACTGTCCCCTTGTGACGACTCCAATGGGGGTCAAAATGCTGCTTTCATAAGCAAGCACTTAATGCTCACTGCCCTATCTTTTTTTGAGCTGGGCTTGAAACCTTTGCAGATGGGATATATGTCACTGATGTGGGATTCTCCTAAACATTTCAGGCAGGTTGGATGCAGGTCCCTGACCAGCATAGGCTTTATGTAGGTCCGATCGGAGTTAAATGCCAGCAAGAAAGGCATACCAGTCCTGAAAGAGGAAAAAATGGTCAAAAAGAGACCAATCCCTCTCCCCAGAAACCTAGCTTTAATTTTAGTCAGTTTAGACAGTTTTAACTATAACTAACAAACTACTAATTTAAAAACATATATAAAGAAGAGGTGAGGAAAGTACCTGAATTAATCAAATCTAGAATTGTTCCAACTGCCATCACTGGTAATAAGAAGAAATGGAGGGGGATCAGAGGCAACTCCATTCTCTTACACCAGCATGAAGTGGCATGTGGCAACAGAGGGCACCCAAGCCACTGTGATGGGTACCACTGAGGGGGAAAAAATTTCCAGTGCACAGGGCACACACATACCTACAGTGGAACAGACATGTACAATCACTCAAAGTAGTAATCTAAGTTCTAAAATACATGTTATGATTTTTATAGATAGCTATTTGTTTCCAATATTTCTACTTTCTATCATTTGAATTTCTCCTCTTTGTTAAACAAACTTTTGCTTATTTTCACTATAAACATATCCACATGCTGTGTATTAAACAGAGAGGTGATCTGAGGTGAAACTGGTAAACTGAGGTGTACTGCTTCTTTGGGAGCAGCAAATCTGTGGTTATTGTGAATGTCCCTTGGAACAGGGGATAGACACTCCAGGGCAGGGGTGCTGGAACAATTTCTATAGTGGGAGTGCTGAGAGTCATTGAACCAAGCTCTAAACGCTGTATATAATGAAAACCACTTCAAGTCAGGGAATGCGGCAGTACCCCCTGCACTCCTAGTTCCAGCACCTATGCTCCAGGGAGACGCTTAGAGGTCTCAAGGGTTGGAGAGTGCCTATTGCTAACCTGTAGAGAGAGAAAGAGAGAGGGGACTGAGTAGGCCTAGAGGGGAGTGCTCGTGTTGCCCTTGGCTGGTGGAGTTGGGGAGCTGACCCCAGAGCAGGCATAGACAAAGCTTTCTCACACTAAAGGCAGGTGATAGCGAGGTGCCCCATCCCTGGGTACCCCTAGAAAGCATTACAAATTGGTGTGTGGATGTTCTTAACCATGTTTATTCTTGAAAATGTCACTGAGTTCAAAAACATTTTCTTCACTTGTTATCATCTACTGGCCAAAATTCTTATAATGATTGATAGTGCCATTTCTAATATTTAACTTACATCTCAGGTTAGCTTCTTTGCTGTTGGAATCCACAAGCAGCACAGTTTGATGAGCGTTATCAATCAATAGCCTACACTTTACCCAGACAACATATTTACAAAATAAAATTTACAAATAAAATTCTCTGTCAGGAGAAGTGGCTCCAAAAGTGTCTAGGCATATCTCTCAGGGATTATCAGTGCCACAATGCACAGTTACTGCAGAAATATGGGTCGAGATTTGTTTTTCTATAAGGAGTGGATAGAATCTTCCTCATTATATTTTTAACTTGGAAATTAATTAAGGAACTTACGGGGTAGTAAGTAAGTAGTTGCAAACAATACCATTGCATGACGATACTCTTATCTGGTGAGGGATGTCATGGGGCTAGAATGGGAAAGCAGGTAAAAATACTAACTTTAGATTATATTATCAGATAATTAAGACTGCATTAAATTAGAGATACAGTTGTAAATATTGATTAGTTCTAGACAATATAATTAGAAGAAGATCAGAATTACTCATCTGAGAAAGGTTCCCTTTTTTTCTGGGTGTTAAATGTTCCTGCACACACCTGCTAGCACAACTCCTGCTAGGGAGCCATTCTACATGATATTTTTAGAAAATCTGTTTTCCAGTTACAATGATGTTTTTTTCTTAAACCTTTAAATGGTTATAATAGTAGAAGTAAAAATGATATAAAAATATTTCCAATTTCAAAATAACCCAAGAACATAATTAGATAGCGAATAATTCATTATGAGTGGCTTTCCATTCTTCTGAAAGTAGCAGAGTTGCTGTAATTTTATGGATAGTAAAAACAAGAATTTTTTAAATCTATTGTTAGTAATTTAATGCAAGTAATTTTTGTAATATTGTAATTAGAACCATTTTTATAACTGAGTCAAACTATGTTAGATGTACTTTGTTATGACAGCTAGCTACATGAATATGTAATTTATCACAGAATTGTGATAATAAGGTTCATTTCCTGCTGTATAACAGAATTTGAGAGAACCCCGATGGTGATATAGCATCAGTTAGGGGCAATCACTTGGACTGCAGGATTTGCTTCTGGCTTGCACCAAAAATTCATAGTACTCATTTAAAAAGAGTTTGTCGTACCCGTTTCAGGAAAGGCATAAGGGCTGAACCACTGGATTTGTTGTGGCAGTGTATGGACTCCATGGTGGCCCAGCAATCAAGGGGTTAATGCAGGAACCATTGGCCAAGGCTGGCATCCTCACAACAACTAGGAGAATAAAAGAGCTGGGAAGCAGAGAGGTGGGGTGGCTGCCAGAAGAGCAAGCAGGCTGAAGAAGGTAACTCCTGCCAGCAGACTGCTAAGAAATTACACAAAGACAGCACCCTAAGAAGGGGCAACCAACCAACATTGCCACACCACAGGCAGCAAACTGAATTAATGCCCAAAGATTAGCTGAAATGAATTTTCTTCCTTTCCCACACTTGGAGCAGGCTTTGTAAATATACATTGGCTTCTGAAGAGCTGAGAGAAATGTTCCCAACAAAACTCTGAACGTGAAGACTCATTTTGCTACAGATTGTTATAAATTTGAAATTCAGATCATATTCATAGAAGTGTTCATAAATTGTTCACACAAAGTTGGGTTAACACATGACTGCATTTTTGCAAATTGAAGATTATTTATATAGCGCTCCAAAACATGCTTGCACTTGACTTCTATGCCACAACATGTAAGAAAACAAGTGAGTTTTCTTAGAGGTATTAAGTTCATTCAAACCTAACATCTCAAAGCAAAACTACATGGAGATGAATCCCTGCAAATTGAAACCAAAGAATGTTTGCACAAACCTCTGCAAAACAAAACAAAAGCATAGCTCTAGTTATAAGTATCTGAAAATAGGATTGAGTTGTGAAAATGCTAGTACAATTTTAACTACAGCAGAGGAGTGATCTCTATAGAACGGACCCCATCATTTTGAGAGCAGAGGTTTCATAATTTTAACCGACAAATGTTAAAATTCAGTTAGATTGTTTGTAGACTCCTACATGCCACCTCATGCATACGAAGAGGAGACAATGAAAAAGAGCTTTCTGCAATAACTTACTGTTACAAATAATATATTATTAAAACTCTAAATATTTTTTTTCATGCAAATGTTGATGATTATGTATATTAACGTTGCAAAATACAGCAACTGGCTTCAAACAATAATTCTTAATTTAGGCTATCAAAAAGCAATAATAGCATTTCCAAACTAGATATCTGAGCATTTTTGCATTTGTTTTCATTAGCAGACATTAAACAAAAAGCAGATCACTCTATAGAGAAGTGCATGGAAAGATTAAGTAAGACCTTGAAAAGATAAGATTAACTAAAATATTAGTTCCATGGAAATGGATAACAATGTTTATTTCAGGTAATTGTTTATTCTTCTGTAATCTTTAAACGTGCAATATTTTCTCTAACAGAAAATATAAATAAAATACACTCATCAGTATGCAGAAAAAGATTTAGAATAAAATTATTAAATCCTACATATTACTGTTTATTTAGCATACTAGGAATACATACAGTAACTTAATCCCTGTCTGTCTATACAAGTACTTAGATGGCGCTCTGACAAGTTGTACATATCTTTTGGGACATCAATGAGGACCCTGTAAACATGGTATGGGCATGAGCCAATTTCTCTATTGAATGGAAGTTCATCTGTTTGGGCATTAGGAAGCTAAGATCCAGAGGACTCCCCCCCCCCCCGCAACCACACGCAGGCACGCACACACAAAGATTAAAGGGCAACTATCCCACAGTTCCCACAGTCCCCGCTGCCCACTGGAATTCTGGGTCGAGCCCCCAATGCCTGCTGGGGAAAAAATGTGTCGAGGGTGGTTTGGGTAACTGTCGTCATTCAACCATCACTCCCGCCCTCCATCCGTGAAAGTGCCGGCGGGCAATCAGTTCACGCACTTTTCTGGTGATTGACAGCGCGGACGCCACAGCACTGCGAGCATGGAGCCCGCTGCGATCATCGCTGCAATTATGCCCGTTGTCAACACCTCACACCTTATCATCCATCTTTTTCAGAGGCAGATGCTGAGAAATCGGGCAAGGAGGCTACGGCAGCGCGGTGAGGACATTAAGTCTGAGAGGGGCACAGACCTCTCGCAAAGCACGGGACCCCACGCCGTGGACATCATGGTGGCAATGGGTCATGTTGATGGTGTGGAACGGCAATTCTGGGCCCGGGAAACAAGCACAGACTGGTGAGACCGCATAGTGTTGCAGGTCTGGGATGAAGCATAGTGGCTGCGAAACTTTCGCATGCGTAAGGGAACTTTCCTGGAACTTTGTGAGTTGCTGTCCCCTGCCCTGAAGCGCAAGGACACCTGGATGCGAGCAGCCCTGACTGTCTAGAAGTGAGTGGCAATAGCCCTCTGGAAGCTTGCAACGCCAGACAGCTACCGGTCAGTCGCGAATCACTTTGGAGTGGGCAAATCTACCGTGGGGGTTGCTGTGATGCAAGTACCCAACGCAATCGTTGAGCTACTGCTCTCAAAGGTAGTGACCCTGGGAAACGTGCAGGTGATCATAGATGGCTTCGCTGCGATGGGATTCCCAAACTGTGGTGGGGCTATAGATGGAACTCACATCTCTATCCTGGGACTGGCCCACCAGGCCAGCCAGTACATTAACCGAAAGGGCTACTTTTCAATGGTGCTGCAAGCACTGGTGGACCATAGGGGACGTTTTACCAACATCAACATCGGATGGCCAGGCAAGGTTCATGATGCTCGTGTTTTCAGGAACTCTGGTCTGTTTAGACGGCTGCAGGAAGGTATTTACGTCCCGGACCACAAAATAACTGTTGGGGATGTGGAGATGCCTATAGTCATCCTCGGGGACCCAGCCTACCCGCTAATGCCCTGGCTCATGAAGCCCTATACAGGCGCCCTGGACAGTGAAAAAGAACTCTTCAACCAGCGGCTGAGCAAGCGCAGAATGGTGGTGGAGTGTGTTTTTGGACGTCTGAAGGGGAGATGGAGAAGCTTATTGACTCGCTCTGATCTCAGCGAAACCAATATCCCCATTGTTATTGCAGCTTGCTGTGTGCTCCACAGTCTCTGTGAGAGCAAGGGGGAGACGTTTATGGCAGGGTGGGAGGTTGAGGCAAATCGCCTGGCTGCTGATTATGCCCAGCCAGACAGCCGGGTGATTAGACTAGCCCAGCGGGACGTGCTGTGCATTCGGGAAGCTTTGAAAGCTAGGTTCCAGAGTGAGCAGGGTAACCTGTGACTATTACGTTTGTTTAAACAGAAGCTGAACCTGCCCCCGTTTCTTTACCCAGTTAATGTTGACTATCCTCTCCAGTTACCAACCCCCTTCCCCCCCTTCCAACACACCTTTAAAAATAAAATAAATGAAACTTTGTTCATTAACACCATTTTCTTTATTAAGGATTTCGTGGTAAAGTGTTGAAACTGGGACGCAGACTGTGGTTGGGAGCGGGTGTAGTGATGGAAAGGACGCTTCTAAACTCGAGGAATGACAGGCTCCTGCTCCTAGAGCGGTCCACAGTGGTGGACTGGTTGTTTCAACGGAGCCTGCCACCCCTCCTTTTCGGGACTCTGTGTGTGGGGGCTATGTGACTTTGTGGCGGGGGAGGGCGGTTACAGATCCCCTGCTGCGTGGCTCTGTCATCCAGGCTAAGGACCGCTGCATAAGATCTGTAACCGCCCTCCCCCGCCACAAACTCACATAGCCCCCCCCCCCCCCCCCCCCCCCCGAACATGAAAACCACCTCCCAGACTGACCAGGGTGCCTAGTGACTGCAATGTGTGTGTGACCTTCTGCTGAACCTGCCCCCGTGTCTGTATCCTGGTAAAGGTGACTGTCCTCCCCAATTACCAACCCCCTTCCCTCCCTTCAAACACACTCTCCTCTAAAAGAACATGATGGAAACAGTAATTAACAGAAACATATTTTTTATTAACAACTACACAGTTAGGGGATGAAACTGGGATGGGGGCTTGGGTGAGGTGCTTTTGGAGTGAAGGAAAGGACTTATCAAATCTTTGGGAATGAGAGCCTTCTGTTACTTGAGCAGTCTGCAGGGGTGGAGTGACTGTTTTCACGGCCCCTGCCACCCCTCCTTCTTGGGACTTTGGGTGAGGGGGGGATGAGACTTTGTGGCGGGGGAGGGCGGTTAGAGAGAGAATGCAGCGGGGCTCTGTCCTCCTGCCTCCAGTCCTGCAGAACATCTACAAGGCACCGGAGCGTGTCCGTTTGCTCCCTCATTAGTCCAAGCAGCGTTTGAGTCACCTGCTGGTCTTCCTGCCACCACCTGTCCTCCCGTTCACTGTGTGATCGCTGGTATTGCGACATGTTCTCCCTCCACTGGGTCTGCTGTGCCTCGGCTCGGGAGCAGTCCATAAGTTCTGAGAACATCTCGTCCCGTGTCCTTCTCTTTCGTCGCCTGATCTGTGCCAGCCTCTGGGAGGGGGCTGCCGGGGTAGCTCGGGAGACACTCGTAGCTGTGGGATGGGAAAAAGGGAGTGAATTCCTCAGAAAGATACAGTTTTGCAAACAATGAATATAGTCTTTCTCTGTGAACAAGACTATGCACAGCACCTATCACATGCGCACTCAGTACAAGGTTGAATTTTCGGCCTTCCCATTGAGTGCCTGGGGTCTTGCTGTACAGATCACACAAGCGGGGCTGGACAATGGAATTCAGCTAGCAGGCGGACATGGTAAGCCGTAGACTTTTGGCTGCTTAAAGCTTAATTTATAGCAGTGCCCTCCTTTCACGTTCCAAGCAATGCTCCTAGCGTTGGCCAGTTCCTGCTGCCGGCAATCCGGCCAGCATGAACTCTGCCCCTGTCCCACCCCTCTCGCGGCTGTCCCCGGGAAAGATCCCTCCATGCTGCACCTGTCATGCCTCCACCGCGTGGCTGTAAATGGCCGGTTACAGTTATGTAAAGGAACAGGCAATCAGTCCCAATACTAACATTCCCCTAATTCAAAGCAGGTCACTATGAGTGATATCACTCTGATGAGGATTTCGGAGACAGAGAAAGACCACATGCTGCGTGAATGCCAGCAAGCACCAGGGCCGTATGCCACCATGCTTTGTGAGGCAATGATCCCGGAGTACTTGCTGCTAGCCTGGCGTGGAAAAGTTTCCTACCATGGAGGACGCAATAAGGCCGCTCTCCCCAGGAACCTGATGCAAAGGCTTTCACAATACCTCCAGGAGACCTTCGTGGAGATGTCCCAGGAGGATTTCTGCTCTATCCCCGGACATATTGACAGAATTTTCCAGTAGCTGCACTGGAAAGGACTAAAAACTAAAGCGCCTAGATCAAACTAATCATGAAAAACCGGACATGTTGACAAACTTTTCCAGTAGCTGCACTGGCAAGGACTAGAAACTAAAGCGCCTGGGGGAAACTAATCATAAAAAACCCATTGTTAAGATACCATTCCTATTCTGTTCAAAATAAATGTTTAAAACACTTACCTACTGATGTTTCCCCTGATTCACGGTCTGGGTTACCACCTTGGGAGGGTTGGTAGGGGATCTCCGTGAGGGTGATGAAGAGATCCTGGCTGTCGGGGAAATCAGCATTGAAAGCGCTGTCGACTGCCTCGTCCTCCTCATCTCCTTCCTCATCTTCCCTGTCCACGAACATCTCTGAGGAAGCGGCCGTCGACAATACCCCATCATCAGAGTCCATGGACAGTGGTGGGGTAGTGGTGGCAGCCGCACCTAGAATGGAATGCAGTGCCTCATAGAAATGGCACGTGTGGGGCTGGGATCCAGAGCGTCCGTTTGACTCTTTGGTCTTCTGGTACCCTTGTCTCAGCTCCTTAATTTTCACGCGGCAGTGTGTTGCATCCCGGCTGTATCCTCTCTCCGTCATGGCTTTGGAGATCTTCTCGTAGATCTTCGCATTCTGTTTTTTTGATTGCAGCTCTGAAAACACGGACTCATTGTCCCACACAGCGATCAGATCCAAGACTTCCCGATCAGTCCATGCTAGGGCCCTCTTTCTATTCTGTGATTGCATGGTCACCTCTGCTGGAGAGCTCTGCATCGTTGCCAGTGCTGCTGAGCTCGCCACGATATCCAAACAGGAAATGAGATTCAAACTGGCCAGACAGGAAAAGGAATTCAAATTTTCCTGGGGCTTTTCCTGTGTGGCTGGTCAGAGCATCCGAGCTCGGACTGCTGTCCAGAGCGTCAACAGAGTGGTGCACTGTGGGATAGCTCCCGGAGCTATTAGCGTCAAATTCCATCCACACCTACCCTAATTCGACATGGCCATGTCTAATTTAGCGCTTCTCCCCTCGTCGGGGAGGAGTACAAAAATCAATTTAAAGAGACCTCTATGTCGAACTAAATAGCTTCGTTGTGTGGACGGGTGCAGGGTTAATTCAAGTTAACGCTGCTAAATTCGACATAACCTCCTAGTGTAGACCAGGCCTAACTTTCAAAAGCACACATAAAAAGGGCAGTCTCTTAGGAAGGCTGCTGCTGTCAGGAGAAAAACTACTCTTCATTTTCTGAGGGACTGCTACAAATATATGTGCTTTTCTTCATATATTTTTGGGCTCTGAGCCCTGTTTGGATAAACAGTCCAGAAATGCTGGGAGTGGGGGCTTCTATGAAGGGCAGATGACCTCAGTAGCGAGGGATGGTTGAAGCACTTCTCTGTTCCTTCAAGCATTCTGCAACACAGTTTGTTACTCTGTATAAATGTCTGCATTTCTAGAGACTCTCCAGCATCTGCTCTAGCATTATTAGAAATTTGTGTGAGGAAACAGTACAGCTTGTTCTCAACTAACCTTAGTATTTTATAAATTCTTTCACTCTCAGCAACCAACAAACTGATGATATGATCACTGGATTTAAAAGTTGCAAGTAAAAACTATTTTTTCAGAAAGAGGGATTCCCCATCATTAATTACTTTTCCAGTTTGATTTGAGGGAATGCAAATCTAATTATATTCAGCTTAACAAATTAGTATTGCAATAGGGTAGCCAAGCATAACAAGGTATTTCCTTTAAATTAACTACTCCTACACATGCTCCCACACTGAATCAACAGGAACAAGGAAATGCTCCAAAATATTTTTCTTTCAAGTACTAAAATTTTTAATTCTTTGAAAGTCAAGTCAAACAAAAAGTAACACGAGAATAAACATATTTGTTATGAGTAATACCTTTAATTTATACTCCATTATTGCATAGACAATTAGATGCAAATTGGATGGAAAACAAACTATCCTGAAGTTATCCTCTAAACATCTTACAGGGTATTTAAAATTTATATGAAATCCCTAAATTACAGCACTGATCTTTATTTAAATGTCTGCCGTTAACACAATATTTTTGGTGAATATTTATGAGAACTTTAAAAAAATTAATCTAGCAATCAGAGATGAATACAATACAGAGAGAGTAAAGACACATTATAAGGTAGAATCAATATTTCCAATTTATCAAATAAGTAGGGGTGATGTGCTATTACAACAGACAATGAGAGATGCACCATTAGAGTAGGCAGATCTTCATATAGCATTCTAACACATTTTCTCTTTCTTGCAAGAAATCCATTGTATTTTCCCACTATGCGTAAGTCTGATCATTTCTGTTCAGAACTATATCCTAGGCATTCTGCAATTTCTTGACCAAAGAATTTGCTGCCAACCAGCCCGTGCCACAGATCTCTGTTCCAGAATCCAAGCTTCCATTAAAAATGTTTCTAGGCCTTATAGTTATAAAGAATATATAGAAAATGTGAACTAAGTGTAAATGGATGTGGTTTTGTCTTCCTGAATCTGCAGGCAGTCTGATAATTCTGAGATGTGAACTGTTTCATTCACCTCAATAAACTGTTAAATCTGAAACTTAAAGATGACTATTATGTTAACATTGTTAAAATATTTCACTGCTCATCATTTTAACAGAAACATCCAATTAATACGAATACCCCACAATCCCAAACTGTCTCCCATGACTCCCCAAATAACAAAACTTTCATTTTCACATTGATAATTCCTATGATGCAGTTATGTGTTTTCAATTATTTTTTTTCATAGCAGAAAATAAAAATGTGGGAAACAATGTTAGAAGACTTGAATAGAAATAATTTGTATTTGTATATTTTTAATATTGTATGTTTAATTAGATAAGAATGGGACTTTTGAAGAGCCTAAGAAAGTTAAGCACCCAAATACCTTTGAAATTTGATGGGGGATGGGTGCCTATCTCCTGAAAACTCCCTTAAAAAATCCCAGTCTTGAACATTTTTAAGTTTAAATAAAGCTACTGCAGAATTTCCTCTCTATCTGCATTAGAGTCCAGCAATCTTGCCACAGAATTTAGGTCCCACTTGCTGCAGAGTACTGGGTGCTGTGACTATAGTCAAGTATTCTGAGTTAAAGCTGAGAGAGCTCCTTTTAAATTCAAATAGGTGGTAACCATGAGTACCGTATGAGTTTCCCAGACAAAGAGAACACATTAAAATATCAGTAACTAGTTCGCTAAAGATTTTGTAGCTTTAAGCCTGGGCTCAGTGATGCAATTAAGAATGTGCTTAATTTTAAGCATATGTGTTTCTAAATTGAAATAAATAGGGCTATTCAAGTTCTGAAATATTTTACTAAATCTGGGCCTTACATAGTTCCATAGCGAGAAAGTAGGGCTGGTCAGAAAAATTGGAGGAAAATTACCAAGATTTTCATGAAATTCCCCTCTTTCTCATTCAGATTTTGTTCTACTGAAAATTTTCCAACAAGCTCCAGCAGAAAGGCATTGCACAGCAACCATCTAAAATCACCAAGAGTAAATTTAATTATAACGACAATTTAACTAGTGCATAAATATTCCTTTATAGTAAGGAATCCACAAATTCTTTAGTGGGTTGTTTTGATGATATCAAGGAAAACATGGATCCGTTCAAAAGGAAAACATCCCCTTTTTTGTCACACTACAACTAATACTATCTTTCATTTTCATTATTACTACTCATTTTAAGACTATAAGCTCTTCAAGGCATGAATGAGTATTCCTCTGTGTTTGGAAAGTTCCTACAACATTTTCAAGCTCTATGGCAATATAAATAATAGGGCTATCAAGCAATTAAAAAAATTAATCATGATTAATCGCACTGTTAAACAATAATAGAATACCATTTATTTTAAATATTTTTGGATGTTTTCTACATTTTCAAATATATTGATTTCAATTACAACACAGAATACAAAGTGTACAGTGTTCACTTAATATTTTTATTACAAATATTTGCACTGTAAAAAACAAAAGAAATAGTATTTTTCAATTCACCTAATGCAAGTTCTGTAGTGCAATCTCTTTATCATGAAAGTTGAATTTACAAACATAGAATTATGTACAAAAAAACTGTATTGAAAAACAAAACAATGTAAATCTTTAGAGCCTACAAGTCCACTTAGTCCTACTTCTTGTTCAGCCAATCATTCAAACAAGTTTGTTTACATTTGTAGAAGATAATGCTGCTTTCTTCCTATTTACAATGTCACCTGAAAGTGAGAACAGGCATTTGCTGTTGTAGCCAGCGTCACAAGATATTTACGTGCCAGATGCGCTAAAGATTCATATGTCCCTTGATGCTTCAAACACCATTCCAGAGGACATGCATCCATGCTGATGATGGGTTCTGCTTTATAATGATCCAAAGCAGTGCAGACTGATGCATGTTCATTTTCATCATCTGAGTCAGATGCCACCAGCAGAAGGTTGGTTTTCTTTTTTGGTGGTTCAGGTTCTGTAGTTTCTGCATCACAGTGTTGCTCTTTTAAGACTTCTGAAAGCATGCTCCACACCTCGTCCCTCTCAGATTTTGGAAAGCACTTCAGATTCTTAAACCTAGATTTGAGTGCTGTAGCTATCTTTAGAAATCTCACATTGATATCTTCTTTGCATTTTGTCAAATCTGCTGTGAAAAAGTGTTCTTAAAATGAAAAACATGTGCTGGGTCATCATCCAAGACTGCTATAACATGAAATATATGACAGAATGTGGGTAAAACAGAGTAGGAGACATACAATTCTCCCCCAAGGAGTTCAGTCACTAAGTAATTATTGCATTATTTTTTTAATGAGCATCATCAGCATGGAAGCATGTCCTCTGGAATGGTGGCTGAAGCATGGAGGGGCATACAAATATTTAGCATATCTGGCACATAAATACCTTGCAATGCCAGCCACAAAAGTGCCATGTGAATGCCGGTTCTCCCTTTCAGGTGACATTGAAAATAAGAGGTGGGCAGCATTATCTCCTGTAAATGTAAACTAACTTGTTTGTCTTAGCGATTGGCTGAACAAGAAGTAGGACTGAGTGGACTTGTAGGTTCTAAAGTTTTACATTGTTTTATTTTTGAGTTCAGTTATGTAACAAAAAAAATCTACATTTGTAAGTTGCACGTTCACCATAAAGAGATCGCACTACAATATTTGTACGAGGTGAATTGAAAAATACTATTTCTTTTGTTTATCATTTTTACAGTGCAGATATTTGTAATAAAAATAATAATATAAAGTCAGCACTGTATACTTTGTATTCTGAGTTGTAATTGAAATCAATATATTTAAAAATGTAGAAAAATATAAAAAAATATATAATACATTTAAATTGGTATTCTACTGTTTAACAGTGAGATTAAAGCTGCAATTAATGGCGATTAATTTTTTTGAGTTAATAGCGTTAGTCAACTGTGATTAATCGACAGCCCTAATAAATAATAAATCACCATCATAGCTTGAAAAAAAAAATTAGGTATAACATTCATCTTTGGAAGCACCGCCTTGATTTCCCTGCTGAATCAGCTTTATAAATAGGGCTGAGAGCCTGGAATTCAAAAGACTTTTCCCCATTAGAATCAGTGGATCAAATTTTGAATCAATAATTAGACCAAACATACCTTAATATAAAACCAAACAACAAAGTAGGCTCCCATAATTTTCTTTGACATCTTGAATCTGGAAGATTCTTGATTTCAGTATAGTTTTTTGTAACTTCTGATTTATGAGCTAATGTAATATTTCATTTATTAACACTGGAAGAAACTAATTTAACAGAATCATTTTCTGATCTTAGAAAGTCCTTGCAATTTCTAGTACATAAAAAAAGCTTCTAGAAATTTTTGACCCCCCCCCCCCCAAATCAGCACAATGCTTAAGCATATTCTTTACTTTAAGCCATCAATTTTTAGTGTCAGAATAGCTGTCTCTAGTAATAAAAGCTGTGAGTACAGTTTTTAGTGAAATTGAAAAGGCAGGCATAGCAGTAACCCCTCAGAGGACAGCTCATTTTGTACAATAGAACAGGATCTACAGCAAGTTCCAGAATACAAAGGTGTCCTCTTTAAACATCAATATTGCAACCAGAAAATTGTCAACCAACTCCAGTCAGTTTTTGGACTTGTCGGGGATTTTATTCTTATTGCTGTTTGGAGCCAGGGTCCAATAAATCCAGATAATTCCTGAAAAAACAAACACAAACTACCCAATAGTTTTCAATATTTCCCCATCAACGGTTCTCAAATATATTTGCCCCACCAGCAAAAAAAGGAACGTTGCCAAACCAAAAAAAGACACCCCAAAGTGTTAAAATGTCCAAAAAATCCAATGCTGATTAACTGGGAGCTGCTCAGTATCTGCAACCATTACACTAGCATCTCCAATAGCCCAATAGGACCAGAAACTAATTACCAATACCTTCAGTAACCTCAGTGCTACTCCTGCCTGGGTACCAGCACCCTCGGCTATCTTGCTGTTCCAACTACCCAGAATGCTAGTCTCTTGGCCAGTGGCTCCTCACTCACTTCAGTATCCAGTCAGCAGCAATAGCTACAAGATAACTCTACCTTAAATCAGAATTGTAAACTAATAATTAGCCAAAGTTGCGCAGCTGAACCAGCAAACCACTAAGGAAGTTTCAGTGTTCCAATTGACTGTTTTGATGGCTTAACAGCCCCAAATCTGAGCTGCTGGGATTCAAGCATAAGTGTTAAGTACAAAGTGGAAGTGGTATGCTTACAAAATTATTTTCTATCCATGACTCTAACCTTCAATATTAAAATGTAATGTAGACTTTTTTACGTTACTTGTCAGGCAAAAAACTGTACAGAAAGCAAAAACATTCTATGAAAACATTTCATTCTGTTTACCACAAAATTGCAAATTATACTGTACCATAAATAAAACATATTTATTACAATATTGAATATCCTCATAGTTGAGTGCCTTACCATATTTCAGTTACAAACATGACAATTTGTGATTCAGAATTGATGTGGAGAAGAAATATGGCTACTTTCGTAGATTTATACTTATGTAACTTAATTTTAAAATTCTGTGTATCAACCAGTACTTAATATAACTACCGACACATGAAAATGGCCATTTAAAGTATACTTTGGCATCCTCCCCATACATCTACCACTACAGTTATACTATACCATGCCATTTCAGTATCTGGATTCAGATTTAATATCTGCTGAACACTGACTGTTACTCTTAAACACCCAGTAATTCACAAAAATGAGAAAGAATTAGAGATTCATCACATTCTAATTTCAGTGTATATGCTTGACCTACTTGAAATAGTTCACAATCCTGGTGCTTATTTGTTCAGTTGGCTTTTTTATACCTAAAAAAAGACAGTTTTAGTTTAATTCAACTTGTTTTTTAAGTTATATGTATATTCTCATACTAAGTTGCTTCCATGAGATTGACCTCATCTCCCATATATTTTTTGGCTACTTTATCTATTGATATTGCATTAGCATTGTGATCATACTGTGAACCAAATCCAGTGGTCAAGATTTGACCTTTATATTTGAGTCAAGATTGTGATCAGCCTCTATGTAGGTGAGAGGGCATAATGAGCCTTCCAGACCCCATGTAGAAGTGCAAAGGTGTGGGGGGGGGGGGTGGAGGGTCACACTGGCTGTTCTTGTACTTTTCTAAGGTCAGCACAGCTACCATCACTAGCATTCTCAAAAGTGATGGGAAGGAAACAGATCTAAAGCCCAGCAGTCAGTATGGGGAGAGGACAAGAGAGGAGAGGAAGCTATCTGTATCCAAACCAAGGGTAGTGCAGTGCCCATGTTGGCTCTCTACTCTGAAGGCACAGTGCTCTTGGAGCTCCTGCTGGGGTAGTGTACATCCACATTACTCCCTACTACAAATGTTCTTGTGTTGGGGCAATTTAGACTAGATCTCTGCATGGGACTATTTTTTTAATTCTGCTCCCATCCCACCCCACAATGCCCACTACCACTTCCACCTGCTCCCACATTGTTTGTTGAATTTTTATCCTGCTCCTGCTATTATGGCAACAGGTCCTGCGGGATCTGCAGAATCCCAGTCCCACTGCAGGGCTCTAACTTTGACCTTAAATGTTCATGTGATTTTTACACAAGATGACTGAAGTGAGTGTATTTATAATTCAGTGACAATGGTTACTGTGTTTTACAAAATCTTGCAGAATATTTTCTGCATTCAATTTGTGTCTTAAATGTCCCATAGATTTTTTTTTAATTGCTACAGTAGAATGCATATATTACAGTATATCAGAAAGCATATACAACTGGATTTTTATATTTTAAATCAAGGAGTCAGTGATTAGTTTCATTCTTTTTTCAAAAAGTACAACCAATGTAGTGTAGCATTAAAATAAGCCACAACTTTTTTTCTTCAATATGCTGATTTTACATCACTGTTCAGCAAGGTATAATCATCACCTGCTGATTCTTTCTGCGCAGAATACATATTGCACTTTTCAGTAGCTGCTTGAATGTGTGGGTGGTATGTTCTTGAAATTACCTTCAGTTTAATTTGAACTGTAGAAGAAACACCATTAAGGCAAGAGTTCAATGAAAAATCATCTTAATTTTTTATGGATATCGTAGTTTCCCAGATGAAATTTATTTAAATAAAATTATAATCTAATTTTATAAAATTACAAAGATAACACAATTAGTTTAGCAACAATTTTCATAAGGCTAATGGAGAACCTGCCAAGTTGAAGGCAGATTAAGTGCATGCTAGAAAGAATTGTTCAACTGGCTTGAAGCAAATGAGAACACCATTAGGTAGAAGAGTTTCTTGTACTAATCCCACCACTCTCTGGCACCTGTCTCCATTCCCTACCATGATAAGTAGTTCAGGCTACTTATATGAACTGGCAGATATAACACTAGTGTAATAGGTATAATTAGCTTAATAAGCTATAACTAGCAATTTAGCAGGGAAAGAAGACAGTGAAGAATTATACTCCTATAAATGTCTTCCTGTCTCATTTGATCTCTCTGTGAATTAGACAGCCCAGCAGCCATTTATTCATCTTTTCTTGTGAGCTGGACAAACTATCATAATCCATGGCATCAAATTGAAAATAAGAGTAATATCTAAAGTCTATACTGTACCTTGAACTTCTTAGGGCCAGATTTTCTTGTCTGGTTTATAATGGCATAGCCCCAAATTCCATGGAGCTACGCTAATTTACATCAGTGGAAGATCTGACCCTCTCACATTTTTCTTATAAACTATATCCCCAAACGCTTAAATACAACATAGCCAACAACATGTTATCAATTGAAGAAAAAAGGAGTAAAGATTTTGGACAAAATCTGACTCTAGAACAAACTCAGTTAAGCTAATAGGGTTGCATCTCCTTAGATGAAGACTAGAAAAAGTAGGACATTATGGAGATCAATTTAAAATGCAATTACTGTCAGAAAAGTGACTTTGCAAAAACATTTACTACAGTGGTTATTTATATTGTATAAATGCCTAGAAGCCCCAGTTGATATCAGGGCACCATTGTGTTACATGGCTGAGCACAGATAATGAAAGGATAGTGTGAGCTCTTTGGGAAAGGGACCAGCAAAGAGAAAACAGATGGAGTGAGTACAAGGAAACAGTGAGACAGATATGATTATGTAATAAGCAGGAGTCACAGCACACTAGCTCCTTAGCCATTGTAATTATTTTGCAGCCATCATGGCAGAGGTGAGTTTTAAGGAGAGATTTGAGGATTTTTACAGGAATCCCTTTGATCCATAAGGGTGGCATAGAAGAAAGTCCAAAGTTGTTGGAAAATTCACAAATGGATGATCAAGGATGGTATTATTGGAAGAGCAGAGACAGGTCAATAGCTTAATAGCATACAAGGGATGCTTCAAGGGGAGGGCCTAGGCCATGAAAGGCCTTAAAAGTGAAGATAAGCAGTTTGTGCTTAATGAAATGGAAAAGGTGAAGCCAGAGGATGGTGTAAGAGAGATAGTAATGTGGTCCAAGTAATGAGTCAGGAAGATTATTTTTGCATCAGTAGTCTGAACAAATGTAAAAAAGTAAGACAGAATTTGTCAACACCAGAAAGGAAGAAACTGCAATTAGTTAAGACATCAGATAATGAGGACCTGAATGACTAATTTTAACTGGTGGATGGAGAGGAAAAGCTGGATCTTTGAGATGTTCTGTAGGAAGAATCTGCAAAATTTTGGATGTGACTTGGATATGTGGAACTAGAGAAAGGAAAGGGCAGAGTCAATGGCATCCAGGTTATAGGCTTGGGTGACTGGTGTTGTCCCCAGTGACTAAGAAAGGGGAAAGTGTTTATTTTGGCCATGTTGAGCTGAAGTTGATGGCTGGACGTCCATGAGAAGTCAGAAAGACAAATAGCTTAGTTTGGGTTGAAGGAAATGTGTGTCTTTGGTGTCATGTGTGTTAAGTTTGTGTTGTGTTTGTTTACTAACACTGCAGACTCAATACAGCTTTGAACAGGTGAACTGGATTCTCCTCTCTCCCCCACATCATCAACAGAATGGGTAACTGTGTTCAGATTGTAGAATCTTTATTACTATTGATGCAGCAACAGGCTGACAACCTGAGAAACTCAGTCATAATATTCAATATTGGATAGTGGGTCCCTGGCACTCTTAGACGTGAACCCCTTTTTTCCCCTTTTCTATGCAGGGACTGTGACCTCTCACTCATTCCTCAACTAAAAATAAACATTCTGGCAACTGATCAGATTGATGGTAAATACAGAATCAAAACCCTTTTATTCGGTTGCATTTGCATGATGCGGCAGTGAGAAAAAGTGTCATTGCAATTCTAGATAGGCATTCAAAGTTGGAAAACACATGAAAATTAACAAAATTACTGCAAATATCTGTGATTTCTGCTCTCAGGCTCTTGGTATTTGCAAGAAGCTCTTTCAAATTTATGATGAAGCCATGAGTAAGGAGAATGTCTAGTGTCCCTAGATTGTAAACTCCTCTCTGGAACAATGGACACAATTAGCATGTGATCCAGAAAGTTTGTGAGTTTCTTGGTCCCATAGAGTATCAAGACTTTTGAAAATACTCGAAGAACTGAGGAAAGGCAGAAAGGGAGTATCTGGTATTGAAAGTGAGTACCTCCAGAAGTGAATCTCGGGAAGTTGCAATTGACATTCTCTCCTGGGGATGCATAAGTAGTAAGCCTCAACCAGAGCTATTATGATTAGGAAATAGCCTGGGAATGTTGTAGAAAGTGTCTTTGTTCAGAACTTTGTTTTCCTTATATAGGTAATGATGGCTTTTTAGCTACAGTACCACTTGGACTCCTTCTGTTCTTTTGTCAAATCAAGAATATAAAGTACACCCACAGAAGTTTTCTGCTGCTGGTATTAGTTGTATGGCTCACTAAACAAGAGGAGAGATTTCCTGATTAGTTAATATATATTTTCCCAGGTAGTGCGATTTTTCCATCTCTGACTTCTGTGATCATCAGCATTAAGAAATGTTAGTCTTAGTTGTTTCTGTATTAATCTACCTGAAGTGTGTTTCTATTAAATACACTAAGAGATAGTGTCAGTAGAGTGATGACACAATTGCTAGGGTACAATCCATTCAAGCACTTTAGCCAAAAATAGTAATAAATTATTGTGTTCTCTATTTCTGCTTTCACTGAGGACTATGAAAGCCCATTCAACTCTTATGCTACCCAGTGCACCTCAGCAGACTAACAAGGAGATGGCTAGGAGGTTCAGACAAATCAAATCTTTAAAAAATTATTTTAAATGCAATTGAAAATAATAAGGGGGAAAACGTAATGTGGAAGAATATGCTAAAGTAAACAAGAAGAATGAAGACCAACCAATAAATCACCCTTATACTGATACTCCCTAGAGTCCAGCAACATACATCAGTTGATTTGATGGATATGTGACAAATGAGTCATCCTCTGACCTAGTTTCCTTAGTCATTTTCCATGTAAACTGAAATGTCTTTAGAATGGAAAAATTGCAACACAATCATTATCAATATCACACTTTTCATAGTGCCAGCATTAACCCTAGCAGTATGGAAAGAGATGTATCTTGATATGGGATGGGAGGGGGAGATTTGCTTCAGTTGGAGAGAGGAAATCCCATTCCCTTTTTTTGCAGTGAGCTAAATGAAAACACAGACTTGATAAAGTAGGACAGGAGACATAAGCCTATTAATTAATGCCTCAACTCTGAAGTCTAAATATTCCCAATGCCATAAATTTGTCAGCATCACTCTCCCCCATCACAGCCTGTAACTATATAGAAATGCATGGAGAAGTATTGTGCATGATTTCTGTTATTTCCTGGTAATGAAGTCAGGGTCCATTTTATCTTATTGTTTCCTCTAAATCCAAGAATGAGGCATCTGGAGCAAATTCCACTTCCATGGCAAAATATATGAAAGTGTAGCACATCTTAACTTTGCGCCAAAATTTTCAGGTATTACTGCTCCTAAGGAATGAAACAGTTATATAAGCAGACAGCTTTGTTATTAGTCTTAATGATAAAAGCTATGTAAAGTTCTCTTATAATAGCACTTCATCTAAGGGCTTGTCTATACAGTGATATTTAGTGCCCAGCAAGCTTGGGTGTGAATCTGCAGCGCATCAGCCTGCCACTCACTAAGTGACCGTGTGGCCCCTGCTGCCACATGCTAGTAGTTTTGTAGTGCACTTGATCAGCTGATTTTTCAAACTACAGAACTTTTACTGCACAGCAGCGGGGGCCACGCTACCACTTAATGCCTGGAAGGTGAGCGCTGTAGATTTATACCCCAGCTTGCTGCTCACCAAATCACCATATAGATATGTCTTAGAAAAATGTAAAACTGACATTTACATAGGTATAGTCCTTAATAAAAATATGTAGGTAAACTTTCCAGCTGTATCTGTTTATGGTGAACTCAGAAGTAGTTTATGACTGATCTATACACTTCTATTTAAATTCAGCTTTTTAACAGCAGCTACTATAGACGTTGTGTTCTAGAGAAGCATTAAGTTCATGCTGCTACATTTAAACGAATAGGACCGTAATACTTGCATATCACATCAAATGTGGGGGGAAAGTGTCAATTTTTTTAAGCTAAATGTACAGTATTTAATTCAGTGCAGTCAATGAACATATTGCAATAAGGTTGATCTACTAAGATTCTAAACAAACAGTTTGTGCAACACTGAACAGTCAAACCCAGCTCCTCATGCAATTAGCATAATATGTTTGTGTGGCTCACCAGACCAGGGTATAAGTACATCAACTATTCATAATCAAGAAAAAGAAATGAAATCTGCATGTAAGCTTTTTAGAGCTGTGCTGCTTGGTTCAAAAGAAAATGTACAATAAATAGTCTAGTCTCCTGCAAGCTTAATATTTTGGTCTAATTTCGGTTGAATTTCTGTTGGTGGCCTGCAATATACAGGTCACACTAGATGATCTGTGGTCCCTTTTAGCCTTAATCTCTATGAATCTAATGACTAAATTATTAAAATGCATGTGTTAGAGACCCTATAGAAAAGGACTAAGGGCTAGCTTATAACTTGGACTATACCCCAGTAGAAGAATAAGCAGAGGAAGAACCCCTATCTTACAGCAAAGCATTGACTTCCTGGAGCCTGAGTCCAGATGCATAACATCTACTTATTCCCCTGCACATCAAGACAGACAGTCAGAGCCTTAGCCATGCCCTCCCCCTCTCCATGTGCCAGCCACTATGTGAGGTTTCGACATTTGCTGCTGGTATTGGCCAGGAGCAAATTAATACTCTCTGGAGTAAGGGGAAGCTGGCAGAAATTGTTCCTCAGAAGCATGTCTCTTAGGCATAGTGTCTTCTGGCACTCCTCCTACAGTGGTGCATTTTACTTGCCTTTCCTCACTCAGACTGTGCCTAAAGTCCACAATCTAGCCCTACATCAATAAAGATATACTAGATGTTGACAGTGAAACCCAATGAAAATACAAAAGGCTACACAGAGGCCCCTAAAACTGTAGAGAATATGTATGATAGGTGGGGCTGGTAAAGTTAAAGTTAAAGTTTCCTGACACTTCCTATTACAGAACCCTATTTTCAGTTGCGCATAACTTTGTCAAATATTAACCATTTGGGATGAAGTTTTTCATGCTAAGTGTCTGCCTCAGGCTGACTGGTGTGTGCGGGAGGGTGGGGGGGACGGGGGACACTTTAAGCCACAATATTCTGAGAATGAGGTTAGGAAAAAATACGTTGTTTTCAATAGAAGCTCTAGCACACCATCATCCTTTGAAGCAGGGACTTGAAATTTTGCAGGGGGTAGATCTTTTGTCAAGGATGTGCCTTTTGACATCCCTGTGAAAATATGTCCAGCTATTACCAAATTACAAGCCTTTGAAAAATCTTAGTTTTCACATGCTCAGCTGAGACTTTAAAATGTAGCAGCTAAAAAATCTCTGAAGATTGTCTTCATTGAGCATGCACCATGCCCACAGGACAACTGAGTATGGTCCAGCTCAGGGCTATGGGATAAAGGCAGACTTTCCCTTGCTGCTCCAAGTTCTCCAGGCTAGGGTGGGACCAGGCAACTATCTCAGCTGTGCTCTCAATTACCCCCCTGCTGGTACTCAGAAAATGTGGACAAGGAAGCCACCACACAAATGTAGAGGGGACAAAAGCCAGACTGGGGATGGGGAAGGGTGGTGGAAGGAGTAGACTAGGACAAGGAGTTTGGAAGTGGAGGCCAAGGTGGAGGGGGAAAGCGAAACTGACTGGGATTTGGGAAGGACTAGGACTAGTGGGACAAGGAGACAGAGCTGGAGAGGGGAGGTTGAGACTAACTGGGCAATGAAATGGGGATTGGAACCAGAGGGATGGAAGGCTGGGACTGTTTGGGCAATGAGACTGGGAGTCGGTGAGGGGTTGGATGGGACTGGGAACCAGTTGTGCTGTGGCACAAAAATCTTACAAGGAGCAGAGATGGAGGAGGGGGAGAACTGGGTCTAGCTGGGCAAGAAAACAGAATGGGAGATTTGGACTCAGACAGCAAGCATTGACGGGGAGACTAGTACTCTCTGGACAAAGAAATGGGAACTGGGATAAGAAGGTTGAGTAATGGAGCCTGGGACTGTATAGGCAAGAAGAATGTGACTGGGACAATGAGCTGGGGTGAGGAAGAGACAGGACCGGGTCAAGGACAGATCGGAGGGCTTGGGGCAATAGGGGTCAAATTTTGGGGCAGGAGGAGAACAGGCAAAAGGATCTGTAATCACTGGAGCACTTTCAGTTCTATAGCCTGGAATAGAACACAAGATGGTTGAGTGTAAAAATTCTTCTGCTGTCAGTAAATACCTTTTGCCACTCAGTTTCACAGTTATGTCTCATCCCCCTCCAGTGCTGGTCAACACAGCAATAGTAGGTTGTCATCCTCTATCAATTACTCTGCTAACTCAAGTGTCAGAGGATCAAATGTTCCAAACCAGCTGATGACCCCTGAAAGTGTCAAAATAATGCCACATGGTGGAATTTCTGGTTTGTTTTTTTAACTTTGTTTTTTCAAAAACCTAGGAAATTACATGCAATAAAACCAAACCAAACCAAACCAGGGTTACTAGCCTTTTGTAACTGTTGTTCTTTGAGACATGTTGCACATGTCCATTCCACTCTTGGTGCGCATGCACCCCATGCACAGTTGCTGGAAGTTTTTTCCCTTAGTGATACCCATCGGGACAACTCATTCACCCTCTGCTACTGTCCAGCCAACCCCAAGCCTCCTCAGTTCCTTCTTTCTGGAAATTCCAATGCCGAGGGATAGGTGGGCAGGTCGTGGAATGGACATGGGCAACACATCTCAAAGAGCAACAGTTATGAAAGGTTAGTAACCATTTTTTCTTCAAGTGATTGCATGTGATTGTACTCCCAAGCAGTAAAAAAACGGCAGTGGGATCCAAGTTCATGTATACACAGACTGCAGTGCAACTTGACCAAATTTGGCATCATCTCTTGAATACTGAATGATGATGTAATGGGAGGAGAAAGTGTGCACCAATGGCCAGCTTGCTGCTTTGCAAGTGTCCAGGGTAGGAATGCCATTGAGAATGCTTGCGATGTTGTGGAGTGGGAAGTCAGGTTATCTGGAGGATAGAGGCCTGCCAGATTATAACATGTGCAGATACAAGAAAATATTCAAGATGAAATTCTCTGTGCAGTGATTGGATTCATTCATTGATTCATTCAGTCTGCTATGGCCACAAACAGTTGGGTGGACTGCTGAAATGATTTGGTCCTGTCTGTGCAGAATGCCAGAACTCATCTAACATCCAAAATGTGTGCAGCTGGTGCTCGTTTCTATTTGCATGTGCCCTAGGAGCCTCATACAGTTTCAGGCTGTTGTAATTGGATGAATCTTGAGGTCTTCTTTGAGAGATCAAATAGATTGGAATCTCGAGTCTGGAAGAATGCTCTGGTCTGGGTAGAGTACAACACAGCACCTATAAACTTTATCCTCTGTATTGGGCAAAGGATAGATTTGTGTGCATTGTTCAGTAGTTCTAATGCCTTGAAAGCTGACTGAATTAGATGAACAATAGCTATAACCTGAGCTTTGTACCGGCCCTTGACTACCAGTCATCCATGTAAGGGGAGACTTGCACTCCTAGTCTTCTGAGGAACGCTGCTACCATAGCCATAATTTTTTTGAATGCCCGAGGAGCTGCAGATGGACTGAATGGAAACACCGTAACTGGTAATGCGAAAGCTTCACTACGAATCTGAGGAACTTTCTGTGCCCTTGGTATATTGACAAATGAAAGTAGGCTTCTCTTAAATGGAGGACACCATACCAGTCTCCACAGATCCAGAGAGGGACTAATAGATGCCAGGGTGACCATGAAAAATTTTATCTTTTTGAGATTTTTTTGCCCTGACGCAGGTCTAAAATAGTCCTGAGACCTCCCTTGGCTTTTAGGAAATAATGGGGATAGAAACCCTTCGCTCTTAAATTTTGAGGAACCTCTTCTATGGCTCTGTAGTGGGGTGAGCACCCGCTCCAGCCCTGGAGGGGTTGGAAAAGCCCTGCAGAGGGCTGGGACTGGGCAAGGTAAAACCCTGGCTGATTGGGGGAAGTGGCTGCAGCTGGGCCCACGCCCCAAACTAAGGAACTGGGCCTTATAAGAAGGCCAGGGAAGCCCAGGGGAACAGTCTCACTCTGACTTGTGAGGGAGACAGGCCTGGCTGCTGCGGAACTCACCCAGGGGACCTAGAGGGAGGCAGGGCTGGGGAAAGGCCTTAGGAGCTTGGAAGCCCTAGGCCAGCAACTCCCCACGCTGCAGGGCCTAGTTCTAGGCCTCCTCGGTATTGGGCTTGCAGAGGGGCAGCCGGAGGGTGGGTAAAGGCAGCCAGTCCAAAACCCTTGTTGACTGTGATGGTCGGCTGATAGACTGCAGTCTGCCCCAGGCGTGGAGGCTAAAACTGAGACTGGCAGTAGCCACGACTGAGGCGACGTGGGGATAGGGAGTGGGGGTTCCCCTGGGGTGGGGAAAGCCAGTAAGACTGTGGGATACTGCCAGGGGGCAGCACCCAAGACAAGGGCACCGGTGTCCTGGGAGGGACACGGGGGCCAACAGCAAGTGGATCACCAGCCTGCAGAGGACGCTCCTCCTGGGTCGAAGAGCTAATTCCCGAGGACGACCAGCAGGAGGTGCCGTGGGGGTGAGTCTGCGCTTTGCTACAGGCTCCCACCTGAAGGAGAGATTGAGCCTCCTGGACCAAAAGTCTTTTGTGAGGGGGTCCATGAAGAGGGAGAATGGAAGGAGGAGTAGAAATAAATTGAAAGGTGTATCCCACTTCTGCAGTGCTCAACACCCAACTGTTCATGGTGATACATGACCAAGCACTGAGAAAATGGGAAAGGTCATTTGCAAACAAAGTAGAAACAGGATTTAGCATTCTGAGAACTGGTATGGCATCCTTGAAACTCCCATAAAAATGTACTCTTAGAACCCTCAAATGTCTAGATGGAGCAGGCATTGAAACAGAGGTAAAAGGAGGAGGTGGTCTATGCTAATAGCACCTACTATTTTTTCTCTGCAGGTCCTGACAGACAGCTAGAGCACAATACTGAAGGAGTTGCTGAGGTCTGAAGTGCTTCCTAGAAGGGGCTGTGGTATACAACCCAAGAGACATTAAGCCCTTTTACCTGGAGTTTAGCATCAATCTGCTTGAAAAGAGAGGATCCTTTGAAAGGCAGAGCCTGCACAGTCTGTTAGACCTCCTGTGGGAGCCCAGAGGACTGCAACCTACACATGGCCACTGCCAAAGCCATGGACCTGGCAGTTGAGTCAGCCACATCTACAGCACCTTGCAGCAAGGTTCTCACCACCAATTTTCCCTCATCCACTAGCAAGAATAACTGCTTTGTCTTTTCTGGGAGCACATCTTTAAATTTCAGCATGGAGTCCCATAGGTTAAAGTCATACCTGCCCAAAAGTGATTGCTGATTTGCAATCCTGAGCTGCAGCCCCACTAGTAGAATAAACTTTCCTACCAAACAGGTCTAACTTCTTTAAGTCTTTTGATTTTTGGGGTTGCATCCTGATGTCTCTGCCTTTCCCTCTCATTGGCAGCAGATACCACCAGGGACTCCAGGGGGTCGGGGCGGGGGATGGGAGTAAAGAAACACATAGCCCTGGATGCTTACAGAATACTTCCACTTGGTCCCCTTTGAAGTTAGGGGAAGGGATGTAAGCATCTGCCACAGTCCCTTAACTGGGTCCATATAATGGCTTCACTGAGAGACAGGACTGTAAGGACTTGCAGTGGCTAAAATATCAACCAGGTGGTGAGAGGGTTATTTTACTTCCTCTACCCATATGCCCAGATTTAAGGCAGCCCTCTTTAACAATTCTTGGTGAGCCTTATAGTCGTCTGGGGGAAGTGATATATTCTCCTCCCCCGAGACTGCCTCATCAGAGGCAGAGAAAGAAGAGGCCAGAGTACTAGCTGCAAATGCTCTTCCTCTCTTTCTTGATCTGCAGGGTCCTTTGAGCTAGCTGTTGGAGACCGAAACTAAGTTCAGTACTGGAATCAGGAATGAGTGCTGCCCGGTGGGTAGGTGCCACCCGCCTTTCTGAGATCACCGAATAGGAGTGCCTGGAAAATTATCTGGAAACAGGGGGAAAACCCCACAGATTTCAAAAAGGTCACTGAATGGGTGTAGGCCCCCAGGGACCTCTTACCCTATTACTCAATGGTACTCCTCTGACCGGATCCATAGAACGGTGGAAATGTCTGGAGGAGAAGTAGTGAGAGTGACACCAAGAATGGGAAATGTAGGACCCAACCTCTGATTCAAAGATGACGAATCTTCTTTCACTGACTACAGAGGTGCAGTTCCAGATGGTGCCAGCAAGTGGAGCAGAGGTGGAGAAGCCTACAGAGAAGTGACCATCAAGGTTTTCCACTGTGACAGTACTGAAGGCCGAGCTATCAGGGGTGCATGAGGCTGTCACAGTACCGAGTGTTGTAGCAATCCTGCTGGTTCTCCCCTGGTATCGATAGTGTTGACTCTTGTACTGCCAGCGATACCAGCATCAACAGTTAGGAGGTCCCTACCAGTGCAAACATCTTCAGCATGGTGAGTATCAAGACAGTGTCAGTATGATGCAGTGCCTCAAATATGGAAGGAGCTCCTTCTCACTCCAGATTCAACTGAATCTGCCTAGGCACCAGAGTCAATGGTGCAGTCTTCTGCAGTAAAAAAGCAGAGGAGTGCTTAGACTTAGACCACACTCTATTCTTATCCCTATGTCTAGCAGATTTTGGTGCCAGGGATCTTCCCCTTTTGGCAATCTGCTTCTTATACTTCTTCTTAGGCATTGGGGATGGTGAGCAGTGTTGGGACTGCGGTACGGTAGGAGTCACACCCCTTACAATGCCAAGGCACTTAGTACCTTAGTACCTGGCTCAGATGGAGGTCTCAAGGCTGCTTCCAAGGAGTAGAAACCTTAGCCTGGCTTCACAATCTTTCTTTTTATGAGGCTTAAAATCCCTACAAATTCGGGTACCACTGAGGGGAAAAGTTTCTGGCGACTATGCATGGGAATCTATCCCTGCTTCTGTCATAGAGTTTCTATGTGATACTAGGCAAGGTGCTTAAATCGGGTTTTTCAGAGGGGTCACTAATTGTGCATGCACTAAGAGTGGAATGCACATGTGCAATCACTTGAAGAATAACTTACATTAAAAGAGCTTTAAAGGCACAAAGTCAAACACTCAGAAGTTAGGAAATGCCAGAATTAAGGTTGCCTCTGCACCCTTAATTTGTCCCTTTTGTGCACATGCCATTATGACGTAATCTTTAGTTACATGATCACATACTATTTTTTCCACAGGATCCCTTCCTTATTGAGTGCACAGAATGGAAGGTACTCAATGAGCAACTACAGACAGGGCGTCCATATAGGCGAACTAGGCGGTCACCTAGTGTGCCAAGTTAAATGGGGCACCAAATTCAAGGAAAAAATCAAATTAAAAAAATAATAAAATGAAAAAAAATGAAAGATAAAAAAATACAAATAAAATAATGAAGATATCATTATTTCAATTCCTGTGTGCATATGGAGGGAATATGAATTATAATTCATTTCTCTACATTTCTTAGAATTTATTAATATGTCAAATCTTTTATTTACTGCAAAAATTAATAATATTTTAGCAATTTTTTTTTCAATTTGCAACATAGGGTCCAGATGACCCACTCCACAATTTTGATAAGCAATAACTCAGCCACAATGAAACACATATGCCAGCGGCAAGAGCTGCAGTGCTAGTGATACCTAACTCGAATATATGTCAAGGTCGTATAGCCAGAAATTCATGTAGAGTGGCGATATCGCGAGTTGATACATGTCAAACGGTCGTTTTAACACATGTCACAGGTAGATGGTTAAGAATTGAGCGAATACCATGGAAAATTGTGTTTCTTGGTACCAAAGAATAAAGAATAACGTCTTTCAGCATTATAAATCCAAAAATGTGAGTATCTTTAAGCATTATTAAACCTTAGCGTTATTGTCGGGCTGTATAATTATTAACTTTTCTTTGTTATAACTGGTTCACTTATAATAAATAAGGTCCATAAAAGAAAAATAACAGCATTAACGCTTAATAGGCTATGAAAGTGATGACGTCACACTCCAAACGGGTAGGAGATTTCTTTCCAAACAATCGGTGTCAGGTTATAACATTGAAAAATGTCATTTTGTTTCCGTGTAAACATTGTAACTAACTGTTTTAATAGGTAAGTGAGTATGTTACTAATCATTGAACCTTTAAGCAGTGAAAAGACATGTTGGGATGACTGCAATGTGATTTAAATTGCCAAACATGTGGTGTGTCAGCCATCCTTAACACTATAATGCTTGCAGTCAGGCACACAGTACATAATATTCAAATGCCCCATGGCAGAAAGAGGAAAAAGAAAAGGAGCTCCTGAGGAGCTGAGTATCGTAAACGAAAGGCTGAAAAGAAAAAGGACCAGGCAAAACAGCAGGGATCCTTCCTGAAATATCTTCTCTTTAATTCAAATAAACATGGAAGCAGTTCACAGCATCCAGATGAAGGAATTTTACTTGGAGAGGAGGTTAGCTCACATCCGCATGGAAGCAGTTTGGAACCTCAAGATGAAGATATATTACTTTGAGATGAGGGTAGCTCACATCCACAAAAAAGAAGTTTGGAAACTCAAGATGATGGAAGCTTACTTCTAGATGAAGGCAGCTCACAGCATCAGACTGGTATGGAAGTGGAGAAAATTTATTCACCTTCAGAGACACATGCAGAAATTGAAGTAAATGAAATAGAAGGAAGAAAGGATGAGGAAGTTACAAACAAGTTACAGTATGGGGACTCCACTTCATGGCCTAGATGTGATGACTGTGTGCAGCAAATTCTCGTGGAATATGGACCTGAACAAGTTCATGAATTTCCCTTCCTTAAAGATGGAAATAAAAGAAAATTCTCTGCTCAGCATTACAAGAGGAAAGTCATTAATGGGGAAGAAATTCATTGAAACTAGTTACAATATTCAGTGTCAAAGGACTCTGTGTTTTTGCTTTTGCTGCATGTTGTTTAGAAATCAAGCAATTGGTACATCACTTACTGAAAATCGTTCGAAGGACTGGAAAAACATATCTTCAATTCTCTCTTCACATGAAAGAACAGAACAGAACATTTGGAATGTTTTCAAAATTGGAAAGAACTTGAATTACGATTGAAAAAAGGAAAAACTATCGATGAAGAAAATTTACGCAAGATCCAGGAAAAAGAAGAATATTGGCAACAAATATTAGAGAGTCTGGTTGCTTTAGTGAGAGTTCTCGGTGGGCAAAATTTAGCATTCTGCGGCCGCGGTAGAAATGAAAAATTATACACTCCAAGTAATGGAAACCTTTTAAAATTTGTTGAATACCTAGCTTTGTTTGATCCAGCATGAAGGAGCATCTACATAAAATAACTGATCATGAAACACACGTTCATTACTTAGGAAAAAATATGCAGAATGAACTGATTCAAATCCTAGCAAATGCCATTAAAAAGAAAATTGTAGAAGCTGCCCATTCTGCAAAATACTTTTCAATAATACTGGACTGTACACCAGATGTGAGTCGTGTTGAACAAATGACGATGATCATTCGTTTTGTGGATATGGAAAAGTCTGCAGATGAAGATAATCTTGAAGTGTTCAAAGGAACATTTTTTGGGTTTTGGAACCACTGAAGGAGATGACTGGGGCATTTATGACTGAAGCTATTCTACAAGAGCTTGAAACAATGTCATTATCTGTTGAAAACTTACGTGGCCAAGGCTATGATAATGGGAGTAATATGAAGGGTAAAGACAATGGTGTGCGAAGGAGAATGATGGAAATCAATCCTAAGGCCTTTTTCATTCCTTGCCATGTGCATTCTCTGAATTTGGTTGTCAATGATGCTGCTTGGAGGCAAGCAGTTTCTTTGACCTGGTGAAACGTGTTTATGTGTTTTTCTCAGGCTCAACACGCCGTTGGGAGATTCTGACTCACCATGTGAATTCTCTAACTGTCAGACAAGATGGGAGTGTCACATTGATGCTTTGAAGCCTCTTCGCTATGAACCTGGAAACATTTATGATGCCCTAATTTAAATTTCTGATACTACCTTTACTGGATCATCTGGCAATATGGCACATTCAGATGCAGAAGCTCTTGCAAATGGCCTTTCCAAGTTCAAGATTAACCTTCTTCAGGCAGCTTCAGGAAAAGAACTTGAACATACATTCTGCTATTCAAAAACTGCAGCAAACTAAAAATATTCTGGAGGAATTCAGAAGTGATGAAGGGTTCGAAAGAACACTAGTAGATTCTCTCGAGCTTGCTGAAGAAATAGGCTTCCGACAGAATTTGAACCAGAGCCAGTTCACATTCAGCAAAAGAAACAACAGTTTTCGTATGAAGGACAAGACACACCCATTCAGAATCCAAAACAAAAGATTCAAAGTGAATTTCTACTTCTCAGTCCTTGATACTGCTATTTACTCGGTTGACAAGATTTCAACAAATGCAGCAGCTTGCGTCAGTATTTGGCTTTCTATATGATATCCACAGCTTGCAAAAGAAAACAGCAAAACAGATAAGAGAATTTTGTATAAAACTGGAGTCGGCATTGACACATGAAAATTCAAAAGACATTGATACTACAGATTTGTGTAGTGAGCTTCAGGCTTTTGCAAGACAACTTAAGAAACATTCCACTCCTGAAACAGTAATAAAGTTTGTTTGTGAAAATAAACTCTCAGACAGTTTTCCAAACATTTTTATAGCTCTGCGCATTCTTTTACCTTTGCCAGTTTCCATAGCTAGGGGGGAATGTAGCTTCTCAAACTTAAAATTGATAAAAACATATCTGCATTCAACAATGGTGCAAGAGAGACTTGTTGGACTTGCCGCAATGTCAATAGAGCATGAAATAGAGGGAAAACTGGATCTAAAAGAACTAGTGATGAATTTTCAAAACTTAAAACAAGAAAAGTCATGTTTTAAGAGCACAGAGTGTTTTTTATTCAGAGTGTTTTGTAAATACAGGTTAAAGTTCATTGAAGAGTTTTCTTATTTCTTTCTATATTGGATGTGGTGGTAATGATGATTTTGGATTTGTAATAATAAAAATTATAATTAACATTTTTAATGCATTTTTATTTGAAATCGGACTGAAATATCATCTAGCTGTTGTGTACAAATCTGAAAATGTTGGGTCTCTATTTTATCTGATCTCAGAAACATTGGTTGGACAGACGGACGGACAGATGAACCGAATAATTAAGCCTCCGTTTAAAAAAAAAACACTTCAAAAACATTAAAAGGAAAAATGGGGCAAAATGTTTCCCAGTTTACCAAAAACCTCAGCCTAGATCTGCCCTTGGGGCTTGGGAGCGCCGATTGCATGGTTCGCCTAGAGCGCCAGTTACTGGCAACTTGTCTAGGGCCACCTCTGACTACAGAATATTTTTACTCCTCACTGTTCCATAGATGGGCCATGTTTATTTACTCCACACTATTAATAATTCTGTCGGCAGACTCTGAATTTCCTTATGGACTTTTTAATGGCACTCATCACTGTAGTAACCAAGTGCTTCAGAAACATTCATGAATTTATCTTCTCAACTCCTCTGTGAGATGAGAGGGTATTATTATTATTCCAACTTTACAGATAGGGAACTATGGCATTAAAGTCAAAAGTGTCCACTAATTTTGGCTACCCAATTTGAGACATCTAGTACCTGATTTTTCAGACTACTCAGCTTTATATAGCGCTTTATATCTTCAAAGCACAGTTCTCATTGACTTCAGTAGCAGCTGTGAGTGCTCAGCAATTCTGCAAATCATCTTGAAGAACAACAGTTACAAAGGTGAGTAACTGTCTTTTCTTCTTCGAGTGCTTGCTCATATCGATTCCAGTTAGGTGACTCCGACCCCACAGCCTAGGTAAGGCTTGGGAATGAAAGACCACTGAACCAAATGCAGCATCACCCCTGGACTGCTGCACTATCGCATAGTAGGCGGCAATGACCAAGTCGCTGCCCTACATATCTCCTGAATGGGCACATGCGCCAGGAAAGCAGAGGAGGAAGCCTGAGCCCACGTGGAGTGGGCAGTAAGGTGTGTAGATGGGACACCAGCCAAGTCATAGCACGCACGGATGCATGATGTGATCCAGGACAAGATGCGCTGGGAGGAGACCGGAAGGCCCTTCATCCGGTCTGCCACAGCAACAAACAACTGTGATGTTTTCCTGAAGGGTTTCGTTCGCTCAATGTAGAAGACCAAGGCCCTGCGAACGTCTAGGGAATGCAGCTGTTGCTCCTGTCGAGAGGCGTGAGGCCTCGGATAGAAGACAGGTGTCCTGGTTGACATGGAAGACAGACACCACCTTAGGGAGGAAGGTCGGGTGGGGTCGCAGCTGTACCTTATCCTTGTGGAACACCGTATATGGTGGTTCCGATGTGAGTGCCCGGAGCTCAGACACATGCCTCACCAAGGTGATAGCTACGAGGAAGGCTGTCTTCCAGGAAGGTACAGGAGTGAACGGGACACCCATGAGTCTGGATAGGACCAGGTTAAGATCCCACGTAGGGACTGGTTGTCAAATTCGTGGGAACAGGCACTCCAACCCCTTGGGAAATCTGCTGACCAAGGGATTGGAGAAGACTGAGTGACCGTTTTCACCTGGGTGGAAAGCTGAAATAGCTGCCAGATGCACCCTGATGGAATATATTGCCAAGCCCTGCTGCTTTAAGGACAGGAGGTATTCCAAGATAACAGGTACTGATGCCTGTAGGGGGGTCATATGATGCCAGGCGCACCAGCAGGAAAAACGCTTCCACTTTGCTAAGTATGTGGACCTGGTAGAGGGTTTCCTGCTACCCAAAAGGATCTGCTCGGCTGAGTGAAAACAGCACAGCTCAGACTGATTTAGCCATGCAGCATCCACACTGTGAGGTGGAGAGATTGCAGGTCAGGATGACAGAGTCAACTGTGATCCTGAGTGATCAGGTCTGGCCAGAGCGGGAGTGGAATCGGGGTGTCCACCAACAGCTCTAGGAGAGTGGTATACTAGGGCTGTCTGGGCAGTGCTGGGGCGACCAGAATCAGACAGGCTCTGTCCCTGCGCAGCTTGATTAGGACCCCGTGGACTGGCAGGAATGGAGGAAAGGTGTAGCACAGGTGATCCTTCCACTGAATTAGGAAGGCGTCCGACAGGGAACCCAGAGAGCGCCCTTGGAGAGAGCAGAACACCTGGCATTTCTGATTCTCGCGAGAGGCGAATAGGTCAATCCGGGGAAAGCCCCACTTCAGGAAGACAGAGTGGATGACATCCGGGCGAACCGACCACTCGTGAGCCTGGAATGATCTGCTGAGGTGGTCCGCTAAGGTGTTCTGGACCTCTGGGAGAAACGACACCATCAGATGGATCTAGTGGGCTATGCAGAATTCCCACAGATGAGTGGCCTCCTGAGAGAGGGGGGGATGACCAGGCTACCCCTTGCTTGTTGATATAAAATATGGCTGTAGTGTTGTCTGTGAAGCCTGCAACACAATGGCCTTGAATGCGCTCTCAGAATGCTTGACACGCCAGGCGCACTGCTCTGAGTTCCCGTACGTTGATGTGCAGGGATAACTCTCCTGCCGACCATAGCCCCTGTGTACAGAGGTTCCCGAGGTGGGATCTCCATCCCAGGGATGACGCATCCATGACTAGGGACACAGAGGGCTGTGGGGCATGAAATGGTACCCCTTCGGACACTGATTTGGGGCCCAGCCACCAGCCTAGAGAGGCTAATGCCCCAGGCAAGATGGTAACCACCGTGCTCAAGTTGACCCGACCTGGGTGATATCCTGTTCATAGCCAGGCTTGGAGTGGACATAGTCACAGCCTGGCGTGCCTGGTCACAAACGTGCAAGAGGCCATGTGTCCCAGGAGGCATAGGCATGTTTCACGGTCGAGTTCGGGAAGCTTTGCAGGCTGTGGATGATATTCACCAGGGATTGGAAGTGTGCTTCCGGCAGAATTGCCCGGGCTAGGCCTGAGTCTAATACTGCTCCTATGAATTCTATCCTCTGGGTTGATACCAGAGTGGATTTCGCGACATTGAGCAGGAGACTCAGCCGATTGAACATGTTCATGGTGAGCTGAACATGAGACTGCACCTGATCCCTGGAGAGACCCCGAATAAGCCAGTTGTCGAGATATGGGAACACTTGGACCCATTGTCAACGAAGGGAGGCCGCTACCACAGCCATGCATTTGGTAAACAGCCTGGGGGCCGTGGATAGGCCGAAAGGAAGGACAGTGAATTGAAAGTGCAGTTGATTGACCACAAAGCGAAGGAAGCATCTGTGCACGGGGTAGATCGCAATGTGGAAGTATGCGTCCTTCATGTCGAGGGCGGCATACCAGTCTCCAGGATCTAGGGAAGGAATAATGGTCCTAGTGAGACCATGTGGAACTTCAACTTTACCATAAATTTGTTGAGTACGCGTAGGTCCAAGATGGGCCGAAGCCCGCCCTTGGCCTTGGGGATTAGGAAGTAGCGGGAATAAAAGCCCTTGCCCCTTGACTCTCCCGGAACCTCCTCTATCGCTTCCAAAGCCAGGAGTGATTGGACCTCCTATAGAAGGAGGTGCTCATGAGAAGGGTCCCTGAAGAGGGACAGGGAAGGAGCGGGGGGGAAGCAAATTGGAGGGAGTATCCCCTTTCCACCATGCGTAGGACCCAACGGTCCGATGTTATGTAGGACCACCCATGGAGGAAATGGGAGAGACGATTTTGGAAAGGCGGGGAAGGATCCTGAATGGAGACTGGTCCTCCGTTCTTGGGCGCACCTTCAAAATTCTGTTTAGGCCCTGCCGATGGCTTGGGAGGGCCCTGGCCTTGGCTGGCTTGGTGTCCAGTTTCCTTTTACCACCTCAGCCACGTCTTCTGAAGAAGTCCTGTCTCGGCCGAGGGGGAGGGTATAACCTCTGAGACTGTGGTCTGAAGGGCCTTCTCTGCGTTACTGGGTTATGCATTCCCAGAGAGTGCATGATAATTCTCGAGTCCTTCAGACTCTGCAGCCTTGAGTCTGTCTTCTCAGAGAATAGACCCTGGCCATCAAAGGGCAGGTCCTGGAGGGTCAGCTGTAACTCTGGTGGTAAGCCAGAGACCTGCAGCCACGAGATGCGGCACACATGGCTATGCCCGAGGCCAGGGTCCTAGTTGCCAAGTCTGCCACGTCCAGAGAGGCTTGTAGGAAGGTTCTGGCCACCTTCTTGCCCTCCTCTACTATATCCCCAAATTCCTCTATGGATTCCTGTGGAACCAACTCTTTGAATTTCTCCATAGAGTGCCATGAATTATAGTCATATCAGCTCAGGAGTGCCTGCTGGTTGGCCACCCTGAGCTGCAAGCCTCCGGCCAAGTACACCTTGCGCCCAAACAAGTCTAGACGTCTAGCGTCCTTCAATTTAGGCGCCGGGGCCTGCTGAGTGTGCCGCTCCTTCTCGTTGACCAAAGCCATGACAAGGGAGCACAGTTGGGGGTGCATATAGAGGTACTCGTAGTCCTTTGAAGGGACAAAGTACTTCCTTTCCACCCCCTTGGCCGTAGGTGGTATAGAGGCTGGCGATTGCCAGATTGTCTTGGCATTGGCCTGTATGGTTCGTATGATGGGGAGGGCAACTCTGGATGGTGCCTTTGCGGACAGAATGTCCACCACAGGGTCCTCTACCTCCACCACCTCCTCTACCTGGACGTTCATATTGAGCGCCACTCTGCGGAGCAGATCCTGGTGGGCGCAGAGGTCCATAGGAGGAGAGCCCGAAACTGTAGTCCCCGCCACTGCCTCATCGGGCGAGGAAGATACCCCTGGGACTAAGGGATCCTGCATGAGGTCTTCTTGTGGAGGATCTTGTTGCTCAAGGTCCATCATGCTAGGAGCGTGGGCCTGCACTGGCACTGGAGCAGTCGCCTCAGAGCCTCCCGGGGGTGGGGGGGGAGACACAGTGGCCTCCGGTACTTGGGGCTCCAAAGGGGCAGAACAGGAAGCCCCCAAAGGAGCCCCCTGGGCCTGATGGTATGCCCAGAGGGTCCAAAAGGATCATTGTGGGGGTTTGTGCCCCGGGTCCTGGCCTTCTTCTAGCCACTGGCCTGTACCGCTCTCGCCCTGGTCCTGTGCGTGGTAGCCATCTTGAGAGTGCGACGACACAGAGGCAGAGCAAGATGGCCAAGGTGGTACTGTACGCACCAGTGCCAAGTACCCCGGTGCTGTACGGTGCCGTGGTGCTGGGGACTGGTGCCGTGACGCAGAATGGTACTGAGATGTCGATCAATGCCTGTGGTCATATCGGTGCCAGGAGCCTGATCTGGATCTCGATGGCGACCTCCGGTGAAATTGGCGTCGGGATCGGCTCTGGGTCGAGTGCTGCTCTGACCGGTACCAGGAGCGGTGCCGGGAGTCTGATCAGTGCCAGCTGTAACGCGATTTGGATCTCCGCAAGCTGGAGCGGCATCGTGAGTATGACCGGCGCTGAGAGCGAGAACGGTGCCGGGACTGCGCGTGATGCCATGGTGGGTGCCGGGAAGAAGATCGGGACCGAGACCAGTGTCGTCCTTCTTCACTCAGCGACGGTGGTCGCATGAGGGACCGTCCGTGCCGGAGTTGCTGCCGGCTGCAGAGGAGTCGGCTCTGTGAGCGCGATCAAGTCCCGTGCCACTGAAAAGGTCTCCGGTGTGGAGAGTAGTCTCAGCTCGACTGCAGTGTGCACCGGGAAGCTTACGTGCACCAGACTTGACAGCCCTTGCAGCACTGGAGTCGACAGTGCAGGAGCCGATATTTGTCCTATGCGCTCTGGCAATGGGCGTGGCTCCAACTGCGGTGCGGGAAGCGACGACGGCTGCTGCACTGACAAGCAAGAAGTGGCCAGCACCTGCCTGGGCTGCTTCTTCTTCTGGCTCGGAGATAGTGACCTGCGCTGTGGTGGTGGAGGTGCCGGGAAGTTCTGGCACGGCGAGGCTTTGGTAGAGTCCGAACACGGTGCTCGACTAGTTGGTGCCGCTGAGGCACTCCGCACCAAGGACAACGGTGCCGAGTCTCGGCATACAGAGGAAGGGACCGGGCTAAGTGCCGCCTCCATAAGGAGCTGCTTCAGTCTAAAGTCCCGCTCCTTCCTGGTCCTCGGCTTGAAGGTTTTGCAAATGCGGCATTTGTCTGCTTGGTGGGATTCCCCCAGACACCTTAGGCAAAGGTCGTGGGGGTCTCCCATTGGCATCAGCCTCTGGCAAGCCAAGCAGGGTTTGAAGCCTGGAGACCCAGGCATGGGCCTGGGTACTGGGATAGGGGAGAAGGGAGAAGACCCCGTTCCCTCCCACTAATTAAACTAACTAACTATACTAAGTAATTATTAACAACTATAACCAACTATTAACAACTAATCAGAAACTATTAACAGGTACTAAAGCGAATGCTAGGGAGAGTGGAGATCAGCTAAGCTGCACTCCACAGTTCCAACAACCCTCACGGGCGGTAAGAAGGAATTGAGGGGGCGCTGGGTTGGCTGGGCCATAAGGGTGCCACTCCAGGGGGCACCTCAGCCGACCCACCGAGTGTTGCTAGGGTAAAAATCTTCCGATGATCATGCACACGGTGCACGCACACCTAATTGGAATCAATATGAGCAAGCACTCGAAGAAGAACCCTATGTTCTGAGTTGTGTGGTTACAGGGATCCTGCTTTAACTTATGCTGTTGGTGTAAGGTCCCTTACACCAGCGGAAGACTGATCCTAGCAGAACTCAATTCCATCACACTCCCTCGCATCTTCTCCTCTCCCTTATGTCAAGGGGTGGAGGAGCTGCCAGTGTAGGAGGTGACTATACTGCTTCTGCCAGCTCTATGGCAGCAGAGGTTCTCCCTACAGAGGAAGAATTATTTGCTGTAAATCTGTGGCTTGTTTACGAACACTTTGCACTAATGGTAAAGAGCAGGATTGTCAAGCGCTGTCTCCTGGCAGTCAGGCTGAGCTGTTGGAGCAGAAGTCAAAACCGGATGTAGGGTTGTGACTGGGCCAAGGGTGGGGCACTAGAATCAAAATCCAGGGACAAACCAGGTTCAGAACTGAGATCAGAGTCCATAGACAACCAGTGCCATAGCTGAAGTCCAGGTTCAAGCCAGAAGTTGAAGCCAGGTGGTCAGAGTCTGACAGTCCAGGGAGGGTCAGGAAACAGGCTGGAGCGGGTCAGTAACAGGGCTGGAGTGAGGTCAGAATATGGCAAGGACATTACTGGAAGAGAGCTCAGGCAAGGTAAGGGCAGGAACAGGGTGACCAAACAGCAAGTGTGAAAAATCGGGACAGGGGGTGGGGTAATAGGAGCCTATATAAGAAAAAGACCCAAAAATCGGGACTGTCGCTATAAAATCGGGACATCTGGTCACCCTAGGCAGGAATAGGACCAGGAGCAAAAGCAGACTGGGAGTCTCAAGAGTCTGATACAGTCCGAGACAGCAGGAAGATTTCTGGCTGGGTAGTGCTGTTACACACACTGATTTGCAACTCTGTCAGGGTTGGGAAAATACCTGAGCCTGGGGGTCATCTGACCCAGGCTCGACTCAGGGATAGGTTGCTGCCACATGCCTGAGGGCTGAGTCATTGCAGGCTCTATTAGAAGGGCATGTTAGTGCAGCTGGGTTGTTGCTGCATGCCTGAATAATGCTTCACTGCAGCTCTATTGGAAGGGCAGCTGGGTGAGAAAACGTGTCTCTTCACAAAAAAGTTTAGAAGAAAAGAGTTTGTGTTGTACACTCTAATATAAAGACAACAGTCCTGATTTTCAGAGGTGCTGAGAACCCATAACATCAGGTGAAGTCAATGGGAGCACCACCAGTAGTCAGTACCTCTGAAAAATAGGCCATAGTCTCAAAGTTAACCCATTACCTGTGGGGACCAAGCCAGAAGACCAGTTGTCTCTCATTTGGAAATACTCCTATTGATTAAATATAAATGTTAATCTAGGTATGAAAAGGGACTTTGGGGTTCTATATTTCCCTATATTTGGGAACAGTTCAGCCAATAAATATTGCCACATTTTTAACACACTTATGCGCATGTTCTTGATTTAAGATTCCCTGTTTCAGCTGGCTACTTTGTTCTCAATTGTACAAAACATTAACAGGCACATCATTCATGGTTATTTGACTAGGGTTTCCTTCCAGTGTCCTCTCCTTCACTCACTGATCTAGTGGAGTGAGATTTCTCCAGATAATAAAAAATAAAAGTTCTTTATCATTTCCCACTTTTGAGCCAATTTTAACACAGAACTCTGTGTAAAGTACCTTTCTCTTTAAGCTTGGCTCTTGGGACAGGCAGAATTTTCATTAGTGCCATACTTTGTTTGAAGGCTAGAAAGAGCCAGTATTAGATTCAATCACTAAACTGTTAAGAGTTATTTTAGAGAATACTCTAATTACAGATGCTCCATACTAGCAGCAGGAAAAGATGCTAACAGTGCTGTATCTGTATAAAGGCTGGTACTAACATACCAAAAAACTTGCTTCAGGGTAAACAAATGCCAACAAACCCTCTGGCACTAGAGGTTTAGAGTGCTGTGGGGACTGAGAGATCTGGGTTGTAAGTTGAATTCATCCTCTGGCCAACTTTTAATTTGGGTTTTATTTTATTTAAGATTATCTCAGGGTCTAGAAGGGGGTAAAGGAAGGTTTCTGTTATGCAGATACACTGCTGGGGATAAGGGCCTCCCCTCCTGCACTGAACTGGAGTGGGTAGGGAGCTGTTATGTCCTCACTGACTAAACATCTATGCAGAGAAGTGCTTAGACAACTACATCGCTGCTACTGCAAGATTTCCATGCTAGTGGCACAAGAGCTACTTTCATGAGAGTTCAGTTATTATTGTCAGATATTTTTAAAACCTATACATAGTACAACAGAAATTATTATTATTAATTTGTATTACTGTAGCACCCATGACACCTTGTTATGGACCACAACCCTGCTAGGCACTGTGCTAAAACAGAACAAAAGGATGGTCCTTGCCCCAGGAGCTTGCAACCTCTGTCTAAAATAAAAGACAACAGATTGGGGAGTACAAGAATACAATGTGATAATACTGGTCAGCATGACAAGTAATGGTCCCTGCATACCAATAGCCTGACTCCAGGAGAATTTGGAGGAAGGATTTGAAGGTGGATAACTAGGTGTCTTTGCAGATGTTTACATGAGCACCACATAAGCATGTGGAGCAGCATGAAGGAAAGCACAAAGGTGCTTGTCTGAAATTTAGCAAGTGGGTAGTGAAGGCTGTCATCATAGGCTGACTGGAGGCAAGCATCGACAGATTGATAGCAAATGAGAGCTGATAGGTGGGGACTGAATATAAAGGACCTTGAAAGTGAATAAAAGTAGCTTATGTTTGATGCGATAGAGAAGGGGGAACCAGTTGAGGGATTCAAAGCGAGGGGTGACATGGTCAAACTGAGCTAGGAAACTGATCTTTGCAGCAGAATTCTGCATGGATATGATATTAACTATTGCATGCTCAGATCTACAGCCAGCCAAACTCTTTTTCTGAACTAAAATACAAATACAGTAAAGAAACCAAACCAGTTTCGAACTTGGAAATCAATCCTTTTCCCTTAATACTGCTAGCTCATTAGGTCAGGGACAAACACTGTCTTCGTCTCACTCAAGATTTACCTTTTTAATTAGAATTATTCTGTCAACTGCCTATCTAAAGTAGAAATCAACTTTTATATGCCATTCCCCTTTTAATCTATAAATACAGTGTTTCTAGAACAGTTAAGATTTATTCCCAGCTAGAACAGAAATGCAAAATGGACTAACTGATGGTGTTTAGTAATTGACAGACCATTCTTCCTATTTGGCTTCTATGGAAAAAAAGTGTGCATTTTTAAAAGGATGAAGCCAAATACTTTATTCCTATATTTGTATGTGTCTTCATAATGAGATCTGAATCTTTGACATGTCAAATGTGTTGACATGACTAGTAAGAACACTTCTTATTGCAGTGTTACATGAGAAATATAGGAGTTGGATTGAACCCATCACAGGTTGAGGAACCAAATCAAGGTGTTAGTTGAAATCTAAAAAACTTTCAATGATTTGTGTCTTGGATACCTGGGATACAGTTTCTTTCTCTCTTCATTAGCTATTGCAATAGTTTAAATCAACTTGGGTGCCTAAGTTAACAGCTCTAAATTCTCAGTGAGGAATCCTCAATTCTGGAATTTGTTTTTCCAGAGCCCAGATCTGCAGACCAAGTCACACTCCAAAGTCCATCTATTTTCCCAGGCTCACTATAAGCGTGTGAATTATGATAGTCTTCATTTGGGTCATGTTAATTGTAGATATGCATACAAAGGATACGTCAAAGATATAAAGTACAAACATTTAACTTGGAGCAAGGTTTGCACATCTCTCTAGAGTTACAGCCATACTTTTCAGGAAGTGTCCACAGTCATTATGTGGTAAGCAACATTGCCATCAGCAGACACCCATATCTGTAGCAATAAATGTATGCCCATCAATCTTTCTAGTGGCTCTTTACCTGTGGTAGCTGATTACACACTAGAGATGTGGTTTCTTTTGTGTCTGACATGGGCTTTAGTTTGGCCAAATTTAGAATAGGGGTTTATCAAGGCAATCAGCCTCTTCTGTTGATAAACACTCTCCTTTTATGAATTTTGTACACAGGCAGTGCTGATCCCTGTTTAGAGCATGGAAACATTTGGATAAGAATTACAGATGTTCCGATAGAGAGGTGCAGTATTAATACCAACATAGACATTTCTGTGGTGATACTGAGATACAGTATATTGTCATTTCAACCACAGATCTCATCCCTGTATCTTCTTGAATGTTATTACCCTTTGGCTTTTCCCCCTCTAGTCCAATAGGAAAAAAAAATAGAAGAAACAAAAGCTCGTTTTTATATAATATTTGTCTAGACATATTTTGGGACCTAATGGAGGAGTTGGGAAAAAATAAGGAGACAGAGGTAAGTGTACACAATTAAAAAGCCTTTTTATCCTCTTAGTGAGTGACAGATGATTTTTAGTAAAACAGAATTTGCTTAATATTTTACAATTTAAGTGTAAAAGAAGCAAACTAGTTCAGAAAATTACTGTCTTCCAGTTTAAGTAAATCCTGAACTGAACCTCCTCTATTAAAAGGGAAAAGGGACCAGCCCATATCTGGAAAACAATCTTGAACCAATTTCATTGCTACTATAATAGCCCTTACATTTGTCTTATGTTAAAAATAGGCATGGAAAATTATCATTTTTAAATTATGAAATCACTCCAAATCATCTGGGCAGAGACAGACACATCCTAGAGGTAAATACTTGTTTGCGCAGATGGTGTCGACAGGAGGTCTTCAGCTTCATTGACCATGGGACCTCATTCTGAAAAGGTGGACTGCTGAGCAGAGATGGGGTCCACCTGTCAAAGGAGGGGAAGAGTATCTTCGGATACAGACTGGCTAACCTTTAAATTAGGTTTAATGGGGGCAGGAGATAAAAGCCCAGAGATAAATCCAAAACGTGGAGACTTGGGTGAGAGGTCAGAATCTAGGGGTCAATATGGAAAATAGCAGCCCAGACAAAGGAGACACAAGAGGAAATACAGTGGGGAAATCTAATAAACATCTTAGATGTCTGTATATTAATGCAAGAAGTATGGGAAATAAACAGGAAGAACTAGAAATACTATTGAATAATCACAAATATGGCAATTGGCACCACAGAAACTTGGTGGGATAATTCATATGACAACAATTCTGGTATAGAAGGGTACAGATTGTTCAGGAATGACAGTCAGGGGAAAAAAGGGAGAAGGTGTTGCCTTGTATATCAAATATGTATACATTTGCACTGAGATTGAGATAGAGAAGTGGGAGGTAGCCCAGTTGAAAGTCTCTGGGTAAGGATAAAAGGGGTAAAAACAGTGGTGATATCATGGTAGGGATCTACTACAGACCACCTAAGTAGGAGGAAGAAGTGATGGATGAGACTTTTTAAACAACAAAATCATCCAAAAACACAGGACTTAGTGGTGATGGAGGACTTCAACTACCCAGACATTTGTTGGGAAATACAGCAGGGCACAGATTATCCAACAAGCTCTTGGAATACAACATAGGCAACTTTTTATCACAGAAGGTGTAGAAAGCAACTAGGGAGAGGCTATTCTGGATTTGATTCTGACAAACAGGGAGGAGCTAGTTTAGAATCTGAAGGTGGAAGGCTGCTTGGATGAAAGGAATCATGAAATGATGAGTTCATGATTCTAGGGAATGGTGAAACAAGAAAAACAGCAGAATAAAGACAAAGGACTTCAAGAAGGCAGACTTTAGCAAACTCAGATAATGGGTTGGTAAGATCCCACAGGAAGCAAGTCTAAGGGGGAAAAAAGGGTTCAGGAGAGTTGGCAGTTTTTAAAGAGACATTATTAAGGGAACAAGAGCAAACTATACCAATGCATAGGAAAGATGAGACGTATGGTAAGAGGCAACCCTGGCTTAACCAGGAGATCTTCAATTATCTGAAAACTCAAAAAAGAGTCATACAAGAAGTGGAAACTAGTTCAAATTACTAAGGATGAATATAAAAACAACCCCACAACACAAGCATGAAGGGACAAAATTAGAAAGGCCAAGCACAGAACAAGGTTAAACTAGTTAGGGATATAAAGGGTAACAAGAAAGCAGTTTGCAAATACATGAGAAGCAAGAGGAAGACCAGGGACAGGATAGGGCCATTACTATATGAGGAGGGAAAGACAACAACAGAAAATGCAGCATGGCCAAAATGTTAAATGTCTTTTTTGCTTGTTTTCACCAAAAAGTTCGCAGTGATTGGATGACTAGCATAATGAACATCAGTGTAAATGGGGTAAGATCTGGAGGCTAAAATAGGACAAGTTAAGAATTGCTTAGACAAGTTAGATGTTTTCAAGTCAGCCAGGCTTGATGAAATACATCCTAGAAATCTTAAGGAACTGTCTGAAGAGATCTGAGCCACTAGCAAGTATCTTTGAGAACTCACGGAGGACAGGAGAGATACCAAAGGACGCGAAAAGGGAAAATATAGTACCTATCTATAAAAAAGGGAATAAGGACAATCCAGGGAATTATAGACCAGTCAGCTTAACTTTGCTACCTGGAAAAACAATGGTGCAAATAATTCAACAATGAATTTGTACACACCTAGAAGAAAATAAGGTAATAAGCAACAACCAACATGGATTTGACAAGAACAAATCACATCAAGCCAACCTAGAATCCTTCTCTGACAGAGTAACAAGCCTTGTGGACAGGGGGAAATCAGTAGATGTCATATATCTCAACTTTAGTAAGGCTTTTGACATTGTCTCACGTGATCATCTGATAAACAAAACTAAAGAAATATAGCCTAGACCAGTGGTCTCCAACCTTTTTACACACAGGATCACTTTTTGAATTTAAGATCAACCCAGGATTTACCCCGCCCCTTCCCCAAGGCCCTGCTCCACTCACTCCATTCCCCCCTCCCTCCGTCGCTTGCTCTTCTCCACCCTCACTCACTTTCACAGGGCTGGGGCAGGGGATTGGTGTGCAGGAGGGGGTGCAGGCTCTTGGCTGGGGCCAAAGGGTTCAGTGTCTGGGAGTGGGCTCCAGGCTGATGCTGAGGCAGAGGATTGGGGTGCAGGAGTGAGGGGTGCAAGCTCTGGGAGGGAGTTTGGGTGCAGGGGTCTTATGATCACACTGTACCTGATCTCATAGAATCCATTGGACATTTCATGAATTTTACTTTTTATTAGTGTCATTTGTGGTTTATAGATCCAAAATCCTTCAGGGATCATCACAGACCAGTGTAACATTCTCAACTGTGGGGTGTGCACTGGATGAGCCTGGGGCAGGGGGTTGGGGTGCAGGAGTGAGGGGTGCAAGCTTTGTGGAAACAGGATTAGAATTCAAAATGATCTTGACAAACTAGAATAATGGGAATTAAATAGGATGAAATTCACTAAGGACAAATGCAAAATACTACACGTAGGAAGGAATAATCAATTTCACAAATACAAAATGGAAAATGACTGTATAGGAAGGAGTACTGCAGCAAAGGATCTGGGGGTCATAATAGATCACAAACTAAATATGGGTCAACAATGTAATACTGTTGCAAAAAAAGCAAACGTTCTAGGATGTATTAGCAGGAATGTTGTAAGCAAGATATGCGAAATAATACTTTCACTCTACTCAGCACTGATAAGACCTCAACTGCAGTATTATGTCCAGTTCTGGGCACCACACCTCAGGAAAGGTGTGGACAAATTGGAGAAAGTCCAGAGAAGAGCAACAAAAATGATTAAAGGTCTAGAAAACATGACCTATGAGGGAAGATTGAAAAAATTGTGTTTGTTTAGTCAGGAGAAGAGGAAGACTGAGGGGGGGGGCATGATAAAAGGTTTTTACAAGAAGGAGAGAGAAAATTGTTCTCCTTAACCTCTGAGGATAGGACAAGAAATAATGGGCTTAAATTGCAGCAAGGGCAGTTTAGGGTAGACATTAGGAAAACCTTCCTAACTGTAAGGGTATTTAATTACCTCGTGAGTGTGTGGAATCTCCGTCACTGGCAGTTTTTAAGAACAGGCTAGACAAACATCCATCAGGATGGTCTAGATAATGCTTAGTTCTGCCTCAGTGCAGGGGACTGGACTAAATGACCTATCGAGATCCCTTCCATTCTTATTTTTCTATGATTCACACGTGTTCACCATGGGAAAATTAATGAGTAATTAATCAATAAATTATATAACTCCAAAGCAGAAAAGTACTAACATTAAAAGTAATTTATTAAAAACTAGGAGTTGATAACCAGTAAAAACCTAAAATACTGCTATATCTTTTGCAGATCTGATAACACTGCACCTTGCCACAGACCAAAGATGCTAAAGATGTCTAAAAATTATAAATGTCACGAAGCAGAAAGCAACTGTTGAAATGCTGAAGAAACATAAGCAGCTCATAAAAAGCTGGAGCACTGACTGCATCTTGCTCATCACTATTCAAGTTCATTAACTGACTGATCCTGTTTCACTGAAATCCATTGAAACTTTATTATTGACTTCAAACAGATACAAGATCAAGTCCCAGGACACCAAATGGTATAAAAAAATCCAGTCACTATAAGCAAGCAACACAGCACACAGGGTGATGAGGATGGGAGATGTTATCCTAGTTCAGTACACCAGATTTAGTGCCAAGTAAGGACACAATTAAGAAAATAGGCATAGCAAAAGAGCATGGCTAATAAGAAATTGGACACGCCCACATTCAGTAGCACAACAAAAGTGCAAGACATAACAGAAGTAAGAAAGCTGCACCATGAGAAAAGAGACAGCAACAGCTCCACTGTACTGGACAGACCTGATGAGCTGGACAGTCCTGATGTGCCATCCTGCTCTGTGGCAGTATGATTCGCATTGCACAGGACTCACCTGCTGGCATGCCTGCGTAGATGCTACTGTTTAGTCTTTCAATGGATAAGGAAGATTTACCCCTACATTTCTTAGTCATTTTCCTTTATCCTTCTCAGAATATCAAGAGTGTTAATGATTACTTGACAAATGTCAGGATTTAAGTGAAAGATTTTTTGGGGAAGTTATACAAACTACAAAGGAGGATTCTTGGGGTATACTATTATATCACTTCAGATTAAGTATTAAGTCCCCAAACTACTCTAGGAGGAAAGAACTGCAGTGCCATTATACTGAGGGGGCGGAGGGGAGAGGGAGGAATTTCTGTCCTGCGGGTAATTTCAAGATTTCCAAATTTTGTTTAATCCCAAACTGAGAAGAAAAACTTAAATCTTGGCATTTTCATTAAATGTTTCTTCTTTGTCATATTGACTATTATATTCTAATTTATACTATAACAAAAGTTCAAACACATGTTTCAGTTTCATTGAATCGATATTTTCCAATGGAAAACTGTTCCAATGGAATATTTTCAACCAGCTCCAATATTAACAAATGTTACATATTCTGATGCTATTTTAAAACATGTCCTTATTCGGGGGGGGGGGAGGGGGGACGACATCAACAGCAGCTGCCCTTTCATACAGTAGATTTCATACTCAAAAAAATAAAACAAAAAAACCCAAACAACTTGTTACTGAATACTTGATGTAGTTGAAAGACAGCCACCTATTTTAGCTTATCTAAAATGTTATATGTAAATACGCTCTCCAAGAAAGCTTAAGATATTAAGCTCAAGATATACTCTTGCCTAAAATATACAGACATACACGGCCAAATTTTCATGTGTTACAAAATTGAGAGGAGAATTTGACCCATGTGTAGGCAGTAGCAGCTGTACAGTGGTCTAACGGTTTTCTGTGACCTTGAAGAAATTCATCTCCCTGACCCCCACAGTTGCCTTGTGAAAAACCTGTGAATTTCCCAAGAAGAATGAAATAATCTGCCTAAAACAGGAGTAAACAAATATCTGAAATTGCCTTAGTAAATTGAACATTTTGTACATTAAACTTAACTAGATGGGTAATACAATATGATGTTCACCCCTTTTAAATTACATTTTGAAGATGATTTCTGTAGTTAAAAGATTGCAGACAAAATTTTCAGAAGTACCTATGTGACTTAGGAGACATCCCCATTTTCAAAAGTGACTTAGGCACTTCAGAATCTATGACTCATTGGATCTCGAAATCACTTAGGCACTTTTGCACTGTGTCTTTTTAAAGAGTGTTCAGGAAATTGGAATTTTGCTACTTCTACAGGATGTCCATTGTTCATAACATTTATTTTTCTGTACGTTATTCCATTTTTAAAATGTTACTGTTTTCTAGAAGAAAGCATAGGAAAAAGGTTTATTATTTTGTATAGATAGAAGTGTGTAGTAGATACTTTTGTGCCAGTAGATTATGTCTATAATCTAGATCAGTGGTTCTCAACCAGGGTTAACCAAACTTCTGGGGCTATGCAGAAGTCTTCCAGGGGTACATGAACTCATCTAGATATTTGTCTAGATTTACAATAGGCTACATAAAAAACACTAGCGAAGTCAGTGCAAACTTAAATTTCATACAATCACTTGTTTATACTGCTGTATATATTATACACTGAAATGTAAGTACAATATTTATATTCCAGTTGATTTTATAATTATGTGGTAAAAATGAGAAAGTAAGCAATTTTTCAGTATTAGTGTGCAGTGACACTTTGTATTTTTATGTCCGATTTTGTAAGCAAGTAGTTTTTAAGTGAGGGAAAACTTAGGCGTACAAGACAAATCAGGCTCCTTAAAGGAGTACAGTAGTCTGGAAAGGTTGAGAGCCACTGATCTAGATGATACTGTATTGCACTCCTATGGATTAGGAACATGATAATAGAAACAGCTGCAAAAGGTCTGGCAGAAAAAGATTGTAAGAATATTCTATTGCAGAGGTTCTCAAACTGTGGTCTGTGGACTACTGCTCCATTCAGGTGGTCTGTGGATAGTTCCCTCTAAGGTGCCCACCTGGGCGGCTGCACACGAGAGAATGAAGGGCCACACACCTAATTAGTGGAGCCGCGCAGGCGTGGCTCCACTAATTAGGTGCCTGGACCCAGGAGAAGATGCACATGTAAGGTAAGGTGGTGGCCTTGGGGGGAATAAAGGGTAGGTGGGAGGGGACAGTGGGGTGAGAAGAGGGGGTGGGGGGAATATGGGACATGCAGGGCTGCGGTGGCCAGAGAAAGAGGCAACTTCCCCCAGCTCCAGGGCTGCAGCTGCCAAGGAGAGATGGCTCTCCTTCCCAGCCCCAGCTCAGGGACTGCCGCAGCAGGGGAGAGAGGGAGAGGCTCCCCATCCTTCACAGCCCCAGCTCGGGGGCTGCCACAGCAGGGGAGAAAGGGCACATCCATCACATTAGAAAGGTAAGACTACTGATATTAAAATATGAGTTGTGTGCTTTTATTTGTAGAACAAAAAATGTTCATTATTAAGTTTGTTTTATATTGCGCTTTTATCCAAAGCGCTTTACAATAGTTAGCTAATGGTACAAACAACATTTGGAAAGATCATTAAGTGGTCCACTGAGACCCTCAGCAATTTTCAAGTGGTCCGCAAAAAAAAGTTTGAGAACCACTGCTGTATAGCTTACAGATTTTAAGATAGAAAGATAAATACCTGTGCAAGAATGGGGAATCCAAGGTTCCTACATCCATTGCAGGGTGTTAGTGCCTCCCATAAACCTGCAGGACCACAACTGTTTTCCCGGGCATCTTCCTCTTCCTCCTCCCCTTGTGTGAGGTTTGTTGATGAAGGCCTCTGTGGAAAATTAAGTTTACTGGAACATTATGCAGAAACATTTTGCTTTATTTTACCATAGTTAAAAATGCTAAGATTGATTGAGAAACTTCACATTTCCAGAAACTGATAAATATACTGCATTTTCAACTTAATATAGTGCATCTATTCAATCAATAATCAGTAAAACATAGTATATTACCTAAAGAAAAAAGATATGTGATGAGCTACAGTAAGCTATATTTTAAATAGGAGTTCAGAGACAGAGACTCTTATTACTCACCTTCAGTCTACAAATATTCAGATTATGTATAATGTACAGCACCAGACACCCTGCAACTTTTCAATTGAAAAATAAAGTATATTTTAATTTAAATTTTAGATTTTACATTATTATTTTTCACTATAGCCTGCAGAGAATGAAAACTAATATTATTACATTTTTACTGCTCTTAGAAATTGTACAGTAGGTAGAATATTGCAGAAACACCACAAGATAATGGGATCTTGTTTCTATAGCCAAATATTGAATATATATAACTACAACCATTTTAGCTTGGATTGGCCAGTGGCTTTTGCAGAGAAGTAGTAGAAATTTAATAACAATTTAGGATTTCATTTTTAGTTTGATGTTTACCAATGATGAAAAATGGTAACTTGTTATGTATGGTAAACAATACTTATTGATTTTTCATTTAAAAAAAAACTGCTATGTTTGTTTGCCCTAAACAGCAAGGGCAAGGAGTTTCAGGGAAAGTGATTCTATTTTACCATTTTGTTTCCTGCTTCAAGTCCTTGTTGCACACAGAGTCAAAATTATGCCTATTGTGGAGTCACTGAGGATATTTGTAACACATTATATGTTTTCATTTTAAACACTGTCATGATTCTATAATGGTTGTTGTGAGAAAAGGTGGGCATTTTTCTATTTACACAGATCATTCCCCTTTTCTTGATTGTGATCCTACCTCTTGCCCACATCCTTAGTAAGGGGTTCTAGGGTAGATTTTCAAAGTTATACTGTGTTAGACTACCTTTGATCCCACTGAAGTGAATCACAGTTTTATCATTTATTTCAGTAGATGACATAGGTCAATGCTGAACACTTCTGAAAAATCCCACCCTTAGAACAAAGTTACACTAAATAAAGTTGTAAGGGCTTATCTAGACTACTGCTAAAGTTGATGTAACTTGAAACCCTCCCCCAAGCAACATAAGTACATTGATTTAAAGCAGTGTCTACACTGCGCTATGTCAGTGAGAAACGCTCTCCCGCCAACATAGCTTCAGCCAATGCAGTACGATAGTGAAGACAAGCCCTAAGTTACACTTCCATCTTAATTCCATGCCCCATGTGGTTATTTTGCTCACGTCTAACTCACGTATATAGAATACCTGGCCCCTGGACCAGTTCCAGCGTGCAGGATATGTTTATGTGGCCTCACTAACATTCAGATTATAAACTTTCATTTAGCAGAAAAAAGTTTGGAGCTCTCACGTTTCCAAAAATACTTTCCAAATGTGAGTTGGACCAGAGTGTAAACCAATGTAAGTCTGTCTGCCTGAGTCTGCAAGCAGCTTGAGACAATGACTGACAAGTATGGCTTCCCACACCCCCACATGATATCAACTCTAAAGGTGAGAGATGATACAAATCTCAACATTGACAAGTTCACTGAAGATCATTTGAGCAGATAGAAAGGGGAAATGGGTGGGACTTGCTTTATGGAAGAAAATGCAGAGGGATCACTGACAAAAAACAAGAGAAAGAATGGAGGAAAAAAAGAAACAGGACAGAAATAGCAGTAGTTCTGATGATGAACTTATTTTTCCCACTGACTGATATTGAGTATCAATAAGGTACTGTACTAATATATGTCATACAGTAAGTAAAAATTTAGTTAAGTATCATTCAACCTTTGCTTTATATGCTAACCTCCCAAAAACACAAATGGGAGTTCCACTGTAGCCTAAAGAGAGTAAGTAATCCTAAATTCAGACTCCAGCCCATTGACCCAAGATTAAATTCAGAATTTATTGCTCTCCACCAGTTTTTATTCCCTTGGTTTAAACTCACTGTATCACCCATTACAAGACTAGAGCATCACACTCTAGGTGGGGGTTTTTGTTTTTGTTTATTGGTTGGTTGGGAAGAGGAAGGGAGCTTTTAAGAGCGCATGTTTGTTTACTTTGCATTTTAGGATTAATTTTCTAAACCTGTTATTTTATGAGGTTATTTTGACAGTCAAGTAGTGCTACAGAATGTGTTACTATAGCAACAGCATTTTTGCATGGATTACTAAGCGGATTGGGTGAACTTTGCAGGGTTTGGGTCATGAAGGAATTCTATTGTTATATAGTTGTGTAGGATCAGAAACAGCCCACGGGGCCTTGCTATCTAGAATTGTTATGCCACCATCTGTCATTTTATCCTATATGTTTACATTGGAAATATATAAACTTTAATCATTGTGACAAAGAACAAAGCACTCCCTTAAAAACAAAACAAACAAAACTTGCCCCCAATTCCCCAAAGGTGACAATCTACTTCTAGTCACAAAAATTTAGATTTATAAAATAAACAATGCCTATCACACGCTTTGGAACACTTGCTTTTGTTTTCATAACTATGGCAGATTGCTTATGCCACTCCAAAAATATAGAAATATTCCCTAGAAGATATAATAAAAAGCTCCCTCCTCTGCTGGCATAATAAAATAACTGTGTCCAGTTTGCAGATGACACTAAAACTGGGAGGAGTGGTAGGAAGGTAGGGATATGATACTGAGGGAGCTAGACAAATTAGAGGATTGGGCCAAAAAAAAAAAATCTGTGGAGGTTCGACAAGTACAGAGTGCTGCACTTAGGACGGAAGAATCCCATGCACTGCTACAGACTAGGGACCGAGTGGCTAGGCAGCAGTTCTGCAGAAAAGGACCTAGGGGTTACAGTGGACGAGAAGCTGGATATGAGTCAACAATATGCCCTTGTTGCCTAGAAGGCTAATGGCATTTTGGACTGTATAAGTAGGGGCATTGCCAGCAGATCGAGGGACATGATCATTCCCCTCTATTCGGTATTGATGAGGCCTCATCTGGAGAAGTGTGTCCAGTTTTGGGCCCCACACTACAAGAAGGACATGGAAAAATTGGAAAGAGTCCAGCGGAGGGCAACAAAAATGATTGGAGGCTGGAGCACATGATTTATGAGGAGAGGCTCAGGGAACTGGGATTATTTAGTCTGTGGAAGAGAAGAATGAGGGGGGGATTTGATAGCTGCTTTCAACTACCTGAAAGGGGGTTTCAAAGAGGATGGATCTAGACTGTTCTCAGTGGTATGAGATGACAGAACAAGGAGTAATGGCCTCAAGTTGCAGTGAGGGAGGTCTAGGTTGAATATTAGGAAACACTATTTCACTAGGAGGGTAGTGAAGCACTGGAATGGGTTATCTAGGGAGGTGGTGGAATCTCCTTCTTTAGAGGTTTTTAAGGTCAGGCTTGACAAAGCACTATCTGGGAGGATTTAGTTGAGGATTGGTCCTGCTTTGAGCAGGGGGTTGTCTAAATGACCTCCTGAGGTCCCTCCCAACCCTGATATTCTATGATTCTACATCTTTCACTGATCTTTAAGGTGGGTGGCAGTCTAAGCCCACCGATGTGCCCAATTATCTGCACTACTAAAATAACTGTAGTTTACTACATGCAAAGGGGATAAGTTATTTTAAGCATTCCCAGCCCAAAGACCAAAATTAAAGATGCCCCCTATAGTAAGTGGCAAAGAACTGTAACTGCACCTGATAACTAGAAAGAATGCAACAAACTAGTCTAACTTCATAGGCAAGTGAAAGTAATTCACAGAACATAATCTAATCTAAATAAAAAATATAAAGACTATATAAAATGAGAGGCTCCTTTAACATACCTGCAAGGAATATGCATAATAAACTGGATGAATGGGAATTATGGTAGAAAAAGAATATGATCACTTAGTCATTACAGAAATACAGTGGGACAAATAGATGAAATGCTAATGAACCGCAGATTCATATAAATTGTTTACATATAATAGAGGAAGGAGAGGGGTGATTTACTTTATGTAAAACAAATATGAAATTGAGGTAAGTCAGGCTCATAGTAGTGTGAATTAAATGCTATGGATAAAAAAAAATCAGAGGAAATGGAAAATATTTTCTAGGCAGATTGTTTCTAGACTTCCCCATCAAAGAGCAAATAATGACAAATAGAGTCTAACGGACATTAGCCAGATGGCTAGAATAAATGAATTAGTGCTCTTGGGTGACTCCAACTATCCAGATAGTTGTTGGGGGGAGCGGGGGAGGATTTTTAGTGAAGCATAAGTCCTCCATAAATGTTTCCATTTCATAAAGGATAGTTTTGAATTACAAAAGATTAAAATAGAAACAAGAAGGAGACTCTATACATAGCAGTCACCACCAGAAAAGAATTAGTAAAATGTAAAGCCATTAGGTCAGGGATCCTAAATTAATTGAGTTAAGGTGTAACCTATTGTTAATATCCTAAATAGAAATGCTGAAATTCCAGAAGACCAATCATCCTAACCTAAAAGGTTTATCAGGATCAGAAGAGGATATGTACTAAAAAAATAAAGAAAATAAATAAAGGAATGAAAAACCTTGAGAAATTGTACAAATGGAATAACCAGAATGGAATAACCAGAAATGGAATAACCAGAAAGAAAACCACAAGAGATTAATGGGTACAAAGGTTTAATAAAAGCCTCAAAGAAGCCAGCTGCTTTGATTATCAATACATGAAATAAGTATTGGATATTCATAACAGTAAAAAATTTAGAGTGGAGTCCTGGCCCTACTGAAATCAATGGCAAAACTACTGTTGATTTTAATGGGGCCAGAATTTGACACCAGATCATCTCAGATATTGAGCACCCAGAATTACTCCTCCAGAAGATAGGCATGGAATGTCCATCTACCAGGAAGTTCATCTGCATCCTCTTCAACATACTAGAGAAGCCATAGCTTCATTCAACATGTGTGTTTTAGTTATAAGCATGGTTTTCTGTCTCTATGAGAGTTTTTTTTATATTGGCCAGTGTGCACACTGATCATCACAGAAATTGGCCATTCCCAGCACCTAAGAGCACAAACGAGCACCCTAAGGTCAGTGGGAAGAGGAAGGAAGGAGAAAAATCCTCTTTACTTATCCAAACTTCTGCATCCCTGGACTCAACAAAACAGTCTCTTTACTTCTCTCAATTATAATTTACAGTCAGTCCAAATAAAAATAAAAACACTCCCCTCGATTCATAACCCAGGTCTTCCATCCTCTCAGGGCAGCCTCTACAGTCTCTCCTTGGCATAGAAAGTACGTTTATTAAGTTTGCAGATTATACCAAACTGGGAGGGATTGCAACTGCTTTGGAGGACAGGGTCATAATTCAAAATGATCTGGACAAATTGGAGAAATGGTCTGAGGTAAACAGGATGAAGTTTGACAAAGACAAATGCAAAGTGCTCCACTCAGAAAGGAACAATCAGTTTCACACATACAGAATGAGAAGAGACTGTCTAGGAAGGAGTACTGCAGAAAGGGATCTAGGAGTTATAGTGAACCACAAGCTAAATATGAGTCAACAGTGTGATGCTGTTGCAAAAAAAGCAAACATGATTATGGGATGCATTAACAGGTGTGTTGTGAGCAAGACACGAGAAGTCATTCTTCCGCTCTACTCTGCACTGGTTAGGTCAGTATTGTGTCCAGTTCTGGGCACCGCATTTCAAGAAAGATGTGAAGAAATTGGAGAGGGTCCAGAGAAGAGCAACAAGAATGATTGAAGGTTTTGAGAACATGACCTATGAAGGAAGGCTGAAAGAATTGTGTTTGTTTAGTTTGGAAAAGAGAAGACTGAGAGGGGACATGATAGCAGTTTTCAGGTATCTAAAAGGGTGTCATAAGGAGGAGGGAGAAAACTTGTTCACTTTAGCCTCTAAGGATAGAAGAAGAAGCAATGGGCTTAAACTGCAGCAAGGGAGGTTTAGGTTGGACATTAGGAAAAAGTTCCTAACTGTCAGGGTGGTTAAACACTGGAATAAATTGCCTAGGGAGGTTGTGGAATCTCCATCTCTGGAGATATTTAAGAGTAGGTTAGATAAATGTCTATCAGGGATGGTCTAGACAGTATTTGGTCCTGCCATGAGGGCAGGGGACTGGACTCGATGACCTCTCGAGGTCCCTTCCAGTCCTAGAATCTATGAATCTATGAATCCTTCACACCTTGTATAATAACAGTCCAAAGTTTGGACCTTCTCTCATATTAGTCAAAGCCATTGGATATCTACTTCACTACTTAGACAGAACTTCTCCAAAGAAAAAATATCTATTACCCATAAGTCTGCTTTACTTCCTTTTATGTGCTGTCTTTCCCTCAGTTATTAACTACAGCTGGTGGTCCCACCCGCTTAGGTTGATAATTGTGGCAGGTGTTGGTGGGCAGACCTGATTTAATCACCTAGTTCCAAGGCACTTCATTAACTCCTTATCTTAGTCTAGCATTCACTCTATCACATTCAGTTAAAATTCCTATAATAAAGATTGATTCTCTGTTGCTTCCCTCAAAATAGTCAGCAAGAAATTCTGATCTTTGACCACTCTGTAGCTAAAAAAGAATCTGCTACTGTGTACCCAGTAGAGATATGGCAATGCATGCCACACAGCTGAGATCTAAAACCAAACAGTAAACTGTCTCTCTGCTTATATTATCTCCATTTTAGCATAATTACCTTCAGTCTGTAGAAGCATGGCTAATTTGTTGACTTTAAATCAGTATCCATCAGAAAAATTCCGTGTCAGCAAAAATGTTTGATTTGGTACTAGAGCTTTTTAGCATTTTTCATCACATAATTCTGATGCCTACTTATTAACTTATATTTGCAACAGATGCCATGTTAGGAATAATGATTGACTACTCAGTTGTACCAACGGTTTCAGAGCTGGAGGTTGGGCTGCAAGAGTCATCCAGCTATAAGACATTTGTCCTCTAACTCTGTTCTCTACCTCCCCCAAGTTGCCAGTATTTCTACAGTATTTTATTTAACCCCTTGGAAACTACAGTAACATTGATACAAAGATCCCTGCCTCTTGAAGACAGCATTATTCCTGTTTGATGGCAGTGTACAAGCAGCAAAATACATTAAAGGCCAAACAACATCACCAGCTATGTGTTTTCAACTGATAGTGAAGTCAGTGGGAGTTGTATGCATCTGACAAAATAATTGGGCAATTACAAAACTGTGCATAATATTTCATATGAATATTACCTGCATTGAATCAGACCCAGGGCCTTGAGCTCCTTGAAGATTGTTTGGAGGCCTCCACCATCCAAAATGGGGGCCTTCCCATAAGCATCCATTGGGAGTTCCATCTCATCTCCAATGTGGCGGGGTGGGACAGATGACAGAGAAGTGGGTGACTCCCTTTGAGACCTCATCCATAAAAGACTCCATGGGGGAGGAGGGCAAAATCACCCTGCCAAAGACTCCTCAACCAGCTCCACCCGCTGAAATTTATTGGGGTGAGGGGAGTGGGCAGAAGTAGGTTCAGTGGTGGGCCCCCTGGATGTTTTACAGGAAGCCTCCTCCCCCTCCTCAAGAGGGAAGTGCTGGTTCCATGACTTATCTTTGCCACTTCTTCCCCCGGTGGCTGGCCAGAGAGGGTGAATTTAGGGGGCAAGGGCAATGGGGTTGGGGACTGGGGAGGCAAACATGGAGCAACAGAAAGGTATGGTCTCTCCCTGAGATGGGCCCTTGCCAGGGCTCCAGGATGTCACAGTAACCCCCTCTTCTCTGGTCCCAACCAATGGCTTTTATTAGCAGCAGATTTCATCCACTCAGCTGGGTGAGATGGGGGTGGGGGGCATCCCTGGTGCTTGAATAGGATTGTTGATTGGTGTTGGAAGGAGAGGGAACCAGGTGGGCAGGATCACCAGTGGTGGCAAGGTTGGCACTCTCTTGGGTTTTGGGGCAGATTGCCAGGCTGAGGGACAATCTCTCCAGACTTGCACCAAAGCCCAGTAAAGGAAGCACCAAGCCTCCCCTGAGGAGTACTGAACCCAGTACAGAACTTCCTGGTTGGGCACTAGAAAGGGGCCCTCCAGTCTCCCTCCCACCATGCACCACCACCGGCAGCTGGATGGTACTTGCTAGCAGAACAAGAGGACAAAGCAGAGGGTGGGGTCCTTACAGCCCAGCAGGAGAGGACTGATAGTGGAGACCAACTTCCCAAGATGGAGAGAGGAAGCAGAAGGGCAGCATTGGAGAGGAAGGATGGGATGGAGGTAAGGACCACCTGTACTCCCAGATCCTCCAGGGTCTCAAGAGGGACAAAGAGGCTCCCCATCAAGATGTCTTTCTTCACTGTTCCTTGCACAGTGACCTCTGATGTCAGGAAGAAGATGACCTCCCGTACACCTTGGAGGCCACCACTATGGCTGAGGGTTCCACCACCTGTGCCAATGCCCACATGTAGGTTTCAACATAGGGTGAGGCAGCTGTGCCTCCTGGTCAGGGTGGGGAAAGGGCCCTGGCTGTCATTGATGACAGAGGAGGCAGCAGCAGTGGCAACAGCAGCAGGGGTGGGCAGAAGAGCCATGACAGATAGCAATGCTGTGGCAGGAAGGGCCACGGCAACCTGGTCACACATTCTAGGGGTTGAGGTGGAAAGGATGGTGGGGAAAGGGGAGCCATGGCTGATGGTGTAGTCACTACAGTAGTGGCCGCCACCATGAAAATAGCCTTCTGGGCTGTGCTCTTGCCCTTTTTCTTCCACTGGCCCTTTCTGCTGGCCAAGGGGTCTCCCTTGATGGTATTAGGAGGCTTGGCAGTGGAATCCCTTCGTGTGCCTGCTGCCGCCACCCCACTGGAGGCACTGATGGTACTGGCAGTGGTGCTGCTGCAAAGGCAGATGGGGGAGAAAGCTGAGGTGGGGCAACAACAGAGGCCGAGGGTCATAGAATATCAGGGTTGGAAGGGACCTCAGGAGGTCATCTAGTCCAACCCCCTGCTCAAAGCAGGACCAATCCCCAACTAAATCATCCCCCTCCTGCAGTCTCCATTTTCCCTCTATGGATGAAGGCACTGGAGCAGAAGCTTCACATGTGGCAAGTGATGGATACAGCCCCCAGAGGGGGTGCGGACAGGAATAATAAATGGAACTGTGGGTCAGGGAAGACAGAGTCTGGAGGCTCTTCCCCACTGAGCTTCATGTGGGGGAGGAGGGTGCAAACAGAAACTGAGGGGAATTAGTGAAACAAAAGAAGGTGGAGACCACAACCAGCAGTTTTGGGTAAACCAGTTCCGTTGGCTGCACTGGGTGTGAGGGACAGATGTAGGTGTGAGGGGGTGATGTGAATGGGGTATCAAACAAAATTGGGGTGGGGGGAATTCATAAGCACAGAGATGTGCAGGTACATGGGGGCAAGCGGGGCTAGATGGAGGCATGGGAAGCAAGGAACAAACAATATGGGGAAGGGGCCTAGACAGGGAACAAACCACAAAGGGTGGAGCCTGGCACATTAAGGAAGGCAGGCAAGCTAACAGATAGGGGGCCCGGCTGGGGTTGGGGAGGCAGGCAAACAAACAAGCATGGGAGTCCTGAGTGAGGCAGAGGATGCAGGTAACAAACATGTAACAAACTGAGGGGGGTCAGCAGCAAATGCAAGGAAAGGAGGGGGACCATGTGAAACCGGGTGGAAGAGCAGTGAACTGCAAGGGAAAGGGGCTACACACGAAACTGGGGGTGGTGGCAAACCATGAAGGGGTGGGGCTGGTGGGCAAGCAGGGGGAAGAGGAGGAGGAGGAGGAGGAGGCAAACTGAAGGGGAGGGAAAGTCCGGGGTGGGGGTCAAGTACACTCACATGTGCTTGCAAAAGTCTGCTGCAACAGTCCCAGAGAAGGTTAGTGGAGGCAGCCATGCAGGCTTGCAGTCCAGCAAGCAGATGGACTTCCACAGCTGGAGCAGGAGCAGAGGGGGAGTGGATGGGGGAGGAGGGGCTCCACATAGTTCCTCCCCTCCCAAGCAGTAAGGCAAGGGTAGCTCAGTTGCAGCAGCAGCAGCCTCCTCCTCCAGCAACATCACAGCAGCAATTGTAAGCTCCCCACACAGAGCCATACACATGCAGGGAATGAGGTGAGGGATTGCATGAAGAGAAAGGATGCTCTCATGGTTCAGGGAGCTGAATGGTGCTCTGGAGAACTGGATTCTGTCCCTGCCTCTGCCAGAGAGTTCCTAGAAGATGCCGGAGAGATCACTTAAACAAAACTTTTCACAGGTGGCCGTAATTGTGTGTTCTTAATTTTGTGAACGCCCAACTTGAGACCTTGGGGTCTGATTTGGAGAAGTGCTCAGTATTCACAGCTGCAATCTGAAGTCAGTGGGAGCTCTGAACGTATACATACAATATAATGCTAAGTACTCTGAAAAATCAAGTCCTAGGCATCTCAAATTAAGCACCCAAAATTAGTGAACACTTTTTACCTTAATCTCACTGTGCCTTAGTTCCTCATCTGTAAAATGATTATATTAATAATCCCTCACCTCAGAGAGGTGTTTTGAAAATAAATGCATTATTATGAAGCACTCAGATACTGTAGTGGTAAGTGCCATAGAAAAAGTCCACGAGGAAATTATTAGTTCTGTATTCAGAGCAGAATTTTAATAGTGTGCTGTAAATAAGGCCAAACACTGAACAATCAGGAAAAAACAAAATATTGAATAGCTGCTCACTAAGCAAGCACCTGTGCTCTGAATGAGGCATGGGCTCTATGGAAAAACTAGTAAGAGATCGTGTAATTAAAGATTGTATTACAATGCATACACAAAAGAAGGATGAATAAAGGTTGCATGGGCATTTTTAATTCTAGTATTTCCTAACTTTGGCCTGGTTTACACTGGGGAGAGGGGGAGGAAATTGATCTAAGTTATGCAACTTCAGCTATGTAAATAACGTAGCTGAAGTCGACATATTTAAATCTACTTACAATGGTGTCTTCACTGTAGTAAGTCAATGGCTGACGCTCTCCCGTCGACTTTGCCTGCGCCTCTCACCCTGGTGGAGTACTGGAGTCAACAGGAGAGCGCTCGGCGGTTGATTTAGCATGTCTAGACTAGACGCGATAAATCGACCCCCACTGGATCGATCGCGGCCCATCAATCCAGTGAGTAATGTAGACAAGCCCTTTGAGTGCTTGACTTTTCAACCTTAACCTAATGTCATATTTTAATGTAGTTTGTGTAATATATAGTGAAAGTGAAAACATTTCTGAATCTATTTACTGCAGGTATGAAATGATTTGTTCAAGGGGACAAAATCTTCATCTAATAAAAAGCCTAGTGGACAAACTGTTACTGAATCATTGTGGGGAAATGTCAAGTGTAAAAATGCAAGTGTTTCCTTTTCTTAAACTGCAAATCAATTATCACATTTACAGGAGAGAACAACTTTTTATTTGTTAAAAACTAAATGCAGGGACAAATTGGCAGATCTAACACCACTGAAGTCTGAGATGCGTGTATTTACACCACAGCTGAATTTGGCCCATGGTCCTTTCTCTAAAGGTGACAGCGTATCAATTTAGTAAAATTAAATTTGGTATAAAACACTATTTTTTCTCATATATGAATTCTTCTACAATGAAATTGATTTCTAGTGTGCTGATTTATTATTGTGTATTAAATGCTAAGGGCACATGAATATATCTCAGCAGAAATCTTTTCTCCTTAATTTTTCACTTCCTCTATTACTCATTAGTTTGGCTCCAAATGTTTTGTTTAACGCTCCAAAAGTATTTTAAGATACAGTAAGTATGAGAGATCATACAGAAAGAAATTTGCGGTGTACCAAAGTTGAAGGACTGCTGATAAACTGTTTAGGGTACTTGTCCAGAATAACTTTTATTTACATTTTCTAAGTTTTGTAAACCTGCACAGAATCTCTTGTTGTATGGTAGAAGAGAATTTTAAAAGGAAGCTTCTGAATTCTTGATGTGGGTGCACTAATACATTACTCAAGATTTTCAACCGCTAGAAGAATTTAAGAAGGATTTTAATAAACAATGTGAAGATTTATCTCAGGGTGGCACATTGAAGTGCTTTTAGTAAAGTAATTATCTCTTGATTATATTAAGCAGGTATTGGTTAAGGATGACATAGTGAGTGCAGTCAGTGGAATTTTCTTTCGTAAGTATCTTGGGAAGGAGATACTCCATTTGTGCTCAGATCTGCAAAAGCAGGATTAAGTATTAAGGGCTCGATCCTGTAATGTTCTGCGCACTGTCCCTGATTCAGCAAAACACCTAAGCAAATGTTTAACTTTCAGCATGTAAATAGTCCCATTCTAGTCAATGGGACTTCTCACATGTTTAATGTTAGCATATACTTAAAAGCTTTGCTGGATCAATGACAGAGTGGTCAGCACCTTGCAGACCAAGCCCTGGGGTGAAATTCAGCTAGCAAGCATAAGCACAGTGTAAGTGCCCACACATGTAGTAGAAAATGAGTGTTTGTAGGGGACTCTGTTGAAGTAAATGACTAGTTCCAATGAAGTCAATCAGACTTCTCATGTGCTTGAAGTTAAGCATTAGCTTAAGTATCTCACTGCATCAAGGCCTGAGTGTTCACTCTGAAAGAATCATGCCAAAATTTGACTCACTGTGTGGAACCAGTGTAATATTTACCATAAAAAAGAGACTAGCAATAAAGAGTATCAGGGCCTAAAGAAAAATGAAATCAAGGGTTAATATTTTTTGAAATATTAATCGAGTGTGAGGAAAAAACTGAAGCTTGTTTAGTTTTAGTACATATAAGAAAAAGTAATTTGGGATCAACATAATTATGTTTTTATAATGCAGTTACCCAGCAAAAAAATCAAAACATTTCATGTAAAACACCTAAGAATGTATCTATATATCCCCCATCACTATAATATCTGAGTGTTATCCTCATACAAACATTTGTAAAACTCAACACAGCTTAAAAGCAAATTAGCTGGAAAATGTATATTTTCCCTTTGCTTTAAGTTGTGAAAGAAAGGATGGATAGGTGGGTGGCAGAATGATGGAGCTTATAGAAAATGCATTATTGTTCATGAAATATGGCAGCAGGGAACAGAAATTAAAGAAGCAGGGGAAAATTATGCGATAAGTGAGTGGGCAGCAGTCACCATTTTATTATTCTCCTAATTGCTCACACATTTTTTGGATTAAAATACATATTCTCAACAGAAGCGTGTTACTGAAAGTGCAGTTGTTTTTGATTAAGACGTCTTTGTTCTAATAAAGGTCTCGGAGAAATCATGTCTGAATGGGCAAAGCCATTCAAAAGAGTCACAGGTTGGTCATCTGAAGATGAAGGCTGGGTAAGAATGGATAGTCAAAAAGACTTTGAAGAACACTTTATTAACTGTATTAACTCTGTATTAACTCTGATTCCATTAGTGACAAGTTGGTTGGGGTTTGCTGTGTTGTATTGTACATGATAAATATGACTATATTAAATTGGTGCATGGGAACAACTGAGAATCAGTTGAGTGAGAGCTCTCACTATTTGCCCAGCACAGTAAGGTAGCTGAAAGTGTAACTAGCAAAGGATGATGCCCAGGGCCAAATTCTTAACCCAGCCTTTTGTCTCGGTAAACAGACTGGGGTCTCAGGCTTCTCCACAGTATTAGAGAGAGGAAGGAATCCTTTGCTTACTACACAGACCACAGAGCAGTACCTGCTGGTCCACAGCATCAATTGCAGCCACTACTGCTGAGGTCTACTCCCTGTAATGGGGTACCTAAATCCTGTGAGTTTGAAAAGTAACTGTGATTGCTGAGTAAGGCTACTGAAAACCAGACATCATCCTCCTTTCTGGAAAGTGGAGCTCTGGACTGGAAGCACAAAACACACTGGCAGCCTAACGCTCACAGCACCCTCTCATCACCGTATTATGTAATGCATTATTGACAATCTCGAGAGATCAAAAACCATGATTTGGATGCCAAAAATCATGATTTTGAAAAAATCTAATCATGTTTTTCAGTCTTTTGACTTTTAACTTCCCTCCACATCTCTGACGATGTGTGTATGATAATTTCAGGTTGAAAAGTCAACCCCCAATGCATACAAAAATGCACACCTCTCCCTGGCTACTCAGATGAAGAGTCCACTTATCTTCTCCTCACCCCATAGATAGGGGAACTGCCACAAATTTTCTAAATTATTATTATTTTAAAATCTACTGTACAAGTGCTATAGAATGGAGCTGGAAAATGAACATCCAAGAAACATAAAATACTCTCTTTGTGTACTAAGTTTTCCAATTATTTTTAATAAATATTTATGTGAGCTGCAGAGACCTTTACATGTGAGATCTTTACACCATCAAATCAATCAAATCACCTTGCTAACTGCTTGAAAACTCTAACCCACGCAGAGCTTCTATATCTCAGTGCAGTGATGATATTTATAATCCTTAAACATGTGTGTGTGTGTGTGTATATATAATTATTCTACTTTCTTCCTATAATTTTGATTACTGGATAATATATATTTATGTAGTTACTACAAAAATAATTTTAAAAATCCCATTTTAATTAATTGTCCAAATTATATAGCTAAAATAATTTTTATTTTAATTATTCTCTTTCTTTATTATTTTAAATATTCTTCCGTCCCACTGCCCAAGAGCTCCTCCTCTGCCTGGGTCCCAGCAATACCACTTCCCTGAGTCCCCTTCTCCCCTGCTGACCTGGTCACAAAGGATTCGGGTTAGTGGTGCTACTGGTCCTGGGTAGAGGAGAAGTTCTGAGGCAATGCGGTGGCAGGCAGCAACCTGAGCCTGAACCAGCAGCAACTTTCTACAATCCCCCCTTCCCCTACCTCCTGCTGCTCAACTTGCTCTCTGCTAAGGCAGATACATAGAGGCAGGCAGTCATGTCCTCTGCCCCGAGGCTCTTACACAGAGTTCTGCCTGCATACCTAGCCCTGAAAATCACAGGAACAGAAGAGCTCCTTGCATCATCATGACAGCCCCTTCTGAAGGCTTCAAAAAATCTATGTCTCTCAATCAATTTGTAAGAACTAGCAATACTACATACTTTTAAAATAAAAAGAATGTAGATGATAAATAAGGACCTTAATAAGAAGAAGAACAACAGAGAGGGCAGGATTTGCCCTTTGGACTATATAAGCTTTCACAGTAATTTTGGTTGTCATGGATTCTTGGGAAACTGGAGGGTTAATACTCAACATCTTTTTTCAGCCACTTGATCACACAGTACATTCAAATGTACTGTAAAATACAGATGAACAAATAATACAATACTGTCCCCAGGACCTGTAAAATATCCATGGATAATCTGACGGTCTGTTGAAATTGTTGAGTTTCCTTAGATGGTAAACTCTTTGGGTATATCTATACTGCAATGTAAGCCTGGGACTAGTACAACTTGAGTTAGCAGAACCTGAGTTTGGTAACTTAAGGCTTGAGCATCTATATTCATTTGAACTCCAGGTTAGGAATTGTCGATTCCTAGGTCCCAACTTGGGGCTTCAGTGTCTACATTGCATTACGTGGGCCCAAGTCCCACCATACATAATGGTTCGAAAGGAGGAGTCATATGCTGTAAAAACACTACATTTAAATTCCAAGAAGGAACAGGCTTTCTAATAGGGGAATAAAGACTTAGTAAACCTTTTAGAAATCTCTTAATGATATCATGAGGAAATACAGATTTACCAATTATTGGTATATGATATGTTGCAATTGCATCTAAATGTACCCTGATTGACATACCAGATAAATTATTGTTCTTTAGAACCAACAAATACTCTAATATGGATTGTATAGGAGCTGACACAGGATCAATATCCTTATTAGCTACCCATAATGCAAATCTTTTCCATTTCAACTCATAACATTTTCAAATTGAAAATCTTCTTGCATTTAGTAACGCATACTGTGTAAATGTACACAGAAAGGGTTCTCTAGTTCTTTCAAATGCCTATTGACCATGCTGTCAGATGTAATGAGAGTGGATCAGATGGTACACATTCCTTTGCTGCTGTGACAGAAGGTCCAGTCACAGTGGTAGTACTTTGTAGTTTCCCTTTGAAAGAAGGAGCATGTCCTTGTACCACTGCTGTCTTGGACATACTGGGGTGATAAGTATCACCTTGGCTGAGTCCTGTCTGATCTTCACAACTTTCAACGTTAAAGAGAATGGTCGGAAAGCATACATCAGATCTGTACCCCAACTGAGGATGAAAATATCTGTTAGAGACCATGGGTCCACACCTGCCTTTGAACAAAACAGACATCATTTGGTGTTGAACATTTTGCCAAAATAAGTCTATATTTGGAATATACCACAGAGCAAATATGTCTTAGATTAATGTCTTTCAAGGACCATTTGTGCATCTGGAAGGATTCTCTGCTTAGTTGGTCTGCTAACTGGTTGAGGGCATACCACATGCAGAGCTATGATACCACATGCAGAGCTATATACACACCTCGTGACCACTCACCACTTACAAAGCTTTACTGCCTCGTTGCAACGCTGTGAAGAGCAGGCTCCTTCCTGTTTGCTGTCATATTGTCTGAGGCTACCTGAACCACATATCATTTCACCTGGGGGAGGAAAGATCTGAATGCCATCCAGATTGGTCTTAACTCCAGAACACTTATATGAAGGTAAGACTCTTGCTGATTTCAAAGTCCTCTTGTTACAAGGTTGCTGTGATGTGCACTTCAGTCTGTTTTTGAGGGATTTGTTGTAATTATCATGAAAGGAGAGGGAGGGTTGAACCTCACTCCCTTCATTACCTGGTCCCAATCCATCCATCACCAGAGATTTTTCAGGATTTTGTTTGGAATAGTTATTATTAGCTTCATGTCATTTATTGCAGGTTTCAAGTTTCTTGTCACCCACTGTTGAAGAGGTCTCATTTTTAGTCTTGCATAGGGTGTGACACACATGGTTGAGAGAGAAAGGAAGAACTTCACTTTTTGAGATGGATTCTGAAGCAAAAACTGAATGATATTTGACATCTTCAGGAACATTCCTCTGGAAGGTAAGCCCTTACTATTCTGGATTCTAGAAATGCTCCTATGAAAGGGATACTCTGTCAGGGCTTTCTTAGAAAATTCTTTTCATTGATCCAAAACTACAACCTCTGGAAAAGACAGCATGTGAATCAAGTGTCCACTTCCAGATAGTGTTTGGAATCTGCTTTTAGGAGCCAATTGTCTAAATATGGATACACAAAAATCCTTTGTCTTCTCAAAAAAGTTGCTTTGCTCCAAATGCCTCAGATCTGAATGCCTCAGAATTTCTGAAGCTTCCTTGCCTTGATATGAACCCAAGGTCATCGTAGTTGAAGGAGGTTGAAATGGAAATCCTTGAGTATGGCCAGTCTTGTACCATCTCATACTCATGAGGAAACGTGAACTTGCCTGTGTCATGAAAACAGCCTTGTGTTTGATGCTCCAGGTAAACTGTTGTATCCATCTCCTCTTCTGAATGTGAATCCAAGTCAGGATCTGACAAGGGACCAGTTATGATACCACAGAGGTAGGGATCCACAAGTAGTGACAATAAATAATAATATATGGAGATATACCTATCTCATAGAACTGGAAGGGACCCCAAAAGGTCATTGAATCCAGCCCCCTGCCTTCACTAGCAGGACCAAGTACTGATTTTGCCCCAGATCCCTAAGTGGCCCCCTCAAGGATTGAACTCACAACCCTGGGTTTAGCAGACCACTGAGCTATCCCTCCCTATCTCACAAGGGTGAGATAGCTTTTCTAGATGAACCTTTGGGTGTTTGGGGAGGAAGCAGTAGCATCACAGAAGATCCATGTGATGAGATATCTATGCTGTGTTTTGGTCAGAGAGAAAAAGTGTTATGTCAGATTCTTATCTTAACCTTTCCTTTTTCTGCCAGAGAAGTGAAAAATAGATCCAATAAATGCGGTTCTGCAAATACCTGAGTGAAAACCACCACTGAAGGTATCAGTGCTGATACAATAGAAGGATCTATCGATTTTTTAGGGCCTGACCAAATAGAGAGATATCAGGCTCTGGTCAGATCAAGAGCATGCAGATCCAAGACAGAAGAATCCGATGAGTCTCCTGAATAGGAGACAATGCCAGGCCCAAAAACATGCTTGGTCTTGGCTTTCTTTTTCTTCTTTGGAACTGAAGCTCCTGATTCTGTAGAGGCCTCAAGCATGGAATGCATATTGTCTATGCCTGTTTCCATTACCAGCTGTACCCTTATTAGGAAGCAGGTACAAGGTTTATGTTGCTCATTGGTCAGTCCTTTTAGATCTTGAGGTTGGAGCCAAACTGAAGACTTAGATGAAGAGGACTTCTTGGAACCTGAAGGTCCCAGAGCCAATCCAAGCCTCTTATTTCTGTTACTCAGAGCCTTGGATCCAGAGGTTTTAGCCGACGGGGCTTCCTGTAGAAAGAGGGCCTGGAATCTGTTTTGCCTCTTCTTTCTGGCTCATGGTGTAAATGCGCGTGCCCCTCTCCTAAGTATTTCAGGCATTGAGTATGGATGTCAGATGCTGGGAAAACTGCAGCATATGATGCACATGGCTTAAATCCCTGTTTCTTGTTCTTCAGAGCTACCATTCTAACTAAGAATAACACTAAACTAATTTGAATACTAACTATGATAACTAACTCTTTTCAAAAACAGAAGGCACTTATCTAACTTGCTAAGGATCTTGAATCCTGAAGAAGGCTCACACCTGTCTGTGGTAGTAGTTAGAAGGAACTGAGGCAGTAACCACTGCTGCACTCCCTTTTATAGCCCTGCCCTCAGAACATGCTCAAGCACTAAGGGGAGGAACCCAATGGGGATGCATGAATGCTCAGAGAGGCATTGCTAGTAGAAGGCTGCACCATTCAATAGGATTGGTCAGCACATAATCAAGAGTGGGAATATGTAGGTGACACTCGAAGAACTATAATAATTAAACCTACTGTCTGAAAATGGATAAATTAGCATGGAATAAGGGGCAAAGTCTGCAGGGTATATAAAAAGTTGTTAAATGAATGTGAACAGAATCATAATAAATGGAAACTTCTCAGACAAAGAAGGAAGTTTGCCAATGATGCAAAATTTCTGTTAGTAGTAGTTATGAAGGAGTGGACTGGGCAATATAAGGCATCTCAGTTAGACAAACATACTGCATATTGGCAAAAATAATCTTAGGTCAAACTATGCTCTTCATTACAGCTGTGAAAATCCAGATTATCTCCACTGAAGTTGGTGTAATTATTTTGGATTTACACAAGTGTAACTAAGAGCAGAGCTTAGTCTTCTACTGCATATATATGCATTATTGTAAGGCTCTGAAAATGTGGGATCTTCTTTTAAAAGAGATGCAAGAACCACAGTAATTAACTTAATAAAAATATCTGCCCTGTAGGATGCAGCAATAAAAACAAATAGGATTGAGTACATAAAATATTACTAATCATTTCTAAAGTATCCCAAAGGTACATGGTGCTTTACAACCATAAAGACAAACATTTTCTTTGATCTGAAGTACTTATATTGTAATGACTTTACATAGAACTCTTCTCTATGGGGGAATATCATGTGCACTAGAAACCGAGACTCCTAGATGAATTGTAATTAGGTGGTATCTTCTAAAAAATATCATTTTAAGAGTACTAGTCTTATGTTTGAGAGTGGATAGACCTTTCCATATGAGGAAAGCATTTTAAATATGGCGTTTCCATTGTATGGGAGGGAAGGACATAATTTTTATTTTGAGTGGAAATGATAATCAGCATATGCCTGTAGAAGGAGACCTGTTATGTAAACCGGAACTTGAATCCAGAATAAAAGACCAAACTAATACATTATTCTTGAGCAGTCCTTTTGCCCTGGGGAGGAGGAAGGGGGGAGGGGAATCTGATAGCATATATAGAATTTGTCCCAAGTAATAAAAGGAGATTACATTTGGTAATATCATTGCATAAAGGGAAATCATTCTTACTAATCTATTAGAATTCTTTGAAGGGGTCAACAAACATGTGGACAAGGGGGATCCAGGGGACATAGTGTACTTAGATTTCCAGAAAGCCTTTGACAAGGTCCCTCACCAAAGGCTCTTATGTAAATTAAGCTGCCATGGGATAAAAGGGAAGGTCCTTTCACGGATTGAGAACTGGTTAAAAGACAGGGAACAAAGGGTGGGAATTAATGGTGTATTCTCAGAATGGAGAGGGGTAACTAGTGGTGTTCCCCAAGGGTCAGTCCTTGGACCGATCCTATTCAACTTATTCATAAATGATCTGGAGAAAGGGGTAAACAGTGAGGTGGCAAAGTTTGCAGATGATACTAAACTGCTAAAGATAGTTAAGACCAAAGCAGACTGTGAAGAACTTCAAAAAGATCTCACAAAACTAAGTGATTGGGCAACAAAATGGTAAATGAAATTTAATGTGAATAAATGTAAAGTAATGCACATTGGAAAAAATAACCCCAACTATACATGCAGTATGATGGGGGCTAATTTAGCTACAACAAGTCAGGAAAAAGATCTTGGAGTCATCGTGGATAGTTCTCTGAAAATGTCCACGCAGTGTGCAGAGACGGTCAAAAAAGCAAACAGGATGTTAGGAATCATTAACAAGGGGATAGAGAATAAGACTGAGAATATATTATTGCCCTTATATAAATCGATGGTACGCCCTCATCTCAAATACTGCGTACAGATGTTATCTCCTCATCTCAAAAAAGATATACTGGCACTAGAAAAGGTTCAGAAAAGGGCAACTAAAATGATTAAGGGTTTGGAACGGGTCCCATATGAGGAGAGATTAAAGAGGCTAGGACTCTTCAGCTTGGAAAAGAGGAGACTAAAGGGTGATATGATAGAGGTATATAAAATCATGAGTGATGTGGAGAAAGTGGATAAGGAAAAGTTATTTACTTATTCCCATAATACAAGAACTAGGGGTCATCAAATGAAATTAATAGGCAGCAGGTTTAAAACAAATAAAAAGAAGTTCTTCTTATGCAGCGCACAGTCAACTTGTGGAATTCCTTACCTGAGGAGGTGGTGAAGGCTAGGACTATAACAGAGTTTAAAAGAGAACTGGATAAATTCATGGTGGTTAAGTTCATTAATGGCTATTAGCCAGGACGGGTAAGGAATGGTGTCCCTAGCCTCTGTCTGTCAGAGAGTGGAGATGGATGGCAGGAGAGAGATCACTTGATCATTGCCTGTTAGGTTCACTCCCTCTGGGGCACCTGGCATTGGCCACTGTCGGTAGACAGGATACTGGGCTAGATGGACCTTTGGTCTGACCCGGTACGGCCTTTCTTATGTTCTTATACACTGACCTTCTCTCTGACAATTTTTTGGGTACAGAAATCCATTCTGAATTCCACCAAAACACAGCAGAACTGTATTGTTTAATCAATTTCACGTTTCTCATGATAATGCCATGTACTAATGGAAATTTGAATGTATACTGTTTCTCAATAAACAGTTAAACCAATTAGAGTGTCACATGGTCTTCCAACAGAAGAGGAAACCCCATTGCTTGAGAAATTTAAAATGCAGCTGACCAAAGCACCAGAAAACATACTATAGGGCACAATCTTGCACTGACAAGGGAAGATACCAGGTGATCTCAGACCTTTTCTAAAATAGGAAAGTTGAGAGAAGGAGATGAGAAAGGAAGGTTCTCTTGATCTTGAGTTGTCTGAAGGTACTCTATTAGCTCAGCAGACTGGCAAATCTATACACCTGTGTTAGCTTACGCATAATGCCACAGAACCATTCAAAGCAGTTGGGGCCTAGGTTTGTGCTTTTGCCATGGGTCCAAGTATATTAAAAACAGAGGCTATGAAGAGAATTTGGTTTACCAAATGCCCTTCAGTTCTTGTCCTTTGAAAGAATTTCATTAAACTCTTGAAGAAACACGGAAAGAGGGAGGGCAAGTGTGGAACTGCTGAAGCAACGCTAGTGGAGAATTCTATTTACTGTAAATTAACCTTTTGTCTTCCTTCATTAAGAATAGCAGTGTCAATCCCCTAGATAGAGGTTTGAGGAACATTAAGAGAAAAAGAGACTGAAGGACTGTTCTCCTGAATTGGGTATCTCCAGACTCCAACATAAAAAGAATTGTGTTCAAATCAAGCTCCAAGCAGCCACTTCACAAATTCCATTATAGATTCAGTCCTAAAGTAGTCCTAGTTTAGTGAGGCCTTCTAGTTGCTGGATCCCTACCTGGCAATACATTTGAATGCATATCTATTTGGATAATTTCACGTGCTGAGACATCTAGATAACACAAGCATCCCGGAATAGCACAAACAGTTTACAGAGTCTGATCTTCACAGGTAAATCACAAGGTTTGAAGGAGGAGACAAGAAGAGTTTAGCTTAAATGGAAGTCAGATTGTGGTAAAGTTGCTGCCCCAACACACCCCCTCCTGACTGGCTGTGGCACTGCAGCAACTTTTGTCTCAGTTTCCTCTGTAGGGTTGCCACCTCTGAGACACAGAAAAACTGGCTATTGCCACTCTCCACACCAGCCTGACTCTCCTCTGCCCTCTCACACAGGCAGTGGTTCAGGTGGGGAGCCAAGGGTGGTTCAAGGCCTCTTTGGTTATTACCTTCCCTGCCCCACTCTGGCCCCTGTCTTGCTGGGGAGGCAGGCAGCTCCAGACCCTTGACAAACTCACAAGCAGCCAAAGAGGAAGGGGAACCCACAGCAACAAACCCACCCACCTCCTTTCTCCTACTGAAATGGAAGCTGGAATACCTGGCTGACCCTAGAGCATGCTGGGATGGAAGGGAAGGCAGCTGAGTCCTCCAAGGGAGGCCTAACTCTTAAAGGAACCGGCCCATGGGAAGCCCCTACAATGCATTTCCTCCCCATTCACCTTGGGATCATGGGAGGTAGGGAGAAGGGGAAAAAAAATACAAAACAGAACCAGCACATCTTCACCAGCACCTGCAAGGCAGTACAAAAACCAGCCAGGCAAATTAAAATCCAGCCAGATGGCAACCTTATTCACCTTGGCACAGGCCCCAAATCATAATAACCTTATTCTGTGACACATACGGACTTTGTGACATTTTAGCCTGGCTAGTGTTATTTTAAATGTTATTCCTAATCATCCAAAATATTGAATCCTTTAATGAATATCACTAAACCATTTGCCTCAATCAGATTCTGTGGATTCAGTGAATTCCACTGGCTGATTGTACATTGCGTAATTTAAAAAAAACTATTTCCTTGTATTCATTTTACATTTGTAGTCTTTTAAGTTCATCAAAAGTTCCTTGTTGTATTATAGAGCAGACTGAACGAGAGTCACCAATTGGCTTTCACAGTACAGTACCATCCATTATTTGTATCCACTTCTATCATATCGCTTCTTAATCTTTTGCTTTCAAAACTAAATTATCCTTGCTTTTTTAACCTCAGCTTAGATGTGAACTACACATTGATTCTAATCATTTTCAATGCCCTTGACTGGCCCTTTTCTATTTCACCTCTTTGCTTTTAGAGATGAGGGAATTAAAAGTGAAAGAGTATTCAAAGTGAAAGTGCATGATCTATGTATACAACAACGTTATTATAAATTCTCTCTCTTAATACATCTCAGTATCAGATTCCCTTTTTTGAATTGCTGTATATTAAGCAGACATAATCACTGAGATATCTATCATGATATCTAAACATTTTTCCCGCGAATTTACAGATTCTTTCATTTTGTACAAGTAGTTTAAATGATTGCTTCCAATCTTCATTACCTAGCATTTAACCACTTTCAATTTTATCTGTTATTGTGTTTCACAATCCCCCACTTCCATTAAATCCTTCTGTAGGTCTTATAATCTTACATTTTTTACTATCCTGAATATTACTCTGTAACCAGGAAATCTGGGCAGCTCACTAGTCAATTTATATTCCAGATCATTATATAGAATCCTTTAATTGCTATATAATTCATTGTTTATAGGGCAAAAATCTTCCATAGAGCTGTACGTTTATAAAGCTTGGGTTCATTTCACATATCTAAAGGTAGTGATTTTACATGCAGTTAGGTGTGCAAATCTAAGTACCTAGCATTTTGTATATGCAGTAGAGTTTCAGGGAAATTAAATTTGTGGGCACAATATACATGCAAATATAAGATCAGGAAGGAGGCAGAGAAAAGAATGTGTCTGTACAATTGCAGTTTTCAGCAGCATAAATCTCAGATTTGAATTATTATAAAATCAGTTTTATTTCCAAAACTTATATTTTACTAATCTCTCTACGGACGCTCATAGCACTGGCAGTGACTGAAGATTGACCTAAGGGCTAGATCGACCTAAGGCCAGAAGAGATGATTTACTATGAATCATATATTCATAAGACATTTACTTTTAGTGAAGTGAGAAGGAGCATTGATGCTTTTCTAATTCAACCATACTTCTTGGTTCATTTCCAGTTATTAGATGTAGAATAGCCTCTGATCTGGTTAGCTATTCAGGATCCTGGGCCTGATTCTCATTTGCACTGAAGCTCATCCAGCTAGCATGAGTATAAACAACAGTGTAGCTCCAGTAGCACTCATAGGGGCAGTGAAGGTATGGCTGAGTCATGCCAAGTACAAACCACCCTGAAACCAGTTGGTATATACTCAGTATGGAGATATACCTATTTCATAGAGCTGGAAGGGACCACAAAAGGTCATTAAGTCCAGCCCCCTGCCTTCACTAGCAGGACTAAGAACTGATTTTTGTCCCAGATTCCTAAATGGCTCCCTCAAGGATTGAACTCATAACCCTAGGTTTAGAAGGCCAATGCTCAAACCACTGACGTGTCAACTGCGCATCTGCTACCTCTATCAGTGCTTCTGCAGCTACACTGCTATTTATACTTGCACTATTTCAATGATAGGGAGTCAAACCCCTAGCTCATAGTTAGCGGTCTGTGTTTTCAGTTTTTATTTGTAAAAAAAAAAATCCTAAAATCTTTTGGTGTTTATTTTCCAAACATTAAAACTGGGATAAAATTGAGTTAAAAATAATAAAAATAAAGAAAATCAGGAAAAATCCAGGAAAAAAGAAAAAAATCCTTTCACAATATACACAGTTTACTACAGTATAATTGAAACCTTTTTTATGTACAAAGGTTTTTTTTTAAATCTCTCTTAGAGCTAGTAGTTTTTCCAGAAATCCTGGTTTGCGTACGCTCGCATAATTTTCTTCAAAGTATCCTCACTCATGTTGAGCCTCTTGCTGTCTTGGAGGTAGTCCAACTTTGAAAATAAGTGCTATGCATCAATAGATCCAGGGGCTACACTCAAAGCTCACAGTGCCACTTTACTGAAGTTGGGAAGTGTGTCTTGATGACTGTTCCAAAAAGCCAGCACATCCAGTTTCACATTGTCAGGGTTAGGCATGTAAGTAGTAAATTCCACTTTCAGATCTGAAATTTCATCTTTAATGACAAATGGTTGAAACACTCTGGCATAATGGTCATAGTCTGCCACAAAATTCACCTTGAGGAAGGGGTGCTACACTTAGATGACATTCCGAAAGGTAACTTCAGCACCAAACACTTCAGGGTTCAGATTATGGGCCACAGTTGTCTCCCATTTCTTGCTGAGCACTGTGTTGAAGATTTTGAACACTTTTTCGGTTTTCTCATGTTCCGGGGTTGGAAGGATTTCCAGAAACAGCTGGGTTTTCTCACCGTATGTTTCTCCTGCAGCTTTTGTACTAATTTCAGCTGAGATTTTGGTTACCAGGATCCAGTAAACATCTGTATTGGCAAACGTATTGGCAGTAGTCAGAGAAAACTCCAGTGTTTTCAACAATGAATATTACTTTGGTGTGCAAAATCTGGTTGTCATTTTGGTTATTTGCCAGTCTCTTCAAAGTTTAGAACCAACAAACTCAGAATGATCTAGGAAATCATCCACAGTCCACATTAGCACAGTCCACGCATTATTTACATGACAGGCAGCGAAGTACAAGCTCATCCACCGATGTAGCACAACAGGGATAGGTAATCGGCTGTCAGCTCTGCACTCATCTTGCACTCTGTAAAACAAAGACTTCAACTTGTTTGCATGCTTGAAAATGGTGCAGAATCCAATGATGCAAGATTTCACATCTTTCATTTCTTCTGTAGCAGTAGCTGGTGACAGAGCAACGTTAATCAGATGAGCAGGATAGGTAATATATAGCAGCTTCGGTTTCTGATTGAGTTTAATCTCCTGTGCAAACTTAGCCATGTAGGAAGCAGAATCTGTGTTAGTTGTAGCCACATATTCCCAAGTTTGTTGGTATGTCTCATACCTGTCAGTTATTGCTGCATTGACAAAACGAGTGTCAGCAAAGGGGATGAATGTCACATCAGCACAAACAATGTAGGTTTGTTCACTTTGAGATCAAGAAACAAAACCAAAAGACAAAGAATTGGGTGGTCCAAAGCATCAGGAGACTTGTTAAAAATTAGACTAGATGCCATATTTCCATCAATTCATTCCATCAGTTTATATACTAAAGCATCATTTTCTTTCAGATACTTACGAGTGAGGTTGTCTGCATTAGGACAAATTCACAAATTCATTGACACAATTGTGCTGTTTCTTCTTTTCATTAAAGCCCTGGCAAAAGCTCTTGATATTGACTGTTTATCCTGAAGCTCACTTTCTTCATTAAGCTTCTTGTGTTGCTTGCTCTCAACATGCTCCTTTATTCTGTCAGCGCAAGCATTGACCTCAATGCTGCAGTACTTGCAGCACAATGTGTCCTCTTCACTTCCGTCTTTACTTTTCTTGAAAAATTCTAAGCACTGATTTTCTTGTTGGTATTCAGGCATAGATTTGCATTTTTGCCACATGTTTACCTTATCTTTATCTGTAGAGAATGGATAGTTTAAATTCAGCACTACACTAAACAGATGCAAAAAAATAGGTGAGCAGCATCTCCTTGTGAGCAATCATAGTGCGATATGAACATTGTTTGATTTTCCAACCTCCGCCATGTGTGTGTTCTGTGTTTTACACTGCGGAACTGCTTCAGTCTCAGAGCTGTAGGACACAACAATTGCGTAAAGCATTAGCATTTAACAAAAATAAGCACCCCCAAAAATACTGAATGGATTCATAAATGGGTGTAAATCAGTAAAAAACAAACTCCTTTAATAAAAAAACTGGTAAATTATCAGTGAAAATCAGTAAAAATTGAAAACGCGGAACACTACTCATAGTGTAGGCATAGCCATAAACATACCTGAGTTAACTTTGATCTAGCTAGCTCGGATAGGGAGAGGTTACTCACTTTGTGCAGTAACTGGAGTTTTTTGAGATGAGTGTTCCTGTGGGTGCTCCACTTCAGGTGCACATGCACCATACGCCTTTGATTGGAGATTTCTGGTAGCAGTGCCCATTTGGCCCATGCATACACCCTATATATCTTTGTGCCCCATACCAAGGCTATATACGGCTGCGTAGGTGAACCGCTCTCAATTCCTTCTCTATTGCAAAGTCCCACAAAAGAAATTCCAAAGCAGAGGGGAGGAGAGCAGATAGTGGAGCACGCACAGGAACACAAATCTCAACGAACTCCTTTTACTGCACAAAGTGAGTAACCTCTCCTTCTTCTTAGGGTAGTATACTTGTGGGTGCTCCACTTCAGGTGATTTCCTAGCAGTAACCCTTAGGAGGCGGGGGGTTCAGAACAGAGTCTATCACAGAAGAAAGAACTGGACAGCTTTCTACAGCATCTGATCTTGCAAGATGAACCAAAGCATAATGAGTGGAAAACATACACTGAGGACCATGTTGCAGCCTGGCAGATTTCAGCAACTGGAACATCCTTGAGTAGGACTACAGATGTAGATTGTGGTATAGTAGAATGTGCAGTCACTCTTAAAGGAAGTGGAACCTCAGAAGACGCAAAACAAGCAATAATGCATCCAGCAATCCATTTAGAAAGTCTCTGCATGGAGGTAGAGGCTCCCCTACACCTATCTGCAATAGAAATAAAGACTTTAGGGTCTTCCTGAATGGCCTAGTTCTGTCCAAGTAAAAGGCTAATGACCTCTTAAGATGTAGTGTATGGAGGGCAGATTCCGGTGTATACTGATGCAGCTTAGGAAAGAAAACTGAAAGGTGAATAGTTTTGTTAATGTGAAACTCAGAAGAAACCTTAGGTACAAATTTTGGTTGGGTCAGAGTAATACCTTCTCCTGAAGAACACAGTAAATGGAGAGCCCGCCATTAGCCCCTCTATCTTCTCAACCCTTTGAGCAGAAGTGATGGCCACCAAAAAGGCTGTCTTCATAGACAGATGTAGCAGTGTGCACATACCTAGGGGTTTAAATGGCTGTTTCATGAGCTGGTTAAGAAAAAGGGTGAGATCCCAAAGCAGCATAGGGGTTTTAATCTGTGGAAAAAGATTCACATTCAGGAATCTCGTTGTAGTTGGATGAATGAATATCAATAAACCTTCTATTGGTACATGAAAAGCTGTTATTGCTGCTAAACGAACCTTGAATAGAACACATAGAAAAGAACTTTTCAATTCCAATGGGTAATCTAAGATTTTTCAAAGAGACAACTGAACAGATGTATCGTCTCCATTTCTGAAGGTAAGTGTGTCTTTTAGATTCCTTTCCTCTATTTAAAAGTACATTTTGTACTCCCAGTGAACAGGCTGCTTCTAGTGCTAAGAACCACATGCTTCTAGTTGCAGAATGTTCAGATTGGAATGAAGTGTCTGACCTGCATCCTGAGACACAGCCAAGGATTGGTTCGGAGTACAGACATCTGTTTGTTCAGACTGTGTTTGTTGGATACATAAAGTGTCCTGAGCCACCCATGGAGACATCAAAGATGCAACTGGCATTGTGTGTCACAAAAACATAATTTGTCGTGACTTCCAGCAGTTGCAGACATGTTCTTGCTGGAACTTCAAGACTAAGCTGAATTATTTGCATATGGTTCTTTAGAGCAAGGAACCTGTTGGGAGAGAGATACACTCTGTCTGTTATAGAATCCAGAAACGGTCCTGTAAAGAGTATTTGCTTAATAGGTGTCAAGATTGATTTCTCAAGATTTTTCTGAAGGCCTACACTTCAAAATAATGAAGTTATTGTTTGATCTGCAAATGACACTTCCTGATAAGACTGATCTTTGAAGAGCCAGTTGTCGAGGTAAGGAAAGACTGTTATTGCCAGATGTTGGAGGTAGACAGCTAGAACTGCCATGATTTTTGAGAATATGCTTGCAGAGGAAGACAGGTCAAAGGATAGTACCCAATACTGGTAATGATTATGATTGAAATGTGAAACAAAGAAATCTTACGTGAGAGGAATGAATCACTACGTGGAAGTAGGCATCTTTGAGGTCAAGGATCTCAAACCAATCCCCAGATTCCAGGTAGGGAATTACACTGGTCTACAATTTTTGAGAAGTTGTCTGCTTCAGAGATAAAATGTGCTATTTATTATGTATTTTGATGTGCTGAATTCAAATATGACAATTAAAACAACTGATTGGCTACTGTTCCTAAGATATTTAAGTTTTTACATTTTATATCTATGTATATTGTGTAGATAGTAGAGTTTTAATCATAAATTGTAAACCTAGGTCTTTTCATGTGTTTATGGTTGCTTTACATGATAATATTTCACCTGTCCTGTTTATGTAACACTTTACAAATCAGCAAAAGGGTTATATAAATAAAATGTATTATGAAACAAAAGGCAAAAAACTATTCTGTACATAGTTTAGTCCTATTCAGTGTCTACTCGGCGCTTCTTGGCTTGTCTCTTGTATTCATTAAATGGAGCATCTCTTGTCACTGTCCAGCAATAGTCTGCAAGCATTGATGGGCTCCATTTGCCCTGATAGCGTTTCTCCATTGTTGCAATGTCCTGGTGAAATGGCTCGCCGTGTTCATCGCTCACTGCTCCGCAGTTGGGTGGAAAAAAATCTAGAGTAGAGTGCAAAAAATTTATCTTTACTGACATGTTGCAACCAAGGCTTTTGTATGCCTTGAGGAGGTTTTCCACCAACAACCTGTAGTTGTCTGCCTTGATGTTTCCAAGAAAATTTATTGCCACTAACTGGAAGGCTTTCCATGCCGTCTTTTCCTTGCCACGCACTACATGGTCAAATGCATCATCTCGAAGAAGTTCACGCATCTGAGGACCAACAAAGACACCTTCCTTTATCTTAGCTTCACTTAACCTTGGAAATTTTCCACAGAGGTACTTGAAAGCTGCTTGTGTTTTGTCACTGGCCTTGACAAAGTTCGTCATCAGACCCAGCTTGATGTGTAAGGGTGGTAACAAAATCTTCCTTGATTCAATAAGTGGTGGATGCTGAACACTTTTCTTCGCAGGCTCCAATGACTGTCAGAGTGGCCAATATTTCTTGATGTAGTGGAAATCTCTTGCACAACTATCCCATTTGCAGAGAAAACAGCAGTACTTTGTGTATCCAGACTGCAGACCAAGCAAGAGAGCAACAACCTTCAAATCACCACAAAGCTGTCACTGATGTTGGTCATAGTTTATGCACCTCAAAAGTTGTTTCATGTTGTCATAGGTTTCCTTCATATTGACTGCATGACCAACAGGAATTGATGGCAAAACATTGTCATTATGCAGTAAAACAGCTTTAAGACTCATCTTCGATGAATCAATGAACAGTCTCCACTCATCTGGATCGTGAACGATGTTGAGGCTGCCATCACACCATCAATGTTGTTGCTGGCTACAAGATCATCTTCCATGAAGAAGAATGGGATAAGATCCTTTTGACGGTCATGGAACATGGAAACCCTAACATCACCTGCCAGGAGATTCCACTGCTGTAGTCTGGAGCCCAACAGCTCTGCCTTACTCTTGGCTAGTTCCAAATCCCTGACAAGGTAATTCAGTTCACCTTGTGTTATGAGGTGTGGTTCAGAGGAGGAGGATGGGAGAAAATGTAGGTCCTGTGACATTGATGGTTCAGGACCAGAAGTTTCATCCTCTTCCTCTTCCTCGTCTGACTCAAGTGAGAATGATTCTGGTGCATCAGGAACCAGCAGTCCTTCTCCGAGGGGTACTGGGCGTATAGCTGATGGAATGTTTGGATAATGCACAGTCCACTTTTTCTTCTTTGACACACCTTTCCCAACTGGAGACTCTATGCGGAAGTAACAATTGCTGGTATGATCTGTTGGCTCTCTCCAAATCATTGGCACTGCAAAAAGCATAGATTTCCTTTTCCTGTTCAACCACTGGCGAAGATTTGTTGCACAAGTGTTGCAGCATATGTGTGGGGCCCACCTCTTGTCCTGATCTCCAATTTTGCAGCCAAAATAAAGGTGATAGGCTTTCTTAACCATAGTGGTTATACTGCGCTTTTGTGATGCAAAAGTCACTTCACCACAAACATAGCAGAAGTTATCTCACTGTTCACACAAATACGAGGCATCTCTGCTCACTTTGGCTAAACAGAAATGTGTCCCTTTGCAAAATCAAACACTGACAAATAAGAGAGCACGACACTGTATGATTTCTAGAGCTGATATAGGGCAATTTGTTCAGCAGAGTGATGTAAGCTTCGTTATGATTGCATCATCCATGACTTCTAGGAATAACATGATGCAATTCATATCATGTATGACGCAATACCAGCTTCAGATTGCATCATTCATTGTTTTGCCTAAAAAGCAAGTACTGTCCAAACCCAGTCATAGATTTAGTCATAGATCCAGTCAAAGATGTAGTTTAGTCATTTCTGGTTTAAATTGAGATCCCTTCCCTTTATAACTCACTTATCCTCCGCCATTCCCAAGTCAAGGGTCGTATATACTGACCCAATAGCATATCTTGAAAACTAGAGCTAATCAACAATTTTAAGCATCATTTTCATTCTCAGTGACCCAGAATTAGTAAAGTTTGACTACATTTATTTCAGAAGCATTTGACACCATCCTGAATTTCAGATGTCTGACATGCTGTACTAAACCTACTACTAATAAAGACCTAGCTACTAATACTAACTACTAATATAAAGAGCAAACAGGCATACACTAAACTCTATCTCTGGCCAAGGTGGTTGAGGAGGAACTGAGAGCAGTTCACCTGTGCAGACCTATATAGCCTTGTTACGGGGCATGAGGATATGTAGGGTGGATATGTGTGGGCTGAACAGACACTGATACCAAAAATCTTTAGGATTTCAGATGGGATCATACTTGGGGCAGTTAACCCATCTTATTGCTTGTGCTGTTGTGGCTACATTTCGATTTTAGCATGCTAGCTTAGAAAAATTATACTCCAGCGCCAGTATAGACATAGGCAATATCAACGAAACTATGGCACTACAGGAGCAGTATGGGCTGAACAACCTTGCTCAGGACTGTGGGCATGTATTAAAGCTGCTAGCCTGTGCTGCTGTGACTTTTCTGCTATTATTCATGCTAGCTAGATCAAAGCTAGCTCAGATATGTCTATGCATACTCCAAGTCTCACCTCTGATTGCAGTGTAGACCTACCATTTGAGTGGCATTCATGTAGATGAAAATCAGACTGACTGTGCAAAAAGGAAACCACCACCATCAGCCCTATTTGGGTCTTCAGATGTAGAGATATTATGACACATAACAGGGAGAAGATAGTCCTTTTCTCTCTGTCAGCTGGATGAGACCACACTTGGAATATTGCATTCAAGTTCTAGATATCACAGAACCAGAAAATACAGGTAAGTAAAGTGAGTTTAAAGAAGAACAACAAAAAATATTAGAAAATTGGATTGATTTAAGAAAAAAGTGTCAGGAGCCACACCAGCTGCTGACCTGCTCCCTAACTAACTTTGCTTCTAGGCAACCAAACAGCACAGCTGCACTGCTTTGGAACTGATGGAGTAGCCAGAGCTCCTGACTGGCTGCTGGTTTGGCAGCTATACTTTTAAACCTGGCGCTCACCGCAGTTTAGTGACTGCTCAACATGTACTATGCCCTTGCCTGCCTCTGCTTTGTTCCAACTCCTGCTCCATCCTGCTTCCAGTCCCTGATCTGGCTTTGTTACAACCCTTGTTCCAGCCAATGATCCCCTCTGACTTCTGGCTTTGGTTCCCAGCTCTGCCTCTGTCTTATGACTCTGGTTTACCCTCCAGATCTGGCATTTGGCTTTTGTCCCTCCAATACTGACCCTTGGATTCTTCCTGGACTCTGCTCACTCTACATCCAGCTCTAACTAGTAGGCCAAATTCATGTTTCAACCACTAGGCCTGACTGCCCATGGCCTGGTTAGCTACAGAAAGAATATAAATAGAGCTAAAAGCTTAAATTATATATATGTGTGTGTGTGTGTGTACATTTATAATAATATAAATAGAGCTAAAAGCTTAAATAAGTGACAATTAGTCACCTAACAGTTTGCTAATATTTAAAGAGTATAATTATCAAGGATGAAGAGGAATTATTAGGGTAATATGGGGAAAGAGGAGGGTATTGCTAGAATCATGGAATGAAATTAAGAAAAGAGAAAGTTAGACTGAGTATCAAAAAATATGCTTGAAAATGAAATCTATCAGACCATGGAATGCCTCCAAGGGAAGTAGTGGAACTTCATTTCTTGGGACACATTACTGGACACAGTATAAGAAAACGTACTGCAAGGAATAATCCTGACCTGGCCACAGGCTCAACTAGAGGATCAAATAGGATCCTTCTTGCTCTAACATCTATAATTCTGTATCTCTGTTAATATGATACTTTTATTTCTTTTAATTGTACTCTTTCCCAGTCAGTGTCTGACCACTGTCCTGTTCTTATTACAGGTGTCCTTTACCTGCAAAAGAATTCCTGATTTGCAATTTCATCATGCCCAGGAAGCTATATTGACTACAATGTTCAACACTTCTGGAAATCTGGCTAATTGTAATGAGGTGCCTAAATATAGCCCCCAGAAAAAGCCAAGAACCACCAAAGTCGAGTTCAAATAATGGGTCAAGAGATATGAACAGCCTATATATTTAAGGGGACTATGAATAATTCAATCAACCATAATATTACAGTCCGTCATTGTGTTGTTTATGGAATTTCACATTACATAAAAACACATCAAGGTTATGCATTGAGTAGTTTGCAATATCAGTGGTTAAAATTCTAATTTGTGTGTGTGCACACACCCCACTTTTCAGCTGACTGCATGGATATGAAAGAATTAAGGACAGATTGGAGCAGACTATCTCAAAAGCAGTATGTGGCAGGATCAGGCAGCACAGTAGATTAATGAATTAGTCTTTCACCTATAGAGATTTAGGTTATGTGATAAATAAAAATAATAAAGATTGTCCCATATTAGATACCCATTTACCCATCAGACAGCTACTACAATATTTGAAACAAAAGTCAGTCTTTTATCAAGAAAGTAATAAATTGGAATAGGGAAAAGTGATGTAGTTCAGGAGTGAGATACAGTTTCAGAGCTGCATGAGGAAAGAGGTACAGCCCTTGCCCAAACCATGGTTGTCAGGCAGTAAAGATCCTGCAAAAAGCAATCTCCTTGCCCCAAGTTTCCTCTTGCTTTTTTGCCCAGCTGTTGGGGCCCTATCATTAGGATGCTGTCAATCTGGGAGAATAACCTGAAAGGGAAAGGAGTCCAAGAGAGCTGGCTGTATTTTAAAGAATCCTTATTGAGGTTGCAGGAAAAAAACATCCCGATGTGTAGAAAGAATAGTAAATATGGCAGGCGACCAGCTTGGCTTAACAGTGAAATCCTTGCTGATCTTAAACACAAAAAAGAAGCTTACAAGAAGTGGAAGATTGGACAAATGACCAGGGAGGAGTATAAAAATATTGCTCAGGCATGCAGGAGTGAAATCAGGAAGGCCAAATCACACTTGGAGTAGCAGCTAGCAAGAGATGTTAAGAGTAACAAGAAGGGTTTCTTCAGGTATGTTAACAACAAGAAGAAAGTCAAGGAAAGTGTGGGCCTCTTACTGAATGAGAGAGGCAACCTAGTGACAGAGGATGTGGAAAAAGCTAATGTACTCAATGCTTTTTTTGCCTCTGTCTTCACAAGCAAGGTGAGCTCCCATACTGCTGCACTGGGCAACACAGTATGGGGAGGAGGTGACCAGACCTCTGTGGAGAAAGAAGTGGTTCGGGACTATTTAGAAAAACTGGACGAGCACAAGTCCATGGGGCTGAATGCACTGCATCCGAGGGTGCTAAAGGAGTTGGCGGATGTGATTGCAGAGCCATTGGCCATTATCTTTGAAAACTCATGGTGATCAGGGGAGGTCCCGGTTGATTGGAAAAAGGCTAATGTAGTGCCCATCTTTAAAAAAGGGAAGGAGGAGGATCCGGGGAACTACAGGTCTTCAAGGAATCAATTTCTGAAGCACTTAGAGGAGAGGAAAGTGATCAGGAACAGTCAGCATGGATTCACCAAGGGCAAGTCATGCCTGACAAACTAATTGCCTTCTATGAGGAGATAACTGGGTCTGTGGATGAGGGGAAAGTAGTGGATGCGTTATTCCTTGACTTTAGCAAAGCTTTTGATACTGTCTCCCACAGTATTTTTGCCATCAAGTTAAAGAAGTATGGGCTGGATGAATGGACTATAAGGTGGATAGAAAGCTGGCTAGATCGTCGGGCTCAATGGATAGTGATCAACGGCTCCATATCTAGTTGGCAGCCGGTTTCAAGCGGAGTGCCCCAAGGGTCGGTCCTGGGGCCGGTTTTGTTCAATATCTTCATTAATGATCTGGAGGATGGCATGGACTGCACTCTGAGCAAGTTTGCAGATGACACTAAACTGGGAGGAGTGGTAGATACAGTGGAGGGTAGGGATAGGATACAGAGGGACCTAGACAAATTAGAGGATTGGGCCAAAAGAAACCTGATGAGGTTCAACAAGGACAAGTGCAGAGTCCTGCACTTAGGATGGAAGAATCCCATTCACTGTTAAAGACTAGGGGACCGAATGGCTAGGAAGCAGTTCTGCAGAAAAGGACCTAGGGGTTACAGTGGACGAGAAGCTGGATATGAGTCAACAGTGTGCCCTTGTTGCCAAGAAGGCTAACGGCATTTTGGGCTGTATAAGTAGGGGCACTGCCAGCAGATCGAGGGCCGTGATCATTCCCCTCTATTCGACACTGGTGAGGCCTCATCTGGAGTACTGTGTCCAGTTTTGGGCCCCACACTACAAGAAGGATGTGGAAAAATTGGAGGGAGTCCAGCGGAGGGCAACAAAAATGATTAGGATGCTGGAGCACATGACTTATGAGGAGAGGCTGAGGGAATTGGGATTGTTTAGTCTGCAGAAGAGAAGGATGAGGGGGGATTTGATAGCTGCTTTCAACTACCTGAAAGGGGGTTCCAAAGAAGATGGATCTAGACTGTTCTCAGTGGTACCAGATGACAGAACAAGGAGTAATGGTCTCAAGTTGCAGTGGGGATGGCTTAGGTTGGATATTAAGAAAAACTTTTTCACTAGGAGGGTGGTGAAGCACTGGAATGGGTTACCTAGGGAGGTGGTGGAATCTCCTTCCTTGGAGGTTTTTAAGGTCAGGCTTGACAAAGCCCTGGCTGAGATGATTTAGTTGGGAATTGGTCCTGCTTTGAGCAGGGGGTTGGACTAGATGACCTCCTGAGGTCCCTTCCAACCCTGATATTCTATGATTCTACGATTCTATGAATCTACAGGTAGCTAGGACCAGCAGGAGAAGTGAGAGTGAGAAATTAATGGTTTTATGTTTTATACCAGTTAGGTTTTTTCCTCTGCATACATTTAAACTTTACACTTTTAACTATTTATTTTTTTATTATACAAGTACTTGTCTTGAATAATCAACATATCAAAAATACTGTTATTAAAGTATATCATCACATTTATGAAAGAAAGGGATTGAAGTACTGGACGCAGTATGAAAATCTTGTGCATACATGTGTGGGAGTTGTAGCAGTTTCCTTGATACCACATTTCTGTTCTACGAATCAATAGATTCCATAGGCTACTAGGGTTGCCAACCCTCCTGGTTTTGCTGGGAGTCTCCTGGAATCGGGCTTTATCTCCTGGAGATTCCTGCAGCCAAACCGGGAGATGGGTCACTAACAGTCGGCGATGCTAAGGCAGGCTCCCTGCCTGCCCTGGCCCCTACCACTCCTGGAAGCAACCAGCACATTCCTGTGGCCCCCGCGGGGGGGGCCCTCCACACACTGTCCCTGCCTGGATCGCTGACTCCGCAGATCCCATTTTTGGCTGGGAACTCCAGCCAATAGGAGCTGCAGAGCAGCACTTGCAGGCAGCACACAGAACCCCCTGCCTGTCCCAGGGACCGCAGGTAAGCGCCTCCCAGATGGAGCCTGCACCCTGCACCCCTTCTGCATTCCAATCCCCTACCCCAGTCAGGAGTCCCCTCCTGCACCCAAACTCTCAGCCACAGCCTGAACCCCTCACCCTCTGCCACACCCCAACCCCCTTTCCCAGCCCTGAGCCCCCTCTTGCCCCCAAACTCCCTCCCAGAGCCTGCACCCAGCACCCCTCCTGCACCCCAACCCCCTACCCCAGCCCTGAGCCCCCTCCAGCATACAAACTCCCTCCCAAAGCTTGCACCCTGGCCCACACCCCCTCCTGCACCCCAACACCCTGCCCCAGGCTCAGCCCGGAGCCCCTCCCACACTCTGAACCCCTCTGCCCCAGCCCAGAGCCCTCACCCCCTCCTGCACTCCAACCCCTGCCCTAGCTCAGTGAAAGTGAGTGAGGGTGGGGGATAGCACGAGCAACGGAAGAAGGGGCAATGGAGTGAATGGGGCAGGGCCTCAGAGAAGGGGTGTGGCCTCAGGCAGGGGGCGAGGCAAGGGTGTTGGAGTTTGTGTGTGTAAAAGGGCTCGGCCGAGGCTCGTCCCTCCGCGGGGCTGTGGGGTAATCCACCGCCTCGCAATAGTTCACTATGGACCCAGGCCCTGGGTCAGGATGGGGCAGCACACAAACAGGAGCTCAGGCCCTTAGGCAAGGGCAGAGCCAATAGTTCAATAGAAGCCCAGGCCCTGGGGTCAGGGCGGGACAGCAAACAAACAGTCAGGAGCTCCTGGTTCTGAGCGTCTGGTGCAAGGGGAAGACTGCCACCTGTGAGTGGGGTGGCAGGGGGGACGCAGGCCCACCCACTCCACTGTGTCCCAACCCGGGGCCCTAGCAGTGGCAGAAGACTCACTGCTGTGTCAGTGGGGATCCTGACCGCAACACACTGACATTGGTTCTGGCAGTGCTGCAGCCAGACCCAGGATCGGCTGCCCCTGGGCTACTTCCAGACTCCCCCTCGTAAGGTACCTGGATTAGGGCGGTGTCCTTGGAGGTTTCCAGCACCATCGGTTCCTCCGGGTAACTGGCGAGGGATAGGCTCAGCTGCTCCTCAGGGTAGCTGGCCAGAGGTAGGCTTGGCTGGCCTGACCATTCCTCGGGTCGGCCGCAGCCTGCTGGCGTTTCCCACCCCGGAAGCTAGGCCTCAGGCATCTGGCCTCTCCGGCGGCTGGCTTTCAAGTGAGCTCTGCAGTTGGGCTTTTCTACTTCCTGTCCTGCACCGTGACCTCTGGGAGGTTGGGCGCAGGATCCACTGGCTCCACTCACGTTGGTGCTCGGGGAGGCTCGTCCCTCAGCCTGGCTGTGGGGTATCCCACCGCCTCACTACAGTGTGATTAGATGGTTGGCAACCCTATAGGCTACCCATATCAAACAAAACATACACACATAGTTCCAGGGCACTCACATGACTTATTTTTGATCTGGACAAAATTGCACTGTTTCTCCTTTCCTCTGTATTTTTTCTCTGCACTTGCTCTCACATAAGCATAGCTAAACAAATCCATTATTATACATACTGCACATTTTTATTTTGACTCTGGAGCTTAAAAATGTGAGCAGCAATATCAAGCCTGCACAGAAACTTGTATTGGTGTAAGCTATATATTAGAGTTTAAGGAAAGTGGCATCTAAACTGAAGCAATATACATACAGAAGGGGTGGGGGGAAAAATGTTGCGGTGTGCCTGTGTGGGTTTACATCCCTGTATCGGGTTTCTTGCTACATCCCTTTCTTCTGGCTCCCTGGAATACAAGTAGACATCCTTAGCTTCCCTTGGATTCATTTAGACTCCTTTAGCATCCACTTACTGATATGTAAGTTACTGTACACAACACCCCTAAATTTGTCCCTGCGATTTTAGCTTGCTTCTTATATACCTATGCTATTCATTTTTACTACATCAACAGAGTTTCTCATTAAAAGAAATAAAGATTTTTTTATTTCTAAGCAATTTGTCCAGCAAATTCTGTTTAAAAACCTATCACCTTAACACAGTAATGAAAAAAATTATAAGTTGAAAAATTCTTATATAAGATGGCTGCTTTTGTTCTTTAAAATACTGAGCCAGACTGCCATCTATTGGAAAATAAAGATTTTTAAAATTATACTGTCTCTAAGGAAAAGTGAAATACATCAGAAACTAGGAAATCTCATTGTCAAAGGCTGTCATTGGCACCAATCTATTCAATCATGCTTAAGATAGACTTGATTTTCTCCTAAAAGGAATGCTTGTACATGCAAAACCTGTTTACTTAGGCTACATATAGTGTGAAAGATTTGCCCTATGTCTTTTTCTACTCAAATTTCTATTATACATTTTCAAATAAGCATCAGTCCAGTGTTCCTTTCATTCCTTGTTGCTTAGTCAATCTCAATTATTCTTTGAGCAATTTCTTCCGATGCAAACATCGTGTTATCTGATAACTGTGACATGGACTTAGGTGCCTTTGTAGGGCAGTAAGGGAGTATAAATCCCTTCTAACTTATCTGCACATCCATCCAATGCTTACCTAGATGTAGAGTCTATATGGGGTTGTGGAGTGAAAATATACTCAACAGGGCTGCAATGCCCCAGTGAGAACCAATGGGCAGAAAGCAGTGTAGGGTAAGAACAGCCATGACTTCACCTATCACAACACACAGAGAAGGGAGTATGCTGTGTCTGACAACAGGCCAACCCAACATATTCCCCCTCCCTTGGCCAACACAGGAGCTCAGGGGGAACTGTGACTCAGAAGGGTGCCTTGGAGTTACAATTCTTTTTTGCAATTCCTCCTGGAAAGGCTCATTTGAACAACATCCCATAGTCAGGGTTTCAAATAAAGGCTCAAGAAGGCCATTAACTAGGTGAAGAGTGCTAGCAAGGAATTGCAAGCAACAACTTGTACTATGAATATTTTTGTGGTATATGAATTTAGATTAACAAATCAGTTGTTTTAATAGTTACTTTTAACTAATATTAAATCCAAAAAACTGCATTAAAAGAAAGTTAAGGGTGCAAAGTCAAGCACCCAAAGTTGGGAATATCTACAATTAAGCTGTAACTTTAATTTGGCCTTCTTGTGTGTATGCATTGTGATACAGTCTTTAATTAAGCACAAAATTAATCAAGGAACCAAAGGACATGAAGAGAAGAAATTCCTTAATTGCCCATACACCAATTCTAGGAGCCTGGGTAACAAACAAGAGGAATTGGAATTGCTCATTTATGAATATAAATTCTATCTAGTTGGGATTACTGAAACCTGGTGGGATGGTCTGCACAACTGGACTGTTAAAATCAATGGTTATAACCTAATTAGGAAGGATTGAGTGGCCAAAGGGGAAGGAGGAATGGCATTACTTGTTTCCAAATCATTTATAGCTCTGAAGAAAATTATCTTGAATGCTTTTGGAGCAATTTCTTAATAAATAAAGCAGAAGATTACTAGTTGGTGTCTACTACAGAACACCAAATCTCACTAGGGAACAGAGTGACTGCTTCCTTGCACATCTATCTACAACATATAGGATAAAAAGCTGTGTGATCATGGGGGAATTAAATATGAGTGACATATGCTGGAGGTCTCATGATGCCAGTACTAAAATATCATTGGAATTTCTAAACATAATAGATGACAACTTCCTAACTCAAAATGTGTTGAAACCAACACAAAGGAATTCTATATTAGACTTTGTTCTAACAGATAAAGAAGAAATTATCACAGAAAATTAATGGTAACTTAGGTACAAGTGATCATGACTTGATCAAATTTGAATTATATATGGTGCTTTAAGAGGGCCAATTTCACAAAGCTGAAAACAATTATGAGCCAAATAAGCTGTGTGGAAGAATTTACTCAGAAAAAATGTGAATGATAATTGGGGACTCATCCTATATAACTAACTTGATATCTTTTTTTGATAATAGTACAAATTTAGTTAATAAAGGTAACAGTGGTGATGCAATATACGTAGACTTCTCTAAGGCATTTCACTTTATACAGCATGACATTTTGTTAAAAAAGCTAGAACGATATAAAATTAACACTGCACACATTACATGGATTAAAAACTGAGTAGCTGATAGATCTCAAATGTAGTTGTAAACAGGGAATTATCATTGAAGGTGCTTGTTTCCAGTGGCATCCCACAGGGATCAGTTCTTGGGCCTATGCTATTTAACATCTTACCAATGACCTGGAAGAAAACATAAAATCAGCTGATAAAGTTTGCAACTGACACAAAAATTGAGTGAGTGGTAAATAATAAAGAGGGCAGGTCACTGATTCAAAGCGATCTGGATCATTTGGTAAACTGGGAGCAAGCAAACAATATGCATTTTGATGTGGTTAAATGTATGCATCTAGGAACAAAGAATGTAGGCCATACTTACAGGATGGGGGATTCTATCCTAGGAAGAGGTGACTCTGAAAAAGACTTGGGGGTCATGGTGGACAATCAGCTGAACATGAGCTCCCACTGTGATACTGTGGCCAGAAGGGCTAATCTGATCATCAAGTAGGAATAAAGAGGTTATTTTACCTCTATATTTGGGACTGGTGTGACTGCTGATGAAATACTGGTGCCCACAATTCAGGAAGGATGTTGATAAATTGGAGAGGATTCAGAGAAGAGCCACAAGGATGATTAAAGGATTAGAAAACATGCCTTATACTCACAGACTTAAAAAGCTCAATCTATTTAGCTTAACAAAGGGTAAGGAATAACTTGATTACAGTCTGTAAGTACCTACATGGGGAACAAATATTTAAAAATGGGCACTTCAATCTAACAGAGAAAGATATAACATGATCCAATGCCTGGAAGTTGAAGCTAGACAAATTCAAACAGGAAATAAGGCATAGGTTTTTAATGGTGAGAGTAATTAACCATTGGAACAATTTGCCACAGTAGAGTCTCCATTACTGACAATTTTTAAATCAAGACTGGATGATTTTCTAGAAGATCTGCTCTAGAAATTATTTGGGGGAAGTTCTCCGGCCTGTGTTATACTAGAGGTCAGACTAGATCACAATGGTCCCTTCTGACCTTGGAATCCATGAATCTATATGAACACTGGGGACAAAGTGCTCCCAGACTGATTGGCAGCCAGGGAGAGACTGAGTGGACTGACACCTTATGAATTACAATTACCTGGCAATTACAGGTGAGTAAGCCTAATTTCAGTACCAGGCAAATTGGTTGAAACTATAGTAAAGAACAGAATTATCAGAAACATAGATGAACATGATTTGTTGGGGTAAATCAATATGTCTTTTGTAAAGGGAAATCATGCCTCACCAATTATTAAAATTCTTTGGGGACGTCAGCAAGCATGTGCACAAGGGCGATCCAGCTGACATAATGTACTTGGACTTTCAGAAAATCTTTGACAATGTCCTACACCAAAGGCTCTTAAGCAAAGTAAGCAGTCATTAGACAAGAGGGAAGGTCTTCTCATGGATCAGTATCTGGTTAAAAAACAGAAAACCAAGGGTAGAAATAAGTGGTTGATTTCCACATTGGAGAGTGGTAAATAGCAGGGTCCCCCAAGAACCTATACTGGGACCTGTGCTGTTCAACATATTCAGAAATGATCTGGAAAAGAGGGCTAACAGTGAGATGGCAACATTTGCAGAGTATACTAAATTACTCAAGACAGTTATGTTCAAAGCTGACTGCAAAGAGTTACAAAGGGATCTCACAAAACTGACTAAGCAACAAAATGGCAGATAAAATTAAATGTTGATAAATGAAAAGTAATGCGCATTGGAAAACATAATCCCAACTATGCATACAAAATGATGGGGTCTAAATTAGCTGTTACCAGTCAAGAAAGAGATACTGGAGTCATTGTGAATAGTTTCCTGGAAGCATCTGCTCAATGTGCAGCAGCAGTCAAAAAAGCTAACAGAGTGTTAGGAACCATTAGGAAAGGGATAGATACTAGGTCAGAAAATATCATAATGCCACTATATAAATCCATTGTATGCCCACACCTTGAATACTGTGTGCAGTTCTGGTCGCCCCATCTTAAAGAATATATATTAGAATTGGAAAAATACAGAGAAGGGCAACAAAATTGATTATGGGTATAGAACACTTCCAGATGAGGAGAAATTACAAAGACTAGGACTGTTCATTTTAGAAAAGAGAAGAACTAAGGGATAATATGATAGCAGTCTCTACAATCATGAATGGTGTGGAGAAAGTGAATAGGAAAATGTATTTACTCCTTCACATAACACAAGAACCAGGGTCACCCAATGAAATTAATTGGTTTAAAACAAACATAAGGAAGTACGTCTTCACACAATGCACAGTCAAACTGTGGAACACATTGCAGGGGATGTTGTGAAAGCCAAAAGTATAACTGGGCTCAAAAAAGGATTGGGTAGGTCTATGGAGGCTAGGTCCATCAATGGCTATTAGTCAAGATGGTCAGGGGCACAACCTCATGCTCTGAGTGTTCCTAAACCTCTGACTGCCAGAAGCTGGGAGTGGACAACAGGGGATGGATCACCTGATAACTGCCCTGTTCTATTCATTCCCTCTTAAGCATCTGGCACTTGCAACTCTTGGAAGCCAGGAAACTGAGCTAGATGGACCATTGGTCAGACCCAGTATGGCCATTCTTATATTGTTATGAATCTGAAATGGAGCTGACAGCTGAAGAGAGAACAGCAGCCCATTAGGGTAAAGAGACTTTTTCCCACAGGAAACTGAAGCAGGGCAGTATTATAGAACAGCCACTACGTCCTCCAAAGCCTCCTGCCTCCAAGGTATGATATTGTTTATCAAATTAGCCCATCAAAGGGATACCACTGCCTAGTAAAGTGAAAGAAAATCTGTTTCAGTATATTTTGTTTGTATTTACCTTTGTATTTACCATAGCTGTTAAAATTCTTATATTAGAACTGTATTATCTGAAGGTGGCAGCTGACTTTGTTTCCTTTGAGAACACAAATGGCCCAGTTCAGCAACCTTATTCCATGAGTAGTCCCACTGATTTTACTCAATGAGTAGGGTACAATTCAATATAAATAACTGTGGCAGAATCAGGTTTAAAGGAAGCAATCTTGTTACTGTACAATAAGAAACTAATCCTGGGAGCCTTTATTCACAGGAATAGTCCTATTTAAGTCAAATTCCTATCTAAAATCATTGAAGTCAATGGCTACTAATGTCAATAAAGAGGTACAGTACCAGATCCTATTCCTTTAATGCTATTAATTCCTTTGCATACATATATTTTTAATCCTATATGAGGATGGAGTTGAAGATGCTCAGCATCTTACAGGACTGAGTACTTTGTGCATGGTCCTGTGAGCACTTAGTACTAGGTATAATAGTTGATTGACTTCAGAGGTATTCCTCACAATAGAAAGCTCTATGCTCTGTTGTAACTATTTGCAGGATGCAGCCTATGAACTAGACTATAAACCCTCTACTCACATTGGCGAGCAGTTTCTCACCAAAATGGTGCCACTGAAGTCATTGTGTGAGTAACTGCTCACCAGTAAGGAGTTCATAATCTGCTCCTATATTTGTAAGACACACACACTATATACTTTTACAGATACTTAGGTTTCTTATATCAGTCTTCTTTATATTACTTCCTTTTTTAAATTCTTAAATGTACAATAAGTAATGTAAAATAAAATTGAAAAAGTTAATTTGATATCCCACCTTACTTACTATAAGTTTAGTTTGGATTCCATTGCTCATAAATTCTTCTTCTGATATCTTACTAAAATTGTCCAGATAGTGGTCTGATATTGTATGACACAGATCTTCAAAAGAATATTCTTTTTCTTGGCACAGTTTGATTTCATCTAAGAGCTTTGATAACTCTCCAGTCACAGCTTCACCTTTTAAAAAATAGATATAATTAGTCAGAATAATTAGAATTTAAGGGGGATTTTTGTTGCTAAAAAGTAATGCAAAACTTTTGAATCTTGGGGTAGATATAATGGTACTAAGACTATTCCTTACATTGCATCCTTATAGTCTATATCTTGACTCTGACAGACAACCCTGAATAAAGGATAGTGTAATGGAGCCATCAGACGAGCACTGAGAGGCAGATATAACTTAGATAATTTTTTCACATCTTAGCTCATCCTCTGCTTTCCCCTGTACACTGTGTGCCACTGTGGATGGGGCATTGGCCATGACTCCACCTTCTCTCTGCCCTCTAAACCTGAAAAACTGCAGCTAGTGAAGAATGCCAACATTCATCTCTAGACTGGGGAACCTGCTATAACCACACAAAATGCTTTGCATTGGTTACCTGTTTATATCTGTGGGCAATTAAGGTGTTGGCTAGGTTCTATAAGACTCCGTCTGTCCCTGGGATCAAACTCTCTGGGATTTGTGACAAGATGTTTTCAGTGAAAAACAATAATACTAGAACCTGCTCCCTCTAGCAGTCTACCAAAAATCCAAATTTGGTGAGTTTCAGGGTATTGCAGGATTAAGGGTCTGGTTATTAAATTCTTTACTTTGAAGATGTTATTCCTTTGTTAATGGCTGCCTTTAGTGATGCAAGGTCCACAGCTGATGAGGCAATGGGGACCATGAATTAATTAGGGCCAGCCAGATTCTAATATTCTTACTCACATTGAATAGCACTTTATTCTGAAAGTAGTCCATTGAAATCAGTACGACCACTTCCAGATTAAGGTGCTATTCAGCATGAGTACATACAGGAGCTGTATGTTAAATTCTCCCATTTGGCTTTGAAAATCCATGGACTTTCTATATTCAAAACTCCCATTAACACAATGGGATTTTTTTGCACAAAAATTATGGGTAGAACATGGTTCAGAATCAGGATTTTTAATCCTTCATATTTCATTTTCTGATTAGAAAACAGAAGTTAATAAAAATACATGTTGTAATAAAGAAAATAAGATGAAAATTAGAGAGATCACTATTAAAAACATTTTAAAACCATGTCTCTGTGCCTTTTTTTAAAAGTCCAGTTAAAGAAACTAAACAAACAAAATTAATCATTTTTCTTACATTATTCACATCCTGAATGTGGAAACAAAAAATGTAAGACCAAGATCTTACTATTAACAAGAAAGGAAACTTTATGCTTAAATTTGTATTAATTAATGTCAGGTCACATTCTAATATTCTCTTTTGTTAAATAGAACCTTACTCTAGGAATGATCCCACTGAAGTCAAAGGGGCTACTTGTGGAGTAAGGTACTACTCAACATGACTAAGAATATCAGAATCTGGTCCTCAGGAGTAAGTTGAGTTTTCTGGTGGGTCTAGATCCTTCTTGTAGGGGAAGAAAGCAGTAAAAGTGAAAAGATGAAGCTTTATTGCTAGAGAGTACTTTGGAATTTCACTTAGGGGAATGTTTCTTTTTGGAGTCACAAGAGCCAGGCTTAGGGTTGTTTCTACCAGAGTTATGGGGAGCATCTACAGCAGGGATATTTCTAAACAGAGAGTGGAAGGGCATCATAACAGGAGAGCTCTTAACTGTGGAAGAGGATGAGGGGGAAGGGAAGTATTAAACTCTGGTCCTGTGCAGTGTGTGTGAGTGTGTAACCTGAGGAGAAACCACCCAGGGACCACAGTAATGGTTATGGTACAAGAAAGTCATGGTGTAAAAGTTCTCTGCATGGAGAATGGGAGTGCATCATATAAAAGTGATCTTTACGGGGAGGGGGGAATAAAGGGGAAGCTAGCTGTATGGGAGAGAAAGAATAAACTGTGTTGGGCACTTAAAGGGGAAGTGCCAGCAGAGCCCTGTAGCACAGAGAGCATGTTTCTATTTTGCTTTGGTGTGAAAGTTGTACCTTAACATTAAACAAATTAAAAAGAGATAAGACAGACTCATTATAATGTATTATGGTCCATTAGTAGCTCTTTACTTCCTACATAACACTCATTATGGTATATACTGCAAATATTAGAAAATCAGCTATTCTATTTATTGGAGTGTGGAGGCAAACTCATTAGTCTCCCTGAGGAATAAAGCTTCTTAATCTCAATATCTTCCTTTATTTCCTCTCTCTCTAATGTATATTAGTATAAAATGAACTCTTATTAGTAATATAAAATATATTATTAGAGAGAGAATCTTTGGCATAGGTTCTGCAGTCATAAAACAGAAATATTTACTTGTAGTCATTTGTGATGGAGAAACTTCTGGGGATAAAATGCAAGACTGATGTTCTGGCACTAGGCATTCCTGTGTGGGTTCCTCCAAAATGGTTGCATTTCCTGTTTTTATGTATTCTGTAATTAAAAAGACACACACACACCACAACTCTTAAATTCATAATTTTTCCAACCAAAAATATGTTAACTTTTTTCTCATGAAAAGGTATTTCTATTTTTCATTTTCCCATGCATAATCATTCACAAATGACTGCTGTGCAGTGTTATTTATTTTAAATATTGTAAAGAACAGGGGCGGCTCCAGGCACCAGCGCACCAAGTGCGTGCCTGGGGCGGCAAGCTGTGGGGGGCAGCCTGCCGATTGCCGTGAGGGCGGCAGTCAGGCTGCCTTCGGCGGCATGCCTGCGGGAGGTCCATTGGTTCTTCGCTGCCTTTGGCGGCAATTCGGCAGTGGGTATGCCAAAGGCGCAGGACCGGCGGACTTCCCTCAGGCATGCTGCCAAAAGCCGCCTGACTGCCGTGCCTGGGGCAGCAAAGTACATAGAGTGGCGCTGGCAAATCATCTCTTTCTGTATTTAAAATGCACACATCAAATGCTCTATTCTATTATTATTGTTGAAAGACATTTTTCAATCTTTGTTTTTTAAATTGCTATTTATTTTTATTAAAATAAGCTAATGAATGTAAAAAAAAATTATTGCTTATTAACACTTTGGGGATCAAATAGACCATGTTACATGCACATGCATGCACAACATCCTCCTAAACTTTATTTTAGCTGGCAGTCTAGAAAATGCAGTATTCTAAAGGTTAACTCCTTGATTTGATCCATACCCTTTCCATCTTCAATTCTCTCCTCAAGTCTCAACTCTGCTGCAATGCTTATGAGAGATCAGCCAGTTTATTATAGCTAGAATGATGATCAGATGTGCAAATGTACATATTGTATATATTTGATTGTCTTAATACATGTTTGTACACTGCCTAGCACAATGAGATACTGATCCTGAATGGGGCCTCTCTGTGCTATTGTAATACAAACATTAAATAAGAACAATACATAATAAGTTAACTTGTGCTACATGACTTCATTTTTCTAAGTGATTCAGTTTAGACAAAGATAGTTTAGACTTAGTTTAGACAAAGATATTTTGACTCCTCACCCTTTTGGTTTCATGTTATCTGCTTATGCAGATACACTAATAACAAGAGGAGATAATTACACATATTGTAACATATAGAAGAGAGCCACAAGAGGTTAACTCACTGGTATCTCACTTGTAATGTGGGCAGTTATTCTATAAATCAATAATGGCTTATTTCCTTGACAGTGAAATCTTCCCAAGCTATTTAAAATCCATTGTCAACAACATATTAATTTAGCCTGGTTATGAAAATTAGTAATAACAACAACAACAATAATAATAATATAAATAATAAAACCCAACATTAAAAGTAACCCTCTGAGGCAAAGACTGGGATTAGCAAGGAAATAATATACGCCAAGTAAAGCATCTTATCTTTCAGAATTCTTTGAAGATTTTTACATGTGTATGTTTCTTGGGTGACATTTATAAACTCTCTTGACTAGCTGGACTGTCATATGTTCCCCTTTCTTTATAGACTGAAGGTGTGATGGGGTATACAAACCCCGCAGTGGGCAACAAGGAGTTAAGGGCTGCTCTGGGGTCAGCCTGCCCTGCCCTGTCACTGGCAAGAGATGCACAAACTGGAGGAGGAGTAAAAAGGGAGCAGAAAAGCTCACTTGTGGTCAGACCAGGGAAGAGAAAAGATATATAAATTGCAGCTTATGAGAAAAGGGCTGAGGGAAGACAAAAGCTCTCCCCTCAACAACTGCCTGAAGGTCCCTCCCTGATGGAAGAGACGACCTGCTTCTGTTATGCCCAGAGAGGGAGGCATTCCTCCCCCGCCCCATCTACCGATCAAGTGTCGGCTTCCTCTGTTTTGTTTATGGAATCCCCAGAAGCGGAGAGACTTGGAACTGATATGGCTGTAGGGCCAGGGCATGAGAGAAGGCAGACACCACCCCAAGAGGGAGAGAACTACTATGCCATGCCCGGATGTTCAGAGGTACCAAGTGATCAGCTGTCCCCCTTCACAGCCTCCTGTTACAGATTGTGAACTTTGGACAATAGGGGATGGTAGGAAAGTGGCACAGGGAGGGCAGCTTTAAGGTGCTCCTGGGTGTTAGACCTGCCTGTCGCCTTCACAGGGCCCTGGGCCAGAGCCTGATGGAGTGGGAGGCCCAGGCTCCCCTACCAAACCCTCCCTCTGCATATCAAAAGGCCTAAGGCCTGACCAAGTGAAGACCATCACAGTGGGAAACATAACAAGTGATAATACACTCTGAAATCCATCTTGATAGTCTCTGTGTAGAAAGAGTGGATCCCTTAGATCTGTCCACAATGGAGATAAATAGTCTAGGAGACTCCTTAGGTAGGAATTTAGGGTGTGGACATAGGGAAACTCTGTCCTTAAAGAATACTGTAAGGGAGGATCAGCTATCAACACCCTGATTTCTCTAACTCTGAGAGCTGATGTAATGGCTATTATCAAGGCAATCTTCCCAGACAGGTTCAGTAAGGAACAGATTCCCATTGGTTCAAATGGGGGTCTTGTGAGACCTCTGAAAACTAGATTAAGATAATAAACTGAAGTGGGAGTCTTTACTTAAGGGAAGAGGTTCTTCAGTCCTCTAATGAACCTTACAGTTGTAAGGTGAGAAAACACTGAGATCCCTTCCACTAGAGAATGAAAAACTGTTATCACAGCCAAATGAACCTTGATTAAGCTACTTGGTAAACCTGTTTTATTCAGTTGTAGCAGCTAATCCAGGATAAGTGAAAGTGAAGAAGATTCAGGTGCAAGTTGCTGACTTTCACACTACTCCGGTTTGAATAAGGACTGGGAATGGCTGAGCCATTACAAACATTGACTCTATCTCCCCTTGTAAGTACTCTCACACTTCTTATCAAACTGTCTGTACTGGGCTAGCTTGATTATCACTTCAAAAGTTTTTTTTCTCTTAATTAATTGGCCTCTCAGAGTTGGTAAGACAACTCCCACCTGTTTATGCTCTCTGTATGTGTGTATATATATCTCCTCAATATATGTTCCATTCTATATGCATCCGAAGAAGTGGGCTGTAGTCCACGAAAGCTTATGCTCTAATAAATTTGTTAGTCTCTAAGGTGCCACAAGTACTCCTGTTCTTCTTTTTGCGGATACAGACTAACACGGCTGTTACTCTGAAACCTGACACTAATAGTTAAATCTTTTCCACTTCTGAAAGTAAATATTATGGGTAACTTCTTTTCTGCTGTTTAAAAATACCTGCTGTACCTCTTCCGAACAGGTAGATTCTATCCCTGCAAACCACTGAGGAGCCACACCTGGAAACTGAGAATGTATAGGTTGGGATGAAGTACTTGGCTGACATCCTGGTAGAGGAGACAAGGGATGCACAGAAGATTGATTGCCAGACATGGAGACAATTTAAACAAGTAAGGGTACCATGTTTGTTTTAGCCATGTTACGACTATTAGGATAACCCTGGTTTTATCCTGCCTGATCTTGTTCATCACCCTTAAAATTAGAGGCATTGGGGGAAACATGTAATACAGACCCTTCAACCAAGATAAAAGGAAGGCATCCCCCAGGAAATTGGGGTCTCAATCCCCTCTTGAACAGAACAGATGGCACTTCTTGTTTGTGGCAGTGGCGAAGAGGTCCACTTGTTCAAAATATATCATCTAGTATTCATGGATCCAATTCCCATTTGTAGTCCTGGGAGAAGTGCTAGCTGAGAACACTGGCCAGGGGAGTTTTGCACTCCGGGAAGGTATATTGCTGAAATGTGAATGTGATGGACTATGCACCTATTCCATATCTTTACCGCTTTGACACACAGAGAGGCGGATCTTGCTCTGCCTTGCCTGTTAATATAAAACATGCAGGCTACATTGTCTGCCATGATTTTGATAGACTTTCCTGTAATGAGAAGCTGAAAATGAAGACAGGCACTCCTGACTGCCATTCATTCCAATAGAAACTAAATGAATTCTTTGCTTCAGTCTTCACAGCTGAGGATGTTAGGGAGATTCCCAACCCTGAGCTGTCCTTTGTAGGTGACAAATCTGAGGAATTGTCACAGATTGAAATGTCACTAGAGGAGGTTTTGGAATTAATTGATAAACTTAACAGTAACAGTAACAAGTCACCGGGACCAGATGGCATTCACCCAAGAGTTCTGAAAGAACTCAAATGTGAAATTGCAGAACTATTAACTATGGTTTGTAACCTGTCCTTTAAATCAGCTTCTGTACCCAATGACTGGAAGATAGCTAATGTAACGCCGATATTTAAAAAGGGCTCTAGAAGTGATCCCAGCAATTACAGACCAGAAAGTCTAACATCAGTACTGGGCAAATTAGTTGAAACAATAGTAAAGAATAAACTTGTCAGACACATAGAAGGACATAAATTGTTGGGCAAAAGTCAACATGGTTTCTGTAAAGGGAAATCATGTCTTACTAATCTATTAGAGTTCTTTGAAGGGGTCAACAAACATGTGGACAAGGGGGAATCCAGGGGACATAGTGTACTTAGATTTCCAGAAAGCCTTGACAAGGTCCCTCACCAAAGACTCTTACGTAAATTAAGTTGTCATGGGATAAGAGGGAAGATCCTTTCATGGATTGAGAACTGGTTAAAAGACCGGGAACAAAGGGTAGGAATAAATGGTAAATTTTCAGAATGTATAGGGGTAACTAGTGGTGTTCCCCAAGGGTCAGTCCTAGGACCAATCCTATTCATAAATGATCTGGAGAAAGGAATAAACAGTGAGGTGGCAAAGTTTGCAGATGATACTAAACTGATCAAGATAGTTAAGACCAAAGCAGACTGTGAAGAACTTCAAAAAGATCTCACAAAACTAAGGCCTGGACTATACTAGCGGGGGGGGGGGTTCGAACTAAGATACGCAACTTCAGCTACGCTATTCGCGTAGCTGAGGTTGAAGTATCTTAGTTCAACTTACCTGGCCATTCTCATGGCGGCTAGTCAACTGCCACGGCTCCCCCGTCGACTCCACTTACTCCACCTGCCGAGGTGGAGTATGGGCATCGATTCGCGGATCGATTTATCGCATCCAGATGAGACGCGATAAATCGATCCCCGATACATCGAACACTACACGCCGATCCAGTGGGTAGTATAGACGTACCCTAAGTGATTGGGCAACAAACTGGCAAATGAAATTTAATGTGGATAAACGTAAAGTAATGCACATTGGAAAAAATAACCCCAACTATATATATATTATGATGGGGGCTAATTTAGCTACAACTAATCAGGAAAGAGATCTTGGAGTCATCCTGGATAGTTCTCCGAAAACGTCCACGCAGTGTGCAGCGGCAGTCAAAAAAGCAAACAAGATGTTAGGAATCATTAAAAAAGGGATAGAGAATAAGATGGAGAATATCTTGTTGCCCTTATATAAATCCATAGTACACCCACAGCTTGAATACTGCGTATAGATGTGGTCTCCTCATCTCAAAAAAGATATACTGGCATTAGAAAAGGTTCAGAGAAGGGCAACTAAAATGATTAGGGGTTTTGAACGGGTCCCGTATGAGGAGAGATTAAAGAGGCTAGGACTCTTCAGCTTGGAAAAGAGGAGACTAAGGGGGGGTATGATAGAGGTATATAAAATCATGAGTGGTGTGGAGAAAGTGAATACAGAAAAGTTATTTACTTGTTCCCATAATATAAGAACTAGGGGCCACCAAATGAAATTAATGGGCAGCAGGTTTAAAACAAATAAAAGGAAGTTCTTCACACAGCGCCCGGTCAACCTGTGGAACTCCTTGCCTGAGGAGGTTGTGAAGGCTAGGACTATAACAGGGTTTAAAATAGAACTAGATAAATGCACGGAGGTTAAGTCCATGAATGGCTATTAGCCAGGATGGGTAAGGAATGGTGTCCCTAGCCTCTGTTTGTCCGAGGGTGGAGATGGATGGCAGGAGAGAGATTACTTGATCATTACCTGTTAGGTTCATTCCCTCTGGGGCACCTGGCATTGGCCACTGTTGGTAGACAGGATACTGGACTGGATGGACCTTTGGTCTGACCCGGTATGGCCATTCTGATGTTCTTATGTTCTTAAATTAGCTAGTTGATGTGGAAAGAGGAAACCACCTTTGGGAGGAACTTCTGATGAGAATGTAGGCAAACCTCATCCTTAAAGAAGATTGTATATAGAAGTCCTGACATTAATGGCCGCAGCTCTCCCACACTTCTGGCTGAGCTACCAGAAAAGCCACCTTCATTGGTAGAAGCATCAGAGAGCAGGTATCCAACAGTTCAAATGGGGGACTCATAAGTCTTGACAATACTAAGTTTAGAACCCAAAGGGGAATGGGGTCTTATACATGAGGGTATAATTTGAGTAAGCCCTTTAAAAATCTTATGGACATTGGAAAAAATAAAGCAATTGTCCACCTTAGGACAAAATAGCAGCCAGATGTACCTTGATAGAACTAATTGCCAAATGTTGGTGTTTCAGGTATAACAAGTAATCCAGAATATGTTGAACTGAAGAACTGGATGTTAATACCCCATATTGATGAACCCAGATGGAGAAATGCTCCATTTAGTAAGGTAAGTCGCTCTTGTAGAAGGCTTTCTACTATTTAGTAGGATGTCTTTAACGCCTTTCAGGCAAGCCTGCTCTCTAGTATTTAGCCATGCAGCATCCATGCTGCTAACTGAAGGGATTGCAGGCTTGAGTGGAGAAGGCAACCATGATCCTGGGAGATTATGGTCCAAGTCCAGTGGAAATGATTGGAGGTTTGACTGACAGCATCAGGAGAGTGGAGAACCAGTGCTGTTGGGCTCCTGCTGGGGCTACAAGCCTGACTCTGGCCTAGTCCTGTCTTATTTTTGGCAATACTCTATGAATGGGTGGGATTGGTGGAAAAGCTTAGAGGATCATGACTGACCACACCTGTAAAAAAGCATCTGTCATGGAACCCAGACTGTGGCCCCATAGGGAGCTGAACTGATGGCACTTTCTGTTGGACTTTGTCACATAGGTCTACTTGGGGAAAAACCCAAGATGTATCTGGCCACAACCAGGCGATGAGAGCACTCGTGAGAACTCATAAACGATCTGCTCAGGTAGTCTGTTAGGTCATTCTGTATGCCTGGCAGGTAAGATGCTTCTAGATATATTGAGTGGGCAATTGAGAGCTCCCAGAGTAGAGTCACTTCTTGACAGAATGGAGAAAAGCGGGCTCTCCCCTGCTTATCAAGGTAAAACATTTCCGCCACATTGTCTGTGAGGACTAACAGGCTGCTTTCCCTGATCTGTGATAGAAATACCTGGCAAGCCAGTCTGATAGCTTTCAGTTCTCTTACAATGATGTAAGACCTCTGAGGACCATAGAATCTACATTTTTAGAGAACCAAGGTGGACTTCCCATCCCAGGGCTGAAGCATCTGCCACTAGCATGAGAGTCGGTTGTGGGCGGGCAAATGGAATATCTACATATACAGTGGGTTGATGTGTCCACCAATCTAGGAAGGTGTGGACATGAGAGGCCACTCTTACCACAGAGTCAAATTGATGGCAGCTTGGAGAGTAGGCTGATGCCAGCCAGCCCTGCAGAGTTGTGGTCTGGCATATTGAACCATATAAGTTCAAGAGGCCATATGACCCAGCATGCTGTTGTGACCAGGTGAGCCTTCAAACCAATGACAATTGAACAAATTGCCTGGAACCTGGAGTGTAAAAGAAAGACCCTGGCTTAAGCTGAGTCCAGTACAGCTCCTATACCTCTATCCTCTGGACTGGGGACAGAAGAGATTTCTCTGTGTTGAGTAACACATGTGAATGTTAACTGCATCACAGCAACACTGCTCTGCACTTGCCATTTGGACCAGACCTTGACAAGCCAGTCATTTAGGTAGGGGTAAACCTGCACTCCTGCTCTTCGAAGGAATGCAGCTACTACTGCCATGACCTTTGTAAAACCTTGGGAGCTACTGACAGGCTGAAAGGTAGTACAGTGCACTGGTAATGGTTTTGATTTGCCAGAAGTCAGTGGTACTTCCTGTGAACTTAATTGGTTGCCAAGTAGGCAAGTAGGCATCTTTTAAGTCAAGGGCAGCATACTAGTCCTCGGGATCCAGGGAAGGGATAATAGAAGCTAGAGTGACCATGCAAACTTTATCCTTTTTAAGAATGTGTTGAGTTGATACAGATCTAAAATTGGTCTTAGACACACACACACCCCTTCACTTTTGGAATTAGGAAATATTGGGAATAAAACACCTTCCCTCAGAGGCCACGTGAAAAAAAATGGTTACTAACCTTTAGTGACTGTTCTTCTTTGAGATGTGTTGCACATGTCCATTTCACTCTTGGTGTGAATGCTGGAATTTTTCCCCTCAATGATACCCATAGGGGCGGTTCAAGTGTCCTCTGCTGCCACACGCCACTGTCACCGGGATAAAAGGCCCAGCCAACCCCTCAGTTCCTTCTTTCTGGAAACTCTGATGTAGCGGGTAGCAGGGCAGGTCATGGAATGGACACGAATAACACATTTCGAAGAACAACAGTTACAAAAGGTTAGTGACCATTTTTTCTTCTTTAAATGATAGTGGATGTGCATTCCACTCTTGGTGACTCCCAATCAGTTAAATATGTGAAGGGATTGGAGTTCATGTACACACAGACTGCAGTACAGCTTGACCAAATTTGGCAGCATCTCTTCAGTATTGGGTGATGGCCTAAAGGGAGGAGAAAGTGTGCACTGACAACCAGGTTGCTGCTCTACAGATGTCCAGGAGAGGAATCTGCGCTAGGAATGCCATTGAAGATGCCTGCCACCTTGGAAGTGAGCACCTTGCTTTCTGGTAGTGAACCGCCTTCCAGTTCATAACAAGCACAGATACAAAAAGTTACCCAAGAGGTAACCTTTCATTCTGTCTGCTACAGCCACCAACGGTTGGGTGTAGGGTGACCAGATAGCAACTGTGAAAAATCGGGACAGAGAGTGGGGGGTAATAGGCACCCGTGTAAGAAAAAGCCCCAAATATCGGGACTGTCCCTATAAAATCGGGACATCTGGTCACCCTAGTTGGGTGAGCTGCCGAATAGTTTGATAATGTCTATAAAGAATGCAAGTGCTCATCTAATATTCAATGTGTGTAGCCATTACTTATCTTTATTTGTCTGAGGTTTTGGATAAAACACAGATAAGTATATTGATTGATTGTTATGAAAATTTGAAATTATCTTGGAGAGAAAACTCGGATGAGCGAATAAGTCTTTAAAGAGGACAGTGTACAGTGGTTTGGATGTGAAAGCATGCAGCTCAGAGACCCTTCTCGCCTAAGTGATAGCAATTAGGAAACCACCTTCTATGAAAGGTGTAGTAAGGAGCATGTTGCTAATGGCTCAAATAGTAATCTCATAAGTTTAGATAAAACCAGTTCAATTCCCAAGAGGGAACGGGCTTCCTTAATTGAGGGTACAATCGTTCCAGGACTCTATTTGTCTACAAAACAGTTATCCACGTGAGGATGGAAAGCTGATATTGCTACCAGGTGAACCTTGATAGAGGAAATTGCTACGCCTTGCTGTTTCAGGTGCAGCAGTATTTGTTGGATAGACAAATGCATCAGTGAGATTCTGGTTTGACTAGCTCAGATTCACAACAGCTTCCATTTTGACAAATAGATAGTTCTGGTGGAGGGCTTTCTGCTGCTCAGTGAGACCTGGCAAACTTGCTCCAATGAAGCCTGTTCTTTGGGATTTAACCATGAAGCTTCTAGGCTGTTAAATGAATGGATTGCAGGTTTGGGTGAAGCAGCCAACCATGGTCCTGAGAGATCAAATCTGGGTGCAACGGGAGTGAGATGGGAGTTGCCACTGAGAAATCCAGTAGAGTGTAAAACCAGTGTTGGCCGGACCACACTGCGGCTACAAATATAACCCAGGCATGTTCTCGCTTGATCTTTAGTAGCAGTCTCTGTAGGAGTGGAATTGGAGGGAAAGCATAGTAAAGCTTTCCAGTCCAGAGTAGCAGGAAGGCATCTGTGATGGAGCCTGCACTGTGGTTGTGAGGGAGCAGAATTGGTGGCATTTTCTGTTGCATTTGTTCACAAATAGGTCTATTTGGGGAAAATGCATCTGCCTACATATGGACCAAGAGACCACTTACCATGACTGGAAAATGACCTTCTCAGGCAGTCTGCTAGCTTGTTCTGCACCACTGGAAGGTAAGAAGCCTCGAGGTTGACTGAATGGGCTATGCAAAATTCCCAAAGGTGAACTGCTTCCGGACACAGAAGGAATGATTGAGCTCCTCCCTGCCCATTGAGGTAAAACATTGCTGTGATATCTGTAAGGACAAACAGTTTTCTCCCCCTGATATGAGGTAGGAAAGCCTGATAGGCAAGATTAATCACTTTGAGCTCTCTGATGTTGATATGAAGAGGGAGTTCTGTCGAGGATCAAAGACCCTGAGTTCGGAGGGGCTCCAGGTGAGCTCCCCACTCTAGAGCCAGCACATTTGAGACCAGAGTCATTGATGGTTGAGGGTGGAGGAAGAGAATGCTCACACAAACTTTGAGAGGATCCAACCGCCAATTCAGCAAAATTAGAACTCACAAAGGTACTATGAGCACAGTGGTGAGTACGCTCAGGCCAGCTGTGTCTGAAGGGGTCTGAGGTGCAGCCTTGCGAATTGTACTACATATGTGCACAAGGCCATATGTCTTAGGAGCTTGTGATGGGGTGTACAAACCCCACACTGGGCAACAAGGGGTGAAGCAACTGCTCTGGGCTCAGACAGCCCTGTCCCCACCACACCTGTAGGAAATGCACTAACTGGAGGAGGAGTTAAAAGGCAGGGGATAAGCTCATTTGGTGGCAGACCAGGGAAGAGAGCAGACCTGCAACCTGCAACTCCAGCAGAGAACAGCTGAGGAAAGGCAGAAATCTTCCTAAGACAACTGCCCAAAGGTCCCACCCTGATAGAAGGGAGGACCTACTACAGAAAAAGCCTGAGAGGGAAGAATTCCCCTGTCCCTCTCATACAAACTCCAGACTTTATTAATGCCCTTTATTTTTCTTGTACTAACCCCATGAAGGAAAGCCATAGGACTGATCTGGCCCAGGAGGGTGGGCCATACTGCGGGAGAAAGCAGTGCCATCCGAGAAAGAAGAAGAGCCACCCATGCTACACACAGCCACCAGAAGGTGCCTTGTGATGAGCGAATACTATTCATACCACCTTAACCCAGACGGCAGCTCTTGAACAATTGCAGTGGGAGGATTGGGGAAGGGGAAGGTGATAGGAAGTGGCCCAGTGAGGGAGACCATAAATATCCCCAGCTGTCAGATCACTGATAGCCCTCAAAGGGCCCTGGGTCGGAGTTGAATGGGGTGGGAGGGCCCGGGGTCCCCTACCAAAACCCGCCCCTGCAAGTAATGGGCCTAAGCCATAACCACTAGGAGATGCTATACTGCCAACCAACCCCCCGAGCAGGGATCATCGCAGAGACTCATACGGTGTCAGGCAGTTGTGATTGGATGAATCTTGAAGTCTGATATGAGAGATCAAATAGATTGCAATCTCGACTCTGGGAGGAATGCTCTAGCCTGGATAGAGTCCCAGACAGCCCCTATCAACACTATCCTTTGCACTAGGCTAAGGTTAGACTTGTCTGCATTGATCAGTAAGCCTAAAGCCTTGAAGGTTGATTGAATGAGTTGAACACTGGATATAACCTGAGCTTTTGACCAGCCCTTGACTAGACAGTCATCCATTTCAGGGTAGATCTGCACTCCTAAATCTCCTGAGGAACACTGCTACCATGGCTATACATTTTATGAACACCCAAGTTGCTGTAGATAGGTCAAATGGAAGCACCATGAACTGGTAATGTGAGTGTGTCACTACAAATCTGAGGAACTTTCTATGCCCTTGGTATATTGACACATTAAAGTAGGTGTCTCTTAAATGGAGGGCAACATACCAGACTCCAGGATCCAGAGAGTGATTAATGGGTGCCAGGGTGACCATGTAAAACTTATCTTTTTGAGATATTTGTTGAGCTGACGCAGGTCTAAAATAGGTCTGAGATCTCCCTTAGCTTTCTGGATTAGGAAATAACGGGAGTAGAAACCCTTCTGTCTAAAATTCTGCAGAACCTCCTCAATGGCTCCCACCTGAAGAAGAGATTGAACCTCCTGGACCTGTAGTTCTTCATGAGACAGGTTCTTGAACAGGGATGGGGAGGGAGGTGGTAAGGAGAGACGGAAATAAAATGGAGGGTGTATCTACTTCTACTGTGCTCAATACCCAACAGTCCATGGTAATACGGGACCAACCACTAAGGAAACAGGAAAGGTGGTTTGCAAACAAAGGAAAAATGGGACCTGGTATCCTGGGAACTAATACAGCATCCTTGACTAGCCCTTCAGAACACCTGCTTAGAAATCCTTGAATTTCTAGGTGTGGCAGGCATCGATGCAGAGGTAGAAGGAGGAGGTGGTCTATAGCAATAACCTCTACTCTTCTTTCTCTTCAAGTTTTCACAAACAGCTAGAGCAGAATACCAGAGAGGTTGCTGAGGACAGAAGTTCTTCCTGGAAGGGCCTGGGGTGTACAATCAAAGGACTTTAGGCTTGCCCTCGAGCCTTTTAATCATGGAGCTTAGCATCTGTCTGCTCCGAAAAAAGCGAGGATCCTTCAAAGGGCATGTCTTGCACAGTCTGTTGGACCTCCTGCGGAGCCCAGAGGACTGCAATCAGGAGCTCCTATGGATGGCCATTGCCAAAGCCATGGACATAGCAGCTGAGTCAGCAGCATCCAGAGCAGCTTGCAGCAAGGACCTTGCCACCAATTATCCCTCATCCACTAGCAAGGAGAACTCCTGCTTAGCCTCTTCTGGGAGCATGCCTTTAAATTTTAGCATGGAGTCTCATACGTTAAAATCATACCGGCCCAAAAGTGCATGATGCTTTGCAATCCTCAGCTGCAACCCTGGGTAGAATAAAACTTTCCTACCAAACAGAGCTAACTTCTTTGAGTCTTTTGATTTTAGCATTGTGCCCTAATGCCATTGCCTTTCATTCTCATTGGCAGCAGATGATGAAACGGAGAGATGGGAGTAAAGGAATACATAATGTTGGGTGGGTACATAATACTTGCACTCAGCCCTTTTTGAAGTTGGGGGAAGGGATGCAGGGGTCTGCCACAGCCTCTTAACTGGGTCCATAATGGCCTCACTGAAAGGTAGGGCCACTCTGGAAGGACCTGTAGTGGCTAAAATATTGACCAAGCAGTGAGAAGATTCTTTTACTTCCTCCATTAATATGCACAGACTTAACACAAACCTCTTTAACAATTCTTGGTGCCCTCATAGTCTTCTGGTAGAGGCAACATGCCCCTCCTGAGACTGCCTTGTCAGATGAGGAGGAAGAGGCCATCACTGGCTGAAGATGCTCTTCCTCCCTTTCTTGATCTTAATGGTCCTGAACTGGCTCTTGGAGTCCAGTACCCAGCTGAATACCGGTGTCAGTAGTGGGTGCTGCCCAGTGGGTCGGTGCCACATGCCTTTCTGATGCCACTGAATAGGAGTGCCTGAAATATGATCTGGAGGGTGGGGAAAGCCCCACGGATTCCAAAGACCAAGCACTGTGGAAGTGGTTGAAAAAATTTGAGGTTTGGGTCTGAACATATGAAAACTGGTTTGCCAATTCTGACTGGCCCATCAAAACGGCTGCTTTGCAGTTCCCAGGTGTCTTCAGGGGCCCAGAGCCAGAGCTGAAGCAGCAGGAGGCCTACACCTATTACCCTATGATCTCTTTTTTGATAGATCCCGCTGAGAAGGATCAGCAAAAAACAGTAAGTCTGCTGTGGCTGATAGTGTTTCCTGACTAGGGCAGGAGTGTATAGACCTAAGAACTTCGGGGTGGCTCTAGAGTTGTTAAGTCCATGGAGCTTGCTGTTCCTCCGGTCCAAGAACAGAGAAGGACCCTCAAATATCAAGTCTTGAATAGTACTCTGTACTTCATAGGAAAGACCAGAAGACTGCAGCAAGGATGATCTACATATGACCGCTGCAGAACAGAAAGTTACTCACCTTGCAGTAACTGAAGTTCTTCGAGATGTGTGTCCCTGTGGGTGCTCCACTCTAGGTGACATTGCGTCCCGGCGCCGTTGATCGGAGATTTTCAGTAGCAGTGCCTGGTCGGGACGCACGCACTCAGTTGGTATCTCCCGTCTTGTTGGAATCTTCCTGAGTGCGTGCATCCCACACCCTCCTCAGTTCCTTCTCTACCGTGGAGAATCATACTAGTACTGTGAAGTAGAGGGGAGGAGGGTGGGGAGTAGAGCACCCACAGGGACACACATCTCGAAGAACTTCAGTTACTGCAAGGTGAGTAACTTTCTCTTCTTCAAGTGCTGTCCCTGTGGGTGCTCCACTCTAGGTGAATGTGTAGCAACTACAGTTGGTGGGACTTTGGAGATGCGGCAGTGAGTACTGTAGATAGTACTGTATGGCCTACTATCGTGTCTGCCGTGGTGTCTTGCATGAGAGCATAGTGTTTGGCAAATGTGTGTTCAGATGACCATGTAGCCGCTTTGCAGATGACAGGAATGGGTACATTACGTAAGAAGGCAACGGATGTCGACATAGCTCGAATGGGATGAGTTCTAATGACTCTGGGCAGTTGAATATTTTGCATGCAGTAACAGGATCTGATTCAGTCAGAGATCCACTTGGACAGACGTTGTTTAGAGATAGCCGTACCTTTCGGTAATGGAGACAAAGAGTCGTGGGGACTTACAAAATGGCTTAGTCCTGTCTAAATAAAAGGCGATTGGTCACCTGATGTCGAGAGTATGCAGGGTTGCCTCGTGCGGAGTCTTGTGAGATTTGGGATAGAAAGTAGGTAAGTATATAGGTTGGTTGAGGTGGAAGGTAAATACCACCTTAGGAGAAATTTAAGATGTGGTCTCAGAGTGACTTTGTCTTTGGAGAAGATTGTGTAGGGAGGATGGGCCATCAGGGCGCTTATTTCACCTACTCTCCTTGCTGATATTATTGCAACTGAAGAAAGCTACCTTCATGGACATATGGAGAAGAGAGGAGGTAGCCAAGGGCTCGAATGGAGGTTTCATGAGAGTGTGAAGAACAAGGTTAAGATTCCATGTAGCCGCTGTTGGGTAAATTTCAGGTTTTATGGTGGGGTGGGTAAAGAGTGAATAACCTTCTAATAGGTCATGGAAGGTGGTAAGCACTGCCAGGTGCACTTCAATGGAGCTGAGCGAAAGTCCGTCCTGTTTTAGTTTCAGGAGGTAGTCTAGAATGTTAGGGAGAGTCACCATATTAGGCGTTAAGTGATTACGTGAGCACTAGAGGGCAAAACGCTTCCACTTCTGCAGGTAGGTTTTACGAGTGGAGTCTTTTCTACTGTGCAGGAGGACATATCGGACTTGCTCGGAACAGGCTAGTTCATGGGTTTGGAACCATGAAGGAACCAGGCTGTGAGGTGGAGCTTTTGCAGCTGGGGATGAAGAACCCATCCATTGTCCTGGGGGGAATGCTGGGGGGAGAACAAGGGCAGTGGAAGCATGTGACCGTGAGAAGGAGGCCAAGGACAAGGAGGGCCAGTGAAGGAGAAATAGAGCTCAGGAACAGGTTTGGATGTTTGGAAAACGAGGAAGGGGTGCAGCAGGTGGTAACTGAAGGTGGGAGGGTGAGGAAGAAGAGAAGAGCAGCTAGTCCCATAGAAAGAGGGGAGGAGTTGATGGAGACAGCACCAAATCTGGGCCCCGGGAGGATACAGGATGGCATAAGGGGGATTATAAGGGAAAGGAATGGACAGGGGTTGCAACTTGAGGGAACAGGGGATAGATTAGTAGATCGCACTGTCACCAGGCAAAGGCAGGTTTACGTGATTGGGGACTCCTTCCTGAGGAGGTTTGTGACCAGGGCAGACCCAGAGAACAGAAGGGTGTGCTGTCTACCGGGCGCTAAGATACGGGATGTGGACCTGCAGTTGAAAAGGATCCTAAAAGGAGCAGGTAAGAACCCCTTGATCATCCTTCACGTAGGAACAAATGACACGGCTAGGTTCTCGCTGGAGAGAATCAAGGGAGATTATGCCAGGCTGGGGAAGACGCTTAAGGAAATCGAGGCTCAGATCATCTTCAGTGGGATTCTGCCTGTTCCTAGAGAAGGGTAGCAAAGGGGTGACAGGATTGTGATGATAAATAGTTGGCTAAAGGAGTGGTGCTTTAAAGAGGACTTTGGGATGTATGGCCACTGGGAGGCTTTCGGGGACAGAAAACTGTTCTCACGGGACGGACTTCACCTAAGTAGGGAAGGAAATAGACTTCTGGGAGGGAGGCTGGCACATCTCATCAAAAGAGCTTTAAACTAGGAATTTGGGGGAGACGGTTGGGAGATGTCCAGTTAATCTCCACACCAGATTATAACATTGAGAGGGAGGACAATGAGATAAGAACAGATATAGCCGGGGGGAAGAGATTGGACATAAGGAGGAGGGGGAGGACGGATACTAGACTAATAGGTCATACTGGCGGTATGGTGTCCATACCAAATTGGACAACGAATGTGAGAGAGGCCAAACGGCATAAATTAAGATGTTTAGGCACCAATGCGAGAAGCCTAGGTAACAAAATGGAGGAATTGGAGCTCCTGGTCCGAAAAATGAAACCGGATATCGTAGGAATAACCGAAACGTGATGGAACGGTAGTCATGACTGGAGTACAGGTATGGAAGGGTATGTGCTGTTTAGGAAGGACCGGAACAAAGGCAAAGGTGGGGGAGTAGCGTTGTATGTCAATAATGAGATAAACTGTAAAGAAATAATAAGTGATGGAATGGATAAGACGGAGTCTGTCTGGGCAATACTCACATTGGGTAAAAAAACTACTAGAGCCTCCCCTGGGATAGTGCTTGGGGTGTGCTATAGACCGCCGGGATCTAGCCTGGATATGGGCAGAGAACTCTTTAATGTTTTTAGGGAAGTAAATACTAATAGGAACTGTGTAATCATGGGAGACTTTAACTTCCCGGATATAGATTGGGGAACAAATGCTAGTAACAATAATAGGGCTCAGATTTTCCTAGACGTGATAGCTGATGAATTCCTTCATCAAGTAGTTGCTGAACCGACGAGGGGGGATGCCATTTTAGATTTGGTTTTGGTGAAGAAATGGTTGTAGGGGACAACCTTGGCTCGAGTGATCATGAGCTAATTTGGTTTAAACTAAATGGAAGGATTAACAAAATTAAATCGGAGACTAAGGTTTATGATTTCAAAAGGGCTAACTTTAATAAATTAAGGCGACTAGTTAGGGAGGTGGATTGGACTAACATATTTATGGATCTAAAGGTGGAAGGCGCCTGGGATTATTTCAAGTTGAAGTTGCAGGAGCTATCGGAGGCCTGTATCCCGAGGAAGGGAAAACGGTTCGTGGGCAGGAGATTTAGACTGAGCTGGATGAGCGAGCATCTCAGAGGGGTGATTAAGAAAAAACAGAAAGCGTACAAGGAGTGGAAGATGGAAGGGATCAGCAAAGAAACCTACCTTATCGAGGTCAGACCATGTAGAGATGGAGTGAGAAAGGCCAAAAGCCGTGTAGAGTTGGACCTTGCGAGGGGAATCAAAACCAATAGTAAGAGGTTTTATAGCCATATAAATAGGAAGAAAACAAAGAAAGAAGAAGTGGGACCACTCAAGACTGTAGATGGAGTGGAGATTAAGGATAATCTAAACATGGCACAATGTCTAAACGAATATTTTGCATCGGTCTTTAATGAGGCTAATGAAGGACTTAGGAATAGTGGCAGCGTGATGGATGGGAATAAAGGGGGGGGAGTTGACATTACCGTATCTGAGGTAGAAGCCAAACTCGAACAGCTTAATGGGACTAAATCGGGTGGACCTGATGATCTTCATCCGAGAATATTAAAGGAACTGGTGCGAGAAATTGCAAGCCCATTAGCAATAATTTTTAATGAATCGGTAAACTCGGGGGTGGTACCGTTTGACTGGAGAATAGCTAATATGGTTCCTATTTTCAAGAAGGGGAAAAAAGGTGACCCGGGTAACTACAGGCCTGTTAGTTTAACATCTGTAATATGCAAGGTCTTGGAAAAAATTTTGAAGGAGAAAGTAGTTAAGGACCTTGAGGTCAATGGCAATTGGGACAAATTACAACACGGTTTTACGAAAGGTAGATCGTGCCAAACCAACCTGATCTCCTTCTTTGAGAAAGTAACAGATTTTTTAGATAAAGGAAATGCAGTGGATCTAATATACCTCGATTTCAGCAAAGCGTTTGATAGGTACCGCATGAGGAATTATTGGTTAAATTGGAAAAGATGGGGATCGATAAGAAAATCCAGAGGTGGATAAAGAACTGGTTAAAGGGGAGACTGCAGCGGGTCGTACTGAAAGGTGAAATGTCAGGTTGGAGGGAGGTTACCAGTGGAGTTCCTCAAGGTTCGGTTTTGGGTCCGATTTTATTTAATCTATTTATTACTGACCTCGGAACTGAATGTAGGAGTGTGCTGATAAAGTTTGCAGATGACACAAAGTTGGGAGGTATTGCCAATTCGGAGAAGGATCGGAATATCCTGCAGGGAGATTTGGATGACCTTGTAAACTGGAGTAATAGTAATAGGATGAAATTTAATAGTGAGAAGTGTAAGGTTATGAATTTAGGAATGACTAACAAGAATTTTAGTTATAAGCTGGGGACGCATCGGTTGGAAGTAACGGAAGAAGAGAAGGACCTCGGAGTCCTGGTTGATCGCAGGATGACTATGAGTCGGCAATGTGACGTGGCTGTGAAAAAAGCTAATGCGGTCTTGGGATGCATTAGGCGAGGTATTTCTAGTAGGGATAAGGAGGTGCTGCTTCCGTTATACAAGGCACTGGTGAGACCTCATTTGGAGTACTATGTGCAGTTCTGGTCTCCCATGTTTTAAAAAGATGAATTCAAACTGGAACGGGTACAGAGAAGGGCCACTAGGATGATCTGAGGAATGGAAAACCTGTCGTATGAAAGGAGACTCGAGGAGCTCGGTTTGTTTACCTTAACCAAAAGAAGGCTGAGGGGGGATATGATTGCTCTCTTTAAATATATCAGAGGGATAAATACCAGAGAGGGAGAGGAATTATTTCAGCTCAGTACTAATGTGGACACGAGAACAAATGGATATAAACTGGCCGTCGGGAAGTTTAGGCTTGAAATGAGACGAAGGTTTCTAACCATCAGACGGGTGAAGTTCTGGAACAGCCTTCCGAGGGAAACAGTGGGGGCAAAAGACCTCTCTGGCTTTAAGATTAAGCTTGATAAGTTTATGGAGGGGTTGGTTTGATGGGATAACGTGATTTTAGTCAATAGGTCAATAATGTGCCGTCGCTGGTAATTAGTAACAATGGTCAATGATGGGATATTAAAAGTTACTACAGAGAACTTTTTCCGGAGGGTCTGGCTGGAGAATCTTGCCCGCATGCTCGGGGTTCAGCTGATCGCCATATTTGGGGTCAGGAAGGAATTTTCCTCCAGGGTAGACAGGCAGAGGCCCTGGAGGTTTTTCGCCTTCCTCTGCAGCATGGGGCAGGGGTCGCTTGCTGAAGGATTCTCTGCGACTTGAAGTCTTTAAATCACGATTTGGGGACTTCAACAGCTGAGTCAAGGGAGAGAATTATTCCAGGAGTGGGTGGGTCAGCTTTTGTGGCCTGCATCATGCAGGAGGTCAGACTAGATGATCATAATGGTCCCTTCTGACCTTAAAGTCTATGCGTCTATGAGTCTATGAGAAAGGAGATCTGACCTGTTGGGGAGAGCCCATGGATGACGGGAGGACATGCGGAGTAGGTAGGGATACCACGTCTGTCTCGGCCAAGCCAGGGCAATAAGGATGACCCGGGCCTTGTCATCTACGATCTTCCGAAAAACCCTGTGTAGCAGAGGGATTGGTGGGAAGGCGTACAGGAGAGAGTTGTTCCACGGAATGAGGATGCAGTCCTGAGTTCCGCTCTGGAGCAAAACAGGGGACATTTTCAATTCTGGGCTGTGGCAAAGAGGTCTATTGACAGGGTGCCCCAGAGGGAGAAGAACTGTTGAAGTATTGCAGGGTGCAGCTCCCATTCGTATTCTGTCAAGAAGTGCCTGCTGAGTGCGTCGGCAGTAGTGTTGTGGCAGCCTGGTAGGTAGGAAGCGATGATTTGTATTTGATGTTGTATGCACCAATTCCATAGTCGGATGGCTTCCATTCAAAGGGAATGTGATCAGGCTCCCCCTTGTCTGTTGATGTAGTACATACATGCTATGTTGTCTGTTAAGACCCGAATAGGTTTGTTCTTTAGGAGGGGAAGAAAGTGAAGGCATGCTCGCCTCATTGCTCTGAGCTCTAAGAGATTTATGTGTAGGTGCGTCTCTGATGTGGACTACCGGCCTTGTGCCCTGCGTCCCCCTAGATGCACTCCCCAACCGATTAGGGAAGCACCCATGGTGAGCATGAGCATTGGGGATCATTGCTGGAAGGAAACCCCCGTGCAGAGGTTTTCTGGTCTTGTCCACCAATGTACAGAAGCTATAACATTGGGAGGAGGAGTTAGCAGCATCCTAAAGTGTGTCTGTTGGGTTTGAAATTGGAATTGAGCCAGCCCTGAAGACATCTCATGTGTAGCCTGGCGTACTGAACCACGAAGGTGGTGGCTGCCATGTGACCAAGGAGCTGTAGACAGATTCTTGCCTGTGTCCTGGGACGAATAGAGAGCGTGTGTATGAGCTGTGTGATAGCAAGGAATCTGTGATATGGGAGCGAGGCCCTGCTCTGGATTGAGTCGAGATGAGCTCTGTTGAACTCGATCTGTTGTGTAGGTGTCAGGGTGGATTTTCGGATGGTTATTTGGAGGCCTAGGGTGTGAAAGAGGGAGATGGAGAAACGGGTAGCTTGAAGTGGCAATACCGGATTTATAAAGGCACCAGTGGCGCCATGGCGCCGGGCCCACAGTTGAAAGGGGCCCCGGCGCGCTCTCCTCCACCCCCCCTCCCCCGTGGGGTCAGAGCTTGATGCTGCAGGCTGCTGCGGCTCCGAGGCAGCCTCTGCTGGCAGCCTGGCTCCTGCCCCGCCCCTTTCCCCAGCGTGCTACAAATGTCTTGCCGGGGGAAGGAGTTCCCCCCCCCCCGTCAGTTGGATCAGGCTTGCAGGCAAGAGGGGGGCAAGGAGGAGCGAGCCGCAGCACACCACTCAGGGGAGGAGGAGAAGACAAGCCGGGGTGAGGCCTAGGGGAAGGGTCTAGAATTGGGGCATACCCCCTCCAGCCCCCTGCGTGAGCACCCCTCGGCCCCTGCCCACCCTAACCCCTGCACCCCCCCAACTCCCTGAGCCCCTGCCCTGACCCTGCACTCCCCTCACACCTCCTCAGCACCCCCACACATGGATTGTCTGTGGTGCCTGGGGAGCAGGGGGAGCAGTGACAGCGGGACTTGTCAGTGCTGGCTGCCACGCTCTCTGCCAGTGGGAATGCCCAGAAACTACCTCCCTGCACTCTGGGGAGGGGAGGATACGCAGCCCAGTTTTGGGGGAAAGGGACAGTTGTGGGGCAAGTCCGGGTGCGATGGGGGAGCTGGCAGTGACTCCGTGTGGGGGGTGTAGGAGAAGCAGGGTGTTAAGGTGGGGGTTGGTGTGGCAGGGGGCAGAGGGAGGGAGGGGACAGTCTGGGTTGAAGGTGGGGGTTGGCTCAATGTGTGTGTGTGTGTGTGTGTGTGTGTGTGTGTGTGTGTGTGTGTGTGTGTGTGTGTAGAAGGGGGGTAGTAGAAGAGAGGGAGGTGACTGCCCTGGGGTGAAAGTGTGTAGGGAGTGGGCAATAGCAGGGAGATTGAGGAGAGCCTTTGTTAGGGGGTTAGTTGTGTGGGATGGGGACAGTAGGAGGGATGGGAGGAGAGCCCAGGTGTGAAGATTGGAGTAGGAACTTGAGGCTGGATTTTGGTAGCCTTTGTGGTAAAGTGTGTGTGTTTCAGTGGCCCTTTCTCCCTGCAAAAGATGGGCACCAGCAATTTTCCTCCCCACACCGCCCCAAAGTTTTGTAAACATTATTATAACAAAGTAGAAAATGCAGCTTTCAAAAAATGTATTTAGGAAACATAACTTTGGGTGGAGGAGGTGGTGGCGGTGGTGAGGAGATGCAGGTGTGACACCACTGACTGCTGCAGCCAGGCTTAATATGGCTCAGAAGTGTGCTAATTAAGCACTTGTGCTCAGGGCCCTAAGCAGTCCCTGAGTGTTTAAAGAAAAAAGACAAAACTAACAACCCCCCTCCCACACAAACCAAATTCAGTGTTCTGAGTACATTGATGTTAGCCCAGTTTGTTCTCCAGGGGCTGAGTGGAGGTCGCAGTTTGGCTTCAAATATCTTATTTTGGTTTTGAATAATGTTTTCATCCCCATCCCGGCGATACCACATTTACTATGGCATCAATGGTGCTGTCACGCTAGGACCATATCTGGAAGGGGTTCATCACAACCACATGGGGGCCCACCAATATGTTTGGCACCAGGCCCACAAAAAGTTAATCCGGCCCTGGAAGTGTCTCGCCATAGGAATCGCCCTTGATGAGGCAATCGTTCAGGTAGGGGAACAGCATGATCCCATGTTTGTGGAGGTGAGCCACGACCACAGCTAGTCTTGGAAAGAACTCTCGGCGCTGTGGAGAGTCCGAAAGGAAGAATTCTGTATTGAAATGTTTGTGACCGATTGTGAATTGTAGGAAGCGTCTGTGAGCTGGATGAATTGATATATGCAAATAAGTGTCCTGTAGGTCGAGGGCTGTGAACCAGTCCCCTTGATCCAGTGCAGGTATTATTGTGCCCAGTGTGACCATCTTGAATTTTTTGTATCCTCACGAATTTGTTCAGTCGGCTTAGATCTAGTATAGGCCTCCATCCCCTGGTCCTTTTCTGAGTCAGAGAGTAATGGGAGTAGAAACCTTTTCCTTGATGTTGTGTCGGCACAGGTTCCACTGCACCTAGTTGTAGAAGGTGCGCCACTTCTGTGCGAAGTAAGTGCTCGTGAGAATGGTCCCTGAAGAGGGGAAGGGTAGGAGGATAGGATATAAGTGGACTAGAGTAACCGGACTGAACTATTTCGAGGACCCAGCGGTCCTGTATAATCCGCTGCCAGGCATGTTGGAAACTCTGGAGGCGGTGGCCAAATGGGCAAGTAGGCGGTAGATTCAAGGGGTGGTCGTGCAGACCCTTGACCAACGTTTCAAAATTGTTGTTTATTCCCCAATGGACGGGAGATCATTGCTTGAGTTTGATTTTGTCTGCACTTAGGGGGGTCTAGTGTGATTCCTAGTTATGTCGTATGGTCTGGGTTGAGGATGATAATACTGTTGTGTGCATAGTCTTTGATAGGGTTGGTATCGTTGTCTCCGGGGAAGAGATGGGTGAATGCCAGGGTGTGCGGTGTCGCTCTAGAATCTTTCATGGTGTGAAGGAGTTCATCAGTTTTTTTGGAGAAAAGTTTGTCCCTATCAAAAGGGAGGTCCTCCACTTTGGTCTGCAGTTCTTTAGGGATGCTGGATGCAGAGAGCCATGAAGATCTGAGCATAACCACAGCAGTTGCAGTAGAACGGGCTGCTGTGTCCGCCATGTCTAGAGATGCCTGTAGGGACGTTCTGTAAATCAGTTGGCCCTCAGTCAGGATTGATTTGAAGTCTGCTCTCCTATCCTCTGGAATGTAGTAGGCAAATTCAAACAGTTTATTGTAATTATCAAGGTTGTAGCTGGCGAGGAGCTCAGAATAGTTTGCAATTCTGAATTGTAGAATGGAAGACAAATAAACCTTGCGACCCAAGACGTCCAGGCGTCTAAGGTCCTTGTCTTGCGGGGTGGGCCGATATTTTGACTGTTTCGTCTTCTGTGCGACCGCATCCATGACAAGAGAGTTCAGTGGTGGATGAGAAAATAGGAAGTTAGCAGGGTCTATGTTCGGCCTTTTTGCAAGTCGGTACTAAAGAAGCTGGGCTTTGCCAGAGAGTGTCAGCTGGTTCCAGGAGTGCTTCATTTATAGGGAGCGCGATCTTTGAGGGCACAGACAGTTGAAGGATTCTGAGGAGTCTGTGTTGTGTCTCCTGAACCTCTTCTAAGGGGATATCTTGACTGAGTGCCACCCTCCTGAAAAGTTCTTGAAATTGTTTACAGTCGTCCATGTTCTGTGGAGGCGGAGGGAAGAGGGCTCCGTCCGGGGCTGATGGAGAGTTAGGGGTCGGTGAGTCAGGATATGGTGCATAGCTCGCAGTCTCAAAAGAGCGCTTAGGCACCCTAAAAGTGGACAGAGCTGGAGATCGAGGCATAGAAGGAGGATGATTGGTAGGAGGATGTGGCCAAGGGTACCACTGAGGGCAAGGCATAGGGTAGGAGAACCCAGGTGCTGTCCACAGGGGGGTGAAGTAGGGAAACTGAGGCTGGTGGCCTTGAGCTGTGACCAGATGTGGGAAAGGTTACGATGGAGGAGGAGAAGCAGCTGTAAATCAGCTGCCTGGTGCTGTAAATCAAGCTTGCTGTCAGTAAAGGTAGCCAGTTCAGGTGGAGAGAGCGGCTGTTCAGAAAGTGAGCCCTGTGTATCTAGGAGCGGAGAGTTAGGCTCAGGTGGCACTGAGAGGTCACGTTGAGTGAGAAACTGTTGCTCCTGCTCCCTGGGCTACACTGAGCCTGCTCTGTGCTCTAGCGCATTATCGAGAGAAAGTGAAAGTGACAGCAGTGCCGCGGACCGCTCGGAGGTGCCCTGCAGGGGGTTCGCTGCTGGTGCCTGGGTGGAAGACAGGCTCAGTGCCAACATTCTTCTCAGTGCCAAGGAGGAGCATGCTGTCGGCACCGCATCCATTGTCAGTGCTGAGGGGACCGGTGCCACGGGAACCTTCCCGGCACTGGAGGTCAGGTCCCTGCCTCTGCGCTCTGTCGGAGCTGCGGCTGAGGTGTTAGAAAAAGCTGAGGCGTCTGCCTTTGGCGCTGTCAGCACAGAGGGTAGGGATCCTGTGGGAGAGCCCCTAACCTTGTTAAAGTCTCTCCTCTGAGACTGTTGTTCTTCTTTCCTCCACTCCACTCCAACTGATTCAGATCTCGCTGGGGAGTGTGTGGGAGCCGGTTTACCTCTCCCCATCAGCAGCATTTTAAGACACAGGTCCCTGTTGCGCCGAGCCCTAGACTTGAGGCTCATGCAATGGAGGCACTTTGCGGGGACGTGAGTTTCTCTGAGGCACTTTACACAACGTGAGTGCACATCTGACCTTGGCATGGAGTCCTGACAGGAAACACACCTTTTGAATCCTGAAACCCCTGGCATTGTGAATTAGAAATGGTAGGGGAGAGTGTCTCAACGGGAGACAAGCCTGAGGTGAAATTTTTTTTTAAACTAAGTAACTAACTATGTAACTATACTAAGGGAAGGGAACCAACTGGGATGTAACTAATAACTATTTCTATGTTCTTTGATACTGTTTCCTATAGAGACCAGGAAAGAAAAGGCAGCACTGCTCCGAGTCCCGTCTTCAGCCGAGGACAGTTGAGAAGTAAATGAGGAGGGTGTGGTACGCACGCACTCAGGAAGATTCCAACGAGAAGGGAGATACCAACTGAGTGCGTGCGTTCCGACCAGGCACTGCTACTGAAAATCTCCGATCAATGGTGCCGGGATGCACTGTCACCTAGAGTGCCAGGATGCACTGTCACCACAGGACAGCACTCGAAGAAGAAGCCATGATTCTACTTGCTGATTCTGCAGCGTCGAGCCCCACCTTCAGCAATGTTCTCTTGACTAGCCTGCCATCACTGACTAGGGACGAGAACCCAGTCTAGCATTCTCCAGAAGCAGCTCTCTGAACTTTTCCATGGAGCCCTATAAATTAAAATTGTACCACCCCAGCAAAGCCTGTTGATTAGTGATACACAACTGCTGTGTTGAATAAGTCTTCCTGCCAAATAAATCCAGTTCTTTAGCATCCTTGTATTTCGGGGTGGTAGCCTGGTGCCCATGACACTTTCTCTCATTAGCCGCCATCATGAGTAATGAGCCTGTTGGTGGGTGAGTACAGAGGTACTCAAAACCTTGGGAGGGCAAATAATATTTTCTTTCTGCTCTTTTTGAGGTTGATGCAATGAATCCGGAGACTGCCATAGAGCCTTGTAGACTCTATCACCTCAGTAATTGACAGAGTTATCCTGGAGGGACCCAATAATGATAAAATGTCAATGTGATGTGACGTGTCAAGGTGATGTGAAGATTCCCTAACCTCTTTGACCTGTACATCTAGGTCTGCAACCACTCTCTTTTAGCAACTCCTGATAAACTTTAAAATCATGAGGAGGAGGTGAAGTTGTGCCAGACGAAAGGGCCTTGTCTGGCGAGGACAAAGATGAAGCCAAGACTGGAGGAGGGAGTTAAAATCTCCTCTACCAGCTGTTGCTGTCACTCTGGAACCTCCTCCTGATGCTCTGTACCATGACCATTACTGGATTCTGGGGACAGAGTTGCTCAGTGAGTAGACTCGGCCCTTCTAGATGAGGCCAGTGAGTATGCATGATGTGGGAAAGATCTGGATGTTCAGGGAAACCCCCAAGGGCAGGGCCTCATTGCCCAGGCTTCATTCCCATTGAAGGATCATGGTGGTAACTGGGAAGAGAGGAGCTGTGCGGAGACGGGTGGGTCCTGCTTTGGGGTTGAGATATATACAACCCCACCTTCAACTATGATGAGGAGCATTCACCTTCATCTGACCATGGTGGAGCCGATCCAGTTGGTGCCCGGGGCCAGGAGATGGGCGGAGGGATGCCATCATAGCAGGCTTCCCTTTGGAAGGTACTGAGAGACTGCTTGTCCAAGAAGCAGGCAACTGTGGTACCTGAGGTGGAATCACCTGACCAAAGCAGGTGAGACAAAGCAGGTTGCTTGCTGCCACAAAAGCCTCAGTGGTCAGCACTGAGATAGTCTCTTGTTGCGGTGCTGAAGAAGTTGATGGTACCTTTTTCAGCACTGGACTCAACAGTGTCCCTTGTGGCATTAGAGCCAACTGTGCCAACGTAGGCACAGATTTGGAGGAGGAGTGCCTAGGAGTGCCTACTCCACTCCTTCTTGATGCTCTTACCAGACTTAGAGGGTGTAGATCTTCCTTTGGTAAGTGCCTATCTGGTAGGGTTACCATATTTTGTGCCTCCAAATGGAGGACACTCCACGGGGCCCCGGCCCCGCCCCCAGCCCCGCCCCCGCCCCCAGCCCCGCCCCCTCCCCAAAGTCTCCGCCCCCTCCCCTGCTTCCCGCGAACATTTAATTCGTGGGAAGCCTGAAGCAGGTAATGGGGGGGAGGAGGTGCGGGCCCAGGCTGGCCCCCCGGCGGCTCCAGCCTGGGTCGGCTCGGGCCCTGGGGTGCCAGCCCCGGCCGACCACCCCCGGCCCGCCCAGCACTGCCGGCCGGCCCCCGGCGGCCCGGCACACCCCCGGCCCCGCGACCCCGGCCCGGCTCCCGGCCCGGCGCACCCCCCCGGCCCTGCGGCCCCGCCCGGCTCCCGGCCCGGCCCCGCGGCCCGGCGCACCCCCCCGGCCCCGCGGCCCCGGACCGGCTCCCGGCCCGGCGCACCCCCCCGGCCCCGCGGCCCGGCGCACCCCCCGGCCCGGCGCACCCCCGCAGCTCCGCGGCCCGGTGCACCCCCCCGGCCCCGGACCGGCTCCCGGCCCGGCGCACCCCCACGGCTCCGCGGCCCAGCGCACCCCCCGGCCCCGCGGCCCCGGACCGGCTCCCGGCCCGGCGCACCCCCGCGGCTCCGCAGCCCAGCGCACCCCCCCGGCCCCGCGGCCCCAGACCGGCTCCCGGACCGGACCGGCGCACCCCTGCGGCTCCGCGGCCCGGCGTACCCCCCGGGCCCGCGATCCCGGACCGGCCCGGCGCACCCCCCCGGCCCCACGGCCCCGGACCGGCTCCCGGCCCGGCGCACCCACCCGGCCCCGCGGCCCGGCGCACCCCCCCCGGCCCCGCGGCCCCCCCCCGGCCCCGCGGCCCCGGACCGGCTCCCGGCCCGGCGCACCCCCCCGGCCCCGCGGCCCGGCGCACCCCCCCGGCCCGGCGCACCCCCGCAGCTCCGCGGCCCGGTGCACCCCCCCCGGCCCCGCGGCCCCGGACCGGCTCCCGGCCCGGCGCACCCCCGCGGCTCCGCAGCCCGGCTCCCGGCCCGGCTCCGCGCACCCCCCAGCGGCCCAGCCCCTCGGGCCCGGACCGGCTCCCGGCACCGCGCCCCCTGCTCCCCGCCCGGCCCCGGCCCGGCCCCACACCGGCCCCGGCCAAAGAGGCCCCGGCCGAGCCCTCCCTCCCTCCCGATTTTCCCGGACATGCCCGGCTTTTGGGGATTTCCCCCCGGACGGGGATTTGAGCCCCCAAAAGCCGGACATGTCCGGGAAAATCCGGACGTATGGTAACCCTACTATCTGGAAGCCTTGTGTTTCTTTCTTGGTACAGGCAAGGGAGAATGATGCCGTGATTCTGCTAACCCTGGAGGTGAACTTCACACTGAAGCTGAGTCAGACTGGGACGGCTCCAATGATTGCCTGAGCACCATCTCCATTTACAGGAATTTCAGCCTAGCCTCCCTATCCTTCGTCCTAGGCTTGGACAGCTTACAAATCTGGCATAGTCATTTGTGTTTGCCTCTCTCAAGCATTTCAGGAGCTATTGAGCAGGTCTGCTCACTTGCACAGGCCTGGAGGAAGAAGCTTGAAATCCAGTGACCAGGGTATACTTCAGTACCGTGAATAGAAAACCCACAAACAGGGAAACGACAAGTAAGAAAATCCTTTTTAACAGAACTTAAACTTATTAACTATCCTAACAACACTAAGAATTCAAGTCTCTCGCTCGCTCGCTGTATATATGGTTCTCCACTTGTGAGGTAACTCCCTTCTCTTCATGTGTCATTATATAATGCCTGCATCTGTAATTTTCACTCCATGCATCTGAAGAAGTGTTTTTTTACCCATGAAAGCTTATGCCCAAATAAATCTGTTAGTCTTTAAGGTGCCACCAGACTCCTTGTTGTTTTTGTGGATACAGACTAACACAGCTACCCCCGATACTTGTATATATGTGTGTGTATACACATAAACACACATACATACACACATTATGTTACATAGAGGCTGAAAAAAGAACTGTCAAGCTAATCCTCTTTGAAATGGGACTAGATCAAAGCACATTAACAAACATTAATGCTCATCAGCAGGGTGCACATGGACAATTAGTTCACGGGAGGCTAATGCAGAGTAGATTCACACCCCAGCATGCCGCAAATATATTGTTCATGTAGACAAGTTCTTAGGCTGCAAAATCTTTGGGGCAGAGACTGTCTTTTTGTCATGTGTTTGTACAGTATCTAGCACAATGGGGTCCTGGTCCATGACTGGGGCCCCTAGGCACTACAGAAAATAGATATTATTATTAATTATTATTATTATCTCCTGTAGCACAGTAGATCTCAAAGCATTTATAAAACAAGGTAAGCATAGCTATCTCTATAATATCACCATAATAATCATTATAATAATACATAGAATTTGCAACTTAAAGAAATCTGCAATTTCAAGAACACATTCTGCCCTCCATTGCTCATGTTGCACAGTCTCTTACTCTGGAAGCAGTCCTATTGTTTACAATGAGAGTAAAGGGTAAGAGGTGTAGAATAAGCCTCACTGTTGTACTGTATAATCCTACACCAAGCCAAAGAAAATTGATTTTCTTTGCATTTGTGGGAAAACACATTCTTTTTTTGTCATTTCTCTGATCTGCCTGCTTACTCTCTCCTTTTTTCATAATAGCAAGAATGCTGTTGCCTGAATTAGTCAAAGAGAAGGATTCTAATATAGAATAGGGAAGGCTGCAGAGAAGAGTTACAGGATGGTCCAACATGCACCTGCGTCATATTAGCATGTGCTAAAACTAAAACACAGCTGGTTGGTTTAATTTTAGGTCTCCCAGCCTTGGCAGAATTCCTTTCATCTTCAAAGCCTAATTATAATTCCCTAAATGCCAACACTGTTAACTACTTCAATATTTAATGATATCATTTTTCTATATCCATTGAATAAATATCCAGTAAACTGGCCTTACTTGGCAAATCCTGATATTTTATTGTTTGAATGGAGAATGCCTACAAAGGCATTTATTCAGCAGCAAGTGAAGACAACTAAACTGCAATAAGTAGTTCCAATTTTTGTTTTAACTCTGAAGTTCTATGCAACTCACATCTATACAAACCACAGAAAATGACTCCATCTAGCATATGAGAAATATTTAAAAATTGAACTGTCATTTCTAATCAATCCATCTAGGATTAATAACTACAACAGAATACTTAAACAGATGTGGAGTTTGGTCATTTTGTATTTGATTGTTTTTGCAAGTGATTTAATCAGTTTTCTTTCTAGCACAAAATGGGCAGACGTTTTTGCAGATGTGGGCAGACTCTTCTACCACCCAAGCCTCAAATATTGAACACAAAGTGAAACAAAGACCCCAAATGAGGGACACAATAAAACTATCACTGCAAGAGCTTGAACTAATCAAGATGATGGAAAAGACTGTGAGGTAAAAAAATCACAACCACTACTAGAATCTCTTCCAAATTCTTATATGCAACATCTTTTACTTGTTTTAGACACACAAATTCTCAAAAGCCACTTTGGGAATGGTTGCATGATAACAGAGGGCACCGTGCCCACAGAAACTTTCGTCTTTGATTTTCAAATATTGGAGACCTTCTTGCAGGAGTACCATGATCTTGTCAAGAATGACAGGCCTTCTCTTTATTCACGTAAGAGAAGGCCTATATCTACACTATGAACTAGGGATGTGATTCTTCTGCTTGTGTACACATACTCACACTGGCTAAAATACAAAGCAGTGTAGCCTCTGGAGCATAGGAAGCAGCAGCAGGGGCATGGCTGAGCTGTGCCAAGTACATACTCACCGGTTTCAGGTGGGTTTGTATGTGGTTCAGCTCTGCCTTGCCTCTTCTCCTGCTAAATGTGCTATTGCAGCTATGCTGCTATTTACACACTATGTTGCTATTTACATTCACACTAGCACAATTTACAGTTCCTAGCATGAATATGTGTATACAAAGCAAGGGATTCACACCTCTGATAGGGTGTCCACCCCACACAGGAGTGGAAGGGGTTAAGGGAGGCCCTGGGGTCCTACCGTACCATGCCCCAGAAAGGAGCAGTGGAGGTGAGTCCTCCAAGTAGCATAGAGAGGCTGTGTGGAGCACAGCCAATCAGAGAAGGTCTGCACGAAGCAGCTGATCTGGGGCCAATAGGCCCATATAAGAAGAGCTGCAGGGCAGCGCAGAGTCAGTCACTGCTGAGAGGTCAAGGAGTGAGGACTGTCTCTCTAGCAGGCTGAGAGACTTGCGGCACCTGGGATAGAGCAACTACTGGCAGGAACCAGGGAGCAAGAGGGAGCTCCTTGCTGGCTGCTGGGACTGGCAGTTGAATGCCCTGAGGCAAGGGCAAAGAAGGTCCGGGGGCCATGGGGAAGTGGCAAAGGGAGACATAGCAGCATAGGGAGAATTTAAAGAGTCGAAGCAAGAGACTGCTATCCATATGGTCTCTGGGTCAGGACCCGGAATAGTGGGCAGGCCCGGTTCCCACACTCACCACTGAGGAAGTAGCTGGACTATTGAACAGTTATATGCCCCCACCCTGAAAGGGGGAAACAAAGAGCAACCTAGATGGAAGGCTGAGTAATGAAAAGGATGTAGCAGTTCCTGAGGCTGAGAGAGGGGCTGTGGGACGGAAGAAGAGCCAGAGCCATGGTGTGCAAAGAGCCTTGAGCTAATCCCCAGAAGGAGGCAACAGGTCCAGCAATGAGGAATGGACCTTGTGACTACACCTCTTGCTCATAATGTAGACATAGCTTAAGAGACATATGGGTGTGGCTGGCCTCCAGTCATCTTTTTGTTAAATTTTCAAATAAGCACCTTTGCACTTTCTCCCATGCTGCCCTTCCAGCTTGGGAGGAGCACCTTGCAGATGTCTGTAAAAGTAATGCATTATCTTCATTCAAAGTCCTCCTTAAAACTCTTTTTTCTGTGATGCCTACAAAACACTTAACAATGGCTACATTGTTGATGTGCTGAAACCACTGCCTATCATGCTGATCCATGTTATCTCATTGTTTTCTGGTACTCCTCCATCTGTCTATATGCAACTGTTGTTTCTTGTCTTTAGATTTGACACTGCTCTTTTTGATACCGTACGGACTATCTTTTTGTTTTGTGTTTGTACAGTGCCTAGCACAATGGGATCCTGGTCCATAACTAGGCTTCTAGGTTATATTAATAATAATAATAGAATCCTTAAACAGAGAACTTTCGCTGCTCTTTTCTCAAGTGTTATTCTGCATGTTCCTTCAACTGCATAACAGGTGATGGTCCCAGAATGATAAGCCAATGTAAAATGATCAACTTGTGTTTAAAAATACGCCTCAAAGAAAAAAAATCAAAACACGGTGCAAGTATCAAGACAGCTGAAAAATAAGATAAACTCCAGACCCTGAAGGATGGTGGATGAGTATGTGAGAATCCTTCAAGATTACGTTCCTTGAGAAGCAGTATTATAGATAAGTGATTTTCACTTGTTGGAAGAACATCTTGTAAGACTTTCACTCCTGAACAGAAATGATTACTTACTATAACTGTGGTTCTTCAATATGTGATGTAGAGTGTATGCCAAGTAGGTGTGTGCGTGCCTTGCACACTGGAGGTGGAGACTTTTGCCTAGCAGTACCCGTAGAAGGGAGGCACTCACACCTCATGCCAGTAGAACCAGGCTATATGAGGTGGTGCCACCCTGACTCCCCTCAGTTATTTGGCACTGAATGTCCAGAGGAAGATTCCAATGCAGAGGGGACAGAGGGGGAGTTGTGGAACACACGTCTGCATCATATCTTGAGGAACCACAGTTACAGTAAGTAACCATTTCTTCTTCTTTGAGTAAATGGAGATGTGTATTCCAAGTAGGTGGCTAGTGAGCAGTATTCACACTGGAGGCCAGGCTCGGAGTCTATTTGAGTAAGGATTGCAGGATTACTCTTCCAACATTAGTGTCCACTCTGGGAGAAGGAATGATTGGATAATGGTCCGTAAATGTACGGATGACCATGTGGCTTTCCTACAAATGTCCAATATGGAAATGTTATTGAGGAATGCCACTGATGCTGTCTGCAGTCTCTCTGAATTCACTCATATCTACTGCAAGACACAGTTGATGCTATCTCATATGCAGTCTTGATGCAAGACGTTTTCCATCTGTGCAGAGATCATTTGTCTCTTCATGTAGTCTGCAAATTATAAGAATAGGCGAGGCGAAGCATGAATCTGTTCAGTCCTGTTCAGATAGATGGCTAGACAGTGTCTATACTCTAGCACATGGAAATTTTGCTCCTGTGGGGAAGAATGTGGCTTGGGGAAAAATAAAGGCAAATACACGGTTTAAATGAAACTGAGAAACCTGCTTGGATACAAACTTTGGGTATGGCTGGTGTGTAACCTTGTCCCCGGAGAGCTGCATATTAAGGAGGCCCCACCATCAGGGCCTGTAACTCACACGCAGAGGTAAAGGCTATCAAGCATGCAATTTTCTGAGAGAGGAGAGGCAGCGGACAGGATGCAATGGGCTCCAGGGGAGGCCCCATTAGACCTGTTAACACAGTGTTCAGATCCCACAAGGGGACCAGCTCTTGGATTGGAGGATGTAGACAGAACTTCTTTCAGAAATCTCATCACCCTGATGTTGGAGAAAACCGACTTCCCTTGCATCGGAGGATGAAACGTAAATATCGCCGCCAAGTTAACTCTCAGAGAACTGCATGCCAAGCCTGATTCCTGCAGGTGTAGCAGGTATTCCAAGATATCCAGGATGGAAGCCCCCATCATATGGATCCCACGGGCCAAGGATCACCTAGAAAACCTTATCCACTTTGCCAAGTAGGCGATTCTAGTGGAAGGCTTCCTACTGTTAAGTTCGACCTGTTGGATAGCAGCTATGCCGTTCCTCCTCATTCAGTCATTCACAGCCACACTGTAAGGTGCAGGGAGCTGTTTGCCGGATGCTGGGTGTGGCCACGGTCCTGTGTGAGGAGGTCAGGAAGGAGAGGAATTGGCTTGTGAAACTGAACCAACAGAGCAAGAAGGTCCAAGAACTAGTGCTGCCTTGGCCATGCCTGGGCAATGAACTGGGGAAGGATCAGGATAGGAGGGAACAAGAACAGCAAAGTCGACTGCCAGTGCAGTGGAAGGCCCTGAGCCCCAGTACTCCACAGGGCAGAAGCCCCGAGCCACCCTAGCCCGCAGTGCTAAAGCCGGGAACCCTAAGCCCCAAGCCCCCCCACCTCATTGGGCTAAACCAGGAGCCCTCCCACCTCATGGGTCAGAAACCTCAGGCCCCCCAACCCCATGGGGCACAAGCCTTGAGTCCCTGCACACTGCGGGGCTAATGCTGGCAGCCCGGAGTCCCAAGCCCTGGCACCCTGCGGGACAGAAGCCCCAAGCCCCAATGCCCCACGGGGCAAAAGTCCTGAGTCCCCAGTCCCTCATGGCTGAAGCCTCAAGCCCCGCTCCCCAATCCAGTGGCTGAATCCTGGAGCCCTGAGCCCCACCTCCTGCCACTTGGGGCAGAAGCCACAAGCCCTCCACCCCACAGGGCTCAAGCCCTGACCTCTCCACTCTGGCGGCTGAAGCCCAGAATGTGAGGATGGGACCAAGGCAGATTAGGTCCTCTGCAACCTGATACACTGATGTCACTGACACTGTCAGCACTGGCATCATTCCCGTTGGTACTGGACTCAATGGACGCCCAGAGGCCAGAATTGGAATTGACGGTATGGGGTATCTGCCCTCCCTGCTCTGTACTGAGGGAGGTTCAGAGGCACTTGTGCCATCCCACATGTCAGAGCTGCCCTGTGCCAGTCCATGCTCTTCTTATGGGAGGCAGAAGGGTTTCCCTGGGACCGATAGTGCTCCCGATTGGTCTTACTCAACTTCTTCTTTGTTGCGACAATGAAGAATGACTCCTGTGCCTTTTCAGAGAGGCCCCTGCCTCAGAACAGAAGGCAGCAGCACTTTTTGAACCGGAGGGCGATTTGTAGCCCAAAGAAGGCCTTGGTACTGGCTCAGGCCTCAAGGCCAGTTCAAGCAGGTGCTGTTAACGTGAAGGTCCCATGCCACCTAAATCCTCTTCTTGAATGATCTACATTTTTCTTTCAATTTTTTGTTGAAATTTCAAATTTCAACCATCTCCAATTAGCAGCAAATTTTGTAATTGTGCTGATGACAGTGATATTATAATCTGGGCAGGATTCTTGTTCTTGGATCTTAGTTCCTTAGAATGAGACTGATGGAACTCCTTCAATTATTTACGTTTTTGACCCTAGAGAGGATGGCTGTAGAAGGGTGGAACATGAGCCTGACCCTGCAACTGAATGTTATAGACTATCATTTGCCAAGTATAAATATTGACCTTTGAATGTTCCATTCATTTCTTGATTGTAATTGGCAAAGCAGTTCCCTGTTGGAGAATTAATTTTTGCATTGCTCCAACTATGTTACTGAAGATCAATATATTCTTTTTGTATTTACCCATACATGCTCAATTCTGTATGGTTGCATATATTTTTTTATTAAGTGGTTGCCTCAAGCACTTCAGCCTATGCTTTAGCATCCCAGTGCATACCTTGGCACATTCACTCCTGTGTTTTTTTTTCTGGCATTTTGGTGTCAAACCTGGTGCCTGTCTCATCTCCTTAGAACCATACTCTTGTAACCTCAGCTCCATGCATGAGCCAGTTCTCTTCAAAGTGCTCCTGAACTATGAAACCTTGTTTTACTTGGTACATCAGCCCCTGAATAAGGGCATTCCAGTGTCTCTCATGTATTTTGATGCATCAATGCCTGCTCTGAATTCTAAACACCAAAAAGAATGAAATCCGTTTTAATGTTTTTTTTGCTGCTCTGCCATGCAATCTGTTCTGGCAAGTATGTCTTTAAAGGAGCAAAGGCTGCTCAGAGGTTTCAAATTTTCTGTGTGTAACAACTATGCCCATAATGGCAGCTATGTTCATTGCTTTGCCTGCCTTAAGGTCAACAGTGATGTTCAAGGATGCCAAATTTCCCTGCAGATGTCATCCTGTGTATTGAGGAAATGTGAGGAGTATCTTCAGACCCTCCGTATGCACCCCATTGAGATTTCTCAGTGTCCAGCACAAAGCCAGCCAGGAATCCTGTGAAGCACAAACTCTCAGAGATAAAGCTTGAGTTGGTGAAGACTGCTGATTGCCCCGACTCAGTGCTGGCATTGCATACACTGGCACGGGCCTGGCTTCCTCATCTTTCAATCAGTTTTACTACTAATGTACTGACCAACCAGTTCTGCAGTACTTTAAAGTAATAAATTTTAATGAAATTGGTAGAGACAAGGTGGGTGAGTTAATATCTTTATTGGACCAAATTCTGTGGAACAAGACATGCTTTCAAGCTCCACAGAGCTCTTCTTCAAGTCAGTGGAGCTCTAAAGCTTGTCTCTTTCACCAACAGAAGTTGGTCCAATAAAAGATATTACCCCACCTTGTCTGTCTTGCATCCTGGGACCAACACGGCTACAACACTACAAACAATAAAACTGAAGTGAGATATTACCAAAAGTTAATTTTACAAATATTAAAGTTATATTAAGTGCAAATGATATATCAAATAAGTGTGACTTCTTACATTTTGTTATCAGAGGGAGAAAAAGGTGAAATTTTAAACATGGTACAACAAAATGTGACCATTGAAATGTGTGTGCTTTCCAAACAATAACCATGAACTGCAGTCTTTTTAATCACAAGAAAGTCATGAAGTAACACAAGAATAGAATAGTATACATTTTAATTTACCTGTAACTTTATTCTAATTTATCTCTCATATGATTAGTATATGATTTAGCATGACTTACCTTGAAGTAGTGTAGCAATTTGTAGTGACTGCTGAGATGGATGTTCTTTAAGGATATCTAAAACAGTTCTACCTAAACTGTCCTTTATGTTGGCATCAATTCCTGAAATAAAAAACCGATAATGTACTGTGGAAAGAGAAAGATGTAACCCAAAATGTCTCACTTTATAAATGTAGTACATCAAGCTTTGCAAAATGGCTACTAACACCTGTCTCTCCCTATGGAGGAGAGCTGAGAAGGGAGAATCAGGCTATGTTGGATAGGCAGAGAGACAAGCAATGAGGAGATGATGCAGGAGGAATGATGGAATTAATATGAAACTACTGCATGCTGTGGTCAGAGTAACTGTTGCCAAGTAGTGAGAGGTAGTGGAGAAGGAGAGTTGGGTTGTAATACACACACACATACATACACACACACACACACACACACACACATACAAATTAAATACCCAAAAACTTTGTTAATGCAAAGTTAAGGTTTCCCAATGGTGCCTTGTACTCTTCCAGAATGTGGAGAGTTACAAACTTAAACCTCTGAAAATCAGGATACAAAGAGTTAAGGTATATAAGGTTACATTGTGTATACCTTATCTCTGGTCTCTTTGAATGATGCTCCAACACATCAACAACAAATATACTAGCATTCTACCCTTATAGAAACTACAAAACACTTTGGGTATCAAGCACATGAGCACTAGAACAAAGTCAAACACATTCTCTTTGCTAAGGCTAAACTTGTGTTTAGGTGGCATAGCAAAATAGAGCTACCTATATCTGGACTATATTCAAACAGTGAGCCTATTCCACACAAACCACCCCAGATTTCAGATCATCAGAGCTCCTGTGGATGGAGAGGGATGGGGGACTTGTTGCTGATGTCCTTTATTTTTTGAGTGCTGAATCCATACATTTTTGGCTCTCTTCCTGTGTGTACAGCACAACAGACATTTTGTTCTCAAATTTGCCTCTAGTTTGATATGAACTGAGTCACACAAACATTGAGTCTTTGAGTAGAGATGTTACTTTTGTTCCTTCTTGTCTGTAGTATTTGCTTAATCTAAAATAAAGTTAATTTAGACTGTCATACATGCTTCACCCTGTGTATATGTAAATACAAGAGTTGAGGAAGGCTTTTATTCTCCATGTTATAGCAAGTGAAGTCAAGACTTACAGTCAACTTTGTCTTATTCCCTGCAGGCTTTTATATCCTTTTGGAGTATATGTTACCCCAAAAGTGAGCGCTATTAGTGTGGCTAGAAATCCTCCTCAAGTGACATCTAGTGCAAAGGATGCCAATCATATTTCATAAGCAAACAGTTCTGAGCTTTAGGGGCATAGGTAGTGTTGCTAGGTTGCACAAGAGGATTTCTTGGTTCAAACACTGAGGGGCTTGTAGGATGAGTTGGAATCCCTGGGGCAGGTAGGGTGCCAGGGTGAGAGGTACCTGAAAAAGCAGGGGGAAACTCTTTAACAATCCATCTGAAGTAAGCATGAATCCTCTGAGGAGAGAGATCTGCTTTGATCTGCCTAACTCTCCTTACAATTAAGGGGGTCTCAGGAATCTGCCCTTCTTGGGACTCCTTCACAATTGAGGGATTCTTGTAGGAAAGATAGTCTCAGCCTAACCTTGTACCTGTTTTACTTCCTGGTTTGCTACCCACTTGGATGGGTGAAGAACCTGACTTAGGGTCTGTCTTGTATGTGGAAGCCAGATAGAATGGTCACTTCCTGGCCCTGGAGCAGGAGAGCTGGCTCACTGCATGAGTAGGCTGTTAGTGCATCACACAGTGCTGCAGCAGCACCTGAACACCAATGTGCAGCTAGAAACTTTCCAAGTCTCGGTGATCTACTCCATGTTCTCTGGAAGCTGATGAGTCCCTAATATGCAAAGTTGACATCACCAAAAATTCTCAACATACATACAATCTCTACCTACTGGCAAGGAGGAACCATACCCAAGCATCTAGGCTAGCACAGCAGATCAAAAAGAAAGCACTTTTTGAAATCAGAAATATGAAGGACACTTGATAGTCTAGAAATCACATGAGAAATGTGGTATACCTGTTTCTAGCAAAATGCGTACTACATCCACCTTTCCAAATAAGGCTGCTTCATGAAGTGCACTCCCCTTTTCTGTCTGGAATAGAACAATATTGATGAATTAAAAACACTAACGTACCAAGGAATCCTTTCAAAAAGTAATATATTTAGACAAAGAACATTTACTTTTTGCTCTCTTAACTATATTAAAAGACTGTTGTCTGGGCAAGAATAATTACCAATAATATTTATTAAAAATCATTCATACAGGGCTGCAACATACAAGAGTAGAGAAAGTTCTATGATAAAGATCACTTAATAACTATATAAAAACAAGATGCAGTAAATAAACGTGGCCCTGATTCTGCAGTTATTAGGCAAAATTCCTAGTGAAATCACTGGGAGTTTTGCCTGAGTAAAAATTGCAGGTCTGACAACAAAACTTAAGGTAAGTAAATTAATCTATCTTCATACTACTGCCTATCACAAAAGTATCTGGGTGCCTTCCATACAAAATCAATAGCAATAGTGAAATCCCTAGTGGACCCCAGGGAATCTCTGGCTCTTCTCCATTTTCAAGGTAAAAACTCTACTTAGGGAAAGATTTGTTTGTGTGTGTGTTTTAAATCTGTTGTTGTTTCTTTTTTACTTTTCTTGAGGGGTGTATTTGAGTAGAAAGGGGTATCAGTGTTGTGAGTTTCTCTTATGCTATGGTAGAAAGATTTTCAATGAAAAAATACTTTTATTCTGTATATTAAACTACTGACTTTTGTTATTCCTGACTATAAGAATGTACCAGTCTTGTGACACAAACCATATTCCTTTCAGGGGCAACACAGCATGAAACTTAACACTGAGGGTTACACAGATTTACAATAGCAAGAAACTTAGTTCCACATAAATGGCAAAAACTGGAAATATCTCTTGCTACGGCATTATTTTGAAATAAAACAGAATTTTTTAAAGTGTCAAATGTGAAGACCTTTTTCTTTTACAGCTGATAATGCAAATATAGTAGCACACTTTTATTCTCGATGTTATAGCAAGTAAGGTCAAGACTTACAGTTAACTTTCTCTGTCTTATTCCCTGCAGGCTTTTATATCCTTTTGGAGCATATACTACCCCAAAAGTGAGCACTATTAGTGTGGCTAGAAATCCTCCTAAAGTAATATCTAGTGCAAAGGATGCCAATCATATTTCATAAGCACAATGGACCAAATTCTGCTCTCATTTACATCATTCAAATCTGGAGTGAATCCACTGATTTCAGTTTTCCATGCAGTAAATACAGAGGCCCTAATCGGGATTGAGACCCCATTGTACTAGGTATATAGTAGAAGACAGTCCCTGCTCCAAGTAGTTTATAGCTAAACAGAGAGAATACATAACAGGTGGTCATGGAAAACAATGCGGGAGGGACGGAAAAGAAAACTTTTATAACTTTTACAGGAACACCACAATACAAAGATCACCTAGGTGTACAATTTGCAGGCTCACTTGTGAGCTGCAAGATTTTTTATTAGTTAAGTGTTTTAATTAGGGCTGTCAATTAATCACAGTTAACTCATGTGATTAACTCAAAAAAATTAACCAAGATTAAAAACAATTAATTGTGATTAATTGCATTTATAACAATAGAATACCAATTGAAATGTATTAAATATTTTTGGATGTTTTTCTACATTTTCAATATTGATTTCAATTACAACACAGAATATAAAGAATACACAATGCTGACTTTATATTATTATTTTTATTACAAATATATGCACTGTAAAAATGATAAACAAAAGAAATAGTATTTTTCAATTTTCACCTCATACAAGTACCATAAGGCAATCTTTTTATCGTGAAAGTGTAACTTAGAAATGCAGATTTTTTTTTGGTTACATAACTGCACTCAAAAACAAAACAGTGTAAAACTTTAGAGCCTACAAGTCCACTCAGTCCTACTTCTTGTTCTGCCAATCGCTAAGACAAACAAGTTTGTTTACATTGACAGGATATATTGCTGTCTGCTTCTTATTTATATTGTCACCTGAAAGTGAGAACAGGCATTCGATTGGCACATTTGTAGCCAGCGTTGCAAGGTATTTATATGCCAGATATGCTAAACATTCGTAGGCCACTTCCATGCTTCACCAACCATTCCAGAGGACATGCCTCCATGCTGATGATGCTCGTTTAAAAAAAAGAACGCCAATTAAATTTGTGACTGTACTCCTTGGGGGGAGAATTGTATGTCTCCTGCTCTGTTTTACCCACATTCTGCATATATTTCATGTTATAGCAGTCTCAGATGATGACCCAGCACATATTCATTTTAAGAACACTTTCACATCAGATTTGACAAAACGCAAAGAAGGTACCAATGTGATATTTCTAAAAATAGCTACAGCACTCGACCCAAGGTTTAAGAATCTGAAGTGCCATCCAAAATCTGAGAGGGACGAGGTGTGGAGCATGCCTTTAGAAGTCTTAAAAGAGCAACACTCTGATGCGCAAATTACAGAACCCAAACCACCAAAAAAGAAAATCATCCTTCTGCTGGTTTCAGAGTAGCAGCCGTGTTAGTCTGTATCCGCAGAAAGAAGAACAGGAGTACTTGTGGCACCTTAGAGACTAACAAATTTATTAGAGCATAAGCTTTCGTGGACGACAGCCCACTTCTTCGGATGCATATAGAATGGAACATATATTGAGGAGATATATATACACACATACAGAGAGCATAAACAGGTGGGAGTTGTCTTACCAACTCTGAGAGGCCAATTAATTAAGAGAAAAAAAACTTTTGAAGTGATAATCAAGCTAGCCCAGTACAGACAGTTTGATAAGAAGTGTGAGAATACTTACAAGGGGAGATAGATTCAATGTTTGTAATGGCTCAGCCATTCCCAGTCCTTATTCAAACCGGAGTTGATTGTGTCTAGTTTGCATATCAATTCTAGCTCAGCAGTCTCTCGTTGGAGTCTGTTTTTGAAGTTTTTCTGTTGTAATATAGCCACCGGCAGGTCTGTCACTGAATGACCAGACAGGTTAAAGTGTTCTCCCACTGGTTTTTGAGTATTTTGATTCCTGATGTCAGATTTGTGTCCATTAATTCTTTTGCGTAGAGACTGTCCGGTTTGGCCAATGTACATGGCAGAGGGGCATTGCTGGCACATGATGGCATATATCACATTGGTAGATGTGCAGGTGAACGAGCCCCTGATGGTATGGCTGATGTGATTAGGTCCTATGATGATGTCACTTGAATAGATATGTGTGTTTATGCTCTCTGTATGTGTGTATATATATCTCCTCAATATATGTTCCATTCTATATGCATCCGAAGAAGTGGGCTGTAGTCCATGAAAGCTTATGCTCTAATAAATTTGTTAGTCTCTAAGGTGCCACAAGTACTCCTGTTATCCTTCTGCTGGTGGCATCTGACTCAGATAATGAAAATGAACATGTGTCAGTACGCATTGCTTTGGATTGTTATCAAGCAGCATGGAAGCAAGTCCTCTGGAATGGTCGTTGAAGCATGAAGGGACATATAAAATCTTCAGCGCATCTGGCATGTAAATATCTTGCAACGCCAGCTACAACAGTCCCATGCGAATGCCTGTTTTCACTTTCAGGTGACATTCTAAACAAGAACTAGGTAGCATTATCTCCTGCAAATTGTTACAAACCTTGTTTGTCTGTGTGATTGGCTGACCAAGAAGTAGGACTGAGTGGACTTGTAGGCTCAAAAGTTTTACATTGTTTTATTTTTGAATGTAGGTTTTTTGTACATAATTCTACATTTGTAAGTTCAACTTTCCTGATAAAGAGATTGCACTACAGTATTTGTATGAGGTGAATTGAAAAATACTTTTTTTTTGTTTTTTACAGTGCAAATATTTGTAATCAAAAATAAATATAAAGTGAGCACTGTACACTTTGTATTCTGTATTGTAATTGAAATTAATATATTTGAAAATGTAGTAAACATCCAAAAATATTTAAAATAAATGGTATTCTATTGTTGTTTAACAGCGCGATTAATCACAATTAATTTTTTTAATCGCTTGACAGCCCTAATTTTAATATATAAGTAAAGAAGAGATTTTTTTAATGAATCTCTAATAGGCAACGTGCCCAGTTCTTATCATTAGGCAGTTTATTATGGATGTGGTTTGGAGGAGATGATTTAAAGTACAGGGCGGTAGCTTTGCAAGTTGATTCAGGGAGTGTGTTCCACATACAAGTGGCAGAAAAAAGGCTGGGGCATAGGTGTTTGTGGGAGAAATGGACTTACAGGCAATGGACGTTGCCATCATTAATGAAACAGAGTGGGAAGGTGAAAACAGATTGGATAAACAGAGGTAGTTAAATTATGAAGGGCCTTCACAACTATGCAAATAATCCTTGCATGGAACACATTGTACTGTGCAATGTCATTTAAGACTAAGGGCCCAAAGTCTATCACTCACCAAAACCTGTGTATTTTTCATATGTTTCAATTAAAATGAAAACTTCAAAGCATAAACAGTTGAAGCAGATTTGTATTGCCCACTTCTAAATAATTTCAGACTGAAGGACATTGGAAAGACCTGGGAAATGAATAAAATGTGTGATTAATTCAATCCAAAATTAAATGTTGTCTATTATTAGCCCAAATATTTGCTAAGATTAAAAGTGGTCAGGGAGTACAGAAGAGATTAATAAAATGGCTAAAGTAAACCTTCCATTTACACAAATAAATGTTTACAAACACAAAGAAGATTGCAGATACTTCTATAATTGTGTCTCTACATTCTGAGAGTTCTTTACTGCTGATAAAGCTGAATTTGTTTAAAGAGTATGAACATGTACAATTTAATTTACCACATGGGGTTACATTTTTTATATTGTTCTCTCCCAATTAGTGATGCAGAGCAATTTAATTAATACTAAAACAGCTGAGTTCAGTTTTAAGTAACAGACTGGTATTGTATGCTCTGTTCAGTTTAATGTTCTGATAGTAATTATCAACAAAAAAGTATTCAGAGGTTACAGAAGTAATAAGTTAAGAATACGGACAGATCCAACTTGGCAATGTACCAGGATGCAGAATGAAAGGAATTTATTGACAAAGAAGATGGATATTGCTGGGGAAATAAATAAATGCTTCACCATGGAGAGAAGAGCAAACATGGCAGAAACAGAAATTGACCCAGCACATAACGTGGAAAGTGAAACAAACTAAGGGTAGCTTCAAAACTGGTTAAGAAAAATTAGAGCACCTGAAGATAAAGGCAATTGTAGGATTCTAACATAGACAGCAAACAAAATGACATTAAAAAGTAGTGAGTATTTTTCATTCCTCACTAAAAACAGGTGAGTTATTATACAAAGGCTAGCAAGAAACTAAAGTAAAACCTATATTTAAAAGAGGATAAGTGTCAAAACTAAGAAACTAAAGTATTTTAAACACTGTCTGTCATCAGTGTTTCTAGTATGACATCATGTAGAACACTCCAACATCTGCAAAATGCTCAAAAACAGCACTGATTTAAAATGAGAGATCACATATAAGAAATTTCATTAACTTGTTTGAGAATCAGCAACAGTAAGGGTCAAGGGGTGAAGTAGGCATAAACTGAAGAATGTTTTCAATAAAGTATTTTGTACATTATAATTAGATATTTATATGAAAGTGAATATGTATTATATTGATGGTGAAACTGTATAAAATTGACTTAGGAGAATTCAAAACAATGGTGAAATTATTCGTTATATAACAAGGGAATATCCCATATCTTGTAGAGATATTGGATAAAAATTCATCCTTGACATAACTCTGTTATATATGGCTCTACAACAGGGATGATTTTCAGAGCAAAATACTATTTCTTATGCAAGCCAGCATTAATGCAGTTTCAGTCTGTTTCTTCCCCATTCATTTTCTGGAGATGCAAAAGGAGATATATAATCAGAAATACTTTTTGGAGGGATGTGTTACTCCTTGCTCTAGCTTTCTTACTTTCAAATAGTGTAACTAAAAAGGATAATCCTGGCAGCCAGCAAGCAATTTTATATTTGAAGTAAAAACATTATTTTTACCCCAAACGTAGTCCCGCCATACAAAACAAGAGAAATCACATATATTAGGTAAGAAAGGGTCAAACAGTACATTTCTACTCCTACTCTTTTATCTTTAGCCAGATCATTTCCCCGCATTGAAGAGTGGATGTACATGGTTTATTGCTATAGTCTTGTATATATTATACCTCCCTGTAGTTTTTTATTTAAAACTGGCACCCTATTACATATGAAATTGTATGCTACTGAAAATAATTATGTTGAGTCAGAAGTTTCAGGAATCTGTTGCAGTACAATTTTGGTGCAGTGAATATTGCTTTGTACTAGGCTTATGTAATAAGAAATCAGAAAATTCAACTCCTGAGCATCCATATCTTTGTCTTTAGAGCTGGACAGACCATTGGAAACTGAAGCTATGTGGCTCTAACCATTCCTACAAAACAAAACAGTTTCCAAGGCAACCTTCACTTAACTGGTGGAGTTAGAAACGTGTGACAACCAAAGAGGTCTAGTGAAGCAGGCAAACCAGTGGATGCAGTTGAACTTGCCAACAGCTCTCTGTTTAAGTTGTGTTTTAGCATTCTTATATATTCTTCATATCTATGTATGTTGAATAAACTGATTATCTGTATATCTAAAGCAAAATCTCAGGCAAACTTATTGTCCAGCTTCCATACTCTGTTTAGCACAAAGGACCATAGCCTCAATAGATGTAAATCAGCATAGTGCCATTGAGGCCAAGGGAGGTAAAGTAATTTACACCAGCTGAGGATGGGGCTATGCCAATTTATATCAGATGAGGATCTGGCCCATACTATACCATTAATTTCATAGCCCCTGGTTCCGGGAAGCATTTAAGCACATGATTAACTTTAAAATAATGGGATTTAAGCAAGGGACACTTTCTTGAATCAGGGCTATAGTATCCAGTTAAGTACATGCTGTAGATTGTAAATATTAGTCTATTTTATACATGACCTTGCAGAATTTCATGATTCCTTTTAAAAATGCCACATAAATGTATTTTAAAACAGAAATGACTGGGAGCTTCATTTATATATAAAGACTGGCAGAAAATAGAACACTAACTTGGCAGCTGACATCCATTCCAGCCTCTAGTAGCACCTGTACAACAGCTTTGTGGCCATTACGTGCAGCAAGATGCAAAGGTGTGTGTTTCCTAGTATTGCAGCTCATCAGGTTTGGATATGCATTGATGATCATCTTCACTACCTGCAGACGCCCATATAGTGCTGCCAGATCCAAAGGAGTTTCTAATTTATTGTTTCTTATTGTAGGGTCTGTTAGTTCTTCCAGTAAAACAGCAACTACTTCTGAATGTCCATATTGAGCTGCACAGTGCAAAGCCGTTTCATTTTCATTGTTCTGTTAAAAAAGAAAATCTTAAGAAGTTCATGTTCAACAACACAGAATGCTAACTCTGCCTTTACTAACCCATTGTAAATAAAAGGTTTGAAATATGATTCAATTTAAACACTGGGAAACAAACCTACCAAAGTGTTACTAATTTAGCAAGAATGTCTCTAACCAAGTCTGGTGACCCTCCAGCAATTCAGCTCTGCCCACTCTGGCCCCAGCTATCTTCCTTACCACACTGCTAGTGGAAGGAATTTCAGTGCCTGTTGCCCCTGACCATCTGCTGAGACCTGTTATCTCTCTCTTGACCCAGCTTCCTCTGAAATTACAGTTCAAGATCTTTTGCTGAGAAATGCTCTAACAGCACACTAACTTAATAGTCTGCCCTGCCACAATGGGTCATTTGAAATAAAACCAAAGTTTATTAAGATAGTAATGAAATACAGAGAAAACTTGGAAAATGAAAATTGTTTAAATAACATTTTAATCATTTAGCATCTCACTATAAATATTGCTGCTAAAGACAACTATAAACCTTTGTGGCAAGATCTTTGTGTGATAATCAGAGTCCAGACACCCCCAGGGGAGAACAGGGGGTTTGAACCCAAAAGAATAAGTTGCTGAATCAACTGATCATATATATTGTTATTGTGCTATAAAAATATGTGCAGTAAGATCTTTTATGAAAGCATTTAATGTTCTAAACGTAATGGTTATTATGAGATATGTATACAGACTGTGGTTATGATTTATGTATTTGTGTTTACAGAAAACCATTCTCATAATTTGTAGTGCAGCTTCACCGCATCTCACAGCAGGGTCCTGGGCAGTTAGGCAGGGAGGTGCGGCCTTTTCAACCAGACAAGACTAGCTCCAAGCCCCTATCATTGTGCCATCCAAGAAAAGACAAATGATGGGCCATTAGAGTTAATGGAAAGTTATTGAGACAACTGGGAATTCTCCCCAATCTGAATAACCATGAATCATCATGCCGGGAGACGGAGGGGGAGAGGGGGTAAAGGGTGGGGGGGGGGGAAGAAACCTTTCAAAAAGGAGAATAGAAATTGAAGCTTTTATCCAGAAACTGTCTGTGAAACACTAGATTCCACCCTACAGTTAGGGGGTAGATTGGCAAAATGTGCAAAGGCAATAGGCAACTTGTATTAGAAAAGGGATTTTATATACAGAAGTGCAAAGCCTGAGGCTGCGTCTTTATGCTTATTTACTGTGCAACTTGTATATGTTAGCTCTCCCTTACTATTTCATCTTTGAATATGTGGTTTGTCTATTAAATAAACCTTTTGTTTATTTTTACCCCAAGCAGGTATCTGGTGTGCAAGCTAGGTGGAGCATGCATGCTAAAGTGAGCTGATAACTGGGGGACTCGTCTTCCACAACCAGTTTGGATCAAACACCTTCTTGGGTCCACCTCCTAACCAATATAGAGAATAAGCAATATCCTCTTTGACTACACTCTTCCTGTCTTGTGGACAAACTACAATGGTTGAGATTTTTGAGATCCTTTGTATTTCTCTAATGACTCCCTGTGCATCTTTGGTGATACAAGTCTCAGTTAAGAAAACCTTTGTAAACAGTTTCTCCCCAATACCATAACCCAAACCACAAGTACGAGTTATTCATACAGGCCTACATTTTCAAAACGTTGTGAACAAAACTGCACTAAAATAAACAGGCAATTGAAGCCTAATTTTCACGCACACTTACTGCAATTATGTATGCACTTCAGATAATTGCAATAAAATAGCCAATTATGATACATTGTGCATGCAATTCCCTTATTTGCATATGCAATGGCAGTAGTTTCACATAGAAATTAGATGTGTAGTTGCATCCACATTTTGTATAGATAATATTAAAAATGTGGTCCCTAGAAATTTTATAAAGTTTCAGAAGTTTAACATAAAATTATAAATCAGATATAGCTACCCATCAAATATACAATTGAATTTTTAATCTGAAGGGTTATAACTTTTTTAGTCATTCATGGATGATATATAAAAGAATCTGGAATCTCATGTCAATATTTTGATATATTTGTCTGAAAATAATTCAATTCAATTTTCATTAAATCATCTGCAGTTCACACATCCCTAATGATGTGGCTATTTATATTTTCCTAAGGATGATTCAAACAAAATGTGTTAGGCGGCAAACATATAGGTATCTAAAGATACCAATTAGTCCAAAATCCTAATACTGTAGGATGGGATGAAAATTAACTCCTTTTGCATAATGAATACCTGACCTGAATTGTTATATGAGAACATATTTAAAGAAAAATAGATTTTAAAACACTAGTTTTAAATAAGAGCTTCTGTAAACCACAGTTGTCTGAAAAATATTGTTCTACATTTTTTGTATAAACACCCATGTGCCCACTGGCAAAAGTAAAACTATACTTGGATTAAAGATAAAACAAACTGATTTTAAAATTAAAAAAACAGTCATTGCTGAACTAGAAATAGATCCAATTTGGAAAAGATCTGATATTAATTAAACAATATATATCTGCTGACAGAACAGGTAATATATATACTGTGTTATACCTTTAATTAACCTTAATAATACAAAATAACCCCCCTTCCCCACCAAAAACTATCAGCGGATGGAGTAATTCATGAATGAGAGACAGAATAATTACATTTTAAAGAGAGAGCTCCAATCTATTTTGGAACCCTGTACAATATATATCTATCTAATTTGACAGACTTTAGTATTTCCCTGAAATACTCTATCCTTCAAGCAAGTAGTGATATTAGTGGGGAACATTAAGTGGGTTCTTACAGAGTCAGAATACTCTGAATGTATGAGGGGTGGGAGAGATTCTCTAGAGAGGGAAGACAGGATTTGTATAGAGTAGTTCCACCCAACTTGTCTGCCCATCCTCGAGATAAGATCTGAACTGAACTTAATGTATTTTTGTTCATTTCTGTGTTAATAAAATCAACTCCCATGAAGGAAGGAGTTTGGACTCTACATAAGGTGTGGACTGTATTTGAAAACATGTTAGCAATGGCATGCTCATCACCAAGGATTGAATCATCCCACCAGATCTGTGCATTGAAGAAAAAAGGTGGGGGTGGTCATCCACCTCGACAGCACTGTTTCCCTGGCATTTGGATGCCACAGAATGCACTCTGCAAGGTGATATTGGGGAGGGTGTGGAGACTGGTTTGGCTGGAAGAGAAACAGGGGGAAGGTCAGAGGAAAAGGGGATTACCGTTTCCAGCCCCATGGAATTCAGGTGGAAAAAAATAATACAGCCTGAGTCTGTATTATATTTTCCACTGAGCCCCCTCCTGAGGATCCTGAAAACAGCCTTGCCAGGATGTAGTTGAAGTGGGAGAGTGCGGGGGGGATGGAAGACCAGGAACTAGAGCCAGTGAAGCAGCACTGGGTATCCATACAAACAGCCCTGACCTTCTATGACACGTGCCAAACTGTTGAGATCCACCAGCAGGGTGGGACAAACCTTGCTCTCCAGTGAAATAATGAGAAGGAACTTTGCAAGGGGATCCTTACAAACTTCCTGCCCCAGAGAGCCCTCATGTTTACCATAGGAATGGTAAGTAAAAATCTAACATGGCTGTGAACCACTGAGGCACGTGACAACAAGGACTTAGAGACATCAAAAGCATGAGTTGGTACACATACTAGACAAATAAATGGGTGATCCTAAATGGATCACATTCACCTCCTGCCATATAACAGGCTGACAGTGCTTGCTTGGAGCACTCCACCCTGTTATCAAGTGTTGATCCTGCTGGAAAAAGTTAAGCAGGTTCTTCTGAGTCACTCAGGCAAAGGGCTTGTTACTCTATCTGGTTATAATGGAGTTGGGAGTGTCTTTCTAAAAAGGGGTAATGGCTGATTAATCCTGTAGTAGGAACCCTATGGGCAGCTATGACTGGAGAGAACTCTTGAGCTTGATGTTAATTTCTTTGTTAAAGCCATGCCATAGAAAGGTATTTGTTTTTGACTCTTTTGGTGTGCAGACTTTGTTTTACAGTAAGTTTAGAAAGACACCTGCCCTTCTTCTTTCCTTGCTTCGGGAATGGACCAGTAAACTAAGGAAGAGCAGTGAAAGGGCCATGTACAGCCTATATATTTCCACACAAACAGCCCGCCTCCATCCAAAAACAAACAGAAATCAGAATTCACCCCATGCCCAATACAGTCAAGTATTTTTTTAAATTAAAAATCCAGAGTATTTTAAGACAGACTAAAGACCCAATCTTCTCCTCACTCTTCCAATAACTCTCATTCACCGAACTATTCCAGCCTAGAGCAAATGTAAAGAGTTGTTAAAGTGGGACCTTGAGAGCTTGCTTATTTGAGCTCTCTAATATGAGGTCTGCATTTTTACAAAGATTTGTGTGCTTCTTTCAGTTTGTTTATTTAGGGGCTTCCATAGCTGTTTGAACTTTCTGCTGACTATCTCGCTTTGTCGAGGAATAGGGTTCCATTACCTGCTAAGGCCTGGTCTGCCCAGAAAACTACAAATATTTTATGACAGATCAACCACTGGGTGATTTAAATACAGAGATGAGAATAATGTTAACCTTCAATTAAGAAAATGTCTGCATTTCCACAACTATTTTCTGCTCTTGGATGCATATATGTGGCTTCCATTAACTTATCATAGTTTTCTGGAGAACATAAACGGGGGTGGGGTGGGGTGGGTTGGAAAAGGGACAATTTGGGCTATCTAGAGATCATGAGAGAATGGTGAAAGGTTGTTTTCACATAAACTAGCCTTGGACAGTTCCCAGTAAGAAAACCTAAATCCAGTGGTTAGCCAGAATAGAAGATCAAACAAACCAGCACAAGGACATTTAAGAGAACTAAGTATCTGTAGACTAAGTATGTTTACAACAGAAATGTAGTAAAATTCCAGAATAATCTACCAGATGCTACAAATGCCAGTTGCAAGAAGAAAAATATGTTTAAATAATCATTTAATTAAGAGCCGAGGGCCGTTTACTCTTCTTGTTACAAGATATTTTGTTTCTCTTCACTTCTCTCCTTTAGGGCAGCAGCTATCTCATATTAAGATACCGAGCTTTTTTAATCAATGACACTTAGCTCTTGTAAGTGCAGTTCAAGTTGCTTTATGCATACTCTGAATGCAGCAGAGGTCAAGCTTTGGAGAAGACAACCCACATCTTCATTTAAAAATGGAGGGTGGAGGGAAGAATAGAATTTTTTTTATTAAATACAGAATTCAAAAAAGACATTTTCTTAGCCTATTTTGGGCTTGATCCTTGCACCCACTGAAGTCACTGAAGTGACATCAATAAGAACATGTAATACCTATACCTCATTCTGATGATTCAGGGGCCCTAATAAATGTATCAAAAGTTAATTATTAATATGTTATTACAGCAATAAGGACATCTAGCACTCCTTTTCCTCACCTTATAGCAAATTTTTGAACAGGTACTAGAGGCACTACAGAAATATAAAACAAGATGACTTTTGTAATAAAAAATACAATCTGATGCACTGAAGCATGCTGCTCTAAATTAAATGCATAAAGTTCTGGAAAAGTCTGTATCAGATGCAGAGAAAAGGGCAGAGACAGTTACAGACTGTAGAGAGGAAAATTACCTAGAAACATCATCAGTGTCCAAATCATTTCTTTAAATGTGTTAATATTCATATTTTGTCAATAAATGTAGAAAGATCACAATTTTGAACCAGGTAGTCATCCTCCATATCTTTCATTTTTTATACCTGATTATGTTTTCACGCTTTTCTTGAACTACTCACATTTACATATTGAGCCATCTGGTGGCTGTCCTTTGGTGCATGTTAACTTTTTAAAAAATATATTTTGGCTTCTGAATATATGTACATATTTTTATGAGAAATTATAATCGCCACAAAAAATGCTTGAATAGATGGAACCATATTGATGAAAGTATTAGCCTGAACATATATTGACAATTATATATTTTATAGTACCTATAGTTTTAAATGATATATGATGCATTAATTTATTAATGAATCCAGATCTCTCATTTGTCAGTCTACAGCCAAATTATAGTTTAAACATTTTCAGCATTCCACATCAGTTTGGTTTAAACATTTTTCTGTTTTGCAATATCAACCCTCTTACATTTTGTAACTCAATCTACATACCTTTCACATTAGCTAAAATATATCTATGTAAATAATGCCTTCACTAATCTTAATCATATATTATTTGCCCTACAGTATTCGATCTATGTTTATTTTGGAGAGTTGTCAGTCTACATTTCCCTCTCCCCCATGATTGACATGCAATTGTTGGCCTCCTTACTGGTTTTAAGACATAGTTTTATATAACTGGAACAGTAGGGGGCATTCAGAGCTTAAAATGCTGGATATGATTCTATAATATTAGCAGATTATATTTTAAATCTGTAACAAATACTTCTGCTTACTTATAATACCATATATAAAATCTATTAATTGATATGTTTTGTGTATGTAATACTATTATGTAGGACATGCTGCTCTCATTTGCTGTACATCTTTGATTCTTGCTCTGTTCTTTAATATTGTTTTCTTTTCAAAAATATTTATTTTACATAACATTGCAATAAACTATGTGACAAGTAAGGGTATGTTACAAAAGTAATGTAAACAATTTTTAATCATAGGCAAAATTATCCCTTTGTGCAGAAAAACCCAGAGAAGAGAAAATATTAATGTAAGCCATGCAAAAAATGGACTTTGGGTGGGTGAGTGAGATATGTGATGGCCAAGAAGTGGCAGAGAGCATGGCTATAAAACAAGGAAGAGTCTGAGGATGTGTGGGAAATTATATATTCAACTCCACAGATCTTGAAGCATTTATGTGAAATACCATCCTCTCTGTGCTTCACTCAGACCCCTACCTTTCTGACAGCATAGCCAGGTCAGTTGCCTTGCCACACTGCCATTGGCTACCTGGCTGTGATTGTGCCTTACTTCTCCTTCCAAGGGAAGAAGAAGCTGCATGGAAGACTTAATGCTGCATGGAACATTAAATAATATGGCAACTTGCCATATAAATCCATAGACTCATAGATATTTGAGTTGGAAAAGATCTACAGTATATGGTTGTCAAGTCTAATCCATTGCCAATGAGGGCCTGTTCCCTACAGTATATTATCGAGTGCTCCTTCCAATCAGTTTTAAAACCTGTCAAACTATAGTGCTTCCACTTCTTTCCTTGGGGGACTGTTAACAGATCGCACCATGTTTTTTTTTCTTATTTTCACCTGATTACTTCTAATTACATCCCTCTGTATCACATTAAAAAATGGTCTCTCTCCTTGTTACTCCTAACAAGAATTTCTAAACAGATATCATGTATCCCACTTGGTATTTTGTTTTTCAAAATCTTATTTTTCTTCCACAAGCCTAAGTATTCTTATTTTGTTACTACCTGCCATTTGCACCAGAATTATATTTAATCTCATTTCATATGTTTGAGCATTAGTTTGTGAGGCCTAATAACTATTTGAATCCCAGTTACCTATAAATTAGCTGTATGTGATTTGGCCAAGACAGCATGGGATTCCCATGATTGTTAGGTGTAGACAAAATAACGAACAACTAAATTACAGGATTTTTTGAACTCTCTAGGCCCCCCATTCCCCTCCAGTTTGATTCCTCTCTATCTGAAAGAAAAGTTTTTAGCCTACTCTTGCTAATAGTGAGTGTCTGCTGCAATAAATGTTCCTTAGGGAGGGCCTCTGTGATGGCACAGACTACACACACACACAAATAATCAGCTAAATGGGTTTAAAATTCATTTCTCTGTAGTCAACAACACAAACCATGGGTTCCATATAGCAGCATACTACAAACCCTGGGGGAGGGCCAGCCAGGACACCTAAAATTAATCTGAGCAGAGGGCACAGGGAAAGGGGAGGGACATAGAATAGAAAGACTGAGTTTCCATTCCCATTCCATCCCGAAAGAGATGGAAGCACAGCTCTAAGCACTCTGACTGATGTGAGAAAATGCTGTTAGTGCTTAGTAAAGGTATGGAAAGAGAATGCCCAGTTGCTGCTTTGCATAGCTCATCAACTATCATTTCTCCTCTTTCTGCGCAAGAGATGGCAACAACCCAAGTGGAATGGGCCCAAATTCTGATCTGGCACAGGGTCTCAGCTGCTGCACAGGCTTCTTGAAAACCGGATCTGTTCCAGCTGGCTATGACATAGATTTACACCCTCTCTCCCTCTTTAGACAGCTAATAAAAGATCAAACAGTCAGTCCACACTATGGAAGTATTCATTCCTCATTAAATAAAACTTAAAGCTGCTTCTCAAATCTTAGTTGTGCCACATTTTATCTTTACCCGGAGCCAGAGTCAGAAATTTGGGAAGGAAATATCAAATGAAAAGGGGACAAAACTGAGGGAAGAAAACTGGAGTAAGTCCTAACTAATACCTTATCCCTGTGAAAAGTTAACTATGGTGGATGGCAAGATAAGGCCACCGTTTCCACAACCTTCATAGCTGAAGTTGTTTCTAATTAGATTGTAAGATTTTTTGGTCTGGACTGTGTCTTCTTAGTGTCTAGCAAAATCCTGATCAGGGTCCAGAGGCACTATAATAATGCACATAATATGTTTATTTAAATGGTACTAGAAACACCACTTCCAAGGTAAAAAGATGTTGGTCTGTTGCACCAAATGGCTTAAAATGATGGTTTACCTAGTTTCTCTAGTACAAGAGGGAGAAACTAAGGACCAAATGGGAGTCTCAATAAGTGAATGTTTCAGAATACTAGACACTAGAGGGGAAGTGCTCTCTGTCCCATCGTCTACCATGTCATTTACTGCACTAAGGGACAAGATATTAATACTGGATAAGTCACTTGTTCAGGGATGGAAAAGTAGTAACCCTTAGTGTAAAATCCAGAAGGTTTGAGTTTTATAACATGGGAGGGAAACCTTGTTTTCTGAGAGGATAAAATATTTTTATTTACCCCAAGAGTAGGGTAAATATTTTACCCCAAAAGTGGATGCTTTGAGGACCATGATTCCAGAAGGAAAGGTCTCCCCACCTATGCCATCAGGAACGAGCTTAATGTGTTAGCTGTCAGAAGGAGAGCAGGGTGTTTGATTTCATTTAAACTATTAATTGCAAGCAAAATCTTTGAGAGATTTCCCATCATTTTTAGGGTTAGTGGCACAAAATTCTAGATTCCGCTTGATCAACCAGTAGATGGAAGATCTGAATACGTAGGAAGAATCATTAGGAGCCAAGAAGTGAATGGGACTTTGATAAAAAAAAATCTTTCTGGTAACTTCCACCACCATTCTATCTAAGGAATCCTTGAAGGAGACATTGGAATCCAAGATTAAATAATCTATCTTTGACCAGTGCAGGACTATAAAATCCACTTGACAGGTCAAATAACCTGTAAATTCCTGAGGGAGCTACTGTGGCGCTTACAGCTAGCCGGCCCAGGTCACAACCCCAAAGAAGTGTTAATTGTACCCATTCACTTGTGAGTGGATATCAAAGAGATGTTAAATGAATTGGTAGGCATAAACCCATTCCCTGATGTTGATAAGAAATCAAGGGAAATGTATTGATGATTGTATTGTTTTCATCTGTCTGTATCCTGTACTTAATTAACCTTAAGATCAAAGATGTGTATACTCTGCATGAAACTAATGAATATTACCTGTATTGTTTTCACTTATCTATCTCTGTTATAATGAATGGCTGGCAATTACCTTATGTAAATCTGTGTAAGTGGATTACATGTATATGCATGGGAAGTAGAAGGTTAGTGTCAAAGAGTAGGTCATTGAGTGTCCCACACTGGGAAATCTATGGACACATGCTATGCTGGGAACATCTGCCAAACTGTTTTCAGCTTGTCTTGCTGTGAGCAAGATCTATAAAATACTAGATCCTGGGAGAGATTGTTCATCTCTGGACTGCTTGGGTTCTGACAGGGGAATCTTATGCGATTGGATAGAGGACCCCAAAATTATTTTGGGAAACCTTGAGGAACTTATGGAAAGCAAACAGACACTACATCTCTATCATTTGGACTACAACTCTGATTCCACTGTAATGTATTTTTATCTGCGTTAACCTCTCAATAACTCTCTTTTTTCTTAGCTAATAAATCTATGGTTTAGTTACTAAGGATTGGCTACAGCATTGTCTTTGGTGAGATCTGAAGTATACCTTGACCTGTGGGTAAGTGACTGGCCCTCTGGGACTGGAAGTAACCTAATGCGTGGTGAATTTGGTTTTAATAATCTTTCATAATAAAGTCCAGTTTGTCTGGGTGGTGAAAGGGGGCTGGAATGCTTAAGGGGACTGTCTGTGACTCCAAGGTAAAACTAATATAGTGATGCAGGAGTACACTTTTGTTACCGGCTTGGTGAAATCTAATGATAGAATATACCACCACTTTGGGGTGTCTGCCCTATTTTCTGACAGTCAGTCCTGAGTTTGGCATTTTTAGCTGTGAGCCACTCCAGGCATTGTGACAGTTACATCTTCTGAACAATCTTGTTTGTCATCCATGAAGGTAAATGCTGTCTACATAAAATTTCAGGCACAGGGCAAGCTTTTTCTTGCTTTTCCATCCCCAGGAAAAGGGTGGCTCTGAAGGATCCAGTTTCTCCTCTGGCCTTCCAAGTCTCATAGGTTCAGACAGTCCTCAGTCCATTTTCCCAGTCTTCATTTGAGATTCCTTGCTAAATCAGCAAGCTGCACCTCAGGCTCAGTCTGACACTTCACCTTCCTGAGGAGGAAACTGGGGAGGCTGGTGGCACAACAAAACAACAAGACTTAGGGAGTGCCAAAGCCTGGGCACTTATACTTATGAATTTAGTCTTAGGAGCTGAGGCAAATAATTGTCTGAACAACGTTACGGAAGTTTCCAAGGAAGGTCTTAGCCAGACTCTTAGGATTTTTCTCTGGAGGATAGAAAAAAGAATTTTTAAAAAGCATAAGCCTTCATGAAGCATTTATTACTTCACCTAATGACTGCTGGGGGTAGGGACATAGATTGAAAGGGGCTGACAACTCTTACCTCATCTTCTGACTCATCTGTTCTTTCAGGGAGGGCCTCTTCTCTAGCAAGTGAGTTCTTCTTGCCTTTGTGCAGGCTAACAGGGATGGTTTGCCCTTTGGCGAGGACCTGCAGAGCCTCAGTAAGGCCAGCAGCTGTTCATTATTCCTTTGTGCACTGGCAGCAGCTCCTAGCAAATCATTACTTCAGGAAGCAGATTTAGAGTACAGCTGGTCAAAATTTTTGTCATGAAAAATTTTAATTTGGTTTGATTTTTGTAATGAAAAATTTAATAACAAATTAAATGCAATTTTTATTTCATTCAGAAAAGGAAGGAACTCCCCCTCCCCCCAAAAAGACATGCAATTTTTCAGTTTGAAGCAAAATGAATATTTTCATGTAGTTCATTTTGAATGTTTTTCTTAAAAATGAAAAAAACACAAAATTTCTAATGAAATGAAAACTTTCCATTTTTTTCTAATTTTTTCATGAAAAAAATCAACACCTTCTTCAACCAGCCCTACTTCTCAAAGTGTGCTGACAAAGAACCCAGGAACTATAAGGAAGCCTGAGAAGTCTCTTCAAGATGGTGGCCAGGTTTAGCCATAGAAATTATCTTGCTTCTTTCTTTCATAGAAGCAGCACTCACACTGCAGAAGAGTGCATCACATTGACAGTGTGATAATCCCGTAACTCAACTAGTCTTGTCCTTGTTAGGTGCTGGTTCCAGGTAGTCAGGCATTGTGGATGGAGCAGAGATTGAAGCCAGACATCGGGGTCCGGACTGGGATAAGGGCAGTGCTGGCACCAGGGTCCAGGCACACGCTGGGGTCAAAACTGAAATCAGAGTCCGTAGACAAAGCCAAATGAGTATTGTAGCTGAAATCCAGATACATGCCAAAAGTCAAAGATGGATGGTCAGAGTCCAAGGGTCTGGGGGTGAGGAGGCAGATGCAAGCTGGAGCAGGTGTATAACAGATCTGGAACACGATTGGAACAGCCCACGGACAAGGCTGGAATGGGGCCTAGGCAAGGCTGGGGCAGGAACAGGAACCATCTCCAGAGTGGGCTGGGAGTCTAGAGAATCTGTTATACTGCAAGTCACTGAGAGTTTCCTGGCCAGGTAGTGCCATTAGACAGACTAATTTACAGCTCTGGTGGGATTAGGAAAATACCTTGAGCCTGGGGGTCAGATGATATGGTTTCTGCTCAAGGATCGGCTGCTGTCTGGCCACTAATCCCACAAGTGCAACTATCATGAAACATGCATAACAGCCACAGAGGGTCTTGCAGCAGCTATATCACCAGCTAACAGCCTGTTGAATAGACCCTGCCCCCTACCTACTATGATATCTTTTTTGCCAGCATTTGCCATACAGCTGAAGGGATGGATCATTTAGCCCCTGTTATTCATATATATATATACACATACCATATTTGTTTGTAGTATATGTATGCACAATAAATTTGTCTTATGTTACATTCCAAATAGATAGGAAAATATTGTAATTTACTGCATAAAAGTTTTTAAGGAAGTGAATATGTTATAAGTGAGTATGTTGCTTATTGTACTTGATTGTATTGTGAAAGCTTGTTTTGCCTTCAAAAGGACTCTAGAAACAAATAGCAATGTCTCAATCTTCCTTAAATATAGTTTCTTTAGTGCCTATGCCCAATTCAGCAGAAAATATATTCTGCACATGCAACATGGAAGACTTTACCAAACCCAAAATAAGTTTCTAGAGCATTAAATTGCATGGAAAACAGACATATTTTGCTGAATCTGGCTGTAACTCTGTCAAACCTAAACAATACTTACTTTTATTTTCTGATGACATAAACAAAGATTTTTAATCACTTCACCTGTTCATTCACTCTGGAGTGTGATGGCCCATGATGGATGAGAATCTTCACAATATCTACATCTCCTTTCCAAGCAGCCAAGTGTATAGGAAAATAACCTTTGTTATCTGCCACATTAGTTGATGCTTCATACTGAAGTAATTTGAGAACTATATCCCTGGAAAACAGGGGGGAAGGAAGGAAAAAAGCTAAAAATTGAGAGGACAGCTTGTTTTATAAAATTTGTACACATTGTCAAAATGTTTATTCTTAATAACAGATGAGCCAAATCCCACAGTCATTCATGCAAACCTACTGAAATTAATTTGCCTAAGAACTGAATACAGATTGCAAAACATAGACCAAAATGCTGAATTTCATGTTTCTTCTTTATTTTATTGACTGAATAAAGACGTTACTCACTGACAATAATGCTGGTTCTTTTAATGCATTGCCTCCACAGAGACACACTGTAAGACACATGAGCCTATCCACATAGTCACTGAACCTTTTAAAACAGTAGCTGACAGTAAGAGAGCACATGCATGTCCCTCCAGACTTATATTGCACAGAATGAAGGTATAAGAATTCCACTCCCTAGTTCCTCTTCCCCTTCAGAAGTCTTGCTATGAGTTGAGCTCTGAAGCACAGTGCAAGAGTGGAAGGCAGTTTATTTAGAGTACGAGAGTTACTCTTGGTAAGTAACCCCTTTTTTTCTTCATGACATTGCCTCCACAGAGTCCCATAGCAAGAGATCATCTAACGATACCACACTTGGGTGTTTACTAATCTCCCTGGAAATCCTGTTTTCATTTTTGGCTTCTTAATCTCCATTTCCCAAGATCAACGAGGAACAAAACAACTTTATTATTTTTTCATCTATATCTTGTTCCTGTTAGCATTTTTAAATTGTAATTTGTAGGGATTTACCATACTTTATAATAAGAGATTAAATAGAAGGTGCTATATTAAGCCACTGTTTTTTAAGCAAAATTCCATATTGATTTCAATAGGAAGTTCTGCTTAAAAATGATGGTATGGTATGAGCTACAGTTAGCAAGTATGCTAAAAAATAAATCAGTTGTGTCCTACCTTTAAATTTGTCTTCTCATGGATGGAATGATCTTCTGACAGCCCTGAATAATTAACAAGTTAACTACACCCATAAGCTAGTAGAGGCAGTTCTTGACAAGCAAACATTGGCTCTTTAAGGAGGGCCGGCTCCAGGCACCAGCGAACGAAGTAGGTGCTTGGGGCGGCCAATGGGAAAAGGCGGCACGTCCGGGTCTTCGACGGCAATTCGGCAGCAGGTCCCTCAGTCCCTCTCAGAGCGAAGGACCCGCCGCCGAGGAATGAAGTGGCGCCATTGAGCTGCTGCCGAAGTGCCGCCGATCGCGCTTTTTTTTTTTTCCCCCTTCACCGCTTGGGGCGGCAAAAAACCCTGAGCCAGCCCTGTCTTTAAAAACTGGCAGTATCAAAAATCTTAGGAGTACTTTCAAAGCAGACTGCAAAAAACATTATTTAATACATTAAGAACTTAGGACTTGACTAAAAGTACAGGCAAATGCAAACCCTGGGGAAATAGTTGTGGTCCCTAAATCTGTCCCAAACACGGCAATAAGAACAATGGCATACTGTCAGAGAGACTGGACAAAGGAGGGAGAAAACCTACCAGTGACTGAGATACACCCATATCTTGCCACTGAAAGAGCACTGCTGCCTTCAGAAGAAGACATGACAAATCTGGCACAGGGAGGCCAAATAAAGGCTGTGCAGTCTAATGGACTTGGGTCTTGAGTGACATCTTATGCTGGGCTTTACCTACCACTGAGAAGGTCAAACTGTGAAAAAAGGCCACAGGAAGCAAGGTTAGCCCTACTACTTCTTTGATCCAAAAGAGGTGGACCCAAGAAACAAGTCCAATCACTGCTGTGTTTCAACTACTTCCTGGTGGAAGCAAATGGCTGAGAGGTTTGGCATGATGTGGGCTCTTAGGAGGCCAACACTTTGACATCCAACAAAAATGTTTCTTGAACTGCCTCAAGTGGCTGATGGGCATAGTTAACCTAGGAGTTGTGCTTCAGGACAATAGTAGAGCCACTCAATTGAAAAAATATAATACGCTGTTTAAAGTGAAGCATACTGTACTAGTAAAAAGTTAAAAAACACAGAAGATAATGAATGGAGTACTGCATTGGGATTAGGTTCAATATTTATTCTATAAACAAAATATTTTGATCAAAATACAACTAAGATGTAGTAGTAAGTAAATACATATTTTATACTTTTGTTTTCTCCAAATCAGATGAACCAGCAAATGATGTAGACCAATGAAATCAAAATTCAGGGAAAGCTATAGTGTTTATGAGCATGGATAGCTCAGAAGTTGCAGTTTGGGCAGATACAAATTAATGAAGTCAAAGGGGATAAAAGTTGCCTAAAGAGTATACTTTTAACTGAACACTAAGCAATAAAAAGACCTGGGAGTGATGACAAACATACCAAGAATGATTTCAAATAGAAAATAAGGACGTACAATAGAAATATTGGATGGCCATAAATGACATCTTAAAGGAATGTATTATATCATCCCCTGAATAACTTCTTAGACTACTAGTAGGCTGCAGTACACAATGATGAACACTGGCAGTAAAAAAAGATGATTGGTGAGATATAAAAGATACAGAATAGAACAATGATAGAAATGATAGAATGAACTGGTAAAAAAGTGTAATTAGAATAGTTCTGAATTTGATTTGAAGGCATTTTTCATGCTCTAGGTCTCCCACAGCACTTTACAAAGTACTGAGTTTGCTACTGATAGGACAATTATTGTGAGGTCTAACATAACATATTACGCATTTGGTGGTAAATAACCTCTATGTTCTGGCCAACGTTTCTTCTTTTGCTAAAATAGACTTTGATGTTCAAGGTTGTTTGTTATCTTCTACTCTTTCAGAGTGCCAAGGTAACCTTAACTTACTACAGACATCTATCAAAAATGTAAGGAATGGATGTCTTTCTAACAGCTCATTTGAAGAGTATGTACTGTGGATGCCATGAAACTGATAGGATAAAAGCTGTTTTGATAGGACACAAGAATCAGAGGTCATGGACTAAAGCTAAAAAAATAGCTTTAAAGGATTTAAGAGAAACGTTCTATATAAATGTGAATAACCACATTAAAGCAATGTTAAAGGTACGTATTTAAAATCACAAACAAACAATCAGAAAACGTCAAAATTAAAACTCCAGTAACAATGTTGATTCGGCTCCATTGTGCATCCTGTATATTTTATAGTAAATACTAATGTATTTATTATAACCTACAAACTTAACCAGAAAAAGGCAGGAACAGACAATGCAATATATCTGCAATACAGCCAATTAATGTTGCTGTAGAAAATGCTATTTTTTTAATTTTCTGACTATTTGTGATTTTAATTTGCAACCCTAACATTTTAATGTACCTTTTGTCATTTCATTTCTTTTGCTATTTAAAATTAAAAGGGAAAAAAGACATTGTCTTTGTTTAATTTTACAGTAAATTGTTTTCATTTACATGTGAAATTCACAAAAAAATTTATTGAGGTGAATGGGAAGGGGGAAGAGTTAATTTCCACACTTGGTGGTTGTTTTTTGTTTGGCTGGAGACTGTTTTTAACAGGTTTACATTGTGACAACTCTTTTGTTTCAACACAGAGAGATATTTCCTTTTTTGAAAACATAGTAAAAGCTGGATATTTGGAAAATACTATTGAATGTAACAAATATGCAGATACCCAATCACAGGATCTTCAGAAAAAATGCACTCTTGTTTTGTTTTCTGTCCCTGATGATAAGACAGGCAGTGTTTTTGGACAAGTTTGAAACCTGTGTGTACCAGTGTGATATTTACAATTTCCCTCACATAAATTTTCCCAGCAGATGCTCCTGCTTTGCTCATCCCTTTGCTCAAGGAAGCAGCTGTCCTCTTCCCTGTCAAAATGGGCAGCATAAATGTGCATTGTGATCTCTCAGAGTGGTCACGGGGAGACTGAGGCTTCATTAGGTATTCCTAACTCTTACCAAATTATAATGAGCATGCTCAGAATTGATTTTGAAGTCAGTCGGAGTTGAGGATGCTCTACAACTGTCAGGAGGTACTTATACCCCATAGGATTGTGCCATATGTCTATACCAACTCTCAAGTTTCAAATTCTAGCCATTTTTGCAGTAATCCTATTTTTAAAAAATCCTGCCTAAACCTGCGTTTGACTTCAATGGAAGTAGAGTTAGGTTAACAATGATTGTGTTTGAAAATAATATCCTAACCTCTGAAAGAAAAAATAGTGTAATCTATGAAAACACTAACTAAATAGATAATGTAAATAGACCTAAAGAGGCATCATACCCTCCTTATGTTGGAGAATGCTAATATGTTATTATGATTAGCCTGAAGTCTATGGCTGGTTCTGCATATCATTGCAACATTTATGCTTCTGCTCAGATTTTCACTTTTTAAAGTAGCAAAGCGATGGTTTGTGTTCAATACTCCCATATTTTCTGAAATATTCACAGCTACACTAAAAAAAATGGGCAGTTTTTGCAAGCTAAGCCTTGGTCTTCTGACAACTGGGAATACACAGTTGCACAAGGAATAAATCATAAGAAAAGGCCCATGATGTTTCTGTTTTTTCAAAGTTTAGTGGACTACATTAATTACTTTGGGCTAATTCCAGGGAGATAAATGACAGTAATTGACTATTCTGAACCTAGCTCCAGGAGTGAAACTTGGAGGATTCACAATACTGACCTTAGCATTATTTTCTCTTACGTCTGTTAATTTAGAAATAAAATTAGCACTTATGGACTGTAAGACGAATATGATCTATAGTAATATTAGAGAAATGGCAGGTTTGTGTAATACAATTAATCACACATAATAAATACCCTGTCTTTCCTATCTTACTTCACCTTTCTTCAGCCAAGAGTGTAACTATTTGTGAACAAAATAGACTTAGGAATACAATAATTCGGGGTCTATGTTATTTTATTTAGATCTGATCCAAAGCCCACTGAAGTCAATGCAAGTCTTTCCATTAACTTCAATAGGCTTTGGATCAGGCCCTTATCTCCAGTCTTGATGGCCAACTCTTCTTCAAACTATGAAAAGACATGACAGTATTAATAGCCACAATTTCAAATGGGGTAATCAACGCAGAGAGGCTAAGAGATTTGCTCAAAGACAAACAAGAGACAGTGGAACAATCAAAACAGAATCCAAAACTCTGATTCTGATTCTCATTTTCCTGTTCTAATTGTTTGATTATGATATTGTCTCTTCAGTGCCAATCATATACTCTCAGAAATTCTTCTGTATATGTGCGACTTGGGAAAGGAGTTTAATTCAAATATTTTTGTTAAGTCAATTTATTAGACTGTTTTCCCCCGTGTTAAGATGAAGAGGTACATTAACTGGAGTTCTAAGAGAATGAGTGTTCCATTTAGGTGCACATGTGCCTCTAATTTGAGACTTTTGGTAGCAGTATCCATTCAGTCTAAACATGTGCCCTTGCTATCTTTGTGGCCCATACCGAAGATATATAAGGCAGTGTCGGACAAACTATCCTCAGTTCTTTATTTATTGCAAAGTCCATAAGGCAAAAACTCTGAAGCAGAGGTAAAGGAGAGTAGGTGGTGGAGCATCCATAGGGACAAACATCTCAAAGAATTCCAGTTACTGTACCAGATAAGTAACTTCTTCTTAAAGTATTGTCCCTACAGATGACTCCCAAACAGTACCCTCTAAGGAGATAGGTGCTTCGGAGACAAATCTAAGGCTGACTGGAAACTGCGGAACCACAGGCAACAAATACCCTGGTGTGAACTAGAACATAATATTTAGAAAAGGTGTGAATCAAAGCCTATGTGGCAACTTTGCATATTTCTGCAATTGAAACATTCTTTGATAGGGCTGTAGAGGTAGACTGTGATCTAGTGGTGTGGGCTATGACCCAAGGAGGTGGTTGGATATCAGTAGCCTTGTAACAAGAGAGGATATATTGAGAGAACCACTTAGAAAGTCTCTGGGTCAAGACAGGAGCTCCACTAACTCTATGTGTGAAAGAGACAAACAATCTGGGGAAGGCCCTAAAGAGTTTAGTCCTTTCCAAATAAAGGGCTAATGGTCTTTTGATATTTAGGATATGAAGAGAAGCTTCATCTTTAGTTTGGTGAGGTTTGAGGTAGAAATCCAACAGCTGAGTGACCTGGTTAATGTGGAAATATGTAGTGACCTTAGGTAACAAGCAAGGATGTTTTCTTTATAATAGGTGGTGTAGAAGGTCAGTCATTAAAGCTCCTAATTCTCCAATTCTCCTACCAGATATAATAGCCACTATGAATGCAATTTTCTTAGAGAGGTGTAGAAGGGATCCAATAGTTCAAAAGGAAGTCTCATCAGGGCACTGAGGAACAAGCTTAAATCCCATGCCAAGATCAGTTGTCTAAGATGCAGTAAAAGGTTTGATCATCCTTTAATAAATCAAGAAGTGGGGTGAGCAAAGATTGAGAGTCCTTTGACCATGGGATGGAAAGCTGTAATTACCTCTAAATGATCTCTAACAGAGTCTGGCCATGTCTACACTACCACTCATATCGATATAACTTACGTTGCTCAGAGGTGTGAAAAAGCCACCCCACTGAGCGACACAAGTTACAGCAACCTAAGCACTGTGCACATCATTGCTATGTCAGTGGGAGAGGATCTCCTGCCAACATAGCTTCTGCCTCTAGTGGAGAGCTCTCTCCTGTCGGCATAGAGTGTCTTCACCAGACACGCTAAAGCAGTGCACCTACACCAATGTAGTGCTTCTAATGTAGACTTGCCCTATGGGTGACGACCCAAGCCACCTCTTGAACAAAATTTCTAACACTTCCTACTGAGGCAGTGGCAAAGAGGTCTAATTCTAGAAGACCCCAAATAAGGACAGGAGCACCCCCAGAATTTTTCACATGATATACACAATGCATGGTGCCTGTGGGGGTCCAGCCCAAATTTCTTCTCCAACCAAACTCCCACCTGGAGCAAGGAAACAAAATGGAGCTACCCACCGAGACCCATCCTTGGGCCTTTGGCAAAAACCCCTTGTGTCTGTCCCCTCCAGTGCTGCCTGACATTCTTCTCCCGGCCAGATACCACTTGTGGGTACTCACTACAGCTCCCCATACTTGTAACAAGTCTACAGGCTGTTACTGAATGAGTCCTGTCAGCTGAGCAGAACGCCAGTCTTTAGGAAGTCTTACACTTGTCCATGTGACGGGTGGAGACCCCTTGAGTTCCCACCAGACCACGATTTGGGTTGCTTCCCTTCTCTGGCACTCACAGAGTCCTTCCCTTGCTTGGAGTATACAACAGTATAGCCAGACAAAATAAAGGTCTTTCCCGCCTCCCCAAGGATGGGGGGGATCAAAGTAAAGAAAGGAAAAAGGGGGAGAAAAGTGTTCAGTTTCTTGGGCAGTTTCTCATTCACCTTTTGGAGCCCAGCTTGTTGGCAGGCTTTTTATTGTGCTGATCAGGGTTAGAGTCGATCCTTAGACACCCCTCTTCCTTTTAGTAGCTACAGATACCACTGAGGGAAAAAACTTCGGGCACCAATGCATGTGGCGAGCACACACACCTACAATGGAATGGACATGAGCAATCACTCAAAGAAGAACCAGCAGTCTCTGAGTCTTCCCTGAGTTGTCACCCCTTTCTGTGGCAGGTTTCCCTATTTTTAAGCCCAAGCAAGCCCTGACGGTGTGCCTGGTTAGTGCTGCCTGGACCCAGAAAAGCTCATTAGCTACCTTCTTTGAAGAGCTTGTTAGCTTCCTCCTCAATAGGGTGAAGACATGCCAGCTCACATATCCCACTCCTCAAGTTGTAAGGACAATCTCCAGGCAGGTCACCTCCATCTCCAATTTCCCGCAGAAAAAAAATTGATTCTAGTGTGGTCCTTTCCCACCTGATGTTGCACCCTGATGCTGTTGGACTGTAACATGAGACACCACCATATTATATGCGGGTTCAGATCTTTCATGGTATGGAGCCAGCATAGAGGAACATGATCAATGATCAAGGAGAAGGGACTGCCCAGCAGGAAATACCTGAGGGAATCCATGGCCCACTTAATTGCTAATGCCTCCTTTTCTCTAAGTATAGGGTCGTTCCTCTGTCCCTCCACAAAACTCCAACCCTGGAAGTTGATTACCTCTTCCTTCCTTCCTTCCCTACAGGGTTTATGACCATGTTGCTTGTGATGTGCCCTGCTTAGGGTCTTCCAATTTCCCAAGGTTTACCAGGCTTTGGGGTTAATTCTGCAATGACCAATCTGGACCCATGTTCACTCGTGGGCATGTTCGTTAATAACTTGCCAAATAATGGCCAGTCCGAGCTTATGATTATAGGGTAGGCCAATTTCTCAGCCAGAGCTATGATTATAACCTTGGTATGTCCCCCCACGGTCAGTTGTAAACATTGGTCGGGGTAAGCATTCACATTGCCATGTATACACTATAGGTGAATCAAACTTTTAGGAGTGCCATCATCTCCTACTAAGGAGGCTTGGACCACTGACCATTGTCTGACTACAGGTGGAATCCAAGAGTCCTTGAACTCCCTTCCTCTAGACCATCAATGGCACCATCAACTTGGGGAGAACCCTTTTCAATAGGTGGGTTTCTGCAGTCCAGTCCTGGATGTATTCACATTCCATAAGATAGCATCTCTCTTGATGTACCCTGTCTGCCCACAGGATTATTAAGTTATGGGGCTGGCACTGACAGTATCTTCCCTAGCTTGGGGGGAACTCGGTCATGGAGTAGTGGCCAGTTGCTTGAGATAACTGGTTGTTTCACTGGTGGTCTCATGTCCAAGCCCAACCAACATTCCCCCTGGATTTCCCATGGCCTAGTGGTCAGTCTGACCATCTTGGAGGACTTCCCTGGGGGTGGACCCCTTAGAGTGCATGTTACTGACTTGATGTCGCCCTCCCAGGTCTCTCTCAGGTCCGACCTGTGTGATGTCAAGGCCCTGGGAAATTCTGCCACTAGCAATCCTTTGGCCTCTAGAAAACTCTCCATTAACTGCATTGGATCTGAGAAGGCCCTTGGCTGCTGCTGTAATACCCACTGCTGGTAACTTAGGCAATGCTTAAAACCTTGGGATCCAGGCATAACCCAAGGAAGGAAAATAATTTCCTTCAAAAGAAAAAGGAGAAACCCCTCAGGGAGTTGGAGGGGGCGACCTCAAACAAGGGCAGGCATGGGGCTTGAAATGAGATGAAAGTTATCTTGGAAAAAATCCCCTCAAACACTAACAAAAAAATAAAACTAAGGAGGTCAATATATAATTACTAAATTATAGGAAAAACTAGTTCTAAAAGCAGACTTGTAAAGAAGTGCATATTGCAAGTTGCTCCATGTGAAGCTGAAGCTATTGAGAAGGAACTGAGGGCAGTTCGTCTGACACTGCCCTATATATACTCGATATAGGGCATGAGGATAGCTATGGTACAGATGGAGACCAAATGGGCACTGCCTAAGTTCCCTCTAAGCTGTGTGGCCGAGGAGCTGCTTATTAAGCGCTGAGCAGGCACTCAGGGCTGTGATGGGGAGAGATGCCTCTCCCCAAGCCCCGGAACTGCTGTGACACCCTGGCCCCTGCTGCGTCCCTGACTCAGCACAGCCCCGAACCTGCCGTGGCTGGGGGACAGGCACCCCTCCCTTGGCCCCGATCCAGCTAGGCCTGGACCTGCCGTGGCTGGGGGAGAAGGACCTCTCCCCTGCCACCCACGTGCTGCTGCGGGGAGAGAGAGCTGCAGGGAGTCCACTCTCCCCACCATAGCCCCGGGGAGCCCCACTGCACTCCAAACCCCTCATTTCCAGTCCCACCCCAGCGCCCGCACCTCTAGCTGGAGCCCTCAACCCCTCCTCCGCACCCCAACCATCTGCCCCACTCCTGAGCCCCTCATCCCTGGCCCTATTCCAGAGCCCCCACCCCACATACCAACTCTCTGCCCTAGCCCTGAGCCCCTCATCCCTGGCCCCACCCCAGAGCCCACACCCCCAGCCAGAGCCCTCACCCCCTCGCACCCCAGCCTTCAGCCTCCTCCCACACTCTGAACCCCTTGGCCCCATCCCACCACATTAATTTTGTTATGTGCACCAATATGGAGGCAATGTGTCACACATCACTCCATATTGGTGCTCATAACAAAATTCATTCCGCACATGGGCGGGAAAAATTAGAAGGAACACTGGGCACTGCTACCAAAATTTTCTGATCAAAGTCACATGGGGTCCAGGAACAACTGAAGTGGAACCCATAGGGACAATACTCAAAGAAGAAGTCAGTGTTATGCTACAAGCTTTAAGTTTATCCAGAGAAATACGGTCATAAATATTGGGCACATGGCACTTACTTGTGTCCATTTAAAGCTGCGTGGTGTAAAGCAGTGTAACCCGAACTGTCTGTGCAGTTTATATTTGGGCCTCGCCAGATGCTGCAAATAAAACACAATTGTAAAGTTATTGTTCGTAATGGCAAACAAAAATGTTTGAAGATAGGTGTAATTATATGAATGTAAAGATTCCTGCAATGTAAGTGGCTAATTTATCAGGCACAAATTATCTAGAAATGCTTTGTATGTGGAAAGCGACATATTGATGACATATTTATTTATAAAAATCATTTTGCATATGTTCATTTTATAGCAATCTTGAACTTCGTGTAGGGCAATTCTTAAAGATTAATGACTATTCTGTAATTCCAATTAGATCTCTTCTTCCAGTAATAAGGTTCTGTTACTTGGAATTCTCTACTGAATATATTGAGATACACTGTGATTTCATATACACCAGTTTTTCACTAGTATAACTTTGTTGACTTCAGTTCAGTTACTCCTAATTTATACTAGTGTGAGATTAGTTGTTGCCAATAACCTCCTTTAAAGAGATACTGTCAATTTAAAAATCACACTCTGCCTGTTATATGTACTTCTTGTTTTGACAAATAACTCTTAAGATTATATAACCAAAAAATCAGTAAAAAATATTTTCTCTATTTATTCAGCATGCTAACTTTGTGCATTTGACAGTAATTTGTGTATCGTCAGCTTCATTATTTGTCCTTTACAGTCAGTTTCCCTGTTGATTACCTCTGTTATTCAAAAAATAACATGGGGGGGGACTTTTTTTAAAGTAGGAAAATATGATTGTAAAACTACAAAAATCAATGCAGTACCCAAAAGTACTTTCAATTCATTTTTAATTGATTAAATTTCAAACTATGTCCCTTTAAATTGTGGAAGCATTTAGTACTATATTACTTTATCCAATATAGACTTTTCAAAAATTAATGTTTTAACTTTCAGTACATGGAATTATGAGACTTAAGCAGCTGTCCTGGTTCATACCGACTATGAACATAATTTTCAGCCTTCATAGACAAACAATATTCTTGCTTTATTTCCTTAGGGAATTATGTGCTATGTTTTCAAAGAAAATGGTCTGAAGCAATTCAGTTAAAAAAACAAATTCCACGTTTGCTATGATCAAAGTCACCAGACATGGCTGTAGAAATGGCTAGATATGTCTAATATTTTTTTAAATACTCTTATATTAAGGTCTGTATTTATTGACTAGAGATTACTTACTTCCATATTTCAGTCTTTTTCCAGTATTTGTGCCTGAATGATTAGTTAGTTCCAAATAATAAATAATTGTATTTTTCCAAGAAGAATATTATAGCCATTCTGTATAAATGGCACCATACATTATGGACAGTTTGATTCTATGAAGTGCTAAATACTTCACCTCCCACTGAAATCAATAGGAATTGAGGACACACAGCCCCTTGCAGGTTCAGGCTTTAAATGTCTTGGAAGTTATTACGAAGCAAAATCTATTTCTTGGTGTCTTTCAAGAATTATAAAGCTGTATTTCAATTTTCCTATGTTCTAACATTATACATACAAAGCACTATGTCTATTCTTTTTTACCCAGAGATTCTCACTGTGTGTCCAATAATAGGAACTCCAGCCACTTTGAAAATGTTACTCAATATGTCATGAGAGCAACTTGCAGCTATAAGAGTCACTTTTATCTCTGGACCTGTCAATTAAAATAGTTAATTTCAGCTTCCTGAAGAAGGAAGAATTGAAAGGAATTTTGGCATATTAAAGATTTGACAAAAGAAACATTATTAGATGCTAATTCCTTTCTTCTAAAGATGACATATCCACTGATTTGTCACCGATGGCTGTACTTAGGCTTAGCCTCCAGACAAATCAAAGAACAAAAATTGTTTCCATTCAATAGGAAAAAAAGAGAGAGTATTTCTAATTCCAAAAATTGTTTTCATCTCAACCTATTTGACTCCTTATTTTTATGTGTCAATTCAATAAATAGTTGTTCAAGGGATACTAACTTTTCCTCTTTTTTGCTTTATTACTTTCCCTAAAGGTTATCTTTCACTGCTTATTACTTTGCTTTAGAGACAACTGATGAATGATGGAATAATTTAAAAACAAATTCTTGCCATTTAATTTCTCTTCTCTGAAATCAACATATTCATTAGGCCAAATATATCCTTAAAAAGGTGGGGGATGATTAGTAACTGTATTTTTACAGCTATGAATATAGTATTTAATATTTTACTGTTTTTAGTTTTTTTACGCAACACTGAAAGAACATATTCAAAATACAGCTAAATCTAGAATTATTATTAAGGCCTTTATTCTGAAAACACTTAAACATGTCCTATATTTAAGTACATATGTATTTTAAGTACTTGAAATCCATAACTATTGTACAAACTATGTACTTTAAATACAAAACTATTGAAGTCAATAGGACTATTCACATGCTTAAAGTAAAGCACATGCTTGTTTGTAGGATCAGGGCCTATGTTGTTAAGGCCAGACTGTGTACCAAGGGCCATAGTTAAAGTTTTCAAAAGTACAGTTGACCAGAGGACAATAATTCCATTTTGCAATGATTTTGAGGTTACATATTTTGTTTTTGTCCTGGAATGGAATTGAAACAAAACCTTTCCAACATTTTTGTGAAATGAAATTGTATCAAAAAGTCTGGTTTGGGATTGAAAAGGTCAGGTTTTCAAGTCAGGTTTCAGACCTCTTGCTCTCTCTTTCTCTCTTTCTCTCTCTCCAAGTGCCTTCAGAGCTGGGAGACCAGAGAACAGCAGCTGCTTGCTGGGCGCCGAACTCTGAAGGCAGCTCTGCCGCCAGCAGCAGCAGAGAAGTAAGGGTGGCGTGGTATGGTATTGCTACACTTACTTCTGCGCTGCTGCTGGTGGCACTGCCTTCAGAGTTGGGTGCCCAGACAGCCACCACCACTCCCTACTCTGCCTTCAGAGCTGGGTGGCTGTATAAGTACTTGTGTGGCAGGAGCGGGGTGGGGATGTAAACGACTACAGACACAAAGAAGGGGGACACGATCAAATAAGTTTGAGAACCACTATACTAGGTTATGTGGAGAGACCCTTTCTTTAAATACATTTTCAGCAGTAAATTATTCAGACACTTTAGATGTCGGAGATGCCAACCTTACTCTGAAACTTTTAGGGCTGTTTAAGAAAAAAATTAGAGAAGAATTAGGGAGGTGGCTTGGACCTCTCTCTCTCCCCCCACCTCCTCCCCTTCTTTCCCCCTGCAGAAACCAGGACCTCTCTGCCCCAGTCCCCTCCTCTCTCACTTCCCTTGCCCCTGGAGAAACCAGGATTTCTCCTCGCTCCTCTCCCCTCCCCTCCCTGTATGTTGCCAAGGGGGGGGAGGTCTGGGTCCCCTCCCTTATTGTGCCCCTGACCCCCACCCCCAAAAAGGGAGAAGGGGAGGATCGGCCCTGGGAAAGCCTCTCTCCTATGCCACCAAGGGACCTTAATTACTTTGGCCAGTCCTAGGCCTTGGCCACTTTCCTGCGATGATCCTAATCCTCTTCTCCCTCATCTCTCATGTTCCCACTCTTCTCCTCTGCCACTGTTTCCTCCTGCCCCTCTGGCTTCTCCTCTCCTGCAGACTGCACAGTGAGGGTCTGACAGGAAGCAAGCCATGGCAATTGTCAGTGTGGCTTGGGCTGCTGGTTTTACTAGCCACAAGATGCATGTTGTGCTCTAACTGCCCCCTGTGGACCTTGGGGGCATACTCGAGGTACCTAGAGCATGTTAACGTAGTCCAGCAGGGTCCACATAGGGCAGTTATTGAGCAACACCAGGGATTGTGGAAAATTAGGGAGGGCTGGCACCTCTGAAGTATATATTTTCTCTTCCTTCCCCTGGTCTATCAGGATCACTTCTGAGAAAAAAGGAAAATGGTTACAATCTGAACTAGTTCATTCCAAATGCTGTTATTTATTGATTGATTTATCTTTGGTCTTCTGAAAAGCAATATTGAAAATAATGCAGCAGTTAAAATAATCTGCAATAGATTCCTTCCCCTTTTGGTTAAAGGTTCTCTTAAAAACAGAATTATCTTTCTATAAGGAATTAGCTTGGATTCAAGCCTATTGGCCTTCATGTTTCCCATAGGATTTTCGACTAGTTGCAGAAGGCATGAAATATTTGGGAGAAACTCCTACTTCTCCTTCCTCATGGGTGGAAGGCTCTTCAAGGACAAGATGTTAATAATCCTTGGGGTCTTTGTCTTGACTAACATTCTAATGAGATGTTAAACTCCTCTACATCTACAGCAGTTTGCTGCTAACACAATCCGTGCACACCTTGAACTAAGAGAGGAACATCCTCTGACAAAGGGGAGGTTAAGACAGAGACTAGAATTGCTGTGCAGTAGCACTGATGTTTGGAAACCTTCCCTTGCTCAGATAGGCATGCTACAGTGGCTTTACAACTATGTCATATCTGGGCCACTTTTCTCCCTTAATACTGACCTACTGCTGCAGGCTTAAAGTCATTTATATTGTCCACTGGCATGATGGTGGCATGAGATATTAGACCTCTCTTCTGCATTGTTTTTGGGGCAACTCTCAGCACAACCAATAAGGTGGAAACCTAGGCTAAACTGCCATTACACACACAGGGAGGAACCTGGAAGGGGAAAAATTTAGCTTTACCTTTTCCTGCAGATTCCAGCTATTTGGATGTCTGCTGGTACAGGCATGCTGGTGGTATGGGCTAGATTGATTTGCTTTGCTGCTGAGAAAAGCCAGTGAAAGGAGTGGTTAAATGGCAGGCTGGGTTATGCTGCATTGACACACTCACAGATCCAAACTTTATGGAAATGGTGGGAATACAGAAGGTCCACTAGCACAGGTAGGCTAGTGTGATGGATAGACTACTTTTGCTACACTCCTGTACAAAGCCTATGGAAGATGTGATAACATGGTGGGTTGGGTTGAGCCATACTGTTGAAGGGAGCCAGAAAGAATGTAGTCTACTGGCGCAGGCCAGCTGTCGCTATTGGTCAGACCACTCTGCTATGTTGCTGAAGGAAGCCCAAGGGAAGTGTGGTGACATGACAGGCTGGCTTAGGCTGTACTGCACTGACACACATAGATACTGACGGAGCCAGAATTAGTGCAGATTCAGCACAAAGGATCTTCAGGTTGCCCTAAAAGGAAGATCAAAAGGCTCCAATTACTGAAAATCTAATTCACTTGAAGTTTCCAGCTGTCGGTGAGTGGAAATTCTCACACTCTAAAGCTCTCTGGTGTGTCCAGTAGTTAGTTTAAAGCTGCTCTCAGGGTTAGAGTAAACGGTGCAGGAGAGCAGTCCCGCAGAGGAATTCCTATTTCAAAGAAGGAAGGGGAGGAGCACAAATTGCCTTCCTTGTGAAATTAGCAAGTCTAACCCATGAATAGTGACAAAACCAGTGGATACCTATATATGAGAAGCATTTATAGCTTATGTCTTATGGAAGACAACTCTTTGTCTCTAAAGGGAATGTGAAACAAATCAAGTTACCATTCAGTCTCCAGGAAAGAATATTCCTTGACAGAAGAATGAGTCTTCAAGTGTGTTTGTATTTAATACCACTCAAACTTGCTATTCCAAATTTCTTCTGTGCATTTAGCAAACAGAAACTTTTCACAGGGTTTTATAAACATTAGTAAAGTCTGGAAAATCTTGCTGCTAACTAATTTAAGAGTGAGTTTTATGAAATTTATTGAGCCTGTCCTAATACTTTTTAAAATATAATGAAATTGTAGTTTTATTTTATGAAGCAAATTTCCTTTTTGAAGACTTTACTTTTTTCAAGGAAGTAAAGCTTTAATTGATGCTGAATAAAAATGGTGTAATTGAATTGAAACAATGAATTTCTCCTATTAACTATTTCCTGAAGAGAAGCAAAAAGGAACTTAATTGTGTTTCTTGTGCTGCTTCAGCTGCATTGGCAGAAATATGAAGACTTTTGATGGCATTTACTCTGAGTGTAAACAGAATTGACCTTTTCAAGCAGATGTAAAATATTAACCAAAAAAGCATTTTTAAGGCTGAATAAATTAAATTAAAATAAGCAACACCAACAAAACCCAACAACCCAGCATTTCTAGAATGTTAAAATTGCAAGAAAAGCATTTGAGATAGGAAATTCCAAAAGTTAAAGCTGATTTAACCATTTTAACTGAGCCATATCACAAATCCTGTATATATTAATACACCAGAAAATCTTCATTGTGAAGTAAGTGTCGCTACACATGCAACATACCTAACACAAAAGCAAGGAAATTAACACTATACTATATACTCCTCCACACCCAGGCCTGCACCTTGCCATACTCCTGAGGGCATTCTGTGCCAAAAAATTATAAATTCTGCACCAAAAAATTAAAAATTCTGTGCACAGTATTTTAAAATTCTGCAAAATTCTGCAAATTTTATTTCTCAAATAAATGTGGAGGCTCTATCATGGCATTGGAGAGCACAGACACTGGCTGTACAGAGATGGGAGATCACTGTGCAGCTTCCCACCCCCAGGACATGGACTCAGCGGTGAGGCTGCACACAACCCTGACACAGCGCAAGGACCGGTCCTGCCCCAGAAACACCCCATGGGAGGCGCTGCTCCTCCGTGCCAGGTGTGGGCATGCAAGCTCAGCAAGGCAGGATACAAGTGTGGAGGGGCTTTGTGTGGGGGGATCCAGGTGTGGGTTGAGAGGGTTCTGTATGGAGGATTCTGGGTGTGGGCAGCTCAGTGGGGGATCTGGATGCGGGGGGGATCTGGATGCACAAGGGCTTGTTGTGGAGTTCTGGGTGCAGTGGTAATGGGACTCTGCAGGGGGGTCCAAGTGAAGGTGGTTGGGGCTCAGCAGGTGGGGTATAGATGTGGAGGGATAGAGCTTGGCAGGGGGGTGTCGGCATGGGGAGCTCAGTGGAGGGCTCCAGATATTGGAAAGTAGGGCTCAGTGGGGTGGGGATCCAGGTGCAGCCAGTTGGGGCTCATTAGGGTAGGGATCTGGGTGCAGGTGGCTTGTTGGGGTGGTCCAGGTACAGGGGGAGTGAGGCTTGTCAGGAGGAGTTCTGGGTGTGGGGGGAGTGAGGCTCAGCAGGAGGGTCTGGTATGAGGGGATCTGGATGCATGGGGGTTGGGTGTATGGGGGAGCAGCTCTCTGTACAGTGATCCCTCCCCTTGCAGCTGAGGAGCAACTGATGCAGAAAGTGCAGGAGGGCAGTTTGCAGAGCTTCCTACAGCCAGGGGAGAAATCTGGGGGTGGTTCTGACACAGCCCTGGATACTGTGCAGCCAGGGGAAGAGAAAGTCCTGTCCTCCCCAGCCCAGATGGGAATAGCAGATGAGCCCAGTGCAGGCTAGGCAGCACCAGTCGGGTCTTCCCCAGTCCCGCACCCTGCCCCCCAGTGATTTACATCTCTGCCGGCTGTCCTGGGCACCCAAAACATACTGCTGGGGAGGGCTGTATGACTTCCCTTTGCTTCCCCATCAGAAAGTCATTTTTCTGCAGGGAAGCAAAGAAATCTGCAGGGGACATAAATTCTGCGCATGCACAGTTGTGCAGAATTCTCCCAGGAGTAATTACCATTACCACAACCTACCATATAGTACAGACCATACATCACAGCATGAATCTGTCCCCCTCAACTTTCCCCTCTACAGAAACCCCTTAACTATACTAACTTCTCCCAACTCTAGTAGTTGTGGGTGCTTTGAGTAGTAGTTTGGTGTGTTGGGAGTGGGTAGTTTGGTGAACACAATGATGAAAGGCTGGCATTCCTAGGGGGACAGTTATGGTTGTGGTATATAGTACTGCAATTTTTAGCTACTATGTTTACAAAGGACAAAATTTCCCCCTTAAACTATGAGGTGCATTTGGAGGACTCGATGGCTGAGCAGAGAGTTCCTGTGAAGAACAAAATGACTAAATGTGGTTGAGAGGGAATTATTCTGTTTATATTCTTACATTGTATTGTCATTTTGACAAGGCCAAATGTAAAGTCAGACATCTAGAAACAAAGAATGCAGGACATACTTTCAGGATGGGAGACTATTTTGGGAAGCAGTATTTCTGAAAAAGACTTGTGGGTCATGGTGGATAATCAGGAGCTGAACATGAGCTCTCAGTGTGATGCCGTAGTCAAAAAGTCTAATGTGATCCTTGGATGTATAAACAGGGTTATATTGAGTAGAAGTACAGAGGTTATATTACCTCTATATTTGGCACCAGTACAACTGCTATTGGAAAACAGTGTCCATTTCTGGTGTCCACACTTCAAGAAGGATGTTGAAAAACTGATGAAGGTTCAGAGAAGTGTCTTGAGAATGATTAAAGGACTGGAAAACATGCCTTAATGATAAAGGCCCAAGGAGCTCAATCTATGTATCTTATCAAAGAGAAAGTTAAGCGATGACTTGATCACAATCTATACATTCCTACATAAGAACAGAAATTTGATAATAGAGGGCTCTTCAATTGGGAAGACAAGAACTAACTGTTGAAAGTTGAAGCTAGACAAATTTAGACTACATAAAATAAAGTAAAGTAAAATAAAGAAAAATTTTAACAGTGAGGGTGATTAAATATTGGCACAACTTACCAAACATTTTGGTAGATTCTTAATTACTATAATTTTAATTTATGATTGGATCTTTTTTTCTAACAGATATGCTCTAATTCAAATGGGAATTAATTCAGAGAAGCCTGTGCTTTCCAGCAGGCAGACTAGATTACCATAATGGTCTCTTCTGGTTTTATAATCTATGAACCTACACCAAAAAACAAAAACAAAACAGTGTACACTTCCCCCTAGTGTGCAGGGGATCACAACAACAATGAGATATGTCCTCTCTCATGTTAGCTGGACCCCCCAGCTAGCATTCAAGAGAGTTCTAGGTCCACATAAGGCCCTACGCTTGCACAGCTACACTTGCAGGGAAAGAGGTCGTATTAAAATGTGGACAGTAAATGAATTCTCAGAGATGAGTGATAAAAAAATGAAAGTGCCCACATCCTTCAATATCATAACAGTTTGCAAGTTGGCATTCTCAACTCTGGCACTAATCTAATCTTCACAATGTCCAAATATTTTAGAGACTGTCATTTGATAAGAGTAGAATGGAACTGGATTTCAAGCTGTGTCTTTCACCATGTTTCATTCTCATTTGACTGCTAAAGCTTTTACAGTTTCACTGAAAGATGTTTTGACAGCTTGAAAATCATGATCACAACCAGTCCTGTGGGTTTCACATGGGTATGTTGATGTTTGTAGCATTTTACTGACACATGACTTACACTCTTACTAACTCACTATTCTCACCAAGTTGCTCACTTCCTTTATGAGTTACAGCTGAATCAAATTCAGTGTACTTCCAACTATGAATACATTGTATAGGTGATATTGGAGATAAAAGCATGAAAGAAATTGGTTAGCCCACAGTGAATAGCAGTTTTTTCACTATTTTTATTTGTTATTTAGAGACAGTCACTTCATTCACCCTTGTGGAAAGGACCAAAACAAGGACCTATGTACCACTTTATTAATTATTATTTACAGTAAAGCCTATGAGCCCCCACTGAGTTAGGCACTGTACAAACAGAATTATAGATAGTCCATGCCCTCAAATATTTACAATCTAAATAGACTACACAAAAGGTAAGAGAAAAGGATATAAAGAGATAAGCAGAATTACAGAGTAAAGGATTGCAAAAATCATGTTAGTTCCATGTTGCTGGGGTTTTTTAGGGGAGGCAGGAAGCTTGATAGCAGGTTGTTTTATTTTATAATTCTTTTGGTTGGGGTTTTGTTAGGAGGGAATTAGGTAAACAGAAAGACAAAGGAAGGGAGAGGAAACCTAGAATACAGAGGTTGTAAGTGGACTAATGCAGAAGAGAAGAGGGAGGGAAGGAAGGAAAGAGGGGAGCATGGAGGGCGGGTGGAGTGAGGCTGAGGTGAAAAGACTGTGAGGTAGCTGGAGCAAACAGGCAATCAGCACAGGGAAAAGAATGTCCAGAGTAAATGCTGTAGAAAGCAGTCAAGTGACATCATCGGTAGCCAGTGGTCCCTGCTGAGATTGCTCACTAGATTGCTCTTGCCAGCTTAAGTTTCTCTGGTCCCTGGGTCTAGCTCCTCCATGGAATTACTTTCTTCTCTGACCCACATGGCTAGGACAAGGAAGGTGGCACTTCGGGTGTCAATGCCCCTGCACGTTACTGGGTCTGAGCTTATTATGTGGCAGGGATGGCTCTGGTTGTGCCTCATGTGTCCCTAACCCCTAATACTGTAGTTTCTGCTGAGGCTGCTCCTGGAGTCCCAATTAAGACCTTAAATGGAGGGATAAGGTGGTGCAGAGAGGCATGGAACTAGTGAATTTCAACCCTAGGCCTCATCCTGCTGCTACTGTCAAAAACCCCATCAGCTTCAATGGGAGAAGGTTAAGGCCCTTCATTTGTCCATTTTTTCACAGGGCAAAAGACATATAGATTTCTTTTATTGCTAAAATTATGACCCATATTTTCAAATGTGCATGTTCACTTTTGCATACACCTGATGTGCAGACCCAAGTTAGGATCAAATGAGTGCGTAGTTATGTGCCTGCAAAAAATTCTGATTTCCACATGCTCATTTGGTATTTGCAGTCACACAAGTTGGGCACACACAAAAATGTGCACACTTTTGAAGAGCACTTTTGAAAATATGGACCTTTCCGCATGTTATACACACCATTAAATTATTAAAATACAAAACCATAATTTTGTCTCACTGTGAAGACATGCTCACTAGCTCCCATCCCTCTTTTATTTGATACATAGATATCACATTGTCCACAATTAGGGTGACCACATTTCCCTATGCTGAATGCGGGACACTTGGTAAAATTACTCATATTCAAGCGAGTTCAATGGCAATCAATCAGAACTATGCAGTACAAATGTTCAAATTAACATCAAGTTGACTGAGCCCCCATTAAAAAGAAATACTGCATAGTTGGCTTCTTTTTATTTACCTTATCTTTATCAAGCATTCTTAAAACTACAATGCCCACCTGGGGAAGTGAGGAAACATATTGACAGAGCGAGATGGGTACTCAGAAGTCACCTTCTACAGGACAGGCCCAACAAGGAAAATAACAGAACACCACTGGCCATCATGTATGGCCCCCAGCGAAAACGTCTCCAGCGCATCATCAACGATCTACAATCTATCCTGGAAAACGATCCCCCACTCTCACAGACCTTGGGAGGCAGGCCAGTCCTTGCTTACAGTCAGCCCCCCAGCCTGAAGCAAACACTCACCAGCAACTACACACCACACCACAGAAACATTAACCCAGGAACCAATCCCTGTAACAAACCCCATTGCCTACTCTGTCCCCATCTCTATTCTAGCCACACCATCAGAGGATCCAAGCACATGAGCCACACCATCAGGGGCTCATTCACCTGCACATCCACTAATGTGATACATGCCATCATGTGCCAGCAATGCCCCTCAGCCATGTACATTGGCCAAACTGGACAGTCCCTCCGCAAAAGAATAAATGGACACAAATCAGACATACAAAACAGTAGGAGAACACTTCAATCTCCCTGGACATTCTATAACAGATTTAAAAGTAGCCATACTTCAACAAAAAAACTTCAAAAAGATACTTCAAAGAGAAACTGCAGAGCTACAATTCATTTGCAAATTTAACACCATTAATTTGGGCTTGAATAGGGACTGGGACTGGGAGTGGCTGGCTCACTACAAAAGCAATTTTCCCTTCCTTTGTATTGACACCTCATCCACCCTGATTGAATTGGCCCTGTCAACACTGGTTCTCCACTTGTAAGGTAACTCCCTTCTCTTCATGTGTCAGTATATTTATGCCTGCATCTGTAATTTTCACTCTATGCATCTGAAGAAGTGGGTTTTTTACCCACAAAAGCTTATGCCCAAATAAATACATTAGTCTTTAAGGTGCCACTGGCTCCTCATTGTTCTTCTTATCTTTAAGGCTTTAGGGTTCACACAGGGAGGGGTGACACACACACTCCTCTTCCCCACACACACATGGGGAGAGGTGACACACACACACTCCCATACACCTCTCTCATACGGCATTTAACCAACCAACTGACCCTCCGCTCCCTGCCCAGCACTCTCCGCCCTCCATGCCTGCCTGGGCCCCTGGGACAGACCCTTCTCTCCTGGTACCTGGTGCCACGTCTTCCCGAGGCAACACGTGGGGGACATGCAGAGTCACATTACTCCCCAGATTTCTCCCAGGATTCACACCAGAATGTGGCCAGAAACAGCCTTTTGGCACTGTGTGAAGGGAAGGGATGGAAACTGCTTCCAGTCACAGGGGAGAAGAAGTGGGGCAAGGGATGACCTGGCCCGTGTCTTTGCAGAGCTCACCTCTTTTCTCTCCCCATCCCCACCCATGGCTGGAAGCAGCTTGTTCCTTGTCAAAAGGCAGCTAACACCTCCAGGCTACTGCTGGCCACCAACATAAGCCAGCTGCCTCGTGTCACCCCTGGCTACAGTGTGGGCAGGAAGGGATTAATCTCTAAGAATGCATTGTGCACCAGGGCCCAGGGAACCTGACTGCAGGGGCTTCAGCAAACTATTCAGAGAGGTGGCTCAGTAGGGGAGGGTGCCTAGGGGACAGAGCTGCCCCACATTCCCTGGGGGCAGGACCCAGGGCGGAGGGGTGGAAGGTGAAGAGAGTGGTAAAATCTTGCCCCGGGGCTGCTGTGGAGCCTGCAGGTTCGGGGCGTGAACCGGCTGGAAATTGCTACCTCTCCCTCCTGCCACTCCAGAGCTTAGCTGAGGGGCGGAGAGGCTTTCCTGTGCCAGCGCTGTGCAGGGCTTTGGCGCATGCAGGTCTCAGCACCTCATGGCCAGCGCCCTGAGCTGGAGTTGTCTTGGGCTTTCCCAGGGTGCCTGCCCAGTGGCAGTAGGGGAAGGAAGGAGTCTGCTGGCCAGGCTGATGGTGAGTTGAGTGCTCTGACCAGGGGCTGGTTCTCCGCCAAGCGCTGGGAGCGGGACGAGCCCCACCAGTAGGGATATGGAGGACCAGAGGGGCTGGGGTTGTGAAGGGGCAAAGCAGGGAGAGGACAGTAAAAGCGGGAGCACATAAAGGGCTGATGGGTGGGCAACAGAGGCGACAGGTAACTGGCCGCTGCCTGGCACCTGCCTGCACGCACCAGCCACCACAGCTTGCAACGAACAGCCAGTGCCAGCCGGAAATGGGACGGGGAGTGGGGCACTGCTGGCTGAGAGCCAGCACGCAGCATTGACTACGCTGACAGACCAGCAGGGGGAGCGGCCAGCCCCATACGCTGCATCTTCACTCTGCCACCAGCCTTGCACACCCACTGGACTTGCACACCCACTGGACTGGGAGTCCAGGCCACTGGATTCCCCGCTGATGGGAGGGCAGCTAGGGAGCAGGGATCCAGCCAGCAGGACCCACCAGTACTGATGGGAGGAGATAGAAAATATGGGACAATTTGCTCATTTGTAAGAAAAAGTCAGGTCATCTGCAGGAGGGTTTAAATATGGGACTGTCCCTTTAAAAACAGGACATCTAGTCACCCTATCCACAATTATTTTAATATATCACTTTTTCAATTTCTAGTCTATTATATATGAGTCTTTTCAAAGTTTCTTTTATTAATTGTTACCAGATAAAGTGCTCAAAAAGTTTAAATGTCTTTTAAACTTTTTAGAGTTCCTCCTTCAGTGGCAGCTTTGAGAAATCCAATATTAAATAAAATTTATTATTCTTCACAAAGAATAGCTAGTTTCTTTCTTTTTCTCATAGCTCTCTATATAATTCGACTACTTCATTTAATTTTAGGGGTGTTTTTTGAAATTGCTTCCCAAGAAAGTAGGTTTAAAAGCTTTAATGAATGCCATTAGTGAATGAAATTGGACAAGCTACAATTTTCACATACAATATAGTCCAATAAACATGTTTTTATACACAATGCAGAGTATTCAAAAGTTGTGCATGCCAAGAGACCAAAAAAAAAGAAAAGCATAGTGCGATTCTTTGTGGGCAAGCTCAACCAGAAGTTTTGAACTGACAAAGGCAGAAAATATCCTTTTTATTTTAAATCTTCACTGAAATATTGTAAAGGGCTACTGCACACACAGATAGAGTGTTAAAAAGCCAAATAAATAAAAAATAACCATAACTGAAAACTGAGAAAACAGTCCAAAAGATAAATGTTAGAAGTTTTTCCTTATTTCAATATATACCATCATCAAACCAAAATATAGACTGACAAAGGGACTCTTTGAAATCGAGACACCACTCTAGTTCTTGTTGTGATATTGTTGTCACCTGTTGAAATCTAAATTAAGTTTTTTATTATTTCTTTATGGTTTTACATTTTTTAAAATTCTTTCTTACTTTCAGGTTATATGATTGATGCCTTTAAGCCAGGGGTGGGCAAACTTTTTGGCCTGAGGCCACATCAGGTTTCAGAAATTGTATGGAGGGCCGGTTAGGGGAGGCTGCCGCCCCCTATCCGACCCCCCCTGCTTCTCACCTCCTGATTCCCCCCCCCGAGACTCCTGCCCCATCCAACCCCCCCCATTCCCTGATGGCCCCCCTGAAACCCCTGCCCCAACCACCACCCCCTGCTCCCTGTCCCCTGACAGCCCCCAGAACCTCCGCCCCTGACTGCCCCCTGCCGCCCCATCCAACCCCTCCTCTCATTCCTGACTGCTCCCCTGGGACCCCTGCCCCATCCAACCATGCCTTCTCTCTGTCCCCTGACTGCCCCCCACCCGCCCCATCCAATTCCCCCTCCTTCCTGACTACCCCCCCGGGATCCCTGCCCCCATTCAACCTCTGTTCCCCGCCCTCTGACCACCCCGACCCCTATCCACACCCCCGCCCCCTGACCACCACTCCGAACTCCCCTGCCCTCTATCCAACCCCTCTGCTCCCTTACCGCGTTGCCTGGAACACTAGTGGCTGGCGGCACTACAGCCACGCTCCACGCAGCACAGAGCTCGCAGCCCCGCCACCCAGAGCAGTGCGCCGGTGGCACAGTGAGCTGAGGCTGCAGGGAAGGGGGAACAGTGGGGGAGGGGCCGGGGGCTAGTCTCCCGGGCCAGGAGCTCAGGGGCCAGGCAGGAGGGTCCCGTGGGCCGGATGTGGCCCGCAAGCCATAGATTGCCCACCTCTGCTTTAAGCACTACACTGAGTGTGGTACAGTGCAAAGTGGGCATGGTAGGAAGGTTTCCCATCCCACAAGAATTTTTGAGATTTTGATAAAATTTCATGCCTTGAATCAGGACAAAAAGACACAATCTCAAAAAAAATTGGGAATTGACAAACCAAATTTTTTTTTAGCTTGGGTCAATTGAAACATTTTGTTTTGATAGTTTTGACACATTTTCATATAGATTTCAACTTTTTCCCTCTTTTTAGACTTTTTTTAATCTACATTTCATAGAAATTCTAAATGATAAACTCCAAATTTTTGTTTTGAAAATGTTAAGGCAGGACATTTCAACAATTTCAAAACTTTTTTCCCAATATTTTTTCGAGTAGGAAGATTAGTTGAAATCAATCCTGTTTCATAAACCATTTTGGTTTCAATGATGCAGCATTTTGTGTAAAAAAAAAAAAAAAAAGTTGGTCAATAATTCCCAACCAGCTATCTTGTAAGTGCTGACTCTCCCTAGGGAAAGCTCAGAGAGCAGTTGTGCACTTAGCGAGGGACAGTACCTCAGAGTTAATACTTTGTCCCTGTTGATATTATGCTTTCTTCTTTATTTTCTTCTTTTTGGAACATTTTTCAGTGAAATCCTGCAGGCAGTAAGTAAAAGAAATAACTGGAACAAAGTATTGATTGTAATATCACAGCCTTTCTATTAGGAAATAGTGAGTCAGATGCCCCATTCAATCTATACTAGGAGAGGGAAAGCAAAGCTCGCTGATCTGGGCTTTAAAATCCACCTGGGAGATAATGTTGTTTGCAGTGATAATTTTTCTCAGAGGCAGGATGACTATATCCACATGTAGGAAAGCCAATAACCAAAGGTTGTGCTACCAGTGGTAAAAGAGACCACTTGAAAGTGGTCATCTCTCTGTGTTACAATCATGGGATTTCCCTAGAAGCCTAGGGACTAGAATAATTTCTATAACATACTCCACACTAGTACTAGGTTAGAATTTCCCTCCTTCACTGGGTAGAATGGGAGGGAAATTCAATGAGGTGAATCTAACAGATTCTCCAGCAATTTCTTGCCGCTCCCTGGCCTGGATTTTTCTAAGGGAGGTCATTATTGGTCCAATTAATATTAATTGTGTGTGTGGCACATGTTTAATCTGTTTTGATTTCTGTTTTCTAGCTGTATCAGTAACAATAATACCAAAAAAATGTGTCTGCAAATAAATTACTGGATTAAGGATATCATTCAAATCCAGGTCACAAAATAGTCTCCTGATCTACTACTTTCCTCCAATCTGGATTTCTTTACAATCCTTGGTCATATGTAGTTAAGGGTGGGACATCAGAGGACACCACTGTTATTTATGAGGGATGTCTGATTGATTGCTAGACAAATTCTGTTTAATATGATTCTAAGAATGCTAAATATCAAAGTATTTTAAAAAGTGAAAGACCATGTTCTAAGTGAACCTAATGCAGGGCTTATGTTTGAGGTGGAGTGTGTGCAGGAAGCCACCAATCCCCTCCTTGTGCAGCCTATGTAAAAGCCTGTCACAACTGAGAAGAACTTTGAGCTCTTGGATCCAGGGATCCAGGGATCCAGCTCTTGGATCTCTTGATGCACCTTGAATGGGTGAATGTCCTGCATGAATTTAATCATACGTGTATACTGCCCATGATGAAGCCATAAAGAGCTCAGCAAGAATATGTTTTGTAGATTGTTTTTTCTGTTTATAGAGATATGGTCAGGTAAGTTAAATCCTGTAGAGCTTACCTGGACAAAACTCCCATAGAAGACAATGGGAGTTTGCCTGAGTAAAGACAGAGTAAGGATTGCAGGATTGGTAGGGGCAAAACACTGTTCTGTTAGAACACTGATTTCAGAGTAACTCCTCGGTTAATTTATATTGGTGTCAGGGCTGGCTCCAGATTTCTGGCCGCCACCAGTGGCGAAGCCAAAAAAAAAAAAAAAAGATCAAGCCGCGATCGGCAGCACTTCAGCGGCAGCTCTACCACGCCGCTTCATACTTCAGCAGTAATTTGGTGGCAGGTCCTTCCCTCCAAGAGGGAGTGAGGGACCCACTGCCGAAGACCCGGACATGCCACCCCTCTCCATTGGCCGCCCCAAGCACCTGCTTCCTTTGCTGGTGCCTGGAGCCAGCCCTTATTGGTGTAAGAGAGAGTACAATTTAACCTAAGGTGTTAACTTAATAAAGTGCTTGATTTTGATAAGGTTCTGCAGCTCCCACTGTATATTTTGGTGAATATTTGGGTTTTAAATATTACCAAGATTTATTAAAAATAGTTGCTGATATGGCCACATATTCCCTGTGCCAAATTCTGCTCTCAGATATACTGGTGTATACTGACTGAAGTAAATGAAGTTACGGGTGTAAATGAGAGCAGAATTGGACACCCTGACTCTAATGGTTAAAAGGCAAATCCTGCTTCCCCATTTCTTTGGCCATGGAGGTCCCTGATGCCAAAGGAAATTATCCAGCTCCACTGGGCAGTGGATAGATATGATACCCTGACACTGGTCAGGGGTCTGCATCCCCTTCCCAACATGGATCTGTGTTCAGTGGGATTTACTTCATTCCAATATGTAGCAGGAACCTGGAGGAGGAAAAGGGATAGATGAGGAAAGGAAGAAGGACAGAGCCAGTTGATCCATCATTATGCTGATACAATAACCATTCCCTCACAGGAGATACTGTCTTCCTCCCAGCTTCCATAGAGATCTCCAGCACACAACATACTTACTTGAGCTGCTCATTAGGAACAGAAGAGTGTAGAACGGGGCGGGCAAACTTTTTGGCCTGAGGGCCACATTGGGTTTCCAAAATTGTATGGAGAGCCAGTTAGGGGAGGTTGTGCCTCCCCATACAGCCAGGCATGGCCTGGCCAATGCCCCCTATCTAAGCCTCCCTGCTTCTCGCCCCTTGACGGGCCCCCCGGGACTCCTGCCCCCTCCACCCCCCCTACTCCCTGTCCACTGACCTTCCCTGGACCCCCCGCCCCTGATTGCCCCCCTCCGCCCCATCAAACCCCTCCTCTCATTCCTGACTGCCCCCCCGGGACCTCTGCCCCATCCAACCACCCCTTCTTCCTGACCGCCCTCAGAACTCCTGCCCCTGACTGCCCCCCGCTGCCCCATCCAACCCCCCATCCTTCCTGACTGCTCCCCAGAGACCCCTGCCCCCATGTTCTCCGCCCTCTGACTGCCTTGACCCTATTCACACCCCCGCTCCCTGACCACCATTCCGAAATCCCCTGCCCCTTTACAACGCTGCCTAGAGCACGGGTGGCTGGTGGCACTACAGCCGCACCACCCAGAGCACCAGGACAGGCAGCCATGCCACCGCACAGCACCGGGTCAGGCCGCAGCTCTGCAGTTGCGCTGCCCCAGGAGCTCACAGCCCCGCTGCCCAGAGCGTTGTGCCAACGGTGCAGTGAGCTGAGGCTGTGGGGGAGGCAGAACAGCAGGGGAGGGGCCAAGGGCCCAGGGGCTGGGCAGGAGGGTCCCACGGGTGTAGAGAGACAAATTAAACAAATAGGGCCAGATCTAGAGCTGTGCGAATAACTGATTTTTTCAGTTTGCTAGTTGTTCTCAAAAATCATTAAAAAAAAGTTGTTTCAGTTGAACAACGTGCTTCATTTTTGTGCTTTTGTAAAACTTTTTAAAAATAAAATTAAGTAAATTTCAAAATGTAGGTGGGAAAAAAAGTGAAAAATTAAAAGGTTTTGTTGTGAAAATGTCAAAATGAAACATTTAGGCTTTTTAAGATTTTTCTAATTTTTTTTTCAACTGAAACAATTCAGAGAATTTTATATGAATTCACAAAATATTTCGGTCAACCTGAACATGCATTTTTCGGTGAACAATAGCTTTGGCTGAAAAATTTTGTCCAGCTTTAGCCAGATCATTCTAATCTAATTTATCTACAAAATAACCTTGTTAATATTCACAGAATCTTCCTGCCATACCTGTTGTGCTTGATTTCAGAATTCAGGACTATCGTTCAAAAAATGTTTGATCTTTTCTATGTACATCAATCTTCCTGAAAAATCTCAAAAATGTTCTTTGTGGAGCATACCACCAATCATCCCTAAATTTAGAGATCCTAATTATTCAGTAAAAAAAAAGCCCTCATTATAGAAGAACATCACTGTATTTAAATTTTCTGTCTAAATTGCTTAAGATCTGTTTGCAGAATACAAAAAAAAATCAACATTACATAGGTTTAAATGGCTTACAACATTCAGGAAACTTTCTGCTGTGAATCTTCTCTCTTAATGATGTTATAACTTTGAAGATGGTAAAATGACTGATATCCCATTAGAAAATGGAAAGCAATCTCAATTAAATCAAAAAGAAACAACTGGTATCTACTAGCTCTCATGTAGCCACCTTAAAACGAAATACTTACGCACACTTGCAAATCTATTGAAATTGACAGAATTTTTTGTAAACACTTTGCTAGTTCAGTTGACATAGCCTAAAATCAATCAGAGCTGTCATTCTTACTGGCAAGCAAAATAGACTTATATAAGGCAAAAGACAGCTGCAGTATATGATTGGTCAATCAAGAATCTGTTGTCTCTATCCGCATGAAGGTTAAACTCTGCAGTCTAAAAAATGTATAGTACACTGCTGCCGAAGCTGCATTTTTTTTCTTTTTGCCTACATGACAAATCTGAACTTAGAACATCAGCAATATAAGAACTGTATTCCATTTTGAGCTGTGTTTTACAAGTCAACAAATTAGAAAGCTTACCTATTGATAGGTATGTTTTTTTAATCCAGAAATGTTCTGCTTGGGAAAATGGCAAGCAAGGTAAGGGGGCAGGAGGAGAAAAGAAAAGAAAAGAAAAGAAAAGAAAAGAAAAGAAAAGAAAACTTGGTGTTTCTAATTTAGTACTTGAGATAGAGATAAAACTAATGAATGGAAGTTTGGACAAAAGTTGTTGGAAATATTTTCAGTCTGGTTCTGAACTCTGTTAGACCAGTGTACCTTAACTCAGGAATAACTTTATTTAGGTGGATATGACTCCATTGTAGTGGAATTATAGTAGCTTTATATCCGTGTAACTGAGATTAAAATATGGCCCTTTAAAGGTAAAATGAAAGAGGCACATTTTCAGTTTAGCTGAATTATGTAAAAATAAGCATGAAGATGCAGGAAATCCCACAAAGTCATATTTTGTTAAAGGAACTCTGTCACACAGATAGGGTAACTTTGTGTATGACCTCTGACATTTATGGATGTCTCAACAGGAAGCATGGCTGTTAGATACCATGTGGCTATAATACCCAATATTCATAGTACAGTATGTTTCTGGATAATATCTGCTGGCTTTGTCTTAGTCTTAAAGTCAAGTCCAATATACCCTGAATGACTAAAGGGGGTAGGCTTTCATCAGAGCCATGACAGAAGGATTTCAACAAATTCCTGTTGTCTGTAGGGACAAGCTGGGAATTTACTCAGTTTATAGTAACCCTTAGTAACTCCAGTTTGCCAGTGATGAGTCAGACAGTTCCTTGGATCCATTCAAGAGGGGTGACCTTGAGCATCCAGTCATCCAGATAGGGGGAAATGTTAACTCCTATTCTATGTTAACTACCTTCAACAACTATTAACCTTTTTGTAAAAACATGCAGTGCCAAAGCCAGACCAAACAGACAATAACTTGAATTGGTCACAATATTCATCTTTCAGAAGTCTGAAATCCATATTACCAGGTACTACTATTATTATTAGAGTAACACCCCAAAACATCAACCAGTTCAAAGCTTCATTGTGCCACATGCTATACAAACATAGTTCCTGCCATCAACATTTTAAAAGCTAAAAAGACAGGCATTTGAGAAACATACCAGTGGTGGGGAGAGACTGAGGCAATCTAATATATTTGACTATGTACATTTTAATGTACCTGTATTCGTTTTATAATTACATTAATTAATAAATATTGACTTCCCTAAATTTCTGTCAGATAACTGTCTCTCAAGCCATTTATTTAAATGGTGGCTGGTTTCTTGTAGGCAAAGCAGTGGAAAAGGGAGAAGGGATTTGAATGTTTGTGTATCTAGTGATCGGGAAGTATCTTTACGTGAATGTAAACATCCATAAGCTGTAGAGCACATCATCGGTATTTTATTTCAAACAATAGTAAAATTACTCCTAGAGAAACTAATCTGAATATTTTTTTAAAGAGAATATTTGCATAAAGCATATTCCAGTTACATCATATTCACACTCATAAGCATATTTCCATAAAACATATGGAGTGCACTCCATATGTTTTATGGAAATATGCTTATGAGTGTGAATATGATGTAACTGGAATATGCTTTATACAAAAGGTCTCTTGTAAGGTATCATAACAAAGATTATAACCTGTTGAATATATGCCTCCTATTTGTACGCATTTATCATTCTTGTATCTGAAGCTAGAAATATGAAGTATAACTCTGAGGTCCTATTGTAATTATGCAAAGTATGGGCCATTAATGGTGGTTTAGAATCTTGATGGCTCCCATTGACTAGGACAATTGGTTGTAAATGGTTTATTTACCTGCAAGACTTCCTGTGTATGTGTGGCTCAACCCAGGAAAAATGGAGACTAAGGGGGTCTTACAGTGACGTGTGACCATGTCACATGATATTGGAATTCATCTTAATCCTTGTACTTTTCCACTGATGAGGCGGGAGTGGGGACAAGCACAGACAAAAGATTTCTGTCTTGTGCCAAAGCTATAAAAGGGAGTGGAGGAGGACAAAGGGGGTGGCCAGTCATAAGAAAACCCCTGCTTACCACTTGAGATGTCTGCTGGAACTAACAAGGACTGTAACAAGGGAAAGGATTGGGCCCAGTCTAGGAAGGAGTCTAGTCTGTGAAAGAAGCTTATTGGAACATCTCCGAGGGTGACACATTACCTGTAATCAGTTTCTTAATGTATTAGGCTTAGACTTGCGTGTTTTGTTTTATTTTGCTTGGTGACTTACTTTGTTCTGTCTGTTATTACTTGAAATCGCTTAAATCCTACTTTTTATACTTAATAAAATCACGTTTGTTTATTAATAAACCCCAGAGTAAGTGATTAATACTTGGGGGAGCAAACAGCTGTGTATATCTCTCTATCAGTGAGATAGAGGATGGACAATTTATAAATTTATCCTGTATAAGCTTTATACAGAGTAAAATGGATTTATTTGGGGTTTGGATCCCATTGGGAACTGGGTGTCTGGGTGCTGGAGACAGGTAACCTACTGAGCTGTTTTCAGTTAAGTCTGCAGCTTTGGGGGCATGGACCAGAGCCTGGGTGTGTGTTGCAGCAGGCTAGCGTGTCTGGCTCAACAAGACAGGGTTCTGGAAGTCCCAAGCTGGCAGAGAAAATGGGCTCAGAGGTAATTTCAGCATAGCAAAGGATCTCTGTGACTGAACCCGTCACATGGTTCACATAGCTAAGATCCAGAATGAGTCATAAGCCTTCTGACATTTTTCATATCAGACATCACCTGAAATAAATCCCTTCCCTCTTTCTCACAGTGGCACAGGCTTGATTTATTTTTTATTAGAAGGGATGGGACTTCCTAATAGTGATGCATTTGAAAGCTCAATGAAGAGAATTATGTTTGGCTTTCTCAAAACATGATTTTGTAGCTCCACTATATAATGTTGAACCATCATGTTTTCATGATTAGGTCCATCAGGGACAGGAAAATGTTAATATTTATTCCACAAGGATATCCTCCAAATAGCTAGTTAAGAACTGTGGAACATTTATGCTATTTGATTGGATGGGGCCTAGAATCCTGAGGTTCTGGTTATGAGGCGGTTTAGCACTCTTCAGAAAGTAATGGATACTCAAGCCTGTAACTACTTGTGTAGGACAGGGCTTTTCCTTTGCTCCCTCAGAATACCCAAGACGAAATGTGGCACTGTTGGACCAAGGGTGGGGTAACTGAATTCCAGAGTAAATGGCCCTTTACTCTGACACAAAACTACAGGGGTGAGATTCTGTGCTACGCTTCTAAGGGAATGTCTACACTGCAACCATGGCATGTGATTGCAGCTCATGTAGTCATACCCAAGCTAGCTTTAATCTAGCTAGCTTGGTTATCAGAGCAGTGAAGCCATGGCATCTCTGGCTTCTGCTCTGGCTAGCTGACCAAGTAAATACCCAGGGTTCCTGGTGTGCTTGGACACCCAGCTCTGAAGCCCATGCTGTCATGGCTTCACTGCTTCATTATCTGAGCTAGCGAGATTAAAGCTAACTCAGGTATGTCTACATGAGATGCAATCACATGTGACTGCAATGTACACTAAAAGGTACAGCACATAACTTGCAGCCTATGGGCAGTGAAGTTAAGTTGGCTTTAAATACCCTTTGCCACCTCCAGCCCCCAACACACCCCTCCCACTTTCAGCTCCAAACCTGGCACCCTTTATTTTGAGGTTTGCAAAGGGGTTTTCAGAAAACAGACTGTGGCATTTAATTCCTACATCAGGGAAATTCTCTTTATCTAGCATACAGGGACCAGAGTGGGGATGAAAGTCTTACCCCAGATTTTTAAATCTGAAGGATGTTAGTTCAAGCACCCACAACAACCTTGTACCTCATGCCCAAGCCTCCATATCTCCTAATTAAAGCAGTGTTGCTTGGGCCTGTTACCCAAGAGGACAATGAATGGGTGAAGTCGCGGAAGTTGATTGCCTATATAAGAATCCTGAGGCAGGCTTCAAGATCCACAATACCAGAAACCTATTAAAATACAAGTGGCATGTGAGCTTTCCTACTCTTTCCAATAACAGTTCCCCACTTATTCAGCCTCTGTAGCCCAAAGGAGGTCATGAGCCACAGCTGAGCAGACCTTATTGGTAGCCTACTAAGGAATACATTTCCAGGGCTATAAATAATTCAAAATGGCCCTTGAGCAGAATGGTCTCAAACTAGTCCTGACTTAACACTGAACCACGATGCAAAAACACTACAATATTAGCCACAATTAGTAGTGTCTTCTCTGGAGTGACAGAGTGTTACATATTACAGGTGCATTGTAAAAACTGTATGGAAAAGTTCACAGCACATGTTCACACCGTATGTGGTCCCAACCAATGCTAACCCTCGCTCCCTTTTATTAACACCACACCACCATTCCTAAGCAAAGAAAATTAGGACAAGCATCTGTAAAACAGAAAGATATAGTAAATGACACATCAAAATAATGGAAATTAATGTTGAATAAATGACAATTCAGTAGATATAATTGCATCTGTACATCAGTTCGGCATTCAGGTTATGATTCTTGCATAAAATAGCAAATAATACCTAATCAGACATCCTTAATTTAATAATTCATTGTTCATTTCTTTTAATTGAACTGACATTATGTGAAGTTAGTTATTACAATCATTTAGAGTTGATCAAAACCAAGTCATTGACCATGTTTTCTAAGAGACTTGAATATCAGATTACAATCTGCCAGCTATAAAATAGATCAGACATAGTGCATAAGCTAAAATGTCATCTTTACAATCTCCACAAAAATTTTCAAAACGTAATTCCTTAATATGTCAAATAGTCATAATTTGGTAAATTCATAAAGCACAAAGTGTCTTCTATGACAAAAGTATTCACTACACCAGGCATGAAATGTAATAAACTAGGGTAATTTGGGGTCAGATCCTATACTTCATACTCAAGCTGAAAAAGGGAGCAGATAAAGAGAGCTTTCCCTGAATAGTGAGTGTAGGATAGATCTCTTCCATCTCTCCAGTGAGCCATATCCCATATTTGGAATACTGCTGAGGCAAAAGGATGCTACAGAGCACATGCTTGACCTGCTTTTGCATCATCCATAGAGGCCAGAGGCAGCTCAGTGACACCCAGAGCCTCATGTTTCTTATTACTCTAGTGAGCATGATTTGGATTTATCCTACCAGCAGAAAATCCCTTTTAAGAACAAAGCTGAATAATGTAAGTTAAAAGGAGAAACTAAAGGTTTATAGGTGTCATTAGGTTTCTTCAGTGTATTTTGGGTGGTTTACAAGACTTTCACAAATGTCTCAGAACTTATTCTCTAAAATAATAATACACTACTGTTTAATGAAAGATTTGCAGGTCAAATCACCAATAAAATGTTGTGCATAAAATGCTTGTAACCATTTGGATGACCCAGAAAAAGACAAATGTAGATAATAATGTCTTTTATTAAACTAACACATTTATAATACAACTTGCAAGGCAAAATGTTGTAATTGCAGCAGGAAACATTCACAGAATCTGCTTTGCAGTCAATTAACATTCAGGTTTTTCATTCAGATCCATTATGGGTTATTGTTTCTTTTCTATTAAAAAACACTTATCAAATGTAGGCATGAAAGCCAAGACTCAGATGTTCAAATGGCACAGCAGTATGTACTACAAGAGAGAGATCTGGCTCATGTTAAGATAATACTACCCCAGACTGAAACAAAGTCTACAAATGGCTTATTACTAAATTTATCTAAAAAGAACATCATACTTTTGGGGTCTGTAAAAATATTATGAACTAATGCTGAACGTATAATTACTGAATAAATGTATCTATAATAAACACCCTGCTTTTGGGGTTTACAAAAAAACTGTGAACTATGAATGCTGAACCCATTATTACTGCATATCTCCCAATAATACTGCAAGACCATCAAGTCCATAACTACTGTAAATGCTCTGTTAGATTGTAGTCTTATTGGCCATGACCATATCAGCAATCCAGCAGAAGATACATGCTAAATTTGGTTATACAAAATTTTAGATTACGTCTAATCTATTAATCAAATAGACTGTTAGTGCTCTTGTTACCTTGTACCCATGCTCCCATATGAAGCAGAACTGGTAGGACAGTTCACAAGCCTGTCTGTATCAGACTCCCATCTGTGAAAAAGTCTGTGGGAATCAGCCAGCAAGGGAGGAATGTCACCGTGTTCTTCTTGAAGGAAGTGTTTGGGGGACTGGAATTTGGAGGCATATCTCCCTCTCTATCCCACTGATATTAAGAAACCATAGAGCAAGGAGCCCACTAACACAATGAAACAGAAGTCATCCTGGAGGCACTGTGGACTTTACTTTCCAACCTCCACTCTTGGCCCCACAGCTCCTGCAGGAATGATGAAGCCCTTATTACTATTTGTATTTAACATTTGTATGTAGTTCCATATGTATTCATAGCACTTTACATATGGTAGCACAATCCCAGACCAAAGAGTTTATAATCTAAACTGAGTATGACAAGGTAGGATATAATGCAATACTGTGTTTTTACATGTACCTTTCGGATTGTGGATGGTGTGATTCTGATGAACAAATATCTTGTCTGGTAGGGGCCAGAGGCTACAGAAAAGAGTACATAATTCTGTCCTAAAATACTATGACCAGCTCTGATCCAGTCCTCTTACTAATTTTTTTGGGGGGGCAGAGGGAGGAGAGGAAAAGACTCATGTCTTTGGAGTTCCAAAAAACAAATATCCCATAGGGAATATTTTGAAAAAGTTCTTGTAGCTACTGACAATCAGAAAAGTCACGTCAAAGAATGGTAAAAAGAATGATGACTTTTGATAGTATGTGGCTGATGGGAAGGATAAAATCTAAGATACATAATAGTTGCTTTATGATTTATAACTTTGAGACATTACATTTGCTAGTATTAAAATGCAGGTCCCATTTCACAATCCACTGTCCAAGTGCATATGAGTATGTCAGGCAAGAGAGAAGCAATACCCAAAATAAGATTACGAGGTTGCTCAGGTGGGATGGGAGGTTTCACATTAGTTCCTGGTATTCTTAAAACATTTATATAATATACATTTCTTGTTGTTATTTTAAAGGGTATTAAATTGAGAGCATTCACACAGGAGAGTGGTCATTGTTTGAAGAACTATTGAAAAAGTTGGGTTTTGAGGAGGGATTTGAAGGAGGAGATGGAAAACGTCTGGTTGAAAAGATAATTGGCTGGATAGCAATTATTGTGGGAATTCAGAGGAAAATAATACAGGCCCTTTCATTTGGATTGCAGTATTGGGGAAAAAATATCTCTTTCCTACATCTCATTCTAAGGGTGCCCTGGACAAGGGGAGTTTGGGTTGTTGGTTCAGGTATCTTGAGAGCAGAATAGTTCAGTTCAACCAAGAATTCCACATTTGCATTTGGCAATAGGCAACCTGAATCACCTGAATGATTCGGATGCTTAGAGTAGGAGAATAATTTCCCTTCATGTGCTGAGAATCAGGACAAATATTTGTATTATCTAGGTGAATCTTCAGAAAATTGGTTTATTCTTTGAGGATGGTGTTTATGGCCCTCACATGAAGGGTCTCAAAAAAGAGAGCCCATCCTTGGTGTTTTAAGTGAGGAGACAGGCAAAAGGGGGAACTGTCTAAAGAACCAATAACCAGGGATGTCCATGTGGTGGGGATTTGCAGGGAGCTATATGAACACAGTGTAACATGATTTGAGGGTGTCTAGGTGGAGCTGGCACCTTAAGCAGTTTGGGGGCAAGGATTAGTCAGGCTCATCCTCAGATTCATATGAGCTGCTGAGTTAGTGAACCACTTATAGACTGAGGGGCGGAGGAGGATTGTCCCAGAGCTGGAGACCCTGAGGAACTCTTGGGGGAGCTCTTGACTGAAGTGAAAGGGTGAAAGGAGCCGTACATGGGAACAGAACAGGAGCTTTTTGATGTTGTTAGCTGGGACCCTGAAGCAGCTAGGGCTAGGGATAGGATTCCCAGCTTTCATCAAAGTGTTCCCCCAAAGACTCTCACCCTGCCAGATGGAGAGCAGTGTGGACAGATAAAGAATAGGCAAACACTTCTCCAGGAAAAGAGTGTGCAGAGAGAGCTACTGAGGCTAACTTATCTTTGAGCATGGAAATAGAAGGGATGCAAAGTCTGTGCAATTCACCAGATGTGGTTATAGAAAGGCAGAAAGCACTGACAGACAAACCACATTGAAATGAAAAAAACAAGCCAACCCAAAATATTTCTTGCCCACCTCTAACATTAGGAAAAGATGGGGAAAAAACAGCAGTTCAAAGGCTGATGGAGCAATGGATTCCCAGGACAGAGACATGCAACTGTATATTTCTTTGACAGGACAGTGCAGTCATGTAGGAGACACAAGTTTAATATCAAACTCGGGACACAAAATGAATTGATTTAAGAAGAAGGTTTGGGGGCTATTTTTAAATGTCAAGAGGAATTTTTGACGTAAATGCTAAAAAATGTCCCCACAAGGTTAGGCAATGGAAATGGGCAGATTAGAAACTTTACATCTCAGTTTGTGCATAATATCATCCTATTTATAAAGCAAAACTCATGCTTCTCTTTCCTTTTTCTTTAATATGTTGTGTGTAACTTAAACTAAAGTATTTGGTTTAAAATTGAACTGGGATAAGACAAACCATACAGCTAGTACATGCTTTTCTCTCCAAAGACTAACAGCTACAACTGGTGAGCTCACTTAAAATATCTGAGAATTCAAATATATGTAATAACTGTGTGAAACAAATGACTACAAACTCATTTACAATCCAATGCTTCATAACATTGCTGAAGATCTCAATCTAGAGACTTTTCTTCCATTCTATTCAACAGGAGTCTCCACCAGGCTGATCTGCTTGTTTCAGAATATCATCTGTTTCTTGACAGCTTGTTGTTGGTTTTTTTTTTTAAACAATTGAGATAATGATCTCCTTCCTATTGACTGATGGTTTAATCAACTCATTTGCCAGTCTCAGGTGAGAGTGTGACAATTCTTAATGATCATTCTTGTTACCTGGCCACTCAAGCACAATTTATTGCTCCCTGGCTCAGAGACATTATATAATTTAGCTATTGGGCAAAAACTCACTGCAGGCATGAAATAAGTATAAATAACCCATTTGTACCAGCGGTGAAGTTGGTCGACTAAATCTAAAATAGAAAAGGAAGATGTGGGCCTTCTAAATCTAAGAGAGGCCACAGACACTAAATGTGTGGTAGAGAAGCTTGGAAGGACACTGAGTAAGGAAGCAGCAGTGAGGTATCTGAAACCCTCCAGGTAAACACTCTTTTTTTCCCCTAGCACAACATCCAAAAACACAACATCCAGAAACAAACAAAACCTGCTTAGTAGATGAAGTGCTAGCCAAGCTGCTTGATGTATTTATGTGACCTGGTTGACATATTCAGATTCTGTAGAATCTAAGCTTTCATTTTAAAAAAAAATGTGTAGCCCTTATGATTAGGAAGAAAACCTTCCACACTTGAACCAAACGTAAACTGATGCTGTGTTGTCTTCCCTGAGCCTTGACACAGTGTGAAACAATTGCTCTGAGAGGGGCAAACTCCTCATTCAATTCAATACAATCTAAAGCCAACCGATGACACATAGAAGCCAATATTTAATATGTTATTGCTCATTTTAGCACATGGAATGAAGACTGCGGTGGAAGTGAAGCCCATATGGGTGGGATTGAACATTGATGCAGGAAGGAAAATATAAAGAAAAGAAAGGAGGAGGAAGACATACAAAGACAAGGAAAGAAGAGACAAACTGAGAAAGATGGGGAAGGAAAAGAAGCAATAAACCAAAAGAGTAGTGGTCCTACTGAGTGATACTGAACGTAACAATAAGGCACTTAAATAATAAAAGATAGTGTTAAGGGAAGTATGTAATCTTAAATTTATACACCAGCCCATGGATCAAAGTTAAAAGGAAAAAGAAAACAGCAGCTCACAGACAACAATTTAGCCCATATACATACAATTCAGAACTGGAAACTACATCTCTCCTTGCATACTAACTATATGATGTGACTCTATCTTAAACTTCATTTTAATTAAATATAGTAGATGCTGTAAACAAAATCTCACACCCACAAATTTAGTGTGACAATCTTCTGTATATTACATTCTGTGGAAGACTTTGTAATTGGATAAATATAAACGGGCAGTAAGTTTATTTATTTGTCTCTTCCTAAGGCCAAAAGTGCATTACCTGTATTTAGAAATCAGTCTTGTCCCTAGACATTAAGCTATGCCAAACAGAAATTACATTCTTAACATCTCTGGTAAAAAGCTTCAAATTCCTCCAGAAGAAAATACTGGTACTTCGCTTTTGTACAGGAACCCATTCAGAGACTTACTAACCAGGACATAAATAGCTCAAAACCCCTACAAGTGAGAAACAATATAAAGGTCTACTATAGAAAACAACACTTCAAGATTTCAACATGAGGATACTACAAAGGTTTTCTTTTGCATTTTACTACAGCATTTGGTACAATCTTACCAGATGTAAATTATATATACTATTGAAGTTGAATCAGCTAATTTACTTTGTCTATGGTTCAAGATAATTCAAGAACAGAAGATACTAGTACAGATATGAGACCAGACCAGCATGAGACCAGTCTGACTAAATAATGTTTTGTTTTTTCTTTTTCCTTTGTTCTTTTTGACAGTTACATGAACATAGAAATAATCTGAGGATAAATAATAACTCTGAAGTAAGTAACACAATGAAGATGTATGTCTGGTCTTTCTTTTTTATATAATTGGGAAAAGCCCCTTTAAACAAAGATTTTTTTTTTCCAGAAAAAAGGGAGCTCAAATGTTAGTTTTACCACTTTAAATATATCTAAAAATATTTACTTTGTTACTGCCAAAATTCTGAGAGAAAACTTTCACTCATCTGTAGTGCTAACTGAATTTTACAGAAACAAATACAATCTTTCTAAGAAACCTACTGGATTGTTTTAAAATAGGGATAAATGAAAACTTCAAGATTCACAAGCCTGTCGAGCCATTAAAAATATATTTTGAATTTGCACTAAATGAGTTTGAGGTTTATGAAACTCAAAACTTTAGGGAAAAAATAAGAGGCTTGCAAATTTTCTAGCTTTCTCCTCACCTACCTTTCCTCCTAACTCCCTTCTCTACCCCCTTTCAGAAGAAGAAATGAACAAAGATCCATTTTTCTTTTTCTTTCTTTCTTTCCATTGTGAGGGACAGGTGAAAATGCCAATATCTCTTCCCTCCAAACCTTCCTTTTCAAAGAGATTCTGTTTTTCCACACTCTTGCCTTTGGTTGTCATTTGGGGGAAGAATTGGTAACTAATACCCCATTCAATCCGTCGTCTTCTGGAGTTATTAGTTGCCTCATCCATTTTCATTTCCCTAAAATATGACTAAACATTTGGGGAAGCATAAAGGATTCTTCCGTTAAACCACCCTATTAGCTGGAGTTGGAATCCTATATGGAGATGTTTCCTACTGACTCATTGTGACAGGCCTTGCACATTAATTCCATCCTGGACATAAGAGAGATCTGAGTGACCCTTTTGGGGGAGATAATTTAGGATGAGTTTTAAGTTTTGGTTGTCATTATTATTTGAGTTACCACTGAAGCCAAATCATAGGAAGAGGTTAAGTCTGGACTAAATATAGTAGGACAGATCCTCAGCTAGTGTAAATAGCTACCCATTTATGCTAGATGAGGATTTGGTCTAGTGTGAATAGATCGGCTTAGAGCAGCTCAATAACTCCACCTGTTCACATCCCCCCTTCCTATTTTCATGGAAGCATGATGTGGAGGGCCATGGATGTATGCACACATGTGTGAGTGAATGTTCAGAGTCAGAATTTTTGTCTTCCAGTTCATGTTTGGTTGGGAGGAGGAGGTGAAATGTCTGTGCAAAGCTCTCAGCCGCAGCCAGAAGTGATGTTATGTTAGTTCTCAATGGAACTTCCAAAAGGTACAAGTTCTGTTCCTCTGTTTATTCCCATAATATTCAAGTGGGCTCAAAATCAGGCAAAATTATTTTGCCCATTCTTTCATTTATTGAAATAATTGTACTTTGGAATGTTAATAATACAGGCAGTGAAGCTGTGCCCCTTTCTTTTGGATGCAGACCTCTCTAGAGTACTCCATGCCTTTATCACTTCTATGCTGGATTACTGCAATATATTGTACCTGAAGCTACATCTTAAAACTACATAGAAAAATCTGGTACAGAATATGGATGACATTGCATTGAGTTGAGCTTCTTGCATACAAGGTTATTCTGACCAAATAATGTCTTCACTTCAATTTATGCAAACCCAGGTTGCCTTCAATAGGATAGCTCAAGTATAACTAAGGATGTAATTTGGTTTGCCTAACCAAAACTAGGGACTTGTCTACATGGGGACACTCAGGAAAGTTAATCTGAATAAACTAAAGGTGTAAATTGAAAGTGCTTTTGTTAAACTGCTGTAAACCAATATGAACACTCTCATTCATAATTAAAGAGGCCTTAATTTGGTTTAGTTTAATTCACATCCAGAGTCTGACTTGCTGTATATCACAGACCACAGAACTTCACCCAGTTACTTCTTTAATGAATTAATAATAATTTGTGTTTCACTAAAGCATATCTTCCAGAAAGGCATCCAGTCTTGATCTGAAGATATTAAGAGATGAAGAATCCAACACTTCCCTTGGTAGGGTGTTCCAATGATTAATCACTCTCACTGTCAAAAAATTTGTGCCTTATTTCTAAATTGAAATTGTCTGGCTTTAGCTTCCAGACGTTGCTCTTATTATGCCTTTTTCCACTAGATAACGAGCCTTTGAGTACCCCAAATTTTCTCCCTCTGAAGGTACTTACCCCACTTGATTTTCTTTTTGCTCAACTGATTGAACAGATTGAACAATTTAAGTTTCTCACTGCAAGGTATATTTTCCAGCCCTCAAAATGTTTTTGTGGCTGTTCTCTGCACTCCTCCAATTTTCCACATTCTTTTTAAAATGTGGACACATGAGCTGGACACAGCATTCCAGTACTGTGTTATATAAGAGCAAAATCACCTCCCTACTCCTACTCACTACTCCTTTGTTTATACATCCAAAAGGGACATTAGCCCTTTTCCCCACAACATCAAAATGATAGTTCATACTCAGTTGCTTATCCACTATGACTCCCAAAACCTTTTCAGAGTCACTGCTTTCTGGGATACAGTCCTCCATTCTTAGAATGACCAGACGTCCCAATTTTATAGGGACAGTCCCAATATTTGGGGCTTTTTCTTATATAGGCGCCTATTATCCCCCACCCTCTGTCCCGATTTTTCACACTTGCTGTCTGGTCACCCTACCCATTCTAGAGATATATCCTGCATTCTTTTTTTTCCTACATGTACAGCCATGCATTTAGCTATATTAAAACACATATTTTGAATAGATCCATCTTATCAGGAGATCCAGATCACTCTGAATGACTGCCCTGTCCTCATCATAAATTTACCACTCCTACAGTCTTTTTATCATTCACAAATTTTATCAGCAGTGATTTTATATTTACTTCCAGATCATTGATAAAAATATTTAATAGCATTGGGCCTAGAATTGATCCCTGTTGAACTCTACTAGAAATATCCTCATTTGATGATGATTCCGCAGTGATAACTACATTTTGAGATTTGTCTGTTAGCCAGCTCTTAATCCATTTAATGTGTGCTTTGATGTTTTATAGTGTTTGGTTTTTAATCAGAATGTTGTGCATAGTAAGTTGAATATCATACAAAGTTTTAAATATATTACATCTATGCACTTATCTTTATCAATAAATCTTCTTATCTCATCAAAGAATGAAATCGGGTTTGTTCAACAAGACCTATTTTCCATAAAACCATATTGGCTGGCATTTCATTATATTCCCATGCTTATTTCTTTACTGATTGAATCACATATCAGTTTTTCCATTATTTTGCCTGGGATTGATGTCAGGCTAACTGGCTAACACAAGTATCAGAGGGGTAGCCGTGTTAGTCTAGATCTGTAAAAAGCAACAGAGAGTCCTGTGGCACCTTTAAGACTAACTGACGTATTGGAGCATAAGCTTTCGTGGGTAAATGTTTCCGACGAAGTGGGCATTCACCCATGAAAGCTTATGCTCCAATACTTCTGTTAGTCTTAAAGGTGCCACAGGACTCTCTGTGGCTAACACAAGTCATTTTTCTTGCCCTTTATGAATATTGATACAAAATAAGCGCTCTTCCAGTCTTCCTGAATTCTCCCAGTGTTCCATGATTCATTAAAAATTAACGTCAGAGTGCCAGAGATCTCGTCACTGAACTCTTAACATCCACGTTAGTTACATGCTGTTTAACATCCTCCTCGGTTACTAAGGCCTGGATCCAAAAACGGTCTTAGGCATTATGACACACAGCAATGCTTAGCTTTTAGGCACCTAGAAAATCATTGGAACAACACTGTGATCTACCAAAGCCTAAGTTAGCCTAGGCTCCCTATACAATGCATGAGGAGAAATAGGTGTCTAAGAGCTTGTCTTCATGTACAGTGCTACAGCAGCTTCTCCTGCCACTATAGTTAATCCATCTCCCTGAGAGATTGTAACTATGTTGACACAGCGCTGTCTACATGGGGGGCTAGGTTGGTATAACTACATCGCTCAGGATTTTTCACACCCCTGAGCAACATAGTTATACTGATATAGGTCTGTAGTGTAGATCTGGCCTAAGAATGAGACCCAAAAGCCAGCATGCTAGGCAAAGCCTAAGCTAGCCAATGGGAGATGCCCATGACAGGGATGTATCCTAAACCCTGCCTCTCTCACGGAATTTGGCACCTAAGTCTGGGCTGTTGTATAGTGTAGGATGCTTAAAACTCGACTGGACAAAATACTAAAAAAGGAACTATGAAGAACATGGAGTATATGACCTAAAATGTCTTTTCCACGTGCAATCTCTATGCTAAAACTGTGATGGTATACAACAATCAATGACTTAATGAGAACCTCTCTCTATAAGTATAATTTAAATACCTGGTAAATTAGATCAAAACTTAACCAATATGTATGCACCTAGGGGGAAATAATTTGCTAAATAATAGGCAGTCGTTCATTAAAAAAGAATTCCTAGGTAATCTAAATATATTATTTGATAGAGCAACAAGATTAGTGGATAAAGATGTGATGAACATAGCATAATAAATATCTTGGTTTTAGTCAATTCTTTTATACTATTCCATATGGCATTCTTCTAGGGAAACTAGAGAAATCTATTTTAGCTGGGTATACAATTGGCTAAAAAAAAATCAAACAAAGAAAATAATTATTAGTGGATAGGATTATAATAATGGGTTGAAATCAATAAAATGAAATTTGATAAAGAAAACTGTAAAGCTGGTCACATAAGAAGAATAAATAAAATGCACAAATACAGAATGAGGAAAGAGTACTGACTAGGCAGTAGTTACCACACAGAAGCATCCAGGGGTTATAATTGTTATAATTTATTTGTATTATAATAGTCTCTAAAGACCCCAGCCAAGATCAGGATCCCATTGTGCTAGATACTTCACATACACATAATAGAAACACCCTGTGATGGGTATACAAACCCCACCCTAGGCTAGAAGGGGTTAAAGGCTAGTGCTGGGCCCAGGTACCTCCAGCCCTGCAGAGCATGCTCCAATTGGAGGAAAGGTTGAAAAGGGAGCAACCCAACTCAGATATGGGGAGGAGGACAGCTCTACCCTGAAGGCTCCTGACAAGGATGCTGGAGAAGCCTCCATGAGGGACACAGACTATGCTGAGTCTGGTTGGGGCTGATGGTTTCATTGCCTTTTCTTTTGTTTTTCACCTTAAATTTGGATTGGTAGCTGGAGGAGAAAAGCAGATGGTAGGAAGTAATCCAAGGAGGGTAACTTGGAGGGCACTTTTGGTAGCCATTGGAGACCCTCCTAGGCTCTGGGTCAGAGCCTGGTGGAGTAGGCAGGCCAGGGCTCCCCTACCACTGACCACCTCACCAGACCACTGATTAAAAGAGGGTTTGGACTGCAAGACTTGCCCACAGGGAGGTGGCACTAACCCACCAATGACCCTATTACATCACCCTCCTCCCAATAAAATAGTTCCCAGTTTAAAGAGACAAGACAGATGAACGGTGTGAGAAAGGAAGTGAGAAAGAAATTATCTCCATTTTACAGGTGTGGCACAGAGGAATTAAGTTAGTTGCCCAAGACTACAAAAGAAGTCAGTTATAGAAGTACAAACTGACAGATCTTCTGAGTCTGAGAACAACAGAACTATCCTTCCTTTAATGATACAATAAATATGAATAAACATGATGCTGTTGCCAAAAAAAAGCCTAGAGGGTGTTGTACTAATTGGATTATTACATGTAAAATAATCACAATAATTACTTAGTAGATTTAAATTATAGTTGGACCTCAAATGGAATATTATATTCAGTTCTAGATACCTTATTTTTTAAAAAAATAGAATTGAAAGTAGGATAGGAGCAACAAACAAATGACAGAAGGTTTGTAAATAAGCCCTATGACAAAAGGATGAAAAAACTGGGCATGTTCTGTCTGCTAATAAGAAAAAGGAAGATCGCTAACTGCACAAACACAGTGAAGAGATTACTAATAAAGTAAACGGATCAGGTAATAAATGAGAACATGGGTCTTGATCTGCCACACAGAATATTGATGTGTTGTGTTCCCAAAAAATCCAAAAACAAAATCCCCCCATTTCTAGTGAAACAAGTTGTCAAGGGAAAGGGAAGGTCTGATGACCAGCTGGCATAGTGGTCAGATCACGGCCTTATGGTTTCTGCCAGCCTAGTCATTCCAGAGGGGGGCCCAACTAGAGCCTCAATCACCCCCAGGTTGTCACTACAGAAGAATGGGGATGGGGGCAAAGTAGGGGGCCCACAGCCCACCCACTCCACCAGGTCCTGTCCCAGGGCCCCAGGGGTTTATCAAAGCATCCAGTCCAATGGAGCTCCTCAGTTTGAGGCATGGTCACTGGCTTAGCAGACTCTCCTCTGTCTCTTAGTGTCCTGTTCAATTTCTTTAGGGCTTTCAGCTCCCAAAGAGAGGGGGGAAACCAAACCACTGCTGCTAAAGCAACCTTCACAAAGGCATTACCGTTCCTGGCACAATTTTTAGCATCAGCCTTGCTTCCTGGTGCCATTTGCAGATTCCTGGGCTACCGTTGTCCTTTTAAATCTTTCCTCCATTGGTGGTTACATCACAGAAAGTTACGAAGCACCTTCCCTGGAGGTATTCAAGGCTAAATTTGAGAACTGTCAGTTGGAAATGGCATAAGACTACTGAAATCCTGTTACGAACTTCAATAAACAAGATTAACTTTAAGCACATGCTGAAGTCCACTAACGTCAATGAATTTAAGCACATGCTCAAATGCTTTGCTGAATGGTGTTGTTCTTCAGCATATGCTTAGAGTTAATCACGTGTTTAAGTGCTTTACAGAATTGGACCCATAATGCAGGAGAATGGATGAGAAGGTATATTACAGGTCTGTTTCCATCCAGATGATTGTAGAATACATTTATGCAGGTGTGTGATGGAAAACTTATGAAAAATGTGAGTAGAGATCTTATGTCTTCTGTGTAAGGCAATGAAGTAGAAGGGATAAGAAAGTAATCTCAGTGTTTCATGCTAGTTTTGAGTGACATCAGACATGCTAGATTTGAGAGAGACCAGACAATTCAAAACTATTAAAGCTTATTCACAACAGATCTAGAATTAACTATCCAAAAATACCTGCCACTCACATAGCTTGCCTCACTTTCAGAAAGTATTCATGATGGTTATATTTAAACTCAAACTTGACTCCCTCACTCATTCTGTTCAACCATTTCATAATCTCTGCAGATGGACTGATCTTCCATCCACATCAAGAAAAATACCAGTAAAACAGATCAATGCAAAGATATCAGAAGAGTGGGTATGTGATGTGGATGCACAGAAAATTTGTTAACACACTCCTTCTAAAAATGCAATACTCTTATATGAACTAGTGAACAAAAGCAACAAACAGGAGTTTTGTGAAGAAGTTTGCCAAGTGAAGGAGGAGTAACTACATGACCCTTGGGGTGAGTTTGTGTCTCTTAGTTTGTTGTGTGCTTGCTTGCCATGTGCCTGCTTGATTCAAGTTTATAGTGTGGTCTGTTTTGAGGGCTGTGTGCTGAGCCAAGTGGCCTACTAGGCTAGGCTGAGAGTTTACTAATGAGGCTCTAGCCTGCTGTCCTTTGATCCCTAATCCCTATAGTATCCCTTGATTGGGGGGGGGCAACTTCTGTGCAACCAGAGGAGCTAGCGACCAGGAGCAGCAAACGGGAGTTTTGCAAGAGAGTTTAGAGAGGAAGCCAGATACATGTAACAAACATACTCTAAATTCAGGGCAATACCCCCCCCCCCCAAAAAAAAACAAGGAATAAAAGCTAACAAACAAAAACCCTGCAAGAGTAAAAGTAATGCAAGCAGAAGTCCAGCAGCCGAGTGGGGGCAGGAAGTGTATATGTGCATTCAGTGCAAGCAGCTCATGTTCCTCAGAGGCCAAGTATGGATTCTTGGGACCAGAGTGGCTGAACTGGAGGAGCTAAGGGAAACTGAGAAGTACATAAATGAGATTTTCCAGCACACAGTCTGACAGCCTCTTCACTATTGAAGAGGATGAAAGTCTCAGGAAAGGAGAACAAACTGGAGTGGAGGGAAATGATCTCATAGTTGGGACCCTCCTTCCAGATCATGTCATGATATACTCTTGCACTGAGGATACCTACCCCAGTTATTAAGAAGAAACAGGTAATAGTAATGGGGAATTTGATTATTAGAAATATAGATAGTTGGGTTTGTGATGAGTGGGAGAACTGCATGGTGAATTGCCTGCTGGGTGCAAAGGTTGCGGACCTCTCAAGACATCTATGTAGACTTATGGTCAGTGGTGGGGAGGAGCCAGTTGTCGTGGTACATGTAGGTACCAATGACATACAGAAAGGTAGGAGAGAGGTCCTGGAGGCTAAATTTCAGCTGTTAGGTAAGAGATTGAAGTTCAGGATCTCCATGGTAGAAATGCTTCCAGTTCCATGCATAGGGCCAGTTAGACAGGCCTAACTGCGGAGTCTCAATGTGTGGATGAGATGATGGTGTTGGCAGGGAGGATTTAGGTTTATTTGGAACTGGAGAATCTTTTGGGAAAAGAGGAGCCAGGAAGGATAAGCTCCACCTACATCAAAATGGAACCAGACTGTTGGCATGTAAAATTAAAAGGATCAGAGAGGAGTTTTTAAACTAAGGGCTGGGGGAAAGCCAACAGGTATGGAGATTTGAACAGAGACATCCCTTAGAGCAGCGGTTCTCAATCAGGGTTATGTGGCCCCCTGGGGGTCCACGAGCCCTTTCAGCGGAGTTGCGGGGCCCCACGGCTGAAATCCGGTGCCCTGGCGCTGAAGCTGGGAGCCACGCGGGGTAAAGGCGGCGTCCTTCCCACCCCCAGCCAGGAGCAGCCCAGGGCTTAAACCAGTGTGTCCCCCCCCCCAAGTTGGGAGCGGTGTGGGGCTGAAGCCGGCAAGCCCCCCCCTCCACCAGGGAGAGAGGCTGGGGGGCGCTGAAGAGGAGCCCCAGCGTCTCCCCCCTTCCGCTGAAGCTTGGAACTGCACTGGGAGCTCCCCCCCGACCCATACACAGCCCCTAGCTATTCCCTCCCTGCACCCTGAGCTACTCCCCTGCCTGCACACAGCCTCTAGTTACCCCCTCCCTGCACCCTGAGCGGTTTTCAAATTTTTTGAACTGAGTCCCTCCTTTGAGTTATATTTTGGTTGCATCCTCCCACAGCTCAGACAGGCTGGGTGGCCTCTTGAGTGAGTCAGGGGGTGGAGGTGGCGCTTCCTATCTGGACCCCGCAATGTAGAGCTGGCTCAAGCCCTGCCAGCCCTTGCCCTCCCAAAATAGAAGTAAAATTATGCCTATGCCCAAGGGTCCCCCAATCCCTGGCCCAGAGCCCCAAGTTTTCCCCACCCCACCCTCACTGGGCCCTGGAGTTTTTATCGCATGTTGGGGGGCGCTCAGCAAGAAAAAGGTTGAGAACCCCTGCCTAAGGGGAGGGGATACTCTATATCCTAGTCAAGAGGAGAGAGCTGATAAAGTACAGGTAGGAACTGAAAAGAAACAATCAAACAAAAAAGAGTCCCATTCAATTATATCACATGAAGACAATTAAATATTGACAAATTGTATAAGTACTTGTATATAGATACAAGAAGTCTAAATACTAAAATGGGGGAACTTGAGTGCCTGGTATTAAATGAGGATATTGACGTAATAGGCATCACAGAAACTTAACGGAATAATAATCAATGGGACGGAGTAATACCACGGTACAAAATATATAGGAATGAGAGTAGGTCATGCTGGTGAGGGAGTGGCACTATACAGTAAAGCAAGAACTTTGAAAATTCAAAACAAGTTTTCTGTACGCACCCAAATGTACTTTTATTTTATAAAGTTATGTATGTGAGTAATGTAATTGAAGTCAATGGGACTAGTCTCATGCATAAAGTTAAACACATGCCCAGTGCTTGTAGGATTGAGACTTAGATTAGATTTAACTTTAAAAAGGGAAACAGAGCAGGAAGAAGAGGGTGCAGGAGAAAAGACAAGAATATCTTCAATACAATTATAAATACTCTGTGAGGGCTAATGCATGATATAGTGTAGTAAAGATGATGGGGGGTTTGTGACTGTATGGATATATTAGTTGGCTATGTTTTACCCAGGTCTTTTGCAAATCATTTTAATTCAGAAAGATAACATTTTCTAGAGGATATTAAATTTAGAATGGAATTTTATGGACAGCTGGCTTCAGGATAATTGCTAGGTTTGAAGTCTGACAGCAGTGATGATGTCTGTTTCTTTAACCCTTAAATTCCAAAGGACAAGTGTATCTGTTTTTGGAATTCTATATTAACACAACTTCCATCCCTTTTACCAATTTTTTCTCACATACTATCTCTGCCTAATCTTATTCTTCTCTTAATCTCCTTTCCTTTTGAAAGAGGTGCCTACTGCCTCACTAATTTACCTCCTCCAGCAAGAATCAAAAAAGGAAGGAGGAGATGCATCTGCTCCTCACCTTTCTTCACTCTCCTGGTGGCTGAATTATTTCCTGCAAAGGTACTCTGGGCTCTATGCCTATTCTGCCTCATCATTTTCCTTGCAGATTTTCAGAATTGCCCACCTTTGGTGTTTCCTGAAATGAGGTCCAGGCAGCAATGGGAACTGGAATTAGCTTTTTACTCAGGACAGGGAGGAGGGGAAGCCAGCTGCAGATCAAAGGCAGGGTAGGGCAGTATCTAGATTAAGCATCCTTTCTGGCACAGAACTGTCTACTACTCTCAACATCTGGAAACAAGCCAGTATAAATGCCTTACTTGGAGTGTCAGACAACCAGGATGAGGGCACTCAGGCCCCAGAGCTAGAGTCAGGCATCACACCCCATACAGCCAGAGTCAGTAGACAGGAACCAACCCCAAGGGTCAAAGTGGAAGGCAGGAACTGGATCCCAGAGCCAAGGGTCAAGTCAGAGTCAACACCTGGAGCCAGAGTCATACCAGAGGACAGGCACTGGGTACCAGAGCCAAGGGTCAAGCCAGAGTCAGTAGTTAGGAGACAAAGCCAAGGGTCAAACCAGAGGGCAAGAACTGGAGTAAATTGGGTAGTAGGCAAGGAGTGGTTCAAGGCAGGGGCAGGACAGAGGCAAGGCTGGGGGCAAGACTGGAGCAGGCACAGTGGTGGGCATGAGCATTGAGAAGCCAGCAAGCTTCTTCTGCTGCTGCCTGCTGGCCCTTATAGCCAATAAGGTGGCATGGCCAATCAGGCAGTCTGCTGCAGCTGTACTGATGAGGTTGCCCAGAAATTAGCTCTGCTGCAGGCCCTGATTCCTGACACTAGGACAATGGGGTCCTGGTCCATGACTAGGGCTTCTAGGCACTATAGTGATACAAATAATAATAATAGTGAGGGTGCAAAACATTTCAGGACTAGCTTGTATTCTATGCAAAATGAAAATTGAACTTTGAGATGTTTTTGTTTTCTTCCAGTATCGCTATCTTTTTAATTAGATCCCAGGTAATGTAGATTAAAGTAAGGAAGATATTGCTAGAAACTAGGGTATATGTTTTTGTTTTTTTCATTAAACTAGCCCTTGTTAAGAACACAACCCACTTGCAACTTCTTCTAGCAGTGAAATTGAAAAAAGGGGCAGGACAGAGGCAAGGTTGGGGGCAAGGCAGGAGCAGGCACAGGACCAAGGCTGAGCTCTTTGACTCTGTCCCTCAGCCTCTCTGAGGAGCCAGAGAGCTCGAAGCTACACATGGTGCAACACAACAGAGAATGACATGGTGCAAAGCTCACTACTTTACAATGCCATTTATACAGAGGCACTTTTCAGTGTAAAACAGCACTTTAAATCAATCAAAATAAATAAATAAGAAGGGCCGGTTGGAAAATGGAAATCCTTTTCCACAAAAAGTGCTGCATTTTTGTAATTCTTTTCATTCCACACTGGGACAAAACATTAAAAACCCCTTGCAGGAACGGATATCCATTTTCCAGCCAGCTCTATTTATTTTCTCAGTGGTTAGAGCACTCTCCTGAGAGGTGGGAGACCGCAGCTCAAATCCTATCTCCCCATCAGGCAAAAGAGGGCAGTTGAACCTGGGTCTTCCATAGCTCAGGTGAGTGCTCTAGTCACTGGGCTAAAAAGCTATAATGTAGGCACCAGCAACACTGCCTCCTCCTTCAGCCAATTTGTGTGGAGTAAGGCAGGTGCCTAACTCATTCTGACAAGAAAACGACTTAGGTTTCTAAGCTGCCTGACTCCGGCCAATTGTATACCCAGAAAATAGATTTCTCTAGTTTCCCTAGAAGAATGCCATATGGAATAGTATAAAATAATTGACTAACGCCAAGATATTTATTATGCTATGTTCATCACATCTTTATCCACTAATCTTGTTGCTCTATCAAATAATATATTTAGATTACCTAGGAATTCTTTTTTAATGAACAATGACTGCCTATTATTTAGCAAATTATTTCCCCCTAGGTGCATACATATTGGTTAAGTTTTGATCTAATTTACCAGGTATTTAAATTATACTTACAGAGAGAGGTTCTCATTGAGTCATTGATTGTTGTATACCATCACAGTTTTAGCATAGAGATTGCACATGGAAAAGCTATGTTAAGTCATATACTCCATGTTCTTCATAGTACCTTTCTTAGTATTTTGTCCAGTCTAGTTTTAAACATCCTACACTACACGGGGTCCACCACTTCCCTCTGAAGACTTTACACAGGCTAATAAATGTCACCCTCACAAAGTTCTTAATGATATTTAACTTTTCTTTCTTAATTTACTCTCATTACCTCTGGTCATATCCCCTGGTACCATTATCAGTCATTCCTTTCCATCCTTGTGGTTCACATGCTTCTAATATTTTGTGCAGTATGCATCTCTTTGCAATATATATTTCACTTCTTAAAATTGTTCTCAATTATTTTTTATCCTGAACTAAGCCAACTTTGCCAGCTCTACATGGCATTCCACATGTGGTCATACCAGAGATATAAAATGAGTGTGTATTTTACCTTCCTCTGCATGATATGATACCGTTGCATATGCAGTTAATTTCATTGACTGTTTTTGCAGCCAATTGTATAATATCATCCCTTAATCTCTTTTAGCATTATTGCCTTCAAGGTTTACGCCTCCCATAGAAAATGTATTTCAGATTATTTTCCCAGAGATGCATTAGCTTTCATTTTGCCAAGATATCTCACTTTATTAGCTTCATCTCATGCTCTTAATCTCAATGTATGTCTATCATTTCTCTTTCCTTGCTACTATTCACAACACTTGCCAATTTAGTATTGTCTGAAAATCTAATGAATATGCTGCTTTCCACCTTCCACCTGGAGGCATTAAAGGCTGCTTTCCCAATTAACGTTCTTCCAACACTCATTAATAGCTTTCATGCAGTTTTGGGGTGCACTGGCCTAGCTGTGGATTGCATAGGGGTTGGGGAGCAGGAGGGTGGCATACACTGGCAGAGGTGAGAGTTCTGGGAAGTTGGGGTGCTTCCAACCTCTCTTGCCTACCATAATTCCCCCTTCCTTCACTGCAGCCCCAAGTCCCTCTTGCCCTATTTCCCCACTCTGCTTCCTAATACCCTCCCCTCCCAGGAAGCATTCACATGTCTAATTTCCCCCCCAAATACTTTGATTACATTCCTCCCAAAGTGAAATTGCCACTCATGACTCACAAATTGTAGCATCCTCCAGACACTCAGTTCAAAACTCCTTTAGTCTTAGGTAGGGTATGGTGATTAACTTATCCTTATATATGTGGGTTCTCCAGGGCTGGAGCACCCACAGGAAAAAAATGGTCACTGTCAGCCCCGTGAATCAGCTCCTCCTCCTCCCTCCCAGTGCCTCCCTCCTGCCGCGATCAGGTGTTCCATGGCATGCAGGAGGTGCTGGGGGGAGGGGGAAGAGCAGGGGCAGGAAGAGGTGTGGCGGGGCAAGGGCAGGAAGAAGCAGGGCGAGGGGTGAGGGCTTGAGGGAAGGGGTGGAGTGGAGGCAGAGCGAGTGTCAAGCACCCACTAGAAACTGGGGAAGTTGATGCCTCTGCACAACCATCAAGAGGTCTGTGATTCAGCCAGTCATTATTAGTACCTCTCAGGCTATGGCTACACTACAGAGCTTACAGCAGCACAGCTGCACTGCTCTAGTGCTGCTAGTGCAGACACTCTAAGCCAAAGAGAGAGAGCTCTCCCATCAACCTAATTATTCCAGACCCCATGAGCTCTCCTGTCGACATAGCGCTGTCCACACTGGCGCTTAGGTCAGTGTAACTTAGGTCACTGAGAGGGATGGCTTATTCACACCTCTGAGCAACGTAACTTATACCGACCTAATCTATAGTGTGTACATAGCCCCAGTTTAATATTACAAGGCAGCAAAAGGAAACTGTTTTATTGGGAAGACTGTAAATGATCCCAAATTTGGATCATTAATGCTACTCTGTTCCCCCATGAGGCACACCAAATTTCAAAGCAATCTGAGTAACCAATCTGATATTAGAGTTCTTAAGTGTCAAGTTTAAAGAATATAAATTGGCAGGAACAGAAACACTCTAGATTTTTTTTCTGTATTGGCACAAGCACAGTGTAAAAATTTACATTTTCTTAAATACTGTTCTCAATTTGGGTCCCCCAGAGATTTAGTGGGCACCATGCACTACTTTGGGTAAAACTCAACAGATTGAGACCATTTTGACCTACACCAATAGTTTGATTTTTGGCTCTAGGCAAAAAACCCCACCTAGAAACTTTTTTAAAATGGTTATTTTCTGGTGGGCTTATATCTTTGGAACCATTGGCTCAGATGACTCCAAATATGGGTCACTATTCTTGCCCTGCACCCTCCTTAGGCACAGCAAATTTCAAAGAAATCTGTCAACTTTAGAGGACTTAGTTTGACCTTGAAACAGATGTTGTGATGCAACCTTAACTATAGTGGAGCTACTGCATCACTATAAATTAAAATCCAAATACATTATATCTGCTGTATACTCTTCCCCCTCTAATTTTATAATTCTATCCTTACATGCACCCAAATTTGGCACAACTTTTTCTTCATAAATCACTGGTGCTAATTGCTCAATCTGTAGAAAATTAGTTATTATTTTTCTTATAATCCTAATAATAATAAATCTAATTGAATATTTATTCTAGGGACAGCAACTTCTAGGATCTCTTTGCCTTTTTGCAAATTGGTATCATATTTGCTGCTCTCATATTTCAGTATCTTCCCAGTTCTTCTTGGTATTTCAAAAATAAATGTCAGAGTAGATTTCCTAGCTAATGCCTTAATACCATAGGATGCTTATCCTTCAGAATAAAAAAATATTCAAATATTGTATTCTGTTACATCATCTTTATCAACGGATATTTCTACAGTATCTTCTTTCCTTATCAGTTGCTCAAAAACTTTTAAAATGTATATTTCATGTTAAAGTCTGATTTAATAAAGGAATTCAATATCTCAGCCATTCTGAGTTAACATTAATTAAATTCTCCTCTTCTTTTATTGATGGATTTGCTTTCTCCCTTCTACCTTCTTTGTTTCCCTCCTGACACATTTGTAAGTGTCCTTTTATTCCTCCTTAAATCCTTTTGTGGACCATCATCTTATTGCTGGTTTGCTGCTCTTAACTTTCTCCCTCTAGCCTCTACAGGCTAAGTAGTCTTCTATGGGTTCTTCATTTTTTCTATTACAATGTTTTGAGGGTTTTTTGTGAAGCCATATTGGAAGCATCTTGCATTATTCCGTTTCAGAAATGTCCATCATTTAACAATGTTTTTAGGATTCCACAGCCTTTTTCCACACTAGTTGAATTTAAGACTTTTTCTATTACACTTAACTCACCAGTTTTTTTGTTCTCCAGGACTTGTTTTCCTTGAGTGTAATAGCCATATATTACTTTGCTCTGTGAATCTGTTCATCCTACTATACTGAATTCAAGTAGTTCATGGTCTCTTGTGCCAACCTTCTTATGATATCTCACATTTTCTCAATCAATTTCTCCCTACCCATAAAAAGTACACCTCTACCCCGATATAACACCAATTTGGATATAACGCAGTAAAGCAGCGCTCCGGGGGGAGGAGTGGCTGCGCGCTCTGGTGGATCAAAGCAAGTTCAATATAACGCGGTAAGATTTTTTGGCTCCCGAGGACTGCGTTATATCAGGGTAGAGGTGTAGATTCAAGAATACTACTTCTCTAGCTGGTTTGTCTACTTTCTGGATGGTAAAGTCATCATAAGTGGGGCTGGTAGCTCCTATTATCAAGGTTGACCAACACTTCCCATTAAGACTCTGTTTTCAGTAGTTTATAACTTTGGCACAATTCAATCATTTGGGCTGAAATTTTCTATGTTGGGTGTCTTTCTTTTTGGACACATTTGGAAAAATGGTTGTCAAATCAAAGAAAGAAAATAAGGGAAATACATTGTTTTGCCCATACTACAAAATTCTGAAAACCTTTTCTGTGAAGCTTTAGTACCACCATGCTTTGGACCTGAAATTGGCCTTTGTATAAGTGACATGCCTTTTAATTTTACCATGAAAAATTGGCACAAATTTGGCCAAGTTAAAACCATATGAGAATTGTAGATTGCACATGCTCAGAAGAGATTTCTTAGATTTTAGCGCCTAAATTGCCTTAAGATTCTGTCCATATTGAACATGCTCCAGCCTGGGACAGAGCAGGATTTTCCCTGTAATTGCAGCTCTCAGCTGCTGTGAACCATACCAGGTCCAGACATCTGAATTAAGAGCAGGACATCTATCTCTTCTGTGCTCTCAATCATCCCCCAGCTGGGCCCAGATAGTGCGGAGGAGAAAGCTGCCTGATTTGTATGCAGAGAAGATAAGAACTACACCTTTCTGTGATGGACGTGGAAAGGCAGGGAGGAGCATGACTGGATGGACAAAAACTGGGATTGGAGGCTGGCACAGGAGGAGAGGGAATTGAAACTTGGACTTGGGATGCAGGGGGAAGACAAACTGGCTGGGCAAGGAGACTGGGACTGGGATCTGGGAAGGGAAACAGGGGACACTGGGAGACAACAAGTTGGGGCAAACAAATGGTCTAGAAAATTAGATTGGGAACAAGGAGCCGTTGTAACCTTAATTTGGCCCCCTCTGTATATGTGTTATGATATGGTCTTTAATTACGTGGGTAACAAGTTGCGAATATATGTGAACTAAGTTATGTTTTGTGACTGCCATTTTGATTGTATCTTTCACTGTAATTTTCACTTTGTGTTGTAACCTCCATGTTGGGTTAAAAATACCAAGATACTGTGAAAAACCAATCTGATCTTGATAAGGTCAGTCTATTCTAGACCATGTTGTGCTCATGCTAAGGTGTAGGAATCCTGGGAGAGGGCTGCCAATGAGGGGGCCATCAAGGGCCATCAACTCCGATTGTCTCTGAATTACCAACCCATCCACAAGAACAATGACTATCTAAACATAACCGTCTAGGAGAAGGGATGGCAGTCCCACAGCCTGGACATATGGCCAAAGGGGTCAAAGACTATATTTAAGTAGGGTTGCCAGGTGTCCAGTTTTCTACAAGAATGCCCGGTCAAAAAGGGACCCTGGCAGCTCTGGTCAGCAAGGCAACCGGGCCATTAAAAGTCCGGTCAGCAGTGCAGCAAGACTAAGGCAGGCTCCCAGAAGCAGCGGCATGTCCCCCTTCTGGCTCTTTGGCATAGAGGCAGCCAGGGGACTTTGTGCACTGCCCATGCCCCAAATGCAAGCTCCATATTTCCCACTGGCCGGGAACCACAGCCAATGGGAGCTGCAGGGGCATTGCCTGCGGATGGGGTAGCGCACTGAGCTGCCTAGCCGTGCCTCCACGTAGGAGCCGGAGTGGAGACATGCCACTGCTTCTGGGAGCTGCCTGAGGTAAGCACTGCCCGGAGCCTGCCCCCCTGCACCCCAACCCGCTGCCCTAGCCCTTATCCCCCTCCCACCCTCCAAACCCCTCAATCCCAGCCTGGAGCCCCCTCCTACATCCCAAACCCCTCATCCCCAGCCCCCCCCCCCCAGAGGCCGCACCCCCAGTCAGAGCCCTCATCCCTGCACACCATAACCTCCTGCCCCAACCCAGAGCCCCTCCCACCCTCCGAACTGCTTGGTCCCAGCCTGGAACCCTCTCCTGCATCCCAAATCCCTCATCCTTGGCCCCACACCAGAGCCCGCACCCCTAGCTGGAGTCCTCACTCCCCTGCACCCAAACCCCCTGCTCCAGCCCAGAGCCCCCTCCCACACCCTGAACCTCTCGGCTCCACCACCCATCCCGGAGCCCCCACCTGCACCCCAAACCCCTCATCCCTGGCCCCACCCCAGAGCCCACACCACCAGCTGGATCCCTAATTCCCCATCCCCCGCACCCCAACCCCCTGAGCCAGGCCAGTGAAAATGAGTGAGCGAGGGTAGGGAGACCAAGCAACAGACACTGACCAGACCAAGTAATGGAGGCTGGGGGAAGTTAAGCCTCCCCAAACCTCATGCCGCCAGGGGGTGGGCGGGAGGCAGCCTCAGATTACCAGCCAATTTGGAGTCCCTAAAAAAGTCTCCCCTCACCACAGCCCCTGGGCTGGAGGAGCTCTCTCCCTGCTACGGCCACAGAGCTTTTCCAGTCTCAGGGCTGCAGCAGGGGGTGGGGGAGGGCGGAAAAGAGAGAGCGGAGGGCAGGGCTTTGGGAAAGAGGTGGAGTGTTGGCAGAATGGGGGCAGAGCCATGAGGGAAGGGGCAGAATGGAGTGGGGTCATGAGCGGGACCGTGGGCAGAAGGGGCAGAATGGAAGAGGTCTCCAGGCTCAAAGCTCTGGCCAGGTCCAAGAGCTCCGCTGCGGTCCCAGCTGGGGCTGAGAGCTCAACCCTGGCTGGGGCTGAGCTCTCAGCCCCCCTCCATGGCCCTGACTGGGCTCTCAGCCCCAGCCCCCTAGCCAGGGCCAAAGAGGGGCTGAGAGCAGCGAATGGGGATGTGGCCTTGGCCAGAAGAGGTGGGACAGGGAGCTAGCCTCCCTAAGGGGAAGCTTCACCCATCACCCATGACCAGACCTTAAACTCACAAAAGGGATGAGATTAGACCAAGGAGGTTGCATTCACTAATTTGCTGTTTTTCAAAGGTCTGTAACTCTCTAGTGGGCTTTCAAGAGTAAATTGTATGTGGCTAAGAATTTCCTTTGTTAAGCCTGTGTTCTTTGCTTTCTTGAAGGATTTGTTTATAAACCAGAGCTCCAACAACCAAATGCACTCTTTGTGGAAACATGCCTAAGCAAACAGGGGTTTGGGAGGGCTGTGGCATTGGTTCAGGGGTCTAAGGTGGCTAGACTATGGTATCGCACTACCTAGAAGGGTGTCACTCCTGGAGTCTGCACTTAGGAGTGTGCTTGAGAGACCCAGAGCTACGAACAGAGACCAGTCACCACCAGGACCCAGGGCGTTAGCAGCGCATGGGATCCAGTGGTTGAGTCCACTTCCAACAGATTGGCATTGGGGAACGAGAACAGGATTGCTTCCTATTTTTTTCCACAGGACCCCTGCATCATTCAGTGCACAGGACCTGCTCTAGGGAAGTATCACAGTTGTGTTATGAAGAAGATTGCTGTATGTAGGACCAAGTTGGAATGTGTGTACTGAATGAGGCAAGGGAGATCTGGAAGAGAAAGGATGGTCTCATGGTTAAGGCTATTGAATTCTGCCCTGGAGAACTAGATTCTATCCCTGCCTCTGTCACTGAGTTCCTACGTGATGCTAGGCATATGACTTTAAGTAGTAAGTGGTGTTCCTCATCTTTTGATTGCCTGACTTGAGACCCTGGGGTCTGATGTGCAGAAGTATTGAGAATTCACATCTGCAACTGAAGTCAATGGGAGCTGTGCTTTGAACATACAGAGTACTATATAATGCTAAATACTCTGAAAAATCAGGTCCCAGTCTCAAATTTGGCATCCAACATTAGTAATACTTTTGATCTTAACCTTTCTGTGCCTCAATTCCACATCGGTAAAATGGGGATAATACCTTATCTCACAGGGATTACTGTGAAAATAAATTAATGTTTGTGAAGCACTCAGATACTATATTGATGAGCACCACAGAAAAGCCAATGAGGAAATCAATAAGTTAGTTTTCAGAGCAGGGTTTAAATAATGTGGAGTAAACAAAGGCATAGGGCCACACACTGAACAACAAGAGAACAAAATACTGAATAGCTGCTCGTTGAGTGTGCACCTTCCATCCTGTGCACTGACTGATGTCTGGGTCCTGTGGAAAAAATAGTATGTGATCATGTAATTAAAGACTGGATCATAAAGCATACACACAAAAGGGGCAAATTAAGGTTGTCTGTGCAACAGGCAACCTTAATTCTGGCATCTCCTGACTTTTGAATGCTTTAATTTTCAATCTTAATTATTTTAATATAGTTTGTGTGTCTGAAATCTTCTATATAAATTAGGAACCTCTATGATCATTCATATTTGTTACTCATCAGATAGCCGAGCCTAAAGACTCTGACACAGCTGGACCCACCCCAGAGACAATCAGAGAGGGACGTATCTCCCTCTCCCCCACCTGTGGACCCTGGACATTGGTAACCCCCTCTTACTTATTTCGGTTTGGACTGCCCCAACAGAGGAAAGTCTTGGACTAGGCTGATGGGGGGGAAGGAGACAAGAGGAAAAGGCCCAGGGAGGACAGCCTTAAGCAGCTTTGGTTGTCAGACCACTGGTAGCCTGAGCTCCCCACCTCCCCACAACCCCCTTGGCAGTCAGGGGTTGTGGCCGTGACCACTAGGTCATGCTCCCCAACCAGACCCTCAGTGAGGACCATTACACCCCTGCATAAAGCTTCTTTTGGGTTTAAATAAACTATTAATTTATCTATATTCCATCCTAGCTATCAGAATCATCGCTGGAAGTTTTTTATAGCCCACTAGATTATTGCCATCAATGTTGTTCTTCCCCATGCTCCCTGCACTTCCCTTTAGCACATTAATATTCTTCATGTTGTGGAACAAAACTACTCCATCTTCCTGCTTCCATTATAAATTCAAAGTCCACACCAGACCATTTCAGTTAAGTGAAGGCTTTTATTGTCCTCTTTGCCTATAGTACACTAACAAGGTTTCCCAGTTCTGAACGTAGATGGTGCCCATCTAATGCAAGCAAGCTTATGTCACAAAAGACATTCTAATGATTACATATCCAAACCTTCCTCTTCATTATCAGTAATTCATGGTGTCAGTATTCTTCTTTCTTGATTTGCAACTGTCATCAGATACTGTCTCATTTTGTTCTTAAATTCCCTTTTCAAATGACTGAAATACTTTATGTTCCTATCACATCTTTCTTAATTGGATTTTGTTCCCTCATGAACTTTAGTATAGTAAGAATGGAAAATTCCTGGGATTTTCCACTGATTGTGATAATAGCAGCTCTGGTCCCCAGAGGGCAATATAATATCCAAATATATTTCTTTAGTCTGAATCACACAAAATTCTCCATCCAAACTCAACACTATGAAGTCGCCAGTAAGTTTTACTTGCCCCTTCTTTCTTTCATTTCACGCCATTCTTCTTGGTTACTGGTAGGGTTAATGTCTGGCTTTGACCTATTTTCAATCTGATGATACTTATCTGTTTCTCCAAGGCCAAAACACCAGTCTTTTTGTAACTAGACAAAAGCTTCACCTTCCCTTACTACTGCTTGTTGCCATATTCTTCCTCCTACTTACTTGATCATCTATTCTTTCAACTGACAATGTTCCTTGCTTTTTTTCCTTCTCTGATTTTGTTTCATACGATGATCCTTGTGACTTCAGCTGCAAATGTTGTACTTATCTTTTCAGCTTAAGTAACTGTGCTTGAAATAAGGATATCCTCATACTATAATGTGACAATACTGAGAGCTCATTGCAAGTAAGAAGAAAAACAATTTAATCCATAAAGAAACTGACTCAAAGTAGCACTATCACTCCCTTTTGGGGGTCTGCTAAACTGAACTTAGAAAAAATGGCAATATGTTGCATACAAGTTTAGTGCTACTGGATGCTAATGTTGAAATATTGATGAAATAAAATAAGAGTGGTGAGATAGTAGAGAAAAAAAGAAAATTGGAGCTAGAAATACTTAACAGGCAATTCTTTGCTGTAATGCTTCATTAAGCTGTTTTGGTGAAACAAATACTTTTCTCCTGACTATTAAGAAGCACACACACTGTGACACAAGTCATTTAAGCTGATGAAAATTACTGTATAAATATAAAAACCTTGTTATGAACAAGAATGGATTGATAGACTGATCCCATCTCAGCACTATCTCGAGTGTTGTTCATTGCCAGACCAACTCAAGCCTATGACCAGTGCACTTAATATTGTGAAGTCCTTGATTATTCCATAAGGATGTAGTAATACTTTAGATACATAGAGCAGTTAAGGGTCCCATGCTTCCCTCCTTTCCATACTACAAAGGGGGGGAAATTAAGTGGAAAATCCACATCAAATTGTGTGAAAGTTGAAGGTAGCAGAATGGTTCTGAAACATGTTATTTCCTGAGAGCCCACAAAAGCCCCTAGGCCCAAACATCATGTAGTTGGGAAAGAAATAGTTACTTACCTTACAGTAACCATAGCTCTTTGAGATATGGTGTCTGTGGAATGTGGGTCGTGGAAAACATTTCAAAAAGCCACCGTTACTGTAAGGTAAGTAATCATTTCTTCTTTGATCATCCATATATATCCGACTCTTGGCAACTCACAAGCAGTGACCTGCTGAGGTGGAAGTGAGTGATTAGTCTACCTAAACAAAGACTGCACTACAGCTTTGTGAAAAGACGCATCAGATCTTGATGCTGCAACTAGGGAATAGTGTTTTGTAAAAAATAAGGATTGAAGCCCAGGTAAAGGCGCTGTATATTTTTGAGATAGGTATGCTTCTCAAGGAAGCTGCAGGTGCTGCCTGAGCTCAAGTACGAGTACTAATCTGAGCTGGCACATCTAAACTGGCTAGTTCATATTTAAGGCTATGATTTTTGTCACGGAGGTCATGGAAGTCATGGAATCGGTGACTTCCAGAGACCTCCATGATTTCAGCCTGCGGTGGCTGGGAACTGCGGGAGCCCCTGGAGCCTGAGCCAGGGCCCCTGCAGCTGCTCAGCCACCTTAGGCAGTGTGGGGACTCCTCAGCTCCCCATTTTGTCATCGATATTTTTAGTAAAAGTTACAGACAGGTCACAGGCTACCGTGAATTTTTCTTTCTTGTGCATGACCTATTCATGACTTTTTTTACTAAAAATATCCATGACAGAATCTTAGCCTTATTCATGAGCCTTAGTCAAATGCAGCTAGACACCCACTTTGAGAGTCTCTGGGTTGAAATAGCTTGCCCCTTCAACCTCTCTGCATAGGCTATAGAGTCTACTTTTCTCAGAGTACTATTATTATTTACAAAGGACTAATCTAGCCTTCCCCTGATTGGAATGTGGTTTGGGAAAGAAAACTGGTAAATTTATCATTTGGTTTAAATTAAAGTACTTTAGGAAAAAGTTGGTATGGGGCCTAAAGGTGACCTTATCTTTATGGAAAATTGTATATGGAGGACCTGCAGTCAATATTCCCTCTAAATTTTCTTTGGGCTTACATTTACCCAAACACAAAATGGCATGTGTGTCCATTACAGTGACCAGACAGCACATGTGAAAAATCGGGATGGGGGTGGGAGGTAATAGTAGCCTCTATAAGAAAAAGACCCAAAAATCGGGCCATCTGGTCACCCTAGTGTCCATGTCCATCCCCCTGGAAACCCCCTGCTGGGCAGAGGGTGGGGGTGGTGCTTTGGCCCTGTCAGGCTGCAGCTCTAGAAACTTCTGATGGCAGTGGAGAGCCCAGTCAGGTCCGTTACCTGAGCTCCTGCACAAGGGGCACCCCAGAGCCATAGCCTCTTACCGGTTGTGCTGTGTGTGACCCGGAAACCGGACGTGCTTCCACTGAGGAGGTGAGGCCACACACTCTGTTATGTGGGGAGGAGGGAACAGAACACAGCAAGTTCTTAAAGGGCCATGCCAAATTGCTGCTGGGGCTGCACAGAGGAGACATGAGCAGCAATGTCTGACCTGTGCAGTACATATAATATTGCTGTGCAGTCATGTATGTGCACAGTTTATTGGCTGCCTGCCATAAGAGCCTGTATTTCCCCCAACTCTCAGTGCAGATGTAATTGCTACTAAAAATGCTATTTTTATGGATAAATGTAACAGATTAAGTTGCCAAAAACTCAAATGGGTCCATCAGACCCACTAGGACCACACTGAGGTCCCAGAGAGGAAAATGCTCACACTTGGATAGGAGAAAATTGTGCATCCTGAGGTAATGATGGTGATATGCTGAAACAGCAGCTAAGTGCACCCAAACAGAACAAACAGATTGTCCTGAGTTCTTTAAAATTGGCAAAGAAATCCAGGATATCTGGGAGTTGAGTGTTCATAGGAGGTGATGTTGCTCAGCCCATACTGAGAATATCTTCCACTTGGCAGCATCTGAAGAAGTGAGGTTCTTACCCACGAAAGCTTATGCTCCCAATACTTCTGTTAGTCTTAAAGGTGCCACAGGACCCTCTGTTGTTTTTTACAGATTCAGACTAACACAGCTACCCCTCTGATACTTGGCAGCATATGTTAGACTGGAGGAATCCTTCCCACTCTAAATAAAAATGTTTTGATCATCTACAGAGCAGGATCTGTCTGTCAGTATTCCATCCAATATCCAGGCTGTGTGGTGGAGGGAAGCAGGATCTGGGTTCAGGATGTCCCCATCATCCTAAGAGATTAAGTCTGACAGAAAAGGTAAAGAGAACGAACTGATCAAATCATCAGCTCCGAGTATCAAAAATGCCATGGTCAAGCTGATGATATCATGATGACTGTGGCTAAATCCCATGTGATCTTCCTCAATACTCTCAAGATCACTGGGATTGGAGAGTAAGCATATATCATACCTGGAGACCATGAAATGAGAAATGCATGTGATAGGGATCTGGGGGCTAGGCCTCCCCTTGCATAGAACTTGTGACATTTCTATCGCAAAGAGGTCTACTGATGATTGACTTCATTCCTGTAAGATGCTTCATATTATGGACTCATTGACAGTCTACTTGTGGCCCCTGGAGAATTGTCTGCTCAGGCAATTTCCTTGAACTTTTTGTAGACCTGGGAGGTGGAGTGCTATGTGAGAGACTTGATGGTGGATGCACCAATTCCAGAACAGTCTCCTAGCATAGAGAGGTTGAACAAACTCCTCCCTGTCTGTGTATATAAACACAAATGCTATGTTGTCAATCATAATTTGATGACTGAATTCTTTAATCATTGGAAGAAATGCCGTGAAGACTCAATGAATACCCTGAGTTCTAATACATTTATGTCCAATCTCTTCTCATAGGTAAATAGACCCAAACCCTATTGGTGGTGCAGATGAGCTCCCTACCCTGCAAGATATGTGTTGGTCACTAGGGTCTTGGTGGGGAGAATGGTACTCATTTGCATACCTGATTGGGATTTTTCCATAAATTCAGGGAGGAAAGGACTGCGGGAAGAACTAGTGTTGATATGTCTATATGGTGTCTATTTGGTAGGTACACTGACTTCAGCCAGCTGTTTTTACAGTGTAGGTGAAGTCTGGCCTGCTGTGTGATGTATGTACAAGAAGCCATGTGCCTGAGGAGACTCAAACACCTTTTCACTGAAGTATATGGCTGATGCTGCAGCTGGCTGAGAAGTGTGGTCATGGATTCAAATCTGTCCTCATGCAAATCAGCTCTGATTGTGGTGGTGTCTATCCATGAATTCTATTCTTTGTACTGGAGTCAAACATTTATTTTTCTTTTTTCTCTTTTTTTTCAGGCCTAGCTCATTGAAAAGATGGAGAATTTAATTAATATAATTCTCCACTTGCTTATGTGACATTCCTTGGATTGGCCAGTTGTTGTTCCTTATTTTCTGCAATGAGCTACCACCAGAACTCTGTATTTGGTGAAAATTCTCTGCTGTGGACAGAACAACAGCTCAGAGGGTAGCACCCTGTACTGACAGTGGGTTTGTCCTACTTGAAACCTTAGATGCTTCTGTGCCTGGGATGCATGGAGATATGGAAGTTAGCATCTTGCAGGTCAAGAGCCACAAACCAGACCTGTGGATCCAACAATGGAATTATGGAGGCTATGGTTACCATTCTGAATCTCAAGTGATGAATGAAGGCACTGAGTCCCCTCAACTCCAGAATAGGGGATCATCCTCCTTTCTTTGGTTTTTATTCCAATTATTTTCTAATTCCCCTTTTCCCTATATTGGATTGCTACTTCCTCTATTGCTCCCAGAGGGAGATGCAATTCCACTTCCTGCTCTAACAGACTTTGTGAAAAGGGAGGGAAGGCAGGGGGAGATAGGAGCAATATGGGACTGCAGGGAAACTATTTCTAGAACCCAGTAAACTGATGTTATCAGTTTCCATGTTCCCTGAAAGAAATAAAGATGGTCCTCAAATGTAGGCAAGGTGGGGTAAAGATCTATCAGCATGGTTGTATAGAGACTCTCAACCAACCCATCAAAATGAATGTTTTGACATAGTTGCAGCATGAGATTGGATGATATTGTGGCTGAATATCTCCCTCTTTTGAAATCACTGCCACATTCATGGACATTCAGTGGACCTCTGGTGGTAAAAGATACTGGGTGATGATCTCTGCCTGATGTAGGCTTTCCTTGCGTGTGTGTGTGTGTGTTCCAAGAGAATAAAGCATGACCCAGAAGTCCCTGAGTGAATGAAAAGCCTCATACCTCTTTGCACTAAAAAGATCCAGACTCACAAAGGGAATATCTTCCTCCATCAACTGCACCTCTATCAGGAAGATTGGAGCCAGGATGCTCTTCTCATGATGATACAAGTTGCCACAGAATGGGATGTGGTGTCAAAGGCATCTAGAGCTCCCTGGATGGGTGTTTTGGCTATCAACTTTCCTTCCAAAATCAAAGACTTAAATTCCTCCCTGCACTCCTTCAGGAGTTTTTCAACAAAATCCAAGAATTCATGATAATTCCTATTTTGCTAACAACGTCTGGTAACAACCATCAGCAAGACAGGTTTTAGATGAGCATACAGGTACTTATAACCAGTACTTGATACCACTAGTCTGCCTTCTTAGAGGTAGGTGTCACTGATGCTGGATTCTGTCAGATAAACTGTGATGGCTTCATTTATGGGTAATGCCAGGCAACCAAGTAAGGAGGTATCGGGTACGTCCAAAAGTCTGTGGGAGCTCTCCTCTACCACCTCACTGGGATTTCTAGAGAATCCGCTATACACCTGAGCAAATCTTGAAAGTTCTCATAATCACTGGGATAAGACTGTATAGTTGGAACCACTACCTCATCCAGGGATGAAAATATAGCAGCTAGCCTGGTTTGTTCTTCCATCTGAGAGTGCTCCCTTTTCAGACAGCTATTCTGGTTGATCGGATTGGTAGATCGCCACTTGAGACACCCATGCTATCTGGGCAGGTCAAGGGCAGTAAATTCTCACTTTAGAAAGTGCAAGGTACTTTGTCTCATGTAGTGCAAATCCCAAAGATTCCAATAGGGCCAAGATTGAATGGTGTATGGAAAAGGGCCAGGGAGAAGGTTAGCAAGACACTTGCCTATCTCTATTACCCTATATGACTGGGACATACAGGAATCCCTTGACCATCTTTCCAACCCATAAGAATAAAATGAAATTTGTGAAATTTATTGGGGATCCCTCACCACTCTGTTTAAAATCAGGTGAAGAGGAACACTCTTCATCCAAAGGATGGGCAATCCTAGATGGGGGACTTGATTGTGCCATGCCAGGAGTCTTAGTCAGTGCTATAGAGGCAGTTGGTATTACCACAGCAGTGGTAGTTATTGCCTTGGTGAAAATATTCAGCACCACGGAGAGCACAAGAGACTCTGCTTTCTTCCTCACAAGGAGATCTCCTGCTACCACAAAGGTCCTTTGTAGAGAGAAAAACAGTTCAGTAAACCTCAGTGAAGAAGTACACTGCACTGGGGCGGGCGGTGCCAAAATGAATGATGCCAAAGTAGTTTGTGTCGAGGTGAGTGGTACCGTAGGGACTGGTGCACAAGTGGGTGGTGTTGAGGTAGAGATCTGTACAGTGAACTCAGTATCCAAGCCAGGAAGTCTTGATTCCCAAGATGGTGCTGAGGATATGGTACTATGCTCCCACAGGGCTCCAGTAGTACCCAATTTGGGTCATGAAGTCCCCTTAGAGTGGGAGTAGTGAGGTGAATTGAACCTGTTCTTGCTGTGGACTTCTGACAGGGATGACTCCCTGTATTTCTCAAGGAGCAATGCTCCTTTTTCTCTCAAGGTCTAACAGTCCTACCGAGTCTGCAGTTGTAGCAGTCTTAGAAGACTGGGCTTGGGAGATAGATGATGATCTGGAGCTCATTGGGGCATTTCTGGAATTAGATGGAGGTGGTCCAGGCGGTCTACTTTTCCCCGATCAGAGGCACGCTGCATGGAGCAGTCCAACAGTAATAGAGTATAGCACACCTCTCTTGCATTTTGAAAAAGGACTTACAAATAGAATATGTATCAGGGATATGACCTTCCCCAAGGCAGACAATGCCATCATTAAGAGAACTACCCACAGTTCTTAATCCCATGGATTTAGGATTGGACCTGGCTAAACGATGGTACCAGCAAAAATCTTTCAACTGTGACAGAATTGCCAGCAGGCAAGCTACCCTAACTACTAAACCTAAGTAACATTATAATATACAAATATCTACACTAAAGCTCAGAAAAAAGTGTAGTGAGATGCAGACCCTAGGGTTCAATCTAGCAGCTACAAGTGGTAAGAAAGAACTGAGGGGCAGTTGGGCCTGCTATGCCCTTGATACAGACCACAAGGACATTCAAGACACTTCCTCAGACTCAAGTGATATTGCTGACCAATATTTCCCAATCTGAAGCAGCTGGAGCATATGCACACAGAGAGTGGAATATATATGGACCATCACTCCAAGAAGAACTGAAAGTTTGAGCAGGAGAGATGGAGCCAGAAAACAGTATAGTCTTTGCAGTATAGTGCCCTGACAACTCAGGGGATTTTAATACTGGTTAGGCCAGAATTAACTACCTCTCTAGTGCCTTAAACACACATGCATGCACACCCCTTGAGAGAAGGTTGGGCATATGGATATCAGGGAGAGCCAATGGCATCATGGCTTTTGAGGAAGCTATGCTCTGGGGGGACGGACTGGTTCTCTTCACTGATGTTCCAGAATCCACATGAGGAACACATGATTTCATGGTCATGCCTTCACCCCTCCCCAAAGGCAGCATGGTTTCTGCTACAAGGAAGCGACCTATTCAAGTTCATTTGCAATGTTTTCTAAGCACTTTTTACTCCTGCTCTAGTTTTCTTCAGGAAGGACATTTAGCCTTAAATCATGAGTACATATAAGTGACATCAGTGCTTCAAAGAAACAGGTAGATCAGTAAATGCTGCAAATTTTTTATGGAAGTTTTATAAGAAGGAACTCAAATTGTAGTGGAAAATCTATGTTATCAAAGAACTGACAGGACAGTTGACTACTAACTATGAAGTGTGGAATACATGAGGGAACTGGCAGAGCTCTTTAAAAAAAAGAAAGAACTTAACGATCAAAGTAAGGGATAAAAAAATTGATGTGTGACATTTAGCCCAAATGGGTGCAGTAACAGTGTCATTACAGAATTCAATAACTTCAAAAGATTGCTAGTCTTCTTTGAAAGTGGTTCAACTGGACTAGAAGAGCTAATATTAAAGTCTAATACTTTAATACTAATACTTTGAGGAAAGTTGGCCCAAGTATATGAAAAACAAAAAAATCAGAAAATTCTTGCATAAAGTTTCTCAGAGGATTAGGAAGTGTATAAAGCAAAAGTATAGTGAACAAAAGGAGTACACAAAAATATATTCTCAGATACTGTGACGCTGGCAGACCAGGTGCCAGCTCGTGCCATGGCCTGTAAACCTCACTGAACACTGGCAAATGCATAGCTGGAAACCAGTCTAGCTCACCTGTGTGTTAGCACTGTTAAAATAGTTGTAAAGTTTCTAAGAAAGTCTTAAGTGTTTGGACTTTCTGAAATGCTTGTGAGATGCTGCATGCACTATTCTCACTTATAATACCTGTATCCCATGTTATAAGTTAATATTTAAGTATTTGCTTTGTAACTATATAAATGTTTGCTATGAAATTGGAACCCGCTCCCCCCCCCATCTTACCAAGTGCAAAATACTAATTTACCACAAGAGGTGTCATCTCTTGTCCAACAAAAGAAGGCCTATAGACACTAGACAAGCCATTGTGGAACATCAGAGACAAAAGACTTCATTGATTGCACCCCTCCCACACCCATGAAGAGGGGACATGCACAAACCTTCATCCCATCACAGTTTGAACTCTGGGGGAAGGGAATAAAAATCACTGATCAGAAGGAACTGTATCACTATGCTGCTTGGAATTTGGAGAGGGCAATATTTCTAAGCATAAGCAAACTTAGTCTGGGTTAGTCCTAAGGACATATAGAGCTTGCACATTACAGCGGCTTCTATTGCTTTTTGAAACCTAACACTGTAACTCATCTGTTTGTGTTTACTTACCTGCTTTAATCTTGTAAATAACTCTCATTTCTTTTTCCTAGTTAATAAATCTTTTGTTAGTTTATTACAGGATTGGCTACATGCATTGTCTTTGGTGAGAGATCTAAGGTACAATTGACCTGGTGTAAGGGACTGGTCCTTTTGGACTGGGAGTAACCTGAATATTATTGTGATTTTTGGTGTAAGGGATCATTTATTACACAGGCAGGCTTGCCTAGGTGGCAAGATAGACAGTCCCCATGGGCACTCCGGTCTCCATGTTGAGGCTGTCATAATGCTTGAGGAATTCACACTTGATACTTGGTTGGTGAAATCTAATTATAGAACACAGAGTCAATTTGGGGTTTGTGCCTTGGTTTGTAGCAGTCTGCGCTGAGGGTGGCACACACATTTGTGAGCCACTCTAGAGCACTTAACAAGTACAATAGGTATGAATGAAATGTGAATTGTTTAATAGTGCCTTACTCCTCAAATGCTGTGCTAAAGAAATATGGTGTTAGCTAAAGCCTGACAGCCAATTTTAAGTGGTACAAACTAGATCTATATTCAGTATAACACTGCGAGCCAGTAGGCATTTATTGTCCAAAAAAAATCTATTAATCAGGACTGTATGGGACCTCAAGAGGTCATCTAGTCCAGTCCCCTGCACTCATGGCAGGACTAAGTATTATCTACACCATTCCTGACATGTATTTGTCTAACCTGCTCTTAAAAATCTTCAATGATGGAGATTCCACAACCTCCCTAAGCAATTTATTCCAGTGCTTAACCACGCTGACAGTTAGGAAGTTTTTCCTAATGTCCAACCTAAACCTCCCTTGCTGCAATTTAAGACCATTGCTTCTTTTCCTATCCTCAGAGGTTAAGAAGAACAATTCTTCTCCCTACTCCTTGTAACTTTTATGTACTTGAAAAATGTTATGTCCCCTCTCAGTCTTCTCTTTTCCAGACTAAATCAAAGAACCACTTAGACATAAGGAAAGTAGATATATATTAGGTATAGCCAATGCGAGCACTGCAATGCAATACTAGTTGAACTGTTAGATGTGCAGTCTTTCAGGTGATAAAGTCAGGCCATTACTGCTTTTCCCTGTCAGTTTTCAGAGTGGATTTAAAGATCAGTGTTCTTGACCACTAATGTAGACAAGTCTATTTTTGTTTTTTCCCAAGATTTTAATAACTAGTTGAACACTCCTGTGCACTGTGATCAAAAGAAAATAAACTGAAAATAACATTTTTAAAAAGAATTTCGTCAATTAACTGAACTCATTGAAGGCCAATTTCAATGAAAGCTGAAATGTAAGTACAGTAAAATTCATTTTCTTTAGGAGAAGCAAGAATACTAAAACTACCAAGCTCTGTCTGAGCAGAAGTGCAAAATTTTGAAGAAAGAATGAGGGAGATGAGTGTATTCTTCCAGCTAGAGAGAAGTCTTAGTCCTAACAGTATCTGGCCTATGCACAAGAGAACAGAACCTAATGTATTGATGAAGATACTTTGGTGAGGATAGCTAGTTCTCTCACTTCAGCCTTTCTAGATCTTCTTTTCAGAAGTCAACACTCAAGAAGTCGTCTTCTTCAAATTCTAACCAATATTTGGATTTTATAGTTGATAACACTTTCAGTATAGAAAATTAAGATATAGCTCTTCCTATCTATAAAAGTCCAGGTTGTTTTAAACTATCAGTTTTCAATAAATTAGACATAAAAGAAAATATGTATCATAACTGCTATAAAACAAGCATTTCCTTTTTTTAAAGTCAGTGATTTATAAATTATATTATCTTGGACAGTGTTAATCGCTCACTTAACCTAATTCCTCCACCAAAAACTTTAAGTGAAGTTAAGTTTGCTCAAAGTATTTCCTCACTACTATGCAAACATTAACAGACAAGTCAATAAAAAGTGTAGATAACATTGAGACCCAGCACAATTCAAATCTCTATGGCTATGTCTACACTACAAATTACTTTGATATAATTTACATCACTCAAGGATGTGAATAATCCACACTGCTGAGTGACGGTAAGCTATACTGACCTAAACTCTGGTGTATACAGTTCTATGTTGATGGGTGAGCTTCTCCGCCAACATAGCTACCACTGCTCACAGAGGCAGGAGTTATTAAGCCAACGGGAGAGCTCTCTCCTGCTGCCTTAAGGTACGTCTACACTTACCTCCGGGTCCAGCGGCAGGCAATCGATGTTCTGGGATCGATTTATCACGTCTGGTCTAGACGCGATAAATCGATCCCAGATCGATCCCGGAAGTGCTCGCCGTCGACGCCAGTACTCCAGCTCGGTGAGAGGAGTACGCGGCATCGACGGGAGAGCCTCCCTGCCGCGTCTGGACCCGTGGTAAGTTCGGACTAAGGTACTTCGAATTCAGCTATGTTATTAACGTAGCTGAATTTGCGTACCTTAGTCCGAAGTGGGGGGTTAGTGGGGACCAGGCCTTAGAGTGTCTACACCTGCTGCGCCACTGTAAAAGATGTAGTGTAGACATAGCCTAAGCCTTAGCACATTACAATCATGATACCCAATGACACATCTCTTCATTTAAAAAATTAATAAAAAATAAAAATAAGATAATAGTTGCACATCTAGCATAAAAAGCTTTCACTGATGCTCTATATACAAATTAACTTCAATGAGACTTAAACACACAAAGTTAAGCACAAGTTTAAGTGCGTTCCTGAATCGGGGTCTAAAGTATTATATGGTTATAGAATTGGCCCTGTCAACACTGGTTCTCCACTTGTGAAGTAACTCCCTGCTCTCCATCTGTCAGTATATAATGCCTGCATCTGTAACTTTCACTCTATGTATCCGAAGAAGTGAGGTTTTTACTCACGAAAGCTTATGCCCAAATAAATCTGTTAGTCTTTAAGGTGCCACCAGACTCCTTGTTGTTTTTATATGGTTATAGAGTTAATGTTTCAGATGTTTGGCTAGTTGTTCTACAAGTGTATTTGTTAATCTGTTCTATTGAATATCCCACTGTTTTACTAGATAAGAATAAGAATACTGGTTTAATTTACAACATTTACTTCTTCGCCCTAAATGGCAGAGTGCTGTAACCTTGCTAATATAATTATTGAGCCAGAGACAAAAATATGTTGCAATGTATTGAAAACATATCATAGTCTTTGTTCTTAGCTTATTATTTTAGGATAAAAAAGAGTATTTCAAATTGTGGTAATTAATTCAGGCTGAGCAGTATTAATATCTGTTCATGTCAAAACTCTACCTCCTTCCCTTATTTAAATGGCAGAAAGGAGCAAATTTATGGATAATGGTTTCTGTGAATCCCTGTTTCATTCCCCCATTGTCCTCCTGCCAGAGTTACAAAGAGATTTTATCAAGGAAACTGGTTGCAACCTTAACTATGAAGAGGTTACTGCATCTTCTTCATAAAAGTAATTTTGTAAAAAATGAGTAATTACTACCAGTATAGACTGTATTTTCATGTTATATAATTTATAAATAGATTTTCAAATGAGAACATTAATATTAATACTTGTATGTATTCGTAGTCATTCAAAACATATCATACATTTCTTCAAGGTATGTGCTATAGTTATAAGGTTAGCTGCATCTCTGACCCATCTCTGACCCTTACAGAGTTTTAGACCACATACCTTTACCTGCCCTGGAGTGGAAAAGATGGTTACTAACCTTTTGTAAATGTTCTTTGAGATGTGTTGTATATTTGCATTCCACTCTTGGTCTGCACACCCTGTGTACAGTTGCTGGAAATTTTTCCCTCAGTGGTACCTGTCAGTGTGGCTTGAGTGCCCTCGGCTGCCTTGCTCCACTGTGTGCCATTATAAAGGATCCAGCCATCCCCAAGCTCCCTCAGTTCCTTCTTGCCAGACAGCTCTGATACTGAGGGGTATGAGGGCAGGTCAAGGAATGGACATGTACAATACATCTCAAAGAACAATAGTTATAAAAGGTAAGTAACTGTTTATTCTTCTTCAAGTGATTGCATATATGCATTCCACTCTTGGTGATTCACAAGCCATAACACAGGAGAAGGGATCAGAGTTCATTTGCACAAGGACTGGAGTACAAATCATCCAAATTTAGCATAATTTCTGAGTATTGAGTAATGGTATAATGGGATGCAAAGGTGTTAACTGAAGACCAGGTTGCTGCTCTGCAAATGTTCTGGATAGGGACTTGCGCAAGGAATGCCATTGTGGTTCCTGCAATCTTGTGGAATGTGCCATCAGTTAGCCCAACAGGGAAATGCAAAATTGGAGCTGCCACAAACAGATCCAACAGAGTGGAGAACCAGTGCTGTCAAGGCCATTAATATAATGCTGGCCTGGTCCAGCTTGATCTTTAGCAGCACTCTGTGTAGAAGTGGGCTTGCGGGAAAAGCATAGTAGAGCTTGCTCATCCAGGGTAGCAGGAAAGCATCTGTGATGGAACCAGGACTGTGGCCTTCTAAGGAGCAAAACTGTTGGCATTTCCTGTTGACCTTGCTTGCATATAGGCCTATCTGGGGAATCCTCCACTGATGGAAAAAGCATCTGGCTATACCCGGGTGGATCAGCTTAGGCGATCCATGAGCTTATTCTGCACCCTGAAAGGTAAGAGGCCTTAAGATTGTTTGAATTGGCAATGCAAAAGTTCCATAGGTGAATTGTGTCCTGACAAAGCAAGGAAGAGTGAGCGCCCCACTGCCTGTTGAGGTAAAACATTGCTGCATTGTTGTCTGTGAGAACAAACAGGCTTTTCCCTTGATGTGCAGTAGGAAGGCCTGACAGGCGAGGCAAACAGCCCTTAGATCTCTGCCACTGATATGAAGAAAGAGATCACTTGAAGACCACAAGCCTTGAGTTCAGAGGGGGCCCAGATGAGCCCCCCCCCCCAACCCAGGACAGATGCGTCCATCACCAGTGTCAGTGAAGGCCAAAGGTGGACAAAGGGAATGCCCACATAAACATTGAGTGGGTCTGTCCACCACTCTAGCAAAGTCAGTACCTGCAAGGAAACAGTGAGCACAGTGTTCAGATGGTGATAATTTGGTGAACAAATGGAGGCCAGCCAACTTTGAAGAGTTCTGAAGTGCAGCCCGGCATGTTGACAACATATGTGCACAAAGTCATATGCCTCAGGAGTATCATACAGTTCTGAGCTGTTGTGATTGGGTGAACCTTGAAATCTGCCACAAGAGATCAAATTGTTTGGAATCTTGTACCCAGAAGGAAAGCTCTGGCTTGAGTAGAGTCCAGGACTGCTCCAATAAACTCTATCCTCTGCACTGGACAAAGGGTAGACTTGTCTAAGTTGATCAGTAGACCTAGAACTTTGAAGGTTGACTGGATGAGTTTAACACTGGAGAGAATCTGAGCCTTGGACTGGCCCTTGACTAGTCAGTCATCCAGGTAAGGGTAGACCTATACTCCTAGTCTCCTCAGGAATGCCACTACCACAGACATACATTTTGTGAAAACCCAAGGAGATGCTGACAGGCCGAAAGGCAATACAATGAACTGATAATGAGAGTGCTTCACTATGAACCTGAGAAACTTTCTGTGACCTTGATAAATTGCCACATGAAAGTAGGTGTCTCTTAATTTGAGGGCAGCATACCAGTTTCCAGGATCCATGGAGGGAATAATGGAAGCCAGTATGACCATGCAAAACTTTATCTCTTTGAGATATTTGTTGAGCTGGCACAGGTCTAAAACTGGTCTGAGACCACCTCCCTTTGGTTTCAGGATTAGGAAATAACAGGAATAAAGCCCGTTCCACAGTATCAGAGGGAAGCTCTTCTATTGCTACTACCTGAAGGAGAGACTGAACCTCATGGATTAGGAGCGCCTCATGAGAGTGGTCCCTGAAGAGGGACTGGGAGAGAGAGGTAGAAATAATTTGAAAGATATATCTCATTTCCACAGTGCTTAATATCCAGTAGTCTGAGGTAATCCAGGCCAAACACTGAGGAAGTGGGAAATGCAGTTTCCAAACCTGAGGAAAATGGAATCTGGCATCCTGGAAACAAGCATGGCAACCTTGAGCGTTCTATCAGAATTCTTGTTTAGCACCTCCTAGGTGTCTAGATGGAGCAGGCATTGATGCAGAGGCAGAAGAAGGAAGAGGTCTATGTCTGTATGTCTATAATGCCTGCTCTTCTTTCTCTGCAGGTTCTGCCAAGGAGAAAGGATAGAGTCACAGTGGTCAGCTATGGGTGGAAGTGCTTTCTGGATGGGGCTAGAGTGTACTACCCCAAAGATTTTAGAGTTGCCCTAGAGTCCTTCAAGCAGTGGAGCTTAGTCAGTTTGCTCTGAAAACAGCAAAGACCCTTCAAACAGCAGGTCCTGCAAAGTTTGTTGGACCTCTTGTGGAAGCCCTGAGGATTGCAGCCAAGAGCTCCTGTGTGTGTCCACTGCAGAAGACCAGTAATCGAGGCATCCCTTGGTACCAAGTAATGGAAAAGAACCCTAATTGGGGCCAGAAAAGAAAACTTACACTATCTACACTACTAACTATCTACAATTAATTTACAATGAACACACCACGAGCATTTGCTAAGACAAGCCAAATGATTCCAACAACTATCATGGGCAGTGAGAAGCAACTGAGGGAGCTTGGGGGCTGCTGAGCCCTTTATACTAGCATGCAGTGGCGCATGGCAAAAGACCACACTCAACCCACCCCAATGGGTACCACTGAGGGGAAAATTTCTGATGACTGTGCGATTGGGACTAGATGTCCCAATTTTATAGGGACAGTCCCGTTTTTCGGGTCTTTTTCTTTTATAGGCTCCTATTACCCACCCACTGTCCCGATTTTTCACACTTAATGTTTGGTCACCCTACATGCACACCAAGAATGGAATGCATATGTGTAATCTCTCAAAGAAGAATCATCTAATTCCCCCACTCTTAGATCAGGTCCCAGGGTACAGTACCTTGTCTATCAACTGTGCTCACCCAGCAGGTCCACCTGGATTTGGAACCTGCAGTTCTTTCTTTTAAGAGCCAGTGACCAGTGGGTTAGTGACCCTAAACAGCCTTCTTAAAACTAATATATTGTTTATTTAACCATACAGACAAAGCATTGCATAAGAGAAAATGATTTTAAAACAAGAGGTCAACATATATGTCTCTTACCTAGAATCTTAGGTAGACCTATCTTATCCCAGAGCCCTACAATCTTGAGATTTGTGTCTGTTTGTTCCCCTCAACTCTCTCTCCCCTGTCCTAGAAGCCCTATCTTTAAATAAAGGTAGAATTCTTTGTTACCAGTTTTCCAGGCTTAGATGTGCTGCCAAAACCAGTTTGGTGAACTCCACAGGGGACTGAGCCAGGGTATTAAAGTGAATGGCACTTACGTTGTCTCTCGGGTGTTTGCTGAAAAGTATAGTATATCTGGATCTACCGTCCCCTTCTTGATCGCATTTCCTTATACTCCTGCTACTGAATTAACTTTTTCTCTGTCTGTGTCTGTCTCTCTCTCATTTATGTATATATAATTAAATATAAATACACTAAACATCAGAATAACACAGTCAACATACATTTATAAATTACTACAGGCAGCTTCAAATCCATCAAACTGGATGAATATGCTTCTAGACATACATGGGAAGTGTTTATGTGCCCTTGCATACCAGCATTACCCCAAAACTTCTGATTCTGCAGCGGGGACCTGAACTGGCCACTTCCCCCTTCCTTTCACCTACTAGAGATTGAGGTGGGCAGTGATCACTTATGCTTTATGTGCTAACTATCGAGACTGTATGCTGGGTTTTTTCTCCCTTTGGTCAGGACAGGCCTAATCCTGCTAAAGATGGTTTTAACCAAGCAGTAATTCCTAGCCTCCCCATTCTCCAGCTTTGGCATGCCTCAGGTGCCCGCGGGTGCCAGAGCACCCGCCGGGGCGTCTAAGTGTGCCCGCGTACTGGCTGGCGAACAAGCAGCCGCCGAAATGCCGCCGACAAGCACCTTCATCCAGAGGCATCGCCGCCAAAATGCTGCCGATTTTTGGCAGCGACGCCTCTGGATGACGCTGCTTGTCAGCGGCATTTTGGCGGCGACGCCTATTGACATTGCCGCTTGTCGGCGGCATTTTGGTGGATGCTTGTCCGACGCCACAGTCCTCTGTGGCTCGCCATCTGGCACCCGCCAGACGAAAAAGGTTGGGGACCACTGCCTCAGGGTGTCTGTCTCTATCCCTGGGCTGTGTGACTATGAAGAACCATCCTCTCTCTTGGAGATAATCCTTTGCTGTTTCCCCAGAAATTATTCCCTCTCTTTTCACAAGCAGTGGGGGAAAAGACCCCCACACTTCGAGATCCATCATTTGCATTTTGACAAATGACCTTCTGCTGTGACAAGCAATCAGCACTTGATCTTCTGACTCCAACTTAGCTTTCTCAGGCAACAGAACAGAAGTCCGATTCAATTGTGTAACATTATTTCCCAACAAAATATCAAATGGAATACACTCCAATATTCCCATCATCAACATTCCTAAGTCCTCCTTGGTCTCTACAGAGATTTTGGCTAGAGGCAGGCAGCAAGATACAGTATTCATACATTATTACAGGCAGCTCCAAATCCATCACACTATGTTCTATTTCTTTACCTTACTTCCATATAATTAAGCCATATTTGCAATATAAATATATATTACATACAAAAATCTATGTTAAAAGAACATTATTAAAGTTGCAAAGTCAAGTATTCAAAAATTAGTAAATGGGAGATTTAAGGTTGCCTGTGTAACCTTAAAGTGGCCCCCTTATAAATATGACCTGTCCCCTCCAACCTGTCCTTGTCCCAGTCCTGTCTCTTCCCAACTCCTGGCTCCTCCTCCCAGTCCCATTCTTCTAATTTAGCCAGTCCCAGTCTCTATTCCTCTTGCTTCTCATCCCAGTGGAAGTTGCCTTATCCAGCAAGTCCTATTCTCACCCCTCTGGACTCCCAAACTCCCCCACCCATCACTCAGTGCTAGTCTCTTTGCTCTGACATTCCCAACCTCCCGCTCTCTCCAGCCTTTTGCCACCAGTCTGCATGCCCAGCAAGTCCCAATTCCTCCCCTTCCAGTTCCTCATCTCCACCCTGACCACTAGTGACCGCCCACCTCACCCACATTCCCTTCCCCACTGGCTCCCTGTCCCAGTCTTCCTCCTTGGACTCCTTGCAATTGGAGGTGTAATTGCAGCTTGTGTATGCATACCTGTGCTAGTTTTAAACTACTAGCTCTCATGACGTAGCAAAGCGTGGCCTCCCTCCCAGACATACAAAGGGATAGACGCAACCGTGAGCAGAGTCAGGACATCCGTGCCTGCCCCTCTGGAAGCAGAGGGGTGGTACAGGAACCAGAAATATAGAAGGTGGGTCTTCTAGCTCAGTTGGAGAGGAGCCACTAGAGGAGAAGGATGTCCCCCATCTGCTGCTGGAGCTCAGATGCAATGATGGCCGCTTCAGCACCCGAGTCCTGAAGGGACTGCTGGAGCTGCTGGTCACTGAAGAAACTGAGGACCTGTTCGGGCTACCTTTAGCTATTTACCCCAGCGAGACAAACAACGACTCCAGAACCCAGGTACCCCCCTGAACGGGAGTGTAGGAAGTGGCCCAGGGAAGCTGAATATAGTTTGGCTGCGATGCTGGCCAGCGTGTTGCAGCCAGATTACCTGCTAACCCAAAGGCGGACCAGTCCGCCACTGTTAGGGCCCTGGGCTTGGACCCAGTGGAGGCAGGTGGGCCCAGATCCTCCTACCCTCTGCCATCCCACCCGGAGGTGGCAGGCTCCCCACTCTAGGCCACCCCAAACCCCTGCCCCAGGCTCCACCCAGAGCCCACTCCCACACTGCGAACTCCTCGGCTCCAGCCCAGAGCCCACACTCCCTCCTGAACCCCAACCCCCTGCCTCAGCCCGCTGAAAGTGAGTGAGGGTGGGGGAGAGCGAGCAACCGAGAGAGGGGGCAATGGAGTGAGGGGGCAGGGCCTTGGGGATGGGGCGGAGTAGATCCTGGGTTGCCCTTACATTCAAAAAGTGATCTTGGCCATAAAAAGGTTGGGAGACCATTGAGCTAGAGAATGCCCAGTGCAGGCAGAATCTTTGGGGAATTTAGCTAATAAAATTTAAGAAGTCTCTACTGAGCATGTCCAAACTAATTTTTCATTTTTTTCGTTATGATTTTTAAGTTGGCCACATTTAGGCAGATTTTTACAGAAATGGCAAAGGGCACATTCCTGATAGAAAGACCACCCCCTGCCGTGTTTCATATCCTTGATCCAAAGCATATCACTAGAGCTTCCCAAAGAAAAGGTTGCCAGAATGTTTTAACTTGGGCAAAACACATTTTTTTTCTGGCTTCGTTATTGGAAATGGCTGACCTCTTTTGGTTGAAATTTTTCCAAAAAATACAGACTTAGGCAGACACCCAGCATGGAAATTTCAACCCAAATGGGTTAAAGTTTGGCAAAGTTAGCAGCAACTGAAAACAACATCTTTATAATGGAAAGTATCAGGGAACCTTAATAATAGGTGGTGCTCCCAGCCCTGAATATCAGCCTTAAGCTGCAAGCAGATGGAATAGCCCCAGATGTTAGTGTGACTCAGAGACACACACTTCTGAGTCACAATTCCTCCCCGGCTTCCTTCTTGCTTTGGGAAGGTAGTAATTTAGTATTGGCCTATACCAGCAGTAAATTACTACCTGAACCAACAGCTACTCTTTCCCCTTTCCTCTCCCCCGACCTCCCTCATCCCCTTCACATATGCTGGTTCAGCTACTCTGACCAGAGAGTTGGGAAGAGGAGCACCAATGTAGATTACACAATTATTCCTTGCCTCCCACACATTATCCACCTGTTCCAGGGAGGAAGTAAATGGGTGAGTAGCCCCACTTACTCCTATGCTCCTGGACCCAATATCCAGGTAGCACACAAGTGTAGGGGTGGGGGCTACTTACTCCCTTACACAGGCACATAGTCCAATACACAATCTAGCTCAGAATGGAAACCTTCTCATAACAGGAAAGAAGGTTGATTGATAACATATGCATATATTAATATAATTAATTTAGTTTATATATAACATTTATATTTGGTGCACTGAAATGTTACTTATCTCCATTATGCAAGAAAGTCCCTGAATGATCACTTGGCCACTTGACTACATATGATATTACATTGCAATATATGTGTACAATACAGGAAGCAAAGGGATTGCAAATTATTTATGTGCATAATTTGACAAATTAGCTACAGGGATGCCAAGCAGGATATGGAAGTGGATAAATAATTACTTGAGAAAATAGAACACTAAAAATAAGTGACAGTGATGATATTGAGAAAAACAGATTTAATTGGGATCCTGGGGTCAATACTTCCAATGTTTTGTTTTGTTTTTACCTACAGCACTGACCTAGATGTAAAGATCAACTAGTCATAGTTAGTGGTACCTTAAAATGGAAACCAATGAACATTGACAAGGCAGCAATTACATTTAAAATAATTTTAATCATAATCTCTTAACCTTCAGAACTATCATTCATCTGTAGAGTACAGTCTCATAACCTATATATTGGTAGCTTGTATGGTTGTACAACAAATGCGTATAGGTAAAAGTCATAAAATACTTGGAAATAAGTAAAAAGCATTCAGTACATTTTATCTATACTTTTTCTTCCTACATAAAACTTGGACAGCTTCTTTAGAAAATATACTTGCTTCTTTATTTTATTTTATTTTATATATATATATATGCTTATATATAAACAAAAATAGTATTCCCTTGTTTTCCAGATTCAAAATATAAATTACTCTAAAGTAAAATTACGGAGGCACTGACAGTAGTTCCATAGTTAGGGTTGCTTCAGGCTTTGTAGGATCTCAAAAGCTTTCTGGAGCACAAAAAAGGGGTTACTCACCCTATGCAGTAACTGTGGTTCTTCGAGATGTGTGTCCTTATGAATGTACCACTTCCAGGGTGCACTTCATGTGCCTTTCATCAGAGATTTGAGATAACAATGCCCATATCTGGCCCTGTGCTCAGCATCATGGCTATATAGAGCTGCCTGGACATACCGCCCTCAGTTCCTTCTCTACTGCAAAACTCCACAGTAAAGAATTCAAAAGGAGGGCAAGTAGTGGAGCACCTATAGGGACACACACCTCAAAGAACCACAGTTACTGCACAGTGTGAGTGACCCCTTGCTTTTCTTCAAGTAGTAACCCCATCAGGGGTGGCTGTTACCATGACCCAGCTGTGGCTCTTCAGCCCCCGAGGCCCCACCCCCAACCAGACTGGATGCCAGAGCCGGGTCACGGTAAGATCCACACGGGAAGTTGTGGGGAGCCACAGACCCTCCATCTGCCCTGGCAGTGGACCTGGGGGGTGGGGATATGGGCCGGGGGCTGCTCTCAGGCCCCCCATCCCAGACAAGTGGAGGGCCCAGGCTGCCCAGCCCAGCTCTGGGGGGCCAAGGCCTCATGGGGGAAGAGGAAGAGCAGGGGTGGAGCCATGGAAAGGGTGGGGCCTCATGCCCACCTCCCCACCCCCACTTATAGGAAGAATTTGTTGCCCCTGGACTCCATGGATACTCCACTTCAGATGACTTCCTAACAGTACCCTGGTAATGAGAGTGGGTGGGCTTAGAGGTTAAGTCCAAAACTGAAGATAACACAGTAGAGCCAAACATAGCATTGGAAGCTTAGTCATGGGTTACTGCATAATGTTCAAAAATGGTATATATCGAGGTCCAAGTTGCAGCTCTACATATTTCAGCAATGGGACATACTTAAGAAAGATTACACTGCTCTACAGCGAAAATGCTTCTGAAATAAATGTAGTCAAACTTTACTAATTCTGGGTCACTGAGAACGAAAATGATGCCTAAAATTGTTGATTGGCTCTAGTTTTCAAGATATGCTATTGGGTCAGTATATACGACCCTTGACTTGGGAATGGCGGAGGATAAGTGAGTTATAAAGGGAAGGGATCTCAATTTAAACCAGAAATGACTAAAATACATCTTTGACTGGATCTATGACTAAATCTATGACTGGGTTTGGACAGTACTTGCTTTTTAGGCAAACAATGAATGATGCAATCTGAAGCTGGTATTGCGTCATACATGATATGAATTGCATCCTGTTATTCCTAGAAGTCATGGATGATGCAATCATAACGAAGCTTACATCACTCTACTGAACAAATTGCCCTATATCAGCTCTAGAAATCATACAGTGTCGTGCTCTCTTATTTGTCAGTGTTTGATTTTGCAAAGGGACACATTTCTGTTTAGCCAAAGTGAGCAGAGATGCCTCATACTTGTGTGAACAGTGCAGATAACTTCTCGTATGTTTGTGATGAAGTGACTTTTGCATCACAAAAGCGCAGAATAACCACTATGGTTAAGAAAGCCTATCACCTTTATTTTGGCTGCAAAATTGGAGATCAGGACAAGAGGTGGGCCCCACACATATGCTGCAACACTTGTGCAACAAAGCTTCGCCAGTGGTTGAACAGGAAAAGGAAATCTATGCCTTTTGCGGTGCCAATGATTTGGAGAGAGCCAACAGATCAGACCAGCAATTGTTACTTCCTCATGGTGCCTCCAGTTGGGAAAGGTGTGTCAAAGAAGAAAAAGTGGACTGTGCATTATCCAAACATTCCATCAGCTATACGCCCAGTACCCCGCGGAGAAGGACTGCCGGTTCCTGATGCACCAGAATTATTCTCACTTGAGTCAGACGAAGAAGAGGAAGAGGATGAAACTTCTGGTCCTGAACCATCAATGTCACAGGACCCACATTTTCTCCCATCCTCCTCCTCCTCCTCTGAACCACACCTCATAACACAAGGTGAACTGAATGACCTTGTCAGGGATTTGGTACTACCCAAGAGTAAGGCAGAGCTGTCGGGCTCCAGACTACAGCAGTGGAATCTCCTGGCAGGTGATGTTAGGGTTTCCATGTTCCGTGACCGTCAAAAGGATCTTCTCCCATTCTTCTTCATGGAAGGTGATCTTGTAGCCTGCAACAACATCGATGGTGTGATGGCAGCCCTCAACATCGTTCACAATCCAGATGAGTGGAGACTGTTCATTGATTCATCGAAGATGAGTCTTAAAGCTGTTTTACTGCATAATGGCAATGTTTTGCCATCAATTCCAGTTGGTCATGCAGTCCATATGAAGGAAACCTATGACAACATGAAACAACTTTTGAGGTGCATAAACTATGACCAACATCAGTGGCAGCTTTGTGGCGATTTGAAGGTTGTTGCTCTCTTGCTTGGTCTGCAGACTGGATACACAAAGTACTGCTGTTTTCTCTGTGAATGGGATAGTGCAAGAGATTCCCACTACATCAAGAAAGATTGGCCACTCCGACAGTCATTGGAGCCTGGGAGGAAAAGTGTTCAGCATCCACCACTTGTTGAATCAAGGAAGATTTTGTTACCACCCTTACACATCAAGCTGGGTCTGATGACGAACTTTGTCAAGGCCATTGACAAAACACAAGCAGCTTTCAAGTACCTCCGTGGAAAATTTCCAAGGTTAAGTGAAACTAAGATAAAGGAAGCTGTCTTTGTTGGTCCTCAGATTCGTGAACTTCTTTGAGATGATGCATTTGACCATACACTGCATGGCAAGGAAAAGACGGCATGTAAAGCCTTCCAGTTAGTGGCAATACATTTTCTCGGAAACAACAAGGCAGACAACTACAGGTTGTTGGTGGAAAACCTCCTCAAGGCATACAAAAGCCTTGGTTGCAACATGTCATTAAAGATACATTTTTTGCACTCTCATCTAGATTTTTTTCCACTGAACTGCGGAGCAGTGAGCGACGAGCACGGCGAGCGATTTTACCAGGACATTGCAACAATGGAGAAACGCTATCAGGGCAAATGGAGCCCATCAATGCTTGCAGACTATTGCTGGACAGTGACAAGAGATGTTCCATTTAATGAATACAAGAGACAAGCCAAGAAGCGCCGAGTAGACACTGAATAGGACTAAACTATGTACAGAATAGTTTTTTGCCTTTTGTTTCATAATAAATTTTATTTATATAACCCTTTTGCTGATTTTTAAAGTGTTACATAAACAGGACAGGTGAAATATTATCATGTAAAGCAACCATAAACACATGAAAAGACCTAGGTTTACAATTTATGATTAAAACTCTACTATCTACACAATATACATAGACATAAAATGTAAAAACTTAAATATCTTAGAAACAGTAGCCAATCAGTTGTTTTAATTGTCATATTTGAATTCAGCACATCAAAATACATAATAAATAGCACATTTTATCTCTGAAGCAGACGACTTCTCAAAAATTGTAGACCAGTGTTATTGAAGTAGAGAGAGATCTCGTTGAATGTGTTCATATTCTTGAAGGACATTGTAGACTATGAGACTGATAACAACAGGTAATGTTGCCAGATATCCATCTAGAGAGTCTTTGCTTGGCAACTGAAGATCCCTTAGATCTGTCTGCAATAGACACAAACAATCTGGGAGACTTTCAAAGTGGCTCGGTCCTGTCCAATCTTTATACTGAGGTCAAGGTGGACTTTTCAGTGTTTAATTGCAGATCTACTCTGAAAAGTAGATCTAAGGCCTTCTGAGTGGCCACAAAGGCCTTGCTGTAGGAGTGTCCTCTCAGCAGCCACTTGTTCATGCATGGGAATATCAGGATTTCTTCTCTGAAAAGGTAAGCCATTACCACTGATAGAACCTGTGAAAACACTCTGGGAGCAGAGGAGAGACCAAATGGAAGTACTCTGTATTGAAAGTGTTTTGAATTATAGTGTGATCATGAGGAACGTAATGTATGTATTGTGTTACTGTACATCAGGGATCGGCAACCTTTGGCACACTTTGGCACCTTTGGGACTGCGGGAAGCGGCGGCCAGCACACTCTCGTAAGGCACACTTTTTATTACCATAGATATGTCCGATAATTTGAAAGATTGTTACATAATAGATTATCCCACACATCGGTTTATAAAGATGTATGTAACACTAAGACAAAAGGTCATGTATTTTCTGTGATGCTGACACGCCAACTCAGATCAAAGCCATAGACTAATTCACTTGTGGGTGAATATCAAAGAAATGTTAATGTTATTGTCTTTGTTTACCTATAATCTGTCGTTTATTGTCACATTACATTATGTATACCCGATAATTGGATAACCCTAGATTAAAGTGTGTGTTAGTGTTAAGATGTGAATGTACTGGATGTGTAAACTTCATGAAAACTAATGGAGGATTGTTTCTGACTATCACAATTGTGTTTACATTATGTTTACCCATCATATGAGATTGGAGCCTTGAAAATGTAAAAGATTGCGAACTTCAAAGCCTGGGGTCGTTGTGTCCGACAATAGAAGTTCATAGACTCTGTTTGCATTTAATCAACAAAGGAAGTGCCCATGGTGTGAATAAAAACACTTGCCAAATTGCTTTCTGTGGAAAGGGGCTATAAGAATGGATCCAGGGATCAATCCTGTATCTCTGAGCTATTTAGACACGCACAAGGTAATGTTCCAGATGCAAGACAGAGGTCCACAGAGTTATTTTGTGTAACCCTGAAAAGACTTTTGGAAAACTAACAGATCACTACATCTCTGTTATCATTTTGGACTTACAAACTTAGACTCACCTGTTAATGTATTTTACCTGTTTTAAACTCTCAACAACTCTCATTTCTTTTTCTTAGCTAATAAATCTTTAGTTAGTTTACCAGAGAAATAGGCTGCCAGCATTGTCTTTAGTATGAGATCGAGAGTATCCATTGACCTGGGGTAAGTGACTGACCCTTTGGGGTTGGGAGTAACCTAATGTGATGCGCTATTTGGTATAGCAACCAGTATCACTAAGTCCAGTTTGTCTGATCAGCAAGGCAGGCAGGAGAGCCTAAGGGAACTTTGTGACTCAATGGTAAGACTAATATAGTGGTCCAGGAGTGCACATTTGTTATTGGCTTGATGAAATCTAATTATAGAATATACCACCAGTTTGGGGTGTCTGCCCTGTTTTCTGACTGTCTGACCTAAGATGGCACTCACAGTTGTGAGCCACTTCAGACAGGTGACATTTCCTCTGTTACCAAAAAGGTGACTAGTGTGATATCACCTACTCTATTGCAAGATGGCAGGAAGAGTAGGAAAAAATTTTGAAGCAGAATGGAACTCTGGGTAGGGGAAAGAGCTTATAACCCTTCCCTTGGGTGCACAGAAGCCAATAAGCCTTCCTTTCTAACCTGAAATCCAACCAATAAGCTAGGAAGCCCTCTTCCCCGCTGTCCCTCCTACCTACATCTAGGAGAAGGCTGAGCTCCCATAAGGAAGAGGGAGAAAGGAGAACACAATCCTTAAAGGGAAAAGGAACCTGAGACAGTGAAGTGGGTATTGTCAAGTTATGTTTACTGTCACCATGAATTAAGTTCTAAAAACATGGAACAAGATCTGTGTGACCCAAAAACCTCTTAATGCAATTTGGTAAAGGGGAGCAGAAGGTTTATAGGAAACTCCTGGGCCAAGTATGTACATTCTAGTTCACTAAAGAGTATCATGTGAGGTCTCAAATAAAAGCTGGTGTCATGCTGGTCATCAATATTATTGCAAAATGCATGTACAGATGCTGTGTAAGGAGTTATGTATCTACACTGAAAATTATATTATCAAAATCTATGTCTAGGGGCTGTTCACAAGCAAATGTGAAAAACTGGTTATCTGTCAGAAAATAAATTTTATCTGGATGTTTACATGCAAATTAAGTATTGCATCTTTCACAATGTGTCTCTTCTCACCAGTCTAAACCGAATACCAACAAAGCATTGTGAAAGCTTCAAAAAGAGAAAAATAACAGGAAAAACAAGCAGTGTGGGGGCAACCTAGGTTGAAGTGCACATCAAAGGTTGGCTTGAGTATATTTGGGGGACAAAGAAGGACCCTGGCACCCTTCACCTAGGAAGTAAATGGACAAGTTTACTTCATGAAAGAGGGGTCTCAACCAGGCCAGTTCTCAACCAGTTGAAAACTCTGGAGAGAACTTTGAGTGAAATAAGCTTCTTTAGACAGGAGAGTAAATTGTTCGTTAAGTTTTATCTCTGGAAAGCACATTATGATTTTGTTTTATATGTAAGAGAAGGTTACTCATCCTGTGCGGTAACGGAGGTTCTTCGAGATGGTTGTCTCTGTGGGTGCTCTGCTTTAGGTGACTCTAGAGCAGTGCCCCTCATTGGAAGGAAGGGGCTTTGGAGTTGAATTTCTGAAGGATAAGACAGTAAGTCCCAGCAAAGTGTCCGATGTCGAGTCCTGCTCTACTGTGTAATGTTCTGTGAACGTCTGGGCTGATGCCCAGGTTTCTGCTTTGAAGATGTCCATGATAGATACATTGTTGAGGAAGGTTATCAACATGGAAACACTGGTGGAGTGTTTGCAGGTCCCTGGTTGCAGTTGTAGTTCCTGTTAATGGTAGCAAAGGTCAATGCATCCAGAAATCCATTTTGAGAGCCTTTGCTTGGATATGGCATCTTCTTTAGATCTTTCAGTAATAGAAAGGAAGAACTTTGTCGACTTTCTGAAGGGTTTAGTCCTTTCAATGTAATATGCTAGTGCCCTTTTGATGTCCAGGGTCTGGAACATCGCTTCTCGTTTGTTCCCATGAAGTTTAGGGAAGAACGATGGAAGATGGATAAGTTGGTTCAAGTGGAATGAGGAAGATACTTTAGGTAAAAATTTAGGATGTAATCTTAGAGTAACTTTTTTTTTTAAGAAGATTGTGTATGGGGGTGTGCCATGAGAGCCCCAAGTTCGCCTACTTGTTGTGCCAATGTGATGGTGATGAGAAAAGCCACCTTGACTGAGTGGTGCATAAGTCAGCACGTTGCCAAGGGTTCAAAAGGGAGCCCAATAAGGCAACATAGCACAAGATTAAGATCCAAGGGTGGAGTAGGGACTCTTATTTTAGGATAGACATTACGAATACTCCTGAGGAATTGTTTAGTGGTAGGGTGGGCAAAGACTGAGAACTCATTGACTTTGTAATGAAAAGCCATGATTGATGCAAGACGTACTTTAATTGATCTCATTGATAGGCCCAATTTCTTGAGTGCCAGTATATAATCTAATACTAATGGTAAAGCAGAGGTAGTAGACACTGTTTGTCTATTCTGGCACCATATGCAGAAGCTCTTCCGTTTGTGCAGGTAAGTATATTGTGTAGTCGCCCTTCTGCTGTTTAATAGTATGACCCTTACCTCCTCCGAACAAGTTATTTCATTGCCCTGGAACCATGGAGTAACGATGTCTTTCCAGGTTCAGGTGGCGGACCTGACCTGCAACCTGAGACAGGAGATGTGGAAGAAGGGGAAGAGTGCATAGTGGCATACCACCATCTGCAACAGGTAAGGGAACCAGGTTTGTCTGGGCCACATGGGGGCTATCAAGATGATTCTGGATTGGTTGGTCCTTATCTTGTGTATGACCCTGGATACGAGAAGGATAGAGGAGGACATATACAGTAGAGTCACCTCCCATTTGAGGAGAAAAGCATCGCCCAGAGATCAGTGTCCCAATCCTGCTCTTGAGCAGAAGTGTTGGCACTTAGTGTTCCTATAGCAAAAAGGTCTATAGATGGAAACTCCAGGATTTGAATATTGTCTGTAGTACTGTGGTGTTTATTTCCCATTCATGGTTCTGAGAGAATTTTCTGCTCAACACGTCTGCTGTGGTGTTCTGGCATTCTGGCAGCTAGGAAGCTGAGATATTGATGTTGTGGTGGATGCACCAGTTCCATAATCTCACCATTTCTGTGCATAGGGAGTGTGACCATGCCCCCCATTCTCGAGTAATATAAAACATATAAGCAAAGTTATCTGTCAACACTTTTATGGTCTTGTTCCTGATCATGGGCAGAAAGTGTGAGCATGCATTGTGGACTGCTCGTAGTTCTAGTAGGTTGATGTGCAATGTGGACTTCAAGGGAGACCACCTGCCCTGGATTGTGTGGTAGTGAAAGTGTGCCCCCAACCTAGCAGAGAAGTGTCCGTTGTAAGTATAATTGATGGAGGGGTCTATACGAAGGCAACTCCTACACAAACATTGTGGGGTTGAATTCACCAGTGTAGAGCATTTTTTACTTTGATTGGCATTGTAAGACACTTGTTTAGACTGTGTCTGTGTGGACTATATACTGTCCTGAGCCAGCCCTGAAGGCAACGCATGTGTAACCTGACATGCTTAACGACAAATGCCGTTGCTGACATACGGCCCAATAGTTAGAGGCAGGTCCTGGCCGATGTCTGCAGGCTGGTTTGTGTTGTAGTGATCAGATTGACTAGCTTGACAAATCTGTGTGCAGGTAGAGAGGCGGTGGCTCCAGTGAATAGAGATCAGCCCCAATGAATTCTAGTCTCTGTACGTGTGTCAGCATTGATTTTGTACTTATTTGCTTGTAAACCTAGTTGTGTGAAGAGAGTTGTTGTCTTTTGGGTAGCTTCTAAGGCATCTTCTCAGGTGGAAGCTTTGAGTAAACAGTCATCCAGTAGGGCAATATGGGGTGAGCCGCAGCAACAACAAGAACTGTGGAGAATACCCAGGGAGCCATAGACAGGCTGAAAGGGAGTTCTTTGTATTGGTAATGATTTGGTCCCAAAACAAATCTGAGAAACCTCTTGTGTGATGGGTGTATTGTAATGTGAAACTATGCATCCTGGAGGTCGGGAGCCGAGAACCAGTCCTCTTGTTCTACTGCTGGGATTATCGTTGCTAGCATGACCATCCTGAACTGTTGGGTCTTTGTTGAGTTTCCATAGGTCGAGAATGGGCCTCCATCCTCAGTTTTTTTCTGGGTTAAGAAATAATAGGAATAAAAGCCCTTTCCTCTGTGTTGTGTTGGCACTGGTTCTATGGCACCCAAGTGCAGGAGATGGTTTATTTCCTGTCGTAGTAGGTGCTCCTGAGAAGGGTCCCTGAATAGGGACAGGAAGGGAGAGTGGGTAGGGGAAATAGACATGATGATTGAATAGCCAGTCTCAATGATTTCTAATACCCAGTTGTCTGACGTAATAGTCTGCCATGCTGGGTGGAATGGGATCAGACAGTCTCCAAAAGGATGGATGGTTATAGATGGTTCCAGCACTTGGAAATGGGGGAGGCATCTCAGGTCCTCGACCAAACCCTCAAAATTGCTGTTTCAAGGAGGGCTGCTGGGATGTCAATAGCTGAGATGGGAGTGGTCTACATCTTGTAGGCCTCTATGTTTCTGTGGGTCATATTGCCTCTGTGATTGTACATATGGTGCAGATATTGTTCATTGTAATGAGTAATATTTCCCTTTCTTCTTTCTTTGTGTAGGTGTATAGATACCTAAAGATAAAAGAATCACCCTAGAATCTTTTAGAGTGTGAAGCAACTCGTCAGTCTCAGCTGTGAACAACTTCAGTCCCTCCAATGGGAGCTCCTCCACAGTGGATTGTACCTCTTTGGAAACCCAGAGAAGTGGAGCCAGAAAGTCCATCGCATGACTATAGCCGTAGTTATGGATTTTGCCACTGTGTCTGCCATGTCCAGTGAGGCTTGTAAGGCCAAGAAGGAAACCCTCCAAGATGACTGCTTTAAATTGCTCTTTTTTGTCCTCAGGGAGATAATAAATTAATTCAGACATTTTTGAATAATTTGAATGGTTATATTTGGCCATCAGTGCCTCGTAATTGGCAATCCTGAATTGTAGGGTCACTGACGAATAGGCCTTACATCCAAAGAGGTCTAACCGCTTCCAGTCCCTATCATATGGGGTGGATCTGGAGTGATGTTATCTTCCCTGTTCATTCACAGCCTCTACCACCAGAGTTTGTTGTGGGATGTGAAAACAAAAATTCCATTCCCTTGGAGGGGACATAGTATTTGTTGTCTGCTTTTATAAGCGGGTGGAATTGTTGCTGAGGTCTGCCAGATGGTCTTGGCTGGGTCCACAAGTGCTTTGTTTATAGGGAGAGCAATCTTGGATGAAGTTAACATTTGTAAAATGTCCAACAGTTTGTGTTGAGACTCTGCAGCTTCATTCAGTGATATTTCTAATGAGTTCACAGTCCTCTTAAATAGCTCTTGGAATTGTTTAAAATCATCACCCATCACGGAGGGGGGAGGAGAAATTGGTACCTGGAATGACCTCCTGATCTGAAGTCTGCTACAGCCCTTCGAGTGCCTCTTCTGGAGGCTCAGAGGGTCCAGGTATTGAGGGTAATGGAGACTGTCTCACTCTCTCCCTGTGGGTACTGGCAGACTTAGAGTAATGCTGTTGGTACACTGCCCATGGATCCCAATAGGGCCACTGTGTGGGGAATGGCATTGGTGGTGGTATCCATGGATGTCTATACCACCCATGGGTTTCGATTCTGGGCTGATATCCAGGTTGTTCTGGTGGACCCAGTCTGGTGGCTGTCTGGATAGGCGTGGACTGACATGATTAGTAGATCTCCCCTTCCTCCTCATTATCCTCATCGCTGGAGAAAGAAGAAACTGATCTGGATGGTGGTGTAACTTGGCACAGTATCGAGCATGCTGTAGTAACATTGGTACTGAGGAGGGTAGATTCCAGTGCTGAACAAACTAGTAGGTCTTTGTGCTGGAGAAACTGTTGTGGTACCGAGAACGTTGGTCCTGAGGAGGACGTTGTTGGCGGTGCCGATGAAATTGCAGTATCGATTGTCAGTACCGACGATTGAGCACTATGCGCTATCGAGGCAGAAGGTGGCACCATAGACAGCAGCACTGTTGAGTTTCTCAGTGCTGCATGTTTGAGCGGCTCCAGCAGTTCCATGAAAGGGAGGGTAAGTTCCCTTTGCCACTCTTCTCTGAGCCTGCCCATTTAGGGTCTTTGTCTGTCAGAGGGCCCCGGTCTGTAACCAGCATGCCTGACGAGTCGGGGATCGTCTCTTTTTGGTTGATTCCCAGAAAGGAGAGGTTGTAGCTCATTTTTTGTCACTTTTTTAGAGGACTGTTCTTTCCTCTGTGAGGGTGATGAGGAACGTCTGTCAGATGCTGTCGCTGAAGACTAGTGTCCAGGAGGGATCCATGATCCTGGATTGGAATCCAGGCACAGAAACTTCTCCATCAAGCGAAGTTTTAGCTTAAGATCCCTTGCTTTTCTGGTGCAGGTTTTAAGATTATGGGAATCTGAGCACTTTTGTGGAATGTGTCTCGCTGAGACAGCAGACACACTGTGAGTGTCTGTTGGAGACCAGGATTGACTCCTGGCAAGTTAGGCAGCATTTAAAACCTGAAGATCCAGGCATGCACCTAAAAATAATGTTTCCCCCATGGGAGGAGGGGGGTATCTATACTATGCTAAGGGGTTGTCATGTTATTGACTTGAACTGGGACTGTATAGAACATGGTTGCAACCAAGGTCCTGTAGTGGCACCAAATCTTTTATAAAGGGGGTCAAATGAGGTGTCTAAGACAAGGTTATGGTTGGCTGGTTATGATTATGTTCTCTGTATGTGTGTATCATTTTTGTAGTTGAAGTTATGAATATTGGATCTATACTGTCTGTATTTCAAACTTATGCTATGCTTCTGGGTGACATCCCAACAAGTTGGTGTCAGCTCTGCCTAGCCTGCTTGATAGCTCATTAAGGACCATCAGATATACAATTGACCCATTGAGAGAAGGCAGACATGCCTTGTGACTCAGCAAGGTATGCAGGGACCTGCCTATGGACAGAACTCTGAGGTTTTTCCATGCCATGTGATGAAATGCTTGTCTTTGGAACAAAGAAAGAAAGACCACATGGCAAGAGAATATAAAAAGCTGCTGCAGCTCCTCCATCTTGTCTTCAGTCCTGCTTCTTACCTCTGGAGGGACTTTGCTACAAATGGAAGCTCTACACAAAGGACTGATGACCCATCCCTGCAGGGGATGTACTCCAGAGACTTAATTTGAACCTGCAGTTTATTCCATCTCTGCTACAAGCCTGAACCAAGAACTGTGCCATTACTGTATGTAATTGATTCCATTTAACCAATTCTAGTTCTCATCTATATTTTTTTCCTTTTATGAATAAACCTTTAGATTTTAGATTCTAAAGGATTGGCAACGGCATGATTTGTGGGTAAGATCTGATTTGCATATTGACCTGGTGTCACGGAGTTTGGGGGAGACAAGGCCCTGCACCCCCAGCTTCCTGCAACTCACCATGACTCTCAGCCAGCCAGTAAAACAGAAGGTTTATTTAGATGACAGGAACACAGTCCAAGACAGGTCTTGCAGGTACAGACAACAGGACCCCCTCAGTTAGGTCCATCTTGTGGGGGGGGGGGGCAGGGAGACCAGAGCGCCGTTGGGAGGCCAGAGCCCCATCTGGGCTCCCCTCCATTTTCCCAGCCAGCCCCAAACTGAAACTCCCTCTAGCCATCTCACTCAGTGTCCCCCCGGCTCCTCCCCCTAGCCTTTGTCCAGTTTCCCGGGCAAAGATGTCACCTGGCCTCCAAGCCCCCTCCTGGGTTCTCATGTTACGTGCTCAGGTATCTTCCCTCAAGGAAAGTCTCCCATCCCCAATGCAGACAGTCCAGCAAAACTCCCCTGCAACCTTCGCAGGTCAAAACTCCCCACTCGGTATTCAAAGAAAACATTAAGGACATTCCCACTTCGTCACACCTGGGTTTGGGGCTTGGTCCTTTGGGATCAAGAGAACCTTTTTTCTTTTACTGGGGTAATGGTTTTCATAACCATTCACCCCCATAACGAGTGGCACTGGTGGTGATACTGGGAAACTGGAGTGTCTAAGGGAATTGCTTGTGTGACTTGTGGTTAGCCAGTGGGGCAAAACCAAAGTCCTCTCTGTCTGGCTGGTTTGGTTTGCCTTAGAGGTGGAAAAACCCCAGCCTTGGGCTGTAACTGCCCTGCTTTAAGCAATTTGTCCTGAACTGGCACTCTCAGTTGGGTCCCACCAGGACCAGCATTGTTACAGGGGGTTGTCATAACTATAAAGGGAAGGGTAATAGCTGTCCTGTGTACAGTACTATAAATCCCTCCTGGCCAGAGACTCCAAAATCCTTTTCCCTGTAAAGGGTTAAGAAGCTCAGGTAACCTGGCTGGCATCTGACCTAAAGGACCAATAAGGGGACAAGATACTTTCAAATCTTGCGGGGGGGGGGGGGGGGGGGGGGGGGGGGGGGGGGGGGAAGGCTTTTGTTTGTGTTCTTTGTTTGGGAGTGTGTTCGTTCTCGGGGACTGAGAGGGACCAGACATCAATCCAGGTTCTCCACATCTTTCTAAACAAGCCTCTCCTATTTCAAACTTGTAAGTAAATAGCCAGGCAAGGCGTGTTAGTTTTCCTTTGTTTTTCTCAACTTGTAAATGTACCTTTTACTAGAGTGTTTCTTTTTGTTTGCTGTACTTTGAACCTGAGACTAGAGGGGAGTCCTCTGAGCTCTTTAAGTTTGATTACCCTGTAAGGTTGATTTCCATACTGATTTTACAGAGATGATTTTTACCTTTTTCTTTAATTAAAAACCTTCTTTTTAAGAACCTGATTGATTTTCTCCTTGTTTTAGATCCAAAGGGGTTTTGGATCTTGATTCACCAGGAGTTGGTGGGAGGAAGGAGGGGAATGGTTAATTTCCCCTTGTTTTAAATCCAAGGGGTTGGATTTGTTTTCACCAGGGATTTGGTGAAGGTTTTTCAAGGTTTCCCAGGGAGGGAATCCATTGAAAATGGTGGCAGCCGAACCAGAGCTAAGCTGGTAATTAAGCTTAGAAGTTTTTATGCAGGCCCCTACATTTGTACCCTAAAGTTCAAAGTAGGGATCTCAGTCCTGACATGGTGAATAGCGGTGGGATCATTTTAAACCCAAAAGCCAGTGAGATTTTTTTTTCCTTCTAGCTGCTTGGAAAGCCGAGCTGGAAGTAGATAGATGCATATCTTATCTCTCCTTGCCTGAAGGCAGAGGTGTTAAGTTTTTTTTACAGGTCCTTTGTTAAGAGAAGGGTTCAATTAGCAAATGACTGGTAAAAGGTATTTACAAGCTGAATTGTTTTTTTTTTTCTTTTTACATCCTCGGGAGTAGCTAGTTAGAAAGTTACTGTTAACTCTGCAGCAGCCAGAGCTGAGAGCTTCCCAGTTTGTCAACTGCAAAGGGGGTTACCCAGCACAAGAAAACAGGAAAAATGACTACCAAAGAAGTAGCTAACAAAATAGAACTGGCCAAACTAGAAGCAGAAGAAAATGAAAGAAAACATCAGAGACTGCTTCAATTAACAAAACTCGAGACAGAGCAGAGAGAAAGAGAAGAAAAAGCCAAAGAGGAGGCCCACAAGAGAGAGATGGAGCTGAAAGAAAAAGAGATGGAGCTGAAAGAAAAAGAGATGGAGGAGAGAGAAAAAGAAAGGAAGCATGAACTGGAAGTAGCAAAGGCTAAGCAGGATGCACCAGCCAATGCTAACAACCCCCCTCCAGGTACCACTTCCCATCCCAGAAGATTCCCCACCTACAAGGCAGGCGATGATACTGAGGCCTTCTTAGAAAATTTTGAAAGGGCCTGCCTTGGATACAGCATCGCTACAGACCAGTACATGGTAGAGCTGAGGCCGCAGCTCAGTGGACCCTTAGCAGAGGTGGCGGCTGAAATGCCTAAGGAACACATGAACAGTTATGAACTTTTTAAAAACAAGGCCAGACTCAGAATGGGGCTAACACCCGAGCATGCCCGTCGGCGGTTCAGAGCCCTAAAGTGGAAACCGGATGTGTCATTTACCCGTCATGCCTACCACATTGACAAAAATTGTGATGCCTGGGTATCAGGAGCAAATGTTAAATCTCTGGAAGATCTGCTTTCCCTAGTAAAAATGGAGCAGTTTTTAGAGGGTGTTCCTGAGGAAATAGAAAGGTACATCCTAGATAGGAAGCCCAAAACTGTAACTGAGGCGGGGGAGATTGGAGCCCAGTGGGTGGAGGTGGCAGAAAAGAAAAAAACTAGTAGCAGTTGGAGCGAATATCAGAAGGGGCAAGCCGAAACAAAACCTTACCACCGGGGACAACCCAAGGCCCCACCCACATCCCAAGGGAAACCCCAGACGCCTTCTCACCCCACCACACCAGTCTCCACCAACCAACCTCGTCCCGGTGATACCTTAGCAGGGCGATGTTTTAAATGTAATGAACTGGGACATATAAAGGCTCACTGCCCCAAGAACCCTAACCGATTACAGTTCATTACACCCCAATCACACCAAAGATCCCCAAACCCAGATGCCTCTCTCATACCCTCGGAGCGAAGGGAAACCTTGAGAGTGGGCGGAAAGAAGGTTACCGCCTGGAGGGACACTAGGGCTCATGTGTCAACTATCCACCAATCCCTAGTGGACCCCAAACTCATCAACCCAGAGGCTACAGTGACAATTCAACCCTTCGTGTCACAATCTGTAACCTTGCCTACAGCCACGTTGCATGTCCAGTACAAGGGCTGGTCAGGAATGTGGACTTTTGCAGTCTATGACAATTATCCCATTCCCATGCTGCTGGGGGAAGATTTGGCCAACCATGTGAAGGTAGCCAAGAGGGTGGGAATAGTCACCCGCAGCCAGGCTAAGCAAGCTTTCACCCCCATCCCTGTTCCTGAGCCGTCCACCAGGGCCCCGTCTGTGTTACCGGAGACCCAGACAAAGGTGGTGGAACTGGATCCTCTGCCAACGACTGCAACAGCCGTAGTGGATCCAATCCCAGAGACCCAGCCAAAGCCAGTCCCAGAACCGGAACTGGCAACGCAACCAGCACCAGAACCATTGCCAGCACGGAGTCCAGTCCTTGCAAACCCGTCTACAACTCCAACGCCAGAGGGCACCAGCGAGCCTGAACTGGCAGAAGCAGCAGATAACCCTACCTAAGAGGCTCAGCCAGAGCCTGAGATACCACATAGTGCACCAGCGGACAGCGGTTCACAGTCAATGGAAACAGCCCCAGCACCTGCATCGCTTCCAGAGGGACCAAGCCCCAGTCCACAGTCCAAGGAGGAACTGATGTCTCCAGCATCAAGGGAACAGTTCCAGGCCGAGCAGGAAGCAGATGACAGCCTTCAGAAAGCTTGGGCGGCGGCGCGGAGCACCCCACCGCCTCTCAGCTCTTCTAACCAATCCCGGTTTGTTGTAGAACAAGGACTTTTATACAAGGAGACTCTTTCTGGTGGGCACCAGGAAGACTGGCATCCTCAAAGGCAGTTGGTAGTTCCCACTAAGTATCGGGTAAAGCTCTTGAGCTTAGCCCATGATCATCCCAGTGGCCATTCTGGGGTGAACAGAACCAAAGACCGGTTGGGGAAGTCCTTCCACTGGGAGGGAATGGGCAAGGACGTTGCTAATTATGTCCGGTCTTGTGAGGTGTGCCAACGAGTGGAAAAACCCCAAGACCAGGTTAAAGCCCCTCTCCAGCCACTACCCATAATTGAGGTCCCATTTCAGCGCGTAGCTGTGGATATTCTGGGTCCTTTCCCAAAGAAGACACCCAGAGGAAAGCAGTACGTACTGACTTTCATGGATTTTGCTACCCGATGGCCGGAAGCAGTACCCTTAAGCAACACCAGGGCTAAAGGTGTGTGCCAGGCATTAACAGACATTTTTGCCAGGGTAGGTTGGCCCTCCGACATCCTTACAGATTCGGGAACTAACTTCCTGGCAGGAACCATGGAAAACCTGTGGGAAGCTCATGGGGTGAATCACTTGGTTGCCACCCCTTACCACCATGAAACCAATGGCCTGGTGGAGAGGTTTAATGGAACTTTGGGGGCCATGATACGTAAATTTGTAAATGAACACTCCAATGATTGGGACCTAGTGTTGCAGCAGTTGCTTTTTGCCTACAGGGCTGTACCACATCCCAGTTTAGGGTTTTCACCATTTGAACTTGTGTATGGCCGTAAGGTTAAGGGGCCATTACAGTTGGTGAAGCAACAATGGGAGGGGTTTACGCCTTCTCCAGGAACAAACATTCTAAACTTTGTAAGCAACCTACAAAACACCCTCCGACATTCTTTGGCCCTTGCTAAAGAAAACCTAAAGGATGCTCAGAAAGAGCAAAAGGCCTGGTATGATAAACATTCCAGAGAACGGTCCTTCAAAGTAGGAGACCAAGTCATGGTCTTAAAGGCAATCCAGGCCCATAAAATGGAAGCGTCGTGGGAAGGACCATTCACGGTCCAGGAGCGCCTAGGAGCTGTTAACTATCTCATAACCTCCCCCACCTCCAACATAAAGCCTAAAGTATACCATGTTAATTCTCTTAAGCCCTTTTATTCCAGAGAATTAAACGTTTGCCAGTTTACAGCCCAGAAAACAGATGACGCGGAGTGGCCTGAAGGTGTCTACTACGAAGGAAAAAAGGATGGTGGCGTGGAAGAGGTGAACCTCTCCATGACCCTTGGACGTCTGCAGCGACAGCAAATCAAGAAGCTGTGCACAAGCTTTGCACCAATTTTCTCAGCCACTCCAGGATGGACCGAACGGGCATACCACTCCATTGACACAGGTAATGCTCACCCTATTAGAACCCCACCCTACCGGGAGTCACCTCATGCCAAAACTGCTATACAAAGGGAGATCCAGGACATGCTACAGATGGGTATAATCCGCCCCTCTAAAAGTGCATGGGCATCTCCAGTGGTTCTAGTTCCCAAACCAGATGGGGAAATACGCTTTTGCGTGGACTACCGTAAGCTAAATGCTGTAACTCGTCCTGACAACTATCCAATGCCACGCACAGATGAGCTATTGGAGAAATTGGGACATGCCCAATTCATCTCTACTTTAGACTTAACCAAGGGGTACTGGCAAGTACCACTAGATGAACCCGCTAAGGAAAGGTCAGCCTTCGTCACCCAGGCAGGGGTGTATGAATTCAATGTACTCCCTTTCGGGTTGCGAAATGCACCCGCCACCTTCCAAAAACTTGTAGATGGTCTCCTAGCGGAATTGGGAGAATCTGCAGTTGCCTACCTCGATGATGTGGCCATTTTTTCTGATTCATGGGCAGAGCACATGGAGCACCTGGAAAAAGTTTTCGAGCGCATCCAGCAGGCAGGACTAACTGTTAAGGCTAAAAAGTGTCAAATAGGCCAAAACAAAGTGACTTACCTGGGGCACCAGGTGGGTCAAGGAACTATAAATCCCATACAGGCCAAAGTGGATGCTATCCAAAAGTGGCCGGTTCCAAAGTCTAAGAAACAGGTCCAATCCTTCTTAGGCTTGGCTGGATATTATAGGCGATTTGTACCCCACTACAGCCAAATCGCCGCCCCGCTGACAGACCTAACCAAAAAGAAACAGCCAAATGCAGTTCAGTGAACTAATGAGTGTCAAAAGGCCTTTAACCAGCTTAAGGCAACACTCATGTCTGACCCTGTGCTAAGGGCCCCAAACTTTAACAAACCGTTCCAAGTAACCACAGATGCGTCCGAGCGAGGCGTGGGAGCAGTTTTAATGCAGGAAGGACCGAATCAAAAATTCCATCCTGTCGTATTTCTCAGTAAGAAACTGTCTGAGAGGGAAAGCCATTGGTCAATCAGCGAAAAGGAATGCTATGCCATTGTGTATGCGCTGGAAAAGCTACGCCCATATGTTTGGGGACGGCGTTTCCAACTACAAACAGACCATGCTGCGCTACAGTGGCTTCATACCGCCAAGGGAAATAACAAAAAACTTCTTCGGTGGAGTTTAGCTCTCCAAGATTTTAATTTTGAAATACAACACATTTCGGGAGCTTCTAACAAAGTGGCTGATGCACTCTCCCGGGAAAGTTTCCCAGAGTTAACTGGTTAACAATTGTTTTTGGAATGAAACATATTGTTAGTTTTTATATAATCAGTAGTATGTCTAAAGGTACATGTGTCTTATTAACTCTGTTTTCTCCTAGAACTCCAGGAAGAAATCACAGCCAGTGTGGAACCGAACATCCAACACTATCTGTGATTTGGGGGGCGTGTCATAACTATAAAGGGAAGGGTAATAGCTGTCCTGTGTACAGTACTATAAATCCCTCCTGGCCAGAGACTCCAAAATCCTTTTCCCTGTAAAGGGTTAAGAAGCTCAGGTAACCTGGCTGGCATCTGACCTAAAGGACCAATAAGGGGACAAGATACTTTCAAATCTTGCGGGGGGAAGGCTTTTGTTTGTGTTCTTTGTTTGGGAGTGTGTTCGTTCTCGGGGACTGAGAGGGACCAGACATCAATCCAGGTTCTCCACATCTTTCTAAACAAGCCTCTCCTATTTCAAACTTGTAAGTAAATAGCCAGGCAAGGCGTGTTAGTTTTCCTTTGTTTTTCTCAACTTGTAAATGTACCTTTTACTAGAGTGTTTCTTTTTGTTTGCTGTACTTTGAACCTGAGACTAGAGGGGAGTCCTCTGAGCTCTTTAAGTTTGATTACCCTGTAAGGTTGATTTCCATACTGATTTTACAGAGATGATTTTTACCTTTTTCTTTAATTAAAAACCTTCTTTTTAAGAACCTGATTGATTTTCTCCTTGTTTTAGATCCAAAGGGGTTTTGGATCTTGATTCACCAGGAGTTGGTGGGAGGAAGGAGGGGAATGGTTAATTTCCCCTTGTTTTAAATCCAAGGGGTTGGATTTGTTTTCACCAGGGATTTGGTGAAGGTTTTTCAAGGTTTCCCAGGGAGGGAATCCATTGAAAATGGTGGCAGCCGAACCAGAGCTAAGCTGGTAATTAAGCTTAGAAGTTTTTATGCAGGCCCCTACATTTGTACCCTAAAGTTCAAAGTAGGGATCTCAGTCCTGACAGGGGTAACTGGGAATAATAAAGAAATAATACTTAATCCATTAAGAAATTTTCAATAAATAAACAAACAGGAAAGAGAAGGATGGTTAAACTGACTAACTGGGCTCTAAAACTACTAAAGCTAAATCTAATTTTTAAGATAAAGGCAAACTCAGAGGCACTGCTGATTATTCCATATCAAGCCAAGGATGGTAGAGAAAGAACTGAGGGGGTTTGATCGCACAGCCCTATGTAACTGCGAGAGAGGGGCAAGGCAGGGACAGTGAATGTGAGTCCCAAACGAGTACAGATACTGAAATTCTCCGATTGCAGGTGCGGGGATGCAGAGTCACCTGAAGCGGAGCACCCACAGGGACACTCCTTGAAGAAAAACCATTTGTTTCCAATATTCTCACTATCACTTGAATCTCTGTTCTTTGATAATAAATAGGGCTAAGATTTTGTCACAGATATTTTTGTAAAAGTCACAGAGAGGTTATAGGCAAAAGTCCCGGACAGATCATGGGGTTCCATGAATTTTTCTTTATTGCCTGTGACCGCTCTGTGACTTTTATTAAAAACATCTGTGACAAAATGGGAAGCTCAGCTGGGGGTCCCCCACACCGCCCGGAGCGGCTAAGCAGCTGCGAAGACCCGCTTGGAGCTCCAATCCCCCACAGGCAGTGGGGCTCCTGGAGTTCCAGGGTTCCCCCCGCTGCCCTGTGGCAGCCAGGAGCTGCAGGAGCCACGGCGGGGCCCCTCTGGCCGGGAGCTGTGGGTGGCCCTGCCGGCCACGGCAGCTGGGAGCTGGGTGTGGAGGCGCCAGCTGCCACAGGTGGCAGGAGAACCCTGCAGCTCCCGGACACTACGGGCTGAAGTCACAGAGGTCACTGGAAGTCACAGATTCCATGACTTCCACAACTTCCGTGAAAAAATCATAGCCTTCAAAATAAACGTATTCTTGTTTTCACTATACATATAACTAAGTGTCATGGTGTTAAAGTGGTGATCATGAGTTGAATCGTACAAGCTGGTAGGTACTGTCCTTTCAGGAACAGCAGGCCTACTAATTCTGTGAGCATTCAGTTATTCCTGGGGGAATTCTGCAGTACTGCGCAATTCAGAATTTTGCAGAAACTAATGTGTGCACAGAATTTCCTTTTCTCCCCAAAGAAATGGGCTGCAGAGATGTTGGCTGCCACTAGGGGCTGCTGGATCTGGCAGAGCCCAGCTCACAAATAGAAGACACTGCCGGGGGAGGGAGCTGGAGGGTTCCCGGCAGCTGCAGTTCCCAGCACATCCTGAAGGAAGGAAACGGCGGCACTCAGGAAACTCCGTGCAAGCCCAGGACCCAGCATCAGGCTGTTTCTCCCTCTGGATCCCTGGGCACTAGGAGGATAGAGGGTATGAGTGTCTGGCCCCCTGACTGGGCTCTGGGAGCGGGGGGGCAGAGAAACAGAACTGGGTTGGCCTACAGGTTTCTTTAACTCACTGCTCCTGAGAGAATTTTTGTGTGTGTCTATATTGTTACAGACATACTTGCTGATAGGTATTTTGAAATAAATTACAAAAATATTTGAAACTGGCATGATTATATAGTGTTATTTTGACAAATAAAATGAGCAGAATTTTAAAATATTGTGCACAGACTTTTTAGTTTTTTGGTGCAGAATTCCCCCAGAAGTAATTCAGTGCATAAGGGGCTGCACATGACAGGGAACGCTCTGAGGACTTGGGGATTGGTGTTTGCCTTTCGCTAACCTGTACAAAGAGAATGAGGTCTGTGGAGGCCTGGTAGATAGTGCTTGTGCTGGGGGCAGATCCACAGCAGGCACAGACAAGACTCCCTCATCCTAAGGGATGGTGCTGATGAGGTGCCTCATAACACTGGGTACACCTATGAAGTGTCACAATGACATAGTCGACAGGATCTTACATCCACTTTGCGGATTAGCTAAGGATCAGAACTCCAAGCACTTGTAAACTAGAGTCTAAGGCTTTGTCTACACTACACAGCTTTTAGCGACACGGTCGTGTTGCTAAAAGTCGGGCAGTGTAAACGCTGTTTGTCAGCACTTTTGCCAACAAAATACTTCCACCCCCTACGAGCAGGGTGTGCGTTGTTAACAGGAGAGTGCTCCTGCCGACAATGAGCCGTTTACACTGCCACTTGCCGTGGCAAAACTTTTGTCTTTCGGGCACGGGGAGAGGGGCTTTTTTTAAGCACCTGTGAATGACAAAAAAATTGCCATTCAATTGTCAGTGTAGACAAAGCCTAAGAGTTTCACAAGTGAGACGATTGGGAACAGGCAAAGAAAAAGTGAGGTATTTTCTATTTCTTTATTTGGGGTAAGGGAAATAGAATGAAGAAAAACCCCAAAATGAGTAGCCAGAAACATACTCCAAACTGAATAAGCAGCAGCTAGAGGAGCAATGCACAGATCAGGGTTTAGTCACTGCAGGGAAAAACATTGAGGAATTGAGATTTTCCTTCATGAAGCAAGCTAAGATGAATGCAGGCACTGCCCGCAGTGAAAAGAGCTCTGCGGATAAAGCTGAGCAGCTTGGAGATGGCTAAAGCAGCAAAGAACTAGGAATACCAGATGTGGGTGGCTTCAGAGAAGCAGGCAGCAGTGGAGAGAGCACAGGCAGCAGCAGACAGAGGACAGGCAGCAGAGATAGCTGCATATCAGAGAGCCTTGGAGCTGGAAGCCAAAAGGTGCAAAGCCCGAGAAGCAGAACCAAGAAAGGAGAGGCTGCATGCCATAAGCATACTGGAAAAAGGAGAGATCCCTCAGGCACCAGGTACTCCTCCACTCCAAAGACCAGACGACTGAGACAAATTGTGCCCAAATTACAGGAAGACTGGTTGCATTGAAGAATATTTAAGCACCTTCAAAAGGATCTCCAGTGTACATAACATCCCTGCTGTCTGGAGAATGACTGTTTTGATCTCCAAGCTAACTGTAAAACTTTACAGATGTTTAATGATATGGATGTAAATGAGGCTATGAAATACATTTTTAAAATGTCTCTGTTTAAAAAGTTTCAAATTACACCAGGGCATATCACCTCAAATTCAGGAAACTCAAGAAGGTTGATACATTAGGTCCTGTAAAACATGTGCATTAAATGGTGGATTAGTTGAAAAAATATATAAAGAGTAAAGGGACAAACACCCATGACCAGCTGATAGATCTAATTGCTTGGAAGCAGTTCATTGAGGTCTGCACTCTCTCTCTCTCTTGTGCACGTATATATGGGCAAAGTGTGCACTGAGAAAGTGTTAACTGCTGTGGAGAAAACTCCAATATCAGTGGAAGCAGTTGCCAAAATAGCCGACTTGTACTTACAAATGAGATTATACAGGGAGTGCAAGCCCCAAAAGGAAGGGCAAAACGCTGCAGTAAGAGTGGGTTCCTGGTTTGTCCCTGGGAATCGGGAGGGGGTGAGGGAATGAAGTCTACCCCACCCCAGTACTGGTGTCTTCCCAATAACCCTGTTATCGGACCCCAGCCCAAGAAAGGAGCTCAAGAAAGTGTGAGTCATGTAGGTCCCTCGATCACATGAAAAAGCAATGCCCTAAGAATGGGGGAAGGATGTCCAATTTCACTCCCTGATCTGTTCAGGTTAATGAAGCTACCTTTGAGTCAGAGACTTCAGTAGTGGCAAAGGGAACTTTGGTTAACTTTGTCAGGTCTGACCTCTTGGAGGTAGACAAAGAATTTATAAAAATGGCCAAAGTAACTAGCAAAGTGTGCGGGGTGGGAAGACTCTAGTGCTCAGGTTTCCCTGGTCAGGAGAAATGTAAATCAGAAGAGTCCCTTGATTTCAGGAGAAGAAATAAACCTGCCAGCTTTAGGACTATTTAACAATGGTGTCTTTAGCCTACATTGAATTGGAAGTGGAAGTTTTAAGTGGTACTTTGAAAGTGGGGCTTCTTGAGAAGTTACCAGCTGGTTTGTTGGTTGGTAATGACATGATATTAATGCCCAAAGCTATTAATATTGTGGCCCATAGTAAAAGAGACATTTCTCTGAGTTCCCAGGACTGAGCTCTGAAGAAGGAAAGGCAGCATTTTTCTTCTGCATGGAAAAGTTTAAACGCTGTATTAAGTCAACGTTCAGTTGTAGACTTTTGAAAGAACAACCATAATGTGTTGTTCAGAGTTATGAACATTTCAGAGTTACGAACAACCTCCATTCCCGAGGTGTTTGTAACTCTGAGGTTCTACTGTACTGGTCTAGTTGTCATGTAGAGATGCTTTCTCTCAATGGAGTTTCCAAAGGCAAACTGATGTAATTAAGTGTCTAGGTATAAAAGTATCAAGAATTATTAACAAACTAGTGAAGATAAATGTAGATCCTCTCTCAAATAGTTAGGATACCATCTATTTGTATCACTTTCTCCCTGAACCTGTGGAGAAGGGTTAACACAATAAAAATGAATATTCTGCGTAGGCTCCTCTATAGTCTAAACAACTTGCCTGTGTATATTCCTTTCTGTGTTAGGGACTGGGATATAGGCGGTCTGCCCTAGTAGTCAGAGCAGGAGTCAGGTTTACTGAACAAAGCATGGGTCCAGGGTGGGGAATGAAGTTGATGATCAGCACCAGAGTCATTTGCGGGTTACCAGAGCTAGGGTCAAGTCAGAGTCAAAGCCAGGAATTGAAGTTGAGAGTCAGAGTCAGGGTCATATACCAAATGCCAGATCCAAGGGACAAGCCAGAGTCAGAAGTCGGAGCCAGGGGTCAGAGCCAGTACTGGTAACTGATGGTTGGAAGTGTGGCATAATGGCAGAAACCCAAGGAGAGGCACAGAGCAGGAGCATGGTGGGAAGCAGGAGCAAAGGCAGGAGTTGGGTACAGACCAGGAACAGGGTTCGGTGCAGAATGCAGGATGCAGACACAAGCAGGGTCCAATACAGCAGCAATAGCCAATCACCTAGTTACTCAGACACCTTCCTGTGACTCCTTCTGACTTAAATAGCATGGTTGGAGCTGGGCAATCCTCCAATAAGGGATCCCGTGGGTGGTGCCTGGGCTGAGGTGTAGTTCCTGTAGCTCTTCTGCCCATTAGGTTTCAGCAAACATTGGGTGAAGGCCAGGATGTGACAGCTGTCTGGGAACACACAGGCCTAGGTTTGAGACCCAGGACATCCCAGCACACACACACACTCTCAGGATGTCAATAGGCAGGTTTTCTCAGTATGCTTCTTGTGAAAGGTTTTTACAGTTTGCAGGCATGGACTTTTTCAGCAGGCTCCCAGGAATGCTCTTCAGGCCTGTAACCTTCCCAATCAATCAAGTACCACAGGAAGGAGGAGTTCAAAGGTGACAGGGTTGATCTGTCAACAGATTCAATATGGGCCAAAGAACTGGTGATCAAGATTATGGGATGGTCTGTCAGTATGGAGATGTCTTGCTTAGAGCCATATCTTTCTGACCTCCAGCAAAGATGGGTCCTTTCTGTCATCACTGGTCTGCATACCTCTTGTATTCCTATTTGCTTCCTCCATGTGGATCTTTAGCTCCCCCTGAATACAATGGATCAGTTGTGCCCATTCTGACGTTGCCAGGTTGGGGGAAGTTATGCATAGTTCAGGATGGAAACGGGTGGAACTCCTAGTTTGCAAAAAATAGGCTTTGTCCCAAAAAGGTGTGTTCGGCATTATTATACGTGTTGGGCCTCTTTGAGGTAGTGTCACCACACCTTGAAGGCAGTCTTGATGGCCAGGAGTTCCTTATCTAGGATTTCATAATTTTGCTCAATGGGAATGATGTTTCTAGAATAAAAGGCACATGGGTGCATCACTTGCTAGGGCCCAGGTCTCTGGGAGACAACTTCTCCAATTGCCAGGTTGGAGGTATCTGCTTCCACAATGAAGACTTATGTGGTACCAGGTTGAGCTAGTAAGGGTCAATGGTAAATGCAAGTTGTAAGTGCTCAAAGACTCTTTGGGCCTCTTGAATCCAATTGAACTGGGTGTTCTTACAGAACGGGTTCAAGGGCCGATCTGCCCTGAGAATTTTGAGATGAACCAGTGGTAGAAATTTGTAAAGCCCTGAAAGCACTGCAGTTTGCAGATGTTCCAGAGTACTGCTCACTTTTTTCAATTTGGCATACAGTCCATGTTGGCGATGCCCCTCCAGGAAGTTCAAACATGAGTTGTGTGCTGTTTGGGATTGCCTGAAAAAATAAGAATATTATCAAGGCATACTACTATGTATTGATGTAGGATGTCCCAGAACATGTCATTAATGAAGTAATAGAATGTAGCAGGGGCATTTGTCAGGCCTTATCTCTAAAAATTCAAAGTGGCTATAGCAGGTCTGAGAATCTTCCACTAGTCTTCAGCCCTAATGCGCACAAGGTTATGTGCCCCCTGAAGGACTAGTTTTGTAAATATTCAAGTGGCCCCCTACTCAGTCCAACAGCTCTGGATCAGGAGCAGCGGGTACAGATTTCTAACTGTTATCTGGTTCAATAGTCTACACAGTGAAGGAGGCTGCCATCTTTCTTTTTCACAAAGAGAACAGGTTCCCCAGCAGGTGAGGTGGATTTACAGATGAAACCTGTGGCCAAATTCTCTCAAAGGTATGCACATAAGGTTACTAGCTCAAATTCAGACATGGCATAAACCTGGCTGAATGGGACTGTTGCCCTGGGCTGTAAGTCTATAGGACAATCATAATCCCGGTGGGGAGGTAGAGTCTGCATTTTTCTTTTCAGCTCTTTGATTTTAAGGGAACCTGCATGGTCAGGGCTGTTGTCTCATCCATAAAATTATCACTAGTGCCCAAATAAATGAGGGCTCATTGCATGGGCAGTTGCCGATGCTGGCCCAGGATCCATAGCCTAACAGGCACTTGGAGTTGTGGCACCTCCTGGTGGCATCCAGTGCGCGTCCCTCTCAGGACTTGTGTTTGGGACTCATGGTTATACCTTACTTTCATGTGCAGATTGGACCAGAACTGGGCTGGCTTGTCCTCCAGATCTTTAGGGTTGGGCTTCAAGTCAGGCAGATGGAGACAAAGTGGCCTGGCTCACCACAATAGTAGCATAGACTGAGGTGTCACCATCTGTCTTTTTCTTTTGGGATAAGTTGCCAGTGAGCAGAGTCCATCTGTATCTGCTTAACACACTGAACAGAGTTTCATGGTTGTAGCTGACACATGGTTGTGGTTGACACAGAGGATGTGGAACCACCTCCTTCTCTCCTTGCACAGCTCCCACAACTGGTTGTCAAGTGGTACAATCAGCTCAATAAAGGTGTCCAGGCTTGCTGGAGTTTCCACTGGAGCCAGAACATCCTTGACCTTGTCACTCAGACCCCATCAAAAATGGAATAGCTGGTTGCCTCATTCCACTCTGTGTCCTATGTCAGTGGGCGAAAGTAAGCCACATAGGCAGCAGCAGTACCCTGCCCCTGCCAGAGCATCCTGAGGACATCCTCAGCCATGCAGGCACAATGAGGTTGTTGAAGACTGTTGACATTGCCTGCCATACGGCATCCCAACTGGTTAGTACTGGGCTGTTGCCCTCTAATAGAGGGCATACCCAATCCAGTGCTTCCCCCATTAGCGGGTTGAGTACCAGGCCTACCTTGGACTGGTCGGAAGAGTACACTTGCAGCTGAAGTAGGAACTGGAGAAAACAATGCTTTATAAACTCACAGAACTTCACGCCACGCCCATTGAAACGTTCCAGCAACAGAGTCACAGGTCCCTGCACGAGGAGTTGCAGTCCAGAGGCCAGCTTTCTCTGCACGGTATACCACCTGATTCTCTGCATCAACTGGGTAAAATGGGCCTGTGTTGCCTGGCAGTCCGCCTGGAGGCAGGCTACCAACTCGGTGTTTTCAGGTTCCCTTTGGGAAGAAAGCCTCACTGGTTCCATTCTGCAGCGCCTTCCACAATAGCAGTCCAAGCAAAGTGTTAGGGAATGGGACATAGGTGGTGTAGCTTAGTGATCAGAGCAGGAGTCAGGTCTAGTGGACAGAGCAGGCATTCAGGAAGGGGAAAGAAGTCAACTGCTGATTACCAGAGCCAGGGATCAAGCCAGAGTCAGAGCCAGGAATCGAAGCTGAGCGTTGGAACCAGGATCAGATACCAAACAGCAAAGTCAAGGGTCAAGCCAGAGTCAGAAGTCAGAGCTAGAGGTCAGAACCAGTAACTAATGGTTGGAAGCGAGGCATAAAAGGCAGGAACTGGAGGAGAGGCAAGGATCAGGTGTAGTAACCCTGGCACGGGCACCTGCGGCAGCTGTGATGCAGCAGCACATAATGATATCCTGGGGAGAGAGATGGTCAATGAGAGGGCAGCTCAAGCTGGGTAGGGGTCTGGGAATCCAACCGAATGAGACAGTTGGAAAAAGCTGTTAGAGAAGGAGGGAAGGAGAACAATCTAGATGCTGAGCTGGCTGATGAACCAGAGCTGGGGTATGAGCTGAGGTGATAAAAGAATAGGAGAATAAAAGTAGGGGACTGGGAAGTGAGAAGATGGAAAGAAAGAAAATAGGAAAGGTTTCATGTCAGGAGAAGCAGAAAAAAAAATAGACCTGGGTACGTGAGCAGACACTATTAAAGAAGGGAAGCAGAGGGAAATAAAATCTACAGATTTGCCAAGAGAGTATCAAGGGGAAAAACTGAAAGGAAATATAATTGGTGAAAAAGCAAATTGCTCGAAAAGCTGTGTTAAAATGAAAACAGATCCTGAAAACAGTAAATGAGAAGCTCCTCACGGAGGACCTAAAGTAAACAAACAGAGAGAATGACTCTTTGAACATCTATTGAAAGAACACAGGTCAAAGGTGCCTAATAGGACAAAGGAGGGCAACTGGTTGAAGAAACTCTGCTTGTGGATAAACTTGTGCAAAGAGATACAGCCACAGAAACACTGAATCTGCGGAGCACTTCCAGCTGAAGAGAAGCAAAGAATCAGACAGCAAGAGTAGAGCTGGACTTACAACCAAGGGGAGGAAAAGTTCATGCTTCTCTAAAGTGACCTGGTATATTGTTGAGTAACTTCTTTTGTTCTTGTTAATAACAATGTATTTGGTATTAACTGCACAGAACAAGGAAGAGTAGCCTGTACAAGCTCGCAAAGGTTACTGTGTTCATAACCTATAGTTTATTAATATATGTGGCAAGTACTTAGTAATGTTCTATATTATTTAACCCCCTGGTACAACTTTTGGGTTTTCCCTTATAAAGATCTAAAAATTTTAAATAATCCTTTTTGTTTGACTCTGCCTTTTCTTACAATTACCATAGCCTAGCCTAGCTGGCTCACTGCACAGCCACAGAGCAGGGTGGGAACCAGCAGCAAAGGCAGGGGTAAGATAGGACCCAAGCAGGAATCAGGAACAGTGTTGTGGGCAGAATGCAGGCACAAACAGGACCCAATACAGCAGCAACAGAGAATCACCTAGCTGCTCAGACAACTTCCTGTTCCTCCTTCTGGCTTAAATATCATGGCTGGACCAATTGGTGAAGCTGGGCAATCCCCCAATCAGGGATCCTGTGAGTGGTGCCTTGGCTGAGGCTGTAGTCCTACTAGCTCCTTGGTCCACCAGGTTTCAGTAGACATTGGGTGGAGGCCAGGATATAATTGCTGTGTAGGAACTCACAGACCTGGGTTTGAGACCCAAAGTATCACAAGCTTATTTTAGAAAATTAAATAGCATTATTAGAGCCTTCCTGTGGAGCCCTGGTCAACTCTCATGCTTATTGTTTTAAACACTCCAACTCTTATAGAGAAGGGGGTGTTTGGGTTCCCAACCTACAAAATTACTATTCAACTTTTATGATGCCATAGACGTCAAACAGGTTCCAGCATGTGAATACCCTTACACCCATGTGGGTGGAAACTGAACATGCATAATACATCTTATTGCCCCTGCTGGTCCCCTCAATTTCTCTTTTGTCCAATGGAGAAAAATAAGGTGACTACGTTGGTGGCTGCACCAAGGGTCTGGGCTGTCCCAGCAATGAGGTACCAAATTCACCCTCACAGTCATGCAAAAGCACCCATTTGGCTCAACCCAGACTTGCAAATTGGGAACAAACCTATATTTAGAAGAACTGGCTGAGTATGGGCATCATGTAGATTTCCCAGATGGTCAATAATGAGGCCTTTGTCCCTTTTCTATCGCTAAAACAATGTTATGACCTGCCTTCCTAAGTGGACTTGCAGTACTTACAACTAAGACACCTGATAATTTATCCATTTTGTCCAGAGGCCCCAGAACTACTAGGAACTTTAGAAACACTTTATAAACTCCCCAGGTCCATGTCCACTATGTATATTTTGTTAATAAAGAGAAACTCCATTAGTCTGGAGTTCTTGGTGAAAGGATGGGAAGGGGCTTTATCACAGCCCTTAAAAGAATCCCAGTGCCACGGCATATTACATAATTTTAGAAATACCTCTGTGGCTCTCAGTATATTCTTCTTATAACAAAAGATTTTTTCAAAATGAATTGGACACCACTGGGGTTGTACAAGATAAAGGCCTTATCCTCTAATGACTGTTAGCACTTGAAGAAAGAAAAAGGAACCTTGACACATATCCTATGGGACTGTCCAACAGCCAGGCAAGTGTGGAAAGAAGTGGACACAAGAGTTAAAACAGTGCTCAATTTCAGCAGCCAAACCTCAGTCAAAAGTTATACCCTTGGTTAGTTACCTGCTAAACTGGGTTTAGCTCCACCACAAAGACTTTGGTGTTTGAGGGCTGCAATGATCACCAAGCACATTCTTCTACAAAAATGGAAGAGTACGCTTATGCCTAGAATATAGCAGTGGTATTCGGAACTGTCTGAGTTAGCAGCCAAAAGAAAGAATAGCCTATCACATAGAGAGCAATCATACAAATTAGAAGAAAATTGGACCCCATTTCTAGATAGATGTGGATAAAAACATGTTGAGATGGCTTAAAGCAGGGGTAATCAATAGGCGGACCATGAAGCTGATCCAGGGCTGGAACCATGCCCGCTTCCCAGTGCTGGATCCCCCCCAGCAGAGGGTGGGCAGCTGGGCTGGGGTGTGGGGCACAGTGTGTCCCTGGGCGACTGCTTGTACAGCCTCAGCTCCACCGGCTGTAGTGCAGGGATAGAGGGGGCGAGCAGCGATGTTTGCGGGGGGACGTCTCCACCACTCTGTGGGCAGCCTAATGTGTCTCCACTACACCCTCCCCCTCCAATCAGGGGGTGATGATGGGGTGTCACATGCTCACTCTGCAATCCAATCAGATGGCAGAACTGATTCAAATTGTTCTCTGCTTTCCCTGGAGACAGTAGGGCTGGCTGGACCTGGGAGCTGCTACTTGTGGGCCCAGGCTCCACCGGGCAACCCAGTGGATAAGTGCCTGATGGGGTCCCGCAGCATTTTTTTTAAACTTTTGGCAAATTGAAAAGATGTAAAAAATTATTTTTGTGTCAAACAAAACATTTGACCTGAAATATTTTATTTAGATTTGGAGCGTTTTTTACACTTCAATTTTTTCTAAAATAAAAATCTAAACAAAAAGCTATTTAGAATTAAAAAACTGAAACATTTCATTTTAAAAAAAAGTTGAAATAAAAAAATTGTAATAATGTTTTTGTTGTGTTTTTTTAAACCAAAACGTTGTGGCAAAACTGACACAAATTTGCAAAATGCTTTTATGTTGCCAAATCTACATTTCTCACCAAAAAAAGTTTTGGTTGAAAAATTTTGCTCAGCTCTACTTACTACACCTCTACCTCGATATAACGCTGTCCTCAGGAACCAAAAAAATCTTACGTCATTATAGGTGAAACCGTGTTATATTGAACTTGCTTTGATCCATTGGAGTGCGCAGCCACACCTCCCCCGGAGCACTGCTTTACCGGGTTATATCCGAATTCCTGTTATATCGGGGTAGAGGTGTACTATGAGTAGTCCAGGTGACAAAGTCATAGTACTATTCACTGTAGTAAATGCTACGCCCAGTAGTAAGTGATTGCAGGATTGAGTCCATAGATTTGCACTTGTATCTATCAGTTCACTATTTAATTCTTTCATAATTTTTTTAAATTGTTGTATGTTGTATTTTTATTTCTGAAATTGTTCAAAGTTTCCTGTTTACAATTATTTGTTTTCTAAAGGTTTAAAATGCTTATCCATTGCTGTGTTTTGAGACATAACATTAGAAGTTTCATAGTCACAATAATATACTAGTTTTATTTTCATTACAGTAAAACAAACCAAGGTGCCCACTGTAGAGAAAGAACATTTCTGACTTTATACAGTATGAAATGTTTACTTGGTCACTAATAATCAATTACTACCATAACCCATTAACCAGTTTTCTATTATATCCATTTGTACATTACACAAACCACTTTGTAAATGAATCTAATATACCCATTTTCTATAATCCGAAAAACACAAGCAAACACACTTTCCTGCAGAGATTTATAGGACTTGTGATTTACAATAAGAAAGTAACAGTGCAACAGAAGTGCAGAGGGGACAGCTCTAAAAAAATTAACTACATAAATATATCCAGTTGAAGTGGTTCATAAATGGATAATCATTGCACTGAAATGAACTTCATTCTGGTAAAAATGTGTTGTTACAAAGAAATATGTATCACATTTTAATAAGTGATGCTTATCATTTAAATGCAACCAATTGTCTCACATTTTTCTTGCTAAGCAGGCTATTCAATTACAATACCAAAAGTAATTGTACAAATGTATTTTAACTTTGGCCAACATAGTAGTAATTAAATAAAACTTAATTGTGCTATGGCCATTATGGCATCACAGAACTTTGATAAACTGTGTGGGTATCTAAACTGTTGTTTATTGCCATAACAATTTTAAAATAAATTTAAAATAGAGTTAAATTGGTATAATTTGACAGGAATATTACAATTCCTACTATGGAGAATATCACATGTAATATAAATAAAGTGGCTTGGGCCCTGGAAAATAGAGATTTACTGCCAATAGAATCTCAAGTAAGTTAACCTTTCTTGCCTTTCATTTAAAGAATTTCCATTAATCTGGGTCTGCTTCTTTTCTTCCAGTAGAGCACATTTAATGATTAGTTCAAGTTTTAGGTCAATAGTGTTTCAATTCATTCTACCTTGCTGTGCTGTGTCTAGTGTAGTGTATAGCACTGGCAGCAGATTGTGTGCTGCAGACCTTTTCTTATTTGAAAAATGTCAAATGTCATAAATGCTTGTGATAATGCACTTCTCACGGGCAACATGATGAAACTTAACATCAAAAGCCCTGTTACACACTGCATGACATATGACTAAAGACTAAAGTTGACTCCAGCTAGATATGACCAGTATCTCAATTTTACTCAACTAAATCCAGATACCTTGAAAGTACCACTGCTATTACCTAACCTGCTCCATAAGTTTTACACCTACTCTGTGTTGATGACCTCCCATCAAAAGGTTCACTTTCTTCATTGTATAGACTCATTATCATGGTATGGTTAATTTCTTCTAAATGTGACAGTAATAACTATGGGTGAAAGTGTGGGTAAGTTGTGGCTTTTTCCATATAACTACAAACACACAATAGCTTCTCTGTTATTAACAAATGAATCACATATTAAAAAAGCATTCAAAGAAGAAAAAATAACATTCTAAAGGAAACGTGAGAGTGACTACACCATTGTGCAAAGCAATCCACCCAATAAATGCATAAATTCTGCACCAATGCTAGTAATATATCAGAAACAAGTACCCTGCTGACACATTGAAAGCAGGGAATTCAAAATTACTATTTTAATATAATGAATGGCTGTGACTTTAAACACTGACACATTGTAGTTGTTAGCAAGAGTGAACAATTTATGGTTACTATGAAGAATACAGGCATGAGGATGAGGGAGGTGATGATGGTGATGAGGAGGAGGAGGTTAATATCCCTAGCAGCTGCTGGGGAATCATGTCCCTACCTCAGTAAGCTGGATAGGGGAATAGTTCCAGATCCACTGCCCAGGATCCCTCCTTTCCTCCCCGACAGGAGTTTTTCCACGAGAGCCACATTCCCAGTGCGAGCAGCTTCCAGCAGTTCCTGGTCCTTCCCCATGGTCAGTAACCAAACACTCCCTCCCCCCCTCGCAAAATACTATAGATATAGCTAAACCCCTTCAAAAAATTCCCTCCCTCGATCAGATAATTTCCTCCTTGCCTAAAAGCCCTGCCTCAAATCTGGGCAGAGAGGAGACCCCTGCAGCCCCTACAGAGCAGCAGCAAGAGGGAGCAGGAGAATCACCTCCTAGTTACACTAGCTCAATTCTGGGTGGAGTGTGGCAGGAAAGCGGGGAGGGGGGGGGGCTGGGGGGAGGAAATTAGGCCAATAAAAGACCTTCCCACACACACACCAAATCCCAGCCTGCAGGGTGAGTGAGGGGGGCTCAGAGCCTATGGGGGTGGGGGGGGAGGGAGAGACGAGATAATGACCAGCAGGGAGGGATGGAGGGAGGAGGCGCAGCCCGGGCCAGCCAGGCCCGTTGCTGGGGAGACACAGATCTCTCTCTCTGAGTGGCTGGCTGGGTTTGGTCCCACCCCCTCCCCGGATCCTCAGTCCCAGCGCCTCGCCTTGCTGGTACCGCTACCAGTGATGCGCTGGGGATTGGGTCCCCTCAGCCGCTTGGCGCGGCCCGCCCAGCAACAAGAGCAAGAGCTCCTCGCGCTCCACTGCGGGGCCACGCGCGGCGGGACCGTTACCGGCTGCTGAAGACAAGGCGCTGCGCGTGCGAGGGGAGGGGCGGGGTCACATATAGCGGTAGGCAGCGGCTCTGTGTGGTGACCGCTGCCGGAGGTGATAGAAGCAGGTGTTCCCGATGCAGCTCAGTCAGGGGAAGGGGCGGTGGTTCTTGCTGTGGCCTCGGGATAACTGCAGCTGGGTGAGTCCTGGAGCTTGGAGTGCGGGGGACGAGGTGCTGCTGAGGCAGAGGGCAGCATCACCCCCCCCCCCCCAGTGGTGGGGCGGGGCTGCCTCGCTTGTGTGGGGAGAGGGAGAGAGCAAGGGGCTCAGGATTGCAAATGGGACCGACGGTAAGGAGCGCATGAGTTGGGGTGGCAACATCCAGCTCCCTGCCAGACACCGCAGACAGAGGGGTCGCTGGGATTCAGACATGAGCCCATGGGGGGGGGCGGGGACACTATAGCTTTGAGCCACACAGCAGATTGGGGTGGGGGGGTAAATAATGGCAAAACTCCCACTGACTTCACTGGGGTCAGGATTTCTCTCATTGAGTCAGCAGGGGTCCACTGAGTTTGTCTCACGTTTGTCAAAGGAGGGGGAACACTGATGGGACTGGGGCCCCTTTAGACTTGAGCTTCCACTGTCCTGGTGCTAGTGGAGCTGACACTCAGTGTTTTTAATGGGAGGCTTCTTCCATGATTATGATTTTTCTCCCGCCTTGGCAGCTAGGGTAATTTTTCTCCACAACTCCAGTGGGTTTTATGAGTTACATGGAAAATTTGCTCTCTTGCCCAAATCATTAGCTCATCCTTGTCTAATGCACTCTTTGATACTGTTTATATATGAAAAGCCAATTAATAGCCTTTTCACCCCAACTGATTTAGTAGATTACCTTCAGTATTTATTTCTGTAGCAACACAGGTGTTACAGGCAAATAAGACAACGCCCCTTAGAAGTCCTGCAATGAAGGCAATGGCAAAGCACCCATTAACAATGGGTGCAGGCTCAGGTCATAAATTAAGCCCTGATCCAGTAAACTCACATGAGTAAATTTATGCATGCACGTGTTTGGGTCAAGGCTTTAGTTAACAACCAAAAATAACATATCATGGTAGGCAAGAGATTAAGTTAGTATGTTGAGGGAGACTCATGGCCTTATCCAGCTTCTGTTAAAGTCAAAGGAAATTTACCTGTTGACCTCAAAAGGAGTTGGATTAAGTCCTTGGTGGGGAATACTGCTCTTCTAGGAAGCCATGTTTTTTCCCCATATATAGTAGCTCATATAACTGTTTTATTTCATATGTTTTAGTTAATTACACTGGAACTTTTAAAAAATGAATTTAAGTTTATATCCTTGCTTAACTCTCCAGTAACTGTATAGCATTTGGAATCACAGCCAACCCATAATGCTGCAAATATAGCTGTTCACAGCATATTTAAACAAATATAGTCCAGTTTCTATCCAGAAAATGAATCTTACATATTTTAAATTTTTTAGGATGTGAAATGATGAGTCATGTTTTCCCCCAGAATAGTAGCAGAACACTTAATAGGGCATCTAATTATTAGGCGTGGAGACTCTCTATAGTTCTTGCTTTCCTGACTGAATACATACCATTGTTTGATATAAACAACATACATTTTAGGACCTGATTCTGCAAGCCTTTATTCAGAACAGTGTTTCCATTAAAGTTTATTTTTGTATAAATAAACAAATACATGAATTAAGCTTTACAGTTTGAGCCCTTAGTCACAACTGATCTGGGTCACATTTGAACTATCAATCTAAAGTAGAGATAATAAAATGCAGAGCTTATTACCAAACACCTGAGTCATCCAGTTCCAACATTGAAAGTAATTATAAATGGAGTAACCCCCATCTCCCATATTCTAGCATCTAAATCTAGGCTTGTTGTCCATTACACGGCTGGCCAAATGTAGCCTTTAGTTCCATTAGACAATGGGATTGCATCTATCTGAGTGGCTAACGTGGCACATGATGTGTATGAAGGTACTGAAAACAAAGGCTCTGACCCTGCAATAAACTCTGCACTGGCAGGCTCTTCCATCTGTGCTGAGCTCTCTTGAAGTCAAGTTCCACACTGGCTCAGAGGTCTGTCTGTGTGGTGCTCATTGCAACATCAGGGCCAAAATGTGCATGTTTGCAGATAATAATAAGATTGGAAGCAGAGCAAATACTAAGGAACAACCAGATTTTAAGAATTTGGATTGTTTAGGTGATTGAACCAGCAGATGGCAAATATGACTCAGTGTAAACAAATGTTACATAATTAGTCCTTAGCACATAGTCTGGGGAAAATAAAATCTAAGTGAAAATACCATCCATGAGACTGATCAGGAAAAAAATAGAGGCCAAGTGTGGAAATATCAGTGGGCCGAATTGTGCCCTCATTGACACTGGCAAATTCAATGCGATTCCTTGGATGTAACTGAGTTCAGAATGTACCCCATTAAAGCCATCAGCCTAATGTCCGGCAGCACTAAAAGATCCAAACAGAGCATTAGGTTGTGTTAGCAGATAAAATATAAAATAATTATTCTAAAAATTAGAAAGAAAAGTTGATAAGGAATTTGGGCCAAATTATGTAATGGAAGGGTTACACATGGATAAGTGTGAGAACCCCTGCCCTAGACAACAAATCTTTTGGTGGCTTCAGACTGCGGCCACCAACTTTCACTGGTGGTCGCACTGACGCTTTTCCCTAAAATACTTAATTAACTTTAGGGAAAAAAATGAATTATACACGTCCAAATCATTGTAATTTATATTTGTAGGGGTTTTTGGCAGACTCAGTAATCAAAATAATGCTGCCTCCCCCTTCAGAAGTGATATTTGTATATTTGTTAATATCACAGCATACTTAGTAGCTACCTGGGAGGCTATAAAAAGTGATAAGTGATATTAACAAACATACAAGTATCACTTCTCACAGATAGCTAGTAAGTCTACTGTGAAAAGTGATACTTGCATGTTTGTTAATATCACCTTTCTCAGCAAGCCCCAGGATCCATTAAGCCCTGGATGTGGGGACTGAAGGAGGCAGCTGGGGCCAGAGGCTGGTGGGTGCAAGGGAGGGATAGCTCAGTGGTTTGAGCATTGGCCTGCTAAACACAGGGTTATGAGCTCAATCCTTAAGGGGGCCACTTAGGGATCTGGGGCAAAATTGGTCCTGCTAGTGAAGGCAGGGGGCTGGACTTGATGAACTTTCAAGGTCCTTTCCAGTTCTATGAGATAGGTATATCTCCATATATTATATCACTGTTACAAGTGTGTTGGGGCATTTTTTTTTATTAATTGTTTTTACACTGCCACGATTACACAGTTTTGTTATCTCATCAGGACAGAATATAATTCCTTGACTTCCCCTTCTTCCTTTAATATATCAATTTGAAGGCAGATTAAATTGGGTTCTCTCTCTCCCTCCTTTTTCCCCTTTATATACAAGCAAAATTATAGATAACATAAAATCAAACGAACAGTTGCATAAAATACATAAGCATATCACTAAAACTAACGATTCAATAGGTAAGGTCTCATCAATTCTCCAACACAAGATTATATAAAGAAATGCAAAGAACTCAATCAGGAGTGCTGGCAGCCATTATGAAAGACAACTACAAATAATTAAACAACCTATCAAGTTAATTTTGGCAATGAAAAAAAATGTATTGTTGTCCCTCTCCCCAACATTGCATACCCGGGATGAGGTCAGGGACAATTGCTGCCCCTGTGCCCAAGGTATTAAAGGTGCTGCTCCCCAAATACTTCCAGTCCCAAGGTGGTGCATATCACCCCAAAGACTTTGAAAAGCATTGTGTGTTTTTGTCTCTACACAACAAGCATAATATGAAGGAACCAAACAGGCACAGTGAGGTCCAAATGACCACCATACACAGTGTGCAAAACCTAGTTTCATGTATACACCCTGCTCTTCTAGCAGGTTTCGAAACAGAACACAGAAAGTGCCATGAGATGGCTGGATTGTCTTCCATAGAGAAAATAAATGAAAATGGTCAGCACCTCTCAGGATAAGACACCTAGCACTTTGCTGGATCAGACCCCTAGAGAAATTAGATTACATTAAAATTAGACACATGCAGCTAATACACCTAGAGAAAAATAACCACAACCATTTTTTAAAGGAGACACTTAGAAAGCAATAGTTTTAAGAGACCTACCATGCAGGTGGTTGAGTGCAACAGACATAGATAAAAATGGTGGGTAGGGGCTCCCTCAAGTCCCCTGCAGGTCCTGCTTGCAGTTGTTTATAAATGTTCTACCCCTCAGTTTGTAGTACACAAGGGCTTCTCTAAATAAAACAGACAGATAAAAGAAAAGTCCTTTCCCCTTTCTTTCCCTTACGAGAGAGAAACTCTCTCTATAAGGGACTCTGTATGAAAACAAAGAAAGGCAAAGGGGCTGGCTATCAGGCAGTCTTCCTGGATTTGACCCTTTGGGCTAAGTCTGTCAGTGGGTTTATTGAATTTTAATGAGGTCTACCTCAAGCTCCTCCTTGTGGGTTGTACTGTAGTGCAGCTGCGCCATGCAGCTTTGGGAGCAGTGAGGCCTGCTGCTGTCTCCCTCTTGGCGGGTGGTCTCTGCTGTCAGCAGTCTCTGAGGTGGAGCAGCTCTCCTCACATTCACTCCCCCTTCCTATGGCAGGGTTTCTGTTTTTAAGCCCGCCCCTTCCGGGCAGAACAAACCTTGCAGGTGGTGCCTTAGAGCTGAACAGGCCCAGAAGAGCTCATTAGTATTCTCTCCACCAGAGTGAGGGCAGTTCCCTTCACATACTCCACCCCTCAAGCTGGAAAGGGAATTCTGGGGTAGTTTGTCTCCATCCCTGATCTCCCATGAAAAGAAATCAGCATTAGCATGGTCCTTTCCTGCCCAGTGTTGTACTCCAGAATTGTAAGGTTGTAGTGCAAAGTACCATTGCATTATATGTGCGTTTATGCCTTTCATGGTGTGAATCCAGTATAGGGGAGCATGATCTGTGATGAGGGAGAAAGGGCTATCGAACAGGTAATACCTGAGGGAAACCACAGCCCATTTAATCACTAATTCGTCCTTTTCAATAATTGAGTAAGCCTTTTCTCTAGAAAACAGCTTCCTACTCAAGTATATGTAACCCTTCTGCCAGATGAAGCCAGCGGCAACAAGGGCCAGGTTCAGTATCTAGGGGTTCCTTTTCAACAATACAACACAAAACTGGCTCGAGCGCCCACCCAGTGACCTGGGACAATTACACAGTACCCCCTGGGCACCTCTAAGAGGCAATACTTCCCCTCTTGCAAGCACAGAGTCTGAGTGTAGCAAAATCTTTTAATAAAAGAAAGAAATTAACTCAGCATTAATTTGGGAAAACACTGCAACTAGGACTCATAAACACAAACCATGAGCAAAAGACCTGCCCCCAAGTAAGTTAGGCAGTGTCCTTTTCCCATCATGGTCTTAAGTCCAGCAACCCAAAGGTCCCCTTAACGTGCCCATCCCTTCTCTGTACCCTAGTCACAGTTGCTGTCCTTGGCCAGTGCAGCCCCAGAGTTCAGAGATTCATCTGCAGAGTTCACCTTCCACCCTGGAAGGTGGGGGGGAGGGGTAAGGAGGCACCTTACACACTGCACTGCTTGGGCACTCGCTCATCGCCTGCCACACCTCTGCGGGGCTCTGCTCTGGCCCTCTCCATCCGCTTCTCTGCTGGCCTCTTGCCACACCTCTCCACAGCCTCCCTGCTGGTCACACCTCTCCACTAACTCCCCTGCTAGCCAGTTATCACACCTCTCTGCCCACTCACCAAGATGTCTTCAGGGCCCCCACACACACACTTAACACAGCTCTCAGTGATTTCAGCTGTTAGTGGGACAGTCTCTTGCAATAGAGACACTGTTCCAACATAGGTCTAATACTTAGAGCTAGGTATCAGTGATTTCAGCTTTGCAGTACATAACAAGACCCTCAATTGCGTCTAAATTAGCTCTTTTATTATACTATGGAGAGAGGAACAGTCAAATGGTGTCCAGGGCCCATACCACCAGATGCAAGTACCTATCCCCACCCTGTCTCAACTCCTTGGGCTTTGGAACCCATGTCCCCTGCCTAGCAAGTGCTGTTCAGTTGAGGGTGAGTCCCTCCATTGAGGTATGCCAGGTACAGTTCTGCTGGCTTTGGTTCACACAACAAGGATAGCAACCTTTTATTACTCCTGCCCCAATAACAAGGAGACTGGGGATCCAACACCAGCTACAAGTGATCATTTGGGCAAGCAGTCCCATCATGCTGACTACCTAGGCACCGTGGGTGTGTCCATGCAAAAGAGATCAGCTACTGAAGTCTTTTTCCACAGCTCACCACTAGATGTCAGGGGGGAGCTCATCCAGACTCTGCTTACATATAGGATTGAGTGTTCTCCTTCTCTGAAGTATTGTGAGAGTTCAGCGCTGAGTCCAACATCCGAGAAACCTGTGTGCAGTGTGAACCCCCAGAAAAAATCAGGGCTGAAGAGCACATGTTTTCAATTTACCAAAAGCTTCCTTGTATTTCTCATCCCATTGGATCTTCTTAAGCCTGGTCTACACTACAGGGCTAAGTCAACCTAAGTTATGCAACTCCAGCTACATGAATAACGCAACTGAAGTCAACATAGCTTAGGTCAATTTATTGCAGTGTCTACACTGTGCTGGGTCGATGGGAGAAACTCTCCTGTCGACTTACCTTACGCTTCTCATTCCGGTGGAGTACTGGAATCAATGGGAGATCAATCTGCAGTTGATTTAGCAGGTCTTCACTAGACCCACCAAATTGACTCCCGGTGGATCAATTGCCGCAGCGTCGATCCCCGTGAAGTGTAGACATACCCTTAGAGTTGTTGCCGTTTATGAAGTCCATAAGGAGGGCCTGTGATTGAGGTGAAACTGGGGATAAACCTCCAGTAATATCCTGTAAGGCCAAGAAAACGCCTCATTTGCCTCTTGTGGGGAATGTAATTTAAGGCATGTACCTTGTTGACCACTGGTTTCATACGGGTGCCTCCTACACAGTTCCCCAAATAGATTACTAGCTTACCATTTTGCAGGGTTGACCATTAGTCCCACTTTCAGGGCTTTTCACACCACCTTTACTTGCTGCATGTGGTCTTCCCAGGTAGAAATATAGATGACAAAGTTGTCCATGGAGGCTGAGGCATACTGATGGTGGGGGCTGAGGATCCTATTCATGATCTGTTGAAAAGTTTTGGCAGCTCCGTGCAGGTCGAAAGGCATAGTCTTGAATTGGAAGTGTCTGAAAGGAGTGAAGAAAGCTGTTTTCTTTTTCAAACAATGGGATAAAGGGTTCTGACAGTAACCTTTTATTAAGTTGACAAAGCTCAGGCATTTTGCTGGTCCCAGCCACTCTAGTAACTCATCTATCATTGGCATTGGGTATGTGTCAAATTTCAAGATGGAATTAACCTTCCTAAAGCTAATGCAGAACCGAACCAAACCGTTTAGTGGGGCTCCTCCATTCACTTTTGGATTTACAATTACTCCCATCTCCAGCATCTCTCGCACTTCCTCTCAGACTGTACCCCACATCCTCTGTGGCAGCCGTCTAGGGTTTTCCCTGATTAGCTGGCATGGGGTGGTTTCTAGGTGATGTTGGACCAACTGCGTTCTCCCTGAGCAGGTGGAGAATACTGTTGCAAAGTCCTTGGTCAACTGAAGTTGCTGCTTCCTTTGCATGGGGAGAGCCCCACACCCCCTGGTACTATGTTGGTTCTTGGCTGCAGGGACTTGGGGTCCTAATTCAGGGCCTGTCGAAGAGGGAGTTATCAGCAGAGCTTCCCATGTCTTCCAAGGTTTGAGAAGATTCACATGATAGATTTTGGTTTCCTTTCTCCTCCTGGTAGTCTTATCTCATAGTCCATGTGCCATATCTGCCGGACCACTTCAAATGGACCCTGCCATAGAGCCATTAATTTAGATTCAGCTGAGAGTAGTAGCTGAAGGATGTGATCAGCCAGGTGGAACGTCCGTAGTCATGCTCCTCTATTATTTCTTTCCTCTGTGTGTTGGGCCTTTCTCAAATTCTCTCTGGCAAATAGCCATATATTTATGAGTTGTTCCCTTAATTGTAAGACATACTGGGTTGCACTTAAAGCCCCCACATCTTGTTCCTCCCAGCCTTCTTGCAACACGTTCAAGATTACTCATGGTTGGTCACCATAAAGCAACTCAAATGGGAAGAACCCTGTAGAGGCTTGTGGGACCTTCTTTATGGCAAACAGGAGTGGTGGGAGTAGCCAGTCCCACTGTTTGGGATTGTTACTGACAAAGCGTCTCAACGTCTTATTAAACTGCTTAACTAGGCTGTCGGTCTGTGGGTGGCACGCTGAGTTTTTCAGGGTCTCGACCTTCAGAAGGGAGCATAATTCACTTACCAGCTGGGAGGTGAAGTTAATCCCTTGTTCTGTTAATATTTTGCGGGGAAATCCCATATGTGAGAAGAGTTTTCAAGAACTCTGGAGCTATCACCGTAGCTTTTGCGAAGAGCAGAGGCACAGCCTCCAGGTACCTGGTTGCATAGTCGACAATCTCTAATATGTATTGATGCCCCAATGTTAGGGGCCAAGCCATGTCCACTCTGATTCTCTTGAAGGGTGTCTCAATCAAGGACAGAGAAACCAAGGATGCCTTAGGGATCCCTTTACTTCTGGCTAGCTGAGCAGGAGGAACCACATTCTCTCACCTCATGATGCATGCCTAGCCAGTAGAATTGGGATAATATCCAAGGCAATGTCTTCTCTCTCCCCAGGTGTCCAGTACATGAGATATTGTGCGCAAGCTGCAATAAAGCCCAGTGGTACCCATGCAGCACCAGTAATTTGGCCCTCACCACTCCAGTTTTTTTTATCCCTTTCAATTTGACACAAGCACTCTTTCTTGAGTGAAAAGTGCAAATATTGCTCGTTAGTGAGGCTCTGTTACCTCATCTTTTATGAAGCCCAGTTGTTCATATGTGTGGCTCAATGTAGGGTTGTTGCACTGTTCTTGGACAAAATTCCCACTCTGTAGGAGAGTTTCCAAGTCCCGACTGGTCACCTCTTTTTTCCCTGGGGGAGTCGGTGGTGACATTGCTCAGGACATTCCTTCAGGGTCATCGGCTTACCCAAAGCTCACCAAGCTCTGGGGCACTGGCTGTACAATGGCCCTGCATTCTCGCTCACTACCCAGGCTTGTGCATTAATGACTTGCCGTAAAAAGGGCCAGTCCTGGCCTCTGATTATGGGGTAGGCCAATTTTTCAGCTAGGACTCCGCTACGACTGCAGCATGGGCTCCCACTGAAGTTTTAGATGCTGGCTCGGGTATGTTTTGACATCACCATGTATACATTTCAGGTGGATCGTATTCTTATGAATGGTGTCACCCCACGCAATGGAGGTCTGAATCACCGTCTGACTGCAGCCAGAATCCAAGAGTCCTTGAACCATCTTCCCTTGGACCTTCACCAGTACCATCAACTTAAGGAAAGTCTTTCCATGCCCAGATTTCTGCCATCCATCCCTGAGCATATTCACATTTCAAAAGAGGGCATTCCCACTTTATGTGTCTGTCTGTCCACAGGAATAGCAAATTAATGGGCTGGCACTGCTGGCACCTTTCCTAGGTGAGGGTGAGCTGGACCCTGATCTGTGAGTCCTGCTCCCTTTGAGATGCCTGGCCGGCCCACTGACAGTGTTGTATCTGTGCCTGACTGCCTTGCCTCCCTGGGGCTACTTCTGGTTTAAGGGATGGTCTGACCATCTGGAAGGACTCCTTCAGGGCAGGCCCCTGTTAATGATGCTGGCTCACCCTCCCAGGTCACTTTCCATTCTGTCCCCTGCCTTGCTGATGCTTGGGTGATTCTGCCTCTAGTGATCCTTTGGCTTCTACGAAATACTCCATTGGGCTAACTGCTTCTGATAACATTCCCGGACGCTGCCATAGTACCCACTTTCTGCCTTTTGTGGGTAATATCTTTAGGAATTATTCTGTCACAGTGGTCTTGGCCACATAGGGCCTCGATTGTTCTTCTAAATGGAGCCACTTCCAACAGTGTTCTCTCAAGAGTTGTGCTACAAAGAGGTCTTGCCCCCTTGGGGTAGATCTCAGCCCTAAACTGTTGATGGTGGGTCTCTTTGGAAATATCCAAATAGTCCAAAATGGCAGACTTTACTTGTTTGTAGTAGTTTTCCCTCTCCAAGTCCAGATCACAACAGGCCACGTGCACTGGACCCATAAAAACTACCCATAAAATATGGGTCCAGAATCAAAGCCCATTGTTTTGGGGGCTACCAGTCTGCTACTGCCACCCTCTCAAATGTAACTAAGAAGGCTTCAGGGTCATCATCTGTCTCCATCTTGGTTAGCTTCACTGGCACTGGCGGGAGAACCCCCTTGGTGGAAGCATGACCCATTGGGCCACCTTGAGGCCATAGGGCCATCACTATCTGCTTTCCTTTTGAAACTCCTGCTGCTGGGCCATGAGTTTTTTCAGTAGCTGTTGTTGTGTGGTCTGAATCTAATGCTGCGTGGTCCACTGTTGCAGGAATTGCTGTTGGAACTGTTGTTGCTGAACTGCTTGCTGCTGCTGCATCTCCACTAACCACTTACCACCACTCCGGTTCCATCTTGCATGTAGCAGCTGAGCTCTATCCCCTCTAAGGCTTTATTTTAACCCTTTGTATAAGGCATGTTTATGCCAGTATTCTCTGCCATTTATGGGGGTCAGGGGCTTCCTGGGTTCCCTGCAGACCCTGCTTCCAGTTGTTTATAATGTTCCCCATCCAGATTCGTAGCACACGAGGACTTCTCTGAATAAAACAAATAGACAAAAGAGAGTTCCTCGCCTCTCTCTTTCCCTTATGAGAGAGAGGGCTCAGTATGAAAACAAAGAAAGTCTGGCTATCAGGCAGTCTTCCTGGATTTCACCCTTTGGCTTTAGTCAGTCAGCAGGTTTATTGTCTTTTAATGGGGTATACCTCCAGCCCCTCCTCTTGGGGAGTACTGCAGTGCAGCTGCACGATGTGGCTTCAGGATAAGTGAGGCCTGCTTCTGTCTTCCTTTCAGCTGGCAGAATTTCCCTTCTTAAACTCACCCCCCTCCAGGCAGAACAAGCTTTGCAGGTGTGCCTTCTTAGAGCTGAACAGGCCCAGAAGAGCTCATTAGACTCCTCTCCACCAGAGTGAGGGCGTGTCCCTTCACAATTTGCAATACCATATGGGGAAAAAACTGTGCCATTTTGATTGTATACCCAGAAGTGTTATATAATGGAGCATGGAAATAATAGTTTCTGTTTATACAGCTCTGATTAGACCATGCCTTGAATTCACATTCAGTTCTGGGCACCTCATTATCAGAAGGGTGGAGGGAATTCAACAAACAGCTCAAATTATGCCCTCCTCCAGGTGTACAAGTAAGGAAGGCATGTAAGAAAATTATCCCCCCCACCCTTGTAACCCTACAGAGCAGCAGGATACAATTGCAGGCTATTCTTCGTGTGTGCCCATTGTGGCTCAAGACACCCGAAAGGGGAAGAGTCAGGGCCCTGTTTCCTCAAATATTGGCAAGCAGAGCTAGCTAAACATACAATGGGAAATGTGCTGCATTCCTTATAAGGCTCTAATAGTAGTGAGTTTGCTGTTCCTGCATGCCCTGGAGCTCCATGGTTGTGCCTGCACTAGAGAATTGAACCACTGGGAAATGAACTGATGGGGTAACACTGATGTAAGTAGCAATGGTGTCTCCATCAGCCATGCTGTACCTTATGCAATTTTGCCTAAATAATAAAGGCTAAAATTAATGAGCATATCCACTAAATTTCTTTACATGCATTTGGTGTATTGTAGCGGGTCGAATGAACAGTATTATTATTCCCACAGCCCTCATGTACTGTGCTAGTTTTACATTACTTTGCTCTCAGAATATGCCTGACTATTTTTCATGCATTAAATGGAAATGCAGAATGAAATGTGATTGCTGGTAGGTAAGAGCAGCATGCTGATTAAAAGCCTCAGTCCAGCACATGGGCTGACATACAGTATACTGTAAAAACTTACCCAATATGTAGCTTATTGCAATACAAATCTCCTGTATTTTCAGTTAGTACATTGCAGTTTCTATGTGACTTAAAAACATTTTGTCCCCGGCTTGTCTTCCATTTTAAATCTGTGCACCTATGCCACACATCAGCTTTTGACCAGCTGGATGTACATTCAGAGGAAAGCCTTCCATGAGACATGCTAGCAGTGAATGGCATAGAACAGAGCTGAATAAATAGATTACCATCAAGACAGAACACACATGAGATTCTTGGTATGTGCGGCACTATTTGTAGAAATGTATTTGGACAAACATGATACCTGCATAGCAGAGTACTCAAAGGAGACCAGACAAGCCACCTAAGCAGTAACTGGTGCACTGTGGGATGGTAGTAAAAGGACTCTTTGCACAGCTAGGGCTGTTTTGCCAGTGATTCCCATCCTCACTGCCCCGCCACTGGTGGAGACTAGGTAGTGGAAAACTACATGGTTATTAGCCTTGCTCAAATCAAGTCTAATACACAGGGTGGAGTGATCGCCATTGGGTGCACTTGAATGTCTGGACATGTGCTTAGATGACCAAATGGTGGTTAGTACACCAAATTTCTCTGTACACAAACCCTGGAGGCAGAATCTTTTTAAAGCCCCCACTGTAGAGGGTGTGGCTTGATACCTCACCACGTGCAACACTATGCCTTATGGGCATCACTTGACCCAAAATGAGTCAGGAACTGGTAGTGAGGGAACTGTTGATTTATGAAGAAAGATTCAAAAGTATACATTTTGGTTAATGTTGATTAAGGAAGGGACACAACTCTCTACATGGTATAAGGTGATATAACTGGGAATAATGGGAAAAAATCTAAAATAGAAAAAATGCAAAATGAAATTAGGAAAACTTCCAAAAGTGTGTCAGTGAGAGTTGGGAATAGTTTTTCAGTGGAAATGGTAGAAATCTCATCATCTGAAGTATTCAAAACTAGCATGGGCAAAGCAATAGCAAATATTCAATAAGGAACCATCCTGCAGGGATTGTGTAATTAACTAGATGATCAAATAAGTCTTTTCTAATTTCTGCAATTTTTTTTAAAGAGCAAGAATGTAGAAGCTAGCTAATCTGGAGTAGATTCCTGGGCCTGGCCAAGCTCTCTTTGGCATGGTATCCTGTGTAGAGGTGTGACTCTCAGTCACCTTTATGACTCCTGATCTTAGGGTCAGTCCAACATGCACCTTAATTTAAAAAAAGCCTCAGGACTGCTCTAAGTGACACTCGGCTGCTTTAGTCCTGTTGTTCTAGCAAGTAAACATTTGCTGGATCACAGATGCACTTTGGCCACACCCCCAGAGTTTCAGCCATGCCCATGACACGCCCTTATACTTGGAAGATAGCTGGGGAAATGGAATAGAGCTGGCCATGATGGCTCTACCTCACTAGAAGATTCCTCTACACAGGGTAAATCCTCAGCTGGCTACTTAAGCTAATTTTAAATCTGCTTTGTACAGCTAGTAGGGCAGATCTTCAGCTGGTGAAAATTGTCATAGCTTCTTTCACTGGAACTATGACAGTTTACACCATCTGAGGATCTGGCCCCAAGAGCGGTGTGCAGCAAGCCTAATGGGACTGAGCATCTGGCCTTCTATCATGGAGACTGAAGGTTAGCTATGGATATACAGAGGAGATACACAGCACAAGCAATAGCAGTGTAAGTTTTCCTCATCACCATGTTAATATGCCTTCATCTTGACCTGACGTTCTAGCCAATAAGATAAGAGGAAAGTTTAATCTCTTCACATCTAAAATTAGATGTTAAATTACTCAGGCTTCACTTGTTCTATAAAGTCCCTAGTACACATCTGCATAGCATATAATCACATGGCCATTACATTGCTTTGCTAGAGAACAGCAAACCCCTCCTGGATCTGTTCACTCACAGCCACCAACATGTAAAGTCACGCCCAGCTGAATACATGAATGCTATGCCCAGGCATACATGAATAAATACAGGGAGACACCTGCATATCCCTCAGTCCCAGCCTTTCCCCACAATAATGTGCATCTTGTACTGTTCAGTAGCCCACTGGATGTTACAAGCTCATAATTTTAGTCTGTCATTCCAACAAAGGGTAATGAATATGAACCAGCCCTGTTGACTTTAGTAGAGATTTCCCAAATACTTCAACCAAGCACACTGGTTTAGTGAAAAGGTGGGTCTTGGCTATTGTTCAGGCAAGGTCTCTATCAATGAGAATGCTCTGCCTCCAGTGCCCAACAGGCTGACCCAGGGCTTCTCCAACTGTACCATCTTTGTACAGTGCAGGATGCTTGGTGAGGATGGGGTTCACCAATAGGAAGGTGGTCTCTGACATATGTAGGTCCTACGTCATTTAAGGTCTTGATGACTAGGACCAGAACTTTGCATTTGGTGCCAAAGTGACTGGAGAGCCAATTAAGTGAGGATCACGGCAGTGATATGCTCACTGAAACTTTTGTTGTTCTGGAGTGGGCTACTGCTTACTATACGAGTTGTAGATTGTGTGTGTCTCATACATTCATGAAGCCCTTACTCATTCCTTACTCAGGCAAACTCTCACAGATTTAATAGCATTCAGATACAATGATGATGAGGCTCATATATGAACCTAGACAGATAGATAGAAATGTGTTTCCCTGAGGGAGGCCTTCAGAATTTGGTGTACAGTTTGACTGTGCAACTTTTGACTGAGCTGTTTAATAGCCTTTTCCTATTTTGCATAAAGTGATTTAAAATTTGTTGAAAGATTATATGAATATTACTTGTAACCGGAGTTCTTTGAGCTGGCGCTGCATATTCACGCTTATGGGTATTTCGCCACCTGGCCGTGCCTACCAGTAGAACAACCTCCAGCCAACATCCATTAGAGTGCTTGTGCTCCCTTCTTATGCCTCCCCTCAGCATCTCTGAATGTTGTGAGGGCAAGACTATATAAGGGGATACAGAGTCCTCCACCATCCACTGCCAACCGAGAGAAAGAACTTGGAGAGAGAGGGGAATGAGAGAGGGAACTGTGAATATGCAGAGCCATCTCAAACAACTCTGGTTAAAAGAAAGTAACCTTACTTTCTTCTTCAAGTGGCTCTGCATATTCCCATTTATGGGCAGTTTGATAAGCTGTGCCGAAAATTAGCTGGAGGAGGAAACACAGTCCTAACCGAATAGAGATTGCATACCAAATCTAGCATCAGTCCTTAAAGCCAAATGGAGAGCGTAATGTTTAGTGAACATGTGCACAGAACTCCAGGTGGCTGCCCTGCAAATCTCAACAATAGGGACTTGCTTAAGGAAAGCAAAAGATACGACCACAGCTCTGGTGGAATGAGATCATACCAGTGTAGGTACAGGAGTTTCTGCTAATGTGTCACATTCAACATTGTTTAATCCGTCTAGAAACAGTCTAGGGAAATGCAGTAAGACCCATGTGATTCTTAGCATAAGTGACAATCCAGGTGATTTTCAAAAACTTGTAGTTCGGTCTAAATAATATGCAAGAACTCTTCTTGCATCCAAAATATGTAAAACAGATTCCATGTTTTCAGTATGTGGCCTTGGGGGAAAAAATACTGGCAAATTAATTGTCTGATGTGAAATTCAGAAACTACTTTTGGCAAAAACTTTGGATCAGATCTAAGAACCACCTTATCTTTATGAAAAGATGTAAATGATGGATCAGCCATCAACCCATTTAACTCACTTGCTCTTCTGACTGATATTATGGCAATAATGAAAGCTACCTCAATAAATAAATAATACAAACAACACTCAGCCAAGGGTTCAAAAGGCGGCTTTCTGAGTGTAAATGACAGCAAATTAGGATCCCTCAAAGAGGTTGTGAAGGTGCTCACTCACTGGAGGAGTGCATCCTTGTGGCCAGGTGTGGCATGGTGGCTCTGTCCCTGTATGGCACTCCTGCTGACAGTTATATCATCATTGAATTGGTCTCTCTTCCCTTAACTTGTCCCTCTGGGTATGTAATGATTTAGTCCATCCCTTCTGGCGTAGCAGAAAATCCAATATAAAACAGTCCAATATCCTCAACATGATGGTCTTTGACCCCAACTCTGGGCCCTTGGTTCTCATACTCTTGCCTCAGGGCTTTCAACATCCTTGTACCCTTCTCTGGACTCATACCAACTTGCCAGTGGCTGGTAGGGAAACCTGGGCCATCCCACTACACAGGTTCCAGCCCAGGGACCCTATAAACAGCAGTCAACATCTCCACTATCTTCCCGGGCTCCTTCCTACAAAGCCTTTGGCAGGCTTCTTCCTCACAACCTCTCTACATTGATCCTTCTTTCAGGGTTAGGACTCATAGTGTTACAGACAGGCCATTTAAAATGTATAACATTCAGGGGAGAAATGAAACCTAGGCTCCAAATCCCACCCCTTTTTACAGGATCAAACCCTTTTGTATCTGTCACCGGGTGTATTTAGAATCAAAACTGACAGGTAAATAACGTCAACCAGATAACATTTATTAACACCTTTATAACAAAGATAATAAGGGATAAAAGAGGAGAGAAAGAGAAGCGGGAGGTGCGGGGGCACGGAAGATAAGGTTTCACAATCACCCAGCTTCCAAGTTCCGGACATTTCAATATCCAGGTACAGTTAGGCTCCGGCTCCTCTGGTGGACCTCAGGTGGCTGCACTACATCCCTTCACAAGATAAGTTTTTCTCCTAGTCTTCTGTTCTTCTTCCAGAGGTTGAGCAAACTACTCCAGTTGGGCAGAGTGAGTGCAGTATGCTATTGCTATAATGGACAGTGCGTATGGGTAAGTACAATTCAAGGGCCTAGTCTGCCTCTGAAGTGGTGGAATAGACAGTAGCATCTTGATTGCTCCACCCGAGCTGTCCCTGAGCAGCGATCTGCGACCTGACAGCCAATTGACTTTTTGCACCTAGCCCACTTCTTGGGCTGCACAGGGCACCAAAAAGGGTGGGGTCTCTCTCTCTCTCTCTGTTAAAAGGCAGAATAGATATCATAGGACAACCAAATGTTACACAGGGCAACTCATGGAAAACAAGGGAATTAACTTATTGAAAAAAAAGGAAAAGGGTATATTGTCCCTACATTAGGGCACTCCCCTGGAAGGCCCTAACAAAGTCCTAGCATAAAAGTATGAACTTAAATCAACTTCCGCCTTCCTCAGCCTTGCCCTTTTAAGTCTCTTATTTCCCTTACTATGTTCCACCATAGAACTCTCTCCCTGACAGTTCAAATCCTGCCCATCTTTCAGGGCACACCACCAGAGTCTTCTTCACCCCAGTGGTTGCTTTATGCTTCCCTGGCTACTAAATTAGATCCCTAAATTAGAATAGTGCTCTGTTGTTTTTCTATCCTGCTGCCATTGTTTTTCTCTTCTGCTGTCCTTGCTCTAGATTCTGAGTCAGTTTGTTTTGTTTCAAATGCTAGTATTTTTCATCAGATCATGTCTAATTCTGATAGTTACTTCTCCATCTGATTTACCACTGAGGGCCTATGCTGGGAAATATGCCATCATAGGGGGATATATATTAGATAATCCCTTCATAAACTTTTTAACCATGTTACGCAAGAATTGGATTGTCTCTGCATCCAATACACAAAACTGGACAATTTAAAAAAAAATAACACTTTCTGGTAGACTGTTTTCTAGAATTAAGTAGCACATTCTGTACCAAGGAGGAATGTGTGTGTTCAAGAGTAGACTGTGTAAAAGTCCGACTGCCCGAGCTGTCAGGTGAAGGAACTGCAGATCTGGATAAGAATCCTGCCCAGCTACTGAGACAGAGGAAGATGTAATGGGGACTCCATTGTGCAGTTGAAGCAGATTCATAAACCACTACTGATGTGGCCCACCCAAGGCAATCAGAGTTATCCTTGCTCTGTCTTGAAGAATCTTGCTGGCCACTTTCTGGATCAACAGAAAGGGGGGAAAAAAGCATACAGAAAGCACCTTCCCCAGTGCAGAAGGAAAGCATCGAGATGGATTGATTGTCTCTTCCTGCTCTCAAAGAGATGAGGTGACATTTCCTTCTTAAGGCTCGTAGTGAACATATCACAGTGGGTGACCTGATCCTTTATTTGAGAACTGTCCCTGCTGAGATGATCTGCAATCATGTCGTTCTGTCCTGCTAACTGCAGGGAGCTGGGTAAAGGTAGGGGAGGATGCACCAGTCCCGAGTCTGATTGTCTGCACCATAGTTGAGCAGAGTGAGCACTCCCGTTTGTTGATTTAATCTATAGAGGATGTATTGTCCATCACTACTTCAACAATCTTCCTGTGTATGTATGGGAGGAATGATCTGAGGGCCAGAAGAATGGCTCTTAACTCCAAGACATTTATATGTAAGCCCCTCTCCTAAGAAGCCCAATGACCTTGAACTGTATGATGACTCAGATGCACTGCCCACCCATCCCTACCACAGTTTGATGCATCTGCTTTACCCTCACAAATGGTGAAGAGGGATTGAAGTGGATGCTTCTGAGGACATTTGCTCTGACTGACCAGCACATCAACGAGTCCAGAATATCTCAAAGCATATTTGAGGTTTGTCCAGGTTTGGCCTGTAGACCTGAGACATCCAAAGCTGCACTGGCCCCATTCTGAGATGTGCAAATAGAGTCACATAAATAGTAGCTACCATTAGACCCAGGAAGAAAATTACTTACTGAATTTGACATATTTGAATGTTTAAAACATATTGCACTATTTTTAAAAATCTGTTCTCTAGTAAAAAGACTTTTTCTGCTACCAAGTCCAATATGGAATCTATGAATAAAATTCTCTGTCCAACTCAGAGATTTGACTTTTTGACATTCAGAAGCAGCTCCAGGGCTGAAAAAAGAGTGGTTGTATAGGCAATGTGGCTTACTAGATGGTCACAAACAATAGCATTCAACAGCCAATTGTCTAAATATGGATAAACAAAAAATACTCTGCTTTCTCAAATGAGCAGCTACCATAGAGAGAAACTTTGTGAATACTTTTGGTGCTATGGATAGGCCAAATGGGAGCACCTGGTACTGGAAATGGCATCCTGCTATCACAAAATGAAGGTCCTCTCGATGACTTCGTCAGATAGAAACATGAAAATATACATCCTTTAAACAGGAGTCACAAACCAATCCAAAGAGTTGAAAGTGAAAGGATTATGGGGGCCAAAGATAACATAGGGAATCAAAACTTCCAAATGTATTTGTCCAGATTCCTTAAATCTAAAATTGGACAAACACCCGCACCCATGTTTTATTTTGTACCAGAAAGTATCTCAAATAAAACCCCTGACCCTTCCGGTGATGGGATACCTTCTCAACAGCACCTGCAGCAGCAATTTTTGCACTTCTGAAAGTAGAATAGCCTTGTAAGAAGGTTCTCTGAAAAGGGGTTGGTAGGGGGAATTGAAAGAGGGTAATTTCTCAGTTGAATGATTTAGCCCTTTTCTATAATTTCGAAGATCCATTTGATCCATTTCTATAATTTCTAAGATCCATTTGTTTTTGACAAGGTCCCTCACCAAAGGCTCTTATGTAAATTAAGCTGCCATGGGATAAAAGGGAAGGTCCTTTCATGGATTGAGAACTGGTTAAAAGACAGGGAACAAAGGGTCGGAATTAATGGTATATTCTCAGAATGGAGAGGGGTCACTAGTGGTGTTCCCCAAGGGTCAGTCCTCGGACCGATCCTATTCAACTTATTCATAAATGATCTGGAGAAAGGGGTAAACAATGACGTGGCAAAGTTTGCAGATGATACTAAACTGCTAAAGATAGTTAAGTCCAAAGCAGACTGTGAAGAACTTCAAAAAGATCTCACAAAACTAAGTGATTGGGTAACAAAATGGCAAATGAAATTTAATGTGGATAAATGTAAAGTAATGCACACTGGAAAAAATAACCCCAACTATACATACAATATGATGGGGGCTAATTTAGCTACAACAAGTCAGGAAAAAAATCTTGGAGTCATTGTGGATAGTTCTCTGAAAATGTCCACGCAATGTGCAGAGGTGGTCAAAAAAGCAAACAGGATGTTAGGAATCATTAAAAAGGGGTTAGAGAATAAGACTGAGAATATATTATTGCCCTTATATAAATCGATGGTACGCCCTCATCTCGAATACTGCATACAGATGTGGTCTCCTCATCTCAAAAAAGATATACTGGCACTAGAAAAGGTTCAGAAAAGGGCAACTAAAATGATTAAGGGTTTGGAACGGGTCCCATATGAGGAGAGATTAAAGAGGCTAGGATTCTTCAGCTTGGAAAAGAGGAGACTAAGGGGGGATATGATAGAGGTATATAAAATCATGAGTGATGTGGAGAAAGTGGATAAGGAAGTTATTTACTTATTCCCATAATACAAGAACTAGGGGTCATCAAATGAAATTAATAGGCAGCAGGTTTAAAACAAATAAAAGGAAGGTCTTCTTCACGCAGCGCACAGTCAACTTGTGGAACTCCTTACCTGAGGAGGTTGTGAAGGCTAGGACTATAACAGAGTTTAAAAGAGAACTGGATAAATTCATGGTGGTTAAGGCCATTAATGGCTATTAGCCAGGACGGGTAAGGAATGGTGTCCCTAGCCTCTGTCTGTCAGAGGGTGGAGATGGATGACAGGAGAGAGATCACTTGATCATTGCCTGTTAGGTTCACTCCCTCTGGGGCACCTGGCATTGGCCACTGTCGGTAGACAGGATACTGGGCTAGATGGACCTGTGGTCTGACCCGGTACGGCCTTTCTTATGTTCTTATGTCTGATGTAATGTGTCTCCCATTTGTTGATTAAAATGGACTAGCCTGTCTCCAAACAGAGAAAGAGAAGGATACTTGCTGATTAGTTCTTGACTCTCAATCTTCCCATCAAATTTGAGGCCTTATGTTCAACAAAGACAACATGGAAGCAGCAGATTGTTTAGATTTAGGCCTTGATTTAAAAGACCTGTTCTTCCGTTGGCTCTGGAAAGTCATAGCCTGCTGGTGTCATTGCCGATGTCTTTGATTTGACAAAAATAAGTCAAGGAATACTGCAGATGATACTGTCTCTGATAATGAAAAGAAAGAGTAGAAGGTTTCTTTCCTGATAGAACTCAAGACCAAAGAACAAGCCACTGATCTTCTCTCCTTCAGCTTTTCCAGCAACTCATCTGTCTTTCCCTTTCAAAGGGGAGAGCATCCACTTTAATTCTTTTATCCAGAGCCAGAGAAAAGTAGTGAAGCCAAGCATGTCTCAGAGTAACTGCAGAAGTAAACACTCTGGCAGAAGAATCTGAGGCTTCAAATTAAACCCTGAGAGTGTGCTTTGTCAGATTTTGATCCTCCATTAAAATTCCATTTTCCTTTTGTAATCCAGCAAAACCTGCACAAACAGTGCCATCTTTTCCCATAGATGAAATTGATAGTGGGCTATAACTCCTTGATAATTTGGCACCTTAATATCAAGAGAGGAAGAGGAAAACACCTTTTTCCCAAGAGAATAAAGCTTCCTTTTTCTAACAGTAGGAATGGAAGGTGCTTGTCCAGACTTAAACCCCACTACCAGTGAATTAGGTACAGCATGTTTGTGAAAATATGAAAACCCCTCCAAGGGTATATAATTTGTCTGCCCTCTTTGAAATAGGCTGGCAAGAGGCAGGAGTGGGCTGCAGCTGTAGTAGACCATCAAGGTTGCAGACCATTAAGGCTGCAGCAGACCCCCAAGAATTGGTAACAATATCCTGCTCTTGGAGGTAGCCCCAAGAATGTTGAACACCAGATAGGAGATTTCCTCCACAGCTACTGAAGGTAAGTTCAGTGTGGAAGCCATGTGATCCTGCAGGCCATGGAACTGCAGAGCATCCTCAGAATGGGAAGAGGCAGAAGCCACTCTCACAAGCTCATCTGGTGACAAATCAGGATTGTAGTGTGTGTCAGCATGGTCTTCTTCAAAAAGTGGAGCTATATCCTCATCTTCCTCTTCACACAGTTATCAGGCACCACTGTCTGAGATGCAGACCGGATCCAGTGGAACTGGATCCAAGGATTTTTCCACTACCGGATCCTTTGCAGATGAAACATCACCTCTCCATCCATAAGGAGGACAACTGAAAAATTCCTGTGGCAGCATCCAATAAGGCCATGGAGCCCAAGACTGCCAGTCTCCCCAGCAACTGGGATCTGGGAACATACCTTCAGGAAGAGGAGCAAAAGGGAGCATGAACCAGGAGGAAACAAGTTTCTTTATTGTTCCTCTGTCCTCTCTAGTCCTGGATCTGGCCTCGGATCCATGATGGAGTGCACTGCAGATAGCAATGGACCTGGAGGGTGGCGAGAAATGGTTGAGAGAGCCTTTATAGAGACCCTGTAGGAGTCTTTGGAGGAGGTAAAGAAGGATCAGGAGAAAAACTAATATTCTCCTGTTCTCCTTTCAGATGAAGATGCTGCCAACCTTGGAACCAATGAAACCTATCTCTTCCTTGAGACCCTCACTCAGATCCAAGAAACACTCAGAAGCTGAATGGTGTACAACATAAAAATCCTCTTTGGGTCTGAAAACAGACCCGAAACTGGAGCAGAGGTTGAAACCAGAGCTGAAGATCAGAACAACGCAGGATCGAGTGAACTACTCAGATCCATCCCCTTGATCCTCGAAGCTGAAGCTGGAGCTGGCCCAGGTTTCAGAGCCAGAACTGTAGAGACCCTGTCAGAATTAGATAGATCTAACAAATCTGACGTGCAGGATCTGGCACTACTAACAGTGGCCATCTTTTCCCTTGCCATCTTCTTCAGAACTGACACAGCTGGAGCCAACAACGTGGCTCTCGGTTCCATAGCAGGCAGTCTGCCCTTCTCCAACACCAGTGATTTCAAAGCCTGTGTGCTTGAGTAGCAGAATCTGGAGCTGGACCTGACAAAGGTTCTGGTTTCCTTGAACCTTTAAGCTGCTTCAGCTTTCTGATGGAAGTCACAGGAGCCAAGACTAGCCTCTTAGACCTTGGATGTGAAGCATGCCCAGAATTGGAAGGTTTAGCTTTAAGGGGCTCCTTAATGAGAAGCACCTGCAAAATGTTCTTCCTCTCCTTGTGAGTTCTGGGTATGAAAGTGTGACAGATGGAACACCCAGAAGGAGAATGGTTCTCTTCCCAGCACTTCAGGCATCTAACATGGTCTTCCAACACCAGGAAGACAGCTGGAAATACAGCGTATCTCTTGAATCCTGGTGTCAGGATGTAGAGCTTACAGTTGAGCCTGGGACCAGCTGGCTTTACCTCACTATTGAGCAAAAGAGGATTCACAGCTAAATCACAGTTGGCTTGCAGCAGAATCACCTGATTGGCCAGATCGCTTGATTGCCTGGAGGAACCAACACACATGCTTTTAAACCCAGCAACAGCATTAAATCAACAACTGCTCAATACTTATTACCACAATTGCAATCACTCTTGTGCCTGCCTTGTTACCAACCTTGCTCTAATCCTGCTCCTGCTTTGTTCCCAGCCTTGCTCCAACCCTGTTTCTGCCTTGCTCCTGTCTCGCTTGGATCCTGACTCTGGGTTTGACCCTTGGCTCTGACTCCTGGTTCCTGACCCCCATCTCTGACCCTTGGCTCCGATTCATGTTTCCTAACTTTGGCTCCAACCACAAGGCCTGGCTGCCCGTTGTTCTGTCCATTAGGCCTGGCCATCCACTGCTTTGCTCACTAGGCCCATCCACCTATACCCAGCCTCTTTTTTATTCTGTTCTGCCATAACCCACAACCCACTAAGTTAACTAACTTATACTTATCACTAAGTAACTATACTAAAACAATTGTAAAGACACTAAGAACTGAAGAAAATGGATCTGAAGGGACCAGAACAGTTCACTTCTTTCTTGCACAGCGGTTGGAAGGAACTGAGCTGGTCGAGAGTGCTGCACCTCCCTATAAAGTCTAGCAGTCAAAACATTTGGAGATGCTGAGGGGAGAGGTAGGAGGGAGTGCACAGATGGTCTAATGGATGCTGCTTAGAGAAGGTTCTATCATTAGGCCCCACAAGTCAGCGCAATATCCATCAGTGGGATTATGGAGCCACTGGACGAACTTCAAATCCTTCTTTTCCATGTTTTCCACTTATGCCCCTTACTGAGGCCATTAACTCCTAAGAGCCAAATATATGGCACGTTATGCTGTAAAATTCAAAGGCAATGAGATTAACTCCCTGTTGTCTTTGACCATTGAAACAGTTTCTCCATTCCCATTTCAAGGAATCTCTTCAATTCTTGTTAACATTATAATTTTGAAGGACACCTTTTCTGTCATGTAAATTGAAAATGCTTCTGATAATTGCAAGAGAAAAGTTTCACATCACTTCTCAGGTCATCACCACTTTGAGATATTTCTTCAGATGGAAATGGTTTGAAAGCTTTTGACTCAGGTCCTCATTTGAATTTGTAAACTGTCAGATGTTAGTGAAAAGGTTTGTACATGGCCAGTAGGGTTCAGGATTAAATTAAAGCTCCACAGATGATTAATAGGTTTAATATGCTGCTTTGAGGACTTTCACAGCAATTAGTTGTCAACTCACCAGAATCCTTGTTGTACTCACCATTTAAACACTGAAAAGCTGGAGATTACGCTTTTAGAGACCTGGTAGCTAAGCCCTCGTCTAGGTCTGTGATGGGTTAGATCACAGAGTTCCCCTTGGGACTGCCATCTGATGTGCTGAGACTACCTTTGAGCCCGTTTTCCCTGCCAGCTTGGGGGTTCAGTGCCCTGCCTGGTTCAAGCCAGACATGCTAGTCTGCTACAAACCCAGACCCAGGTCTGAACAACGTCCCCCAAAAGCTGCAGGCTTAACTGAAAACAGTTTAAGAAGTGTTCCTGTCTCCAACACCCAGATGTCCAATTCCCAATGGGGTCCAAAGCCTGAATAAATCAGTTTTACCCTGTATAAAGCTTATACAGGATAAACCCATAAATTGTTCGCCCTCTATAACACTGATAGAGAGGTATGCACAGCTGTTCCCCCCCCCCCAAGGTATTAATACATACTCTGGGTTAATTAAGAAGTAAAAAGTGATTTTATTAAATACAAAAAGTAAGATTTAAGTGGTTCCAAGTAATAACTGACAGAACAAAGTGAATTACCAGCAAAATAAAACACTAGTCTACGCCTAATACAGTAAAAAAGTGATTACAGATGAAATCTCACCCTCAGAGATGTTCCAGTAAGTTTCTTTTACAGACTAGCCTCCTTTTGTCTGGGTCCAGCAATCACTCACACCCCTGTGATTACTGTCCGTTGTTCCAGTTTCTTTCAGGTATCCTTTGGGGATGGAGAGGCTCTCTCTTGAGCCAGCTGAAGACAAAATGGAGGGGTCTTCCAGGGACTTAAATAGACTCTCTTGTGGGTAGAGACCCTCTCCTCTCTCCTATGCAGAATCCAGCTCCAAGATGGAGTTTTGGAGTCACATGGGCAAGTCACATGTCCACACATGACTCAGTTCCTTACAAGTGGCAGCCATTGCTTACATGCTGTGACGAACTGGGTCTGTTCTTACTGTGGTGTGTGAATGCTGACAGGGGAGTGTTGCTAGGATAGTCTGCATTGCGGGATGGGAGTCTGCCCGAGGGCAAATACCTGAGCCTGTAACATGAGAACCCAGGAAGGGGTTGGAGGCCAGGTGACTCCTTGGCCCGGGAAACTGAACAAAGGCGGTGGGAGGGGTCGCTGAAGGCAGAGTTTTGGAAGCTGGGTGGTGAGATGGTGGGGAGGCAGAGATTGCTCTGACCTCCCAAGGGGGGCTGGGATGCCCTGGGACCCCAAGATGGACCTAACTGAGGGGGTCCCTGTTGTCTGTGCCTGCAAGACCTGTCTTGGACTGTATTCCTGTCATCCAAATAAACCTTCTGCTTTACTGGCTGGCTGAGAGTCATGGTGAATCGCAGGAGGCCGGGGGTGCAGGGCCCTGAGTCCCCCAATACTCCGTGACAACTGGTGGCAGCGGTGGGATCTACTGCACCCCGTGGACGGCGCTTCCTGCAGTAAGTGACTGGGGAGCAGTAAAACGAAGGGGGATTGACGGGGACCAGGCGTGCTGGAGAGTGAGAGAGAGACGGTTATTACCCCTGGGAGTGTGTGACCAGCGAGAAGGACTTTTGCAGTAACAGGGTCCCCCGGGGGGATCGCAGCGAGTGGTCCCAGGGGCGGAGGAGTCTGCAGCTCGACCCTGGCAGAGAGGTGGTGACCTCGAGAAGGGCTGGCACACTAGGGGTCTCCCTGGGAACTGTGGGGAGCGGTGAGCACACAGGCCGGTGAGTGGCCAGCAGGAAGATGTATGCCAAGCGGCTTAAGAGCGACCTGGTGGAGCTGTGCAAGCAGAGGGGGCTGCGCATTGGGAGGCTCACCAAAGAACAGCTCATTGCCCGTCTGGAGGCGGAAGATCGCGCGAATGAACTGCTCCCTGTGTCTCAGGGAAGCAGCCTGGCAAATGCAGCGCAGGCACCAGAGTCTGTCCCAGCTGGGAGTGGTCAGCCGGCTGCTGAGGGCTCCCCGAGACCCCTCCTTTCTGTGCCTAGGGGAAGGGTGGGGAGGAACCCAGCAAATACCGAAGGCGCCGTGACCCCCCGGGCCAGCAGGGGATCCTCCCGGCGAAGCTCGCCGGCCAGCAGAGGATCCTCCCGGCGACGTTCGGCATCTGTGGAGCGGAATTGGCTGGAATGGGAGAAAGAGCTAAAACTGAGAGAGCTGGAGGATCGTGAACAACAGAGACAGCGTCAGCATGAACAGGAGGAGAAAGAGAGACAGAGACAGCATGAAGAGAGACAGAGGCAGCATGAACGGGAGGAGAAAGAGAGACAGAGACAGCATGAAGAGAGACAGCATCAGCATGAACGGGAGGAGAAAGAGAGACAGAGACAGCATGAAGAGAGACAGCATCAGCATGAACGGGAGGAGAAAGAGAGACAGAGACAGCATGAACTGGAACTGGCGAGATTGAAGGGCAGCGAACCCCCGGCTGCGGTGAGTGAGGGGGGACCCAGGACTGCACGGAGCTTTGATAAGTGCATCCTGGCCCCACGCAAGGAGGGGGAGGACATGGATGACTTCCTGGAGGCCTTTGAGACGGCCTGCGAGCTGCACCGGGTTGATCCCGCGGACAGACTCCGGGTCCTTACCCCCTTACTGGACCCCAAAGCCGTGGCATTGTACCACCAACTGGGAGAGGCAGAGAAAGGGGACTACGAACTATTCAAAAAGGCCCTGCTACGGGAGTTTGGGCTGACTCCTGAGATGTACCGGGAAAGGTTCCGGAGTCAGGATAAAATCCCTGAGATCTCATATCTGCAACTAGCCGTCCGCATGGAAAGATACGCCAGCAAGTGGGCTGATGGGGCCCAGACGAAGGAGGACCTGATTAAACTGCTGGTACTGGAGCAACTGTATGAGCGGTGCCCATCCGACCTGAGGCTGTGGTTGGTGGACCGAAAGCCAGAGAACCCGCGACACGCAGGGCAGCTGGTCGATGAGTTTGTAAAGAGCCGGTCAGGGGGTGGCAGGGAGGAGCCCCAAAGGAACAGGCCCGCCGCGATGCAGAGAGAGAGTCACCCTGGGACCTCCCAAAGGGGGAATATGGGGAATCCCCTCCCACGGGGAATGCCCAGCGTCAGGGACAACCGACCGGCTCGAGGGGACCCACAGGACATGAGCTGCTATTACTGCGGCCGAAGAGGCCACGTTCGGGCCCAGTGCCCCAAGCTCAAGGACAGACTGAGCAGACCGAACCCGCACAGGGTTAACTTGGTAGAGGCCCAGACGGACGAGGGGCAGGCTTCTCACGCAAGAGGGGCTGGCAGCTTATCAACTGCTCAAGAGAGAGAAGGGCCCCAGGCCAGCTCCTCTAGGGGGCTGGATGCCCCAGACTCAGGGTTTTTGGTTTATACGGTGGGCGCGGGGCTGTCCCTCCGGAGAGAGTACCTTGTTCCCCTGGAGGTGGATGGGAGGAAGGTCAATGGATACTGGGATACGGGCGCAGAGGTGACGCTGGCCCGGCCCGAGGTGGTGGCCCCAGATCAGGTGGTGCCCAACACCTACCTGACCCTGACGGGGGTGGGCGGAACACCAGTCAAAGTGCCCGTGGCAAGGGTACACCTGAAGTGGGGGGCCAAGGAGGGCCCCAAGGATGTGGGGGTACACCCGTATTTGCCCACTGAGGTATTGATGGGGGGGGACCTGGAGAACTGGCCAAGCAACCCCCAAAGGGCACTGGTTGTGACCCGCAGTCAGAGCCGGCGAGGGGCACTGCGCCCTGGCCTTGGGGGGGGTGCCTTGCCTGAGGCGCAGGACCCTAACCTGGTGGGGAGGGAACGCCCAGGGACACGGCTCAGGGAGGCTGCAGCTTCAGACCCAGCGGACGAGAAAGAGCAGGCGGCCATCCCTGTCCCAGCTGCCGAGTTCCAGGCCGAGTTGCAGAGAGATCCCTCCTTGCGGAAGATAAGGGACCTGGCCGACCTCAGTGCGGTACAGACCATGGGACGAGGTGGCCGGAAAAGGTTCCTGTGGGAGAAGGGGTTCCTGTACCGAGAATGGGCTCCCACAGGGAAAATGGAGTCAGGGGGGATCAGGAGGCCGCTGGTGGTACCCCAGAAGTATCGCCGCCAGCTGCTGTGCCGGGCCCATGACGTTCCTCTCTCAGGGCACCAGGTAACCTGGCGTACCCAGCAGAGGCTGCTACGGAGCTTTTACTGGCCTGGGGTCTTTGTTACGGTCCGACAGTACTGCTGATCCTGTGACCCCTGTCAGAGGGGGAGGAAGGCCTGGGACAAGGGGAAAACAGCTTTAGGACCCTTGCCCAGCATAAAGGATCCTTTCCGGAGGGTGGCCAAGGTTAAAAGGGCGGCTCTAAACCAAGAGAGCCCAAAGCACAGACCTCCAGACTGGAGCGCTGGGAGAAGACCACAGCCCAGTTGGAACCCCAGGAGTATTGGGGTGGGAAAAGGGCACAGGCCGCATAAACCTTCCCACATGCGAACTGCGAGTGCCATCAAGCACCCCGACCTAAGGGAGGGGCGTGAAACTGGAGGGGCCTGGTGTAATTCTCACCAAGGAATGGAAGGGATGCGGGGGCATCCATGGGAACGGGGGTAGGTTTGAACTTCCCCGGGTCACTGGCTAAAGTGACCCTGCTCAGTTCGGTCTCGAAGGGGGGAGAGATGTGACGAACTGGGTCTGTTCTTACTGTGGTGTGTGAATGCTGACAGGGGAGTGTGGCTGGGATAGTCTGCATTGCGGGATGGGAGTCTGCCCGAGGGCGAATATCTGAGCCTGTAACATGAGAACCCAGGAAGGGGTTGGAGGCCAGGTGACTCCTTGGCCCGGGAAACTGAACAAAGGCGGTGGGAGGGGTCGCTGAAGGCAGAGTTTTGGAAGCTGGGTGGTGAGATGGTGGGGAGGCAGAGATTGCTCTGACCTCCCAAGGGGGGCTGGGATGCCCTGGGACCCCAAGATGGACCTAACTGAGGGGGTCCCTGTTGTCTGTGCCTGCAAGACCTGTCTTGGACTGTATTCCTGTCATCCAAATAAACCTTCTGCTTTACTGGCTGGCTGAGAGTCATGGTGAATCGCAGGAGGCCGGGGGTGCAGGGCCCTGAGTCCCCCAATACTCCGTGACACATGCTACCTTGAACGTCCCCAGGCAGACTTCTTATGTGGATTGGAGTCTTCCAAGGTTCCCTTGTCTGTTAAGTGTTTCTTGACTGGGCACTTAACTTGCAAATTCCTTTCTTAAGAAGCTGACCAAATGCCTTACTAAGGCTACTTAAAATCAAACAAGTACACCTCTACCCTGATATAATGCGACCCGATATAACATGAATTCGGATATAACGCGGTAAAGCAGTGCTCCAGGGGGTGGGGAGGAGCTGTGCACTCCGGTGGATCAAAGCAAGTTCGATATAACGTGGTTTCACCTATAAAGCGGTAAGATTTTTTGGCTCCCGAGGACAGCGTTATATCGAGGTAGAAGTGTATACAGCTAATATTCATAACTTCGAATACAAAAATGATACAAGCATACAAATAGGATGAATATATTCAGTAGATCATAACCTTTGCAGAGATATGTTACATGGCATATGTAGCATAAAACATATTCCAGATATGTCAAAAAAACATTCATAAGCATGTTTCCATGAAGCGTTATGGGGTGCAATGTCACAAGGTCATTTTTAAAAAAACTCAAGAATTCTCTAAATAGATTTTTTTTTTCTAGTGAAATGTTTTTTTTCATTTATCACCAAGAAGTATCTTATAAGATGGTGCATTTGTCTTGTTTTAGATGTAACAGATTTTTCTGGATTTTCATCATATTATGATGCATTTTGCCTGAAATGCCTGATTTCTCTAGCAAGCTCGACTCAATAATTATGTCAACAGTTGCAGCTGTTTTGTTGTCCAGTGTATTTTGCAATATCTCCTGTGACGTTGTACTCCATATGTTTTATGGAAATATGTTTATAAAGTGTGAATATGATGTAACTGGAATATGTTTCATACAAAAGGTCTCTTGTAAGATATCATTACAAAGCTTATGATCTACTGAGTGTGTTCATCTTATTCGTTTGCATGTATTATTTCTATGTCTGGTGTTAGGAGAATAAGATATAATTTGTATTACTGATGTAAACATATTAAGTGGAAGCCATTAAGGGTGCTTCAGAATCAATGAACTGTGAATGGGTTCCTGTGTACGTGTCTTCCAGCTATTAGGTAATGAAGGTGGTCTTACAGTGACATGTGATCATGTCACCTGAACTGGAATCCATCTTTAACTTGAAGCTTTTCCATTTAGAAGGAGAGGTGGGAACCCAGAGAGAGACAAAGGATTCCCGCCTTGTGCCAAAGATATAAAATGGGGTGGAACAGAACAAAGAGGGCTGCCAATCATGAGAAATCCCCTAGTTGTCACCTGATCTGGAACTAACAAGGATTGTACCAGGGGAAAGGATTGGGCCCAGCTAGAAATGAGTCTAGTCTGTGAAAGAAGCTTATTGGAACATCTCTAAGGGTGAGATTTATCTGTAATCAGTTTCTTAATGTATTAGGCTTAGACTTGAGTGTTTTGTTTTATTTTGCTTGGTAACTTACTTTGTTCTGTCTGTTATTACTTGGAACCACTTAAATCCTACTTTTTATACTTAATAAAATCACTTTTGTTTATTAATTAACCCAGAGTAAGTGATTAATACCCGAGGGAGCAAACAGCTGTGCATATATCTCTATCAGTGTTATAGAGGTGGATAATTTACGAGTTTACCCTGTATAAGCTTTATGCGGAGTAAAATGGATTTATTTGGGGTAAAATCCCATTGGGAGCTGGGTGTCTGGGTGCTGGAGACAGGAGTACTTGCTGAGCAGTTTTCAGTTAAGTCTGTAGATTTGGGGGTGTGGTTCAGACCCTGGGTGTGTGTTTCAGCAGGCTGGCGTGTCTGGCTCAACAAGGCAGGGTTCTGGAGGCCCAAACTGGCAAAGAAAATGGGCTCAGAGGTAAATTCAGCAGGTCAGGTGACAGTCCCAAGGGGGTCTCTGTGACCAAACCCATCACGTCTCCCAAGATATTGGAAATGGTATCTATAAGATGTTTCTCCAGTTACAATGACCTTAAAGGCTACTAGGTAGATTATTACTGTTGTGTGCGTCTTGACCAGAGATATTTTTGTTATTAAAGAGATTAGAGGAAAGGAGCCAACCAGATTAAATACTAACCTGGATGAAAATGCATCTGCGTTTTATGCTGTTTTCTCCAGCTACTTGCATAGGGTTGTGGTGGAGTGGGAATTAATTTTTTTTTATTATTTGAAATTATGACCTTTTTGGTAAATTTCATGGAGATTGCTTTAGACACTATTCCAAAGGGCTGGTTTTATTCCTTTTTAGTCATTCTCCCTGGAAGTTCTTGAGACACCAAACATGATCTAGAAAGAAATGACCCACACATAACTTTCTATTCATGCTAATATTAATAGTAAACTACCTTATTATATTGCCATCTAGTGGTGGGGAATGTAGTCAGTTATAAGGTTAATGTGTCTGACATTTTCAAAGAAGCATAGGGGATTTACACACATACCTTCCATTAGAACTGAGTGGAATGAAAAAACAAAGATTTTCCAGCTAGCTACAAAGCTAAACAAAGAAACTGAAAATGTATAAGCAAAGTAGCTTATCTATGCCATGAGAAAGGAAGTAGAACAAGTTTCCAAGACTTTGCATTTCAACAGCAGAGATGATGAAGTGCTGTAAATATGAATATTTTATTGTAAGAAAGAATATAATGTATAAGATAATATATTTTTAAATAAATCTAGGCAAAGGAACTGACGTTTTTCTTAGAAACCCATATGAACTGGCAAAATATTTTAAAGAACAGAGCAAAACTGAGCATATCAAAAAAAGTAGAAATAAAAGAAGCGTATATAAAAAAGTCCTTATTTTAAATATTACCATAAAAATTAATCATCGCCACAAGATAAAAACTCAAAATGTGCATGCTAAGATTTTCATGGATTTAACAAGACTGCTTACAAGACAAGAAGTCAAGCAGTGACAGTATATGGTAACCATAAGTAAATGAAGCAGTAATACAACATGATTTCTTGTACTACCATCCAGTGGGGGTTTCAGATAGGATATCTTATAGGTTATGGTACTTATGTGTAGTTGGGGGTGTTATGTGGGGAGAAGCATACCTCAATACAGTTACTACTGCTAAGAATTAGTTGGTTTAGCTGTATTTTTCCTTCAAAAGTGTCCAAATTTTTGCATAATAATTCTAGTTTCAACAAGGCATTCCAATGTTCTGAAACATAATTCTTGACCAGTACAATGTCATTACATTGTGATGATGTTGCTTCACAACAGTAACACTGGACCATTGCATGATGATGTTGCAATGAGATATGATGACAATGTCATGACTTGCAAGTTTGGTCCCCAGGACAAATTGTTAAAGGTGGCATTCCCTATTTAGCTTTTACTGGACCAGAGTATCACTTCCTTCAGTAGGCCTCCTGGTCAATTTATGAGATATTAACAAATTGTTCAACTGAATCAAGTCATGGTGGTTCAAAAAGTACTTTGTGCTGGGTGAACGTATGAACCAACCAGTTCACATATTTGTTCTTTTCCTGCCAAGACCATTTTCCTGTGCAAACAGATGGCTCAGCTGTGCTCCTCACCACCTAAGATATATGTAATAACTGCTATGCTCTGTCTATGGACTCCAACCATTTTTAAATGTCTATTAATTGTGGGGCTTCCCTTTTTTTTTTCTTCCCAAATGATGCTGTGAAGTTTTCTTAACCAACACAATATTTAGCACTGAAATTATTCCTGGGTAAAGATGTGGTAAGTACATGCTTTAACGTTTGCTAAGTTTAGATATAAAAATGAGTGAAAGCAGAGGGAAAGGCAGGGGAGATGGCAGGATGACAACAAGCAAAATAGGGATAGGATTATGTTGTTGCCCAGATTTGCTGTGATTGGATCAGGTTGGGTTTGTTTTGGGGTAATTTAGTTATTCTCTATGAAACATCCTTTCTACAATCTGGTATCACACACCTGTCTATAGCCTTAATTTCTTTTGGAATGCTTTATTTGGGGAGAGACTGCACCTGCTGACAGAAGGATGTTTTTGGACAATTTAGCTCTGCCATTTGTTTTACCCAAAAGAACACTATAGCACATTCTTGAAACTTGCACTAAAAGATTGGCGGAATCTGAAAGTTGGGGGAAAAAAAAGTTATCCTCACATGTAAAATATTTTTTAAATATTTTTTTATAATTAAAATTGTGAACTTTCCCCATCAAATCTGGCAAAGGGAATTTGTCCATTAAGATACCCAGAATTTACTTAACAGCCAAGAGAAGTTAAAGAAACAGGATTTGATCCTTTTCTTACTTACACAAGAGGAAAACTAGTGTAACTCCACTGCCCTCAATGGAGTTACTGCTGATTTATACCAGTTTATGAATGAGTATATATGCAATATATAGCTCAAATTTAAGCGTATTTCCTCATTAATTCCAGGATCAACATTCAGGCATGTTTTAATTAGGCTTGACTCCCTATGATCCTCTTCTTCAGCTGACGTGAGAACAATTTTCTTAGCCTTTGGCTACACATTTCTTTATAAATACAGCACCTATTTAAATGAATTTCCCTGTGTGGTAATCATGTGTATGAACTCTGGTTCTTTACTTCAGTAGAAGTTTTATACTTAAGTAAGGAATGCAGGATCAGACCCTACACTGGTACAAAACCACAGAGGGTGAAATTTACACTAGTGCAGACTTGTTCTACATCATTAATCCTCACGATGGATCAGTCTCTATACTATGGACTGGAGAGCGTCTCCAGTTCAGCACCTCACAGGTCTGCTACAAAATCCATGATTCTGTGACTATAGGGGTTCTAACAACTGATGCAAAAGACCTGGGGCTGCTATTCCAACTCAAATTGTAAGGTTAGGGGTGGGAAAGGGCAAGGTTGTCTTGTGGTACAGCCCCACACCATGGCCCCAGGCACCAGCTTGCCAAGCAGGTGCTTGGGGCAGCCACTCCGGAGAGGGGCGGCACGTCCAGCTATTTGGCGGCAATTTGGCGGACGGTCCCTCACTCCCACTCGGAGCGAAGGACTTCCCGCCGAATTGCTGCCGCAGATTGCGATCGCGGCTTTTTTTTTTTTTTTTTTTTTTTTGCGCCGCTTGGGGCGGCAAAAAACCCTGGAGCCGGCCCTGCATGGCCCCAGCTGGAGTTGGATGGATTTACAGATTTCAGCAAATACTTAGAGCTGATTGATTGCTCTTCATTATTTCGTTGACATGTTACTAAGACCATTTTCAACTTGTACAATATGGAAGAGACATTGTTTTCAAAAGGGAGAGTTAATGCATCAGCACTTGGCTGTAAATGAACGTACTTAAAGTTGTTCTTTAGCATTCTGCTAAAGGACCAGGCTGAGAGGGAGAGTCCTTTTACTCACTTTAGTTCCCACCAAATCCGGTCACATTGTGGCTTGTTTGCTCCTGATTCCTGTAATGTCTTCACATGTGCTATGCCCACAACCCTGAAAATACTTGACATGTTTATTCATGTGAGTATTATCATTGACTTCAATGAGACTAATAGTGAATAAATTGAAAGACCATGTGACATCAGCCAGAGGAAACCTGCTGTCATCTGGAATTAGCCAATAGAGGTCAAATATATGATTCCAAGAGAATTATGAGGCCCTCAGAAGCTAGGCCTACCTGTTAGCACTACAAATTCAGCAAAGGATTGCAATAGTTGCAGCAAACAGCAGGTGTGGATTTAAGGAGCAGGGCCAACCACCCAGGATTTATGGGGAGAGTCATGGAAGTTGTTAGGGAGGACTGGAAGAGCCATAGGAGTTGGGTGGCAGGGCAAGCTGGGTTGTTGCATGTATTCAGGGGACAGTAAAGGAAAGAGTTATCTTGGAGAGCTGTGGGGCAGTGGGTGGACCCAGGAAGCTGCATTCCTGGTGTGCCTCTTTGCAAGGAATTCTGCAAGACTTTGTTTTGTTTGTTTGTTTTAAATTGCTGCTTATCAATGATCTGGCGCCATGGTTGGTGTGAATATCATAAGCATAGTACATGCTAGGACGGTTCTTTGAGCTGGCAAGGGATCTAAAAGTGAGTTAAGCTGTAACTCTTAGCCTAGTTATTGGGCATTCAACACTATTTCTAAAGATGGTGGATTAGCATTAAATTTATTTGAGGACAATTTAAATTCACATGAAAAACAGCAAATAAAGTTGCGGCAACACTTCAGCCATGAGCCTTCTGGAGTCAGTTTTCAGTGTGAATTTTGTTCACACCCCTCCCTTCTCCCCCCCCCCCCCCGCCCAACCTCATCGCCTGCATTAAGGATAATAGATGGTCCTTCAATGAATAAAAGGCTCAAGAGGCTCTGCTGCTGATATGAATTTTAAGACTAGGACTTCAGTGGTTTACGAATGGTAGCAGAGGCATGAGCATGAATTACAGTTCTGTACTTAATCGGAGGCCATCAATTGCCATTTATAATTTAACATATTAAGGCTTAGTTTTTAAACTTTGTCATTTCAAAAATTAACAAGCTAACTTTCCCTCTACATGATTTCAGTAGAAAATATGGATTTAAATGGCAGGATGTTATCCTTCTCCAGTAACAGGATAGCTCAGTGGTTTGAGCATTGGCCTGCTAAACCCAGGGTTGTAAGCTCAATCCTTGAGGGGGTGACTTAGGGAATTGGGGTAAAAATCTGTCTGGGGATTGGTCCTGCTTTGAGCAGGGGGTTGGACCCTTCTAACCCTGATATTCTATGATTCTAACATCAAGTACATTGTAGAATGCAGCACAAACAACAATACCCATATCTTTTAAACTGTTCCCAGACACTGACCATTACTGTGAACTAGCTCTAAATATTCAGTATTGGAATGCAAATGAAACAGGGCCAGAGTGCCAATGTTCAGGATTGCCAAAAGTAGCTTTTTAAAGTGAAAGAAATTGCTTTGTGCTAGCAAGGATGGGTTTGGTATTGCTGGTTTATTCCTTCTTATGGTTTATAATTAACAATACCTTAATGCAGAAAAGTACTCCTCCAAAACCCAGCAGCACAATAGCAAGCACTCTACATTTCTCTCTCTCTCTCTCAGATATTTGGACCAGATTCTTAGCTGGTGTTAACTGGCCTAACTCCATTAACTTTAAGCAGAGTTATACCAGTTGAGGAGCTGGTGAGTAGAGTCTCAGACTATACTATCAATACTTCATTATCCTAATACATACCCTGTGATTTATATTTAGTTTCTCCTTTAGTGTCCAGTCTTGAATTCATTTTTAAATTCTTATTTAGACAAAACTTCCACTGTAGAGTGGAGGCTTCACCAGCGTAAAGGTTTCAGGAGGTGGGCTCTTAAATAGTGTACAATGTACCCCTTTCCTAAAAATTCCTATTAAAAATCATAGATTCTAACCAACTATTTTTATCAGTGCAAATTCTGTATTAGAACATAAGAATGGCCATAGTGGGTCAAACCAAGGGTTCATCTAGCCCAGTATCCCGTGTTCCCACAGTGGCCAATTCCAGAAGCTTCAGAGGGAATGAACATAACATGGCAGTTATTGAAAGATCCATTCCCTTTCATACAGTCCCAGCATCTGGCAATCAGAGGCTTAGGGACATCTAGAGCATGGGATTGCATCTCTGACAATCTTGGCTAATAGCCACTGATGGACCTATCCTCCATGAACTTATCTAATTCTTTTTTGAACCCAGTTATAGTTTTGGTCTTCATAACATTCCCTGGCAACAAGTTCCACACAGCTTGACTGTGCTTTGTGTGAAGTACTTCCTTTTTTGTTTTGTTTTAAACTTGTTGCCTGTTAATTTAATTGGGTGACCCCAGGTTCTTGTTTATGTGAAGGGGTAAATAACACTTCCTTATTCACCTTCTCTACACCATTCATAATTGGATAGACCTCTATCATATCCCCCCTTAAACGTCTCTTTTCCAAGCTAAACAATCCTGATCTTTACTCTCTCCTCATACGGAAACTGTTCCATACCCCTAATCATTTTTGTTGCCTCTCTCTGTACCTTTTCCAATTCTAATGTATCTTTTTTGAGATGGAGCAACCAGATCTGCACGCAGTATTCAAGTGTGGGCGTACCATGGATTTATATAGTGGCATTATGATATTTACTTTATTATCTATCCCTTTCCTAATGATTCCGAACATTCTGCTAGCTTTTTTGACTGCCACTGCACTCTGAACAGATGTTTCCAGTGACTCCAAGATGTCTTACATTAAACTTTAGTTAAAAACAGTTCAATAGTCTGAATATGCAAAGTCAAACCATAGGATATTAAAGATTATGATAGATTTGATTGCATATCTGCAAACAAAACTTCCCTCAAATAACCTATGGTGCAGAAACAGCAAGTGTAGTATTAATTAAAATGTCTTCAGTTGCCAGATGCAACAAGGTCACTAGTTACATTATTCAGTGAATTACATCTAGCAAAAACAAAGACTCAAAGGAATGTACTTGTTTTTGTTTGTTGTTGCTAAAACTGATAGAAGCACACTCTAAAAGTCTGTATTCTGTGCTTTTTTATTTATACATTTGTATCAGTTCTTTTAGCAGAAAATTATAGTTCAATTTGTACAAATCACCCACAGTTTAAACTGCATAATTACACTTTCATGTAACTTCACAAGTTCAACAGGGTAATTAATGATTCTGTAAAGTTTTTTTCAAACACAGTAATATACAATTTATTAATCCTAGTAAGTTTTTGTTTTAACAAATGAACAGTTACATATTTAAATACATTGGGCGTGGCTGATCCATGCAGCACATGGGTCAGGGGTGTATGTAAAGATGGCTAAAGCTCATCTTGCACAGACTCCTGATCCGTTGCTGTCTCTGTGCATGACAAGTCCTTCTGCGTGGGGGAGAACAGTTTAAGTGATGATCTGAATTACACCAGACTGCAATATCCACAATAAAGCCAAGGACTCGCCTGGCAGGGGTATCCAATACTACGATCCTTGTCCTAAGGTCCCAATCCTTTACTCAGGTATACCAGCAGTGGAAGAGAGCAGTGTAAGTCTCTATGCTACAGGAAGATTACTCTTAAACTTGGTGATCCTGCCTGGGCCAGTTACACTGACTTTAGGTCAGTTTGAGGCCAATTATATTAAGTTTTAATGGCCAGAGAGTGGGATCCATTCAGTTTATAGTGCAAATGTAATCTCCTTTAAAATATTTGTTAACAGTAAAAATCATTTTATCTTCGCGAATAAAGATACCATATATCAATGATGCATGGCACACATTTTACTCAATTACTCATGTAAACATCTTCCCTTGCCCACTGAACAATCTCATTATCAGATCTGTTCCCCAGATAACATTTCCTCCGATATTATTAAAATTAAGAGAATCATATCCTTGTTGTTAGGAAAATTAATAAAGTACAGTATAAACTGATTTTTCCTGCATCACTGCAGTTTAAACAGGGCTAAACAGAAAAACACAATTGCAGTGTCTAATCCTAATCCTTCGTAAATTCTCAGAATAGTATTTATTCCATAAATACGTTGTTCTATGCTCATGTCAAAAGACTCTTCCACTAATTCACAAACAGTATTTAAATACAGTCCTTCTTACTCCAGTGCAATTTTTGGAATACATTATCCACTACTGTTGATGTTCAATAGTCATCCTCTTTATACGATGAAGCAGAGTGTCTTTTTCCATGTGGACCTCAGCCAGAGCCATTTTAGCCTTGGCTAGTTCCTGTTTAAGACATTCGTTTTCTTCAATAAGCTGAAATGATTAAATTGAAAAAGAAAGGTATTAGTATTTCTGTGTATTGGCAACTTTCTCCTGTCAGAGTAACATTTACAAATGCTGGGCGCAGATGCTCACCCTGCTAGCTGAGGTGCAGCTGTGATGGTGTAGGATGCAGTGGAGACATGTTCTGGACCTAGAAGATTGGCTCACATTTGCTGATAGTGCAGCAGGAGGGGGGTTGATGCAACAGTTTGCTGCCAAGGAAAGGTGGCCACTGTGGGCTCCTTGTGTCAGTCCCACCCTTAATCTAGTAGCTGGATCTCTGGTGATGCCATGGGCTAGGCTGATTGCCAGTTCTGGGGTCTAAGAAGGGATTTTTACGATATGGCAAACTGCTGAGTGGGTTCTCACCTGCCACCCAGCATCCAAGAGATCTGGTTTGGGAAGTTTAAATCACAATTTCAACTTTGGCAGGTTCTGGTGTGGCTGGATTAGGAAAGGTGTGACTGAGCTGTTTGGGCATGAGTCCTGGGCACACATATTGCATGGTGAAGCTCAATCTCATTTTAACCCTCCTACCTCTGGTGTGGAGGATGACTCTCTGGGCAGGCTTGAGGGTATAGAGGGGGCAATGGCCTTCACACTCCCCCTAAGGTTTGTGGTATACCCGGGACATTGGTACCAGTTGAGATCCACACTGGAACAACTCTGCCGGCTATTTTGGGATGGGTAACCCAATTAGACAATAGTTTTAAATAAAGTTGCATCCTCTGCATTTAACCATAGTATGGTGTCTATGCCTTGCTGTTTCTAAGTTCACACAAAAACAAGTTTCTCAAGCAAAATGATATTCTAACAGTCAAAATATATAATCTGTAACAATTAAACAGTTTTGATTGCTTATTACTACAATGCAATTTAATAAAATTAAAATAAAATTAACTTAGGTTTATCATTACCTCCTCTTTGAGGAAATCAGCTGTAGTCCATCTTGATGTAGAAGGTCTGGGGATTTCTGGAGAAGTCTGTGTGGCTTGAGACACATAATCCTGCGTTTTGTTTCTGGTAACGGCACTCACCTGCAGCACTGTAGCACTCGATTTCTTGTAGTTCAATGCATCATTGCTTAGTGGTTGATTACCTGTTTCATAGAAACACAGCAGGAAGTTTGAAATGTTTAGTTTTTATTGAATCTTGTTAATATTGAATTAAAATGGCCAACAAGTACAATTTTAACATTAAAATTATACCTACGTCTTCTTGTCAATATCACATTAAAATAAAAGATATATATTTTAGAAGGGAGAAAAAAGGTGTGTGTGTGTGTGTGTATATATGTATATATATATATACATACATACTCACACACATTGGTACCAGTGTACACACACACACGGCAGCTTAAAGAAAGAAATAGTAAATATGAACAATGTCAAAAATCATCATAATGGAAAAAATATTTTAAATGATTAGTTAACTAAACATAAGGAAACTAACTAACTATTCAAAAAGTATATCTAAATAATATTTTAGACTGGGATTGTCACATGCATGTAACTTGCACTCAAGTCAATGGGAGTTTTGTCTGTTACACATTTATTAATAATAACAGTATTACAATAGTGCCTAAGGGTATGTCTAGGCTGCAGTTAAACAACCACAGCTGGTCCATGTCAGCTGACTTGGGTTCCTGGGGCTTGGACTTTGGGGCTATAAAGTTGTGGTGTTAACATTCAGGCTCAGGCTGGAGCCTAGACTGAGATCTTCCTGCCGCATGGTGTCCCAGAGCTTGGGCTCCAGCCTGAGTGTCTACATTGCAATTGTACAGCCCCGCAGCCCAAGCCCCAGGAACCCAAGTCATCCGTGGGTGTTTAACTGAAGTGTAGACATACCCCAAGGGTTCCAGTCAGGATGGGGCCTGTACTTACATATGAAGACATGGTGTGAAAAGCCTTCTGGACCAGGCCTTAACACAAGACAATTTTAAATATTTCCAAGTTTAGCATTAAAGAAACTTTCTTCTATTTAATATGATTAAAGATACACTCATGTGTTTAACGTACTTGCAGGCAGGGCAAAATGAGAGGTGCAGTTTTTTAGTAATCTAAATCTTCATAAACATTTCTCTCTAAACAACATGAATTTGCCATTGTATTAAAAAACAAAAAAACAAAAAAAAAAAAACACACTTCAGGATTCATGACTATGTATACAGATACACACATCTCTTCATTGCTGAAGGTACTTGACCTCCACATTGGCATCCACTACACCTGAGGCGTCTATACCAAAGGAATAGGGAAACATGAGAGAACTTTATAACTTAAATACATTTTACCGAATTGGGAGAATACAAATGATTGAAAGAGACCTTAGAATTGTATATTTGCACATACAATAATAAACACTCAGTTTTCAGTTTTGAAGCATCTAAGATGACTAAGAAGCATAATTCTAATGTACCAGATGATGTATAACAAAAAAAAATATGCACACTATCCTCACTTTGTGTAGGTGGATTCATTAAGTAGCTGTGCAAGGTAAGTGGTGAAGACCCATCTTCTAAATATAAGTCTTTATTGCATGTTGTTATGCAGTATGATTTGTGTGTATATAGTGTATGTCCACACACCCAGACAAACTACGTGTTTGCACACAAATGAGTGTATGCACACAGGTATGTTTTTCATATGTAACAGAGAGGTTAAATCCCAGTTTTAGATGCAAATCTCAATGCAATCCTTCCTATGGATCTGCTATGGTACCTCCATAATACACAGAATCACAAGCAGATACTTGTTCTAGACAGAGAATTTTTTTTTGTTTTAAACTACATCTGATAAGGTAACTATTGTTCCTGTCCTCTTTGCTTTACACAGATCGCTCAGAGGTCTTCCCTCATGTAGATACCACCATTAAGTTTATTTAGTGTTTTACTCTACCACCTTCCAATTCAGTTAGTCACAGCAGTTACAATTTCATCCAGTTTTACTGTCCTATCTCCAAAAGGGAGGGGGGAGAAAAAGTGTCTCCTCCTCCCAGAGAACTCCATTTTGTCAGGCCCAGCCTCCCTCTCTCTCTTCTGCTTCTCTCTGTCTCCCACTTTCTTCCTGTGCTCTTTTATCCACTCTCCTTGTTAATGGGCTAATTAGTTTGTGAGCTCCAAACTGATCTGGTAATCAGGGACTCCTCTCCTTAATCAGCCCCCTCCCAGAGGGGTAACAGGTTAATCAGTGATGAGAGTGCTGGTTCAGCATTCTGTCATACAATGCTTTAACTTATTTCCTTATTATACATACAGAATCTGGCACAATGGGGCTGTGGATTCTAGGTGCTACTGCAATGCAAATAAGTAGTAATAAATAACAGTACTTAGCTGTTCATTATGTAGTTACCTGTAATATATATGTATAAGAAATAGCTGAGATAAGTCACCACTTCTCTGCAACATTTAGACAGTTAAATTGTGTTTAGTCATCTCTGAATGAATCTGGAATTGAATACATGTACTATGAAGTGATATGAACCACTATGCATCCATTGGTTTGACTTGCAGGACCAGGGCCACAGTCAAAATACTGCTATTAGGGATTGTTTTCCCTGGCTAGACTGTATTAAGTTTCATTTTTAATGTACAATGTACACTGTGGCTACATCTAAGCTATGAGCGAGGGGTGTGATTCCTCTTATATTCACACTAGCTCTGACTAGTACCAGTACATGTACACAAACTAGGAATCACACCCCTAGCTCATAGCGTAGACATAGCCACAGTGCTATTAGCAATTCTGTGGGGTAACTCACTTTTAATTACTAGCTACATGTTCAAAACAATGTTCACGCAAAGTAGAAACATTACATAAATATAGCAGCATATACTTTCAATTGTTAACATGTTAGATTTTGGGGAGAACGTATCAATACACACCTCTGATGCAAAAAGAGCCATCGTCATTCCTCTCTAACAAAAGTAGGTCAATATGCAGTGTTACAGGGGCTGGTTCAGGAGCTGAGAGATTATCACGTGGGCTGTCATCCTACAGAATAAAAGTAATAAAAATAGGATTTTTAATGTTGTCTCTCTTTATCAATGGTAGGAAATCAAACCAGCTAATTAAAAACTGCAATTAAACATATTTGAATGGACTTAATGAAACCCCCAAACCCCTCTCATTAGAAGTGCATTCAGACAGAATTTTCTAATCGGATATCTACAAAACGTCAGTACCATTAAAATTACTACAGAAACACAAAGAGACAAATTTATGTCTGATGAAAGCCCACTGAAGTCAGCATATATAGTTTGACTAGAATATCTCAATGAGAACAAAGCAAAGCAAGACATTCTTTAGTACAGGAGCCCTCACCAGAAATGGAGTTAACAAACCAGTGCTATATAATCTCTCATCTGATTGTCCCTTGAACTCTTTAAAGACAGTAGGGCTGCACCTACCATACTTTGGGGAAAGATTTTTTTTTTTTTTTTTAAGAATTTAAATTGGGATGATAGCTGTCATAGTTCAGCAATACCACTGCAGCCAAAAAAACAAAAGAAACCTCAAACTGCTTGTGGTGGTTTCTCCTCAATTACGGCTCACTGTTCCTGTCAAGCAGAGTAACTTGTCTAATGCCAGCAGAAATAAAACATATCAACAGCATTATCAGCATCAGCAGATAAATAACAAAAACAAATTGTTAAAGTGTGACGGCTCTTTCAAAGAGCGAAGACTGCAGTATGAAAAAACAACCCTCAAAACTCACTCAGGAAACAGTGTGCCAACTTCAATGCAAAGAAAATATCCCACTAAATGGGCAATCCAGCCATAAAGTGAAGAACTGATTGACTTCATGGTGACTTGGTGAGGGTTGCACATACAGTGAATTCTTCACTGCCCATAACCTCTTATTAATAACAGCTTAATGTACAGTCTTTACCTACAAAATTGACTATTTTGTCAAAAAACTTTGCCTGAGTCTGCCCTCCCTCCCAGGAAAATACAGACGCCCAGTTTTCAAAATGAGGGGAATATATGTTAAAGCAGTCATTCCTGAATCTGGGCACTCAACTTGGTGCTTAAGTGACAGTGAAGGCTTTTGCAGCTCAAATTAAGTGCCCTTTGTGCTGCTCCAGTGGCACAAATGGCACTTAAAATTGCCTAAGCAAGCAGTTGAAAATTTCCCTAGCACAGACATTCCTCAGATGGTGTGAGGCCACCATACAAGGAGCTGTTGGAACAGGGAGGGAATCAGAACTTTGCCGCACCCTTGAGCTGGCAGAATGGAGACTGCCCTAGCTGGTGCAACTTAAAGCAGCGCTTAAATTTAAGCCCGACTGTGTAACAGTTTAGGTTTGAGCCCCAAATGTAGAATTAGGCACCCCCTATCATGGGTCCCAAATTTGGGAATTGAGTCCCTTGCATCTCTCACTTTTTTGAAAATTTCCAAGGCTATTTGTGTCTGAGGGTTTTTTATTTTTGGCAGCAGTGACACTATAACCCTAAATCTCTTAAAAACAAAAAAACAAAACAAACAAACAAAAAACCCATACCCAACAACAACAAACTCCTTACACTTAACAGCCTTTCTGGCTGCCCCTCAGTGAAATCATTGTCTGCTTTAAGTGTTTTAGGGGAAAAACTAGGAGACTGCACTGCGGTGTTCTCTTAATGTTGCTATTTTAAGCCACACTAGTGCGAAAGGCTTGTATTATTTAGTAAATATTTCTAGGTAGGGTAAAACATGAAATCTGGGCTCTAGTTAGTAGGTAAACTGGATTGAACTTGAGTCCTCATAACCTCTTTCCTCCTTCTATGCTAAGCTCTCATTACCACAACTATCCTCGAAGGAGCGCTGATGAGCCTATAGCGTACTTCTCGGTTAATGCTGATTTTGATTGGAAAGCAGGTGTTACTGCAAAGCAACAAAAGGCTCACTCTACCCTTGGGAAATTGGAACACCTTATCTGTTACATTCCCAGCTGCTGCTATTCTGGGGACCATGACATGGTAAAGAAAAAAAAGACACAAAGTATAAAACATTAATTCCTATAACCAGTTTGGTCATGCACCAAATTTACCTCTAGGCAAGCCATTGAGCTAACCCAGTTCATGATTTTTAAAATTGCTTTAGTGTTATCTAATCGTAAATATCCAATTAAGACTTTAAAGAATAAGATATGAATTTCTTTGAAGTTAACTATATCCAGATTACTAACTTATCAGCAAAGAAACAAGAACATACAGTCTAAACAGTTAAGAGAAGTAAAATGGCTCCTAGTTAACATACTTTTAAATTAATCCTTGTATTAGAAACTTTAATCTTCATAGGCATTACTGCTGCAACAGTTTCATCTTCTAGAAAATGCTGAATGTTCATGAGGGAAGATGTTAGGAATTCAGCACTAAAATTCTCCACGTGACACTGTAGAAAGCCATTTTTTACAGCCAGTAGAGAGTGTACTACAGCACTTGGCCCATTTTCCCATCTCAAATTAATTTCAGGTGATGAGTTAATTGGTCCAGCCACAGATTTATGATCTGAACCTAGTTTAGAAGAAAACAAAATTAAGATTAAAACTTTAGAGCACACAAAAGGCACTCCAATAAGCAATCATTATGCAATTATTTCTACCTGCATTGTAGTTACATAATCACAAGAGGAATAGAAACATAACTAGTTTTCCAACAAATTAACCAATTTCATTTTTTTATTCAGAAAACCCCATACTTGAGATAAATCAGAATTATAATAGTGCATACACATAATTTATTGTGAGCAATTTTCTATCACCTTTTTTCCCTCATCTCTTAATTTATAATTTAAAAGTAGTACAAGGAGCAATAAACGGTACATACAAGTAGCTTGTAATAGACATAACAGTATATATAAGGATCCTGCATTCTTTCTGCATGCAAAACTTGTGTTGTCTTCAGTGGGAGATCTGTATGCACAGTAAATACAAAACCAAGCTCATCGCAAGCTTTTTGTTTTGTTTTGTTTTTAATAAATTACTTAAGACTATGATTCAGGAAAGCACTTAAGTCTATCCATGTTCAGGAGAATATTTAACACATTTAACTAAGTGCTCTCCTGAACAAAATGATTACTTACCTGTATCGTAACTCTTGTTCTTTGAGATGGGCAGTTGTGGAATACACATGCAAACCACATCTTAAAGAACAGTCACAATAAAGATAAGTAACCGTTTTTTCTTCTTCAAGTGGTTGCAGATACGTATTTCACTCAGATGACTCACAAGCAGTGCTATTAGGAGATGGGGCTTGGAGTCTACTTAAATAGTGATGGCAGAATTGCTCTCCCAAATTTGCATCAGCTCTTGAAGCAGTCATGATGGCATAACGATGCATGAAAACATGCACAGAAGGACCAAATGGTAATATTTCTTAGGGCCATCCCAATGCTGGACATTTGCAGGGCTGCTGAGATGGCCCATTCAATGAAGGTTCAGGCTAACAGTCTCTCCAGAAAGGGGTGTTTAATGCCGTCATGGAAGTAATACACGTGGAAACTGTCTGTGCTGAAACTACCTTACCTTTCTTATTGTCAGCAAATGAGACACAAAGCCAAGGAGATAACCTAAAAGGATTGGTTCTGTCCAGATAATAGGCCAGTGGCTCACCTTATGTCCAAAGTATGAAGTCGCTCTTTATCACTACTTGAGTGCAGCTTCAGGGGGGAAAAAAACAGGTAAGTATAGTTTGCTGAGATGGAACACTGGAACTACTTTGGTTAAAAATGTAGACTGAGGCCTCAAGGCTCTTTATCTTGGAAAACAACACACATGGAGGTCCTGCCATTAGAGCCTGAAGCTCCCACACTTGAGGGAAAAATTGACGGCACACCTTATTGTCTTTCATTGTGAATAGGTCAACTGATGAATACCCCAAGCTTTGAAGATGGTCCTCAGCCCACTGTTCTTGAGGGATCATTTGTGATTCCAGGAGACTGTCCTGCTGAGATGGTCACCCAATTGATTCTGGGAGCCAGGTAAGTGAGCCGCAATGGGAGCAATGTCTTCCCTGATGCAAAAGTGCCAGAATTTCATCGCTTCTTGACAAAGCTGTTCAGATCATGCCCCTCCCTGTCTGTGCAGTTGTATTGTCGGTGAGCCCTTGATGTGAGGGAGAAAAGCACAGCAAGCACTATGAATGATCGAAGCTCGAGGATATTGAAATGAAGAGTTGCTACTTGCTCTATCCATAAAACTTGGGTTCTACACCCACCTCTGAAAGCAGCTCACCCTATCAGAGAGGCATTAGTAATGACTGTCTTGATCAGGTGGCGGCAAGCAAATACCACACCTCTGCATATGTTTTTCTTATCCATCCACCATTATTGGGAACCCAGGAGGAACCTGGATCAACTTGTACAACCGGTGTCTGGTCAGTCAATGGACTAACTTCAGCCACCCCTGAAGGATGCACACGCATAGCCTGGCATGCAGGGTCACTTAAATATATGAGGCCATGTGGCCTAATAACGCTAGACATTCTTGGACGGTGGTGGTGGGGTATAACTTGAGAGAGGCGCATAACTGGTAAATAGTCTGAAACCTGTCCTGTGGGAGAAAAGCCATCGAATATGTAGAATTGAGTAGGGCCTAATTAATTTGATTTTTTGTATGGGAATTAACGTGGACTCTCTCTTGTTCAGCATGAGTCATAGACGATGGAAAAGATAGATAAGCTGGACATGGGAGAGAACCTGGTGCTTGGATCTGCCTTGCACTAACACATCATCTAGGTAAGGGAAGACAAATCCCCTTTCTCCTTCAGTAGGCCACTACCATTGCCATATACTTGATAAATATGTGTGGGGCTGAGGACAGGACAAAAGGAAGTACTGTGTATTGATAATGTTGACCTGCCACTACTAATCTCAGAATCTTGTCACTTGTCAACACTTACACATGGAAGTAGGTGACTTGTTGATTGAAGGCAGATGCCAAAGCCGAAGATCACACTGGTACACGGTGTGCATCGGTGCCGAAGATGATGCCAGGATTTGGTCTTTGTCATGTTTCTTGGCTGATACTGGCACTGATACCACTAAATCTCTGTACTGGAGCCAAAGATCCAAATGGGCTGGGAGCCGCAGGAGATGCCTTCACTTCAAAGGACTCCTGTACCACAGGAAGAATCCATGAGAGAAAGACAGAGACAGACTTTTGATGCCACATAAACTTGTGATGGTGGTACCACCAATAATGCTGGTGCTGGAACTGTCTCTCTTGTACTGGACTCAACAGCTATCCCATAGCCAGTACCAGAGTTGATGGTACAGTACCAATACCTTCCCGCTGCAGTGCTGGGGAGAAACAGGTTGACAGCCCAGTTGTACATGAGTACCCAAGGAGTCCCGACAATGTTTCCAGTCCTCCTTCAAAGAAGAGCCACCACCATATTTCTTCAGTCTGGAGTGGCTCCAATATGTTTTATGGGTCCTCTTTCCGGGAAGCCCTGAAGACAACTGACCTCTCTTTCTCCAAGGAAAAGAGCCCGAGTCCAGGGATCTGTCAGAGATCACTGCAGCCTCCATAACAGATTACATGCAAGAGGCAGGATGTGCAGTTGAAGGCCCTGACTCCGAGGCAGGTTTCAGTGCTTGCTTCATAAAGTGTTGCTTGAGGCCTACATTTTTGGATATCTGTGTTCTGTTTCTGAAAAGAATGGCAGATACTGCACCTCTCTTTAATATGTTCCTTACTGAGGCACAAAAGGCAGAGCATGAGGGGTCGCTATTGCGAATAGACACCTCTCAAGACAAGCAGTGCTTAAAGCTCGGTGAGCACTGCATGCCATCGGTGCATCACACCAAAAACTAATTCATAACTAGTTAAAACAATAAAGGAAACCTAACTACTGGGTTCTAACTATTTACAGGAAAAGCAGAAAGCTGAATTTGCTGACACAGTTCCAGCACCAGCATTATTGCTGTACCGCCACCACAAGCTTATGAGGCATCAAAAGAAAAAAAATGTGAGGTAAACCTCACAGGTAGCTCTGACTCAGGCCACAGATGGTGAGAAGGAACTGAGGGAGGTCGGGGCAGTAGAGCCCTTATATAGCCTCAGGAGAGGCCACAAGGATGTGCCAGGCGTGTGCGCCACCCCAACAGGTACTGCTACAGAAAACTCTCTGGCTCTGGTGTGCTGGGCATGAATAAACCTGAGTGGAATACAACAAGTATGCAACCACTTGAAGAAGGGATATTTTTCTGAATCGAAGCCTTAATGTGTAAAAAAGAAAGTAACTGGTACTGAGAAAACTGTAACAATTTAATAGCTAGAATAAAGGGCCATTACTTCAATGGGAACAGGAGTGCGTACTAATAAAATAGAGCAGCAGTTTCTGATTATTAGTCTCAATATCTCTACCTACTAGAGGGCAACTGACACTCTGAATTGGGCATTTCTATAAGAGGAAGATGGTCAGAAATATTAGATAAAATTTCAATATTTATCCATTTGCTATGCAAAAGAAATAGATCTTTTCCTTACTTATTGTCTCTTCAGGTTTAACATACTAAAAATAACTAGTACCAAAAAGAATAGTTAAAATCCTTTTGAATCAGTTTACTGGCTGATTGTTATGTAGCTATAACTTGTAAGGCTTGCATTCAAATATTTTTAAGCTGTACTATACTATTCACATTGAGTATCATGACAAAAGAGTAGACTTACTGGGCCAAATGCTCAGATGGTAGTCAATTGAAGTATGCTTACTGATATAACTCAAGTGAAGTCAATTGAACTATGCGGAGATTCTGGCCCTTACTTCAAATTTATCCTTTTCACAACAGAGGGATTATTTTTAAATGTTAATTTAGATGTTTTCAATTAAACCTCACCAGTTCTCTAGGTACATTCCAACAGTTTCAAACTGGGAAATCGGAAACAGTTACAGGTGGATTTAATTTAAAGTCATTCAAGTACGACTAACCAGGAACCAAATTTTGGATCATAATTATTTTCCTATTTCTATTTTAATTTCCTTTCCCTATGCTATCCCTTATTCTCCCCAACTATACTTGACTATGCATTTGCCAAAAAAGTAACTTTTTAAGGCTAGGTCTACACTACCCACCTGAATTGGCGGGTAGAAATCGACCTCTCGGGGATCGATTTATCGCATCCCGTCGGGACGCGACAATCGATCCCCGAATCGGCGCTCTTACTCCACCAGCGGAGGTGGGAGTAAGCGCCGCCGACAGAAAGCCGCAGAAGTCGATTTTGCCGCCGTCCTCACAGCGGGGTAAGTCGGCTGCGATACGTCGAATTCAGCTACGCTATTCACGTAGCTGAATTTGCGTATCTTAAATCGACTCCCCCCTGTAGTGTAGATGTACCCTAAGTGTCTTCCAGCTCATTCTGCTACATTGCTTTTATCAAGGTTTACACCCTCATACATATCCCGAGCTCCACAGGATTTTCCTTCATTGCAATGTACCTGGGGATATCTCTAAAGAAGCAAAGCCATGCTCCACAGAACTAGTGATCTCTATGGAATTGTACATCTGATTTATGGACAGAGGCAATTAATTCAATTGAAATAAGGTACCAATGATAATCACATGATACATTCAAGAGATACATACCACTACAGAGTTCTATTTATTTTGATGTGTAGAGCTCCAGAAAGAGACATATTTGGACCTACTGCAAAAGTAATTCTGGACCAGGTAGACATATTCATTGCAAAAGCATGATTAGTGTGCTGTTAAATGGCAATGCAATACTATAATAATCTTTCACAGCTGCAGCATTTAAGCATCAGAATCTTATCAAGCTTTTAAAAAAATATATATAATTGCACCTCATCCCTCCAGGTACAGGGCTAGATAGTAACTTTCCTTAAATAAGAAATTTAAAATTAACATGAAGTGTGCGTGTTGAGATGTATTTCCATAGACTAGAATTTTTGAAGTTATTTTGAAGTAAAGAATGATCTGCTCTCATTGAAGGCTCACCAGACCAAGAAATACTCAAATTAAAAAAAGTTAGAGAGTGATAATAATGAAGTTCCAGCTTTATAAAATATCAACAATCTAATGCAGGATATTTGATAAAAAGTGAATCAGCAGAATTCAATGTAATTCATTTGGTTTTTGTTTTGTTTCTTTACTCACACCATCCTGAGCAGTTCTATTTTTATTCCCCTCCCACTCACTGCTTGATAATTAAGAAAGAAGGTAATTGGAATAGAATCACAAGGCTTTTTTGGTATTTTAAGTTTGAGACTAATACAGATATTTTTATATGATTATGTATTAGAGGGAAGACAACCATAAAACTTCCAATAACTCTTTCATGGTAAAAACAAATGTTTTTTCAACTCAAATTCAATAGTGTGAGTGGAATTGAAATCTCTTGTTAATTCTTACCCACAGTTCTGTTGCAAAGATAATGTCGAACACTGATATTGCCCAACTGGCTTGGTATCACCTGATTCACCTGAAGGCATACTTCTGTATCTTCACCTTTGATGTCAATTTCACCATTAACGCCAAAGATTTTAAAAACCACAACAGACATCTATCAACAAGTTAAGATACAACTGAGATTATAAATTAAATTTTTTAAAATTACAACATTCAAATATTACAAAAGGAAACTCGTATCAAAGCAATTCAAACAAACATTTTGGAATTCAGGCTCCTTAGCCACCCACTTTTCCCCCCACTCACCAGAGAGATACTCAGAGACCCAAAGAACAGTTATTTTTCTCTTTTTATTTCCTCACCTTCCACCCTATAATAAACTAGTTGATGAACAATGAAAAGCAGATGCTATTCCCCCCTGCAGCCCATCAATACTGATTTGGAAATAGCCAGAAGGGTCACAACAACATGAGATGGTTCCCCCAAGACACTGCTTATGCTGCTTTAGTCATACCTATAGTACCTTAAGCATGTGCCTTATATTAAGCATGTGACTAGCTGACACCATTCAAATGCTGAATCAAAGCCAGAGAGAGGAACCCTAGTTCGAGTCCCAAACTCTGATACTGCCACTTTTTGAAATATATGCCAATTATTTTTATTATTACGGGCCAAGTTTTCTAAGGGGCCTCAACTCATCTTCTACAAATAGAAAACTACAAGTTAAGTGTGTGCAAATTCCATTTTAATTTACATACACAAATGTCAAGACTATTATTGAAAACTGACCCAAAAAGATACTTACTCATAAGTGTATATATCTAATCATTTGTTAAGTAAGGTTTTCTTTAAAAATATAATTTGCAAATGTTTTTTAAAAACTCAGCAACTGTAGAGTTATATGCTGAATGTCTCCAAAGGGAGTGTAGGAGGGAAGTCTGCACAAAACTGATTTCAAAAGCATGTTTCTCTTTTTTAGGTGTCCTGTACCCTCAGATTACTACTCTGAATTATGATAATAATTTACTAAGCAAGAAACTCAGATAACCACAGTGATGAGCATGGTATAAATGGACAGCTAAATAGAAAGAGGAGATGCAACCACCATGGAACTCTATCAGTGCATGGAGATTGCCTTGGGAGGGGAGATGGTTAGAAAAGTGGCTTTTTTTTTTTTTATTAAACTACAGGGCATGGTGACACAAAGTTTACAATAAATATGTTCTACACTTTGGGTTATATATATATTCATATTAAAAAAATTCACAAAACCATGCCATATATTAAAAAAGAAAAAAGCCACTTAACTGACCTTTCAAGAGGACATCTCCATACTCCAGGTCTCCAAAGTGGGTGTAATGCCACCAGCATAGTACATACTGGGCATTACTTGGAACAGAAGTAGTTAATCTTCAATTTCAGAGACCCTAAAAAGAAGAAAAATCTAAAATCAATTATGTGTTTACATTCACCCTTACTTGTTATTGGAGCATTCAGAATATAAATCTACATAGCTAATGAATTTTAAAAACTATTTTCAAGTCACCTTTAAAAGAAAATACAAATATTTCAGCACCACTTTCATGTCAGTTACTGTTTAATTTACTAAACTTGCTCCTTTAATGAATTTCAGTACCATTACCATTTCTTCATTAGTCTCTTGAGCACTCTCTGAAGCTGCACTGATGGCATCTGGAGATGACCCACCATAATTGTCAACTCCTGTGACTTCGTCTTGCACGCTTTCTGCTGGCCTTTGGTAATTCATGCCTGTGATAGCTTCCATATGCATATCATCAGAAAAATATGAAAGGTCAATATAATGTAATCTGAATTGTTCATGCATTAATATTAAGATATTATGTGTAATAATATTTAAACCTTTTATAAAAGCTTTTATTTGGATAATTATTAATAAACAAAACTTTAATTAATAAAATAAAATTAATCAAATAATAGGTATACTGATTTTTGTCATGTCACTAAGCTCATGTGGCAAACTGATTGTTCGTTAGCACTGGCAACACAAAAGGAAATTTCTTAATTTGTCTATGTTCTTATTGATCTATCTATCTATCTATCTATACACCTAATCTCTCTCTCACAAAATATTCTCTGGGTGAAATCCACTCCATCTACACAGAATCCAAGTATTCAGACTGTATGACGGTGGAGCAATTAGGGAGATGAAATTCACCCTTTCAACCCATGCAGCCATGGTGTGGACTGCTTGCTATTCCAGCCTGTAGGGTGGAATAGCACCTATAGCTCTTCCATGTCTTTTACACAGGATACTGGATCCACATGAACATATGACCCCTTTCCTGCCCAACGCAGCCAATTCATTGTGGCTTCCATGCCAGTATACATGGGCTGGCACAGAGATCTTTCACAGTGCAGAGGGGATGTACAAGCCCCCTATATGGCCATTTCATGTACTTTTAGGGTATGTCTACACTACCCGCCGGATTGCAGGTAGCGATCTATCTATTGGGGATCGATTTATTGCGTGTAGTGTAGACGCAATAAATCGATCCCTGATTGCTCTCCCGTCGATTGCTGAACTCCAGCTTGGCGTGAGGCGGAAGCAAAGTCGACGGGGGAGCCACGGCAATCGACCCTGCGCCGTGAGGACGCGAGTAAGTCGAACTAAGATAAGTTAACTTCAGCTACGCTATTCTCGTAGCGGAAATTGCGTATCTTAGATCCATCCCCCCCTCTAGTGTAGGCCAGACCTTAGAGAGGTGAGAAGGGCTCTGCTCTGGTCTTCCACAACAGAAGTGAATTTCACCCTGTGAGAAGTTTGTTAAAGTCCTCCAAAAGTTACTGATCTGCCAAATATGTATAGATACATTTTCAAAGCCTTTAGTGTAAGTGGCTACAGTTCTTCTGTTTATAGAAATACTCAGTCAGGCTATATTATTTTCTTTTGTTAAAGCTTTAGTTTGTTAAGAACATATGGGCTGAGAATACTTTTCTATTCAGATGGAAGATAGGAGTACAGAGGAAACTGTCCTTTTTAGAGTCTTGCTAGTGTATATGTTACTTTTTAACTAAATTATTTCATCGGCCTTCTCTTAGAAGCTCATCATAATTTACATAACCCCACAGTACTACAGATTATCTAAAACTAACAGATATTCAACATCAGGCCAAATTTCTCCCTCAGATACCCACAAATGACTCCCACTGAAATAATCAGCAGTTGGACATCCACCTGATAGCAGAATTCAGCCAATAAATACAAACTGCACCATGAGGAGAGAGTCAGATCTGTCTGTTTGGTTATTAGCATTGCTAGTGTTAATGCCAAAGAGAACCACTTACCCATCCCCTCATTTTTAAAACCAAAAATCTTGATTCACATTTGCAATGGTAAAACACCACCATAATTTAGAGTCCAATCCTGAAAACATCTACTGCTGGCCTACAGTCCACTAACAGGAGTAGTTCCAAGGAATTCCTGGTCCTACAATAGCACTATAATTTGGTTCCCTCCTCCAAAACAACCAAAACAAAACAAAAACCACCACAACCACCACCCTTGAAAGAGGTAATAACTGAGTCAATTGTCAGTTTATTTTTAAATTATATCTTTCATTTAAGTAGGAAAATATTTGGTGCCACCAACTGGTGCAATAAATAGAACTGCTTGAGTAAACCAAACAGGATTTAGCCCACTATATCCTGTTAGCACACTATTAGATAATACTTTCATGTATTGTATGTAATTATTTTATTAAATTTGTTTACCTTTCTCCATAAAGTTTTGGCTGTCACTTCCATCACTCTCTAGCAAATGTTCTTCCAACATCATACTATCAATAGAAATGGTATCCAAAGAGACTTGTGATGGACTTCTCTTCACGTTCTTATAAGAAACAGAGAATGCAGGGAGGTTGGACTGGCAGCGTTCCTTAGGCTTTCCACTTTTTAATATAAAGATATTAGGAAATTATTACTTAAAATGAAAAGAATTCTAGAAAAGAAATCAAAATCCTCCAACACAGGAACAAAATTAAAGAAACATTGGTATGTAATACAAAATAATTCTGTAATCCTTAGGGCAGTCTTTCTCAAACTTGGGACGCCACTTGTGTAGGGAAAGGCCCTGTAGGGCCGGGCCAGTTTGTTTACCTGCCCTGTCCGCAGGTTCCGCTGATCGCGGCTCCCACTGGCCTGGAGCCCATTGGCTTGGAGCAGCGAACCACAGCCAGTGGGAACCACGATCGGCGGAACCTGCGGACGGGACAGGTAAACAAACCAGCCCGGCCCGCCAGGGGCTTTCCCTACACAAGCGGCATTCCACGTTTGGGAAACACTGCCTTAGGGGGAAAAAAAATAGAGGTAAACAAAGTAGAGCATTCATTCACCGTGGTCTGTAAATTACATTGTAGACATGCGTCGATTATTTATATTTTTCACAACTATTTATTCAAGAATATGAAAATACAGTATTCTGTAAACAATTAAATGTTTAGTTAAACAGAATGTTCAATTTTTAAACCTAATTTATTGGGGGATTCTACTGTCACTATATATCTACAGAATTTATTAATGCTTAAAATGATAATGAAGAACGTGAAGTGAACTACTAAATTCTCAGTTCTTTTATCTATGGCAGGGATCGGCAACCTTTGGCACACAGCCCATCAGGGAAAGCCACTGGCGGGCCGGGCCAGTTTGTTTACCTGCAGCATCCGCAGGTTCAGCTGATCGCAGCGCCCACTGGCCATGCTTCACTGCTCCAGGCCAATGGGGGCTGCGGGAAGCAGCGGCCAGCACATCCCTCGGCCCGCACTGCTTCCCACAGCCCCCACTGGCCTGGAGCGGTGAACTGCAGCCAGTGGGAGCTGCAATCGGCTGAATCTGTGGACATTGCAGGTAAACAAACCATCCTGGCCTACCAGTGGCTTTCCCCAACGGGCTGCGTGCCAAAGGTTGCTGATCCCTGATCTCTGACAATTATTAATTTTATTTGACTTGTACTATCAACTAACTTTTCCTGGGACAAAGAGTGAACTCACTAATTAAAATATAAAATCTTTTATACCTTAATGTAGACTGGGTTGCAAGCATTCTAACTGTGGACACTTTTTCTTTGTTGATTGCAAGCTCTTCAGATTGTAAGGCTGTTTCTGGTTCTAAATCTGCCACTTTAACAGGAGAGCCTTCAGTTCCACTTTTCTGATCAGTTAACTTATTTGAAAAAATATTTTTATCATCCTCTTTATCAGTGAATAACTCAATAGAATCTTCTCTGTTATTTAAAACATTCACCAAATCGCTAGAATACAAGTTACTTTTGTCACTTAATGCAACACAAGCTTCTTCTGAATCACTCCTACTAAAAAGTCCACTACAATCATCTTCATTTGTTTTCCCCAAACACGTATCCAATGCATCATCTGAAAATGATATTCCCTTCTGAAAATCCATATCCCTATCTGATTTAAAAAGAAGGGGGTCCATCAAAATGACTTTGTTAACCTCAGTGCTCACGGACTCAGTTTCATAATTAATAGCCACACTATCAGTCTGTGTTATATCATTAGTTATTAGTTTACTCTCTGATACAAGAGTTTCCTCATTTTCCAAAGGTGAAAGATCTTCTGTCATGAGACTTTCTTCTTCCAAAACTGGAGACTTGCAGGGTTTTGCTTGAGCCACTGGATGGAGCAATAGAGCTATTTCTGCACTTTCAAGTAAGATCCCAATGCAGATATCTGTTTGCTGGGCAGGTTTGCCTGTCACTGCTTCTACATCTTTCCTTAGGTTTTCCAGGAGCAATACAAGGGAGTCATGGAGCAACAATAAGAAATGGAACTGGTAATGATTGATTTGCATGCTCACATGTTTTTGAATATGAACAAGGACATGTATATCTGCATCAGAGGAAGAACTTGCAGACAGAACTCCCGAAGTGCTGTCTGAAGGATGAAGCTTTTGAATGCCATTGGTCAAGGGCTCTGTCTCAGTGCTATAATATTCCCTCAAAAGTTTTTTGCGCTGAAGTCTATTAGCTAGGTCACTAGAGTCACTTCTTTGAATGTTAAAAGGTGTCTGATAATAAGAAAAGAGTTCCTTTTGTGACTGTGCAAATCTCGTTGGCTGGCAAACCCAAAGGGAGAGTGGGAATGAATCCACAAAGCTTATTGGTCGGCCTTTCCCACTTTTCATTCCTTCATAATCTATCCAAAATTGGGAAAAATGCACAGCCCAGACATCAGTTGCAGCAGATGTTTTTAGTGCATATTTATTTAGCTTTGGGGTGATATAACCTTTATAAACATCATGCAACTTAGTATCTTGTTCATGAGCATGTCTCTGGAAGATTGGGTGCAGAAGATTAAAACTGTCATGAGATTTGGGAAAGTTGGTGAAAGTTCTACTGAAAAATTCACAATCTTTGAAGTTCTGGAACAAGGCTTCCAGGTCAGAGTGTCTACAGTTTGGCGAGTGCCTTGTGTTTGTAGCAATCATTTCAGAACTCTGAATAGAAATTGCACGTGGCTGATCTTTATGGATTTCAGGTTTCTTTTCAGAGGGAATGATAAACTGCAATAGAAAATATATTCATCTAGTTACAAAGTAGATTATAAAAGGTACACACAGTTTTAAAGAAAACAATACTTATGTGAGGTAAAATAAATGAATGAAGTTAAAGTTTTGTACGATGACAGGTACACTAATAGAGAACAAGAGAGGCCAGGCTCCTAGTTCTGCAGTTTTTCATCTGGGTTTCCCAAATTTTGACCAAGGCCATGACACACAAATCTGTTCATAAGAAAATTGCCATGAATCTCAATGTCCATGCAATGTCCATGACAGGGCCTCTGGCTTTTCTTTTTTGAAATATGCAGGATGGTTACACTGAGCTGAAGTTTCTAAGGGTACGTCTATACCCAGCCGCTAGTTCGGCGGCTGGCAATCGAACTTCTGGGTTCGACTTATCGCGTCTTGTCTGGACGCGATAAGTTGAACCCGGAAGTGCTCGCCGTCGACTGCGGTACTCCAGCTCGGTGAGAGGAGTACCGCGGAGTCGACGGGGGAGCCTGCCTGCCGCGTGTGGACCGAGGTAAGTTCGAACTAAGGTACTTCGAACTTCAGCTACGTTATTCACGTAGCTGAAGTTGCGTACCTTAGTTCGATTTGGGGGTTTAGTGTAGACCAAGCCTAATGCTTTACAAAATCACCTCTGAGCTAACCTAGACAGTTTAATGAAAAATCTGTTCAATTGTTTTAAAGTTAGCTGAACATCTCAGCCTTAATGTTGCATTAACAATTTTTTTTGCTATTATAAAAGTAAATTTATTAGAACTCTTAAACCTTGAAGTATTCCACAGTGTGCTAGAATAATCTCGTATTACACGTGGACTGTAAAGATGTGCAAAAAAGGAAATAATATTTTAGACCCTGATCTTGTATCAGGATCTGCTAACACAGATCCCTGACACCACACATAATCCCAGTGGGATCAATGGGACACCACCCAGGTACAGTAAAAGCTTTGTTATCTGGCCTGTTGGGGTAGTGGGGAGTGCCAGTAAGTGAAAAATTCCAGTTAAGTAAGGGGGAAGGAAGTTTGGGTGCAGGAGGGGGCTCAGGACAGAGGGTTGGGGCACGGGGTGCCATACCCGGGTGGCGCTCACCTCGGGTGGCTCCCCACAAGCGATGACATGTCCTCTAGGCCAGGGGTTCTCAACCTTTTTCTTTCTGAGGCCCCCCAACATGCTATAAAAAACCCATGGCGCACCTGTGCCACAATAACTAGTTTTCTACATATAAAAGCCAGGGCCAGTGTTAGGGGATAGCAAGCAGGGCAACTGCCTGGGGCCCCATACCACAGGGGCCCCACAAAGCTACATTGCTCAGGCTTTGGCTTCAGCCGTGGGTGTTGGGGCTCAGGGCCCTGGGCTTCAGCCCCATGTGGTGGGGCTTCAGCTTTCAGCTCTGGATCCCAGGAAGTCTAATACTGGCTCTGCTTGGCGGCCCCCCCCAGACCGCTGGTTGAGAGTCACTGCCCTAGGCGGAGGTGTGGCTCTGCGTGCTGCCTCCAACCTGAGCCCTGGCTCCGCAGATCCCATTGGTCAGGAATGGTGGCCAATGAGAACTGAGGGGGCAGCGCCTACAGGCGGAGGCAGCGTGCAGAGCCACTTAGCCAAGCTTCTGCCTAGGAGCAGCAGGGACATGTTGCTGCTTGCGGGGAGCCGCCCAAGGTGAGCGCTGCCCAGATCCAGCCCAACCCCCTGCCCCTAGCCCCCCCCCCACCCAAATTCCCTCCCAGAGCCTGAGCCCTGCACCCCCTCCCACATTCCAAACCCCTCATGGCTGTTCCTCCACCTAGGAGCAGCAGGGACATGTCGCTGCTTCTGAGGAGCCACGTGGAGGCAGGTAGGGAACCTGCCAGCCTGGCGCCACCCAGACTATAAACCAAACTTTCAATGAAGAGCAGAAATGGCGGTTTATAGAGCTTTCCGGCTGGTAAAGTGCCAGATAACACAGCTTTTATTGTATATGGATCTTTATGGCTGAATCCATTTGCAATATTAGGGCTTAGGGAATCATACAGTGGAGCACATAAGTAACTTTGTCCTATTATCTTAAATTAAATTACTCATGTGAGTAAAGTTACTCATGTAATTAACTGGATGCTGGGTTAGATCCCAAATTTGTAAGTATTCATTACACCACAAGTACATTTTCATAATCAGTATTTGTGTAACTTACAATATCTATTATTACAGATACATATCAAATGCATATTTAGGAAGTTTCATTTAAAACATCACATTTTCATACTAAGAGCTTGTCTACATGGTGGGGTTATGTACTTTACAGGAGTGTGATTTCTAAAGTGCACTAAGGTGTTGCACATTAATTGGTCCGGGTAGACCCTGCTAGTGTACACTAAAGGTTCCCTAGTGCACTTTAATGGAATATTGTTTGAAATAGCAGTATGTTAAAGCGCATTAGCAGGGTCTACACAGAACAATTTAAAGTACAACACATTAGCATGCTTTAGAAATCACACCGTGGTAAAGCGCATTACCTCCCCATTCGGATAAACCTTAAATATTGCAATATCTGTAAAAATGGCAGTTATAGAGTCTGTTTCCCCTTTTCTTTGAGTTTTCTTTGCCATTCACAGGGATAAACTTATTATGCGGTGCCATTTATGACAATTTAATTGCATTTTGAAATCTTGTTTGTTTCTCAGCTGAAAGCCAACTAAAATGAATTTCAAAAGTGCACAGTCAAACTGATAACTGATCATATCTTTATATCTCAGGAGTTCATCTCTCTAGTACATCAATTTCATAAGGCCTTTACAGCTTCATGATGTGGAGGGGAGTACAGTCTGTAGTATCTTACTACAAAAAAGGAAAAATTCTCACTGTGCATAACAAAACTGCTTAACCTGCACTCTCCCCTCAAGAGCCACAATGCTAAAGGTTCACCGCCAAACAGCTGCAGTTCTACAAAGAGCAGAAGAAAGGCACAATCAGACACGTGTCAAGAAGACACTCTTATAACATATGACATCCCTCAAAAAGCTGTAGATCTCACAACTAAAAAATGATGGCAAGTTACTACTGTTCTCTGCCTATTAGAGGTACAATTGCGCACACAGTGATCTGAACCGTAAGTATGTGATCCAGGCATACTTTCCACTCTCAGCAATGCCAGGATGGCCTGTTGCCAATGAGACTTTTAGCCAAACCTACTGACTACTTTGCATCGAGGGGCTATGTCCAGAAGAGATGGTGGTCTGCTACACCATGTCCTCTGTTCTGCCTCACACATCTTTCCTTAGACCATCATACTCTGTAAGCATATTCTCCTTTTTTTCATTACTTGGCTAATAACTCTTTTCAGAGATAAAGAGAACGTATTTTGCTCCAAAAAATCCCCAAATACTCTTTCCATACAGTACCTTTAACATAAGTCCATCCATTCTAACATCAACATGCTCATCAGATTTTGAATTATCATTTAATTTATACATGGCCATGAACTGATTGAGACTTTGTTTCACATCCAACGCAAATTGATTTAGCCAAAGAATACTTCTTTCATCCAGAGTGAACTGCAGAGCATTCAGTTGCACATAAAGGTTCGGACATGGAACTAAGGAAGAGACAAAACAAAATTACAGCAAACAACATTTATTTTAGCTTAATAATGCAGAGCGATATCATCTCCTCTACTTTCTGCCAGGGAAGAAATGGAAAACCCACTCCTTTGGCCATGGGAAAGGGTAGACTGAAGGAGCCTAAGTGTATCACTCCTAACTCTCTCTGATGTCCCAATCACTGCATGTAAAAACTTAAATTAAAATAGAATAAAAAGGAGGTGGGCACCACAGTTAAAAGAAAATGGCAGGGCCACAGAAGAGCCTCTGTCCCGAGCATCATCCCCAGGAAGCCTGCTGGGATTTCCTTACATGAGAGAATGTTGAACCTTGTCACATGTTACTAAAATAACTCTAGCAGACCTTTTGTTACATCTTTGGTAGGTCTGCAATAGCTGGATTTCTTTTGTACAGCAGAGGAGTGCAAACATTCAAAAAACGTATATATATTGTAGAATCAGTATTTTATTTCTTGGTCAAAATGTCATGCACATTTTTGTACTTAAAACGTAGTATTTACAAAAATCAATGCAAACATCAGTAAAATGGTGAAGTGTTATGTTCACAAAAGTAATTTTACAATTAATTCAGTGCAAAAGGCTTTTCACCATTTTTGAATGTCAAACTTGAATCAATATTTCCATTAGGTCTCAAGCTACCATTAGGCTTCGCAAAAGGGAAAATAATGCAAGAGATTTATTTTTCAGAACAAAAACCTTACTAGGATAGTCTTTTCCATCTGGATAGTAGTATTCAGTGAATTCAATATGAATAGCTGACATTTCTGGTGGAAGATAAAGTGACTTTTTATTGCAAGAAATCAGAGTTTTGGGGGAAGAACGACATTGGTCTGCTGTAGAGACCTGCAAAAGACAAATGTTCAGTTTTTTCAATATGTAACTATTTTTGTGAGTCATTAAAAATGCTTGATTCTGCCAGTGGTGCAAGGGATAGTGCAACCTCACAGATGGGATCTGCAACACACTGAGCACTGGCATGGTAACCCCACTGATGTAGATTACCAACTGCACCCATCGCAGAGAGCAATGCATACATGACTGTCATGTAATAGAGGCAGTCTGCATACACTCATCTCCAAGAGAGTACACAGAGGCCAGAAGGGGCATGGTGATGGATGGAGTCAGGGCATGGCACTATAGTCCCTGTGCATGTGTGTATGGGAAGCAGCAGGTGCATGCAGCAGACAAGGGGATATCCACACAGACAAGAATCAGGCAAGGACCTGTAGGGACCCAGCAGCTTCACCAAGAACACCATGGACCAAAATACAGGCAGGTCTGCCAGAGAAGGGGTTTGCCTGAAAGATGGCCAGCCCATGGTGTTCCCAGCTCAGCCAGCTGGAGAGGTGACTACAGACAAAATTCCCCTCTCTCTGCACTGTTCTGGAGCCATGTGCACTGCAGCTTGTGCACCATCTCTCCAGGACAAGCTTTGGATCACATGCTGCTCAGCAAGCTACTGCAGGATTCTTTGGGCTCAGCAACACCCCGAGGTCCACACAGTAGCAGAATCAAGTCCTAGTAGAACGACATCTCTCCACTTGTGCTTTTAACAATATAAACGTTACACAAACTTTACATTAATTGCCTCCAAAGTAAATTATGCAACAATAAAAAAGTGTTACTTTTGGTACATAATTTATCTGGCTCTTCTGATCGCTTAAGATTTGGGTGTGGACTAACTTAAGAAATGTCTGCCAAAAAAACCCACTCGCATCCAGTGCTTATGTATGTCAGCTTCCTGCCTTCAAAATAGCTTCAAAATAAGTGTTTAAATATAGAATCCTGATTGGTTTCTGTTTTATTGATTTCGCAGAAGTATAGTTGGAAATTATACACAAGTAAAATTGTATAAACCTTTCTCACCCAGTTCAGATATCTTGCATCTGAAGAAGTGAGGTTATTACCCACGAAAGCTTATGCTCCCAATACTTCTGTTAGTCTTAAAGGTGCCACAGGACCCTCTGTTGCTTTTTACAGATTCAGACTAACACGGCTATCCCTCTGATACTTAAATTTCATAAACATCTGTATTAATACCTATAATAATTCTAAATACCACCATGGCAAAATACAATTTCACAAATATATGAACTTAAAATAAGTAGCTTCCTAGCTGTCCTACAAAACCAATGTGAAGTAATAATAGAGAGAGGGCAAAAAGAGAGAGTAAAGCAACTGAAAAGAAGCAAATTAAATTTAAAACTTCTATCAAACTAAGAAACAAACATTTCATAAAATTATGAAATTACTGAAGTGTATAAATAATTTAAAATCCAAATGTGAGATTCTGGTAGCAAGCTGCAACCTCCACTCTAACAGGGAGACTAGAGCGGGTATAGCACCCAAAGCCTGGAAAGGGGCAAGGTTAGAGTGGCTGGAAGATGCATTCACGAAGCACACATCTCAGGCATCCTCTGCTGGCAGGATTACTATGGGACTTCAGCTGAAATTTAAAGCTGCCTTCCCAAGCAGAGCACCGCCCCAATACCATTGCCTCCTGGAGATAAGTACTCTTCTGGTGCAGCTGCCCCCTTCCTATGCCTGTGAGAGTGAATCTGGACCTGAGAGAGTAATTAAAACAGCAGCAAATAACAAAAAAATGAATGTCAAAAAGTTCATAAAAAAATATATATCACTTGAAGTAAAATATTAATAATGAAATGTTAAATCAGTTTAAACATTACACTGAAAAATCAATTCAGCATATATTTAAACAGAGAATATGAACCCTAAAAATGAGAAATCTAAAACTACATGCTAAAACAGTGAATCCCTTGAATACTCCGCATGACACAATGAAAGGATAAGATTCTAAACTACAGCATCTGTAGGTGATGTCTTTATATTACAGCAGATCCCTCACAGATCCAAAGTCTTACTCTCATTAAATCAATGACAAAAATTCCATTGATATTCATATTATATCAAACAAGAGCAAGCCATAAGAGTCTAGTTCAATAACCGATATAGTCAATGAAGAGAGTCCTATTGACATCAGTGGACTTTGGATCAGGCCCTTAAAAATTATGGCTAATATACATCAGAGGTAAAGCAGTCAAGGGACAAAGCAACCCCAAATTCACCAACGGGGGGGAAAAACCATACCTGGTATATATTGAAATCTGCAAGCCTAACAACAACAGGACTGGACATGAGTTTATCCTTCGGTTGTTGGGGAGATACAGAAGAAGCCCTAGAAGTTCCTTTAGGTATCTGGTGTTCCTTGCCTGTAGGAAACAAGAATGGCAAAGTCATTTAAAATAACAACCTAATTTAGGATACACTGTGTCTCCAGTGAACATTAAACGTAAGCAATAAAACTTGTGAACAGAGACAAAGTACCTGTTTGTATGTTTGGAGGAGAACCATGAGGTGGGGATTTAGTAGAAGTATCTATATTATGATCCTTCACAGCCTGTTTAAGCAATTCAACGTTGCTTTTGAATTCATGTAATAATTCCTGGGCCCATCCACTTCTGGTTTTGGTGGCATCACTAAAATGCATCCAGTGACTGCAGTTGTCTTCTACAAGAGAGAGACATATGTGGCCCAAAACTAATACAAAGTTTCCATTTGAAATATATTTCTAACTGAAAAAACATTTGAAAACTTTTCAGATTTTCTCCAAAACGTGATCACACTAAATCTTGTGACTATTCGGTAATGTAAATGGCAAGTAATAGCACTAATTGACAAACTCCTCACTGACCTCAAGAACAGAATTGCTCCTTGACTTGAGCGGTTAGGCAATATTTAGGGCCTAGCTAGACCTTATCCATTAAGAGAAGAGATTTATGAGGCAGACATTTTTTTAGTGCCATCTACAAAGAATGTACACAAAGTGCTGTTTCCTTGATCACAATTTCCAGCTAAATTCCCTCTAATCTGCACAGCCGCCCAACAGGCTATCAAGTGCCGTACACTTCAGGTGTCCTTCCCCCCGACTGCTGAGCTGCTCCTGCCCTCTGCATTGGAGCCCCCTGCTCCCAGGATCCTCCTGCTTGCTGTGTTTCAAGAAGGGCATTTAATTCCTCTTTCATCTAGCCTGAATGAATGATGCTTCCTGTATCCATTGACTTTAACCAGGTCTGTGACTGATGGCGGCCATTAACACCTTCCAACACAACAGTATCAGTTCTTATCCAGCAACTTATACTGAATTTCTGTTTTAATATAACTAGAGCTCAGACAGAAATTTTTCAATTTCTTCTCCTCCAAGACAAACAATAGAAAAGAACGGCTTGCCCTAGTTCGTGTAAGAAGGTCCACTATATCAAGCTGTAGCTAATCCCAAATTTAAAGGTAACTTTTGGCCAAAATTTAACAATAGACATTAAAGAAAAATGATTTTTTAATGTTTAGATTTCTGGAAAAATCTATTAGCCAAAAATGATTTGCAACAAATCCTAGTCTGGAATTTACTACTAGCAAGTCAAGCTTCAATTCTGGTGCCAGTCAATCAATTCTTCCATGACTTAATATGATGGCTGTATGGCAAGCTCATTGCATTTCCATAGGAGCGCACTAACAAAATTAAGTGCACTAAAGAAATTCTGGGGAATCTCTGTACCACATTGGTAGAATCAAGTGCGGAAACAACAACAAAAAGTTTGAGAACTGCTCATCTAGTAGATTGTACCTTGTTCTCTCTTAAATTTCAAATTAATACATTCAAATCCTGGTGTCGTCTTTCTTCACATGAAATGGATTACAGTGTTCCAACACAACTGTATTTATGTCCAAAGTATTTTGTTAACTATACAAAAGAGTTATGCTTTAAATAGCTAGTGTATAAAATTTTGGTTCAGTTCTCAGTATTTTTATTCCATATGTCATGGATATGAATGTACTGAACCGACCTTAAAAAGTATATATTTCAAATACTTGTATGTAGAAATATTATTGCCCATGTCTTCTGTACATTTGACTAATCTTTATCTTTAAAACCAAAATACAATTAATAAATATACTAATAAATATTTCACATACCTGCTTTGTGAAAAGGATAGTAGTCCACAGTTAAATGGCTAAAGGAAATCTGCATAGCTCCTCCTGTAATACTTCTGTTTGATTCTGTAAAAGACAGCAATATTTAGCAATGTAGATGCCTGACCTACATCAGTAAGTTTTCACTTTTTCATTACAGTGAATCACCATGGCCAAAAGTATTAGATCAAAAAAATGAGGTATCACAAAAATAACTTTGCAGTAGCGTATCCTGGCTTAACTGGCCAGGATGGGCTCCCAATGCCTAAGACAAGGCCAATAAATTTGTAGCTGGAAACTCTGGTGCTACTATCAAGGAAATACTTTTGAAAAATCCTGATTCTTTAATTACTATTAATCTCTTCTATGTCCATTAAATATAAAGCAGCCTGCTATACAATAGAAAAAATGACTATGTGGCTCTTTGGATGTACATTTGTATATAGTTTTATTCTGGTTATTTAAGAGAGACTATACAAACATTAATAGACTTCTCAATCTGTCTTCTAATTTACAATAAGTTTGAGGATATAAACAATTTTGGGAAAGGAAATTTTTGTTACCTTTTTCTTTAGAGTGAATATCATCACATATATGCAGGTCCAAATGAGAAATTACTAAGTGATGAGAAGTTTCCTTAACATCAAAATCATTGAACAGTTTTACAATTGCATCATTCTGATCAGCTGCTGCTGAAGCCTGGTGTGTTTTCACTTGCTGAGAGGTGGGTGCAGGGGTGGAACTCTGAAAATATTAAGTCACATAACTTTAGAGAAACTTTTCCTTAAAGCATGAACTTGAAACATTTTAAGACTGAAATGTAAAAACAATTCTAGGGGGAGATTTTCACTGGCACAAGTAGCAGTTAGGTTCCCAACTCCCTCTGAAAGTCAATGGGAGATAGATGCCCAACTGTTGTATGTGCCCTGGAAAATCTCACCCCTAATTACTGATTAAGGCACTGCATTTCCTGCAAATACTCAATGCTGGCAACTTCATTTAAACAGCCTTCATAGTAACATCTTTTTATGTTTTTTTTTTTTCTTATCACGTCTACCACTTATCAGTGCTACTTATGCTTGAGAGCTTGCTCTCTTACAGCACATCTACTACTACCTGATTTTGCAGTCACATCTGATTGGCCAAATCTTACTCTGTTTGAGAAGGCCCCCAACTCAGCAGGATTTCTGCTGTATGATGGTGAGAGAGGGCGATAAATGATTTATGCAGCTGGTGTACAGAGTGTGTTCCCCAACTCATCCCTGTGCCAGCCTGCTACATGTCCATGCAGTAAGGTTGGATGGAAGAGCATGAAAGTGGATTTGTCAGTAGGCAGATTCACTGGCCATTATTCTTCATTGAGGGACACTTCGGCTACTTCAACCTCAGACCACAGTAGTGGTGTTAGAGAAGTCTCTCTGCTTCTTCATGAACAGCAAAAGAAGGGAAAAAGATTCCAAAGCCCAGCTAGTCTGTCTTGCTATGTATGTTATAGGATGTGGAGGTTTTCAGCATAATAGGATATTCTATTTGTGACATCATTATCACTTCCATGGTAACAGATTACGATATCAAGTATAGATTTATGATTTCACTCCAAGTTCAAACAAGAGAGGCTAGGTTGCTAGAGGAAAAGCTCGTATTAAAACATAATTTTTCAGTAACACTAAAGGGAAATAAAACGGTACCAGTACTTTTCAATTTTGTGTAAGTATCCTCCTTTCTCTCAAAATTAGTGTGTAAGTCTCTCTTTAAACATAGTTTGGAATTCAAAAGCAGAAAATGGTTCCCATTGTAAACACAACACTATACACCACATTTAATCAACCGTTGAAATAAATACAGAAGTCTAAATATTCCATATACATGATTTAATAAATAGAATTTACTTCCTTGTCATGATACTCAGAATTGACAGATCTTATGATAACTTTTAGCATGATTTAAGATGCAAAATCTGATACTCTTGATCAAAAATGAATAACTTAAGAGCTCTCCAAAATAAATTAAACCAACAAGTTGTTTATTATGGTGTTTTAGAGTATCTGTATTTACTAAAAAACTTTACTATGTCAACCAATTAGCTTACCTGTGTGGGTTCAGAAGCCAAGCTTTTTCTTTGTTCAGTTGATTTCTCTATTGCTTCGCTAAGAGATTTGGCATATTGTACCATAGCTTTCAACTGGGAATCAGTTAAAACCCATAGCAAATCATCTAGTATTAGAACCAGTTTTGATGCCACTACATTGCAATCCTTTAACTGTTGAATAAATGAAAAATGAATTTTAAAAATTAAATGGGAATATTGCATTTGATGCAAGAAATGAATATTTGAAAAGAAATAAGTTAAAATGCAAAGGACGTGGTACACAAGAAATGTGACACTTTTCCATAAGATTACATTAATATTACATTTTAAGTGTGATTTGCCTACTAAGTAAAAATGACTGTAAAATAGTATTATGAAGTTCTGTGTTTGTCTCTCAAGGATTTTCATATCAAATATGCTCAATTTACAAATAAAAAGATGCTGTTTTCTAACTGCCTACTCTGCATACTCAACCTAAACCCTGAGAAGTAAAGCTGAATTCTTTCCTCATTACGCATCAACACAATTAAAGGCAATGCAGGCCAAATTAGACCATTAGCTAAACCTATATAACCCCATGGTCTTCGCATTTTGCCTGCTCTATTTCTTGTCCATTGCATAGGTCTAACTACTGTAATCAGAGCTTGGTAAACTATTCTGTTGATGATGCTTCCTCAGAAAAATAAGATGAAATATCTGAAATTTATAGAGTGCCATATTTTATGTAGTCCAAGTGCAGAGTCTCTGCTGTGTACCTACCCATACAGAGTGTTTTGTAAAAATAAATGTCAAATACAAAAATAAATGAAAGAATTTATAAACATATGACAGATTCACAAGTTTTCAAATTTACCCTTCTTTTAAGTGTAACCCTGATTTTTGATTGGTTAGTAATCAGTCGAACTGGAGCACTCATTATTTCATGCTGAGAACTCTGGATTGCATCTGCTTCTATTCTGATCATTTGCCAGTTGATCTCTTTAAAAGTTAATACCTAAAACAAAACAAAGCCTGTTAATTTAATATGCCAATTTATTTACCAGTAAGAAGAAGAACATTTTATGGAGTTTTAGTAGCAACAGAAAAGACATGTTCCATTTTCTGACTAAAACTGTTGGTAATTAAAGCTCTGACCCTTCAAGTAAAAAAAAAAAAAAAAAAAAAAAAGATATACCCATCTCATAGAACTGGAAGGGACATTGAAAGGTCATTGAGTCCAGTCCCCTGCCTTCACTAGCAGGACCAAGTACTATCCATGACAGTTTTTTTTTTTTTTTGCTCCAGATCCCTAAATGGCCCCTTCAAGGATTGAACTCACAACCCTAGGTTTAGCAGACCAATGCTCAAACCACTGAACTATCCCTCCCTTGCACCCACCAACACAGTCACTTCTAAGATCAGGGATTATTTTTATATTTTTCATAGTGAATTTAATTATAAAAAGTCTGTTCATTCACTTCTATAGCATATAGTTTTTAAAGGCCTTATGCTGGTTTCTTCTGTGGATTGGACTCCTCAAGTGGTCTCAAAAGGTTCAATTCTAATGCTGTTGATTAGTTTGGGGAAGGGGAGAGGTTTGATGGCAGAATTTTTTTTTAATTAAAGAGAATTACTACATACATTATGGATCCCACTGAGTGTATAACTCTGAGTTGATGAGGGATACAGCAGGCAAGGAATCAGATGAAGATGCAAAAAACTACTCCTACCTTCTTTAACAACACTTAGAGCAAATGGAATAGACAGGCATTTTCATTGCTTACATACAAGTGATTTTGTTCAGGACAATTCCCCATAAGTATAAAGGATTTTAAACGTAAAAGTGTTTGTTGTCATATGGAGAGACTTAGGAATGATACATTCAAAACCCCTATTCAATGTTATGAACCTCTTAATGCCTGGACTAAAAATTAGGTAGTCTATAAGCTAGGATTATAAAGTAGTGTACATGTGTATATAAGGTTCATATACAACAAAAGCCATGTACTAAAGAATTCCTCAGCTCAACATACATTTTAAGCAAATAATGTGGATTTCAAACATCCACACATATAGATACAAACTCTCATTAACAGGTAATTAATTTACATATAAGCTACAAGAGGTACACTGGGTAAAGAGTAAAAAAGGGGAGTTAAGATTTGTCTGGATGACTAATTTTGATCGTCTCAGATAACATTTGTTGGGTTTTTAAGATCATTACTATGTTCACTTGGGTTTCTGCTCTTAGGTAAATGATAGACATCATTCACGTTAACTCAGACTGAAAGTTTTTTAGCTGGGAATAACCAACTCTAAATAAAACAATATGGTCAAAGTTCAAAATATTAGGTCCACTTGACTTATAACCAAACATATGTAACAGAAACAATCATCTTTCAATATAAACTTGCTACTCTTAGGGTACGTCTTCACTTACCGGAGGGTCCGGCGGCAGGCAATCGATGTTCTGGGATCGATTTATCACGTCTGGTTAAGACGCAATAAATCGATCCCGGAAGTGCTCACCGTCGACGCCAGTACTCCAGCTCGGCGAGAGGAGTACGCGGCATCGACGGGGGAGCCTCCCTGCCGCGTCTGGACCCGCGGTAAGTTCGGACTAAGGTACTTTGAATTCAGCTACGTTATTAACGTAGCTGAATTTGCGTACCTTAGTCCGAAGTGGGGGCTTAGTGGGGACCAGGCCTTAGTCTAACTTTGAGTTCAATTGCACATTATTATTTTGGGTACTGGGCAGAAAACAAGAAGGGTATCCATTAATCTAGTACTCAAATAATTTTTAAAAATTATAATACCTTGTTACTTGAACTAGCAATTAGGAGATATTGGAATGGTTTAATTTGACTATTAAGAGTACAGTATACTAGTAAATTCCTACAAAGAAATAACTTGGTTAGAAATGAGTTAAGGTTGCTTAAGGAGAACATTCACCCATGCAAATCCTTAAAAGCAAGGAAATGTCCAATTAAGAGATCTTTCTTTAGCACACCCCCATATCTCATATTCACTATCTTCACGGATAGATTCCACTCTTCTATAAACAACCTATAAACTAGAGGCTGCCCTAGTTTACAATTGGTTGGCCCAAGGACTGTGGGTCACTGGGAGCAGCTGAGACTAGCTGGAGTGCACAAGCGCTCCAGCCACACCCAGGGCACATTCCTTTGATTGTTTAAAATCATAAAGTCACAATTTAATTACCTTCCTTACTACAAAGTTGACAGAAGCAAATAGCAAAAGGTATTCTTTACCTCTCCACGCTGAGATTCTTGTATTCGAGTAACTTTTAGATCACCATGTTCCCAGTTTGCATTTACACTGTATATTCTCAACTGTGAAAGTTCAAATGAAGCATTAAAAGCTTTCGCTCCAATCCGGATTATAATGGAGTTCACAGAAACAGAAATTCCTTCTACCACTTTTTCAGCAAAGCCATATTCGCTGGAAAGTGAAATGCCAAGATTTAAATTACAGATTTAATGTTAGTGCATAAAGTGATATTTATTAAGCAACAAGACATGAAACATACCATATAATACAAAACTTGTAGTGCACCCCATCCCATTCATAAATGTTCAGTAAAAATATTTAACTCTGAAAAATGTGTAATATAGTATAATCTCTATTATATAGTCCTAATCTAAAATTAACGACTAAACAATTTTTCATGAAGTTGAATTTCAATCAAATATAACACATGCAAGTTTCCATTTTAAATATTACAGTAGTCTTCAGATTATTCACCAACCTAGCATCTATTTATGTATATTTAAGGAAAAATTAATGTCAAATGAATTAACATTATTCCACCACAATAGCATATTAGCCTTGCTAATATTTATCTGTACAACAAAGCTTATTAAAGGTATAATTACTTTTATATATTATGGTTTTTTGAGTGAGGTGAGGATGGGAAGGCATAATATAGGCAAATTATGCTTAATATATATATATATATATATATATATATATATAAGGCATAATATAGGCAAATTATGCTTAATATATATATATATATATATATAAAAATGGTTAAGTGCATATATTCAAGCAGCTGAATTTCAGGATTAAAGGGACACTTTGGTTAAAACTTGTTTTTAAAGGAAATTTTCTTATTTGTGTTACGAATAATGCCTTGCATTACTAAAAGTTAAAGAATTTTAAAAATCCAATTTACTTTTCACTATTTTTCCTTTTAAATACAAAAGCTTTCAGTCAGCTTAGATAATGAAAGTAGTTCGCAGGCTTTTATTTTTTTACAGTGCTCTAAATAGTAAATAGAACCTATAAGGGTCATTAATGTAGGTCCCAGCCCAGCAACCAGATTGATGCAGGCAAATCCTCTGTTAAGGTAAGCTGGCTCACTAAGGATATGTCTAATGCTTCTGGGAGTGACCCTCCCAAGCTAGGTCCACCGAATTGTGTTAGCACCCTAAGATGAGTTATGTTCAAACAAGTCTGTGAACCCAAGCTGGGAGTGTAGCCACACCCTAAAGGAGTTGACATAAACAGATCCAATTAAATGACTGGGACCACAATTATACCCGTATATAAGGTGCCACTGGACTCTCTGCTGCTTTTACAGATCTAGACTAACACAGCTACCCCTCTAATAAAAGCTTTATCTTTGCGGGAATGGGGGTTTCGGTAAGTAAAACATTCTGATTAACTAAGAGGGATGGAGTTGGGTATGGGAAGGGGTTCAGGGCTGGGGGTTGGGGCACGGGAGGGGGTGTAGGCTCTGGGAGGGGGCTCGGGGTGCCGGATCCGGACAGTGCTCACCTCGGGCGGCTCCCCGCAAGCAGCGATATGTCCCTGCTGCTCCTAGGCGCAGCTAGATGGCCCTGCGTGCTGCCTCTGCCCACAGGCACCGCCCCACAGCTCCCATTGTCCGTAGTTCCTGGCCAATGGGAGCTGTGGAGCTTGCCACTTGGGTCATCAAAAACCACTGCCATAGCTTGAATGAAGACTCAAATTGTCCCAGAAGTGGACATGATTTTTCCAGGAGTGGAGATGCCAAAGGAGGGCCTCCCCGGTAAGAAAGCTGATAATGTCACTCCGTCATGGTCATGGTGTAGGACTACGGGCATAGCAGAAATAGGAGCTGACACTGATTTAGGAACCCCAAAAATTTGTTGCAATCACCCTTAAACTTGTCAAGCAGGGGGACTTTGGCTAGGGTTACCATATTTTGTGCCTCCCAAAGGAGGACACTCCACAGGGCCCCGCCCCCGCCCCCAGCCCCGCCCCAACTCCGCCCCCTCCCCAAAGTCTCCGCCCCCTCCCCTGCTTCCCGCGAACATTTGAGTCGCAGGAAGCCTGAAGCAGGTAAGGGGAAGTGTGGGGGGAGGGGGCGCGGCCCAGGCTGTCCCTGGCCCTGGGGTGCTGGCCCCGGGCCCGGCCCCCGGCCCACCACCCCCGGCCTGCCCAGCACTGCGGTCCCCGGCCCGGCCCCCGGCCCGGCCCCGCCGGCGCCCCCGAGCCCCCAGCCCCGCTGGAGCCCCCGAGCCCCCAGCCGAGCTCCCGAGCCCCCGGCCCGACCCCGGCGGAGCCCCCGGCCCGACCGAGCCCCCGAGCCCCCGGCCTGGGCCCGGCCCCGGAGCCCCCGGCCTGGGCCTGGCCCCGGAGCCCCCGGCCCGGCCTGGCACCGCGGGCCCGGCCCCGGAGCCCCCGGCCCGGCCCCCGAGCACCCGCACCGCCGGCATGTCCCGATTTTCCCGGACATGTCCGGCTTTTTGGGCTTTCCCCCCGGACGGGGATTTGGAGTCCAAAAAGCCGGACATGTCCGGGAAAATCCAGACGTATGGTAACCCTAACTTTGGCCTTGCGGGGAGCAGGGGTAAGAGCTGAAGGCTCCATGGCTTGAGCTTGCAGGACTGCATTCTATGCCTGTAGGCCAGCAACTTGGGCCTGCAATGTCTATAGGGCTCCCACTATGTCCACCATAGAGATATTGACTTTTGAAGAATCCACATACACTGTATAAGCCAGGGGTGGGCAGATTATGGCCTGAGGGCCACAACAAGCCCTTCAGACATTTTAATCTGGCCCTCAAGATCCTGCCAGGGAGCAGAGTCCGGGGCTTGCCCCGCTCTGGCGCTCCAGTCAGGGAGCGGGGTTGGGGGCTTGCCCTGCTCCGCGCAGCTCCCGGAAGCAGCGGTATGTCCCCGCTCTGGCTCCTACACATAGGGGCAGTCAAGGGGCTCGGCACACTGCCCTCGCCCCAAGCGCTGCCCCCACAGCTCTCATTGGACAGGAACCATGGCCAATAGGAGCTGCAGGGGCAGTGCCTGCGGACGGGGCAGCATGCAGAGCTGCCTGGCTGCACCTGTGTGGAGGGGGGACATGCCGCTGCTTCTAGGAGCTGCTTGAGGTAAGCGCCACCCAGAGCCTGCACCCGACCCCCTCCCATGCCCCAGCCCTGATCCCCTCCTGCCCTCCGAACCCCTTGGTCCCAGCCCAGAGCCCCCTCCCGCACCTCAATTTTGTGAGCATTCATGGCCCGCCATACAATTTCCATACCCAGATGTGGCCCTCAGGCCAAAAAGTTTGCCCACCCCTGCTATAAGCTCTAGTTCTCTTATTGTCAGTGTTGGGGCTGCTCAAACTGTCAGTAACCAGGACATGGGTGGTCATGCCTAGTGGTTAGAGTAGGCTGTCATAAACATACAGCTAAGGGTAGCATAAAATTCCTCTTTACCCTGTAAAGGGTTAATTCCTCTTTTACCTGTAAAGGGGAGGGATAGCTCAGTGGTTTGAGCATTGGACTGCTAAACCCAGGGTTGTGAGCTCAATCCTTGAGGGGGCTGTTTAGGGATCTGAGGTAAAAATCTGTCTGGGGATTGGTCCTGCTTTGAGCAGGGGGTTGGACTACATGACCTCCTGAGGTCCCTTCCAATTCTGATATTCTATGATTCTATGAACCTGCGTGACACCTGATCAATAAGGGGAGAAGATTCTTTCAAATCTGTGGGGGAAGGTTTTGTGTCTCTCTCTCGGAGCCAGCCAGGAAACAGGGCAGGGGAAAATACATCTCCCTAGCTATAGCTGAACTAAGCATCTAGTCTTGCAGAAATAGTAAGTAATAGCAGAAAAGAAATGCATTAGATTACCTTTTGTTTTAGCCTGTGAATTTTCCCTGTGCTAAGAGGGAGGTTTATCCCTATTTTTGTAACTTTAAAGTTTTGCCTAGAGGGGGAATCCTCTGTATTTTTGAGTCTTTTGTTATTCTGTAAAGTACTTACCATCCTGATTTTACAGAGATGATTCTTTTACCTTTTCTTTAAATTAAAATTCTTCTTTTAAGAACCTGATTGATTTTTCATTATTCTTAAGATCCAAGGGTTTGGGTCTGTGTTCACCTGTACCAATTGGTGAGAATATTATTCTCAATCCTCCCCAGGAAAGGGGGTGTAGGGACTTGGGGGATATTTGGGGAAGGTAGAGCTTCAAGTGGCCCTCCCTGAATGTTTGGTTAAATCACTTGGTGGTGGCAGTGATACTAAGGTAAGGAAGGAATTTGTGCTTTGGGGAAGTTTTAACCTAAGCTGGTAAAAATAGGCGTAGGGGGTCTTTCATGCAGGTCCCCACATCTGTACTCCAGAGTTCAGAGTGGGGAAGGAACCCTGACACAGGCATTGGACCTAGTGGTTACTGCAGGCATCAGAGTCCAGGGTCAGAGCTGGAGTCAGGAGCTCAGGATCAGAAGCAGAGTCAGAGTTGAAGTTAGAGGTCAGGATTGGAGCCAAAGATCAGTACTGGGTTACCTGGAATGAGGCAAGGCTGGGTCCAAGGCAGGAGCAGGACTATGAACAAGGCAGGAGCAGGAACTATCTCAGCCATGGGCGAATGCTTTGAACAGCTGCTGAACTGCTGCTACTGTTGGGCTTAAGAGCCGGTTTGCTGACTCTTCCAACCAATCAGGTAGTGTAGTCAGTTAGACAGACTACTATAGCCCAGGTGCTTTCATTTGCTTGCCGAAAGACTGACTCAGCTACAGACCCTGATTCCTGACAATGATATTCTATTTACTGAGCAAATGGGAAGCAGATAGTATGTCCCAAAACAGAGATGTTTCCCTTTTTGGCATCACATGAAGTTGCTAAGATACAAAACTATGGCTTCCACGTTTTCATATATGAAGGACGATTTTATCTTTCCCAGATTCTTCCTAATTATGACATTTTATGGCTTGTGGGATATAGGAGGTCAGAGTAGATGATCATTGTGACACTGTATCCCATATTCTTCACAGTGATATTATTATGGCATAATTATGATGCATTTTGCACAAGACAGGTCACGTGAGATGTCATTGGAAAAGTTATGATTTGCTGAATATGATTATCCTATTTGTATGCATGCATATTTTTTGTATCTAAAGTTAGGAATACTGACTATGTAACTGTATTTCAAATGTGCTTACTTTGGGTGACACCCACAACTAGCCTTTCTGGTACAACAATGAAGAAGCCAGACAGTGCTGATGAGCCAACAGCAAAGACAATGGCTCCTTGAAGAACTTAGCCTTCCTGTAAACCTCCCCAGACAACCTATAAGTAATGGCTGCTATGACTCAGCAAGTTATGCCAGGGCATGTGACCAGGCCACATGACTGTGGACTCCATCTTGGGATGTCAGTGTTTTTCCACAAACTGAGTTTGGGACAAAGGGTTCCCGCCATATGCTAAAGCTATATAAGGCAGGGAGTGACATCATCCATTATTCTTCATTTGCCCACAACAGAACACCTCAGAGAAGCTCCTAAGTAAAAAGACTGAACTGGGGGAAGTTGGACCCAGGCTAAAGGGATTTCTAGCCTGTGTATGAAAAAACTGGGGATTTCAAGCTGCAAAGCAAGAGCAATTTGTACCTTGAGAATCTGCCAGCCTGCTTGTATCATCAGCCAGGATGAGAATTTGCTAATTCATATCCTCTCTTTCTAATATCTTAAGCTTAGTTTGTGTTTTTGTTTATTTACTAGGTAATCTGCTTTGATCTGTTTGCTATCACTTAAAATTTATCTTTTGTAATTAATAAACTTATTTTATGCTTTAACCTAAACCAGTAAATTTGGAGTGAAGTGCTTGGGAATCTTAGCTCAAGGAGCTGCTGCATTTCCTCTCCACATTGAGGGAGAGATGAACTCCAAGAGCTTACGCTGTACAGTTCCCTGTGCAGAGCAAGATGGTATAATTTTGGGTTTATACTCCAGAAGGCAGTGCATGCCTGGGAAGCTGGTGGTTTTCCTGGCTGTAACCTCTCTGTTGTTGGTTCATGCAGTGGCTGGTCAGGAAGCCTGCATGTCCCTGCCTGTGGGAATGCTGATGGAAGTGTAGGACCAGGAGCAGGTCTGCAGCTTGTCACAGCAGCACAGTGTGAAAGGGAGCCCGGGCTGGCGGGTCAGAGGGCTCAGCAGTACCCCAGTTTCAGGTGGCACCCTGGGGGGAACCCATCACAATCGTCATGGTTCCTTCTGGCCTTAAAATCTATTCTGTTGCTCTCAAAACGTAGGCCTCTTTTCCTGCCAGTTGCAATAATTCTGTCACAGATGTTGAAGAGTCCTAATTAAGTTCCCTTCACAGCCATTATTAGTCATTCCTTCTTTTTTGCATGGATTGAATCTTCAATGTCAAAATCAAATAGGCTGAGTTCATAGACTATTATTCAATTTTTCTTTATTTGAAGGTACTCCGAGGATCTAACTAGTTCTAGCTCTTAATTGAGTTTCTAACACTTTCACCCTGTTGACCCTTTTCAAATTATGTTCAGCAGTCTGAACATTTTCAGATTAGACCCTGTACTACCCCCTTGTGTAGTCAAGACATTTTCTGCTCAATATAACTGCCTATGCAGCTTAGTAACCACAACATTACTCTCTATTTTACCTTCTAATGGTGCCATATTAACATGAAGACTCACGGAATACTTCCATGAACTCTACTACAGTCTCCTCTTTCAGACAGATTTAGAAATTATGAGACCACAAGTCTGGGGCTCCCTGTCCCACCAATTATCTGATATTTTAGTCAGACTGGGTTATACATCAAATCTCTTCAGCCAGATTCAGCTGATGTAGTCACTGAAGAAAACAGAACTATGAACAATCACACCAGCTGAGAATCTGGTCTTTAATGCTATCTATTAGACAAAAGTTAATATTTTGAAAGCAGCATATCTGTTTTCCAAATAATTAAAGCTATTTTGCCTTGGGCCTATCCAAAAGTATGTTGTTCTTATGGAGCTTGAGATTTATTCCTCCATCCTAAAATGCATTACGCGGATTAAACAATCCTGTGAAATAGAACATGCAATATATATTTAGGATAAATTTTCAAGCTTAGGTGCCTAACATTACACATCTAAATCTACATTAAATCACCTAAATAAGTGGCCTGATTTTAAGGGTGCCGAGCAAGCAGGCCATGACTCTATATTTTTAAAGGTTATTATACTTTACCTTTAGACAAATGGATCTAACCTGCTTTCGGATGCACATACATCCTCCAACCTGCGCTGGTTCACGAGAACAGATCCAATAATTTTAAATGTTTTGTATCAAGTGCATGTCAATATTTAAAAACTACAACTTACCTCTGTCCTGATGCAGTTGCTATAGGTGATGGTCCATTAGGGGCACGTGGTTCTTCACAAGTACTCATTTCCATTATTACTTTATCCAGAGACTTGAAAAAAAAAACACAAAGAAATTTGGTACAAATTTCAATTTACTGCAGTAGATTAATAGATAACTTAGATACCTCATAATTAAAAAGTAGTAAGAACATTAAGTAAAAATCTTTCATATATATTCTCTGTCCATAACATTTTTGTAGAAAACCTTTAATAGAATACATAACCATTTACATTTTTGGACTTTTGTTTATACAGTGCTTATATCAGATATCATTTTTTTCTAACTCTCCTAAACTTTTGCGGTCATATATAAAAACTTCGTATACTTCTTGACTTCTAGTCAGGGAAATAGTTTATTCATCACACTGTAGTATATTTCTCAAAGGCTGAATTCTGAATGAGTATAAAATGAGGAAGACATTTGATTTTCTCTATACAGTCAGTCTTTCAGTGTGAAGGTTCACATAATATTAGCTTTTATGCCCTTTGAATTTTCTCTATAGTGTGTTTTTCTTTTCAGACATTTTTATTGGAAAGCGTTTGAAGCTGGTCTATTGTTGAAATGTATCAGTGGCCGCTAGACGTTTTGTTGATATCTTTAAAACATTTTGTATCTATAAGAAAATTGACAGAGATGAATTGTCAATAAATTTGCTATAATGGGTAGTTTTTGAGAATAAAATATTTAAGATTAATGGTCATCTTTGCCTTTATTTTTCATTATTGAGGCTGGACTTCTCAAAAAGGAGACTAAAGGAGTGAGGCACTCAAATCCCATTGATATTGAAGGATATAATAAAATAGCACAATTGCACCTTGCCAAATAATTTAACAAATGATAAAAAAACAAACCCACTATTCCCAGGAAGAGACCATCTAAATGCAGAAGCAGTCTCTTTGCCCCCGGATATTAAAAACGGTCATGGTTTAAATTTATAATAACGGCTAAGGAGAATCCCTATTTTTAAAACTCAGTTCCTGCAACCTCTTTCCCTCTGGCCTTGGCTACTGTAACTTTGCCTCCTCTTAAATCCATTCAAAACTTTGCTGTTAAGATTATCTTCTTGGCCCATCGTTCTGACATCACCACACCCATTATAAGTCTCTCCACTTGCTCGCCATTTCCACCACAAATATAAACATCTTGCCCTTATCTTCGGTACAACAATTTTGCGTTGTTGTACTGAATGGCTCAATTATCTCAATCAGCCATTGCCTTCACGCTTACATCAGCTTTCATCTCCCACTCCTCCAGTTCTCCCATAAACATCTTTGCACTTTTCTTCCATGCTGCCCATTATACATGGAATGCCTTTCCTCCTCCCCAAAAATTCATAAGCTTATTACCCGATTCCTCCTTAGGACTCATTTACTATGATGCCTACAGTGTGCTGCTAGCTGATATGGTGAGCTGAAACTACAGCTAATTGTTCACCGAGCTCAATGAACAACAAACAAACCCCATAAAAACAAAAGAAACTCCTAATGCACAGAAACTTAGTAGAACAGTTGACCTCTGGGTCATGTTTTGCAGGGTGGAAATGCGGGAAGGGGGAAATGTGTGGGTGTGGGGAGTGGGATGACCTAGGTAGTTTCCAGGCAATTTAGACTTCAATAGCATTTCTGAAAGCAGGATTTCAAGACTATGAGCTGTCATTCCATAACACAATCGATCCAACTCCTATATTTACTGTCTCTAAGGAAAATTAGGAGCAGCCTCAATATCATGCATATGTAGCTCCTGTTTCTCTCCCATCGTTTATGCACACTGGATCTGCTGGAGAAGGAACAGCAGCTTGCTCTCATAAGGCCACATTTCAAACAGCTACAGAGCTTTTCCCCTGGCTTTGGGTGCAACGGGGCCTTAGCAATGGAGTGTATAGCTAAACTTCCCCAAGTATATATATGGGTTTAGTTTGCCATGTTACAGAAGTGGGTCCAGACTTGCTAAGGTTGGATCTAGATCTGGACTTTTCCCAGGCTTCTGAGAGTGCTCAGATCTGAGATTTTGGTTCAGGCCCTTCTCTAGTTCCTCATGTCTTCCACCAATTACAAATTTTAACAAAGGAGCTGCCAGTTTCAAGCAGGACAGGGCTTGAGTGACAGGGCAGTTGAAAGCGCTGCCTGTGTCTGGATGTAGAACCAGATTGTTTAGGGGAAATGCTGCCTTCACCAGCAGAGGGCATGCTTAGAGGAGTGGACGGTGCAATGCCAGCTTACATGTATGTTCTTTCTATGCCCTTTTGGCATCGTAGGCGGGATGGCTCAGTTGGTCAGACACTCCACATGGTGAGGTGCTTGGTTGACCTTCAGAATGGGAGCAGTGTGCCCCTCTGGCTGCACACTGCAGCATATGCCCTGGGCACGTGACAGCGCTCCGTAGCTGCTGGGCTCTGCCTACTTGAGGCCATGATGCACAGACCAGCCCGATGACTTGGATGAATCCCCCACGAGGGCAAAAAAGAGAGAATCTGGATTGTTTGCACTGCACAGACCTCTTTGGACAGCCAGGTATTATAGATGAACAAGACCTATTAGCTCATCCAGTCCATCTCGGGGGAGACAGAGCATGACTGTTTCCTGCAGTATGTCTCCTGCGGTGCAGCTCCATAGGTCGTCTTAATGGCTTATCATCTACCTAACTAAAAACATATTTGATGCAGGCATTGTTAATAGCTCTAGGGCTCCTGTGGTGATTTTACAGTAAGGTCTTGTAGAAGTCATGCACATGTATTAACTTAGCCACCAAAATTCTAATTAGCCTTCAGTCAGATGGCTTTGGGGAAACACCTAATAAACCTTTATGGAAAAGACCTATGGAATATAATAGGAAATGTTATGCTCTGTGTAGGTTTGTGAACCTCCCTATAGATTTAACAGAGAATTACCTGTGCCTGCTGCAAAACTCTAGAGCAGTGGTTCTCAGCCAGGGGTCTGGGCCCCCCTGGGGGGCCACGGGCAGGTTTCAGGTGGTCCTCCAAGCATGGCCAGTGTTAGACTTGCTGGAGCCCAGGGCAGAAAACCAAAGCCCCGCTGCACAGGACTGCAGCCAGGGGCCCCGAGTCCCACCACCCGGGGCTGAAGCCAAAGCCTGCGCAACTTCGCTTTGTGGGTCTCCCCTGTGGTCTGGGGCCCCAGGCTTGCTACACCAGCCCTGGCTTTTATATGCAGAAAAACAGTTGTGGCACAGCTGGGCCGTGGAGTTTTGATAGCGTGTTGGGAGGGGCCTCAGAAAGAAAAAGGTTGAGAACCCCTGCTTTAGAGGCTGCTTCAAAAAAACCAACCAACACAAATGTTATACTACATCCTATAGCTTTTTAATTTCCAGAGATCCAAACTCCATTTCAATAGACCCTTATTTTTCATCCTTAGTACATCATACAGGACTTCTCCATAAAGGATGTGTGCTCTGTGCTTGGCTTTCTTTTTTAGATTCAGATCAATTTCTGGGGTAACATTGACTTCAGTGGAGTTAAACCAGGGATACATTTTGTCCATTTCCTCCTACATTTTTTTTTTCTTTTGTGGTTACTCAAGGAGCAAGGAACACAGTGTCAGGGTTCTGTATGCTGAGGTGCCAGGAACCTGACTCATCTGGTCTTTTTGAGGTAACCATCTCTAGTCTCTGCTGATCTAGGAATGTTATGGTGGCTTTAGTGTGCAATATGTGAAATAGCCACAAAGCGAAGCACTTCTCTTTCCTTTTCCAAACAGATGCTATGTAGGTGGCTCAGTAAAGTGATTCACTGGGACAGAACATAGTGGGTATGAATTACAGGCCAAGCTGCTCTCAATAACACCCTTGCAACTCCATAGGGGTGCAGGTGTAATATGGTGATTAATTGTGTCTCATCCCCCGCTAGTGGCTGGTCCAGAGAGAGGATAAAAACTTCCTATTGCTACCCGCCAATGGAGGCAATGCACACACAATCGTTTTATGACAAAAGTAAAAATAGAATTATCTAACTCAGCCTCCCTGCCCCTTCTGTTTGTTTCACTAATCTCTTAGGCCTTTTCTTAAAATAAGGTAATATGATCTTTGAAACAGGGACTGCATTTTACTATATGCCTGTATAGTACACAGCCCAATGGAGCCCCGACTTGATTGGGCTACTACAATACAAATAAACAATAGAGCTTGACTATGGGATTTCTCAAATAGATGCCTAATGCCTCCTCCCCATTCTCCACTAAAAGGGCTAGTAATCATTTTTATTTTAGAACAGAAAACTGCTACACAGTCTGTGCAAGAGTCCTCCTTGAAATTATTTTGCTTAACAAGTACAAATAGAAAGGGCAATTTAATCGTGAGCAAAGGCACTTAAAACATTTGCTACCATATTAAAAGATTGATTTCCTGAAAGCCTTTGTTTTTAACAAAAGACAATTGAGTTCTGGCAAGCGCACCACTAACTACTCGAGCTACCTAAATCATGTATACAGAGTATGCCAACTAACTGAAGGCTACTTAAGCTCAACCTTGCTGTGACAGAGTGCAGGGTGCAAACAGGTGAGCCTGCACTCTGATCACTTAGATATTAATTAGTTCCCCTGGAAAAAGCTGAAGGGGTAATTAGTCAATCAGGCTGGCTGAGTCAATTACCTCATAAGCCCATGGCTGACAAGAAGAGGCACAAGAAGGAAGTGCAAGAGGGGAGAGGGAGGAACAGAGCTAGCCAAGCCTAGCCACACAGAGGCTCAAAATAGGGATACCTCTGATTCCCTTAGGCCCTGGCAAGAGGGCCAAAAGCTAGGTTAATATTGTAAATAGACTGTTGCACGGGGATCATTGTGAAAAGAATGGCGGGAACTTAAAATAAAAGGACATAGTGAAGGCACAACCACAGGAGTCTGTGCAGTTTCTGAGGGGAGAAAGCAAGAGAGGAGCCTTGCCCAGTGATACTCGCCCTCAATTACACACATGCACCAAAAATAATGAGGTTGTGGTGATGTAATTGAGGGCAGAATTCGGCCAATAGCCTGAAGTGTCCCATCCTGGTGAATACATTGCTTTCTAGAAGAACCAGTGAGTTCCTGGTACATTCTATCATTGAATTATTAACTTTTCCTACCAATTCCCATTCATTAATCTGTTTGCAGGCAACTTATACAAATACTGAAGAAGTACCTCTATTAATAAACTCAGATGGAAACCGAATAATGAGAACCAGTGACTGTCAGCTAGTCTAGTTCTGGCTTCTCCAACCTCTCCTGAGAGGTTTGTAAGAAAAGAGATGGAGAACTGACAAATGGCAGCAATCCAGTTCTATTCATCTCCTAATTTTGTTGGGTTCTGACTACAACTAAAAACCAGGCTAAAGCCTTGGACATGTTTTAACTGTGTTGCAACTGGGTCAGGGGACAACCATGCTGTCACTGGGTCTCAGGGCTAGGTTACAGTCGTAGTGTGGAAAGGGCCTTAGAGAATAAAGTCAGACAAGAAGAAGGCAGGAACTTGCAATGAGACTAAAAGACAAATATCCATATTTCAGGTAAAGCTGAAATAAAAGAAATTATAGAAAAAACAGTTTTTCTAATGGGAATCAAGCAACAACCTAGAGACCCTTATCTTTTATAGGATAGGGATACATTCGTCAGAATGTTTTGCCATCTCCATCTGCTGGTAATCAAAGGACACACTGTACACACCAGCTAAGGTTTAAATTATTTCTAAATAACCTCAGGGAAAGTGTAAAACATTTTTTAAAAAGGAACGTATTTACAACTACTATCTGAAAGCCCACGCTATCAAAAAGGTATTGTGAGTCGGTATTGTCAGTGCAATAGCGCCCCTCTAGGCCAACCAGGGCATAGCCCCAGCTCACTCAGCTCAGTGGGGCTGTCAGTCTATTCTGGCTATCCCAGAATCTGGAAAATCCTCTCTGATCTCAGGTCCATCAGGAGAACTCAGCCACTCCACTGGGTTCCAGCTCAAAGCCCTCAAGCCGGAAAAGCAGGACCAGGGTTCACAGACTCTGACAGTGGCCTGAGCTCCTTCCTACCTTCCCCTGGGCCTCTGCAGGCTCTTCATGTTGGTCTGTTCATACCTTGTTGGAGTGTTGTCTCTGGGCAGCTCTTTAGCAGTTTGCTGACAGGAGTTTCTTTCTCCAGCCTGCTCACTCCTCCCGTGGCCCCTGTGCCCTTCTGCTTCCCAGACCTTTTATTCTCCCAGATGCTGTGAGGTTACCAATTATCACTGGCCAACAGTACCACTATTAAACCTTTGACTGCTGAGCCCGTGTGGGATACATGTACTGCATGACAGGTATTATTTGCAAAGTCATGTGTACAAAAAGCTGAAAATGGCAGAAAACTTAAAAATTGGATTGTAACAGACCACAAATTCCAGTGATATTCTAAACAAAAGGAGTTCTTAACCATGCTTGTAGCTGTTTCCATCACTTCATACTGACTCAACAGACATTCTAGTCTTCAGAGTGATGTCTGAGGTTATTGTGCATGCTGGTTGTGTTGTTCTGTAGGTGGCTGTGGTTTTTTGTATATGATTTGTGTTATGGTGGGAGAGGTGTGTGGCTGAGAACTTAAAAATTGGACACTAAAAGACCACAAAACCCAGTGATGATTCAACCTGGTGCTGTGCTGAACAAAAGAAGTTCAGCTATGATTGTAGCTGTTTCCATCACTTCACAATGACTCAGACATTTTAGGCTTCAGAGTGACATACAGAATGTGATTCCTGGGTTCATTTCAGAACTTACCAGACTGATTGGATGGTTTTTCAATTTTGTCCACGGTATCTGAAAGATAAAACATTATGCTAAAGCAAATCAAACAAACATTGAAGAAAATACATAGTAATCAAGATATCTGTTTATCATTTTTATTTTCTAGATATAAACATAAAATTTACACTGAACTGCTTGACTTGCATGTGATCTTTTGAAGCTAGTACAAATAATAAATAATTTTGTGAGAGAAATATACATCATATAACACACAAAGTCATGTGGCCACAAGGAAAGGTAGCTTAGGAGCTACTGCTGGCAGAAAGGAAAAAGGACCAAAAAAATTAATCTGTCTCTTTAATTCTGTGTTGCCAGACATAAGAAAAGTCCAACCGTTTTTCACATTCCTTCCTTAAAAACAAAACAAAAACCCAATTTGCTATGTTACGATATAAATCACGATAGCTTGCTTTCTCAATTCCCATTCTAGCATGGTTTGGGAGAGAGGATAGTAGTAGGGTTGTGTATCACATCACTTCCTAGCAAGAAAGACTGAAGGAGCATTGTCCACTGGCTCCAGAGAGTTATGTCCAGTTTTCAACCAGAGTATGTCACCATAACATATGGCCTCTGATGGATGGGAAAGGATTAAAAAAAAAAGTGATACCAGATGAAAGAAAGTGGCAGAAAAAAATACAGAACATCAGAGTTACAAATACAAGAGTTACGAACTGACCGGTCAATCACACACCTTATTGGAAACCAGAAGTATGCAATAAAAAGCAAATACTATACAGCACAGCACTGTGTTAAACTATTAAAAAATAAAGGGAAAGTTAAAAAAAAAAAAAAAAGATTTGACAAATTGTTTGTGCTTGTTTCATTTAAATTAAGGTGGTTAAAAGCAGCATTTTTCTTCTGCATAGAAAAGTTTCTAAGCTGTATTAAGTCAACGTTCAGTTGTAAACTTTTGAAAGAACAACCATAACGTTTTGTTCAGAGTTACAAACATTTCAGAATTATGAACAACATCCATTCCCGAAGTGTTCGTAACTGAGGTTCTACTGTAACACACAAGAACAATTAAAACAGATGGTATGACATAGCCAAAGGAAACTCCAGTAGCTTTCTCTGCAAAAATATATACTCCCTTGCTCCATTTCAAAGTGCGTATGAGGAAAATTCCACTTGGATAAAGAAAAAATAAATTAAATCACTGCTCATTTTCATTGCTTCGGTCATAGTCTTATGAGGGATAACAATTAAGAAAATTTTCTACTATCTAATGCCTCCATCTTCTTTTTATGAAACTGTTAAACACCTACAACAAATTTTTAACATTATGAAATTCAGAATTAGCAATTTTCAGACTTCTTGAAAATAAGTTTTAAGAAGGCAGAAAAGACGAAAAAGGGAGAAAGTCTTCCTTAATTACTGTTTCAACATAATAAAATGCTCACCCTAATAGCTGCTTTATTGCAAAAGACCTTGTTTATAGCAAGCCATGTTGGAAGATCCAGCATGTTCTGAAGCACCTCTTCATCCAACTCTAAATTGGTCAGCTGACCTTCCCCCTTTAGTGTGCTCAGATTGATCTTGTCAGGTGACAGGTTTTTGGTGAACCTAAAAGAGAATACGCATTAAAGCGTAAGTTAATGTCACATAAAGCAATTAGTTATCCATGTCACAGGTCACAATTTATATAAATCAGCAAAGTAATAAACTGAAAAGAACAGGCTTCAAAGTACAGTTTGACCTTAAAATTGACATGGTAAAAATGGCCCGGAGGGTTTCACTGTTATTTGTCCCTCAATGACTTCCATATCAAATCTGCTCGTTTACAAGTAAACAAATGGACTCAACAATTAAGATGTGTTCTTTCTGGCTTGTCTGTCTTCAGGAATAAAGATTCTGTACCTAGAATTTAGCTAACAATTCTTTTGACGTTGTATGAGCCAGAACAGAATTCAGCTCATTCTCCTTTGAACTGTTTTGGCTCTGTAGGGCTAACAGGAGAAACACTAGTGAAAATGTATTTTTTCCTTAAATAAGCAGATATGACTATGAATAAACTCAGGTGGCACATCTTTAGAGTAAGAAGGTTTTATTTTTACAAAGTCACTTTTCTGACTTTATTTGCACTTTAAGCTTGACAAAAATCTTGTATAAATTATTCTTAAAATATTCATTAGGGTTTAATTTCAGAATTTATCAAAAACATACGGTAGAAACTGTTTTGTTGCATAGGATTCTGGTGTATTTACAATGTAGCAATTCAAAGACAGGATTATAAATCCTACCATAAGTGCTTTTTTGTCAGAGTATACTTTGAAGTGTCATGATCCGACTACACTGCAAGATCTTCTGTATATTTTTAAAATTGAGAAATCTCAAAGATGACACACATACTGTACATATTACTTTTTTATTAAAAGGCATAATAATTTACTTAAATCAGCATAACAGCCCATGTGATTGTGCCAATCAGCGCATAGCCTAGTGATGTATGGCAAAACCGAGGGGTGCTTGGCGAAACTTACCTATCTACCTAAGTTCTTATATCACACGTATCACGTTTTATCTGCTTTGCTGGATCAGAGCCTGAGTGCCTAACTTTCTGCCACAGAAGTTTGTTTTTGATTCACAACCTGGACTCTCATTTTACAGCTTCAGATAGTACATCACCACGTCCACTGAATGTGTTTTGGGTCCTTTCAGTAGCAGATTGTCACTTGTCGGTCTTTGCCAGAAGGATGGGGAAAACATTCTAGGAATCACCACTTTGCTGCTGTGTCCATGCCAGGTACAGCTCATATGTTTTCTCTGAACAGGGAGAGACTGATTCCTAAGAAAACTGTCAGGTTCTCTGTTAAGCTAGGGTTTTGTTTGTTTGTTTTTTTCTTTTCATGCTTTTTTCCCCACTAATCTCCAATTACTGCTGAAAATACCTGGCAGTCACTTTCCCTGTTTGATTGTTACATCATGTTCTGGTTTCAGAGTAGCAGCCGTGTTAGTCTGTATCCGCAAAAAGAACAGGAGTACTTGTGGCACCTTAGAGACTAACAAATTTATTAGAGCATAAGCTTTCGTGGACTACAGCCCACTTCTTCGGATGCATTGGGGGTATCAAAATTTATAAGCACATTACCCTGCTTAACAAAAAACAAAATGCCCAACACACAGTCAACAGTTTAAGTTTTCTGTTAGGGACATGGGATATCATAGAATATCAGGGTTGGAAGGGATCTCAGGAGGTCATCTAGTCCAACCCCCTGCTCAAAGCAGGACCAATCCCCAACTAAATCATCTCAGCCAGGACTTTGTCAAGCCTGACCTTAAAAACCTCTAAGGAAGGAGATTCCACCACCTCCCTAGGTAACCCATTTCAGTGCTTCACCACCCTCCTTGTGAAAAAGTTTTTCCTAATATCCAACCTAAACCTCCCCCACTGCAACTTGAGACCATTACTCCTTGCTCTGTCATCTGCTACCACTGAGAACAGTCTAGATCCATCCTCTTTGGAACCCCCTTTCAGTTAGTTGAAAGCAGCTATCAAATCCCCCCTCATTCTTCTCTTCTGCAGACAAAACCGTCCCAGTTCCCTCAGCCTTTCCTCACAAGTCATGTGCTCCAGTCCCCTAATCATTTTTGTTGCCCTCCACTGGACTCTTTCCAATTTTTCCACATCCTTCTTGTACTGTGGGGCCCAAAACTGGACACAGTACTCCAGATGAGGCCTCACCAATGTCAAATAGAGGGGAATGATCACGTCCCTCGATCTGCTGGCAATGTCCCTACTTATACAGCCCAAAATGCCGTTCACCTTCTTGGCAACAAGGGCACACTGTTGACTAATATCCAGCTTCTCGTCCATTGTAACCCCCAGGTCCTTTTCTGCAGAACTGCTGCCTAGCCATTCGGTCCCTAGTCTGTAGTAGTGCATGGGATTCTTCGGTCCTAAGTGCAGGACTCTGCACTTGTCCTTGTTGAACCTCATCAGATTTCTTTTGGACCAATCCTCTAATTTGTCTAGGTCCCTCTGTATCCTATCCCTACCCTCCAGCGTATCTACCACTCCTCCCAGTTTAGTGTCATCTGCAAACTTGCTGAGGGTGCAGTTCACACCATCCTCTAGATCATTAATGAAGATATTGAACAAAACTGGCCCCAGGACCGACCCTTGGGGCACTCCGCTTGATACCAGCTGCCAACTAGACATGCAGCCATTGATCGCTACCCGTTGAGCCCGACGATTTAGTCAGCTTTCTATCCACCTTATAGTCCATTCATCTTGCCCATACTTCTTTAACTTGCTGGCAAGAATACCGTGGGAGACCGTATCAAAAGCTTTGCTAAAGTCAAGGAATAACACGTCCACTGCTTTCCCCTCAGCCACAGAGCCAGTTATCTCATCATAGAAAGCAATTAGGTTAGTCAGGCATGACTTGCCCTGGGTGAATCCATGCTGACTGTTCCTGATCACTTTCCTCTCTTCTAAGTGCTTCAGAATTGATTCCTTGAGGAATCCTTGTCCTCTTTCTTATTTTCCACACTCCCATTTTTGTGTAATTTGCAAATCATCATTACTGATGATTTTATGTTGTCTTCCAGGTCATTGATAAAAGTGTTAAACAGCGAAGGGCCAAGAACCAGTCATGTCACTCAACCAGGCATCATAACCACATAGAATCCCACCACTGCCTACCAGTTTAAGCACAACTTTATATTTTCAAGACTAAGAAGAATGCAAGAAACAGTTTTAGATTCACTGATTTCAAGGCCAGAGGGGACCATTGTGATAATCTAATCTGACCTTCTGTAGAACTTCCCCAAAATAATTCCTAGAGTACATCTTTTAGAAAAACAGTGAATCTTGATTTAAACATTGTCAGTGATGGAGAATCCAGCCTGACATTTGCTATATTATTCCAGTGGTTAATTACTCTCACTGTTAAAAATGTACACCTTATTTTCAGTCTGAATTTGTCTAGCTTCAACTTCCAGCTATTGGATCAAATTACACCTTTCTCTGCTAGATTGAAGAGCTCATTGTTGAACATTTGTTATACAAGTACAGACTTCTAGACCATAATCAAGTCACCCCTGAACCTTCTCTTCGTAAAGCTAAACAGATCAAGCTCCTTGAATATACCACTATTAGGCATATTTTTTATCATTTAATCATTCTCATGGCTCTTCTCTGAACCCTCCACCCCAGTTTATCAACATCTTTCTTGAATTGTGGACACCAGAACTGAACATAGTATTCCGGCAGCAGTCACACCAGTGCCAATGCAGAGATAAAATAACCTCTGTATTTCTACTCAAGATTCCCTTGTTTATACATCCCAGGATCGCATTAGCTCCTTTGGCCATAGCATCACACTGGGAGTTCATGTTCAGCTGATTATCCACCAGGACCCTCAAATCTTTTTCATAGTCACTGCTCCCTGTGAGGGTTCTCCATCCCGTAAATATGGCCTACATTCTTTGTTCCTAGATGTATACTTTTACATTTAGCCATATAGAAACACAGTTTCCTTGCACCCAGTTTATCAAGCAATCCAGATTGCTTTGTAGCAGTGACTTGTCCTCTTTGTTATTTTCCACTCCCCCATTTTTGTGTAATTTTCAAACTTTATTACTGATGATTTTATGTTGTCTTCCAGGTCATTGATAAAAGTGTTAAACAGTGTAGGGCCAAGAACCAATCCCTGTGGGACCCCACTGGAAACACACCTTGATGATGATTCCAGATTTGCAATTACATTTTGAGAACTATCAGTTAGCTAGGTTTTATTCCATTTAATGTGTGTTATGTTAATTTTATATCATTCTAATTTTTTAATCAAAATGTCGTGTTACCAAGTCAAATGCCTTACAGATGTCTATGTATATTACATCAATGCTAATACCTTTATCAACCAAACCTGTAATCTCAACCCCAAAAAACTCAAGTTAGTTTAACAGCATTCATTTTCTATAAACCCATGTTGATTTGAATTAATTACGTTAGCTTCCTTTAATTCTTTATTAACTGAGTCCCATATCAGCCACTCCATTATCTTGCCTGGGATAGATATCAAGCTGACAGGCTTCTAATTACGCAGGTCATCCCATTTACACTTTTTAAAAATCGGCACATTCGTTTTTTCTAGTCTTCTGGAACTTCCCCAGTGCTCCAACTGAAACCCATTTAGTTAGAGAGATGTGTTTTGTTTTTTAAAGAGAGAGATTGTTCATTCCTTAAAGATTTTTTTAAAGAGATTTCTTTTCTGAATATGTCAAGTTTGTGATTACCTAGCAACTTCATTTTTTTTTAAATGTAGATAAACCTAGACAAATTGCTTCTGGTTGAATTATAATTTTATTTCTTAGTTATTTAATAACTATTATTCAGAAACAAAATCTGGAGCAACTGTAAAGGTGACCACAATTATTTTCAAGGTTATGAAGAGAAGCTTACTCACCCTGTGCAGTAACTGTGGTTCTTTGAGATGTGTCCTTATGGGTGCTCCACTCTAGGCATGCTTGCATCCCCTGTGCCTCAGCATAGAGATTTTAGGTAGCAGTGTCCGTTCGGCTTGCACATGTGCTGTCCCCATCTCATGCCCTGCACCAGGGTTATATAGCGCTGTAACGGGCGAACCACCCTCAGTTTCTTTCCTGCCACAGAACCCATTGGAATGAGCTCGGAAGCAGAGGAGAGGAGAGCGAGTAGTGGAGCACCCACGGGGAACACACCTCGAACAACCACCGTTACTGCACAGAGCGAGTAACCTTCTCCTCTTCTTCGAGTAGTGTCCCTATAGATGCTCCACTCTACACGACTCTGAAGCAGTACCCCTAATGAAGGGGTGGGGCTTCAGAGTTAAGTTAAAAATTGAGGATAAGACATTAGAGACAAATATGGTATTGGATGCTGAATCATGAGTAACTGCATAATGTTCAGCAAATGTATGAGCAAATGTGGCTCTACATATTTCTGTGACTGGAACATTCTGGAGGAAGGCTATGTAAGGTTATGTAAATGACAAGGAATCTCGTGGAGTGAGTTCATACTCTAGAATAAGGTTGAAAATTCCTCTACTATCCCTGTGAGACCAATAGTGGTAGGAAATGCAGCTCAATATCCATCTAGAGTCTCTTTGGAAATTGAGGATCCCTTAGATCTGTCCGCAATGGAGAGAAATTGTCTGGGAGATTTCCTGAAGGGCTTAGCCCTATCTAAATAAAAGGCTAATGCGCTCCTGACATCAAGTGTGTGAAATGTCGCATCTCTTTTGTCTCGTGACTTCGGAAAGACAACTGGGAGGTGGATTAATTGGTTTATGTGGAAGTCCAAAGATATTTTTGGTAGGAATTTGGGGGGTGGTCATAGTGTGATCTTGTCTTTAAAGAGATTGTAAAAGGGAGGTACACCATTAGAGCCCTTATCTCTTCCACTCTTTGAGCAGAAGTAATTGCTGCTAGAAATGCGATGTGGAAGGGAGCAGGTGGCCATGAGTTCAAAGGGAGGTCTTGTAAAATACTGGAGGATAAAGTTGTGATCCCCTGCCAATGTGGGGCAGCTGATTTTGAGAAAAGGCTACCCAGACCTTTGAGAAAACTTCTTGTTGTGGGATGAGCAAAAACAGAATAACCCTCTATCTTATGATGGAAGGCCAAGACAGCTGCAAGGTGCGCCTTTACGGAGTTCAGAAACAATCCTGACCTTTTTAGTTCTAGGATGTAATCTAGCACAAATGACAATGGAAAAGACATTGGAGGAATGTGCCTCGAATCACTCCAGAATTTGGATCTCTTCCACTTTTGGATATGTATGTGTGTCACAAGTAGTGTGTTTCCTGCTATGTAAAAGCACCACCTTTACATCCTCATTTCTAACCCCTCAAACCATTGACCAGCCATGTCTTGAGCTGGAAAACCTGGAGATTGGGATGATGGACCTGGCCAGCACCCTAAAAGAGGAGATGAGGAACAGGTTGCAGAGTGATTGGCTGGCAAACAGCCAGCTAAGAATGGTAGGAGAACCATGTTTGTCTTGACCATGTGGGTACTACAAGTATAACCCTGGCTTTTTCTCCCTCTATCTTGATCAGGACCTTGGGTATTAGAGGAATCGGTGGAAATGCATAGAAAAGACTTCTGTTGCATTGCAGGAGAAAGATATCTCCAGGAGAGTGGTGACTCTAACTGGCTCTGGAGCAGAACTGGGAGCATTTCTTGTTTTTGACTGTGGCAAATAAATCTCTTTGGGATGCTCCAGCATAGAAATGTGTGATGGAGAATGAAGAGGTTTATTTCCCATTCATGAACCTGGAAGAAGTGTTTGCAGAGAGTATCTGCCATGGTGTTTTGTATATCCAGAAGGTAAAACTGCTGAGATGTTGATGTGGTGACGAATGCACCAATTCCAAAATTTCACTGCTTCGGCACAGAAGGAAGGTGATCTCTCTCCTCCCTGGTGGTTTATATAATATATAGATGAGATGTTATCTACCATGTTCTTTATATGCTTGCCCCTGGTCAGTGGGAGGAAATGCGTGCAATCATTTCTGACTGCTCTGAGTTCCAGCAAATTGATATGTAGAGTGGACTCGAGTGGAGATCACCTGCCTTGAATAGCGTGGATGCTCAGGTGGGCTCCCCATCCCAATAAGAATGCACCCAATGTTAATACCAATGTTGGGGAGGGGATTAGCGAAAGGAACCCCTGAACGATCATTGTGAGGGTCTTTTCACCAGTTGAGGGACTTTTTGACTATTGAGGGCATCGAGAGAAGTTTATTTAAGCTGGGTTTGCTTGAGAAGACTGTTCTGAGCCACTCTGCAGTGCATGTGAAGTCTCATTTGATTTATTACAAAGGTGCTCACAGTCACGTGTCCCAGTAGCTGGAGACAGTTTCTGGCCGACGTGAGGGGGCTGATCTTGACAGTCCAGGTCAAATTTACCATAGTGTTGAACCTATGTGAGGGGAGGAATGCTTTGGAGTTAATGTGGACATTCAATTATATCCCAGTCGGAGGAATAGGTCCATGGCCTTTTGTGTGCCCATCAAACCCTCACTGAAGGAGTATGCTTTAAGCAGGCAATTGGCTAAGTATGGGAAGAGCATCATTCATTCCTTGTTTGCGAAGATGTGCCACTACCACAGAAAGGACCTTTGAGAATGCTCTCTGGGAATGGATGATAGACCGAATGGGAGCACCTTGTATTGAAAGCAATCCTGACCCAGAATGAATAGTAACCTTCTGCAGGTTGGGTGGATCACAATATTGAAGTAAGCGTCCTACACATCAGTGGTAAGTCACAGGGATGTACTGGCCGCTGCTTCCTGCAGCTCCCATTGGCTGGGAATGGCGAACCGTGGCCACTGAGAGCTGCAGAGAGCTGTGCCTGCAGACGGTCAACGTCAGCGAAATGTCTCGTGGCTCGCATGCAGATTACCCTGATGGGCCACACGTGGCCCGCAGGTTGCCCACCACTGCTGTAGATCTAGGGCCCAGAACCAGTCCCCTGGGTCCAGAGATGGAATTATTGCTACGTGAGTTACCAATTTGAATTGCTGAACCTTTACAAATTTGTTCAGTGATCTTAGATCTAGAATGGGTCTCCAACTGCTGTTCTTTTTCAGTACTATGAAATACTTGGAGTAGAATCCCCTCTGTGCTGTGTGGGAACAGGTTCTATAGAACCCAGCTTCAGTATAGAATTGTTTTCCTGTCATAGAAGGTGCTTGTGAGATGGTCCTTGAAGTGGGATAGGGAGCGGGGTGGAAAGGGAGGTAAAATGGATAGAATATCCTGTAGAATGAGCTCCAACACTCACTTGTCCATAATTATGTGTTCCCAGTTTTGACGAAAAAGAGCAAGATAGTCGCCGAAGCAAAGGAGACATGCGGTCTGTTACAACAGGTAAGAATGGGGGTGGTAACTTAAGCCCTCAACCAACCCATCAAAATTGATGTTTAGATGTAGAGAGTTGTGGATTTTGGTGGTTAGTGAAGGTCTGGAGAGAATGCCAGGTGCTTTGCATAATTCATCAATTTAAACTTCACCTTCCAGACTGAATAAGGAGACTCCCAAGTGGAGTGAGCCTGGATCACATCTGGGCATCTGAGTCTCATCTACTCTGAAGACCTGCTGAATACATGATCTGATCCATTTGGCCAGATAGATCAAGACATCCCTCAGATAGAACAAATGACAAGTCCACTCTACACAAATGTTCAGTGCTGTCTAAAATCTTAAGGGCCCATATCAAATCAAAGATGTGCCACACCTTTTCCTTCTTCCCTTGTGACTGTGCACTGAAACTCCGGAGAGAGAGGTCCAGGGATGGTGGAACAATTTGTACAGTGGGGGTGCTGAGGGCAATTGAACCAAATTGTAAAATCTTGTATGCAATGGAAACCCCTGCATTTTGCGCCCCGGTGTCCTGGGCATCTCAGCTGCACAAGGAGCCCCCTTCAGCCCTGCTGTCAGCACTGCCCTGACCCTAACCCCAATCCTATCCTTCACAGCTTAAAAAAAAAAAAAAAAAAAAAAAAAAATCTTTAAAATGAAGTTGTTGAAATTAGGAAAAAAAAAAAAAAATTCCACCAAGCCTAGGTATACTTAGTTTAGGCCTTAGCATTGGTTGTCATAATTTCATATTTAATTTTAAATAGGCATATTTTTTTAAAAAAGTTATTTAATTTAATTGAAAAAATCCAATTTACAGTTAAAAAATCCACCCTACAGAAAACTGATCAGGAAGAGTGGCAGGAATGGACATGTGTGTCAGGGTACTTGGTTCACCATGGCACACTTACATGCTCTGGGTATAGTAAGACTTCCTGGTTCTCATTATGTTCATGTACAGTTGGGAACGTCTACAGGCAATGGAAAGAAAATTCCATTCCCCAGAGGAACAGGGATTGATAAAGTTCAAATGTTGGCAGGTCTTTGGAGGCCAATTTATTAATAAATGTATCACATTGTCATGCAATATAAATGTATTACATGAATGTCAGTAAGGGTAAATGCCTTTGAGATGGCCACCGTCTTGGCCAACTGCCAAGGATTGAACAGGGAACCTCTAGAACTGAAAGCTAACTCAAGATGTTGAAACTCCTAAGGGCCAAGCTCTGTAGCCATGAGCTGTAACAGAGACACATTCTCTGGGAACTGGGTACAGAGACACAGAAATAAAACACAGTCACCAGTGGGTTACACTGGACAGGAGGTAGCTTGTCTCAAGAGTTTAATGCCCACAACAGTTTGAATTCAAGTCTCGCTTATGATGGCTGCCATCCTAACATGTCAGAGATTGAACTGGGCACCTCCAAAGCTAAAAGTATGTGTCCCTCCATCCCAGAGCCATAAGAGAACCATATCCGCTCTGAATCAGGTGCTCAGGTGGATACATAACATATGCTAGCCAGTGGGTTACACCTCCATGATTTTCCTTTAAAATAACTTGTGCTTCAGTTTTGCACACACTGAATGAAAGCCTGTCCCCACTGAAGTCAGTTGCAAAACACTGATGTCAATGGGACCATAGTTTCATCCTTTGTTTCTACATTCAAAGAAACTGACCCCTTTCAAATAATCACTTCCATTTTAATTACCACACAGCAGGCCTCCATGTAGATTGCTGCTTCAACTTACTTTCTGGAGACTTAACTAATCCAAACTGCCCTCAGATTTACATCCTAGCATACAGAGTCCTGTCCCCATGCTTAATATATTCTGACTTCCCTCCCACATCTTTTGGCTTCAGTGCAAATATCAATTCCCCCATTACAACAAACCCCACTTCTCCATGTAGTATTTGTAGAATGGTTTGTATATGAAAAACTATATGGGTTCTTCTTCAGATACAAATAGATGGAACAGAAACAGCTGCTGTTACCAATGGCTATAATCTAATTGTCACATTGCAGATCTCCAAGATACCAGCCAATGCCTACACATGAATGAGGCACTTACACTACAAGAATGGGAATCACTTTTTAAAAATATAAAACACTGTTCAATCTACTTCTTTTTCTGTTTCGTTTAATGTGAAGTCCTCACACAAGCATATTAATTGTCCTTCCTATCCCACAATAGTCTTTTCACAGCTCACTTATGAAAGCCTGGAAATTGTTAGAGATGTTATCAAATCCAGCTGGGCTGTTACAAATATAGTAGTCCTATAGATAAGGAACTTAATAAACACAATGACTACAGGACACTATGAACAGTAAGTTTCTCCTATATACAAAAACAGATACCTTACCTTATATAATTTATGTAATACAGCTAGCACCTTTGGGCACTGTAAAAATAATAAGCTGATCACATTTTGACAATTGGACTGTACTTGAAGGCTTATTAACTTCTGCTCAAAATATAACATTCCTGAACTAAAGCTAAGAGACATAATTTCACACAGAAAAGGACTGATAGTGGGGAAAGTCTGAAGAATTTAAAATTATGAAATAATTAATAAGATAACGGTGAAGCACTGGCTTTTTCTGCAGATAGCAAGCTTGTCTGTGACTTACTGGAGAAGTAGTAGCTGAAAGCCTGTGCAGTTGTACAGGTATAATTCCTAAAATCATGTGTATAAAAACTTGAAAATGGCAGAGAACTTAAAAATTGGATGGTAACAAATGCAAGTGATCATTGAATCTGGTGATATTCTAAACAAAGAGAGCTCTCACCAACACTTGCATATTTTTCCATCTCTTCACACTGACTTTACAGACATAATAGGCTTCATAGTGACATGCCTAGAATCTTATTACATAAATATGCCTCTGGCAGGATGGATGTTTTTCTTCCCTGACTCTCTTTTCTCTTGTATATGCGGTGGGTTTGGGTTTTTTCCCCTTACTTCTTTTCTCCTCCTTCCTGGCTCCCACACCATGAATCCAATTTGCATTATTGCCAACCCTAAGTATTCAAAAATAATGCATCAGCCCTCTCTCCCCCAAATCACAAGTTATTAAGAAATAGTAAATATGTGTGTGTGTGTGTGGTGGGGGGGGCGGTTGTTTACCTACTGGATTTTGAACTTTTAGGACAGTGGGTCTCAATCTGGGATACACATACCCCTGGGGGTATGCAAAGGTCTTCCAGGGGGTACATCAACTCATCTAGATATTTGCCTAGTTTTACAACAGGCTACATAAAAAGCATGAGCAAAATCAGTACAAACTAAAATTTCACATGAACAAGTTATTGTCTATACTACTCTATATACTATATGCTAACATGTAAGTATAATATTTATATTCCAATTGATTTATTTTAGAATTACACCTGTACCCCGATATAACGCGGTCCTCGGGAACCGAAAAATTTCACTGTGTTATAGGTGAGACCGCGTTATATCGGGGTACGGAGAGGCACCGCTCCCCGCCCCAGCTCACCTCCGCTCTGCCTCCGCCTCCTCCCTGAGCGTGCCGCCGCCGCTCCGCTTTTCCCTTCCATCCAGGCTTGCTGCACCAATCAGCTGTTTGGCCTGGGGGGAGGGGTGGGAGAAGCAGAGCAGCGGCGGCGCGCTCAGGGGAAGAGGCGGAGATGAGCTGGAGCAGGGAAAGGTTCTTCTGCGCACCCTGTTACTTGCTGTGGCCCTCCCCGGGGCCCCCCCGCCCCAGCTCACCTCCGCTCCGGCCTCCGCCTCCTCCCACAAGCGCGCCGCAGCTCCAGTGGCATAGCCAGGTTCTAACATCAGGGGGAGCGAACACGTAAAAAAAGGTGCCATCCGACATATCAAATTACTAATTACATACTTTTAAATTCGTTATACATATTTAGTTGTACTTAAAATAAAAACACAAGAATGATCCAGCCATGGAAGGGTTGCACAGCCGGCATTTCACAGGAGAACTTTAGATTATACTTAGATATACTTTAGATTCTAGAAAGTAAGTCACAGAATACAGTAGTTTGTAATTGTCACCCCTCGCCCCCAGAGCAGAGCAGCGGCTCGGCTGTGGCAGAGTCATTCCCCGGGCTGCCGCTGCTCGTGGAGAAAAGATGCCACTGGAGAGACCACAAGAAAAAAAAACATTCCCCGCCTCCCCCCCTTTTCCTTCCTTCTCCACCTCCTCCGCTGGCACCAGCTGGGTTTCAGAGCCACCAGGAGCTCTGCCCACCAGATTCTGGCTTTTGTACTGTTCTGTTGAGGTCTCCTTGGATGTCCTGATGTGAGAAAACTGAAAGCTTGGAAGCAGTGTTAACTTCCAAGTGACAGGTGCCTATTGTAGTGCTGCACGCTTGGTTTCCAGCCAATGGTTCCCTTATTTCTTGGTGGCATATTAATTATTATTAATAACAAGTCCAGTAGGGCTAGAAGCCTCATGTGAAGTCAGGGCCCCGCTATGCTAGAAGCTGTACATATAGAGTACAAAGAGTTTACAGAGGGTGGACAAAAGGAAGTATCCCCATGATTTGGGGTATGTTTACACTGGAAAAGGGAGGTGTAATTTCCGGCTTGTGTAGACATACCCGTGCTAGCGCTGATCAAGCTAATGTGCTAAAAATAGAAATGGAGCCACAGTGGTGCAAGGAGCTAGCCATCCTGAGTGTGATCCCACCTGAGACCCTTGAAAAGCACTCAGGTGACTAGCCCCTCCTGGTGCTCATGCCGTTACACTTTTAGCACTCTAGTTTGATCCGAGCTAGCACCAGTATGTCTCCTCCAGCTCCAATGTAGACATACCTACAGATGGAGAACAGAGGCACAGTCAGACTAAGTGACTTGTTCAAAGTCACCCAGGGAGTGACTGGCAGAGCTGGGAATTGAACGCATGTCTCCTACTTCCATACAGTTCGATTGCCGCTTCATCTGGAGGTCTCAGGACAGTAATAGGCTGATTAGGCCTCAGACGGAGTATTGTGTCCAGGTCTGGGCACCACATTTCAGGAAGGATGTGGACAAATTGGAGAAAGTCCAGAGAAGAGCAACAAAAATGATTCAAGATTGAAAACATTGGGTTTGTTTAGTCTGGAAAAGAGAAGACAGAGATGACATGAGAACAGTTTTCAAGTACATAAAAGGTTGTTACAAGGAGGAGAAATAAAAATTGTTCTTCTTAACCTCTGAGGATAGGACAAGACGCAATGGGCTTACATTGCATCAAGTGAGGTTTAGGTTGGATATTAGGAAAAAGTTCCTAACTGTCAGGGTGGGTAAGCACTGGAATAAATTGCCCAGGGAGGTTATGGAATCATCATCACTGGAGATTTTTAATAAAGGTTAGACAAACACCTGTCAGGGATGGTCTAGATAATACTTAGTCCTGCCACGAGTGCAGGGGACTGGACTAGAAGACCTCCTGAGGTCCCTTCCAGTCCTATGATTCTACTGTTGTAAATGTCCTGTGTCCCATGAGCATGAGCCATTAAAGAGCTGCATGTTAATGTAGTGCATTGTGATGGTGTCACATAATGACAGTGCCCCAGGAAACACAATAGTGCCCTGCAGTGAGGCATCATCACAACTAAAGATGCAAACAGTGCAACACAGTATCATGGTGCTCTGGCTATCATGCCAGCAGGATACCAGTACTTGCCATTGATGCACTTCGTGTGTTGTGCTTTATTGAATACATACGTACAGACAGAGAGACCATTCATCCCAGCCTGAAATGCAGCTGCTTCTGGGGTGGAACTTGGCAATTTGTACCACAACGGTGTCACAGAGGCGACAAAGTGAAAAAATGTCTCCTCCTGTCACAACTGCAGGGGCAAGATGGATCAGCAGGATGCAATCGCCCACACTGGCCAGGACAGGAGGGTTAAGCAGTGAGGAAGGGGACTCTAGTGATCACACATGGTCAGGATGTTGGTTTTAAGCTTGCTCTGAGAGATGGTGGCACAGTGTCCCCTGAGCACCATGCTTCGGCGCTGATTCAGTACTGACTCTGAGGGAAGGTCTTGGCTTCCTGCATCACCAGCCCAGGAGCAAGAGCTCACCCAGACCCAGAACGGTTCAGGAGGTGTTTGCCTTCCCCACTGCACGGCCGCATCTCTCTGCATGGAGCTGCTGGGGCTGGGGGCCAACGGGGCTGCTGCTCCTCAGCCCCCACCCCCACCGCGCTGCCACCCCTTCCCCTCCCAGCAGAGCCCACCCCTGCCTGGGCAGCATGCACCAAGCGAGGCTCGACTTAGCGAGCTGGACAGCTGCGGGCGGGGGGGAGCCAGGTAAATCTCGCTCTGCATGGGGCTGCTGCTCCTCAGACCCCCCACCCCCACCCCGCCACGCTGGGGGGCTGCGCTGCTGCCCCTTCCCCTCCCGGCAGAGCCCACCCCTACCTGGGTGGCGTGTACCACAGGGGGCTCGGCTTAGCAAGCTGCGGGTGGGGGGGGGGAGCCTCCTCCTCCTCCCCGGGGAGCCAGGCAACCAGCCGACGCCGCCTGCAGCCCCAGAGCAAGCGAGCCGGGCTGGGGATGCAGGGGGGCAGTGCGGAGCCCAGAGCCAGTCGGCGGCTGCATGCAAAACCCGTCTCCAGACTCCGAGTCCGGAGACCAGTGCTGGCTGCGCGGAAAGGCACCGCTTTTAGAAAATGTGCTCAACGGAAGCGGCTGCTTCCTCTGCATCCCCCTAGCTACGCTACTGCGCAGCTCTGCTTCTCCCCCTTCCCTCCCAGGCTTGCCACGCCAATCAGCTGTTTGGCGCAGCAAGCCTGGGAGGGAGGAGAAGCGGAGCTGAGCAGCATGCTCGTGGGAGGAGGAGGTGGCGGCGGACTAGAGGTGAGCTGGGGCGGGGAGCGGTTCCTCTGTGCCCCCCCCCCCCAGCTCACCTCCACTCCGCCTCCTCCCACGAGCGCGCCACAGCTCCACTTCTCCTCTCTCCCAGGCTTGCCGCGCCAAACAGCTGATTGGTGCGGCAAGCCTGGGAAGGAGGGGGGAGAAGCAGAGCTGCGGCACACTCGTGGGAGGAGGCAGAGGCGGAGCTGCGGCGTGCTTGTAGGAGGAGGCGGAGGTGAGCTGAGCGGGGGCCCGGGGAGGGCCGCAGCAAGTAACAGGTGAGCACAGAGGAACCGCTTGCGGTAACACGAATTCGGATATAACGAGGTAAAGCAGCCCCGTCCCCCGGAGCGCTGCTTTACCGTGTTATATCCGAATTCACGTTGTATAGGACCACATTATAGCGGGGAAGAGGTGTATATGGTAAAAATGAGAAAATAAGCAATTTGTCAGTAGTAGTGTGGCTGTGACACTTTTGTATTTTTATGTCTGATTTTGTAAGCAAGTAGATTTTAAGTGAGGTGCAACTTCGGGTATGCAAGACAAATCAGACTTCTGAAAGAGGTACAATAGTCTGGAAAGGATGAGAGCCACTGCTTTATGGTTTCCACTTTCAGGCTTTTTTCCATAGCTATGAAGATCAGGAACTTTTTTTTTTTTTTTAAATGAAAGCCAAGATTCTCATGTAACCAGAAGACTCCAAGAGCTGGGGCTTTAAAAGCACCCCAACAAATACTGTGAGACCCACAATAAAATCCTAAGAGTTGGCAACACTACCTCTCCCCTTCTCTGCCTATCATGATGAAGACAATGCTGAAGTGATTCAGATGGATACAGAAGTATCTGAGGAAGATGGGCTGTGTATAGATTCTGGACTATAGCTGTGTAAATAATGAATGTTTTGGTTCGCTGACTAAACAAAAAACAGACAAAAATCATCTTGTATTGAAATGCTTCGTTTGACCCTAAATGCTTCAATTTGCTTTAAGGCATTTTAAGGGTTTTTTTTTTTAATTATTTATTTATTAAAAGCAAGGGAAATATGGAAATGCCAGACACAAAACCAAACGGGAAGAAAGAAACAGTAGTGGTGGTGGTGGTGCTGCTGCTGCCCCTACATCCTATAGCCCTGAGATGCGGAAGACCCAGATTCAAGTTCCCACTTTGCCAGTAGGGATTTCAGCTTGGCTGTCTGTCACAGAACAGAGTGAACAGGGTCCAAAGCACCTGTAATTTATTGCCTGCCGCCCAAATGGGCTTAAGGGAAGGCATCTGGGCCTTATAAATGGGGAGACAACAGCACGAAACATGAGAGGAAGCTGTGGCTTATGGTACACCTACACTTATAACAGCGTGTACAGTTCAGATGCTGCATGCCCAGCTAACCCTGGTATAAATAAGCTGTGTAGACAATGAGATGCAGTTTAGGCAAGTAGAGCAGAGTGCCCTATATTCCTGAATCCCCATGATATATACCTACATGGCTCTCTACAGACCCACACAGTACCTCCCACGTTTACACTGCTATTTTTAGCAGAGTAGTGTTCCACTGCCTCCCTGCATTGCTGGAGGTGTTTTCACTGTGGCCTTTAGCTACACATTACAGTGTCTAGTCTGGATACAGCCAGCCTTTCACTGTAGCATGAAGCTACATGTGCAGTGCCTGTACTCTACACGCCCTCACAAGTGTAGACATAGCCAGAATGAAGCTACAGCAAAGCAGAAGGATGCAGGAGAGTTTGAGACACCAGAGGAATAAGACTCCAGCCAGGTTGGGCTAGGACTGGCCTGCAAAAAGCAGGGGAAAACCAAACTGAAGCTGGAAGGCTCGGATCACCTCCAGGGAAAAGAGGAAAAGCCCCAGGACTGACTGACTGAGGTACTAGGGACAAAAGACTCCAAGTGGGAAGGCCTGGGAGTGGCTGAGGAGACGAGCATTCTCTTTTGAGAGAAGCCCCAGGACTGAGTGTTATTTTTGAATTATATATAAAGAAATTAGACGAACAAAAGTATTATTTTAAGGATTCAAGAACAGTGGAGTCTATTTATGGAGCCCTGAAGATGGGAAACAGAGGTGGTGCTTGAGAGGTGGGCCAACTGTTACAGTCTTCCATGTTGCAGGTCAATGCCCTAACTACTAGGCTATAGGGTATTCAGAGTAGAGGCTCTCTCAAGCTCTCCAGCTGAAACTGTTCCATTCTGTATAAATAATTAAATATTCATTAGGGTCATTTTTTCTGTCTGGCCTATAGCCTGGTGGTTAGCACACTCACCTGGGCTCCAGTCCATGCTGCCATGCATATTTAATTTATACAACGTGAAACAGCTTCAACAGAACAGACAGAGAGCCCTAACCCAGAATACCCCAAAGGTCAGTGGTTAGTGCACTCACCAACAACATGCTCAAATTTCTTCTCTAGATCAGGCATGTTATGGACTTGAACCCATGTCTTCCACATCCCAAGTATCTAACCTTTGGGCTACAGAGTGTAAGGGGACATCACCACCTCCTCCAATTTTTAGGAGGGCACCTAAGTACCCTTGTGAATCTAGTCTGAATTTTTGGGGGGCAGGGGAGGGGAGGGGTAAGAGAGGTGTGCTAAAATTATTAAGAAAATGTGTGTCAAATTCACAAATAGTTTTGGTGGATCCAATACTGCATTTTTTGATGAATGAACTATTTGGCTAAAAAAATTTGCCCAGCTGTATTCCAGATACATCTCTTCTTCTCTTTCACTGATGAAAAATTCTAGCTTCTTGTGTTTCTACACTGAAAAATAAAGGCATGCGTTTGAGTGTGAGCATGTGCATGTGTTCCCTCTAAACTGCTGCCATTTTTTCACTGTAATAAAGCAACTAGGACTATCTGTTTCACTATGGTTTCCATTATACATTCTCTTCAGGTCCTTAAAGCATGACAGTTTCAAATAAGTTCACTTTTGGAGGAAGTGGGGAGGCAGTCTCCCCATATATGGCATTACACCAGAGGTGGGCAAACTACAGCCCGTGGGACTGTCCTGCCCGGCCCCTAAACTCCTGGCCCGGGAGGCTACCCCCGGCCCCTCCCCTGCTGTCCCTCCTCCCCCGCAGCCTCAGCTGGCTTGCTTCGCTGACGGCGCAATGCTCTGGGCAGTGGGGCTGTGAGCTCCTGGGGCAGGACAGCTGCAGAGCCTGGCCTGACCAGGTGCTGTGTGCTTCATGGTAGCGGTGGTATAGCCCGGCTCCAACCGGGCAGCGCGGCTTTAGCACCACCAGCCACCGGTGCTCCAGGCAGCGCGGTAAGGGGGCAGGGAGCAGGGGGGGTTGGAAAGAGGGCAGGGGAGTTCGGGATGGTGGTCAGGGGGCAGGGGTGTGGATAGGGGTCAGGGCAGTCAGAGGGCAGGGAACAGGGGTTGAATGGGGGCAGGGGTCCCGGGGGAGCCGTCAGGAATTAGAGGAGGAGTTGGATGGGGTGGCAGGGGTCCATGGAGTGGTCAGGGGACAGGGAGCGGGGTGTGTGTGGATGGAGCAGGGGTCCCAGAGGAGCCATCGGGGAACAGGGGGGATTGGATGGGGCAGGAGTCCGGGGTGGGGGAGGGGAAGATAGGAGGTGGGGGCCTCCCCTAACCGGCCCTCCATACAATTTACGAAACCCGATGCGGCCCTCAGGCCAAAAAGTTTGCCTGCCCCTGTATTACACAGATAGCTAATTCATGCTAACTGGAGGTATAGGCACCAAATCTTGCTTATTAATGAAAGAATTCTCTTGAACAGACCATTATATCTACACTGTTCCATTAAGAGTTAACTTTAATTTCTTTAACAAAATTAAATTACCCCATCAAATCTCCACCAATATAAACGAGATCCAGTGTCAATTCCTCTTTCAATATAGCTAAATGCATCCCTGCTACCAACTACAGGAAGTCTATGAGCATTAAGTAATACAAAGGACACAAGTAGGTGAAAGTCTACATTAGAAAGTAATCCAAAATACAATTGAAGTGTGGGGAACATCTGAAAAAAATTATATTCAGAAAGTAGGCATATAAAACCTATTTGCTATGTGGTTTTGTATGTTTAGTTCACAAACAGGTTTTGCAGATTTACCCTTGGATCTTTCTTTGAAACCTAGACGCATAACAAACTACTGCTTTTCACAGAATTATAGATGGCACACAAAAGGCATCCAACTAGTAACTTACAGTTTTCTCCCCAAAACAGACTATATACAAAAAAAAAAAAAAAAAAAAAAATGTATAACCACCTCTAACATTTCTTTTAAAAAAGGTGGGGAAGGGGGTATTACCTGAGGACAAGAAAGTCAGGCAAAAGGCCCCTATTCCAGGTGAAAGCAAGTGGTCAATTCCCATGGTTTCTTAGGAGCTTCTGGCACTCATTTTGGTAGTAAGGATATTCACAGCAAATCAATCTCCACCACAGCAAGCAGGGATCGCTGTAGGGAATGGGACACAGGGGACACACAAGGGAGCAAGTTTAAAGGGGAAGAGGAATGATACAATAATGAGATAATTTTAAATAAAGAGAACTATACTTATGGCCTTACACATTATGACATTTAGTAAAACGAACTCACAAATTTGTATAAAGTGTAAAGGGAGGACGGTCATGAGAAGATCCATCACTGTCCTGATACTACACAGTTGCAACTACATTTAAACAAATAGCTGATGTAGAATTTAAAAAATGCAGGCACACTATGTGTGACATTACCCAGGGTATAATGTGGATGGTTGATCAGCTGTGTCCCCTCAATTCTCTAACCTGGGATGCCTTTTACACTGCTTCACTGGGAAAACAACCACTCCTGGTCTGTCTCACACAGCCTCAGCATGTAAATCACCCCCCGCTATACTGTATGAGTGCTATAGCTAGCCAGCCAGGCACCCATGAATTATATTGAAGAGTGATACCAACAAGTTTCCAGTCCCAGACTTGTCCCCAGAAACATGAGTCTTGTACTGACCAGTACCCTCCTTGACGATACAAGCTCATAGAAAGTCCGTCATTACATTAATAGAAAATGATGTGCACAAATCTCGTTATCTCAAGAGAAGTTTACCAAACATTTCAATCCAAACACACGCTGGTTAAGATAAAACAATAAAACAAGTTTATTAACTACAGAAAGATAGATTTTAAATTATTACAGGAAAGAGTCATAAAAGTCAGAATTGGTTACAAAGAAATAAAAGATAAAACTCAAAATACCTAGCTTAACAAGCCAAATGAATTTAAAGCAAAAAGATTTCTCTCGCCACATGCTTATAGCAATCTGGCTAGATTCTTTCAGCCAAAAACCTTTCCCCAGTTCAATGACGCCTCCTTTTTTCTTTCAAGTGTTGTTGATGCCGTGAGTAGAGATGAGGGGAGAGAGGTAATCTGAGGCATTTGCTCCCCTTTCTTATAGTATTTCTCTTCTTTGAGAATCATCTCCAGCTGGGGTTCAGGCAACAGGAAGTCTGTGGGACAGGAACTTCCAGTTGTTTCTTTGTCAACATGTTAATTTCTCGTTCACTCCCTTCTTCCTGCCAAAACCACTTAACTGGTGATAGTCCATTTGATTTTGTTGACACCTGGCTGAGGTGTCAGTTTGCCTTTTGTCTCTGAGGAACTAGTTTGTGCTTGCTTTTCTAAACTTTGAACATATGTCTTACAATATTCGACTGTATCTTTGCATACAATATTGCCACACATATTTTACCAGGACAATAATGATCAGCAGATTACGAGTTTTCAATTGATACCTCACAAGGCATACTTTGTACCAAATTTATCATAGTCTTGTAGAAAGGGTGAACATAGAGATACAGACTGTCACACTATGTATTTACTAATATAATTAGTTAATATTTTCAAGATTTTAAAGGTACCGTGCAAACATATTTTTAAATCTAAGAAGTATAAAATTATATGTTGCATATCCCAGATAGGGTAAAAGGCATTTTAGCACACTTTAATGTGTGCTAATACCTTTTCTTTTTAGTTTTGTTTTGAATCATAGAATATCAGGGTTGGAAGGGACCTCAGGAGGTCATCTAGTCCAACCCCCTGCTCAAAGCAGGACCAATCCCCAACTAAATCATCCCAGCCAGGCTTTGTCAAGCCTGACCTTAAAAACCTCTAAGGAAGAAGATTCCACCACCTCCCTAGGTAACCCATTCCAGTGCTTCCCACCCTCCTTGTGAAAAAGATTTTCCTAATATCCAACCTAAACCTCCCCCACTGCAACTTGAGACCATTACTCCTTGTTCTGTCATCTGCTACTACTGAGAACAGTCTAGATCCATCCTCTTTGGAACCCCCTTTCAGGTAGTTGAAAGCAGCTATCAAATCCCTCCTCAGTCTTCTCTTCTGCAGACTAAACAATCCCAGTTCCCTCAGCCTCTCCTCATAAGTCATGTGCTCCAGTCACCTAATCATTTTTGTTGCCCTCTGCAGCCCCCATTGGCCTGGAGCAGCGAACCGCGGCCACTGGGAGTCGCAATCGGCCGAACCTGCAGACACGGCAGGTAAACAAACCGGCCTGGCCCGCCAGGGGCTTTCCCTGCACAAGCGGCGGGACAAGTTTGGGAACCACTGCTTTAGACAATACAGCATTGATTCAAATTTGGAAGGTTTTCTTCATACTTCAAAATGCTAGAACTTTTTATTTTAAATGAAAGCTTATTCCACAAAAGGATTTGGATCTTGCAGGCACTAATATGGTCACATAACAACAGAAGATGGGGGTCTGGGTTAGACCACACCCTATGACCAAAACTTTCCTTTCTAGGAAAAGTTATAGAGAACCTGGTAGAAAACTAACTTCAGCAACACCTCACCCTTGTCAGTTTTTTGGACACATCTGACTCAAGCTTCAGACCCAGATCTGTTAAGGAGATCTACTGATGTAGCATCTCCTTATAGCCATAAGCAGAACAAATATCCACACTGATGGTCTTAGACCTATTGGCAGTGTTTGATCCCACTGACCTGTGGACTCACACAGAAGGGGAGGGAGCACTAAGTATATTTTACTCATTCCTCTAGACTGGTCCCCAGAAGATCCTGATTAACTATTTTTCTTCCCTGAGAGCTCTGTTACTTGTGGAATCACACAAAGATCAAGATTTTCCTCATATATTCAACATATATTTCAAACCAACAGAGGAGACTTTAAGATTATATGGTCTTTGATGCCAGCAGTATGTAGGTGACAGCCAGCTCTCCACCTCATTATCAAGGGTAGATAATGGCATTACTCAGATGTCTCAGTGATCTAATAGGGTAAGTACATTAAAGAAAATGAGTTCGGTCAAGCAGATGGTTCTATGCAAGTAAAAGAGAAGTGATACCGGTAGGAAGAGACCAAGACTGAAAAATTAGCAGCAACCTAAACTACTGAGCGTATCTGCGCTCTCATGATCAAGGTGGTGTGCAGTCTGAATCTTACTGGACTTTATCTAGCTAGATTCTTATACCATACCTATCACCATAGGATTGGAGGACTTCATAAGTATTAGAAAAACAAAAAGAGCAGTCTCTCTTATTCTCTCTGTGTGTCTTTCCTTCCCTCTCTCCCACTTTCTTCCTTCCCCATTGGGAAGAGTAACTCACCCTGCATAAATGGAGTTTGTTTTATATTAAAAGCAATAAAGTGACTGTGAGAAAGCTAAGTCAAAGAGTATCACTAATCCATTATATGAAAATCACAGGTGTAGCCAGAAATATTTTTTATCGTTTTTAGCTAGCCTGAAGACGGCAGCCCTTTCATAGGCTGACCTAGTAAACATCTTCATCTTCATTGCTTCCACGCTGGAGAAAAGCAATTGAAACAATGGTGAAGGCTATACAGAAGCTGCATTTGGTCCAAAATTTTACTCTCATCTCATTTACCTCAGTAAGGGTGGCTATAGAATGGCCAAGAGTTTCCTTCATTGAGCTAAAGCACATCCCACCTCAATGAAAATAATAGTATAAACAAAGAAATTAAGGTACTTGCAGAGAGAATTTATGCTTTCCAATTTATGCATCTAGATAACAATGATAGACAAATTAACTACACCCAAGACACAGATGGATATTTTGGGTAATTCCGACACTTTTCATAGGAAAATATTGTGAATTCAATGGTGATTCTGTAGTACTATAATAAGGGAAATTACTTCCTTATAATTAAAACTGAGAATTTAAGTTATTTACTGTTTATTCCTTGTAGCGCCCATAATGTGGTAGACATTGTATAAATATAAAACAAATACATGATCAACAGACAAAGGACATGAGAAAAGAGAAAAATATATAAGTAGTCAAGATTATGATTGGCTAAGTGTTGATATTTTCCCCACACTGTCCCTTATCAGATATAGGCTATCCCTAGTGAGTCTCCAACCTTGCTGTTATTAGTCAGCTAATTTCTTAAGGGTGTCATAGTAGAAATGAGTCTTCTTGGTATATTTGATCCTGCCTCTGCACCGGGGAGAGCGGGGTGGGGGGCAATGAACTAATACTCCCAAGGTCCCTTCCAGCTCTACATTTCTACAGTTCAGAAGCAATCTGAATGCAGAGAGAAGATATAATATTATAATAATACAGCCGCAACCCAAAGGCAATCCTTCTTTCATTTTCCTCAACCACATCAGACTTCTCTTGCATGTTTGATTTCAGGTCTCCATTCACCATTTTATTTCAACCTATTTAGGTCAGTTATCTTCATAATATATTCTTATAAAACCCCCTAATGTTAAATTATTATTATTTTAGGTTGCAAAATCAAGCACTCAAAAGTTGGGCAACTGTCAATCTGGTATTTCCTATGTCATCTTAATTCTGTCATCTTGTGCATCCATCCTATGCATTGAATGAGACATGGGTCCTGCAAACACCACAGCATGTGAACACGTAATTAAGGATGCATATGGAGCAGGGGGCATAATTAAAGCAGCTTAGTCCACAAAACTGCAGCACAAACTTCTACCACTTCTACGAGACTGATTACATTGGGATAACAGCCTTCTCCTGCTACCAACTAGAGGGAGACGGTGTGTGCGTTCTGAGATGGGGGTGGGGTAAGCCCAGCTCTCTCACCACCCCTAGGAGTGGGAGGAGTTCCTGACCCATATGGTAACATCAGAAGAGGCATGGACTATTGCGTCTATATGCTGGGTCTGGAGTGTGGCCTGGGAGAAAAGGTGGGTGAGAGAAGGTCCAGATCAGCTCTCCGCCCAACATGGAGGGCTGAGGGAGCTCCAGCCCCATGTGGTGCCCAGATCTCTTCCTCCCAGCCCTCCTCCTCTATAGGTTCTCTAGCACCTTTCAGGCATTCCCAATAGCGTATGTTGCTAGGTTGCAGCATCATGGTCCAGCCTTAGAGTGCTCATTCAGTTTTTATTGTTACATTCTGCCAACATTTTCCTGAGGAACACAAATGAGAGAAGGGAAATGGCAATCTTTAAATTTACATCATAGTAAAAGCTGAATAGAATTTTATGGGTCAAAGAAAAGGCATTTGTGTAGCCTGAGGGTTATTCTCCTACGAAATATCAAAGATCTGCTGCAAAAGCTTTTCAAAGAAAATAATAACATAACCTTTTGTAATAATGGAAAGTGTTAAGCAAGCTAAATATAGATAGAAGTCACTACCAGCTTCCCCTATAATACATGAAACAATGAAAACAGTCACAACAATGGAATGAACAAGCCCAGCCTATTTACAAAAAAAAAAAAAAAAAAAAAAGGAGACCGTAACAACCTATTTATGAGGGTACTGTTATCTGAGGACTCTGAAGAAAAAGGCCTAAAATCATTTACCAAAGTTATGCTAAGACTGTATAAAACTCAGAATAATCTGGAAAGGGAGGGGTTGTTTTTGTCAGGTTGGTTTTATTTACCCAGTTTAAATTTGGTTTTGGTTTTTACTTTTCTTTACTTTCCACTCTAAGTTAGTGGTTGAATGAGCATAAATCTTACTGAACCTCAAATCACATTATTCCTTAAGCCCGACAGGACAATTTGGGATACTTTATGAGCTGACAAGGTCTCTGTTTCTTCTGGAATTGATACCCTGAGAGAGAGGAAGGAGCGATTTCATCTCATCTAGAACTGAGGAAGGAGCACCTATTCTGATTCCTTTTCCCTTATTGCAATTATGGTAGTGACTAGGGGCTCCAGCCAAGAGAAGGGCCCCATTGTCCCTACTCTTATTTGTGTCCGGTTTGGAAAACGGATTTGACAACCCTTACAGCTCTGTAAGCCAATAATTTTTTATTGTAAAACATTAAGAAAATGGTTAAGAAATACTGATTTGTAACTTGCAATTTTTTTCCTACGGTTAAAGCAAACAAATTAGTATGTTATATGTGAGAAAGAACTCTGAAGTACTGAGAACTGCTATGAGAAAGAAGCCTGAAGTTTAGTGCACCTAACTGTAGGGTTACCATACGTCCGGATTTTCCCGGACATGTCCGGCTTTTGGGGGCTCAAATCCCTGTCCGGGGAGAAATCCCCCAAAGCCGGGCATGTCCGGGAAAATTGGGAGGGAGGGCCGGGCCGGAGTCCAGGGGAGCCGGGCCGCCGAGGGGGTGCGCTGGGCCGCGGGGCCGGGAGCCGGGGGGTGCGCTGGGCCGCGGGGCCGGGAGCCGGGCCGCCGGGGGGGTGCGCTGGGCCGCGGGGCCGGGAGCCGGGGGGTGCGCTGGGCCGCGGGGCCGGGGGGGTGCGCTGGGCCGCGGGGCCGGGAGCCGGGGGGTGCGCTGGGCCGCGGGGCCGGGAGCCGGGCCGCCGGGGGGGTGCGCTGGGCCGCGGGGCCGGGGGATCGGGAGCCGGGCTGCCGGGGGGGTGCGCGGGGCCGAGGGGGTGCGCTGGGCCGCGAGGCCGGGCCGGGAGCCGGGCCGGGGCCGCGGGGCCGGGCCGCCGGGGGGGTGCGCGGGGCTGGGGGGGTGCACGGGGCCGGGAGCCGGGCCGCCGGGGGGGGTGCGCTGGGCCGCGGGGTCGGGCCGGGAGCCGGGCCGCTGGGGGGGTGCGCTGGGCCGCGGGGCCGGGAGCCGGGGGGTCAGGCCGGGAGCGGGGCCGCCGGGGGGGTGCGCTGGGCCGCGGGGCCGGGGGGTCGGGCCGGGAGCCGGGCCGCGGGGGGGTGCGCTGGGCTGGGCCGCCGGGGGGGGGGTGCGCTGGGCCGCGGGGTCGGGCCGCCGGGGGGGTGCGCTGGGCCGCGGGGTCGGGCCGCCGGGGGGGTGCGCTGGGCCGCCGGGGCCGGGATCCGGGGGGTGCGCTGGGCCGCCGGGGGCCGGCCGGCAGTGCTGGGCGGGCTGGGGGTGGTCGGCCGGGGGCCAGGGCCGGCACCCCAGGGCCCGAGCCGACCCAGGCTGGAGCCGCCGGGGGGGCCAGCCTGGGCCGCACCTCCTCCCCCCCACACTCCCCCTTACCTGCCCAGGCTTCCCGCGAATTAAATGTTCGCGGGAAGCAGGGGAGGGGGCGGAGACTTTGGGGAGGGGGCGGGGTTGGGGCGGGGGAAGGGGCGGGGCTGGGGGCGGGGCCAGGGCCCCGTGGAGTGTCCTCCTTTTGGAGGCACAAAATATGGTAACCCTACCTAACTGCTAGTGCTAGAACATATCTAATTAACCCCAAAACCACAAACAGAACACACTCAGAAAACAGTTAAGAGTTAGAGACTGACAGATAATTAGCATTTGCTTTGCAAATCACTATTCATAAGACAATTTGTTCCACTTTTGCTATAAAGCCTATCTAAAGCTATATAGCCAATCATATATACATACCCCACTATATACAAATTTTAATTTCCTAGGGAAAACATTTCTGATATTAATGGAAATATTTATTCTCCATTGAGCATTTTATTGACATTTCAAATCAGCCATTTTATTGACGTGATAGCTGATACAGTTAAATATAGAGATCTAAGTAGAAGCCTAATCCTGCTCCTTTTACACATGCTGAACAAAGCCTTCCTCCACAAGTAGTCCTATTGATTTCCAAATTAGTGCAAGTGAGAGAATGGGGTCCAGATTTTGTGAAACAATAGGTCTACTATATTGTAAGTGTAAGGTGGACAATAAAAAACCCATATCTGTACAGATTTAAAATGGTTAGCTATACCTTATCAGAGAGTTTAAAAAAATCCCCAAACTTTTAAGGTTTGAATGATCTGTTGTGTTCCAATAAGTATCTTTACAAACCACTAGAAACTGACAGCAAATTATAAAACAGTAAAAAAATAATCATCTAGGGGCTCAATTCTGACCTAACATGTGGATGTGGATTTATATTATAAAACCAACTACTGTGCACACAGCTGATTTTAGGCATGCCCATGAATCAAATACAAACAAGACCTTAATGTAAAATACAAAGATTGTGGTTCTATTTCTCCTTTCATGGTGCATACAATTTATTAACACATCACTAACAGGAGATATAATATCGTATTATGAAAAGAAAATACCTCTACTGTATACAGGAACTTAGAGCTTTTGAACAACAAACTTCTTGATCTTTACATATGGAACAACAGCTTCTTGAGGAAAATGATGGGATTGGTCTTACAATGTGTTGAACTCCATCAACTCCTACTGACTTCAGTTGAAGTTGAAGAAGCCAAGCACCACAGAGGCTCAGGCCCTAAATGAAGGCCTGCAATATCACGTATGCTCATGGTTAATGAGCTGATTCTGTACAAATGATATCTTGGTATTCCATTTCCATTCTCAAAGTGTTCTGTTATGTTCACGTCATAACAAGATTTCTCAATCATCAATGCAATTATAAAAATCAGAAAAAATAAAGGATCATTTCTGCTTCGTACATCACAAGTACTAATCTTTAAGGAGTAGACAGAGCCAAGATTTGCATCAGAGTTGAGCTAACAAATCTGTTGTTGATGCATATGGCACAAGAGAATTCAGCTGTCATCCACAGATATGTTTGTTTTTCTTTTTTTTTATTTGCTATTTATTACTATTGGCAGCAGTAAACGCATATTCTGTAAATCATATATGACTTGAAAGACACATAAGGAGCAACTAAAGAGTAATAAAGGCTATCATAAACACACACTCTGAAGGGCTGCCAATGTTGTGTGTCACCACAGATTCTGACTACATAGTGAAACTTTTTGGTTCCCCCTTTTAAAACAGTGAAACCAAATTATTCAACTGAATTTTAAAAAACCCTCCCATTAATCAGATCATCTCACTACATTCTATAACAGCTGGCACCTCTGGTTACAGTTTTTATCTTTCACACACAAGTTTGTGTACATATGCATGTACACACCCAGGACTGAGTGCATATTTTACAACAGAGTTGGTCTTTCCCATGAAGTGAATTAAACAACAATCACAGAGACAGTACAAAAATTGTAACCTTTTGACTGCCTGGCATAGAGGGTATGAATTGTTACACAGCATCTTCCTGCGCTGTGCAAATGTGCAAAAGAATTTGATGTCACACCCATGTGGGGCTACACATGTATTGTTTTGATTGTGATAAGTCAAGGGTTCAAGAGACCAGCAAAGGTGTTTTGCATTTTAACAACATCGGATTTCAAAATGCTCTTTTGTTCACTCAGCCAGCTCCCTAGTATAGTCATCCTTCTCTATGTCAGGGACTTTCTTATCCCAGATTACTCACTTGCCCCATGAGCTGCGGCACCTACTAAAATTTCACCACTGTTCTGGATTCCTTGTCATCTGAGACAAATGTGGTGTGTCTGTGCAGCTGTCTGGAATAGGCAGCAAAGACTGTGCGCACTGGACTCCATGACATCAGCCATGCTGTTGCTTGCTCCACCCACATACAACGTGTCAAGTGCAATTTACAACCCACCGGGCTGCTCCCTCTTCTCCTGGCCAGTGACTAGCTCAACTGTCCCTCTCACATCCCTCAGTTAGTCACCTTCTTAACTACTTCCCTTGAAATCCATAATAACTATTTATGCCAAACAATCTGCCCCACCTTGTACTTAGCTGTGACACTCTAAGGACATTTCCCAGACCTGCAGAAGAGCTCTGTGTAAATTCAACAGCTTGTCTCACCTACAGATAGGGTGACCAGATGTCCTGATTTTATAGGGACAGTCCCGATATTTAGGGCTTTGTCGTATATTGGTGCCTATTACCCCCCACCCTGTCCCGATTTTTCACCCTTGCTGTCTGGTCACCCTACCTACAGAAGTTGGTCCAATTAAGGATAATACCTCACCCACTGTGTCTTTCTGCTTTTCCAACTACACACTGATGCTGGAGCAGAGGGGCACAGATTGATCTTTGTCCTCTGCGACAACTGGCCAGGCTGGTTGCGAGGCCGCCTTGTATCCTGCAGCACTCAGGAGAGGGGACGGGAATGCTTCAGGGATCTGGGGGTGGATGGAGGGGAACCAACCCCGCCACTGTGACTCATCCCCTGACTCTCTTACCAGCCAACGCGAATCCCTCTCTCCCCTCAGGGCTGTTCTCTCTCGCAAGGAGCCCGCACCTTGGCACCCAGCAAGGAGATTTTTTTCTTACGCTAGAACTTCAAACCCATCCTACAAACCAGCTGCCAGCGCCCCCAGGCTCCCAGCCCCTCCCACGGAGGGGGGCGTTCATGGGACCCCATCGCCATCAGGAGCTGAGCGAAGCCCGGTCCCAACGAGGCGAGCGTAGAGGGGGGACCCGGCGGGCCTCGCACACCCCGGCCCCGCACTCACCTGGAGAGGTGCTTGAGGATCTGCTTCTTGATAATCCCCGCCATGGCCCGGGCGCCGGCCGCTCCCTGCGAGCCTCACGGGAACCAAACGGGGCCGGGAACGCGGCTCATCCCTGCGCTGCCTCCTCCCGGGGTCAGGGAGCGGAGCCGCCTCCGCTCACACTCCCGCCGCCATCTTGGCAGGGGTGAGCTGGAGCCGTTCCCACCGGTTCGCAGGAGGCGAGTGTTAAATTTAGAAACCCCTTTTAGAACCGGTTGAGAACAACCGGTTCTAAACGGGCTTTTAAATTAAACAAAAGCTCCGGCAGCTGTCGCCCCGCCCCCAGCTCCCCTCGAACTCCTCCCCTTCCCTTGCTTCCCGCGAGTGCGGGAAGCCCGAAAACAAGCTGCAGCAGGTACGCTGGGGCGGGAGGCGCAGCGCGGCTCGGCTCCTTCCAGCCTGGCCGAGCGCCCCCGGCTCCGGCCCTGCGGTGCTGGGCCCAGTCCCGGCCGAGCGCCCTGGCCCTGCTCGGGCCCCGCGGCGCCGGTCCCGGACGAGTGGCTCTGGCCTGGCTCGGGCCCCGCGGCGCTGGCTCGGGCGCTAATCCGGGCTCCAGCCCAGCGGACCCGGCCCCGGCCCTAGCCGAGCGGCTCCAGGCAGCGCGGTAACGGGGGCAGGGAGGGAGGAAGTGTTGGATAGAGGGTGGGGGGGTGGATTAGGGTCAGGACTGGGGCAGTCAGAGGGCAGGGAACAGGGGGATTGAATGGGGACAAGGGTCCTGGGGGGGCAGTCAGGAAGGAGCAGGGGTTGGATGGGGTGGTGGGGGGCAGTCAGGGGCAGGGGTTCCAGGGGCAGTTGGGGACAGAGAGAAGGGGTGGTTGGATGGGGCAGGGGTCTCGGGGTGCCATCAGGAATGAGGAGGGGTTGGATGGGATAGCCGGGAGCAGTCAGGGGACAGGGAAGGGGGGGGTGGATGGGGCAGGGGTGGGTGTGTGTGTCAAGGAACGTGGCGGGTTGGGTGGGGCAGGAGTCGGGGGGGACACGACCCTCTCGTGGGGTGAGGAGGAGGGAACCTAATGGCTGCACCATCACCTAGTGATAGAGAGAGGTGGCAGCGCCGGGCAGAGCCACCTCCCCCGGGCTGTCAGAGGCAAAACCCCACCCGCACCTCGCTGCATGAGGCAGGCGCTTGGGGGATCACCCCAGCCTGCACCTCCCTCACTCTCTCCCCAGACCTGCATCCTGCCTGGCCCCCTTCTTCACCTGTATTCCCATCCCCTCCTTCACTGTGTCAGCTAGTCCCCAAAGGCCCTTTCCCCACCCATATTTCCATCACTCGACTTTGAGGGGGGTGATTATCAATCCTGATCCATTTTTTTCCTGTTACTTCTGTTGAAAATAAGAAATACAAACAATAGATTAATGCAGACGCAATATGCGAGAGACATCACAAGGGAGCTAGGATTCTACTGTTTTCAAACATAACAGTTTTGTCTTGATTTAAAAAAAAAAAAGTATTGAATGTAGACAACTGTATTTTATTTGGGGGGAGGCCTAGAGTTAAAAGATAATAGCTGTTGCCTATCCCTTCAATGAGTAGTTTTGTACCATGACTACATTTGTCCACTTTTAATAATGAGAAATTAACTTCTGTTCCAAGCTCAGTGTTTTCTTTTTTTATTACTGAAATCCCTAATTTGGGGATGGGGCTTTAACCTCCCCTCTCCAGCCTCTAATTGTCTATGCCAGGGGTCGGCAACCTCTGGCACGCGGCTTGCCAGGGTAAGCACCCTGGCGGGCCGGGGCAGTTTGTTTACCTGCTGACGTGGCAGGTTCGGCTGATCACAGCCCCCACTGGCCGTGGTTCACCATGTGGGGCACATCCCTTGCCCGCGGCCAGTGGGGGCCGTGATCGGCCGAACCTGCCGCGTCGGCAGGTAAACAAATTGGCCCGGCCCACCAGGGTGCTTACCCTGACGAGCCACGTGCCAGAGGTTGCCGACCCCTGGTCTATGCCCAGGATTATATATATTATCATGGTTATCTCCCACAAATGCCCTGATGATTGGTCATGGGTGGAGCTGGAAAACTTTCTTTTATTTCATTCACACTAGTAATACACAGTTTTGTTATATTTCAAGGCAAAATGGAATTTCCTCATACTCCTCCAGTTCTGTTTTTAATACAGCTTATCTCAGTAATAGACCAAAATGAAGCTTTTAGACCCTTTATTTACAAACAGTACTCCTTTCCAACTGGAAACATACAAATAAAAAAAAATATCTATACCAGGAACACCATGCCAAAAGAAAAATAAATATATACAAGGCTCAAAGAAATTTTTTTCATATATATAAAAACCTGTAAACTTTGCCCTAATAAGAACTACTAAAGGAGAAACTTTTTCACTACTTCAACACTTATAGATACTTGTGCCTCTGATAACCTGAATTTCCCAACAATTACTCAAGTGCCAGACTTTTAAAAACAGATCTTCTCTTAATCTTACTGAGGCTCTACACACCAAGATTAAATACACAGATAGATTACTTCCTTTCTTTGGAGGCCAATTCACCTAAAATTATAGTTAATCTCTAGGTGATCTCTAATGGCTTTATTTACTCTGTCAACAAGCCATCTGTCTTCAATCCATATGACCTGAAGAAGAGCTCTTGTAAGCTCCAAAGCTTGTAGCTTTCACCAACAGAAGTTGGTGCCATAAAATATATTATTTCACCTACCTTGTCTCTCTAACAACCCATCTTTTCATTCTAGTGCTTCCCCACTCAAAAATATACAAAAAGACATTCTGATGACCCCGGGAAACACCTTAGTTAACTAAATGAGAGTACCTCAGTACAAAAGGTTTCAGAGTGGTAGCTGCAGAGGTGAAAGTAAGCTGGTACACCCCGGTACGGCATACCGGCAAGAGTTGGTGCCAGGCGGCCCGGCCTCCCTAGGTATCAATTTAAAGGACCTGGGGCTCCCAGCAACAGCTGGAGCCCAAGGCCCTTTAAATTGCCACCAGAGCCCCACTGCTGGAGCCCTGGGGTAGTGGCAGAGGGGCTCCAGGGGCTATTTAAAGGGCCTGGGGCTCCCGCTGCCTCTACGGCCCTGACTCTTTAAATAGCTGCTGGAGCCCTGCCGCCGCTCCAGCAGCTATTTAAAGGGCCCGGGGTGGTAGAGGCAGGAGAAGCCTGGGCCCTTTAAATAGCCACCGGAGCCCCGCTGCCAGAGCCCCGGGGTAGCAGCGGCAGCTGTGGGCTCCGGCAGCGGTTTAAAGGGCCCAGGGCGGTAGTGGTGGCCGAGCCCTGGACCCTTTAAACTGCTGCCGGAGCCCCCGGCTGCTGCTGCTGCTACCCTAGCAGGGGAGGGGAAAGGCACTTACTGGTATAGGGCGGGCCGGGGCTGGCTCTGACCCCCCCCCCCATCCCCGCGCCTTCTGGGGGCCAGAGCTGGCTCCAACCCAGCCCTGTACCGGTAAGCCCCTATTTCTACTTTCACCCCTGGGTAGCTGTGTTAGTCTGAATCAGCAAAAACAACAAGGAGTCCTTGTGGCACTTTAGAGACTAACAAATTTATTTGGGCATACGCTTTCATGAGCTAAAACCCACTTCATCAGATGCATTGAATGGAAAATACAGTAGAGGTATAAATACACAGCATATGAAAAGATTGGAGTTGCCTTACTAAGTGGTGGTCAGTGCTAATGAGCCAATTCAATTAAGGTGGAAGTGGGCTACTCACACCTTCTTGTTAACTGTTTGAAATGGTCCACCTTGATTACATTGGCCTCATTAGCACTACTAAAGTGATTTCCACCCCTTCTTGTCAACTGTTAAGAATAGTCCACTTCCACCTTAATTGAATTGGCTCGTTAGCACTGACCCCCCCACACACTTGGTAAGGCAACTACCATCTTTTCATATGCTGTGTATTTATACCTCTCTACTGTATTTTCCACTCAATGCATCAGATGAAGTGGGTTTTAGCCCACAAAAGCTTATGCCCAAATAAATTTGTTAGTCTCTAAGGTGCCACAAGCATTCCTTATTGTTTTTTTCAGTACAAAAGTTGTCTATGGCAAAACTGGCAAGTTTTAGAAGTGCAACCGCAGTACCACAGCAATGGTTGATGGCACTTCTAGAATATATTCTAGGAATGCAGAGATCAGTTTTATCACACATCATACTACTACAGTGTTCAGGAATCTCAAATTCCTGAATTATTGGAGACATTTTACTCTATTTACTGTTACTACACATAATAAATTACTAGTGTACTTGAAAAGACCCTACAACATGTTACATTTTTAGAGAGAAGTTCCAGGAGTGCAGCAGTAGATAAGTACGGCTTTTTTTAATAAACAGGCCATGGAAACAGAAGGTTTCAGTTGATTTTTCCCAAGCATATAGGGATTGGTCAGTTATAATTTCATGTAATGAATACCACATTGCAGGCTAACCGGTCTTTAAGGTGGGGATGAATTGTGTGTTGCTCATACATCTCTATTCATACTTTCTCAATTAGAGACTGATGTTTGCTCAGTGGTTTCTGGTAACATTGGTGAGCAAAGTAGCTATATAAATGATTGTTATGGTGCAACCATTTGAGAGTTATATTTATTTTCTCGATGTATTTATTCTTGCTAGACTACTTTGTCTCTAGTAGGTACTCTATTAACTAAAATTGCTAGGTTATCATATGTGTCATGTAATGTATATAGTCTTTAATTAGTAATAATAAATATATCACATTCTTTTAGTTCCTAGAAATTTAGGAAATCTAGATAGAGTAACATGTTCTGATTGAAGTAGGTGGAATTGCTAGTCTGATGACGAAACTGCAATTTTTGTAGGTCCTAAAAAGGAGTGAAAATATAAGTTTGAGTTCAGTATAACACTACCAAATAAGCATATGTGATGTGAGGTAGTGATTGGGTTGGCTGTGTGGGGAGAGAGGGAGGAAAACATTAACAAAACAGCCCAGACCGTGCCAGTCTAAATTAAATTAACTAAGTTGCATTTTTCCCATTTCATAGTGTGAACATAGAAAAGTTAGCAATAGCCATTCTGACATTTTGCCCCTCTGCCACTAGTCTAAGTACTGTATATTGTCAATAAGATATAATAATGACAAAGCTGGGGAATGATAACGTGTATCTGTTGTATACTCAGAACTCCAATGGGTAGCTGAAAGTTTGGACTATAGTATAAGAATGCTAAAGACCTAAAATATGTCACAATTATAATTTTAAAAAACATTTGTGTGTTTCTGTTTTCTGGATTTTTTTTTTTTTAATTATTTTTGATAGAACATATTACTTTGGCAGTTGAGAGGCATGTTAAGAAATCAACCCACATTTTAAAGTGCCTTTCATTTAATGTTAAGAGGAAACCAGAAACTGCTGAACTGGAAAATAGACTTCTGATAATTCCAGTGACCTCCCTTCAAGAACCAAAAAGTAGATCTGTTAGAGCAAGGATTAAGTATGCTGTCATTAAGTCACTGCCTGGAGCACATAAAGAGGATTGGTCTAAAACCAGAATGTCTTGCATTCTGCTGCCAATCCTGGCTTGAGAGAAAAGAGCTCTATTTGTGAATCATATGGAAACATTTTATATCAATCATTTTCTAAGGCCAGTATTTGCAAGAAAATCAGTTATATTAAAGAGGGATGAGAATATTATTATGCTGTTCTTACCTTACTGGATAACAACAAAAATGCAAACTATGTTAAACTAGAAATATATATATATAATCCATCATACTGGGATTGTACTCACTGGGAGTTTGACATGGACTTCAGTGAAACAAGATCTGGTCAATTGCCAACCACAAGAAATGGCATTAGCATTGTTCTTACAGTATTTGGAGTAAATAATCTGCTTGTAGGCAATGAAAGGGTTAATATTGTTGCTCTGTGTCTCTATCTGTGTCACTTTTGGGTTACTGTGATGGGTTCGGTCACAGAGATCACCTTGGGACTGTCACCTGATGTGCTGAAATTACCTCTGAGCCCGTTTTCTCTGCCAGCTTGGGACTTCCAGAACCCTGCCTGCTTGAGCCAGAAACGCTAGCCTGCTGCAACACAGATCCAGGGTCTGGTTCATGCCCCCAAAGCTGCAGATTTAACTGAAAACAGCTCAGCAGATTACCCGTCTCCAGCACCCAGACACCCAGTTCCCAATATGCTCCAAACCCCAAATAAATCCGTTTTACTTTGTAGAAAGCTTATACAGGGTAAATTCATAAGTTGTTCGCCTTCTGTAACACTGATAGAGAGATATGCCCAGCTGTTTGCTCCCCCTGGTATTAATCACTTACTCTGCGTTTATTAATAAACAAATGTGATTTTATTAAGTATAAAAAGTGGGATTTAAGTGGTTTCAAGTACTAACCAAGCAAAATAAAGCAAAAACACACAAGTCTAAGCCTAATACATTAAGAAACTGATTACAGGTAATATGTCACCCTCGGAGATGTTCCAATAAGCTTCTTTCACAGACTAGACTCCTTCCTAGTCTGGGCCCAATCCTTTCCCCTGGTACAGTCCTTGTTAGTTCCAGCAGATATCTCAGGTGGTAAGCAGGGGTTTTCTAATGACTGGCAGTCACCCTTTGTCCTGCTCCACCCCTTTTTATAGCTTTGGCACAAGACAGGAATCTTTTGTCTCTCTGGGTCCCCAATCCTCCTTCTAAATGGAAAAGTACCAGATTTAAGATGGATTTCATTACCAAGTGACATGTCACTGTAAGACCCCTAGTCTCCATTCCTCATGGGCTGGCCCCACACATACACAGGAAGGCTTTCAAGTAACTAAGGCCATTTATAACTGATTTTTTCTGGGGCACCCTTAATGCCCTCCACTTAATATGTTTACATCAGTGATACAAATTTATATCTTATTCTCCTAACTCCAGACATAGAAATAATACATGCAAACAAATAGGATGAACACACTTAGTAGATTACAAGCTTTCTAATGACACCATTCAAGGGGTATTTAGCGTAAAGCATATTCCAGTTACGTCATTCATAAGCATACTTCCATAAAGCATATGGAGTGCAACGTCAGTTACCAAGAACAAAGAACTTACCTCTGTTAGAACTAGATATACCTCTCTCTGCCCTTCTCACATCTGCACAGCAGAACAAAAAGGATAAGACAGAGAATTAAAAATGGAATTTGTTTTTATCATTCTCTAAGTGTTTATATCTAATATAGTATTGCTGATTCAAAACTATAAAAATGCATCTCACCTATGACTTCTCTAGAATGTCTAACTTTCTTTCAAAATTCCAAATTTACAATTACAGTTAGACACCTCAGGCTAGACTCACTGCGACACATGGGGCAGTCGGAGAGCCTGTCACCCGAGGCCATTTGGCAGCGGGCGAGCCGGGCTCTCCCGGTCCTGCTGGACCTGACCCCGCTGATGGATGAGCTGCTGGCGCGGATCCTGAGCTGGGTCCCAGGCCGCGTCAGAAGTGGTTAAGCACCTTGCAGGCTAAATGACCCAAATTCAACTTTTAAAGACACGTTAGAGAAGTATATAAATGGTGGTAATTAGGGCTATTTCTTATCAATAGTTAACATAGCCTTGTTAAATAGACTAGAGCTTTGAAATGCAAACCTGTATTGTTCGAGAACTAAAGGTAATACTAATTGTATGTGTTTACTTATATCTTGTTAGATGTTAACCATGTAAACAGATGGTTCCTGTTTGTTACTATATCTGTTAATTCAAAGATCAAAAGAAAATATTAACATTTAGATGAAACTTGAGTGTAATAATTTCATTGTCTATACTTCTCTTTGAAGTATGTAGTAAACTGTATATAAACTGCTTAATGAATAATTACCTTATACTAATGAATGCAACTAATTACTGGTGATGCTTAGGAAATAGAAGGTTACTTCAAAAGCCTATTGTTCAACCAAGGACTGTGTGCTGTCAAGAGACTCCAAAAATCTCTATAAAAACACTTGGGACTTGATCCTTTTTATCTCAGATCTGCTTAAGCTTAGTCAGGGGAAGTTTGAGCCACAAGACTGTGGTCTCCAGTTACACCCTGGACGGCCCTGATATTTAATATTTGGACATTGGACCATAATCTATGGACTAATTCTGAAAGAACTTTATGCAACTCTGAAGTCCACCATCTCTACTATGAAACTGATCTAAGAATGATATTCAAGTCTGAATGAATAATGATCTTTTAACCAATATTCATTCTCTCTCTCTCTCTCTCTCCTTTTTTTTAATAAATCTTAGTTTGGTTAATAAGAATTGGCTGTAAGCGTGTATTTGGGTAAGATCTGAAATATTCATGAGGAGGTAATGTGTGCAATCTTTGGGAACTGGTAGAACTTTTTTATATGAGTGAACAAGATTTTTCAGTAATCTTCATCATATTTGACTTGGCTGTCTGGGAGGAAGTCCATAGACTGGGTTGCTTTAAGGGCACTGTGTTTTGGCTTCTGTGTAATCAGTAAAGTATTGTAGAAGATGTTTTGTTGCTGGCTTGGTGAATTTAAGTATTAGAATAACCACCAGTTTTGGGGATCAGCTGATCCATTCTTTCCAGTTTGCCCTAATTGAGCAATCTCAGTGTGGCCCCTTAGGACTCCAGTCACACTCACAAATAAACTGAGGCACCTAGAAAATCACTGGGATCCACAATGTCTAGATTAGGCAACTAGGATCCCTATACAATGAATGGGGGAAAGATAGGTCCCTCAGAATGGGATTCACAGAAACCAGCATGCTAGGCCCAACCTAAGCTAGTCAAAGGGAGATGCCAAGGTGGTGGAGCATGTCCTAAACCCCAGCCATCTCACAGTTCAGCATCTAAGGCCATGTCTACACTACAAACTTTGGTCAATGCAAGTTATGTCTGCGTACAGATGCTGAAGTTTATATCTCTCTCGTGCTTGTGAATACTTTGCTGCTTGCATTGGCTCTGTGTGTACTCACCAGAATTGTTTGTGTCAATGCAAAGTGCAGTGTAGATATCCCAAGGTGCCACGCACTGCCATCCGACACAATGCCTTAAGGGAACTTTTTGCAATGTGGTGTTTAATAGAAATGACTTGCTCAGGGATCTCTGGGAGCTAGGAGTCAAATTCCCAGCATGCGACTTTCTCCATTCTATAATGCTATCCATATCCTTCAATTTTTATGCCTTTTCTTTAAATCCCACTAATCCTTGCAGCATTTTTTGGTATCGGGCATCTCTGACAGAAGCATGGAGGCTGCAGATCTCTGCACTATTCTCATGAACGTTGCAAATATGGAACGCATGATTCTCCTGTATTTGCAGATATTAGGAAGTACTGCAACAATGTGGGATATGGCAATTTTGTTTAAAGACAGTTTGCTGCAGGAACAATTCAAGGTTGTTGATGGCATTCGTGGCACAGCTGCAGACGGTGGAGCCCCACTTCTGGGCCTGAGAAATGAGTAGTGACTGGTGGGATCGCATCATAATGCAGGTTTGGGACGACAAGCAGTGGCTGCCAGATTTTCAGATGCAAAAGGCCAAATTCCTGGATCTGTGTGCCAAGCTCGCCCCAACCTTCCAGTGTAGGGACAACAGAATGAGAGCTATATTGACAGTGTACAAGGAAGTGGCAATCACATTCTGGATCAGTTGGAAATCATTTTGAAGTTGGAAAATCCAAAATGGGGGCTATTGGCATACGATGACAGGCTGCACAGGACTGTGTCTCTTGGCAATGTGAAGGATATAGTGGATGGATTTATAGCAGTGGGGTTCCCAAATTGCAGTGGGGCACGCATATGTCTAATTTGGTATGAGTCCACCTCACCGCAGAGTACATCAGTAGAAAGGGCTACTTCTCTGTGGTTGTGTAAACCTTGGTAGATCACCGGGGACACTTCTCTGGTATCAATATAGGCTGGGATCATAGGTGTGCACATGGGGTGTGCCGGCTGTGCCTGGGCACACCCTAATGCCCTCTCAGAAGTGGCCGGCAGGGAACCATGTCCCGGGGGGGGGGGGAGGAGTTGCTCCAGACACCGCCCCCTGCAGCTCCCGTTAGCTGGGAACGGGGAACTGTGGCCAATGGGAGCTTCAGGGGAGGTACTTGGAGGCATGGCAAGGGTAGTGTGCAGAGCCCTATGCTGCCCCACCCTCCCCTGGGGCTGAGTGGGGACAGGGTGAGCAGTGTGGTGTGGGGCCAGAGCAGGCAGGCAGGGAGTGCGCCGCTGTGGGTAAACGGCGCCGGGGGAGTCTGAACCCCGCCTGCCCCCTGTTGAACCGGGCCCTTCTTCCCCAGGGCCGGGCCCGGCTGCTTTAACAGCCCCATGTGCTTGCTGGCAGCCTCCCACCCGGCAGCACCAACACAGCCGCTTAAGGTGGCCCGTGGGGGCGCTGCCGCAGCCCCCTCACTCCCAAGGCAGCTGCCCCTCTCCAGCGCCCAGGGCCCCAAACCCGCCTGTGCTCCCAGCGCTGGCCGCGGGCCCGGGAACTGCCTGGGGGGAGCCAGGCCACCCCTGAGCCCAGCCCACCTTAAGTGGGGCCCGGGAGTCAGCAGGCCTGGAGCAGGGGGCAAGCCCAGCCCACAGGCCCCTGGAGCCCGGCTGCAAGCTCAGCTCCTCGGCCTTGAGTCCAGCTCCGGGAGCAGCCCGACCCCATTGCAATCCGCCCCGGCTGTCTCTGCCCGGCCTGTCCCCAAGCGCCCATCCTGGCCCCCTCGGCCTGACCCGGCCCCCGAGCCTGCCCGCCGGAACGGGGAAGCCCAGATCCCCAACCCGGGGCCCGCCTGCAAACAGCCTACCCTCCTGCACCCCAACTCCTTGCCCCCAAACCCCCTGCCCTGAGCCCCATGCTGCACCCTGCACCCCCTTCCCTGAGCCCCCTCATACATCCTGCACCCCTCCTTTGCCCCAATCCCTTGCCCTGAGCCCCTTCCTGCACACCACACCCCACACCCCAACCTTTATGATGTTCGCCTTAAAAAAAAAAATCCCTGGGTTCACACCCTAAAGAAATGTGCTGCACACACCTATGGCTGGGACTATCCTGTGTTTTCCTGAAGCTATGAATTATGTGGTGCTATAAGGATAAGGCTTTTTCCTGTAGCCATATTAAGAGAGCAGCAGCCGTTAGCTAAGAAGCAGGAAGTCACATCCTCACATTCCATCTAAATTACATTAAAACAATGGACTATCAGGCTGCTAAGAAGACGGTCCTGTTCTAATAGCACCCACTATCACCAGATAAAGAAACAGCCCTTAAGATGGTTAAAGAAAACTTAGTTTGATAGCTTTCTGTCTGGCAAAAAAATCACTTATCACAGTTGTGGTTGTGAAATCCTCATTTATTGTTTTATCTTTCTGGTCCCCACTTTCCTATTGTTTGTCTGTATGATCTCTGTCTGGTTCTTTGATTGTTTCTGTCTAATCCTAACATATTGTAACAAAATTTTCTAGCCAGTCAGACCCCACCACCTTAATTGATTTATACCTAGCAAAATTAATTATGTAACAGACAAAAAAATCACTTATCACAGTTGTGTTTGTGAAATCCTTATTTCTTTATAGTTTTAGCTTTGTTAAGGTATATAAACTGGGGTCCAAAAGGAAGTTCTTTGGGTAAAGTGAGGTGCCTTTCACCTGGAGTCCTAGGAACTGGGAAAGGGTGGGTGTGCCTAGATTAACTGGGTTACGCCTTGAGCCCTAGGAACTAGGTAGAGGTGGACATTTCAGTGCATAAATGTAGTCCATTATGGCTACACATACACCCGCCGTGGTTTTCACAGGTCAGTGTATATGAAGTTGTGATTTTCCTTGCTGTCCCCCAGCATGGAGTGGTAGGGGTAAGGATGCAGCCCATGATGCCACATGGTATGTTGGGGGTGAGGAGGAAGAAGTGACCATGGAATTCTCCAAGGACTGCAAAGCGTGGGGAGTCTGGAATTTTTGGACCTGCAGGTCAGCCAGGACTTGCAGCTTTTGGGTTTGCTGCATGAGAAGACCCATTGTGTCCTAATGCATGTCCTCTCCTTGTTTTATTGGGACTCCTGGGCCTTTCTTCTGTCTGTCTTTCCTTTTTCATGTTCTTGACATATTCGCCCTCTAGGCCCTTCATTCATGGTCCAATGCAGCACTGCCTTGCAGGATCTTGCTGAACATGTCCTCCCTACTCTTTCTACTTCTTTCTTCTCTTCATCACGGTCAGATTTTCTGCAGGTGTGGAAGGAGCACCCTTCAAAGCCACCATGCCAGAAACTGCTGGTAAAAACAGACAGATGTACCACTAGATTTATAATCACAACAGAATGAGAAAGATAAGTTTTAAAACTCCAGTCCCTTATTCCCATGAACATGTTTAACAGGAAATGTTTATTGACACTTCAGCCTTGGAGCACCTTGGCACAGCACCACTCTCTAACCCCAGCCATGGTGAGTATGGCCCACCGGGGGTGAGGAGTGCGAAATGATTTTCTATTGCATGCAGCAACAAAATTTCATTCCCTATTCCATGGATAAGAGTACAGGGCAATGGCCCTGGATACTGGCACGGTTTTCCACAGGTGGTGGTGATTTTTGCTGATCTCTCTCACTTCTGAGCGTAACAAATTTACAGAGACCACAGCTGCTATTGGTGTCCTGAAGCAGCCCAGGCCAGTATACCCCTAGCCTGTTTATGGCAATGGTGGCAGCCAAAGTGATCACGGAATGATGTGGGAAAACATCCTATGCAGAGGAAGAAATAAGGCAGCCATCCCTAGAAACCTTCAGGAGAGGACTGCAGAGTATCTCCATGAAAGTTTCATTGAGATCTCTCAGCAGGATAAAAGGGACCTCCCTATGTATATAAACAAAGTCATCTGCATACCCCCTCCCATCCACCTAGCCCAACAGGGGAACGAAAAACAGATAACTCTACCTCTTTTTGTTGTACTTCTATCTCTTCTCATAAAACAATGAAAAGTCAGTACCTGTGTCTTAACTTGGGGCTGGGCTGGGCTCCATCTTTAAATGTAAACATTGTAAAGAAAACTGCATGCACACCCTTACCTGAGGCCCTTTCCCCTTCATCAGGTTTGTCCATACTTGGCTGGTGGGACTGGCTAGACTCTGGTGGAGTCTAGAACAGGTCCTGGCTCCACCAGAGCCTTGATATGGCTGGACCTCTGTGTCTCCCATCTTCTCCTTCTCACTGTTCCCAGCTGGGGTTTCTATCTTGGGCTTCTCCTAGGTATCCACAGTGATTTTGGGGGTGCTGGTGGGCTCTCTGCCAAGTATGGCTGCAGCTTATTGTAAAAGTGGCAGGTCTACAGCTCAGCACTAGATCTACTGTTGGCCGCCCTGGCCTTATGGTATGCCTAGTGAAGTTCCTTCACTTTCATGTGGCGCTGTTGCTGATTCCTGTCGTACCCCTTTGCCTAAGTTCCCTGTGCAATCTCTTTGTTGACGTTCATGTTTTTACAGCTAGTCCATAGCTGTGCTTGCACAACCTCTTTCCCCCACAGGCCCAGGAGATCCAATGCTTCCTGTACACTTCAGGTAGGAGCGCATCTAGTGCATTGAGCTGGCATGTTAGGTTGCACAGTTGCACACAAGGACAAGCTCCTAGGTGTGCTCGCCAAGCTGGGCAACCAGGAAAAGGCTTTAAACAATATGCACGGGGTGTATGTCACTTCTGGTCTCTGTGACCGCTAGGGAGTAGAGTTCACAATTGTGAGCACGTCGGTCACTTTTGGACATTGTGGGACTGGTGGAGGACTTTTAGGGTCAAAACAGGTCACAGTGTCTACGCTTGCATGGTCTTCACCTCAGTCTCAATCATGGCTCCATGCCATTCAGGGAGTTGGTTTTACTGGGTTGCCATAACAGGGCACTTACATTGACTGGAGACAAATTTGAGCATAGGCACATGCACAAATAGATCAATGCAAAGCAACTTATGTTGACCTAACTGTGGAGTGCAGACCAGGCCTAAGTCCAGGCTCCAGGAAAGTGTCTTCTCCTGAGCTCTTGGAGTTAGGCGCCTATGCTGTTTTTGAAGTGAAGTCTGGAAGAAGGTAGACCACCACCCTTGTAACTCTTAGTCCAGTGGTTAGGACACTCACCTGGAGTGTGGGAGACCCCCCAGTTTATGTCCCCCCTCCACCTGAGGGGGAGAAGGGATGTGTAACATATGAGTGCTCTAACGACTGGCCTATAGGATATTCTGATGGGGGGCTCCCCCTATCTCTTCTGTGGAAGCTGTTCCACTGTGAATAAATAATTTAAAAAGTCACTGGTCCAGAGAGAGCGTGAGAAACTGCAAGCAGGAGAATGACGCTGTAGCCTGGTGGTTAGAGCACTCACATAGGAGACTCACGATCTAGTTCCCCTGCTCCAATGGCTTTTTAGTGGTTAATTTTTAGTGGAACGGCTTCAACAGAAGAGACTGAGGAAGCCTCACATGAGAATATCTTATAGCCCAAAGGTTAGAACACTCACCTGAGGGGTGACAGAACACTGTTCAAATCCCTTCTCCCAAGTGGGGACTTCAACTGGGGGTCTCCCTCATCCCAGATTAATACTCTAAACACTGTTGAGGTGGGTCCTCCTCCTCCCTCCCCACTCCACCTGTTTTGTGCAAGTTCATGTCTGGGACTGATCTGGTAGACGAGCTGTGAGCATGCTTATCAGATTGGGCCCTGCAGATGAATTAGATGGAGAAACCCCTATCTTCCCTTGGTTCATGCATCGCTCTGGGTCTTGGGCATCTGGACACCCACAGTGGGCCTGCAATGCACATGTACAGGGGTATAACCATAGGTGCCTAGGGAACTTTTTGCTGCAAAACCTTGGGTGCTGAGCAAGTTTAGGCACCTACAGGGTTCAATGGCAGCTAAGTTGGGGTTTTATGAATCCCATTGGGCCTGATTGAGGGATTTAGTTTGCCTATGCAGTTAGGGACCTATCTCCTCGTGTCTGTGGTAATAATTGTATAACCAAAAGGTCTAAAGCATTCATCTTCACACTCCAACTCCAAAACAAGACTCTGTTTGGTTACTATTTGCATAGCCTAATCACTCATTGTTTGATAGTTCTCTCTAGTTAGTGCTTTCTAAATATTACAGGAGATGCATGATTTTTAAGGTGGTTACTGAACACTACTGTTGATGAGAAAATTTATTTAGAAAAAAAAAAGACTATATAAAGATCTTGATGAGCTTCAGCTATAAACTATAGAAAGCAAAGTACTATAAGGAATGCATAGGTGCCATACATTATCTATTCCTCATTATTGTTTCTTTTAAATTTTCCATCACTGAATGTGCCAGGCAATTGAAATTTATGGGATATAAATTCTGTTTGTAGCCTAGTCTACACTATAGTACTGGCAAAACCTCCTAGTGTAGACAAACTTATACTGGTTCCTCAAATGAAATATGGTATATTGACAAATATAATTGCATCTACATTAGGGGTTTTTGCAGACATAGAAATGTAAAAACAAGTCCTCACCCTGACTTTCATTAGTGTACTGGCAACAGTTTCTAGTGCAGCCCTGGCCTTGGAGATTGTCAGGGTATGTCTTACATGGTATTTTGGAGCAAGTGGGAGAGAGCCTCCCAGCCCAGGTAAACAGATTTGGGCTAACTGGGCTGTTGCTAACCATCTAAAAATAGCTGCGTAGACAGTGCTTTGATGTTGTGACTCTGGCTGGAGCTTCAGCTCTGAAGCACACCTCCCCTCTCTAGATTTCAGAGCCCAAGGTGCAACTTTAAAGCACTGTTTATGCAGCTATTTTTAGAGCACTAGCAGAAGTCTCACTAGCCTGTCTGTTGACCCCAGCTGGTAGGCTAGCTCCCACTCAGTAAAATGTGCTGCGTAGACATACCATCTTGTGCTAGGAGTTAATATTGCAGATCTGACTGCACCCAGAAACAGTGCTGACTTTTGTGCCACTTCTGTTATCCTTATCATACTAATTCCCTCTGTTGAAACCACTTTCCTTTTTGTGCTCCTGGCTCCTACCTGCACCATAACATGGCATCACACTCAGTGGTTTTTTTGGGGTTACCACTTTTAGAAATATAAATTCAAGACAAGAAACTAATTATTAGTTTCACATACATAAGCATATTGTACACAAAATGTACATATAAAATATATTTTGCTTCCATCTAAAGTTGTCATCCTTTTGCAAGCTGCAACTCACCTAAATTCATTTACACCAGCGGCTCTCAAACTTTTTTACTGGTGACCCCTTTCACATAGCAAGCCTCTGAGTGCGACCCCTCCTTATAAATTAAAAACACTTTTTTATATATTTAACACCATTTTAAAGGCTGGAAGCAAAGCGGGGTTTGGGATGGAGGTTGACAGCTTGCAACCCCCCCCATGTAATAACCTCGTGACCCCCTGAGGGGTCCTGACCCCCAGTTTGAGAACCCCCTGATTCACACTGTGTGCCAAGGATTGAATTACTGCACAGTATTTACCCCTTTGATGCTATCTTAATTTTGCTGCTCTGGGCTAAACGTTAACCAAGTTGAAGGATTGTTCCAGAGCAGCAGAGGCCAAAGAAAACAACTGTACATATCCAGCCCTGATAAAGTAAAGCCTGTGTAATGCTGGCAGACCCAGGTGCCAGCTCATGTCAAGGCCCCTAGGCCTCAGCTGAACACTGAAAATACATAACTGGAACCAGTATGGCATACTTCTGTGTTAGTATGGTTAAAATAAGTATTAGAGTTACACAAATTTGCTTAGTGTTTAGACTTTATGGAATACTTGTAAATTGCTGCATGTATTTATCTCACTTATATCATCTGAATCCGATGTTATGAGGTAATAATGTTTGTTCCATGATTGTTGCTCCATAACAGCAAATCACCAGTCAGAAGGGAAGCATTATCAAGTATGAAATACTAGTTTGCCACAGGAGGCATTATCTCTTATTTAACAAAAAAAGACCCATCAACGGCAGATGAACCATTGTGGAACATGAGGACAAAAGACTTTGCTGATTGTTTCCCCCACCCCTGCCTCATTTCCCCCACCACCCAATGAAGAGGTAAGGATGGAGCAACTGAATTCCTCCCAGTAACTGAGCTTGCAATGTGAAGCAGAAGAAGGGAAGGAATAAAAGGTCCTAACAAGCAGCAACTATCTTGTATGCTCCTTGAACTCTGGGGAGCCAGGATTACTAAGCATAAGCAAAAGATCCCCAATGCTTGGCCTGGAATAGCCCTAAAGGACATATAGAGTTTGCTTATTAGAGAAGCATCTATTACTTTTTGCATTTATACATGTTTACCATCTTTAACCTTGTAAATAAATTCTCTTATTTTCTTTTCCTAGTTTAATAAAGCTTTAGATAGCCAATCCTATAATAAACTACAAGCACTGTTTTTGGTGCGAGATCTCAGGTGCAGTTGACATAGGGTAAGTAACTGGTCCTTTGGGACTGGGAGTAACCTGAATATTTTTGTGAAAGGGACCATCTATCACAAAGACAAACTTACCTGGGTGGCAAAATAGATCAGAGTACCCAAGGGGAAACTATCCATGACTCCATGTTAAGGCTGTTATAGTACTTAAAGAGTTTACACTTGATAATTTGTTGGTGAAGTCTAAGTATAGAACTCACAACCAGTTTGGGGTCTGTGTCCTGTTGCTTAAGTCTCCCCTGAGGTTGGAATCCATGCTCTTGAGCTACTGCAGAACAGCTTAATAGCCTGGATGGCTTTAAAACACAGATCCTCAAAGATATTTAGGCTCCTAACTTCCATTAAAATCAATGTTGTTTGCAGTATTGTTGTAGCCTTGTTGGTCCCATGATACTAGAACAACAAGGTGGGTGAGATAATATATTTTACTGGACCAACTTCTGGTCCAATTACCTCACGCACCTTGTCTCTCTGTTGAAATCAAGTGGGAAGACAGAGGGATCAATCTTGACCCCACTGTATGTGATAAATGGCAAAATTCTCACTGACTTTAATAGCAGACGGACCAAAAAAAAAGTGCAAAAAATAGCAATAGTAAGGTTTCTACTCAAGTGAAAGAAAACCTATAAGGGATTTTAAAGTTGAGTATCAAGTATCAAAGGGGTAGCCTTGTTGCTCTGGATCTGTAAAAGCAGCAAAGAGTCCTGTGGCACCTTATAGACTAACAGATGTATAGGAGCCTGAGCTTTCATGGGTGAATACCCACTTCTTCAGATGTATGTAGTTGGGTATGTTCCTCCTCTTTAAAAAAAAAAAAAAAAACTCAAAGGCAAGACTGATCTTTCCTGGTTTTCTTGCTGTTGTCAAAGGAGATGTATATTATGAGCAATCAGATCTTAATTGAAAGCATATTGATATTGAATCATTTCCCCCATGAGTTACTTCAGAATACGAGTTAAATAGGTATTTAAAATTTTGCTTCATATTTACTTTAACAATCTGACTCAAAGTTTCTTTCTCTTTTCACAGCTCTGATCCTTGTCTCGATATGTCAATGTCAGTAGCACTCCACTAGCCAAAATCTGCCAGGATAAACAAGACTTGAATTTCTCTTGTTAAAAAAAAAAAAAAGCAAAATGGGGGGAGGGGGGAAATTAACAGAAACCTTTCTATCATTCTTTTTTCCATTAAGAAAAGCAAAGCAATAATAGCTGAAACTCACTTTACCCTTTACAGCTCTCCTTTAAAGCTATTCTAGTTTGTAAGTTTAACAACTACATATTTCTTACCTTGTAATTTGTGATAACAGTAGTTTCATTTAAGATATTAAATTCTATCACCTGTCCTGCATCTAAACTGCTGCAGAAGCAATTTTTTTAAATCTTATTTTCAGAATTTCTCAAGTGCCTGCTACCTTACTCACCCTGACCCTTGGCTGAGTTACTCTAGTATCTTTGATGCTATACCACAGAGCAGCGATTCTCAAGTGTTTTCTCCTTAATGCAAAGGATGTGGTTACTTGGTTGGGTTTCCCTAGGCTGCTTCATGGCTGAACCAATAATTTCCTCTTCACGGCTGTGGAGAGGGATTTGCCTCTCCCACCTGAGCACGCCTGAAACATAGCACAGAGATTTCACCACAGACACATTTATATCAAGGACCCCCAGGGAAGAAGGGAGCAGGCAGAGGGGCGACCCGGTGCTGCTCTCGCTGCCACCAGAAATCCCAGAATTAAGTCCCCACCAGAGCCCACAAGCAGCAGGCAGTGGTGGCACAGCTCGCGGGGCTGACCTGCCAGGTGCGTCCTGGCTGCACTAGCAGGGGCTGAGCGGCGAGACCTGGGCTCGGGTGGAGAGACTCTGCATCATAGGTGTGCGCACGGGGTGTGCCCGGGCACACCCTAATACCCATGGGTCAGATCCGGATCTGGCCCCTCAGGGCTTTGGATCCGGTCCGCGGGATTTGCCCCCCATGGTGCGGCAGGCCCAGCGCGGCTTTCAGAAGCAGCCAACAGGGTACCATGTCTCTGGGGCCAGGGGGTTGCTCCAGGCACCGCCTCCCAAAGCTCCCATTGGCCAGGAACGGAGAACCGCGGCCAATGGGAGCTTCAGGGGAGGTACCTGGAGGTGTGGCAAGGGCAGGGTGCAGACCGCTGTGCTGCACCGCCCATCTCCTCCCCCGGGGCTGCACGGGGACGGGGTGAGCGGTGCGGCATGGGGCACTGGCAGGCAGGGAGTGTGCCTGCGGGTAAGCGGCGCCAGGCCGGGCTGGAGCCCGAACCCCTCCTACACCCCCTCCCCCCGCCCTGAGCCCCCTCCCTGCACCCTGTTGAGCTGGGCTCCCCTTCCCCAGGGCCAGGCTGGCTGCTTTAACAGCCCCATGTGCTCCCTGGCAGCCTCAACACAGCCGCTTAAGGTGGCCCGCGGGGGTGCTGCCACAACCCCCTGCCCCCCAGGCAGCTGCTCCCCCTCAAGCGCCCAAGGCCCCCCACGCTGGCCGGGGGACAGGCACCACCCAGAGGGGGTTAGGCCACCCCTGAGCCCAGCCCACCTTAAGTGGGGCCCGGGAGCGAGCCCGGCCCACAGGCCCTCCTGCAGCCCGGCTGCGAACTCAGCTCGCCGGCCCTGTTCGGGGGCTCCACCCGGCACCCTCCAGCGCCCCGCTGCAATCTGCCCCGACTGCCTCTGCCCAGCCTGGCCCCAAGCGCCCAGCCCGCCCCCCTCTGCCCGGCTGCCTGCCTGCAGGGACGGGGGAGCCCAGATCCCCAGCCCCGGGCCTGCCTGCAACCAGTCTACCCTCCTGCACCCCAACTCCCTGCCCTGAGCCCCCTGCCTGCACCTTGCCCCGCAACCCCCTGCCCTGAGCCCCCTCCTGCCCCCCAAACCCAAGCCCCCTGCCTGCACCCTGTACCCCTCCTCCACCCCAACTTCCTATCCTGAGCCCCCTGCCACACCCTACACCACAATCCCCTGCCCTGAGCCCCCTCCTGCACCCCAACCCCCTTCCCTGAGCCCCCTCATACACCCCACACCCCTCCTCTGCCCCAATCCCTTGCCCTGAGCCCCTTCCTGCACACAGCACCCCCTCCCACACCCTGCCCTTTATGATGTTCGCCTTTAAAAAAAAAAAACCCTGGGTGCACACCCTAATGAAATGTGCTGCGCACGCCTATGCTCTGCATCCCTCACCCCGTTGTGCCTCCCCGCCCTGGGGACGCAGCGCCTCATCTCCCAAGGCAAGCTCCAGCAGGTGCAGAGCCGCGGCCTCGCGTAAGACGCATCAGAACCGGAGGGGGCGACTCTTCCCTCCTCCCCGCAGGCCGGTCCTCTCAGGCCTTTGCCTCCAGTGTCATGGCGGAAAGCCGAGGGCGGGACTGAACACCACGTGTGATCAGCCCTCTCGCGCCGTGCGCGCTGCGCCCCCGGGCTCGCTCGGAGTCCTCCCCCTTCCCATCATGCAGCGCGCACACGTCCCGCCGCTCAGACTCTATGGTAAGCACAGATGAGTTGCTCGCCGAGGAGGTGGAGGCGGGGCTACGGCCGGAAGGAAGATGGCGACGCTGGTGCTGGATAACGGCGCCTATAATGCCAAGATCGGCTACAGCCACGCGCACGTCAGGTGAGGCCCCCGCACCCGCCGAGAGCCCGGTCCCTGTGCGGCTCGGCGCCACGCACGGTAGCAGAGCCGCCGCCGCTGGGTCCCTGCTCCCGAGAGAGCCCGTGAGGCGGCCCGCGCCGCTCAGGCTCCGTTGGTTTATCGGCTCTAGCTCCGAAAGGTGGCGAGGCGGCTCCTGCTGCAGGCCCGGCCCCGGCCCCGCATGGGGAGTCTGTGAGCCCGTTACATCCAGTCCCGCCCCGGTCCTGCCGCTGCGCTGGCGGCTGCGGACATGCCGCCTCCCCGGAGTTCAGCGCGATAGGTGCGATTTTGGAGTAAAACTGAGCCTGACTCACGGTCGGGGAACAGTCCCCAGGCTCCCCACACCCCAGCCGCTGACATTTGTGTTTCCCGGTGGCCCCACCCCGCCCGCCTTCCCCAAAGCCCTGCCCCCTCCCTCGAGACTCCCCGCTCCCTGCTCTTTGCCCTTCCCCAGCTGCCAAACAGCTGATCGGAGACCCTGCCCCCAAACAGCTGTGGCTGGTGGGTGCTGAGCCAGTGCCCCAGGTCATTAGTCAGGACTAATTTTACCTAGAAAGTGCTGTGGCCGTTGGGGCTCCTGCTATCAGCCGGTCCTTAGTCTACCTCTGGTTCCCCGACCGCCTGCTGTCATCGTGACAACAGGAGCCACAGCCACTTGGTTGGGGGAGTCCCTGTGAGGTGAGGCGCCTGCCGTCAGCCTGTCCCGGGACAAGGCGGACTGACAGCAGGAGCTCCGTCCACCATGTGGTGAGGCTCCCGCTGTCAGCCTGCCCTGATTGGTGCTCCCGTTGTCAGCCAACCAGGGATGACAGCAGGAGCTACAGCCACCCGGGGCTCCCGCTGTCAACCAGCCCTGGTTGATTGAAGCTCCCCAATGTCAGCCTGGGAAGTGAGAGAGAGGACCCCACTGTAGCCTCCCCAGGCCTGGGGAGGGAAAAGAACCCAAAGAGGAGCAGGGGTCAGGCTGGGAGGGTTGAATTATGACCTGGTGGCTTCAGGGGTGCTGAAGTGAGGAGGGTGAGGGCTGATGGGGTTGGAGGGCTGTATTAATGGTGGTTCTGAGCAGGTGGAGTGAGTGATGGGAAAATGAACTGAGGGCAGTGAGGGTTGATTGGTTGGGGGGCTGATCTAATGGGGTGGTGATGGTGGGGGCTGGGAGGTTGAATTGAAGTGAGGTGGGTTGGGTGGGGACAGGATTAATTGCTGGGCAGGAGAGGGATATGTGGGGGTGAGAGCTCCTGCAGCAGGGGCCAAAATCACCTGATATTGTGAAGTTGGCAATACCGCTGCTGCCTGCATTGCAAGGGGAACAAGTGCTGCGGGTGGGACAGCCCAAGAGCAGGAAGGCTAGGGTGACCAGGTGTCCAGTTTTTGAGCGGAACACCTGGTTGAAAAGGGACCCTGGCGGCTCTGGTCAGCACAGCCAACCACGCTGCTAAAAATCCGGTTGGTAGTGTTGCAGAGCTAAGGCAGGCTCGTCCCTACCTGTCCTGGGGCACCGCGTTGTGCCCCGGAAGTGGCCAGCAGGTCCAGCTCTGGGGTGACGGTGGGGGCGCACAGGGCTCCACGCGCTGCACCTGCCCCGAGCACCAGATCGGCCAGTGGGAACTGGAGTGCAGTCCCTGCTGGGAAGTGCAGCACACACTGTGGAGCCTCCTGCCTCCCCCTTCCCCCGCTTAGGAGCCGGACCTGCTGGCCACTTCCAGGGCGCAGCGCGGTGCCCCAGGACTGGCAGGCAGCCTGCCTTAGCCCTGCTGCGCTGCTGACCAGGAGCCACCGGAGGTAAGCCTGTGCCCCAAGTCTGAGCCCCGCCCCAAACCCAAAGCCCCCTCCTACACCCCAAAACCCTCATCCCTGGCCCCACCCCAGAGCCCACAACCCTAGGCCAGAGCCCTCACCCCCTTGCCCCCCAGCCCAGAGCTCCCCCCCCCCGCACTCCGAATCGCTCAGCCCCACACCCTAGCCTGGAGCCCCCTCTTGCACTCCCCTTGCACTCCAAATCCCTCATCCCTAGCCCCACCCCAGAGCCAGCACCCCCAGCCCAGAGCCTTCACACCTCCCACATCCCAATCCCCTGCCTCAACCCACAGCCCCCTCCCATATTCCGAATCTCACAGCCCCACCCCCAGCCTGGAGCCTCCTCTTGCACCCCAGAGCCCACACCCCCAGCTGGAGCCCTCACTCCCTCCGCACCCCAATTCCCTGCCCCAGCCTGGAGCCACCACCCAAACTCTGAACCCCTCATTTCTGGCCCCACCCCACAGCCCACACCCCCATTTAGCACCCTCATCCCCTTCCACACCCCAACCCCAAGCCCAGTGAAAGTGAGTGAGGGGGGAGAGTGAGCCACTGAGTCGGGGGGGGGGGGGGGGGGAATGTAGTAAATGGGGGGCGGGGCCTTGGGGAAGAGGTGGGGCTAGGGTGTTCGGTTTTGAGCCAATAGGAAGTTGGCAACCCTAGGGAAGGCTGAGGTAATTTTCAAAGTGCGGGGGCTCCCTTCTGCTTAGATTTTACACAAAGTGTAGCAACAGTATTCTCATCCCGGTACCAGAGAGCTGTACCGGCAAAGCTTCAGTTAGTTAACCCTGAACCTTGCCAACTAAAACATATCTTCCAGAAAAAGGCATCCAGCTTTGAAGACATCAGGAGATGGAGATTCCACCATTTCCTTGGCAGTTTGTTCCAATGGTTAATCACCCGTGCTGTTTAGAAATAAATTCCCCCCATTTTTTTTTTTTATTTGATTTTTTTCTTGCTTTAACTTCATGTTATTGATTATGGTCCTTATCTTATAGCCTTACGTGATCTTTTCATGTATCCTAGGCCCAGACCATTTAGTGTTGTGCAACTGTTTCAGGCCAGTTTGCAACCAAAAAAATGTGATTGTTAAGGAAAATGTTCTTAACCTGTGGTTGGAAGTTTCTGTAATTTCTTTTAGCACTTTACTGTTTGATTCTGAATGTTGAGTCATTGGCAAGACAATAAAACAATCTTCTGGTTTTGCAGTAACCAGGGTAACCGCAACTTTCTAAAAAATACGGTCACAGAATATTATGGAAAAGGAAGTATTTATGGATTGATGTGAAAATGCATAATATGATTTTTTTATTTCATATGATATGATGTACATGAAAACATTCTTAACTTTTTTTCAGTGTTATTCCCAACTGCCAGTTTAGATCAAAAACAGCACGTTTGAAAACTTTTACAGCCAATCAACTGGATGAAATTAAAGATCCCTCCGGACTCTTTTACATTCTCCCTTTTCAAAAGGTAATTAAGATGCTTTATAGATTTAGCAATGCAGTCTATTACAGGCTGTGGGTTAAGGGTCTATTACAGTCTATTACAGGCGGTGGGTCGGTCCTGGGGCTGGTTTTGTTCAAGATCTTTATTAATGGCCTGGATGATGGAATTAATTGCACCTTCAGCAAGTTTGCAGATGACACTAAGGTGTAGGGAGAAGTAGATATGCTGGACGGTAGGGATAGGATCCAGAGTGACCTAGACAAATTGGAGGATTGGGCCAAAAGAAATCTGACGAGGTTCAACAAGGACAAGTGCAGAGTCCTGGCTAGGCAGCAGTTCTGCAGAAAAGGACCTATGGGTTACAGTGGACGAGAAGCTGGATATGAGTCAGCAGTGCGCCCTTGTTGCCAAGAAGGCCAACGACATATTGGGCTGTATTAGCAAGAGCATTGCCAGCAGATCGAGGGAAGTGATTATTCCCCTCTATTCGGCACTGATGAGGCCACACCTGGATTATTGCGTCCAGTTTTGGTCCCCCCACTACAGAAGGGATGTGGACAAATTGGAGAGAGTCCAGCGGAGGGCAACAAAAATGATTAGAGGGCTGAGGCACATGACTTATGAGGAAAGACTGAGGGAACTGGGGTTATTTAGTCTGCAGAAGAGAAGAGTGAAGGGGGATTTGATAGCAGCCTTCAACTACCTGAAGGGGGGTTCCGAAGAGGATGGAGCTAGGCTGTTCTCAATGGTGGCAGATGACAGAACAAGAAGCAATGGTCTCAAGTTGCAATGGGGGAGGTCTAGGTTGGATATTAGGAAACACTATTTCACTAGGAGGGTGGTGAAACACTGGAATGGGTTACCTAGAGAGGTGGTCGAATCTCAATCATAGAATATCAGGGTTGGAAGGGACCTTAGGAGGTCATCTCGTCCAACCCCCTGCTCAAAGCAGGACCAATCTCCAGACAGATTTTTGCCCCAGATCCCTAAATGGCCCCCTCAAGGATTGAACTCACAACCCTGGGTTTAGCAGGCCAATGCTCAAATAGCCTGGCTTGACAAAGCCTTGGCTGGGATGATTTAGTTGGTGTTGGTCCTGCTTTGAGCTGGGGATTGGATTAGATGACCTCCTGAGGTCTCTTCCACCCCTAATATTCTATGAATGTTTGTTTAATATATGCAATATGCTACAACTGTAGAGGCATAAACAATATTTAAAACAAACTTCAGATACAGCAGTGTAACTTCAGTATCAAGTCTGAAGTGTGGCTTCCATAACCTACCACCAGATACTGATTTAGGAAGCATGATTCATATTATGGTAAACTTACTATGCAATAATTTAAACTAAATGATAGGGAACAACAGAGGTACAATATCACTTATCTTTGGATCTTCTTGCTTGTAGCTGCACAACATTTACCCATTTAAATAGGTTTGGAAGGGCTTCCATAATCTTAAAGAAGAAGCTCTTATTTCTGAATTTTGTTAGGTTATCAGTCCATCTAACAATTACTGATGGAAGCCTGAAATTCTGCAGATGTGGAGTAGTTAATAAATATGCAATGTTGTCTTATAAATAATGTCTTTTTTCCCCCCAAACTTCCATAGGGTTACTTGGTGAACTGGGATGTTCAGAGACAGGTTTGGGATTACCTTTTTGGAAAGGAAATGTATCAGGTAACTAAAACACTTAAGAAACAAAAATCTATGAATACAGATTTAAAACAATTACTAGAGGTAATACAAAAATACTCCAGATCATGGATATGATGGTGAATTCACCAATTTATGAATTTTGCAGGAGTATTCAACAAAGACTGGCATCTAAAATTTAGGAAATTGAGTTACCTATGATTTTGAACTCTGTTCATTCAGGCCATGACTTTGCAAACTAGAGCCCATGTTTAACTTTATTCACACAAGTAGTTTTGGTGACTTGAGTAGGACTAGTCACCTGAGTAAAGTTAAACATGTGTTTGCAAGATTGGCGCTTCAGCTAGTAAAAGTTACTTAATAATTGTTTTCATAGACTTAATTAGTATAACTTATTTGAAGAACCAGGTTTTATTGCATGAAGGAGACAGTTACAGAAGTGGAAGAAGGGCTGAGATTTACATTGTGACAGTCTTGTGGGATCAAGTAGTCATTTTCTGCATAAATTTCTCATTTTTATAATGAATAAGTTGAATTTATAAAGTGTATTAATAGAATATTATTTTGCTTACCTCACCAACATGGTTTAGCATGAAAAGAGCGTTGGCGGCTTTAGCCTTAAATTTTTTTCATAAGAAATAAATATGATGATGTTAACTTATAAAGCTGGTCTTTACAATACTTAAAGGGGAACATGTTGGGAGCCAAAATAACTCCTCAAAATATCTCTTTGTATAGATTTGGGTGGGGAAATTGGGCTGGTTTAAGATTTGAAACTATTGGGTTCATTAAAGAAACTCGTTATTGCCGAGGTTTTGGTACTGGTTTGCAGAATGAGCGCCAAAGAAAGGAACTGTTGACCAGTGTGTTCTAGTTCCCATTGAGTCCCATTATGGTGAAAACACCTTAGTGAAGGCCTGTTTTAGAAAGTCTGACAACTGAGTACATGCAGAAAGAGCAGGGATGAAATCCTGGCCTTACTGAAGTCAGTGTGAGTTTTGTCGTTGACTTCACTGGGGCCAGGATATTACCAAGGTTACTAGAAGAGCCAAGCTTCTATACAAGTGGCAGAGTTCTGAAGAGAAATTCTCTTCTGTAGTTAGTAGGACTAGGGTAAAGTTTCTTGTATACACGTTAAATATTCTTTTATTATTACCCATTGAAGTGTAGAGGAAAGATAAAGGGATAGGTTGTTCTTAAGAGCCACAACATTAAAAATAGGGGCATAGGTCAGGGAAATGAAGGAATTCTATTCTGTCCTGAAAAATGTTAACACATTGTGTGGTGTAGCAGTGACGGTGCACATACTGTTGCTTGTTAATTTTTTTTCCCCATAACCCATGTGCCACAAGTAGCTGGTAGCACTGATATCTATAATAGGCCTGGGGGCAATTTTATACAGCATGGTGGTTGTTGCATACCAAAAAATGTAAGTAATATGGATAGTGGTTACTAAAATGTTTGGGAACAGAACTTTATTTTTTCTCCTAGGTGGACTTTGTAGATACAAATATTATTATTACTGAACCTTATTTTAACTTCAGTTCAATACAAGACTCTATGAATGAAATTTTATTTGAAGAATATCAATTTCAAGCAGTTCTTAGAGTAAATGGTGAGTATATATTTTGTTGCTCTGCATTAATGTGCTCCAGGCTAACTTCCCAATTTAAAAATAATGTGCCAAGGAAATTACTTCATTTCTTTCCCTGACTCTATAGAGTAGTATGTAACTTTTTATTTCTCTAACCTATATTCAATTGTGCATACACATCTAATGTTTCTTCTATATTTCTCTATATTTATAATAATTTAGTGTGAGGATTCTGATATGTAACAGCAAGAAACACAAAGTGAAATGCGGGGAAATCAGTGTAGGCAGAAAGTCACTTTTGTCTTGAAGTTCCTTTCTGTCAAGGTTCTGTTTTTAAGTTGGCTTCTGATGACAGGAATGTTTGAGACTTCTTGAGATGAGGTAGTATGTGAAAGAGACTGCACTACTACTTGTTTCTTGGCTATATTTGTATGGAGTTTCTGACAGTTCTCATTCACTTTTTGAATTGGCCCATGAAATATAGTGTTATGCTGAAATTACAGGAAAGATGTGTTGGTTTCTTTTTTTAAAACTGGCCTTGAAATAATAGTCATCATCTATCTTAGATTTAAACATATAAAATAATTTTTTTACCTTTTTCTGGGGAATGTTTTATAGTTGCAATTTTCTTTGTTTTTGAAAAATATTTCAAAAATTCAAGTCACTGAACATAGACTTAATATAAACTATTCATGTGAATGTTTTATTACATATTGGACACATTGGGCCTGATCATGCTTTTATTGATATAAATGGGAGCAGAATATATAAATGGGCCCTGTGTTTGTATGTTTCCTCTTTGGAATTACAGTAGAACCTCAGAATTATGAACATCTTGGGAATGAAAGTTGTTCATAATTCTGAAATGTTTATAACTCTGAACAAAATGATATGGGTGTTCTTTCAAAAGTGTACAACTGAACATTGACTTAATACAGCTTTGAAACTTACTATACAGAAGAAAAATGCTGCCTTTAATTTAAATGAAACAAGCACAGAAACAGTTTTCTTGCCTTATCAAATCTTTTTTTAAACTTGCCACTTTTTTTTTAGTCGTTTATGTTTAACACAATACTGTACTGTATTTGCCTTTATTTGGGGGGGAGGAGGTCTTTGCTGCCTGCTTGCATACTTCCGGTTCCAAATAAGTTGTGTGGTTGACTGGTCAGTTCGTAGCTCTGGTGTTCGAAACTCTGAGGTTCTACTGTACTTTTTACGGTATATATACTAAGGAAAATTATGGTTCAAAAGACAGTCTTTCTCATAAAGATAACTTCAGGTTATGATGCACTCTGTTGTCTTTTTTAAAAGCTTCTTTAATCCATTTGTGAGTTTGTAAAGTTTCTTGCTCCTATAGTTCTACAGAATACCCAGCATCATTAGAATTAGAGTGGATTCTCTTTCTTTTCAGGGATATTGTCTGTTTGTGATGTTTATAGCCAAAACTAAGAAATCAGTGCAGCTATAATTTATAATTAAAGGGGCACAAAGTTAATATTCACACGAGTGTAACTAGAAAGCTGGTGGAGAAGGAGAACTATTTCCCTTTTTCCAGTTTGTTTTACCCAGTATTTAAATTCCTCTGAGACTGTCAAATCACAAATACCCAATGGAGACTTAGGGGACGGGCAGCGTGGTTCCTCAAACCACTTTTAATTCCTCTTTTTTTGAAAATGTCATCTTGAGATTGTCAGTTCTTTCAAGTGGGAAAAATATTATTTTGTTTTGCATGCTCTCAAATGGATTTCTTTACATGTACTTTAACAAGGGAATGCAGTGGAACTGTTAAGAGCTTTAAACAAGATCTTAAAATGCCAAATGGAATACCACAATTAAAAGATGACATAGAGATGTATTTCCTTATCTTGATGTTTTTTAGTTTAAATAAATGCAAAGAATCATCTTTTTGTATACATAGTGAAGAGCATTTGTAATCTCACTTTTTCAGAATTTTTTTAGATTAATGAAGTAAATAATTATAATGTTCAAATACTAGCTCTAACTGAAAATGTAGCTTCTTGGTCGAGGAGTATGTGTGGAAAGCTGTATGACTGTTGTACAACAAGCATTTTAAAAGGTATGCTTCCCTTCCAACATCCCCCCCCTTGAGTTTGTGTGGTGTTTCTATTAGAATTGTTGTCACATTCCACTCCAGCAGTGACTGTATTTCAATGCCTGATTAAGTTACTCCTTTATATAAAGTACTGTGGGAATGAAAGATGTTATATAATTGGTCAAAAATAACCTGAAAATTGACTAGCTAGACAAATTGAGACTAGAAAAATGACATACATTTTTAACAGTGAGGTAATTAACCATTAGAACAATTTACCAAATGTGGTGGTGGATTCTCCGTCACGGACAACCTTTCTATCAAGGTTTGATCTTTTTCTAAAAGATATGCTCTAAGAATTATTTTGGGGAAGTTCTGACAGGAGGTCAGACTAGATGATCAAAATGGTCCCTTTTGGCCTTGGAATCTATGAATCACCTGGGCACACTGCAAAATCCATCTACTTGGGCTTTTGGGAAGGACAGAGCTGAATAGAGTCTATTCTCTTGAGAAAAGGTGGTGTATTATGTTTGATTAATTTTGGCTGTGGGTGAAATTATGCTGCTGGAGCTATTCTGTATTGAGATACCGAAGATCTGCCAAAGGCACCTAAAATATGGGATAGGTACTATATCTATTTAGATATATTTTAGATTTATATATAAATATGGGTTGGCATTTTTGTGTTTCAGCTGGGGCTCTCAGTGCACATAGATATTTCCGGGACAATCCATCCGAGCTATGTTGTATCATTGTGGACAGTGGCTACTCCTTTACACATATTGTACCTTACTGCAGAAGTAAAAAGAAGAAAGAGGCAATTATTAGGTAAATTGCCTTATTTCTTTACAGGTGGCTTTTTTGATATGTCTGAAGCGAATAATGACAGAAAATATTTATTTCTTTTTAGGATTAATGTTGGAGGAAAGCTCTTAACCAATCATCTAAAGGAGATAATCTCTTACAGGTAAAATTGTGCTAACTGTAGACACTTGAGGCCTGGTTAGAAGCCAATTAAAGTCAACGGACGTCTTTTAATTAAATTAAGTTTAGGATTAAGCCCTCTTTGAGGAAGAGGAAAGCCTGTAAAATGACATCTTGAGCTTCAGCTACCATTTTAACACCTTAAGACTCTAGTTTAGTAAAGTACTTAAAGCAGTTGCATAATATTAAGAATGTCAGTAGTCCCATTCACTGGGATTTCTTGTGTGCTTCAAGTTACACATATGCTTAAGTACCTTACAGAATCAGGCCCTATGACATTTTTTTTGAAATGTCATTATAGTAATAAAGCTGTAGCCAGATTTCCACTTGACCGATAAAATGGCACAGCTCTGAGAAATTGACAGTTTAATTCCACCTGAACAGTGAGTAGAACTCACTAAGGCAGTGTTTGCAGGAAGGTTCTAGATGGGTCGTGGGGCCCTAGGTAAACATACACTTCCCCAGCCCAGTGTGGAGGAGATGCCCTGGGAGGAAGGGGTGCAGTCAGTGAGTGAGCCTACTTTGCAGTCACCCCATAGCGGTGGCTTCTGTCCCACTGGGCTGGGCCTGACTCCCAATTCTGGGTGTTGCGACCAGGCGCATGGGGTTGCAGTGCCACTCAGGTCTGGCTCAGCTGTCCCTCATCCATAACACTCGCTCAAATACCAATTGGCCTGGCAATCCGGAGTGTAGCACAGTCCCACAAGGCAGGAGCTGATGCTGCAGAGTGTGTGTGGCAGGCTCATTCTCTAACCTCTCCTCTTTTGGCGTCTCTCTTCCGCACTGGGTAGGGATTAGGGTTATGGTGATGAGGCGGAGATGTTTATATATAATGGTGAGTCACAAAAAAAGACAAAAGGCGGTTGGTGAGTCACCTTAGTAAAAAGTTTGGGAACCCCTGCACTAAGGCTCGCATCCTGTATTGGGATCCCCTATAATTGACCCTGTGCAGGCATCTTTGCTAGCAGAACCGGATGCAAGATTGTGGCCACAGTTCTTAGTGTTGACGGCTTTACGTTGTTTGGATTAAAGAGTAAAAATACCCTCTAATTTTAAATGTCAAAACTGCTTATATATATGTTAATGTAAACCTCTACATATTAAAATGTCAACTTCTTGCAATTTGAAAACTGTAAGAACTGATCAATAGTGAAAAAGAATAATTATAAATGTATGTTCAGGATGATCTGTTTTCTAACTTTTTTATAGGCAGCTACACGTTATGGATGAAACTCATGTAATTAATCAAGTGAAAGAAGATGTATGTTATGTATCTCAGGATTTTTACAAAGATATGGAGATTGCTAAGTAAGTTTACTATCTTGCCAAATTTGAAAGGAGGTAGTTCCAAATAATCTAATTGTGTAGAGCCAAATACTACCATCCTTATTCAGGCAAAACTCCCCCTTAAGTGAAAGAGACTCTTACCTGAGTACGGCCTCCAGGATTTGGCATATTTTAGCTATGTTCTATTCTAAGTTTGTTGTCTTTTCCAGGTTGAAAGGGGAAGAAAATACAGTAATGATAGACTATGTTTTGCCAGACTTCAGCACAATCAAAAAAGGGTTTTGTAAGGTAATTATTGCTGACAGCCGTTTCTGGAATACTCTCTTTTCTTGATCTTCCTTGGTAGTGAGGGAGGAGGGGTGGATTTTTTTTTTTTTTTTTTTTTTTTTTGTGATACTGACTGGTAATATTTTCTGCGTTAGGAATTAATTGGTAAAATTTTCAAAAAAAAAAATTGTGACATAAGGGTTCAAGTTTAACTAATTTTCAAAGTCACGTAGGTATTCCGAGATATTTTATCCAACATCTGAAAATCAGCAATAATACCATAGGCTTAGTATCTCAATCTAGCCCTGTATTTCTCATTCCAGTGTAAAATATGAAGTATGTTATGTCCTAATTTTGATCACCTTCTCAAAACTCTTACCTGTTGCTTGTTATATGGTTACAATTAAGGCTATGATTTAGTCACAGGTATTTTAGTAAAAGTCATGGAGAGGTCACGAGCAATAAACAAAAAGTTACAGCTCCTGACTTGTCCATGACTTGCACTATATAAATACTGCTAATTAAAATTTAGGTGCTTGGGGCAGGGACTCCCACCGCTGCTTCTCCAGGGGACGGGGCGCCCTAGGGGCTGGCCCCGGACCAGCTGCTTGGGGCCAGCTGACCAGTGGCCGGTATGGCTGGTCTCAGGGCTGCCTCAGCTGCTCAGGTGGCCCTGGGGTCAGCCACACCGGCCACTGCAGAAGTCACAGAGGTCACAGATTCCGTGATTTTTCCAGTACCTCCGTGACCTCCCTGAAAGACTTGCAGCCTTAGCTATAATTAGGCGTGGCAGAATTTGATTTTCATTTTTTTTTCTAATATGATTTTTAATAATACTTTTCAATTTTCAACTTTTTATTTTTGCAGTTGGGGTTAAGGCAGTGCTGACAGCAGGGCTGCACAGGGCTCCCTGTGCAGCCAAAGGGCCCACGACACCAGAGTGCAAGGTGCGGGGGAAGCTGTGGTCGGCCTGGCCTGATGGAGCAGGGACTTCTGCCCAGAACTATAAGCAGGAGGATGAGGCTCTGGCTGTGTGGGAGACCGCCCCACTGCTCTGTAGTTCCTGCCCACACTCCTGGCTGGTGAGTGAGCAAGTGGGGCTATGACAGTGGAGCTGCAGAGGGCTCGCTGCACAGCTGTGGAGCCAGTGACATTGGATCCCTGCAGACACATGGTGTAGGGAAGGCTCCTGGTGGGGCATAGCGGACACCCTTGCACAGGGCTTCAAGGAGGAGGACATGTCCCTGGCCGCAGCGGAGGCCATCTGCTATTGAATGGCTCCTTCCTGGGGACAGAGCCATTCAGCATCAGGGTGACCTCCCCTGTGGCTGGGGATGACAACAACTCCTCCCCCTTCCTCCTCCTTGCAGTCCTGGCTGGGCATCTCTGCTATGTGGAGCCAGGACCACAGTTTTCCCTGAACCTTGTGCCTGCAAAGATCCCGTGTCACTGGCCCCACTCACTCACCAGGCAGGAACTGCTCCCCAGCAGCCGCCAGCTCATCATACTCCTTGCAGTCCTAGCCAGGGGTCTCTGCTCCATTAAGCCAGGACAACTGCACCCTCCCACGCACCTTGAGCATGCAAGGATCGGGTCTCACTGGCCCCACTGCTGTGCAGGGAACCCTCTGCAGTTCTGCTGTCATGGCCCTCCTCCCTCACTCCCATGATAGTGGAGCTGCAGAGGACTCCCTGCATGATCCTGGGTCCAGTGTGGGGAAGACTGTAGTCCTGGCAGGGCAGAGCAGACTCCCAGCTTGTAAGTGAGAGGGGTCCCTTCACTGCCCCAGAAGCCATTCAGCAGCTGTGTGGCCTCCCACACAGCTGGGGGCTTGGCCTCCTCCTCCTTGCGGTCGTTGTGGCTAGGAGCCTCTGCTCTGCCTAGCCAGGACTGCAGCCTCACCACTGCGCGTTGTGCCTGCAGGAATCAGGTGTCACCAGCCTTGAGACAGCACAGGGAACCCACTCACTCACTCCTATTACAGTAGGGCTGCAAAAGGCTCTCCTCATGGCTAGTGACAACTGATCTTTGCAGGCACCTCAACTATTAGTGACTATTTTTTTGTTGATTTCAGTGTATCAGTTGAAATGATGTTTGCTGATAGTTATCAATTTTAAAATCGAATGCTGCCAAGCCTAGTTAAATATAACTTCCTTTGCTGTAATTTAATAGCTCTATATCAAAGTGTAGTCATAAGGCACAATTCTGATTCTGGTATCTTTCAGCTGTTTTCACATGCTATCCTGAGAAGTTTTGCTACTTCCTGGAACTCAGACACTTACGTTATAGTCAATAAGTGTTGTGGATAAATTTTATTAGCATGGTTACCAATAGAAATTGCGATAATTAAGAATGGGATACTGTCTTCCATTATAGTTTCCTGTTTCTTTTGTTAATAACTCACCTTTTGGAGCTGAAATTTTCCATGCCTGTATTCCATCCTAAGGCAATATATTTTTTGCAAGGATCAAATATCTTTTTTGAGTTACAAGGGTAAAAAAATATTCTCCTGCTAGAATAACACAAATCCAATACTCAGACTTCTAAAAATTGCTTATTGGTAAAAGTGTCATTTAGAGAAGTAGGGTAAAATTTTCAAAAGTACCTAAGTGTGCACTAATCTTGCATAGGCAAAACTGCAGGTGTCAGTGCAGAGGCTGGAATGGGGCTCCTTCAAAAATGCAGCACCAAAATGTTTTCATATGCTATTCAAGTTGACACCACTGTCTGCTCAGTATGGCAGTAAAAAGTAAACATTGGACACAATTCTCATGCTTAAAGATTATAGAGTAAGGGATTACACAGCATTCCGGAACAGATGTCAGCTCCCTAAGACTTGTGCATGATACGTGACTTAATATATAGAAGATACTTCCTTCAAAACATCCATAACAGGTGAATAATATGTAAACAATGAGATCAGATATACTTGTTACTCTTGTGTGTGTTCTTCCCTTTTTAAGACGTAGTTATCATTCATGTCTGCCTAATTTAGCCAAGGGAAGAAATGGTGTTAAGTGGAAAATACAAGACTGGGGAACAAATACTTCGTCTAGCAAACGAGAGATTTGCTGTTCCAGAAATTATCTTCCATCCTTCAGATATTGGCATTCAAGAAATGGGAATTCCTGAAGCCATTGTTTATTCAATTCAGAACTTGCCTGAAGGTATAGTGGTAGCAATGTTTTGAAATGTATTCTTGAAGTCTGAATATTTTTGTTAGAATCCAAAGTGTATCAGAAGCCTAGCATACTTTATGTGCCAGGCATTAAGGAACTAAAAATTGATTAAAAGTGTAACAGTTTTAACTCCTTGTGAATGTCAGTTACTCCAGAGCTCTTTTGCAGTTTCCTTTAATATTTCCTGTTGTGGAAATGCTTGCTTACTCTGGTAAACTGATTGGTTTCTATTTGTGCTTCAGATAAAGTATAACAGTATGGATGGAAACCTCATGAGTTCATTTTCCAGTACAAAACACAACTACATTGAATTCTTTCCTCTGAGGATGGAATCCTCATGACTGCACTTGAACTTAATTTCATTTTTATTTTAAAATGTCTTTTAGTGTTGGGAGAGGAGGGAATTCATGCTGGCCACAATATGCTGGCAAATGAGGCCACTGAATCTTAAAAATGAAAACTAATCACCCTTCTGGCTGTGTTGTATTCTGTGGAAGTAACAATTATAACATGTGCATTGTCATGTTACTAGGTATGTAGATACATTTCTAATGAATATGGCCAAACTTCCACAGGGGAAAATTTTCATGACTATGTGGTGTCACTTCACAGCTGTAGCATCAGAGCCACAAAACTACATTCATTCTAAAAATATGAAAATTAAAATCTCTTGTACGTTGATACTATTGCTTTCCCCTAAATAGGGCTGTTTGAGAGCATTCATGAAATCCAACATTTTTAAATAACTTTCTAAAAGACAAATTTTGAAAGCCACACAAACTGGAGGGACACTAATGAAAGTTTTCTTATTTAAAAAGGGTGCCGTTCATCAAATTCACCTGTCACACAAGAAAACTAGTTTCACACTTGTGATTATCAGTTAATTAGTAGAGCCTCTTGGTATGTGCACATCCTATGGCTTACAGTTATCCATGAAATACCCTTTATCTAAATATAACCAGTATGAATTTAATATATTTAAAACATTATCTAAAGTGTATTTAAAAACATTAGTTTTAATTCTTGTCCACTTTAACTTAATGTTCATGAAGAAATTGGAGAATCTTAAGCTAAATACATCTATTTTGGTTTTGTTTAAAGAAATGCAGCCTCACTTCTTCAAGAATATTGTTCTGACTGGGGGAAATACCCTTTTCCCAGGCTTCAGGGATCGAGTCTACTCTGAAGTTCGATGCCTCACTCCAACTGATTATGACGTTTCTGTTGTTCTGCCAGAAAAGTAAGTCCTGAACAATATAAATAAAAATGCATCTATTTTACGGTTTGGTTCTCCTAACAGAATAGAAATTGTAAAGTAGGATTCCTTCTGCTAATTAAATATGCTTGTCTGTGTCATCTTTATATTCCATCATTTAACTTAATCTGTTCAAGTGGCCCAAAACTGGACCGGAAGGATGTTGTAACTCAGTACTTAAAGTGCATTTGCAGAGCTATACTGTGCTTGCTGCAATCCTGCAGACACTTACACGTGTGCTTAAGTTTACTTCTGTGAGCAGTTCTATTGAAATTAATGAAACCATTCACAGCAGCAAAGTTAACCAGTTGTTGCATATGTGTTTGCAAGATCAGAGGGATTATTTTCACATCTCTTATTCTGAAGAATTCCTGAGTATTATAAACATTATACATACCATATCACTGATACCTGCAGCACTTCTGGGATTTGGAGAGTAGCAGCGGGGTGGATCACTGATAGTGTCAGGAGTGTCAGGACAGATATTCACCTCTCTTAAAATTATTATGGAATCATTAATGTCTATGCAGAGTAGCGAGAATGTAGGTTCAAAGTCTAATCCTAAAGACTCCCCCACCAAATAAATACGTTGTATGGGAATTTTATCTACTGTGGAAGGATGGAAGACTGGACAGTCCAGCTCAAATTTGAACCAAATACTTAGACCACTGTATCATACCCGCTGGCTCCAAACCAGTTTTGTTAGTACAAGCCATTCACCTTTGAAGAATAACTTAATCAGATATTTTTTTTTAGTTAGCCTTGTAAATGTGAAGTGATATATATATATATAGATATAGATATAGATATAGATATATAAATAAAAATATGGCCTCTTTGAGGAACCTCAAAACATGATAATCAAATAACTGGTACATGCCTCATGTAATAAAACAGTTTTAAACTGAAGCCTCTGTATTTCTGCTAAACCTATGATCACTCTTCTATATAGATCTATTCTATCTCCTAGAACTGGAAGGGACCTTGAAAGGTCATCGAGTCCAGCCCCCTGCCTCCACTAGCAGGACCAAATACTGATTTTGCCCCAGATCCCTAAGTGGCCCCCTCAAGGATTGAACTCACGACCCTGGGTTTAGCAGGCCAATAGCTATGATCTAGCTATGTAAAGTTTCTTCTGTTTAATAGAAATCCTGCTCTTGCTGTCATCTCATAAGTTCTGATACCAATTCACCACCATTCTTTGGCCCAATTAAGTTGTTCTGATTTCCTTAAATGGACACTGTCATTTTGAAAATATAACTTGGGTGAGGTATAGCACAAATGATGAACTTGTAAAAGTTTTCATCAAATATTTGTTGCTGAAGCTCAATGCAGGACTCACTTACCATTCCTAAAAAATACATGGTTACCAATTTAAAATTTTCATAAACCCACTAAAAAGATCTGGAATACTCTGAGCCAGGCCCCCTGTTGCATCTTTCTAATGGATGCAGTTTTTCAGCAGATTGTCCTAATGTATAGGCATAATGTCTTGTTTTATATTTTATTAATGGCTGTGGCTAATTTCTAAACAAAAACCCTAAAATGATGGTCTCACTTTTTCAAATTACTACATAATTGGAAGTATTTAAAACTAAATTGTGTGGTAACTTTTTTTTTCTCCCCCCCCCCCCCCCCCCCCCAGCCCTATTACTTATTCTTGGGAAGGTGGAAAGTTGATTTCTGAAAATGATGATTTTGAGGACATGGTAGTAACTAGAGAAGATTATGAAGAAAATGGACACTGTATTTGTGAAGAGAAATTTGATATTTAAGTGGCACATTTGGAGACATAGTGATACTCCACTATTTCACTTTGAATGGAACTTATTTGAACTACAAACTATTTTATGTAAATTAGAACTGTGTTCTAACTTTCTTTCCTACAATTAGGAATGTACAATGAATTAGTGTAAATAACTTTATTTTCAGATTTTAAACTACACTGAAGACTAATATGTTATATATTGGCCTTTGTCATTTTATCTTATTGTATTCCATCCTTACTAAAATTTTTCAATAATTGTGTTATTTTACTTTAAAAAAAGCGAATTACCTATTAATGGCATGAAACAAAAATATTTGAAGATTAGTGTAAAACAATTGTATAGAAATGAAGCGTTAGTCTAAACTTTATTTTCTCTTCCAACGTGAATGCTATTGTCTTTTTACTGAAGTAGTATGCAGAATAATTTGCATCAAATACTCTTTAACCTGGAGCTCATTTTAACATGTCCTGGGAGAAAAAAAATCCTATAAAAGGCTTACTCTGACTTCTTGTAATTATCTCAATGAATGGTTAAACAATGGTTAAACTCAAAGTGTAATTATTCCAGTGTGGAATATATCCCAACTTTCTGAATACTTTTCTTTTTTATAAGTTTAGGCTAAATCTATACAACAGAGATTACCTCTTTGCACAGCTCCCACACATACTTTAAAAAAAAAACAATTAAGTCTCCAGATTAACTTATTTGTTAGCCTTCCAGCACTGACTCTAACTATGCCCTTTATTTTGAGTACTGGACTCACATTTGAATATGAAATAATTAAAAAAAAAAAGTTAGTTGTATATAGTACACCAACATCTCAGGTCTCTATTTTAATCCTTGTCCTTCCGTACTTTCCCCCTTTGTTCTCCTTTGCTGCTGCACTTAATTTAGATAGTAAACCTTCAGATATAGACCCGTCAAGTGCCATTAATATCTGTTATATATGTATTAAAATTAAATGTACTTCCAATTCGCCTTTGGAAAACATCTTAATCTAACTTTCTCATGTAATAAATAATTTAATTAATTTGAAATGTTTATCCTGTTTCCTTTTTTTTTTAATAAAGAAAAACTGCCTGGGCTAGGCTACACCTTTGCATTTCGCATGCAATATATGGTAGCATTCTTTCCTTGCCCCATCTCTCGAGTATTGTATGTACCAGAAAGGAAGAGGATCCTTGGTTACTCAACAAAGTGTGTGTGACTTTACAACAAAATACTAGAAGTGATTTATGAAACAATCCAGTAATGGTAGAATTAGATAATTTGGAGTGAGTTCTACTAATTTAATTCTATGTAAAGAACATAAATGTCACTAAGCTGGACTCTGTCTTCAGAGAGATATGGTCAATTTGAGGTGGTGAAAGGGTTGGCTGGCTGTTGGTGGAAATGAGGTGGCAGAGTTTTAAGACTGGAGTGGAGGGGAAAGAGTGAGAAGAAGAAAAGGTAGAGTTTTATTTTGAATTGAAGACATATTTACCATTGAAATAAACTGACGTTGAAGGCCAGGGCATAGGCAGTTGTGAGCCAGATCTAATGCTGCAGCAGTCAGCATGAATGCTGGACACAAACCCCGGAAAGGCACAGCACTAACAAGTCCAGGGCAGTTCTCCCTACTTCTCACGAGGCTTGAAACAGCCAAGCACCCACGTGGGGCGCAGAAGGTGTGAACCACAGCAGCCATGCTAGGCCTGGACGGTTATTCCATCTCCATCTGCTGCACAGGGAGCTGCTGTTCGTTTCTCACCCATGGTACCGGCTGCTGGGCAGGTAAAAGGGAAGTAACTAAATGATTCAAGAGAGCTCTGAGTAGCATCAACTATGATTAGTGAATTAAGTGACAAGGCACTATGAATGATTAGCCAGTGAGGCTAGATCAGTTAGCAAAAAAAATCAAATGGGTAGGAATCACAGATGGTCATATAAGCATTCAAAAAATTAGACTACATCAATTACAAGGAAGCATGTGGCTACCACTCAATGACAGACAATTGCAAATAGATGGATTGACAAGGCAAGCAAACCTAAAGTCCAGAAGAGTCAGCCAAGAACTATAACGTAGGGAGAGGAGCAGGGGTTAAGTGACAGTGATTTCCTATCAAAATTAAAAAGTCTTAAAGTATTGATACAAAGGCCAGAATTTCATATTTGATGCACTGCCTCTGGGTGGCAAAATGTTTTTTGGCTCTTGACCCTTTAAAGGGAGGGGGCAGGGCTCCCCAGAAGATGGAAATCACGTAGCAGAGCAACTCCTGGGCCACTAGCTGGGGCTGAAGATCTGGGTTAGGTGTCTACATGCTCCGTAGAGTTTCATTGTGTCTTCATTCAGAATTGCAACTTTATAGAAGTTGTAGCTAATGCTATTTAAGAGCAGGCACTTGGGGACAAAACAATGGCAAAACGAGTAGCAAAACCTCTATTTCCCAAAGGAAAGTGGGAATCTAGGCAGGAACATTAGATTCCATTTTTAAGGGTATGTCTACACTACGGGATTAATCCGAATTTATATAATTCGGATTTGAAAAACAGGTTGTATAAAGTCGAAATGTATGCGGCCACACTAAGCATATTAATTCGGTGGTGTGCGTCCAAGTACCGGGGCTAGCGTCGATTTCTGCACCGTTGCACTGTGGGTAGCTATCCCATAGTTCCCGCAGTCTCCCGCGCCCATTGGGATTGTGGGTTAAGATCCCAGTGCCTGATGGGACAAAAAACATTGTCGCAGGTGGTTCTGGGTACAGCCTCACCTCCTCCCTCCCTGCATGAAAGCAACGGACGGCAGACAACCATTTTCGCGCCTTTTTTCCTGGTTGGGTGAACACTGCAGACTCCATACCACGGCAAGCATGGAGCCCGCTGAGCTCAAGACAGCAGTCATGAATATTGTAAACACCTCGCGCGTTCTCGTGGAGTTTATGCTCAGCCAGGACCAGAAAAACGAGGCGAGGAGGCAGCGGCGGCGGCAGCGCAGCGACAAGCATGATGAGGACATTGACATGGAAATGGACACGGACACGGATACAGAATTCTGTGAAACCATGGGCCCCGGTGCTTTGGAGATCATGTTGTTAATGGGGCAGATTCTATCCATGGAACGCTGATTCTGGGCAAGGGAAACAAGCACAGACTGGTGGGACCGCATAGTGTTGCAGGTCTGGGACGATTCCCAGTGGCTGCGGAACTTTTGCATGCGTAAGGGCACTCTCATGGAACTTTGTGACTTGCTGTCCCCTGCCCTGAAACGCCAGAATACCAAGATGAGAGCAGCCCTCACAGTTGAGAAGCGCGTGGCGATAGCCCTGTGGAAGCTTGCAACGCCAGACAGCTACCGGTCAGTCGGGAATCAATTTGGAGTGGGCAAATCTACGGTGGGGGCTGCTGTGATGCAAGTAGCCAAAGCAATCACTCAGGTGCTGCTACGAAAGTTAGTGACTCTGGGAGATGTGCAGGCCATAGTGGATGGTTTTGCTGCAATGGGATTCCCTAACTGTGGTGGGGCGATAGACGGAACCCATATCCCTATCTTGGCACCGGAGCACCAAGCCACCGAGTACATAAACCGCAAGGGGTACTTTTCAATGGTGCTGCAAGCACTTGTGGATCACAAGGGACGTTTCACTAACATCAACGCGGGCTGGGCGGGAAGGGTTCATGAGGCTCGCGTTTTCAGGAACACTACTCTGTTTAAAGGGCTGCAGCAAGGGACTTACTTTCCAGACCAGAAAATAACCGTTGGGGATGTTGAAATGCCAATAGTTATTCTTGGGGACCCCGCCTACCCCTTAATGCCATGGCTCATGAAGCCGTACACAGGCAGCCTGGACAGGAGTCAGGAACTGTTTAACTACAGGCTAAGCAAGTGCAGAATGGTGGTAGAATGTGCATTTGGCCGTTTAAAAGGTCGCTGGCGATCATTATTGACTCGCTCTGACCTCAGCCAAAGAAATCTCCCCATTGTTATTTCTGCTTGCTGTGTGCTCCACAATCTCTGTGAAAGTAAGGGGGAGACCTTTATGGCGGGGTGGGAGGCTAAGGCAAATCGCCTGGCTGCTGATTATGCGCAGCCAGACACCAGGGCGATTAGAAGAGCACACCAGGAAGCGCTGTGCATCAGAGAAGCTTTAAAAAACAGTTTCATGACTGGCCAGGCTACAGTGTGAAATATCTGTTTGTTTCTCCTTCATGAAAACCCGCCCCCTTTATTGACTGATTTTCTGTAAGGAACCGACCCTCCCCCTTCCCCCAGCTTTCTTTCAAACCAAATAAAGTCACTATCATTTAAAAAATCATTTATTCTTTATTAATAGATTAGAAAAAGAGGGAGGGAACCCGGGTGGTATTTGGGAGGAGGATTGTTGGGAAGGAAAAAGCCACAAAGAAAAGGTTAAAAAAAATGACAGCCTTTTGCTTGGGCTGTCTACTGGGGTGGAATGGGAAGGTGTACGGAGCCTCCCCCCCGTGTTCTTACACGTCTGGGTGAGGAGGATACGGAACATGGGGAGGGGGGAGGGTGGAACAGGGGCTGAAGCAGCAGTCTGTTTTCCAGCATCCGTTCCTGAAGCTCCACCAGACGCCGGAGCATGTCTGTTTGCTCACGCAGCAGCCCCAGCGTTGCATCCTGCCTCCTCTGGTCTTCCTGCTGCCACCTCTCATCTCGAGTGTCCCTCCTGTCCTCACGTTGGTCCCTCCTGTCCTCACGTTGGTCCCTCCTGTCCTCACGTTCACTGGCTTCTTTCCTATACTTTGAAACTGTTTCCTTCCACTCATTCAGATGAGCTCTGTCACTGCGGCTGGATTCCATAATTTCAGAAAACATCTCATCTCGCGTTCTCTTCTTACGACACCTTATCTGTGATAACCTTCGGGCTGGAGGAGGGAGGCTTGAGGAATTTGCAGCTGCTGTAGGGAGGGGAAAAAAGAGAGAATTGTTTAAAAAGATACATTTTGCAGAACAATGCTTATACTCTTTCACGGTGACCAACACTATTCACATTACATAGCACATGTGATTTCTGTGCAAGGTCGCATTTTGCCTCTTAATGCTGAGTGCCTGTGGCTTTGCTGCTAGAGAGCACAGGTCTGGGCAACAGAATTTGGCTTGCATGCGGCCATGGTAAGCCATTGTCTTACAGCTTCTGCGCCCTCCTTTCCCACATACCAAGCATAGCCTGTAGAGTGCTGCGGTTTTTCTGTTAACATTCAGCAGCAGCAGCAGAAAACAAACTAACCCCCCCCCCCCCCCTTGCCATGAATTCTCTGGGATGATCGCTTTACCCCTCCCCCCCCCCCCCCCACCGCGTGGCTGGTATCAGGGAAGATCCCTGCAGGCACCAAACTAACCACACACCCCCCGCCGCCGCCCCCCTCCCGCCATGAATTCTCTGGGATGATCACGGTAGCCCTCCCCCCACCGCGTGGCTGGTAACAGGGAAGATCCCTGCTAGCCAAACGCGAAAAACTCAGGGCCAATTTCCCATCTGCGCTTGGCTAACTGCAGGGAAGGATTTATTTTCCGCCACAGGCAAACAGCCCAGTAGGAACGGCCACCTCTGTCCCCTTAATTAAGTTCTCGTATTTCAACCAGGTTACCAGGAGTGATATCACTCTCCTGAGGATTACACAACAAGATAAAGAACGGATGTTGCTTGAATGCCAGCAAACACCGGGACCATATGCTGCCAGGCTTTGTCAGGCAATGATACCAGATTACTTGCTGCAAGCATGGCGTGGTCAAGTGTCCTACCATGGAGGAGGGAATAAGGATGCACTGCCCAGAAACCTTCTGGCAAGGCTTTCGGAGTACCTCCAGGAGAGCTTCATGGAGATGTCCCTGGAGGATTTCCGCTCCATCCCCAGACACGTTAACAGACTTTTCCAGTAGCTGAACTGACCGCGAATGCATCCCAAGTCCTCAGGGCAAAGTAATCATTAAAAACCGTTTGCTTTTAAAACAAGTTTTATATTTTAAAAGGTAAACTCACCTGAGGTCCCTTCCATGGGGTCAGAGTCTTGGGTACTGGCTTGGGAGGCTTGGGAGGGTACTTCAGTCAGGGTGAGAAAAAGATCCTGGCTGTTGGGGAGAACGGAGTGCTGTGTGCTCTCTGCAAGCTCATCCTCCTCCTCCTCCCCCCCATCGGCAGAATCCTCAGGCATCGCTGATGAGACTATCCCTGACCCAGAATCCACGATCACAGGTGGGGTTGTGGTGGCAGCCCCCCCTAGAATTGCATGCAGCTCGGCGTAGAAGCGGCATGTCCGCGGCTCTGACCCGGAGCGACCGTTTGCCTCCTTTGTTTTTTGATAGGCTTGTCTGAGCTCCTTGACTTTCACGCGGCACTGCTCAGAGTCCCTATTGTGGCCTCTCTCCATCATGCCCTTGGAGATTTTTTCAAAAGTTTTTGCATTTCGTCTTTTAGAACGAAGTTCTGCAAGCACTGAATCCTCTCCCCATACAGCGATCAGATCCAGTACCTCCCTCATGGTCCATGCTGGTGCTCTTTTTCGATTATCAGCCTGCATGGTTACCTGTGCTGATGAGCTATCTGTGGTCACCTGTGCTCTCCACGCTGGGCAAACAGGAAATGAAATTCAAATGTTCGAGGGGCTTTTCCTGTCTACCTGGCCAGTGCATCCGAGTTTAGATTGCTGTCCAGAGCGGTCACAATGATGCACTGTGGGATAGCTCCCGGAGGCCAATACCATCGAATTGCGGCCACACTAACCCTAATTCGAAATGACAATATCGATTTTGGCGCTACTCCGCTCGTCGGGGTGGAGTACAGAAATCGATTTAAAGGGCCCTTTACATCGAAATAAATAGCGTCGTTGTGTGGACGGTTACAGGGTAAATTCGAATTAAAGCTGATAAATCCGAATTAAAGTCGTAGTGTAGACCAGGCCAAAGTCTCTTCCACAGCTCCATTTTGTGTGCAACCTAAGACTTCATTCAGTTCTGAATTAACAAATCTGGTTACAAGGTGAAGGTTAAACTCTGCATGTGAGAATACTTTCTTCTACCAAGTAGTTAGAGAACACAGTCTCACTTAAGATCTTAAAAATGGTACATACACTAGATATTTGAAATTTTAAAGTTTGTAGTTTGTGGATATCTGGTATGATCTGCGTTTGTAAGCTGATAATGTCAGGAGCAGAAATGAGTTTTAGCTGAGACTTTTAAAAATTAGGAAATGTAAAGATACTGTTTCCATAGCAATAGGTACTCAGCCCTCTTGCTAGCAGCAGAACATTATCCATCACTAAGGCTAAGTTTTTGTCATGGATATTTTTAGTAAAAGTTATGGACCGGTCATGGGAAATTAACAAAAATTCATGGCACCCTATGACCTGTCCCTGACTTTCACTAAAAATATCCCTGACAAAAGGGATAGGTGAGTTCAGCACCCACTGCTGCTGGGGCTCCCAGGTCCCCCACAAATGTGGTGCGTGGGAGCTCTTGAGTCCCCCTGCCCCTGGGGCTGGGCTGCTGCGGGGGTCCCCTTGCCTGAGCAGCTGGTAGCTGCAGGGTCCCCCAGCTGTTGGCTCTGGCTGTAGCTGCGGCTGGGCAGATGCAGGGGGTCCGCCTGCTACTGGGCAGCTGTGCCGGGTCTGGCCGGCCGCTGCAGCTGCACTGAGTCCCCCCACCAGGTTCAGGGCGAGGGCGGGGCTGGCTGGGAGCTCCAGCCCCAGGGCAGAAAATGTCAGAGGTCAATGGAAATCATGGATTCCATAACCTCCATGACCTAATTGTAGCCTTATCCATCACTCGAGAGAAGCTGTTCTTCCGCATGAAGGTCAGTTCAATCTCATTCTTTCCCTAGCACCACCACAAAACTGCAGACGATTAAATGGTTCTGGGATAATTACTTTATTCTAATTTACATATTTGGTAGCTGCCCTGGTGGGAGAACATTCTCAATAAAGAGATGCAAAGGCAGTATTCCTTAACTAGGTAGTGCTGCCACAAATATTGGTAAAGATAGTTGATAAACAAGCACTTTTAGAAGTCTAATATATTTCCCTTGAATGCTGGTGTATGGTTGAAATTATAACTGACTGTGAAAAAGTGGAAGTGTAGTAACTTATTTTTTGCCAGGCTCCCTTCCCCTAATAGAACCCATCTTCATACTTCACTTAGAAGAAAGCCTCACGGTTAACATGGAGAGACTGCTTTTCCCTCCCTTATAGAGGACATGACTCAAATGTTGTAGGACTCTGCTAAGTACCCAAGTGGGTAAGGGCCTGATGTTTCACAGGCTGAACACCAGAACTGTACTATAAAAGAGTAAACAGGAGCTGTAGGAGCTCAACACCTCTGAAAAATGAGGCCCCACTAATATAACATTCTCATTGGCCAAGATGTTACTAAGATTTGTTCAACCAACTGCTTGGTAGAAACAGTAAGTTCCTACCACGGTAAAGCAGACTCCTTTGAAATTAAGTGGCAAAGGAAAACCCCTGCAATAGTTTAAGGGAAGAGATTTATTTCATGGCGTTATTGTTTTACTGAATTAGTAAACTATAGACACTTCAGTATACAGTAGTAATCTTGCTCATATAATCGATTTAAGTAAATGGCAACTTAAATGCTCCAACCCCTTTTTAAAATAGCTTAATGTGCTTTTGGAATGTGCAGTGTTTGAAGTGTCTTCGAAACAATGTACTTGAGCAGCTCTGGCAACTCTTCCTAGATTTTTTTTGCTGTAGAAAGTTTAATGCACTGTGTAGTATGTCAGCCCCTTAAGTAAGTGGGATGTGCCACCTCCTCTTCCAAATGTGTAGACACTTCTTATTGGTTTGGATTTGAGGCAGCTGACAGTGTAAGCTTTTTCCAGTATCACAACTTTGTTTTGACACTGTCCTTAAAATTTGTCATCTATTCTAGAAAGGTGTTAATCATCTACAGAAGCTTATTTGTACTAGTATTAAGTAGATAATCATTAAAACTTGTTTAATGTGAAATTTAAGTCATAATATAAAAGATTTTTCCCAATCCTCTTATACAATTCTTTATAACAGTGATACATTGACGCTTAATTTTTAAATTCCTAATGCAAGATTATGCCAGTATATCGACCAATTCAAGGATAAACAAAATTTTAAAAGTGCACATATGCAGTCTACTCAAGTTCCAAAACTTTCCTCAAAAACATGTGTGCTGCAGCTCAAAATGTTAGGCTGTCTCTTCATAAATTTTAGCCATTGTTATAATGTATATTTCAAAGTTGATGTGTCTAAATCCTATTTTTTTTCCAAAAATTGATGTTTCACAGCACTATAGTAGCAGGTAGAGAGAAGATAAAGAACTGAAGCTATACCTCACATACACTCTCCCTCCTCCCCCCAGACTACTATTCAGGTGATCATAGATAAAGTAATCCATTCCTCAACTTTTACTCAACATTATGCAAGGTTTTTAACTCAGGATTTTACAAAGCACAAACTGTGCATAGAAGATATTACTCAGGCTATGTTTGCAGCCTCAAATAGTAAGGACTCAGCTGCCATAGCCGAATCTAAAATAACTGAAGAAAGTTAAACTGATAAAAAATCTGAGGTAACAAGAATCTAACACTAAGGGTGTGTAAGACATTTCCACAGGTAAGAGTTAGTGCCTCATACTAAAGTGTTTAACTAGTACATGTACACTTTAAATATCAGTTAAGGCAATTATTTAAGTCTTAATAGGACAATATAATTTAAGAATTACTCAAAGAACCATTATGGTAACGTACGATCACATACATAGCTATACTCAGGAATCAAATATTTCTGTATCAGACATTTACTACACAAACCTGCCCATCCCTGTATCTATGGTGTAGACCAGAGCCCTGCACTGGGACTGGGATCCCAAGGGTCCTGCTGCCATAATAGCTTTGTTGTAGGTGAGACTGGGTGAGCAAAAAAACAAAAAGCCACACAACTGTGGTAATTTGCAAGAAAACACTTTAAGACTTTTAATACTTAAATTTAAGTGAGGGATAGAAAGATTTGATGTTTATTATACCAGGAGTTAAAGTATTTTTACATGGTTTAAGCAAGATTTGTTTTATTCCTTTGGTGGTAAAATTGTAGCTGAATTCCATTTTTTTTATATAATATATTTGACAGGTTTTTTTCCCCCCAGTAGAATATAGGAATCTGTCTCTCTTGTGGGTTTTAAGGTAGGAGTGGGATAAAAATGCAAGAAACAATGGGGGAGTGGGAATTGCAGGGTGGGACGGGAGCAGGATTTAAAAAAAAAAGTCCCATGCAGGGCTCTAGTGTACACCAGCCTAAGACAGTTTTCTGCAGCACACACTTACTGTTATATCTGTGGCCTACAGATCCATGAGGCTTGTTCATGTGGCAAGCTAGGATGTGAACATACAGCACACTAATTTTCCATGTGGATGCTGCTATGGTGCATTGAAAGTTCCATAGTCCACTTTGACATACTCCTCACCTAATGCACTGTATGCACACCAACTCACCATGTAGATAAGTCCTAGAACTAAACTAAAATTATGACATACTAAAATTCTAGGTATTTAAAATTTTCTAACTAACTTAGGTCAGAGTAAAAGTGCTTTGAATGCAGAATTTCAGTCAGACTATAAAACCCAGACAACTTTCACAATAGAAATGTCACCAGACCCTAAACTTAGAGCAGCAATAGAGGCCCAGCGTTCTTATCTACTGTAGAAAAACAATACAACCCTTTAACAATTAATGCTTATGAAAAGGAGTCCTCTTCATAAGCATGTCAGCATTCTAAAAATGATAATTGACAAGGCTCATTTAAAAACATTCTGCTACAGTGCAAAACCACATTCAGTTTCAAAATCACTACAATAGTGCTACAGAATGATGCTTTTGGAATTCTTTAAATAGCTTCTTTTTCTGCTTAAGAGAAATGATGGGATTACTGTCCATCTCTTGAATCAACTCTTGAAGATGGTGCCTTGTTTGTTGCTTTTGGTCTTCAAATTCTTCAGGAGTCAAACGCTGACAAAAGGTGAAGCCTTAATAGGAAAAAAGGTTAGGATTATTTTACAGATGTTACACTTTTATATAAAATGTAGGGCTAGAAGGGACCTCAAGAGATCATCTAGTCCAACCCCTGATGCTGTGGTAGGATTAAGTATACCAACAGGTGTGTGTCTAACCAGTTCTTAAACTTCCAGTGATAGGAATTCCATAACCTCCCTGTATGTTCCAGTGCTTAATCATTATAGTTAGAAAGTATTTCTTAAAATCAAACCTGAATCTCCATTACTGCAAACTAAGCTAATTACTGCTTGGCCTACCCTTGGTGGACGTGGAGAAATTGATCAGCGCCCTCTTTATAACAACCATTTGTATATTTGAAGACCTATGTCTCCCACCCCGCCCCCAGTATTCTCTGCTCTAGACTAAACATGCCCAATTCTTTCAGATGTTCCTTATATTTTCCTCTTAGTTTTGTTGCTCTCCTCTGGATTCTTTACAATTTGTTTACATTTCTCTTAAAGTGTGCTGCCCAGAACTGGACACACCACTCCACCTGAGGCCTCACCAGTGCCAAGCAGGGCTGAACAATTACCTTGTGTGTCTTACATCCAGGGTGACCAAACAGCAACTGTGAAAAATCGGGACGGGGGTGGGGGGTAATAGGAGTGTATATAAGAAAAAGACCCCAAAATTGGGACTGTCCCTATAAAATCGGGACATCTGGTCACCCTACTTACATCTGACCCTCCTGTTAATACATTCCAGAATGACATTTGCCTTTTTTGCAGCAGCAGCACCACACTGTTGACTTATATTCAATTTGTGACCCACTATAACCCCCAGATCCTTTTCTGCAGCACTGCTGCTTAGCCAGTTATTTCCCATTTTGTATTTGTATAAAATGGAAGAGAGCTACACTAGACAGTTCTTAACTTCTCACTTTGACATGCTGTAGAGTGCGGCTCTGGCCTCACCCCTGGACAGAGGAGTTTTGCATAGGACAGGGGTAGGCAAACTTTTTGGCCTGAGGGCCACATCTGGGTATGAAAATTGTATGGTGGGCCATGAATGCCTGATGGGGGGGGACTTTATGGGGTGTAGCATGGGGGGAGTTCTATAAGGGATTCAGAGTAGCAGCCGTGTTAGTCTGTATCCGCAAAAAGAACAGGAGTACTTGGGGCACCTTAGAGACTAACATCTATTCCCAGACAAATATTGATAAAAATATTTTTTTCATACATACTCTAGCCTAAATTATGCTTAGGAATTAAGGAACTCTTTACTTCCTGCTCATCAAGGAATTGAAGGGCAATGTTCTTGCAAGCAAAAAGGAATTGACTGGTCTTTGCATGAGACATCAACTGGTGCAGCAAAACCCCCAAAACTTTTGAGTGCTAGGGTAATTTGTGCATTCCACATGGTAGAAGCACAACAGGAACACAGCCACATGAAATCTTCAGAGAAACCAAATTACAGGCAAGTAATTTTCCCTTTTAATAATGTATACTAAGTAGAAAAGAGAACAAAAAATTCTACCAAAGTAATAGTTTGTCTCTTTAGCCAAATCATATTTTACACTATTTTCTGAATTTAACTTTGTGAAGGAAATTACATAATCAATTACGGAACTGAAGAGAAGTTAGATAGAATATGGCCTCAGTCTCCATTTAATTTATGCTTTGTTTTAGGTGGGTTAAATGAGTTAATGAATTAAACCACTTAAAGTCCTACTATCAGTATAACAGAGAAGATGAGGCAATCAGGAAAAGCATTTCACAATAATTTGATATGTAGTGCATTAAACTCATTTGCATGCAACTACTCATATAAAAATGCACAATATCAGACTTTCTACCTGAACTGGCATCAGGATCTTGTCCTTCCAGCAAGCTCATAAGTTTCTTGCTGATTAGTTCCAACAGAATTAAAGGGGTCTGCACAAGAACAGAATTTTCAGATATTTAGTTGGTGTTTATACAGTTCATTATAAAATGCATACTTACACAATAGGCAAAACCCTTTAAAGATGGAGTTAAAGTTGAGTATGTAAATAGGCACTCCTGTACATATGTTTTAAAAACCCAAAGCAACTTGTTAGGGTTTTTTTTATTCAAAAAGTAGTAATGTACAGTAGAACCTCAGAGTTATGAATACCAGAGTTACGAACTGACCGGTCAACCCCACACACCTCATTTGGAACCGGAAGTACACAATCAGGCAGCAGACAAAAAAAAAAAAAAAAAAAAAGCAAACACTGTCCAGCAGTAGTTCTTGACCAGGGCCCCATGAGAGGCCATGAGCAGGTTTCAGGGGGTCCTTCGAGCAGGGCCAGTGTTAGACTCCCTGGGGTTCAGGGCAGAAAGCCAAAGCCCCACCATATGGGGCTGAAGCCTGGGGCCCTGAGCCCTGCCACCCGGGACTGAAGCCAAAGCCTCAGCTTTGCAGGGGCTCCTGTGGTATTGGGCCCCAGGCAATTGCCCTAATTGCTACCCCCTAACGCTGGCCCTGGCTTTTATATGCAGAAAATCAGTTGTTGTGGCACAGGTGGGCTGTGGAGTTTTTATAGCATGTTGTGGGGCCTCAGAAAGAGAGGCTGAGAACCCCTGCTATACAGCATCGTCCTGTGTTATACTACTAAAAAATAAAGGGAAAGTTTTAAAGATTTGACAAGGCAAGGACACTGTGCTTGTTTCATTTAAATTAAGATGGTTAAAAGCAGTATTTTTCTTCTGCATAGAAAAGTTTCAAAGCTGTATTTAGTCAATGTTCAGCAGTAAATTTTTGAAAGAACAACCATAACATTTTGTTCAAAGTTACAACCAACCTCCATTCCTGAGGTGGTTCGTAACTCTGAGGTTCTACTGTACTTTTAAGCAAAGTAAAGGTCATGAAAATTAGTGACAGAAGGACCAGTGTAGTTTTGTTTTAAATGAAACCTTAGGTTCTGATCCTGCAAACATGCATATGCTTTTCACTATCTCACTGGCTTCAAGAGGTCTACTCTTTATAATAAAGTTAAGCATGCGCATAAAATGTTTTCAGGATCAGGGCCTAAGCTGTAAATTAACAGCAATTTCAGAGTTTGGATTCCTAGTAAGATGACTTGTTAGTTGGAATCATTAATAAGTGAGCCTATACTGCACTAATTACATTTCTGGTTGTTTTAGGGGTGGTGATAAAAATACAAAATTGTTTGGGTGACTTTGTTTTTGTTCAGATACGATTAACTTTGTATTTCCAGACTGTCAAAAGTTCAGACTGATTATAAAACTGCAAGATTCTTTTAAGGAAAGCTGTTCTTAAAGTTCATCTGCTCAGTCTTATCTACAACTTAAGTTAGAGAAACTAAAAATCTTTCTTGATTAAAGATTTAAATGTCCGGTGACAAGTATCTTTAGAGATAGCAAGCTGGATGGGAACTGTCACATCAGAGCAACCCTATCTGCTAGTGTCACACTTCCATTATGACAGGTTTCAGAGTAGCAGCCGTGTTAGTCCGTATCCGCAAAAAGAACAGGAGGACTTGTGGCACCTTAGAGACTAACAAATTTAGAGCATAAGCTTTCGTGGACTACTTATGGAAAGCTTATGCTCTAATAAATTTGTTAGTCTCTAAGGTGCCACAAGCACTTCCATTATGGCCATCTGTATTAGGCTTCAGTAGCTTTAAGAAATGTGGAAATGTCTAAACTAGCTAATCCCCTTCCCCCCCAGGCCAAGATAATAAATCAAAGGTGAAGTTTCAAAGCCAAACCATTCTGGAGGTATGACAAACCAAATAAATATCTGGAAAGTATCCCAGAACTGAAACATATTTTATCTCCCAAGCAGTTTTTTTTTAATTTCTCCCAAGATATCCAGAAATATTCTATCCTGGGCTAAGATCCTGCAAGTGAAATTACAAGCAAGTTGGTTCTTTTTGGTGTAAGCTTGAGAAGTGTGGTTTCTAACTCAGCTTATCATGGAAAAGTAGCTTCAACCTCTCTCTGTACATAACCTTACACTAAAAAAAGTTCATTTTTTTAAAATAGACTAATTCAGTTTGGCAACATTTCAAGATTGCATTGAGTCAGCTGCTTAAGGCCTCAATACTTCAATGAATTGTATGGGGGCAGGCCCATTTGACTTTAAAGGGGCTCTTTGTGGGTACAGAGGTCCATCTGTGTGCAGCTCTTTGCAGAACTGGTGTCCAAGTTCGCATAATTGCAGTGTCCTAGAAAAGCAAGCGATGTGCCAAAGTAAGTGATTCTATATGTATGGGGGAAGAAAAGAGGGTTTGGGAGATAAGTACTGTTCATCATCATCCACATGCATTTCCCTTCAAGGGGAATAGATTCCTTGCTTGTGCCCTTCTGGCAAAACTCACAAGGTTTGAAAGTTCTAGTAAACATCCCAAACCTCTGATGTTTATCTAATTATTTACCTGAGAAACAGACACAGTCTTTCCCTATTTCTAATACTTGATCATTTCAACTGAACCAGAAATAGTGCAATAGCAGCTTTTCCTATGCTATTTTAATGTTTCCATTTCTGACCCCAGCTGATACGAAATAAAAAGGGATGTGAATATTTTTGTGTGCCTCAGACAGGGGGTTGGTTTAATATGAGGATTTTTTTTCCCCCAATATACACTATCCAGAGAATATTTACCATTTGATTTTCACCATTTTCAGGCAGCTGAGATGGAGTTTGAACTACCAGACATTTTCCTACTTGTCTTTTTTAATTAGTTTTGCAACTGGAAAAATAACTAAAACAAATACTGTAGTTTTAATGTGCGTTAGCTAAAAACTTAAATAGCTAGAAAAAGTACATCTTTTCATATGCAAGAGATAGTTGAATGTAACTGAAAAAGCTATACAAGTATTTCTGCTTATTCATAATGGATTTATCATTGACGAATGGGAAACATTTGATTTACCTATTGGGTTTATATTAACTGCCAAAAGTAAGAAAGATTTTAAAATACTAAGTTAATTCCTGGGGCTGAGAGACACTGCCAGTGCGTACTCAGCCTCCACAGAATTTCACCTTTGAATGACTCCCTCTAGTTAGCACTCAAAGTACATTAGCTGGCTTCTGCAGTGAGCTGTTTCCAACACTGCTTTGCTAGAGAGAGAAGTGCTACAATGACCCTGAGAATTTGAGGGTGGGGACAATGGAAGTAGAGAGGCCAATGATTTTAGAAGATTTCCCCTGTAGTCCAGAAAAACTGAATTAGTCTGGAACACTTTCTGGTCCTACAAGACTGTGTAGCTTTTACAGGTTGCCAGGACATATACAAAAAAGCATATTCATATAAAGCTGCTTTTTGACAATGAATATCTAAAATGACAAGGTCAAAGTGTGTCAGATGAGAAGGAAATACCTTGAAGAGTTCAGTATGATTCTTCATCAGTAACTGGATTAGCTGTTCAGTCTGTGTTTTTGACAATCCTTTATTTTGTAAAATGGCCTTGGTAAAAGTCTTGATGATCACTGATCTATTATCAAACTATAAAACAGAAGAATAATGACCTGGATTAGATTTGCTAGGTGTTAGCTAAATGATCGTTATAAACAGGTGACAAAATCTACACTGAAAAAAATCCATTTCAGTTAGTTTTAAAAGCATCAGATTGAAATGCTGTAACGGGTCAGTTTCTATGTCTGTTAAAAAAATAAATCTATTAATGTTACTATGGGGAAGTAATAATTTATACCCTACGTTTCAATGCAATACTTACTTGTTTTTGTAACTTGTAGCCCTCAGGTTCTGACGCAACAGCCATAAACATCAGTAGCCTACGCAGTTCTTCTCGGATGTTCGGCGCTAGTAATCTTAAGTAAAGCTGCGATGCCTCCAGGGCTTGTGCTGTTTTTCCATTCTCTGCAATGTTAGTGAAATATTGTATATAGTGCACTCTACTAGTTTGAACAGAATCAAGAAAATGTATTTAAATAGGAGTCAATTTCTGATTTTAGGCTTAAAAGCATATAGCCTTTGTCTTAGAGCTAAGCAAGTAACATATTTTTAAAATAACATCCTCTGGATATCATGAAGTCTTAAATGTACCGGATGCAGAACCTCCATTTTACCATTGCATACAGTTTGTGTTTCCCTACCTTTGACCGAATCCTTAACTGCTCCTTTATATGATGTGATGCAATATGACCAGTATGCCTCACTGTAGCACCATTCCCATTGCTGATGAGCTTTTTAAACCACCAAGCTACATCTTTTGTGTGGTAAAGGGACAAGGCAGGAATCAAACTCTTATATAGCATTCTTCATCTGTAGATCTCAAAGCATTTATAAAGGTAAGTATCTTTATCCCCATTTAACAGAGGGGGAAACTGGGAGAGAGATTAAAGTCACAGCAGGTCAGCAACAGAGCCACCAATCTCTGATTCCCAGTCCTCTGCTCTAGGCACTGGTCCAGATAATTATGTCTAGCAAAATGCAAACTATAATTAAAAGGAGACTGGCCCAATTATTTTCTTTGAAAGAATAAAAGCAACTAGAATGGATATGTAAGCGCACTGAGACTTGGAAAAGAAGAAAGTATGAATGAGGGCAGAAAGCCAAAAGAAGAGAGTGAGCAAATGTAGAAAAGAGAAGAGCATCAGAAGACCAAGGTGAAGGAAAATATGGAGAAGTTGACAGATTAAATAACTGATAAAGGACAGTTTCCAGCTGGTTTAATCACAGATCAGGAGGAGTTGTTTAAAAAAAAAAAAAAAAAAAAAGGTAGTAAAAGCTTAAAAGCTTTATTGGGATACTTAAGTGAGTTGGAGGGAAGTGAAAGGAGTGTGTGTGTTAAAAGCAGTAAGGGACATGTGATATTGAAGTCTATGGTCTTAAAAAGTCTGACGCACTTGACTACTTGCACCTGCATGCACACACTAACCATGGTGCCCTTTTTATTTTAGGGGTAATAGTGGTAGTGGTGGGGTTGATTTGTGTTTGTTATAGTTTAATTTAAAAAAAATATATTTCACCTCTGTGTTGACAGTGCAAAATTTTTTTTGAAATCAAGCTGGCTGTGGGTTCATGAAGATACAAGTTTCAGCATCTGCAGTACACACACAGCAAGAGTAGATTGTGTTCAATTGGCGCAACAGTGATTGTGTGAGCATGTAACAATCCCTCCCCAGCTCCACACCAACTTTGCCATCTGGAATAGCTAACAACTAAGTTAGGCCAGGTCCTGCAGTCCTGAAGTTACAGCACAGGGCCCTTTGTTCAAAAGCATCACCCAGCAGAATAAAGATTAATATACAGGCAACTCTATAGCCTGCACTTTGCAACCAGTGGTAAAATAAGTATAACCTCCTCCTAATGTATGTATGAGCTGTGCCTCTTGTGTAGACTGATGAGCAGCAGGAGACAATCAAACCTAAAGAACTGTGGAATGCTTAATATATTTAGAAGTGAACCTCTATTTAATTATGAAGTTAGAACCACCACCTGTCCAAAATGAAGTTGAAACTAAGCTGGGCCTACATTAGAAACTGTTCCCCAGGCAGATTTTAGCTGACTAAAGTTTGGGAAGTGACACAGGACTGGCACAAATGAGTGTGGCATGTTCACAGAACATACAGTTCAGCTTAAGAAGAGATTTTAAATAAATGGGGAATAATGAGGGAGCTACAGAATGGAAAGCATAGAGTTCTTTCAGTGATTTATGTCTTGAGCCTTTCCCCCACCTCCCTTTATGTGAAAGTATGGTAGGGTAGAATTCCTTTTTAAGTAAACCATTGATTTCAAATTAGTAATCATGGGTTGGGAATTTACTGTAGTCTTACCACAGATTTATTTTTATGCTCTCTATTTATTTTGATTAAAAAGGGTCTCTTTGCCAAGTGTCAGTCCTAGGCAGGAACATGCTCAATGTCTTCAGTATCATCACTGAGCTCCTGTGGCACTAAGCTCTGTGAAGCATCTCTGAAAACGGAGCATTCAGGTAACATTCCATAAATTCTGCAAGACCTAAGGTATACAGAAAAGACATACTCACGCTGGAGTTTCATTTAAATCCAAGTTTAAGGTAACCCTTGCTGTTATTTTGTTTTGGGAAGATTTAATTGTTTGCCACAAAAGTTGCAGAATCAGGAAGAACTTATCATAGCCTGAATTGAATCTTAGAATTAGGAGAACTTTTCTGGTCCCTTACCTTGTTAGTTTATTTGCTATTAATGGAAATGTGAGTCCATAAGCTATGAATCCCTCTTTTGGGAGACAGGGAAACTGTATCATAAGGGGATTCTACTCATAAGATGTCTGTATTAGTATTAAGTTAATAAAACAGTTTTAATTTCCTTAATGTGTAAATAAAGATTATGCACTTACCTATAAGTTCAACAATTCCTGAATGAATATCAAGATCATGATTGTTGAAAAGGGGGTCTCTCACTTGATTATAATATTTTGCTATCACATCAAAAAGTATCTTCTTGTGCATATTAAAGTGACTTGGTTCGTTACTGATTTGAAGTAACTGCTGACCAACCATCACTATTAGCTGGTCTGGAAAATACTCCAAGCATTCAATTGCTGCACAAAGCCATTTGTCAAGCCTGGGGAGAGAACGTTCATTTTAGTACTTACATTTAATGCTAGGCAAAACACTTTATTTAAACTAAAATTCAGAAAGAATTAACCAGACACCTACAACTACATGCATGTTTGAACAGCAGCATCATACAACTTACTTAATAAGCAATTAAAGAATGTAGTTGGATGCTGTAGCTATAAGTCCACTGAACTACTGCTGCAATTAACAACTAACTCTCGCCTCCCTAGACTACAACAATATGGCTGAGGTTTGCCTTCCTTCAGGCAAAGGAAGCCACAATGGTGCGGTCTGTCACAAACACTTCAGAAATGCAAGTTGTAACAGTACAGTCCTGCCTTATCAGTTTCAGCCGTCACAAGGGAAAAATAGATATCCAGCTACACAACCAAACACAGGGGCTGAAACTTTAAAGGAGCAAAGAAACTAGACTTTCAATTTAAAAACAAAAAACAAACACTTAAAACCCTGACAAATGAAAGGAAGCCAACAACTATCTAGGAAAGAACAAGAAATAAGCACTAAAGATTGCCACTGCAGGCAAAGGCACTGCACACAGATGGATCCAACACGGTCAACTGCCTGGGGCAAAAGGAGAGATGAGGTGGGCGAGGTATCAAGGGGTAGCCGTGTTAGTCTGTATCCACAAAAACAACAAGGAGTCCGGTGGCACCTTAAAGACTAACAGATTTATTTGGGCATAAGCTTTCGTGCGTAAAAAACCACTTCTGATGCATGGAGTGAAAATTACAGATGCAGGCATTATATAATGACACATGGAGAGAAGGGAGTTACCTCGCAAGGCAAGGTAATCTCTCTTATTGGACCAACTTCTGTTGGTGAGACAAGATTTTGAGCTTACACAGATCTCTTCTGCAGTCCAGACCTGAAGAGCTCTATGTAAGCTCAAAATACTCTCACTCTCTCTCTCTCTCTCTCACCAAAAGAAGTTGGTCAAATAAGAGATATTACCTCACCCACCTTGTCTCTTTAATACCCTGGTACTAACACAGTTACAACAACACTTCCTGCGGTAAGAATGGTAGCAACTCTCTTCTTGTAATGTTAGGTCCCACAAGGGGACATTTATGGCTCCAACAGGAAATATTCTTCTAGAGCAGCAGTTCTCAAACTGTGGGTTGGGACCCCAAAGTGGGTCGTGACCCCATTTTAATGGGGTCGCCAGGGCTGGCTTAGACTTTCTGGGGCCCAGAGCTGAAGCCCAAGCCCCACTGCCTGGGGCTGAAGCCCTTGGGCTCTGGCTTCAGTCCCCCCCGCTCCTGGGGTCGCCTAGTGATTTTTGTTGTTAGAAGGGGATCACCGTGCACTGAAGTTTGAGAACCCATTCTAGATGGTTCATGGCCAAGTGTGGGTACACACATGCCACATGGCAGCATAAGCAAAGGGAATACCAGTAATTTTTTCCAAGCATAAAGTAAACCTCACTGTAGGCTGCCAGAAAGCATGCAACCCAGAGAGCCACAGAATTGAAAAGGCGCAGCTGAGCTCCTGATTTCAGTCCATTCTCTCTAATATCCTGAGACACCACTTCATTGCAGTATGAATCTGGAAAATACCCTTGGTTAGTGGGTTCAGGGATATCGATACTGGAACTGTAATCAATGGTTTGAATATACCATGAGTTCTCAAATGGAACTGTTGCTGAAAGAGAAAAATAGCTCAGCTTAATTTGATTTTAAAACTGGATCTATGCTACAGCTTTAATGGGTTTTAGATGGTTGAAGACACACATTTTTACAAAACTGGCTTCAAGGCCAGAGGTGTTTCTTAGAATCAATTCAGGCCACCTTCAGCCACCTAAAACTAATTCGAACAGCTATACCAGTTAGAAATTAGCAGCAACTGGAGCGTCACTGGTTAACTAACTCTCAATGTATTTTGCTTTGATTCTCAAACATTTTCCATGTGAACAGACTATTGTAATGCAGATGCTTTTTTGCGGGTACACAGACTGACCAAAATTTATCAAAAATTGGATGAATTCTCCTGAAGTGAAACCACACTAACTTTTCAAAACATGGCTCAGGATAAATGCTAGCATAATGGCAGAGTAATTCCTCTTATAAGTTGACCTCAGGCTACCCACATGCAAGAGGCTGCATGTCAACACACCATTCCATGTTACAAAATGAAACTTTTCTTTAGCTGTACTGCCATATGGTAAAACATGACATCAACCAGATGTGATCAACAGGAATAGTTTAGAAATACTGGTAGGTTTGGAAAGGCAAACAGGCTGGCACCAAATTGCCACATCTTTCTTTCTGTGGTACAATGACCCTTTTGTCACAGCAGGGGCTTTCCCTTGCTATCTGTAACAATGGCTGCTCCATTTGCTTTACACACTCACTGCACCTCCACTTAAAACCACCAAGAAAAGGACTGTTTAAACCCCTTTGGGATACCTCAGTTATGAAAGCCCTAAAATAAGACCAAAATTCACATAATTCACTCCCCATATTTGTATAAGAAAGAAGCATTTAGCTGTGAAATATCCAGTCTAGAAGAGAGGGAAGTGTTCACCCATCCTCTCAAGTTAAAAATGTAATTTTTGCTTATTTAAACACCTCTTAGCTTCTGAGTGCTCTCAGAGCTGCAGTCTCAGTGAATTCCCTTGCTACTTCTGAAAGGCAGTAGAGAGAAATCCATGCTCATCCTATTCCAATCTAAAGGTATTGCCTCACCCACAAAGCCTACCCTGCCCACGTAGAGCAGAAGTCTTGAAAGCCAGAGTGAAATTAATGTGTGGTCAAACAGTGAAATGCTAAATTATTCAAGTTTTTATAAAATATATATTTTTATAACTAACTCGGGCAAATTTAGGCTGCATGTGACCTCTCTGTCAAGGAAAGTATTTGAGATAATCAGATCTTCCTCTTTGCCAAGATGATCATTTTTCCTCTTATCTGGAAACTCCAAAATATTTTCCAGGACTGGAAGATCAATTAACTGCAGTAGCCGTAACAGAGTCTGTTGTTTCCAGACATCATCTATAACTGGGAGTACAAACAGGAAGATGGAAAAACAAACAAACAAGGTTACTGGGAACAAGAGTAGGTACACATAGCATATATTTAAATATCAAAAAGAGGAATTTTGATTGATTTGAAATAAAATCAGCCCATCTTACATACACAATACATTCATTAGATGTAAATTATGTTATTTTGTTTTTTAGGGGGAGAGTGTCTTAAGGAAACTGGGCAAAAAGCTTTTAAATATTTTTGTTTCTAAGTTATTACTTCTTATAACTACCTGCTCTAATAACATTTAATATATACAGTAACAAATACATGAGAATACATTAAAAAAAAGGAAAGACCCTGCTGTGACAAAAGGGGTCATTGTACCGAATGACTTATAACTAAAAAAATCTCCCAACAGATTGTGTTTTTAAGAAGGGCAAATCATATATCCATCTGAAAATTTCGTATAGGCTTGTCATAAGTATAAAGGGAAGGGTAACAGCTCTCCTGTGTACAGTGCCATAAAATCCCTCCTGGCCAGAGACTCCAAAATCCTTTTCCCTGTAAAGGGTTAAGAAGCTCAGGTAACCTGGCTGACACCTGACCCAAAGGACCAATAAGGGGACAAGATACTTTCAAACCTTGGGTGGGGGAAGGTTTTTGTTTGTCCTCTTTGTTTGGGTGTTCGTTCGCTCTTGGGACTGAGAGGGACCAGACATCAATCCAGGTTCTCCACATCTTTCTAAACAAGTCTCTCCTATTTCAAACTTGTAAGTAAATAGCCAGGCAAGGCGTCTTAGTTTTACTTTGTTTTCTCAACTTGTAAATGTACCTTTTACTAGAGTGTTTATCTTGGTTTGCTGTACTTTGAACCTGAGGCTAGAGGGAGGTCCTCTGAGCTCTTTAAGTTTGATTACCCTGTAAAGTTATTTTCCATACTGATTTTACAGAGATAATTTTTACCTTTTTCTTTAATTAAAAGCCTTCTTTTTAAGAACCTGATTGATTTTTCCTTGTTTTTAGATCCAAGGGGTTTGGATCTTGATCCACCAGGAGTTGGTGGGAGGAAGGAAGGGAATGGTTAATTTCTCCTTGTTTTAAGATCCGATTTGGATCTGTATTCACCAGGGAATTGGTGAAGAGTTTCTCAAGGCTTCCCAGGGAAGGGAATCCACTTGAGAATGGTGGCAGCGGACCAGATCTAAGCTGGTAGTTAAGCTTAGAAGTTTTCATGCAGGCCCCCACATTTGTACTCTAAAGTTCAGAGTGGGGAAGCAGCCTTGACAAGGCTATTTTACATGAGCCCCTAAGGTGCTTAGAGAGAATATTCTTTTTAGTTTTTTTCAGTTTGATCGCTGTGTGCAGGACTACTCTGCATAGAATCAGTTTCATTGTTTTGATGATAGTTGCCCTGTAGTCTTGTATACTTTTGAGAGGAGTTCATATGAATGTTCTTCCCCAGGTTCTGCAAGAACTGCTGATGTGTGGCTTTAGGAGTGTGACTTGGGCTCTTTCTTCCTGGACTCCTGCACAAAGAAGCCTGGGATATGTGCATGGAGGCAACATTTGTTAGGGCAGAAGGGACTAGGAGAGTGAGTCTCCCCTCAATCCCAAGACTTCTGGATGGGGCTGGGAGCCAGGCAGGGAGGCCAGGAAACCCTCTTTTACAGCCAGACTACACAACAGGATTCAGGGGTACATGGTCCCTCAGCTGGACCAGGGAGAAGGAAGTGACAGCACCCACCTTATCCCTTGCGCCCAAGACTGGAGACAGTAGGAATAGGAGCCAGAGGAAATTCCCCAACAAAACCCTCTGTCTGGATTTAGGCTGGGAAATAGTGAGGATCACCTACACAGGAGCAGAACCAGGAAAATAGCAGAATCCTCTGTCCGTAACCCTCTCCTCAAAGGTAGGAACAACCGGGGCCAAGAGGGAAATAGCAGTCCAGGCAGGAGATAGGAATCACTGAGTTTGGGAGGAGCTGTGAGAATCCACTGGCCTGGCTTCCCCTGTCCTAGAGTGTTCCTAATATGGAGGAAACTGAGAATCTAGGAGCAGTGAGAAGCAGCAGGGATCTTCAGTTTCCTTCATGTTAGGAACACGCGAGGACAGTTGCTTACTGCTAACTTCAAGGACAATGAAAGGGAAGTGGCGGCTTGACAAGCATCAATTGCAGGGAGTTGCGAGGACAGCTCCTGATCACATTTTTTGTTGTCTCTCTCAAGTTTGTCCATTATCCACCATGGAAGATCTTTCAGAAACAGCAGGGTGATCAGAAAAGTGTGGGGGGAAAAAAAACGATTTTTTTCAAAAGCATCTAGACTTGTTATTGAAAGGATGTTGATTTTCAAATAAGTCAACTAAAAAGTTCTGGTTGGCAGTGTTCCTTTATGTTCTAGGCTACAACCTCAGAGATCAAATAAGCACAACCTGGAAAAAGATTGGGCATAAGCACATTCACCAGGGAAAGCCTGGTTCAAACATAAAGAACAAAAAAAACATTTGACCTCAATGGAAAACGTTTCTAGATTACATTGTGTAACACACTATCTACTTGGTAGGGATAACTTTTGTAGACTCCATGCATTGTGGTTATAGTTGCTTCAGATAAACATAGGTTAAGTATCTGCTTTTTTAAATGAATAGCTGAGTTTCACAAACATCTAGTTGGTGTTATCGTAATTTGTTATTTCCTAATATAGCAAGAACTTTGATGGGCCTTTGTGATATGGATTTTAAATGCTTCTAATTTAAAGCAAACAAAAACTGTTTAAAGCTTTTGTAATTTATTAAACTAGGGCCCAATCCAGAAATTCTTTTGAAGTAATCTAGTTACATAAATAGCTACACTGATTTCAATAGGACTGTGTGAATAAGGGCTCGAGGATCGAGCCCTGAATTCTGTGCAAGTCATTTTTAAAGATCTTGGTTTCGGTGCAAGAGTCACTTTCTGCAACATCCTGGGCACTACTTAAAAGATTTGTTTCAACTACAAAAGTAGCAAGATACACAAAATTCAAATAATAATGCCAGGAAATGATATTTCTGCAAGATGTGCCAGTACTCTTTCTAAGAGGCTGGAAAAGGGTATATTTCTAATTTTCAAAACATCTATTATTCATTGCTTGTTTCAATAAACAAATTATAGTTTAATGTTCATAAATACCTTGTGGTAATATTAAGTAGCACAAAATGTATTATATTTATAAAATAAAATATAATCACCTTTTTTTGAAAGTAGACAGACTGGTTCATCAACTATGTTCTTTAAAGGTAAAGATGGATGTACATTTATAGTTTGTAGAAATTCCTCTATCCTTTTATCAGCAGCTTCTAGTGCTAAGGGATTTGAAATTGTTTCACATTTTGCTCTGTTATGAAAAAAGCATTGATAAACTGCAATTATTATTTGTATTATCATAGCACTTAGGTGCTCATTTTGTTAGGCACAGTACAAACACAGAACACAGATTCTAAGCCTTTTGGGACAGGGATTATCTAAGTATAAGACAAGAGACAACAGATGGATACAGACAGATGGAGGAGCACAAGGAAAAGCCAACGGTGCTCTGTCTGGATTAGAACAGGCTGGAAAACAAGAATTCCATTTTGTGCAAAATTCTGACATTTGCTTCTGTTCTGATGCAGACTGAAACCAAGGCCTTTCCAAGTTTTTTTATGAAACAATGAGAGCTTTATGAAACACATGTGCAGACATACCCCTGCCCCTACCTTCAGAATAGCCAATAGCTCAGTTTTAGGATACTAACTTGAAATGCAGGAGACTAAAGTTCAAATCCCTGTGCCAAATCAGTCAGTACACCCCTTTTAAAACTCCTCTATTGGTTCTGACAAAACTTTTTCTCCAGGATAGAATTTCTGGTAAAAAAAAAAAAAATCAGACACACAGAAATCCAACCCAGCATAGCCATAGTGTTAGGGTACTCCCCTACGATGTGGGAGACACAGGGTCAAGTCCCTGTCTGACTCAGGCAGAATAGGGACCTGTACCTGCTTGTACCCTAACCACTGGACTACTGGCTATTCTTAGGTCTCTCTCTAGACATTCCGCCCTGGACCTGAAATACTTTCCTAGTGAAAATTAGTCAAAACTAATACATTTCTGCAAAGAGTTTGGGTTTTGACCATTCAGCATTTTTGAATGACAAACACTTGATGAAGAAGTTCCTGACAAGCTCTACTTTGAATCCTGCTTGTGGGCATTTTTATTAGCCTCTGGATAGTTAAGCTGATTCCCTTTCCATGCTCTCTTGTGGCTGCTGGAAGAGAGGGAGGAGTCCAACTGCTTGTGCTGGAGCCTATGCATCAGTGTGAACTTTTTATTTTTTTTAAACACTTCCAAGGGATTATTTTGTATATGGGATGGGAGTCTCGGGGCTGCAGGAGAATCCTGGTGAATATTACTGCCTACATAATGCTTTATAAATATAAATCACAACACATTGTGAACATTAACAACTAACATTTCAAGTGCGGAAACTGAGGAAGAGAGGCTGTAATTTGACTAAAGCCAGAGGTCAGTGTTAGAGCCTGTGTCAGAACACAAGAGTCCAGGTCACATGCTTAGCCAACTACCCCAACTCCCTTCTGCATTACTGAACTGCCCCACTACCAGAAGGCATATTGGCTGCTCAGAAGAAAAGATTGAAGTAGGCAGTCAGCAGGGTGGGAGCTTGAAGTGACTGGTATTACAATAAAATCCTCAGTGGTATCATTGTGAATTAAGTGTGGTGTTTCCCCAGTGTCAAAGAACTTGTCGCAGCACGTTTCACAGGTCTCAAAGGTCTATTGCAAGGGTGGCTATAGAGGAGATTGTTAATAACTTATTAGGAAACAAAAAAGCATCAGAGAATGTTTGGCACTAGCAATTGGTGTATTCACATTCAAGGATCTCTTTGGAAGACAAAGCACTAAAAACATAATTAAAAATAAAAATTGGAATTCGTATTTATATTTTAAGGTCCCTAAAAATCACAGCTCCCCCAATCTGGGTCTGAACAAGTGGGTCTTTCTAGTCCTAATGTAAATATTTTAGTCACCTAATATTTTCACAAGGTAACAATCAAGAAATGTTTTTTATTCTTCCATAATTAATATCTTGCCTTTGAATTGCGTCTCAGATTTTTTCATAGCATGGATGACATCTAAACAGAGTGTCTCATGGAGCACCTCTTCTCATTCGTGATTGTGTAAGATGGCATTTCTGTTGTATTTATTAGGCCCACATTTTAAAGACTGTTTAAATGTGTACATCTGCATTACTAACCGTGGAGGTTTTTTCGTCTTAAGTTCAAGTATTTCCTCAGGGGACAACTTCTCAATATATCCTTTCTGTTTCAGTAAAAGAGGAGAAAGATGGCTGTCCAGAAATCTATAAAGACTATTACTTGTGTCTTCAAACTCTAGCTCTCTCTCATTCTTGAATAGTTTTGGTCCAACTGGTTCAAAAACCTTGTGATCCATTAGAGCCTGGCAGAGACGGACTCCCTTCAGTCGAGAAAGATCATTACTACTTAGGTACATACTGTGCATAAGATAGCTCAGCACCACATCAACAGCATTGGAGCCAGTAAAGCAGTTTCTGTACGTCCTTAGATGTTGTCGTCTTCTTTTTATTTCCACCTGGCTTTGAAGAGCATGAATAATACCATTCCATAACCGAGTTGCTTGAAAAGGACCACTGCTTCCTGCAAAAATATTTAAGCATTCATGTTACAAAAACATTATTTATGTTTGCATACTGTAAACACTTACTGTAACATTTAAGTGTATTATTTTTACATTTTCCTTTTCAAAATTGAAAGTGCGTTGGCTGCGTTCTCCAGAAGTGAAATTTAACTTTTCAAAGCACAGCCAGAGGTAAGTGGTAACAAAATAGCAAACTAATTCCTGCAGTGATTTGACACTAAGTCATACACAGGCAAGCTTACGCCAGGAAAGGAAAACAAGAACATGCTAAATAAAAAAAATCAGTTTCTTTTCATTTTACCCAAACAATCTCAATGTATCTGCTGGAATTATTATTCTAGATAAAAGTAAGACAGTGCACCATCAGATACTAATTTAACCATAAATTCCTTTATTAAATCTAAAAGCCCAAGGGGAGTTATACAATTGCTCTAAATGTGTAAAAGCCTAAATCATAAGCAATTACTACATTCAAACAGTAACAAACATTTGTAAGTATTTGATCAAAATACTCAAGAAAGAACTAAATCCATGGATGCTTAGACACATGTTGGTTAGCTCCAACTTGGTTAGGCATATATTAGCAATGAACTCTTTCAAGACCTTCTCACAACTGCTAACAGAGCCACCTTATATGGCCTACAAAAATATTTTTCTTCTTAAACCATCTTACCCCTTTATACCCTACAGCATCCAGGGGTTCTGGAACAATTTTTATAGTGGGGGTGCTGTAAGCCATTTAACCAAACTGTAAACCCTGTATATGATGGAAACCACTTCAAACCGGGGGTGCAGTAGCAACCCTAGTTCCAGCACCTACTATGACAGTATCAAAATACCAGTATAGGTACTGACATTGCAAGAGCAGGCAGCTGCACCCAGCGTTACAAAGGGAGCTCAGAAAGGGGTACATTTCCCCCATGACAGGGGTGCTGAAGGCGGAAACCATGTATTTGGTTATTACCACTTCAAACCAGGGAGTGCTACCGCACCTCCAGTATCCCTAGTTCTAATACCCTTGCCCCAGGAGGGCAGTTCCAAAGACACGGCCTTCACCTCCCTCCTCCCCCACCCCATTGCTAAGAGTCTCTCCTTATCCCAGTGAGACCAAAAGGCCTGACCAAGACCAGGACTCACAGAATCTCCCTGCACTTTTTCCTGAGCAGTGCTCAGACGCCCCCACGTGCACACCCAAAGGTGCCGCCTCCCCCCGGCAGACTCTACTGTCCAGGATCTCAGAGGGTGAACCAGGGATAGGGTGACCAGGTGGCTGGTTTTCGACTGGAACACCCAGTTGAAAGGGAACCCTGGCGGCTCGGGTCAGCACTGCTGACCAGGCTGTTAAAAGTCCGGTCGGCAGTACTGTGGCGCTAAGGCAGGCTAGTCCTTACTTGTCCTGGCTCCATGCTGCGCCCCAGAAGCGGCCAGCAGGTCCGACTCCTAGGAAAGGGGACCATAGGGCTCTGCATGCTGCCCCCGCCCCAAGCTCTGGTTCCGCCTCCCATTGGTCAGGGGGTTCCTGGCCAATGGGAGCTGGTACCTGCAGATGAGAGCAATGCATGGAGTCTCCTGATCCCCAGCCCAGGACCCAGACCTGCTGGCTACTTCTTGTGCACAGTGTGGTGCCAGGACAGGCAGGCAGCCCACCTTAGCCCCTCCGCTGCACCACTGACTGGGAGCCACCTGAGGTAAGCCCATGCTACAGCCCTGAACACCCCCAAACCCAGAGCCCCCTTCTGCACCCCAACCCTGGCCCCACCCCACAGTCAGTCCCCCCTGTCCCAGCCCAGTGAGAGTGGGGAAGAGCGAGCACCGGGGGAGGGGGAATGTAGTGGGCGGGGTCTCGGGGAAGGGGCGGGGCTGGGATGTTCGGTTGGGAACTAGAACGTTGGCAACCCTAGTCGGGGACGCGACCCGGGGCTGGGCGATAACAGCCAAACCCAGCCGGGTTTAAACCGCCCGCTGCGGGGCGGGGCCCGTTCGCAGGGGGGGGGCCCCGGCCCGGGACATACAACACCCTCCCCAGGGCCCCAGGCCCTGGCACTGGGGGGGGCTCGGGGGGGCTCCCCTCAGGCGGCGCGGAAAGCCGGCCAGCCCCAGGCCGGAGCACACTCACCTCCGCCCCGCCGCCGCGCGCCCAGCTCGCTCTGGCTGTGAACCCTCCTGAACCGCGGAGTCAAATGCGCCGCCATCGCCAGCCACCTTCCTGTCCCGCCTCCCACACCGTCACTTCCGGCCCCAACCTGGCCCCGTGGCGGAAGTGAGGCAGCGCGAAGGGGGGCTGGTGGCCCGGGCGCTGGTTCGGTCGCCATGGAGTAGCCGCAGGGGGGACGGGGCTGAGCCGCGGCTGGAGAGCGCGACGCGGACGGACACACGGCGGGACACGGCCCCCGCAGCTTCCCTTAGGCGCAGGTGAGGGCGGGGCAGCGGCTGCCTCTGGCCTAGCGACACCGGGGACCCGCTCGCCCAGGAGCCGCTCCCGGGCAGGGCCAGAGCGCCGGGCCGGGCGGCTAGTCACTCACTCTAAACCTGTGGCCCCGGGGGCGGGGCGCGCTGAGCTGTGCCTCTCCCCGCGGGGCCGGAGGACTTGGGGTGCAGGCGAGGTGGCGACTGACAGGAGCTCCCTGGGGGGACGCTCCCTGCGGACAGCGATACGTGGCTTTGTTGGCAGGACACGGCGGCGAAGAGCACGTGACCCGTTAAAGGGGGTAATTTATTCCCTCTCAACACCCGAAGGGCTCTTGTGCCCATGTGGCTCGTGTGACAGTTCAGGTTGTCCCCGCTTTCTCCCAACCCCCTGCTGGGAGCCTGTAATAAATAACTTGGTCTGTTGTCTGTCTACTTGGTAGCTTGCAGGGTTTGGGGTTTTCAGCCTTGCCCTCGGTGCAGAACTCATGATGAAATCAGGATGTGTTTTGCCCTGTTATCATTGGTACTTTACATGATCCATAATATTTATACGTTTCGAAAATGTGCTTTGAATTGTTTTTACAAGTAAAGGAAAGCTTGATTGTAAGGAGAATACTGGGAACCACTGGGTATCAAAAATACCTCACTGAGGCCCAGTTTCTCCTGTGCTCCACTGTTGAGCTGGTGGGGAGTAATCTACTTTTTGTAGGGTGCACCACTGTGTGTATCTAGCCAGCTCTGTGGAATGGCACTTATGATAGGGTGGAGATAGGTCTTTCAGTGCTCTTCCCCCTTGCTCACAAGTGGAGTATCAGCCTTGCCCTGGGGGTCACAAACCAGATAGAGCACTGATACAGCCATGGGGGATGGGTGGCATTGGTTTCACGCAACACCCCCCTACATTACCATAATAGAAAAGAGAATAAACTAGCTCAAAGTGATTACTCAAATGAAAACTGAGGAGGAGTTGGGGGCTTATTTGTTTTGGGTTTATTCTTATTTTCAGTATTCTTAATGTTCCCCTATCTTGTGCCACTTATTCACATGTTGCCTTAGCAAAATTGTAAAGTTCCAGTTCTGCAAGCTGATCTGTTAGGCAAACACCAGCACGGAGCCCCTGTTGACTGCAATGGGCTTCCATACAAACATAAGGGCTCCCCCACACCCACCAATTTATAGGATCGGGGGCCTGTTTTTGTATGGATATTGTACTCAAATGTCAAACAGGAAGAAGAAAAGCTCTAAAATATTTCTAGAGCTCCCACTCCTTGTTCCCTTGAGTATTACAGTTACTAAGATACTGGAGTTTTCTTGCTTTTTGTATCTTCTACATTTTAATTTTAAAAGTGTAAAATGCTTTATGCCTTGTGGATGCTTGACTTTATTACGTCATTGTCTTGTGATTGTTACTTTTTCTATGTATAGTAGCTCAATTTTAGTCTTGAAAATACTGCTGAAGAAGCTGATAACTTTCATATTTTATATACCACTGTTTTGACTGTAATTTGTGTTACTGAAATTGTCACTCCCCAAGTTAAAATCTCTTATGTACTTGCTCCATGTGGATTCTCTCTCTAGATATATTATTTCAACTGACATTTAATATGGTGTAATTGAAATTGGTAATAAACTATTTTTATAGAACAAAACCCATTTTAGATTTGTCAGATTGTCTACACAAGGATTTATAAAAATATACCAGCAGTATTAACAAACATTAATTTATGAAAACAATCTGCATGCTGAGAGAGAAAATTGGCTCACTATCTCTTTTCTCTGCTGACTTATTCAATGGTTTAACTTTGTTCAGTGCCAAGTTGGGAAGGAGCAGATTTGATCGTGCATACCAGGCCTGTTTGTAAATCCTCACTCTTTTTTTTAATAATTTTTTGTTAGTATCCTCCCTTACTGCCTTCTCCAATCTTTTCAATACAATTACCACATGGAACTGCCACCTCTAGCAGAGAATGCTTCCTCCAGTTTAATTGAAAGCAATTTCATTCATTCTTCCACCTCTCAACAGAGAGACTCTTCTCCAAACTTAAGCACAGATAAGGAATTTGAACATGTAAAAGGGAATATGAACAGGAACTTGTTTACTTCATACTTCCAGTGTAGTCAGGTTTTTAAAAAATGCCCCTCCCATGTTGTGACTTCAAACACAAAGACCCTGTGCTAGTGGGTTAATACCAAAAAAAGAAACTGACTGTTCTAGTTTCATTGTCCATGCTGAATGAAATACAAAAGTAAGTAATATAAAGGGCAAAAAGTAAACTAGACCTAAATTATTTTAGTTTTAACAAGCTTGAGATAACACATAAGTATTCGTTTAATATTTAATCCCAGTGTCACAGACTTGTTTTACCTTAGTCCTTTGCCCCCTCTGCCCATTCTGTATCCTGAGATTCTGTGTTGCACATCCTTGGGAGATAACAGTTTCTCTGCTTTTGAGCCAATACCAGTAAATATGGAGTCCTATATGCTGTCCTTCCACAGTGAGAATCCAACAGGGTGCAGCTAAAAAGTTACCAGTATAGCTCTTATGATATTGCTGTACTAGTAAAGGGTCAAGTTCTGTGGGGTAGTGAGCACTGCCACCCTGTTGATCCCAGTGGGGCTAGAGTGTGCTCAGCACCTTGCATGTTTGGGCCCAAATTTACTTGAAGAGGCATTTCAGAAGTGGAGACACTTAGAAGGGATTAAACTGGAATATATTGTTTCTGCCTATCTGAATGAAATCTTCAGTTACAGAAAAAGCAAAATCAGGAAATCAAATCCAGTACTATATATTTTTATCTTGGTATCTGCTTGGGGCCTGATTCTGTAGTCCTTTTGCATGTGGAGCACCCATGCAGAATGGCTATAGAATAAGGTCCTGAAGGACTACAGATACCAGCATCTCTTTATTTCAGGCTGTCCTATGATCTATGAGGCATGGTGTTTTTCCGTACTTATCAGGTCGGCAACTGCTTTTCCATAGGTTGGGGAGTTTAGATATAATAAATCAGTCTTTATCTTGGCTGACACAACTACAATTTGTATAATTTGTACAAATTGTATAATTACCATAACTCAATACACAAGGTATATATATTTTTATAATAAGTAAATTTCTCTAGCTTATTTTCACTAACCCCTCCAACAGAGCATGAATACTCGACAGTTTAATACATAATTACTCTGAAATAATTCTCTACCTCATTCCTTGGTCTCTCTATTCCTGTTCAGTAGCTGGTTGAACAGGAAATTTCTGCTTCATTGGCATGGTTCCATATCATGAAGTTCAGTTGCTTCAGATGAAATGTATTTACCAATACTTAACTCTTCATACCTAAGTAATTAAGGCCCCGGTCCTGCAAATGCTTACACACATGCCTAACTTCATGCATGTGGATAGTCCCATTGAAGCCACAGGCGATACTCATGAGCTTAAAGCTAAATGTTTATAGGACTGGAACCTAAGTAGGCAGCGCCCTTCCTTTCTACAACATGTTTTTTCCAACCAGCACAAGTGGGGTGAAGTATTCAGCAGAAATTAAAAAACTGAAAGGGATTACAAATATAACAATATATTTTAACAATAAATATATTTAACAATACATTTTTAAGAAGTATAAATTTAGGGATTATTGTCACCCAGGTGCGTGTGGGTTTGTTTTTGTTTGTTTGTTTTTCCCACAGTACCCTCACTCACAATTCTAACCTCTGAAAACAAATTACTTCAACTTACTTACCTGCAAGTGATCGAAATGAAATGTAACTTGCATGAAACAGCTACAATTTTTCAATTTAATCCTCGTTACCTCATTCTTAGATATTGTGTCCCACGCTTATTTCTATCACTTGTTTTCCATAATTTTGAAAACATCTGCTGTATCACCCCCAAAACATCCTCTCTTCTGTTTGGAAAACACAGTGGTACTCTTTAGAGTGGTGGGTGAAATGATACTCCGAATCCATGTAAATATGTCTAAAATGTCAAAAAAGATGGTAGGAACTAAATATACTAAACCACCTCATGAGGCTAGTTGGCCAGAAGGTCATGACTTAGTTATTGTAAGAATAATATTGTGGTGACCTAGGTACGTGACCAATAAGGCTATAAATTTAAACAATATGTTTGCGCACACTTAAATATTCCCTGGTGCACTATTTTTCAAGTTTGTTTTACTTTTGTCTGGTGGAGAAATGAATATTCCTCCATACCCTCTCTTTGAGATGAAGTTGGAGGCTGTCTTAATTTAGAGTTTGTTTTTGGGTGTTCTATGTATGATAACTGTTACTAGCAATTAATTTCTCCTTGTGTTCCATCTTTATCTAATTTCTTACTGCAGGTAGGGAACAAGATGTGTGTATGTCTCTCTCCCTGTTTCAGGATAAGTTTCTTGTCCTATTCCTCCAATAGCACACCCACCAGCAAAAAGATATTCATATTAATGGTTTGAGTTGCTGGACGGTAGTGTTTTCTTGGCGTCTCTGGCAGCAGTTGTTTGTAATTAACTACCTCAGTTAAGTGAGGAAATTATAGTACAGTAATATATAGTACAGGTGAAAATGAAATTTATTGGAAACCAGACTCTTGCATCTCTCAAATTGAATAACCATGCAGAAGCACTAATTCTAAAGCAAAGCATAGAAAAAGCAGTTTCTCCATTTTCCCTGCAGCAGCTGATGAACTCATTAACACATCAGAACAGAAAGTGTTAATAACATCAGCAGTTGTTTCAGGTAAAACACTGAATTTTGAGCGTGGGTTTTGGCAGGTACAGTAAGAGAGCGAGGACTCATTTTTTAAAATGTCTTCAGTGTAAATATACTTTTATACTGTTGATGATTTGAGATCTTAGGCAGGTTTTCTCTTTTAAGAAAAAAATAAAACTTTACTCTTCCATTTTAAAATATAGATTTCCCATAGCTGGCTTTGTGTTCTGTATTTTTAATAATATGAACTAATGTAAACTAACCATTTTCAGTACCTTCCATTAACAGAAATGGAAAGAATTGTGATTTTTTTTTTTCCCCCTTCACATTTGTAGGCTAACGTGATAGCATATAGTTGGGACAATGGAGTCCATGCTGAATAAGTTGAAAAGTACCGTTACAAAGGTAACAGCTGATGTCACCAGTGCAGTCATGGGAAATCCTGTTACCAGGGAATTTGATGTTGGACGACATATTGCCAGTGGTGGCAGTGGGCTTGCTTGGAAGATCTTTAATGGAACTAAAAAGTCAACAAAACAGGTGAGATCTCAGGTGAAGGCCTTTGGTTGCATTAAAATCATACTTGAGGAATGATAACAATTGCATCTTTTGTTAGGAAAGGTTTAGAAGAACGTTTTATTCAGTAAACTGTTGCTAGCGTTACAACTCGTGAAGTCAAATGAAGATAGAAAAGGTATCCAAATGCCTTAATTGATTTAAGGTTCCCACTGCTCATTTAATCACAACAGACTGTCACAATTTAGTTTCTGGGTCAATAGAAATTGAGCAGTAAGAAATGTTAGGCATGAGGTATGTTGACCAATAGTATGTGGGGGATGGCCTCATGCTAACTGCCTTCACCATGCCTGTTTCAGGTCATTGCTGTTAACCCCTCATTCCTGTAAACACTTTATTCGCTCAGAAGCGGCAGGTTTGTATAATTTTTGTTGGTGCCCAGAATGGGTCCAAGTCCCGCCCCACCCCCACAGCTGCCTTGTAAGCCAATATATATTTTTTTAAATAATGTAAAAATGGACTGGAAACTGTAAGCATTTAACAGTTTCCTTCTATTGCACAATATCACTATCATAAGAAAAATTATTTAACTAAGAATATCAATGTTATTAATACTCTTTTGAATACGGAAACAACTAAGCACTCTTCAATCAATAATCCTCAAAATACAATTACAGTGCTTAATAGATGGAATAACTTTTATTTCTTTAAATTGCAACGGATGCGGCCGTGGGGGCATGGGGAAAGGCAATATGGATATGGCTGTGGGGGCATGAGCTATGGCACTATGGGTATCTTTCACCTGGTTAACAAGCCACTCCAGACAGGGAATTAAGCTTAGGTACATTTTTCAAGTTTTGATTGGGTCTTCTCACAGTAGAGTCTGCATGATTTGGCTCCAAATGTGGTAAAGCAAACCCTGACTAATGTTTCTGCAAACTATTTTGTCACTGATAAGGCTAAAAGTACACGGCCAGTTCCATGTTACAAGCATTTTATTGCGTGATGATTAGTTGTATTTGACTAGTAGTGACATGATTATCAGTAGTTCATATTTTGGCCAGTCATCATGTCAACATTCAATCCGATGCTGCAAAACAAAACTAATCAGTGCAAGTACTTTGTGTGTGAAAAGGCTTCCAACAATTATTTTCATATAAGAATAATTTCTTGAAGGATGTCTTTTTCCAGTTGTTTGTGAGGAGTTATACTCTTTGGTAGACTCCTTCCAAACATTGCTAAGATATACAGTGAAGTGCAAGATCTATTATGGTTATTATATTGCATGCTATCTGTTCATTAGTAATTTATTTTATTCCTTTGTTCTGCCAGTCCACCCTTCTGGCAACTTGTGAGTGGCTGTTTGTCATCTGTGTCAGTGACATCACTAACTTCCCCAAAATGTTACATGAGTGTCCTGTTTCAAATAGCTCCGATTTTTTTGTAAGCAGTATCAGCATTCCTTTCTTTCCACCACAAATAGGTATTCAGTATTCAAATAGGTATTCAGTATTTGGCCATCTGGCTACAGATTCACTTTGCAGCATTTTACATAGTTTAAAATCCTTTGCACAGAACTCTTGAGTTTTCATATGGGAGAAGCAGAACTGATCGAAAGTCTCTTGTTCCCTGGATAAGTGGAAGTAAGGTATATTGTGGAAGTGGGTGAGATAGGATTATGCTTTGAACTGTGTTGACCTACCTCGGCTCTCAGTTTAAGTCGGTGGGAGTTTGTCTCTTAACACTCAGCACTCTTGAAAATCTCATCACTGGCGTCTGGAAGGTGAATGCTTTTAGAAATGGTATTGTGGCACTCGAAGTGGAGGAAACTTGTTACTGCCCTCCTGGATCTGCTGTCTGTCCTGGTTTACAAGGATGTTTATATTTTAATATTTGATTATCAGGTTTTTGCTTGCTTGGTGTCTGGTTTACACAAATAAATGTACGAGATAATATATGTATGCATGTATGAATATTTGTGTATATGTATTCTGAATCGTCCTATGTAGCACATACATACATATATACATATAAAAAAATTATTTAGGCCCCAGCATTTTTTTGTTTTTGTTCAGTCCATTTTGGGCTTTGTTTACTTACTCCATATTGCCTTGAACATCTTTTTCTTTCTCTATCTATGTAATCTAATCTAATCTAGTTTTTTCTGGCCTAAGGAAGCACTAGTTCCCTCCCCTCTTCTTAAAATGCATTCAGGAAGGCACAGATAGGGATGGGGGCACTTGAGAGAACTTTCTTACCAAACCACCTCCTCCATCTCAAGGTTTAGCAAAACGTGTAATGAGATGATCATCTGGGCACTAGAATCCCTGCTACACTTGGTTTCTGTTTCTCGTTCAGAGAATCCGTTAACTCTCACAGTCTTGTTGGAATCAAAATTTATTTAACTAACTAGTCGAGTGAGGAAGGGAGATTAGTTTCAGAATAATCACAGTTGAATGAGGCTATTACTAAAACAACCTGGAAGGAAATGTAATTTAAAAAAGACTCCAGTTTTAAAAAAGACTTGTGAAAGAATGGGAGGATGGGGCATCTCTTTTGGAAAAAGAACAGATGACTATTGGAATACTAACCTGTGTCTTAAGTAGAGAATTCTCTTTAATTGAGGTTCCAGAAAATCTTAGTAGCGCATCATGTAGTCACATGCTGGGTATGTGTTCAGATACTGAATGGAATGATTTGCCAAATTATATCTATTACACCCCCCAAAAAAGTACATTGATTAAAAGAATATTAGTAAAGTTGCAAAGTCAAGCACTTAAAAGTTAGGAAATGCCAGAATTAAGGTTGCCTGTACAACTGAAATCTGGTCACCATGTGCATATGCGTTGTGATACATTCTTTAATTACATTATGGCATACTATTTTTTCTCACAAGACCCCTGCCTCGTTCAGTGCATAGGATGGACAGTTCAGACTTAATGAGTAGATAATCAATATTTTTTTTCTCCTCATTGTTCAATGTGTGGCCCTAGCCCTTATTCACTGCGTGCTATTCAAACCTTTCTCTGAAGACAGAAATATTAATTTCCTCAGACTTTTTTGACCCTCATCACTGTCATAGCTGAGTGCTTCATAAAGAGTAAGGAGTTTTTCACAACACCCCTCTGAGATGAGGCTGTATAATTATCGCCATTTACAGATGGAGAACTGAGGCACAGTGAGATTAAGGTCAAAAGTATCCACTAATTTTGGACGCCCAATTTGAGGCACCTAGAATCTGATTTTTTTTTTTTTTTTTCCCAGCATCTTGCATGTTATGTTCAAAGCACAGTCCCACCAACTTCAATTGTGTCCAAGTGCTCAAAACTTCTGCCGTTAGATTCTGGGGTGTCAACTCAGGAGTAATTTATAGCAGTAGTAGGTTACTGCTCGGAGAATTCTGTGCCAAAAAAATTAAAAATTCTGCACACAATATTTTAAAATTCTGCATATTTTATTAGTCAAAATAACACAAAATAAACATGCCAGTTTCAATTATTTTGGTAATTTATTTCAAAATACCCATCAGCAAGTATGTCTGTAGCAATACAGACAACAAAAAAGATTCTGGAAACGTTTTTTGACAAATAGATTCCTTACTAGACATATTAATAAAGAACTTTGAGTAATAATTCTTTAGACTACAATACAGAAACGTATTTCCTGCACCCCTCAGAAGCAGTACAAAGGCTTGGGGGAGTCTGGGGTAATGGAGGAGCTGAGGGGGAGGGAAGTAATTGCTGGGAAGGAGCCTGGGTGTGAACTTGGAGGGTTGTTATGTATGGGTGGTAGAAGTATGGAACGTTTCATTTTTTGTTTTTTTTTTTTGAGCGGGGGGGAATGAGGGGATCGATTGTTAGGGTGCCTTCCCCATGCTGACCCCTAGCCTCTCTGAGGTAGGCACATCTGCCACTGTCCCCATGTGTCTCCCCCACTTAGCCAGCCCCTTCCCCAATCCTCATGTGGCCCTGCACCTTCACTCAGCCACCTCCTCCCCCGGCCCCATTGTGTCCCTGCACCCTCACTCCCATTCGCGTGCGCCCCCCCAGTAGCCCCACGTATCCCTTGCCTCTTGACCTGGCCCCATGAGCAGAGCTCTGTGAGGAACGCAGACTTTTCTCTTCCCTATTTACAGCTCAGGCTGCTCCCAACTGGGATCGTCTGCTCTCTGTCCTGACACCACAGCGGCCCTGGTCAGGGAAAGGCGTAACTGCAGCAGTTCTCATCAAAATTTATTATCTGCTAAGGAAAAGAAATTCTGTGTGGCACATGACTTCTGCGCGTGCGCAATGGCACAGAATTCCCCTAGGAGTCGTTCTCTCTTCTGTGTGGATGACCTCTAGACCAGGGGTTCTCAACATTTATCTTTCTGAGCCCCCCCCCCCCCCCCGCGCGCATGTTATAAAACCTCCACGGCCCACCAGTGTCACAACAATTGATTTGCTGCATATAAAAGCCAGGGTCAGTATTAGGGGGTAGCAAACAGGCCAGTTGCTTGGGGCCCCATGTCACAGGGAGCCTCATGAAGCTAAGTTGGTCAGGTTTCAGCTTCAGCCCCAGGTGGTGGGGCTCAGGGCTTCAGGCCCATGCAGTGGGGCTTTGGCTTTCTGCTCTGGGTCGCAATGAGTCTGCTAGCCTTGCTTGACGGACCCCCTGAAACCTGCTTGCGGCCCCGCAGGGAGCCCCAGGCCCCTGGTTGAGAACCACTGCTCTAGAGGGGGATAGAAAACGTTGCCATTGGATTTCACACGCATAAGAGAATGGTGAGACTTGGGTTCCGTTCCAGGCTTTGGAGGAGGGGTGTGTGCTCCAGTGGGCACAGATTCTTCTGCCCATTCCCCTCAAGTGTCCTCTCTTTTGCCCTATCCCTTCCAACCTATCTATTTCCCAGTCCTGTCTCTTTCCCACACCAGGCTCCTCTTCCGGTCTCATTCTCTTCACTCAGCCAGTCCCACTTTCCACAGGCTTCTCATCCCCACTCCAGTCTTCTTGCCCTATCAATCCCTAGTTTCACCCCTCTGGACTCCTCACAGTTCCAGCACATTGCCCACCTAGTCCTAATTTTCCCTCCTCCCAGGTCTCCATCTGATTGTCTATCTCCCCAGTCAACTCCTCTCTCCCCAAGTTCCCTATCCCCTCTGGCTTCCTGTCCGTTTTCCACCCTGGGCTCCTCATCCACTCTCAGCATTTATCCACTCATGTCTTTGTCCCAGTCTACTTGCCAAGCCAGTTTGAGACTAGAACCCTACTGAGAGGAATTTAATCTACCATCTCCATTCCCTCGCGCCCCTCCATTTCCCCCCGCCCCCGCCTTATCCCAGTCTACTCAGTAGGTCCTGCTCTTGTAATCTCTGCATCTGAATCAAGCAGCTTCCTCCTCCAAACTGCCTGAGACCAGGAGGGGACTCCTTAAGAGCACAGGAGAGAGAGGCTTCCTGCTCTCGGTTCTGGTGCCTGTGCTGGACCTGAACTTGGACCCAGCAGGGCCTGCAGCAGCCCAGAGCTACAATTGCAGGGAGAATCTTGTATTCTTACCCAGGTTATTGGTGCATTTGGCACATAATCCTAAATTTTCTTTTTTCTTTCAAAATATTTTCAGGTCACCTATGGGTTTACTAATATGTCTGTGCGAAGAGAAGTGTTTTCTAGAGGCCTGTGGTTCAGCAAAATATTTTTGCCTAATATTTCCTCTTCTCTACTAGACTATCTGGGGGTTGACTTTGCTTGAGTCATTGTGCCAATGCTGATACGTTATGTCTTCAAAAATCAATTTCTATTATGAAATTTAAAGAACTCTGGACAAAGAGTGCTTCATTTTAAATAAGTAATAAAAACAAATTTAGCACTTTAATGTGCATCCAGACATAAACAAAGCTGTGCTCATGTGCAGTCTGCAATTAATGTGATTATACACCACTTTGTGTAATGAAGGGGTTAGATTAAAATGCAAATTGAAAGCAAAATGCCATAAAGTTCAGGTTTTTTATTCCTCTTTACCTTTTAAAACACACTTGTTGTTACTACTTCAAAATATTAATGCTCAGATAATGTTAAAGGCATCATTAAACAGGCAAAAAAAACCCTCCAGAAATGTTGTACTGGTTTGTGTGGAGATCCAGATGTCAGTCACTAGTCGTGTTATATATGTTCACATTTGGCTGTGTGCTGGAAAATGTCACACATCTATTTATTTTATTGTATTTACTTATATTTAAAAATATTGGGTAAAAATCAACATACAAGAAAAGAAAAAACAAATATTTAACACTCATATTTACAGTTTGTTAAAGTGAAGTCCTCAACAAACACCTTGAACAATTTTCAAGACAATTACTTGTCAAATTTCAGTGAAATTTTCCAGAAGAAGAGTATCTGGCATAGAAGCTGAATTTTTATGAAGCAGTTATACAGCAGCCAAAAAAAAATCTTAGAAATTATTATTTTAATGTGTTGGACTGGGTTTCTTTCCATTTACTGCTTGTATACTGCTTGTCTCTTAAAAATTAAGTCATCATGCAACTACCCTGGGAGATTTACCTTAAAATGACCCTTATAAAATATTTGGCAACTACATTAGAGTCTTTCTGTGGGGACTTAGAACGTATCCATCTTCTATTGTAAGTTGTTTTTGCCTTTGCTGCATCACTTCTAGCCTGTAGGCTGCTTTATTACTTTTCCTAATATGGTTATAAGAATAAAAGACAGATTGCCAGTTTTGCTTGACAGTAAATTCTTTAATGCCTTTAATTCTTTTTCTCTGAAGGCTCTCTGGTAAAAGCTGGTCATCTTCCTGGATTATCATCCCCTTTGTTGGGTTTTTTGTTTGTTTGTTTGTTTTCCCTCCTTTCTTTAAATATCCTTTCCCAAGCACCTAAACTGATTACCATTCTCTCTAATGGCTTGCATTCTAGATTAGATAAACATCTTAGTTACTTATTCCAGGCCCATCATTTAAGTATCTGAACTCCTTGGAAACTTCTGAAGCCATTTGTTTTCCCCACTCTGGCCTCTCATTTGTTGCTGGTTGGAAAGAAGATTGGCACTGGTTTTTAACTCTGCCATAATGACTGAAGTTTTTGTGAATTTATATTAGAGAGAGGAGCCTTCTTTTAAGGAATTAATCATCTCTGTTCATGGTGTCTATTATTTAGACATATACTTGACATAACTTGAATTTCCTGTTGCTTATATTTTCTCATTTAATTTTTAATAACCAATTGAAGTCTTCCATTCACCTTTGCTCAATGCAGAAATTCTTATAACAGGAAGAGAAAGTAATATCAAAGAATTGTATTTTTATTTGGGGCCTCGACTGACCATTAAAATTCAGTTTATAATTTCTTTTGTGATTAATTGATGTTATCCCAGTGTCTGACCAAATTTCAGTGAAGTCTGTTATATTTTGCTTACCTATATGTTTATTTAATTGTATAACTGCATAAAATATACCATTCACTTCCTATCCCTAAACTATTGTATAGCAATCATGGTGCCTTTCCAATGGTTATTGCATGTTGGTAGTGGATGAAATTGTCCCTGATGTATATAGGATATAATCCTTTAAGTTAGGCACTTTACAAATATATAAGATGATAGGCACCTGTTGATTTTTAACTTTTCATTTTGAGTCCACGAAAAGGACTATATGAATAACTTGCTATTATAATTCCAGATCTACCAGCTGCCCACACACCCCTGCCCTTCTCATCACTTATACATTGTGTTCTTAATACAACCTGTCCATATTTTATTTTTACATACAGATAGTTATAGTGTGACATATACAACTGAAAAAAAAAAACCCTAAGTTCTGAGCTTAATTAGACTGGACAGTTGCTGGGTAAACTGAACCTGTGCTGTGTGATGATTGGAAGTGAGGGGGCTCTATAAGTCAGCGTCTCTGTGTATCTGTGTTCTCATTGATGCATCTTGAAGTAAAATAACTACTGTATTTTATATAACATTCCCACAGAGTTTAAAACTTCGTCTGAGTAGCCTATTATAAAAATGTAATAAATAAAATAAAATCCACCATTACACATTTTTTCCTGTGTAACACACCCTCCCCTCCCCCCCCGCCCCACCTGGGGAGATGTCTCAAGTACCTCAAGACATGTGCATGCCGCAGTTTGGGAACCCCTGATTTAGAGGAATGTCTTGTATCGCTTTTGTGAAGGAGTTAATTGCTTTGATCAGCTATGAGAAACTCAGGTGTCTTTGGTCTTCATTCTGAATGACACTAAGCTATTTAACTGTATTCCAGAAAAAAACCCAGTTGTTTTCTGCTTTGCTTTATGAGGTAAAAAGATGAGACCGTCAGAAAGTAACTAAGGTATTTTCTACAGATCTGTAATTCTTAGCAGGTGTGTGCAAACTCTTCTGGTGGTATCTGCAGTTTAGGCAGAGCTTGGGTGTGTTTACTGCTCTTTCTGACAGTGATTAGAACCTTGTAAGCTGTATGTACACTGCAGTTTCTGCTGTCCTTACTGTAGATGGACCTTGTATGTGTTGCAGGGGAGGGATAGCTCAGTGGTTTGAGCATTGGTCTGCTAAACCCAGGGTTGTGAGTTTAGTCCTTGAGGGGGCCACTTAGGGATCTGGGGCAAAAATCAGTACTTGGTCCTGCTAGTGAAGGCAGGAGGCTGACTTGATGACCTTTCAAGGTCCCTTCCAGTTCTAGGAGATGGGATATCTCCATTTATAGGGAATTACAGGTATGAGAAATCCTAGTGCAAACAGAAAATAACTTCTAAAAAGAAGTTTTAGGCAAATCTGACTGGTACCATAGCATCAATATGTAATAGTATTGATTTAATATGCTAGATAAGGCTTCTGCTATGTAAAAATTGAAGGCGGCAAATGGTGTGGGAATTACTTTAAATGCTTTAAATCCTGAGCCATTTGTGGCACTGAGGGCTGTTTTCTAATGAGGGATACCATTCATGATTGAGTGGAAGTAAACTGAAAGGATATTAAGTCAGAAAAACAATTTATATTGAAGCAGATGAGAAGTGGCTAGCATACAAAGATTTGCAGGTGACAAGGATATTCTTGAATTTCTTTTAGTATTAAAAGAACTAAGACTTCATGGTTTCAGTTGGACTCCAAGTAGTCCATAAAGTTAAACCCCTGTGTAATCCTTTGCAAGATGTTACACTCAGTTTTGTAAATAAATATAGCACTATTTTTGTCTTGACTAATTTTTTTAATAAGAACTTTTCATGAAGAGAAGAAACTGTTATGGGACCAAACAACTATGTTTCAATTTTCTGTAGAAAGAACTATATAGAGTGCGTTTTCTTGTTTAATGGTAACAGTTTCCAGGCACTCAGAATGGCAGAATGTTGAGGTGAATTTACTAGATATCTCAAAGAATTCTGCTGGATGGAAGAGGAAGATGGAAAAGTCTATCTCATCTTAAATAACCAACACTGTGTGCTCTTTAGTCCAATGGTTTGCTTGAAATAATCTGAACAATGGATGCACCTAAAATTCTCATGCTTGTTTTAGAGATATTAGCAATTCTAGTAGTATTTCCCATTTTAAGTATAGGGCATATTGCTTGAACTGTAATATCACTAAAACTCAGGTTAGTTGTGTGCCCACTGCAGTTCCTTGGAGTGAAGTTGAGCCTTTTGGGGCGGGGGGGCCAACATCACAAGTCTTTACTGCAGTATATAATTAAGCATAAACTGTTTTTGGTTTGGTTTTTTTTGAGCCCTCTGACCTGGGGTGGATTTCATCCATTATAAATAACTTCCATGTGGACAAATAAAATGTAATATTTATTCACATAACTTACTGCAAAGGTCATTTTGCTGCTTTGCTTTGTCTATATACAAATATATATACATATAGGTGAAAATTATTAGCATTGTGCTGTTTGCATGTGTGACCTGCTGTATAGCAGGCTGACATGCTGAATATGCATATTCATTAAAATAGCACTTGTGCCCAAATTTACACCAACAGTTGCCTCCTTGTCTTGTCTTTGGGCTGAAACATAGCATTTTTGGATACAAATTAATATTGATAAATTTATATAAAATCTAGCTTTATATTAGTTTATATTTTATGAACATATTTCCTTCTGTACAAGGAGCAGACATACAAGGAGCTGGAAGACTCCTTAATTTTTTGTTGAATATGACCTACCAAATTATGTAGTCCTCCCCCAAATTAATTTTTAAGAGACAGCAAAACATTCTGAATTCAGTAGAACTTGCATTTTCTCTTGAGTAATTTTTTAAGAGTTGAGTTAAAAAAAAAAAAAAACTGAGGAAAATATTGTTTAGGGAAAGAATTTATTCTTTCCATTCTCTACAATATGCTCAAGAAAAAATAGAAATGTCAATCATAACAAAGCATCATTCCAACAAATAAAATAAGTGTATTCTCAAACTATTTAAATTACCAATACCTGAGCTGATTTTGAGGTGCTGAGTATGCAAAACTCCCATTTATTTAAAATCAGGCCAGCTGCTGTCTTCAGATGTGCTGCTTAGTAATCGCATAAGTAGCGTGGTACCATTAACCATAGGCACCGAGTTTCTAATCTGCCAGGCGGTGGGTGCTCCCCCAGGCTCTGCCTAGGCTGTGCCCCTACTCTACCCCTTCCCCCAATGCCCCGCCCCTGCCCTGCCCCCACCACGCTTCTTCCCAGCCCTGCCTCTTCCCGCCCAGTTCCACCCCCGAGTGCGCTGCACCCTCGCTCCTTCCCCCTTCTCCCCCAGTGCCTCCTGATGCCACGAAACAGCTGATCTGCAAGAGGCACAGGGAGGGAGGGGAAGGCGCTGCACCATGGGGCCACGGATGGGCAGGAGGTGCTGGGCGGAGTGGAAGGTTCTGCTAGGCGGGCAACCAGTGGGTGCCACCCACCCACACACACACACACACACACACACACACACACACACACACACACACACACACACACACACACTCCAGCCCCAGAGCACCCACGGAGTCGGCGCCTATTCCATGGTGGTAATAGTCAAATCATTATTTTTTATAAAGTATGTAGCAGTAGTTTATTGGCTCAGGAAAAATATATTATTGAATTGAGATTTAAAAAAATCATGTTGATTGTAACTGAAATAAGTTAGTATAGCATTTGGCTATGGATGTATAATGAACTACTTTCTGCTTTGATGGATCATATTGTATAAACTTTACTGTGTGGCTTAGGTAATACTGACTGAGTTTTGTTGCTTATTTTTAGGAAGTTGCTGTTTTCGTCTTTGATAAAAAGTTAATAGACAAATATCAGAAATTTGAAAAGGATCAGATTATTGATTCTTTAAAGCGAGGAGTTCAACAACTAACAAGGCTTCGACACCCTCGACTAGTTACCGTCCAACATCCATTAGAGGAATCCAGGTAAATTTTAGTAAAATTGTAAGTATTTTTTTGCTGGACATAGAGGTCTGGAGCATTTGGAAAAACGTGCAGAAATAATAACAAAAGATATGGACTTGGCAATTAGAGAAAATAAATAAAAGTAGGTCATATGTCACCATGTTCTAGTTGCACTGTTGCCCAAACGGTCACTTTTTCTGATATTATTCACAGAGATGTTGAAGGTATAGTATGTGACTGACTTCAACTGCTAAAATATTCATTAAAACAAAACCTTGTTTTGCGCAGTTATACTTCACTTGAAAGAGGGCTGAAGTCACGGTAATAATAATAATATAATAATTTATGGAGATATCCCATCTCCTAGAACTGGAAGGGACCTTCACTAGCAGGACCAAGTACTGATTTTGCCCCAGATCCCCAAGTGGCCCCCTCAAGGATTGAACTCTTAACCCTGGGTTTAGCAGACCAATGCTCAAACCACTGAGCTATCCCTCCCTAACTGCTGAAGCAAAGAACTTTTCTTGGTTTTGGTTTATTTTGTTTTAGCATTATTCCTGAATTTTTACAAAGTAGAAGCCGTGTTTTTTCCACCATCAGTTCCCCAGGCCTTTTACACTCTCTTTGCCTGAACTACAGCAAGAGACCTCACCCAAGCTTTAAAAAAGTTAAAATTATAGGCAGGTGCCAGCTCCCGGATAGTTAAAGTTGAGAAAACTTTACGGTTTGAGGTCAATTCCTGTAAGTGCTCTTGTATCTGCATAGTTACTCACTTTCCCTTGAAAGTTAGTATGCCTCATGGGGTGCTGGGGTAGGGATAGTGATATAAATTTGCGGTCGTTTCACCAAAACGTTCCTGAGATATAGCCTCCTTTGGGGAAGCAGTATTGAAAATGTTGTTTAACAAAATTAATCTCTACAGGCTTGAACCTAACACTCATGCACAAAACTGATTATCTTGTGTATGTGCATGGTACCCAAGTGAGTTACTAGTCAGCCAGTTTTCACATAATCTGGATGGCTGAATGGAACATGCTATGGCTATTGAATATGAGCAACACCTAGACATTTTAACCTGGAACCCATCCTTGATGGAAATCTGGAAATTAAATAGTCATGTTGCTACAACTTGCCTTTGTCAAAGAGGTCTTTTGTTGTTTTGGGGAAATGTCGTCTGAGTACAGCAGAAAATTCAGAAGGTGCTCAGACTATTTTTGAAAAGAAAATAATTGTGTATGCAAATGCTTGCTGGGAGGTGGAGCTGGGGGCAGAGAAAAAGAGAAGGAATGGGGGAAAGGGGCTTGGGTTTGTGGCGGGAGGGGATAAATTGGGGTAAGTGAGGGAAGAGGGGTTGGGAGGTTCAGGTCAGGGGAGAGGATGGAGATGAGGGATGGAACACTGGGAAGGGTGATATGTGTGGTGGGTGCCAAGGTGTTGGGGGGAGGCAGACCTGTCAGCCCCACATCCTTCTCTGCTGTATCTGTGCTGTGATCTTAAGGTAACACAAATCTAAAACTCTGAAAATCAGAAAATACAAAGTTTAGGTATATGCCATATCTTGCAGGGGAGGGGAGGCTGACTTGCAGGGGAAGTAGACTGGGTGGGTCAAAGGCATGGCTGAGGAAGCCTGGCTGAAGCAGATGGGGAGTCCAGCTAGGTGGTGGCGCATAGTGGCAGTATGGGGCCTGGTTTGGTGTACAGCACAGGGTACATGATTCAAGGAAGCATGCATCCCTCCAGTAAGCTGCTGCCTGTGATACATATGCACCCTCCGAGGTCACCAGACAGCAGGGAGCAACGTCTTACATGCTAATGGCTTCCCAAGTGCTAGTGGCTTACTGGGACAGGAAGGGGAAGGTGAACTTGAAATGGTGGCCTGGGAGTACAAGAGTAGGGGTAGATGTAGGTGTATTAAATGTTGGCGCAGCTTGGCAGAGCTGTGATAATGATAGGAGATCTGGGGTGGGAGTTGTGACTTTCTGGAAGTATGTGAATCCCTTTGCCTGACCCCTGACTGTGATCTAAGGAAAGAGGTGCCTATGTACCCTGAGGGATCCGGTATGCCTCATTTCAGCACTGCATTGTGTAGGTTGTGTCAGTAGCAGGGCCCAGGTGTCTTCTGACTATGGGAATTGTCATCAGTTAGGTGGGAGATGAGTGTGGTCTGTGGTTTCAGTGAAGGGTAAGAGGAAACGATCGTATTAGGTGGCATCCTGTGCATATGAGTAAAGGTTGTAAAATTTAGCAGATATGGTGTTTTTTGTGGAGTAAGCTAGATGTTTGAGTGTAAGGCAGGTATAGATAGCTCTTGTTCAGTACAATGAAAGAATGCGTGCTATGGGCTTATAGGTCTTCGCTCAATGAGAGTAGAGTTAAGGTTACATTGGCATGTACCTTAACTCTGGATTTCCTGATTTATATAAGTTTGTGTCTTGCTAAAGTTGATGTTTTGGAACAGTATTAAGTACCACCAGGCACTTAAATATGCTTTTTGTTGGTGAATAGGAAAAAAAGATTGAGTGACTTTGTTATTCCCATTTCTGGTCTTACCTAGTGGGTCAGTACAAAACTGAGTTTCTGTAGAGGTAGTTGTTTGTTATATTTAAAAAAAAAAAAAGTGCAGGTTCAGGAGGAGCCACTACACATTGGTTTAATTGGAAGCCTGACTAACACCAAGGTTGAGCATCTTCAGTTGGGTTTTCTGACGCTTGTATTCTGTTTTAGGATTCTTGCTTCTTCACAAAGGCAGTGGTAGGGAGAACTGAAGCTATGACTCTTCGTCTTTGAGGGTGATGAGCAAGGATCTTTCATGTTTCATCAGTTTTGTTTCTTTGGCCTTATTGTACTTTAGAGAGCAATTTCGTTGGCTTGTGATGTGTACAATCCATTAAGTTGTATCCTACTAAGGGAGAGGAGACTGGGAAGAGGCGAAATGAAGAGCCACTTTGAGCATAGTCACAGGGAGGCAACCTCATTTATTGAGATGATAGGACGTGAACATTACAACACAATGTTAGAGGAGAAATGAAACCACAGAGGGAAAGAGGAGGTGGGGACATGGTGAGGGATGAAGGGAGAGAGTAAGGATGACACAGTTACACTGTTTATTGTGCAGTCGTTCTGATGAGTGTCTCAAGCACCTTTTGCCATAAACAAATTGTATACTTTGTAGTGCCACTAAATATTCAACAATTGCTTCATTAATTGTTGGTCAGCATATACTCTTCGCTCTACTGAATTTTTTATTTTCAGTTATTTTCTCTGCCTCCCACTATGAACAAGGCTCTAGTTTGGTGCTGACGTTGGTCTTATGGGCTTTGACCCTAATGTTCTGGTTTATGGCTGACTGGTTTACACAAAGGCTGCTTTACTCAGAATCTAATCAATCCTGGTCCTAACTAAAAGCCTGATCCTGCAACTGGTACATGAATTCCCACTTTACTCCCCTTGTTGTGTTGGCTCAGTACAGGGAAAATATTCGTATTCTTTACCAAACACTATGCACACTTTTAGTACTATATACAGAGTAGTAAATGTCTTACTTTGACCAATACCACCTTCTGACTTCCAGTGTGCTTCCAAGACATCTTGTTACAGAATTAAAATATTTGAGATCTATTCTTCAAAAGCTGACATACAGCATAGTTTAAGTAATATTGATTATTGTGGTGATATATCATGTGAAAGTTATTTTCTGTCATTCAAAATCATGACCAAGAGCTTATTAAATATATTTACTGGATATATTGGGTACATCTTCCCTTTTTAGAGATTGCCTGGCATTTTGTACAGAACCAGTCTTTGCAAGTTTAGCTAATGTTCTTGGCAACTGGGACAATCTACCCTCTCCTTTACCATCTGATATTAAGGAATACAAACTTTATGATGTGGAAACCAAATATGGCTTGCTTCAGGTATGTTAATGGTTTTATCTTTGTTTTTTTGCATGTCTAGTATTGCCTTACAAACTTAAGCCCTGATCCTGCTAACAGGTATGCACATGTTTACCTATGTGAGTAATTGTGGGTAAAGATAAGCATGTGTGTAACAGTTTGCTTAGGAATTTTGGAATTATTTGTCTAAAAGCACAAGACCTTTCTATCACAGCATTCAGGACTGATAAGATTTTTAAAAAACTTCACAGCTGATGTAAGTGCATTCAACTCCATTTAAGTCTATGGTGTTAAACCCAGTTGTATTAGTGTTAATTTTTTTTATTTTACTTATAGGTTTTTCTATAATGGCCATCACCATAGTATCTGATCACCTTAAATACATAAATGAATCTATCCCTACAACAGTCCTGTGAGTAGGGAATTATTTTCCCTACGTAAGAGATAGGGATCTGGTGCATGACGAAGTTAAGTAACGTGCTCCAGGTTGCTCAGGAAGTCTGTGGTGATGCTGAGAATAGAACATAGATAGCCTGAATCTGGGTCTGTCCAATGACTTAACCACATACTGTTTTTTCCTCTTGCCATCCTTGGCAAATTTGATCTATTTTCTTCTCCTTGAGAGAACAGTTTAGTGTAAATCCATCTCTTGGAGGAGAAAGGTAAGGTGAGGGCACAGAACCCTGTGTTAATTCCAGACAGACTTCATTATAGTGGTGCTGCTTATCACTGAGGTATTCAAGGATTTGCTGTCAGTTCCATTACATACAGTTTTTCAGGGGATTGTATATTTTTATAATAGTTGATTTTAGGTTAAATACTGTCCTACAAGGTTTCAGCCTGGAGTTACCCTTTTGAAATAAAAAAAAAATCACCCGTGGGCCGTAACTTTTGACAAGTAATCTGAAGACCAACGATGGTGATCATAAAACAATAATTTTTTGTGCCATATCTGCATTAATATTTGAGAGAAGGGTAAGAGATGAATCAAAGAAACTGGAGCAAACAGTAGTCATGGATATTTTGCTGCATGGCAGGTCCCAGCTTCAAAAGAGCATATAGTAAATGAAATAATTATGAGGAGAGAGACCGCAATGCTTTGAAGACCCTTTTATAAACAGAGTGGCGGAAAGGATGAATGCTTGATGGAATGCTCTGGATTGCTACTGTTTCTGCCCAATCTCACTAGAGAATTTAGAATTGTACATTTCACCATTTTCCTTCTAGTCCCTCCCCTCCCCTCGCCTTTCTTTTTAATGAAGAGTGATGCCAGTTCCTGTGAGTCTTAGCTTTGTGGCCTCTTATCTTTTTAAAATAAATTTGAAATGGGTGGCAAACTTAATTTGCCTTTTTCTTTCCCGAGTCATACCACTGCCACCCACATAATTCAGTCAGTGCTCTGCCTTTAAGTGAATAGATTATCCCCCAACCTGTTGCTGCTCCTGCTACTACAGAGGTGGGCAAACTACAGCCCACGGGCCACATCCGGCCCGCAGGACCATCCTGCCTGCCCCTGAGCTCCAGGCTGGGGAGGCTAGCCCCCGTCCCCTCTCCTGCTGTCCTCCCTCCCCTGCAGCCTCTGAGTGTTGCGCCATCAGCGTTCTGGTCCACCTCTCCTGCAGGCAGCATGGGGTGGCATGGCTGGCTCTGGCCAGGTGGTGGGGCTGCGAGCTTCTGCTGCTCTGAGCAGCATGGTAACAGGGGTTGGATAAGGGGCACGGGGTTCCGGGGGCAGTCAGGGGACAGGGAGCAGGGGGCATTGGATAGGCATGGGTGTCCTGGGCGGGCTGTCGGGGCAGAGGTGTAGATAGGAGTCAGGGCAGTTGGGACAGGGAGCGTGGGGGCGGTTGGATGGGGCGGAGGTTGGGGGGCAGTCAGGGAACAGGGGGTTGGATAGGCATGGGAGTCCCGGGGGGCCTGTCTGGCGGTGGGGGTGTGGATAAGGGTCAGGGCAGTCAGGGGACAGGGAGCGTGGGGGTGGGGTCTCGGGGTGGTTAGGGGCAGGGGAGTCCCAGGAGGGGGTGGTCAGGGGACAAGGAGCAGGGGGAGTGGATGGGTCAGGTGTTCTGAGGGGGGCAGTCAGGGGCAGGAAGTGGGAGGGGGTGGATAGGTGGTGGAGGCCAGGCTGTTTAGGGAGGCACAGCCTTCCCTACCTGGCCCTCCATACGGTTTCGCAATGCCGATGTGGCCCTCGGGCCAAAAAGTTTGCCCACCCCTGTGCTACTACCTTTATAGATGCTCAGGAGCCCTTCTGTCTGTGAGCACTCTATTGCTATCTCCCTCTCCCGTCGTAAATGAGCCCTGGCACAGAGGTCACTACTCCTTGCTTCATCCTCCCATTCTGTTTGTTAGGTTTTTTTGTTTTTGTTTTGTTTTTTTTAAAGCAGCCTCCAACCACTCTGCTCTTTCACACTACCTCTCCCCACACAGGTCTGTGAAAAGAACAAAGCAAACTGCTCTGTCCCCTCTTCTCCTTAAAAACTAGCTATGGGTAAGCAATTTTATTCCCACCTTCCCGTCTGCTAAAGGAGCACAAGCACATACGCTGCTCTGCATCTTTTTTGTTCCTTCTCTTCTAGAGAAGGAGCCAGTGGCTCCCCATTCAGCCAACTCCTCTGCTGAACGTTCTACTCATCCTGGGCAAGTGGGTTTTTCAAGCCCTGTGATAGTTAACTTGGCATTAGTAACTCCATGAGCAAGTTCTCAACCTGAATTTGGTTTGCTTGATACATGTTCAATTTTTTCAAAGATTTTAGTCTGAAATATTTTCTTCCCTTGTGGTAGATTGGCTTGACTGTTTCTTAACTAACACATGCCAGTTGAGCATGGGAAGTCAGACTTGGCTGTGACAAATGACACGTGATAATTGATGTAAATATTTTGCAAGTGTCTTGAAAGAATATTTGCAAAAAACTTGAAATAATCTTTCCTTGTTAACAGGTCTCTGAAGGTTTGTCCTTTCTGCACAGCAGTGTGAAAATGGTCCATGGAAACATTACTCCTGAAAATATAATTTTGAATAAAAGTGGAGCATGGAAAATTATGGGATTTGATTTTTGTATTCAGTCAACAAATCCATCTGAACAAGAGGTAATAAGACTTTATTTTTGTCTGATTTGTCTGATTTTTACTTTAAATGCAGATAGTGTCTGAAACAGGCTGCCTGATCTACTAATTTTAGTGCTGTATCTAGTGCTACTAATTTCTCTACACCTCTTTTTTATTTATTTATTTTTAGTAGTAGTGGGGAGGCTATATGACATGATAGGTCATCAACCCTTTATTTCTGGAGGTCTGAGTTCAAATTCTGTCTTGGGTCACAACTGAAAATGAGTTTGAGCTGCCCCCTTAGACTAGGGATTGGGTTCTAGTCCTAGTATAGTGGTCAGTGAAAAATTCCGTGTACTTTGAAAACGAGTGTGTTTTCATCCTTGAGCCCCATTCACATTTGTTACAGAACTACTACATGCTCGATAGTTGTTGCTCAAAAGAAACTTAAGAGTGGATTAACAGGGACTAAATAGTTCAGGGAATTAGTAACGGTATGTGGAGTTTGTCTGTGCAGAGAACAGCATATACATCTACTGGTAGGTCAGTACAGGAGGAGGCCACCTTTTCCCCTAGTGCAACTTTTTTGAGGCAGCAGGTCACCAACCAGTCTTAGCACCAAGATGAACCAACAACAGCCCCATGGACAGGGCTACCCTCCTGCCACAGAGTGCAGTGTTCCTGGGATTACTGACGATTCTTATCCAAAAATACATTTAATTTCCTAAAGTAAAACAGGTAACATATTTTCTGTAGCTCTTTATTCCAAAGAATAATTTGTGCCTAAATATGTAAAGCATTCTTTGAAATGTTCATCAAGTTTCATAATTCTAAATCATCTTGGTGTGATATCTGCAACAGTCAAAGCATACCCATTTAGCTTATATAGCCACTTAGTCAGTTTTGCTTCACTCTGTTATTTTACTCATGGTGAATCTGAAGGAATTTGACTGTTTGCTGCTTATTGAGTAATTTCAATTTAAAATCTTAAACCTCTATATCTTCTTTCACTGTTGTTCTTACAGCTGAAGTTTCTATGTAAAGAATGGGACCCAAACGTGCCATCCTTGTGTCTTCCAAATCCTGAGTATTTGGCACCAGAATACATCCTTTCAGTGAGCTGCGAGACTGCCAGTGACATGTACTCTTTAGGAGCTGTCACGTATGCAGTATTTAATAAAGGGAAACCTATTTTTGAGATCAACAAGAAGGATATTTATAAAAGTTTCAGTAGACAGCTGGATCAGGTATCTGCTATACTTAGCAATATGTTCTGAATTTGAGTTTCACTCTTTAAATGTCTCAATGTTTAAAAGCAATTGCTACTTTAAAAAAGAAAAGGATATCTCAATGTAATACACAACATCGAGAGCTATAATATAAATGTAGTTACAATAACAGGTCACATCATACATGCTACCTCTTTAAATCAGTCTTTACAAAATACTTGGAATAAAAATAGATGCATAATTAAAATTGCCTGAATAAACTACTAGTGCTAACATTCTACCTGGGGCTTCTTATGTCTCCCGCCGTATGCTGCTAATATGGGATAGACATATGATGTGCCACTCTGACTGTGAGTAGAGCAAACAGGGTATCAACCACAGGACAATGAACAACTGTGTTAGCCATGTGGGAATTGCTGAGTTTAAATAAAAGGTGATGAAATCACCCACAGGTGAGAAATTGTGGGTGACTCCTCCCTCCCTCCCATCCCAACAGTTGAGTTGGAAGGATGCCCTCTCTCACTTACCTTCAGAGAAAGAGATTAACTTTTCTTTCTCCACCTCCTGTCTGCTGGAGGAAGAAAAGAGATGCTGAGTTATACTGATGTTCCTTAGGGCTTGTCTACACTGGCGACACTAAAGCACTGCCGCAGCAGCACTATAATGTGGCTTGTGTAGTCTCAGCAGAGCACTGGGTTTTAAAAAAATCCACCTCCACAAGAGGCGTAGCTCCCAGCGCTTGTGCACTATTTACACTGGCGCTTTACAGCACTGAAAGTTGCTGTGCTCGGGGGGAGGGGGTTTTCACACCCCTGAACGAGAAAGTTGCAGAGTTGTAAATTGCCAGTGTAGACAAGCCCTTAGTCACGTTCAATGCTCTATCATGACATACAGCTTACAATGCACTATTAAAGAGCCAGGCAGCCATATAGTTGAGCTCCGTAGTGCTTCAGAATTAAGCTATGTCTACACTACCACTTACATTGCTCAGGGGTATGAAATTCCACCCAAGTGAGTGACATGTTGCACTGACATAAGCGCTAGTGTGCACAGTGCTATATCAGTGGGAGAGCTTCTCCCGACAGCATAGCTTTTGCTGCTCACAGAGATGGTTTCATTATGCCGACAGGAGAGCGCTCTCCCATCGGCATAGAGCATCTTCACCACATGCACTGCCGTGGCACAGCTGTATCAGTACAGCTGTGCTGCTGCAGCACTGTATGTGTAGACATGGCCTTAGTAAACTCAGGTTTTAAACCAATGCCAGCATGCAGTGACACTGTAAGAAAAGAGATAGGAATGACCACAGCTGAAGTTTCTCGCGTTTATAAAAATTACATTTTATAAAATTTGCCTAATTAAAGTAGAACTAAAAAGCCATCAAATCAGTTGTCTTAAAATGAGTATGCAGAATTTTCTGTATTCATGAATCATGTACTTGAATTATTTGTACAGCTGAGTCACTTAAGCTCCACTACACTTCAGAATATACCAGAGGAAGTACGTGAACATGTAAAACTACTATTAAACGTAGCTCCTGCAGTCAGACCAGATGCAGATCAAATGACAAAGGTGAGTGCCTAGAAAATACTGCAGCTGCGAGAAACAGGGCTAATAACATGAACTTAGCTGTTGCTCTTTTCAATTGAAATTTTAAAATGTTTAGTTTAATTTTCTGTTAGTTGTCCTTAAAGGTACTACTTTTCCTTTTGTTTTATAACTGTCACATTCACTTTTATGTATCGAAACAAGGCTGTAAATTCCCAGGGAGGTAACCAAAGGCTGGGTAGTTGAGGAAGTAGCCTAATAATGTAGAAGTAATAAGTATACAGTACTTCTTGGTAAGCTTGCTCTTTTATTAAAACTTGTATTCATTCTTAGAGCTTTTGTAATGCGAAAAATAATGCTCTTCCATATAAAATAAACCAAGTTAGACAGACCATATCAGCCATTAAAATATTATCTGTTTCCTTTAAAAAGCTAGGCTCAAGCAGTTAACTGTTTTAATGATGAAGTTTACCTATCGGTCACAATACTACTTATTGTGTAAAAATGTACTTTTCTATTTATTAGATGTAGCCACTTAACTATAAAAGTTATGTTGATTTTATAATGCATTTGAGAAAGTAAATTAGATGATTATTTTACATATGCTACATTTACAATAGCATTGGTGGTGGTTTCTCTCCAAGATCACACTTTTTTATTCTTTATTTTTAGATACCATTCTTTGATGATGTTGGGGCAATGACACTCCAATATTTTGATTCTTTATTCCAAAGGGATAATCTTCAGAAATCACAGTTTTTTAAAGGGCTACCAAAGGTTCTACCGAAACTGCCTAAGGTTTGTTTTCCTTTATCTTTTAATATTTTTAAATGAAGTGTATTGGAGTCTGTGCACCTTCATTCTATACTGGACTGCAGTGAGATTGATAGAACATAGTAAGGAAGAAGAAGAGGTATGATAAACTTGTCTTATGTGGGAATACCCTACAGTTGCTGATACTCCTGGAGGTAAGAAAAAATGGCAACCTTGAACTCACATGGTAGCGAAATTTTCCTTGAAGAGTTCACTTACCTCCTCCAGGTTCATCCCACTTCTGCCCTATATTCCCCATTCCCATTGCTTTACAATCCTCATATTTCAAGGCTCTGTGAAGTAGTCCCCATCCTTCCAGTGCAGTTGGACCGACTGAACTCTTTTTTTTAGAGTTAGTCAGTGCTTCTCTATTTCTGAATGATGCAAAGCTTTCTTCCCCAAGAGGACTTGGCCCATTGTGCTTTTCGTGCTCTCAGACAGCCTAGAAAGCTAGAGACTGTCAGTCCAAATTTCTTCTCCTGTATGGCAGGCAGATGGTATGATAACACTGGCCCCATCCCCTTCCCTTTTTTGTTAATCTTAGTTTTTGTAGTCCCAAAGAAAATAAGAAGGAAAAAATACTTGTTTACCACATAATAGAATAACATTTGTGACCCGTGTGATTAAATTTCTTCATCTTTAATTAAACTTTCTTTTTGAACTATTTACAAATACAATTTACAAATACAAGTACAATCCTACTGCAGGAAGATCTAATGTTGAGTAATGTCTTTTTTTTTTTATACTTATCGATTTTCTCCATTGATTAATTATTTTTGTGACATTTTGGAGTTGGACAAAATTTCCAAGAGTTATGAAAGAAGGCAGGAACACACAGGGAAGCTATTAAGCCTTAAGTTTTTATTTTCCCCCCATTTCTATTGGTGGTAGTATATCAATGTTAAATACATCTCAATGAGTAGGCTTTCTAGAATCAACACTATCAGTGGCCATTTATTATATGCTTGTCCAGGCTAGATATGTCTGCAGGATTCTTGCAAGCAGAAGTAGAACCAAAGGTTGGAGGTGGCATTCAGCTGTAGGAAGGAAGTACTTTTCTTTTGTATTGTGAGTACAGGCTTCAAAGCTAGTGCACCTTGGAGTCCTGCAAAAGCTGAATTTTATGCTAATAATTCTTTATCTAGTCTTTAGAAAAACAGTATCGTATGTGACTTCCTTAATTTGGATTCATGATTTTAAATCCTATATACAGCCTCATTAAATTATAATAGCTTTTAAGTGGCATTAAATTAAGATGATTGAGAGTCCATTTGGACAGACTGTGTCTTAAATACAAACAGAAAAGAAAGCACAGCAGTATATAAAACTCGAGTTTACTCTTAAAGTAAGGTTCAGAACTGATGTATTTGTCTACTATTGTATAAACCTGACTTTTACAAAAAAATTTTTTGCTGAAATAAAATTAGAAAATAGTATTTTATTGCAATGCAAAGCAACCACACCTCTTTGTCTTTCTCTCTCAGCGTGTTATAGTGCAGCGAATTTTACCTTACTTGACCTCAGAGTTTGTGAACCCTGATATGGTACCCTTTGTTTTGCCTAATGTTCTGCTGATTGCTGAGGAGTGCACCAAAGAAGAGTACATCAAGCTAATTCTGCCTGATCTTGGCCCTGTTTTTAAACAGCAAGAACCAATCCAGGTAGATTAATGTTGTTTAAAAGTAAATCTCATTTTTTTCCTTCAAGGTTTTTCCTGACAAAATCCTAATCTATCTTCTATTAATTTCCTTGTTCCAATCTAACACAAACTTCCAAACCTCAGTTCTGCTCTGTAGCTGTCCAGAGAGATCAGTTTTGAGTGAAGCAAGGCATTTTGTCACCTGAAATGCACTGAGCCCACTGCCTCTGTAGCACACCTGCCCTTGACTGGTCCGGAATGCAATTTTAGCATGACAGACCATTCCCTCTCTAAATGGGCAATAGACCTTTCGTTAAGCATAATATTGTATTGATGTGGTGAGTCTAGAGTAACAAAAATCAGATCTGTAATTTACCATCAGACCTGTTCTGAGCAGGACTAAACAATACTGGATAAATTTGCTACCACTTTTTTTGCTGGTATTGACAAGCCCAAAGAGAGAACATAGGAATCTATGGTAAAGATTGGGGGGCTTTTTTCCTTCTCTCAAGAACTTTCAGATGATTAGGTGGCGGTGTGTCTGGCAATCTGATGGTCTATGTCAAATGTCCAAACAGACACTTCCTCAACCCTTTCTGCCTTCTTGAAAAGCTGTTGGGTTTTGGGGTTTTTATCACAAGTTCTAGTGTTGCTTTTCAAAAGAAGAAATTATGTTACCTTGGTGAAGTACCGTATTTTGCTTGGGGAATTACACATTTTTATGTCAAGTGTGGTTTCACTTTAGGAATTAACCTATTTTGTGCCAATACTGTGACTGTAATGCTGTGCTCCTTCAGTAAGGTCCAAATTCTGCCTTCTGACGCATATGTACAACTCCAGTTGAAGTAATTGGGAATTGCACATACACATCTGAGAGCAGAATTTGACTCCAGGTTTCTTTGGAAACTAGTGATTTCCATAATGGTATGTATGTCCAGAGTATGTTTCTATAGCTGAAGTTTAATAATGGACTATTTTGGAATTGTAAGACAAAAATCCACAAGCCTTGTGATTTTTTTTTTTTTAAAGGTCAGTATATTTGTGTTAATTTTTATTTGCTGTTTCAAAAATGCTATAACATGTCTAAGTGTCTTTTTATCTTCCATGCCTTCAGGCTAGCAACATGGTGAGTGTAAATACCATTGACTCTGTTATAAGAGTTTTTTTTATGTTTCAAAACTATATTGCTATAATAAACTTAAAATTGAAAGTGTAATGTTGCAGAATTAAAATCTGTGGTATTCATAACATTTTGTTTTGTTTTATAGATTTTGTTGATTTTCTTGCAAAAAATGGACTTGCTCCTAACCAAGACTCCACCAGATGAAATAAAGAATAGTGTCCTTCCAATGGTTTATAGAGCCTTAGAAGCACCTTCAATTCAGATTCAGGTGTAGTAACTATGGTTTTTCTTTAATAATGTATAAAACTTTCCTCTTTGCTGTGAAGGGATACTGTCAAATTATGTATACCTACAACTTTTCTCTCCTTAGAAGAGGAAGTTAAAACTTGTGCAACATATCTGAAGGATTATGCATTAATTCCAGAGTGTATTGTTGGACTTTCTCCCTACCTGACTAGAAAGAGATCAGTTAAGAAAACATGGATGTTCACCTAATCATGCCAAACGTTGTTGATTCACTGTTTTCCAGTGTATGAAAAATTTTGTCAAGCAGAGTGACACTTTCTGCTCAGGCCTGTTGCCTAAATAAGTATTAAATGCTTTTATTGCTTTGTCTTTTGCCTTTTTGGAATTTACTTTTTATGTACTGCCTAACACCAGTTATCCAGAAGCCTCCACAAAATCCTTGGATAAATGGGGGCTTCAGCCCTGCAAAGCTTAAGTCATGGGGGAAAGTAACTGACCTGTTGCTTAACTAGAATTTTGGATAACTGGAATTAAATTAACCAGGTTTTACCTGTCTCTATATCTTAGGTTAGTTTTACTATTCATAATTTAGTCTAAGTAATTATTCTAATTGGATACTTCTTTACTGTGGAGACACTTTTTTTAGTAGTCAGGTGGCATTTTAGGTGCTGTCACATATGTTGTTGATGTGAATTTAATTTTCATGTAACAAATCAAGTGAAATATAAATTTCAATTCTTTGATTTTCTGTGATTAAAAACTAGCTCTCTGTAAAGTGCTGCTTTGTGAAAATATAAGACATTTTTTGATCCAGATAATTTGTAGTTATGACACGAATGTAGCTCTTTTCATTCAAAGCGCTTTCCAGGCATGAATCCTCAAATTATGCTTTATTATTAGTAGTAGTAGTAATAGTAGTAGTACCAGTGTGGTTTTCATTAATATAGCATGTAGTAATAGTAACTGAATGGTGTATCAATAATATAAAAATATATGTTTTTAGTAAATCAGACTATTTGAAGTTCTAGCTTTTTAAAAATAAGTTAGGGATCAATTAGGTGACCACGTTTATTGTTTGTTGAAGAGGCTGTATTGAGAATGTTTGAACACACACACACTGTAAGAGCAAAAATACAGTATTAGTTAAAACATTCTCAATACAGCCTCTTCAACAAACAATAAACGTGGTCACCTAATTGATATATATATTACTAATTTTACTGTAAAGTGAAGTTTTTAAAAACTCCTATGGTTGTTTATTTACAGGAACTTTGCCTTAACATAATTCCTACGTTTGCCAACCTAATAGACTACCCATCAATGAAAAATGCATTAATACCAAGAATTAAAAATGCATGTTTGCAAACTTCCTCTCTTGCTGTAAGTAAACTAATGTTCTTGATCTCTCCATCCCCTACTCCCAAAACATTAAAATAGTGCTTAGATAATTTTGGCTTTTCTGTTGTTGCTTTAATTGTTATCAACATGCTTCAGGAAAGCAAGAGCCTTGTACAGAAAACAGAGCAACCCCTACCATAATACTGTGCATTCACTTCAGATTTTTCTAAAAGTATTGCCGTTTGTTCAGTAACTAATATGCAATCACTTGTGTTTCAGTGATGCAAAACTTTCTTTTGTGTTTTTTAAAAAGAACTGTTCTCGATTTTTTTTTCCTTTGTATACTTCTTTTTGTTATATGAAAATGCTAGCTAATGTGAAAAGTAATTGTCTAGTGCTCGTTGATATGAATTCTATAAACTTTCAAAGTAGTTTTCTGGGTTTCTCCCCCCAATTCCCCATCCTAGCAACCATGGGAAATGTCTTAGGCCTGGGCTACACTAGTGCGGGGGGAGACGGGTTCGAACTAAGATATGCAACCTCAGCTACGCTAGTCGCGTATTAGCTGGCTTGCTATTCGCGAACAGCGTAGCTGAAGTCGAAGTATCTTAGTTCGACTTACCTGGCCATCCTCATGGCAGCGAGTCAACTCTGCTTACTCCTCCGGCCGAGGTGGAGTATGGGCGTCGATTCGGGGATCGATTTAATGCGTCTAGATGAGACATGATAAATCAATCCCCGATACATTGAACACTACCTGCTGATCCAGAGGGTAGTATAGACGTACCCTTATTCCTTGAGGAAATCCAAGACATAAGCTGTGATGTGTGGGAAGAAATCCTGCAGGATACTGCAGGTTCCTCCAGTTTCTACATTGTGAGTTGCACAACTTATGGTTCTGTATCACTCTAAGTGACATCTGCTTAATTTAGTAAACTACAGCAAGAGTGTATTGTTCATGATCACTGCAAAGGCAATGTCACAACAGAACACTAAATTCTATCCTCGTTTGTCTAGTGCATAGTATCAAGTGTAAAATTAGTTTAATTCTAATACACTTTCTGTTGGGGGACTATATCAAACACAAGTCGATGAACTGTACTGAAAAGTAGTACAGTCTATATTTTCCTACTCTAAATTTTTGATAATGAAAGAGCTAGTATTAGAATCGGTCTCTTGCAAAATGGAATGTTTTCAATGTGCTGTTTTTCCCCAAGCAGGTTATGTTTAGTACTGGAAATTAAAATAAACTTCTGACATTTCAGCAAAACAAATGGGTTGTGGGGGATATACACTGCATGGAACATGGAAATATTCAAAACACAAGACCTGGTAGTAATGGGGGACTTCACCCACACATCTGTTGAAAAGTAATAAGGCAAAACACAGAATTTCCAATAAGTTCTTGGAATGTATTGGGGACAAGTTGTTTTTGTTTCAGAAAGTGGAAGAAGTAATGAGGGAGACAGACATATTAGACTTGATTGTGACCAGCAGGGAGGAATTGGGTATGAATCTGAAGGTGAAAGGCAATTTTGGTGCAAATGATCATGAAATGATCGATTTCAAGATTCTAAGGAAAGGAAGGAGTTGAGAGCAACAGAATAAGAAGATGGAACTTCAAAAAAGTAAACTTTAACAAACTCAGAGAATTGGTAGGTAAGGTCCCAACAGAAGAAAATCTAAGGGATACAGAAGTTCAGAAGAGTTGGCAGTTTCTCAAGGAGACTTTATTAAAGGCACAACTGCAAGTTATCCCAATGCAAAGGAAAGATAGGAAGAATAGTAAGAGGCAATGTGGCTCCATCAGAAGCTCTTGGATGACTTGAAAATCAAAATGGAATTCCACAAAAAGTGGAAACATGGATGAATTGATAAGGAGTAGTACAAAAGAATAGCATAAGGATGTAGGAACAAAATCAGAAAGGCCGCACAAAATGAGTTTTCCCCTAGAAAGGGACAAAAAATGCAATAAGAAGAGCTTATTTAAATGCATTAGGAGCAAGAGAAAGATGAAGGAAAGTGTAAGTTCTCTACTTAGCGGGGAAGGAGAGCTAATAACTGATGACATCAAGAAGGCATTAAACAACTCAGCCAATCTTAATGCTGACTGGATACTCAACACAATTAATATTAACAACAAGGAGGAAGGAACGCAAGCCAAAATAGGGAATGAACAGGTTAAAGACTATTTAGATAAATTAGATGCATTCAAGTTAGCAGGGCCTGATAAAATTCAACTTAGAGTACTTCAGGAACTAGCTGAAGAAATCTCTGAACCCATTAGTAATTATCTTTGAACACTCCTGGAGGATGGGTGAGGTCCTAGAAGACTTGGAGAAGGGCAAACAGAGAGTAACTATCTTTAAAAAGGGGAGTAAAGAGGACAGGGAATCCAGTTAGCTAAACCTTGATACCTGGAAAGATACTGAAACAAATTATTAAACAATCAGTTTGTAAGCACCTAGAATAAAATAAAATGGGTGGATGAATGGATTTGTCAAAAACAAATCATACTAAAAACCTACTTTCTTTCTTTGACAGGGTAACTGACCAAGTGGGTGGGTTGAGGTGCAGGAGAGAAGCAGTAGACATGATGTATTTTGATTTTTAGTAAGGTTTTTGACAGTCTCAAATTACATTCTTATAAGCAAACTTGGGAAACGTGACTAGATGAAATTACTATAAGGTGGGTGCACAGCTGTTTGAAAGATCATACTCAGAGTAGTTATCAGTGATTCCCTGTCAAACTGGGAGGGTGTATGTAGTGGAGTCCCACTGGAGAGTCAATCCTGGGTTCCAGTACTATTCAGTATTTTCATTAATGACTTGGATAATGGAGCAGAAAATGTGCTTACAAAATGCAACATGGACAAATTGGAGAATGTCAGAAATCTACAATTCAATAAAGAAATTCAATAAAGACAAGTGCAAAGTATTTCACTTAAGAAGGAAAAATCAAACGCACAACTGAAAAATGGGGAATAACTTGAGGTTGTAGGACTGCTGAAAAGGATGTGGAGGTTATAGTGGAGCACAAACTGACCATGAGTCAACAATGTGATGCAGTTGTGGAATGAAAGCTAATATTTTGAGGTATATTAACAGGACTGTTGTATGTAAGACATGGGAGGTAACTGTTGTGTTGTGTTCTGCTCGGCACTGTTGAGGCCTCAGCTGGAGAATAGCATCCAGTTCTGGGTGCCACACTTTAGGAAAGATGTGAACAAATTGGAGAAAGTCCAGTGAAGAACAATAAAGTGATAAAAGATTTAGAAAACCTGACCTATGAGGAAAGGTTTAAAAAAAACCTGGGCATGTTCAGTCTTCTTTTCTCAAGACTAAAGTGGAAACCTCAATAACTGTCTTCAGACATGTTAAAGGCTATAATAAAAGAGGATTGTGATCAATTGTTCTCCATGTCCACTGAAAGGAGGAGAAGAAGTGATGGGCTTAATCTGCAGCAAGGGAGATTTAGGATACATACTAGGAAAACATATTAACTATAAAAGTAGTTAAGCAGTGGAATAAGCTTCCAAGAGAGGTTATGGAAGGCTTTTAAGAACTGGTTGGACAAACATCTGTCAGGGATGGTCCAGGTTTATTTTGTCCTGTTTTAGTATGGGGGCTGGACTTGATGACTTCTCAAGGTCCATTCTAGCATTTCTGTGGTTCAAGATACCATTTTTTACAATAATGTTTAATCATAACTGTGTATTAGAGGACTTTGGGTTCTAGCTATTTCAATCTTGTAAAAATGTAGTTTGTCCAGTTATTTTAGTCTTTGTCTTAACACTTTTGTTAAAATAGAATTTAAGATTTTTGTATTTAATCTGTTTTTATAAAGATTTAAAATTCATGTCTTTTTAAAGTGTTAATTTTTAGTCAAAAATAGAGGTTAGAGATGTTACTTAACTTCTGTTACATATTTAATAGGTCCGCGTGAACTCCTTAGTGTGCTTAGGAAAGATTTTGGAATATTTGGATAAGTGGTTTGTACTTGATGACATTCTACCCTTTCTACAACAAATTCCATCCAAGGAACCTGCAGTGCTTATGGGAATTTTAGGTAATGAATATTTAATTTCCCTTCTTGTTACAGTTTTGTTGTTGTAATCTCTATATGGCATATTGGAAGTGCTGTATGTGTTCCATAGCTAACAATTTATGTAAAAGCCTATTAGCTGTTTCTGACTTCTCAGAGATTTCCTTTTTGTATTCCCAATGCTCCTCTGTTCTCTATTGTATTTGTAGTCTATGGGCTCAGTTCAGTCACAAGTATCCTCAACAGCTGTTGACCTATGGAGCGTCTATGGGTCCTTTGGTCTCCACAGCTGCAGGGGCTATCTGAATCTGCCTGAGAGCACTATAAATCACTGTCACCTCCTGTTTCCTCTTCAGTAGTTAAATTGTAAAATCTGACTTTCCAAATAGCTTTGCTGTCCAGCAAAGAATTCCTTTACACTGCCCAGTTGCATTTCTCTTAAGCAATTTCTTTCTGGATGCTAATAGTCTGGGTTCTCTGATCCACCAAGTTTACTGTGTGACACTTAAGTTATACAAAATGAGCTGAAACTGACTGGAAAATGTTCCAGGAGAATTCCTCCTCTGCAGAGGGGAATCTCCATTGCCATGGGTATCCCCCAGCAAGGGGAGGGGGCAGGCGAGTAGGGGCATATCTGGAGGGGCATATAATGAGGCTCGGCTATGACTGATCTCGGTTGACTGAGAATAAGGGAGTCATAATTCTCTCCCAGTTGATGTCCCATCTGCACTGTGCCCAAGCTCTGCTCGGACACCATGGAGAATAAAGCCTTAATTTTGGAATGGTGTGCAAAAATAAACTGTGTAGACCTCTTGGATTATGTAGTCAGACCTCTTGATTAATATAGGCCTAAGCTTCCAGAAGGAACCCCTCCAGAAAGTAAGTAGACCACAACACAAGTAGACACTGCCAAGGGCAGGTCATGAACTCTCAGTATACGGGTGTCACTTGGGTTCAACAGCCACAAGAAGTTACCTTGAACCACCCAGTTACTCCTTTCTTTTGTTCTGAATGTTAGGAAGTCAAGGTACCATTTGAGTGGGGCTGGGAGCCCTTCCCCCCGAGTTTTGTAGGTGTGCAAGCTCCCAGGTGGAGCTCTTAACTACAGTTAGTACAGAGGTGAAAGTGGGCCAGTACAGCATACCGGTAAGAAGTGGCCACCGGTACAGGCCCGTACACAGCCGATGACAGTGCTTTAACGTAGCTGCCTCTTTTGCCCCCTGCTGTCAGCGGCCCTGATAATAGGGACCCTACCAGCAGGGCCACCAACAGGGTGGGGGCGAAAGCGGCAGCTTCCCCAGGGCCTGGCAATTTAAAAGGGCCCGGGGCTACCGGCCACTGCTACTGCAGCAGTGGCCGGTAGCCCCGGGCCCTTTAAATTGCCGCCGGAGCCCCAGGCAGCATGGGCCGGGCAGCGCTGAAGGGCTGGCTGGGGGAGGCTGACCCCCAGCCCTGCCCCTTTGGGGGCCCAGAGGTGGTCCCCTGTACTGGTAAACCTTTTATGTTACATTTCACACTAACTCAGGGGTAAAGTAAGTTCTACAGAGGAGAGCTGGGGCAGAGAGTCAGTATTTTGTTTACAGACGCAGGGTGATTAAAGATAAGAAAGGGCTGGTGATTAAATTAAGGATCTGGAAGTTTAGCCTGTAAAACAGGAGTCCCTGGGAAAGTGGGTGGGTAGGAAGGAGAAGAGGTTGTTTTAGAGAGAACATAGCCAAGCCCTCTGAGCCAAGGTTACATTCAGAAAGGGGGGAGATTTGGGGGCATAGGTGAAAAGAAGGGCCCAAACCCAAGGGAAGGGATAGCAGTGGTATAGAGAAGTTCCCACTCTACCTGTGGTACTTATGTGGTCCCATCACCATAGTATCTGAGTGCCTCACACTGTCTAACCTAGTTCTCCTCACACAGCCCTTCGGTGAGGTAGAGCAGTGCTGTTATCCGCATTATACAGAAGGGGCACTGAGGCACACAAAGACTAAAGGCCAGATTTTCAAAGATATTTAGGCACCTAGTGGGATTCTCAAAAGTGCCTAGAAGGTTAGGTGCTTTGTAAACCCCACTAGATGCCTAGCTGCACCTTTGGTGCCTAAAAAGTTTTGAAACTTTGTCCCTAAGGCACTGGCCTGAGATCATACAGGAAGTCTATGGGGGAAGTAGAACCCAGGTCTTTCAGGGGTAGCTCCCTATCCAGCAGACCAGCCTATCTATCTCCTGCATGCTGCAAAAAAAAGAGGACTCTGATAGATGGAAGCAAAACAAAGGTGGCCAGTTCTCTGAGACTCCAGCAAATGGTCCCAGGTGGCTAGGATGGATGTCATGGCTGACAGCATAAAAAGCAGCACTGAGGTCAGGAAGGATGGAGAATGAGAGTCAGATGAGAGGAGATCACTTAACTCCCAAGGGGTGACAGGTTCTGCCCCATGCTGGGTTGTAGAGCAATGGCTGCTGTGAAATTTTACATTTTAAAGAAAAAACATTTTGTTCTGTCATTTTTTGTTCTGAGTTCAAGAAAAGGAAGGAATCAGAAAGTGTCATATAAGTATCAGATGTGTTTATGCCTCAAATTCTTAGGGTTTCAGCTGTATTCAGGCCAATTCCAGAACAACGAACAGAAATTGCATCCACAGAGTCAAAAAAGTCGACTGTTATTATGACGTTGATTTTGTATTATTCACTGGGGACCATCTGTGTGCTCAGCAGTGTTCAGAATATGCTAGAAAATGTAATCCCTGCGCCAATGTGTATAAAATGTGTAGCCCTGGATAAGATTGCTTAGATATTTAAGTATGAAGTGTATAGTTATTAAGCACACGTTAATATCTGTGAGTGGAGGCACTGGTGGCAATAGATGTTTTACTGGATTAAGGACTAGAAGGTTTGACCCTCCAACTTTCTTTCAAGAGGAAGAGTTGCCCAGTGCTCCTGTGCCTGTTTATTTTCTTTTCCTGCCGGCAGTGCCCCTGATATACCTCTGAAGTCTCAATTTTTTTCTCAACTTTAAAATGTGGAATTTTCTTGGTGTTTGGTTTTAAATATTCTCCTGTGAGAACTGCAACTCAATCACTGTAGTGTTGTGTAGTGTTGTGTTTAAGAGCCTTCTGGAAAGTAACTAGCCTTTAAATGGAAGTAGAACCCCTAGAGCCCCAGTCAGGTGCAGTATAAACTCCCAGGGCCTTGGCCTAGTAGGTTGTTTCCAAAGTTAAATGATCAATTCTAAGCTTGGTGAACTGCAAAAAAGTGATAGAAAGTAATCTAGATTTTTCTATGATTGTTTCAATTGTTGAGTCAAAGGTTAGTAACAAAGTAAGAATATATATTCAAATTTTAAACCTAACCAGTGTCTCTTAAGTAACCTGACACAAGGTGTGAGAACATGTTAGTATTAGAGCTGAGTGGGTCTAATATTTATTTAATTCTCTTTTTTTAGATACGGTGCTACTATCCACTAATTTCTAAGTTATTATCTGCCCAAAACCCCGCACAAATCCTAGAGTTTTCAGGTGCCTAAATAGCCCCTGGAATCATGGTTAAAGTCCCCGTCTACTCTTCCTCCCCCGCTCCCTCCCCTCACCACCACCACCACCACCAAAATCTGAAATGCTGCCCCTGACAGGAAACCCTGTCTTTTTGTGCCCAGACCTTCACCTTTGTTTTTTCTAGTTTTGTGTTTAGTTGCAAATGAATTAGTTTCTTTATGAACAGTTTTTTCTCTGATACTCTGACTTTTGAGTCCTGTGTTCAGTTTTATTATCAGTACATACAGTATGTATAGTTTTCTTGGAGCTCATTCACAATATTAACCACTAAACTACCGATCTTGCTATTTTAATGTTCTATATCAGGTATTTACAAATGTACATTTACTCATAAGAAGTTGGGAATTACCAAAGAACAACTTGCGGGAAAAGTATTACCCCATCTTATTCCTCTTAGTATTGAGAACAATCTTAATTTCAATCAGGTACGAACTCAGTTTTAATTGTTTTTGCACACTTTTACCTAATGAGCTGGTCTAGAAGGAGATAGTTCTCTGACAAAATAGTTTATATGTTAGTGTGTTTCAATGTGACTATAATCAATGATAAAGGCGTCCCATGATACTGTCAGAATTGATAGGCTTAAAGAGCAGTGTTTTGTATAGTGGATCTAGTCAGTAATTCTAATTTAAGATTCTAAATGTGATGTTTTCATCTTTAAACCTGTTGCATCCATTAGTTATCATTAGATCTTCAGTTTTCCTCTCACTCTATCTTAAATTAAATTTTCTCCTAGAATATTTTCACTAATATTTGCCAATAAAATCCAGTGTAGCTTATAGTTGTTAAAAGCATGAGAGAGTACGTAGTTCAGAATAACAGCTAAAAGACCTACGTTTACTTTCTGGCATTTTAGAGCATTTCTGGTCTTCTAGCCAGAATGTCAGCACTCGAAAAAGTAAGTAAATATTTCAAACCATGGGACTAAAAATAGAGGAACTGAAGTCAGCATGTCACTTCTCTGACCCATACTCCTTCTACTCATCTGTTGTTTTTACACTATAGACAATGATTTAATCAAGAGACTGACTACAAACCTGTCTGAATTTGCAGATGATTGATGTAAACTATAAACACTATGGAAAAATTTAAACAAGATTAACTCTATAAGGCTGATGGAAAATTTTACATTAGCAAACATATGATACCATTCAAATATGCCACAAAAATATTCAGGACAAAATGTAATGGGGTTTAATCAAAGCATCAGAAACAAAAGGGCCATGGAGTAATATTGCAATGTCTTCTAAATGTGTCCTGGTAATGTAATTAACCACCTAATTTTAATACAATACAAATCAAAAGCTAGAATGCATTCTTAATGTTTCCACTCGCAGCACTTGCAAACAAAGCTGCCAGTAGTCTAGCAATGCGAATATATTGCTGTAAACAAAACAAAAAAAAGAAACGTGAATTCCTAAGAGGAAATTTTTAGAAAGTAAATTGGCTAAGTAACACCCCATCTTTTACTTGGAGCTGCCTGAGAGACCCTGTCACTGTCTACTTCCTGTCTACAGTTTTAGCACCACATTACTCTGCTCATAGTGGGGGTATACTACATGCAAAATAGCAAAAACAGATAAACTTAACAGGCTTTTAGAAAAATTACTTTATCTGTGCATACCTAATATAGGTTTTATAAACATGCTGAACAATTGTTTAAAATTCTATATAACTGGATTTCTAGCAATAAAAAATGTTAGAATACAATGCATTTTTTTATATATTTACCATCACAATGCAAAATCTTAACTTTTCACCCATTTCCTTTATAGTTCAATTCCTTCATTTCTGTCATAAAAGATATGCTTAGTAGATTGGAGGTTGAACATAAGACCAAACTTGAACAACTTCATATTATGCAAGAACAGCAAAAGTAAGTGTGTGGGTTGTAATGAGGTGTAAGTTCCACCTGTATGAGCAAATGTGAAACATCTCTAGCTGTAGCAGCACATGCAGTAGAGCAGGGATAGGCAACCTTTGGCACGTGGCTCGCCAGGGTAAGCACCCTGGCAGGCCAGGCCGCTTTGTTTACTTGCTGCGTCCACAGGTTTGGCCGATCCCGGCTCCCACTGGCCACGGTTCGCTGCTCCAGGCCAATGGGGGCTGTGGGAAGTGGCACGGGCCGAGGGATGTGCTGGCCACTGCTTCCCGCAGCCCCCATTGGCCTGGAGGGGCAAACCGCGGCCAGTGGGAGTCGCAGTCGGCCAAACCTGCAGACGCAGCAGGTAAACAAATCGGCCCGGTCCGCCAGGGTGCTTACCCTGGCGAGCCGCATGCCAAAGGTTGCCGATCCCTGCAGTAGAGCCTCGCTAGTTCCTAATTTCGTCATTGATCACTCTCACAAATAGGCAGTCTTATCCATTTCTCTCCCCCCCCCCCCCACTTTCTCAGCAAAGATTTGAGTCCTGTATTGAGGTCTTGTATTATAACTAAAAAAAAAATTGTTTTATAAAATATAATACTGTACACTTACTGCAAAGTTTTGTAATAAAAATAAACCACATTTGTCAGTGATTTTTTTTTTTTTTATCTTTTATTTTTTTTTAGTTTCTTAGCTTATTCATGCAATATGGTAATCCACTATAGAGCTCCATTATTTAGTATAGTTCTGGAGTATGAAAATATACTTAAACAGTTGGTTTTCAGTAATTGTTGAGGACTGAAAAATTACATTGGAGAAAAATTGAGTTCTTTCAAAAACAAAACTTACTGTGACTCTAGGGATATTGTATGGGATTTACCATGGGTTTAAATCAAATTAAGCTAAACTAACTATACATATCTACTCCTGTTTAGGAGAGAGACAAAGAGTATTTGAAATTGGCATTAAATAACTCACTACAATTTTAAATACTGCCTTTTCTAAGCTGTGTCTCATGCATGTGCACTCACTCTAAATACAACAGTGTTGTGATAAGAAAAGTTTTCTTCTGTGTTAATTCTCTTAGAATTATGAACTTTGCTGAATTAGGGTCATTGCTTTGACTGGGAGCCATCTTTTTGTAATATTTGTACTCTGTACTACAGATCTTTGGATATAACTAATCAAATGAACGTATCTGAAGAGACAAAATCTAATAGTACAGGTAATCAGGTAAGAGACAATATTTTGCATTGGTTACCCACAGGAATCAAATTTGAAATTATCTCTACAATATTTGGTTTCTTAATCATAAATTACAAAATTTAAAATTTTTGAAGAATTCAGATTTAAATCCCATATTTAAAGGATTCCATTTTTAAATAAGCCATCATGGTGTTCCACTTGAGAAATTTCAAAGATGCGATGCGCCTGTCAGAAGCTTTCTGCAATATAGTCAGTAAATTTCTTCAGTCTCTCCAAGGCTTTGCATATATTTAAGCCTGTGTCGTGCCTTTTGAATACTGATAACTACAGTGTTTCTTTTCTCTCCTTAATCAAACATCTTTGAAATTTCTCAAGTGGAACACCATGATGGCTTATTTAAAAAAAAAAAAAAAATTAAAATTGTTCATGGATAATCTTTTTCAATTTAAACAGATTGACAAGATGTTTAACAATACTGGAAATGACGTTCCAACTAGTGGATCAGATAGTAAAGAAAATGGGCTGTCATCAAAACAGAAAAAGGTAAGCTCTTTTTCTGAAGGTGTTTTATTATGTAAATACCTTGTGTAGAAGGCAAATATGTTGAAAGCCAAAGGCCTGTGTTGTACGAAAAAGTATGCATGTAAACACTTGTATATTTTAATGCTTAAAGAGAATAACTGACCAGTTGTGCTCAGCACTGCACTCTGAATGTCCACATGGTGAGGAGCATTGAAAAATGTTTAAATTCTTCATTATGTTCCTGAGTCTCTTTGAAACAGTTTTGTTGATAACTGATATTGTTTGTGACACAAGCAGTATAGGCAGCAAGTAATATTGTCAACTAGTTTCTTTCCTACTTCACCACCAACTAAACTTTATAGCAAAATGTAGTTAGTTGATTTGCATTTTCTATTACAGTAACTCCTCACTTAAAGTTGTCCCAGTTAATGTTGTTTCGTTGTTACGTTGCTGATCAATTAGGGAACATGCTTGTTTAAAGTTGTGTAATGCTCCCTTCTAAGGTCGTTTGGCAGCCACCTGCTTTGTCTACTCTTGCAGGAAGAGCAACCCGTTGCAGCTAGCTGGTGGGGGCTTGGAACCAGGGTAGACTGGCAGCCCCCTAAGTTCCCTGTGCTGCAGCTGCCTGCAGTTCAGCTGTGTCCCTCCCCCCACTGCCATGTGCTGTTCCTGCCTTCTGTTAATTTGTTTGTAGTGTTGTAGTAGCCATGTTGGTCACAGAGAGACAAGATACAGTAACTCCTCACTTAACATAGTAGTTTGTTCCTGAAAAATGCAACTTTAAGCGAAACGATGTTAAGCGAATCCAGTTTCCCCATAAGAATTAATGTAAATGAGGCGGTTAGGTTCCAGGGAAATTTTTTTTCACTGGACAAAAGACTATATATATTAGACACACACAGTATAAGTTTTAAACAAACAATTTAATACTGGTACACAGTGATGATGATTGTGAAGCTTGATTGAGGTGGAGGAGTCAGAGGGTGGGATATTTCCGTTCCTGCTAAATGATGAACTAGCAATTGGCTGAGCCCTCAAGGGTTAAAATGGAGGAATGGAGGGAGATATATGTATTTCCCTTAAGTATACTACCATGTTAATTAGATCAGCTTGCTGTGACTGCAGCCCTGGTGTGTCCCCCCTGCTCTGTGGAAGATGGGGTAAGCGGGGTGCAGGAGCAGGGGGGAGGGAGACACCCTGACATTAGCCCCCCTCTTCCTTCCCTCCTCTCCCCGCCCCCCCCCCGGCACAGCAAGCAGGAGTCTTGGGGAGCAGCTCCAAGGCAGAGGGCAGGAGCAGCACATGGCAGTGGGGGGAGGGACACAGCTGAACTGCAGGCAGCTGCTGCACAGGAAACTTAGGGAAGCGGGGAGCTGATAGGGGGCTGCCAGTCTACCCTGGTTCCAAGCCCCCGCCAGCTAGCTGCAACGTTAACCGGGACGACTTTAAATGAGGAGTGACTGTAGGGAAGAAAATAAAAACTACAGAGTTCTTTTTCAGGTCTGGGGAAAGAAGTCAGAGTGCCAACTGTTAATTTATATTTTGCCCATATGCTCTGATTTCTTAGCCGCAGACACTCTGATTTCTTTCATCAGACCCGAAGAACTCTGTGTAGGTCAAAAACTTGTACCTTCCAGCAACAGAAGTTGGTCCAGTAAAAGATATTACCTTACCTACCTTGTCTCTGTTATATTAATCAGGGCCGGCTTTGGGCCGATTTCCCCCATTCTGGCCCTGCGCCTAAGAGAGCCCCGCGCCCTAAAGAAGAGCCCCTAACTTAGGCGCCTTTTTAATTTTTACTCACCCATCAGTGGTCTGGATCTTCAGCGGCACTTCGGCAGCGAGTCCTTCACTTGCTCCAGGTCTTCGGAGGCATTTCGGGGGCGGGTCCTTCAGTGCCACGGAAGACCCGGAGTGAGTGAAGGACCCACCGCCGAAGTGCCGCTGAAGACCCGGACCGCTGCCGGGTATTCGAAGCGGGACCTGCACTTCCTAAAGCCGGCCCTGATATTAATGACACACTGATGAGACTCAAATGACAAGCCACAGATTCAAACTTAATTTTACAGTAAATTGGTAGTTTAGATTTTGCTATCAACTACACATACATTATTCTCAAGGAACACCAATTCTTCCAAGAAACACCAATTACAATGACTTCATAATTTTTTTTGTCAGATTATATTAGCTGATATTTCTCATTTATTCCTTGAAATAGAATACCTACATAAAATATGTTGAGTTTTTTTAAAACCCAGCAAATTATGGGTCAGAGGTAAGGCAACTGTTATTGTGATGAAATAGCCATTTCTTCATACTCAATAAGAAATTATGTGAGCAGTGTTAATTTTATGATACCCTTAACAATTAATTTCCTTGCTTTTTAACTACTTGGGTTTTCTAAATGTGATAAGTTTTTATGATAAGTTTTTGTCACTTAGCAACATTAGCCAGTTTTGAAATGAAGTTTATTTTTGGAATAAAAAGTATGTACTGTATCATTAAACAGCTAGCACTGTCATTTAGATTTAATATATTATAAATTAGGTAACTAGTCATGAGACATACTATCCAGTGTTAATGCTAATGCTTTGTGTTTTAAAGGTGTCACTTACACTTGAAGAGAAGCAAAAGTTAGCAAAAGAACAAGAACAGGCACAAAAATTGAAAAACCAGCAACCACTTAAGCCTCAATCACATGCAATCATAGCTCCAGTCAAACAGGTGAGAAAAGATCTCTACTGAACAGTTTCCATGGTAACCTTGCCCCTACCTCCTTGCAAGTACTGTATGTGTTATAAAAGTGATAATTTCTATGTCTTACCTTCTTGATTTACTGACATCCCCCACTCCCCATTTTCAGTGGTGTCAGTACTATAGAGTCAATGTAGCTAAATAATAACAAATTGTGTTATGTTCTGCCCAGTGCCTCAACAGCAATATTAACAATATTTATTATTTATGACACAGTAGTGTCCAGAGGCAACATCATGATTTGGAGTCCCATTATTCTAGTTACAATACAAGCTTACAGGAAGACAGTCTCTGCCCCAAAGAGCTTAAATTGATTTGTTTGTGTCTGTTGATGGTAGTACAAACAAAAGATGTTTTCTGGCTACCATCTTGCTTTAAGAATATTACAGCAACCTTTTCTTCACCTTGGTGGGATAGTCAGAATATGATTTACATATTAATGTAAATATTTTGTGTGCCTTAATTTTCTTTAAAAGTTTGATAAATCTTATTACAGTAATTTCATTTAAACATAGTTTCGCCTCTTATGTGAGATAAATTTAAACTCTGTTCAAAGTAGAACTGGTTGTGAAAAGCTTTAGAGAAAAACTTGGGGCAGGAGGACTTGTTTCATTCAACATTTTTTCTAAAATGGGGGAGGGACGGAGCGCAGAGAGGGGGAAAAGAAGGGGAGAAGACTGTCTGTCTTTCTTTCTCCACGCACACCACCTTCCTGTGGGGCAAGTGGGGAGGAGAAGGTAGTGGGGGGGGGGAAATCATTTTTTCCTTCTCACTCTATTACAAAAAGAAAAATAATATTGTTGTTGAAAACCTTTCTGTGCAGCACTAATCTAGGATGGACTTGTGTTTTTACACCCTTTGATCTGAATATACCCACTTTGCTGATCAGTGAATGTCTCCCATATTTACAACGGGGTTTCAGTGCTCCTTTACCTATGGTTAAAGACCATAAAACCACATCTTAGTTATTCTTGATATTTGCAGTCTGTGTACAACTTTTATGATTTCAGACCAATCTATATATTGGTGCAGCCCAATGCATTTTGAAGAGGACAAAATGCCTGTCCTCAGATAGGAGCATGCAACTTTCGCTGACCTCAGCAAGAGTTGCACATGCGTCTGAAGGCTAAATTTAGACCCATATATGTAGAAAATGTGTAATTTATAGTATAGAATATTGATTTACTGAACATATGCTTAATGCATCTTTTTCAAAACATCAAAGGATCTCTGCACATATTTCATAGAGATATTTTTCAGCATGATACTGTATGTGAGCATTTAGCCATGTGACTCACTTTGACTTTAATGGAAACAATTGTGTTCAGTTCCCTCAAGCTGTGCTGAAAATTCTTCTCAAGCAGTCTCAAAAGTGTTAGTTTGGAAAAACAGTATTTGCCAGACTCAGGTGCCAAATCTGTGGAACAACTCAAACACCTGAGTACCAAAATAACCAAATTGTCCTTGTATAAGGTAAAGAAATTAACTTTTATGCCAAATTTGAGTGGAACATGGAATAGGAAGTGCGGGTCCCACTTCGAATACCCGAATTAATTTCAGCTTCTGAAATTTGGAGTTTAAAAGAGGTACCACCTGTATCTTAACTGCAGAAGCAATGTAATAAAGTGTTGCTATTGTGTCTGTAAGCAGCAAAAGCATGTAACTACACTTGTATATTTTGCAGACAAAGGACTTGACAGATACCTTGATAGATAATATGTCGTCTTTGACCAGCCATTCCATCAGCAAACCTAAAGTTGCTTCTTCAAGTAGCTTTTCTTCTGTCCCATCTATGGGTGTTGGAATGGGATTTTTATCACCTGTTGACAGCACAAAGAGAAACATAGCAAATGGACTAAATACTAATATGGGATTTCAGACTTCTGGATTCAGCCTTGGGGCAGGTACTACAAACCAGAATTTCTTCAGTAGTCCAACTGCAACTGGAATGGCCAAGATGAACATGGTACCAACTGCCAACATGCCAAACTACAGCCCTGTGAGTGCTACATCTGGAATCTCACAGCCGACACAACACAACAGATCCCCAGACTTATCTGCTTTAGATAGTCTTTTTGGTCCTCAAAAACCCAAAGTTAGTATGAACCAATTATCACAACAAAAACCAAACCAGTGGCTTACTCAATTTGTACCCCCTCAAGGTTCCCCGGGTGCAAGCAGTTCTGTTTTGGGACCACAGATGAACACTCTAGGACAACCTGGTTTTGGTATGCAGGGTAATCCTTTCTTTAACCCTCAGAACTTTGCACAGCCAACAAACACCATGACAAACAGCAGCTCAGCTAGCAATGACTTAAAAGATCTTTTTGGGTAAAATGTCTTGCTTTCTTTTTCAAAGATTGTTACAATTTGAATGATGGGTAAGCTGATTAACATCTTTGTATGATTGGTAAAAATTTGACTTGGGGAAACTTTCCACCTAGCAAAATAAAGACTTGTACTGGAAAAAGATTTTGTTTTCAGGCTGACCTGGTAATGCAATAGAATCTCATAATTGTCAAGTCTTATGTGATAAATACTCTTGGCCCTTTTTCCCCAACTTCAGGGTTTTAAGTCAGGCTACATCAATCTGCATACATCCATGCACAAAAGCAGAAGCTAAATATTTCATAATTGTTCAGAGATTTGTTCCAAATAGATTTGGATTTGTGTAGTTTTACTCCATAAATTGAACAAAAATGGTTAAGTTGTAATAAGCTGATTTATATTGTTTAGTGCCCCCACAATATGCAAGTCTCTGTTCAATGTGTGCTAAATCCTGATGTGGTGTTGATTTGGATATCCTAAATTTGGCATGACCCTGAGTTGTACTATGATACACCCTGGGATTACACTGCATCTAATTGTCTGGGTTTTTTTTAGCCATGTTGAATGAAAATGTCTCTAATCATGTATAAGAGACTAAGGTTTTGAAGGGAAATGTTTTGGCTTTCACTTTATCTTGTTAGAGAGTAAGAAGGATTAATACAGCAGTAGTGTTCAACAAGAGTAAAGTGATAATGGTTATAGTTCTAATTCTCACTAAAACAGAATGGAGATTTGGGAGTGAAATTGTGATATTAACTCCTAAGCAATATCCAGTTTAGGACACAGAAAAGCACTGCTCCAATAGTCATGCTAGATTATAACTTGCTCCATGATTTTTGATTCCCGATTTTCAGCACCACAGTAAGAGCCATGTACCATTGATGTTAAGCCTTTCTAAATCCTGCTTAAAACATGGCGGGTAACTTAGTCAATCATGTATGTTGTAAGTGAAATATTTCTGTGTTTTAGTGGCTAAGACGATCTGCCTCAAAATTGGATATAGTTTGCGTAGTTACATGGAAACATTTAAGGTCACTTAACATTTTCCATCTGTATTAGAGGAGACTGAAGAGGACTGCTCAAAACTAGTGAAAAAGCAGTCTGCCATGATTGCCTTGATTTAAAATAAACAGTTACTCAGATTTTTTGCTGTCAAACTCTTATGAAGGACAAATGCATATGAAGTGAATTCTCAAGCAAAACTGTAAGCACTAGATTTGGTGACTAGATAACTATTTTAAATCCTTTTAATGTATTGCTCCAAATTTAATAAAGTTCTCCAGAAAATTAAGCAGTAGTTTCTTCTGCTTCCAAACAGGTAGATGTTCAGCTTGCCCATGATAGAATCTCTGGTCTGACAGTTACTACAGTTTGGTTTTAACTCTTTCCTAGGAAATTCAGGAACCTTCTTGTGTAATATTTAGAAGACTATTTAGAAGACTGGCTATTTTGAGAAGGAAAGAACTAGTTAACTCTTTTTTTTTTTTTATATAGAAAACTTGTACTTTATTTTTCAAAGCCTTTCGCTGATGAAATTGTTCTTTCATTTGCTGCTTAAGAAACCAAAGGGCCTTATGCTGTAAATGTGACTTGTATTTTGTTAAATTATATTTCCACAGTTTTAAGCGGTAAAAACGTTAACTGTGTCTTTTTTTAAAAAAAAACTGTATTATAACTACTGCCTTAGTCCTTTTGTTTTAAAATATCTGGGACCAGTGGGAAATTTTTTTTTTTTTTAAATGCACATTGTATGTGCTGTTATATTTTTGGTAGATATTGTAGGTTACATTGAATTAGCAGCATAATTTAAATGCGATACTAGGACTACTGAATGTTTGATACATATATGGTTAATAACATTCTATACTGTGGGTGATCCTAATGTCTTTTTTTTATATAAATCAACTTGCACATCTGATTTCTGAGAGATGTACTTTATTAGGGCAATCTAAGGCAAGACTTTGAAGAATTACTTGAGTCTGCATTCTCCTGAATTATGTGGGAAATAAAACAGTGTTAAAAATTACCACTGTTAATATAGTTTATTGTAAAATCTCATATCCGTGGTAGAGATGCACTCAAGCCAAAAAATTCTAATCTGGATTTTGACCACTCCTGTGCTCGTGACCGTCCCACACATAGAGTTTGGGGGCATTAGGATTTTGATTCAGCCTATTAGAGATAGGGGACAGTTGCAAAATTTGGAATTTTGGGTCCATGGTTTTAGTTGGGCCAATCTCCAATTCAAAGTATAGGGTAGTTCTTTGTAAACTATTTTTATGCTCTGTAGGGTTTGAGAGAGAGAGAGAGAGAGACTGTACCAGAGGTAATATACTGGATAAATGTTTCTGTCTGACTTGAATAATTTGAAATTTTTTTGGTGCAACACTTTGGTGCAAAATTTGTTTCCCTGTGAAATGAGGCATAGCTTCCAAAATCCCCAGAGTTCTATGCCTCCGCAATGCTTCTTGGGCTCTGTAACAACAGGGATTGTTTACGAAGCTGACTCTATCTCCAGCTGCTTTTGCTCACCCCCAAGCACAATGAAGGGTTGAACTGCAGACAGTAGTATAGCATGCAGTCTAAGTTAATACTACTGGATCAGCAATAACATATATATCTGGAATCCGCAGAGGTATTAGGAAGGGATAGGAGAGAAATACAGAGACAATGTTACAGAAGATGGCCATGCCTCAGGCCTGCCATTTTCCTAGTGAAGGAGGGACTTCCATGGGTTCAAAGGTAAGTTGGGAAGATGGGTCACACCTATACTGCCCCTTTTTTATTTTCTGTATCTGCTTTTTCTCTCTCTCTCTCTCTCTCTCTCTCTCTCTCCATGCATTTAGCCCTCAAATAGAATGGAGATTTGCTTTGAAATTGATATTCGCTCTAGGCAATGTGTAGAAAATATTCATATTTGTTTCACCAAAATAATCATGCACTGGTGTTGTGTTGCCTTGAACAATAATCCAGGTTTTACATTTCTGCCCTTCACACTGAAATGAACTTAAAAAATATGTGCAAACATTGCATGCATCAAGTACATTTGTTTATGTAACTCCCCAATCCTGCACTTAAATCTGTGCGATCAGACCTCCATTGACTGCAATAGAGTTCTGCATGGGTCTGGCTCTTAGTTGAGGATTGCAGTCCAGATGTGTCGTAACTCGTATTTGTTAGAACTGAAAATTGGACTGAATATATCAAAGCAAAAAAGGGATGAGGAAGCAAGTTTCCTTTTGATCCACTTCACTGCCACTTTTTTAGTGTAAAAGACAAAATATAAACACTGGGGAAATACAGATGCATTTCCTCTGTGTGCGAGCATTAGTTGTCCTCCTGCTATTTTGCCATGCAGTATAAATTAGTGACTATAAACCTATTCATAGGCTTCTGGTTCAGACCCTTTTGTACTCTGGAGAATTCTGTGAAAAACAAACAAAATCAGTAAAACAAATTAGCCTTTTAAATGGGGCCACAGTATTTAACGGCTTGAAGAACTTGCTCAACTGGGACTGGCAGAAAGTTTGCCTGGACAAGTGAGCTGAGTGGGGGCCATGGAACTGCCGACTCCTTTCCTGGGAGGGTGGGAGCTGAGTAGCTCCTGAGCTGATATCTTTTTCTGGAATCCCAGAGTGGAGGTGGGGAACAGAGCTGCTGCTGCTTTTCCCCTAAGGGTGGGGGATATGGAGTGGAGCTGCCTATGTGGAAGACCAAGGACCTCTTGCATATGTAGAAGGGTAGTAGCATCAGAGGAGCCTTGCAAAAAGGTACTGAGCATCCATTATTGAAAAGGAGGGCAAATTTAATTGGGGGAGTGGGTAGGGTATCAGTTGACTATGGGGGGCACAGTTGGCTGTTGTGAGGGAGGGAAGATGTGGTAATGTGAACGAAACAGGTGTGTCCTTGGGTCTTGAGGGGTTTGACAGTACAGGTACTTTATACTGAGGCTCAGCAGGCTTGGTCTTTGGACAAATAGGTGTCAAATATTTCAATTTCTGTATTGAAACACAGTTTTTTTTTTTTTCTTTAAAGTCCTGTCTTCCTAGGGACCTACACTGTTGTGACACATTATTTTGGAGCTTTCTTAAATACTGCATTTGTCTTTGTAAGAAATGAAAAGATGGCAAGGGAAAGATGCATTTGCTGATGATTTTGTATCATACTTTGTATGTACGTGTATTTAGATGCCATGATACCACTTGTCTTGGTTACATTTCACAGTGAGATCAAAAATGAAATGTGAGAGTATAGATTGAAGTCAAATTTCACCCATCTTCCAGGTAAAAAAAGGATGATTTTCTTTCTCTGCGTTACGATTCGTGTGTGTAAATGTGTTTTAATATGCCAATATCTACCTGAATTGCAGAAGAAAGGGAATAGAGTTTCTTCCTAAAATAAGCATATGAACACTTGATCTCAATCTTGGACTTGAGAAGTAACTTCTTTGTGGTGTTTTTGAGTTGATTGGCTTGTGCAGTTCAAGGTTAAAGAAATGCCCTGTTAAAATGTTTGTGTGTTTGTAACCCCGTGTCCATTTTATGTTTGTTCTCTGCAGTGTGAGATTCATTTTATTTACTGATCATTTCTGTTTTGAAACAGCTTTCCGGGTAAATTCTCCCAAACTATCTGGTTTGCAATGAGATTCTGCTTTGTACCTCTCATTCCAATAGGATTTGACTGATGTACAAGGAAGTCACAGGAGACATTAGAGACTAGGATTAGTACCCCCAAGTCCCCTTAACGTTCCAGTCCTTGCAACAAAAATCAATAGAATAAATGGGTCCCTGATATTGAATTGGAAGTGGTTTGTTCTCATAAGTGCTAAAATTCAGGCAGTTCTAACCACTGTACAGATCTTCAGGCTTGAAGTTGTAAATCAAAACTGCTTTAATGTATTATAGTGAACTCGGGCCTTGGGCAGGATATTTAATAGAGTATTTGTTTACTTGTCTAATTGTACAGTCTGTATTTAGTGGCAGTTTTATGTTTAGACTGTAAAGCATTAAAATTCTCATGAAGTGTGTAAAGTGATGTTACTATAGTGTCAGCTGCAATTCACGATCAGCAGAACTGTCATAGCATGACATTGTATTTTGGTTTATTGGCCATCACAGTTCTTCAACAATAAATTTATTCTTGTATCAACTTTTAGATTGGTAATCCTAAAAAAATGTAAAATGCACAATGAGTTTAAAGAAATTCATACCACTTTGTACTGTGAATGAAAATGGTGAAGTTTTGAAATCTGAACGAGGTTGCTTACTAAAATAAATGAATTTTTCATATTTTCATGTTGGAAGTAAAAGCGAATATTTTTATTCCCAGCATTCCATAAAAGCAAGCAATGCTAACCTGTGTGGAAAACTTTAATTATCACACTTCTGTTTGCACTGCAATTGATCCAATAAGAAGGGCATAATACAACCACGGAATTATGATTAGTCCTGGATTCAGTTTTCCTTCAAGTGGTTGCTGCTGAGGCACCTATGGATTTGGAGCACATGTTGCACACATGCACAGAATGGACATCATGAGATGCAGCAAAGAGCCAGAGAAGTTTGAAGAATCACAGCCAATCTTTGGAAAACATTCACGAATATTAAAACTTTAAAATTAGCATTTAATTTTTCTGTGTCCTCTCGCCATCACTGCATATTAATAAGAGCCATATTCTGTCATCTGTCTTCCCAATGCAAAATTTCTATTGATATTGTTGCTCCTTTTGATCTAAGCAGGTAGCCAGTATTTGGGTTCTTGGGGGTTCTTTCTGTTATCAGGAGAAATTAATGAAAGTCCAGGTATTTGAGTATATTCTTTATAAATAACAGGATTGCACCAACAAAGTCCTATTTCCCTAAACACAGCAGAAACAAACAAGAGCCCATTTGCTTGCTTACAATTCCAAGTCTCTTTCCAGCCAGCACACTGTCCAATAAAATCTCACTCAGTGGCTTCCTCTCAGGGCTTCTCTGGCTGTCTCCTGGCTTTTTCTGGTGGCTCTCTGCTTCTCATGTATACAATCCCTGGCTTTGCAATCAGCCCTCAGGAAAAACCTCTCTTCTCCTGTTGTTTAGAGATTGTCTACACATACAGCTGCAACCAGTGCTGGCATATTGTGTTCAACTCTGATGTCCGCAATTCAAGAAGGATGTTAATAAATTGGATTAGAAAACATGCTTTGTAGAGACTCAGTAAATTCAATCTATTTAGCTTAACAAGGAGAAAGTTTAAGGGGTGACTTCATTACAGGCTATAAGTGCCTACATGGGGGAAACTACTTGATAACGGGGGTTTTCAATCTATAACAATCCAATGGCTGGAAGTTGAAGCTAGACAAATTCAGATGGGAAATCAGCTGTAAATTTTTAAGTGAGGGTAATTAACCATTGCAACAATTTTCCAAGCATCATGGTGGACTCTCCATCACTCAGTTTTTTAAATCGACATTAGATGTTTTTCTAAAGGATATGCTCTAGGAAGTATTTCGGGAAAAGTTCTATGGCCTGTGTTATGCAGGCAATCAGACTACTCAATGGTTCTCAAACTGTGGATAGTGTCCTCATTTTAATGGAGTCTCCAAGACTGGTGTTAAACTTGCTGGGGCCAGGGACTCAAGCCCTAGCCCCACTACTTAGGGCTTCAGCCCTGAGTGGCAGGGCTCAGGTTTTGATCCCCTCTCCTGGGGTCATATAGTAATTTTCATTGTCAGAAGGGGGTCACAGTGCAATGAAGTTTGAGAACCCATAGATTGATGATCATAATGATCCCCTTCTGGCCTTGGAATCTACACCTAAATATTAGTTCTTCGAGTCCTTGCTTATGTCGATTCTATTCTAGGTGTGTGTGCACCCATGTGTGTAGTCATAAGAGTTTTTTGCCTTTGTGGTATCCAGATGGTTGGCTGTGGCACCCTCTTGAGTGCCACGCTCATGCATTAGTATATTAGGCACCGCCGGCCCTTCACCTTCTCAGTTCCTTCTTACCACCAGTGGTGATTGGTCAGAGCACCTTTTCCCTTGTCTAGCAAGGGTTAGCGGTTCTTTCTCTCTGGTCTTCAAGCCTTGTAAATAGTTTGATTACATCTCATTATGCGCTTATCCAGCAGGCCCAAGACTATGCTGGCTTCAGTACAGCAGAGTTACAAGCCACGTGACCGTGAACTCTGAGCCCACCTTGAGGGATACTGCTTGTGAGGCACCTACAATGGAATAGACATGAGCAAGCACTTGAAAAAGAAAAAACGGTTACCTACCTTTTGCAACTGTTGTTCTTTGAGATGTGTTGCTCATGTCCATTCTGTTACCTGCCATCCTGCCCCTCTGTCGGAGTTACCAGCAAGAAGGAACTGAGAGAGTATAGGACTAGTGGCCCCTATTATATCGACACATGAGTGCGGCACTCGAGGGTGCCACAGACGACCCTATGAATACTGCTAAGGCAAAAATCTCTGACTGTGCACATGGGCGTACACACACCTAGAATGAAATGGACATGAGCAATACATCTCAAAGAACAACAGTTACAAAAGGAAGGTAACCATTTTGTCGACCTAGCTACATTGCTCAGGATGTGGAAAAATTTTGCACCCTATGTGACTGAGTTTGGTCAAACTAATCCCCATTGTAGGTGCAGCTAGAGTGACAGAAGAATTTTTCCACTGACCTAACTAGCACGTATCTCAGAGGTGGATTTATGACAACAATGGAAAGACCCCTTCCCCGGTTGTTGTGTCTACACTACTGCGCTATGGTGGCATAGCTGCAACTGTGCTGCTGTAATGCTTGTTATATAGACATTCCTACTGAATCGGAACCACTAGTGGGTGGTAAATGGGGTTATTCAGTAAAGCTCCTCATACATAGTAGGCATAGGCCATATAAAGGGCTATATGTTCTGGCCAAAATGATTCCCTTGATTTTATTTTTTATTTTTTTTATTCATTTATTTTTTTTTGTAATCTTTATAATTGAAGTATACTCTTATTAAATGCAATTTCTGGGTTTTGTATGCTCTCAATAATAGAGGACTTCTTTCATTGATGTCCCATGAAGGGTGGATTGATTTAAATCACCAATTTTAATCTTGTTTGTAGTTAGATTTCCGAAGAATGGTTGATTCTTAATGATTGGTAACCATAAAAACTAAATTTGGTAGTTTTTGCTCACCAGAGGGATGCATTATAGCGGAGGAATAGCTCAGTGGTTTGAGCATTGGCTTGCTAAACCCAGGGTTATGAGTTCAATCCCTTGAGGAGGCCATTTAGGAAACTGGGGTAAAAATCTGTCTGGGGATTGGTCCTGCTTTGAGCAGGGGGTTGAACTAAACGACCTCCTGAGGTCTCTTCCAACCCTATGATTCTATGATCTATTTATGTAAGCAGTTATGTTTCTTAACATATTTATTCAAATTCCTAATTTTTACATTTATTATGTTAGGTGAATTACATATTTCTTATTTGCTAGATGAGTAATTTTTTATGCATGTTTTGTGTCCAACTGCTTTTGGATAGAAATTGGATTAAAATTAAAATGAACAACAGTATTTCATAGATTTATTTAATAAAACTATGAAATACTATCTTAAATGTGCTGGCTATATAAGGGAGAGAAGTAAGTTTATTAAACCATGTTTTGCATTCAAAATTAATTGATTTATTAACCAAAGGAAATATTAACTGTAGTTCATAGAGCTAAGCAAATCATTGATTTTAAAAATCTGAGAGAAAATTTGGTTAGTTTACAACCAAAACTGAATTTTTTAGTGTGGGGTGTTTTGAAAAACAAAAACACTTTGTTCAAGTTGAACAAAACATTTAGAACGTCATTTTTGAACTGACATTTCAAAATGTGAATTCAGTCATTTAATTTCCAAAATTTCCAAATCAAAATGTCAAAACAAACTGTTCGTTTTGACATTTTCTGAAATTTTTGTTTTCTGTTCTTTGTGACAGAAACTATTTGCTGTGTTCAACTTGAATTTGTGAATAGTTTCAGTACTATTTGCTGAAAAACATTGCCTAGCTCTAGTAAAGTGAATGGTTTCTGGTCACCCTGACATTCAAGATTTTAAAACTAATAGATCTCATCATCTCCACCTCATTTTTATTCATAGATTGAAAGAGAAAAATAAGCTTTCCTGCCTTTTCAACTTCCTGATTGGTTTCTTAACTTCAAATGAATTAGGCCTGTCTATGCTGCATAGTTTTGTTGACAAAAGTCAGGTTTCATTGACAAAACAGTGGAGATATATACACACACAATACTACTCCTGCCGCTTTAACGCTCCTGCTACGTCTACATAATAAACCACATCAACAAGCAGCACAGAGTTTTTTTGCGACAGAGTGATGCAGGGTCAATGTAGACACTACTAAGTGGTCTCCAGGAGGCATCCCACAATACCCATCATGACCGCTCTGGTAAGCAGTTTCCACTCCTCTGCCCTGCAGCCAGGTACACAGGCATGTGCCCCTCCCACTTTAAAGCCCTGTGAATTTTTGAAATTCCACTTCCTGTTTGCTTGGCATGGACAGCTCACCTCACATCTTCCCAGCTGACCATGCCAATCTAGCTGTAGGAACTTTGAGCAGATTGCTCATTGCTTGGATGAGAAGGGGCCTGAAAGGGACACGCAGTAGTACTATGCTAAGATGAAGGAACTGAGGCAGGCATACCAGAAGACACGGGAAACAACTGTCGCTCTGGTGTGGCATTGAAAACATGCCCCTTCTACAAGGAGCAGCACGCCATCCTCAGCAGTGACCCCCATCTACACTGCCAAGAGCCCTGTGGATACTTCGGTGGGGGGGGGGTCTGGAGGCAGTGGCCAGCAGAGTCAACCCTGAGGACGAAGTGGTGAAAGAGGAGGTCGAGTTGGAGGAGGATGTGGGACAGGCGACGGTCTCATCCGGTGGCATGGCAAGCCAGGACATCTTTTTGACTCCGGAGAGGTCTAGCCAGTGCCAGCAGTCTGTCTCTGGCATAACTGAAGCAGGAGAGGGGAGTTCTGGTAAGTATTCATTTTGCTTTGATAGTGCACGGTTGCATAAGGTAGCAGTGTCCTTTATTTTGTTTGCATGGTGCATGTCGGAGAAGAGATTGAAATTAACAACATTAGGTACTGTTTGCGTCTGCTTCACGTTCACGTGCAGCTACACAGTGAAGGCCCTTCGGAAAAATTTATTAATGCACACTGAACTCTTCTGAGAATCCTGCAGAGATCTCTAGGAAACTTTCCTGCAGACGCTCTCCAATCCTCTGCCAAAAGTTCCTTGGCAGAGCAGCTTTGTTTCTTTCCCCCATTGTAGGAAACTGCCCCACCAATAAGCAATTACTTCTGCAGGAACCAAAGCAGCACACAAGCGAGCAGCATATGGACCTGGTCTGAAGCCGCACGCATGCAGGATATGCACCCTTGCATCTTCAGTTACCCTGACTAGTATGATTTCAGTTTTGATTACCCCAACTGTGGAAAACGGAGCCAGTATTCAGAATAGTGTCCCTAGGCGCTTGTACTGATCCCCTTTTGAAACCACCCAGACCCTTTGTCCTGTCTTGCACTGTCCACCCCCTACCCTCCAAGCCAAACTCACCATGTTTAGTGCTCTGGCCATGCTGCGTGCTTGCCAAGGGAAAAGTGCACAAGAGGCATGATTCAAGGCACACGCAATACTGACTCTGTGTATTGTTTCTTTGGTTTCTGCAAATGTGCCCTTGCGGGTCAGCTTCGATACACCGGCAGAGCACCTCCGTCAGATAAGGAAGTGAATGAGGAGGAGTAAGGAGGACATATTTTGCAAAGTACTATAATCGTCAGATCAGGCCAATTAGTGAACATAGACCATGGAGAGAGAGAGAGAGAAACAAGAAATGGCTAGCAAGGAGAGGAGACAGGCCCATGAGTGGATAATAAAGCTCATGGAAAACCAAATAGAGATGCTGAGGTCCCTGACTGCACTGCAGGCGGAATGCATGCATGCTTGACTCCCCCTGTAGCCCATACAGAGCTTCCTTTCTTGTGCTCCCCAAACTCCCCACACACATTCCTCTCATGTTCCTGGCCCATCGCAGTACCCTTTGCACTCACCCCAGGGACATTTTCCATAACAACAGCTGGACTTACACACAGCTGTGAGAGCCTCACTTCAGCAAGTGCTGCTCACTGTCATGTTTCTTGTAAGAAATGTTAATCTGTGTATTGCTTTTTAATAAAAATTGTGTCTTATGAAGACAGTGAATCTTTATTTGTGACCTATACAGGGTGGTTGCAACAGAAATTCATACACAGTGACAGTCGGCACATTTGCTGACTACAATTAATGCTCAGGCAGGAATCATTACAGTGGTCTTTCAATGTGGCAAGTAAACAATGCCTGACTCAATTCATTACAGAAAAACACATTACTGGGGCTCATTGTCAAAATGCTGCTTCAAAGCCTCCCTGATTTGAATAAGCCCCCAACTGACCCCCTCTAATAGCACTGGTGTCTGGCTGCTCAAAGTCTCCCACCAGGCGATCGACCTCAATGCCCACCCCTGGAGAAACTTTCCCCGCTTGGCTTCACAAATGTTGTGCAGAGCACAGCAGGCTGCTATGGCCATGGGAATATTTTCCTCACTGAGGTCTGACCTGCCAAAAAGGCAGCACCAGTGACCCTTTAATCAGCCAAACACATTCTATGATCATTCTGCACCTGCTGAGCCTATTGTTGAAGCGCTCCTTGCTGCTGTCAAGGTTTCCAGAGTAAGGCTTCATGTTTTAGTCACAGGTATTTTTAGTAAAAGTCATGGACAGGTCACGGGCAGTAAACAAAAATTCACAGCCTGTGACCTGTCCATGGCTTGTACTATACCCCTGACTAAATCTTGGGAGTGCTGCGGGTGTTTGGGTGGGTGACCTGGGGGGTGCTGTGTGTGTGGGGGGGGTGAATGCTCAGCGGGTGGCCCGGGGGGTGCTGAAGGTGCTGTGGGGAGGGCTCCGGGGGCACTGCCAGTGCATGACTTCGGTGATCTCCATGGCAAACTCACAGCTTTATTCATCAGCTGGGAGAGTAAGGGGTAGGTTGGTCTCCTTGGATCACTATGGACATTTCCACATTCCCTATTGGAATCTTCTGGTCTGGAAAGAAAGTCCCTGCATGCAGCTTTCTGTACAGGTCAGTGTTCCTGAAGATGCATCATGCACCTTCCCTAGTTACCCTGCATTCATGTCAGTGAAATGACCCCAGTGATTTACGAGTGCCTGCAGTGCTGTAAAGCCCTTTCTGTTGATGTGCTCAATTGCAAGATGGTCTGGGGCCAGAATTGGGATGTGTGCCCCATCTATTGCCTCACCGCAGTTAAGGAATCCCATTGCCTCAAAGCCATCCACTGTTTTCCTCACATAGCCCAGAGTCACAGTCCTTTGTAGCAGAAAATGATTAATGGCCCTGAACACTTGCATCACCACAACTCCCACGGTGGACTCGCTTCTCCACCATTAGACCAACTCTCATTCTGGTGTCCTTGCACCACGGGTCAGGGGCAAGCGCCACACAGAGTTCAAGGAAGGTGGCTTCGCACATACAAAAGTTCTGCAGCCACTGCTCATCATCCCATACCTGCATCACAATCTGATCCCACCACTCAGTGCTTGTTTCCCGAGCCCAATAGTGATGGTCCACCGTGTGCAGCTGCTCCATGAATGCCAACCATTGTTTCTTTCCATGGTATACAGCAGGGCAGGCACCATTGATTCCTGTTCAGATTCGCAGCTCATGAAATACTGCAGGATCAGCTGCATTGTGGTCATAACAGTCATCATAGGACTGGAGAGCAGTGCAAGATCCATGCTTTTGGGTAGAGATAGCAGGCACAAAGTTTACAGGGGCAGTTGAAAAATGGCACAAAACACAGAGGCTCTTGGAATTATGGGACAGATAAAACTGCATCATGGGGCGGTGATCCTGCCCCCATGATGCACTGTGATCCATTCCTAGAACTCCTAGTGGGGGAAGGTGCGATTTCCACGGTGGGATAGCTACCCATGGTGCACTGCTCTCTCTGTCAGTGCTAGGTCACCAACTGTGGACGCACTCCGCCAACACAAGGAGTGTTGTGTGAACATGCATAAGTGATATGATTACAGTGGTTTATGATCTTTGATGTAACTTAAGTCGATTTAACTCTGTAGTGTAGACATGGCTTTAGTCTTTGAACTGAACTAATTGAATAAACTGAAATGAAGAAAATATTCTCTGCACTTGCAGAAGAGACTACTGCTGTCAAAAGCTGGTTTAGCTTCAACAAACTCTGGTTCTAGGTGCTTAGCTAGTGACTTCCATCAGTTTAATGGTTTGACTTTCTTTAAAATTTTGGCAGCAAACATATGCTATTTGATGTGATGAAGTGGGGAATTTTTAATATTATTTTTGAGGCCTACATTTGCTTCAGTTTCCCCCTACTCTTTGCATTGCTACCCAGTTGTGGGGGGTGGGGGAGAGGTTTGCTCTCAAGACAGACTAAGGCTTTGTCTACACTGGCAACTGAATGACAAAACTTTTGTCATCCAGAGGTGTGAATAAAACACCCCTGCCCCCCTGAAAGACAAAAGTTTTGCCAACGAAAAGTGCCGGTGTAAACAGCGCTTTGTTGGCAGGAGTGCTCACTTGCCAACCAAGCTACTGCTGCTAGTTGGGGGGTGGAAGATTTTTGTCGGTGGGAGAGCTTTGTCCTGCTGACAAACAGCGGCTACACTGCGTGGCTTTTGGCAGCACAGCTGTGTCGCTAAACAGTGCATTGTGTAGACAAAGTCTAAGAGACCTAGATGTGTGTGTCACTTCCCTGTCTGGTTGGAATTAATAGAATAAATAAAACTGGCTGAAACCGATTAACAAGGGGTCCAGAGAGACCATGTAGGCTCTAATGACTCATTGATTGACACGCTCAGCAGGGAAGCTGAGCAGGGACACCAATTTGAGAAAAAGGACCTGAGAGGTGTGAAGGTGGGCAAATAAAAAAGTATGAGCTCTGGAAGAAGCCGGGAGCTCTCTCACCTGGAAACCGACTAAGACTACGTCTACACTAGAGAGCTTACAGTGGCGCAACTATCATGATGCAGCTGCACCACTGTAAGATCTCTCATGTAGCTGCTTTATGCCAAGAGCTCTCCTGTCGACATTATTAAACAACCACCAATGAGCAGCAGTAGCTATGTCAGCAGGAGAAGCTGTGCACACTGCCACTTATGCCAGTGTCATTATGTCGCTCCGGGGTGTGGGTTTTTCACACTCCTGAGTGACATAAATTTTGCCGACATAAGTGTTAGTGTAGACATGGCCTAAGGAAGAAAGTCAGAGGGACACAGAGGCCTGGTCTACACTAGGTAATTAGGTCACTATAACTACGTTGCTCAGGGATGTGAAAAATCCACACTCCTGAGCAATGCAGTTAATAAACCGACCCAACCCCCAGTGTAGACAGCACTATGATGACAGGATAATTCTCCCTTCAACTTAACTACTGCCTCTCAAGGAGGTGGGGTACCTACGCCTTCAGGAGGCCTCTTGTTGGCATATGTAATGCCTTCACTGAAGCACTACAGCTGTGCCTCAGCGTTTTAAGTGTAGAGAAGCCTAGAGCCTGAAAATAAGTTTATTACAACTTGGCTGGTGAATTGTGGCTTGACCAGAACCGTCTGTGCTTAACCTTTATTACTCTAGGCTAACCTAAGGACTTCCACTGCTGTGTTCCACTTGACCAATAAGTCCTACTGTTTTGAAAATGCTGTTTGGGTTGTCGCTGCAAATACTGCCTGGGGACCATTAGTCCCTGAAGAATGTACAAGTCTCTACCAGGAGATTCTCTCAGACAGACTTGCTGAGGAGAGCTGATGGTTTGAAGCAGGAGCGTTTGAGCCCAGTAGCTCAACGTAGGTGGCAGTGAGGCTGTGCGGCCTACCCTGAAGTAAGAGTGAGATCCCTTGGCAGTCTGGCACACTAAAAGGGTTCCTCCAAAAGACTGTTCCAATGCTGGGGCATAGCACAGATTCTGTGGCTCTGTGACACATGAATATTCACTTTTTGTGTTTAATTTAAATGATTGTGATAGATTATAAATTTAGGCCTTAACATAGGTTGTCAGAATTTGAAATTTCATTTTCAATAGCCTGATTTTTAAAAGAGAAATGTATTTAATTTAAATTAAAAATAAAAAAAATCTCTGATTTAAAAAAAAAAATTTTTTTTAAATCCACCTTCAGCCCGTGTCATTATGAACTCCCTTAATGAAAAAGAACTAGATTAATACTCCTTTTGAAGAGTCAGTGTCACTTCTAACTTGGCCCAGGAATAGCTTCAGAGCTGCACAAACAAAGGACTCTGCAATGGTTCTTAGATTTTTTTAAGGCTAGATGAGACCATGATGGTGATCTAGTCTGATTGCCTGCAGAACCCTGGCACAGAATTTCACCCAGTGATTGCTGTATCCATTTTAATGTGTGGATGAACTGGAGCATATTTGTTAGCAAAACATTGAGTCTTAATCCTCCATTATAAACTATGTTTTGATGCCAGTTCAGGATTCAAACCACAATGTCTCACTGCAATAAAACTTTCTAACCCTGGGGCTAGCCATACTTCCTTATGCAATAGCTGGTTTGGGGATTTTGTTTGAGTGTATCACGGTTTTCTTTTCTCTAGCATTCAAAGCACATGGATGCTTTACAATAGCTGTTGCAATGATATACACTTTAAAAGACCCAGATCTGGGATTAGAGGAACACAGTGAACTAACATACAGGGGGTTGGTGAATCATTCAATTGACTTCCTGTATTTTCAAATAGCAGCTATGGGTAGGTTTGAATTGAGGACTACACCTGCATTACTTAAAATAAATTTTCTAATAATCATGGGCAGACGTCAGTATGGAAGACTATTTTCCCTTTGAAACATTTCCCCAGGGTGAGGGTGAAACAGAAATCGTATGCAATTCTGAAGGAACCAGAATGAGACCACATTTTGAGTCATCTTAAAACAAAAGCTTTTCAAAAGCACAAAGACCTGTTCCTTAATGATAGTTATTGAATCTGGGAAACAATGACATGTTCTGTTTCAGAATATTCTGTGACTTCAATAGAGAACAATAAAACTACCATGAGATGTCACTATAACCTAAACAACTAAGTGAGGATGCTGAACCTAATGCAGCATAGATTTTGAATCATGTGCAGTGACTTTGTAGAAATTATTTTACCCAACTACTGTGCCTTGTTTGTGTGGCTGAAAAAGGCCATGTTTTAAAATGTCACAGGAGAAAGAATGTGTGTCTATTTATACAGAAAATATCAATCTGAATTTGAAAACTATTTTGATGTTACCTTGTCACTTTTCACCTTAACCTAACATGCAGGTCTAGTGTCTTGTGAGGAACTGCCAAACAGATATAACTTAGATAGTCACACAGAAGGTATGTCTACAATGCATACTACTTTTGGCAGCATGTAGAGGAGTACATGCATGGGTAGCCACCCTAGCATAGTTATAAATAGCAGCCTAGAAGGTGAAGCACTGTTTAGATGAGTATAGTAAAGATATGCCTGAAGCCTGTGGGTACACTGCTTTGTACTCCCCCAAGCAGTGCCTCTCCATCTACACTGCTACTTTTAGCAGGGCAGTGTCTCGTCTGCCTCCTCGCTCCAGGAGCCTTTTCCCACTGTGGGGAAAGACTTCAGCAGCAGAGAGAGGCTCTGGGAGGGGAGAGCTATTGAAGGCTTTCCCTGCTGCCTCACCCTATCAGAGCCCTTCACTGACTTATGTAGTTCACGCTGCAGTGTGGATGCATTTTGCTTTTCACTGGTTCATGTAGCTAAACATACTCTATATGCTGCCACCACTGCTAGTGTGCAGTGTAGACATAACCAGACACTCAGATTCTAGTGTGCTGTGGGTCTAAATTTTCAAGAGTAATTTAATGATTTTGGATATTGAACTTGCCAGACTTTAAAGGTGGCTTGATTTTTCAGCAGTGTTGAGTAACCACCTTCTGAAAATGAGTCTCTCTTTTTTAATGTGTCTCAGATTGGACAACTCAAAAATTGAGGAACTATGAATCTCATCACTTGAAAATGTAGGCCATGTTTCTTCATATACTGTAGAGGTAATTTGCTTGTCTCCTTTTTAGCTGTTTTACAGTATTTGCTCAGTATATTTGATTGTAAGGTCTTAAAACTGCTATAAAACAACAAAGAATATGTCTTTCTAGCATACATGTTTAGCATCTGTAAATGTGATTGTAAGTTATCTGCCTTTAGAAACAGGATAGGGAGCTTTTTTATTTTTGAGGAAGTTGAAGTATTCTATGTAATAGCATCCACATACCTTTGGAAGAGTACCTTTGGAGATACTTATTAAAAACATCTCACACATCTCAGCATATAAGATACAAGGAACTTATCATTACATTAGTAGCTTCGGGTAGGTTAAATATTCAATATCCTATTTATTATATATTTGTAGTTATTAATTTATTGTTAGTATCATGGCACTTTCTGTTTTTCCTTGGATAACTATGGCTGAATCTCTGATATTTGTGATCTTGTCAGGAAGCAGATGCTAGAGCCTAGGGGTGAAATCTTAGGGGCTTGGATTTTATCCAAAATTGTGACTTGGGTTGAATCCATGCAGGAAGCGTTGGTCAAGTTGTAAAAATAAAAGATCTAGATTCTGATCTCGGTTACTAGAGTAACCTAGAGATCAGAATCCCAGTTAAAATCCACCTTCAGATATTGAGCATTTGTTCCAAGAGAACACTTTGTAGATTCATAGATTTCGAAGACAGAAGAAACCATCTTGATCACCTTGTCTCAGCTGCATAACAGTGACCCTAGAATTTCACCCAGTGATTTTTGCATCAAGCTCAATAACTTCTGAATCCATTGTGTACGTGATTATTTATCAACGTTGTGATTGCACATAAAGGGCCCGCAACTGAGATAGGGGGCCCTTAGTGTATTGGGTGCTGTACAGACACATAGTAAGAAACTGTTCCTGCGCCAAAGAGCTTACAATGTAATAATAAATATAGTTAGCACATAAATAAAGCTTTACATCTTCAAAAGGCTAAAACAAACAAACTAGCCCTCATAGAACTCCTCTGAGGTAGAGAAGAATTATCTCCATATTATAGCTGGGGAAACTGAGTGCAGATCTACACTACAGCGGGGATTGATGCTCGCATCGATCCACCAGCGGTCTATTTAGCGGGTTTAATAAAGACCCACCAAATTGACTGCAGATCGCTCTCCTGTTGACCCCTGTGCTCTATCCCCGATGAGAAGAGTAAGGTAAGTCAACAGGAGATTTTCTTCTATCGACCCCGCAGTAACTCTACCTAAGGTACGTCGACTCCAGCTATGTTATTCACGTAGCTGGAGTTGCGTAGCGTAGGTGGACTTACCACAGTAGTGTAGACATAGCCTGAGATACAAACTGTGATCCTAATCTCTAATGTCCAAGAACAATATTACTATTATTTCTGGTTGTTTTGCTTGTGTTACAATGGCTGTTTTGCTGATGCAAGCTCCAAAAGGCAGAGACTAAGATATGGTTTGTGATGTTAGAAATATTTTCACTTAGGCTTGACTTTCAAAACCCAGAAGTAGTGGGACAGGCTACTTGACTAATGAGTGTCTCGCATCATGCTACCTTTATGAACAGCTTCTAATGCAGTAGGTCTGAATATGTGCTCTTTCTCATGTAATGTCCCCCTCCCCTCGGGATTTCATTTAATGTCTTTACTCCTGTTCTCTCTCTCGATGGCATACTAGTGAGTTCTGCTGTTGAGCTGTGAGATTTCTCCCTTGGAATTGATGGTTGCCATTTCTAAGAATTTCCTTTGTTAAGTACGTGGTTTGAGAAGAAAAATAAGACTCTCCCATTCATATCCAAAAGGATGCGCTAGTGGTTTTAATTCCCCATCATCTACAAGGCAAAGGAAAGAACCCACTTAGTCATGCTCTACACCTGGGGGATGACTAACCAATTGTCTCCTGGCCAGAGGATGTGCAGTTAAACCTTATAAGTCGACCGAGGGAGCTAAGTGGAGGTGATAACAGAGGAGACAGATGTCTCTCGCAGAGAGAAGCTCTGGAATAGGGTTTAATAGGCTGGATACAATGGAGAAAGAACACTACAGCAGCAAGTTAGGCTCCTGTAGGGGAAACGCGGAGGTAGAGCCAGTAAGGGAACTTTAGTGAAGCCTGAGAAGGGCAGAAGGTCTATTAGTTTGACGATTAACTTGGACTTTCATTAAGGATTTGTTTGTGCTATGCCCAGATGGGTTTTAGACTTTTATGTGACTTGATCGGAGGAGGGCCAAACCATAGAACATCCACAGGAGGAATTGGGAGAGGACGCAGGCTGAGAGATCATTGCAGGCCAAGGAACTGGCCACCATGGGTGAAGAGATGAAGTCCCTCACAATAGTGCATCCAGGCAGAAAGGGGCACCTAGAGGTGAGGATTCATGCTTACAGATGCAACTGGTCGGAAGCCCAAGATCAACTATTTCCTCCTTTCCCTTGACTTAATCTGCCAGGAAAATGCAGTGTTGCCAACTCTCAAAATTGTACTTTGAGTCTTGCAGTGTTTGATGTCTTCAGAAGCAGGGGCTTTAGGTAAAATAAGCAGTTTCATTAGAATCCCAGCTTTCATGTTTTTTTTTAAAAAAAGAGGGGGTGGGTTCTGGCCAGCCTGGTTACTGAGAAAAGCTTGAAAATATGCCCTGAATACCCCCAAAGGCTCAAAAACCAAAAGACAAACAAAATAACAGTTAAAAAAACCCTCATGAATTTTAGGCCAACCTAATGAATCCTTGGGACCAAACTCATGATTTTTTTAATGTTTCTGGTTGGCAATACTGGAAAAACAATAAATGTAGAAATTTGAATCAGTGAAATTTTCTTGCTTTCTGTGTTGGTTTTTTTTTTTATTTATTTCATTTTTCCTTCCGTGTTTTTTTCTCCTTTTTTCCAAATAATTTTTTCTTCTGTTGTTTATCATTCTTTCATTTTTTTCTACCTTTTCTCTGCCTGCTCCCCCTCAAGTCTTTCACATTTTGCTGTGTTTCCCACTGTTTGACATTTTACTTCCACGGAGTCCTGAGGGCTGCTTCTCTTTTGAGCAGATGTGGAGCTGTGCTCCTGAGTGCTCCGGCTGAGTAAAGTATGTGGCAGTACGGTGTGCTGCAAAAAGTGTAGGTGCGTCATCCCTTAGGAGTAGCTCTCCTGACTCAAAAGGTGCTATTTTTATGTAGGAACTTCCCAAGCAAAAACCTCAGCTTAAGGTTCAAGACACTCATTTCCCTCTGTGTGTGTGTGCAAACTCCCTCATTCTCATGTATCTGTGTAAGCTGTACCGTGTATAGGCCATCGGTACTCCCTCAAAGGAGCCGCAGAGCGATCCAACAAGCAGCCATCTCACTGCAGGTACCAATGATGTCACCACATGCTTGGTCACAGAATTCAGATAAAAACAATCAAATATCAAACAAAGTTAAGTTATTTTGTTCTTAATTTAAATGTTCATGTTACAATGTGAATAATACTTAGCACTCAGACAGAGCTTTCCATTGGAGGCCCTCAAAACCTTTTATATATTGTGACAGACCCAGACCAGTGGGGTACAGGAGTCTGGTAGAGGGCAAATATACTGGTCACTGGATGAGTAGTTTTCTGTTCCTGAGTGACCAGAGCAGGGGCTGCCCTAGAGTAATCAGGAACCTGCTAGAACCAGTTAAGGCAGGCAGGCTAATTAGGACACCTGGAGCCATTTAAGAAGAAGCTGCTAGAATCAATTAAGGCAGGCTAATCAGGGCACCTGGGTTTTAAAAGGAGCTCACCTGGAGTAGAGGGCAGGCCCGGGTTCCCCCCAAACCTCCCAATTGACCTGGACTGTGGGTTCTCCCAGAGGGGAAGGTCTCTGGGCTGTTCCCCAACCCACATAGTGAATCTCTGAGGCAAGAAAATCTGCCAATAAGCGCAGGACCCTCTAAGATAGAGGAGGAACTTTGTCACAATATATTAAAAAGACTCATCACACCCTATGAAGTGGATTAGTATTATCTCCATTTTACTGATGGAGAAACAGAGGCACAGAAAAGTTACTTTAACTTTTACACAGTCTCATTGTGAGTCGGCGTCAGCGCTTGGTTTGATATTACAATTAAGTATTTATAAAATGCTAGAACTTTGTATATTTTACAGAGAAAAAAATGTACCTGCCTTCAAGATAATATAAACTACAGCAGACAAACATAGAAAGTGAAAATAACAAAGGATGTCAATGGAATTGCACCTACCTACACATAGCTCCACTGAAGTTAATGGAAAAACTCCCATTGAGCTCAATGGGGCCAGGATTTCACCTGTGATCTGAATTTGATTGGATTTTTTTTTAAAATTAGTGCCCTCAGTGTGAAGAATTTTCCAGGCCTTTCAGTGAACACACTCTCTCCCCTCCACCCCCAACAAATACGATAGCAAAGTAGCCAGCCTCTAGGTAAGTATTGCATAAGAATGGCCATAGTGGGTCAGACCAATGGTCCATCTAGCCCAGTATTCTGTCTTCCCATAGTCACCAATGCCAAATGCTTCAGAAGGAATGAACAGAACAGGGCAATTATAGAGTGATTCATCCCCTGTCATCCACTCCTAGCTTCTGTAAGTCAGAGGCTAGGGACACCTAGAGCATGGGGTTACAACCCTGACTGTCTTGGCTAATAGCCATTGATGAACCTATCTTCCCAAACTTATCTAATTCTTTTTTGAACCCAGTTATACTTTTCGCCTTCACATCCCCCCCGACGATGAATTCCAAAAGTTGACTATGCATTGTGTGAAGTAGTACTTCCTTCTGGTTGTTTTAAACCTGCTGCCTATTAATTTTATTGGGGGACCCTTGGTTCTTGTCTTATGTGAATGGGTAAATAACACTTCCTTATTCATTTTCTCTGCACTATTCATGATTTTATAGACCTCTATCCTATCCTCCCCTTAGTCATCTCTTTTCTAAGCTGAACAGTCTGTCTTTTTAATGTCTCCTCAAATTGAAGCTGTTCCATGCCCCTTATCAATTTTGTTGCCCTTCTCTGTACTTTTTCCAATTCTAGTATATCTTTGAGATGGGGCAGCCAGAACTACGTACTGTAGTCAAGATGTGAGCGTACTATGGCTTTATATAGCGGCATTATGATTTTTTTGTCTTATCTATTCCTTTCCTAATGGTTTCTAACATTCTGTTTACTTTTTTGACTGCCATCGCACATTGGGCAGATGTTTTCAGAGAGCTATGCATGATGACTCCAAAATCTCTATCCTAAGTGGTAACAGCTAATTTAGACCCCATCATTTTGTATGTATAGTTGGGATTATGTTTTCTAATGTGCATTTGTTACAGTCTGTATCCCTATACTCTCCCTTTTAATAAAACTATCATGGATTTTGCACAAAGTATGTCTTGTGAGTAGGGCTCTACCAAATTCACAGTCCATTTTGGGCAATTTCACTGTCATAGGATTTTAAAAATTGTAAATTTCATGATTTCAGCTCTTTAAATCTGAAATTTCATGGTGTTGTAATTGTAAGGGTCTTGACCAAAAAATGAGTTGTGGGAGTGGTCACAGGGTTTTTGTAGGGGAGGTTGCAGTACTGCTACCCTTGCTTCTGTGCTGCTGCTGGTGGTGGCGCTGCCTTTAGAGCTGGGCATCTGGAAAGCGGTAGCTGCTGGCCAGGTGCCCACCTCTGAAGGCAGAGCCGTCGCCAGCAGCAGCGCAGAAGTAAGGATAGGACAGTATGGTATTGAAACCCTTACTTCTGCACTGCTGCCTGCAGAGCTGGCCCTCAGTCAGCAGCCACCACTCTTTGGCCACCCAGCACTGAAGGCAGAGGTCTATAAGTAAAGGTAGCATGGTGTAGTATTGCCACCCTTACTTCTGTGCTGCTGCTGGCGGGGCGCTGCCTTCAGATCTGGGCGCCTTGCCAACAGCTGTCGCTCTCTGGCCACCCAGTTCTGAAGGCAGCACAGAAGTAAGGATGGCAATACTGCTACCCCCCTAAAAAATAACCTTGTGACTCCCTGCAACTCCCTTTTGGGTCAGGACCCTCAATTTGAGAAATGCTGGTCTCCCCTGTGAAATCTGTATAGTATAGGGTAAAAGCACACAAAGACCAGATTTCATGGTCCGTGACACATTTTCCATGGCTGTGAATTTGGTAGGCCCTACTTTTGAGGTATCATTTGAAAACAAATAATTTGCCAATATTTGTTATCCTGATAAAATGTGTGGCAACATTGTATGTAAAGTGATAAGATTTTACTGTATGACATTACTGAGACATATTCAAAGTTTAGAAAAACTGTTTTCTCAAAGACAAAAGACAAACTGATGCCTCAGCCAGGTGTCAACAAAATCCAATGGACTATCACCTGATTAAGCAGCCATTCTTTGGCAGGAAAAAGGGTGAGAGTGATTGTTTACATCTTGGCAAAAAAGCAGCTGGAAGTTCCCATCTCCCCAGACTTTGTCTCCTGAACCCCAGCTGGAGATGATTCTCAAAGAAGAGGAAAAGGATCCGTGTCAACAACACGTGAAGGACAAAGGAAGCATCATTAGATTGGAGGAAGATCCTGGCTGAAAGGATTCCAGCCAGTAAGACTACTAGACCATGTGGTGAGAGAAACTTTGCTTTGAATTTGCTTAGCTTGTTAAATTAGTTGTTAGTTGGATTATACTTTTTATTTCTTTGTAACCAATTCTGACTTTTATGCCTCATTACTTGTAATCACTTAAAATCTATCTTTTTGTAGTTAATAAACTTGTTTTATTGGTTTAGATAAACCAATGTGGTTGAGTTGAAGTGTTTGGAAAACTCCATTTGGGATATCAAGATTTGTGCATATTAATGAAATGACAGACTTTATATGAGCTTGTGTTGTCCAGGAGAGTACTGGGCAGTACAAGATGCACATTTCTGGGGGAAGTCTGGGCCTGGGAATTTGCTGGTGTGGTTCTGCAGTATAATTCATAAGTGGCTGGCCATAGCACTCATACAATATAGCTAGGAGTGATTTATATGCTGGAGGCTGTGTGAGAGCAGACCAGGAGTGGTTGCTCTCACAGCAAAGCAGTGTGAGGGGCACCCTAGGTTGGTAAATTGAGGGAACACAGCTGACCATCAGTCCAGATTGTACCCTGGGAAATGTCACAGCATTACTTGTCAGTTGACATTCAATGTTGATAAATGCAATCATGTTGCCCAGTCACCCAATTTTGTGAGATCCCATTGCAGTCAGCTTTGGTCTTAACTATCTTAAATACTTTTGTATATCTGCACATTTTACCCCCTCACTGTTTACCCCCTTTTCAGATCCATTATGAATATGGTGAACAGCACTGGTCCCAGCACAGATCTTTGGGGAAAATGCTATTTACCTCTCTCCACTGTGAAAACTGACCATTTATTCCTACTCTTTGTTTCCTATCTTTTAACCAGTTACTGATCCATGAGAGAACCTTCCATTTTATTCCATGACAGCTTACTTTGCTTAAGAGCCTTTGATGAGGCACCTTGTTAATGGTTTTCTGAAAGTCCAAGTACACTATGTCAACTGGATCACCTTGTCCATATGTTTGTTGACACTCTCAAAGAATTCTAATAGATTGGTGAAGCACGATTTCCCTTTACAAACAAGGTACAAAGTATGTATACAGCAATGCGGTGTTTCATTATTATTCTCATGCCCAATATTTTTAAGGGGATCCCACCATCCTGAAAGCTAATCAATTTTATAAAATGAGTTAGAAATAATTTCAGTATTAAACCTGATCCTGAATCCCAGTGACAAATTTTGTGGTTTTACAAAGATTCTTGAAAAATGTCTGCAGGAAAAAGTTGAAATTTGGAAGGACCTGCATGGATTTATGCCATGAATTTTAGCTATGGTGGATGTTCATTTGCTGTGTGGTTCTACCTGTAGTTTGTCAATTCTGGGGCTGATTTGCTGCATCCCCTACAGCATAAGTATTTGGAATGTGCTGGGGGCTGGCTGACTACTAGGCCCCTCCTGTATTGCATGTTTGCTGGGGGCTAATTAACTGCATGCTGTTCTGAGCCTGGGGTTTCCTGTCATTGCCCTAGAAGCAGGAAAATAATTATTTAAAGGGCAGAAGGCGACTATAACCAGGAAGAGTGAAGCAGTTAGTTCTGCAACAAAAAAAGCCTTTCAGCCAACAATCTCTTCTTCCCGAGGCTTTATTTTATTTTAGGTAAAAGATGTCTAATTGATGGCAAAGGAAGCAAATACCTTCTATGAATATGAAGGTTAAAAAAGCTCATCTCAAATTACTGACTGGCCTTTTAACAACTGAGTGAGACTCTGTCTTCCAAGAGGCATCTTCTCCACCAACTACGAGAGCAGCTTTTGAGGCATTCCATGACTTGCCTCAGAGATTATGGGTCTTTAGTTATTATTTGGCACCTAGAAGCTTTAACGGAGATCAGGTTCCCATTGTGCTAGTCATTGTAAAAAGAGAGAGAGGGAGTACCTGCTCCAAAAAGCTTACCGTCTAAATAGACGAGACAGACGTAGGACAGGAGGGGAAACGGAGGTACAGAGAAGTGAGGTGACTTGCTTAAGGTCATATAGCAGGTCCATGACACAGCTGGGAATTGAAGTTGAACCTGGGTCTCCTGAGTCCCAGCCCATTGCCCTGTCCATTTGACCACACGGCCTTTTGTGCTACTCTTTACACCTGGGGAAGATCTAATCTGGAAGTTAATTCAGTGTCTGCTGATCATCTGATGCGGCATCGACCATCAGTCACAGAGGCTGCTCATTTTACTTTATATCTCAAGGGAGCAGGGGAATCTTGGCAAGTATAAATCCACCTCTTTTCCTATTGATTGTGAATTCAAAACCAGGAGTGTTTTGTGTCCCCCCTACCGCACCATCACCAGGAAAGCAAAACATGCAGCATCCCAACACCAACTAAAAAGGGGCAACATTCTTGCCTTTGTTTCCACAACCAAAGCTTGACAACTGAGGCATTGCCAAAAGCCAGGCTGTCTCAGGTCACCCCAGCTCAATGCCTGTAGGACGGAGGCATTGGGGTTTGCCAGGTAGTTGCATTTTTACAAGAGCTTTTGTTAAAAGTCTAAACTCGATGCTAGAAAAGACATGTTGTCATAGCAAAGCCATGCTGAGTGGGACAGGGTCATCTCCCTCACCCTCTTTGTGTTAAAATAAAAACAACAAATTAACCCAATTTACAGCCAATCTTTTATTGCCTGTTCAAAGAGCAGCACTTTAGAACTCTTCTGCATCTGCCTGCCTGAGGCCCTAGTGATATCAATAATAAATGACATGTCTTGGGAAGACATTTCTGAGTCCAGATCAGGCAGGTGCATGTGGGCAGGGGGCTCATATGGACAGGGGGATAAACAGTGACTGGGAACTGTAGCCTGTAATTCCCATCCTGCATCAGAGAGAACTTGTAAATATTTAATAAACTTTGCTTCTTCCCTTTGCTTTGGATGAGATCCTATTAATAAACTTGAGTGGCTTGAGGACAGGTTTTGTGTCCGTTACTATAGCATCACCTTGCATAGGATCTCAGCATGAGAGAGGCAGCGAGAGGAGGGAGGGAGAATGAGACTGAGCAAGTCAGCGTGAGGTGCAGGCAACAGCACCAGGTCCAGGAATACGAACCTCAGCATCTCCAGCTCCTCCAGCTGCAGCCCTTTGGACTAGCCGCCTTCTTGCCAGATGCCAGCCCCTATAGCACATACACAGTGGAGCTGCAGCAATTGTGCTGCTGAGCCCTTACTTCTTAATTTCATACTGGAGCTCTGCCTGCCTGACTTTCTTGTTCTGGAGGATCTGCATTGAATTTTCCCTTCTGGGCTACTTTCTAGAGCAACTGGTTGTTGTCCCAGAGATCATCAAGGTGACTAACAGGGACCCCCAAGTCTGAAAACAGCAAATATGACTGCAGCAGTGAATAACTGTTAACCGAAAGGATTTATTTAGAAGACAGACAAGATGCCTTTTGAAGGGTTTAGTTCACTGAAAGACAGATTTTTGAAACCAGGGAAGGAAGACGTGAAGACCACTGTTAGTGACTCTCTGGGGAATCTGCAAAGGTAAAATCTGATGGAAATGTCCAAGAAAGATTCGTATTTTGTTCTAGTTAAAGAAATTTTAGGGTTACCTTTATTAAAAGGAAAGATGTGAAGAAAAATCTGTTAATAAAAATAGGAGTTAAGGTCGCAGAAAAAATAGCTGAGCACACATGAGAAGATACAAAAGTTAGCACATAAAATAACGTTACAGCATTGACTCTCTATAGACTATAAAGTATGTTATGCTGAACAAGAGTTGATAGTAAATTATGAAACATTACTCTAGTGTTATGTAGAGCATAAAAAAGGACCACAGTTAAACACAGTTTTAAATATTTAACGGAAGTGATTTCTACTTTTGGCTTGCATGAGAAATGATGATCATTTTGCAAATTACAACATGCAAACTTTATGGATAGATGTTTAAAAAGATTTAGGGTAAAATTTTCAAAAATGTCCAATTGACTTAGAAGCCTACTGACTTTCAATGAGATTTAGGTTCCTAAATTGCTTAATTACGTCTGAAAATTTTACCCTGGATCAAAAGCAGAAAAGCCATCCAGTGAAAAGTAAGTGTGTGTGTGTGTGTGTGTGTGTGTATTTTAGCTAGGGCAAACAGGAGTTTGAAAGAGAGAAAAGAGAATCCGGGATTTATTAGGGGCAGGAAAAAAGTTCACCATTTTCACCTTGATTTGGAAGTTTAAAATAAAACAAGCTTGAACATTTTTACTTTTGAATAATAATTAAAAAAAAAAACTATACACACAAAGGAATCAAATTGATACAAAATAGTAGTAATATCAGTAAAGGCCTCTATCCTGCAAACCTTTACAGACATGCTAACTTTAAAGACATGGATAGTTCCATTGACTTCATTTATTTATATATTTTATGCATAATGAAGTGCCAATAACTTCAATGGTGCTACTCACATGCTTAATGTTAATCACATGCTTAAATGTTTGCAAGATCAGGCCCCTGTTTGCAATTTAATTTATTTTATTATATTGGATTTGTGTGTGCTTTTACATACAAAGATCAGATGTCTGCTTTTTCTGTTGGGAGTGCTGGTCCAGGTATAATTCTTGGTGCATCTGTGCTTGTCTTCTATTCAGAGAAAGGGGGGGGGGGGGGGAGAAATGAATTCATTTATATTTATATATTTATATTACACTGTGGTACATATATGCAGAAGAGTGGGAGAGAATGCTTTTTTTTTTTTTTTTTTTTTTTTTTTTTTAAGGAGTCACTAATATGAATTCATATATCTCTTGCTATCGTGAGGACTTCTACACCTTGTAAACACATTGAAGCATACTCAGAGTATTTATTCCCTGCATAGTTTCTCCTTAACTTTTCTCCATTTACAATCTTTTATACAAAGCCAGGCATTTGCTTTTTGACTTGTAAAGTATATAAACAGCGCGTGCGCGCACACACACACGCACAGAGCGCATGGCTGTACAACTAAATCACAAGTCATTTTGCTGTGAATCCTGCTGGTCCATATGAACAAATGTACTTATGGTTTACAGTCTAACGTTCAAGTGGCATATCCATGTGGCTTGTTGGCAGTGCATTTGGTTGCCATGTGGAAAACTCACACAAGCTTTGAATTGTCTTTGTTACCCAAAGGTTGCTGAACTCTAACAAGAGATGGCAAACTGGTTCAAATACCCTTCAGTAAGAACTGGTCTCAAGCTTTGCCCAAAACTTTTGTGAGCCAAACCAAGCCATATTTGACAGACAGAAAAATCTGTTAAACTTTTTCTTTTTAAAGGGTGCCACAGGACCCTCTGTTTCTTGTTAAATGTTCAGGTGCTTCTGCCCTTCCCAATTTTAATGCTAAGAGAGAAAGAGGAAATAGAGAAATACAATGCAAGGCTATTCTCACCATGTCTACAACCAGGCCCAAACCAAGAAGCACTGAAAGTTTAATGACAAAGCCTATTCTTGGGATATCTGGAGCCCAAACTAGTTTGTTTATGTTTGAAAAATTTCTGTAAACTATTAAAACATGTAGCTGTTTAGCTTGAGGTTCACCCACTGCTACTTAAAACACAAACTAAAAATATGAAATTTGCTTTTATTATGGTAATTGTGCTGGGCCAAATTCAGCCATGACTTTGCTCCCCATCCAACCACACTGATTTCAACAGTATGTAAATCAGCAGAGAATATTATACATTTTTGAATATTTGGTTGATGACTATTTAGCAACCTGTAAAGAAAATTACGGGCATTGGAAAATATGATGGGTTAAAGGTGTGATTTTTTTTTCAAAATAATTGTATAAATGGTATTCTTCTACTTTTCATTCAAATATTTTAAAATGATCCTTGCAATTTAAGATCCATTGACACAAATAATTTCCTCCTGTGTGATCTTATGGAAACTCAAGTTGCTGTTGGCTTGTTGTCAGTTGGAATAACTTTGCTAGAGGTTTTAGAAATTGCTTTAACCCTTCCAAAGTAGGATGAGTGTAAAGTGCAATAATAGCACATTCTTGATTAGCCTAATATAATGGGGCACCTGAAATTCATTCAGCTGATTCTGGATTTGGATTAATGGGGCCAGGAGTCTGCAGGTTTTTCTACATTTCACAGGAAAACAGGCTTTCTCCTTCAAAGCTTCTAAACTCTGCAGATGTATGCGCTTAAGGACTGCAGTTTTCCATGTGGAAAACTTTATACACTACAGCACAATTTCAGGCCTTATCTACCATGAGGATCTCAGCGATCTTTGACCAGCCACTGGTATAGCTGCGTCCCTAGTTCAGACAACCAAATCTGCTATAGTGCCACTCAGTGTAGTTTACCCCTGCTTGAAACAGGGGTAAGCTGCTGTGGTGCAAATCACAGTTTGCATAGGGTTTGCCTGTCTACACTAAGGTTTTTGCACTGGTGCTGTTGTGCCAAGAGTTGGCCATCAATGACTAGAACCTGGGCAAATCCCAAGTGATTGAACAAGACCTCAGAAGTTGTGTTCACCTTTGGATAAATGAGGGTTTTAGTTGATTGATATTTGAATGCTTGAGGTTACACTGAATCCGCTAATTCTTGCTGCTATGATGAAACTGATGAGTGTGTTGCGGATGGTTAATGATGTTAGAGGAAGATGTGATATTTGAATGTTGTGTAATTGTCTCATGTTGCTACAGCCCCCTTGTATCATGTAAAGGTTATTCTGAAATGTATCAATCTGATCTAACTTATTGTAGGTATTTATAATTTTCCCATCACTATAGCATCTCTGCAATTTTAAATAATTAAAAATGAAACTGTTTAAATTCTGCTCCCTCCTTTTATGTGATTGCCTATCTTTGCCAAATGTGGTTTAGTTTCTACACCAAAATAAATAAATACAGCAAGGTGAAGGTGTACTTGCTCTAAAAATTATTTTTTTCTTAGTAGTTTTGGGACTTGTTAAAAGTTCATGCAATCTGTTTAATCAGTAGTTTTAAGTATGAAAAATCTAGAGACCTTGTTCAAGATGAAAGAAAATGACTAGAGAAAGCAGCAAAGGATAAATGAGTACAGTGTCTATGAACACTAAATATTGGAGCTATACTGGCGTTCTGTTTTTGAATAGATTTTCAAATATTTCGTGTATGAACTTTAAGATTGGGATACATATATCCTTAACATTCCCCGGTGGTTTGTGTCCAAAAGTTTAGATGACTATCTACAGGGTAGATGAATGTGTAATAAATCTGAAAGTCTGTGGATAATGCCCCTGAGAAGTACACACACGCGCACACACACTACAGGGAACATTTCTGAACATCTGAAAATAATCCTTCATAAATGATGAAAATCAATCTTTAAGAAGGTTTGTAGGAAAACCCAAGAGACTTTTGTATAGTAAGTCTGACCTATCCTGGCAAATGCATCCCAGCATGAAGCATTAAGCCCTCCTCTGGCTTGGACCCACATGTAGACCCAGTCGAGAGGAGTGGAAACTTCCCACTGGACAGGAGATGTGGAGTGTTCTTTGCTTGCTCCTCTCCCTGTATGGGACTATCCACCTATATGGAAGAAGTGAGTGAAGCCTAAGGCCCAAGGCTCTGCATGGGGGGAGGTAGGACAGAAGACAAAGCAAGATAAGACTGAAGGGGTGAAAGCTTGGCAGTCCCTCAAGAAGAAACATGATCAGATTCGAAGATGAATAATTTACAATGCACAACTGGGAATAGCCTTAAAATCCAGGGGCTGTGGAGAGAGCGAGGTCATGCGTGCCAGGTGGCCATAAATGTGTTTTAAACAAAGCCCTATTTTAAATTGTTGTTGTAACCACCATTTTGTTTCTGAATTTTAGGAAGTACCAGTGTAAAAAGGGCTAGCAAGTGTGCGAGGCCATGCCTTGTGGAAATATGCCCATCCATGCTTGATGGCCAAATGTTCATTCTCATATTTTATTTTTCAGAACTTAATACCAAAAAGAAAAAAAAGGGCAAAGAAATGGAGTGATATATGGGATGATCATGGACAGTATGAGCACAGGTGGAACAACGTCCTGCAGCGCACACTTCAAATTAAACTAGACAAAATAGAGCATTGCATGTATTCTGAAGCATCTTGCAATATGCCTCAGGTGTAAAGCATACACATATTTTTAAATTGGGCTACTGTGCTATAAAGGAGTTCTGAATATTCGACCTATATCATTTTAGGGCCCAGTCAGGGTCTCATTAAAGTCCATAGTAAAATTGGAAGCAATACTGGGCCCAAGGTCCTAGTTTTCCTGGTTCACTAAGCACTACTTTTAACACTGAGTCTCAGGTCAGAGGAATATTTTCATGTGCATTGTCAGTCAGCTGAAAATATATAGGTGTGAACAGATGTTTCAACTTTGCACAATAATCTCATCTAGGCCAGCTGCCCAAAATGCTGCTGTTACTTAAAATCTTACCTCTTCCAAGAAAGTAGAGTGAGAGGCAGGCAAAAGAAAATTAAAGAACAGTTCTTTGAAATATTTACTTTATTGATCAATAACTTCTGACTTAGATTGTCAAAGGAAGATAATTACATACTTTGGCTTACTAATTACATATTTTGCTGTGATGTAAAAGTAGTTAGTCTTAATTTAACTTTTTCGCTTTCTATGGTTGTTTGCTTTTGGCATTTCACTCAGCTTGAACAATGAAACCAGACTAATCAATTTCACTTTTACATACAATTCCCCCAAAGGAAAAGAGTAATTAAAACCAGTTGCTTAAGGGGCAAACCAACCCACACAAACCCTTAAAAGCAAGAAACTGTCCATTGAATGTGTCGTCCTAGAATATATCTGAATTTGCACACATTACTTTCACTGACAAACTCTGATCCTTTGTCTAGAAGTCCTAAACAACTCTAACATTTACACATCCTACATTCTTTGTGATAGCACTATAAAACAAATTTTTAACTCCAACCTTATCAAGATCTCTTAGAAATCCATGCAATGGTGGAGATTATGATGTGGGGAAGTCTGAGGCTGGAGTTAAAATTTTGTGTTACAGTGAGAACATGAGACATACAGTGTGTGATGATACATCATTGCAAAGGGTAGAGACTTCAAAGTTTTTAAATGAAATCTCATGTTTGAAAGGATATGGTAAAATCAATAGGAAACTGCTAAATCTATTATTTTTGGATTATGGATTTGCAGTCTTTTGCGTGGGACCCTCCCTGTTGGTTAGGGAGGGATGGTAGCTTAAAGTTATAGTGTTCAGGAGGATGTTATGCTTAAGACTTTACAGCTCTCCCAGGATGCTTCATCTAGCTACAGGTAGATCAGCTGGAGACAGCCCACCTGCATGTGCTCTGGCAAGATTTCTCTGTATCTGATTTCAGTGTGGTAAAGGAATAGAATCAATCAGTACTGTTAAAGCTATGGTGCTGTTAAAGCTTTGGCAGGACTGAAGGCTCAAAAGGGGCCTTGAATTTCTTCCAAGATTTAAATATGTGTTGTCTCTAGAACAGCTTCTCTGCCACACAGCCAGCTAAGAGACGCTATGGAGATTCCACCGGCAGACAGCTATATTTGAATGCTGAGTGTTGAAAAAGCAACTTCATATTGTTTACATAAGTGACAAAACCATTTCTTTTACATGAGCCCAAAATAATCAGGAAACAAACTCATAATTTAAATACAAAATATGTAAGATCTGCTATGGCTTTGTTCAGGAATCTCAACTTTTTAAAACTCTGAATTCTACTCTTGTGTCTATTGAAAGCAGCCTGTGTGTGTGTGGGTGGGGGGGGGGGAGGAACGCCTACTTCTGATGAGCAAGTTTAAAAATGAGTATTTAAAAAAAATGTAGCAGTTAAGTTGAAGTTGCCTTGTGCCAGCAGGATGGCCCTCAGCACAGTTTTGTGTGTGAAATTATTTCTGTTTTAATCATATCTCATAATTATAGAGGTTATTTGGACTGTGAGTAAACATTTCTGACAAGCCCCTAAAGGCTACGGAATGGTGTAAATTAGCCATTTCATAAGCAACTAGACCAACGTCACTGTGACATCTTATCTGAGAATTATGTGAATATCAAATACTTTTTTTTACTGTTTTATATGAATGAACATCAGCCAAAGGTGAGCGTGGCTATACAGCAGGAGATGTTAACAAGGGAAAATAGAAGAGTGATGTGTTGCAAATCTGCTATAGGCTGGTACCTGGAAGAAGGAAATAACTAGTTCTTATCAGAAAGAGTTAAACCATTTCATAACCTTGCAAAGCAGTTCAGTCTTCCTCTGAGTTTATAAGTAATTCTGCTTATCATTTCACAGTGATCAAATCCTTCACTAGTAACTCCTCAGCAGATGCAAAGAGAGTCATATTCTGAGTCTCATTTCAGAGCCGATTTCCAGGTGACAAAATAACATAAAATGAAAGGCTTTGTAATGCAAGTGCTGTCTAAGGGCTCAAGGCTTCATTGGATTAAGCACATGCTTAAGTGTATGAGTTGGCTATTGACTTCAATGTGGATATTCATATGTTCAGAGTTAATTATGCATTTAAGTGTTTTGATGGATTGAGGCCTAAGGCCCAAATCCACCATTTTAAAGCAATGAATAAAAAGTTAATGTTGGGAAAGGAAAAATTGAGCTTATGTACAGAGAGTGCACTTAAAGTTCATTCTCCTCTTAATGTTACTAGCAGTTCTACCAGCGATATTCTTATAGATTGGGCATGATGAATATGAGATGCATGACTACAGAAAAATGAACTTGCTGTTGAAAAGACAAGTACTAGACTGTTATGCGAGTTGGTTTTGCAACTTTTTAGTTTGGTTAAAAATGAAAATTCTTGCTTAGCTAGATTTTAAGGTTCAATTTTGCTATGTATAGTTTTATGTTGGGTGAATAGCAAGAAGTGCGGCGCTCTGATGAATCCCCCAAAGTAAAAATGCTTTTCCGAAACTTATTCACACCTCTTCGGTCTGCAAAATTTGGTTGGAAATCTCACACTAACAGTACTTTTTTTTTCAATATTTCTAAAAATTCCTGCTTCTGGTTGGATTGGAAAGCAACGTCCTATATAACAGCATTGTCTAAATGTAAGAGATTTGACGCACTTATGCTAGGGTCAGGAGTATTATCTGAAATAGGAGAGTGCTTTGAAAGGAATAATGCTAATAATAGTTAATGTAAATACAATCATGAACCAAATGAGGTTTGGTTTTAAAGATGTTTCTTTTATCAATAGTTTAAGCTGAACAGAAAATGCTCTCTTGTCTTAATGATTTCTGATAGGTAGGTGGCTTAGGGTAGTGCTTCCCAGCAATGGAGGACAGGCCGCTTTGGGGAAGAGAGGAAGGCTTAGTCATGGGGCTCAGGACGTAAGAGAAGAGCAAAGGAGGTGGAGAAAGCTGAATAACCCCAAATCAGCTCCAGCTCTCATTGCAAATGTGCTCACGTGATGATAGTTGAAGCAGCAGTTGGCTCCTTGAAAGTCACTCAGCTTCCTTCCCTACTTCCACAATGACCCCTAAAGCAACCAGCCACAGGAACAGTTTGCATGTAGAGAACTAGTCTCTCACTGGCCTAAGGGAGCACATAGAGTCTGGCCCCATGCAGCCTCCAACCCAGATAGCATGTTGTCTTCTAGTGAATGGGGATCCAGGAGGGAGAGACAAAGCAACCGAGCAGAAGAAGAGTAATTAGAATGCACATGCACACAACACACACAAATGTAAAATATGTAAAGGAAAAAGAAAGGACTAAAGGCCAGGAGACAGAAAATGAGATTGCAGGAATGGTGCCAGGGCATAGTGTGAGGAAGCACAGCGGAGGGAGGCACATCTGCCAATCATTCCAGCACAATGGGGGCTCCTCCAGGAGAAGGCTGGGAACCATTGGGTTTAAGGAGATTTTTAAGTGGGCTGTAGAATGGACCTGTTACCACTAGCAAACTGGGTCAAATCCAGCCCAGGACAGTAAATTGTTACTATTTAGGGGTGATTTATTGCCCAATGTAAATTACATTTCAATCTGGTTGCAGTGGACAGGTGTGTACATCACAAAATGTATCACCACAACAGGCAATCTCAGCGGAGAGGCTAGGTCCAGGAGATTAAATTATTTTCTTACCCTTCAAAGCATGCTCAAGGCATGATATAGGAACAGTGTGGGGAAGTTTGCACTGTCACTGCAGACACTGGATCTTTTGTGTGGATAAACAGAGGGCTTGGGATCTCCAGGCTGCCAGTTTGACACTTTTTACCAGCACTGAGTTCACAGGAAGTGGGGAAAAATATCCCCCACAAGTTACTATTCTTTTCTAATACTTACATTCAGAGGTGAAAGTAAGCCGGTATGGGCCGATATGGCGTACTGGTAAGAAAGTGGCTGCCGGTACGGGCTGGTACACAGCTGACGTTAGCGCTTTAAGCACCATACCAGCAGGGTTGCTGACGGGGGTGGGGTCGTGGTGCAAAAGGGGCAGCCTGGGGCCTGGTGATTTAAAAGGGCCTGCGGCTCCCGGCTGCGGCCAGAGCCCTGGGCCCTTTAAATCGCTGCCAGAGTCCCTGGCAGCACGGGCCAGGCAGTGCTGAAGGGCTGGCGGGGGAGTCTGGCCCCAACTGAGGCCACGCCCATTCCGGTGTCCCAGAGCCACCCCCCCCCCCACCTTGCCCAGGACTGCAGCCGCCTTGCGTACTGGTAAGTCCTTTAAGTTACTTTAACCCCTGCTTACATTACTGAAGAACCCAGAGCCTCCATCAAGACAGGGGCCTTGTGGTGTTAAGTGGTGTAAGCTGGTGCAGTCATTGCCCAGAAGAGCTAATCCTTCTGATAGCTATGAATTCATTAAGAAGAGATGATTGCACTAAATAAAGCACAGTTGCTCTTGTCTGAACAAATGGGGGGATAAGAATTTATTAGAGCTGTGTCTCTCAACTGTTTGGTCATGACCCTCGAGGGGTTGGGAGGGGTTGATAATTGATTGCAAAGAAAATCTTGCTTCCCCACTCCCTGCACATCCTTACCCTTCAAGTTCTAGTATTCCATCAACCTCTCAACACACACACACACACACACACACACACACACACACAAATAAATTATATAGGCTTATTGTTAGTATTGATACACTTCTTACTCTTACTTTTATAATACATGCAAGGACGTCATGAACATTTTTGATATTGAATAAGGGGTTGCCCATCTGAAAACACGCTGAGAAACACTGTATTAGAGCAATCTGAGAGTGCCCAGAAAGGTGGTTAAGAGATGTTACAACATTTTTGTATTAGACAAATTATGTTCCACTTGTATTGGGATGTTTTATATATTTGAAACTGAAACAGGCCCAGAGATCTGAATACCTCTCTGTCATTCTGTTTGTGAGTGCCAGTCTCCGGGATGACTGTCAGAAAACAGGGCAGACACCCGAAGCGAGTAGTGTGTTCTATAATGAGTAGGGCCCTACCAAATGCACGGCAATGAAAAATGCATCACGGACTGTGAAATCTGGTCTCCCCCCCATGAAATCTGGTCTTTTGTGTGCTTTTATCCTATACTATACAGATTTCACGGGGGAGACCAGTGTTTGTCAAATTGGGGGTCCTGACCCAAAAGGGAGTTGCAGGGGTCACAAGGTTATTTTAGGGGGTCAGGTATTGCCACCCTTCTGCACTGCCTTCAGATCTAGGCAGCTGGAGACCAGTGGCTGTTGGCCAGGTGCCAGTCTTTAAAGGCAGTGCCCCGCCAGCAGCAGCGGCACAGAAGTACGGGTGGCAATACTACATTAGGCCACCCTTACTTCTGCACTGCTGCCTTCAGAGCTGGGCGGCCGGAGAGTAGCAGCTGCTGACTGAGGGCCCAGCTCTGCAGGCAGCAGCGCAGAAGTAAGGGTGGCAATGCCCATGGGCAGCTGTGGTGGCTTTGCCTTTCCAAACAGCCCAGCATGGCCTGGCCCCGCCCACCCACCTCCCTGAGTGAGCCACCTCCTGCTTGCCCTGCCCCAGCCCAGACAGGCCTGCTCCTCTTCAGGGAAGCCTGCTGGGGGTCCCCGGGTGCTGAGGCCATGTCGCCTGGTGCTTGGGGGGGGTGGGGGGGGCTAGAGGCACTGGGGCCGTGAAGGGGGGCCCACATGCCCTGCGCTTTGGGAGCAGAGGGGACCCACGCGCTACCCACCCTGTGCTCAGCAGGCCAGGGGGTGGGGCCACACAAAGCGTGCCCTGTGCTCTGGGGTGGGGGGAGCCATGTGCCACCCACTGGCCCACCTGCTTGGGGGCCGGGGGCAGGCCACTCATCACCCCCCTGCCCTGTGCTCTGGGGCTGGGAGGTCATGCACTACCCACCTGCCCTGTTCTCAGTGGCTGCACTACTGGCCCAGCGCTCTGGGGCTGGGGGGGTGCTGGTGGCCGTGGGAAGGGGGAGGCTCATGTGGGGGAAGAAGGGCGGGTCCTCAGGTTGGGGGGCGGGACTGGCTGGGGGCTAGCCTCCCCCACCTGGCAGTTCACCAGCCACCCATGGCAATACCATACCATGCCATCCTTACTTCTCCACTGCTGCTGGCTGCGGCTCTGCCTTCAGAGCTGAGCTCCCAGCCTGCAGCTCCTGCTATCCAATTGCCCAGCTCTGAAGGCAGCGCCACTGCCAGCAGCAGCTCAAAAGTAAGGGTAGCAGTACCGCAACCCCCCCTACAATAACCTCACTACCACCCCCACAACTCCTTTTTGGGTCAGGACCCCTACAATTACAACACCATCTGTATAATGCGACTAATAATATCCTCCTTTTGTATCACACTTTGAGATCTACCGATAAAAAGAGCTTTGTGTGTGCTTCTGGTATAATTTAGAACATTTGGTAGTTATGGTTAGCAATGTGTTTTATTTTCCTTTGTGGAGTTTGTCATTTCTGATAACCTCAACACAGCTTCCATCTTTGTGCTTGCTAACAGCATTTGCATGAGCATCTGGCCAGTTAGATGTCCAACTACCTGATATGGGTCTGTGGACTTGGAAGGTTGCACATGGAAAAATTTCAGGCAGCTTTTGAAGATATAGCCCTTTAAACATATAACTGATTTTTAATTCACTGCATTATAGCAAGAGTTAAATCTCTTATAAGGATATAGCTGTAGTGGCCGATTAGACTGTGTTGCTGCCATGCACATATGAAGGAGTTTTACTGACAGAATAATATATTTTCCTTTTCTCCATATCCTTTTAGAAAAATTGATGGAACCAACACAGAAGAAGACCACATTGAATTGACTGAAGAGGGAAGGCCTGTGCTGGCAACCACTCACAAACCTCCCCTATGTGACTGCTATTGCTGTGGACTACCCAAGCGCTACATCATTGCCATTATGAGTGGTCTGGGCTTTTGCATTTCTTTTGGAATTAGGTGCAATCTGGGTGTTGCCATAGTGGAAATGGTTAACAACAGCACCGTCTATGTGAATGGAAAACCAGAGCTTCAGGTAAAGAAGCATCTATTGGTCTTCGTTCTTATCTGGCCCCCATCACCGCACCGTCTAAGTACCTCACAAATACTTACCTTCACAACACCCCAGTGAGATAGAGAAGTGCTATTGCAGATGGGAAAACGGAGACACAGAGAGACTAACCCAAGTTCACAAGTTTTATTTAGGCTTGGGCATTTTTACTGTTTAATACCCAATTTATTGGTTCTCTTATGGCCCAGGGTATATTGTCAGATAAATGCATGGGGATTCCTGTGCATTGCCATGGGAAGGGGGCTGGTGGAGGTAGAGAAGACAAATCTAATAGCGATGCTTCTAAACTTCTCCCCACCATGCTTTAAAAAGACTCATAGACTTTAAGGTTAGAAAGGACCATTATGATCATCTAGTCTGACCTCCCGCATGATGCAGGCCACAAAAGCTGACCCACCCCCTTTCCCTTGACTCAGCTGTTGAAGTCCCCAAATCCTGTGATTTAAAGACTTCAAGTCGCAGAGAATCCTCCAGCTAGCGACCCCTGCCCCATGCTGCAGAGGAAGGCGAAAAACCTCCAGGGCCTCTGCCAATCTACCCTGGAGGGAAATTCCTTCCCAACCCCAAATATGGCAATCAGTAGAACCCCGAGCATGCAGGCAAGATTCTCTAGCCAGACCCTCATTGACCATTGATACTATTTACCAGCGATGGCACGCTGTTGATTAATTGACTAAAATCACGTTATCCCATCAAACCATTCCCTCCATAAACTTATCTAGCTTAATCTTAAAGCCAGAGAGGTCTTTCGCCCCCACTGTTTCCCTCGGAAGGCTGTTCCAATATTTCACCCCTCTGATGGTTAGAAACCTTCGTCTAATTTCAAGCCTAAACTTCCCCATGGCCAGTTTATATCCATTCGTTCTCGTGTCCACATTAGTACTGAGCTGAAATAATTCTTCTCCCTCCCTGGTATTTATCCCTCTGATATATTTAAAGAGAGCAATCATATCCCCCCTCAGCCTTCTTTTGGTTAGGGTAAACAAACCGAGCTCCTCGAGTCTCCTTTCATACGACAGGTTTTCCATTCCTCTGATCATCCTAGTGGCCCTTCTCTGTACCCGTTCCAGTTTGAGTTCATCCTTTTTAAACATGGGAGACCAGAACTGCACACAGTACTCCAAATGACGTCTCACCAGTGCCTTGTATAACGGAAGCAGCACCTCCTTATCCCTACTAGATATACCTCGCCTAATGCATTCCAAGACCGCATTGGCTTTTTTCACGGCCACGTCACATTGCCAACTCATAGTCATCCTGCGGTCAACCAGGACTCCGAGGTCTTTCTCCTCCTCTGTTACTTCCAACCGATGAGTCCCCAGCTTGTAACTAAAATTCTTGTTAGTCATCCCTAAATGCATCACCTTACACTTTTCACTATTAAATTTCATCCTATTTCTATTACTCCAATTTACAAGGTCATCCAAGTCTCCCTGCAGAATATCCCAATCCTTCTCCGAATTGGCAATACCTCCCAACTTTGTGTCATCTGCAAACTTTATCAGCCCACTCCTACATTTGGTTCCGAGGTCAGTAATAAATAGATTAAATAAAATGGGACCCAAAACCAAACCTTGAGGAACTCCACTGGTGACCTCTCTCTCGAACCTGACAGTATGACAGTATGACCCGCTGCAGTCTCCCCTTTAACCAGTTCCTTATCCACCTCTGGATTTTCATATCGATCCCCATCTTTTCCAATTTAACCAATAATTCCTCGTGCGGTACCGTATCAAACGCTTTACTGGGAGCAGTCCCTCCCAAAACGAAGGGCGTTCTGCAGCCAGGTCTGGAAAGTGGGAAGCGACAGAGAAGGGAAGTTGAGTGTGCAAAACCTGGTAACTCTTGGGGGACAGGGAGCTACTTGCATGCAAGGAGCATCAGCCCAGCCCAGCCCATCAATTTTTTCCTCGTCATTCCTTTTGCAGAAATATCCCCAAATGATAAGATGCTAAATGGGGAAGAAACATGAGGGTTATCATGATCAGAACAGTATCCTGGCTCTGATAGCAGCCAATATCAGAAATGTCCGAGGAAGGTATCAGAACCTCCATAATAAACAATTATCAAGAGTATAGCTAAGGGGGAAGGTCGTTCCTAATCCTCAGTCGTAATTAGTTGTTTTATGTTCTGGAGCGAAAGGTTGATATGCCCTGTACATTTATCCGAGCTAGTGTAACTCCGGATGATCCTATTATGCATATAGGGCCAAAGTTTTAAAAAACAGGTGCCTAAAGGATAGGCTCCTAATCCTAATTTTTGAAAATCAGGTCATTGATGAATTCAGTGCTGAGAACCTAGCAAAGGGGATCGATAGGCAGACATGCCAAACCCTGTGGGGGGAAAAAAATGCAGAAATTGGGCTTGTTTTTGGTTTAATTGGCTTCTGAGTTGCTTGTTGCTTCTTTTTTGATCGGCTCCTGGCAAGCAGGGTCAAGCTGGGGCAACGGAGGGAGAGAGTCAGGGGTGCACGGTGGGCCCATAACAGTCCCAGACTGCACGCCGGTGGGATCTAGTCATATAGAGTGTTGGGGCTCTTAGGGATTGGCTTGTTTGGCCTTGTTTTGAAATGGGATTAGCTTGATTTTTGGTTTATTGTGAAAGTCGAGGTGCTTATTTACCACGTGAAAGTTGGCAACTGTGGCAATAGGGTACTTTTGAGAATCAGGTCACTGCCTCAGTTTGGTTTTAGTGGCCTAACTTTACAAAAATTAATTAAAAAAAAAAATTTGGTCAGCAATGTCTGATTTATTTTTTTAAATCCTACAATTATTCTTTACTTTTGATCTCTTCCATCATTCCATCAGTGGCTGGGTCTTTAACTTAACTGCAGTGAGGAAAAAAATAGTTTGTTGTCATCAAGTACCCCAGGATCAAAGTTGCTAGTCCCACAACCAGAGTGACTGATGTGAGGTCTTAAAGGAGTGTCTTTATTTATTTAAGTAGAAAAATAATCCTTTCTCAGGTTGTTCTGTTGCTTTTATCGGAGAAATAGTGAAGTCCAGTAGTCAGGGTTTGATTCTGCTCCATTAACATCAATGAGAGTTTTTCAAGTCCTTAGAGCAGGGGTCGGCAATGTTCGGCATGCGGCTCGCCAGGGTAAGCACCCTGGTGGGCCGGGCCAGTTTATTTACCTGCTGACGTGGCAGGTTCGGCCACTCGCCGCGGTTCGCCATCCCGGGCCAATGGGGGCGGCGGGAAGCGGTGCGGGCCAAGGGATGTGCTGGCCGCGGCTTCCTGCTGCCCCCATTGGCCCGGGACGGCAGTGGGAGCCACGATCGGCCGAACCTTCCGCGTCAGCAGGTAAATAAACTGGCCCGGCCCACCAGGGTGCTTACCCTGGCAAGCTGCGTGCCGAATGTTGCCGACCCCTGCCTTAGAGCATGTGACTGGTACCTTAGGGCCAGATTTTTAAAGGTGCAGATAGATGCCTAGTGGGGTTTGTTGGGGGGAGGGATAGCTCAGTGGTTTGAGCATTGGCCTGTTAAACCCAGGGTTGTGAGTTCAATCCTTGAGGGGGCCACTTAGGGATCTGGGGCAAAAATCAGTACTTGGTCATGCTAGTGAAGGCAGGGGGCTGGACTCAGGGACCTTTCAAGGTCCCTTCCAGTTCTAGGAGATAGGATATCTCCATTAATTTTTTTTTTAATTTTCAAAACTACGTAGCCGCCCAACTTCCATTCATTTCCATTTGAATTAAGCATCTAGATGCTTTGAAAAATCTCACTAGGCACCTAAATTCCCATAAAAAATTTGCCATAAGACTTTTGGGTCCCATGCCTGGCTTTGCTACTGGCTCCCGGTGTGAATTTGACTGTGTTACTTATCTTTTCTGTGTCTTTTGACTGATTTCTAAAATGGGGATAATAACCTATTTCACAGGAGTATTAAGCTTTAACTTACATTTTTAATGTGCTTTTTGCTCCTTGGACAAAGGCCATTTACTATGGAAGTGCAAAGCATCATATTACTCCCAGACATAGCAGGGCAACATAGTCTTACCTGCCTGCCTATGGATAGCCTTTGTTTTGCCATTGTACATACTTTTCCAAGTCATCAGCTCAGGTCTAATGGGAAGCAGGCACTTTCTTGCTGCTACCAAACAGTTTGTTATTAGAGTTGCTTGAAAAAAGTCAAAATCTTCATGAATATTTTTTTCAAAAATTTCACCAGTTTTTAGAAATTTAAAAAGGGCCCAGAGTATTTTTCAAGACTAAAAAATGCTGATCAGTTCTACTTGTGATCACAGGGACTTTCCCACCCCTATGGCTCTAAAGACAAGACGTTTCTTTCTTATGGTTCTAAGTGGAAGATGGCAGCTGGATAAACCCTTCCCATCATGCTGTGGCTCCACAACCTTTCCTGTTCTTCTCCCTCCTTCTCCTCCCATCTGCTAAACAAATGGATCAGACTCTGCAAGCACCAAATGAGCCCCGCAAAAGTGGATGGAAAGCCTACTACTTCTTCCCCACTGGTAGTCACCATTGGCCAGTCCCTGAGCCTGGGGCTGCGTGCTGGCCCTGTGCTTATTCTGTCTAATTCCTGATTTCTAGGATCCATCCAGCCTATGCTGCTTCTCCCAATGAGGCAGGACTTGGTAAGAAGCAGAATATATCTCCTACACAGGCCAGGGGAGAGTAGGAGTGCCCAGATGAGAAGAGGCTGGTTGAGATGGGACTGCCCATGCCCACAAGTCTTGATTTACTCCTTACTCTGCTCTGGGCATAAATCCTTCCATCTTCTTGACAAGGTGCCCCTTATAGGTCTTTCAAACACCAAGACACTGGTTAGTCCTTTTTGCTCTCAGGACTGACCATTATTTTAAGCTTTAAACTAGAAATCATTAATAGAAAATGGGGACATTCTGCAAAGTTAATTAATGCACTTGGAAAAAATAACCATAAAAAATACCCCAGCCCACTAGCATGATCTCATCTGAGTTTTGTATTGATGGGTAAGAGCAATGTTTTCAGCTCTTTGTTAGAGTGCCTGGCTAATTAAAGTGTCTGATCAAAATGAGAAACTGTTTTGCATTTTGTTTGTTTGAAAAAATCTAACCGGGCGAACTGAGTCTGCCTTATAGCATGCAGACAGGCACAAACATAAACCAAAATGTCATTGCTAAGGACTTTCTTTAGTTTCCATTTTTTGGGTAGTGTTTTAGTGAGGCTTCCTGATTCCCAATATAAATGACGGTGCTGTCTTCGAAAGATTCATTTGAAGGCTAATCACCCCTCCTCTCTGTTTCCATACTATGAGGATGACCATGAAACAGAATGGCACACTTCTCCTATGCCCAGCCATAGAAGGTTGATCCAAACAAAGGATGTCACGCAGGCTCATTTAAGCATGCTTACAAAGAACGGTAACAGCCTCTTGCAGGGAGAGCTTTGAGAGGCAGACTGAAAATATCTCCTAATTCAATTACATTAGATAGGGACAGATACACATAGTCCAGGCATGTGTCTGTTCATCAGACATTTGTAGGCTATGGATCATCTGTGATCGTCTGTGGTGATTGCACTGGTACCCTAATTTAAAACTAATATCATTCTTATCACATTTAATCGAATATAAAATACCTAGCTAGCTAATTTTATCCAGGTTTGTTTTAAGGAGCCATCTCTCCCCACTAGCCAGCAGAGTGTCTCCTCTTTGGGTGTTTCATCCCCATCTTCCCCCTTCCCTCCCTCCCTACACACACACCACCGAACACAGGTGGTTCATGCTAGGAATCTAAGGGCTCAACAATAAAAACGCTGCAATCAAATTAAAAAGAACCAAAGGGTCCAAATATGTATCCCACCCAAAACAAAGGATGTGGCACAGAGCAAACATGGTAACTGCCAGGGACCTAACTCACCAGATGAAAGAGATCAGTTCCCTGTTAATGTGAATAAAAGGGGATTGCTATTAGGGCCTCAAAAATGGTTAAGGCAGATCAGTACCGGGAGGTAGTTGCACAAAGACTTGACTGAGGAAGGCCCGTCCTTGGCTTTATCCTGGTTGAACCCCAGAATCAAAACTTGACTGCTAAAGGGATTATCTCAAATGTGTTTTGAGGTGCTATTTAATGAGCTAATTGTCATACCCCTGCTGTAACAGGTTGAGAAGAAGTCTGTACACGTCCAGTGTATGGTATCCATAGTACTATGGGAAGTGTGGCTCAAATGGTGACTTTTAAACAACTTCCAAACAGGATTTATCCTGCAATCAAGATGTTAAATATTCACCTTATTGTTAAAATGCTGTTTCCTTTGCAGAAAGCTCAGTTCAGCTGGGATCCAGAGACAGTAGGACTTATACATGGCTCATTTTTCTGGGGTTACATTGTGACACAAATTCCAGGAGGGTTTATCTCAAACAAACTGGCTGCTAACAGGTAAGATAAAATAATGGGGCATATAAATAATTTTTCATGATCACTGTTACATCATTTAACATAACATTTTATTGTGATAAATGTATTTCAGGGATATTATGGGTGGAAATCAATATGCGGTATTTATGTCTATTACCGAGTGGTGCTACTCCCTCTGTAGCTAAAATTGGAGCTAGCTTCCCAGTCTAAGCTTGATTTCCAACTCTGTTCTAATAGGTTACTACATTGCACTCATCACCATAATACCTGAGTGCATTCCAGTAGCAAATTATGTGAGGTGACTAACAGCTATCACATGTTGTTTGTTCTCTCGTCCTCTCCCCAGGGGACAGAAATATGTGCAATGGAGTGTCTTGTTTTGGTAGGGTTTTTTGTTGGGGGTAGGTGGGTTTGCAGGTGTTTAATATACATATCACTTTGTATTTGTGTTAGAGTAGGAAAGGTCAAAGAAATGCATTCCTAATATAACCCAAACCACTTAGTCTATCTGAAATTTTTATGTGTATCATGTCATCCCAGAAAAGTTTTGGGCAAATCACACAAGGGGATTTAAACATGTCCCTGTCATTTGCTTTTCAAAGATTTTCCTAATGCTGTTTTGGCTCAACTTATCTCTGAAATAGATTCACAAGGAAACTTCAGCTTTTTCTCTTCAAGGGTCCCTAATGTATAGAGATGCTGTTCACAGGTTTTGAAGAGGTGCATGTTGGAATTGTGGAGCTATTTAAAGATGCTATCCTGAAAGCGTGCGCACACACACACAAAAATACAGATAGACCTTCACTTACATACCTGTATTATGGGCTGAGCTAGTAGTAACATCGATGGCTAAGGCTGCCTAGCGCTTTGCATTAAAACCTCTGTTTTCAGTTTCTTGTAACTTCATCAGACTTTACGAATTTGTGCAGCCATTTTTCAAGCTTGCTGATTTTTAATAAAATGTAAGTTAAAAAACCCCACTCAGTTGTTTTCAGAATGAACTTAATGAAAATAGCTGGTTTTGTTAAAGTAAAAAGTATCTTCAAACATTTCTTTGAAGAGTTTCCAGGATTTGGAGCATGAACATAGGTGATGGATGGATAAGGTTGTCTCAAAATGTCTGGTGGTTTTCAGGGTGGCACTATCTCTAATATTGTTAACCAGGTTTTTTAAACTATATATATATATATATGTATTATGTGTGTGTGTGTGTGTGTGTAAGAAAAGGGGTGGGGGAGGGGCGGGAATGGTGCAGGGCTCCAACCCCTCTCCAAAGATTGCCTCTTCCAAAATGTACTCTGGGCTTAGTTTGCATCATTCCTTCTACAAAGTTAGCATCCTCTACTCTTGATTCCTCCACCAGACAAAATTGCCTGAGTTCATTCAGTGTTTATCTTATTTACCCAGTCCACAAACCAGCCAGCCTGACCATAGTTGTATCACCAGTCTTTTGATCTCTCTGAGCTACCCACAGAATGGACCAACTCCAACTTCCACAAGCCTACCAATATTTTACTGAGTAAAGCTGAAGAAATCTTTTTTTTTTTTAAGTCTGAGAAATAGCACTCTTCGTGGGAAGATGAATCTGTGAGACCTTACAGCTGATTTAAAATACATGTAGCCATTTCTACAATCCAAATATGCTGCAAATTACACACAATCTAATGGAAATGTGAATTCAATACAGAGCATTCTTTCTATAGTGAAATTTATAGTGTATCAAATGTCCCTATTTTAAATAACATAAAGTTATTGCTTGTAATATTAAAAAACAACAACAAAAAACACCATCAAAAACACTTTTGTGAAATTTTGGTAGCGGTTTCCATGTACTTGTATTGAAAAAGTACAGAATATGTCCATATCAGCTGGCATATGTAATTCTGTGACTCATGAATCTAATTTATGGTCTCAATATGCCTGTTTGAACTCTAATAACCAAACTCTACCAATTCAGCAGAGAAATTGGTGCTGGGATGGGAACCTTAAATGGGTGTATTACTTTCCGTACCTCACAGGCAAGAAGTCAGTTAGGTTTTATACAGTAAGTGGCAAGCTACTGTTACAGTTTCTAGCATTAATTATACTACTTGTTTACCATGTTCACTTTGCATCAGAGCCTCCATATCCTGTTTCTAAGTCGCAGAATAGAGTCTCAGAGAAACAGATACAGATGTAACAATTTTCTCCAGCTTTTATTGACTTTTTAAAAATTGCAATACGTTGTACTTTGCTCTTTGGTCAAATTAATTTTTGGTTCTGTTTCCTCTATTTTCTTGTAAACAACAAAATCATAGGTGATTGTGACCTAACTGCATTTATTATATCCATCCCTAGACACATATCATGCTATTGATGCACACAGTGTAATACTTGTGTGGCCACATAACTTTCATAGTTGTCATCTATGGAGTATACTGTGGCCTTAAGGACTTGACCATGATAAGTATGTTTAGAACTCAGGACTTCTTGAGACAGGCTAGGTCCCCGAAAATTCCCTAAAAGAGAATTTCTATTTGCAGTTGTAGTATTAAGGTTTATTTCTAGAGATACTCCAAACTCCTTTGTTTTCACTTGTGTTCATGGAACCATTTTCTCCAGATTCAGTCCCGGTGGGTTCAACACCCATCCCAAGTTTCTCTTTTAGAAGAGAAGGATGGCCTTGTTGAGGGATAGCTCAGTGGTTTGAGCATTGGCCTGCTAAACCAGGGTTGTGAGTTCAATCCTGAAGGGGGCCATTTAGGGATCTGGGGCAAAAAATTGGTCCTGCTAGTAAAGGCACAGGACTGGACTTGATGACCTTTCAAGGTCCCTTCCAGTTCTATGAGATAGGTATATCTCCATATATTATTATTATTATTATTATTAAGGACCTGGACAGTACGTAGGAGGTCTGGGCTCAATTCCTGACTCTTCTACAGACTCTGTTTGCGAACTTGGGGAGGTTGTTTGATCTCCCTGTGCCCCTTCTATAAATGGTGATAGTATTTATTTATTTTCCCCTATCCTTTGTTGATCCTGTCTGCTTACACTCTAAGCTCTTTGGGACAAGGACTGTCTCACCACATGTTTGTACTGCGTGTAGCACCATGGAACCTCAACTTAGCTGAACTCTCGAAGCCCTACTATAATACAAATAATTTATAATAATAATTTCAATTCTCAGTGCAAAGCTCAGCTGAAAACACACTGGGCAGCCTGGATTTGCACTGGAAGTGATTCAAAACCACCCAAACCCACAAATTTCCCTTCAGTTTGATGTGAAATCATAAATTATCCAACGTTTCCACAGATCCACATTGACTTGAAAAGTTCATCAACCATTTAATGACAGTGTCCCCTTAACTTACTGCTCACCATTAAAAAATATGTCTGATTACTGAAAAGTACCATTTTAACTTGTCCATTGTTATTTGCTAATAAAGAGACACTGAACCTGAGGCGCATCCCTGATATTGGCTTTCAGGAATAGAACACCATTGGTCAGCAGAGTCCATCATTTAAGAACTCTGTTCTGATTTCACAGTGGCAGCTTGCCAGGGACCTGAATGGTGAGGAGAAAAGAATACATGAATGAATTAGAAACACTGGGCTATTTTTAGCCAAGGAAGAGACCAGTTTATTAGATACAAGGTACTGCACTGCTGGCAAGATGATGGCTGTTTTTGCAAACATTCCTCACCCTCATAAATAGTATCAAAACACTAGCTAATTCTAGCTCAGCCACTCTTATTTATATCTTTGGCATACAAAGAAATTATATGGAATGAAACAATACAGAATGTGAATTCAATTATTAGAACTGTGCAAGTGGAAAATCAATCCTACTCTTTCCCTGTGGATCATTCTTTCCCTCGCTTTTTTACCTACATTCCTATGGCATGCACTCAGGGGTGAAAGTAACTTAAAAGACTTACCAGTACTCCAGAGTCCTTAGGAGGGGGCGGGGCCTCTACTGGAAGAGGCAGGGCCTTTAAATCCCCTGGCACTTTAAATCAGGATTTAAAGGGCCTGGGGCTGTGGCTGTGGTAGCAGCAGCTGGGAGCCCCGGGCCCTCTAAATCACCCCCGGGGCTCCCAGCCGCCTCTGCAGCTGGTAGCTCAGGGAGTGATTTAAAGGGCCCGGGGCTCCAGCTGCCACTACCGCAGTGAAGCCCCGGGACCTTTAAATCACCATCGGAGGGGGCCCCGGCTTCTGGCAGAGCTTTAAAGGGCCAGGGGCTCAGCTGCAGTAGCGGTAGCTGGGAGCCCCTGGCCTTTTAAATCGCTGCCAGAGCTCCGCTGCCGCTACCCCAAGGCTCCAGCAGCGGGGCTCGGGTGGTGATTTAAAGGGCCCCGGAGGGTAGTGGCAGTGGGAGCCCTGAGCCCTTTAAATCGCCACCCAAGCCGTGCTGCCGAAGCCTTGGGGTAGCAGCGGCAGCCGTGGGCTTGGGTGGTGATTTAAAGGGCCTGGGGCACCGGCTGCTGCTACCACCCTGGGCTCTTTAAACCATCCCCAGAGCCCTGCTGCTGGAGTCCTGGGGAGGCTGCGGCAGGGCTCCAGTGGCTATTTTAAGGGCTGGGGCGGTAGCGGCTGCTGCAGCCTAGGACCCTTTAAATTGCTGCCGGAGCCCTGCTGCCGCTACCCCAGGGCTCTGGCAGCAATTGCCGCCAGGGGAAGCCGATCCGTCCCGTTGCAGCGCACCGGCTTACTTTCACCTCTGAATGCACTGTAATTCCCTGAAGTGTGAGGACTCCTACAGCATTATAATAAAGAATACATTTCTCTTGATGGCAACGCGTGGCCAGTGTAGCCAACCCCTCACCTCCTTTGGTGATAACGGATGTAGCACAACTAAATATTCACTCAGCTTTGAAAATGGCCCTTTAAATGTCCCTGGGTGACCATTGGCTTCCACCTCCATTTTTTGGCATTGTGATTCTTGGAACGCTTTTCATATTGACTCTGTTCATTTTATTGTCACTGTGCCCTCCCAGCCCATTTGTTTGTTGTGTCCCTCAGCTGAGTCCTGCTTGTCATGGGAGCTGTCAAAGGCCGAGACTGTCTTCTTTGCTGATGTCTGTACAACACTCAGCACCCAAAGGGACCTTGGGTTTGTAGACACTACTGTGATTGTGGAGAATGAGGGAGTGATGTGTTTTTTAGTTTTATGAATACCAGGTGCACTGCAATTTACCTGTTATCAGGCCAGACTACAAGGAGCTAAATCAAAGGAGTCTGTTTGGAGACAAACAGGAAACAAAACAATGGCAAAGATAAGGTACAGTCCAGGTAATAACAAAGGTCCTTGAGGAAACAATGGGGAAGTTAATTGGGCAATACCCCCTGTGTAGTTACAGCTAGGCTGGCAAGGTTTATTTGCCCAGACTTGAACCTAGGACCAGAGGGGATGCTAAAACCTTAATGATGCTGGTCTGGCAAAGAAGGTGGGGGGGAGGGAGTTGAGTGCCCTGGGACAGCAACTGACAGAGACATTGAGAGAGGGAGAAATGGCAACAAGTGGGTTGTCTTTCTTGGACAGAAGGGGCAGAGGGGTTGGGGCTGGGCTGAGGGGAACTTACAAAAGCTGGCAAGGAAACAATACAGTGTAGGTAAGACCCCAGTCAGATAAGCCAGCCCTTTTTTTTTTTTTTTTTTTTAATCCTTTTGCTTTGTGTGGTCTTTACATTTGGGTGAATACCTAAAGCTTTGTTTTGAAGAAGTTGTTTTTGAGCCACTTTGAATCAGCTGCTGTCACAGGGTGAAAAGGGCTGACAGGTGCCAAAGACAGTTGGGCCTGTCAGATTAACATGGTTGGTAAATGGGGGTGGAGGGGTTGCCCCCCAGAGATCCAGTCTGAGAGTGGTAGAACTTGTGGTTCTACCCAGAGAGGGGTGAAGGCATGCTCGGTATAAATCTAGCTCTGGCATGAGGGGGAGGGACTAGAGGACCTCTTGAGGTCCCTTCCAGCCCCACATTTCTGTGATTCTAAGGTAGCAGCCTGGGGGGCTGCTTTAATGTCTGCCAACTGGCTATGGTCCCTGTGCATCAGGGCCAAATATGTCCATGAGTGGATGGTGTCACAGGGACCTGATGCTTCAACTTTGCACCAGGTGAGAGCTCCCCCAGACTAGGATAATTCTCCATGAGCTGGATCTGGTTGATTTGAGACTCTGGCAGTGCAATGGGGACAGAACCCAGCCAAGAATCTGGCTCATTAAATTTAAAAAGGTGGTTTGCAAATGTCCTCTTACTACTGTAGACATCTTATCAGGGATCACTACTGTGACATGATCATTAAGCTGGTTCTTGGTGATATGAAGTTTAATAATTTCCAGAGACATTGGATTAGTGAACCTAGGAGATGCATAGCATATGTAATGCAATCCACAGAACTGATTTGTTGTATAGAAATGAAATTCATAGATTTTGTCAACAAGGTATGAAAATATAAGAAATACAGTAAGTTTTAGTTAATTCTTATATTAATAATACTAACTAAATAAAGATTCCCATTTTTTGTCAGGCACCTTCTTTCCACCTTATTATTCCCACTGTCTATTTTTTCTATTTTCTTCCCTGTGGCACTGTAGGTCCAGTTTTTAAATGAATTCTTGAAGAGGGCATCCAAATGCCATATATGAGGACTCAGATAGGCAAGTAGGTGCTTCATCTATGCCATGGCCCTTGAGAGGCAAGAAGTGCTTAATTTGTGCCAGGGCTCATCCCCGGCACCTCTGGGCTCGGCAGCTCAGAGCCCCAGCACCTCGGGGCTTGCTGCATCAGTTATAAAAATAAAACAATTGCTTGAGCATTGGCATCTAATTGATTGAACCACGGCACCTCTTTCATTATAAATTAAGCATTGCTGGCAAGCATCCAGTTTATGCCAAGTAGAAAATGATTGTCATATGATTTAGTTTCAGACACTTTTTCTGTCACTTCTATTGTTACTGTTTTTATGGTGCAGTAAGTGTTGCACTGCTCTCTATTTACTCTCACAAAACTCCAGGCTCCCCTGCCTGAAAGGATTCACAGTCAGACTCAGGTGTACTAGGTAACCTGCACTGGAAAGTTGGGTTATACTGTCCTTCAACTCCAACTATGATGGGCACCCAAGAATGTTGCCTATATCTGTAGTCATGCCTCAGATCTTTCTGCTACTCTTTTCTTTGTGTCTGAAATCAAATATATAGGTTGGGTGACTGCAGCCAACATAAATCATTTTCAGAACTCAGCTAGCCCTTTGTGAATTCAGATTCTTGAAAAATTTGAACATAGCGGTGCCCTGCCTTATTAAGAATTCAAGAGTAGGGATTCTTAATTTTTTTTGTAGGGTGCGTCATATCTTACTGAAGATACTGCCTTTTAGACACCTCCCCTCCCAGTTACATAAAACCTTTATGGCAATTGCTGATATGGAAAAGTAATATTAGGAAAGTAGTATCTTTTAAACAGTTTTCTAATGCAGATTAGCTGTTGGAAACTAGCAGAACCAGCAACATGGCTCAGGAAAACACTTGAGCCAGTGCTTCACATTAAGCATGTGCTTAGATTCCCTTGAATTCAATAGGATTTAAGCATGGGCTTAAGCACTTTCCTAAACAGAGATGCTTTGCTGAATCAGGACTCATGGAGCCAATCAGTTCACCATGAACCTCCAGAAAGTGCTCCAAGGACCCCAGTTTGAGAAGAAGAAGAAAAAACCAGTAGACTTTTCTGTACCAATTTTTGAGCAAAACTCTTGTTTTAGGTAGAGGACTCATCCCAGGGGTAGATTCAGCTCTGGTGTCTGTAGCTGCAACTCTGTTGACTTCATATTCAGGATTGACTTTGGCTCATTGTGCAAGTCCTTTGCAGGTGAAATGGCACAAAGTACGGGCCCATGTCTTTTCTGCCCAGTGAACAAGAATTATATCCACTTTTATGCTGTTTCTTTCCACAGGGTATTTGGAGCAGCTATTTTCCTAACATCTACACTGAATATGTTCATCCCGTCTGCTGCAAGAGTACATTATGGCTGTGTTATGTTTGTAAGAATTTTGCAAGGTCTCGTAGAGGTAGGAGCACTCAGCATTTTGGCCTGATTATATTTCACTCATTTTGGGGAGTTCAGTTTTATAATGTCAGAAAAAGATTCGCTCTAGTTTTCTAAATAATCCACTTTGCTTCTTATTGTTCATTTTTATCCAGTGATGTTAGTTTGTTTTACTCCTGCCGAGTATTACTACTAGGAAAAGCCCCATCTTTATAACATTTCTTTATGCTTTTTTTAAGATAATTAAATTTTAATTATACCCATTTACATATTTCAATTAGTCTAAACCATAAAGTCAAAAGACCAGAATTATGGAATGGAAAGTAGATCTACCACATTTTAATACTATCATTCACTGCATGCGCTATATATGTAAACATTTCCACCAGAGCACTTTACCACTTAAATTCTTGTTCAAAGCCATTACAATCTTCATAAGCAACCAACAAAGTTCTTCATAGCTCTCCTCAACCTCTCCCATATCCTCTTAATAGAAGAGCAATTATACCAGTTGAAAATAACAACAACTGTATACAGTAAAAGCAAAATTATGTGATATGTGTGTGTATGAAATATTTGCTAGGGCGTGACCTATCCAGCGTGCCATGGGATGTGGAGCAAATGGGCTCCCCCACTGGAGAGAAGCAGGCTGGCAACCACGTCTTTCTGTGGTAAGTTTAGTGATTTCTAGATTTTCTGTGTTTCTGATTTATTGGTGTTTCCATTTAGAAATGCTTTATTGTATTTATTCATATTGGTTTGCAATATGAATAAATACATAGCCCCCTCATTAGAATGGGTGAGGATAGTGACGGAGAGGAGGGAGGACCAAGATGATGTAGAACTGGTGGGTCGGTGGGTGGGGAGAGAATGCTGCAGAGACGCTGGGACAGAGAGGTGAAGAGGAGGGTGAAAGCAATGAAGGTAAAAGTGGACAGTGGGGGAAAAAACAAGGAAGAAAATGGAGACATGATAAAGAGAGAAAGTTCAACAAAAAATTTGAAAGGATAGAAAAATCAGAGAAAAAAATAGTCTGCTAGCAAATACAGGCATTGAGGGACTAGGGGACCATAGTATTAAATACAGGATGAAAAGAAGGAGACTAGGAAAAGGCAAAGAAGCGCAAAAAAAGGGAGAATTTTTTTAAAAGAATGTACAGGAATTTTGCTGTATACATGTTTAATCTACAATTTAATGGATGGGAAAACCCTGGCAAACTCCCTCAGACCCCCAACCACTTTGGATGCTATGGATCACCCCCATTTTATTTTTGAAAAGGGAACTGGTAAACATCACATCTCCACAGGATTGGTGCTATGGTCCCAGCTTTGGAACAGTCTCTGGGAGGATCCCTTCAATATGTTAGGCCCCCCTAGGAGTCTCACTTTTCCTCTAGAGTAAGCCACAAGGCTTCACTGCCTCCTTAGACTGGACCTCTGGGCCTTCAGCTCTGCTGCTTCACACTGTGAGCTCTATTCGACCAGTGCCAATGACACAGACCCCTGAGGGAGACTTGTACAATCTTAGGGAGCAATGCACCTCTGCAAGCATCTGCAGTGACACTCAGCCAGCGTTGTCCAACAGTAGGGTCTATTAGTCAACTGGAACGCAGCATAGAAAGTCCTTGGATAGCACAGGGAAATGAAGCTTAAAGCACAGTCCATTCTGAGTAGCCAGAGCCCAGCCAAGCTGCAGTGAACCCTATTGTTCAAGCTCTGTCACCCCATCCATCTGATCTCCTTTGTCAGACTCCCAAGTGTGTGCTCCCAACTGCTTCCCCCAGCCATCTCTTCCCTCCCTCCCCCCCCACATAGTCCTTTGTTCCCAAGCTGGGGAGATGAGAGGCAAGGGACGTCCATATCTCTCTGCGTCATTGGTTGCTTGGTGTCCATGTTCAGGCAAGTGGATTTGCCACTTTCTTTTCAAGAGCTCCATTGACATGGGACCTAAGAGCTCAGACAGCTAGGCACCATTTGCACCAGTGTCTTAGCCTGCCATGAGAGCACACAGTCTCTTTGCACCCACTCTGTAACAATACTGCATGTAGGGGAAACTGAGGCACACATGGGCTTCATAAAAATGTTTAAAAATTCCCCACTTTGTCACATCAAATCCTTGCATTCAGTTTAGTTAATCCTGCAGGAGTAACTGGGATGTAGACTAGATATGAAACTCCAGTCTGAATAGTCACCGGTGAAAAGTATTTGCTAATGAGTTATTCCAAGAAACTAGTAGAGTGAGGTGTTCTCTGCATGTCTGACAATAGTTTGTACTTAGGTCAAAAGTGTTCATTAACAAAGTATGAACTAATGTCAAACAAACAGTGAAGACCTGAGTCTGCTCCTTCCTCAGAATAATTCATTAGCAACACTTCTCACCTATGGCAGAGTTAATCCAGGAAGACCTCAGAGCCAACTGGCAGCCAGCCCACCGTACGATAACTCATATCAGGCCGGACACTCATTCCCCCCAACACACTGTTGTCATAATATGTATCTAAAAGGTGTCATGTAAGGCATCATATGTAAGGTTACGATTTTGTCATGGAGATTGCGGAAGTCATGGAAACCATGATTTTCAAAGACCTCCGTGACTTCAGCCCATGATGGCTGGGAGATGCAGGGTCCCGCTGCAACTCGCGGCAGCCGGTGGGGTCCCCACTCAGCTCCCGGCCACTCTGGGTGGTGGGGTGACCCTGGAGTTCCTGGCCACCGTGGGCGGTGGGGGGCTCCAAGCCACCATGGTGGGGACACCACAACTCCTATCTGTGGGGAGACCCTGGAGCTCTGGGCTACCGCAGGCACCATGGGGCTCTGAGCCACCACCAGGGGACCCCGCAGCTCCTGGCCGGCCCCCACAGCTGCTCAGCAGCTCCCCATTTTGTCATGGATATTTTTAGTAAAACTCAAGGGATAGGTCACGGGCTTCAGTGAATTTTTCTTTATTGCCCATGACCTGCCTGTGACTTTTACTAAAAATATCTGTGACAAAATCTTAGCCTTAATCATACATAAACTGGTGACACACTGGTCCCAAATATCATCTGTGATGTGTGTACAAGTTGTGTACAAAGAATGATATGTGTGTGCTGGAAATACGTTCTTAAAATGTATTTGGGAGGCAGAGCAAAAACCCAGCTTGCCCTAGACAAGCTTGGTTACAGGCAGAGGACCATGAAAGTAAATGTACATATAGGGTAAACAAAGCTGTCAAGCAGCAACTTAGGGAGCACACTGGGGGACAGAGTCTGCGCCCCAGGAATCCTTCCTGGCTCTTGAGGCAGAGACAATGGCCTTTGGGTAATACAAGGGGAGCAAACAGGCTTTTTAGTGATCTATCACTTAGGGAGCAGCACCTTTTGATTCTCTCAGCACTGGGTGCCTTGGCCTGGAGTTGCTGGTAACCTGATGTGAGTAACAAAACTGCTTAGGTGAAGATTATAACTTGCGAGGATTATGTTTTTTAGTCACTAGAAATCCAGTTTTGTTTTGTTTGTAACCATACCTGTCTCTTTTGTTCTTGCTTAGTGTCACTTAAATCTCTGGTCTTTGTTAATAAACTTATTCTTGTTTTATTGCAAAGCAATCTCAGTGCTGTGTATTACAGTGAAGTGCATGACTCCAGCTAATCTACCAGGCAGGTGTGTGCTCTGTGTCTTTGGAGGCAGTGACCCTAATAATTTCTGTGAGAGTCCAGTAAAAGGGACTGGACACTGAAAGGAGACATCTCTGGGGAACCAGGTTTTGCTGATTGTTACTTGCAAGGCAAGATTTAGACTGGCAGAGATTTGAAGACTTTGCTGGTGAGGCAGACAGGCTGGTGGGTCAGGGAGCTGACCCACATCTTAGCAGCAGCAGCAAAGCTTTCACTCTCGCTAAGGCAGAGGGGTAACCCAGTGGTTCACAGTTCTAGGTATCCTGACCAGAACATATCAGATACCCACTTGTCAGTGCTAAGCTAGAGTTTCATCATTAGTCTCTCTGAATGTCTGACAATAAGTTCTCATTGGAAATTCCTTTTTCAGACACTTAAATGCTCATGTTCTTTTCCACATCCCTAACCAATATATCACACACCTCTTCTGGTCTGGAACTCAGACTTCTTAACCTGTTGCCAGGTTGAACATTGACTTTATTTCTACTGTTTCTTCATACTATTGGTATAGTCCAGTGGTTCTCAAACTTTAGCAACCTGAGGACCCCCATTTTGATTTACAATTTTTCAGGGATCCCCAAGTCCCGCGCTCAGCCCTTGCCTGGCCCTCTTCCCTGAGGCCCCGTCCCTGCTCACTCCATCCCCCCTCCCTCCATCGCTTTGTCTTCCCTACCCTCACTCACTTTCACCAGGCTGGGGCAAGGAGTTTGGGTGCGGGAGGGGTGAGGGCTCTGGGAGGGAGTTTGGGTGCAGACTCTGGGCTCTGAGAGGGAGATTGGGTGCAGGAGGGGGTAAGGAGTGTGGGAGGGGGTGCAGCTCTGGGCTTTGGGATGGAGTTTGGGTGAGGGGTGTGGGAGGGGTGCGGCTCTGGAAGGGAGGGAGTTTGGGTGCACATCCCTCTGGCAGCGGCTCCTAGGTGGGGGGCCAGGGGGTCTCTGCACGCTGCCCCTGCCTACAGGCACTGCCCCTGCGTGCAGGCACCGCCCCTGCAGCTCCCATTGGCTGCAATTCCCAGCCAATGGGAGCTGCAGAGTCGGCACTTGGGGTGGGGACAGTGCGCGGAGACAGTGTGCGGAGACCCCCGCCACCCCACCCCCGGTCATCAGGGCCGCTTCCGAGAGCGGCACGGGGCCAGGAGAGGTAGGAAGCCTGCCTTAGCCCCACTGCACCGCTGGACTTTTAGCATGCAGAAGGTGCTGGGAGGGAGGAGATGGGGAGGAGTTGATCAGCAGGGCTCGCGGACCCCCTGGGGGTTCCTTGGGGACCTCCAGGGGTCCATGGACCCCAGTTTGAGAAACGCCACTATAGTCAACATATTGTTGAACATACTGATGGCAGGTCTAGATGTACAATCCACTGTTGCTAGCATTGGTGGAGTTTCACAGGTGCTAGCATAACGATGGGAGACTGTATTTAAATTCTCAGTCTAGAATTGTGGCTGCTCGATGCTTCTGAAAATCAGGCTATTGACTTCTCTGTAGTGCAATTCATCCATATGCGTAATGCAGATAATACAGCTTACCTATCTCAACATATGCTGCTGCATGATAAAGGTACCACTTGGACTTTGTGATGCTGGTCTTAAGTGCACACTGTAGTTGCAGGGTGCTGACTTGAAGTGGTTTCCATCATATACAGGGTTTACAGTTGGTACACAATTTATTCCAGCCTTCCTGTGTAGTTGTTCTAATACCTATAGGAAATGAGTTGGAGGAATTAGGTAACATAGCTGACATGTTTTCTCAATCCTTTTGATCTTCAGGTTCTTACGCTGGGGCAGTGGTTGCCATGCCCTTGGCAGGGATATTGGTACAGTATATAGGATGGCCATCAGTCTTTTATATTTATGGTGAGTTGTTTAATGTAAAATGGCACACAGTTGGATCAGCATTGTTAGACAGTGTACTGATCAAAATTGTTCAGTCTTATTGTCAGCTTTCTATGAAGTATTAAAAAATACTATGGTAACATATTGTAAAATGCTTTTAAACTGTAATGATTTCAACATATAGTGCAGGGCTACATACTGGCGAGTCCTTGTGAAAGCCCACTTAACTACCAACGATGCCCCAAGCATGCTGATACATCCCTGAAGTTGCCTCTTATTTGTGCGTAAACACTTACCCATTCACAAAACAGTAGGGCTCCAAAAGCCACACCCAGCGGGGACGCTCACCCATGCATGTTTATTTGTCTGTTTCAGAGATGGGATAATTCACTTTGATCCTTTTGCACAGTGTGTGCTGCAAGGTTTGCCAGTCAGGATCTGCTTACTATGTCTTTACATAGCCCATACCAATTTTTTTTTTTGATTAAACATGATTCCCTCCCTCCCCCCCATCACATGCAGATATGTGCTTCTGCCTCCCGCCCCCACCACCCCAAGCACATAAGTGCGGTGTGCTGAATAGGTTCTCAGCTACCACTGTGATGGGCACAGTATAAATACACAGCTATAATTTTTCCATGTGAATTTGTGCAGACTTCCTGACGGGCTTTGATTTGATTTGGTCCTCAGATAAATAATTGAAACATTAGGCATTACAGATACCCAATGGCATTTGAAACCAATCTGTTTTCCTTCCACCTCTACAGGAATGTTTGGAATTTTTTGGTACATGTTCTGGCTGTTTCATGCCTATGAGAGCCCTGCTGCACATCCAACAATAACCAGTGAAGAAAGGACATACATAGAAACAAGTATAGGAGAAGGAGCCGGCCTAGTTAGTGCAAGTGCAAGTGTAAGTATAATTGCATGGTCATAGACAGAAAATACCTAGGTTTTGGTGGCCATTGTCATTTATGGCAAACAAACATATTAAGACTTTGCATTATATCAGTGTGTGGATAGCGATACAGTGTAGAACTTCAGCGTACATAAGGGCAGCTTTTCTTTTCTTAAAGACTACAGAATCCAGCCCATGCATAAAAATATAAAAATCTAATCAATATACACCACTCATTGTCCTTTCAGCTCAAGGTTTAAAGGTCTAAACTTAAGGGGCCAGATTCTGATCTTGCTTATGAGTAATCCAACTGAGTTCAGAAAAAATGAAGTCAATTTTGCTACCTAGATCAGAAGCTGCCTACAACTCGTGTCAGTGGAAGTTCTGTGTGCACAGTCAGGGTTCTCTGACGCTCTTGGTCTTAAAACAGCCTAAGTTTTTTGTTATTGCCGCCCCCCCCCCCAACTCCCCAGACCTTTTCTTAGCTTTGTTACCAGTAACATACTGGAAACCTAATCCCAAGATATATTTTCCAATCAAATTTGTCTTCCTCCATTTATATAACTTGGTTTTGCTATTGTTTGTAAAAACAAAAGCTGTTTCTTGATAACCTATTCCTTCCTGGCTTGCATTCTTCAACATTCTGTAACAAAATAACCCAAATCCTCTTTTGATTATGGATGATTTGGCTAACAATCGTGGTGATTGGATAATGTGTCAAATTCTACCCTTGGATGCACACCTGATGCATTCATTGAAATCAATCAGACCTTGGCTGGAGACACACATGCACATCCAAGGTCACCATTGCACCCTTAATATTAATTGGATCAACGTAAATACATCCATGTGGAGTTCATACCACGCTGTGTAAATAATAGATCCATTTTAAAGAGAAGGAAAAAAATATATCCACATTACCATCATTACAAATTGTTTCTTTTAGGAATTCTATTGTAAATAAGTGTGGTTCTGAAGTAATTTTCTTCCTTCTGTACAGATTACTGAAGCATAAATGGAAACTCAAAGTGAGAAGAGTGAATTGCATAAATTCCATTTGATCCCAAGGACTTTAGTTCAAGTCCCAATTTAGACTAAAACTGATATCGGCCTGTCACTTAGTTACTGCATATTTACAATATGGAATTTATCAGATTGAATCACACTACAAGACAGTGAGGAACATATTAAGGCTTTCCTGCAATTTACTTTATAATTCTTCTTACCCACTGTACCACTGTTGCTCTACATCAGTGGTTTTCAAACTTTTTTTTCTGGCGACTCAGTTGAAGAAAATTATTGATGCCCGTGACCCAGCGGAGCTGGGGATGAGGGGTTTGGGGTGTGAGAGGGGCTTAGGGCTGGTGCAGAGGGTTGGGGTGTGGAGGTGAGGGCTGTGGCTGGTAATGCGGGGTTCAGGGTGTGGGAAGGGGCTCTGGGCTGGGGCAGGGGGTTGGGGTGCGGGAAGGGGTCAGGACTCTGGGTCCAGGCTCTGGGATGGGCCTGGGGATGAGAGGGTTGGGGTGCAGGAGGCGGCTCTGGGTTTGTGGGGGGTTCAGGGTTGGGGCAGGGGGTTGGAGTGTGCGAGAGGGTCAGGGTCAGGGTGTGCGAGAGGGTCAGGACTCTTAGCAGGTGGTGCAGGCTGTGGGGTAGGGCTGGGGATGAGGGGTTTGGGGTGCAGAAAAGGGCTCTGGGTTTGGGGGGGCTCAGAGTTGGGGCAGGGGATGGGGCGCAGGGTTGGGGTGTGGGCTTAACTCGGGCATCTGCCGGTCAGCGGCGCAGTGGGGGTGCTAAAGCAGGCTTTCTGCCTGTCCTGGCACCGTGGACTGTGCTGGGTCCCGGAAGCGGCCAGCAACAGGTCCAGCTCCTAGGCAGAGGCACGCATGTGGCTCTCGACTGCAGGCACCCCCCCCCCCCCAGCTTCCATTGGCCAGGAACTGGCTCCCCCACCTAGGAGCCGGACCTGCTGCTGGCCACTTCCGGGGCACAGTGCAGTGTCAGAAAAGGTAGGGGCTAGCCTGCCATAGCCGGGCAACACCGCCGATGGGACTTTTAATGGCCCGGTCGGCGGTGCTAACCAGAGCCAGTGCGCCCCAGTGCCTTACATTCCGTGACCCAGTACTGTGTCGCGACCTGCAGTTTGAAAACCACTGTTCTACACAGTATCTCAAAAGTCCTAACACGTCAAAGAAAGAAGCTCTTTCTTGCTCCCAGCCACAAACCTACGAGCTGATTCTCCACTAGCTTAGACCATTGTAAATCAGGAGAAGCTGTTCTGAAATCAGTAAAGTTGCACTGGGGGATACAACCAATATGAAAGGAAAATTTGTCTCTGCCTTGCTTTTACCTATACAAAAAGTCTTCAATTTGTCTGTTCTAGAAATTTAGTACCCCGTGGAAGAAGTTTTTCACTTCAATGCCAGTGTATGCAATCATTGTGGCAAACTTTTGTAGAAGCTGGACCTTCTATTTGCTGCTTATAAGTCAGCCTGCTTACTTTGAAGAGGTCTTTGGCTTTGCAATAAGTAAGGTAAGTTTCTTAATTCCAGCTCTTGCACTTTGGACCTGGTCCTGCAAGGTGCTGGGCGGCCTCAACTCCCTCCAAAGCCAGTTACAACTGATAATATCAATGTTTATTTTTAAGCTTTTTTTTTCTTATTTTTATCTTTTTAAATTTTCACAGTTGTGGGAAATTATGGGTGGGGGGGGTCAGACAATAATTATTGAATGACAGCAGACATTGAGATTGAAAAAGTTAAAGCTTTTATAACCATTAAAACACCAATTGTCAACATCACATGTCAAAATATACAAAGTAAATATCCTTAAATCAAACCCTAATAAGTTCTCAAGTAGCATTTTTCTTTCTCTGCCTAGCCGTAAATTTCAGTTATTATAGATGGAATTATTTTTGTTGGTTGCTGTGTATATGGTGAAAACAACGTTTACTGACATTTACCAATAAAAATCTAATCCTTCTACGCCTATTTATAACAAGTGCAGGGGTAAGTGGAATTTTAAATTTATTCTAATTAACTCCTTGGCAGGAGTAACTATAAGAACCAGAAAAATTTATGAAAATTCTAGGGTGAGATTCCCAACCTTTCTCTGGCTCCTCTAAGCTGACAGAGAGGGACAGAGTGGCATAAAAGGGCCCTAAAAGCCCCATTTCAGGCTGAGGGAGAGTTCCCCTGGTGCAGAAGCTAGGGAGAGAGCCATAAAGCTGCCACTCAAGGACCCTCTCACAAGCCCTGGTGTAGGGGACCCCCAAGGGAAGGATGGAGGCAGTAGATTTCTGGCAGTGTTGTGGCCTACTGGCCAGCCAAAGGAGGCTGCCATAACTTAGGCCTCCAGGGCTGTCTAAATTATGCCAAGGCCTCTCCAGCTCCTAGAACAGCACAAAACTGGGATGTCACAAAGGCAGGGCTGGCTCTAGGTTTTTTGCCACCCCAAGCAAAAAAAATTTTGGCTGCCCCCCGTTCCAGCCCTGGGCTCCTCGCTGCACCCCCCTGCCGCCCCAACCCTAGGCTCTCCCCCACCACCCGCAACCCCTGCCGTCCCAGCCCTGGGCTTTCCCCCCCCACACACACACACCCTGCCGCCCCAGCTCTGGGCTCCCCCCTACCCTCCCACCATTGCCCCCCACTCACACCTCCTGCTGCCCCAGCCCTGGGCTCTCCCCCACCCCCACCTGCACCCTCCTGCCGCTGCAGCCCTGGGTCACTGGTAACTTGCTCCCAGGGCAGGTCATTCAGCAGGAATTATAGATGTGCACAGAACACAGACAGGATCGGTTCCCATATGGTTACAGAACTGCAGTAAAGTGGAACAATTTTCAGCTTGTGTGATTGAAGGATATCTGGATGCATATTATAAGACTGTCCTCCATAAATGAGGAAAAGTTGAGGTGCCTTTATTATTCTTTTGTTCCACTCTTTCTCTCTATGGGGAATTTGCCAATGCAATATCACTGTCTTCCTTTTAAACAAACAAACAAACAAACAAAAAAAGGCAATGGCTGTTGAAAATAGCAATTCCAGTCCTAATAACCACTGGGAAGCATTTCTTGCTTGATTTTATCCTACTTTTTCTACAGCAAGTTACAGTGGATCAGTATATTGATTTGGGAGAAAAGAAGTAACAGCTGCCCAAACTGAGCTTGAGCACTCCTGAATTTTGAGGTGTTCAAATCTAGAAGGCAGGTGCTGGGGCGGGGGGAGGGGTGGGGGGCTGTGGCTCCGCAGGGGAGCACGGCAGCGCTGCGCGAAGCCAGACACGCTGGTCTGAGTGGCACGGTAAGGGGGCTGGGGGGTTGGAGAAGGGATAGCGGGTTCCAGGGGGGCAGTCAAGGGACAGGGAGCAGGGGGGGGGCAGTCAGGGGCAGGAAGAAGGGGGGGTTAGATGGGTCAGGGGTTCGGGGGGGGGCAGTCAGGGGACAGGCAGCAGTAGGGTGACCAGACAGCAAGTGTTAAAAATCGGGACAGCGGTGGGGGGGGTAATAGGAGCCTATATAAGAAAAAGCCCCAAATATCGGGACTGTCCCTATAAAATCAGGACATCTGGTCACCCTAGGCAGCAGTTGGATAGGCATGGGAGTCCCAGGGGTTTGTCAGGGGACAGGTAGGGGGTGGGGTCCTAGGGGGGAACTTGGGGGGAAGGTCTCAAGAGGGGGCAGTTGGGGACAAGGACCAGTGGGGCTTAGAGAGGGGGTGGGGTCCTGGGGGGCAGGGGTCCCGGGAGGGGGTGATCAGGGGACAGGGAGCAGGGGGGTGGATCGGTTGGGGTTTCTGTGGGGAGCAGTCGGAGGGAGTGGATGGTGGCAGGGTGAGGCTACCCTTCCTCCCCGTGGAGTGTCCTATTTTTTGAATGTTAAAATATGGTATCCCTACTCACAGTGCAGCTCTCCATTCACAGCAGGCTGCAGCATGAGGTCTCAGCTTCCTCACTCCCTCCCCCTCTTTCCTATTGGTAGTGGCCAAGGGAATGCTGGGAAATGTAGTTCTTTCCCTGCTCCAGGGCTGGCTCTATAAGCAGGGAGCTACCAAGGAACTACAGCTCCCAGGGCCCCCTGTTGGTTCTCAGCTACCATGCTGGATCCCTGCCGCCCCTGCAAATGGGCTGCCCCAAGCACCTGCTTGCTATGCTGGTGCCTAGAGCTGCCCGTGCACAAAGGTGGCTTAAAGATTCCATAACCCCCTTCTCCCTGGGCTGAAAATTCTGTAAGAGGTGCAGCCCAGAATCCTCTGCCTTAGTGTCTGTTTAAACAAATAGAACGAGAGAATACATTGGTTTACATATACTTTGTTTAATTTCAGGTTGGCCTTTTGTCTGCAGTTCCACATATGGTCATGACAATAATTGTTCCCATTGGTGGGCAATTAGCTGACTTTTTACGAAGCAGAAAGATTTTAACCACTACCACTGTAAGAAAAATCATGAATTGTGGAGGTACTGTTGGATTTTACAGATAAAACATATAGTCATGTGTTGCAATTTCTGCACAAATCACAACTTCTCTCTCCATGGGTTTCCTATTTTTCCCTCTCTAAGCCCAGAGAGTGACTGCCAACTTCCACACTGCAGCTCCTTTCTGCTGCAAACTTCATGGCTTTATATCTTAGCCATGCTCTCCCCACCCTGCCAGAGTTACCCGCAGGGGGCTCTGTCCTTCTCCCGCTGCGTCTACCCCATGGCACGTTTGGCCGCTCTCCCTGGCAGCTGGGCCTGGGTGGGGAGCGGGATGGAACCACTTCTCACACCGGCTGAAGCTGGCTGCTCTGTGCAGTACAGCAATTCCTGAGAGAGAGCCTGGCTGGGGAGGCAGCGGTGGCCCAACCCCTCTGCTCCCTCCCGGCTACTGAGGACAGGGGCTAGGCAAGCTGGAAATATGCTGGGATGGAGGGTGGTGGCGGTTCTGGCAGGGGCAGAACATACCATGGGGAGGCACAGTGGAGAAGGACAGAGCCTCTCTCTCTCCCTTCCTCCCCCCTTGCAGGCTGAGCAGAAATCTGTGGGGGGAGGGGCACTTGACCCTGCATGCCCCCCTATGTGTCACCTATGGTATGGGATGAACATCCCATCACAGAGATGTTATTGCTACGGATACAATTTTGTCATAGTAAAATTAGGCAAAATTCACAGAACAGTCATAAAAATGTACAAAATCAGGTTACAATCAAGGCAACAAAAATGGGTAACAATTTAACAATAAAGTATTACAGTGTAACTCAGAGGCATTGACAGTGACCCACAGGCTGGGTGGCCCACTGGGGTGAGTCAGGGGACGGAGGTGGTACTCCCTTCCCGAGCCCCACCACCCAGGGCTAAAACCCGAACTTGCAGGCATCTCTTACAGTCACAGAATCCGTGATCTCCGTGACAAAATTGTAGCCTTAGTTATTGCGTAATTGCTCAGTGGGGGGTTTACACCTTCATCTGAAACATCTGGTACTAACCACAGTCAGAGAAAAGTTACTAAGCTAGATGGACCCTGGAACTACTCTAGTTTGTCAGTTCCTATGTTCTTATGTCCCTATATACGGCACAGTAGGAATGAAGTAAATCAAGAGTTGCACCTGCTTGGAGCAGGTCTGAATTTGACCCTAAATCAAGGAACATTCTCAAATTAACTGACCAGGCAATTGCCATCGTGTCACCCATACTTGATGCACCTGGAAGAATGGTCACTACTTCTTAACAAAGACAGAAGTTAGTTTCCGGAAGTTCCTTGTGGTACTTGATGATTTATAATATTGATGTCTCACTGCTGTTTGAGAATCTCCATTTACTATTGTTACAAAGGCCATCTCAGATCACTAGAGTTGAAATGAATTAGAGGAGAGAAATATTTCTCTTTTTTCCAAGTTTGTTTACTTTAGGCATTTGACAGCACCTTGCATATACAATAATTACTTTCACTGTTTCCCCTGCATAGTCAGTGTGTCAGTTTCCCTGGTTGTTTTGTCCGGGTCTCTCTCACAGCAACAGGGAAAAGAAGAACTATTTAAATAAATAAACATACAAACAGTAAAATGTTATTGTGAACCCACAAAAAATTGGCAACTGGGTTCAGTGGCAACTGTAATGCCCCAAAGTGCATTAACTCATATTTTAAAACTCACTAGATTGATTAGTCCTTATTGGTGTCTTTTTAACCAGTATATTTTATAGAACTCAATCTAGTCTCGTGCTTCATTTGCAGGTTTTGGCATGGAAGCAACTTTGCTTTTGGTGGTTGGTTACTCTCATACAAGAGGTGTGGCTATTTCCTTCTTGGTGCTGGCAGTAGGATTTAGTGGATTTGCTATTTCAGGTAAAGCTTCATCTTATTAATCATATTAGCTACTTGCATGGCTGCTTATGGGAAAGCCCTGTTTCCTGCTGCAACAGAATGATTACTGCTGAACCTGCATTTTATTTATATATATAATATGAATGAGGTGGAGTTTGTGAGAATCTGCGTCTTTACCACTCTAGGTTTACAATACCTCCATGTTCTTTGAATTGCAACACACATTTACCTCAGATTAGGCTGTTATCATTCAAAACATTAAACTTAATAGGATATATAGCAAACTATTCTGAAACTCAAATGTAAGATGAGAAGGTTTGAAATGTGGTTTAAACAGTCAGTATAATTCTCAGACTGTAATCATGGTGGTTCTGTCTGTTTGTTTGCTTCTCTAACAGCCCCCTTCAGTCCTTCTATAACTCTGATACTTTCCGAAAGTGTATGAATTACCTCTCCACTGCCTGTATCCGAGTTGTCAGTTTGCTTTTCTCCTGCCAGCTACACCTGCTGGGTCATCATGCTGTGTGTCCTATAACTATTTCTGCCCTGTGCAGGTAGTTCCTTTCAACTCCATGGGCTTATCCAGCAACATGCTGGGCTCTGCAGCTCCTTGGACACCATTGTTTTTCAAATGGTGACTTCTGTTCATCAGGAATTCCTGTTAATGAGCATGGAAGGCTGACCACAGAGATATCCTGATAAAGAGGAAGCTTGTGTTCCACTGCAGATATATCAGGATTTTTCTCATCGGAGAGGAGTTTTTATTTCTAATTTCAATTTTACCAATACTCAGCCTTTCTAGTGCTTCCAGTCCCCTTGAACACCTGAGAAAATACAGTTTGGAATTTACATGGCTTTTCCTTGCAGGTATCCGCAGCTGATACGCACAGCTTTTGTTACCTACAGTATTACACTGCTTGACAATCACTTAAATTGCTTTTTATCTTGGGGTTTCTTTTCTAATAAAATATTTATCCACTAGAAATCTACAGGAAATGTAATTAAACTTTCCACTATATATTCTGGCTGTCTGGTATTTTGGCAAATTGTCACTAAAACTACAGGGAAAAAATGTTTCTGAAAACGCTCCCTAAATTAAAGCATGAAACTGAGTTGAAGAATTAAAGAAACCCAAACTTATGAGTTGTTAATTCTTTAATTAAAAATTCAATGTTGGGTGCATCACTTCAGATGCTAGGTGACTGCAGGCACTGAAGCCTTAAAGGATCAAGTAGTCAAAATAAGTAGTATCTCCTATACTCTGTTATGCCCCAAAAGCGGAGATGCAGGAGTTAAAAGGGGGAAGCAGGATAAAGGGGTGCAACTCCCCTTCCTTTGCTAAAAGCAGAGGGATAGCTCCCCATTCTCCCTGGTTAATGCAGTGTGGATTCCCCCTCCTTTTTCAATCTCCTTTAACCACTGTTAAGCAAATCATATTAGCCCCGTGACGTGAAACTGACTGTTCAAGTGATTGTTGCTGCTGCTGTTACAGGATTTAATGTCAACCATTTGGATATTGCACCCCGGTATGCCAGCATTCTGATGGGGATCTCCAATGGTGTGGGGACACTGTCGGGAATGGTGTGCCCACTCATTGTTGGTGCGATGACTAAACACAAGGTAATGTTTCCTTACCTGGTTCTAGAATGAGGATTAAATTAAATGCAAGATTAAGATCATTTCAAAGGTTATTGGATCTCTAATTTTTTTTAGCTGTGTGGTTTTTTTTCCTTAGCAAAATACTAGGTGCTGTATCCTCAGCTGGTATCAATGGAAGAGGGATACCAGTTTACACCTGCTAAGCATCTTGCCCTGAAATTTCACTAGGGTTCTGTCTGAGGGTGGTATCATGCTCTCCTGCAGAAAATCCCGCAAGAGTTACTTAGAAAACTGCAGTGTAAGACTGCTGAGGTTCCTGAGCAATCATGGCTTTGAAATGGGGTTTGCCTCCTCGCATTTAGTAAGGGCCATAGCCTTCTAACTTCATGAGTGTCCTACAGCCCACAGGGAAATCCCGTTAGTATTTTATTAGCTATCATTAGGGAGGAAAAAGAAATATTGTTTACAATTATTTTCTTCAAATGTTTTATTTATAAAATTAGGAATCAGACAGTCAATCAATGTACAATGTGTGCTAACTCCTAGTCTAATCCAGCTGTTAGTATTTCCATTTACTGCAAACCTAATGAGTCCTATATCATTCTTTCAGACCCGAGAAGAGTGGCAAAATGTCTTTCTGATAGCAGCTCTCGTGCACTACAGTGGAGTGATATTCTATGCTATCTTTGCTTCTGGTGAGAAGCAAGAATGGGCTGACCCTGAAAGCCTCAGCGAAGAGAAATGTGGCATAATCGACCAAGATGAACTGGCTGAAGAAACGGAACTGAACAGTGATACTTTTGTTAGTCCAAAGAAAACGTATGGTGCTACCAGTCAAAACAATGATGTGCGGAAAAAGGCATGGAGAAAGCAAAAGGGAGTAACGCAGGACATAGAAGAACAGACTTCCTACCATTATGAAAATGGAAATTTTCAAGATAGGTCATAATATCTGAAAATGTGTGATTCGTGTGGCAAGTGCCCCCATCCCCTCCTGCCCAACTGCCTCCTAGTCAGATAGTATCCATTTGTACTTGCTTATTCATTCATGGAAAATCCTGCCAAATGGCTAGATGTAAGATGTAGTAATTCTCTCCTTGTAGCACAGAAAAAGAGCTAATAGAAATATAACTGGCAAACCTAAGTCTGACTTTCAATCAGATCTGTGCAGGGTGGACTGAGGGCTCCCTATACAGCCCTATTGACTTTAGCAGAGTTCCACATTGGTGTAGTGGGTCTGTCTGCTTGGCTCTGATTGTGAGAGCAGGGCCCTTCAAGTAAGGAAAAGGTCATAATAGGTTGTGGGATTCATGGTAATTTAATGACATTCCCCCTACCACAATGTGTGTTTACTAGGAAGCCCATAGACACACAAGCCTGGCCATGGTTGTGCATGTAGGACAGGGGTTCTCAAACTGGAGGTCATGACCTCTCAGGTGGTTGCGAGGTTATTACATGGGGGTTGCGAGCTGTCAGCCTCCCTCCCCCCCCCAAGCCCCACTTTGCCTTCAGCATTTATAATAGTGTTAAATTAACACATTTTTTACATTTATAAGGGGGGGTCACACTCAGAGGCTTGCTGTGTGAAAGGGGGATCACCAGTACAAAAGTTAGGTCAAGTTTTAGGTTCCTGCTGAGAGATGAGAGTGAAGGAAATTTAAAATTATTAAATTAAAATATGGTCACCGAACAGCAGGAGGGGAATGTGTAACCAAGCTTGCTGAAACTATTATTCCAACAATGCTTTCATTCAAGGAGAGAAACTTTTTTCTTTATACATGATGCACCCAGGTTGGATAAAGCAATATAATGGCTACTGTAGAGATTATTTCCCTCAACCTCCCCCGCCCCCGATTTTGTGTTGGCATGAAAAAGTAATTTTGAAACAAAAATCATCTTCCCATTCACCATAGTCTCATAAAGATAAGATTTTCACTCAGTTCATTATTGTAAAGCGCTTTAAATATATTTTTCTAGGATAAAATTTGGGTAAAATTATAGGCCTCAGCCTAGCAGCCCTTGTTTACGTGAATGAGATCACTTATGTGAGTAAAGTCTATAGTTTTGGGCCTATAACTCTTTCCTTTTACATATTGCTGCAGTCTCTCCATTGCTGTGAATGAGGTACAGTATATTTTTGGGGGGAAAAGGGTTTCTATTTAAAGAAATGACCTGATTCTCAGATATTCTAATTTTACTGTCTCTCTGCCATCAGTATATGTTAGATATCATAAAATGGCTTTAGATTTTTTCTACCATCTTTGGAAGCTACCAAGATTACAATGGAGTGTGCTATATCATCTTAAACCTTTAGCTGCACTCAAAAGTTCATTGTGGCAATAATATTTTCTTAATGAAGAATTTCAGTAAACTGTTTGTTTTACGTTATGATAAATGTCTCAGTAAAATCAAGTAAAATGACCCTGTTTACTTTGTGATGTTTTATGTCATATCTCAATCTTGTTATGTGGGGTTATGATGCATCATTTATAGCCAATGTAAAGTGCGTGATAAGATTAGAAATTTAAAACATGTTATAGACACTAATCTGGCTGTGTTACTGAAGTGCAATTGAGTGCATAGGTGGAACTATCCTTAAGGTATGCGTACGCTGAAGGTGGGAGGTCTGCATTTCAGCTACAGTAGACATATCCAGGCTAAAAATAACAGTGTAGTGGTAGAAGCAGGACAGGATGGCTACCCAAGGGTCTCAGATTGGCTAGCCCACCCTGTCACTCATGCTGCTGCAGCTGCACTTCTATTTCTAGTGCACTAGCTGGATCAGAGATAGTGCAGGTATGTCTCAGTAGAGTGATCAGGTGTCCTGATTTCATAGGGACGGTTCCAACATTCAGGGCTTTGTCTTTTATAGGCGGTTATTGCCCTCCACCCTCTGTCCTGATTTTTCACACATCCGGTCAGCCTATGTCTCAGCAAGCTGAAATTACACCTTCCAGCTGCAGTGTAGATGCATCCTGAGACATAACCATTTTAATCCATAGATGGCTTATCTTCCACACGCATAATTAAACAAGAGAGACAAGAAAGTCCGCTACAATCGCTTTCATGTACAGCAAAATCCAGCCTAGAATGTATAGATAAAACCAAACAGAATGGACCAAATTCTCTGCTGATGTAAATAAATGCAGAGAATGTGATCCAGTATCTTTACTGCTACAGGAAAAATATAGGCCTCCTTTTACACAATACGGTCCATTAAAAAGCAATGGTCATATATGGATTTTGTAATAATTTTATTATCCAAATCATACAAAACCCTTCTCAAAAAATCCTATACATTTAAAAATGCCAAAAGTAATTCCTGTTCTATTGGAACAGAACACTTTTTGCTCTTTTAGAGTCCTTTCCAGGGCCAGTGCTTCCATTTAGGCGACCTAGGCGGTTGCCTACGGCACCAGGATTTGGGGGGGCGGCATTTTGCTGCCCTTGGCGGCAATTCAGTGGTGGTGGGGGGGTCCTTCCACGCTCCGGGTCTTCAGCGGCAATTCTGCGGCGGGTCCTTCACTCGCTCCGGGACCCACCACCGAAGTGCCCCGAAGACCAGGAGCGCAGAAGGCCCCCCTCCCCCCGCCGCAGAATTGCCGATGACGACCGGGAACACGGAAGGACCCCCGCCTAGGGCGCCAAAAACCCTGGCACCGCTCCTGGTCCTTCAGCTAAATTCTAAAAGGGTTAGTTGGCTACTTATTTGATTAAATTTGGAATAGCTACAAAAAAAGGCTTTTTCTTATGGTGTATAGTCAACCTTTTGGGATTTAGTGTCACAGGAGGTAGAGTCAAATATTGTGATTAGATTACAAAAAGGGTTGCATCAACCATTCTCAAATTATTCTTTTGTGTCCACCATATCTCTCTTAGAGAGAGAGAGAGAGAGAGAGAGCATTATCTCCCTTCATATTCACAACTGCACAGACAACCTCCCCTTCCATTTACAATCACACAATATGTCTCTGGCAGCTATAGCAAATGTTTACATGGAAGAGTTCTATATATGCATCTGTCTTTTTAATGTAACTTGGTAGGGAGGAACAAGGAAGACAGCCAGCCAGCATTCCACGGTTTGAAAATCACTGGGATGAACTACTTTATGAACAGTAATAGTTACACTTCTGCATGCTAAGGGTAATCCTTATCTACAGGTCACATACATTAAGTGCAAATTATTATTAATAAAGAGAGACACAAACACCTCAGTTGGGAACCAACGTATCTGAACTTCACAGCTCAGGACCATCTCTAATGATAATAATTATTATTTTTATTGCTAAAGACTGATCATTCTAGAAGTCCTTATGAGGGATTTCCTTCTCCTTGTACACTATTACACATTTGCTAGGAGCTCCGTCCTAACTGTGAAATAGATTGCACTGACTCCATGGAAGATCCATTCAAGATGACTTCAGTGGGAGCTGAGCCTTTGTCAGCACCTCAAACATAGTGGGTCAGATCCTTTCAGGTTTAGCTGTTAGGTGCAACTGAGTCTTTTCACCTTCCTCTGGAAGTTCTAATGGTTATCACAGGCAGAATATAAGGCTCAATGATCTAATGTGTTATGGCCACTCCTCTGTTCCTCAAATAAGGCTCGTTAGCCAAAAAGAATAGAACTGAGCTCCTTAAAGACCATTCAATGATAGGGGTGTGGGTGGGGAGGTGGGGCAGCGAGAGAAAGGCGGAGACAGATACAGGGCAGGGAACAGTGTTTATACCTGAAGGTTCGCTTGAATCAAACTTCTCTGGTATAAAACCCAAACTAACCACTATATTATTGCTAACTTGGTTTAATGTTGTGCACATGTTGAAGGGGGCAGGGGACGGCATGATAATCCTTACAAGCTCAGAATGGTGGCACTTCATGTAAGTCCCCATACTCAGTAGTTTAATCATATCAAAATCATATATTGCAGCTGAAAGGCAAAATTTCCCAAGAAGGCAAATAACTTTTAGCATCTGCTGAAGTTTCTGCCTTGAGCAATACCATCAGATAGTAGTGGAAAGGGAGTGAAAGAAATCCCAAGCATTAAAACGTTTTTGCCAGTAAGAGCACTGCCATGGACATCTGATCTCTATCTATCACTACGAGGAGATCATTGACCAGCACAGCCAGTGAGTTTCTGTATTATTGTATGCCCAAGCCTAAAGCCAAACTCACTGGGATCAGGCAGTCTTGAGGACTCCAGAGCTATTTTGACACAACCTTTTCAACTGTCTTATCACAAGACTCAGGACAGAGAAATAATTGCAGAGAGTGTCAGTGTAAAGAGCGTTTCTTCTAATAATTTCTTCTTTAATAGAAGTCAGCCTTTGGTGCACTTACAACCAACTCCAGCAACAGCCCCATCAGATCCCCAGTAGCTAAGAGAGCCATGGCTCTAACTCACAGGTCATAGTCCATTGCTCTCTTAATACCATTGATGAGAGGACTATGCATTTGTTTCTACAAGACATGGTTCTGTCGTATTGGCTATAGATATCTTGAGTTGGATCTGAGCACAATTATTCAGAAGCTCCTCATGATGAGAAACAGCCGACTCAGTCACTAGATGCAAATATCTTGAATTAGCCATGTGGTTCATGACCCTAGAACTGCCTTTTATGAAATCAATTTTCTTAGAACAGCGAGTTTAGGCAGCCATGTTCACAAAATAAAAACCTGACACTATATGTCCTGTGAATGTATATTTTATTGCAAACTCACTGCATTCAGGGTTTTTTATACATACTTGTTCTGAAGTGATTCAGCTGGTTTTTGTTCCCTTTAGTACAGCAAACATTAAATCATGCCCAGCTGAGGCAGAGTACAAATGTGAAACATCATTGCCTAGCCCAGTGAATTTTAGCTTATAATTAATAGATTTAATTAGCTGTAGAAACCATATACCTATTCACTGAATCTTGGCAATAAGATCATCACTTCAGGTGGGTTTGCGATCCAATTGCTTATCAGTAGAAAAGGCAGGCTGACCTTTAGTCTCTGTCCACACTATAACTTATAAATAAATTTGTGTAATTAGTTACTAAGATGATTGGATCTCAACACAGATCACATGCCACATGGTTAAAATCATTTAGTTATTGTGGCAGCTAGCAGTATTTCATGCCTGCTAGGGGCTTAGGCTGGTACATACTTTCTGCAACAAGCTCAGCACCTGGGCAGGAAATGAGAAATTTTCCTTCTATCTACCTGTATGCTGCCAAATTAAACAAAGAGACAAAACTTCTAATGTTGGATGTTTATTTCCAGGACCTTATTTCAGTCTCAGCACCAAGAAATGCCTGCAGGAGACTCTTCCTCCACTGTGCTACTAACAAGGACTTCATTTCTCTAGGGAAGCTACTTTGGCTCAGGTACTCATGAAGGGACTGCTGGCACAATCTAAGAAACTAAACATAACTATCTGCCAAATGAACCATACCTGATTTCTAGTAAATATCTTGTCAGATGTGCCTTTCCTCATCTCAAAACTGGTTCTGTGAATTTTGCTGTTCCATTGGAGACTTGAGCTAGCTATGTGAGCTCTGATCCAGGGGGTTGGGTGGCCTTGAGATCCTGAGCTGAAACATCCACACTGCTATTTTTAGCACACTAGCTCAAGCCCTGCTAGGACGAACGTATCCACCTGGGCCAGGAGGCTCGCTCCTAGCTGCTGGTTAGACATAATGAGGCTTTTTGAATAAACTCCTGGGAAGCTTCTAGTACAAGTTGGTTTTGAGCTAAAATGTGAGGAAACAAACAACCATAAAAAGAATTTTCAAGATGCGATCAAAACACAAGCTGGTTGTAAAACCCATTTATGTTTCCCTGAATAAAAAAAGATTTTTATGAAGGGAAATTTTGAAACAAACTGTAACAATTTACTTTTAGTTTTGATTCAAGTTAAAATTTTCATTTTGAGTCCAACTGAATTTTTCATTTTGATTCTAAATTAGCTTTGTTTCAATTTTTGAAAACTAAAAAGAAATGAAAATTTCAATTCAAAGCGAAATGACATGAAAACATTCATTTGACTTCAAAACTTCCCATTGAAAATTTGAATCAAACAACTTTTTCCAGTGAAAATTTTTATTTTTGATGAACCCTCATTTTCCAGCATTTTTTTTTTTTTTGTCCCCTATCTCAATGTCTTCGCATTTGGCAAAGTAGTGACTGTCAGCCACACATGCAGAATTTGAACAGGAAATGATTTTGTTGTTGAAGATTTTAGAAGAAGAAATGGGAACCTAAATTGGGTTATAATGGAAAACGATTCTTAAACTTAACTATGGATGGCTATCATCTCTCCATAGTGAAAATTAGGAAGGATAATTATCCATTATCTCATCCATGCACAGCTTAACGAATAACGGGGGTGATGAGGGAAAGAGAGGGTTAGCCCTGTTTAACAATTCATTGATCATTTCTTTACTAAACTGGTTATTTTTGGTGTAGCTGATATTGCTTCCCTATGCAACTGATGTTTTCTAGCTATTATGTGGTAGAAGTTTAATGCAATCAAATATTCCCTCTTCTTCTGCTTGGAAACAACTAAAAGTGGGAGTTTAAATGAGATTTCACTCGCACTGAGAGGAAAACCATGGGTTAAAGATAGAAAGAATGGAAACATCAGCTAAGTAGGAATGGAACCCATGGAAATAACCTCCTTGTCCAATGAGATACACCGAATTTTGGTAAAAAAAAATAGCAAGAACAACCAGATGTTAAATGAGCTGCCTGGAGGGGTCTCATACTGGTTCCATAAACATAACATAACTTGAATTGAAATTAGCAAGGTAAAACTAATTAAGGGACATGCAGAGTGTGTCCTTCAACTCAGATGCTGGTCTGCATGCATGAATTCTTAGCTGTCTACCCTCGGGGTTAGGCTGGCTTATCTATGTTACTCAGGGGCATGGATTTTTCTGACCCCTCAGCGACGTAGCTGGATTGACCTAACTTTTTACTGTAGACCAGGCTTTACTCTGATCTTACTGTCAACTGGTTACAGAGATGCTCGGAGGTTAGTTATCAGTTTAAAAACAAGTTGTAACAGGGAATATTGGCAAAACAGATTCATTGGTCTGTATTTCTTTCCAGTTTTCTTTCAAACAGTTAAACAATGGACCTGAGGTTGCAATTAATTTTATTGTTGCTTTCAGAGGTCCTTGCAGGAAGATAAGGTTCTTCTTGAGGTTGGAAGGGAGGGGAGGGAGAGAGCAAGAATAAAGGAGAGGGGTAAGGGGCTGGACAGAGTTGGGGGCAGGGAATAGCCAAATTTCTACTTCCAAATCCTGGAAAACTGAGATTAATCTTTTCCAGATTTTCGATCTAAAATCCATAAAATGGAGCTAGTTTAGGTATTCTGTACACTCCCAAAATTCAGGAGAGTTTGAACCTGGAGTCCCACTTTGGTTGCATTTCTAAATGTAACAGCTAACAGTAGCTTGGAAAACAAAAATGGAAAAATGTAAACCTCTCCCAAAGATAGCATTACCACACAAAGTATGCCGTGGCTATCTAAAACCATGAGGGCATTCTATGACTAAGGGTATGTTTACACTATGAAATTAGGTCGATTTTATAGAAGTTGATTTTTAGAAACCGATTTTATACAGTCGATTGTGTATGTCCATACTAAGTGCATTAAGTCAGTGGAGTGTGTCCTCACTACCATGGCTATCATCGACTTACAGAACAGTGCACTGTGGGTAACTATCCCACAGTTCCTGCAGTCTCTGCTGCCCATTGGAATTCTGGGTTAAGCCCTCAATGCCTGACATTGTCATGGGTGGTTTTGGGTACATGTTGTCAGGCCCCCCTCCCTCCCTCAGTGAAAGCTACAGCAGACAATCGTTTCTCTGCTGGGTTACCCGTGCAGACACCATACCAAGGCAAGCATGGAGCCCGCTCAGCTCACCGTGACCGTACATCTGCAGGATGCTGCTGGCAGATGCAGATACTGTATTGCTACACAGCAGCAGCTCCTTGCCTTTGCGGCAGACAGTGCAGTAGGACTGATAGCTGTCATATGTCTCCTGGGTGCTCCTGGCAGACCTCGGTGAGGTCGAACAGGGGCTCCTGGACAGACATGGCTATCCTCCTCTTAGAGCATCAAATGGGAGCCAGAGACTCCAGGTCATTCTCTTCTTTAAGTTTCGTCTCACGGAGATTCAATCCTGCCTGGAATATCATGCGAGCTGGAGGCTTCTGCCTCAGGCTGCTCTCCCAGCTGGAAACACCGTGCAGTCGCACCTACCCCAGTCTACCCCTTGCTCCCATGGCTCATGAAACCATACACAGGCAGCCTGGACAGTAGTAAGGAGCAGTTCAACTATAGGCTGAGCAAGTGCAGAATGGTGGTAGAATGTGCCTTTGGACATTTAAAAGCTCATTGGCGCTGTTTGCTGACTAGATCAGACCTCAGTGCAACCAACATTCCCATTGTTATTGCTGCTTGCTGTGTGCTCCATAATATCTGTGAGAATAAGGGGGAGACACTTATGGTGGGGTGGGAGGTTGAGGCAAATCGCCTGGCATCCGATTTTGAGCTGCCAGATACTAGGGTGATTAGAAGAGCATAGCAAGTTGCGCTATGTATCAGAGAGGCTTTGAAAACCAGTTTCATGACTTGCCAGGCTTCGGTGTGGCAGTTGTGTGTGTTTCTCCTTGATGCAAACCCATCCCCTTTGTTGATTCTAATTTCTTGTAAGACAACCACCCTCCCCCCTTCGAAATAAAGTAACTATTGTTTTGAAACCATGCATGCTGTCTTTATTAATTAAAAAAAATGAGATAACAGACAAGGTAGCCCGGATGGGGTGGGGGAGGAGGGAAGGACAAGGCCACATTGCTTATTGTAGCCACACTAAAAATCAAACTATTTGAATGACAGCCTTCTGTTGCTTGGGACATCCTCTGGAGTGGAGTGGCTGGGTGCCCGGAGCCTCCTCCCCGCGTTCTTGGGTATCTGGGTGAGGAGGCTATGGAACATGGGGAGGAGGGTAGGCGGTTATGCAGTGGGGGTCTATGCTCTTGTTGGCTTTCCTGCAGCTGCAACAGACGCTTCATCATGTCCGTTTGCTCCCCCATTAGCCTCAGCATCATGTTCTGCCTCTGTTCTTTGCGCTCACTTAATTCTTTCCTGGCCTCTGCCACTGAATGCTTCCATGCATTAAGCTGTGCCCTATCAGTGCAGGAGGCCTGCATGAGCTTGGAAGACATGTCATCGCGAGTGTGGTTTTTTTGCCTTCTAATCTGCAATAATCTCAGGGACAGAGATGATGGAGCGTAGAAACATTCTACGTTCTATGATTCTGGGGGGAATGCATGGTCACCAGTGCTGCTGAGTTTGCCACGCTGACCAAACAAGAAATGAAATTCAAAAGTTCCCAGGGCTTTTCCTGTGTACCTGGCTAGTGCAGTGGAGTTCAAAGTGCTGTCCAGAGCAGTCACAATGGAGCACTCTGATAGCTCCCAGAGGCCAATACCGTCGATTTGCGTCCACGCTACCCCAAATTCGACCCAGCAAGGTCGATTTTACCACTACTCCCCCACCGGGAAGGAGTACAGAAGTCGATTTTAAGAGCCCTTTAAGTCGACGGAACAGGGTTGGTTGTGTGGATGCATTCATTTTAAAATTGACCTAATGTGGTTAAATTCGACCTAACCCTATAGTATAGACCAGGGTTAAGTAGTAGAAATTCCAGCTAACCTTTTCCTTTTTAAAGCGGTCTAGAATTACTGACATACTGAAACTAATTATTTCTTAACTTTTATCTGATAATGATGCTTAGACAGGGCAAGAAATTCATTCTGGGTTTTATTAATCACAACATTTTTCACAACATGTTCTCTGGAGTGTTTATGTTATTTAGCATATGGTGTTTTTAAAGCCTCTGTATCTGCTAGATTACATAACTAAAGAAATAGCTTCACATGTTACTGTTAGAAATGCAGTAATATTTGATTGACTAGTTTATCAGTACAAAGTTTCCTTTGAAACAGTGTAGTTAAAGAGCCAATTTTGAACATACTTTCTCCCAAGAACTTATAATGCGGCATTTTAATTTTCCAACATGATACAATCTGGCATACGAACTGTCAGCTCAGCTGAATTGTTTGCAAATGGCTTTCATTCGTGTATGAAATATCTGGAACAGTCAATAGACTACATTTTGTTAGTGTATAATTATGGGTATTTTTTAACCCACTGAGTTTAAAAAAAAAAAAGTGTACAGATTCTTACAACACAACATACCCAGCTAGTGCTGACAGCAGTTCTGCTATACATGTTTGATTTGGTTTTGACCATCTGCACTATAGACTACAAGCTCCTTGGAGCAGATCAATGTGCTGTTCAATATGTTTGGATAGTGCTGAATAAACCGTGGAACTCAATTTTGGGAACAAAAATATTGCTAGAAATTATTTTCTCCCTCTGTTCTTCAGAGTTTATGTAGGAGGGGGTAGGGATGGAAAATATTTAATGATTTATATAAAGTTTCTGGTGATTTGGCCATTTACAAAATTCTTGTATGTCTGCAATTCTATATACAGGGTTTCCATGATTAAGTGAAAATTGGTCTGGAATTTAGTACATGATGTATTTATAATTCAATATACAACACTATGGAAAAAAGGCCAATGAACCAACTGAAACTATCTGGGGTTTAGAATGTTGAATAGTTTCATCTGAGCTGAAAGGGCCAAATGCTTAAGGACCTGCTCATATAATCAAGGACACTTCTGTCAGCAAAATAATCTAAAGAACTGACACTTTTTTATCACAACATATAACTTTATTTTTATATGACCGTTAATAAAACCAGACTGTCAACATGAGACCTGCCATGATCAATAACTTTTAGGACTTATGATGACTGACTAAATGCCCACCTGTATTTTTGCAAGGCACCTAGACTATCGCTGATGAATAAATAGGTGCCTAAGGAATATGTTTATGGACAAGATTTTCTAAAGTGATTAGTGATTTTGGGTTCTCAACTTAAGGCAACTCAGAGAGACCTGATTGTCAGAGAGTGCTGAGCACCCACCCTCTGAAAAGGCAGCTCTTTTAAGATGTTTCAAGTTGAAACCCCCAAAATTGAGGCACCCCAAGTCACTAGTCACTGCTGAAAATCTTGGCCATGATGAATATTGCTAAATGCAGTCAATTTGTTACATCAGGAAGGCGACTAGATGGATCTGGGGATTGGTAAGGAAGTGTAGAGCTTATCACAACTCCATTGCTGGCTTGAAGTAACCTAAGATCAGTTGTGTGAACCAATGTAGATGGCTGTTTGGTTGGCTAAGCAACCAAATTTCTTTTAGTGCCTTTTTGACAGGCACCCATTTAAAACCATTGTTCCTCCAGTGTGGACTTTTACTGGTAATCTCAGCAGAGAAGACTTGGGAACACACTCCATCCCCCTTTCAAAATGAAAACCAGAAATAGAGCTGACCCACCACATCATCAAGTTTTGTCACTTGAAGAACTGAAGAGTGGTATTATTTACATCATAAACATATAAAACAGCCAAGAGGCTTAAAGTGTTGGGTTAATTACTGTTAAATTCCTGGAATAAATTGACAGAATTCCAAACAAGACGTTATCAGCTTCTTTGGAATACAGTACATTTTACTGGCATGCTGTTCAAAGGTTTCTGTTGCAACTCATTTTTAGGACAGTTACGTAAAACCTGATGTAGCAGTGAGTGACAAAGGTTTTATTTATTTCACGTTATCTGTTGACTTTTAAAGGCCTAAGTACTAGAGACAGATTAAGCAACAGCTAGTCAATTATTAAACTGATACAATAAGTATGAACAGTACTCATTTAAAGAGTTTAAAGAGCTTTTATACTACAACTATAAAAAAATATAAATTTCTGTTGCAAAGAGGCTGAGCCAGTAAAATTTACTATTGCAATAAATGTTTTTCAGTTCCTAATACTTATTTACAGACTCCGGTGTTTCTAAACTACTATTTTCTTCAGGCAACTATTGGTTGTATAAACTAATTCTAGATTTTAATGAAATAGAAACATATGTTCCATAAATTTCATTTTAGATAATCTTTACAGCAGAGGTGGGTAGCTCTTTGGCACTTTCCTAAAATGATCAAGGTGTTGTGTTTTAAACAATTTATATGTATCTTCCGAGTGCATGGTAGTGTATTAGTGGTATTAAGGTTCAGCACAGATCAAAGTTACATTACTTAAGTATCTAATTAATCAACACTCTAGTCAGGCTTTTCTGAATTTGAGTTATCTTCTTTCCTTGATTCAACTGAAAGTGCTAAGAACTAGTTAGTCTTTTCTTTAACCCCCTGCTAAATGAATCTGATGTGTAGAAAACAGAATGCAATTACGTGGTTTACATGTAATTCCAAATCAATATTCTATATTCAATAGGGGATGGATTCTGTTTTCAAATAACTGTTTTCTGAATCTTTGTTTCACCATCAATCTTTTATTTGACAGGATGTATATTTGTTGGCTTCACATCATTCAGTAGATAGACTATCTGAAGTACAAAGCCATGTGCTAATGTCTCTACGGGGTTATTTCAGTGCAGGCATGAGAAAAGGAATCCCCCTTTCTTGTGTCTGGGGTTACGTCTATGCTGCAATTAAAAACCCACAGTTGGCCCATGCCAGCTTACTTGGGGTTGTGGGGCTCGGACTAAGGAGCTGTTTAATTGCTTTGTAGACATTCAGGCTTGGGCTGGAGCCTGGGCTCTAGGAACCTACAAGGTGGGAGGGTCCCAGAGCTTGGGCTGCAATCTGAGCCCGATATTTATACCACAATTAAACAGTCCCTTAGCCCAAGCTCTGAGTGCCCAAGTTAGCTGGCACAGGCCAGTCGCGGGTCTCTAATTGCAGTGTAGACAGGAGCGCCGCCAGCTTTTCTGCTGCCCTAGGCGGTGGAAGGTCCCGCCCTGAAATGTCGCCCCTCACAGAGGCAGCGGAAGGTCCCGCTGCTGAAATACCCCCGCGGTCGCCTAATGGGTTGCGCCAGCCCTGAGTGTAGACATATCCCATGTGACAAAAGCTCTCCTTGCAATCTGCTATACACACAGGAATTCCTTAGTTTAATAAACATAGAGCAGTCTCAGTTGCATCCAATAATCATGCTACTACTCCTGTGTTTTCTGCTTTTGATGCAGTATAAAACTTTTGCTTTCACATTTTTGCCATCAGTTGATGTTGCTGGGAAAAGCCTAATGCAAAGGGTGCAATTTTCTGCTGACCACTAGCAGATATTGTGATTTTGCAGTGTGTCAGTTTCCCACTTCGAGAAATTAATGACAGGTTCAGGGAGTTTTCTAGGGTAATTAATTTCTTCCTGAAATTTACACAAAGGTCCTGTTTACCATGAACAGACATTGAAAAAACAAGAGCAAAACCACACACACGGGCATTCCACTTACACCAACCACTGGAGCAGATGCTGAAACCAGAAAGAAACTCCCTGTTTTCTGACCCTTTGTTTCTCTGTCCTGCTTCCAGTACACTGTCTGCTCCTGTTAAGCCTTCCTTATGAGATCTCAAACTGGACCCCACCTCCTGCCTAAGTCACATGGGCCTCAGCATTCTCAGCACAAAGCCTGAGCTAGTTCATGTGGACCTAGGTGCCCCTTTTGTCCAGCAATTCTACAAAACAAAGGAATGTCAAACATGTTTGTCTATATCCAATGTTCTTTGGAGCTGGCTAGTCACCATCTGGGCAGGAACACCCCTATGCCTAGATCTTTCTATGGAGAATTTCAGTATTTATCAATAATTTATAACGTGCCTTTTGTTACCTCCTTTGTCCTAAAATAATCAGTTTCTGTGCCCAGGAGATGGCATGAGAGGTGCAATAGATCACTAAACACAAGACAAAAAAATACAGAGATTGCTCAGAGGAGGTGATATTAGAAAGAAACAAGTCAATATGTTTTCTTCCGTTGGTGTTCTCTTTATTGAAACTACCATTATCTCCTCAAGAAGTTGCCACTGAAGGATAAATTTCTGAATAATTCACTATCTGTAGACCTAAAGAACAAGATGACTTCAAAGTTTGCATAAGAGGAGGAAGACATGATGACTTTTGATCTCCTGGCTTTCCAGATGATTGTGGGATGAGATCTCATTTCTTTTCCTGAAAAGAGCACAGTGTCTGAACAGGTGGAGAGCACAGATGTTTCTCAATAATCACTGAATGGATATTGCCTGGTGAAAGGGACATGCAATGTGTGATAGCTAAAATTAGCCCCCCACCCTTCTTTTGTTTAAATATTATTGCCTCCATGTAAACCTAGATGGACTCTAATTGGACACTCCCACACCAATTCCTGTATCCAGTCACTCACTCATCTACAATAACGATCAACTCAAAAGAAAGTGCACAAAACTGAGCACTCAGATATTTAAAAAAAACAACTTGTGAAAAAATGTAAATAGTGGACCTGTAGCATGGTGCTGGTGCAAAAGCACCTAATTAGCCCCTGCCCAGTCAGCTCCAATCAGGAAAACAGATTGGGGCTGATGGAAAAGGCCTGATGCCAGCCTGAGGATTGGCAACACCTGCTGGCCTGACAAGCCAAGGGCAATAAAGGCTGGGAGGGAACTAGAAGGTTGGGGGGCAGCCAGGGAGAAGTCAACCAACTGACTGGAGGCCTCCTTGCTGAAGGCTGACTCTGCCTGTAAAAAGGTTGAATGATCCTATAAAGGCTTGTAAATAGATAGACACTGGGGGTGGGATAACTGTAAGTAAATAAAGACACAGGTGTTGCACAACCCTGAAGCCTCTCTGAGCCTTATTGGGGGCAGCAAGCAGACCCCAGGAAGAGGGGTAGGTTGTGGACCCTGTTACAAGTGGGGGCTTGTCTGGGATCTTTTGCCAGAGACACAGTTTGGTGACCTGGAGATGGAGGGCACTCTGCAGTGGCTCACAGAGCAACATGGGGAGATATAGAAGACACTGTAGGCCTTTCAGCAGTCCCACCAGCTGGAGAGGCAAGCTTTGCTGGCTTGGCAGGCTGAGCAATAATGGACTTTGCAGGACTTTAAATGAGGGATTTGCCAATGCAAAGGAGGCATATTTTAGGCCATGACCCAATTTTGAACAATAAGATTTTCAGATAAGAAGGTTCTTCATTAATAATACTATGAGATACTTAATGTCTGCATTTCTGGACTTGTTAGCTTAAATTTAATAAGCTTGATATTGCAATTAATGTCTCTCTTTTTTAAAGGGAACTAATTTGTTCTTTAAAAGGAAAGCTGTAAAAGGAGGCTAAGGGGAGAAAGAAAAAGGTAAAGAAAGAAGAAATTGAATCCTCTCAGTCCCCTCGTTCATTCTGCCCTACCTCTCCTCACCTCCCCAACTCCCATTCTTTCTATCCAGGGCCTTCAAACCTTTCTCTCAACCCAGCAGGAGCTATAGGTCAACACTGTCAGTGGGGCACCATAAACCTCTTAGGTACACATGCACTCATTACATAGAGCATTTTTAAAATGCCCTTCCATTCTCAGCTGTGATTGCTGGTCTGTTCTAGAAGACTGCTGCAGCTTTGGAGCTCTTTGCTGTAATGTCCACATGTTCAATGCCCCACACTGGCTGCTGGGGAGCAGTTACCCTAATGAGCTCTCCTGAAGAAGATGGAAGGACAATACAGCAGGTGTGCTGGTGCATAGGATTAGGATGAAGGTATTTTAAAAAAAAAATCTGATTTTTTTTTTTTCCCCCTTATTTTTCTGAGTGTGGTAGTTCCCCAGCTGTCGTGAAGCAAGAATCCTCATTGTCTCATCACCAGCCCTGTTCTGTGTCCTCTCAGCCCTGGTCTAATTCATAGACTGTCTTCATTTGACTCACTGCATCCATTTTCCGTGCAAGCTGATTCGAGATGCACCCCAATGCAGTCGCCAACGGAAGTCTGTGTGAGCCCTAAGTAGGCGGTTCGGGTTCTAATCCTGCTGCTGCTGCGGCGACTCCGCTCAGCTGAAACAGGGACCAGAAATAACTTTCACTCCCTGATGATAGTCTGAAAAGGAACAGAGACAGCACCACTAGGTGTTTATGGAAGCACAACTGGAGCTGTACATTTGTGCTTTGAAGAAGGAAAAGCCCAACACAACCCATATCCACCAAATGAAACCTCAGGGCTGTGGAATGATGCTCTTTACAGTTAAATCTCCCACCCTTTCTTTGACAGCCAGGCCTAGGGTGAACAGATGAGGGGAAGAAAACATCGGGACACATGGGGGTCCCGGCAGAGGAGAGTGGGGGAAGGAAAAAAAGTGAGTCCTGCCATCTGAGCAAAGATCGGGATGTGGGACAGACACAGAAATATCGGAGTGGTCCCGATTTTATCGGGACATCTGGTCACCCTAGCCAGGCCCAGGCCTCCTGGTCATACCGGGCAAGGGTGGGCAGTGCTTAATTTGTAATGAAAGATGTGCCGGGGCTCAAGAAATTGTTTTACATTCATAACTGATACAGCAAGCCCAGAGGTGCTGGGGCTATGAACTGCCAAGCCTAGAGGTGCTGGGGCTCAGCCCTGGCAAAAATTAAGCCCTGGGAGTGAGCGTAGTTTCCCACCAACCCTGAGTGATGCTACAGTCACAGTTGTCAGATGAACTGCACCTCTCATCTCTCCTCTCTTTGAGTGCCGACCCCCTTCAAGTCTCAGGCAATCACTTCGCTCAGGATGGAATCACAGGATTCTCCCACTCTCAGACCAGACCTTGGATTGCAGTCCCTTGTGTATCAACCATGATTACCTCAACAGGTCTGACATGCCCAGCACCTGCAAGTCTGTTCCTCCCAGGAGCAATGGCAGTGGTAAGCAATGACCATTCCGCCTCCTTAAAGCAAAGTATTATTTATTTAAAACAAAAGCATTTCAGAAAAAAACTGGTCTGAAACCAATAAAACAGACTATAAACATGTCTATCTTACCAGGAGTCTAACCATCTTCCACCTGGGGATCCTGTAGGTCTAAACTTCCTACAGAGATCTCAAGTGTCTGTCTGGTGTAGTCTGTTCCCTTAACTCACAAACCATTTTTTTCTCTCCCAGCCTCAGGGAAAGAAAGAAGAAAGGAAAAAAAAAAAAAAAAAAAAAAAAGGCTGCTTAGTGATTTTGATCACTCCACTTTCCCCTAAGGCCGAGTCACTTTTTAACAGTTTTATAGCCCTGTGATTTGCAAGTTTCTAGCATAGGCCAAACAAGATTTGCCAATTGTTGGAGACCAAATGTAAGGTCCTCGAAGCTGGCAGCTTTGCCAATAGCCTTTCCAAGTGTGTGCTGGGGTGACCTTTTCTGGGGCCATTGTCTTCTTCCTGTTTGTTCATCCAACAGCCCACTAGTAAGTGAGATCAATACATTCGCATAGAAAAGCCTTATCACCCAATATACAATAACTTCTCCTCACTGACCAGGTCTCATACAGTGTTCATAAAATTACCTCTCTGTATTCGTAGGTTATTACATAGCAATTCCATGACAGTCACAGCTACCGCACCAGACGGGAGCAGAGAGAATGAGTTTTAGAAGCTCAGAAATCTCTGGCTATTTCGCAATGTGAATTGTTAAACTCTCATCATTTTAATTGTTTTTTCAATCCACCTTGGACAGTGGCTGGTCATTACTGTGGACTCATCACCTAGCAAGTTTGAGGGGCACACTGCTTCAGATGTTCTGGAGCAAAAAAAAAAAAAGTCTCTATTTTCAACAGGAAAATGTTTCTCTTTCTACTCCTCTCACTAATAACCCCCAATGGTCTCCCTCTCACTGATCCCACTTCCAGAGGAAGAATGCAGCTGACTGGCAACTAGTAGAGCTAGTCTGAAATTTTCTGACAAGAATAATTTATCCCAGGAAATGCTGATTGATTGAAACAGAAAACTTTTGTGGAAACATGTGGCTTTTCAACCGATCGTCCCACAGAACAGGGGCGGCATTTTGTTGGAACCCTGCCTGTCAGGCAGTTTCTAAACTTGCCTGAGAGGTCATCAATGGAAATCTGCCTGATTTCCTGCCAGCTTGCTCCCCGGCTCTTCAGCAGCCGGCAGAGTCAGCCAAAATGGGCGCCTGCAAGCCATGTGAGCTCTGGTTCCCAGGCTTTGAGCTCAGCTGTGACTCCCAGGGATTCTAGACTCCCAGCTCCCTATAAGCCTGAGCTTCAGAGATTGGACTCTCAGGAGGAATTGTGTTTTGAAATGTTTGAGACAAACAATTTTGATTATTTCAGAAAGAACTTTTTTGGAATTTTGCCTTACTTGGGAGATCTTGAAATTTCTACTTTTCATTCCATTCTAAAATGGAATTATTTTTTTAAAACATTTCAGAACTTCTAGGGGAACAGGAATTCCTATTTTCCACCAGCTCCAGCAATAAGTGCTCTATCAAGTTCCATGATCATGTATGTACATCCTGCAGTCCTCATTGCCTGAATAAGGACTGCAGGATGTGGCTTACAATTTTTCACTACCACCATGCTACCATTTGCCTTGTCTTGCATGCTCAAACACATTGGCAGACTTCTGCACTCGCACACAGACCCCATTTAAATAATTGGGGCTTAAGTACATGATTAAAGTTAAGCATATGCATAAGTGCTTTGCTCAAATGAACTCCTAAGTTTGGAAATTTTAGCCATAGATTCAAAATCTAAAAATATCCTATGATTTATTTACAGTAGAACCTCAGAGTTCTGAACACCTCAGGCATGGAGGTTGTTTGTAACTCTGTACAAAATGTTATGGTTCTTTCAAAAGTTTACAACTGAATATTGACTTAGTTCAGCTTTGAAACTTACTATGCAGAAAAAAAATTCTGCTTTTAACCATCTTAATTTCAATGAAACAAGCACAAAAACAGTTTCCTTACCTTGTAAAATCTTTTTTTAAACTTTCCCTTTATTTTTTTAGTAGTTTACATTTAACACAGTATTTACTTTATTTGTGTGTGTCTCTGTTGCTGCCTGATTGTGTGCTTCTGGTTCCAGATGACATGTGTGTGGTTGACCAGTCAGTTTGTAACTCTGGTGTTCGTAACTCTGAGGTTTTACTGTAAAATACTTCATGGATCACTTTTGACATTTAGTTTCAAACAGCTATTTATTAAATAAAAGGACAGCAAATTAATTTACTGGAATAACAACATTTCACAATATTTGTAGCTCTCCAAATATTTACATAAACTAAGGATAACCTTCATTGAAATCATTCACTACCAAGCTGTCTAACATCAAAATGTCAGTAGGGAAAATGTGAAAGAGTTAAATATATATTTACATTGAGGACTCTGGTATAACTGTTTATCAGTAATATAGTGATAACATATTTAGCTCAAAGCAATTATTCCTCCAATAGCTTGTAAACTTGTAACCTTTTAGAAACAAAATAATTTCCTGAGCAATAATGCCAGAGAATTGCTATCTAAAAGAACAATACTTAAAATAAATGGGACATAGTATAATATTGAAATACCCAAAAATTACTTATATATAAAGCTCCAGTTGAAATCAGTGGGACCTGGCTCAAGTTCTAAATGCTTAAATAGATACAAATTTAGGCCCTCAATCCTGCAACTGATTTTACATGGGCCCAAGGTTCTTCCTGCACTGCTTCCATTGCAAGATTGGGGCTTGTAAGGAATATATTTCCACTTGCTACGGGGCATTGGCTAACCATTAACTATCTATGGCATTGGCGTGGGAACTAGGGGCAGCACCCCTGGCCTCCCGCTGCCGGCCCCGCGTGCCTGGGGCTTTGCTCTCAGCCTCAGCTCTTGGGGAAGAGGGGGGAAGGGGGAGAGTGGACAACAGTAAAGGGGCTGGTTTCAGCACCCCTACTATTAAAAATGTTCCAGCGCCACTGGTCTATGGTTAGGAAGGGTTTCTTGACCTTTGCTCTGAAGAATCTGAACTGGACACTCTCAGAGATGGGATATTGGATCACCTCAGAGAAGAAAAGAGGATTGTTGCATGCATCCTGTCATCCAACAATCCTCTTTTCTTATCTGCAGTGATCCAATATCCCATCTCTGAGAAAGGATAAACATAAGAGATCAAGTTATGAGAAGAAAATGCTTATAATAGGAGGTTTATCAACTATTATACAGATTTTATGGTATGGCTTAATGAAAATATTATTCAATGAGGTAAATAAATCTTAAAAATTGAGTTTATTATAGTCTTCTCTCCACTTCCAAAATTCAGGGCAACAAAAATGAGCAGAATGAAAACGAATGTCTGCCGGAATAAACTGATTGATACTTTGCACGTTGGTCTTTTATTTATTTCTACAGAAGCAGTCTTATCTATGAAGATTACTTGACTATCTTAGCTTGATAAAATTTATTGTAAGTTGGTGATAATTTGGCCATAATTCAAAAAAAATCTTTCCTTTCTTCACTAAAGTGGTAGATAATGGTAATGTAAGTAGGACCCTTGTCACAAACTGGGACATGCAATCTGGCGTAATGGTCAGAGCAGAGGTTGTCAGGCCTAGTGGTTGGGGCTGGAGTCAGAGGCCAGGAACAGTGACAAACGTCAGTGCCAGAGTTGGAGCCAATGGTGAAGGACAGCATAAGGGCTACAAGTCAAGCCAAGGCTCGTAGCCAAAGTCAGGAACCGAACAGGGCTGGAGTGGACTGGGCAGGACAGGAACAGGGCAGGATCAGAGCTGGAGCAAGGCTAGGAGCAGAGCAGGCACAGGAGAAATCAAAGCTTCAAATACGCTTATTGAGCAGCCAGAGAACAGTTGTTACTGTTGGGCTTAAAAGCAGGCCTGTTGTCTTCGGCCAATCAGATGGAGTGGTCAATCAGGCAGCCCTACTGTGTCTCAGCTGTGCTCCTTGGCTGCCAACAGACTGGGCAGGCATAGCTGCAAGTCCTCATTTCTGACATCCTGAGACGCAAGAAAAATCAGTTCAAGGCACTAACCAGGGATTTTCATAGTGAGCTTAATAATAGATCTACTCACTCCAATACAGATTATTACATAATAATGCAGGGGTTTAAAGATGGCAGGAGGCAGATAACGGTACTACCCCAGCACCCAAGGTATTATTCCCATGTATGTTTGGGTTGTGTTCAATGGTTTAATCCAGGGCCCTGGAAAAACTTCAAAAGATTCAGTTTGGACAGGCACCCAAAAATCTGCACTATCCATAACTTTGGGGACTGCAGAATTGGGTGGACGTGCTCCTTGAACAAAGAAGATTTCATTCAAGTCTGAAAGAGTCCCTCAGTCTGTCATTAGAGTCCAACTTCAGGTTTGATCTCTAGCAGTGACTGGTTTGTAATTTGTACGAGTATTGTGCTAGTGCTCCAAACACCAATTCGTGAAGTTTTCAGAAGGCTGCACATTGAGTCCCACTAACCCTGGGTTTGTGTTGCAATGTAGACATATCCTGTCTGTGGGGAGGTGGCTGCAGCACGTGGCAGACTTTTGCACTGGGAAGATCAGCAAAAATGGGACTGGGATTATTTGAGAGTAGAAGAAGTTTAGTGGAAGGAGATGGGAGGATGGGAAAGCATAAGTCACAGCTAATCTTGTCCCTCTCCTTTCATGGAGTGCGGATTTTATGAAGCAATATTTTCTAAACATGCTGACTTTTAGTACTGGATGTTACTTATTTTCAAGTATTATACATATATATCCACATCTTCATATTTGAATACTTTTTTACAGGCTATCTGTATTCTTCATCTACTTTGGACCAGTGATATATGATCCCAAAAACCTCAGAATAAAATAAGCTACATGAAGAGCTGGGATGAAATTCTGACCCCAGGGGAGGAGTTTTGCCTGTGACTTAAATGGAACCAAGAGTCCACCCTGATACCCTTTTTTTTTTTTTAAAGCACATTTGCAAAGCATTAACCATTTAAATGAGTTAGAGCTAGATATAAATTACTAATTCTTTACTTTCCTAGGGTTCTTAAACTGACATATGGGAGTTCTGTATTGGGGAAAGCATATGAGAACAGAACCAAGTTAGTCCCATTTTGTGTTTTGTTTCACTTACTTCTTTAAAGGACTAACCCTTTTTGAAGATGACTCTTTTCATAGACGTTACATCTCAGCATGGCTCAACTGTTGTCTCTTAACTTGTCGTATTTATACAAGGGCTTACAATCACAAAGAGAGTTTGAAATCTCATCTCTCCTTCATGAACTTATTTTACAAGGTCTTCCTCATTTCTTCGCTTGACCTTTCTTGTTGAAAACAAACTTGAGAAAGGAGTTCAGTATCACAGCTAATTTTTGAGATCCAATATTCATCACCTGGATGCCCTGGAGATGTATTCTCACTGTTAATGATCTGAAAAGACTTTTAGAACGGAAGCTATCTTCAGTTATACATCTATTTCCAATATTGTTTAGTGAGGTACATTTTATTAGTGCACAATACATTTTAATGAAGATATCCTATTGGTGAATAGATGGACTTGAATTTACCTCCTTAACATTTTGTAAAGAGCCTCTTGTCTCATTATAGATGACTCACTTGATTTGATCTAATTCTCTTTTCTGCTTGATTTTTCATTTGCACATCTAGCCACAATAAAATATGAACACCTGGCTCGGGGAACTAGTAATTCCACATATTGTTGCTATAGGCAACAGTCTCTTCCTTTGATCCCGTAGATGCTTTGCATTGTTCTCCTCAATAATGCTGTATAAATATTGATTGGTTGGTGAAGCAAATTTTGTCATTTGCCTCTTAATTATTCTAGAGAGAAGAAAAATAATGTAATGAAACAGCTGTAAGTGAATGTGGCCTAGGGTGACCAGATAGAAAGTGTGAAAAATCGGGATGGGAGTGGGGGATAATAGGAGCCTATATAAGAAAAATTCCCAAATATCGGGACTGTCCCTATAAAATCGGGACATCTGGTCACCCTAATGTGTTCATTAATTCCAGCTCCTTTGCTATTGGCTGTAAAGCAGCTTCCAAGGGCATGACTTTGTGGAGAAGGCCTTTTTAAATACTAGACTTTTTTAAAGAGTTAGCTGCTATCTATCTCTAAATTACAGATATTCTGTGACACCAGACGTTTGGGCCCAATCCTGCAAGGTTATGGGTACAAGAGTGGGGAATTGGAGGGCTCCAAAACTTGCACTGAAGCATGAGGCCTCACAAGGTAAAGTTGGGTCTCTGAGCTTGGCCTCCTGAGATATCTGTGGCTTCCTGCAGCAGCACTGCTGCTCCTCCTGCTGGAGTGGGGGACAACATGCATGCAACAATCCTCTTTTCTTCTCTGAGGTAATCCAATATCCCATATCTGAGAGTGTCCAGTTCAGATTCTTCAGAGGAAAGGTCAAGAAACCCTTCCTAACCATAGACCAGTGGGGGACAAATTACTTATCCTGAGTAAGACACTGGAGGAAAGTAAGTATCCCTTGTGGAGAAGGATTGTTGGAAGAACTATCTTCTTCAAAAGCAATGTATCAGCTTTGTTAAATCTGTAATTTTAGTGAAGCTTTCAGAATTTTGTAAAGGCACCAGTCACAAAGACTGCAGTGGAGATGTATTTTAGAAAGTGAGCGATGAATATCTAAATATAAACCAGTTTTAAAATATACTTAGTGCACAACAAGTGAATGCTGGCATGATAGCACTGTTATCAGACCCACATTGGCTCCAGTCACTCATTTGTTGCTCACCTGGGGCTTATTGGCTGCAGAGTCACAAACTCCAAGGTTCAGTATTAGCCTCATGATATTGGTCCTCTATTGATCTTTCTACAAGTTATGATGACCTCTTCTGCATATGGTTTGCTGTTGGGTGCATTTGCTAGGAAATACAAATGGTGCTGATTGGTTATTATTATTATTTACAGTCATAAAGAGTCAGGGAGAGACATCAAAACTCCTAATTCCATAAGAATGAGGATCAGGGTGAATAATTTTCTTTTAATGGTTATTTTAGAGTCTGGGGAACTTTCAGGGGACCCGAAGGCCCTGACACCTGCCCTTCCCCCAAAGCCTCAGCCCCTGCTGAGCGTTGCTATCCATGTCATTTGTAGGCACCATAGCCACCAGCAGCACCAGGGAGAGCAGAAGAAGCTGCCTGAGCAGAGAACACAGCAGGCTGTTTCCACTGCTTCAGATGTACTTGGAGAGTGATGGCGGGAAGGAACCCCTGTTTCCTTCTCTGCCACAGGCCGTATCTGGTAGCTTGCCAGACAGGGGGAGAAAAACTTCCCTCTCCCCCCCCTTTAAATAAATAGCTGAGCTGGGGCCAGGAGAAGAGGTGGGGGCAGTTCTGTCACTGAATTCAAGGCCAGCTCCCTTTTGTAGCAAAGCATGAGCTCTGCTCTCTTCCTTTCTCCAGCAAGAAACTTCCCCTGTGAGTCTCTGCATTCCTGCCCATTGCTTCCTGAAGTGGACTGGACAGAGCAAATGCTGTAAGGAGGAGGGCAGAAGAAGCAAGTCAAAGTGAGATCACCTCTCAGGGCTGACAGCTGCCTTCTTTCTCTTCTATCTAAGTACTTATATGGCCCCCACTGTGGCCAAAGTAGCTGAACTCCTCACAGACTTTAAAGATTGACTTTATCATCACACGGCAGGGATGTATTATCCCCATTTTACAGAAGGGGAACTGACGCACAAAGCATTTGAGTGACGTGTTTAAGGTCATCAAGGAAGTCTTTGGCAGACCTGGGAACTAAACCCAGATTGCTTGAGTCTCAGACCAGGGCTGTAACTACTGTTCCCCAACAACCTCTCCTTAAAGCGCAGTAACACTCTGAAATATTCGTTCTTTCCTGAGCAATATAAAAAGAACTGAGGTACTGAAGGAAAATCACAGAGCTGTCTTGGAACTCCAGTCTCCATGAGAACATGCAAGGGGCTTCCCACCTGCGTAAGGCCACTGGGTTTGGATTCCTATTTCTGTGTGAAATGGTCAACATCCACAACATGCCTTTTTACAACTGTCCCACTGTTTGTGCTGGTTTAGAACAAGATCCCCTCCCAGAGTGTCCAGTAAGCATACAAAAGTTCTGATCTGACTGACTTTCTGGATTTACAAAGTTTTAATACTTGAAATCTATGTTTAGATAGGTTAGCAAAGAAAGCATTGTTAATGAGTAATCTTTGTCCATTAGGGCAATGAGCCAATGAAGAGATGAGCCTAAGCCCAGAGTCAGCCGGTTATCACTACAGGCTTCTGTTAAACGTAAAAAAGCAAAACAAAAATGTTTCTGTTTGAAACTTATTAGGATTTTGAACCGAGTGCAGAGGCTTTCCACACACGGCCATTCTCAAGACTCTGGAAAAGGACAGTAAGTAATAATTGCTTAGTGGGTATTAATCTTGCTGTTTGATCATATTTAGTCATGGAATACAATTTTTTTCTCACTTACATTCTTTAATTAATGTAAATGCATCTTGAGGAGCTAGAAAAGTCAATGATCTGGACGCCAAAATCTCTAAATGTTACTTAAGTGAATTAAAAATATATTAATACTATAAGACAATGTAATCTCATCAGTATAGTTTGTGTGACAACAGATATTTTCTTTGAGAAAATTTCATTGAATTGATGAAAAAGTAGCGACCGTTAGGGTATGTCATCTTACATTGGCAAATATGGCATAACTTTAATAATAGGTCAATTCTATCTTGTTAATTTATACAGATCATCTTTATAGCAGCAGTAGGCATCTTTTACCTGTTAGAAACTGAGAGCATTTTAAATGTGTATAATGGGAGAAAAGTATATTGTTCTTTAGGAAAAAGTTGTTATTGTTTTATGTATTTCTCTTTTGTTTGCAAGTTTCAAGTACAGATGGTAGTGTTTCAAAATAAAGCCTCTTTTAAAGTTCAGAGCTTTGACACTTATTCTCACATAATCATAAGTAATGATACACAGTGTTGTGGTAGAAGCATCTACTGTCCAATTCCATTCACAGCTTTTAGAAAAACATCAGTTTGTCCTGAATTGTTCTGCTAGATATTTATGTTAAAAATAATAGGTAAGAAATGCTTTCTCTGAATCTATTGTTTATTATTATGTGCATTACACTAGCACCAAGAGGCTCCAACCATTTGGACCTCGGTGTACAAACAAATAGTAAGAAACAGCACCTGCTCCAGCATTTACAGTCTAAATAGGCAAGACAGACAGAGAGTACTAGGGGAAAAAGAACGGCACGGAGACATGAAATGATTAAAGTCATGTACTAGCAGACCAGGATTAGCACCCAGCTCTCTTGAGTCAAATTGTAGTGCCCCATCTATTGAACCTCTTTTGAAAGGTTGCTCACTTTTGTGTCTTCACGTTTACATTATTTTTTTCCTCAGAAAGACCTATAAGTCAATATTCTACAGTTTAGCCACAGGAGAGCATCTCTTTACTGATCTAATTTTAAATGAATTGTTGAATTCCTACTGTAATTTTCAAACAAATAAGAAAACAATATTTCGATCTATGTGTCACACAGTTCTCACACTAGCCCATGTTCTTCTCATTGCTTTATGTCATATGTTGTATTGGTTACCACCTGCCATGCAACTCAAAATTACCTGGTGACATGTGCTGGAAATAAAAATCTCCAAACTTGTTCATGTTTCTCAAATATTTTTTAAAGAATTAAAAAAAAAAGACTTAATTTTTTTAAGGCACTGCATTAATCATTCCAGAAAAGATGTAAGAGTCTGATTCAAAGCCCATTAAACTCAAGGGGAATCCTTCCACTGATTTCAGTAGCATTTGGGTCAGGCCCTAAAGCTATGCTAGTATTATAATGTCTTTTGGGGGTATTTGGTAGTTTGGGTATGTGAAGAACCGAACACTCATATTACCTTTTGGGGAAATGTACCTTACTAATCTTTATGTATGAAAAATTCTGTCCGTTGTTTTGTATCTTTTTCTTCTAATAACTAAAAATAGATTTGATCCCTCTCACTAAAGAAGATAACAAATATGACTAGATTTTCATGGAGTTTTTATGATAATCAAACTTACGTTTGTACTTTACCTGAAAATGTGTGGTTATGGAGCTTTTGCCTTTCAATTAACCTAGATACTTTTGAAATTAATTGCTTCAACAGAGCCCTGGTCTTGCTTAAACTGAAGCCAAAAGCAGTTTTGCTGGCTTTAACTCTAGTGGGGCCAGAAGCAGGCTGTATCCCCACTTTGAACTTTAGGGTACAAATGTAGGGGCCTGCATGAAAACTTCTAAGCTTAACTACCAGCTTAGCTCTGTTCCGCTGCCACCATTCCCAATGGATTCCCTCCCTGGGAAGCCTTGAGAAACCTTTCACCAATTCCCTGGTGAATACAGATCCAAACCCCTTGGATCTTAAAACAAGGAGAAATTAACCATTCCCCCTCCTTCCTCCCACCAACTCCTGGTGAATACAGTTCCAACCCCCCTGGGATCTAAAACAAGGAGAAATTAACCATTCCCCCTCCTTCCTCCCACCAACTCCTGGTGAATACAGATCCAAGCCCCTTGAATCTAAAACAAGGAAAAATCAATCAGCTTCTTAAAAAGAAGGCTTTTAATTAAAAAAAAAAGGTAAAAATCATCTCTGTAAAATCAGTATGGAAATTAATCTTACAGGGTAATCAAACTTAAAGAGCTCAGAGGACTCCCCTCTAGTCTTAGGTTCAAAGTACAGCAAACAAAGATAAACACTCTAGTAAAAGGTACATTTACAAGTTGAGAAAACAAAGGAAAACTAACACGCTTTGCCGGCTATTTACTTACAAGTTTGAAATAGGAGAGACTTGTTTAGAAAGATGTGGAGAACCTGGATTGATGTCTGGTCCCTCTCAGTCCCGAGAGCGAACGCCCTCCCAAACAAAGAACGCAAACAAAAGCCTTCCCCCCGCCCCAAGATTTGAAAGTATCTTGTCCCCTTATTGGTCCTTTGGTCAGATGCCAGCCAGGTTACCTGAGCTTCTTAACCCTTTACAGGGAAAAGGATTTTGGAGTCTCTGGCCAGGAAGGATTTTATAGTACTGTACACAGGACAGCTGTTACCCTTCCCTTTATAGTTATGACAGTGTGTATGGAATATATATCTCCATTTAATATGGAATATTAAAAATATATATTGAATGTTTGATTCTGTTGAAGTATAGCAGGGCATATCTCTGTAATGATAATATAAATGTTGTACTTAACTCAAAGTATTTAATAAGTATATGGTGAAAATAATCTCCAGGTGTTGGGAATCAGATACTGTTCAATATCTGAACTTTGTGATTTTGTCCTCACCCACAACTATTTCACATTTGGGGACAATATACACCTTCAAGTCAGCGGCACTGCTATGGGTACCCGCATGGCCCCACAATATGCCAACATTTTTATGGCTGACTTAGAACAATGCTTCCTTAGCTCTCGTCCCCTAATGCCCCTACTCTACTTGCGCTACATTAATGACATCTTCATCATCTGGACCCATGGAAAAGAAGCCCTTGAGGAATTTCACCATGATTTCAATAATTTCCATCCCACCATCAACCTCAGCCTAGATCAATCCACACAAGCGGTCCATTTCCTGGACACTACTGTGCTAATAAGCGATGGTCACATAAATACCACCCTATACCGGAAACCTACTGACCTCTACACTTACCTACATGCCTCCAGCTTCCATCCAGGACACACCACACGATCCATTGTCTACAGCCACGCTCTAAGATATAACCGCATTTGCTCCAATCCCTCAGATAGAGACAAGCACCTACAAGATCTCTATCAAGCATTCTTAAAACTACAATACCCACCTGCTGAAGTGAAAAAACAGATTGACAGAGCCAGACGAGTACCCAGAAGTCACCTCCTACAAGACAGGCCCAACAAAGAAAATAACAGAACACCACTAGCTGTCACCTTCAGCCCCCAACTAAAACCTCTCCAGCGCATCATCAGAGATCTACAACCTATCCTGAAAGATGATCTTTTACTCTCACAGATCTTGGGAGACAGACCTGTCCTCGCTTACAGACAACCCCCCAACCTAAAGCAAATACTCACCAGCAACCACACATCACTGAACAAAACCACTAACCCAGGAACCTATCCTTGTAACAAACCCCGATGCCAACTCTGTCCACATATCTATTCAAGTGACATCATCATAGGACCTAATCACATCAGCTATACCATCAGGGGCTCGTTCACCTGCACATCTACCAATGTGATATATGCCATCATGTGCCAGCAATGCCCCTCTGCCATGTACATTGGCCAAACCAGACAGTCTCTATGCAAAAGAATTAATGGTCACAAATCTGACATCAGGAATCATAATACTCAAAAACCAGTGGGAGAACACTTTAACCTGTCTGGTCATTCAATGACAGACCTGCGGGTGGCTATATTACAACAGAAAAACTTCAAAAACAGACTCCAACGAGAGACTGCTGAGCTGGAATTGATATGCAAACTAGACACAATCAACAAAGGATTGAATAAGGACTGGGAATGGCTGAGCCATTACAAACATTGAATCTATCTCCCCTTGTAAGTATTCTCACACTTCTTATCAAACTGTCTGTACTGGGCTAGCTTGATTATCACTTCAAAAGTTTTTTTTCTCTTACTTAATTGGCCTCTCAGAGTTGGTAAGACAACTCCCACCTGTTCATGCTCTCTGTATGTGTGTATATATATCTCCTCAATATATGTTCCATTCTATATGCATCCAAAGAAGTGGGCTGTAGCCCACGAAAGCTTATGCTCTAATAAATTTGTTAGTCTCTAAGGTGCCACAAGTACTCCTGTTCTTTTTGCAGATACAGACTAACACGGCTGCTACTCTGAAACCTGTTCAATATCTGATTATCTAAAAGAATTCTCTTTGTTTTTCCATTGTTTCTTCACTGCAAATATTTTTGTCATATGAAAAACTGGATAAAAAGTGGCAAAATTCATATCAGCTTAGATTTTTTTTTTAAATTAACAAAGGTAGATGTGGAAAGAATGTCTATTAAAAACTAGCATTCTAGCTTCCAAATCATGTCTGTGCTGTTTAATTCATTTGTATTTTAGTAAGGCCACCCCTTTCCTAGGTGGACATTGGTCTTCTATCCAATCTTTTTTTTTTTTTTTTCAAGCATCTTCCTTTTGCCCATAGTAATACATTTTTGTTCTACCTGCAGAAAGAAGATCAGATAGTCATTTAGTTTAGGGTTTATGCCAAGCTCATCTTGATATAAGGAAAGTAGATGAAAGATATACATTTAATCATTTTGGTAACCTACTACAAGAAGCTCTTGGAAATCATTTTGTTTTTGGGATAAGGAGCTTTGACTTAAGAGAGTGACTACTGATCACTGCTCATACAAAAGAACTGACTCTGGAAGGAGTGGTGATGCAACTTTAATGTTTGAGTTCTCAAAGAAAAATCTTCTACAGTTTGTGAAAACACCTCTGCCAAAATGCCATATGTAGTAAGAAAGACTCAGTCCACAGGTAAAGATGACATCACTTGCCACACACCAGATGATAGCAGCAGCATGATGACTATATTTCTGTTCACTGTGGACAAGATTCCATTAATCAGAACAAGTATCAGAGGGGTAGCCATGTTAGCTCTATCCACACACAAAAAACGAGGAGTCCGGTGACACCTTAAAGACTAACAGATTTATTTGGGCATAAGCTTTCGTGGGTAAAAACCCCACTTCTTCAGATGCATGGAGTGAACATTACAGATACAAGCATAAATATACTGACATATGAAGAGAAGGGAGTTACCTTACAAGTGGAGAACCAGTGTTGAAAAGACCAATTCAGTCAGGGTGGATGTGGTCCACACCCAGTAATTGAGGAGGAGGTGTCAATACCAAGAGATGGAAAATTGCTTTTGTAGTGAGCCAGCCACTCTCTGTGCATTTTTGAAGTTAACTGAACCAGCTTAAATTGGAGTGCAGTGCACTGCACACCACATATTGAATCCAGCAAGGGACTTAAAGCGAAGTATAACGCTGTATTAAATGCAGGCCTTGAGGGTGGGCGTGGCTCTAGTAAAATATAACAGTAAAGCTGCATGTGGTAGAAAATGTCATGCCTGGATTTTTTAGAGCAATTTGATGATCTGGGTGTGGAGTTGAGAGAATGGTCTACACCACTGAGTGTATAAGAGAAATGTCAGATTATGTGGAGACCAAAAAATCACCATAAACACTTGGCTAGAAGTGGTTCAGTATCCATCTCCTAAACTTTAAGACTAAACTGGTAGGAGAGGTGTAAGCTGATGCGTTCCCAGCATATTGAGAGGTGGCATTACAGCAAAAGTCAACCAGATTCCCTACTATGAACAAAAGACTGCTTAGGTATAAAAGTTTACAATGTGGCATAGTCAATTCACCTGCAGTGTTTCAGAGAGTAATGGATCAGGTATTTCAGAGGTTAAACAGTGGTATTTGATATTTGCATGACACATTGATAAACGGGGAAGACTCAAAGGAACATGAAAGAAGCCTCTACAAGGTCTGAAAAGATTGTAAAAACATAAATGTAGTATTAGAGTTTAAAAAGTGCGCTTCTTCCAGAACCAGCTTGTTTATTTGCAGCACAGGACAGATGCAGACAGGATACATATCTTACAAATTAAGGCGCTAGCCACTGAAAAGGAAGCTGAATGCCAAAATGTTTCAAAGCTGAGGTCTTTTTTGGCTGTTGTTAATATTTGAATATGTATGGTAGTAGCACCAGGATCAGCCCTTTTGTGCTAGGCACTGCACAATCACATGGACAATCCCTGTCCTAAAGACCTGGCAGTGTGAATTATTCAATGGTAAACTATTACGCTTATCACTGACAATGAAATATGAAAAAAACTAAATATTTATAGCACCTAATTACCAGCTCAGTTGCAGGAAAGTTAGATGGGTGCTAAGTCTTTAGTCCTGCATATGTCCTGGGGACTGTTGAGTCAAGTTTGCAGAGGTGAAAAGGGGCTCCCACAGCTGTTCTCCAGGAGCAAGATGCAGAAAACCTTTCCAAATGCCCTGAGCAATGGAGTTTTGTGCCGCCCCAGAGCAGCAGCGACTGTAGTAGAGAAGCTGCTGGAGGAGAGGACAGAAAGACAGTCGGGGTTCCTATAACTGGCGATTAGTAAGGGACCTTCAGGTTTGGGAACTTGAGCGGGGTTCATGAGAGAGCTGCTAGTCTATAGTTCCATGCTTCCCTGGATCTTCTGTGGGGGAAACTCTCCCAATGGGTTGCCATCTTCTTGACAGCTCTAATTAGGAGTCATTAGAAGATATATTTTGGCAGGTCAGCCCATTTTGTCCCTTCCTGGCTGTCAGAGGACCCTGCCCCTTCCACTGGGACGTGGGAGGGCCACTGCTTTCCCTGACAGCACTCCCCAGTGATATACATTACAGTCAGGGAGTAGAGTGGGGAGGGGCTTGGAGGTGACCATGCTGAGCAGGAGGGGATGGGCTCTCTACCCCCATTCCAAGATACTGAGAGGCTTCTGCAGTTGTGGAATCATGAGTCTCTGCTGGCAATTGGTTTACATGTTTGCCACAGAAACATCATCTGGTCTATGATAGAAGCACCATTTGACATTTCTGTGTAAACTGTTTATCTCTGAATGGACAATTTTAAAAAGCCGTCCTAATTAGAGGACCTGGGTTTATGTTAGGAAAGAGCTTAATAGATCCCTATGAACCAATGTAAAAATAATTCTACACTTATTGTACTTGTTTCTAGCATTAACTGCTTGACTCAACTCTGGGATTTCTTCATATACTGAGACTTTATTAGACTCTTCCACTGTGGGTATGGAAGCTTTCTACAGCCTTTATTGGTTTACAGATACTGGGTTCAATTTTTAAAAGCAACTAAGTGACTTAGGAGCCTAAGTCCAATGGAAAGCCAATTAGGTGCTTTTGAAAATGTTACTCACTGATTTCATTTACCAGTGGACGTCTGAAACCCACACTATAATTTCAAAGTGAAGGAATGCTTCATTTGATAAAAAACTCTGAATACTGGGTCATAATAATAAAACAGAACAGGAAAGACAAAGCAAAAAATTCAGTTTTTTCATTATGTGCAATGAAAATTCAGCAGTTAGATTAATATTAAATTTTAAATTGCTTGAATTAAGGAAGCACTTTTATAAAGGGGAAAACCATGCACACATACCAATAGTCTCCCTAGTCAATATGGTTGTGGTTTTTTTCATAGCTTTTCTCTCTGTGTAATTAAAAAGCTCTTTGTGTTTTAAATGGGGAGAGTGCATACTGATTGCTAAAGCACATTGTCTTCCTGCTTGAGCCATGATACTCTGTAATGAAAACTGTAATCCTGAATTTGTGAATAAAGATGGGAGAAACTATACGTTTGTTTTGAGAACTTTTTTTTTTTTTTCAAAATATGGAAAGGCCAAGATTTTCAAAGACAGGAGCCTAAATTTAGGCTTTTATATCCATATTTAGGCACCTAAATAAATGGCCAGATTTTCAAATGTGGTAAGCACACAACAGCGCCTATTGAGGCCCAATACTGTGTGTGCAGCACATTTAAAAATTCAGGCCACTTATTTAGGAAATTATGAAAGGATGTGACAGCATAATCCCCATCACCTTCTGTGGAAAGCAGAATGATCACATATAAAATATGCCACCACAAGCAGCATTTTTTAAAAGGCTAAATTGTACATTATAATTTTACATCAGGGTTTGTTATAGTAAATATTGAAACAACCTTCAGAATTCTGGCCTGTAATATGTACACAAAAATGAATTATTATCTTGTTTCAGTTATCCTTGTTTCTTTATCTTTCAGGGTTTCCTTTCAGCCTGTGCCCTGACTGTCACATTGTTCTTCAATTAAAGACTAGATGGGATCTGAAATGAATCTAATAGGACATTCCCAGCTACCTGGTGCTGATGGATTTTCACTTCCTGAAGGTCCTAATCTATTTGGTAAGTCATCAAATTAGCTTAAAATATATCTCCAGCAAATTATATCTGAACCAATAGCCTAGAATCAAAATATTGAAGTCCTACAGTCAGTTACTACGGTCCATGGTGTGCAATCAGTTTTTATGCAGAACTCCCCATTTAAATGCATTGCAAAATAAGGCACAATATGTGTTGTTATGTGCCACCATTTAACAAAGCTTGTAGTTTACTATTATAGCACTATTCTGCTGCCATGATAAGTCATTCAGCAAGGATAGTCTATTCTAGGTAGGCAGGAAATGATCTTCAGGTTATTTATTTATGTCAAGCTGAGCAGGTACAAAATATTTTTAGTCAATTTATAACTAAATGATGCTATGAAATAGGTATATTGCCTTCTTATATACATTTATGAAAATAATGTAATTGGTATTTAAACCATTACTCTATTTTTATAGAGACCATTAAAAACTGTGCTATTAACTTTAGTGCATAATAAAAGTTATAATAAAGGCTGCAAAATTCTGCATAGCTGAGACTCCACCGCATTTTTCCAATGTGAAACATGGGCTTGTTAATGAATGAAGAATACTCTGTCAATATTTCATGAGTACAGGGAAGCTGTCTTCTATTATATGTATTGCTGGGAAATAAGAAAATAATTAAGATAGCTGCCCTTTCTTCTACACCAATGTTGCCCTTCTTCTGAGTTGGAGCATATGTCTGGAGCCTTGCAAGTTGGCTTCCCAGTGGAGGAAAAAGTAGTGACAAGAAGTCTGGGGATATGCTACATGTAACATGCTTTATTTATACATATGCATCAGTACTAAAATGCAATGGTCAAACAGCATGTAGGACAATCCCTTCTTCCAGGAATCTCAGCCCAACATCAACACCTGGTTCCCAGGGAGAAACTCTGCCACAAGAATTGACTAATCCGAGCCCTAGGCAGAAAGCAAACTCTCTTGCTGTTCACACGACTTCCTTTCTTCCACAGCATCCACTCAGAACTTTGCATAACCCAAAACTAACCACATCACAGCATGTGTCCCAATGCCATGTCTACACTAGGAGTGTTTTGCTGGTGTAGGAATACTAGTATACTGCACTGACAAAGTGCTTCTGGTGTGGATACAGCTATACTGGCAAAGCTGTACTTTATACCAGTATAGTAAAACCACCCCTCACAAGCAAAACAAGCTATACTGGTACAAGCACAGCTTTTCCTGTATAGCTTCATCTACACTAGAGGCTTCTGCCAGCAGCGCTATGTCAGTCAGAGAGCACATCCCTGACTGATGTAACTCTGCCAGCAGAAGTCTGTAGTGTGGACCTGGCATAAGAGTCAAAACTTGCTCACATGCTAAGGAAAAAATTCTTGGAGGATTACGTGTAACCACATCACCCGATGACACCTGCACGGACAACTGCAAAGGGCTATCTTGGTGATCTGATCCATTTGCTGTATTAATTATTATTATTGTTGTTATTTATTTGGATTACATTTACTGCTTAAAAGCAACAGAGGGTCCTGTGGCACCTTTAAGACTAACAGAAATATTGGAGCATAAGCTTTCGTGGGTGAATGCCCACTTCATCAGACGCAAGTGGGCATTCACCCATGAAAGCTTATGCTCCAATACTTCTGTTAGTCTTAAAGGTGCCACAGAACCCTCTGTTGCTTTTTACAGATTCAGACTAACACGGCTACCCCTCTGATTTACTGCTTAGAAGACACAGACTAGGTAAGGGCTCCATTGCTGTATTCACTGTATCGTGCCTGCCCTGGAGAGCTTGCAGTTGAAGGTCCAGGGGCACTGCAGTTTGCTGCATGCAGAGAGATTGCTATGCCTGTGTGGAGACCCACTGAAGTTAGTGGGACTCTGTGCAGGCACAGAAGTCTGCCTGTGCACAAAGAAATGCAGGATTGGAGTCTACACAGACAAGACTGACAAAGGTGGGATTAAGGTTATTGTTACTGTCCATCTTGTATAGCTGGGAAACTGAGGCACAGAGAGAGTGACTTGCCCAAAGTCACACAGAAAGTCTGTGGAAGGGCCAGGAGATGAACCCAGATCTGCTAAGGGGCAGTGCAGTGCCTTAACAAAACTATTTTTCCTCTTTATGAATTTTCCTGTTCACTAAGGAATTTTGCATCTAAATATTTTTTGAAGGAAATTTTTACTTTCCATAAATTTGAAAATTTCCCTGGGAAAATTTGAATTTGATGATTTTTTTCCCAGGAAAATCAAAATGAAATATTTAATTTGGGGCTAGGGGTTGATCTAAATTGAAATATTTCAAGGAAGTTGTAGTTTGGGTGCTTTGTTCCTGCATACTCCACTATGGGCCAGGTTCCCTGTTTGGACCACATCTTAAGTACAAATTGTATGCTAAGATCACACCAGATTGTAGTAATCTTTTCTCTTTCCGACGTCAGTTTAACAGTTAGCGTATGCCTGGATCCCCTGTGGCTAAACTGGAATGTTAATGAGCAGATGTTTAGGTTGGGAGCCACCATGAAACAAACTAAACCTATGAATGCTTAAACTTTAAAGGGATTTCCTCCCCCTCCCCCACTTTGAATTTGGAGCCACCATCCTGTGCTGGGAGGTATATTTTAGGAAATTCAGTACTGTGCAGTTTTTAAAACAGCAATGAGTAGCCACAATTTTAGATATATTTGTCTATTTGTTAAATCCCATGCTCACAGGCTAAAATCTATGAAAAAAGGGTGGCATTCAAATTTTGGGGTCAAATTCTGGATTCATTTTCACCAGTAAAAGTCCAGAGTAATTTTGTTGGTTTTGATTGAATTAATCCAGATTTTCACTTGCGGGAGAGTAGATTTTGGCCCCCAAAGTCCACTATGTTATTAGTTCAGTGATATTTTCTGGAAAAGGGATTAAAGCTGGGCAAGGAAGTGTGTTGATTTAAAACATGTTCTCTTCAACAAGAGGTTGACCTACTGATGCCGAAATTGTCAGTTCCTGGGGCAAGGCTTGTACAATCCAATAGGACATGCATGAGGCAATAAATAATATGACATAGTAGCCAGAAACTGGTACAGGGACTTAAGAGACCTGGGTTCTAGGGTTCTGCTACTGGCCTGCTGAGTGACCTTGGGCAAGTCACTTCATCTCTCCGTGGCTCGGTTTCTCCACTGTACAATGGGATAATGATCCTTACCTCCTTTGTAAGGTGCTGTGAGAGTGAGGTATTATGTGTGTGTAGTGCCTAGCAAAATGGAACCTTGATCGAAGTTGGGGTATTTCTGTAATATAAATAATTAATGTATAATGGAATTGAATCAGGCCTCAAATTAGGAATTTCACCTATGCACAACTTTCAACTGTCCCTCTTTTAGAGGGATGTCACTCGATTTAGTCCCAAAGCTACTATGCTTCTCTTAAATTTGGCGTCCCCGCACTTTTATTGTTGAAAATTATTTGCACCAGAAATACAGAATCATGAAACCAAGATGAGAAAGTGTTATTTATACTAAGGAAATGACTCTGACTGCTTTTTAAATTTTGTGCATGAATACTTCTTTGTGTCCCTCAATTTGGTCTTTGTGACACATACTGTTTCAGATTTGGGCCTTGGCAGATTGAGACTTATACACGAAAGGTGGTTACAGGGGAATTTTATATTTTAAAGACACTTGGAACAGTTACATTTCTCATGCAATGCCTCACATATGATGGCTTTGATATAACAGGAGGAGCTGTTAAGTCGGTCAAAATTGATTTCTCTACAAAACATCCTCCACCCCTCAAAAATCTAAACACATTTTTCTTTTATGTTTTTTTTTCAAGTATTGGCTTTGCTTTGTAGTTCATTCAGGCTAGAGCTACATGGAAGGCATTGTTAGAACCATAAGTGTATGTCTAAGTGTCCCTTTGAATGTACAGTTCTGAGTATTGGGGTCTAGTTGTTTAGTAAAGTTATGCTGTCATTGTGCATGTTTACACTGTGAAGCTGGTCACCATGGTAATCCTAAGGTAGCTCTCAAGTTTTATCAGCACTCAAGATTTATAGTTGCAAGAAGTTCAGTGTGTCCTTCAAGATAAACAATTTCACTTTTGGTGGCTGGAAACTGCAAATTGCTGTTTTAACAATATATTTCTAGGATAATGTATCTATTGTAGTTAATGTCTATTTAGTCTCTCACTTTTTAACTGAGATTTTGTTTGTGGAGTTATGAACTCCTGAAAAGAGGTGCTCCCTTTGGGAATGACAAAGTGACCTTAACCAGAGCAGTGCATGTGAGAGCCACTAAATGTAGACATTTCTTTATTATTGTGTCTTCTATAACTGGAAAACAATTTCCATTTATCTACCTTGTCATTCCGATGGTTTAGAAACAAACCAGATGTCTAATACCTCTGCACGACAAGCATCTCTTGTTTGAAGAAGTCAGCAAACAAATACATTGAACTACCCATCTATACCACATTATTTGTAAGGAGAATGGGAACCTCCTATGGAGAGAAAGTTCCTCTTCTTCCCTCCTCCCTTATTCACCCACTGCTATGACAACTGTCCCTGAGAAGGGGCTCCGGAGGTCCATGGGATTTCCCAGGTGACCACCTCTATGAAAGGTAGAAACAGAGGGCATCTAGGATTTCCTTGTCCTGCAGGAAGGGGCAATGGGAATAAGTCATAAAAGAGCAGAGAACCAGGAAATAGAGGGCAGTCAACTAGCCAGTGCCTAGAAGGAGCCTGCTGCTGGAACATACATACTTTCAAGATAGAGCTTATTTCCTTATAAAAACATATGAAATTGGATGTAGCTACAGTTGAATTTTTTATGTGGCAAAATTTTGGGATACCCAACAAGGGGTCAACTACTCCTCTTTTGATTCTGACAATGGTAAAAAAATTGGTTGACACCATTAATAACTACAGTTGGGTTCATCATCCATGACTGATTGCACCACTTGAGCACACTTGCGTGCAGTAGAGCTGATTGAGAAATTTCCAAATTCAAAAAATTTCAATAAAAACAGAGTCAATTTTTTTCTCAAAAACGCTTGTGAAAAATGTGTCCCTTTTTTTCGGCCAGCTCTTCTGTTTCCTGTGTTTTGTTTTCTGTTCTCTTTACCTTTTTTCCTCATTTTTATTGGTAAGTAGAAATGATAGAGAAAAGGAAAAGCCTTTCAAACTGGAGTTAAAACTGAAATGAATAGAATTAGATTACTAGCCTTTTCTCTCCCTCCTTCTTTCCCTATTTAGATAGTTCATTGTCTCCTCACTGGCCAAATGCTACTTATTTTACTTACCCAACAAAGTCCCATTGAATTGAATGGGACCAATTGTGTATAGGAACCAGGATATGGCCCAGTATCATACCTTGAGCCAATTGAAAACACAACACAACCGGCCAAACCAGGTTTTCAAACACTTCTAACTTATAGGTGAAATCCTGGCTCTAGTGAAGTCAATGGGAGTTTTGCTTATTACTTCTATGGGGCCAGGATTTCACCCTATATCTCTAGGGCCTTATGCTTACTCATATTGAGTGATACCTTTCTTCTGGATTAGTGGCATTGGAATAATGGTAATTGAAATCATGAGGTCATTAGGTTTACTTGAGGAGTAAAGTACTATTCAGCATGAGTAAGGGTTGGCCGAGTCGAGTGATTTCTTGGCTGTTTCGTATCAGTGTAAATATCACTTGGAAATAACAAGGAAATTCAGTTAATTATTAACTATTTATCATGAATTAGTAAATAGACAACAAAAAGAGAATAGCTGTGTGAGCTTGACAGCATGAAACCATTTTTTAGTGAATTCAACCAAAACAAAATCACATTTCAAAATATTTTTTTCAATTTTTATAGGTATTTCCATCACCAATATTTCCCAAATGTTCCTCCAGTGATAGCAATGTGCTACAGCTAATAAATAAGCTATTAATATAGTGTATTTTAAAGATTGTTGGTTTTTCAGTGGAAGTCCCAGTCATAGGATGTAGAGGTCCATTGCTAAATTGCAGTTGATAATTTTATAAACCAAATTAAATCTATTATCCCCTCTTAAGACTGTTCTAATAATTGGGCCTACAAATTTATCCTAACTGTGAGTTCAGTGGTAAAAAGTGAGTTCAAGTTCATAAGATGTCACAATAACCTATACAAATGTTGATGGGAAAAGGTATGAAAGGGAGATAAACTGAAATAGTACCAACAATATATAATGTTTATATATAGTATATAATTCAAGGATTGTGTTAAGATCATGCTTGAGGAACAAGAAAAGTTTAGAACCAGAGATCAAAATTGATGTCAGAAACTAGGCCCAATTGGTGGACAAAATAATGAGATGATGAGCTATTTCACACATCACTCTCTTTTGTGGCCCTTAAAGAAAGAGACTTTTGGAAAAAATGACTAATAGATTGAGTTTCACCATCATGGCTGCCTAGGGTTGCCAGGCATCCAGTTTTCAATCAGAACGCTCAGTGGAAAAGAGACCCCGGCAGCTCTGATCAGCACTGCTGACCAGGCCATTAAAAGTCTGCTCGGCGGTGCAGCGGGGCTAAGGCAGGCTCCCTGCCTGCCCTGGCTGTGCGCAGCTCACGGAAGCGGCCGGCGTGTTCCTGCAGCTTCTAGGTGCAGGAGCAATCAGGGAAGCTCTGCGCGCTGCCCCTGCCCCCAGCGCCGGCTCCACAGCTCCCATTAGCCGGGAACCATGGTCAATGGGAGCTGCGGAGGGTGGCGCCTGAGGGTGCAGGCAGCGCGCACTGTGCAGAGCTGCCTGGACACGCCTCCGCCTAGGGGCCGGACATGGTGGCCACTTCTGGGTGCAGCATGGAGCCAGGGCAGGCAGGGAGCCTGCTTTAGCCCTGCTGCGCCGCCGATCGGGAGCCACCTGAGATAAGTGCCGCCTGGATGGAGCCAACACCACGAACCTTCTGCCCCAGGTTGGAACCCCCTCCCCGACCCTAACTCCCTCCCAGACCCCACAACCCACCCCCACCCCAATCTCCCGCCCCAGCCCTGAGTCCCCTCCCACACCCAAATCCCCTGCCCCAGGTCGGAACCCCTTACTGCACCCTAACTCCCTCCCAGACCCCGCCTCCCACCCACACCCCTACCCCCCGCCCCAGCCCTGAGCCCCCTCCCGCACCCAACTCCCCTGTCCCAGGTTGGAACCCCCTCCTGCACCCTAACTCCCTCCCAGACCCCACACCCTCACCCCAACTCCCTGCCCCAGGTTGGAACCCCCTCCTACATCTTAACTCCCACCTGGACCCTGCATCCCCACTCAAACCCCAACCCCCTACGCCAGGTCACAACTCCCTCCTACACCCTAACTCCCTTCTGGACCCCGCACCTCCACCTGCAACCCAACCCCCTGCCCCAGCCCTGAACCACCTCCTGGAGCCTACAGCCCAACCCCCTACCCTTGCCCTGAGCCCCCTCCTGCACCCAAACTCCCTCCCAGCACCCACACCCTCTCCCGCACCTTGAACCCCTTATTTCTGGCCCTATCCCACCCCAGAGCCCGCACCCCCAGCTGGAGCCCTCACCGCCTCCCAGCCCAGTGAAAGTGAGTGAGGGTGGGGGAGAGCGAGCGACTGAGGGAGGGGAGGCTGGAGTGACTGGGTGGGGAAGCTCTGGAAGGGGTGGAGAAGGGGCAAGGCAAGGGTGTTCAGTTTTGTGCAATTAGAAAGTTGGCAACCCTATGTCTGCCACACCCACTGTCTCCTGGGATGCCAGGCCTTTGTCACCCTAATCTTGAAAGATGTCCTGATCTGATTGGGCCAGATGACATTGCCATCTCTACTGGCTCTGGCTGAATCCTGAACACCACCTGGGATGTGAGACTTCATTTCCCTTTCCCCATGTGCCCTTTTCTTTCCCCACCTTATTTCTTCTCTTTTCTATCCCTCTCCTTTTGTCTTCCGTCTAATCAGAATCTGAATTAACTGGGCAAGATTGTATATTTTGCAACACTGCTGAAAGCCTGTGTCCAGAAAAAGGCAGCTAAATTCAATGCCTTACACAGCCTAATGCTGGTACAAGTTTGTTAGGTCTCAGAGTGGCTGATGAGACACGTGCTGTGTTTGTGTTTCTCCAGAAGAGAGTGTGCAACTGAGAGTCAACACCAGAGACAGAAGCTGCATTTTCTATCTTTGCTGTACTTTTCTTTCTCCTTTGTATATGTTTGTCTTCTTTTCTCTTCTAGAAAATGGGATTGGACTTTAAAAACAACCAGCAATGCTGACAGCTCCAGCCCATCTCAGCTAACTTCTTCATTCTCCCCTACCCCCACCCCCCAAAGACAGTTGTTACCATCTTCAATACCATCTAAGAGACTGTCATGGTCTTTTTTTTTCTTTTCTTTTTCTTTTTTTCCTTCTAATAACTGTCTCCAGCTAAAGGGAAAGGGAACAAAGGATGCTATTAAAATGAAAGCCATTTTTAATACTTTACTTTTCAAATGTTTTAACTATTTTCCCTTCTTTTCTGTATCTTTAATACAAAGATGGGCCATAAAAGGATTATTAATGGTGCTTTGCCTGGGTGCTAAGTAGGCTGAGGTCTCTATGTTGCACAGTGACTGGGTCTTGTTAATACCTGTGGCCATATATTCCATCTAAATTAATACAACAGGACATAGCCACCAAATATGTGTGAAATCCCCTTGAACCCAACATTTTCTTCAACCGTTATCCCTTGCCCTTTCTACAAGGGACAAGTCTTTAGACATGAAACAATTTTATCTTTAAGTATGGACTGCGTGCCTAAAATCTTACATATACATATAGGTGCACAAAATCTGGTATTAGGGCATCAAATGGGTTGCAATGCTTTGAATATAAAGCCCATTACAGCTTTCTTTTGGAACTTCTTGTATAGGTTTTGTTAATCTGCATGACGTTAAGACTTGCAGCTTCAGATACTGTGGAGCTGGAAGTTTTTAGATAGATAGACAAATACAATTATACAATTGATTCAAATAAAGAGGTCCAGTTTAAAAAAATCTGTAATTGTGGTTTCAAGACTGAACTTGATAAGTTTATGGAGGGGATAGTATGATGAGGTTGCCTACAATGGCATATGGCCCAACTGCTATTGCTATTAGCAAATATCTCCAACAGCTGGAGATGGGACACTAGATGTGGAGGGGTCTGAGTTCATACAGAGAATTCTTTCCCAGGTGTCTGGATGGTGGGTCTTGCCCATATCCTCGGGGTCTAACTGATAGCCATATTTGGGGTAGGGAAGGAATTTCCTCAAGCTCACATTTGCAGAGACCCTGGGTTTTTTTCACCTTCCTCTGCAGCATGGGACATGGGTCACTTTCTGGTTTGAATTAGAGTAAATGGTGGATTTTCTGTAACTTGATGTCTTTAAATCAAGATTTGAAAATGTCATTAACTCAGCTAAAGATTACGAGCCTATTGCAGGAGTGGGTGGGTGAAGTTCTGCAGCCTATGATGTGCAGGAGGTCAGACTAGATGATCATGATGGTCCCTTCTGGCCTTAAAGTCTATGAACTTGTGCTGATTTCCAGCAATTTCTCCCCGAAATGTAACACAATACAACTGGGAAATAACTAGATGTGTCAAACTCATTGTAAATGTGACAAGTTGAGGAAGAATGGGAAAAATAGAGTAGAAGTATTTTTGATGGCATTAGTATTTTTTATGGAGTTCATTAAAAGATCCCCTGGAGTGGATAGTGAGATACAAGAAGAAATTAATGTAAGAAGCAGAAAACAAAGCAACGTATTTAAGCAGCCCTTAATGACTGGACAATGAAAAAAACTCAAAAGGAAATGCTATATAGTAGCTGTATCAGTGACATAGCTCCGTAGTGAATTGAAAAGACTGGATCCATCTGACAGCTTTTGTTTGTTTTTTAAAAAATCTCTAAAATCAACTGTCAGAAACTATTTAACAACCAAAAGATTATAAGCTGAAGAAGCTAACCATTTGTATCCAGCACCATCTGGCAGATGTTGCAACATCTGGCATTATCATGATGATAAATAGGCAAGTGGTCAACTTCCAAGTCAAAGGGAAACAAAGCAGCAAAAACTGAAACAGAACATTATGTATGTACAATAATTATGGACAACAAATGACCCAGTGGAGCAGAAGTAACCTGAAAGATGTTCTAAAATAATGAGAAATATCTCAACTAAACCTGAAGGAGGTGAATGAATAAAGCTATGTGGCACAAGGTCATTTAATAGGACAGGACAACAGAGAATCACTTGTGTGCTCAGTTCCTCATATGCAGGTTTTTAGCTTTGAAAGCTGCATAATTTGTGAAATAATAAAAGGAATGATATACCTTTGGGGCCTGATTCTACATACACTTACTGCCAGGTATCATGGACACTTTCCTGAGCAATTTTATTGACTAAGAATTTTCTAGAACACGTGATTCTTGTCTGGGTAAAGATGACAGAATTTGGCCCTCCTAAAATAATATGGTTTTCTCTGTGTCTGTGAAACACATGCTGCATCAGCCAGTCAAAATGGTTTTTGAATGGTTAATCTATTAAGTTTAGTCACCTAAAAAAAGTAGTAGATTTTTATTCATACAAAATACTAATGTGAACGAAAACAAAAAATTACAAAACCGTAATGGAGGTGCTATTTGAATCCACTCACTCAGAGAAAGGTATCCAGATTTTAGTAAAGGACATTTATACTGTAATTTGGCATTGCTATTGTCTCAACCATTTATAAATAGGCTTCACTGTAATGAAGTTAATCAGTAAACTATATAACCTCTGGCCTGTATCACTCCTTAGCTAGTCTTAAGGAAGTTCTAGTTTTCAGTTCAGAGAAAAGCAATAAGATATTAAGGAAGCAGTACTAAGGAAGTGTAGATGATAAGTACTGACTAGAAAAAGTAAAGAGAACAACACGTTAAATAGTCCAAGTTTTTGAGGAATTGTCATGGAAATGGTCGGAATGAAGACTGCTAATGGTAGGATATTGTTCAAGCTCATGTTTGATTTATTACATTATACAATATATCTGTTAAAGTCTATGAATCAGCTTGATGCCAGAGGCTGTCTAGCCCAGGCCCTTAGACACCTGATAATAGTTTTTTCAGTACTTAAACCAATTGATTAGCTTATGTTTCCCATTCTGGTTTATCCTGTGAATCACAGGAAATACATTGTCTGCTTTTTGGTTTAAGGTCATTTGCTCTGTGTGACTCTTACCTCACATGAGCTTTATTATCAGGCTCGAGGCCTTAAGGTTTAATTTGTTTGCTGTTCTTTTTCTTATAGTTTTATATTGACAATATTTGTTGTGCCAATGCACTACCACTGTAACTTCTGTAATATTTTGGATAGAAATTCTACAGCCTGTATATAACTTCAGCGTAATACTGAAAATAAAGGGTGAGATTTTCAAAAGCACTCAGTGATGGCCGAACTCTGATGGTAAAACTTCCTTTTACTTCAGTGGGAGTCCAGTTAAGCAAAAGCTGAGAGCTTTTTAAAATCCCACCCAAAATATTCACATGTAATATTGGAAAAGAAAATCTTCAACAAATCTCACCCAGCAATTACATAATGGGAAAGTATTCACAAAATGATGGCCAGATTCAAAAAATAAAAGTTCACTCTGACAATGTTAGTAAAATTTGAGACATTTTGTGAAATGTTCTAATTGCAATTTTTTTTGCAGAGCATAACCCACAAGTTTTGCAGCCTTATAAGTATTTATTTCAATGATCATATTTCAAAAATGATTACATGTGTGTTTTCTGATATGAAAAGTGTAATGGACCAGTAAGAACATATGAACATAATACATTTCTAGAGACAATTGGCCTGCTTCTGATCCCACTGACACTGATTTACACAACTGTAACTCCATTGTTGTCAGTAGAGTAACTCTTGCTTTATAGTAGTGTAAGTAATGTCAGAATCTGGTCTATAATCTCCATTAATACATGAATAAAATCATATGCACATTCCAGATGGCAAGATAAGATCAAATTTATTTTATTATAAGAAGCTAATTGTTCTAGTAAGCCTCTTCAAGAAGGCCTTGTATATAGAACTGGGTGGGAATGGTTTAGCTTACCCATGAGAGTGTTGGAGATTTTTGAAATTTTCCCATTCTGAAAATAGAACCTTTCCTTCCTCCCCCCACAATAAAATCAAAATCCTGATAATTTTCACAAACTGATAATCCCCAAAATTCAGGTTGGATCAATCAGAATATTTCGTTTTGATAATTTCTAAATATTTCATTTTGATTTCAACCTTTTAAAATATTTAATTTTGAATCAAGAAACACAATTTTTCATTTTGAAAATGTTAAAAGGGGATGTTTTGACAATTTAGAAACTTTTCAAAAAATTTCTAATCAGGAGATTTATGAAAACTTTCTCATGAGAAGTTTTGGTTTCAACAAACTGACATTTTCTGACAATAAGTATTTCATTGGAAACTTCCCTGCAAGCTCTACCTGTGCATACGAGAAAATTGCACTTATTGGCTTAAATAATTTTTAAGATGATTTTTGTTAAACCAGTGTAATTTCAGTGATTTCAGTTTAGCTTAATTAAACTGAATCCTAATGGCCTTAAACTAAACCAAAATAAATCCGATTTAAAACGAAATAGAAGTGTCTACACAGCCTACACAGTGCACTAGTTTAACTAAATCCGTTTTAAACTACACCTTAAAGTGAACTTGTGTAGACAAGACCTAGCATAAGTTTCCTTGAAAATCAAAGGCAAGTCCCCATCAGTATGGTATCTGAGTGTATCTCTACACTGCAATTAAAAACGAGCTGCTAGCCTGTGCCAGCTGACTTGGACTAAGGGGCTGTTTAACTGTGGTGTAGATGTTCGGGCTCAGGATGGATCCTGGACTCTAGGATCCTGCAAGGTGGGAGGGTCCCAGAGCTTGGGCTGCAGCCTGAGCCAGACTGTCTTTATCACAATTAAACGGCCCCTTAGCCCGAGCCCTCTGAGCCTGAGTCAGCCGGCATGGGCCAGCTGCGGGAGTCTAATTGCAGTGTATACATATCTTGAGTGTCTACCAGCACTTTAAAGTGTGGACATAAAATCTGTCTCTCTCTCCCTCCCACCCTTTACCCTACTGTGAGCAGGGACTGGCTGTAATTAGTTTTTTTTTTTTTAATGTGGTGTTTTTGTGGGTAGGCTAGGTCAGAGAAATAAAGATGTATGGGTTATTCAGGTTTAGCCAAATATAGAGAGATCTGTGTGTATTTGGTTTCTTCTGGAAACAAATGTACATCTCTAATAACTATGAGGGGTTTTGTACATGTCTAACTAAACTTCTACAGTTCTGTCCCAGCATTGTACTGAACCCACTGTAAAACCCTGGATTGATTTGTTTTTCTTTTTGGGAGGATCATAGAATATCAAAGTTGGAAGGGACCTCAGGAGGTCATCTAGTCTAACCCCCTGCTCAAAGAAGGACCAATCCCCAGACAGATTTTTGCCCCAGATCCCCAAATGGCCCCCTCAAGGATTGAACTCACAACCTTGGGTTTAGCAGGCCAATGCTCAAAACATTGAGCAAGCTATCCCTCCCCCCCCACCCCCGAGGAGTGCTGCAGTGTCTTACTATTATTTCAAAGCCCTGAGCTGATCAGGAAAGTGTTTTAAAGCTTCTATAGCATTTCTTGGAAATGACATAAAGGTAAAAATCAATAATGTATTTTTTATTTTAATCCTGGGATCTTCTCACTACTGTTTGTGTAAATCAATCAACCAAATAATTAAAAATTAGCAAATGGCACATTATACGCCCATAATTAAAAGTTGTTCCCACAAAACAGATACTAAAGATTTGTGCAATGGTTGTATAGCTGGAAACTAAAATAACACATGTTTATCTATATAAAGAATTTTGAACAATTTTAGTAAGGAGCAGATACAATAAATTGAAATTATAATTAATAGAAGTGGGCCAAATATTTATTAATAATGTGCCCACAATTACCAAAAACTTTGTTTTACACTGGAGTCTCCTGCAAAACAATAGAGCCTACAGCAACTCATTGTTAACACAACATGTTGCACGTGTTTTTCTATGCTGCTGCTGACTGATATCAACGATAGTTTTATGGTTAAAGCATGAGATTGAGAATTAGGAAACCTTCGTTCAATTTTAAGCTCTTCCACATACTTCTTGTGTGACCTCAGGCAAGTCACAAAATGTTTTTGCCTTTTGTTCCCCACTGGTAAGAAGGGGATAATATACTTGTCTCTTTGTCTGGGCTATTTGGAGTGGAAGCTCTTTAGAGCAGGGATCATCTTTTACTATGTATTAGTATCCTGATATTATTTGGGACCACTAAGTGCTACTGTAATTTAAATAATTATTAGTGGTAAATAGCACCATTATTCTCCTTTGGCTTTGTCCCACAGCTTTCCAGACATACCTATGTCTGCTTGTCCTATGGCAGCATCCCTGCTTTTGCTAACTGTACACGTCCGTACATGAGTGGATGCTATGTTGATGATGTACCATCTGAGCAAGTAGATGATACTGAAAAAGTGATTTGTGTCAACTTTTGCAGTGCTGTATGCTGGTAAGGGCAAAATATAGCACAGCAGATGCCATGGGACATCTGGAATGAGAGTTTAGTTAAAACAGGAAGTTAAGGTTGTGGTATTGCTTGAAGGGCGACAGAATAGAAGGACCCCTTTTATAGCCAATAATGTCTTGCTCTCATTGCAGGTGTTCCTATCTTTTATTGCTGGTACTTATCCTTTCCTCTTGACTCCTTTGAATTGATGGAAACCTTTTTGGGGGGGCTGTTTCTGTACTGGTAGAAGTACTCCGCAGAGTTCCCAGGCACACCCTCTTTTCTGGTGATTATCCCTCAAAAAGGAAAGCAGAAAAAATACTAAATTTCTTCTGATTTGTAAATACAGTGCAAGTAAACAATGTACATTTAGCAATGTTCATCAATGACTGTTTATCTACAGGGTTTCTCATCTGTCTCATCATAGACTTCAGTGAGAGTTGAGGGCATTCAGCATCTCACAGGTTTGGGACCTTGATACACACAATTTGTTGCACAAAATGCCTCTTGTGATAAAATCTTACAAATCCTCATGGATGAATGTTTGTTGCCTTACTGCAGAAATGTCAAAAACTGAGCTGTCACCTGCCATGGTGTTACAGTGAACTCAACAGTGTTTACTGAGATCTCAAGCTTTCCTCCAAGCCCACTCAACATTAAATACAGAGAGAAAAGGAGTTATCTAAAGCTGAACTGAGTAACTTCCTGGAAATATTGTTACTTCTCACGGAGCCAGTTCCCCATGGGTCAATGCGAATTTTGCCACGCCCTTCAATAGCACCAGGATATGGACTTTCTTGAATAGAAAATATATTGTAGTTTGTAAACCACTTTCCTTTTCTCTGTTCAACTTACTGATATGTTTCTTTGATTTAAACTACATCACAGAGGGAGTATTGAATGTTGTTGAACTGGTTATAATTTATAACAGTGAGATTTAATTTTAATTTGTTTGCACTTTGAAAGTGACTGATAGAATTTTAACAAGTACATAAAGTACAAGGTTAAGGGAGCCGTCTGTTGGTGCTATTTATTTCTAGGACTTCATTGTTGTATGCTGCTTTTACAGTAACTGCTTCAGTTCCTTATCACATTTGGTTAGCTGGTGCCATAACTTGTTATTGTCTTAAGAGGTGAATGCTGCAGTCCTTATTTGGGAAAAACTCCCTTGTCTTCAATAGCCATTTCACCAAAGGGGTACAAATCTATCCCTTAATCTGTACTTTATCATAGGGGTTCCCAGGCTTTTTCCCCTGAGGCCCACTTGTGCAACTGAAATAGGCACTGTGGCCCACTATTAATGCTTCCCACTGCTTTCCAGGATTGAAGACTGGGGGATGGGGGATGCCAGGGTAGGGCCATGACTTGAGCTGTTTGCGGGGTAGATGAACCTTTAAAGTATGCCCCCCACTATCAGCGTATACAGTGTCCCCTCCCACTTTGCCCACCATGCAGGCGAGTCATTGTTCTCTCAGGCTGATCAAATGGGAAATCAGGCAAGGAGCGGCCGAGCACACAGCCTGGTCTTCCCAGGCTGCCATGTGTCTATCTGGGAGAGGGGCATTGCGGGGCATGTGCGGCCCCTCACCTCAGCAGGGACCAGAGCCAGTCAGAGGGCGAAGGGGCCAGGCAGGTTCCACAGCCAGCTCCTGCCGACGCCCTCTGCCTCAGCAGCCTGCTGAGTGCCTTGAGCTCGTCACCTGGCAGCGCTGCCCCAGTCACCCATCCAGCATCCTGGGATACCTCACAGACACCCTCTGCCGGTGAACGAGGGAAGGGCTTGGGGGCTGCCAGTGCTGTACAGAGGCAGGCACTTGGGTCGGTCCTAGCCGTTACCTAGAATTAAGACTGCACGCTTGTCATGGAAATCACGGATTCCGTGACTTTCCAGTACCTCCATGACTTCTGCAGCCAGCAGATGTGACTGATCCCAGGGCCGCCCAAGCAGCTTGGGCGCCCTGGTGCCAGATGCACCCACACACACACAACAGTGGTGGTCCCGGGCCGCCAGCAGCAGCTCAGCGGTCCCCAGCCCGTGGGGCTATCCCCCGTCAGCAGCAGTGGATCCATCCCCTGTCAGCAGCGGCAGTCCCATGTTGCCCCCGCTCCCAGCACCAGCGGGTGCCCAAGCAGGTGCCTCGGAGCCCCCACCCTGAGCACCAGAGGGCACCCCAGAGCCCCCCCAGCACCAGCATGTGCCCCAGAGCCCCCCTTCCAGAGCAGCAGATTTAGTTAAGGGTTTGTAGTATAAGTCATGGACAGGTCACAGGCCTGTTTATTTATTTTTGTTTATTGCCCATGACCTGTCCATGACTTTTACTAAATCTTAGCCTTACCTATAATGATCCTGATCATGGCATTGTCCAGGAGGAAACAGAGCGGCACCATCGAGCCCTTGTCCCAGGGGCAGGCTGTGGGGCTGATACTTCAGGGGGCCTGCCAGCCATGAATCTCAGGGTGCAGTGACTTGGAGTGAGAACAGCTACGAACTCTCCAGTCTCCTCCAGCTGTCCCAAGAGCTGCTGCCTCAGGGCGCCAGCTTCTTCTCCTTGCCCTCCCTGCACTGCCCAGCGGCTTCGGTTTGCCCTGTGCCACTTACCAGGGCACTGAGTGCATCTGGCCCTGGGTAAGGGCCATTGCTGGCAGCCACTCTGTTGCTGTCCACTTCACAATACCAACCCCCCCCTCATGCCCTTACCAAACTCCACCCATGGCTATGCCAGTGGACCATCCAGGACTGTGTCGCGGCCCACCTTTGGCCCGCAACCCACAGTTTGGAACCCCTCCTGTATCTCACATCGTCCTCTATGCTTGGAATATCCTCCCTGATTCTGTGTGTCATATAACCTCACTCTTCCCCTTCAGACCCCTCCTGAAGGCTCATTTATTTTGGTTAGCCTTCCAGCTCTTGCTAAACCCCACCTCTGTCTTTTCCTGTAGCTGTTTTCCCTCACGCTATGATATACTAACTCCAAATAAAACAGAAATGAACAAGATAAGTGTATCTCCATCTTACTATTGTAGCCTTCCTCCTTCCCATAGCTCCTTGGGATTTCTTTGCTGTGTTTTTGTGTCTAATTCAGATTGACAGCTCCTTTGTAACGTGGACTGCTTTGCCTTAATTGTCTGTAGAGCATCGTGTACATTTTTAGCTCTGTAGAAATAATAATCTTTCAAGATTTTCTAAGGAAATAGCAGTGCAAAATATTTTTATTGACTGTAATAAAGTAGCTGAGAATGTTAATTTATATTGAGAGCATCTTTCTATGTATTTGTACAGACCTAGTGCATAGGGGCTTCTGTGACTGGAGCCTCTGGATGCTGAGGGAAGTGTAAATATTATCAGGACTATTTTAGAGTTCTTTATGTTTAGTCAATACAATCTCTAGGATTAGTAAATAATTTCTTTCCAGTATCTGAGACTGATATGTTTAGGAATGGAAACTGTTCCAGTGACTATGGTTTAACAGTACTAATACATATTGTTTCTGCATTATTATGTAGGTGTTCTTACAGAGGCAATGAGTTCTCCAGTGCAAGAGCCAGATGTGTCACCTTATACACAGTACAGCAGTATGCCGTTCCCCCCAGTTCAGCCTCAGATTTCATCACCACCTTATTATTCCAACCTTGGCTTTTACCCCCAGCAGCCTGAAGAATGGTATTCCCCTGGAATGTATGAACTCAGGAGACTCCCCTGTGAGAACTTTTTCACAAGAGAGACAGAACTAGCGGATATACCCGTAGCCAAGAAGTCGAGACTGGGCCACTCCACGGGAAGAGTGAAAGGAGAAGAGCTATGTGTTGTGTGTGGTGACAAAGCATCTGGATACCACTATAATGCTCTGACTTGTGAGGGGTGCAAAGGTAGGACAAAATATGAATGAATCTGTCACAAAATAAGTTGGGGAAATGGATATTTATTTCTGAAATGTCATTTTGTCTTAATTGAAAAGCTCTTTTAAGTGCTTACCCTTTGTAGATCTTTGCATTTGGATCTAATGCACGGTTATTAACTGGCTAGGTGGTAGTATTGTTGAAAAGGATCTGGGGGGGGGTATAGTGGATCACAAATTGAATATGGGTTAACAATGTGATGCAGTTGCTAAAAAGGCCAATATCATTCTGGGTTGTATTAACAGGAGTGTTGTATGTATGTAAGACACAGGAGGTAACTGTCCCACTCTCCTTGGCACTGGTGAGGCCTCAGCTGGAGAATTGTGTCCAGTTCTGGGCACCGCACTTCAGGAAAGATGTGGGCAGAGCCCAAAGGAGAGCAACAAAAATGACAAAAGTTTTAGAAAACCTGACCTCTGAGAAAAGGTTAAAAGATTGAGCATGTTTAATCTTGAGAAAAGAAGGCTGGGGGGGAGGGGGGACCTGATAACAATCTTCAAATATGTTAATGGCTGTTCTAAAGAGGACAGGAATTAATTGTTCTCCACATCCATGGAAGGTAGGTAGCAAAACAATAATGGTCTTAATCTGCAGCAAGGGAGATTTAGGTTAGATATTAGGAAAGTCTTTCTAATTCTAAGGGTAGTTAAGCTCTGGAATAGGCTTCCAAGGTACGTTGTGGAATCCCCATCATTGGAGGTTTTTAAGAACAGGTTAGATAAACATCTATCAGGGCTGGTCTAGGTTTATTTGGTCCTGCCTCAGCCCAAGGGGCTGGACTTGAGGACTTCTCAAGGTCTCTTCCAGTCATACATGTCTATGATTCTATGATTATTTTTCCTGGGACACACTGGTAGTTTCATTCCTTTGTGGATATAGAGTATACATTGCCTTACAGCAGTGTTGACTGTCAAAGCAAAAGTATTTGTCCACCTAAACCTATCATCCAGCAATCAATCATCGTCGTTGTCAGCAGCAAAACAAACCATTGATTTAAAATAAGCACTATCCCTGGTCATAATTTCTGAGTTTGGATCAGCAAATATTCTTTAATCTGTAGAGTATTACATTTCATCTCTTTCATTTCTTGAGAAGGCAGCATGAGGATACATTGAGCAGCTGAAAGGACTGGTAATAAATAGTATAAGAGCTTTTCACGTCTATGTTTTCAATTCAGCATCTAATCCAAGTCAGTAGTGACTGAAAGTGGTCACCATCTGATGGCTTGTTGGTGGCCTATGGGAAATGCATGGGTGCAATTAAAAAGTTCTTTCCAGTGCGAGGACTAGTAACAGTCATCATTTTAATATAATTTTATAAGGAATACCTCTTAAATTGATCACATCTCTAAAACTAGAATGAACATTTTAAGTGTACCCACTGTATTAGACTGGTTTCCAGTGAACAGTGCCCGCACGTGGCAAAAAGAGCCCCTCACCGTTATTAGTGATCTGTTGGTGGTGGTTCAGCAGAGAGGACAAGGACATAGCAGCTGAATAACTCTTATTCCTAGAGGTGGTTCTTCCAGGGCACGTTGGTAGGTAATTGCGTCAAATAAAGGAATTATCCTTCCCTGCTACATAAGTCAACACTCTTGAGCCCAATAACTTGTGGATGGAACTATGTGTATCTTTTAGAAAAACATCCAGTCTTGATTTAAAGACTCCAAGTGATGATAAGTTTACTACCTCCCTTGGTAAGCTGTTCCAGTGGTTAATTGCCCTCACTATTAAATGGCTTTTACTAAATTAATTTATAACTTTTTTACAGCAGTTATAATTAGACACTGTGGAAAAACCATGGTAAAAACTAAAAACATTTTGGGCCAAAGTCATTCCAAGTACAACTCCCATGTAAGTGTTGGGATCAATGGTCACAGTAAATGTATTCATTCAGGTCTCCTTGTTGATTTTACTTAAATCATTCTGTGAAACCATTATATTACTGTTTTATTGGGATAATTCATTTTGTGTTTTCACTTTTTCATGGCTGCAACATCAGTTACAGAGGAAAGCACAACCCTTTATCAAAGACTGTAAAAGTTGAATTATTTAAGGTTAATGTATTATGTTTCTGCAATAAACCTTAGAATGGCTTAAAGCAATCGTAAGATGATGTGTAAGTAAGAGGCGAACAATTCTGTTTGAAAAGCCAGATAGGATGTTTTAATGGTCTTAGCATTCTGCCTATCTGGTGCCCTTCACCCCAGAGGTGGCTGCATTTCAGTGATACTAAATGTGTGGAGTTAAGCACTTTGGGCTCCTTCCGAATGAAAGGCTGTATATAAAAGTAAGAAATTACTATTGACATTAATCTACAGTTTGAATAGAGAGCCAGTGCTAAGCATGATAGAACCAATTAAATATATCTGTGATACCTGAATACAAACCAATCTATTTATATTCGAAATTTAGAAGAGAATTTAGTGAACCTTGAGTGGTTTACTTATAAACTGAAAGGGCTGCTGACCTTATCTTCTTCTCTCTTCTTTTTTGTGGGGAAAAAAACCATGTTTTATTGGTTCGCAAGAGATTTATATTCTGGAGCTGTGCATATACTCAGTTTTTTGTGACTATATTACTATCCACATACAAATACATGTGAATATTTCTCCTCACGTGGCAAGAAAAAAATGGTTTGAAAATCTGATTTTCTATTTATCCCTTCCCCAAAATATCAATCAAAAGGCAAACTAAACAGGATGCACACCTCTTGGATCTAGGCTTATGCTAGAATTCTTTTAAAAATACTTTAAAAATTGAAAATTTCGGTGGGACATCTCTGATCCCTAATTGTGCAGTTATAAAATATTACATCATTCTACAATAATGGCATAATGGTCCATAAATAATGAGACAATTTACAAGTGTTATTACAATGTTTGTGGCATTATATATTACAATATTTTCTACAGTCTATTCCATTGTATCACCTATCCTGGTGAGGCATTATAAAACCTTCTATAGGTATGTCTACACTGCAATTAAAAATCTGCAGCTGGCCTGTTCCAGCTGACTTGGGCTCGGGCTAAGGGACTGTTTAATTGCAATATAGACATTTAGGTTTGGGGTGGAGCCCAGGGTATAGGATCCTGTGAGGTGAGAGGGTCCCAAAGCTCAGGCTGTAGCCTGAGCTTGAATGTCTACATTGCAATTAAGCAGTCCCTTAGCCTGAGCCCCACAAGCCCCAGTCAGCTGGCAAGGGCAGCTGCAGATGTCTAATTGCAGTGTAGACATACCCTGTGAAGAAGCCTTAGAGCACATATGGACCCTAACTGGAATCTAGAGACCCCTCTGGAAAGGAGTGGTGTATACAAGTCACATGAATTGAGTGGGGCACACTATAGCATCATACTAGGGTGACCAGATGTCCTGATTTTATAGGGACAGTCCTGATATTTGGGGCTTTTTCTTATATAGGCTCCTATTACCCCACACCCTCTGTCCTGATTTTTCACACTTACTATCTGGTCATCCTACATCATACTCATTTATTGAAGTCACAAAATCATTTACACTGACAGAAGGGTGGATTATGTACTCTGTCCCCTACAAAATGGCATAATTGATTTTTATTACCTCCAAACTATTCCTGATAATCCTTGATGTATGTCATGTCAAACCACAGATATTTCCTGTTAAAGCCATTCCACATTCAGCTTCTGATTCTCTCTAGAAAGTCAGGGCAGTTTGTGTGGTGATGGAACTCAGCAGTATTCTTTGAAGTGTCAGTAGTCTGACAGTTCAAAGTAGGCATGCATTGCTTGTTCGTTGGGTAGCATTTAGATGACTTGATTAGGAAATAGTGAAGTCAATGGAGTTACACCAAGGTAGAGTTTAGCTCATTGTGTCTCAACACCAGTTCTCAGCAAGCATTCTCCTCATGACGTGACTCAGAATTGTTCAACTCTCATGGTTCTTAACTCTGTGGAGCTATGCTGGTATAGTATATACACCCTTTTGGTGGATTCCTTTGTAGTGCACTTTTCATAAAAGGAAGAGCTAGAATCAAACTGTGTCCTTTTAGTTGAAGAGGCAACTCCTCTGTTCTTTAATGTCTTGTACAGTATATGTAACATACAATTCACTATTTGGATATTATAGAACTAGTTCATTTCATTTCAAATTCATTTTGTAGGAGAGAGATTGACCACAAACATGCCCGTTTTTATTTTCATGCACCAGATGTCCTCTACCTGATGCAAAACCAAACACTTCAACAGGGGACAGGCTGGGAAAAGCAACATATACACTGAAGCCCCAGTCTCGCAAATTGTTCATAATGTTTCTGTATAAAGCCCAATTAAAGTCTGTGACGATCTGCCTGTGAAGAACAACTTTCAGGACTGGGGCCTGAAAAAAGGAGTTCTACCCATAACTAACCCTAATCACTGTTGAACAAAACATATTCGTAGTTTCTAAATGAAGCTAGTTGTTGAGATTTTGCAAGATCAGATAAGGTTAGGCAATTTGAAAATGTAAAAGACACCTTATTTTTAACCCCCTCACACATTGTCTCCCCAAATATCTTGTCTGATTTGCCTCAGATTGTCCCAAAAAATTCTCCCTTAGCACAAGATCACACACATGACATTTCAGTAGGTTTGATTTAACTCTGTAGTTGTTATTATTAAGGAATATGTGTCAAAATTGGGCTTGTAGTGGAGAACTAACTGACATTACTAAGGAGAAGACTATCTAGAGAGAAAGAATGTCACTCCATAATAAAAATGAGAGTAAGATTGAAAATTATGCTTTGCCAGAGCAGAAAAACATTTTGGATTTTTAAAATTGTTTTTCAGTAGGAAACATTCACAGTTCTAAGTTTTGTTGGTTTATAAATCTCACTGATTTGGCATCACTACATGTTGTCAATCAGATGCATTTGCTAAAGCTTTTGTAATTCTTTACATACAAATAACAACTAATAAAGTGTTGCCTAGATCTTGTTTATGCTAGCCATAATAACAGCAATCTGACTTATAATGGTCATAAACATATTTGCATACTTTTGAATATAACTATAATAAATGATTTTCTTCATGAATTGCAGCCTTTAAATAAATTGTTTAAAATAAATTTGGAACATGATCTGAAACAAATGCAACTGCCATTTAACTGGCATTGAAAATCTACAGCTTAAACCTAGACCTTTTCTTCCTTCCCTGACCAGTATATGGAAATGTGTTAAACTCCATGTGAATGGCAAACAAAAATAATGTCTGGGTCTGACTGAAAGTTCCAAATAATCTGCATTTCAAAAGAGGTTAGTGTCAATCAAGTACATTTGAATGGAAAAAAAAAACTATTCAAAACACACAGTATGGGAGACAGGACTCAAAGAAGTGCCAGGTTTGTTGTTGCTAAATAGAATTTTATTATTTTTTGTAACAAAATTTTAGGGCTGGGATGGATTATTTAAATTAAAGTTGGGCCTGAGCCCATTGTAATTTGGATCCACAGTGAATTTCTCAAAAATGCAGGGGTGTATGTAGCCATATGTGTCCTAGTTCAATGCTTTTCAGAGAGAAAACCAAGAAGACAGCCAGATCTGAACTTCCCCCAGAGTTGACTGTGGGTGACTGGATCCTGTGTTTTTGCTCAATCCCACCTTTAGTGAATGGAAGTGTCAGGCAGAATACTACCAGGGCTGAGTTAGGGTTAGCCCGTACAACAAATCAGCCATGTGCCCTCAGGGGCTTCCAGGAGTCCCTTTTTAAAATTCTGCCACCAAACTGATGGAAGAGTTGAGATTATTTCCCATGCCTGACAGAGTTCACTCCCTCTTTGAATGCTGCTAAATCATCCTATATAAAACACAGTATTAGAAAAATGCTATGCTTGCGAAGTGAAGTACTACAAGTTCAGGAAATGTTAAAGCAAAGGCTGCCTGTGCAACTTTATCTTTGCCCCCCTAGTAAGTGGTATTATGCTAATCTTTTATTGCATAGAATTTCACTACATGAATGCATACTGTCTTTTCCAGTAACGCAGTCTGAGTACAGGTTGGACAGTGAATAAGAGCTTTGTACTGAATGAGAAAGGGGTCTGTGGATCCATGATTTTCTTTGGGCTAATTTTTGTTTGCAGTTCTTTACCCCAATATAAACCTGGGGTGAATCCAGGGAAACTAAATTCCATGAAACTTGACTTCAGTGGGACTACTTGTGTGGTTAAAGTTAGAAAAGTGCTTAAGTACCTTGCTGAATCAGGGCCTCAGTGTGCCAGATTGGCAGAGTTTAATGAAGGAGGCAGGGGGTTATTGCAAATGAGGGAGGAATCCTCCACTTTAATACGGAGGATAAAAATAAAAATAGTTCTGCTGTTTCATTCTGGATGGGCAGGTAGTCTGTGTGACCCTGCTTACACGTGTGTACAAGTACTCTAATTCTCGGTAATTGAGATAATGGGAATTCACTCAAATGGGTTTGCTGCATGCACTCTCATGGATTGTCCTGTCCTCAGAGTCCTTCAAGTGAATTGCAGCCTCATAGTCGTTCATTGGCTATTATCATAGTACTGTACAGTATTGTGTATAATCCTGGTATTTGAACCACAATGATGGGTTCCAAATTTGGATCTGAACCTTCTCAAGGATCCCAGATATTTGGATGTGGGATTTGAGTTCAGGCCAATGTCTAGTGTATAGACCCACATTGTATAATATCTGGTTCTAAATGATATTGCATGGACCACTTAGGTGCAAGTAACTTTTTAAAATAGCAATAATGCAGCCATCAGCATGTCCAAGTGGTACCAAAAGAAACTGGAATAGTTGCAGAATGTGTTGCATTCAGAGGGTGAAACAGTTATGCAGTCTCTTTTCAAGCTAATCTGTTCCCCTGTTTGCAGTACCTTCTTACACATCTCACTGTTGTTTACACAGGCTTCTTCAGAAGAAGTATCACTAAAAATGCTGTATACAAGTGTAAAAATGGAGGCAATTGTGAGATGGACATGTACATGAGAAGAAAGTGCCAGGAGTGCCGCCTGCGGAAATGCAAACAAATGGGGATGTTGGCTGAATGTATGTATACAGGTATTTGCATCAAGCAATCAAAGTACTTTGAAAATATATTAAATCTTACATTTGTCTAACTGGGCTGTGTCTAATATGCTGAAGCCTCCATACATATACAAAGGTGGGTAAAACCCTCAAAAGATATAGTCTAGCAACTCTGAAGGCATGAACTGTACCATTATGGGCACTGCAGTCCGTGCTCAACAAATCTTATTGAATAGACATGACATACCCATGAATGATGAGATTTGGTTAATGACAGGGGACACCAGAGCGTGAAGTGCGTGATGATCTAATGGTGAAGAAAGGACTTTCCCTGCCAGAGTGGGCTGACACAGCGAAAGGCAAGAGCCAAAGGGGCTGCCCAAGTGCAAGAAAAAGCCACTCCAGTGGCTATGGAAAAAGGATGGAGGTGGTGGAAGGCATCAGTTGGAGAAGGGGAGGAATATAAAGAAGTAGGGAATTTTCAGTGCTATGCAGGGCAGAAAAGGAACAGAACTACCCCTACCCACAACCACCTTTTTATGGACTGCCTGCCAGCCCTTGCCAGCCAATTCAATGCTTGTATGAAGTGCTGACAATCAACCAATGGCAGATCTCCTAAAAAAGGAGGACTGCCATTGGCTGGAAGTTGCTATGTGCTGCAGTCCTCCTCTGGCAATCTGGGCTGGCCTGGTAAGGGAGAGCCCTTTTTTTAAATAGTCTAATTAGTTCTTCTAATGGAGGTATAGAGTTATAGGTAGGATCACCTCCAGAGAATTTGGCTTATAGATTTAAATAATGTTTTATACACCTCTACCCCGATATAACGCGACCCAATGTAACACGAATTCGGATATAACACGGTAAAGCAGTGCTCCGGGGGGCGGGGCTGTGCACGCCAGTGGATCAAAGCAAGTTCGATATAACGCGGTTTCACCTATAATGCGGTAAGATTTTTTGGCTCCCGAGGACAGCGTCATATCGAGGTAGAGGTGTATTAAAACAAAAAACGGAATTCAGGCTGACATCTGATATACATTACCGAGTTCCAGGCCAATGTACTTTAAACATCTGTGACACTGCACTACACCCCAAAATGAGGAGTTGAAATTGAATTTCTGGTAGAACTTTAACTATAACAGGAATAGTCATTCCATATTTGTAGGCTCATTCCTAGAAATATAGTGTACACATCTGCATATGCTGCCTTCAGTGAATAGGACTGCAGTTTATTCTATTTATTGATGGCTCCAATCATTTTAGCACATTATAGTGTCAAACCAATTTAGGTTCATACAGGAAATTAATCTACTCTGAGTTTTTAATATACTTCTCTTTTTTAATCTGATCATGAGGTGCTATATTAACTGTTGGCTTTGTGAGAAACAATAACCTCCATCAATATTTGGAATGCATGCAAATATAATATAATTAATCTTTCATTCTGTAAATTGAACAGACTACAAAGATCCTGAGATATGACATATTCTTGTACAATACATAAATACACAAACAAATGCCACCAAAGTGATGATAACACTCAATGAGTCAGTAAGTGTCATAGGAAAATAAAAACCCATGGAGCTTGGACTCAGATTCATTGTTCCACAAATTCAAGAGTTCAGGATACTCTGCGTGACTCATAGCAGCAGAAAAACAACAGATCACAGAAAAAAATAGGTTAGTGTAAATAATACTGATTGAGGACACATGAAACTTTTAAACTGGCTGATCATTTTCTCAAATTGGCATATGTGAAACAAAGACTGACAATAGGTGCTGCCATTTGAATCTTTCTCTGCAATGGAAACACTTACTTTGTTACTGGGTATCTCATGTTACTCATAACTTAAACATAAGCATGTTCTAAAGCACTTCAGTGAGGACATTTTGCAAGTCACCATTTAACAAGTTTCAAAGGAAGGCTGTACTGTATATGATTGGTTTTAGATCAGGGCTTGACAGGGTGGTAAAGCCTAAAGCTTCTATTTATACATCGTCTTAAGTTGAAGAAGTTCCTTTGAAATAAAAGGTTACCTTGAACTTTGTTTCATTTACTCATACTAAAGGGTTGCAATTATAAACACTGAAGAATTTTGCTATAGCAAAAAGGGAGGTAAAGTCTTATAAACATTTATGGCCCTACTCACTAAACATTTCCATCTCCTTTGTACATAAACCACAGACACGATGAAATTATTTAACCATCAGCGTCAAATATCTTTTTGTACTTATAGTTGCAGTTCTTTAGCGTGAAACTTCTTTAGAGTTTCTAATTAAAGACTAGAATCTGCCACTCTTATTCCGGCTGAGTAGCACTCCTAGTCTCACTGAAATGGAGCCATTTGTGGAATTAGAGTAAAATGCTGGCTGCATTGAAGTCAATAGGAGGTTTGCAACTAACTTCAGGGGGGCTAGAATTTCACCCCCAAAGTACTACTCAGGATAAGTAAGGATGGCAGAATCAGGCCTTTAGTGTACAAGACACAAAGCAAACTGAATTTTCCCCAGAAAAGAAATAGGACAGATCCTCATCTGGTATAAATCAGTGTAGCTCCACTGACTGCACCAGTTTACATCAACTGAGGATCTGGCCCAGTGGTTTTAGCAAGCTTGCTTTACATCTATTCTTTAGAAAAATAAAGCTAAGATGTTGTAAAAATGAGTCAGTACAATCACATACCTTGATGCCAATTATTATCTGCAACATTCCTATCACTGATATTTTCCTATTTCGAGGTACTATATGTAAGTCTTTTTTTAATCATGTAAATTTCCTCTTCTCTCCGTGGTGCGGGTAGGTTATTTTATATAGTGCTTAAACAGGAAATTAAAAACATTCACAACTGAATTCAGTGTTTACATGATATCTTTCCCCACCATCATATATTTTCTGAATGAGTCTCTTTTCCTGTTCTGCATTTTCAAGATTGGAGAGCCAGGCAGACTCCTTGAAAGAAACTCTAAATTGAAGTTCTGTGATGATTATATTCTTAGATCCATACATACCTGCTTGCCTGTTGGTCAGTTTGCTGGTTTTCTTTTGAGGGTTGGTTCTGTTAATTGTTATTATTTAGTAATTGTTCAGCAAAGTCGATGTGCTGGTTGCTGTGCATAATACACCTAAAGATAGTCCCTGCCCCAAGTTGTTTACAGTCTATAAGGATAAATACATAAAGTGACAAATATTTAATTTAAGGACACGATAGACTCTAATCAATAATGAACCCTGGGCTTGATTCAACCTGCTAGTGCAGGGAGGTACAAATTGTGGCAGTTGACCAGATAATGAACTGGATCAGCACATCTCCCAGACACTTCAGCCATATCCTCTCCCTGGCCAGCATGATTCACTTTTGGTTTGTACCAGCTACATTAGATCTGTCAGCAGAGTGGCACTGCAGATGCCTGTGCCCCTTCTAAGTGGATGTTCTGCAAGGGAGGCTGCACCTTAGGTTGCACTAGTAGAAGTTGACTTGGCCCAAAGATGCTTATCATAACATCCATCGCCTGTCATCTATGTATCTGTGTGGCCTAAGTACTTGTATCTAAGGAGAATGCTGACTTCAGAGAATGTCATGCATGGGTAAGTAGTTTATTGGTGTTAAAGGGCAATATGTGGGCATGCTCATGTACTTACTTGGTTCCACACTGGTATGTGTGAATTAACCTAAAATGTCTTTTGGTGTGTGAATCCTATGAACGTATTATTTGCAATGCTGCAGGTTTGTTAACAGAAATACAATGCAAGTCAAAACGTCTAAGAAAAAATGTGAAACAGCCACCTGATCAGACAGCCAACGAAGATAACGAGGGAGCGGACCTGAAGCAAGTGACATCTACAACTAAAATATATAGGGTAATAAAATTTATGTAAATAGTTTGTACAATAATTAGGATGTTTGAGCTACATGCAACTAACACAGTATACTATGGTTACACTGAAGTAATTTAGAGAATCGCCTTATGTAACCAGACACATTGCCTTCAGTATTTGTAGTGTTTACCTATAATTAATGAGATAACATTATTTGAGGATCTAAGGCATTAGTCTACATCAATAACATGTGAAACGATAACTTCTCGTATAGATTCTAGGGGTGGGTCTTGACCCTAACACGTTAATTATGCATGTGTGTGCATATGCACATGCACACATTAGCATTCACATTCCACACAGAGATTAGATATATGTCGTAGAAATATCCATGTGATAAACTGCAGAATACACATTAAGTAAGATTTATCACATGGCTGTGCAAATTATCCCTGGATATTTTTACGATACATATTTACAGATCTAATCTCTGCATGGGATGAGTGAATTGAATAATTAAGGTTTTACAAATTATCGTGCACCTTTGACCACCTCACCTGCACTCTTCATGAATCCATCTCCCTCAGGACTATTATTAATATGCCAAATCTCTGAGTACCTGCGAATAGTTGCCATAAAAAAATCAGTCTGACAGAAGGAAAAGTTGCTCTTTCTCCCCAACTCCTCCAACACTACCCTCCAAAAAATGCACAGCTGCCCAAAGGCCATGATGGCAATATTCAGTTCTCACCTGCATCAGTGACAGATTTAAATTTGGATACCTTGCTGCCTTCAGGACTAGAAATAGGAGCAAAGGAAAAGCAAGATTTCTGACATTCCAAATGGACCTAGTATTTGCTTCTAGACCTGGAATGTGCGGAGATATTAGACCTTAAAATCATGATATTCTTAGGTATAGAAAAGCAATATTAAGTCATTTTAGAGGCTTTTAGTGCTTCTTTTGAGCCTTACCCAGTTGGGGACACAAAATAATTATGATACATGAGATATAAAAATAGTCCAAACGTTTTTTTGAAACTCACTAAAACATCTATTAAATAGTTTTTCTGTAACATAAGTGTCATGTATAGAATATATGAGGGTGTGGTATTGAGGTTTTGGGATGTCCACATAACTCACTAATGGCTAATGTTCACATAACTCACTAATTACCAAACCTGGTAACACTTCCACTCCAAACTCATGCTGGTAAAACATTTATACCGCTCTATCATGGATCCTTTGTTTATATCTGCAGTCTCTAAGGGGCTAGACAGACTTCTCATCTTGTTGACATCCAAGACGTAGATCTAAACAATCTTACTGAAGTAAGAGATGCTAGATCACTTCCAGTTACTGAACTTTATGGGGTTTTTTCTGCCAGTATAGGAGAAAGTAGAACTTACCCCTGAACAGCAGAACCTTCTTCATTACATCATGGATTCGTATAGTAAACAAAGAATTCCTCAAGAGGTATCAAAAAAACTTGTAAGTACACAAATTAATTACTTTTTTGTAAGTTGTCATTTGGGTTGTATGAAGAGACTACAGGGCTATATTATTATTATTAACATTAGTTAATGTGATATAGTGAGGACTGTGTTTGAACTGCAAGCTATCACTTTAAGAGTGGGAGGGTTTTCTGGTCCCGTTTGCAGTCTACTGGCTCTGTAACATCTGGGAGCAGCTTAAAGCAAGGTGGGGTGAGTTGTGTCGATCTGTTTTAGGGAGCAGCCTGTTTCCTCTCTGTTTTTGTTTGTAAACATTTTGAATTCTAAGAAATAAAGCAACCTTCCAGCAAGGATATTTATGGGTTTTTTTATCTAATGTTTCTGGGTGTATGCTGTGAACATAAGTTAACATTCATATGGAAGTAGCACCTAGAGCCCTCAATAAGGTTGACACTGTACAGACATATAGTAAATACAGTCCTTGCCCCCAAAGAGCTTACAGTCTAAAAGAAGAGTTTACAATCTAATAGTATATATCACAAAAAAATTCTGACATTTCAACAAAAATATCAAATCAAAAACTTCTTTTTTTCAGTTTTTGCTTTTAGGATTTCTCCCCCCTTTCTTTCTCTCCCTTTCTTTCACCACCTCTCTTTTTCAGTGGCAAAATGAAAAATAAAAAGAGCAGGAAAAAGGGAAAAAAGATAAAGGGGGAAAGGGGAGGGGAAAATGGGAGAAAACATTTTGGTTTCCAAGTTTGAAAACTAAAAAACTTCAGTTTTGTTTTTTTGTAAAAAAAAAAAAAAAAAAAAAAAAAAATTAAATTAAAAAGTCAATAAGCAAAACAAAACAACAACAGCAAAAGAGTTTTGAACAAAAAATGTTGACCAGCTCTCCTCAGGGCTCAATCCTCTTGACTTTCCACTATATGGGGGGAGATATGTGGCATGTGTGGAGAGCTGGCTATGCCAGTTCTATGTCACTTGGCTGTTACAACCACTTCAGTTGTCTAGTTAAATCAGCTATACTGTCCCTTTGCACTGCTGGAGCAATTTTTTGTAATGGTATGTTTCTTTTCCCATCGTTGTAGTGAATTAATGTAGTAGTTGGCCTGAAACTATGCTACCATTTGCTGCAATTCCATCAGATCTTACAAGCACATAGGGTTGGACCAAATAAATACTTAGACGGGTGACCTCCAAGGAATATCCTGGGTGCTGCAGGCAGTAATGTTAGTTGAGTAGTTGGCACCCTTCCCCTTGAATCCATATGAACTAAATGTTCCAGTGTAGTACTGCTGGAGGTGCTGTTACACACATGACATGTAAAAAGCAAAGTTCTGACTACTTGGCGTCAGTAAAGATTTCATGCTCTTTTCATAAGTGTAGGACTGTTAACCCTGGTGACCTGGCCAAATTCCAATCTGGAGATGATATTCTGCCTTTCTAAATTCCCAGTGCAGTTGCAACTGAATACAGTGTCTTTCCTCACTTCTTAATCTAAACTACTGTGCAACATTGCTTTGTAGTGGCAAGCAGCTGCCACAATCCACCTGAAATCCTAAAACCTCAAACTTCTGTTTACTTTTATTACCTATTATATTACAGAGATGTTGTGAGGATTAATTAGTAAATATTTGTGTAGTGCTTTGAGATATTCTTACAAAAAGAATGATAGAAGTCCAAAGTGTCAGCTATTATTAACCATTGTTTTTTTTTTTAATTTTTAATACTTAGTTACAAGAGGAATTCAGTGCTGAAGAAAATTTTCTCATCTTAACAGAAATGGCTACCAGTCATGTTCAGGTTCTTGTGGAATTCACCAAAAAGTTACCAGGTATGTCACAATGGACCAAATCTTGCTCCCACAGAAATTAATGGAAAACCTCCAAATGATTTGAGTTGCACCTTGATTGCTATGTATATCTAGGTATGTATAGCTGAGAAGATGTATAAAAGTATGTTCCATTGTCCCTGCCAATACACACATACCTCAGTTGTGATCTAAAAAACTGAAGCTTTATACTCCAAGAGACTGCTTTGAAAGACGCACACTTAACCAGTTTCAGAAGGAATATCCTCTATATCTATTCAAGGACAAAATGTTCTAGGTGTTTTAGAGTCTTTGAAGGTACGTTATTTTAAAATAAGGTTGCAATGCAAAATTTTGCTCCTTAGAATTGACTCTAACACGTTCGAAACTTTATTTTATTCCCTGTGCCCCCTTTGGGTCAGTGTCATCCACTGAAGTGTGTGTGCTTAGAACATTGGCTTTAAGTGTGTGGAAGGGATGTTTATTCAGGATTTGTATTTAGACTCCTTGAATAATGAATCACAGAATCACATTGAAAATGAGATTTCAGTTTTTCAATTCACAAGTGGAAAAGGCATTATAAAAATCTAGCATCATGCTACCTCAAGAGGCCAAATGTGTCTCAGTTCTGTTAGGTTCATTCTGCGCACATCCTGCCCCATCCTATGTGGCTTCAGGTACAGCACAACAGGCAGAGTTTTTCTGTTTGGGGAGGAGGAGTGCAGAGTATATGCAGGGCATCCATCTCTACTCATGTGCCATGGAATCCATCTCTGTGTGAGGCTCCCCGCACCTTTCTGTGCAGTGTGGCTTGGAGTAAAGAAACGTGGAGGTAGGGCAGTTAGATCCACTGGTCATTAATCCCTACACAAAGGTTTCTTGAGTCCTAAGTCCAGTGCCCCATCCACTAGACCAGGGGTTCTCAATCTTTTTCTTTCTGAGCCTCCCCACCCCACCCCAAACATGCTATAAAAACTCCAGGGCCCACTGTTGGTGGGTAGGGGGGAGAGGAAATGAGAGGGCTCCGGGCCAGGTGGAGAGGCTCAATCATAGGCGTAGTTTGACTTCTATATTTGGGGGGACAGGGTTTGGGCTCACTCCACATGGCAGGGCCCCAGGAGGGAGAGCCACCTCCACCCCCTGACTAACCTCTGCAGGCCAGGTTGAGGGGGAGGGCAACCAAAAATTATAACTCAAAGTGGGGGCTCAGCTCAAAATTTTTGAAAACCACTCAGGGTGCAGGCAGGGGTTGGCTAGGGGCCGTGTGCAGGGGGGTGGGGTAGCTCTGGGTGCAGGGAAGGGGTAGCTAGCAGTTGTGTGCCAGGAGCGGTCGCTGCTCCCCAAGGGCTTTGCCGGCAAGCAGTCAAAGGAGGCTGGGAGTTGAGGAACAGCTGCAGCGCCAGGCACCAGCAGCATGAGGAGGAGATGGGGAAGCACCACAGCTGCCTGCTCCATGGTACCAGCCAGAGCAGCAGCTGCCCCGCACTGCCCAATTCCGGCTTCCTGCCTCTGACCTGGCCAGAGGGTGGGGCCTAGGAGCGATCGGGGAAGGAGGAGGTGAGGGGGTGCGTGTGGAACTGTCTATGGGCCTGCCCCACTCTGGTTAAGGCACTGCAGTTTATAGGGGGGCAACTCTGCCCAAGGTCTTGGGGTTTCTGTCCTGTGGGTCACTGGGGCTCATGGACCCACTGAAATCAGCTCGCAACCCCCTGGGGACTGCGGCCCCCTGGTTGAGAACCGCTGCACTAGACCATATTGCCTCTCACCTTCATACATGCACAAATATATTTTTATATACAAATGTGTTAAAATTTCATTTTGTCTAGCATTGCCCTTTTTCTCCCTCTGTTATGGGATTATTTTAAAGCCTCTACAGTATTACAATTCCAATTGTATTTTCTTTTGCAAACTAATGGGCACAGGTTCACAGGAAATAAATGAAAAAAATAAAGTGAATGAGTTTTGAATGGGTTCAGTTCAGCGCTGAAAGATGATAATGCTACCAATCCTTTATTAACACTAAAGCAGGAATTTAATTTGTTATATGCTAATTAAGTTGAAGGCAATCTTACTTGATCCAAAACAAGATTACATACACATACATGTGTGAGTGAGAGAGAGGGGCTGGGGGAGGGAGACTTGGAAGGATACTAGCCTGGCAGTTTGAAAAAAGAAAAACCTTACAAGATTTCTGTAATACAGATGGTCTGTTGGTCTCAAATCAAGAACAAAGTAAGGCTCAAATCTTCAAAAGTCTCCACTAATTTTGGCTGCCTCATTTTGGGCACCCGACTTGAGCCTGATTTTTACAGCTGCTGAGTACCTGCAGCTCCCATTGATTTCAACTGGAGGAGGTGAATGGATCCTTAGCACCTAAGAAAATCAGGCAAAAGACTTCCCCTGAACTCCTGGGCTCCTGAAATTAGTGGATTCTCTTGAAAATATTGGGCTTGGAGTCTTGTTAGATTAAAATAACTTTGAGATGGAACTGCAGAAAAAATCAAGCTCTTTTCTGAGTTATGTCAATCAATGTATACTGAGGAAAAAAGGGAGAGGGGCTTCTAGGATGAAATAAAACTGCTATTTGAAAATTTAAAGTAGTGGAGATTTAGCACAGTTTACCTGTTGCGTCTTTAAATCTGTGACTTTAACTATTTTCTTTCATTCTCAGTATTATCTTTCCTTGTTTGTGTGCTGCTTCAAGGACTTGGTACAGGCTCATTGTACTGGGTTTGTAGTGGCAGTCAGCATGAACTAAGCTTTACATAACCTTCAGCCCCATTCTCGTACGTAGAGGCCCCATTCTGCACTCACTGAAGTTTATGGGAGTTTGGCAATTTACTTCAATAGGGGAAAAGCCCAGGCCCACAGAAAGGATAAATCCCTATCCAAAATATAGGGGGAAGCCTTTATCCAAAATAACAAAGCTTAAAAATCGTGAAAAGGAGGAATGAATTTTGATTACCAGCCCCTTCTTTGCACATATCCCTATACAGCAGAACCTCAAAGATACGAACACCAGGGTTATGGACTTACCGGTCAACCAGACACCCTGTGAAACAAGAAGTCATCAATCAGGCTACAGTGGAGACAAACAACAACAACAACCAAAAAAAAGCAAATACTGTATTACCTCGGGACTCATGGCTTCAGCTATGGGAGGGTTGGGGCTGCAGCCGCAGGGTGTGGGGGGGTCTGGAGTCTGGGCAGGGGAAGAGCTGGGGGCTTCTGACCCTCAGGAACATTGGGGCTCAGAGCTTTAGACTTGGGGGAGCACTGGGGTTTGGGGCTTCAGCCCTGTGACTCTGCTCCTGGCTTCTGCCATGTGGGGGGTGCTGGGGCTCGAGGCTTCAGCCCCATGGATCCATTCCTAGCTTCAGCCCTGCAGGGGGAGCCAGGGTTTGGGGCTTTAGCTATGAGGGGAGCACTGGTTTCAGTCCCAGCACTGCCCCCATAGCTAAAGCCCCGAGCCCTGGTGTCCCCCCACCAGCTGAAGCTGGGAGTAGAGCTGTGGGGCTGAAACCCTGATCCCCAGTGCCCCTTGCAGGGCAGAAGCCAGGAGTGGAGTCATGGGGTTGAAGCACCAAGCCCCAGCACTCCCCCCAGGTCTAAGGCCCTGAGCTGTGGTGCTCCCAGGGGGCAGAAGTCTTGAGCTCCCCTCTCACCTGCAGCTGCAGCCCGAACTCCCCCATGGCTGAAGTCCATAACGTCTTGTTCAGAGTTATGGACCATTTCAGAATTACAAACAACCTCTTTTCCCAAGGTGTCTAACTCTGAGATTCTCCTGTATTATCATATGTAAAATCCTCTTAGGGTGTGTCTACACTGCAATTAGACACCTGCGGCTGGCCCATGCCAGCTGACCCAGGCTTGTGGGACTGTTTAATTGCAGTATAGACATTTGGGCATGGCTCGGGTCCTAGAGCCTGGGCTCCAGCTGTGGGTTTTTAAGTGCAGTGTAGACATATTCTTACGGAGGAAAAGAGCCTTGCGAAATCCTAGATCAATTCCAGGTGGGAGGAAACCCAAACAAGGCTTCATGGATGCAGGAGGATTTGAGCCATGTGATGTGAAAACTGGTTCTCAAGTCACATTAGCATGGTTGCTGTCCTGCTGCGCTTTTTAAAACACGTTATCCAATAATGAACGATTCCTCTTTCTCTGAAACTATTATGCCTATTTCCATTGCACTCCTGCCGTTTATCAGGTCTCAGCTATAAAAGTCTAAGGCTATGTCTACACTACTGCCTATATCAGGAAAACGTATGTTGCTCAGGGGTGTGAATATTCCACTCCCCTGAGCCACATAGTTACACAGACATAAGTGTTAGAGTGCACAGCGCTATGTTGGTGGCTGAGCTTCTCCCACTGACATAGCTTATGCTGCTCGCAGGGGTTGTTTCTTTATGCTGACAGGAGAGCTCTCTCCTGTCGGCATAGAGCGTCTTCACCACACACACTGCAGTGGCGCAGCTGTATCGGTACAGCTGCGCCGCTGCAGCAATGTACATGTAGACATGGCCTAAGAGGTTGATGTCATCATTTCAGGCTGGATTAAAGCAAACTGATATGAAATACATCCTTTACACCTTGATTAAATATATATATTCCTGCAGCAAAATGAACCTTTATTACTGTAATAAGTGAATGTGTAATCATTTCTCTAGTAATCTACTTGATGAATAGATTAACTAATTCAATAGAACTTCAGTTTGCAATAATAAAGACATCCAGAAATACTTCTCAAGATATCTGTTTTATTTAAACGTAGCTACTGATATACAATCTTTGTAATATCCATTACTTAACCTTTTCCTATAACCCAAAATTCATTATCAAGACAACCTTAGAGCTTCTGCCCCTTAAATTAGTGGAAACCAGAAATTAGTTGTGCTGTATTCATTTGAGTAGCAGAATATGGGCAGAGTTATATACAGAACACTAATGAGAACATGGCAGAAAATACTGAAGAGTTTTGTAGGATTAGAGAAATGCCCACAGATGGCTATGCCATGCCTTTGTATTCCACATGTAGCATTACATTTAAAGGTCACAATTCAGCAAAGCAATTAAGCATCTACTTATATCTAATTGAAATAAATGGAAGTTAAGCATGTATTTAAGTGCTTTGCTGAATTCAGGCTTAAATGTACACAATACTTAGCAGCCCTGATAAGGGCACAATTAGCTCTTATACAGATGCATGGCATGCCTGCTAACCAAATTCAGCAGTGGGCTCTTGGCCACTAAGAACACTATTGCTTGGCTCGGCAAATATGCAAATGCTAAATAAAATAAATGGCACCTTTTGGTTAAGAACTATAGGACCTAAAGTACTGATGTTCTTATTTCTGATCTCCTTCCAGGCTTTCAAACCCTTGATCATGAAGATCAGATTGCTTTGCTGAAGGGTTCAGCAGTAGAAGCCATGTTCCTTCGTTCAGCTGAGATCTTTAATAGGAAACTTCCTGTAGGACACGCTGACCTCTTAGAAGAAAGAATTCGCAAAAGCGGTAAGTGCTTTATTTAGTGGAAAAAAGATCTGCTTTTATGGGTCAGCATTTGCCCTTGAAATGTTAGTACAGAATGCTTGTAATTGGTAATGAAATAGTTTATCTGAATGCTGTTCTTCTCAGTCAGCCTTGAGTGCAAAGGTCATGAGGTAAATGTTTAATCATAATTTCATTGTAAACATTATGAATTAAGCTATATCAAAGAAACTAATGTATCTCTTCAAGGGTGAGTATAAAAGAACTGTGACAATAAAATGCCATTCTATCGTGTTATTCAAATAAAGTGTCAGTTTATATGCTTGTAAATGTCATTAATGTAACAAAAGAATTATAGGTTTTTATTGCGTATGATTCAGAGGGAGAAGACCCTGCCTCTCTGGGTCAATTGGTAAGAAGGATCACGAAGAATAAAGGAGCGCCGAACAATGATGGTTGTAATGTATTTTCAGTACACATTTCACTTCATAAGGGCTCTCAAAGGTTTGGTCTGCATGATGGAGTTTTACAGTGTCTGAACACAGTTCTCAACAATTGAGAACAACAACAGCTGAATAGGGACTGAACACAGGTTGCTGTAGACTTGGACAAGTTCTGTATTGTGTCAGCTCACTGTACTTACATTTCAGTGTATAGTATATAGAACAGTATAAACAAGTCATTGTCTGTATGAAATTTTAGTTTGTACTGACTTTGCTAAAGCTTTTTATGTAGCCTGTTGTAAAACTAGGCAAATACTAGAGAAGTTAATGTACCCCCTGGAAGACCTCTGTGTACCCCCAGGGGTATGCTGATTGAGAACCACTGAGCTGGTGAACAGGAGCAGCTGACGGGAGTTTTGTGAGGGAGTTTAGAGAGGGAGCCTGAGAGCCAGATACACATTATTAACAGTCTCTAAATTTAGGCCAATAAAGACCCCCACCCAAAATAACAACAACAACAAAAGCTACATGAATAGAAAGAATGCAGACAGAAGTCCAGCAGCAGAGTGGAGGCTATCCAGTTTATTGCACTGAATGCAGAATGTATGATTACTTGCCTTGTGGGCAGGTGACATATGTGTGCATTCAGTGCAAGGAACTTGTGGCCCTCAGAGACTAGTGTACGGGCTTTGGAGACCATAGTGGCCGAACTGGAGGAGCTAAGGGAGACAGAGAGGTACACAGATGAGACTTTCCAGGACACAGTAGAACCAAAATGGAACCAGATTGCTGTCGTGTACAATTTAAAAGGTTGTTGAGTGTTTTTTAAATTAAGAGCCGGGGAAAGCTGACAGATGTGGCAGAGCACATGGTGCGAATGGAAGCATCTCTTAAGGGAGGATCTATTAACAGAGATTCTCTGTATGTTAGTAAAGAGGAGAGGATAGAAGTTAATAAATTACAGACAGAAGCTGAAGAGAAACAGATGAAAAAGAGTCGCATTCAATTCCATCATATAATGGTAGACAACTAAAAAGTGACAAATTTTATAAGTGCTTGTATACAAATGCTACAAGTCTAAATACTAAAATTGGGGGAACTTGAATGCCTGGTCATAAATGAGACTATTGATATAATAGGCATCACAGAAACTTGGTGGAACGATGATAATCAATGGGAGATGGTAATTCCAGGGTACAAAATACATAGGAATCACAGAATAGGTCATGCGGGTGGGGATGTGGCACTATAAAGGAAGCATAGAGTCAAATATAGTAAAAAATCTTAATGAATCAAACTACCATCCATGTCTATGGATAGACATTCCATGCTTGAATAATAAGAATATAGCAGTAGGAATATACTACCGACCACCTGACCAGGACGGTGACAGTGATTGTGAAATGCTCCAGGAGATTAGAGAGGTTATAAACATAGAAAACTCAGTAATAATGGGGGATTTCAACTATCCTCATATTGCCTGGGTACATGTCACTTTGGGATGGGAGGGAGAAATAAAATTTCTAGACACCATAAATGACTGCTTCTTGGAACAGCTAGTCCTGGAACCCACAAGGGGAGAAGCAATTCTTGATTTAGTCCTAAGTGGAGCACAGGATTTGGTTCAAGAGGTGAATATACATGAAATTCTCAGTAATAGTGACCAGGACATAATTAAATTTAACATTCTTGTGGGGGTGGAGGGAGGGAAATACCAAAGAAGCCCACTGCAGTAGCATTTATCTTCAGAAAGGGGAACAACAAAAATATTAGGAAGCTAGTGGAAATTATTAAGTACAGTCACAAATCTGAAATGCCTGCAAGCTGCATAGAAACTTCTTAAAAACACCACAATACAGGCTCAAATTAAATGTATACCCCAAATTAAAAAACATAATAAGAGGACCAAAAAGTGACACTATGGCTAAACAACAAAGTAAAAGAAGTGATTAGAGGTAAAAAGGCATCATTTGAAAATTGGAAGTCAAATCCTACTGTGTTTCCCGCAGAATTTAGGGCTCTCTCCTCCCCCTCCGGGAGCAATGGCCTTCTGTGGGTTAATGGGACCTTTTACCAGTGAAAGAGCCTTTACCACACAATGAATATTCTTAAACATGTACATGTATTTATTAGCAATCAACATTTATATCTTCCCCTAATCTTATTTTCCAAAAAATGAGGCCTCCCTTCAGGTGTTAATTAATTATGTCAGGCCAGGCCTTTGCTACTTCACCCTAATTCTTTTTATGTCAGTGTTTGTCTTTGCATTATATTTTTATCTTTCTGTGCTTTCCCACATTTCCAAAACCACAGGGTGGTAATCATTCAAACTACCATTAAAAATAGGCTTATAATACAAACCAGAGGGTGCAAGCTTACCTCCTTTTTATGCTATTAAAACTTCTAAAATATCAAAAATAGAAATTTTCTTGAGGACCCATGACCTCCATATTGCAGGGCAAAATAACCTTCCATTCCCCTCCTGGTTTCACTATATATAGTCTTGCCTCCCCCAGACTTCCCCGCCCAGTGATTGGGTTAAAAGTGTGTGTTTGCAGGACTGGGCTTTCACTCTAACCAAAATAAAGCCAAAACAGTAATCATTTTGCAGCTAATTCTGATACTTTTACTCATATTGAATAGGTCCTTGCTCCAGGAGTAGTCCCAGTGATTTTGAAATTAATCAGATTACTCAGGGACTGAGGTACTACTCTGCATGAGTAGGGGGTATCAGTATCAGGCCCTTGGATATTTGCAATGTATATAGCTTCAGATAATGTAAAGGAAAAAAAAGCATCGTCAGTACAATTCTCTCATCAAAATGTTGTAAACATTGGGCTTGAACATACAATTCATCATGCAAATATGCAAAGAATATCTAAGTTTACTTCCTCCGTATTTTGTTGAACTTATACCAGTTAGTTAGAAAGCTGCAAATCTGCAATGTTTGGCTGTACATTTTCCCCACTTTAGAGAGGGACAGTTATTATGAAATGCAAAATGATACTTTTGTCTATCTCACAAATGCACTCTGTTTAGCTCAACAAATATTTCTTTCATACGCCATCTGCCACTGACTTATTACATGATGCTTCTAGAATCTTAAAATATTGTAGGAATTTAATGGACTATGTAGCCCAGACCCCAACAAAATTAACATAATAATATGTAAAGGGATAGAAAAATTACAGACTCTTTTTGGTGTTTTGAAGACTAAGGTATAGACCAGGGGGTCGGGCCGGATCCGGCCCCTCAGGGCTTTGGATCGGCCTGTGGGATTGCCCCCCGTGGCGCTGCAGGCCCCGTGGCGCTCTCAGAAACGGCCGGCACCACTTCCCTGCGGCCCCCGAGCGGGGGGGCAGAGGGCTCCGTGCATTGCCCTTGCCTCCAGGCACTGCCCCCCGCACCTCCCATTGGCTGGGAACGGGGAACCGTGGCCAATGGGAGCTTCGGGGGAGGTACCTGGAGGCGTGACAAGGGCAGCACATGTGGAGCCCTCCACCCACCCCCCCAGGGGCTGCAGTGCTTCCTGGAGCGGCGCGGGGCCGGGGACAGGGCAGGCAGGCAGGGAGCCTGCCCTGGCCCCAGTGCGCGCCGCTGCCACCCTGGAGCCACTTTAGGTAAGCGGCACCGGGCTGGAGCCTGATCCCCTCCTGCACCCCGCCCCCCAACTCCCTGCCCTAAGCCCCCTGCCTTCACCTTGCACCCCTCCTGCACCCCTGCCCTGATCCCCCTTGTACACCCCGCATCCCTCCTGCACCCCAACTCCCTGCCCTGATCCCCTTTGTACACCCCGCATCCCTCCTGCACCCCAACTCCCTGCCCTGATCCCCTTTGTACACCCCGCACCTCTCCTGCACCCCAACCCCCTGCCCTGAGCCCCCTCCCGCAGTCCGCACCCCTCCTCCACCCCTGCCCTGAACCCCCTCCTGCACTCCGCACCCCTCCTGCACCCCAATCCCCTTCTCTGAGCCCCCTCATACACTCCGCACCCCTCCTCTGCCCCAATCCCTTGCCCTGAGCCCCTTCCTGCACACTGCACTCCCTCCCATACCCTGCACTCCTGCCTGCACCCGACCCTGCATACAATTTCCCCACCCAGATGTGGCCCTCGGCCCAAAAAGTTTGCCCACCCCGGTATAGATATATGAACTGTTGTAGCATGCCTGATAGTTTGTTAGTCTACTGGGAACCACAAACTTTAGAGGAAAAATGTTTGTCTGAAAACTCACCACAACACAGCATTTTATACTGTTCACATTTTATATTATTTGGGTAGTTTGTTTAAAATGAATCAATAATTAAAGATAAATAATTCCAAATTGGAAAATAGTCTAGCACACACAAGAAATGAAATCTCACTTTAGTAACTAATCACAGGGTCAAACTTCACAGCTGGATTATTATCTGGGGCCTAAATTTTCAAAAGTGACTAGTGATTTGGGGTGACTCAGTTTTAGGGTGTCCAACTTGTTACACCTTAAAGGGGCCTAATTTTCATAAAGAAATGAGCACCTATCTTCTGAAAATCAAATTTCATTAAGTTGTCTTAAATTGGACACCCCAAAATTAAAGCAATTTTCACTTATCATCTTTGAAAATTTTAGTTAAGGTGTATATGTAAGCATAAGTATTACTAATGCAATTCATTTATATATAAAAGTTATTGGGCTCAATACAGGGGTAACTGTGAAATTTAATGGCCTGTGATACACAGGAGGTCAGATTAGATGATCTACTGGTCCCTTCTGGCCTTAACCCCATGAATACGTTCTACTAAAAGTTGCAGCTACCCACTGCCATTATTTCTTGTTACAAAAATGCTAAATAATTCAGGCAAAGAAATAAAAACTATCCTAGGTAAGAAGGCAAAATCCAAGAGCAGTAAAAAATATAATGCAGAGGGGAGAACAATGCAAAACAAGCAGCAAACAAACATACAAGACAAAGTTGAATGAAAAGAAAAAACACACAAACAGAAAAGAGAACCACTGAGGAAACACAAATATAGGTAAGCAAAATTCAAAGCAGGTAAGCATATTATATAAAAGGGTAAGGATGAGAGTAGAGGGAAGCAATAATGTATCAGGAATACTTGGAGCTTCTAGAAAGGCACCAAAGACTGACCCTCTTAAAAAGAAGTTGTATATTGTTGAATTTAGTCCTCAGTCAGAACTTCAATCCATATAAAATAATTTTTAGATGTAGGCGAGTGTCTAAGTGTCAGCTAGGTCCTATTGTCAGGCTTTGATATATGTACCCATAAAAATGGGGAAAAAACTGTCTAAAAGTCGCAAGCTGTCCAATGTTTTGTCATCTGTCATGATGTTCTCTTAGAAATGGCTCTCCTCTATTAATATTTATGCTTTTCCCCCTCTACAGTTGTATTGAATTTAAAATTTTTCTGATAAAGAAACCATAGAGATCTGGTGGCGATGACCTTTCAGCATTAGCAGCTTTCATTTGATTCTTAGGCTGATGCAGTATGTTTTTATTTATTAGTGTGACTAATATACTGGGCTAAGTAGCAACACGTCTCACCAACTGCCTTGTTCATGCCCTCAGGGTCTTTTACATAATACGATATAAAAGTTCTTTCTTTAAATGTTGCTGAAACTGAATTCCTCTCCTACACGGTACCAATGAAACCTATTTAACATTAATGAAAGCTTGTGCCTTTTTTTTATGTTAATTGATGCTTCAGAATGCATACCACATTGCAATTAACTGGTTATTTCTGTGAAAGGCTGACATCTCAGTAATATGCCTAGTTTACTTCTGTAATTTTAACGGTGATTTGCAGATTCCACTTATTGATAGTGCAATATTATTAAAACATTTATGAAGTGCAAAATATTTTCTCAATGAGCATTTATACACTGTAACTATGATGACAGTCATTAAGGGTCAGATTCTGATACTTTTACTCTAGCACATTATTCCACAAATAAGCCTTTCGATATCAGCATTAAGGAATAAAATGCTACTTCACATCAGTAAGTGTGGTAGAATCTGGCTCTAATTTTTCAGTGAGTAGAAGAATACTTTTCAGTGTGAAATACACTATTGCCTATTGCCCTTTATCACCTGAAACACATCAACAATGAGATATAGGCAGGAAGGGAAGTAACCACTTTATTCTAAAATATTGGTAAGAGGCTATGTTCTGTCCTTGCATGTGAACATATGGTTCCCACTGATTTCAATGAGAGTCTCTCATGTGCACTCAAAGGCAAAATTTGGCTCAGGAATAATGGACAAATAATCACTCCCAGTATTTCCAGCTTTATAAATAATAATAACATAATAATAAATTATTATTTATTAATTACTTGTATTACTGTAGCATCTAGGAGTCCTAGCCTTGGACCAGGACTCCATTGTGCGAGGTGCTGTCCAGACACAGAACAAGAAGACATTCCATGCCCCCAAGCACAGGCGCCAACTTTTTTTGGCGCTGGTGGGGGCTCGTGCCCCCACCCCCGGGCCAACTCCACCACTGCTCCAAAGTCCCCGCCCCGACTCCGTCTCTCTCTGCCCCTATTGGATCCCTCCCCAAATCCCCTCCCCCGCCCTGCCTCCTCCCCCAAGCGCGCCACGTTCCGCCTCCTCCCCCTTCCCTTCCAGACTTACCGCGCGAATCAGCTGTTTCGCAGCGCCAAGCGCTGGGACGGAGGGGGGAGAAGCAGGACGCAGCGGCACACTCAGCAGAGGAGGAGGAGTGGAGGCGGAGGTGAGCTGGGGCGGGGAGCTGCAGGTGGGTGCAGAGCACCCACCAATTTTTCCCCATGGGTGCTCCAGCCCTGGCACCTATGCCCCCAAGAGCTTACAATCTTAGTATCAAACAAGAGCCAACAGATAGGGGAGTGCAAGGAAACAATGCGGCATTACTGATCAGCATGACAGGCAGTACTCTCAACATACAAGCAGCCCACGTGTTGTCAAGATTTTTGTAGGCATCATAATAAAGGAGAGTTTTAAGGAGGGATTTGAAGAGGACTAATGACTTAGCTTTGCAGATGTTTATGGGGAGCTGCTCCCACATGTGAGGGACAGTGTGAGAGAATTTACATTTTCAAACAAACACCTTTGTACTAAGTGGTCAATAGAGGCTGGTATCTTGGGCCAATCGGAGATGAGAGTTGACTCCTTGCTAGTGAATGTGAGAGGATAGGAAGGGATAGGGCCTTGAAAATGAAGACAGGTAGCTTATGTTTGATGAGATAGAGAAGGGGGAGCCAGTGGAGGGATTCCCAGAAGGAGTGACATGATCAAAGTGATGGGCTAGGAAAATGATCATTGCAGTAGTATTTTAAATAGACAGGGCTGGCTTTAGGACCTGTGGGGCCCGATTCGAATACCCAGCAGCAGTCTGGGTCTTTGGCGGCACTTCGGCGGCGGGGCGTCCGCTCCGCGTCTTCTGCGGCACTGCCTCCGAAATGCCGCCGAAGACCTGGAGCGGACCCCCCACTGCCAAAGTGCCGCCGAAGACCCGGAGTGGAGCGAGTAAAAAAATTAAAAGGCGCCTAAAGCGTGGGGCCCGATTCCAGGGAATCGGCCTAAAGCCGGCCCTGTAAATAGATATCAGTGGGGCAAGATTGTCTTTGTCAAGGTCAGAGTAAAGGGTGTTGCAGTAATTGAGACACGAGATGAGAGCCGGGATGAGAGCATTAGTTGTGTGGATGGCTAAGAAAAGCTGTATCTGAGAGATGTTTTTCAGCAAGACTTAGATATGACTGGGATGTGAGGACCTAGAAATAGTTCTAAGAAGAAGATAATGCCCAGGTTATAGGCCCGAGTGACGGACAGGATGGTGGTGTTGTCCACAGTGAGACAATTTTTAAAACATGTTCAAAATGGAATTCCTGAAAAAGAAGAAGACAAAAACAAGCAAATAAACACAACCTCGTTAAAACAGGATGATTTAACATCTTCCATAACATTTCACTGCATTGTAATACACACAGCCATGGGTATATACAGCATGGGAAAATTCTGTTCATGAATATTTCAGAGCCATCTGCTACATGAAGTAGCCAGCAGCATATTCCTGCATTATAGCTAGATAAAGTGTTTAATTCGTATCTATAGAGGCAGAGGAATACAGCATTCTAATTGCAATACGCAGGGAATTTTCTACTAAATTTGTACACTGAGATAGACCACAGAGAACACAACCGCTTTTCATCTATATAAATACGTTTCCCAAGCTGACTACTACTGTATGTTTATATAAACAGACCAGAGTCACCAAAACTACCTAAGGGAGTTATGAATTATACCTCCTTGCCAGCCAGGCCGTCTTCCCTACGTGCAGGTAATTCCCCCAAAGGAGTGTGTGTTTCCAACACCACCTTCCCTCAGGGGTTTCTGCTGAGGTAGTACTGAAAGTGGGATGGGTTGTGAAACAAGTCACAGACCTGGCACATAAAATTTCTAGGAGGCGAGCTGAGTTGCTGAGGGGTGCACATTTTAATTGCTGCCCAGGGAAGCCCCTCTGATTGGGTGCTTTCCCCACTTTCTCATCTCCTGGTGAAGAGTAGCCAATCAGGGCTGCTGCAGGAAGGAGGCAGAGCTCTATTCCCCTCCCCTCAGCAACCTGACACCATTCTCACAGGCGGGTAGGACAGGAGCATCATTTTCTATTTCATAGGGGGGAGAGTTGCTTCCCCCCAACCTTGGTTTTCCCCTCCCCAGACCCGTCCTAGCTCCTTGCCAGTTGCCTCTCCAGGGCTGGGGGGGCTGCTGTGGGGTGGCCTGGGCTGGGGCTCCTAATCTGCATGATGTCGGTGCTGCTCCTTCTGCTCACTGGCTGGACAGGAAGCAGCAGTGGCGGCCTGGGCTGGAGCTGACCGTGCAGCGTGAGCCTGGCCCCAATCCTTGCCCCAGGCTGGCCATCAATGAGATACCCTCCCCAGGCTTGCCACCCCCTACTCCCCGGGATAGGAAGGCCATGCCATGCCACCACCCTGCCCACATCCAGGATGGGACTGCGCTCCTCTCCCATGAGCAGCTGTGGCCTCAGCAGGAAGGTGGAAGGGGGGATGCTGAAGTGATGCCCCTGGGAGGAGGGAGCTAAGGAGCCCAGCAGCCCATGCCAGCTTGGCTACCACCTCACTCCTGTGAGCAATGGGCTGCTTCCTCTGCCCCCCAATTCCCTCCCTGCAACACCCAGCCTGGGAAGTGGGAAAGAGGACTCTACTGCAGCCCCCTCAGGTCTGCAGTAGGAACAGAGGTGGGGCTGTGGGGACAGAATTGATGGGTGGCAGACTGGGGGACAGGATTGATTTGGGGGTGGGAGCCAGAACTAATTGCTGAGCATGGGATGGGCAGATGTGGGCGTGATAATACCCTCACTTTTCCAAACCATGTTAAGCTTTGGTCTGCAGTTGTGGTTCCATTTGAGCCACACTGGTGAATGCAGAGGAGATGCACCACTTCCTTCACTGGTCATGACTTCTTCTCAGCTAATGCCTCTCCCTGCTCATCTCCCTAACAGTCACCTGATGGAGGAGAGGTCATGTGTCCACTTTCTGGTGCTGCAACCTCTCTACTAAGTCGACTATGCCCTGCCAGGGTCTACACCACTCACAGCCAGCAGAGACCCTGGGTGTATCTGCCCCAATGATTATAGGGTCTTGTGATGCATTTCACTGTTAACATTCAAATAAAATAAAAGTCAATGTTTCCAGTGAAAGTTTCTGAGTCTGGAAAACAATTTTGACAGACAAGATTCTGTGAAAGATAAGTTATTATTTAGTGAGTAATTAATACATTTTGTTTTCCATAAAACAACAGTTCATTTACTGCTAGGATTAATATCCACTGGCACCTTCACACTTATCCTGATGAAAGATCTTTTCATCCATATTAACAACACAGTCTTAGTCATTGTTAATTAGCACAAAACATTCTCCCAGGTAGAAGTTTTTTGTTGTTTTTTTTTTTTAATCTAGATGTCATAAACACTTCTCTAAAGCTTACATTCAGGTAGGTCTGTTTAATTTTTATTATTGAAAAGAGGCAAATGAAAATAAACACATACAGAAAATGTAGCTTCAACAACAGTGATAAATATTGACTGGCTACTAGGGAAAGGAATACTCATTTTCTCTGGTTATTTTAACCAACTAACTGCTAAGGGCCTGCAGCTGCAGACCCTATGCAGACCTCATTCACATTGCCTTCAAGGAGTGTTTTGCTAGTCTAAGAATTGCAGGACTAAACCCTTAAAAAGCAAGATAAAAATCATGTATATGAAACCATGGATATTAATGAAGTTGTACAATAGGTAAAGTGGTCTAGACAAATAAGAGTCTCTGCTTTGAAGAGCTTTCATGAAAAGATTTCATGAATATCTCCCATTAATGACTTGATGCAACTTCTAGAGAAGTCAGACTGTAAAGCTCTTCAAGGCAGAGATTCTTATTTGTTTAGGACACTTTACTCATATATTGAAGTCAATTAAATGACTCCATAGAAGATAGATCATCCCTTATAGGCCCAGGTCTGTATGATACATGACATTACAAAATGGCAAACAGAGTGGAGCATGTTCTTTGTACCTGGATTGCTTCACAGAACAAATGGGACTAGCAGAAGATTTTTGAAAGAGGGTAGAAAGGGTGGCTGGTGAATATTAATTTGGAAGATGTGCCTGCAGGACAATATATAGTACAGATTTCTTCTACGTCTCATTGTACAGATTTTTTATAAACAAAAGTAAGAGCTAGCTTATTTTTTCTGTTCTCAGTGAGGCCAGAAAGACTTTTAAAAATCAAATAAAAAATTTAGAATAAAACTACAAACACAATATGTCTTGCCTTCACTTCTAAACTGCAAACTGCAGCAGTGACATTTGAGAAGGACCCCAAACTCCCCCTAGTTACTATCCAAAAGCCACCTTTAATCTGCTTCATAAGCACCTGAAGGGAGATGAGACCACCTCTACCTATTTCATAATAGCAATTAAAAAAAACCAAACCAATCAGGCATTTTAAACATTTCTTTCTGTTTTGTTTTGTTTTTTTTCCTGATGGGGGTTTATTAAATCCAAACTGAAATATTTTCAGTCCTATAAGAAAACAGCTCCCTCTTGTGATGAAACAGCAGTTAGTGCATGATGAAATAGTGCAGAAGAGGTCTGTAGAAAGATGAATAGAACAAAACCAGAAAAGCCTCTTCCACTGGGGCTTATCATTTTACACTTTTTAGCTAACAATAGTCTCTTGCTTCATTTGACTATTGAAACATTTCAAAATTCTATTCTTTTTGGTATCAACATAAGCATACGCTCTAATATTATAACACCCCTCTTCATTCTTTCCTCCCTTTCCTGCTTATTACTATTTTACTTATTATTTGTATCACAATGGTGCTGAGGTCAGGGCTTCATTGTGCTAGGCACTGTACAGGCATATACGACTTGTCTACACTTAAAACGCTACAGCGACACAGCTAGGGTGACTAGATGTCCCGATTTTATAGGGACAGTCCTGATATTTGGGGCTTTTTCTTATATAGGCTCCTATTACCCCCCACCCCCTGTCCTGTTTTTTCAAAATTGCTGTCTGGTCACCCTAGACACAGCATAGACATTACCTACACCAATGAGAGAGATTCTCCTATCAGCGTAGGTAATCCACCTCTCTGACAGATAATAGGTCAGTGGAAGAATTCTTCCATTAACCTAGCACTGTCTACATATGGAATTAGGTCAGTTTAACAGTGCCGCTCAGGGGTGTGGATTTTTTCACACCTCTGACTGACATAGTTAAATCTATCTAATTTTGTAGTACAGATGAAACTCTAGGCTATGTCTACACTACAGCTTATGTCGGCATAATTTATGTTGCTCAGGGAGGTGAATAAACCATGCAGACATCTACCCCAGAATGAGAGGAGTGTAAAATGCTACCACATCAGAATGGTGGTGTTCTGTACCCACTTTGCACTGTTAGAAATGAGTACACAATGTGGTAGGCAATAGAGAGATGGGCCCAGGAGTGCACAGCACAGCCCCAGAGATGAGGAAAGGGGTGGGCAAAGGTGGCTTTTGGGCTCACATAGATCTGGGTTATTACATCTATGGCTGGTCTCCTGCTGCTCTAAGTCATGCCCAAACTGTCAGTGGGCAGATAAGGACAGATAAGCCAGCCATAGATCAGAGAAGGTGCAAGGAAACCCCAGCCATTTCCCGCTATGTAGGAGCCACTGGGGAATCTCTCTACCATCGGATGATCTTTCCATGGCCACCTATGCCTGCTTTAGATCCAGATTCCACTGCTGGCATGGTGCAGAGTGACTACACCCTTCCCCAGAATTGGGACCTCTGATTATGGTCATTTTTACTTCGCTTTGGGTGCACTGTGTATCAGAGAGGCTGAAGAGAACAGTGCAGAAACTCATCACTACCAATGCCAACTATTCAAAGCTCAAGTCAGCACCTCAAAAAATGTGACTGGCTGAAAAATCATGAGATTTTAGAATAAAATACATTTGGGGCTCCTTTTGTTTGCCTTCTAGCTTTTGAGTCATTGGGATACCCTCTGGTCATGTTTTCAAGCTTTTCTCCACAACCATAAGGGCATAAACTTTTTGAAAAAACAAAAGCTGGGATTCTCATATAATCACTTGACTGCAGAGGCTGAAGTACCAAATGTCATGAGACAATCAGGAGAGGTGGCAACAATGGAAATTGGGGGAGAGGAATGAGTCAGGAGTGGGAAAGAGGCAGTCTTGCTAGGATTCTCCCTTCCCTCTCCAATTTTCCATGTTTTCAATCAAGAAGATGATGGTAATCCAATGGCACAACAAATCTGGACATGTTTTATTTGCTCCCAGACCTTCATGCAGTGATTTCTGAGCCATTCGCTTCCAATGGGGAGTTTTTTCTGTCAAACTCCAATGCTAAATTGTACAGATCTTTTACATTTTTCAGTTTTCATATGAGCTTTGGCATTTAATTTTGTCATATTTAATCATAGTGGTACTTTTAAAAAGCATTCTCTTTCTAAAGGAATAGATGGACCTGAAAGCTTAGCGAAAACAGCTGTTCAACATTTTAAATAGCTAACTCTGATAATTATGAGAAAAATTACAGTGGAAAATTAGAGGCTCTGGCTGTAGTTCATTGTTTTTGAAGCCCCAAGAGCGCAATTAACTCACATATGACAAGCGGACGCTCATCATACATTTCTGCTTAATTGATTCTGACCCTTTTCAAAAGGGCCTGACTGTGAAAACTTGTGATAAGAGCTTCAGTATTGCAGTTTGTAACCTGAAATTAACACAAGTGGTTAATGTTATATGTTTAATTCCAGTGTGCACCATGGGTTAGATTTACTCGCCAAAGAGTGTGTTCTTTATTGCTAGTTTATTTCAAACAGTAGAAATGTTTATTCCTATAGCAGCAGAAAGTGACTAATCATAGTTTAGTCAAGTGACCTCTCAATTTTTCTATTTTGCTTCCTGTGGATATGCAGCCACTGAGTTTCACTTTGAGTTTTCGGGTTTGAACAATCGCCAAACCTCAAAGCAAAATGTGACTAAAACTACAAAGTTTAGCTTCCTTTTTGTGTAAATCATGCAAAACCACAATGGTTTCCACCCAAAACCTTAACTTTTAGCCAAGATTAGCTCAAAACTCAGAAATGCGTTTTCTCCTAGTGGTTGGGATAATTAAATAACAAGTTTCACTTATGGAAATAGAATAGGATCCCTTCCTTCAAACCTATGGGGTTAACTGCCCTGGCATTGCTGCTGCAGAACCACTGGTGTGGAATTCTAAACGCACCCCAGAAGCCCACCATCAGACAGCGTCAGACAACTGTATTAAGTCATCTTGCAACAGCCCTATTTGAATATGGAAGTTATAATACACCCTGCTCCCCCATAAAAAAGGCATGAATTCATTGGGCCTGATTCTCAAGTACACTAAGGCACAGTGTAAAGGAGACAAAGTGAGTGTGAATGTAATTTAAGGTCAGAGTGCTGTAAAGGGGCCTGAGCATAAATAAGAATCAAGCCCATGGTCTCTAGACCCGAGAGTCCTATACAAACATACCATACTTGCTCTAAAAGAAAGGGCAGGAATTGAGCATGGGATTCCCTTTTTTTCTGGGAGAACACCAGTCTCTTACATTAATGGATCAGCTGAGCGTGGCACAGTCACAGGTTCTAAGCGGGTTGGGAAGCTAGTAGCAGCTACATACACTTCTTTCCCTACTGATTGTCTAGGATGCTCCTGTTTGGTTTGGCCCAAATAATTATCAGAGAGCCAGAAAGTGTCATTGTTCCTTGGTCCAAATACCTTACAGATGCAAGTGTCACACAGCATAATGCTCTTGGCTCTGACCCCAAGGGTGATATAATAATAATAATAATAAATGGAGATATACCTATCTCATAGAACTGGAGGGGACCCTGAAAGGTCATTGAAGCCCCCTGCCTTCACTAGCAGGACCAAATACTGATTTTGCCCCAGATCCCTAAGAGGTCCCCTCAAGGATTGAACTCAGAACCCTGGGTTTAGCAGGCCAATGCTCAGATCACTGAGCTATCTCTCCCCCATTAAGGTATGTCTACACTGCAATAAAACACCTACAGCTGGCCCATGTCAGCTGACTCAGCCTCACAGTTTTGGGCTGTTGGGTATAACATTGCAGTGTAGATCAGGGGTTGGCAACCTTTCAGAAGTGGTGTGCCGACTCGTCATTTATTCACTCTAATTTAAGGTTTTGCGTGCCAGTAATACATTTTAAAATTTTTAGAAGGTCTCTTTCTATAATATATAACTAAACTATTATTGTATGTAAAGTAAATAAGGTTTTTAACATTTTTAAGAAGCTTCATTTAAAATTAAATTAAAATGCAGATCTTATCAGTTTAGTAAAAAGAAGAACAGGAGTACTTGTGGCACCTTAGAGACTAACAAATTTATTAGAGCATAAGCTTTCGTGGACTACAGCCCACTTCTTCGGATGCATATAGAATGTGCATATAGAATGGAACATATATTGAGGAGATATATATACACACATACAGAGAGCATAAACAGGTGGGAGTTGTCTTACCAACTCTGAGAGGCCAATTAATTAAGAGAAAAAAAACTTTTGAAGTGATAATCAAGATAGCCCAGTACAGACAGTTTGATAAGAAGTGTGAGCATACTTACAAGGGGAGATAGATTCCTTAAGGACTGGGAATGGCTGAGCCATTACAAACATTGAATCTATCTCCCCTTGTAAGTATGCTCACACTTCTTATCAAACTGTCTGTACTGGGCTATCTTGATTATCACTTCAAAAGTTTTTTTTCTCTTAATTAATTGGCCTCTCAGAGTTGGTAAGACAACTCCCACCTGTTTATGTTCTCTGTATGTATGTATATATATCTCCTCAATATATGTTCCATTCTATATGCATCCGAAGAAGTGGGCTGTAGTCCGCGAAAGCTTATGTTCTAATACATTTGTTAGTCTCTAAGGTGCCACAAGTACTCCTGTTCTTCTTTTTGCGGATACAGACTAACATGGCTGCTACTCTGAAACCTATCAGTTTAGTGTGATCCTTGCCCTTGCTTTTCCTTACTGAGTTTTCCAATGTCTGGCACATATTTGGATAGTTTAAACTGCACACAGGCTTCTGAGTGATCAGTTGTTAACTGACTCTGAGAGGGACAGAGGACAGATTTCATGTGTGAAAATATCTGTTCAGACCGGTATGTGAATCCAAATGCTGAAAGCATTGCAAATGCAATTTTCTTCAAACAGTTAAATTTCACTGGCAGGGACGTCCAGCAGGTCAGAATAGAGGCCCCATGATCTCTCTCAGTAGCTTTAAGTGCACTCCGCAGATCTCCAAACTTTGATATCCACAATTCTGAGCTTTTTAAAGGAATGCGCTGCATTTCGAAATCTTCATCCACTTAAATACAGACAAATCCAAGTCGTTTTCATTGAACTTTTCAGGTTTAATTAGAAAAGAAAGCATTGGGCCAAATTGCTGGAAATCTTGAAATCTGTCAGAAAATCCTGATTCCAGTTCTTGCATGTACATTCCAATCTCATCAACACTGACAGTGCAAAATGTGCCGATAGCTCTTTTATGTGTTGGCAGTAGCAGAAAGTCGAAGTTCGAATATCCCAAGAAAAAACTGCTAGTTTTACAACGAATGCCTTCCAGGCTTCATAAAGATTCAGAATCGTTTGCCCTGCACCCTGGAGACGGAGGTTGAGTTCGTTTAGGTGAGCGGTGACATCAGTTAGAAACATGAGCTTACACAGCCATTTGTCATCATCCAGTTCGGGGTAGTTTTGTCCTTTTTCCGACAAAAAGGCCTTGATTGCATCAAAACAGTTTACAAAATGCACCAAAACCTTGCCACGACTTAGCCACCAGATGTTCCTGTGAAGTGAAATGAACGGACATCTAACTTTGCTTTCTTAGGAGCTGACATTTTGTCAAATGTACCCCTCAACTCACAGTGGGGGGGGGGGGGAATTGCAACAGACGGCATGCACAACGTCAAACGCAATGTGCTGTTCCACGTGACGTGATAGTGATGTTGGCAAAAATTCAGGACTTAAAAATATCCCAGTACAGTGGCACTGGAACAATTTTTAAGGTGGGGGTGCTGAGCTGCACCCCCTCTTGCCCCTGTCTGCACCCCTCACTGCCCCAGGCTGGGGCCAGTGGGCCACAGCTGGGGGCGGCTGCAGAGCCCCAGGCTGGTGGCCGGGACCCCTGGATGGCAGCAGAGCGCCCGGGACTGGTGGCTGGAACCTGGGGCCGGCAGCAGGCTGAGCGGGGGCCGGTAGACAGGACCCTGGATGGCAGGGGGCCAGCGGTAGGACCCCAGGCCGGCAGCAGAGCCTCCAGGACCAATGGCCGGGACTTGGGCAGTGTGAGTGCCGCTCAAAATCATCTCACGTGCTGCCTTTGGCACGCGTTGCCATAGGTTGCTGACCCCTGGTGTAGATGTTCAAGCTCGGGCTGAAACCTGGGTTCTGGGACCCTCCCTTGTTGTGGGGTCCTAGAGCCAGGACGCCAGCCTGAGTGTTTACACTGTAATTAAACAGCCCCTTAGCCTGAGCCCTGTGAGTACAAGTCATCTGACACAGGCCAGCTGTGGGGGTTTAATTGCAATGTAGACATACCCTGAGAGGTTTTTCTGGGACTGATTGCAAATGCAGGGGCTAAGGGATTACTTGGCAAGCTGCATGTATTGGATGCAGAAAGCAACTAGAAAGCAAGCCAGCAGACAGACAGATGCAATCATTAATGTGGCCCTAAGAGCGAGAGACAGAGATTTTGTGGGCACAGGACTCGCTGGAACAGCAGGCTTGGAAACCATGAGCAAAGAAACTGCCTCCTGTTGTTTGTTCCTACTGTGTTCACAGAAACAGGACTTTGTGTACATTCTTTGGGAGTCAACAGGATTTCACTAAAGAAATACTGACTGTCACCAATTTCTCCTTTAATGGAAACAACCTAGCAAAGGCCCAAATATTTGGCTAACTGCTTAGGCTAAGAGGGTCACAGATAAAACTATTTATTTTTAGTATATTTTTAAAAAGTCTTTGATTATATCACTGAATTTTTTAACAGGTATCGCTGATGATTACATAACCCCCATGTTTGGTTTTTATAAAAGTGTTGGAGAACTGAAGATGACAGAAGAAGAGTATGCTCTACTTACAGCAATAGTTATCCTAACTCCAGGTAATTTCTATTTCTAAATTAAATATTTTACAATAATTTTTACATACAGGAAATCATAAAAATGACTTGCCTATAGCAGCTGAATAAAAATTAAGATATTGTTGCTTATCAGAAAGGGCTTTTCTTTTTGCTTGTATGGAAAATTCCCAAGTGTTGATGATATACAGTAGCAAATATGTCCTAACATTCCATTGCGATTTCAGTGGAACATCAGAACTTTGAAAGGAAGCTGCCACATCATATTATACTGTGCTAAAGAACCAGCAGCAAGGGATTAAGTCTTGAGAAAAAACTCTGGCTGGCATATCATAACTACATGGTAGAACACCTGTAGGCAGAAGCAGGGGGAGGGGAAATAGCAGTTTTTTATGTTGTAAGCCCCATCAGGACCAGGACTTTCTCTTTTCTATGTTTATATAGCACCAGTGCAATGGTGCCCCAATCCCAATTGAGGCCTTTCAGTCCTATCACAATATATTTACTATTATTACTACTAGTTCCTATTCCAGCTTTCACCAAAACATACAAAAAAGCTTTATGGCACCAAAGGCCTTCTATCACAGGAGTGGAACAGGAGAATTCTGGGACAAGGCTTAGAGGTCATAAAATGGCTGGAATAGGGACCAATTGCTTATTCACATAACTTGGCAGTCACTCCCATTCCAACATGCAATATGGCAAAAAACAAGCTCTGAGTACAGTTCTTATTGGTGCCCACGGATCAGTGGGTATAACAAGCCAGGAGAGGCTAAGCCTCCCTTGGCACAGCGGCTGCTGACCCAGATGCCTGGGCCGTGGTGGCTCCGCCTCTTTCCCTCTCTGCTGGGAATGGGCTTCCACAGGAAGTTTTTGCTTATTTATTATGCGCCATGCAGGTTCACAGAACCATAGAATCATAGAATATCAGGGTTGGAAGGGACCTCAGGAGGTCATCTAGTCCAATCCCCTGCTCCCGGGTGGCTGAGGAGGCGGTATCTGCTACTCAGCTTCCCCGGTCCCTTGGACTCCCCAGGGAACATAAGAACATAACATAGGAACTGCCGTACTGGGTCACACCAAAGGTCCGTCCAACCCAGTATCCTGTCTACCGACAGTGGCCAATGCCAGGTGCCCCAGAGTGAAAGAACCTAACAGGTAATGATCAAGTGATCTCTCTCCTGCCATCCATCCCCATCCTCTGACAAACAGAGGCTAGGGACACCATTCCTTACCCATCCTGGCTAATAGCCATTAATGGACTTAACCACCATGAGATTACTGATGAATCGGAAGCTGAGTAGCAGATACCGCCTCTTTAGCCGCCCGGGAACCTGCATGGTACATATAAAAGCTCGGCGTTCTCTGTCTGGCTGCTCCTCTCCAGCACTCTCCACCCCCTTCTCTGGAGGTCCCACTGCCACTTGCCGGTTCCTCCTCTCCTCCCCACTCAGCCCCCTCCCTGCTTGCCTGCCACCGCTCACCGGCCCCTCCTCCCACAGAGGAGGGACACGGCAAGCGGCAGTGGGCCAAGCAGGGAGGGGAGAGGAGGAGGGACGCATGCAGTGAGTGGGAGGGGGCTGAGCAGAGGAGTGGGGGAGGAGGGACCAGTGAGCAGTGGCTGGGGAGGCCAAGCAGGGAAGAGGGGGGAAGGAGAGGAGGGTCACACGCGGCGAGCAGAAAGAGGGCTGAGCGAGGGAGAGGGGAGGAGGGAGCGGCGGGGAGGCGAGTCGGGAGGAGGGACTGGCGAGCAGCAGTGGGGGCGGGGGCGGCAAGCATCAGGGAGTAGCAGGGAAGGAGAGGAGGGATGTCCATGATGAGTGGGGAGGGGACCTAGCTGGGGACGGGGCAGGGCCTGGGGCAGAGTGGGGGACGGGCCTGCGGGTGGTAAAGGTGGGATGGGGAGCTAGCCTCCCTGAGAGGAAGCTTCACCCGCCGCCCATGGTGGTGCCAGGAGATGGCCTGGAAAAGAGTCTTTCCCTGCTCTCTTCCCCCCCCCCCCCCCCAAATTAGATGAAAAATGAAAAAAATGAAAACCAATAAATGTTGACCAAAAGCTTTCAGCTGAAAACCAAAAATCTTGATTTGTAAATGCTACCAGGTTGCTGCATGCAAAATGGAGTTTGGATGATTCATGCCCTCATTCTCTTCTATGGGCCAGTCTCCCTGGCTGGCCTGCATCTCTCATGATACATGACTTCTTCCCCTCTTGATGAGTCATCACAATGCATTGTGAGAGTTCCTGGTTACAGTGCATCATGGGAGATGTAGTCAGGTGGGGAGCCCAGCCCATAGAGGAGAATGGGGGTACAAGGCACCTGAATTACAATGCCTCAGAGGTATGGTGAAGATGTTTTCTAATAAAAAGCTTTTAGTGTTTGAAGTTAAAATGATCCATAGACAGCAGAAACTTTTCACAAAAAAGATTATTTAGTTAAAAATCCAATTTTAGCTAGAAAAACAGTTTTGATGGGAAAATGTTGACCACCCTTGCTTAGAGTTTTGTGCTGGTCTTCTGTCCAGGGATGTATTTCATACTAAATGAGTAAAGATGAAGGATCAGCTTTGTTTTATTATTTCATTTGTGTGTGTATTTTCCTGTAATCAAAAGAGGCCAAGTTATTGTCCCCAGAAGACCAAGCACTGGCATGAGAAGTTTCTTCCTGAAAATTAGGTTTTTTGCTAGTTATGATTGGTTGCAAGAAGGGAGTATGAAAAAAAGCAGTCTCAACCATAATTGCAACAGTAGGGCTTGTCTACATAGTGCATTAATGTGCACCAGCTGGGGTGTAAATTCTAATGCACAACGCAACACTGATGAACTTTAGGATCCACAGGGACAATTAGTTCACGGCACACTGGTGCATACTAGAATTCACACCCCCACTGATGAGCACTAATGCATCATGTAGACAAGTCCTGAGACTCTTATGCTTCCTCTTGCCTTGAAACATTCTTTTTGGCAGGTTTGACTGTTGCTCTATGCTAGGGTGAAAAGGTTTAATATTCCTGTACATACTCTAGACTGCAGTCCATCCATTTCTCATAAGAGATTCAGAGAAGTGTTTGCAATCTACAAAAATGCATATTTAATCATTATTTTTTCCTTATTCTTTTCAAAACAAACCAGATCGACAATACATAAAGGATAGAGAGTCCGTGGAAAGACTTCAAGAACCACTGCTTGAAGTTCTACAAAAACTCTGCAAGCTTTACCACACTGATAACCCTCAACATTTTGCATGTCTTCTGGGCCGTCTTACAGAATTACGGACATTTAACCATCATCATGCAGAGATGCTGATGTCATGGAGAGTGAATGATCATAAATTTACTCCTCTTCTCTGTGAAATCTGGGATGTTCAGTGATAAATATTTTTAAAGGACCAAATAGCATTTATTTTCATAGAACTACTCAACAGTTATTTCTTTAACTTTTCTTTATTTCTTTTTTACAGAAAACACACAAAGGATTTCATACAGAAACTTTGTTCATTATGTATTGAATGTTATGTAACTATCAGCCTTTCACATGTGAATATAGAACAACTTTCCCTGTATTTATACTTTCAGATCAAAGAGATAATCTTCAGCATCACTGAGATATCCTATTAGTTCCTTTTGAAATGAATGATTATATTTTTCAGTTATTTCTTTTAAAATGGGTGATGCAGGTTTTCATAATATTTGTTCATCACAGTACTATTATGCTTGACCTTTTGTATTAAAGGACGTTGTTCAAATATTTACTGTAATAAACGAATGGAAATTATTTATGCCACAACATACTTTTATCTTTTAACCATGAAATGTGTTAATTTGAGATGTCCAAGCTCTTATTTGTTCAAATGGGTGGACAACCAGTTGGCTGTACAAATGGAAAGAGCCTCAAAACAGACTATCCAACTATTTCTTGCATGCCATAAATACGTAACTTCTTGTTCTGTTTGCATTATCAATATTCACAAGTAAAACTGAGATAACGTTGTGTATTTTGTGGAATTCCACCATAGACTATCCTATTTTACAACAGGTTACATAACAGAAATAGCTATCCATGATCAGCAGCTCTGAGCTAAATCTCACTATTGATGTCTTAAAAGCAGGTATCATTCTTAAAACTAATACAATAAATGTATCACTAATTTTATGGGGACTCTGTAAAGGGACACTGTCAATCTGAAAATCACAATCCTCTCTAATGTTACAAGTAAAACCCAAGAGTAGTATAGCAAAGGTTACATGGAAAATAAGTATTTTTCTCTACTTTCTCCAATTTGTTTACTTTGTGGATCTGATGGCACTTTCTGCCCCGTAACTTCCACTATTTTCACTGTTTAGTCAGTTAACCAGTTTCACCTCCTATTTCTGCAGGTCTCCTTCACAGCAAACAGGGGAAAGAAAACCCTTTTTAAAATATGAAAATGCAATTAGAAAACCATAAAAATTGCCAAGATGGGGCTATGGGGTAGTGTAATAGAAACTAATTTTAATTTTTTTAACTGAGTAGATTTAAAATTGTTCATGTCACTTTAAATAGTTTAGGCCTCAAATTTAGGCCCTGATCCTGCAATGTGGTATTTATGGGATGATTCCTGTGCTCAGGCAGAGCCTTGTTAATATCAATAGGGCTCCATGCAGGCAGAGGGTATCATATTGCAGGATCTAGACCTCACATTGTTGGGTACATAATTGTTATAAAATCTAACATAAATTAGATTTATGGGGGTGCAGGCTCTGGGTGGGGCCGAGGATGAGAGGCATGGGATGCAGGAAGGGGCTCTGGTTTGGAGGGGGGTTCAGGGCTGGGGCACAGGGTTGGGGCACGGGCTTACCTCGGGCAGCTCCCGGTCAGTGGCGCAGCAGGGGTGCTAAGGTAGGGTTCCTGCCTGTCTTGGCACCGCGGACCGCGCTGCGCCCCAGAAGCGGCCAGCAGCAGATCCGACTCCTAGGCGGAGCCACGCAAGCGGCTCTGCACAGCTCTCGCTCGCAGGCACCGCCCCCCCAGCTCCCATTGGCCGGGAACTGGCCAATGGGAGTGCAGAGCCGGTGCTCGGGGAGGGGGCAGTGTGTGGAGCCCCATGGCCCCTCCGCCTAGGGGCCGGACCTGCTTCTGGCCGCTTCCGGGGTGCAGCCCAGTGTCAGAACAGTAGGGACTAGCCTGTCTTAGCTGGGCAGCACCGCCGATGGGACATTTAACGGCCGCGATGACCCAGTGCCTTACATTCCAGTACTGGGTTGCGACCCATGGTTTGAAAACCACTATTCTAGACTGCATGTTCTTTCAAAAAATTGTTTTCTATTTTTGAAATAATTTTCAAAAACTATTTCTTTAAAATATTGTTTTTAAAATGGAAAATGATACATGAAAAATGATGGTTAAAAACTGTAAATACTGACAATTTTTGGTGAGAATTTTTGATTAAAAAGAGAATTTTAACTAAAACTTTTAAAAATATGTTAAGAAACTATTAATACCAAGTATCAGAGGGGTAGCCGTGTTAGTCTGGATCTGTAAAAAGCAACAGAGTCTCCTGTGGCACCTTTAAGACTAACAGATGTATCGGAGCATAAGCTTTCGTGGGTGAATGCCCACTTCGTCGGATGCACGTGCATCTGACGAAGTGGGCGTTCACCCACAAAAGCTTATGCTCCAATACATCTGTTAGTCTTAAAGGTGCCACAGGACTCTCTATTAATAACAACATATTGTTAGTAACACAGGTAAACTATTGTTATATTATTATTATTAGGTCCTGCCAGTTCCTCTCTAATTGCTTTGACTAAACATTTGATTGTAGAAGTTGCAGTTCTGATAACCCGAAGCAGTCAAAAATCATGAGCCAGGACCTCAAAATTATGAGATTATCTTAAAAATAATGAGATTTTAACAAATAAGGGTTTTTTTTGGAGGGGGAGGGTATTTATATTAGGGTCTTTGCCCCTTTAGGGTTCACATTTTCAAGTTTTTGTCCACAATCATGAGGGCTGGATACCTTTTAAAAAAATAAAAGCTTCACATATTCAGATAACATGATATGTGTATTAAAGTGAAGTCATAATATGACACAGTCATAATATGTGAAAGTTTCACATATTCAGATAACATAAGTTGTAACAAAAAACACTAAATATGTGATAAAATCATGAGAGTTGGCAACACTAAAGTTGTGGCAGAACAACATTATTATCCTAATCTAAAACAGGATTCTTACTGATACAGATAATTTATAACTTTTTGAAGTGGTCTTTTGTCAGAGATGTTTTGTAGTAACAATACAAACATATCCTCTTCTTGGTCCTGCCCACTCCTTTCCCTATTACGCATTATGCTGGAGTGCTTTTTTCTTTTATGTTTTTTAGCCACTTTCTCACTAGTGGCTAATATTGCTTTGTCTACACTAAAGTTTCCATCCCACAAAAACTTATACATGTGCTTAACTTTATATATGTGAATAGTCCCATTGACTTCAACAGGACTTTGCTAATACATATTTTCAGGATTGGAACCTAAGTGTTTTCTTAAAATCTCCACCTTTGCACAGTCACTTTTATTGCTCCATAAGTCGTAGGAATGGTGGGTGTAGTATTTACGACAGTGGAATTGTCTAAATCTGCTCTGAGCAGGTTTAGAACAGGTTGGTGAAAACACCTGTGCCCTGTTTATGCTAGCACTCCCACCTTTGCTACCTCGGGGGAGGGACTGCACTGGTAGTAATGCACCGGTGAAAGAGGAAGAAATATTGTAGTGTAGACACAGCCTCTAATTGCTTTTCACCATGATGGAGTGTAAAGGGAAGTCTTCTGAAATGTAAATATTTGACTAGACAGGTGTTTCCCCATTGTGTAGTTGGTATCCTGCTTGGAGAACATATGACAAAATCAGTTGCTATTACTCTAGGGAACAAGAGTTGCTTTCAAACATAATTTGATTCTTAGATTATAAGGCTGACACATTCTGCTCAGCATACCCAAAACTTTGTCATTGTATTATCACATTGCCTCAGCAGCTTTGCTGCTGCTAAGCTGTATGTCAGCCTGTATGCCAGCAAACTCCTTGAGACTCTGCCAGTATAAATCTTGCCTTGAGGTAACAATCAGTGAACCCCAGTTCCCCAGAGACATCTCCTTGCAGTGTCCAGGCCCTCTTACTGTGACTCTGCCAGAAATTATTAAATTCGCTGCTTCTAAGGAGACAGAGCACACACCATCCTGATAGGCTAGCTGAAGACTTACACTTCACTTTAATACACAGTGTTGAGATGGTTTTGTCATAAACCAAGAATACGTTTATTATTAAAGACCAGAGATTTAAGTGATATTAAACAAGAACAAAAGAGACAGGTTATAAACAAAACGCGCCCTCTGGTGACTAAAACTTAATTTTAGCAAGTTACAATCTTTTGCCTGTACAGTTTTTTATTTATATCAAGTTACCAGCATCCAGACTACTATACCTCCAGAGTAGGGGATTGGCTCAGAGATTGTGGTACCCTTAGTCCCCTAGTCCCAGATCAGTAAAATGTCTTTTTGATCCCCTTATATATTACCCAGAGGCCATTGAAGGCTTCCTGGGGTGCAATGCTGACCTCTGGTGAGCTCACTAAGCTCCTTCCTCAGTTGCTCGTTAGCTTGATTGCTTCCTTTACCTGATATGTATATGTATTTTCATTGTCCTCTGCCTGTAATCAAGCCAGTCAGGCAGGGGAGTCCACATGCCTATGACTATGGCAGGCTCAATGTCTGCACTGCCTCTCAAACACACTTTAAGAACAAATTTCCAGAACACACATACAACGCTTTGTACACAACCCGTATATATCTCATGCAATTACTTTCGGTGCCAGCATGTCACCAGTTTACATAAAACACCTTACAAGAAAGCCACCTTTTAGATATATATTATGACAATAGTATTTTGTGGGTAGTGAGTGTGTCAGGCTGATATGAGTTACACTATAGTGGGCCTTCTGCCAGTGGGCACTGAGGGGCTCTTAGGGTCACAAGAGACCATTGTGATCGTCTAGTTTGACCTCCTGCATAACATAGGTCATGGAATGACACTGAATTAATTCCTCTTTGAACTTAGGGTGACCAGACAGCAAATGTGAAAAATGGGGACAGGGGGTGGGGGGTAATAGGAATCTATATAAGAAAAAGACCCAAAAAACGGGACTGTCCCTATAAAATCGGGACATCTGGTCACCCTATTTGAACTAGAGCAGGGCTTTTCAAACTGGGGGTCACAAGATTATTACCTGGTGGTCACAAACTGTCAGCCCTGCACCCCAGATCTTCTTCAGAGTCATTGCTTTCCAGGACAGAGTCCCCCATCCTGTAAGTATGGCTACATTCTTTGTTCCTAGAGGAATATATTTACATTTAGCCATATTAAAACACACGGTTTGGTTGTACCCAGTTTACCAAGTAATCCAGATAGCTCTGAATTAGTGACCTGTCCTCTCCCATTATTTACCACCAGGCCCGTTGACAGTAATTCCGGGCCCCAGGGCAGAACAGTCAGTGGGCTCTCATGCACGCACAAGCCGCGCCGATGCGGTCCACCTGACATTTGGGCAGTGCTGCGCCTGCGCTGGCTGGTGTCCAGTGAGCTGCTGGCTGCACTGCTGGGTGCACTTTTTCAGCACGGCCAGGGCTTCCACATGCCCACCGAGCAGGGTTGCCAACTGTCTAATCCCACAAACCCAAAGACTCTTGCCCCACCCCCTGTCCTGGGGCAAGGTTGGGGTGCAGGAGGGGGTGCAGGGTGCAGGCTCTGGGAGGGAGTTTGGGTGTGGGAGGGGGTGCGGTCTCTGGGAGGGAGTTTGGGTGTGTGGGGGGATGGGCACTGGGAGGGAGTTTGGGTGCAGGGTGTGGACTTTAGGTTGGGGCAGGGGGCTGGAGTGCAAGGGGGGTCAGGGGGTCGGTGCTTACCTCGGGCGGCTCCCGAAAGCGACCGGTACGCCCCTCTGGCTGCAGCAGCTCCTAGGCGGGGGCCCATGGGGTCTCTGCACGCCGCTGCCCACAGGCATCACCTCTGCAGCTCCCATTGGCCGCAGTTCCTGGCTAAGGGGAGCTGCGGAGTCATCCGGGCCCCTGGGCAATTGCCCTCTTTGGCCTCCCTGTTGGCGGGCCTGTTTACCACGCTCCCAATCTTTGTGTCATTTGCAAACTTTATTAGTGATCATTTTATGTTTTCTTCCAAGTGATTGATAAAAATGCTCAACTGTGTAGTGCCAAGAACTGATCCTCGCCTGACACCACTAGAAACACACCTGTGTCATGTTTCAGAGTGGTAGCCATGTTAGTCTATCAGCAAAAACAACGAGGAGTCCTTGTGGCACCTTAGAGACTAACAAATTTATTTGGGCATAAGATTTCGTGGGCTAAAACCCACTTCATCTGTTGCATGGAGTGAAAAATACAGTACGCAGTATATATATTACAGCACATGAAAAGATGGGAGTTGCCTTACCAAGGGGGGGTCAGTGCTAATTCAATTAAGGTGGAAGTGGCCTATTCTCAACTATTGACAAGAAGGGGTGAATATCAACAGAGGGAAAATTACTTTTGTAGTGCTAACGAGGCCAATGCAATCAAGGTGGACGTCGCCCATTCCCAACAGTTGACGAGAAGGTATGAGTATCAACAGAGGTAAATTACTTTTTGTAGTGACCCATCCACTCCCAGTCTTTATTCACGCCTAATTTGATGGTGTCCAGTTTGTAAATTAATTCCAGTTCTGCAGTTTCTCATCGAAGTCTGTTTTTGACGTTTTTTTATTGAAGAATTGCCACTTTTAAGTCTGTTATTGAATGTCCAGGGAGATTGAAGTGCTCTCCTACTGGTTTTTGAATGTTACAATTCTTGATGTCTGATTCGTGTCCATTTATTCTTTTGTGTAGAGACTGTCCAGTTTGGTCAATGTACATGCCAGAGGTACATTGCTGGCACATGATGGCATATATCACATTGGTAGATGTGCAGGTGAATGAGCCCCTGATGGTGTGGCTCATGTGGTTAGGTCCTATGATGGTGTCCCTTGAATAAATATGTGGACAGAGTTGGCAATGGGGTTTGTTGCAGGGATTGGTTCCTGGGTTAGTGTTTTTGTTGTGTGGTGTGTAGTTGCTGGTGAGTATTTGCTTCAGGTTGGAGGGCTGTCTGTAAGTGAGGACTGGCCTGTCTCCCAAAGTCTGTGAGAGTGAGGGATCATCCTTCAAGATAGGTTGTAGATCAGGGGTAGGCAACCTATGGCATGCGTGCCAAAAGCGGCACGCGAGCTGATTTTCAGTAGCACTCACACTGCCCGCATCCTGGCCACCAGTCCGGGGGGCTCTGCATTTTAATTTAATTTTAAATGAAGCTTCTTATTTACTTTACATACAACAATAGTTTAGTTATATATTATAGACTTAGAGAAAGAGACCTTCTAAAAATGTTAAAATGTATTACTGGCACAAAAACCTTAAATTAGAGTGAATAAATGAAGAGTCGGCACACCACTTCTGAAAGGTGTGTAGATCCTTGATGATGCGCTGGAGAGGTTTTAGTTGGGGGCTGTAGGTGACGGCTAGTGGCATTCTGTTACTTTCTTTGTTGGGCCTGTCCTGTAGTAGGTGACTTCTGGGTACCCTTCTGGCTCTGTCAATCTGTTTCTTCACTTCAGCAGGTGGCTATTGTAGTTTTAAGAATGCTTGATAGAGATCTTGTAGGTGTTTGAGGGATTGGAGCAAATGCAGTTGTATCTTAGAGCGTGGCTGTAGACAATGGATCATGTGATGTGGTCTGGATGAAAGCTGGAGGCATGTAGGTAAGTATAGTGGTCAGTAGGTTTCCGGTATAGGGTGGTGTTTATGTGACCATCACTTATTTGCACTGTAGTGTCCAGGAAGTGGATCTCTTGTGTGGACTTGTCCAGGCTGAGGTTGATGGTGGGGTGGAAATAGTTGAAATCCTGGTGGAATTCCTCAAGGGCCTCCTTCCCATGGGTCCAGATGATGATGATGTCATCAATGTAGCGCAAGTAGAGTAGGGGTGCTAGGGGACGAGAGCTGAGGAAGCGTTGTTCTAAGTCAGCCATAAAAACGTTGGCATACTGTGCCGCTGACTTGAAGGTATAAATTATCCCCAAATCTGAAATAGTCGTGGGTGAGGACAAAGTCACAAAGTTCAGCCACCAGGTTTGCCGTGACATTATTGGGGATACCATTCCTGACAGCTTGTAGTCCATCTTCGTGTGGAATGTTGGTGTACAGAGCTTCTACATCCATAGTGGCTAGGATAATGTTTTCTGGAAGATCACCAATGGATTGTAGTTTCCTCTGGAAGTCAGTGGTGTCTCGAAGATAGCTGGGAGTACTGGTAGCGTACGGCCTGAGGAGAGGGTCCACATAGCCAGACAATCCTGCTGTCAGGGTGCCAATGCCTGGTGGCATCCAGGATTCCCAGGTTTATGAATCTTGGGTAGCAAATAGAATACCCCTGGTCTGGGCTCTAGGGGTGTGTCTGTGTAGATTTGTTCCTGTGCTTCTTCAGGGAGTTTCTTGAGCAGATGGTGCAGTTTCTTTTGGTAACCCTCAGTGGGATCAGATGATAATGGCCTGTGTCACGGTGTTGACATGTCGTGGTGTCTCCCTTTATAATTACATTTTGAGATGTTAGTTGGCCACTTTTTAATCCATTTAATGTGTGCCATGTTAATTTTTTATTGTTCTAGTTTTTTAATCAAAATATCATGCAGTACCAAGTCAAACACCTTATGGAAATCTAAGTATATTATATAAACATTATTACCTTTGTCAACCAAGTTTGTAATTTCATAAAAAAATTATCAAGTTAGTTTGACAGGATCTATTTTCCATAATGTTGATTGTCATTAATTATAACAATATAATAATAATTCTTTATTAACTGAGTCCTGTATGAGCTGTTCCATTATTTTGTCCGATGTCAGGCCTATAATTACCCAAGTCATCCTGTTTACCCTTTTAAAATATTGGCACCACATTAACTTTCCTTCAGTCTTCAAGAACTTCCTCAGTGTTCCAAGACTTATTGAAAATCAACATTAACAGTCCAGTGAGCTCTTGGAAGCAAGTTATCAGGACGTGTTCATTTAAAAATGTCTAATTTTAATTCCTGCTGTCTAACATCTTTCTGAGTTACTATTGGAATAGGAAGTGTTTCATCGTCATCATCATAATCATATGACATGACTACATCATTTGGATTTGTCCCAAATACTGTACTGAAATATCTATTTAACACTTCTGCTTTTTCTGATTATGGACAATTTTACCAGTTCCATCTAATAACAGACTAATACCATCTAACAGGCATACACTAATATTTATTAAGTACTATTATTTCTCTTCTCTGACCAGTTATAACAGACAAGGCTAGAAAATGATGTTTTTGGGTAAAGAAAGTAAAACCCACAGCAAAATGACCCCTCTCCTCCCCCATTTTATAGCGGCTAGAGTTTGCACAGCACACAGCAATTTCTTGCCCACTCTAATGGTGAAAAGAGACTGTACGCAAGGCCACATGTACTCCACAGTAACTGTGACCTAAATTTTGCAGCAAGACCCCAGTATTCTTTGGCAGGTACCAGCCGAGCAAGCTCATGCTTGGGGCGGCAGATTCTATGGGGCCCAATCCTAGGGTGGCACGGCCGCTTTTTTTTGTTTTGTTTACCAATCCGGCCGCCCTGTAGGAGGCGGCGGCGTGGAGGAGGGGAGCTCCCTGCTGGGAGCGGGCTGCGTGCTCTGTCTGCCCCAGCCGGTGCCAGGTCTGTAGCAAGCACGGCAGGGCAGCCCGCGTCCTTCCCTCCCCGCCGACCAGAGCAGTGTGGAGCCCTCCTGGCAGGCGGCGCGGCGGTCGGGGTTGTGTGGCGAGTGCCCCGCTTAAGCCCTGGCCGCCCCCTTTTCTCTCTCCTCCCCCCTCGCCCCCGCTAGCCGGGGCATGTCTGCAGTGCAGGGAGTCCCCCTGCACCCTGACTCCGGCTGCCCCACAGGTGTGGGGTTGTTTTTTTTTTTTTGCTTTGCTGTTCTGGCCGCCCTGATTTTTTTTTTTTTTTTTTTTTGTGCTTGGGGCGGCAAAAAAGCCCTGCACTCCAGAGCAGTAGACTCTGCTGCCTGCAGCTTCAGCAAAATTCAAAAACTCGGGTTTGTAGCACCCGTGAAAATGAGTAATACACTCACTACAGTATCCCTGTCTCACTATTACATTCAATTATTTTATGCTGTCTTTACATTTTTAATTTTTGTCATGCTGAACATTGCAGAGCTGCACTGCAAAGTTGGCAGAGGGAAGCAGAAGGTGGGTGGGGTGACTGGGTTGGGACCCTGGCACTCAGGGAAGTGTAGAAGACAACTGTTGGCTTGGAAAAGGGAGCTGGACGTTAAAACGATCAGCTTGAAATGGTTATCACTCAAGTTGACACTGCAAATTGCATAACCAGATATAAAAGTTCATGCAGCTAGGTGGGGGCAACACACCTTCAGGGAGTGGGAGCTATTGTTTCTGGTGTCTGCAGACTCAGGCAGCTAGCACTGCACGGTTCCCGGGGGGCTCTCATAGGGTGGGAAGGTTATCCTCACACCCCATGAAGCACAATTCGGCAGCACGGGGAGGACTCTGCAACACGTTCGGGGGCAGCAGAAGAGCCGAGTGCATGGGCCACTGACCCTGCCCCTCCCATGGGGGCAGCCTGCAGACATCCTCCCCCTCTTAGCGCCTCCTCACTCTCCCCGGACAGAGCCTCGCCCGGGGACTGGGAGGCAGCAGCACAAGGGCTGTCAGGTGATGCTGTTGCAGCCGCCCCAGGCCAGGGAGCGGCTGGGGTTTGAGTCTGCGCCTAGAAGGCTCTACAGAGGATGGGGCCGGGCTCGCCTGCCGGAGGGGTGTGGCTGGCTGTGGCCGACACCCAGGGCTTCGGGCCCGGCTCGCCAGGCTCCTCCTCGCTCCGCCTGATTGGGCCTTTCGAACGGTGCGGGCGGGCGGAGGCGAATGAATCAGGGCAGGGAGCTGCGGGATGCGGCGGCTGGAAGGGCTCTGCCTGTGGCCGCAGCGTGCCCGGCAGCTGCACGGGGGAGCGTGAGTTCTGCAGCCGCTGCGTGTGAGTACTTCCCCAGCTCGGCACACGGGAACCACGCTGTATGCTCGGCCCTAGACCGTGTAACCCCCGGGGTGTCTCTAGGAGCAGCCCGGAGATCAGCTGTTGCCCCTACACGCTCACTCGGGGGGGACAGGCTGGGGTGAGGGAGGGGACTTCACTCGGCGAATTTGTAAAGCTGTGTATGTGTAAGCGTCTCTCCTTCTGGGGTGTGGTGAAGGGTGGGGGATAATTTATTTTAATGCGGCACAAAAAAGCATGAAGGATGCTCTTGGGGTGTGAGTTGCAGTGCGATACACAATCTCTGAGCTCTGTCTGACATCTGCCCTGCAGTCAAACTGCCACAGCAGCAGGATTTTGTGACAGCTCTCATTGATCAGGTCTCCTCTTTCCACGAGGAATCTTACTGGCATTGAAAATAAAACTAACCTTCCGAATAAATTGCTACTAACAATGATGATGATCATTATCATCCAGATTTGGAGATAATGTGACTTGGAACTTGTTCCAACCCAGAGTCTTTAAGCGTTCTTGATTTGATCAATACACCCACAGTTCCTGTTGTTAAAGATCTTTGCCCCTCCCTCTGGCAGTGGAAAGAGATCTACGCCTCTTGACGTACAATGTAAAGAACTACATGAGATGAAGTGCACTTTTGAGCTAACTGGGGTTGTTACTAATCAATATTAAGTACTTGAAAGTCAGGCAAAGGAAAAGCTAGGGGAATCATTTAAACTGTAACTTGCCTATTTTAACCATATTGTATATTAAGGTGTATATTAAACAGCATAATCATTCTCTAAAATTATATGAGAGAAATATTTTTTTCAGTTTATATGCTGTATCTAGCATAAATCTCAGTTTGTGGTAAGAGGAAATTACCATAGGAACTTTTCCACTTCTTGATTTTTGAACGTTTAAAATTACAATTTTTTTTATTAACATCTTTGTATTTTGTAGGTTTGTGCTGGAGGACAGTTTATAAAACACTAGTCTCTCTCTGAAAGTATATACAACTCAGAATGAAATGACAGCACCACATCACGTAACTATGAAATTTAAATAATGTGTATTTGTATTGCCTTTAATGGGACTACATTTGGATCTGAGGGCCAGCAGATCACTTTGCCAGATCATAAAAATAGCCATATTGCCTCAGACCAATGTTCCATCTAGCCCAGTATTCTATCTTCTGGCAGTGGCTGGGGCCTGATAATCCATTGGGAATGAAGTAGAACAGGGGTATTTTTCAGTGAGCCATCTGCTGGCAATCAGAGGCTTAAGGACACCCAAGAGCATGGGTTTGCGTCCCTGAACATCTTGGCTAATAATCATTGATGGATCTCCATGAACTTACCTAATTCTTTTTTGAATCCACTTTTACTTTTTGCATTCACAATATCCCCTGGCAATGAGTTCCACAGGTTGACTGTGCCTTGTGTAAAGAAGTAGTACTTCCTTTTGTTCATTTTTAAAGCTGCTGCCTGTTCACTTTATCCACATCATTCATGTTTTTATAGACTTGTATCCCCCCTTAGTTGTCTCTTTTCTAAGATGAACAGTCCCAGTCTTTTTAATCTCTCCTCGTTTGGAAGCTGTTCCATACCCCTAGTCATTTTTGTTGCCCTTCTCTGTACTTTTGTCAATTCTAATGTATCTTTTTTGAGATGAGGCGACCAGGACTGCATTCAGTATTCTAGATGTAGGCATACCATGGATTTATGTAGTGACATGATATTTACTGTCTTTATTTTCTGTCCCTTTCCTAATGGTTCCTCATTTGGTTGACTTTTTTTGACCACTGTTGCACATTGAGCGAATGTTTTCAGAGAACTATCCACAATGACTCCAAGCTCTTTCTTGAGTGGTAATAACTAATATAGACCCCATCATTTTTTATGTATAGTTGAGATTATGTTTTCCAACGTGAATTACTTTGGATTTATCAATATTGAATTTCATCTGCCATTTGTTGCCCAGCATCCAGTTTTGTGAGATCTCTTTGTAACTCTTCACAGTCGGTTTTGGACTTAACCATCTTGAGTAATTTTGTACCCTCTACACACTTAGCTATCTTATGGTTCACCCCTTTTACCAGATAATTTATAAATATGTTGAACAGTATTGGACCCAATACAGATCCTTGGGGGACCCCACTATATAACTCTCTCCATTGTGAAAACTGATAATTTATTCTTACTCTTTGTTTCCTTTTTTTAACTAGCTACTGAGCCATGCAAGGACTTTCCCTCTTGTCCCATGGCTGCTTATTTTGCTTAAGAGCCTTTGGTGAGGGACCTTGTCAAAGGCTTTCTGAAAGTCCAAGTACACTATATCTACTGGATCACTCTCGTCCATATGTTTGTTGACCTCCTCAAAGAATTCTAATAGATTTGAGGCATGATCTCTCTTTACAAAAGCCATGTTGACTCTTCCCCAACATATCATGTTCATCTATGTGTCTGATAATTTTGTTTCAACCAGTCTGCCTGGTTCTGAAGTTAGACTTACCAGCCTGTAATTGCTAGGTTCACCTCTGGGACCTTTTTAAAAAAAATTTGGAGTTACATTAGCTATCATTCAGTCATCTGGTACAGAGGCTGATTTAAGTGATAGGTTACATACCATAGTTAGTATTGCTGCGATTTCATATTTGAGTTCTGTTAGAACTCTTGGGTGAATATCATCTGGTCCTGGTGACTTATTACTATTGTTTAATTTATCAATTTGTTTGAAAACATCCTCTATCAACAGCTCAATCTGGACCGTTCCTCAGATTTGTCTTTTAAAAAGAATGGCTTAGGTGTGGGAATCTCCTTCACATCCTCTGGAATGAAGACTGATGCAAAGATTTCATTTAGGCTGTGTACACAATTTATACCGATTTTAAGCTATGTTGCTCAGGGTGTGTGTGAATAAACCACCCCCCCGGAGTGACATAAGTTACGCTGACCTAAGTGCCAGTGTGGACAGCACTATGTCAGTGGGAGAGCTTCTGACTCTGCTGGAATAATTAAGTCAATAGGAGAGCTCTCTCACATTGGCTTAGAGCAGAGGTGGGCAAACTTTTTGGCCCGAGGGCCACTCTGGGCTTGCAAAACTGTATGGAGGTCCGGGTAGGGAAGGCTGTGCCTCCCCAAATAGCCTGACCTCCGCCCCCTATCCGATCTCTCCCACTTCCCACTCCCTGACTGCCCCCCTCAGAACCTCCAACCTAGCCAACCCCCCTGGGACCCCACCCCCTATCCAAGCCCCCTGCTCCCTGACTGCCCTGACCCCTATCCACACCCCTGCCCCCTGACAGGTGTCTTTCCCCCCCCCCCCTCCACCCCATTCAACCGCCCCCCTGCTCCCTGTCCCCTTACCATGCTGCTCAGAGCAGCCACGCCACCTGACCGGAGCCAGACATGCTGCTGCGCTGCCCTGCAGGAGCGTGCAGCCCCGCCGCCCAGAGCACTGCCCGCGTGGCGGTGTGGCTGCGGGGAAGGGAGGACAGCAGAGGAGGGGCGGGGGGCTAGCCTCCCCAGCTGGGAGCTGAAGGGCCGAGCAGGACAGTCCCACGGGCTGGATGTCGCCCGCGGGCCATAGTTTGCCCACCTCTGGCTTAGAGCATCTGCACCAATGCAGCTGTGCTGCTGTAAGCTCTGTAGTGTAAGCCATAGCTTTTCCACAGTGGCCTTATCTTTTTTCAGTGCTCCTTTAGCATCTTGACGGTCCAGTGGCCCCACTGATTGTTTGTTTGGCTTCCTGCTTCTGATGTACTTAAAAAATATATTTGCTGTTAGTTTTTGTGTCTTTTGCTCGTTCCTCTTCAAATTCCTTTTTGGCCTGCCTAATTATACTTTTACATTTGACTTGCCAGAGTTTGTTCATTTCTATTTTCCTCAGCAGCATTTGGCTTCGTTTTTAAATGATGCCTTTTTGCCTCTAAGTGCCTCTTTTAGCTTGTTGCTTAGCCACGGTGGCATGTTTCTGGTCCACTTACTGTTTTTAATTTGGGGTATACATTTAATTTGAGCCTCTACTGTGGTGTTTTTAAAAAGTTTCCATGCAACTTGCAGGCATGTCACTCTTGTGAATGTTGCTTTTAATTTCCGTTTAACTAGCTTCCTCACTTTTGTGTAGTTCCTCTTTTTTGAAGTTCAGTATTACTGTGGCAGACTTCTTTGATATTTCTCTCCCCCTCCCCCTCCCTTTCCCGATGTTAAATTTAAGTACATTATGATCACTGTTGCTGAGCAGGTCAGCTGTATTCACCACAGGGCCTTAATCATCAAACTTGAATAAATCAGGTCCCTGGAACCACAGGTTCAAATCCAATAGGGTCAACTCTGCTCTTCCAAAGTGGATCCTGTAAGCTGAGTGCCATGGGGATCTTCTGGAAGACACCTTTAAAATCAGGGTGTAGCATTCTCTACCTGGACACTTGATCCCAGTACTGATTTTATAGGAATGAGGTTTGCTCTAATGTCCTTGGCTAAAATTCCCATTCCTGTTGTTCAGTGTGCTGAAAAATGGTAGGCTGCATTTTATCTAGTAAAACATTTTGGCATCTTTTGGGATACAGACAGTCTATATAAATGTAAAGTATTATGTACCTTTGGACTTTAAGGCATAGGCTTATACATCTGAAATTTTACTAGTGTTGTGTAAGGATTTTCAAAGTAAAAGACAGGCAGGTTTTCATATTATAATTTGTCCTGCTCCTGCCAGGGGTCTTTAAAAACCTTTTCCTTGGTACCTGACTATAGCCATATAACAGGATGGCCAGGCTTTGCCTACCCAAAGAGCAACATGCTGGGACTTTGAGGGCTGCACTCCCAGTTCCTGCCTTGCTGGGTAAAAAGGGTGTTTATCAGGTAGCTTATCATGATTGAAAAGCACTATTGAGATGCCTTTTCCTCACTGCTAAAAAAGGTGCGTATTTTACCTTGAGGTAACTAATGTGCATGAGCTATTCTGAGGTGGAGCGACAGCGAAGATCAGGCACTTCAGTTTTGCCGTGAGAGAAACTCCCTAAGGTCAACCCACGAAAGGGCTATAGAGCTGTTTACTTCACAGTAAAATTGAAGTATTGTGGTTTTTACCTCAGGATAGCTCATGTGCGTTCGTTACCCTGAGGTAAAAAACACTTCTTTAGCAGTGCAGTCCAGGCCTAACATATCTGAAATCATGTTACTTGGCTCTGGCCATGTTGTAGCCACGGGTCCCCCCAGGCTACACACATTCTTATCAAGTGAACCAGTTATACCTTTGCTGTAGAGGTGCTGCTTGCTGAGCTGACATGTTCCAGCAGGAAATGCTCCTTGAGTTGAGTGAACTTCTCTGTCATGAAGGGACTTGTATGAGTTCAGGAGCCTCACCTCTGTATTAAAGTGGGGAGTTGTAAAATGCTGTATACTCCATTGTTTAGGGCTCCAGAAAGGGACTCCCTAAGGAGCACCGTTGCTATACATCCTGATGAAAAGATGTTTGCCACCTCAAGGTGTTTGAGTGACTAATTTGGATTCTTTCTCTATTCCATACTTTGAGGCCCCCTTCCCCAAGGAAATCAATTTGAAAGTTAGCAGAAGTTTTGTTTCCTATGATGTAACTGGAGACCTATAATTGCTGTAGTAAAATATATAGTAGCACACTCTAGGCATCACATCTGTTCTGATACATTTAAGAACCTAACATTCAAAACAAAATTGTCAGTATGTATAATGAAGATATCCTGGATATATTAAATATACACCAATTGGCATTATGAAGGAAAAGAAGCTGTGTTTTTATTTTAAAATGAAGATATTTTGTAGGGATGTGGTTTCCAACAATACTGTCAGAACTAATATAAAACTTCCATCAGTTTCAGAATGATCTTTTTGTGACTGTCTTGGGGGTTGCAATCTTCCACCCCAGCATGCTTTATATTTAAATCTTCAACCTATATTTAGAGAGACAGTCTTACGTACAAACATTTTGTAATGAGTTTATAAATGTCTTTGGGTTCCACCTCCATCTAAATTAGTGACTACTTCCTTTATATTTCAGATGCCAATAAGAGCTGAATTGACTTTTTTGTCGTATTGCTCAATGTCTGAACTGCTTATGGGTCACTCTAATTACAGCATGTGTAACTTTGGCCAGACTTATAAACTTGCATTACAGAATAGCTTGTATCTAATTTAGCATCTTTTGCAACATCATGACTTATAGGGCTAATGAGTAGGAACTACCCATCTTATTTAATGCATTTAATTGCCATTTGAAACAATACACTAATGGCTTGTCTTTACTGCATTGTTAGCTTGACCTATAACACGAGTTTTCCCCCAACTCCTCTCCACACGCAAAATCTCTAGTTCAAATTAAATGATGCTTTAAGCTTGAGCTAACTGGCCTGACAGTGAGGTGGGTTGAAGGTCAAGTGCTGCGAACTGGAGTTTATAATGCAGTGGGGATAAAGCAGCTCAAGTTACAACAACTCATAGTTCTGCTTATCCAATCGCTCTGTGCTGCTAATCACTCTCGGTTGAGGTAGCTGGCTTGATTGTAGTAAGTTGAGCTAATTGTTACAGTGCAGACAAACCCCAACCTGCACCTCCTGAGTTTTTATTCATTTTTGCAGTAAATGCTTTGGTTCATATAGACTGGGATCCCTGTGGTTCTGTTTCTTTGATCTGCTGTGCACCAGGTGGTGGCACTGTGGGGTGTGGAGAGGGAGTGAACTGCCTTACGAGGGCATGTCGAAAGTGCGTGTGTGGGGATTGCCTGGGCCATTGAGGCCTATGCAGAGGGTGTGCCCCAAGCCATACCCTCTTCCTGAGATACACCCACACCTGTGTAGTCAGGTTCCCTTCCCTCCACTTGGATCCATCACCCTAGCCTCCCCTGGCTGAACTCCATGCCTCCAATTACTGCCAGCTCTTGCCTTCCTTAATGAATCAATTAATGCCTGGTCTGCACCCCACAATAAATCACCCTAGCTGGGCCCCTCCAACAATAAATTAATGCTTCTCCCCCGACAATTAGTTCTGTACAGACTCCTCTGCTGGGGTGGCAGGAGTGGTGACAGAAATCCGCTGTCCTTCCAATGCACACACTGTTCCCCAGCCTGGGGGGGGTGATGGCAGGAGCCCACACATATGCTGGGTTGGGATGGTTGTGCCCCCTGCTTTGGAGGGGGAAGGGATGAAGCCACTGCTCTCTCCTTCAGGGGGTGAAGGGAGGGATGCAGCCCTTCAGGGCAACTTACTCTTCATAGTGGCAGCTGACTCATCATCTGATCTGCAGTGGCAAGACTGGAGCCACTTCTGCAGATTTATTGACTGTCTTGGTTACAGTATTCTCATTCTGAAGGCTTCTGCTACAAAAAACCGCACTAGAGACTTAATCCTTTTTAAAAAGAAGGCAACTTGTTTAGAAAGGAAGATGGCAATCGCCTACCATAGATTCCTATTTACCCCGGGGGAGTAGATTTTTCAAGCCCTGCTTGTGATAGTTAAGACTGCTGATACCCACACTAAAAAGCAATTACACTTTAAACCAAATACTCCACTAGAACACTGTAAAGTGAGAAACTTGAATGTCTGGAAATTAACAAACTTCCAGCAGCAGCCTTAATTCTGACACTCACCCATCTCGTATTCCAAAGAACTCCATTATCCCAGAGGGGAGAAGACTTGTCTGTTAACCCACTTACTAGTTATGAATCAACCCTCCTGTGGACCACAGCATCTCACATATCTCTACACACTGGCCATCTGAGACCTGGTCCCATACTCACCAGACCATTAGAGGCTATACCAAGGATCGGCAACCTTTGGCACGTGGCCTTCCAGGGTAAGCCCCCTGGTGGGCCGGGCCGGTTTGTTTACCTGCCGCGTCCGCGGTTCGCTGCTGCAGGCCAATGGGGACTGTGGGAAGCAGTGGCCAGCACATCCCTCGGCCCACACCTCTTCCTGCAGCCCCCATTGGCCTGGAGTGGCCAGTGGGAGCTGCGATCGGCCGAACCTGCGGACGCGGCAGGTAAACAAACCGGCCCAGCCCGCCAGGGGGCTTACCCTGGCGAGCTGCGTGCCAAAGGTTGCCGATCCCTGGGCTATACATTCCAATTCCCCCATTCACCTTCCCTGTATTAGACCAAGGGCCAATCCACCTGACACAGGCCAACACCCATCTTTTACCATAACTGCTGTACCTGTATGGGCTGTGGTAACCTACATTCCTCAGCAGTATGAACTCCAGATCTGCCTGTAACTGATGATTTGAGAGAGAATTTAAGTTAGCAGTCAGTAATCCTAATATGAGTCCTTTTGAGGATAATTAATATTGTAAAAATTTGTCCTTGCTACCATTATTCTAATGTTTACTGTGTTAATGCAAAGCTTTAGCTTCTTAGGGAGCCCTCCTCTGACAACTAAGATTGCAAAATAACTTATGTAAAAAGAAGTTCATGAAGTTCAAGTGTCACAATTTCCCTCAATCCCTTCATTTGTTTATTTTTAAAAGACCAGTTTTGTTAGGCCTTCCCCAAAAGTGCAGATGCTGAACATTCTTCTAATAGCTGCTTTGTGAATATTTTACTGTGTTCATGTTTTGAACACTCCCTGTGAATTAGGCCGCCTTTTGTTCTTCTACTGGCAGTTGCCACGTTAAGGCTCTTGTTTGATTATGTGAGGCTCCTTATTTTAATGAGAGCAGCTTTTCTACTGGCTGTTCCATCCATATTTTTTTTAAACAGTCAATGAAGTCTCTTACTGGGGCTCTCTCTTGGGACAAAGGATTTCTTATGCTAAAGGAAAATAGTCCAGGGGCATATAACTCGTGGGAAGCATAACATGCTCATTTGTAATGCCTGCTATGTACTCTGCCCTTTTCCTCTAATGTGTAGAGAGGAAAATGACATCAGGGATAGGACAATCCCACTATTTATTTTGTTTTCCTGCAAATAAAAAAGCGATGTAACTCTTGCATGTTCAGATATAACCAACTCAGGGCATCTTTGGTAAATCTTTACTTGATCAGCATGACAAGTTTGGTACAAAGGAAAAGCTTCTGTCTGAAAACAAACTGATTTCATAGTAGGTGTAACTGCATGGTCTTAAGGTATGTTTTGTAAAGTTTATTAAAAGATGTTGTAATGGGTGCAATGCAAAGGTCAAGGTAGTGGAGAGGGTAGATGGGAAAGAAACAACACAAACTCTTCTTAGGAAATGGAAATACTTCTGCCTATAGTAAAACTTACAGTTTAGAGAAAGCTAAAGAATTGTGTTACAAATATAAGTTTACGTTTCTCTTTGACTTTACACACACACACACACAGTCAAAACATCACAAATGTGCTTTCATCCCACTCTGGCTGTGTGGTGACTCTCTAGAACTTTTTCCTGTTATCATCAAGCAGGTCTTTCTTTTTCTTTTTTTAAAGAAATGTCTGACAGATGCCTTTTCCTAACATGTGGTATTTACTCCATAGTGATTGACAAATTACAAAAGATAAATGTATATTTCACAGTTCATGCAACAATTATGTTGGACATTTCTGTATCATATCTATGAAAGACATTTTGAATTTTTTTCCTTTCAGTTTTATTAAGTGCATGTATGATTAATTTTATTACTTTGCTACATGAAATAGAATTACACCATATATGAAATGCATTATAGGATATGGCATTCTTTGGAAAGGACATTGGGGTAGGGGCTGTCTTGTTCAGGATTGGGGCTCTTAGGCCCTATCACATTCAAATATTAAATAATAAAAACATTTTGTTTTTGTCTGTTTGAGTGAATTTTGACTTCTCCTTTGTATTTCATGTAAAGAAACTAATTTTTTATAAATGATATTTTACTTTAAAGACTGAGAGAACCTTAACTCATGATTTTCTGCAGTTATGTTTGTGATATATAAGAATGGACTCCAACAACCTTAACTTCAAGTTAAGGTTTTTTGGGTACATGTTGGATAACTGATGTAATAGCACACTTGGCATTTTTTTCCTCTTCTACAAGTCAGAGAGCTTTGACACCTTCTTGGAAGCACGTGAACAGTTATCGAATACTATTTATAGCTAAATAGAAGTGAAGAAACTTGCCATTTTGTCCTGTAATATTTACTATTTTCTGACAGTGTAGAGTAGTAAAATATTCAGGTCAAGATTATAACTGTGTTAAGAGAGTCAATCTGACTGTTTTCACTTAATAGTTTTTTAACTTTTGTAAAAATTAGAAGTGATTCCATTAAAAATAATTTGCTGGGTTGTTTTTTTTGTCTCTTCCTTCCCCCATGTCCAGGGAAAGACATTCATATAAATACAGATGTCCATGCAGCATGCAGTTCAGGTAAATTATATTAATAATAAAAATGCTTGATACTTCATATGGCACCTTATCTTTTCTTTATGCAAGGATCACAGGGCACTTTGCAGACAAATTACTGCAAGGCTCACAATTGTCCCTGTGAGATCTTTACTATCCCCATTTTACAGGTGGGAAAACTTAGTCACAGAGGTTAAATGACTTGCCTTAGGTCACACAGGGAGTCAGTGGCAGGACTGATATAACCCAGAAGTTCTGGAGCCTAGCTTTCTGTTTCAACTGCTAGATCACACCACTTCTCCTTAAGTGTTGTTATCTAAGAAGGTTTCTAAGGCAAAGTAAGAGACTAAATCAAATGTAATTGTTCCTAAAATATAATGACTTTATTTGTGTAACTATTAATATTCAAGTTTTGCAAAGTTATTAATTCTATAAGAGAATATGTAGTCAGTCCATCCACAAGTTTAAAAAGTCTTGTGGGACCAACTAGCTCAGGGGTTCTCAAACGGGGGGTCGGGACCCCTCAGGGGGTTGCGAGGTTATTACATGGTGGGGTCGCGAGCTGTCAGCCTCCACCCCAAACCCCGCTTTACCTCCAGCATTTATAATGGTGCTAAATATATAAAAAAGTGTTTTTAATGTATAAGAGGGGGTCGCACTCAGAGGCTTGCTGTGTGAAAGTGGTCACCAGTACAAAAGTCTGAGAACCCCCAAACTAGCTAATTATGGATGAACTCAATCAACAGTTAGTTGTGTGTCTGGGCTAGGTTATCTGGGATGGGATGGTGAAGGCATGACATTTTGTGTGGTGAATGAGATCCTCTGAGAGGGAGTGTTTTTGTTTTGTTTTTCTTCAAGTCATTTTTTCTTCATCCCCATTACTCTCCTTGACTCCCTAAGCTAACCCTTAACAAAATGTTACTGATAGAAAAACCCATGAGAGAGGAAATTGTCTTTCTTCAAATTCCACAAGGAATTTCCCAATGGAAGTTTGCCAGGAATCATGGGATGAATTACTCCCAGCTTACCCTTCTGTCCCCTTATCTCACAGGGTCGCATTCCAATGATCTAGCTGTGGAGGGATTTCTATATAGAAGGTGTAAGAAAGAGGAAGAACCTGAGTTTTTCCTTTCTCTTCATTGTCTCCTCCTATTCAGACTTTTTTCTGCTTTACTCTGTGGTCAAGTCCTTCCTCGCTGCTTCTCCCCCTTTCCCAATACCTAAACTGTCCCAAAGAGCTTGCAGTTCAAGGTAACATTTTACTCTTGGGTACGCCAGTGGAATTCCATTGAAAACAGTGGTGTTAAAGGCACAGATTGATACAATTCAGAACAAATTTTCATCTGCCCCTGTTTCTCTTTTCCATTTTGTTTTTTCCTGCCAATCATTGGGCACTGCAGGTGTAAAGTTTCTGCAAGGCTGGCTTTTATGTATATCATCAGAATTTCTTATTTCTTTACTAACATGAGACAGGTGTTGACACAGGAAAAAATACAATTAGAAGACTGGCACTGATACCCTTTTTTTATTGATGCTATGATATAGTGAGCAAATGAAGTCTTCCTTCCTGCCCCATAGTGAAGAAAACATTTTCAGTGCCACTGCACATTACTTTAGAATGCTTGAATACAAGAGGTGAAGACGTGTCTAAAAAGTGTATGTTCTTGTATTAAACAAGTCTGAACAGTAACACATTTTCTACTGTACTGTAAGAATTTTAATGTTCTTTTTTTCCTCCCAAACAAAAACCTCCTGTGAAATCTTTGATCAAAGAGAGAGAGACCAGCAGCAAATTTAGTTTTAGGCTGTAGATTTGTCTTTTTATATTGTGGATTCTGCCCAGTACTAACTTTCTTACAAGTTTTATAAATTAATTCTTTATTTATAAGGCAGTTAAAAAATAGACCTCTTTTGAGAGCGTTTTTATATATCTCAGGGGGACAACTGTAAATCATAGAGAGATTTGGTAGCATCTGAATTTAGGAATGAAGACTGACCGCTGCAATAGATCTTTGCAGGGTTGATGAGTGGCTTAAAAATCAAAATTAGATCTCTTATGTCATTACCTGATTATTGTTTGCATGAGGAAATGATCAGATTCCATTATTGGAGGTTGCAGCTACTAGACCAGGGGTTCTCAAATTGGGGGTCAGGACCCCTCAGGGAGTCGCAAGGTGGTTACGTGGGGAGTCGCGAGCTATCAACCTCCACTCCAAACCCTGCTTTGTCTCCAGCATTTATAATGGTTTTAAATATATAAAAAAGTGCTTTTAACTTATAAGGGGGGTCGCACTCAGAGGCTTGTTATGTGAAAAGGGTCACCAGTAAAAAAAGTTTGAGAGCCGCTGTACTAGACCGATTTGTTTTAACTTACTGAAAACTTCTTTAGGTGTGGTTTGGAGATGATATTCCTTTAACTCCACGAAATCCTCTGACTCCCAGACATGGCCCGGGCTTGGCAGATGTTTGCCTGTATGATCAGTGGATATCTGTGCGGCATGAAGCAACACTGGTGCCTATGCAGGAAGATCTATCAATCTGGCTATCTGGATTGCTGGGTAATGCTAAAATACATCATTGTCTAATGAATTTGAAAGATACATTGTCCTGGCCAGTGTTGAATTTTCATATTCATAAATTTGCTAAGAGCGAGTGAATGAGACTGGGCTTGTGTAATGAGGAAAGTTGCATTAAAATGCGTGTTCCGGTTTCATATTTTATGAGCGGACAACTGTCAATGCTAGCTTAATACCACTTATTTATATTTCCTGTTCAGTAACTAGTCTGTAGTCTAATGAATATTTCATTTGATTTTTATCTGAATTTTAATAGAAATAGTTTTATAGGTAAATAAACATATTTAATTTTAAATGTATGCCAATTCTCTTTTTAGAATCCAAAGCTATAGGGTATAACTAATACAGGCTGAAACAGTGGATGTTGAGAAGGGGGAAACGTACAGTACAAATACATCTCTAAATTAGTATCTCTATTTTTTAGATTTAATAAAAGCTTACATTTATATTATTGCTTCAGTGGCAGTTGATTTTTATGGTGAATATGTAAGGAAGCATAAATTTTTAAAGTTTATGCCATTCATCAGTTGTTTTAGTTGAATGGAATAAAAACTGGTACTCAAAAACAGGCCAACTTTGTGTCTTTTTAATGGTGGAATGCCATGTCTGAGTTGTCTGCATATAGTTTCTGTTAGCTTGCCTTCCTCTGGAATAATTCTAACGTTTTCCACTTTTTATTTTCAGGGGTAGAAGTTGCAGCGGAACGGTTGCTGGAAGAGCTTGATAATGGTGTACTACTCTGCCAGTTGGTTGGTGTCCTTCAAAGTACAATGAAAAAATGCTGTAGCTCAAAGGACTTAAGGGTGAGTCGTTTGACTATTACAGTAATTGATAAACTTCATGACGTCACGTGCAACCACTTTTTATCTGCATTTAACAAAATTGCACTCTGTATGCATTGTACTTGGAAATAAGAAGAAACGTGATGTCTTAATAGATCAAATAACTAGCTACAAATGAGATGGCTATTCATTGTGTGTCAAATCCTAAAGTCCTCACTTCAATAGAAGGTGTGCTGGTGGAAGGCCTGTTTAAGGACCTTATGGTCTGACCCCTCAAGAATGATTCCTATTGGTTGTGTGTGTATGGTGGGGAGGACTACCTGGGTAGGAGAAACAGGAAACCCGTTGACACTTTATGCAAATTTTGTATCAGAAATTGATCACTAGACTAGAACGTGCTGCACTCTGAACAGCCACTAAAAATACCTAAAACAAAATATGTATGGGAGACCTGTTTAGGCACCACTATTGGGAATAAAATATGGCAGAAATGAGAGTGGATAAACTCACAATTTATACAAAATAGAAGGATTTGAAGATTTTGAGACATGACTTGACCCTTACACATGTGCAAACATTAGCACATGCAATGTGTGATTGAGATGTACAGAAGGTAGAGAGAATGTTTAGAATAGTGCTTTCATATATCAAAAATATTGGTAGGACATTTCATGTTTTATTAGTTCCCTCTGAGAAAGAAGTGGCTGAATCACTGGTCCCACAACTTAAATTTTTGGGTGGGGGAGGATGGAAGCAGCACAAGAAACAGGGGACTACACCTTTCATATATTACATAACTGAAACAAAACAAAAAACCTGATGTCAATGTCCAGCACTGACAGAAAAATGGGTGTAAAGGAAATGACTTGGAAGGAATTAGTCTTTATTCTTCTAACCTCCAACATAGAGTCTGTTGCAGTCCAACAGCCTAGAGCTGTTTTTGCTAGAACTACATATAAATAGAACTAATCAGTGGTGTTGTTTTGTTTTATAGAAGCCAGTTAATCATGTGATGGCAGCACTAGTTAGCTTCTACAAACACAGAATACTAATATAAAAAAGAAAGTTAGTTTGATAAAGGGGAATAGTACTGTAAGTGTTTTCTACCAATTGGTAGAAGCTATCAGGAAGGCCTACATTTTTAATTATATAGCTAGTATATTAAGGCTAAATATCAGTAACTAACTGCTAAAATTCTTCTTGAGGGAGGTCTTTGATAGTAAAAAGGGAGCAACTTTCACAGAGCACCATGTTGTATATTTATAAGTAGGGCCCTACCAAATTCACTGTCCATTTTGGTAAATTTCATGGTCCTAGCATTTTACAAATCTTGAATTTCACAGTTTCAAATAATAGGTATATCTCCATATATTATATTTATCTCATAGAACTGGAAGGGACCCCAAAAGGTCATTGAGTCCAGCCCCCTGCCTTCACTAGCAGGACCAAATACTGATTTTTGCCCCAGATCCCTAAGTGGCTCACAACCCTGGGTTTAGCAGGCCAATACTCAAACCACTGAGCTATCCCTCCACCCTTAAATTCAAAGTAAGGGTGGCAAAAGAGGATCATGGGGAGGGTTGCAAGGCTATTGTAGGAGGTTATGGTGTTGCCACCCTTATTTCTGTGTTGCCTTCAGAACTGGGCATCTGGAGAGCAGCAGCTGCTGACCAGGCACCCAGCTCTAAAGGCAATGCTGCCACCAGCAGCACAGAAGTAAGGGTGGCAATACCATACCATGCCACCCTTACTTCTGCGCTGCTGCTGGCTGTGATGCTGCATTCTGAGCTGGGCACCTGGCCAGCAGCCACCGCTCTCCAGCTGCCCAGCTTTGAAGGCAGCATGGCAATACCGTGACCCCCCTAAAATAGACAGATTTCATGGGGGAGACCAGATTTCACAGTCCCTGGCACGTTTTTCATGGCTGTGAATTTGGTAGGGCCCTATTTATAAGGGACATCCGTGAATGATGAAGATCATTGGCTGTGAAGGGAAGAGAGAAGATGCCTCACGTATATCCCCAAAGTTGTTAAACTGGTTTAGAAAAAACTGAAAGCAAGTCACTACTTTCTAAAGGAAACTCTACCCCCTTCCTCCCTCCCTCCCATACCACACCCATCTACTTATGAAAGGACTTGAAAAGTGCCTGAATGCAATAGCCAGTGCAGTTTCACTATATTTTGGGGGATGGGGTGGAAGGATTGTGTCATCCATGTAGCTAGTCCACACCCCCTGTGCACTGTAGAGATATGCACGAAGAGTAATCTGTTCACCGCTTTGTACACGGAGTTTGAGGGTGGAGCCAGTGGAACCAGGACTGTAGATCCACCAACTAAACTTCCCCATGTGCTGTGAGCTGGTGGAGATCAGTGGCAGAGACTGCTCCAGGAGAGGCCACACTACTGCATCCCAGGATGCAGAGTTACAATGGAAGATTTCTTTTCCCTTACCTTGATTCCTGACTTCAACAGAGTAACCATACACACACTGTCTTCTTAGACCATGTACAAGAATAACAACTTGCTCTTTGAAGGCCTATATCTGACATTGCTGTAGCCATCAAATGGGGAAAGCTTCGTCTGCATTCCAGATATGCATGTAGGTTACATCAAATATAAAAAAATAATAATAGTTATTAGCCGGCCACCATTGTTGTACTTTAAATGTGATATTCTTATTTGATCTTATGAAAATGTGTTTCAAAATGTCACTTATGTATCTGTGCGCACAGCATATGTACATTAATTTTTGAAATATTTTTTGCCAGAATTTTCCTATGAGACGTGTCCCATGTAAGAAGAATGCACCATCAGGATCCTTCTTTGCTAGAGATAATACAGCCAACTTCCTTAACTGGTGTAGGTGCATTGGAGTTGATGAGACTTATCTCTTTGAATCTGAAGGTTTAGGTAATTATCCCTGTTTGTAAAGTTATTTTGTGGGGATAGAAAACTCTATGGGCCCAATCCTGACCCTTACTGTGACACTTTCTTGGGGTGCCCAGGATTGTGACTCACCCCTCTGCCTCAGCTATAGAGAGATTTGCTGGTGCTAAATTGTGTGTCAGTTCCCCGACACTCATTCAGATAGCCACCCAAACGCATGCCTCAGGTCTCTGCCAGCACTTATTTTGCCTTGCAGAGTAACACTTAGTGTACCCCCATCTCCGAGCTCCATGAAGCATCCCCCTGTAGTGTCCAGCCTGGGCGCTAGACACTCACAGTAATTACCAAGTTAAGTTGTCCCCAAAAAGATAGTGCACACACAGCTAGAAGGTTACACCTCAAGATCAGGTCCTCTATAACACTGAATTATAATCTGTTTATGGTTAAAACGAATACGTTTATTAAGCAAGAACAGAGATTCACAGATTCAAGTGAGTATTGAGTAAGAATAATGGAAACAGAAATGGGTACATCCTCGTAGACCGCAGGATGACTATGAGTCGACAATGCGACGTGGCGGTGAAAAAAGCCAATGCTGTCTTGGGATGCATTAGGCGAGGTATATCTAGTAGGGATAAGGAGGTCCTGCTCCCGTTGTACAAGGCGCTGGTGAGACCTCACTTGGAGTACTGTGTGCAGTTCTGGTCTCCCATGTTTAAAAAAGATGAACTCAAACTGGAACGGGTGCAGAGAAGGGCCACTAGGATGATCAGAGGAATGGAAAACCTGTCGTATGAAAAGAGACTAGAGGAGCTTGGGTTGTTTAGTCTGACAAAGCGAAGGCTGAGGGGGGATATGATTGCTATCTTTAAATATATTAGAGGGATTAATACAAGGGAGGGAGAAGAATTATTCCAGCTTAGTACTAATGTGGATACGAGAACGAATGGATATAAACTGGCCGTGGGGAAGTTCAGGCTTGAAATTAGACGAAGGTTTTTGACCGTCAGAGGGGTGAAATATTGGAACGGCCTTCCGAGGGAAACGGTGGGGGCGACGGACCTGTCTGGTTTTAAGATTAAGTTAGATAAATTTATGGAGGGAATGGTTTAATGGTAAAACATAGTAGTCAAGGAAAACCAAACAATGGTAGGTAAATCGTATAATGGCTGACAGGGGTCAGGCTGGTGACTCTTGCCTATATGCTCGGGGTCTGACTGATCGCCATTTTTGGGGTCGGGAAGGAATTTTCCTCCAGGGCAGATTGGCCGAGCCTCTGGAGGTTTTTCGCCTTCCTCCGCAGCATGGGGCAGGGATCTCTAGCAGGAGGGTCTCTGCCGATTGAAGTCACCTAAAACAGGATTGGGGACTTCAACAGCAGAGTCCAGGGAAGGGGTAGGGACGGTTTTATGGCCTGCAGCATGCAGGGGGTCAGACTAGATGATCATAATGGTCCCTTCTGACCTTAAAGTCTATGAGTCTATGAGAAACCAAGTATAATACATTTTCTAGAGAGTAGAGCAGGGGTCGGCAACATTTGGCACGCGGCTCGCCAGGGTAAGCACCTGCTGACGCTGAGCAATGTGCTGGCCGCGGCTTCTCACCACCCCCATTGGCCCAGGACGGCGAACTGTGGCCAGTGTGGGCTGCGATCAGCCGAACCTGCCGCGTCAGCAGGTAAATAAAACTGGACCTGCCTGCCAGGGTGCTTACCCTGGTGAGCCGCGTGCCAAATGTTGCTGACCCCTGGAGTAGAGCTTAACTGGTTATAATCCTTGTCTAAACCAGTCTCTCACCTAAGATTTTCTGCAGGGTTTACTAGTTTTCAGTCCTAATCAGGACCCAGATTTTATCCCTATGTCCTTTGAAATGTATCCTTCTGAAGTGCACCCCCAGATAAGATGCTTTTTCTCTGGCATGCCGACACCATGTTGAGTTCACATTCCTCCCCCATCAACCTATTTTTCCTGTTCACTTTACAGGCAAATGGAGTTCCTTTTGTATTGACTTTACCATACTTAATTTACATTTCATAGAGCGAGAACTACCTTCTTCCTGTCTGGAAGAAACCTGGTTCTCCCTTTGTTTGGTTACAGACTTTAAAGCATAATATCAGTACATATACATAATTCCTCATATAATCTTAATACATCAATTTTACAATTTTAATGACCAGTATGTCACCAGCTTTCATTTGATACCTCACAAGATGCTTTTGGATAAATACTATGAAAGCAGTGTGTTAGGTGTAGTGAGTTGTCAGGCCTGATAGGAGTTGCTGACAGAACTGGCAGGTGCTGCCACTTGGCATTGAGGTGCTCTTAAAGCCATACTTGTGTGAGACAGTAATAATTGTATAAGTAGTGATTGGGACTTTGATAGGACTGTTTATGTGACAGAAGCTTTGCAGGATCAGTTGCTTATGGCTGCATTGAGTAATCTGACTGAATAGTGCCTTTGAAGCTTCTGAAAAGTTGCATTGTGGGAGAAAAAAAATAAAAGGAGTGCAGTGAAATGCCACATTTTCTGCATAGCAAAAAAACCCCGAAACAGAGTACTGTATATACTCTTCATAAGCCGAATTTTTTTTAGTAAAAAAGGGAAGCGCCAGAGAAGGGGGTCAGTTTATGAACAGGTATAGAGAGGGAGAGGTGGGACACAGCCCCTCCCCTCAAGAGAGGGAGCAAGGAGAGGCAGCACAGCCAGCAGAGACAAAAGGGAAGAGGCAGGGCCAGATTCTCTCTGCTTCTGGCCACGCTGCTCTCCCCCCCAGCCTCCGGGGCTGGCAGGCTGCAGCCATGCCGCTCGGCCCCGGCCCCCCAGAGCAGGCTGTGGCCACGCTGCCCAACCCGCTGGAGCACACTGCGGCCCAGCCCACTGGAATGTGCTGCAGCTGCGCCGCCTGGTTTGGCCCGCCAGAGCAGGCTGCGGCCATGCTGCCCAGCCTGCCGGAGCAGCTCCAGCCAAGCCAGAGACATCCTCCCCAGATAAGGTGGGAAGGGATGGGATGGGGAGAGTGTGGGGGTCCTGGGCTAGAGGTGGGGTCATGTGGGGGGTGGTCACAGGGGTTACTCCCCTGACTCTCAGCTTCTCCCCTCCCCGCCCCCAAATTTCCCCATCAGTTGCTGTCCTGGTCCATCAGGGTAAGCAGCTGGCGCGCCGGGACACTTTGTTTACTTAGGTTTACCTCCGTGACTGCGGACCCTCGAGGTAAACAAACCATCTCGGCCCACCAGCGGCTTATCCTGATGGCCCGGGAGCCAGAGTTTGCTGACCCCTGAATTATAGGGTCGGCTTATGAACGGGTTATAAACATTTTCCATTTTTACTTATCCATCTTGGTGGGTCGGCTTATAAACAGAACCAGCTTATAATCGAATATATATGGTAATTGAAAGAGAGACCCGCATTATTTTAAAGTGCCAAGAGACCACGTGGAAATTTTTAAAACACAAAAATATCCTTTGTTCAATATTAGATCTCGTTCTTGCTGTATAAAGTGCTCAGAATAGTACACGCATGATGGCTAAATTAAAGAGCTACGTCAGGATTTTGTGCCTGAAGTTACAACAGTCTGTTAGTAATTAACGTTCACCTCAGGATCTACCCTATATGATTCTCAACCCCTTACTTTCCCCCCCTCTAACTAGATGGTTATGAAAACAAAGATTGCAAATTGAGCTTATGCCTCTAGTGTTCAGCCTGTACTTTGTTACCAGCAGCTGCTGGACTGATCTTCCAGATGGCATGAAATCTTTGACTGCTCATTAAGAAAAGTTGATTATTCATTGTAAGATAATTAATTGTTTTTGCATCACTTGCTTTTTAAATAGAAACAAACAAGCACAAGCCTTTCTGTGGCAACTCGGGTACTCTTTAAATATTGCAAAATTCTTTGCCTGTCAGAAGAACATGCAAAATTACCTATATTTGCAGTGTACATTAAAACTTGCAATAGTGACTAAAAATGTAGTTTGCATATACAGTAAGGGTGATTTTATTTATTTAATTAAAAAAACCCTGTTATTACACACTGCTAATGTTTGTCACTTAAATGGCCTCTGTCACTGCTTACTCTTTTTTTATTGGCTAACTAGTCTTTGAAATTCTCATTGCTACCAGTTGGAGGTGCCCATTCCTGTTCTTTACTAGACCATTTTTCTACTAAATTAGAATGAAATTGCTAGAAATCCTATCCATCTATCTAATCTAAAATATTAAATTTATTGCTGTATTTCAGTCTTCAGTGGTGCAAGTAGGAGAAAAAAATGTGTAATGGAAGTAGATTGTGCAGGGGCGGCTCCAGGCACTAGTGTACCAAGCACGTGCCTGGGGCGGCAAGCTGCAGGGGGCGGCAGTCAGGGAGCCTTCGGCGGAATGCCTGTGGGAGGTCCGCCTTTCCCGCGGCTTCAGCGGCAATTTGGCGGCGGCTATGCTGGAGCCACAGGACTGGTGGACCTCCTGCAGGCATGTCGCCGAATCCGCGTTACCAGCGGACCTCCTGCAGGCGCGCCGCCGAAAGCCACCTGCATGCCATGCTTGGGGCGGCAAAAAACATAGAGCCACCCTTGAGATTGTGTATATCCTCAGTTCACTCTCTGTATAAACTGAAGAGCCTAAACTCATTAACTGCACTCTGAAACAAATACTTAAAATATGTTTAATTTCCTTGGGATCAGCAGTCAGGATTTCCTAATGCTGTGTTGTTTTGTTTGTAGCTAAAAGTATTTTGAAATCTGTTTATTGCTGTTTTCAGAAACTGGCTATGCGGCATAAATGCCAACTTTGTGTGCCTTTGGGAGGCTGCAAGTCTTCTCACCCCAATTCCCCCCCCTTGCCCAGGCAAGCTTTCAAGCTCTTGTTGATGGGTGAAATGGGAATGACTGCTTTTGTGATTTGGCAATTACCCATTCCTGTCCAAGAGACATGTTGTAGCAACAACTCCTAGAATGGGTAGGAGGTTATGGAGGTAGCGAATTAAGTGACCCCGAATGGCATTCACATGGGCAGTAGTCTGTTTCTGGATGCTCTGTCCAGCTTGCTCACTCTGATATCAAGCCAAACATCTTGATTGCTAGTGAACATTATCTATAAAGCTTGAGACTTCTGTTTGTGATCTAGGCATAAAGCTACTTGTCTTCACTTTCAAGGTCTTCACAACCTATCCCACCCTATCCATCTTCTCTCATTCACTATCGAGATGTCGACTCCCACCTCTGATTGGCCCTTGATATCAGCCTCCATCACCCACCTGTTAAATTTTCAAATAGGCACCTTCTGTCTTGTTGAAGCTATTTGTAATATCCCACAATTGAAAACTTAGTCTTGTGTGTTTTATGTATCTTGTTTGCAGGATGGAAAGATGACTTAGGGAATGGGTGACAGACAACCCTACCTGTCTTCTATTTTCTGTACTTAGTTCACAGGCCGCCCCCTTATCTGGTAAAGCTTTCCAAACGTGAAGTATGACTTATTTTTTCCTCTGTAGTTTTGCACAAGGATCCAAGACAGGTGTATCTCTGTCTACTGGAAATTGGTCGCATTGTATCGAGGTATGCACTCTGTAGTTTTCTAACTAGAAATTGCATTCTGTTGAGCATATAAAGTTTTAGTGTTGGGTTACATACAGTGTTTTGCAAATTGCAGTCTTTTAGTACAATGAAAATAGATTCTGTTTTGGTTCAGAGAGTAATTAACAGCTCTGCTGTTATGGCCTACCTATACTAAGGATACTCTTCAAAAATTTCCTGTTATTGCTAATACCTGCCTGAATGCTTTCTAGTGAGGTGCAGCTCCACACTGCTTCTTAATACGGGCTGTGCCTAAATGTCACAATCAAGCACATAGATAGCACCAAGATATCTACATTTGTAAGGTGGGGAGATCATGAATGGAGACCTAAGTGGCCTCAAAAGCAGAACTTTAACTTTTGTTCTTAAAACTTAAGTTTGAAAAATGCCTCAACTGTTGCAGTAATTTCATAACTTGAAAACCTCTAAGTCTTCTCAGTCTCCTGTTTTCCACTGGGAATAAGAACAACTTTCTTAACACTTCCTCATAACTTAAATTGTTCAAAAACTTTACTATCTTCTGCTGTAGCCTCTCTAAGACCATCTTTCCCCCACTGTGGTACATTCACTGGGGATGTGTACCTGCTATTTAAACTGAACCCAGACAGCAGCAAAATGATTCTAACCAATTTAAAGCATGTCTGAGAGAAATTCTAACCTTAATGCTATTATTTGACTTATTAGATAATTAATTCTCGGACTGACCAGACTTTTCTTATGAGCTGCTTTTTTCCCTGTTCAGTTATTCAGTTGTTATACTTTGCATGTATTTTCTTCATTGGCTCCTTTCTATTTGTTTAGTTTCATAATGTCTCCTCTTACCCCATTATCATCTTTGTATTTGTGTTCAGGTATGGAGTTGAACCTCCTGTGCTAGTAAAACTGGAGAACGAAATTGAGTTAGAAGAGACATTGTTAATGACCTCTGGGCCTGTAACATCTCTCAGCACCCCAAAGTCATGTTGCCACCATGGGGAACTGCATGAAGCAGTAAGTATTGTTCATATTTTGTGCGGTGTGGGCTTTGAATTACTCCAGCTCCTAATTTTGCATATGTGCTATTTAGCTAATTAAATGCAAAGAATTTCTATGTAGCATATATCTGCCTTCTTGCCCTGAAAGGGCAAGGATATGCCTCCTCCAATGGACATGTTCTAAGTGTGCATAGTGCATCTTTGTATCTATAAGTAGGAGTGTTAAATGGGTACGTAGCAGACACCTCAGCATAGGGAAGCATGTACTGAAATCTCTCCATCCTTCTTTCCTATGCTGATGGAAGACAGGAGAACACTGAATGGGAATGTAACATACTGGATGAGTAAGTCTTAAATGGTATTATTTAGTGGTGTTTGACCAAACTATTTAATATTAAAAGAATAGGCTTTTTTAAACATATGTTACAAAATGAAGGTTTGGTTTTTTTTTTAAATATGAAAACTTGCTGAAGAAACAAACCTGCTAAAATATCTTGGAGTAATGTTTGACCAAATTTCTGTAGTTGCACCCCTAAGGAAACAGACTTTCATGCAGAAAGGAAATGAATCACTTAGCTTGTGAACAGGCCATAAGGGACTGATACACTGCTGCTCTAAATTACTTAAAAATGAGTATTTAAATTTAAATTTTTAAAAATAATTTCCTTCATAGTCTGTGGCTTCATAGATTGAGACTGGATGACTAAATCCATTGTGACACACGCACCTCAAACTGTTAAAATATAATAATAATTAATAATCACACCTGCATCTCATTTTGCCTACTCTGTTAAATTTTGCTTCTCTGGAATGCTCCAGCCCCCAGTCTATCTTTCTTTCTGTGTTGAAGGGTGAGTAATTCTGTAGCTCAGCAGCATCGTTGCATTTCTATTTTGTACCCATTCTTTGAAGCCCTTTCTCTGCTTTTTAAAATGAACATTTCTCTTCAACACTAAGGGTAAGTTGTGGGTGGCTTCCTTTTTATTGTCTGGATTGTATCTCTGTTTCTTCCTTTCTGGATACGTTTTTTTTTTTTTTTTTCCTTTGTAAGATTACAGAAGATTTCCAACTATCTTGGAGAATACTGGTGTTTTTGAATCAAGTACAGAATCTTGACCAATTTGCTCTTCTGATGAGACGGGTCAGACTGGGCCTATTAAAAACCATTTCAGCAATTCAAGAAAGGCCCAGTCATCTGATACAATTCCTGAGACATAAAGTCTATCTTTATGAAGCTACCCTTACTACTATTGACAAATGAATTGGGGTAAAGAAAATAAAGAGAATTTAAGTAGGAAAAGTGTTCTAATAAAATGAGAAATTAGAAGAACCAGATCTGAGCCACTCAAAAAATTAAAGTAATCTTGTCCATGGACAGTTTTATCTGTTCAGGCCATCTTGTAATGAGGGAAAGTATTTTGACAGGGACATATTTAATCTTTTGCCATGGTTAAATGACCTATCAGTGGTTATTCCCCAAAACAAAAAACACTACACACTTGTAATTCTTTTGAAAAAACTCAATTTTCTAACAGGTATTTTCCTTTTTAAAATCTAGGTTAAGCACATAGCAGAAGATCTTCCCTGTAGCTGTTCCCATAGATTTTCGATTGAGTACTTATCTGAAGGACGTTATAGATTGGGGGATAAAATACTCTTCATACGAGTAAGTGCAGTTTCTCAAAATGTTTCCTCACCTCATTTGTTAGCTTTGCCTCCACTGTATCCGGCCTGTGGTCAGAGCTTTTTCACTTGGGTTCATATGTCTGTCCAGCACAACAAAAGTGTACAATCTGTATGTTTTTTGTCTCACTGGATTCATCCCTGGACCATTGGCAATGGCCCTCCAGTCTTTTTTCCCCTTAGAATCTCTTGCAGTCTTTGGTAAACTATGGTGACCTAGGGGCATAACAGGGAGGGAATAATGTTTAGACACATGAACATTGGAAATCAAGGACAGTAAACTGTTGTAATGTCCCATCAGAACATCCAGACACCTGTCTGTAATCATGACAGTTTTATATCCTAGGGACCTCTGAAAGGGACCAGTATCCATGGGTGGCCCATCAAAATGCTCCTCTCGCCGCCAGCATGGTGGAATGGCCTTGACCTCAGCTTGAAGGGAGGGGTAATTGGGCTACAATGGGGGCAGACATTCACTCTATGAATAAAGCTATGACCAGCAGAACTGGCAGGAACTTGAGTTTTGGTCATGGGGAAAGATATATATTTTTAAACCTGGCTTAGAAGCTGGTGTGTGGATAGACTGGGTGGGGCATTACAACAATCTGCTATACTTGACATTTGATAGAGTAGTGTGTGCAGCAGCCAGGAGACTTTGGAGTAGGGAGAAAGAGGCAGAAAACTTCTTTTCCCTTCTGACTATTAGAGAGTGGTTGGAGCTTCAAATATAATACTGTCTACCCAGAGACTGATCCAAAAGCATCTTGGTTGAACCTCCAGCATCTTCCTACTCTCCAGCAGCTGTGAATATCTGGGATTCTTATCAGAACACTGCAGATATTTGGGTAGTGTCTGGGAGGGTGGGGAAGACAGAGAAAAAGACAGACAACTTCTCTGGCTAATAAGTTTAATCTTCTAGTCTGTAGGTGTCTAATACATTCTCTCCCTTCCCCTCTCTCCTCCCCCCCCCCCCCCCCCCCCCCCCCGAGTCCTAGCTGTTGGCACTCTGGTTCATACGTACTAATTCAAAAATATTGGTTTAACAAGGAAACAAGCATTGAAGTCATGAAATATTAGCTACACAGAAACTGATCACTATATATTTGTGTCTTCATGACTTTCATATTAAATTTATAAACGTAAAATTCTTACATTTCATAAAAAAAACTCTCTCTAAAAGGAGATATCATGATTTTATAGTGTAAATAATGTCCCAAACATCACTGCCATGTAAATAGTGACAACTAGACTGAATCCCTTAAGTTTGAAGTATAGTGCCTTACTGCATTGTGTCTATTCAGAGTCAGAATCTGAAGTGCAAAGGAAGATAACTGAGTATTAATTAAGAATATTAATCCTTGAATCTTGACTATCCAACTTCTGAGCTATTGAGTAGTGTAACTGATCTACCCCTTAACCTCACAAATTCTTATGCTAGCCTAAATGTTGAAGGGGCATCATCAACGTGAAAACAACTTTTCTGTCTGAAAATGATGTACCTACTGCCTATAGTTTGAAATGACACATACAATTACTATAATGGAAAGAAGTGGGCAGGAACAATTTTTGCTTTATTATTTCAGTTTACTGTGTACATGTTATAGACTGCCTAGTAGGTACCTCCAGTTTGTTGTAAATGGATCCAGCCTTCCAAGCCAGCTGGGTCTGAGCAGAGTCCATTCGCTGTTTTCTAGCTCTGAGCCTGTAAGGCACACTCTTGGGTGCAGACTCCCTGTCTGACACTCTTCCTTGCAGTGTGGTACTCTGCTGTCCATCTGCCCTAGGCTCCGAAACCAGTGCTGTTACCTCCCAATCTGCCCCAGTTGCTTATGCATGCACCCCCAGAGTTCCACTTTGCCATGGGTGCTCTGCTTTATAGCTTAACTCAGGGACCAAGTGGCAGGTAAAGCAAGGAACATAGGGATTTCTTAACCTTGGTAATTCTTACTCTCAAAACACACAAGAGCTACAGATCTTTGGGAAAAATAACAAAAGCCTATACATCCTCTCCTCTGAGTGTATGTTCACCCATCTTGTGAGTCCTAAGCCAGTCAGTATGTCAAGTGGATATACTGCCCTCCTGCCATCTGGCAATGGTTGCTCAGTGAGAGAGAGGAAGCCTAGAGCAGATCCTACCCTTAAATAAGGCTTCTGTCTCCTCTGTCAGGTGACCAACTGATCAGCTTCAGAACCACAGTTGGGTGATTAACTGGGATGGTCCAGCGCCCCTGGAGTCCAAACTGGGAAAGCCAGTTTCCTTCTTCCTGGCCACACTCTGTAGCAAAATCATTGTTCTAAAGTTGGACGCCTTTGTTTGGAAAACAATCACTGTTGATGATTCTAATGTTGGTTTCTTCAGGGAGGCATCGGGCATTACAATAAGCTGCCTTGCATCTGTCTTTGACAGCTCTAGGCAGTTCCAATTACATACCCAAAGGTAGGTTACATTCTTCAAAATGGCAGTTAATGTCAACTGAAAGTCACAATTTGATACAAAGGTGGATGAGGTAATATCTTGTATTGGAAGAGGATGTTATTGGGCTTCTGTGGTGGGGAAAACACCACAGCAGTGGTAAAATTTAATGTCAGAAAAGTGAACTATACAATAAGGAGGAATTTAGTTACACAGAAATTAAAAGATACAGTGCCAAAAGTGAAATCCCTGCAAGCTGCATGTAAACTTTTTAAACGCACCATAATAGAGGTTCAACTTAAATGTATACCCCTAAATTAAAAAACACAGAGAACCCCAAAAGAGCCCCCATTAGCTAAACAACAAAGTAAAAGAAGCAGTGAGAGGCCAAAAGGCATCCTTTTAACAAGTGGAAGTTAAATTCTAGTGAGGAAAATAGAAAGGGTCATAAATTCTGGCAAGTGAAATGTAAAAATATAATTAAGAAGGTCAAAAAAGCATTTGAAGAACAACTAGCCAAAGACTCAAAAAGTAATAGCAAAATTTTTTCTAAGTATATCAGAAGCAGGAAGCCTGCTAAACAACCAGTCGGGCCCACTGGACAATCGAGATGCTAAAGGAACACTCAAGGACAATAAGGTCATTACGGAGAAACTAAATGAATTCTTTGCATTGGTCTTTAGAGCTGAGGATGTGAGGGAGATTCCCAAATCTGAGCCATTCTTCTTGGGTGACAAATCTGAGGAACTGTCCCAGATTAAGGTGTCATTAGAGGAGGGTTTGGAAGAAATTAATTAACTAAACAGTAATGAGTCACCAGACCAGATGCTATTCACCCAAGAGTTCTGAAGAAACTCAAATATGAAATTGCTGAATTACTAACTGTGGTATGTAACTTATCATTTAAATCACCTTCTGTATCGGATCACTGCAGGATAGCTAATGTGATGCCAATTTTTAAAAAAGGCTCCAATGGTGATCCCGGCAATTACAGGCCTAACTTCAATACCAGGCAAACTGGTTGAAACTATAGTAAAGAACAGAATTATCAGACACATAGATGTACACAATATGTTGGGGAAGAGTCAACACACCTTTTTGTAAAGGGAAATCATGCCTCACCAATCCATTAGAATTCTTTGAGGATGTCAACAAGCATGTGGACAAGGGTGATCCAGTGGATATAGTGTACTTAGATTTTCAGAAAGCCTTTGACAAGGTCCCTCACCAAAGACTCTTAAGCAAAGCAAGCTGTCATGAGATAAGAGGGAAAGTCCTTTCATGGATCAGTAACTGGTTAAAAGATAGAAACAAAGGATAGAAATAAATGGTCAGTTTACAAAATGGAGAGAGGTAAATAGTGGTGTCCCCCAGGGTCTGTACTGCGACCAGTCCTGTTTAACATATTCATAAATGATCTGGAAAAGGGGGTAAACAGTGATGTGGCAAAATTTGCAGGTAATACAAAACTACTCAAGATAGTTAAGTCCAGGGCAGACTGCGAAGAGTTGCAAAGGAATCTCATAAAACCTGGTGACTGGGCAACAAAATGGCAGATGAAATTCAGTGTTGATAAATGTAAAGTAATGCACATTGGATAACATAATCCCAACTATACATATAAAACAATTTGGTCTAAATTAGCTGTTACCACTCACAAAAGAGATCTTGGAGTCATTGTGGATAATTATCTGAAAACATCCACTCAATGTGCAGCAGCAGTCAAAAAAGCTAATAGAATGTTGGGAATCATTAAGAAAGGGATAATAAGACAGAAAATATCATATCGTCGTTATAAATCCATGGTACACCCACATTTTGAATACTGCATGCAGATGTGGTCGCCCCATCTCAAAAAAGGTACTGTATATTGGAATTGGAAAAGGTACAGAAAACGGCAACAAAAATTATTAGGGGTATGGAACACCTTCCATATGAGGCAAGATTAATAAAACTGGGACTTTGCAGCTTGGAAAATAGACAACTAAGGGAGGATACAATTGAGGCCTATAAAATCATGACTGGTGTGAAGAAAGTAAATAAGGAAGTGTTATTTACTCCTTCTCATAACACAAGAACTAGGGGTCACCAAATGAAATTAATAGGCAGCAGGTTTAAAGCAAACAAAAGGAAGTATTTCTTCATACAGTGCACAGTCAACCTGTGGAATTCCTTGCCAGAGGATGTTTTGAAGGCGAGGACTATAACAGGGTTCAAAAAAGATTATCCAAGACGGACAAGGATTGTGTCCTTAGCCTCTGTTTGCCAGTAGCTGGGAGTGGGCGGCAGGGGATGGATCACTTGGTAATTGCCTGTTCTATTCATTGCCTCTGGGGCATCTGGCATTGGCTGCTGTCGGAAGACAGGATACTGGGCTAGATGGGCCTTTGGTCTGCCCCAGTATGGCAGTTCTTATGACCAGCTTGTGCTGATGAGACAGACGAGCTTTTGAGCTACACAGAGCTGTTCTTCAGCTATCGCAACATTGCATACAACAATTTGATACAAACATAAACCAATCTGTCACATTACACTTATGTTATTACAGTATCATTCCTGTTATCTGAATTCCCTTTTTCTGAAAATCCTACTTATCCATATCCAGTATGTCCCCTCTCCAGAGCCCTATGTTAGTTAATAACTTCTTTTTATCCTAATGTCCAGTTATCTGAAAGTTTCAGGTGTCCCCCAGGCCATTTGGATAAATGAGAATGTACTGTATTTGTATTACCGTAACACCTAGTAGCCCATAGACACTTAGTTGTCCCCTGCATATTCAGTCAGTGTCTCAGTTGCTGGAAAACACCTTATTAATGTCAAGAGGGGAGTAGAAAACCCCTGAAATCCTTTCCTTTTTTAAAAAAAAGAATTTAAAACCAGGGGAAATTCAGGCTATTGTTTAAAGGGTGCTCTCTTAGAAATAGGATACATTCAAGTTGCTAGTGCCTTACACGTCCTGTGTTACATTTGGTAATAAATGGTGTACTAAAGTAGATATGATTTTAGTGTTCTGCCATCTGCTTCTCTCCCCCTCCTTCTTAGATGCTGCATGGAAAACATGTGATGGTACGTGTTGGTGGAGGCTGGGACACTCTTCAAGGTTTTCTTCTCAAATATGATCCATGTCGAGTGCTGCAATTTGCAACTCTGGAGCAAAAAATCCTGGCATTTCAGAAAGGTGGCCCCAATGAAGACACCCCTGATTCATCATCTAGAACTCTGCAGCCTCCTTTCATGAATCCCATATTGGCTATTAATATGTTTCAGAAACAAAATTCAAAACCACCCACTCCTGTTTCAGTTATAAAAGCCGCTCAGGTGGCCAGTGGTAAGCAGGCATTATCTAAACGTCCACAGTCACCTGCCTTGTCATCCCCAAAAGGGGCAACCAAGTCCATATTAGCTCGTTCCAAGTTACAAGGATCTCCAGCAAAGGGTGCCCAATCTCCTTTCAGATCCTTAACAGGTGCTTCAAAGAAACTGGATTCTTCTGCACGCAACTTACCAACTTCTGCTATTTCAAAACTTGCACAACCTACAAACAAAAGTTCTTCACCTGCATTATTAAATACTGCTCCTGATTGTTCAGGGCCACTGCGCAAACGCATCTGGTCCCCTGATACTCCTAATGTCAAACTTGCACCATCCCAAAATTCTCCAGCAACAATTTTACATCCTACCCTCTCTTGTTCTACAAGTCAGCTTTCAGAATTACCTGGGACAAGAGAAATGATGGCTTCAAAACAAAAATATGCTCCTTCTAAATGCAAAACTATATCTAATTCCATCACCAAACCTAATTCTATTGCTTCAAAATCCTCATCAAAATCTGCTAGGCCACCTAACGCAAATCTGCCTGTTGTTTCTAAGCCTTCACATTCTTATCAGTCTCTTGCAAAAATAGCAAAACCCACTTCCAAAAGTAACAATGAAGCATCAGGAATAGGGTCCAGGCCTCCCAGAAGAGTGCCACAAACAGGATCTGGCCCAGGGAGGAATCTCAGAACCACTCCGGTCTTAAAACAGCCAGATTCTGCATCTTCGCTTGCAGCTGGTGAAACATCACAGTTAATGCCTCCTCTGGAATCTCCAAGCAAGAACGTAGCTTCAGCTGCTAATAAACAGCCTGCAGTAAAGTGTTTACGGGGACAAGATAGCAGTAGAAACCCACAGATAGGATCCAGTTTATCAAAACATCCTGAACGCACTCCATTATCTGTTGTACGACTTCCCCAAACTTCAGCCAAAGCACAAACGACAAAAAAGACGGCACAGCCTTCCACAACAAGTCACTCCTCAATCAAAACCTCCCAAAAGAGTGATGAAATCCTGGCTTCAACAGCCAAGAAACCCCTCTCAAAGGGAAAGACTACAATAGCATATGGCAAGGGGACCGCTGGTGTATTAAAAAATCCTATTTTGAAGGCTAAACAAGATGATCACTATTTTGTTATGACAGGCAATAAGAAACCCAGAAAGTAAGCAGAAATATGGTGCTTTCCATTTACATAACACTACACTAATTACAATGGTAACACTTTTATGTCTCAGACATGTATGAGACCTAAGTGTATTTTTTTTTTTTCTATAGGATTATTACTATATACTCTGTCCATACTTTGTAGTTAAATACTGTTCCACTTTTATTACATATGAAAAGTAACGTTACTTGCTATTCATCATAACACAGTACAGACAGAGTACACCAGTTTGGTGATTTAAGGCTGTTTTGGTTTTGGAGAGGACGACTGTTGCTACTCTCCTTTAATGGATTTTAGCTTATTCTAGATATTTCTCCAAAGCAGGATCCAGATGACAATTCAGAACACTCTGGTACATCGGTGTCAAGTTCCTGCTGTTGCTAATTACATTACATATACTGTACATGTATAATTGATATCACTAAAAGCCAACGTATTTGAAAATAAAGATAACAGGATTAACCCTTTCATTGCACTAATTGAGCAAACTAATTTATCAAATTTTGGATAGGCAGTTGATACAGATCAGAGGAATTAGGACTCTAGGCCAAAATTTTCAAATGGCTGGTGATTTTTTTTTTTGGGGGGGGGGGGGGGGAAGGGGGGTGAGATGCCTTAAAGTGGCCTGATATTTCAGACGGTGCTAAGCATCCAAACTCTGAAAATCTGGCCACTTTAAGGTATCTCAAATTGGGCATGAGTCACTTAAAAATTTTGGCTTTGGCTCTCATCTTTTTAGTGCCTTAGCATTTGAGTGCTCGGTAACACTCTAACACTGAATGTCACACTGTTGTTGTTTTTGATTATTATTATTTATTTTTATGACCAGATATATTTTTAAAAAATGAAAGAGGGTGGTGCTGTGGACAGTTTTATTAAATTGCCATTGTTGTTTTTAAAGTGTCTCTTCTCCCTAGGCTGTATCTTCTGTTTAAATCTGCTACATAGTCATGCCTTTTTGGAGTTAAGTAACCATTTCCCAAAGTGCTAACAGGGCTACATTCACCCTCTTCAGAGGGCCGCATGAGGCTTCTTACATAACACTTAAGCCCTCAAAATAGGGTTTAAGAAGTACTAGTATGGTGCCTCGGCCTGGTGCTAACCTTTGCACAAGGGTGAAATTCTTCCTGAATGACTGAAAACTATGGTCACTGGCACTAATTACCATCTCTGGGTCAGTGTTATCTGAAGTCAGGATATTTTACAAGTTTAAGGAACAGCAATGCAAGCATTTAAAAGGAATCTTCTGTCTTAAGTTTCATAAATGGAATATGGTTGTGTGACTTACAAACTGAGAGAATATTTTTCTCCTAAAGAATTTAATGTATCCTTATCATTGGCCCATAGGTATAGTCTTTTTTTTTTTCTTTTCACCCCTCAGAACTGGAGTTAAAGAGCTGTTTATAAACAAATCATGTTTTTTAATTGGTAGTGGCAACCTTATAGATGTCATTATCAGCACCTTGTTAATTCTCTGTTATTTATGGCTATATTTAAAGTATGCATACATACTGTAGAGTACCAATTAGTCTGCTGAAAGTGGATATTGTGTAAACAAGCTACTAGCTAATCCTTTGGCATATTAAATACATCAGCCTTGGTATCTGAGACAGCAAGTCTAAAAAGTTTGCTTGGCTACAAAATTGTCTGTGTTGAAAAAAGTCTGTTGCTAAATTGCTTTACCTACACAGTGGTGAGTTTGGCCCAGTGTATCTGTAAGTGGAAAAACTCTAGTGACTGCAGTGGAATTAATCTCATGCTAGTAATGAATTTGTACGGTTGACTCATACGCTGAAAAAATTCTCTCATTGTGAAGAGAACTGCTTAAGAGTAGACTTCCAAATATCCTGTAGTTAAGATTCAGTACATCCTCTTGGGTAGACTAATGGCAGAACTCTTGGGTTTCTTCTTTATGAACTATTTGTTTTTAAAGTTTTTTTAATTGCTCTGAAATACTCTCTAAGTATATACTAATTCTATCATACTTTGAAATATGTCATGGTTTCAAAGAAGAGGAAATTGGATGATTTCATCTTTGACTTGTAAAATTTAATGTATTAAATCAGAGAATCATGAAGTAAAGCTTGAATATCAAGCATAAACTTCTGAGCTGGGAAAGTGTGGCACTGCAGGGGATAAAAATGTGCCTTATATCTGAAATCAGTGCAGTAAGCTATTAAACGGTTAAGCAACACACATTAAGTTCCACATTTGCATTTACAGAGATCAACCTGAGCATTGTGCTGAACAAAATGTAATAGTTCTAAAATGTTGACCTATGTTCAATCTTTAACACCAGTTGCATAACTTGACTAAGGCTTACATCCTGTAACTTGGCATGGAGTGAATCCAAAAAGGATAGCAGTAGTCAGATTTAATAAAACAGCTCTTGTCATTCTGAAGGCCTCTAACAGGAAATCTATAAGTTTTTGCAATGTTTACATTGGCAAAAGATGTGTGTAATCTCCTGCTTGTACCAAATTTTTGTGAAAGAAGTTGAAGCAAATCCCTGAATTCTTGACCCCTTTTCTGTACTAACACCAGTTACTTTAAATAAACTTATACCTCACCTTCTTTTTTTTAGTCAGTGATTGATTTAAAATGTACAAACTTGTTTTTCATTTTGGTGTATACAATATTGCACGTCTAAAGATGTGGTGTTATAGTTATTATAGCTATTTGCAGAGTAAGGCACTACTCAGTCTGGCTATTCACAGCTTACAGATCTGATCCTAAGACTAGTCACAAATCTTTTTGCACTTCAGTTACTCGTTGCCTCATACTAAAATAGTGTGTAGAAGGTGAGGGAATTTGGCAATTACTCCGGCATTTTAATTTACCTGCAGGACCCAGTCCTGCTTCCATTTAAGTCAATGAGACTCTTGCTATTGACTGGGATGGAAGAAGGACTGGGGGCCCTCTGAAAGAAATCACCAGGGTAGTTTTTTATTTTTTATTTTACTTTTTTAAATTGCAAAGGGAAAACTATGCTGGGACAGATTGGGGCATATTTTGTTGAAGTCAACAATGGGCAGCTCAAACAAGGGGCACTCAATAAAATACTACATCGGCTGTTGAAGCAACCTCTTCGCCTAATGGAGCTACTACTCTGTGCAGTGAAAGAGTGAGCTGTGCCCCTGGTAGTAGCCGACTGTTGCTGTCACAGTAGTTCTGCTGGAGTAATTTCTTCTTACCAAGGTGGGTAAAATTGGAGAGCATGAAAAGAAAGCACATAGATTTTGTCTGTGCCACTTCCAGTACCACCAACAGGAGTCACACCACGAGATTTCCTTGCACGTTGCTAAAAAGGAATCCCTCCGTGCAAGTGAAATATTTTTCATAAGGTACTGGCAGCAGCCAAGGATACTGCATTGGGCAAAGTCCTAGTTTGAATAGCCTGTGTTGGTCCTTGATGTGGGCTCCAGCAACTTAAATTAAATCAACAAAAAGACAGACTATAAACCTAATATAAATGAGTCCAAAAGTTCTTGGTACTCAGTGCTTTCATCCCCAGCTTCTGCCGTTGTACTCCAGAAGCCTCAGAGAGAGCCTGGTGTGAGCGTCTCATGCAAGGAGGAGTTGTACCCATAATTGACCATTCTGTTTTGCTGTCTGCAGTCAGGATGGGTTCTCAACCTCTGCCTGCCTGTGGGGTTTTTTTCGTTTTGTTTTGTTTTGTTTTTTGCGGGGCGGGAGGAAGAAGTTGTAGACCCCATCACGTACGTGTGTGTGTGTGTGTGTGTGTGTGTATGTATGTGTGTGTGTGTATATATATATATGTATATATATATATATATATATATACTTGGGCAATTATACAGTTTGTTATATAGACTTATAATGTTGAATAATGAGCCATTTTGCTACAATAGTCCTCTAAGGTCCTATTTTTGGATTGGGGCCCCATTATGGTGGTTGCTGTCCAAACACAGGTTTGTTGTATTGTGATGAGCCACCATAAGTACATTTAACAAGAAAATGTACATTCTGTCAATTACTTATTTTCCTTGTTACAATACCCCATTTCGAACTTCTGCATAGATTACAGTAACAAATATTAAATCTATACAAAATAGTAAAAATTCACCAAATGTAAGAAATTGCAGAAATATCTTTTATTGTTACATGGAGGCAAAAACTTGCATCAACCATTGCTAAAATGGGTAGTGATAGAGTTTAATTTTACTTTTTTTAATCAAACTCAATGACACTTTTCTTCATCTTCAGAATTAATGCAGGAAGCACAGGAAAGAATAAGAAAAATATGCATATTGACTTAATAATTGCAAACCAGCATCTACTATGGTAATCAGATCACAGCTTTCCACTATAAAAGGCCAAATTCAAGCCTGGTGTAAGTGCATTCAATGCCCCTGAGCTCAAGAAATACAAGTATTGGGGTGGGGGAGAGAAGGAGGGAAATGTCAGGAGACTTAAAATGGCAACTGAATGAAATTTTATAAATTTTAAACCCTCTTTCTCAGCCCTGTGAATGTGTTTATTATAAAAAGGAGACAGTTGGAGTTGATCCTGCTAAAGCTATTGCATCAGTTGCCATCCCTGCTGGCTAGTGTAGGAGCCTCATACGCAAATGCAGGAGGGAAATTTGGTTCAACAGTCAGAGGTGGTTTAAAAACAAACAAACCTGCATATATTCTATATATTTGTAAATTGGTATGAAGTATTGTTTATCTTACCCTTCTGAACTTCAGTGTGCTTGCATGAGCTACATGGTTTTGCTGTGTAAAACATGCTTGAGTAAAATCTTTTTTTTTTTTTTTTGTCGTCCAAGCAGTCAAATTATTTTGAATGGAACTAAAATTCTTCATGACTTGTCCCAAATCCACTTACAATCAAGTGCTAAAAATTATGTTGAGACATATGCATTATAAATGTGTGGACAAATGTCTGTATATACAGATTCACCCACAAGCACACACTTAATACCCCTACATATAAGCATCAGCTATTCCACCTTTGGAAGGGAATGTCTTTTCTGTCTCATTGTTTTCTGTTCACTAAGTGTCCAGCCTAAGATACTTGAATTTGTTATATTAAATAGCTTCTTTGCTCCTTTGTTTTTGTCTTGAGATTCCTTTGCCTAATACAGATGTGATGCACAGCTGCAGTAGCTCCCAATTTTGAAGCACTGAAATAATCCAAAGGCTCAACACTTCCATGTTTAATCAAAATCAGCTAAATTCACACGAGTCTGTGATTTACCTCCCAGCAAATGAGGGAAGGATATAGCCCCAATATTGGAAAGGACTACTGAAAAATATTCTATACACACACTTCACCAATACGCTGAAGGCAAACTAATCCAATTTCCCCATAAGATTTAATGTAAATGTGGGGGATTAGGTACCAAGGAAATTTTTTTGGAGCAGACAAAAAGGTATTATATACTGTACAGTACTGTACTGTTGTTGGGAAGTGCCCCTGGCTTATACATGCAGAAATTCACATTATAAGGTACCATCAGTAGAGTCAGATAAAAAGCTGCAGTCAATCAGGTAAAAAGAAAATTCATGTACAGTAACTCCTCACTTAACGTCCTCCCGCTTAACATTGTTTCAAAGTTATGTCACTGCTCAATTAGGGAACATGCTTGTTTAAAGTTGTGCAGTGCTCTCTTATAACGTTGTTTGGCTGCCTGCTCTATCCAGTGTTTGTAAGATTCTGTGGAAGAGCAGCGACTTTACAAGGGAGCATTACGCAAGTTCCTCTTCTCTGCCTCCTCTCCCTCCCTCCCAGTGCTGCATCTCCACTCCTCCCCCTCCCTCCCAGAAAGTCCTAAGATTTTCGGGGGCGGGGGGAGGGAGGAGAGAAGGAGCGGGGATGCGGTGTGCTCCGGAGAGTAGGTGGAGTGGGGGTGGGAAGAGGTGGGCCTGGAGTGGAGCGGGGACGGGAAGAGGTGGGCCTGGAGCATCCCCTGGCAAAGTCTGCGCCTGGTCTTCTCTGGGGAAGCTGCTGCTGCAAAGGTGCTTCCTAGTGTCCTCGCCTGCAGCGGGCTGTGCCTATGTGAGGTAAGCCGGGGCACTTCCCAACAACAGTACAGTACTGTACAGTATATACCTTTTTGTCTGCTCCAAAAAGATTTCCTTGGAACCTAATCCCCCACATTTATATTAAATCTTATGGGGAAATTGGATTCGTTTAACATCGTTTCACTTAAAGTTGCATTTTTCAGGAACATAACTACAATGTTAAGTGAGGAGTTACTGTATCCCAGAAAGACTTCCACATAACACTGTGTATATCCTCACGATAACAGATGTGATAAAGATTGTTCATGCCTGCTATTCCCAAAATGTGTGCACTGCCTCGTGAAGAAACTGTTCATTTTGAATCCATTGCTGCAGAATGGTTTCAGCCATTGTAAATCAAAAGCTTGGGTCACAAGAGTGTGGATCCACCATAAATACCGCTTTCAGAGAATGTTCAGGTAACTTCTTTCTCTCTTTTTATATCTATACACCCCCTCAGAAGCCACATGTGAACAGGGACAAAGAAAAGAATGACATACAACGCAAGGTGGGGAAAAGGCTGATTAGATTGAGGACAAAAGGAAGGAGGACAGTCTCGGGCAGATTTATCTTTGAATATCATGACTATTCCTAGGTTTAAATGCCAACGTAAACACTCGCTTCATGGAGCTTTTATAGGCAAAATATTCCGTCCAGTGAGTTTGTGAATATCATTAGTAGATAACAATTTTGCGTGAGTCAGAAAAATTCTGTAGGTTCAAATTATATTGGAGGATGTAACATATTGCAATTGGTGTGCAAAACCAATGCCCTTAAACATGAATCTTGAACATACATTTGGATACATTCTCCTGATGCTACTTTAACAAAAAGTTTCTCTTCCCTGTTCTAGTGATTGTTCATACAGTACATTTATCATTTCTGCAATTTACATTTAGGAATGGGATGCCAATGTTGGTAGTGTTCTTTCCTTTATACGATTACCACCCTGTGATTCACTGAACTGTCACTAAGGCAAATGTTAATGGCTGTGTGGGAGGTGTTGGGATTTTTTTTTCCTCTGATTTGGATTCTATGTAAAGCTTCTGAACTGGTTTCTTTTTTTTTTTTTTTTTTTTTTTGTTTTAATGAATGAAAATTAAAGACTCTTATTTAGGGTTACCATATTTCAGCAAGAAAAAAAGAGGATGGGAGGAGCCCCGCCCTAGCCCCGCCCCTGCCCCTCCCACTTCCCGCCCCCCCAGAACCCCCAACCCTCCCCCTGTTCCTTGTCCCCTGACTGCCCCCTCCTGGGACCCCTGCCCCTAACTGCCCCCCAGGACTCCACTCCCTATCTAAGCCTCCCTGCCTCTTGTCCCCTGACTGCCCCAACCCTTATCCACACCCCCACCCCCAGACAGACCCCTGGGACTCCCACGCCCCATCCAACCACTCCCCACCCCCTGACAGCCCCCCCCCCCGAACTCCCAACCCATCTAAACCCCTCTGCTCCCTGTCCCCTGACTGCTCCGATCCATCTCCCCACCCCTGCCACCTGACAGGCCCCCCCAGAACTCCCAAACACTCCCCCCCTGCTCCTTGTCCCCTGACTGCCCCCTCCTGGGACCCCTGCCCCTAACTGCCCCCCAGGACTCCACTCCCTATCTAAGCCTCCCTGCCTCTTGTCCCCTGACTGCCCCAACCCTTATCCACACCCCCACCCCCAGACAGACCCCTGGGACTCCCACGCCCCATCCAACCACTCCCCACCCCCTCCCCAGAACTCCCAACCCATCTAAACCCCTCTGCTCCCTGTCCCCTGACTGCTCCGATCCATCTCCCCACCCCTGCCACCTGACAGCCCCCCCCAGAACTCCCAAACACCCCCCCCTGCTCCTTGTCCCCTGACTGCCCCCTCCTGGGACCCCTGCTCCTAACTGCCCTCCAGAACCCTACCCCCTACCTGTACCCTGACTGCCCAAAACTTTCTCCACTCCCCCCAAAAAGCCCCCCCCGTTTCTTGACTGCCACCTCCAGAACCTTCCTGCCCCCGGTCCCCCTTACCCTGCTGCTCAGAACAGAGTGTTGGGCTCTGTGCAGCCGAGCCGGACACGTGGCTGAGCTCCCCAGCACAACAAAACCCGGTCTGGCCCTGCACAACAAAACCCGGTCTGGCCCTGCACAGTGCTGCTGGACTGGGCTGCAAGGGAGCTGCCGGCTCAGAATGCAGGGCGGATCCGGCTCCTCTACAACTGCTCCTGAGTCCAGCCCGGGACTTCCCTGCAGCCCTCCCAGCCGCTCGCTCTGCTAATCCCGGACATTGTGAGTGCTTTACAAATTCCCCCCGGACACTATTTTTAGCACACAAAAGGAGGATATGTCCGGGTAAATCCGGACGAATGGTAACCCTACTCTTATTGTTTCTTCCTTTTAAAATCTGATGAAATGATAAAGCATTTTCTTTTAAAATTGTTTCAGCAGGACGGTTGCAGAGCAGACTAACAAACTTTATTTTCATTGGAAGGAGAACATTCGTTCTTGAAACAAAAATGAAACGTTGCTGATCAAAGAGTATTATGGGGACCTCTAGTGGCTAACAAAACCACTATCAGTGACCCAGTTTGCAATTGTATCTGAGCTGCTAGTAACCCTGTTTAAATCAATGGAAAAAATTTTCCTCTTGAATCCATGCTGTAGACTCCCAAATGTGGTGTGTGATAGTCACAAAATGATGACAGACATTTAAAATGCTGTGGAATGCTTTCATTTAGTGAAACTAACCTTCTAGAACTACCTTTCATGATTATTTCTGATGTAAATAATTTAATGCTAAAAGTGCAGAGACAGCAAATTTATGTGGAATGTAGATAACTTTGGGACAAAAAATGTGTTAAATCCCTTTAAAATAAGGAACATTTGAGAGGCCTATTCCACACGATGGGTCTCATACTTGCTGCACTTCCCCCTTGATTTGCCACTGAGCTTCCAGACACGTTACAAGTGCAGAATAGAAAACAGAGTGACAGACACGCTGTGGATGAAATGCTAATCAGAGAGGTGAATTTATGCTCTACAAATAAAAGCTGATTGGATGGCTTAAAGGCCTAGTTTGTGGAAGGTACTGCTTTCTAGATACAGGAGAGAAAAGAGGAAGACTAGAGGGTTTACAGGAGCAAAAGAGAGGTGGGCTGTTTATGGAGAGGTGGGTAGCTGAAAACAAAGTGTTGGTTGATAACTTTTGCAAGATTTTAGGGGTCTGGGAGTACAGCTGGGGACTTGAATGTGAACTGGGGTAGGGAGCAGAGTCAGGAGGCACAATGTAAAACTCCAGGGCCTATAAAACCATTAGGGCCAAATTTACATCTTAGCCCAAAAAAGAACGTTTGGATGGCCATACAGTGGTAAAAATAGTGTTCTTCAATGCATTTAACGTAAATGTGATATCGAAAAAGACCAATGTAATATCAAGACCAGGTTACCTATATTTCCAATGTATAAACATATACAGTGGCTGCCAATCATTTGAAAAGAAATGTAATAATTGCAATTCAGGTTTTGATTTTATATAACTTGCTGTCTTCCCTCCTCCTCCCTGCTCTCCAGCTAAACCTTTTTTTTTACCTTTTCTAAAATATAGCTGCTGTACCAGAGACCTTTCTGTACTGGCACCTGTGGTCCCAGAAGAACATAGATAATTACCATAGTGCGTCATTCTGATGTACAATATGTCTATTAGCACCTATTTATTTGCTGAGTCTAGCATTCTATAGACATCTGTGAAATAGGATCATAATAAATTATTTGTATTGTGCACACACTGCAGCAGTGACCCTGGCAGTCCCTTGAAGGTATTTATTACTGCATTCAAAACTAGGATGAACGGAGTGAGTTTGTTTAAAACAAACAAAAAACATCATAAACACTCGGGGCCTATTATAATCTCTTGGAGTTAAGCTTGTTTATAATATCTAAACTAGATCCAGTAGTCCTGTGTAAATGCAAAGGTGAGTGATTTGTCTTGTGATACATCATTAGCAATAGCAGAGGTGTGTGATCTGTATTCTTGTACATCCTTAGCCATAGCAAGATACCCAGCTATGGTTATTACTTAGTCCTGCCTTGAGTGCAGGGGGCTGGACTAGATGACCTCTTGAGATATCTTTTAGTCCTACACTTCTACGATTTTATGTAGAAGACTATAACAGAGGAAGTATTTTGCAGTGTATCAGATATGGGCTATAGAGGAATCTGTACTAGACTGTGCTTTACTTTGACTTTACAGTGGTAAACATTGGAAACTTTATGCAAGTTCTTGATGAAAAAGCACTGGCTTTCAATGGGACGTGTGCACCTATGTCACAGGCCTTATCTACATTAGGAAACAAAAGATATAATTTTAACCTCTGTTAGATGTATTTTTAATATGTTTAGACATGACTTGAGGTGCTTTTGAAAATTCTACCTAGTTTCACACCTGACAAAATTTCCCATCATGCTTTCTCTGACTAAATAAAAATCTCATCAGAAGCCTTGTAAATGCACACTATTCCTATTAATAATTCACATCTAAATTCTGCTATTATAACTGGCAGCCCTTTTATATCTTCTTCTGCTAGAATGACCAAGCCACACCATCTAGAATGACTTCGGAGATCTAAAATTCTACTAATTTTAAATCTCCACTGTAGTTTTAGCTCTACAAACTTTCATTTCCTTCCCTAATTTACTGTAAACGTGACTTTGTGCTGCTAAAAACTTGCTGCATTTTATCCTACAGTGGCTGAACTGATTCCTTCATATGTTATATGAAGTCAATGGAGTCCTATGGCCTGTTTTATACAGGAAGTCAGACTAGATGATCATAATGATCACTTGAGCACTGTAATCTATGATATAATTTAGAGCTGAGCAAATAATTCATAGCAAACAATTTTACTGGATAAATTTAGTTTCCATTTACTAATTGTTAGTAAGCAGTTTAGCTTTCTAAAACTTATTTGCCAAATCTAGATGAATGAGTCTTTATCTGTAGATCATTCAAGGAATTCATTTTAATAATTTGATAGTCAGTATTTGATCAGTGGTTAGTTTTGTTTGGACAGATAAATCATAAGATTTTATTCTGTTCCCTGGTTGGGTTTACATAAATGTTAGTGAAGAGTTCAAGTGAAGAGTTTTAAAGTATTTACTCATTTCTACGCATTTCTATATAATTTTAAAATTATTCTTTTAAATCAATTCTAGATGGGGACTTTTGCAAATGGTAAATTAAATCTATACTCAGAGAGGAGGGAGGGATAGCTCAGTGGTTTGAGCATTGGCCTTCTAAACCCAGGTTTGTGAGCTCAATCCTTGAGGGGGCCACTTAGGAATCTGGGGCAATATCAGTACTTGGTTCTGGTAGTGAAGGCAGGGGGCTGGACTTGATGACCTTTCAGGGACCCTTCCAGTTCTCTGAGATAGGTATATCTCCAAATAAATGAAATCTTTTTTTTTTTTTTCAGAAAAGAAACAGAGCTTCTGGTTCAGAGGTCAATGTTATATCCCATTTCAAGAATAAGTTGAATTTTTAAGAATGATCCCTCTACATGTGTTTGAACAAAGTCACATTACTACTCTTGGGCCCTCTTTACAAACAAGGCAAAAAAATAAATGCAACCCGGCCATCCAGGCAACTGAAGGACAAACAATGACACATCCTTGATCTGGTGGAGGGAAAAGTGACTAGTGATGCTGGGCACTGAAAGGGAAGAATGCTATTGAGCATCTTGCGTATGTCGACACTGCTGCTGGGTGCAAGTCGCCCAGTGGGGGTTAGTAGATGGCTGGTGCTAGCACACTGAAATAGCAACATGGATGTTGTAGCTCAAGCTGAAGCCCGCACTCTCTCAAACCCACCTGATCCCCTGAGCTTCAGAGCATGAGCCTCACTAGCACAAGTCTGTTAAACGCGTGCTCCCTGCTGCAGCAGAGACATATAGAGAGGTGACAAGGTGTAGGTGCCAAAGTGGTAGTGAAGGAAAAGGTTTATTATGCTATAAGGTTACTGTTGCACTTGGAGTATTGGATCCAGTCATTGCTACATGCTGTATATTAGATATGGCCACAGGGGAATCTGCACTGGACAGTGTCTGACCTTATCAAAGCAAACATTGGAAAGTTTATGCAAATTCATTTTGGCCATGGCTTTAAACTGGACCCTCACTTAGGTGCACAAGTCTGGTCTATTGAGCAAGTATATAAATAGGTTAGAAAGGTCCCTTCTTCCGTCTCATCCAAGTCCTATCTTGAGGATTTTAGTGGTGCATAGTTCTTGTTCTAGCCCTCTGCACAGGGGTGAATTTCACCCCCACAGAATCCCTTGGAGGTCTTAGAATGATCTCCCATTCAAATGTATATAGGTACAATATTTCAAACACACACAGTTTCACCATCTAGTGTGTGTTTTTCACCATTATTTATATTGCAGTAGTACCCACCATGTGCTGCATGTTGTGCAAACTTTGGCCCAGATTGTGCGTTCCTTATTTTCACTAATGAGGTTCACATAAGTAGTCCCTTGCAAGTCAAATGGAAGTCAACACGTGTGAATAGCTGCTCACCCGTGTTTGCACAGGGTTCACAATCTGGCCCATAAAGGAGGACACAGTTCCTGTGTGAAAGAGTTTATAATCTGAAGGTCAGACAACAGATGAAGGGTGAGGTAATTGGATACAGTATACGAGCAAAGCTTGGTCTACACAGATATTGTTAGTTTCACTTTTTATTTACTATTTTGCATGTGTACTATTTATTTATTTATTTGTATTATTGTAGTGCATAGGAGTCCTGTTCATGGTCCAAGACTCCATTGTACAGGTACTGTACAAACAGAACAAAAAGACAGTCCCCACCTGTCTCTATCTCATGATTACTAGTCTATTAACTTCTTGTAAGCATTGTGGCAGAAATGGGTCTTCTGGAGGGATATGAGTAGTGAGAAGGTAGTGGCCTGGCATGTAAACTCAGAAAGGGCATTCCAACTTTAGCTTGGTGATGGCTGTGGAAGAATTGGCAAAACAGGGCATCAAGGCTATCTCCAAAGTTAAAGAAAACAGCATGTTGCACATGCTCCTTTTAGGACTTTTACAACTGGTTATCTTTGGTATTTGAAAACTATTTTTTCCCAAAACGAGGCAAAATATGTATGCCTTATTAAGAGCTAGGGTCAATATATTTAAGACTTCAGGTTCTATAATAAAGCTCTTTGTGTTATCCAAACATTTGGGGGAGAAAGGGAAATCTTAAAAAAAAAAACCTGAAATTTGTTAGCTGAGAGATTTTTATATTTGGAAAACTCAGAATCTCTCTTTCTAGGAAACTTCTAAAAAAACCTGGGAATTAAGAAATGTCAGCCCCAAAGTAATTTTTATAAATGACCAATAATGGCATTGGGTTTAGAATGGCAGTACTATCTTGAATATATCGATAGCACTGCTATTGTGGTGCTTGACTATTAAATAAGGTATGTACAAATTACACTTGCACAAGTCAGCAGCTGAGTTTATCCCTATTCTCAAGGAATGACTGTTTCAACTCCTCAACAACTTTCAACTCCTGCGGAATGCTTACTATTTATTGGACATTCTAGTGACTAAATAATAGTTAGCCTATTGCTAGGGCACTTCATTTTCAGTTTTTATTTTATTTAATTTTTCCCAGGAATTTATCCATGTTTATTACCACAACAACAAAAACCGATGCAAATCAGTGCAAAAAACTATGAATAATTTTTCTGGGTAAATGTGGGGGTTTACTTTGGTGGATGGAAAGATAGGGTGGAAAAGTATTCAGTAGTTTAATGCTTTGAATTCCGTTCATCAGTGTGGTTTGCTGCAGAACTAAAACAGAACTCAAAACACAATGCCACCTCTGAGTTTAAGAAAACAATATATCTCTAATCCCCAAATAAAACTTTTCATTTGAATAAACAGTTTACTGTTGTAGAGTTAGAAATATTAGCCTATAAATATTTACATTTAATAATTGGGCCACACCATTTGCAGCGCATGCACTCAACTCCATCCTTTTCTTCTGTTTTTGTTTTTTTTAAACTTTTGAATACTTCCTTGTGTTCTGAAACATATTCTGATACATATTTTTGTCTTCTTCCCATTTTAATGTGTCAGATCTTTAAACGGTTATGTGCTAACAGCTTGAAATGTGTATATGGTGGGCGTGAGATTCATCAGTACATTCAGATGCGCATGTACTTCAGAGCTTGCATGCATGCCTGTTTGTTTATTGTGCATATCTTCTAGACCAATACTTAGCCTTACTTCAACAGGCAGCTTTGCATATACACACAGACGAATGTATTATCGTTATATATAGCTCATGCAATGTATTGTATTTTCCTAATAAAACAAGTTATTTTTTATATATTTGAATGATACAAAAGTAGGGTGAAAATCTGAAAATCAGAAGAAAATGAATAATACTTTTTGTAAAACTCAGGAATTTTTCAGTAAAAATTGGTTTAAACTGAAAACGAAGGGGCTTACCTATTGCTTAGCCTTCTTTTCACCTGACATACGGCTAAACAAGAAATAATTTAAATCACACATTAGGAATCTAAGTTTTGGAAGAGGTATTGCAATGTTCATAAAACAAATGGAAGCAATATTGTGACAATAAGGCATTTAATTCCACCTGAACAAGTATCATCCTCAGCAAAATCTGACTTGCACAGGCAAGGTGCGGGAAAGTTCAAGGGCACGTGCCATAACGCAGCCTTACGAATCCCCAGTTTTGTGCAATCCATGAAGTATAAAACAAATGTCATAATCAGAAAAACTTCTTTACACTTTGTATCACACCCAGCGTCTGGAGTGGGCGGCACACGCGTATTTGGTCAGAATAAGTCTTGCACGTTTAATTAAGACATTAATCATGTATGTGTTTTCAGGATCAACTTTATACATTCATAATCTAGTAGACTCCTTTATTTCAAAGGGATTGCTCACATGAGTGAGGTTAAGCACATATGTAACGGTTTATAGGATCCGGGCCTTAGTTAGCAATTTGTTGAATGAGCCAGAACAGAACTCAGCTCACTTACTCATAGCTCCGATGGCTCTGCAGTGCTAACCAGAGAAAAATGCAGTGAAAACTTACTTTTCCCATTGAATTCAGCAGCTGTGCCTCAATTACAACAGAGGAGATCTCTTGAGTAGGAAGGCGCCATTTTTATATAGCTATTCTTCTGACCATAACTGAGACAAGAATCCCTTTGAAGAATTTTTTAGTCTACAACAATCTATTTCTAGAGTTCAGCAACTTAAGCTACTAGCTAAAATGTAGAATAGGAGAGAAGCATATGCTTTAAGAGGAAATCAATAATGTTGATCAGCAGCAGTGGCTTCAGTCCTCTTGAGGCCAGTTTACAATGACACATCCTATTACTGATGAAGACATACAATCTTATACCCAATAGTCATTGCTTGAAATGGGTATGAAATGACTCCAGGCACGTGTGTCTTGTTTAAGCACCATCTATGTTTCAGCTCCATATGAGAGAATTGGAATTATGCAGGTTTGATAAATCCATACTTTTGTATATAGTTTAATCTTTTCAGCTCCAGCCTCCACCTTTTGTATATAGTTTCACCTTCTTTTAGCAGGTCCTTCATTATTGTCGCTGCTAAATCAGGGTGCACAATGACTGAATATTCACTGAAACTTGCGGGACCGTGACACCATTAAATAGAAGCATAGGTATCCGTTCATACTGCTTAATGACGATAAAAGTCATTTCATTTTCTAACAATTCATATCCTGTGTAGCTAATTTGCTCATTTTAGTTTGGTAACTCTGGAGGCACTTACTCTATGCTATTTTGGCGTGGTTTGATCTGTCAAGTCAATGTGGAAGTCTATGGGGTTGAAATTCACTCCCCTAGCCTGGGACCAGACAACTTCAATACTCCAGGTTTCTTATGTCCCTTCCTTGCTGCAATATAACAGAGGAAAGACTTCCTCACAGACCGCCATTTTCCTAAGTCTTGGCATGTGCAAGAGAAGCTGCCTCTACGAAAGATGGCTGCCAGCTCCCATTGTTTAGAATGGGACAGAAACCAGGCTGCCCTCAGAAGATGGCTGCCACTCTGTGATTAGCAGCTGGATAAGAAGCTATGAGGAGACAGGGGAATATGGGAAGCAAGGTTTGCTTGCAGAAGACTCAGGGGAATGCAAGAAAACGTGGGGAGCAGGACGACACTGAGGTGGTGCCGTTGAATTTGGAGTGCAAGGAGGGAGACTTGAAGGATTCAGGGGAATGTGTGGGTTTTAAGGAGCCAAACTGGGAATGTGGAATAAGAAGGAGGCTGAGGAGGTTGCAAAGAAATATGATGATTACCTGGGAGACTGAAGAGCTGCAGCAGACTGTGGGAGTGAAGGAGGAAGATATGAGGGGTAGGATATTGTAAAGGGAAAGGGAGGAAAATATGGGGGAAGGAATGTAGGGGGTGGAGTGGGAATGGGATACTAGGTGGGGTAGGGTGGAGGATAAGAGAAGGGGGGAGAGAGAGACAGCTCTTCACATCCCAGGTTCTTAGGAAAGGGTAAGAGGAGTCCATGTCCAAGCAGTCAATGAGGAGACATGTTTTTGCCTGTCCATTTAAGGTTGATATTTGAAACTGAAATGATCAAGCACAAAATAGAGGTGGACTGTTTCCCCCAGAGATTCAAAAGTCAGAAGGCAATTTAAAAACATCCCCCAAAACATACATATATAGAATTAAAAAAAACACATGAGTTTTTAAGCCAGTCTTTACATTTTGGGGGTTTGCAATACTGAGACTGACAACATGTGGGAGTGTACACCGAACACCACTCAAAGGAAAGGAAGGGAACAGGAGAAAACACTAATAACAAACAAAAAGCTACTTGAGATGCACAAGAGAAGAAAAAGTGGAACTAAGGAAGGGAAAGAAGGAAAAACAAAAGCAAGAGAAACCTTGTAAGTTTATATATATTTTTAAAGTTTAATTAAAAGCTGAATATTAAATATTGATACTAACTATTGGATTGTTTGAAAACATAATACAGGTGGCATCATAAATGTACATGCTGTTATACACTAGGACTAGGTCTGTAAACTGTGTCCGAAAAATAACACTGCTCTACAGCCAAAATGCTTCTGAAATAAATGTAGTCAAACTTTACTAATTCTGGGTCACTGAGAACAAAAATGATGCTTAAAATTGTTGATTGGCTCTAGTTTTCAAGATATGCTATTGGGTCAGTATATACGACCCTTGACTTGGGAATGGCGGAGGATAAGTGAGTTATAAAGGGAAGGGATCTCAATTTAAACCAGAAATGACTAAAATACATCTTTGACTGGATCTATGACTAAATCTATGACTGGGTTTGGACAGTACTTGCTTTTTAGGCAAAACAATGAATGATGCAATCTGAAGCTGGTATTGCGTCATACATGATATGAATTGCATCATGTTAATCCTAGAAGTCATGGATGATGCAATCATAAAGAAGCTTACATCACTCTGCTGAACAAATTGCCCTAGATCAGCTCTAGAAATCATACAGTGTCGTGCTCTCTTATTTGTCAGCGTTTGATTTTGCAAAGGGACACATTTCTGTTTAGCCAAAGTGAGCAGAGATGCCTCGTACTTGTGTGAACAGTGCAGATAACTTCTGCTATGTTTGTGGTGAAGTGACTTTTGCATCACAAAAGCGCAGTATAAACACTATGGTTAAGAAAGCCTATCACCTTTATTTTGGCTGCAAAATTGGAGATCAGGACAAGAGGTGGGCCCCACACATATGCTGCAACACTTGTGCAACAAATCTTTGCCAGTGGTTGAATAGGAAAAGGAAATCTATGCCTTTTGCAGTGCCAATGATTTGGAGAGAGCCAACAGATCATACCAGCAATTGTTACTTCTGCATGGTGCCTCCAGTTGGGAAAAGTGTGTCAAAGAAGAAAAAGTGGACTGTGCATTATCCAAACATTCCATCAGCTAGACGCCCAGTACCCCACAGAGAAGGACTGCCGGTTCCTGATGCACCAGAATCATTCTCACTTGAGTCAGATGAGGAAGAGGATGAGACTTCTGGTCCTGAACCATCAATGTCACAGGACCCACATTTTCTCCGATCCTCCTCCTCTGAACCACACCTCATAACACAAGGTGAACTGAATGACCTTGTCAGGGATTTGGAACTAGCCAAGAGTAAGGCAGAGCTGTTGGGCTCCAGACTACAGCAGTGGAATCTCCTGGCAGGTGATGTTAGGGTTTCCATTTCTGTGACCGTCAAAAGGATCTTGTCCCATTCTTCTTCATGGAAGGTGAACTTGTAGCCTGCAACAACATCGATGGTGTGATGGCAGCCCTCAACATCGTTCACGATCCAGATGAGTGGAGACTGTTCATTGATTCATCGAAGACGAGTCTTAAAGCTGTTTTACTGCATAATGGCAATGTTTTGCCATCAATTCCAATTGGTCATGCAGTCCATATGAAGGAAACCTATGACAACATGAAACAACTTTTGAGGTGCATAAACTATGACCAACATCAGTGGCAGCTTTGTGGCGATTTGAAGGTTGTTGCTCTCTTGCTTGGTCTGCAGACTGGATACACAAAGTACTGCTGTTTTCTCTGTGAATGGGATAGTCGGGCAAGAGATTCCCACTACATCAAGAAAGATTGGCCACTCCGACAGTCATTGGAGCCTGGGAGGAAAAGTGTTCAGCATCCACCACTTGTTGAATCAAGGAAGATTTTGTTACCACCCTTACACATCAAGCTGGGTCTGATGAAGAACTTTGTCAAGGCCATTGACAAAACACAAGCAGCTTTCAAGTACCTCCGTGGAAAATTTCCAAGGTTAAGTGAAGCTAAGATAAAGGAAGGTGTCTTTGTTGGTCCTCAGATTCGTGAACTTCTTCGAGATGTTGCATTTGACCATGCACTGCGTGGCGAGGAAAAGATGGCATGGAAAGCCTTCCAGTTAGTGGCAATAAATTTTCTCGGAAACAACAAGGCAGACAACTACAGGTTGTTGGTGGAAAACCTCCTCAAGGCATACAAAAGCCTTGGTTGCAACATGTCACTAAAGATACATTTTTTGCACTCTCCTCTAGATTTTTTTTCCACCGAACTGCGGAGCAGTGAGCGACGAGCACGGCGAGCGATTTCACCAGGACATTGCAACAATGGAGAAACACTATCAGGGCAAATGGAGCCCATCAGTGCTTGCAGACTATTGCTGGACAGTGACAAGAGATGCTCCATTTAATGAATACAAGAGACAAGCCAAGAAGCGCCGAGTAGACACTGAATAGGACTAAACTATGTACATTATAGTTTTTTGCCTTTTGTTTCATAATAAATTTTATTGATATAACCCTTTTGCTGATTTTTAAAGTGTTACATAAACAGGACAGGTGAAATATTATCGTGTAAAGCAACCATGAATGCATGAAAAGACCTAGGTTTACAATTTATGATTAAAACTCTACTATCTACACAATATACATAGACATAAAATGTGAAAACTTAAATATCTTAGAAACAGTAGCCAATCAGTTGTTTTAATTGTCATATTTGAATTCAGCACATCAAAATACATAATAAATAGCACATTTTATCTCTGAAGCAGACGACTTCTCAAAAATTGTAGACCAGTGTTATTTACGGTAATAATTTATAAGCTAGTATTCCTAGTAATAGGAATTTTCATGACAGCATTCGCTGAGAGTTTTGCTTTTTTGTGCTGATTATTTGTGTGAGGGGTAGCAACTTCTCTTCTAGTGAAGTCCTGAGCTGAAGCCAAATTCTTTCTTGTGCACATGGGATTTTTGCTCATGGGAAAGCTGCTTGCACATTAAGAAGCAGAATGTGGTAAGAGCCACCTCATAGTTGTACCTCTTAATCTCCCAAACCTGATTTGAGGCAACAACCCTCAGCGATGCACAGAATTTGTTAGTCCAGATAGAGTAAAATGCTATGAGATTTATTTAGCAAACATTTCTGTAACTTTGGTTTAGGACTAATCCATGTGTGAGGCAAATAATTATAAACCTGGGGATTATCATATTCATATTGTATGATGGAACATCTGAGTATTTGGTGCGGGTATCCCTCTTAATGAGACACAGCTGAGAGTTATGGCTCACTTCCCACGTAAATTGGAGAGGAGGAACATTCTGATTGCTAAAGATGGAAAATAAATGACTGAATTCAACCTCTCTACCACCAAAGACCAGATGGTCAAGACAGCTTTACATCACTGCATGTGTCAAAGTTTCTGTGACTAACATCAGGATTTGGAACTCAGGAGGAGAGAGATTACAAAAGCCTGAGCAAATACATGTACAGATAGTGCTATGGTGAAAACTGGATTCCTATTCAATCTGGACTTTAAAAGAAGTCAGGAGCACATAATTTCATTATTCTGCAGTTGTGAAAGAAAACCATGCTTTGTAAGAGCAGAATCTGTCAATTAATTCTATTTTATACCATTGTGTTTGGATAAATATATATACACATGCATGTACACACCTATCAGGTGTTTGTGGAATTAAAAAGAGCTGATGTAGATTTCAGCACTTTCTCGCCCAGTAACAGGCTGCAAATGCAGTTTGTTATTACATTTTGTATGGCAGTGTGCACCTGTAAGTCATCTATTCTGACTGTGGAGAAGTTAAACTAAATTAATCTAATTGTCTTGCTTGAAAAATACTCCAGGTAAGACTAATTAGCTCTTTGTATTTAGGTTAGCTACCATCTGCTCCTTATTAAATAAAATAATGTATTTCTTTAGAAGACCTTACAAAAATTAAAATGTGGAACATACAATACCTGGTTTTCTTGATCATTCCCCCTAAAACCAAAAACAGCCCCCCAAAACAATCTTAATTTTTCGTTCCCCTGTTCCTGGACATGTGTGTTTAAGTGTGTGCAGGAAAGTACACAAGAGGAAGAAAGATAACAATTAAAGTAAACCTTTTTGATGCATGAATCGACACCCCCATAATCTTACTGCTGTAGCCTATGTACTACTTCACCCCTCAGGTACTTCTGTTCCTGTTTGTACATTTTAGCTTAATTTTGGTTGTAAAATCCTTAGAGCGTGGAGATAATCTCTTATTTGTCTGTAAACCATCATGCAGGTTTACTCCATTATTACAAATACTCTTAAAACAACTGTTAGGAACATGGGAAATCTGTATTATTTTTATGAATATTATGTGTACCTCTGTTTATTTGAATTGAATGTCATGGTAAAGGTCTACTGTGAAGTGTCGAGGAGCTACTTCCACATCCAAGGAAAAAGATTACAATGGCTTTACCGAAACATCCTGCCACCCAAGAACCCTTAACAGTGTGCTCTTTGATGGTCCACCTCCGTCCTTTGGTGTGCTCTCCAGACAACTTTGCCAATGCGAGGGAGGCGCGAGTGTGTGGACAGGTGGAACAAAGAGGCCTGCCTGATTTTAAAAAGGGACACTCCCTGAATCTCAGAAGAGGCAGGGAGCATAGAGGCAGTGTCTGCAGGAAAAGCAAACTGAAACCAAGTACCCAGAGGCAAGGGTTACCTGGGATAAGTTGAGCCTGCCTAAGCTTGGAGGGAAATGATAAGTGTAAGTAAGAAATACACATAGGCTTTTTGTTGTTTTAACCCTTGTCTTTGAATACTTGGTTCCTCTGGATAAATAAGTATTTTGTTCTGAGTCATTACATTTACCTGCTGGTCACAGTTTCCAAAGGGAAATCTCTTGCAGATCAAACCCAATTGGACGTGCTGAGGAAACATGATTGGAACACAGGGGGCTGCAGCCCACAGACCTAGTCTGAGAATGGGAGAATCACAGGATTCCACCCTGGGAAGCGTGAAGTTGCAGGGCTTGTCACTTGAAAAGATGCTCTTGAGAGGACTGGAGAGTGATCAAATGTACAGGTAACCCCATCCCTGTAGTTGTAACAACAGTCATAGGGAGTATTCCATTGATATTTTCAAAAAGCCCTAATCTAGAAAAACAAAAACAAAATGTTACATTATAGCAGCTAATGTAGCAGCACCTACAACTATCAATTATAGCTATATTTATAATTTAATTAGAGCTATATTAAGGGGGCTAACCTTTGGACTCAGCCTCTGATCCCCCAGCTGCGCAATGCTGCTAATTTTCCCCACTCATCCACGGTTTGTTTTTATGTAGTTAAAACTGTAAGATATTGCCATGATTGAAATTGGGCCAAAGTGATTAACAAAGTGAATTGAATAAAATATGTTTCAATTAAATAAATCTCTTAGATCTGTTGAGATGTTTTCAATGAATTGGAATTTTATGGGGACAAGGTTTCTAAAGCTGGGTTAATCATTCATGAATGTATATAAGCTCCATGAAATTGTTAAAATAGTCAGTGATAATATTCATTATTTGTCGAGCGCTACTCACCACAGCTTAACAGAATTAGAACTTGCAATCATCAGTTTGTTTTTGAAACAAATATATATATATATAGTCTTCTAGCAAAGAATGGCTGTTGTGAATGCAAAATGATGGCAGAATCCATTACAATATGAATGAATGAGCTTTATTGCTATTCAGACAGGTCCTGATCCAACAGCCACTGAATTTGGTGGAAGGACTTCCATTGACTTCACTGAGCTTTGGATCTGGCCCACAATACTCAGTTGACTATCTGTGCAGTTTTATATCATAAAAAGTACTTTGTTGACCCTCCACAACAAGACAAAAACTCCCCCTTTTCATCCTCTTGATGGATTTGCTCCAATTAAGAGGCTATCTTTGCCAAAACAGGATGTTCAGAAAAGATAGTTTTTCAAATAATTTTCTGATTATTCTAATCATCCTGATGGGCAAACAGCAGTATTCCACTGGTCTGAATCCTAGAGTTAGAGCCCACTGAAATGGCAACAGCCTTCAGTGTAACTGGAAAATAAGGAGAGAAATTGACTGCCATGATTGTTGTCATGATCTTTACTTATTACTGGGTTATAATTTCTAGGAAAATGTCATCTCAATTCTAACTCAGGTTAGGATTGAGATGTTTGGCCATATCTCAGGCTGTATTGCACCGGCTTGGCACAAGTTTACTGAACTCAGTTTACAGGACTGCTTGTCAATTTCCATCAATCTAGGAGCCATAGGAGAGGCTAATATGCCTCTAGTGCTAAAATAGTCTAGAGAAACAAGAAATGGTAGCCATCTTAATAATTGTCTCTCTTAATGGTAATTCAGGGATATGACTCCCACTATTTTAGATAAAAGGAGTTATTCTCACAATAATTTAGGGGGCAGGATTAGATCTTCCTGAGCTTGGTAAGGAGTTGTTTAAACATTGCCAGATAACTAATTAGTTACCCAATTAATGTAAATATTTTTATACATCAGTAACCAGTTAGAGCATTGAACGACCTTGCTATATTTATACATAAAACATTTTACTATACAAATGACAGCGGTATCAGGTTGTTAAATACATACACCTTATTTCCAGTCTAAATTTGTCTAGTTTCAACTACCAGCCACTGGATTATATCATATCTTTCTCTGCTAGACTGAAGAGCCCATTATTAAATGTTTGTTCCCCACATAGGTACCTATAGACTGTAATCAAATCAACTCTCAACCTTCTCTTTGTTAGACTCAAGGAACTCAATCTATTTATCTTATCATTATAAAGTTGGGTTTCTAATCCTTTAATCATTCTCCTGGAACTTCTCAGAACCTTCCCCAATTTTTCAACATCTTTTTTGAATTGTGGGGACCAGAACTGGACATAGTATTCCAGCAGTGGTCACACCAGTGCCAAATACAGAAGTAAAATAATCTCTCTACTGCTACATGAGATTCCCCTGTTTATGCATCCAAGGATCGCATTAGCTCTTTTGGCTACAGCGTCTCATTGGGAGCTCATGTTCAGCTGATTACGTATTATGATCCCCCAAATCTTTTTCAGAGTCACTTGCTTCCCAGGATAGAGGACTCCATTTTGTAAGTATGGCCTACATTCTTTTGTTCCTAGATGTATATATTTACATTTAGTCATTAAAATGTGTATTGTTCCTCTGTATTAGTGACCTCTCTTCCTTATTTACAACTGCCCCAATTTTTGTGTCATCTGCAAACTTTATCAGTGATGATTTTATGTTTTCTTCCAGGTCATTGATAAAAATGTTAAATAGTGTAGGGCCAGGAATAGATCCCGGCAGGATCCCAGTAGAAACACATCTGCTTGATGATGGTTCCTCATTTACAATTACATTTTGAGACCTATCGGTTAGGCAGCTTTTAATCCATTTAATGTGCCATGTTAATTGTGTATTGTTGTAGTTTTTAAATCAAAGTATCATGTGGTACGAAGTCAAACACCTTACAGAAGTCAAATATATTATGTCAACACTACTGCCTTTATCAACCAAATTAGTAAACTCATCCAAAAAAAGAAAATTAAATTAGTTTGACAGGATCTATTTTCCATAAACCTCTGCTGATTGGCATTAATTCTATCACGCACCTTTACTTCTTTATTAATAGAGTCCTGTATCAGTCACTCAGTTATCTTGCCTGGGATTGATGTCAGACTCACCGGCCTGTATTTACATGAGTCATCCTATTTACCCTTTTTAAATATTGGAACAAAATTAGCTTTCATCTAGTCTTCTGGAACTTCCCCAAAGATCCAAGGCTTATTGAATATTAACATCACAGTTCAGTGAGATCCTCAGCCAGCTCTTCTAAAACTCTTGGATGCAGGTTATCTGAAGTTGCTGCTTTTAAAAATGTCTAACTTTAGTAGCTGCTGTTTAACATCCCCCTGAGATACTAGCAAAATAGAAAGTGTGTTATCATGATCATATTATGAGACTATATCATCTGTCTTTCCCACAAATACAGAACAAAAATATTTATTGAACACTTCTGCCTTTTCTGCATAATTATTGATAATTCTACCATTTCCATCTTGTAATGGTGCAATATGATTGTCAGGATTCTTTTTGTTCCCAATTCACTTAAGAATAAGGCTGTCAAGCGATTAAAAAAATTAATTGCAATTAATTGCAGTTTTAATCACACTGTTAAACAATAATAGAATAGCATTTATTTAAATATTTTGGATGTTTTCTACATTTTCAAATATATTGATTACAATTACAACACAGAATACCAAGTGTACAGTGCTCACTGCATATTATTTTAGATTACAAATATTTGCACTGTAAAAAAGATAAACAAAAGAAAGTATTTCAATTCTTCTCCTATAAGTACTATAATGCAATTTCTTTATCATAGGGGTCTCAAAGTCCCAGCCTGCGGGCCATCTGTGGCCTGAGAACCTCCCCACTGCGGCCCGCGGAGGAGAGACCCATGCAGCCACGCTGCCGGCAATGTCTGCTGCAGGTGCTGCCCCCCGCAGCTCCCATTGGCTGGGGGAAAGGAACAGAGATATCATCATTAGTTGCCAGGCAGAGTCAGCCATGGAGGCAGCATCATTAGTTGCCTGGCAGAGTCAGCCATGGAGGCAGCGTCACTTTTTTCCACAATGAATATAAACAAGTCAAAATCCCGAACACAACTACCTGATGCACACCTTGCTGCAATCCTGAAGGTTTCAACTGCTCAGTCACTGAGGCCAAACATCAACGAACTGACAGAACTGAAGGGCTGCCAGATGTCTGGCAAACACTAAAAACTCTCTGGCAGGCAAAGAATTGTATAAAGTTGTATGACAGTTTTATTATTTCTAAGAAATTTGAAATAAAAGGTACAATATAAATGTTTTCTTTTCTGAACACCATCTTCAGTGACATTATTGGACCACTGGGAGGATTTGAAGACTGGCACTGGCCCTAAGTTTGAGACCCCTGCTTTATCATGAAAGTGCAACTTATGAATGTAGATTTTTTTTTTTTTTTACATAACTGCTTTAAAAAACAAAACAATGTAAAACTTTAGCAGTGTTTCTCAAACTTTTTCTGCTGGCAACCCCATTTGGACTTTAAAAAAATCATGACCCCTCCTCCCACTAGAAAAAATTGTGATCCCCACCTTCATCCTTGTGAGGCTCCAGCCTTCAGCCCTCCTCAGGGCATGGGGCTCCGGCCTTCAGCTCCCCCGTTACCTCCAGAGCTCTGGGGCTCAGGGCTTCAGTCCCCCTCAGGTCTTAGACTTCAGCCTTGCTTGAGGTGTGGGATGCCAGTTTTGAGCTTCAGCCCTGCTCAGGGCACAGGACTCCGGGCTTCAGCCCACCTGGAGGTGTGGGGCTCAGGGTTCCACCCCCAGCTGCCAAGCTCTGTGCAGGGGCTCCAGCTCCCTGCTGCCTCTGTAGTGTAATTAATGTGTTACAAAAATTAACAAGTTAATCGTGCTGTGAGTTAATCCTTAATTGAGAGCCCTAGCTGCAAAGTGAAAGATCATGGGGACTTATCAGTTGGAAGTGACAAAGGAGCAGTAAGACCTGGGTGTATTGGTTGATGACTATGAGCTGCCAATGTGATGCAGCTGTGAGAAAGGCTAATCGAATCCTAGGATACATCAGGCGAGGTATTTCCAGTACAGAGAGGGAAGTATTGTTACCATTGTACAAGGCACTGGTGAGACCTCATCTGGAATACTGGGTACAATTCTGGTTTCCCATGTTTAACAAAGATGATTTCAAACTGGAACAGGTTCAGAGGAGGGTTGTTAGGATGATCAGAGGAATGGAGAAACTGTTTTAGAAGAAGAGACTTAAGGATCTTGGCTTGTTTAGCCTAACAAAACGAAGGCTCGGGGGAGGTATGATTGCTCTCTATAAATACGTCAGAGGGATAAACATGAAGAAGAGAGAGGTGCTATTTAAGTTAAGGACCAGTTGTAGTACAAGAACAAATGGATATAAACTGGCCAGCAACAAGTTTAGGCTTGAAGTTAGATTAAAGTTTCTAACCATCAGAGAAGTGAAGTTCTGGACAGGGCCGGCTCTAACTTTTTTGCCGCCCCAAGCAAAAAACAAAAACAAACAAACAAACAAAAAACGCCCTGACGTAATAACGCCCCGCCCCCCCCCCCCAGTCTTTCTTCCTTTGTTCTTTCTTTTTTGTCTGGGATATGAACCTGTAGGTCAGATGGGAATTATCCCAGTGTAATAGTAAATGAGCAGCAGCATTAAAAGTTCAAGGGTGGGGTGGGGTGAGAGGTGAGATAAACAATTGATTTAAATAATATTTACATTTTTTTGTTTGTTTTTTGATTCACATAATTTATCCACTGGATAGTGATATAGTATTCGGTTATCATACCCTTGATAGACTTCAGAGGTTGGTACATATATGTTTAACTTTCTCTCCTTAGGTAGACCAAGCTGGGATTGGGGAGTAACACTTATAAGCCCTTATCCTGCAAATGCTTGGCATGTAGCCCCTTACACACATGAGTAACTTTAGACATGTGAGTTGTCCCATAGTGGAAGTGTTCATATACTTAAAGTTACATGCATAAGTATTTGCACAATGGCAGTCTTAGCCTTGAACAACAACAATGAAAGGGTTAATACATCGCTGTTTGGATCTTGTCAATTTTCTGTTACATCAACTCTAAGGTCAGAGCATACTTAGCAACATGTTCTGTTTCGACATTGAAACTTTATTCTCCTCCTGTAATTAAGTGGTTAACTTTTATATTGTCTCCCAAAAAAGAGGAATCTGATAAAATAAACCATGTTTACTAGGGACTTAAAATATACAGCCTTTTTTCTTAATACTAGTGTATACATTTTGATAGTAGCATTGGTGAGTTATCAGGCCTTTTATTCAGTTGTTTTGCTTCCAATTTTAAAGTCTTCAGAATAATTTCCAGCTTTTATATAACAAGCCTGGAACATTATTACCATTGTGAAAGAATCACACAGCACAGCAAAAAAATTGTTTAAATAAGTATTTGAGCAGGATAAGGGGAAAGGACAATTTCAGAAGTTATTTCACTGGTTTCTGGAAGAGAAACAAAGAGAACAAGTTATTTTATGTCCCACTAATATTGCTTTCTTTTATTCTTTGCAAGATCATTCACTCACATCTAGACACTACTGAATCAAGTACTGATATTTTCAGAACAACAACAAAGTCTATACATTAGATTTTAAACACTATGCATTGTGTTCTCTTGTAGCAAAAAAGTACATGGCATTCAAAACAAACATTACCATGTTTATCTCCATGAAGAAGTCTGGAGTTTGGGGTTTCTGGTCTCTTTCTACTCCCTACGTCTTGCTGCTCCTTCATATTGTCTCATTTCAAGGTGCTGTGCCTCCACCCTTTACACCTTGTAAAATAGATATCTGGAAAAAAATTCCTGGATTCTGATGCAATGCCCTTTAGATTATTAATGGTGTAGAGCAAGAGAACAGTGACTATCAATTAACATAAAATAATGCCTTTATAGCTATCTCAAGGTAAAAACACAGTGAAGACAAGGCACTTTAGTTATACTGCAAAGTAAACTCTGCAAGTTCAACCACAGGGGATTGTAATGCTGATCTTGCCTTTATCTTGTGGTAAAACAAAAGTGCCTTGAACTGGCGGAAAAGAGGGCAGAATTTGCCCAGTACAAAAGCTGAAAAAAATTCTCTGGCTCTATTACTTCGCCCCCACCCACTCTCCCAAGGACCAGTTGGCCAGCTGGATATCCATCGTAAAGTCCCTAAGACATAACAGTGTAAGGTAAGCAACAGGTTTACTACTTGCAATGAACAAATTGTAGAGCCTTTGATAGGTAGTAAAATGGATCAAATTCAGAACTGTTGTAATGCCATTGAAATCAAGGGAGTTACACCAGGAATGAATTAAATCCCAAATGTCTGAAGGGGGAGCCAAGTAGGCTATGTCAAAATGAGACTCGTAGCAAAATTTCTGGTACGTAGATTTGACTTGTAAGAGAAGCTATTACTTAGTGAATATCTCTCAACACACATGCAACTTTGCACATCCTACATCTGCCCTGTCTTGCCAAGCTAGACAGCTGCACCTGGATCACACAGAATGACCTTGTTTTGGGTGTCACTCATTATAAGGACCATAGCAAGAGGATTTTGCACTGCGAGGGTTGTTAGGAAGAATAGTATGCACCTTTGATTGTTTGTCCCTTTGCAAATTTACTTTAGCTAGTTGATTTTCTTTCCTTGCAGGAATTCAGTTCCCTGTGGAGATCTACAACAGAGTAACCTTTCTTGGAGCAGCAGCAGCAGCATCAGTCATCTGTACCACGTGAAAGGCGAGCAGCTCACACACTACCTCATCTGCGAGAGGAGCAAGGTGTATCTTGTTGGGGACAAGGCCTCCTAGGCAGAAATCTTTAAATGGTGAGATTGTGTGTGTAGCATGTGGCCGGTGTGTACTTTGCAGGCTGCAGGCGGTGGCTGGAGCTCACATAGAAGACTCCAGCCAGGTAGCAGCACTGGGGAGAGAAGGCGCTGCAAGATGGGGGCTGCCCAGAAGCCAGCAAATAAGGGTGAACTGCAAACACCCCGGACAGACTTGGCTGCTTTCTGTAGCCCTGCCAGCAGCCCAGCCCAGAACCGAGGCAGGATGTCTTCCCTGGCTGCACATGGTAAAGGTATTTTCTTATTACTGGGGTAGGATAGTCTTTGATTATTGTGTCTTGAGAACACTATTATTTTGGGGCGGGGGGTGCAGTCGGGATGGTAGATCACTGAATAATGTGGCTGGAGATCCCTGTGGGGGGCATACGGGGCTGATGTAGGGGATCACTGTCTCAGGGCTAAGGGGTGGAGTAAGGGACTCTGCACCTAGGGGATTTTAGGACGTGACACTGTTGTTCAGCACATCTGAGAACACTTGTCACACAAAACTATGGGATGGAACAAATGTGGGAGCTTCTCACTATGCAAAGTAGAGCCACACAAGTCAAACATGCAAACCAAGGCACTTCTCAGAAGAAGGCAGAGAGAGAAATCTGTGGAATTAGTTTCAGATCCTCACTACGTGAGGTGCAAAGGTAGTGGTTTAAAAAGTGTCTGTCCAGTAAGAATTCTTGAGGGTCTCCGAGGGATGTGGAAGCAAGGATTTCTTGCATTCTTTTCACAGAGGGGAAATATGTTTCAGTGATTATTCATGGGAGCACTGCACCTGAAAAGCTTTGCTGGATTTTTCAGACCCGTTATAGTTCATCTTCAATGGGGGAAATATTCCTCATGATATTAGCCATTTTATTTAGTTTGTTTATTTGTAATATAGGATGCATTTGTCTGCTTTAATGCAAAGCAGGACTATATCTAACACCTGAAAGCACATTTATAAATGAACTTGCAGTGTGGACATAGCCTGAAAACTCGTAAGCACAATGAAACCTGCTGTGCTTCCAGTCACAAGTTTTACTAGGCTAGAAAGCAATCTCCTTAGTCATTTATCAGCAACTCTGTTCGCTGCCTTGGAGTTAAGAAGCTGCACTAGGAGCTAGACTTTTGTTTCCTTCTTTATAGCAATTGTTAAAATCTAGATATACATTTTAAAAAGTCAGTGGCATAAATTTTACTGTAATTATGCATTATTTCTAGCACCATATTATAATGGAGCTGTGAGTTACTATCAGTCGGCAGAGTGAAGCAGAAAAAGCAGTGTATGCTCTATATTATTCTGGAAGATGTATCCCTCCATTACTCCCACAAGGTTATACGGTTCCCTGCCATCTGCAATGATCCGTAGCCTTGTGCTTAGCTTGAAAGATCATCTCTGATATATTTCTGAACAGTTAAAACATTTGAAAATTAACCTTTACCAGTAAGTTTTATAAACTGCATGTTGATATGGTCTGTTTTCATAAAGGTTTCTCGTAACTCCTTGGAACACAATTTTGATTGCTGTTATGGCTTTGTGATTTAATAGTTTTAAATATTATCTTACATCTCCATGGGGCCTATAGCACCTTAAAAACTCTGTAGTTGCAGGAATCACTTCACCAACTGCTGAAATGCAGTCACATATAGATAAGGTAAAACAAGCAGCTGATTAAGAGTGCTCAGTAACAGTACAAAAGCACGCAGGAAAGGAGTAGGACTGCATCCCATTGAAAATGCACAAAAAGTGCATTGACTTATTATTTTTATCAGATCATCAACTCTATGTTGCTAGGCCCTTGCCAGAGTTGGGCCTAGAGGATATTGCTGCTTAAGTTGTACAGTTAGCTTCATTATTAAGATAAATTACCCTATGATTTTTTTTTATATCTTATATGATCTGTCCTCACAGCAGGTAACTCTATCATGTATGACCAGTTTACTTCATTTCTAAACTTCAGATGGAGTAAATAAGACTTTTCAAGTTCAAACAGTCTGTGCATGAATTGCTCAGTGTTCAATTGCACAATCCCTTTCAGATAAAATTCTCTGTGAACTCAGTGTTCTATACTATGGGGAAGAGCCCTGTATTGGCAGGGGAACTGGCAAGTTGACCTAATAACTCATTCCATTCCTAATGTTTATGATTTTGCTAGGAAACTGCCAGTTCTGTGCATCAGTGACTGTAGTTGTAGATTCTTTAAGGGCAAAAAGGAGAACATAAGAGGAAGCTGCAAATGGTGCTGGAGAAAGCAAGCCTGAGGAAAAGTATGAAGCCAAACTAAGATGATAGCACTGTTTACAAATTTTTGGATGGTCTTCTGTGCATCTCTCTGTTTACTGCATCTGAAGACTAGCCATATGAAAACAGTGTAATATGTACATGTGTGTCCAGATGTTATTGACCTTTCCTGAATGTAGAGTGTTTTCTTTGCTCATGAAACATTTAGACACACAGAATAAATTCAGCCAAATTCAGTCTGTAGTAAGTGGGTGCTACTCCCACATAAATCTCTGGGCCTAAGTCAGTATTCATACAAATGGTTATTTAAATTGTAACTTGTAAGTGGGGAAAGTAGCAGAATGTGCACTGACCTGACACTGTAGGTGTGCAAATTGAGTGGAACTTACATATTGTAGTAGGAAGGAGGCTCTGTAGCAGGGAAAACAGCTACCAGGAGAGTTTGAGAAAAAGCAGGTTCAGTCTAACATTTCAATTTGTGCTGCAACTAGCCTCCAAATCCTGCTGTCTAATTAAGCTCTGGTGTAAGTGGGCACCATCGCAGTTCAGGGCAAGTGCACCTGTATTTTCCCTTAGTGGTTCAGCGAGGACACCCACTGTCAGGCTTCCACTCCCTGGTTATCTTTCTTGGGTGCGGAACTGCGTATCTCCTTCCTGACTGGTTGTTCCCAGGCTGAACAATTCCCTGCCTTCACTGTGTTATTCCCAGCAAAAGACAGTCTGCCTAAGCAGACCTGCTTGCCGTCTTCTTCAGAGACTGACAACAGTGTAACTGCTGACATTTATATGTTACCACACAGCACTTCCTATGCAAGCATATTTATTTTTAGGGTATAAACATCGCAGAAAAAACATATTAAAAACAATAAAAGAACCTACACACATACTAATAAACTTACTAGAGATTCCCCTCAACTGTTTTCAACATGGTCTCTGCAGGTGAATCCTTCAAACTTCCTTAAAGGGTCAGTTTTGTGGTCATAAGTTCCTAACAGCCTGAGCTTAGAACTGGTTCACAGTCTTATGGGGCCTCAACAGGCCAAGTCCTTCCAACCCTTCCCTTGATTGAAACCCTGTGTGGATCAGAGGTCCTGTCTGCTTGCTGGATCAGAAAGAAGGCCTTGAGCATGTTTACAATCAGGCTATTTGTTCAAAAATCCTGCTGGTTCTTGGAGAATCCAGTGGGGTCTTTGAACTGTCCTCCAGTAACAGGTAATCAGCAAGCAAAAAATCCCCCCCTTCCTCCCTCCGCCCCGCAGGGCAAAACTTCAAAGATTGAGTCTGTAGGTGGGGGGTTGCAATCCCCTCTTCCCCAATACTCCATAGGAATCCCACTTCACACACATTGTCCCGAAAGATCAATTGTGTCTTCTATATTAGACATTAGAGAGAGAAGGTGAGTGAGGTAATATCTTTTACTGGACAAACAACTTTGGTGAAAGAGAAGCATTCAAGCTACACAGAGCTCTTCTTCTCGCTAATTGTCTCACTGTTGTTCTTTCGTCCCCTCCCCATCTTGTGTATCCATCTCTTGTTTCTCATCTGATATTTAGACTGTAAGCTCTTTAGGGTAGGGAGGGGTGTGTGTGTGTGGTGGTGGTGGGGGGAATACAAATCACCATCATCATAAGCAGAGACATTTCCTTTCCAAGAAGTAGTAATATCTACATCTTTTCCCCTTTTGATGAAGGAAGAGTAATGTCGCTCTGTGTCATGATGACTTTTGACTACTTAAATTGTTGATTATATCATTAACCTTTCTGGATCTTTAATTTTATGTTTTAGCGGACCAAGAGATTAAGAGGGGCAGTCACACTCTTTCAGCTGGAAGTAGTTACTACAGTTGTGTCAGCCAGATCACAGTAGGTAAGCAGATACGTGAAATCGCTTTTAATTTTACGCAAAAATAAATCTGTTTAGTTTTGCATGTAAGTAGAAAAGTGGATGAATTAGCCTTACACCTCTAGGTGCAAATTCAGCCTGAAGGTTTGTTAACTTCTGTCAGTTTGGTGATCAGGGAGTTTGGTGGCCTTCATTTGCCAATGGATAGGAACCAGCATATCTTGAGCCCGAAATGTCCGTAGTCTCAGCAGAAGTGATAAAGATGGGATGGGTATGACGCTAAACTAACTCGTAGAGGTCCCTCCATATAAGTGGCGAGGTTCATGGCCAAAGTGATGTGCAGAAGTGGGTGCCTCTGTAGCCTGTGTTAAGATGTTAAGATCTTATTTTAGTCTCCAGGGCTGTTGGTTGGGCACCTTTCACACTTCACTTTGCGTTCAGGAAGGACAGAGGGATTGATCGTTAGCCTATCTGATAATAGCAGTATTACTGTTTAGTTTTTAGCAACATTTTGTTATAGGTCATTGATCTGCCCATCATGACACCCTGTTCTTTTGTCATGGTGGCTACATTTTAGAATATATATCATTCAGTGTTTGTTCACAAATTCAGGGTAATGTCTATTGAAAGGAATGATCTGAATTAGTTTTTTTATATATTTGCTTTGTGAATAAACACTGAATTTCATCTCCTATGGTGCTCCCCGGGCACCTAGTTTTGTTAAGTCTCTCTTTAATACCTCAGTATTTTGTAATCTTGATTAAACTAAATAGAAAAAATTATCTGCAAACAATGCCACCTCACTGTTCAGATCATTAATGAGTATATTAAACAGCCTTGGCCCTAATACATCTCCTGTTCTTCTGTTACATTTTAGCCATATTGAAAATTGATTTTACAGTCTAAAATGACAATAGATGAAGGATAAACCCTATTTTCAAAAATCTGTTATTTTGCTGTTAAGCAGAGCAGAACATCCATCTAGTTAAGTATCCCTGATCTGAAAAAGTAAAAGTGAAATCAAGTAAAAGCCCATATTATGAGAGCATTGATTTTGGCAGCTTTTGGCAAGGACTCTGGTTAGGAAGACATCCTAGATTTTAAGGCTGGAATGGCCGATTATGATCAGATTGCAACTTCATCTCAAACCAAGAGTCATGTTAAAAAATGTAGGGGAAAAATAAAAGATTCCATGAATGTTGTAATATGATTTATTTTTTATTTGGTGAATTGGGATTATTAAGAGAGGGATATAGAGAAGCATTAGAGCAAATTCTTTATATATTTTGGGCTTATTTTATATGTACTGATTATTTTGATAGAAAAATCACACTCAGGACCAAAATAGTTAAACTGGCATAAAAATGTGTAGACAGGACTATAGAAGTATATGCAATAAGGAAAAGGACTGCAGACTCCATATTGGACATCTGACTGGGCTCACTTTTTATGATTCAACTATATTTTATAGTAAGAGTAGGAGAAAAAGATGTATTGAAAGGATGCAGTGGCCCTGGTGTAGCTGTTTGATTTCAGCAGGTGAATTTGGGCCAGTATCATTACTATTTTTGATATGGCCTTTCCTCAGAAGGGAAGAAGTTATTTAAGAGTTAAAATAAAAAAAAATCAACTCCTGTATGTTAATTGTTTTTTATTATTATTATTTTATATGCTATAAAACAGACCAAAGCATATGTTTTAAATCTAAATATTGTTGCCAGGTTACGATGCTGCTGGACCATTTGCAATAGGTTTCTCTCACTGGAAAAATCCATATGCATATGGTGGTCCTCATCTTCCTTTCTACGTCTCTGAAGATGCTGGCATTCCTGTATATCGATCTTTTGAACCACAGGTTGATTTATCAGCTCCTTTATCCTGCCCAGCTTCACTGTCTATCACTCCAGTGCCTTCCTGCAGCAGCAGCAGCCAGGAAACTCTGAGTCAAGACTCCACGGGTAAGATTTTTTTCAGACGCTCACTCTTCAGGGCCTAGTCTAATCAGTAGTATGAGTGTGCAAATTAAGAGATTGTTCCTGCTGTCATAGAATCATTGCCAAAACTACCATTGACTTCAGGGAGAAGGATTTGGCCATTTGGACGCTATTCTGAAACCCTTGCTCACACCACATAGACTTTATTCCACCAAGTAGTTTCAATGAGCTAAATGCACCAAAAATAATGGGCACCGATTTTAAAACAGCATCAAGATAACCAGCTGACGTCTGCATTAGTCTAAGTCAGGGATTCTCAGCCTGGGGAGCTGCAAACAGACACAGAGATTGCAACCACCCTGCCCTTCCCATATTGCTAAGTGGGAGGGTTGGGGGTCCTGGCAAGATGCCAGTTAGATGAAAGCAGGGACCAGGGTGATCCCAGTATGGAAAAGGGGATCATGATATGGAAAAGGCTCAGAGCCACTGGTCGAAAGCACCACTGATGCTGACCACCTTTATCCCCAGGCTTGAAGCTCTTATTAATGTTTGATCTTATTTACATTTAGAAGGTCCTTATACTTCTTGAACCATTTACTGAAATGAGTCTCTTTGTAATGAGCATACATCAAGTATATTATACCATTATTTGCATTATGCTATTTCAGTTTTAATCTCATAGTACATAACTAACAATATGATTAGAGTGACTGATGGGAAAATTAAAATGTGCAGTCAAAGAATAATGGGTACTGAAACTCCAGGGAAGTACTGAAATCAAAGAAAACCTACATTATTACCTCCCAGAAACTCATACTCTAACTCTCATTAATGACTTATTCTCCTGCAATTGATTGAACTTTCATACCATTGTATTTCTTTCAAATAAAAATCCCAGTTTCAAGTACTTCATTTACTGCCCCTAATGCCTGCTGTTCTCCCGTTGTGACAGTTACAAATCAAGAGTGGTTGGGCACTTGCTAAGCAGTTAGCACAAGGCAAATGTTATAACTTTCAGTAGCTATTTTGCTTATCTGTTACCAGATACAATGAGTGTAAATGTGGCAAAGCCACCTTTTTCAGGACCATGCGTTGTTATCTGTATGAGTTCTGTGACTGCGTCTTGGAAGTTGAATTGGTATCACAGCTTACCCTACCTCCTTTTCTTTGTGATAGAAATACCACATCTGCTGTGATATACAGCAACTTAACCAGACAAGGAATAGTGATTCTCGTGCTTAGCTGTAATTGTTTTTGCTAATGGGTCAAAAGTCAATTTAATTAGTATTACTTTAACAATTCACAAATACTGCCATCTAGCTAATAAAATTAACTAAATTTTCAAAATGTAGCTAGGCCCAGTAAGGAACTGCCAGTTCTAGGGAATACACTCCAGATTATAAAGTGTCAGATTTTGTTTCTCACTGAATACTACATAGTAATATAGTTATGTGTGGACATCCTGATTTTATTGAAGAGTTTAATAGGCTGCACAGTGGCATAGCTCAGTGTGATCTGGCTCATATCTCATGTACGAGTGCTATTTACATGGTTACAATACTATTGGTGTTTTATTTTATTGTATTTTAATTATTCTGTATTGCAAGTGGTGTCCAAAGGCTGCAATCAGGATTGGTGCCTCGTTGTGCTAAGTGCTACTCAAACACACAAGTAGATGCAATCTCTGCCTTGAAGAATTTACTATCTCATTTTAAACAAGATGCAACAAGTGAGTGTAATAAACAATAGGAAACTCAGTGCAATGCTTCCATTCACTGACCGCAGCTGCAGATGGTGAATTATCATACCAGTCAGCAGATATATCTGCCTGGTGTATAGACCTCTCTCATGGGTTTCTACTTACATATGCAAGTTGGTATCACACCTATAATGATGATGATGACACATTTATAGAGCACCTCTCACTCAAGGATTCCCCGAGTTTTCTCTAAATTTCAGAAACTGCAACGATCCTCTCACAAATCATTAAAATTCAGTCACTTCTGATGAGAAATGATGCAGCCATTTAGCAATGTACAGCAACACTACACAGGACAAAGAGGAAGATACCTTGTCCAACTGGTGAACATTTACCTTTGGTTTCAGACAGAAAGTAACAGACCAGGTTTGAATTTGGGTAGGGGATTGAGGCTTACCTCTCTAGAAGTTATATCTTAGGTAATTTGGATCCAAAACAATTGTAGCAGGTCATTTACAGGAATTCACTATATAATTTGATGTAGAATATAATGCTACAGCCATTTCCCTATGTAGATTATCTACCGTGAATGTACAACAGTGACTTTATCAAGCTTTTTAATAATTAAAAAAACAAATAAACTAAGCAAAACCACTTGTCAAAAATCACCAGTTTATAACATGGACCTATGCTGTGTTTTAAAATGAAGATATTTTCATGTAGCAATACAGCCTCTGAAGTTACAGATCTGGCCATCTTTTGTATATAAAGTGCCAGTCACGCTAACAGCTATATGCTAGTACTAAAAATAAAGGCTTAAGCATAAATATGGTTAGAAATCAAAAATGCCTTAATTGAAAGTTTATTATAGTGGCATCTGAGCAACAGTAGTTTTGACAACTGTGTTAACCACCATTCCCCCCGACCAGCCCCTGAAAGAAAGCACATTCTCTGAATGGTCTATGGGATGTTCTGAATAACTTGGAAATTGTGAATATTACTACTTCAATACAGTATGCAGCCCACTTTAGAGGCTTGCAGTGTGAATGCTTTATCTTGCAATGAACTGCAACTGGATATTTTGAGAACTCACGGTTGATGTTATTAAGGGGGGTACAGGGGAATACACCGAGACTGAATTTCAGTCTTAGATGCCACAATATACTGTCACTAAAAATGAACTATTGGCACAATAAGATGCAGTGCAATATGATACAGGATAAAGGATACAGAACTGCAGCGAATAGCATTTGGATCAGAGATCCATTGCCTGCTATCTAAATGGGCATCACACACATCTAAAATGTTTTAATTTTATTTTACTCTTCATGTTGCATTACAGTGTTCTGTAATGGTGGATAATTTGCGGAGTAGGGTTTAAATTCTGTCCTTGAGTATGGGAACATAACTTCTATTACAGTCAGCGAATTACAAGTGCTTTAGAAAGGAATCCTCCAACATTTGATATACCGTATATACTCGTTCATAAGCCGAAATTTTTTAGTAAAAAAGGGAAGCACCAGAGAAGGGAGTCGGCTTATGAACGGGATAGAGAGGGAGAGGTGGGATACAGCCCCTCCCCCCAACAGAGGGAGCAAGGAGAGGCAGCACAGCCAGCAGAGACAGAAGGGAAGAGGTGGGGCCAGAGTCTCTCCGCTTCTGGCCACGCTGCTCTCCCCCCAGCCTCCGAAGCAGCTGCAGCTCTGGGGCTAGCAGCCTGCAGCCGTGCCGCTCGGCCCTGCCCCCCAAAACACGCCGTGGCCATGCCGCCCGGCCCAGCCCGCTGGAACATGCTGCGGCCGCACCGCCTGGTCTGGCCCGCCGGAGCAGGCTGTGGCCGTGCTGCTAAGCCTGCCGGAACAGCTCCAGCCAGGTCAGAGACATCCTCCCCTGGCCCTCCCCAGATAAGGTGGGAAGGGATGGGATGGGGACAGTGTGGGGGTCCCGGGCTAGGGGTGGGGTTATGTGGGGAGTGGTCACAGGGGTTACTCCCCTGACTCCCAGCTTCTCCCCCCACCAAAAAAAAATGTCCCACTAGTTTCTGTCCCGGCCCATCAGGGTAAGCAGCTGGTGCGCCGGGACACTTTGTTTACTTACGTTTACCTCCGTGCCTGCGGACGCTTGAGGTAAACAAATCGTCTCAGCCCACCAGCGGCTTATCCTGATGGCCCGGGAGCCAAAGTTTGCTGACCCCTGAACTATAGGGTCGGCTTATGAACTGGTTATAAAAATTTTCCATTTTTACTTATCCATCTTGGGGGGGTCGGCTAATAAACGAACCGGCTTATGATTAAGTTGCCTATCAGGGCACTAGGTCCATTTTTTTGTTTTTCAACCCTGAACTTGTTACTAGAAGTGTACCCTACTACGGCAGTTCTCAAACTGTGGGTTGGGACCTCAAAGTGGGTCGCGACCCCATTTTAATGGGGTTGCCAGGGCTGGGTTAGATTTACTCGGAACCTGGGCCAAAGCCCAAGCTTGAGGGCTTTAGCCCTGGGTGGCGGGGCTAAGGTTATAGGCCCCCAGCCTGGGCTGAAGCCCTTGGACTGCGACTTTGGCCCCCCCGGCCTGGGGCAGTGGGGCTTTGGCTTTGCCCCTGCCCCCCCACCCCCCAGGGTGGTGGGGCTTGGGTGGCCTCAGGCTTCAGTCCCCCCTCCTGGGGTCGTGTAGTAATTTTTGTTGTCAGAAGGGGGTCGCGGTGCAATAATGTTTGGGAACCCCTGCCCTACTGTAATTAGAAACTTCACAAATGTTAATTAAAAATGATAGAGGCCTATGGTGAAGAAAAGTACACTCCGCAATCCAGGTTAATTTTATTTTTTCTGTTCAGAAATCAGATGTACTATAATGTGTAAATGAATGAAATGGAGAAGTTTTTGTGTATATTACTTATTTTGGGTGGCAATAGACTGACTGAAGTGGAGGACCTTAAATTTGTCCCCTTATGATTGACCCTAGTTGGCCTTTTGTTTAATGACATAATTGTTTTTTATCTCCCACCCCCCTGTACGGGGATGTGCACCATTTAACTTTCTAAGTTTATGTATTGTATTTCTAACTGATTTTAGATTACCAGTCTTCTCTATTGTTAATGACTGTGCTGCTAAATTTTCCATTTAGTTGTCAAGAAAATGTCAGACAAACAGACAATAATGTCTTGATTTTTATCTAAAATTTTATTAGGTTAGGGAAAGATGGTGAGGAAAATTCTCTAGAAAATCTTATTAGTTAGCCCTGTGTGTCTGACATACTGTTATAAGGATGCTCCAGAACTTTCTTCTAGATTAAAGGGTTGCAGCACCTTTTCCTCTTCTGCTGCTTGCTAGGCCAGCCCTGCATCTCCTATTCTTCCACATTGCTGTTTCATACCTGGCCATGCTCCCAGATCTGCCCAGAAGCTTCCCCTAATGAGCATTAGCAAAGTGTCTGACATACCAAATGAGCCATACTAAAACACACCTTCAACAAAGTTCAGCAGGAACTGCATCAGTAAAAAACCCTGTAACTTGCTAGAGGAAGCTGGGAATATGGCATTTCTTCATTATTTCTTCATTCATAGTCTAATCCACTGTGCCTGCAGCTGCTAATTGTTGTCCCTCCAACTAAAGTGACTCAGGCCATGACCTCGTGTACAATTCAGTATTGCCTTCTTCATATGGCTCGTAAATTCTCTTGCTCTGTCTGTCCACTCAAATGCCTGCTCAGGTAATTGGACTCTCTCCCTTTGTGAAGCACTTGTAGCTGCAAAATGGAGAAATTTTGACCATCTCTATTTGGGCCAGGTTAAAGGAATAAAGTAAACATAAGCTCTGGGCAGCCTTTCCAAGTCCTACCTATTGCCCCAATAAATCAGATCACCTCAAATCTTTCCCTTCCAGCAACCATCCACCCTTCCATCTGACCCTCTCTCTGGTCTCCCAACAGTGCCTCAGCTGGACATTTCACACCTTCAGGTTGCAACTCTCTTTTTCTGCACTGCTCTAATCCACCCATCTTCTGAGTGCCACGCTTACTGCTCCTCCTCCTTCTTCACTCCCTGTGCTCCACATTAACACATTGTACTTGTGCTCCTCGCACCTCTGGGGTTTGCTATAGTCCTACCTGCTTTCCCCCTGCTCCCCAGCACTTCAGAGGGGCTAAGAGAGATCCTGTGGTTTAGTGTGTCTTGTTAGATAATGAAGCAGCATACACAATTCATCCGGAGGAGTTAAAATTAAATTAAGTTTATGTACAAGAGATTTTTAAAAATTGGAGTTTGCCAGTCTTTTTGTTCTGTGTGTGTATAACATCTGGCATAGTGGGGTGTTGGTCTGTCCCTAGGATTCCTGGGTGCTACAGCAAAAAAAAAAAAATATGAATAATACAAAAAAAGTGATATTTTGCATTGTGTGCAAGCTAGCCTCATTGATTATAAAGAATAGTAAATTATATAATATACTTATGTAACCCTTCTGCCAGGCCAGTTGATAGCAGCAAGGGCCGGGTTCAGTACATAGGGGTCCCTTCCCAACAGCGTGACACAGAACCAGCTCGAGCCACCACCTAGTGACCTGGGAAAATCTTACACACACCTTAGTGAAATATAGACTAATATTTGATTTGGGCTTCAGGGGACAGGAGGTGGAAGAGCAGGAGCTAACTAATCGTGGGGCGGAGGAGCCCTCAAAAAATGCAAAGTAGATTAGATGAGACCCCAGTATTGTTTCTGTTGCTAGGAAGCTGTAGAAGAGGGTGAGAGTAGTGGGCTCCACCCCATCCTCACAGCAGCCAGGAGGCTATGGAGGATGAAGAGTGGAAAGCTCTTCTTTCATTCCAGCAGCTAGAGAGAGGACAGAGTTTCAAATTTATCAAACTCCTGATTAGCCTCAGGCTGATAGGAAAGATGGATTCCCTGTGCAGGGTCCAGCGACAGCAGCCTAGTAGGAAACCTAGAACCCGTTCTCCTTCAGGCGGCTTGAGGCTTCTGGATGTTTTCACTAGGCCGTTGCTCCAGACCTGACTGGTAGGAGGACCCACACACTTGTCTTTTGTAGTTGCCTCTGACTAGTAGATAACTGGTACCTTTTTTCCAACTCACTGGGATGTTCTGAGTAGAATTGGTTGGGAATTTTTCGAGGAATCCTTTTTAGTCAAAGAATGCCAATTTGTTGAAACTGAAATTCTTCATATAACAGGGTCAGGTTTGCTGAATTTTCCAACTTGATAAACTGTCAAAAGCGTTGAAATTGTTGAAATAGTTTGTTTCAACATTTTCAAAATGAAAAAAATCTTGTTTTCTGGTTAGAAACAACCTTTTGTTTCAAAATTTAAGCTAATTAGCCTGGGCAAAAAGGTTAAAAAAAGGAAAAAGGTCAAAATCTAAATGAAATAAAAATGGTGGTGGGGGGAAGGCTTTCTAAGTTTGTGAATATATTTGAGATTTTGACTTTTCGTCCTGATTTCAGACAGAAAAATTGTTTGAGCTCTTGAAAATATTCATGGAATGTGCAAATCATGTACCACCCAGCTCTAATTCTGAGGCTTAATTTTTATTTTGTTTTTATTTGCTAATGACTTTGAGAGAGAAAGAAACGGAAACTATGATGACTTATCTTACTGGGAATGGGGCATCTGAACATATGAGTTACTGTTAAACTTCAAATAAAAATATGAATAACGTATTGAACAAAAGTAATTTCAAAAAGGGGGAGAAGCCCCTTTTCAAATGTTCCATGTGGCTTACAAATGAGCTTTAACTTTAGAAAAATTATACAACTATTCAGCTGTCTCTTTCAGTTTTGGTGCCTGCTTCTGCTGCCCATGATGAAATATGAATTTTAAAATAAAGAATCATGGTGTTAAGGCAGAGTACAAAACAGTGGCTACCCAACCCAACAATAATGTCTTTTGGATTTACCTAGAAACTTAGAGTACAGGGGGTCTTATGAAAAGAAAGAATTCTCATGGCTCTGATACACAGGTGTACCCCATGACATAGGAATAAAATATGAAATGTATAAGATCTGTGTCTGAGAGTTTTTTAAGTTTTAATTTGTTTGAAACTTGGCAACAGCCAGAGCCTTCTGTTTAACTTATGATCTCTGCCACATACTTATTTTATTTTGTTGGTGTGATTTTTAAATTCAAACCTTTTTCACTTGTTACTAAATTGCAAGATGTATTTACACAGTAATATTGCCATCTGCTGTGTATGCTGTATCTAAAATGGACAAAAATCTAACTGAATATTCTTAAGTGCTCTGTAAGATGAAAATCGGAATTTATTAAGTTTTGATTCCCTAATGTAGTGTGAGTGTGATTTTTAAAAACAAATGGATTCTAGGTAGATTTAAAATCTGGCATAGGTTTCTGATTTTGATGAACAGAACTACCTTATACATTCTACCTTTTAAACAGGCTTTAAAACTCATTTCAGATAACCGTAAAATGGAAATGTGCTATACAAGTAATTAATTTGTGCAAGTGACTGTTTCTGAGAATGATGTGAAGCTCATTACAATGAAATCAGTCTGTTACCAAGGTAAATAATTTTGGCTGGATTTTTCCAAGGGGTCTAAAAGAGTTAGGCACCCAACTTCAATTGAAAGTCAATAGTTTTCAGTTTCTGTCCACTATATCTTCATTTTTTAAGGTGGGAGGGGAATAGCTTTTGCCAAGGGGCAGGCATCTGAGCATGAACTTATCTCAGATCCCGACCAAGAGCATATTGTGTCTCAAAGAGGCACTAATTTCCTCCCAGGGTGTGACTAGGCTATAGAGTGGTTCTCAATAGTTCTGCAAATATGTCATGTGGGACTAGATTCTGCGTATTAAACTCTCTTAAAATCCAGTCAGTTACCAGGCAGTACGGCCTGCTAATGTGTTCTAATTTCAGTTCAGAACCTGTATTTTGGATATACTACTCTTGGCTGGCAACTGCATAAATGTTTGGGTAAGTCAAGCACCACAAGGTGGCACTGATGCCTTCTAATGACTGGCTGAGTGGAGGTTTAGCTCAAGACATTCTTTGGGACTGGAAATTGGAGCAGACCTGGGGAGTACATGTATTTCCATGGGTGTAACTGGATAAAATCCCTGTCAAGGCCAGAGATCTGGACAAGTAGAGAAGCTGGTGACTCAACTGGAACTATAATTTAAGTATTAATAGTAAAGACTCTCTTTACAGAGAGGGGAAAGAGGAGGGGAAGATGTGAGTATATGTCCTGTTTCTTTAAATCCGTAGCAGGAAGCCAGGCAGAAGGGAGGCTGGAAAACATGCTAGGTCTAAATTATGAAGCAAAGAGACAGTAGCTTTAGGGATAATGCTGATTTTTCCTTTTTTCTGATCAAGATCCTCATTTTAAATCCCAACTACTAAGTGATCTCTCATATGTTCTCCCTCAGTGATGCCAAGTCACTGCCTGACATGCTGGCCAATATTGTTTCATTGTTTCCTTAAGTAGAATTACATATTTAAAAATTAAAATGAGGACCACTCCACAGGGCCCTGGCCCCACCCCTTCCCCCCCCGGCCCCAACTCCGCCCGCCCCCACCCCCAACTCCACCCCTTCCCCAAAGTCCCTGCCCCAATTCCGCCCCCTCCCCTGAGCGCCCCGCATTCCCCCTCCTCCCTCCCAATCATGTGAAACATCTGAGGTGTCTGGGGCAGCTGCAGACGTATTCCCCCGCGGCGGTGGCGGTGGCTGCTGCTGCTTCCCCCAGACACCTCAGCTCTGTGCAGCTGAAGAGCCGATCTGCCCGAGTGCTACCGGCTTCATGGTTTGCCGGGCAGCCCCCAGACCTCCAGATCCTGTGCCCCCAGCCGGGCGCTTCCCCTCCCGGGCTCCGTCCGCGCTACACAAAGCTGAGGTTTCTGGGGGGAGCAGCAGCAGCCGCTGCCGGGGGGGGGGGGGGGGGGGAATCCACCTGTAGCTTGCGGCCTGCCGGAGCCGCTCTAAGGTAAGCAGGGGACTGGTATTTTCCCGGACATGTTCGGCTTTTTGGCAATTCCCCCCGGACGGGGATTTGAGGACTAAAAAGCCGGACATGTCCGGGAAAATCCGGACGTATGGTAACCCTACCTTAAATTGTACTCCCTTACCTGTCTGTGTCCATCTGTTGTTTCCTATTTTATAGTTCGATTGTAGGCTCTTTGGAGCAGGGACCATCTTTTTGTGCTGTGTTTGCACAACACCTAGTACAATGAGGTCCAGGTCCATGGTCATACAAACAATAAGTAATATCAACAACAATGCTATGCTTGTTGATACAAGGCCTTTATAAAGGTTCCCCCACTTTTTCTGGGAATCTGCACACTGTGGTGAAAGCATGCGTTTCTGTAGTACATTCCTTTTTGGAGTGAAACGTTCACCAGACTTTTAGTTTAAAAGAAAATCCTTAAATGTTGGTAATGGTTTTCCTACTCCCCTGTGTCTGTTTTTAGAAGGATTTTTGCTGGGTGGTGGGCAGGGGAGCAACAACACCAAACATGCTTAGGCCCTCCACTCCACTCCACTCCACTCCACTCCACTCCACTCAGCCACCTCACAATCCTTTTGCAAGCAGGGTCTGAATGAGCTTTCCCCTGACATCTAATAGTGAGCCATGGGAGAAAACATTAGGAAGAAACCATATTTGCATAAACAGGCCTACAGCTGCTTTGCCAAAGTGATCAATTTTGACTGGTGTTGGCTTACAAATCAAAAGTATTGAGCAGGGCCAGCGACCGGCGGCGGCAATTGGAAAAAAAAAAAAAACCCGCGATCAGCTGCAGCAGTTTGGCGGCAGGTCCTTTGCTCCTAGAGGGAGTGAGGGACCTGCTGCCCCCGAATTGCCGCACATGCCGCCCCCTCCCTTGGCCACCCCGAGCACCTGCTTGTTAAGCTGGTGCCTGGAGCCGGCCCTGGTATTGAGTAATAAAATGTTGTTATCCTTACTGTATGAGTAAGGGGCAGCAGAACTGTACTTAGCCTGCTCTGATTTAGGGATTCCCCCTAAACTGAACCTCACTTGCTAAGCAGGGGGTCAGGATGCCTGTGAAAGAGAGAGGAGGTGGGAATAAGTGTTCCTACTGGTGGTGTGGGCTCTGCTTAAGGAGTCCTAGATGCCATTTGACCCTCTTCTCTCCACTGGTTAAAGATAGAGCTGATTAGACTCAATTGAAAGTCCTTGTTTGTTCAGTGATCACTAGAGTTGAAATCATTGATAACCAGCTGCTGAGCCTTAGAGCTGGTGTGGGACAGTGTTCCAGTGGAAGAGACTGCGTAGCCTGTGCTAGCAGTGAGGTTCCTCACTACCTGCTGGAATCACTGAGAGCTGGGTTTAGTGGTGGAACCTCAGAACGTGGCGTTGCAGGAAAGAGGCAGTGGCCAGCAGTAAAGAGTGCATGACCATGCAGTGGCTGAAGGTGCAGTGGCCGACGGTGGTAGAGTGAACAGTGGTGGCAGCAGAGTGAATGGCAGCAGCAAAGGACAGCGACGGCCGAGTGAACCTCGGCAACTGTGAGCCAGTGGCAGCAGCAGCACAGCAGCTAAGGCATTTCTCAGTGCTCCCCATTCATCCCCAGGGTGGAAGGTGAACTCAAGTGAATGCACCTTTGATCTCTGGGTCCTGACCAGGGGTGCCGGAACAAGGTGGGCCAAGAGGCCATGGCCTCCCACTTTTGAGAGAGGACGGGCCTGTCCTGTCCACTTTTCACCATAAGCCCCATCCCCCAGCCAGACCGGAAGCTGGAGCCTGGCTCAGGTAAGACTGGCCTGGGAACCTGGGCAACTGTGGGTAGCCACAGACCCTCCACCTGCCTGGGATGGGGGGCTGGAGAGCAGCCCCTGGCCCATGTCCTCACCCCCTGGACCTCCTGCCCAGGGCAGATGGAGGGTTCACGGCTCCTCACAGCTGCCCGGGCAGCTCTTACCATGGCCCAGCTATGGCTGTTCAGCTCCTGAGGCCCTGCCCCCAGGCCAGGCTGGAAGCTGAAGCCAGGTCACGGTAAGAGCCATGCGGGCAGCAGAGGGGAACCAAGGATCCTCCACCTGTCCTGGGCGGGAGGCCCCGGGGGCAGGGAAATTGGCCGGGGACTGCTCTCGGGTTCTGTGACCCTGGGCAGGTGGAGGGGCCCGGGCTTCCCGGCCTGGCTCTGGCTTGGTCAGGGGGTGGGGCCTTGGGGGGAAGAGAAGGGGTGGGGTGGGGCCATGAAGGGATGAGGTTTAGTGCCCCACCCCCAGCTTTTAGGAAGAATCTGTCACCCCGGGTCCTCACTGACCAAGGACTGCAATTGTGAGTGGGGTGTAGTGGAGGGAGAGGGGAGTGTTGTGTTAAAGGAACATTTGTTGTTGGACTTTCACACCACAAGGTGAGAAACTGAGGCAAAGGACGCTGCCCAGCATAATCTGGGTGAGGTGTTTGCTCTTGATCAAATGCTTTTGAATTGTGGTTGTGATGTTTTCCCAAATTAATACTGGGTCACTTTTCTCTTTTTTAAAAAAAGTTTTCTTTGTGTACACAGACTCAGTGCTTGTGAGAGGGGAAGTATTGCCTCGTAGAGGCACCTGGGGTGGTGTGTAATTTTCCCAGATTACTGGGTGGGGACTAGAGCCAGTTCTGTTTTGTATTGTTAAGAGGAACTCCTAAGTATCTTGTTGCTGCAGATGCCACCTGGCAGAAGGGTGGCACTTCTTCAAATCCCTCCTTAAAACTTCTCTGCCATGATGTATACAAAAACAAACAACATTTGGCTGTGTTGTCATGGGGGTGCCAGTACATCAAAAATTCCAGTTAACTAAGAGTTATATGGAGGAGGGAATTTGGGTGCGGGACGGGGCTCAGGACTGGGGATTGAGGTACGGTGTGTGTGTGCGGAACATGGGCTCTGGGAGGAAGTTTGGATGCGGGAGGGGGCTCAGGACAGGGGGTTGGGGTATGGGAGGAGTTTTGGGGTGCCGGATCCGGATGGGGCTCATCTTGGGCGGCTCCCCACAAGCGACAACGTGTTCCTGCTGCTCCTAGGCGGAGGCGTGACCAGGAGGCTCTGCGCGCTGCCTCCGCCTGCAGATGCCACCCCCGCAGCTCCCATTGGCTATGGTTCCCGACCAATGGGATCTGTGGAGCCAGTGCTTGGAGTGGGGCGAGAGCAGCACACGAAGCCCCCATGGCCATTCCTCCGCCTAGGAGTAGCAGGGACATGTTGCCGCTTCTGGGGAGCCACATGGAGGCAGGTAGGGAGCCTGATGGCCCCGCATCTGATATAATGGATATCAGAAATGCCGGTTTCTAGAGCTTTCTGGTTGGTAAAGTGCTGGACAACACAGCTTTTACTGTATAATACAAAGTGGTTGCATTATATTGCACAATGCAATGAAGTTCCTCAGATTGTGCAATTCAATCCCTCTCCTGTCTTGCATCCCCCCAAGATTTCTCACTTCTCTGACTGTGTCTGTACTGGCAAAATTCTGAGTCATAATGTTCCAGTGGTGGTAACAACTGTAATCTAGAAAGACCTCCAGTACTTTCACCACATTGTTGTCTAAGCCAACTCTAAGTAACGTGGAACTGCACCAGTGGTGAATAACATGATCTAGTATTGATTAGGTCCCTGATGATGATTACAATATGTCCATACCAGTTTCCCAACTCCAGCCATTTTTGCTGTAGTCTTGTTTTTGTCTTTTTTTTTTTTTAATGTGGCTACAATTTTCTTGTCACAAAATCAAAAATATTTTCCCAGTCTCTTCTGCTGAAGACATCTTGAAACTTTCAAGAAAAAAATACTCTCCTTTTAAGGCAGAGAACATGCATGGAAACTAGCTCAAAAGGAGTGAATGTTTCTGGAAGTTAGGACCTTGTGAAGATGGGATTATGATGGCAATTTGTTTTGCAACTTTAACAGGAGTATTCACAACTGATGATGGCTATAATTAGGAATATTGTACTGATATGGCTGCTAATGCATACTGGTATTTGTGTTTATAATTAGTGAGTGTATGAAGAGGGGAGATAATCCCTTTAATTCTTTCACCCACCTTGCCATAGAATTTCCTTGTGTTGTGAATGGCAACTGTTAATTACCTCCAGCATAACTGCTGACAGTAATCTCTGTACAAGAGCTCCCTTGCTGGAGTGCAGTTTTGCTCCTGAAATGCAGATGGTGCATTTTTCCTGAATAAAACGCTACAGAAATGTATTTAAATCTAAACAACCTGAAATTGCTAAAAAGCATACTGCATTCAATCAATGTGCTGAATTATGATCCTAAAAGGAACGTTGACTATTTCAGTCATTAATAGCTTCTTTGCTGACTCTTGGGACATAAAATACCATTAAGTCAATACTTTTAAACAGCTGACTATATGCGCCTTCATAATTTCAGGATTCTGGAGACCTCCTAAACGGATAATAGTGTTTACTCAAAGACTGTTTGGCTTACTTAATCAAAATGTACAGACAACAAAAAAGCTTCATATTTAATGAGAGGGAAGAAAATGTCTTAAATTCATTATTTGCTATTGATTTTTCTGACTTCATCATGGGCTCGAAACTAGAAGGTGCTGAACAATCTGGCTGTGGTCCTGCAAAGCACTTAAGCAAATGCTTAATTTTGGGCATGTGAGTAAAATCACTGAAATCAATCTGACTCTCTAAAAGTGATTTTCATCCAGCTACTGTTAACTGTGACTTGCCTAGGTGGAATGAATCGATCTCATTCTAGTTTCATGGTATGCAGGTGGCCCTATCACAAATGGAATCATGTATCAATAGTGCTCTCTGTATCCGTAAAAGAGGTTCAGCATGGGCAGTGGTAATGCAAACTTTCCCATGATGCCCTGACAATGTGCCTAAATTGTTCTACAGAGAGCACCTCTAGAGCTGGAAGTGAGTCCAGTCTCCATGGCCTAGTCACATCTAACTTCCCTGCTGAAACTGCCAATAAGGTCTGTGGAGTTTTTTTGTTTTTGGAGGAGGGAGGGTGACGGTTGGTTGAGTTTTTAATGGAATAGGAACACTTCTCCTCCAGGAACTGATCTGACATCACCAACTGGTAACATAAGTTTGAACACCCATCAGATGTTAGCACTATTTGCTTATTACCAGTCAGGGCTTTGTTTGAACCAATGGCCCTGTAGTTGAAAGGCTCTGTAATATACAGTGCCTCATTCTCAAAGTGCCCTGAGCCATACAGACCTCTATTCATATACATTTTCATCCTTGTCTCTTATCTAACTCTTTCCTGAATACATTTCTGCCACAGTCAATGACCATAGTAGATATGAAATGAATTGATTTGAATTTCAAATTTCATGAAGATTCTTTCCTTCTTTTTCCTTCCCTTTGGCCAATATTCTGTTTAATATCCTGGTCCTACTTCTGTTCAAGTTAATCTGAAAACTAGAAAGCAGGCCAAGCTGAGTTCCAAGGAGGAGACAGCTGGGTATTTTCAGGCTGAGATCCCTGTCTCTGAGACACCTTTCCACTGGCAGGCCTCCAGTGATAAAGCAATCTTTAAGACTTGGTACAAGATCATTTGGCCTTTAAATCTGGTAGGGGTTTATGGTGGTGGTATAATGGAGAGTTTTCTAGCTTCTTTGGCTTGTATTAACTGGTCAAGTTGTAATGTCTGTATTTAGGAATATGATAGCTTTGTTAAATGTTTTCTGAATGAATAATAAATAATTAGCTAAAAGACTCCCATAACCCAATCATTTATTTCAGCTCTTATAAGTAATTGAACAAGAATGGGGTTCCTCCAGAATGTTTCCTGAGAAATTAGGCACCCTGGAATAGATAGTTTTTTATCTAGATGCTCATTAATGGACATGACCAGGTTAATATCTTGATAGTACTGATATCTCTAAGTGAGAGAAAAATGCTTGTGCTAGAAAGACTTATTAAAAACCTCTGGTAAATCTCCTATAACAGTATTTAAAGAGAGTGAATGATGGCCAGGGCAGTCGAGTTGTTCAGTGTAGTTAAACAGAATAAAAAGGATTTTTATTTCGCTCCTTTCTGTGTGGCACCATTATCTCAGTGGTATAATTTATTTTTTTAGTGCTATGGACATTCTTATGGCTGAAAGAGAAACTCACACAATAGGTTTTGTCAATGAAGCAGTGTGTTGGGAAAACAAATAATTAAAAAGAAACAAATAATCCCCCCCACACACATACAGAAGAAAGAAAAACCCACTCAATGAGATTTCCCAATGTTTTGTTTTAATTTATTTTAATTTAATTTTGGAGGCAGGTCTGAATAAGATTTATCTATAGCTCAGAGTGGGATGAGGAATGGGTGGAGAAGAGGAGGAAAACCTGTGCAATGCTACAGTGCATGTCTGAGGCAGAGATTAATGATTATATAACTAAAAGGGAACGAACTATACATAATAGCTCCAGTTAGGCCCTTGGTTTAACTGTTCTCTCTCTTCAGAGCTCAGCTTAAAGAAGGAGGCGGGTTGGCCCTCGGAACTGCGAGAATCCTAGTGCTAGAGCCCAGCAAAGAGTTTGGAGAGAGCTGGAGTTGAATTTAAAATTCACAAAGCTGCTTCCTTTTCCACCTATTTCTTCTTTCCTTTTACTTATCTCCTATTTCTTTCCTTTGCCCCATTTTATTTTTCTTTCTTTATCACAACCATTTACCACCTCACATCTCTTCACTTTTCCCCCTTCCTCCAACCCACTGAAAAACTTCCTTTAACTTGTTGTTCCCCCATTTATCCTGGGTCTTCCATGAATTTTCCTCTCCCCCGCAGCTCAACACCCAAATTCAATTATCTTCAGCTATACCAGTTTCTGGGATAATCCAGGATGGTAGTAGCGCTCCATCTCCTGCAGCTGCTTATGCCTTTGGCCCCATCAGCCTGCTGCAGTGTGGTGCTGCTCAAAACTCAAGTTGGGTTCTTACGTGGTTTTCTTCATGTTGAGCCACATCTCTCATACTAGCATGTGTGAGAGCAGAGGCACCCTCTGAGATGGAGCTATTCCCTGGCCAGCTTGCCAGTGGGACCCTTTGTTTACATAGTGGGATGGTGAGGGGATTATATGGCATTTTCTGACCTAGTTGTCCCTTGCTCCTGCTTTCTTCTAGTGTCTCATGATAAGTTTTAATATTTGCATGGCTTTTGCTGTGATCATGGAGAAGGAAGTGGTTCAGGACTATTTAGAAAAGCTGGACGAGCACAAGTCCATGGGGCCGGATGCATTGCATCCGAGGGTGCTAAAGGAACTGGCAGATGTGATTGCAGAGCTATTGGCCATTATCTTTGAAAACTCATGGTGACCAGGGGAGGTCCCGGATGACTGGAAAAAGGCTAATGTAGTGCCCATCTTTAGAAAAGGGAAGGAGGAGGATCCGGGGAACTATAGGCCAGTCAGCCTCACCTCAGTCCCTGGAAAAATCATGGAGCAGGTCCTCAAGGAATCAATTTTGAAGCACTTAGAGGAGAGGAAGGTGATCAGGAACAGTCAGCATGGATTCACCAAGGGAAAGTCATGCCTGACTAATCTAGCTGCCTTCTATGATGGGATAACTGGATCTGTGGATGAGGGGAAAGCAGTGGACGTGTTATTCCTTGACTTTAGCAAAGCTTTTGATACGGTCTCCCACAGTATTCTTGCCACCAAGTTAAAGAAGTATGGGCTGGATGAATGGACTATAAGGTGGATAGAAGGCTGGCTAGATCATTGGGCTCAACGGCTAGTGATCAATGGCTCCATGTCTAGTTGGTAGCTGGTATCAAGCGGAGTTCCCCAAGGGTCGGTCCTGGGCCTGTTTTGTTCAATATCTTCATTAATGATCTGGAGGATGGCGTGGACTGCACCCTCAGCAAGTTTGCAGATGACACTAAACTGGGAGGAGTGGTAGATACGCTGGAGGGTAGGGATAGGTTACAGAGGGACCTAGACAAATTAGAGGATTGGGCCAAAAGAAATCTGATGAGGTTCAACAGGGACAAGTGCAGAGTCCTGCACTTAGGACGAAAGAATCCCATGCACTGCTACAGACTAGGGACCGAGTGGCTAGGCAGCTGTTCTGCAGAAAAGGACCTAGGGGTTACAGTGGACGAGAAGCTGGATATGAGTTGACAGTGTGTCCTTATTGCCAAGAAGGCTAACAGCATTTTGGGCTGTATAAGTAGGAGCATTGCCAGCAGATCGAGTGACGTGATCATTCCCCTCTATTCGGCATTGGTGAGGCCTCATCTGGAGTACTGTGTCCAGTTTTGGGTCCCACACTACAAGAAGGATGTGGAAAAATTGGAAAGAGTCCAGCGGAGGGCAACAAAAATGATTAGGGGGCTGGAGCACATGATTTATGAGAAGAGGCTGAGGGAACTGGGATTATTTAGTCTGCAGAAGAGAAGAATGAGGGGGGATTTGATAGCTGCTTTCAACTACCTGAAAGGGGGTTCCAAAGAGGATGGATCTAGCTTGTTCTCAGTGGTAGCAGATGACGGAACAAGGAGTAATGGCCTCAAGTTGCGGGGGGGGGTGGATATTAGGAAAAACTTTTTCACTAGGAGGATTGGTGAAGCACTGGAATGGGTTACCTAGGGAGGTGGTGGAATCTCCTTCTTTAGAGGTTTTTAAGGTCAGGCTTGACAAAGCCCTGGCTGGGATGATTTAGTTGGGGATTGGTCCTGCTTTGAGCAGGGGGTTGGACTAGATGACCTCCTGAGGTCCCTTGCAACCCTGATATTCTATAATTCTATGTGATACTTCCCATCCAGGAGGCAACAGAAATGTTTATCATTTAATCAACTTCAGGTAATATTTTAATTCCACAGAACAGCTAGTAGTTGTCTTCTGATTGCAAAGAGTGTCAGAGCTCAGCTTCTATCGCCTCTGACAATTAGGACCTGATCCAAAGCTCCGTGAAGTCAATAGAAAGACGGCCATTGGTTTCAATAGACATTTACTCTGGCCCGGGGTGAACAAATCCAGTTCTCAGACATGACTAATTAAAAAATATTTTACTGCAACTGCTGATTCTTATAAATTGTCATAGTTGCATTTGTATTACTGTAGTATACAGGAATTCTATGTGATACATAGTAGTATACAGGAATAGAAAAAGCTTTCCTTTGCAATTGCTTGCTGTTGGCTCAGTCAATACTTTGGACTAATGCACAGTCTGCTTATAAAATATGCAGCTCTGCTTGGTTTTACAGGTCTAACAATCTGAATACAAAGGCATAAGTCATTAATAGTGTATACTGTGTATTCCAGCCTCATTACATAGCTCTCATTAATGTTGTGCAATGATTATCAGTAAGACCTGCATGGTTTGAATTTTCATTCATTTATATCTTAATATCTGTTTTATTCTGACTTTAGGAACAAAAATGGTCCAAAAGGTTTTCCATATTGCACTTTTGTGTCTGCCTTCTTGGTTTCCTTAGAAGATTTTATTAAATAAGCATAATGCTCATAAAAATGTGGGATTTGATGACTGACACAAATTCACTATTTATCCATAGAACAGGCACAGCTGTGTCAGTTTACATACTGTCCAATCAGCATATCTCAACCCTAACCTGAACACAGCGTGAGAAGACACAGTAGTGCAGGCCCAATCAATCCGTTGCACAAGACTACATTTTTGCATTTTGAAATAAGTATTTAAAGTATTTGTGGCACATCACACTCTGATTCCCTGCGCTGCTCTGACTCCTCTGCAGTAAGTGGTGTCTACCCCTTCCTTTTTTAGGAATATAGTTAAAGGTATTAGCATCATGTGCAATGGTCACCTCACAATAACCCATTTATTTCCCATTCTATGCATAAGAGAAAAATGGAAGTATGTCAGATACAACTGTGTGGCTGTTGTGTACAAATGCTGCCTTTTAAAATGGCAAACACTGTAATTCATACCATCAGGGGCTCGTTCACCTGCACATCTACCAATGTGATATATGCCATCATGTGCCAGCAATGCCCCTCTGCCATGTACATTGGCCAAACCGGACAGTCTCTACGCAAAAGAATTAATGGACACAAATCTGACATCAGGAATCAAAATACTCAAAAACCAGTGGGAGAACACTTTAACCTGTCTGGTCATTCAGTGACAGACCTGCGGGTGGCTATATTACAACAGAAAAACTTCAAAAACAGACTCCAAAGAGAGACTGCTGAGCTAGAATTGATATGCAAACTAGACACAATCAACTCCGGTTTGAATAAGGACTGGGAATGGCTGAGCCATTACAAACATTGACTCTATCTCCCCTTGTAAGTACTCTCACACTTATTATCAAACTGTCTGTACTGGGCTAGCTTGATTATCACTTCAAAAGTTTTTTTTCTCTTAATTAATTGGCCTCTCAGAGTTGGTAAGACAACTCCCACCTGTTTATGCTCTCTGTATGTGTGTATATATATCTCCTCAATATATGTTCCATTCTATATGCATCCGAAGAAGTGGGCTGTAGTCCACGAAAGCTTATGCTCTAATAAATTTGTTAGTCTCTAAGGTGCCACAAGTACTCCTGTTCTTCTTTTTGCGGATACAGACTAACACGGCTGTTACTCTGAAACCTGTAATTCCTCTGTAGTTCTTCAAGAAAGAAAATCTTTTCCTTTTCTTTCTTTTTTTTTATTATTTCTCTTGCTTTTATTATTATTATTATTAATTTTAATACTACTTTGGTGCTTCTCTAACACAGCTCCTTGCTCGGTCAGTTGCTAAATATACTATCATGCCTGGGCCTGCAAATTTCCAATCAGTAAGGTGAAAATTCTAGAAAGTGACAATTATCCGAAAACAAGACATTAGAGAGGAAGTGCTTGGACAACCCTAATGAGAGGTGTAATTACCACTCCACTTAGAAATAATAATATTCTTCAGCTGTTCATATGTAGGCATTCAGGGCCCTTTGCAAAAGTGCATAAGCATCATTCCTATTTTATAGATCAGAAAACTGAGGCACAGACAAGTTATGTGACTCTTTCACAATGTCACAAAGTGAGTCTTCGGTGAAGTCAGGACTAGAGTCTATGCCTCCTGGCTCATACTCGACCCAACAGACTATCTATGGAGAAAAAATTACATTTTGCTAGCGTATTAGCAGAGATGATATTTTAGCATCTGCGCTAACACTCCCTGATAAAACTGCAAAGAGTATCCATGTCTTCAATTATGAGTGGGAAATGAGGCTGTGACATCAAAAATGGCAAGTATCTGTTTTGTCAGACTTAGTTATATAATGTTCTTGAATTGAGGCAGCGGGGAGTGAGAAAGAAATTGAATGAGTCATTGCTAAAAAAAGGGAACTGTATCAGCATTAGGTGCTGAGTGAGCTGGGCATCTGAATAAGGCAGGCAATTTATTGTAAGGAACAGACAGTGACGTCTCTGCAATGAACTTTGAATGCTGTGGTAAATTCGTGATGATTAGGGTTGCTGATGCTTGAAATGTTTTGTTTGTTTGGCCATTGAGGGCTGAAGGAATGCCTATCATATCCGAGTTGAAACCACACATACAAGCTTAGAAAAAGAACAGAATAGGTCCAGTTTCAGTTTGGTTTCAGACATTAGATAACTGGAAAAGATTTGGGTTTATGGAAGAAAAGTAAGGTGCTGTCTTCCACAGTTGTAATGCCAGTAGGTGATGGCAAAACACAGACTGATGCTGAGGCGGTTTAAAGTTGGAGTTTGACAATCCCATGCAAAGGTTCACCTGTTTGGTACTAGTGTAACCCATATACTTTTAAGAACTCATCAGTTTACATTTTTAATGGGGATTGATTAGCAGCTACGATATTTTATTATTTGGCATATGACACAAAAGCTGTGGATCGTGGATGTGTTTTCAGCACCAGTTCACATTGCTCCAGGTTCAAAGGCACTGTGAGTTGTGCATTGTGCATGTGAAAGTTGTGTATTGCAGTCTTCCATTTGCCTAGGGTCAGAAAATATGTACGTTAACTAGGACACCTGAGTGTTATGGCACCTGAACTGTGGGGATGAGTGACATATAACATGGTCGTCTTAAACAGCAGATGATGATGTGATGGTCACCATGGAAACCAGACTTCTGATTAAAAGATTGCATCTTTGGTACCATTGTAATCAGGACACTGCCCGGAATGAACATATTTGCATTGTGTCGTCAGATTCCTCCAACCAAATATATTCCTTTTATATAGAAAAGAAACATGCTTTGAGAAGTGGTGTGATTTTTTTTTCTCAAAGTGGGGGATTGTCCTGTACTCTTAATATCATTTTATGTAGCTACCAAGCATGTATATACTGAATATACCAAGGAGGTTTGATGCTCAGCCAATCTTTTGGCAGGTACCAGGATTGAGGGTTAAATACCACATAGCAGAGTCTGCAAAAAAGGCTAAGTAAAGCAACTGTTGCTGCTTGAGTTTTTGTAGAACTGGAACTTGTACATTGTCAGCCCAAGAAAATGTACTTTTGTGTAAAGAATTTTGAAACTGCTTGTCATGTAATGTCTGAGTTCATATACATAACGTAATCATTAACATATGATCAGTATAGACCAAAATGTATCCCATCATGGCATCTTCAGGTAAAAGCCTGACAAAATTTCCACCCTGACCTGAAGGTCAACAAATACAGACATTATTGGATCAACCAGAGACAGGAGTTCTCAGAGTCTTTAGGATGGCTGCTGCTTCTCTGTCTTTGTGGAAACTGCCAGATAGGGAGACTGCCCCCTAACTCCCCAGAGTTCTTATGGGAGGCAGGTAGTAGTTTGGTTTCCCAACCCATCCCCCTGCCACTGCGGTTGGAGAAGAAAAAACCTCCCTTTTCCACTGAAGCCAGCTCTGGACTAAGTCAGTGAGGTAGTGACTGATAAATCATAGCAAGGTAGCTGGGGACCTTTTTAGCAGTTCCCAGGCAGCCAGGCATGGGGATGGATACTTGAGTGTGGAAGTGAAATACCCATTTCAAAATTCACAGACCAGAAAGAACCTCAAACTTAGGCAAAGTTTGAACAAAATCAAAGTTCATTACTACACATGTTTAGCTCGGCTGTATTGTAGGGAAGGGTTATGAAAAGTGGGTGATATCTAAAAGGTTCAGGGACCAATGTGAATTACAAATTTTCGGAAAAGAAAGCTAAGATCTGCATCCCTGAAATCCTTATTTAATTAAACGTCATAGAATAGGTACATGGTCTAACATACAATTTCTATTATATTTTAATGATTTAGAACACAACCTGCAAACATCTCTGCATCTCATATCAAGCTTGTGAGTAAATCCTATGAGGTTAATGAAATGACACATGTACATAAAGGTATTCAGGATGAGACCATTAGCTTGTATATATTTGGTATCTTTAGTTCTAGATATGAAGCACAAATTGGTTTAACCTTTTCATGCCATTTGTGAATCCTAAAGTGAAATATTCAAGTCACCTTTTGAAAAGTTTAGTTAAAAATTTTAGTGCCATAAAGTTTGGATAGGTGGAGTACAGAAATATATGTATGTACATACATAATGTTATAAAATTTGCAGTTTGTGTAGAACTTTTTGATCAAGTGATCAAATTAATAGATGTTAATGTGATTATGGGAACAAAAGTAGCTGTGTGAAAATGATACCTTCTTACTTAACAGAACTATTTCTTATCTATACTCAAAGTCATATCTGCTTATTTTACGTGGAAAACTAGTGTAAGCTTTCATCACATTTTATTCCTGTTAAGTCTGTGAAGTCCATTCAGTTCTTGGCGAATGAGCTGGGTTCTTTCCTAGCTCAAGAGTAATCAACCGAGTTGATAAGAACATTTTGTTTGTAGACTCTTCATTGTAGTGAGGTTCTGAGCCCTTGTTCTGCAATTCTTCACAACATCTGTGGAAGGTTTGGGTGTACACAGAGAATGCAGGACAGGGCCCTTAGCGTTATGCAAGCCAGGGGAACCCAGCTTGACCCTCAGATCCCAGGCACACTTTGTGGGTCTGGTTGTTGGAAAGATGATTATCTTTTTATCTGCAAATTGGATGTGGAAATATTTGAAAGACAATAAATGTAGTTCCTTACAAGGCTATTTTATACTGACTTAGGCCTTGGCCTTCCAAAGACTTACATATATGCTTAATTTTAAGCACGAGTAGTCCCAAAGATAGGCACGCACATAAGTCTTTTCAGGATCAGGGCCTTAGTTTTCAGAATACATTAATACTTTTAAAGTTATGTCTTAACAATTGTTTGAGATACTGTGACAAAGTTCCTCCTCTATCTTGGTAGGTCCTGCGCTTATTGGAGGATTTTCTTGCTTCAGAGATTCACCATGTGGGTTGGGGAACAGCCCAGAGACCTTCCCCTCTGGAAGAACCCACAGTCCAGGTCAATTGGAAGGTTTGGGGGGAACCCGGGCCCACCCTCTACTCCAGGTTCCAGCCCAGGGCCCTGTGGACTGCAGCTGTCTATAGAACCTCCTGTAACAGCTGCATGACAGCTACAACTCCTTGGGCTACTTCCCCATGGCCTCCTCCAAACACCTTCCTTAGTCTCACCACAGGACCTTCCTCCTGGTGTCTGATAACGCTTGTGCTCCTCAGTCCTCCAGCAGCACACCCACCCTCTCTCCCTCTCAGCTCCTTGCGCCTCTTGCTCCCAGCTCCTCACACTCACACCACAAACTGAAGTGAGCTGCTTTTTAAAGCCCAGGTGTCCTGATTAGCCTGCCTTAATCGATTCTAGCAGTTTCTTCTTAATTGGCTCCAGGTGTCCTAATTAGCCTGCCTGCCTTAACTGGTTCTAGCAGGTTCCTGATTACTCTAGTGCAGCCCCTGCTCTGGTCACTCAGGGAACAGAAAACTACTCTTCCAGTGACCAGTATATTTGCCCTCTATCAGACTCCTGTACCCCACTGGTCTGGGTCTGTCACAATACATACACCAAGTAATTTTGTATTATATTTCTGCAGATGCTATATTTGATTGGCCCTATCTTAGCTTCCAAATAACACAATTTCTTGTGCTCTGGATGTGTGCAATGGTGTTTCACCCCACTTCCTTGCTTCTGTCTATCCCAAAAACAAATGCAGCATTTCAGAGTTCCTAAATTTCCTTCCCATAGCCAGCTGCTACTTCTCTCCCAACAAGTGAAGACACTCTTGATTTTTACAATAATTTGCTGAATATATTTTTGCAAACTTCTGGAATTTTCATAGGTGACAAATGTACGACTCTGTAATTGGATGAAATTCTAAAAAACCCAACATTTATCACAAAATTATATGAAAGCACATTTTAAGAACATAAACTGGGAGATTATAATGAATTGGTCCTTTAGTTAGGGAGTAAATGAATGTAAAAGTTGTTGTTTTTTAATTTTTGACCATTTATATTCAAAATAAATTATGTAGTGAGTATTAAAAATATTGAGTAGAATTTGCCTATACAAATTAAACATAGCTGCTTTTCACATTTGGATGTATTCCTCAATAATATTAAGAAGTTTGTATGTTTGAATTCTAATTCTCCTCCTTGGCACTTTTAAAATTAGACGAGAACTGTCTGTTTATAGTGAAGGCAATGTGGTCCACTGTGCAGGACTCGGCTTTCAATTCTACTTAGTGCTGAGCATGCTGGCCCTGATTCAGAAAAGCACTTAAGTACGTGCTGACTGGCTTTTAATCAGGTGAGTAGTCCTTTGACTTCCATGGCACCACTCGTGTTTAAAGTTTGCTGGATCAGGGGCCCGTGCTCAGCACTTTGCTTAGATATATTCCCCTAGCTTCACTGAAGGTTGCGCACAGAAGGACAGATTCTGCCTTCACTTCCAGTGAGATAAGCCTGCATTAAATCCAATGACTTCAGTGGTATAACTGAAGGCAGAGTTTGGCGCCCATCTAAAACAGAAATTAAGTCCTTAATGTCATTGTTTTTACTGCTTTTTGCTAGGAAACTTAAATGTTCGTAGTGTTCATTTTCCTTTAGGAATCTCTGATGTTCCAATCCCATTAGGTCATTTTTGATGCATGTAGGTATTTCAAAATCTCTCCAATTGTTTTGATAATTAACTTAAATTTCAGGTCTTTGGAAGGTTTTCCCTTCATTTTTACCAATAGCAGCTCTCAGCTGACAAGTGTGGTGTTAATAACTATGACTCTCTTAGACCAAACATACCTATGTCATGGGATTTATCAGTTGCTTAATATCTGAGATTTTACTTCCGGAACTGCAGTTGAAATCCAGAGTAACGGAAATGACTCTAATCAAATAGCTGTTATTTTATCTCAATTACTTGTGAACTACAGTCAGTCCATGCTGTGCATTGCTGGCAGTCTATACAGTAAGAGAAGTGTTAGAATAACTAAGCATATAAAAGGAAAATATCTTTACATCCAAATATAATCATGTTTGAGAAAAAAAATGTTCTTAGAGTTTCAACTCGTGCTTAGCTTCCATTTTGGGCTGCTGAGACACTTGACATTTGTGCTATGGAGACAGGAGTACAAAGGCCTAGACTCCTCTATCCATCCATTTTTTCATCTTTCTGGTATCCCACAATTATTTCCCCATAGCTCTTTCTTTCCCCTCCTCTTCTCTTCACCCCCTTCCCATTGTATCAATTCCCTGTCATAGTTACAGCTTCCATCTTCCCTGCAATTAAAAAAAAATCACCTTGGAAGACATCTTGGTCAACTAGACCGGATTCAAACCCAATGAAGTCAGTAGGAATCTTTCCATTGACTTCAGTGGGCTGTGGAACAAGCTCCTGGTAAGTATCTGTAACCCCGCTATTGGGAGTGCTGAGTACAGTACAGACATTGGGATTGCTTTTGAAATACTTGCCATGGATGCTTCACTTTCTTTATGGTCAGGCAATATGTCTTGCTGTCTGAAATGGCTCACAATCGAGGGCAACTCTGGGCAGACTGTCAAAAAACAGGGCAGACACCCCAAACCAGTGGAATGTTCTATAATAGTCTTATAATGGAGTCACAGACAGTCTCCTTGGACACTCCAGGCAAGATGGACTATGTGATAAATGGTCACTTACTCCACAGATTACAAAATATTCAGATCGCTCATAGTCTCAAAGAGACCAGTCACTTACTCAAGGTCAATTTGTACCTTAGATCTCACCCAAAGATAATGCCTGTAAGCCAATCCTGTAATTAACTAAAGGTTTATTAACTAAGAAAAATAAAGGAAAAAATTATTTACAGGTTAAAGCAATCATATATATACACAAATGAGTTTTCAGGCTGTGATTCAACAGGTGACAGTTGTAGCAATCTGTCAATTCAAAATGTCTTTCAGGACTAACCCATGCCAAGCAGCGTGGGGATCTCTTGCTTATATTTAGGAATCTTTGCCCTGCAGAGTCTAGACAGCATAAAAGAAATTTAGTTTCTCATGGTCAGGGATTTTTATCCCCTCCATTTCAGAGTCCAAAAAGATGGGATGAGTTCATGCATAGGTCTCTCCTTCCTTGAGGGAGTTAGGAATGCAATCAACAGGACCTCTCTCCTTTGATGCTACACAATACCTCATTTGCCTTTAGTGGGCCATCTCCTTTGCAGGCTGAGCCTTTTACCTTAATTAATGCTGCTTTTCCTGTTTGGTGAGTTACACATTTACAGGGGTTTACAATGCAAACACTCAATATCACTTTACACCAGGGGTTCTAGAGGTTATAAGTGAGATCAATACAGACAGCATCCTACCAGCAGACTAAACACATTCTTATCAACTTAACATTGACTATCAGGGTGGGGAGGGATAGCTCAGTGGTTTGAGTATTGACCTGTTAACTCTAGGTTTGTGAGTTCAATCCTTGAGGGGGCCACTTAGGGATCTGAGGCAAAATCAGTACTTGGTCCTGCTAGTGAAGGCAGGGGGCTGGACTCAATGACCTTTCAGGGTTTTTTTTAGTTTTATGAGATAAGTATATCTCCATATATTATAATGCTAACACACAGGTAAGCAAGACTGGTCTCAAGCTATGCATCTGTAAATGTTCAGTGAGGCCTGGGGCTTTGGAATGAGCTAGCACCTGGTCTGCCAGGATCACATAATGTATAATCATTATGCTTCCCTTCTTCCCACACCTCAATTTAACTCTTTTGCTGAAGCTCAGGCCAGAATTCAGTCTTTTCAGGACTTTTCACAAAGCATTACACAGAGTTAAACTTCAGGGCTGGTAAACTGATGTTGATAGCTTCCAGCCAATTTCAAAGAGAGAGCACCACACTCTTTCATAGGAAAACAAACATTTAACAGTACACAAAACACATTGTAACTAGTAGAAAACATTGTAAATAGTATTTGGAATACAATGAATAACATTTAAACAAAAGCTATTCAAGAGTAAATCTACTGGTGTTTCTAATGCACACTTCCCCCTTTTTGTTTCTGTTACAACCATTCCAGTATGAGATTACAACCTAACATTTTCTATGCTTTAGCACACATCAAAACACAGTCCCCTCTGGTCTTCCCTCTGAGATGATTTACCAGCATTTACCCCTAGCAGTGCCGCTGATTTGAAGGTACATATTGTCCCCAAATGTGAAATAGTTATGGGTGAGGACAAAGTTACAATCCATTAGTGATCTTCCTGAAAACGCCATCCTAGCCACTATGGATGTAGAAGCCCTCTACACCAACATCCCACACAAAGATGGACTACAAGTCATCAGGAACAGTATCCCCGATAATGTCGACAATGTCACGGCAAACCTGGTGGCTTGAACAAAGACTGGGAGTGGATGGGCCATTACACAAAGTAAAACTATTTCCCCATGCTTATTTCTCCCCCCTCCCCACTCAGTTCCTCATATCTCCTTGTCAATTGCTGGAAATGGGCCATTTTCATTACCACTACAAACAGTTCTTTTTCTCCCCTGCTGATAAAAGCTCACCTTAACTGATCACTCTCCTTATAGTGAGTATAGTAATACCCATTGTTTCATGTTCTCTGTGTGTGTATATATATGCATGTAGTGGAAAATACAGTAGGAAAATACAGTAGGAAGTATCTTCCTACTGTATTTTCCACTACATGCATCCGATGAAGTAGGCTGTAGCCCACGAAAGCTTATGCTCAAATAAATTTGTTAGTCTCTAAGGTGCCACAAGTACTCCTGTTTTTTTTGAGATACAGACTAACACGGCTGCTACTCTGAAACCTTTAAATTTAGCCAGTCTCCTTTGAAATCCATGGCTTGGAGTCTGCTGTGCTGCCTTATAGAAGTCTAACAAATTTCTTTCTGTCCCAGACCCAGGCACTAATGTTTAATAAATTAGACTATAGAGGAAGAAGCTGAAAGGAAAATAAAAACAAAATATTATGTTCATTTTTATAGTAACACTCAATACAGTCATTCTTGTTTGATTTATTTTCTGCATGTTTCAGATGATTTTAAATGATAATCCTGGCCAAAATTTGTTATGTTGGAGCTCTAGGCAAATAATTTTTTCTGGGTGCTTTGTCCTCATTTTTCTCACTGAAGCAACAAGAACATTTGTTTACTGTGCATTCCCAGGTCCCTATTATATCTTTCCCTTCCCACTTCTCCATATTACCTCTTTCCCTTTATGTTTCTGGTGTCTCTCCATTTATTGCCCTTGCTAGAGTTAGATACTTGTCTTCTGAGCAGCACATCTAATTATGCACCCTTGCTTTTCAGTCTTGAAGGGGGAAGTGTTCTAGCTAGATGGCTTATTCCTGCTGTGAAACTCTTCAAGGGTTATTTATGGTGACAATTTTTCTGTCCTACTCTTAAAGCCATACCTGGTGGTGGTATTGATTTAACATGAAAATGATTATTTATCTGAATTACAAAATGACGTAAGTCTCCTGACACAGTACCCACACTCCTGGCAGGCTTCCCAGGCTTCCAAATTTGGATAATAAATGAGACAAGTAGAGCTGGTTGGGACATTTTTTATGAGACTTTTTTGTCGTGCAATACTGATTCCTTGAAAGCAAAATGAGAGAGAGAGAGACATCCAGCCAGAAATAGCCAGTGGTTGGGCACTCACCAAGGATGTGGGAGACCTGGATCAAGTCCCTGCCTTGCCTGATTCAGAGCAGGGACTTGAACCTGAATCTCCCACATCCCAAGTGAGTGTCGGGCTATTGGCAACTCTGTGGTGGGTCTTGTGTGGGGTGAGTGGATATTTGTTTTTGTCAAATTTCAAAAGGTCTAATTTTGAGCAAACAGAGATGAATTCCCATCAGAGGTTGAAGAACCTCTTAAAATCATTCATAAGTGGAAAAATCCATAGCTTCAAAGGCTGTAGATTATTCAGCATAGGGCATGATTACTACTACTGAAAACAATGAACACTATTGTCTTTTTAAATGTTCTTTACTTTATTCCAATCAAGGATTTGAATGTCTCAGTTTAGAAGAGCTTGCAAAGGAAATGTTTTACAAATACTAGAGCATCAAATACTCGAGGGCTGAGATTTTCAGAAGCACTTAAGTACCATATATTTGTTTTAATAACATGCCTAGTATATAGCTGAAAGTAGAGACATCTATCTCTATATAAACTGGCCATGGGGAAGTTTAGGCTTGAAATTAGACGAAGGTTTCTGACCGTCAGAGGGGTGAAATATTGGAACAGCCTTCCGAGGGAAACGGTGGGGGCAAAGGACCTGTCTAGTTTTAAGATTAAGCTAGATAAGTTTATGGAGGGAATGGTTTAATGGGATAACATGATTTTAGTCAAAGGAACAGCGTGCCATCGCTGGTAAATAGTATAATGGCCAATGGGGGTCTGGCTGGAGAATCTTGCCTACATGCTCGGGGTTCTACTGATCGCCATATTTGGGATCGGGAAGGAATTTTCCTCCAGGGTAGATTGGCAGAGGCCCTGGAGGTTTTTCACCTTCCTCCGCAGCATGGGGCAGGGATCGCTAGCTGAAGGATTCTCTGCTACTTGAAGTCTCTAAGCCACAGGATTTGGGGACTTCAACAGCAGAGTCAAGGGAAAGGGTTGGGACGGCTTTGTGGCCTGCATCATGCGGGAGGTCAGACTAGATGATCATAATGGTCCCTTCTGACCTTAAAGTCTATGAGTCTATGAGTTTATCTGAATATTTTGGCTGTAAGAAATATTTCAGTGAAAAGTGTCTAGAGTATTAAATAGTGGACGGACACACACACACAAACAGAGTAGGGATTGAACAAAGGACTGTTGGGGGTTATTTTAAAAAAAACTGAAAATATAGATGTAAACATTTTAAAGCCTGTTCCTTTTATGATCTTTAGTGTTTGTTCACTTTCTTGCCAAATCAAAGATATCTGTTTGGTTTCTCAATTAAATGGGAACTGCTGAAAGATTTCTTTCCACAATTTCATATAGGGATATATTTTACAGACCTGTTTAGATGGAATGTGCATTGTTAAAATAAGTTAAGTGAATTGAAATTGAAGATGATAATACTCTTCCGAAGGGCTTGATTATCTCACATGTGTACATTTTAAACTTTCTTGTTTCTCTTTTCTGTGTAAGAATGAGAGGAGACTGAATGTACCTTTCAGACAGACTAATGTGTAAAACTTTCTCTGCATACCTTTCCTACTTCCTCTTTTTAGGCCAGGCCAGCAGAGTTCAGTCCATAACAACAGTAGGAGGAAGTTGACTAGAATCTTAATATCATAAATACTCTGTGTACTACTGCTTAAAAACACAAGAACAAAAGAATGGTCATACTGCATCAGACCAATGGTCCATATAGCCCAGTATCCTGTCTTCTGACAGTGGCCAGTGCTAGATGCTTCAAAGGGAATGAATAGAACAGGGCAATCAAGTGATCCATCCCCTGTCATGCAATCCCAGCATCTGGCAGCCAGAGGCTTACGGACACCCAAGGCATGGGGTTTCATCCCTGACCATCTTGGCTAATAACTTATCTATTTCTTTTTTTTTTTAATCCAGTTATAGTTTAGGCCTTCACAACATCTCCTGGCAGTGAGCTCCACAGGTTGACTGAGCATTTTTGTGAAGAAGTATTTCCTTTTGTTGGTTTTTAAACCTGTTGCCTATTAATTTCATTGGATGACCCCCCTGGTTCTTGTGTTATGTGAAGGGGTAAATAACACTTCCTTAATCACTTTCTCCACACCATTCATGATTTTATAGACCTCTATCTTATCCCCCCTCAGTTGTATCTTTTCCAAGCTGAATAGTCCCCATCTTTTTAATCTCTTCTTTTAAGGAAGCTGTTACATACCCTTCATCATTTTTGTTGCCCTTCTTTCTACATTTTCAATATCTAACATATCTTCTTTGAGATGGGTTGACCAGAACTGCATGAGTATTCAAGATGTCAGCATGGCATGGATTTGTATAGTGGCATTATGATATTTTCTGTCTTATTATCTATCCTTTTCCTAATGATTCCTAACTTTTTGACTGCCGCTGCATATTGAGTAGATGTTTTCAGAGAACTATCCACAATGATTCCGAGATCTCTTTCTGGTAACAGCTAATTTAGAGTCCCCATCATTTTTTATGTATAATTGGGATTGTTTCCCAATGTGCATTACTTTTCATTTATCAACATTGAATTTCATCGGCCATTTTGTTGCCCAGTCACCCAGTTTTGTGAGATCCCTTTGCAATCAGCTTTGGACTTAACTATCTTGAGTAATTTTGTATCATTTGCAAACTTTTCCATTTTGTTGTTTACCCCTTTTTCCAGACAATTTATGAATACATTGAACAGTACAGGTCCCAGTACAGATTCCTGGGGGACACTGCTATGCACCTGTCTTCTAAAAATTAACCATTATTCCTACCCTTTGTTTCCTGTCTTTTAACCAGTTACTGATCCTTCCCTCTTACCCCATGACTGCTTACTTTGTTTAAGAGCCTTTGGTGAGGGACCTTGTCAAAGGCTTTCTGAAAGTCCAAGTTCACTATATCCATTGGATCACCCTTGTCCACATGTTTGTTGACCTCTTCAAAGAATTCTTATCATAAGAACCAAAGGAGTGTAGGTCTGGAAGGGACCTCAATAGGTAGGTCATCTAGTTCAGTCCCCTGCACTCAAGGCAGGACTAATTAATAACTAGACCATTCCTGACAAGTGTTTGTCATGCCTCACCTATCTGTTAGATAAGTGAGGCATAATTTCCCTTTACAAAAGCTGTGTTTACTCTTCCCCAACAAATCATGTTCCTCTATGTGTCCGATAATTTTAGAGACAAGGTAGGTTAGGTAATATCATTTCTGATAATTCTGTTCTTTACTATAGTTTCAACCAATTTGCCTAGTACTGAAGGTAGGCTGACTGGCCTGTAATTGCCAGGGTCACCTCTGGAGCCTTTTAAAAAAAAGTGGTGTCACATTAGCTATCCTCCTGTCATGTGGTACAAAAGTTGATTTAAGCGATAGGTTACATACCACAGTTAGTAGTTCTGCAATTTCATATTTGATTTCCTTCAGAACTCTTGGCTGAATACCATCTGGTCCTGGTGACTTATTACTTTTTAATTTATTCATTTGTTCTAAAACATCCTCTACTAACAGCTCAATCTGGACTGTTCCTCAGATTTGTCACCTAAAAAGAATGGCTCAGGTGTGAGAATCACCCTCATATCCTCTGCAGTGAAGACTGATGCAAATAATTCATTTAGCTTTTCTGCAAAGGCCTGTTCTTCCTTGAGTGCTCCTTTAGCTCCTCAATCTTCTAGTGTCCCAACTGATTGTTTGGCAGGCTGCCTGCTTCTGATGTACGTAAAAAAAATTTTGCTGTTAATTTTGAGTCTTTTGCTTCAGAGCGCAGGATACGTTCTAGTCAATCTCGCTAATCCACTCACAGTAACAGTGGAGTACAAGAACCAGAGAAGAGCTGGTCTTGTAAAGACATGTGCTTGTCTGATCTGTGTGGGAAACTTTTGGATGTTGACCTCTCCTTTGAGCTCCAATTACATGACTTCTCTGAATGTTGTGGGATGACCAAGTGTATCCCCAGCCACACAAAAGGCGGGGAAAGCATGGGTGTTTATGGTGCTACCACAACATGATCCTACCCCAAAACTGAGGTATAATCCTTCTCCCATGTTTTCCAGTCTGCTGCAGAAATACACACACTACATCCTATGCACATTACATCCTTCCGGAGGGGGTAACATGCTTCCTTTTTAGTAATCCACTAGCCCTGCCCTTACCTGTCCCCTGGAGCTGGGATGCATGGCACAAATAGTTCTTGCTTTACTTTGAGCACAGGGACCGCAGTTTTTCCTGGCCCTTGCGGGAGGCATGCAAGAAAGAGAGGCCCCATGTCTCCACCCACACGTGCACCCTGTTCCTGTTTATCTTAACTCAGTGAATTAAATTAAACAGGAACAAGGCACTCTTATTTTGGAACATATAGCGTTAATCAGGATCAGTTAATTTGGAAAAACTCCATATGTAGACAAGGCGGCTAATGGCATTGTTTATGGCAGTTGCCTAGAACGATTCATTATAATAGCTATTTGAAGCCATAACCAGAATTTTGGAACTTCTGTTTTTCTTCATCCCTTCTTGTTTAGGGTACTATGTGGATCCAACATGATTAGTAATTGTATCATTTCTAAACAAAAATTTCCACTGTAAGCTCTCACAACACAAATCTTTGTTCTGGTATATTTGTCTATTGTATTCCTAACAGATTAAAGGTTAAGCTTTCAAAAATGGAGGGCATCAAAGTGCTTACATGTCATAAATTTCTGAGTGATCTGAAGTAACAGATCAACTAAGTGAGCAGCAAGATGAATTTAAAGAAATGTTCTCCCTTTCTTGGAAAACCATTTGAACTCTCTTTACCATAGCCATCTTTAAGATTTTTGTCTCTTATATGTAATACTCACTTAGCTTGTGCTTTGAAAATACACTTTGAAAGAACAATAAAAAGGATAGGACCATGGGGGCCAATCCAGTTCTGCAAGATGCCAATAATTTGGTCAACATTAAAGTTCATTAGATGGAGTCAATTTCAACAGAGTTTGATCAGTTTTGTCTTTGATGTTTAGCGATGTGAAGTCTTTATTATGGTTTCTGCTGTGAGGTAGAAGCCAGAACATGATTCTCTTGCCAGGACTATCCTGAACTTACAATGGATATTATACAAAATAGAACAAAGGCCTAGAATTTTTATAATATTTTGTTTTTAACAATGATTTAGGCTTTTTACATTGATCACAATGCATCAATGTCTAAAAGGTTTATTTTCTTACATTTGGGGGATGGATCTAGCTGTTAAGAAGCCTTCTTGTTGACAGTGCAAAATCTCAAAATTTTATCCATTCTACTCAAGAATAGGTACAGAGCAGTTCTCACTTTCTGCCAGGCTAAATATTTGAAATTTTGTTTGGAATTCACCTTTAACATTTCTGCTGAGCACCATACTAAGGGTAACTTCCCCGCCTCCTATTTTAACATAAATATTGTTCCATTTTCAGCTTTCATCGAGAGGAATATAAATATTCCCATCTTTGATTCAACCTATGTAGTCTGTAGAGGTCCTTTCTTTTCCTTGCAGTTTAAATTATCTAACCATTTTGAAAGTTACATATTTGAAAGGCTTATCATTAGAGTAAGCCAATGTAAATTCAATAGTCTCATGATATGCTTCATTAAAGGCCTGTTGTCCTTACTTGATGCTGCATGCGGCTGTTTAATTTGTTTACCCCCATTTAAATGTCATCAGCCCTTGCTGCTGATAGTTCAGTGATGATAAGCGACGGTGACAGCTATTATGTGTTCACAAATAGCTTACTCAGACTGCAGCATAATGACCTGTTCTGTTAAGAGAGAATGTTGATCTGGACTCTAAAGCTATCATTTATTATTGTGAAAAAATATTGTGGATTCTTTAACTTTCACCAGAAAAAGGTAAGTAGACTTCAGTTTGACATCTGATCAAAAGGACAGCATCCCTGTAGTGCAGCAGTTGTCTGCAGCAGTAGGCACTGAACTATAGGTTTGGCATTGACTGATTATGAGATTGTGAGGTACAAATCACCACTTTCTGGTTGTAAACTGAACAATGCAGGAAAAGTTTGGCCTTTTTTCTCTTCAAATAAAATATACAGTTAACATTTGTTTGCACCCACAGTAAAATTAGTGGCCTATTAGTGGATTTGTTTTATTAGCAAAGCTTTCAGGTCTTTATAATTAGGTAAGTAATTGGAACAAAATAGAATATTCTGTTTCATTAATTGGTGATCTTTTAAGAGGTGTAATTGCTTCACCTGCTATGCTGTTTGTATTCCTATATTGTTAGCACTAATTTCCTTCAATTTCTTGTATAATGAAGTCTTCATTAATATGGCATTACATGTAACCACGACAGCTCAGCAGCTTACAAAAATATTCTTTATAGTCACTAAATGTTAATGATCAACTTCCCAATTTAAAATGCAACATTAAATTGAGACTTCAGTTTGATTTTTAGCAAGAATAAGTCAATCCACGAAGAATTAAATCTGAGCTATGGAAACAAATAGGAAATGAAGGGTACAGGGCCAGAGACCAAACAAGATAAATTATTCCTGATAAGATCTTTTAGACATGTGGTAAGTGCACTATGCATATGAAGCGTGGTCTAAACCCTGAAAGGGCTGCCATTCCTGAAAACTAGTGTGAATATCAACATATAGTTTCCTTAAAACACCTGAGAGATGGGAAACAGGCTGATACTTAAAGGTTGCAAGTTTTATTTTATTCAAATCGCGTATGCCAAAGGTTTTTTTAATCAGAAACAAGCAATATATTTTGGACCACCTCTGGCAGGGAACCCCCAATATGTTCTTTAAAAAAAAAAGAAAAGAAATAAAAGACGGAATTTTTCAAGGAGCCCCAGGTTGGGGTCTTCAGAAGCTGTGGAAGAACTTGCTTGTGCCCTTCCTTAATTTAATGAAAAAGAAGAGTATTTAAAAAACAAAACAAACTCAAAAACTCCATTTAAAAAAAAATGGAACTAACAAGACATACAGTAACTCATCACTTAACGTCATCCCGGTTAACGTTGTTTTCTTGTTACGTTGCTGATCAATTAGAGAACATGCTCGTTTAAGTTGCGCAATGCTCCCTTATAACGTTGTTTGGCAGCCACCTGCTTTGTCCACTGCGTGCGAAAAGAGTAGCCTATTGGAGACAGCTGCTGGGGGCTTGGAACCAGGGTGGACCAGCAGCCCCCCATCAGCTCCCCTAAGTTCCCTGTGCGGCTGCCACCCAGCAGGCTATCAATAGCCGGGCAGTTCAGCTGTCCCTCTCCCACACTGCTGTGTGCTGCTCCTTCCCTCTGCCTTGGAGCTGTTCCTGGGAGCCTCCTGCTTGCTGTGCCGGGGAGGGGGGAATTGGGGTGCTAATGTCAAGGTGTCCCTTTTTCCCCCTGCTCCTGTCCCCCACTCCTTTACCACATCTCCACAGAGCAGCAGGGACACAGGACAGGCAGGGCCGGCTCCAGGCACCAGCCCACCAAGCTTGTGCTTGGGGCGGCACCTGGAGGGGGGCGGCGCGGCGCTCCGGCCCCCGGGGAGAGCGGGGCCACGGCCGGGCTCGCCGCCCTCCCTCCGGCGCTCTGGCCGCCCTCCCCCCCGGCGCCCTCTCCCCGGCCGCCCTCCCCCCGCCGCAGGGGAGGGGGGGGCGGCCGGCCGGCGGCTTTTTTGCCTGGGGCGGCAAAAAAGCCAGAGCCGGCCCTGAGGACAGGACTCAGGACAGAGGGAGCTTGCTGGCAGCAGCTGCTGTCTCAACTTGCTGATCTACTTAAAAAGGCAATGTACTTAGAGTGGGGTCAGTGTACTTAAAGGGGCAATACACATCTCTCTCTCTCTCTCTCACACACACACACACACACACACACACACACACACACACGATGTGTATCTCTGTCTCTCTCTGTCATGCTGTGTCTCCTCCCTCCATTCGTGCTGCCTTGTAGAGTGTGCGGCTACATTGTTTTTAATGTGTTAACCCTGGAGGGCTCAGCTGATTGCTCAACCAAGCTTCACAATCATCATTGCCATGTACAGTATTAAATTCTTTGTTTAAAACATATACTGTGTATATGTGTATGTTTGTGTGTGTGTGTATCTATCTATCTAATCTTTTGTCTGGAGTGTGCAAAAACCTCAATTTTCACTATACTAGAGTCCAGAGGCTATTTCAGTTTCAAGTTGAATCAAACCATCTTGTGTCATGCTTAATAGGTCTGAAAGAAATCAAAGCACTTCCATATTGTGAACTGTTTTGATAACTGAGAATGTTTAAGAACATTTTACTAGATGCCCCAAAAGTCACAATCCCACAATTTGAAAAAGAAGGCTACACTGGTTTAAAAAAACCAGTCTGGCTTGGAGAGGAAGTGAAAACAGCTATGTATCAAATTGCTTTGTAAATTCACTTTATAAATTTTAATATCAATTATAAACACAAGTGACCTTAATAAACTAAACTAATTTAAACAAGTAACAAAACATTTTAAAATTTATTAACAAATCAAACAGTGAATTACTAATATTAAATGACCAAAAGTAGACATTCTGTACGTAAATGATCATGTTCACCTTCTAAAAGTAATTGTATAAGCAAGTATTCAATTAAATCTAAATAAAATGCAAGCCCTATCTCTTTGATGAGGTTTTTTTCCCTCCCACGAACATCCCAGAATGGGAGGGTGGCAAAAAGTAGACTACAAGAAAGAAAAAGCACCCTGAGAGAGGTGGAAGAGAAAAGATGATGATTAGGTAAAAGGAATATTGGAAGTGTTTGGCAGAGCCGCGGCCAGAAGCAGTGGAGAAGTATGGGTGGCAATACCATACCATACCATACTATGCCACCCTTTCTTCTGCACTGCTGTTGGCAGCAGCGCTGCCTTCAGAGCTGGGTGCCAGTCAGCAGCCATCGCTCTCTGGCTGGCCAGCTCTGAACACAGAGCAGAGAGGGCGGCTGCTAACTGGGCATCCAGCTCTGAAGGGAGTAATGAAATGTGGTCACTGGTCTGGTCACAGATGACAAGTGGTTGCTCTTCAGTTTCTTCAGTCAAATTATAGGGGGAAATGTTTCGTGGCCTCTGAAAGTAGTCGCTTGTAACAGGTGGTCTCTCTTCAGAGGTGATCGCCAAGGCAGGTTTTACTGTATTTTACTGAATATGAAGCCTGGTATTTCTTTTATGGTGTCAGCAATCAACTGTTTGTTTGGTACATTAGTATTATCCCAGAATTCTTTCTACTGTGCTTCAGGATTGAATGAGGATGCTTTCAGAACTTTAGCCTGATCCCAAAAAGGTTTACAAGATTTCAGGTGTGTTATTGGAAGGTTTTGGAGGTCCTCATGAATTGGGAAGCTCAGGCTGGCGATAGTTTGCTTGTACTCATGAGCTGTATAAGTGTCTCTGGATCGTAAGTGCAGGGGATATTTATTTTAATGTTCCAGTTAAATTCTCCTCACAGCACTAAGATGCACATTTTTTATATTTGATATGTGAGCTGCCCACCCAAACTGATGCTCAATGTTCAGCTACTGAGTATACGAGTGCTAGAGTGGCTGTTCAAAGTGTGTGCCCATCAGCACACTGTGTTGTGCCCGGGAGTTTGCAGACGAGGCTTGTCCTTTCTTTTACATTTTTTCAGATGTCTTTTCCAGATGAGCTTTAAAAGTCAATCTTCTGTCCAAAGTTACACCCAAGTATTTTGGATAGGGCTCATTTCTGACCTGTTGACCATAAAAGGTGACATTAAGTGGTTACTTGGCAGTTTTGTTCTTTCAGTGAAAGGTGATTACTAAGGCTTTGGAGATGTTGGGGTGGAGCTTCCAACACTGAAAGTATTCCTACTATTACCTTGAAGTCTGTGGAGAGGATGTCACCAATGGCAGTTAGGTCTTTGCCGTGTACCGCAAGAACGATGTCAGCCAAAGTGGACTTATGTGAAATGGTGTCATGTAAATCACTAATCTAGATATTAAATAGTGATTAAGTCTGCACGGATCCTTGAGGTAAACTATCATCGAGGGTGTGTGCTTTGCTGATCGATTCATTCAAAAGCATGTGGTATCTACGGTTGCTCGACCTTGTGGCCCTGAGTCACACATTGCTATGGCATTTGATGAGCCTTGATGCCTTCACCAATAGTTCATAACTTCAAACCATGGCATGGACTGCAGATAGGTCTATCAACACTGTTCCACTTTCTAGATTCCACTGGAAGCCAGCTGCAATGTATCTAGTAATGGTAACAACCTGGTGGCAGGAACTTTGTCCTGGTCTGAAGCCAGCCCGTTTCTTGGGCAGGATGGCCTCAAGAACCAGGAGATGGGCCAGTAAAACCCTCTCCATTAACTTATGAGTGGTGGAGCTAGGGTGACCAGATGTCCCGTTTTTATAGGGACAGTCCCGTTTTTTGGGACTTTTTCTTATATAAGCGCCTATTACCCCCAACCCCCGTCCCATTTTTTTCACAGTTGCTATCTGGTTACCCTAGGTGGATAGGAGTGATATGGGGCAATAGTTGGTGTCATCGTTTGGTGGTTTCCCACGTTTGAGGAGGACAGTGACTATTGCCACACACCAGCGTTGTGGGCTCTTCTCTGTTAAATGTTTGGCAGTGAATAGATCTGCCAGCCATGCTCATCCCTTTGGCCCAAATTCTTAAGAAAGTCAGGATAAATAAGGTCCTTTCCATCAACTTTTTCACTTTTAGTGGCCATAAGGGCCTTGTTTGTTTTCTTCTGTAGTGGTGCCATGACAGGATTTTCTTGGACATTTAGAAAGAGCACTTTCTGAACCGTCTGTCAGTTTTGGTCTTTCAATTAGAGAGAAGGTGTGAGGTGACAGCACTGGCAGTCACTTTCGTTTGCTGGTGTTTTGCGGAGTCAGTGGCTCCAACCTTATGGAGGAGTGCCCAGGCTTTGCTCCTGGAATGAGTGAAGTCAAGACCTCCACTGTCTTGTTCCATCTCTTCAGGCAGCAGGGTTCAATGACTTTATTAGTGGTTTTGCTCTGTGTGGATCACCACTCTTCTCATATTAATTGAAGAGTGCCTTTGTCTTTGGCTGAAGAGTGCCTTTGTCTTCTGCTGCTCGGAAGGAGTATAGACCTTCCGATAGCCACGAGGAATCTGTTTTGTGGCAGCCTTAATAAGAAGGTGAACAAAGCATAGTCATAGTTTTCTGGGATTGGCATGATATGGTTTATCCTGTCTTCAGCTTCTGCGGTGTATGCAACCTAGTTTGTTTTGCTGGAATTCCAGTGTGGTTTCAGCATTGATTCAATCAATGGAACTCCAAAGCTGAAGTGCAGAATAATGGGGCAGTACCAGCTGCAAGGAACGTTTCCAAGCACTGTTTGTGAAGCTTTCAGAGGAACACTGCTATTGTCTTTCTTCAGAAAACAGAGGTCTGGATTGCATTCAGTATTGTGATGGGTTGGGTCACAGAAACCCCCTTGGGACTGCCACCTGATGTGCTGAGATTACCTCTAAGCCCGTTTTCCCTGGCAGCTTTGGACTCCAGTACCCTGCCTGGTTGTGCTGCTACAAACACAGACCCAGGCCTGAACCACATCCCCCAAAAGCTGCAGGCTTAACTGAAAACAGCTTAAGAAGTGCTCCTGTCTCCAACGCCCACATACCCAGTTCCTAATGGGATCCAAACCCCAAATAAATCCGTTTTACTCTGTATAAAGCTTATACAGGCTAAACTCATAAATTGTTCGCCTCTATAACACTGATAGACAGATGCACAGCTGTTTGCTCCCCCAGGTATTAATACTTGCTCTGGCTTAATTAATAAGTAAAAAGTGATTGTATTAAATATAAAAAATAGGATTTAAGCGGATCCAAGTAATAACAGACAGAACAAAGTAAGTTAACAAGCAAAATAAAATAAAATATGCAAGTCTAAGCCTAATACAGTAGGAAACTAAATGCAGGTAAATCTCACCCTCAGAGATGTTCCAATAAGCTTCTTTTACAGACTAGACTCCTTCCTAGTCTGTGCCCAGCAATCACTCACACCCCCGTAGTTACTGTCCTTTGTTCCAGTTTCTTTCAGGCATCTCTTTGGGGTGGAGAGGTTATATTTTGAGCCAGCTGAAGACAAAATGGAGAGGTTTCCAGGGGCTTATATAGTCTCTCTCTTGTGGGTGGAAACCCCTTTGTTGTCCTGTGTAAAATCCCTTCAACAAGATGGAGTTTTGCAGTCACCTGGACAAGTCACATGTCTATGAATGATTGCTTTTTGCAGGCCGAGGCCATTGTTTACAGGTTAGTTTGAACGTTCCCAGGAAAACTTAGATGTGGATTGGTTCCATTGTTAGCTAAGTACTCCCAATTACTGGAATAACTCCTTCACACTATATTGACCAAATCTGCCTTATGTGCTTCATACAGCAAACACTTTAAATACAAGGATAGAGCCAACGCTCGTAACTTCAGATATAAAAATGATACATGCATACAAATAGGATGAATACATTCAGTAGAACATAATCTTTGTAAAGATATGTTATATGGCATATCTAGCATAAAACATATTATAGTTATGACATATTTACACTCATAAGCATTTTTCTATAAAGCATTATGGGGTGCAACGTCACAAGCATTCCTTCTGGCAATGACTCGTGGCTTAATCCTGCTCATTTCAGCCCAAGGCAGTTTTCTTTTTTTCCTTTTCTTCCTCCTGAGTTCTTTTGCTGGATGGCTGCAGCACTGCACTCTGAATCCAGTTTATTTTGCCTCCATATGAGAGCACAGCTTTAAGTTCACTGGCCTCTCTTACAGAAAGCTTCAGAATGTGAGAATTTCCACTCAGAAACTTTGAGAAACATCAGATAAATTGGATTTGCAGTTGTTATTGTTATTGTTAAGGTCCAGGCCATGGGTGGTCTTGCCTAATGGTCAGGGCAGAAGGCTGACCTAGTGGTTAGAGCAAAGGTGACCAGGTCTAGTGGCCAGATCCCAAATCAGGAGCCTAGTTATTAAGTCCAGGGAGTGAGCTGGAGCCAGGGAATCAGGAGCCAAAGACCAGAACCATGGTCAGAAACCAAATACCAAACCTACGGAGCGAACTGGAGCAGAGAGTCAGGAATCAGGAGTCCAGAGTCAGAGCGGAAACCAGGAACCAGAAGCTAGGGAGAGGGAACAAGGAGCAGGAGGCAGGAGCAAGTGCCTGGAGCAAGGAAGGAGCTGAGAGCAAAAGGAGCAGAGAGCAGGACCAGAAACACAGCTGCGGGTGTGGAATAGTATTGAGCAGCCAGGGACCCTGGGCTGCTGCAGGATTAAAGAAGGTACTTACTGGCATCTTCAGCCAATCAGGAGGTCAGGATCATTACTGACTCAGCTGAGGGCAATGAGATGGGTCTGGGTTCAGCCATGGGTCCCTGACGATTGTTGACCTTTCTTTTAGGACAACCTGTGGATATGATGTTTTGGACCTGCATTAATTCTGGCTTCCTCAGAATATTTGAGCTTTCCCTCTCCCCACTATGCAGTGTTACGAACACCTAAACAATCTCTTTGAAATTATTCTAATCCATTTCATGGTATGGTAAAAATCCATCCTTGACAATTTTTTAAAGGACATTAAAATCTAGAATAATTTTTAATTGCAAAATATGTCCATTTGGGGAGTATTCAGATTTACATTTCAGATTCAGGTCCATATAGAACCCAAGATCCAGCCCCCAGTGTGAACTAAACCATGCAGTAGGACGAGGAGCAATTTCCCCTGCCGGTGGAATACTTAAATCCACAGATTAGGTAGGCTCTCCATTTTTTTAAATAAACTCCATAAAAGTGCATATTTCCAAACCTGTACATCTCTACTACAAATTTCCTCAAGTCTTTCTGTAGTAGGATACACACCATATGCACCAAAATATTTAATCCAACAATAATTTTAACTGATGAAACTTTTACGTATACAGCCATATAGATCTGCTACTGTGTAGGTCCAATAATATCATGTTGAAAACTGTACTGATTTTCACAAGGCTAATTGCCAGCAACAAAATCCCGGCTTTTAAGTCTTTAGTATGCTTTCCTTTTTAGGGTAAAATAAAATAAATCTTTGAAGAGGTGGCAATTTTCAGTGCTTCTCCTGTATACATAATAGATAGTGGCTAGCAGACTTCGGGTTAACAATACTAGAAGATAGGGGCAAATTACCTCTCAAACTTTTATTCTGTGTTTTTTGTTTGTTTATTTATTTGTCTTGGCTTTAGTATGACTGCAGAGACCTAGAAGCTAGTGTATCTGAACAGCAATGCGAAGACCTCATTTTGGGTACCTTTCATGCTTTATCCTTTGAAGGGAAGCCACAGCACGTGCAGTCAATTTATTTGTGTAGGTGAAAATAAAACCACACTGGGGTTAAGAAGCAGATTACCCTGTGAGTGTTCTTGTATAAGCAGTGGAATGTGAGGTTTGCCTCAGTGTTCTGCTGTCAGTGCTTTGGTCAACTGTCATGCTGACACAGCTCAAGCTCTTCTGATTGGTTGTTTGCAATGACTGATTAAGAATATTGATGCAGTCTAAGAGAATTCTATTTTCCCCACCCCCAGGCCACCTCTAGGATGCAAGTAATTGCGAGACTATGAAGATGAAAACAGAGCAGCCTGAGTGACTGAGGAAATACAACAGTCTGTTTTAACTGCAGAGCTATGTAGCAATTTTCTTCAGACTTCTTAACATAGCTTATACAGTACAAACTGCTTACAGGTTTTGGAAGGCTATGAAAGGACTTACCGGTTATATATTAGTATTTTATGTATAACATCACACTATCTTGCCCGAGTCTGGACAGCTGTAGTCGGAGCTTTATTTGGATGTCTTTCTACTGAAGATATATAAAAAGGATCCTTAATCTGATTCTCTTTGGATCTTTCTATTTTGATGGTAAGTGCCAGCGTGTATTGGCTGAGCGTAGCTTCTCTGCTGCAGTGCTCTCTCCCTCTCTCCCTCCCCTTCCATGCTCAGCTAAGCCTAGTGACCTTCATTCAGTATCTAGTGCTCATTTTCATCTGCTTCATATTGCAGTGGTTTTAGCCAACTAAAATAAAACTTTTTCTTTATTTTTCTCCTAAAAGCCTGAGCTTTTAAATACCGGTTGAAATCTGAGCTCTATCTCTTTGTCCTTGAAACAGGCGGCATGGGAACGTGTTCATGGTTCTAAGCGGCAGCAAGGTTACAGGCATTCTGTGTAACTGAATGAAATTACAGATTTGATAAAGGTGACTCATGCATAAAGGTCTGCACCACAATACTGGAAGGACAAAAAAGCCTGCACTTGTCTAGCCATCTAGAAAACTCTGTAATTCTTCAGCTTTAAGTGTGGTGCACACATGTGGATTGTGCCAATGATTTCTATCATCACCATAGTTAAGGAAGGTTCTGTCAGTATTTCCAGTATAAACCCTTCTCTTCAGGCTTCTGCAAGTTGTTTGGTAAAATTCACTCTAAGCTGAATCCTACAAACCTCCTCTGGCTGGGCTGGGGGGTCGGGGGGGACGGGGACTGACTAAATGACCTACCAGGTCTTCCCATCTGTAATCTGTGTGATTCTAAATTCTTCACCTTTTAAAGTGCTTTTATAACTCTTCAGAGGAAAAAATGCCTTTAAGTTACAGTAACAGAAACCATTAGCTTGCTTCATGCTATGTTAACAACTCTGATTTTAAAAATAAAAAATAGGAAGGTTGTTATTTAGTCCATAACAGAAAATATGTCCTGTAGGTATTTGTTTCTAAAAAGAGGTTGAGCCACTGAGGATTACAATGATGACAGCACAAAGGCAAACTGGTATCTTTTTTAAAGAATATTTTTACAGCATATTGGGTATCAGGAAGCCATAGTATGCAAATATTTCTTATGACTAAATGTATTTCATATTGTGAATCCATAACGTGGATTATCTATGCATTTCCATTATACAGTGTAAGAATAATAAACACTTCGCTAAATCATCGGGGGTCTACTGACGGGATAGGATACAACGAGTTCAAGCTCGTTACAGGCTGATATAAGTCCTTGCACAGCTACCTACAAGGAAGGCAACATACAGATATGCTGCAGTCTCTTTTGTTCACTGAGGCAGGATAAGGACAGAGTTTTTTTTAACTCGGAATTTTCTCTTATCGAGGTAAACTAGAGAGATGTTGCTGCCTGGAAATCAGTTTTCATTGTTGAATGTGTAATAAATTATGGATTCCTTAATAAAGAAATCTTTTGTTAGTGATGTAGCCTGTGAATGTGTTTTATTTGGGTAAACTGTAGATGTTTATCTTTCTCCTCCAAAGTGAGTGAAAACTTTAAATATTGCCATATAACTACCTGGATCTCTTTTCAACACTTTGGGCCCAATCCTGGCTTTATTGATAGGAGTAGGCAGGGCTCGCTGTTTGCGCGGTAGTTGCAGGAGGTGCTAGATACTATGGTGATGGGGCCGTATACATACCTCTATGTGTGGGTAGCTGCACGGAAACAGAGCAGCGTGCACCAACAGTTAGTATGTGTTGCAGAAGACAGACTGTTGAGGTCTGTGTAGGCTCCCTAGCCTGCAGACCATGACATCTTGAGAGGGTGATGCACCGGTTGGTGCAATACTGTTTCCTGTCTCCCACCCTAATGTGCTGTTGAGTGCTGGAGTTCTGCTGAGTCCTAGGTTTGGGATTTTGCCCTGCTGCTGTATCTGTGGGAGGTAAAGATGTCTGTTTTCTTTCTCTACTAAGACACCTGTGCAGTACAGAGAAAGGTTTTGTCCTTTCAAAACCTTTTAGCAAAGCACTGCTAAAGTGCTTGGGTACTGCATGGTACCAAAAACATTCTGTGCTTTCAAATGCATGGGGATTATTGTGTTTTTTGACGTGGGTAATAGAGGCTATTTGGTTTATTTTCATTGTATTTTATTAATTTCTGGTGACTATAATTAAAATGTAGAAGTAACTGTGTGTTTTTGAAACCAGCAGGAGTCTTCCTAATGCACACACGGAACTATTGTCTCCGGTGCTAGCAAGTTCTGACATTTCTTTTGACAGAGTAGATTCAGATCACTGTTGACATACAGTATTGACTGAATATAACAAATAATTGTGTGTGTGTGTATGTGTGTGTGTGTGTGTGTGTGTGTGTGTGTAAAACTATATCCATACATTCTGTTTTGTTCCCTGTAATATTTTTGTAAACTTTATTTAAAATATATACATAATAATTTGTAAAAATGCTTGCACAAGTCTGGGTAACTGATTCAAGGCAGCTGAATTTGAAAACTTTTAAAGATTAGAGTTAAAAAATAACACATTGTACCATACATACTTTAAAAAAGATTATTACAAAACCACATTTTTTCCCACTCCCCGAAACAATTTCTCCCAGCAAACAGCTAACTAGGCCTTCTCTCAAAAATGACATATATTTGAAAAATGAATTTCTTGCAATTTTTTTATTATTTCTTAAAAACTAGACACAAAACCATGTCTTACCAGTGCAATGAAAAATAGTTGAAAAGCCAAAACTACATCAGGCTATGTGTTCCCACTTATCTTTTTCTAAAAAGTTTTCCATGTTGGGGAGAGGGAGAAGAAATTATCAAATTTTCTTGATCATAACTTAGCTCCTCAATATTCAGAGCTGAATCTTGCAATAGAATGTGCTAGTGTCGACCCTTATGTCTATGCTCTGTCCCACTGAAATCAACAAACTGTGGCTCTCTGTCAATAGTCTGTGTTAGCAAATCCCACTGCGGGATGGGGGTGTAAAATATAATGATAGAAAAAATATGGGGGCTAAGGATGAGGGGGAAATTGCTAACATAACATTGTCTTCATAAGTATGAATGCTTTTGAATTCTCATAAATCCTGTGAAGGAATGCTCTGATTTGGGGCTGCGCACACAGTACTTCCCTGTCTCACAGCATGGTGTCATGTTAATTCCTTTGCAGAATGTCTGAAGTCTGCATAGAAAACAACTGCAGGGGGAAAAAGAAAAAAAAAAAAAAAAAGCCCTGTTCCTTAGTGATCTAAAAACACCCATTGGCCTGATGAAGTCTGCATTATTTTTTCTATATATATTTAATGTGTATTCTTCATCTTGATTTGGCCATGGGACCAGGTTCTTTAAAGGTTTATACTCACCTAAGACTATACAAATACTCAGTCCTACACATTTATAGCAAATATTTAACATACAGAAGAACTTCATTTACAAATAGCTCACTTGATTTCCATGTAACTTTTTCTGTTTTCTTGCTATATATTTAATCACATCCTTTTCAGCTGCAAATATATTGCCTTTTCTTTTTCTGTTATACACAGTACTGGCTTTTCTCTCCTGTGAAACATAAACTCCAAATGTTTCAGTGTTATCAATTATGATCCTGTCCTGTAGCGGACATTCATACACTTTAAACTACTCTCCCATCATTTATTAGGCAAACCTGACCACAGACCAAATTCAGGTCTCAATTACACTCATGTAAATCTGGAGTAACTCTATTCAAGCCAATGGAGTTACTCCAGATTTTATATTGGTGAAACAGAGCAAAATTTGGCCCCATGCCTATTCGGCTAGGGCAAACTATTAAAGCAATCTCTTAATCTATAGGTATATTTGTTTTGGGTTTTGTGAATATGAAACTCTATGGGAAATTTAAATGGAGTCATTTTCACTTTTAAATTAATGCAGAAGGTGGATAGCTAGTGAGAGCAGGCTGGAAGCCTATGGCAGGAACAGGGGCAGGCTGAAAGTTGGGGTAGGCCATAACACTGAGAGGGAGAGTGTCCAGCCATGTGATGACATTGCACAGACTGGCTTGCTGCTCTTCCTGTGGGATTTAATAGCTGTCCTGGGGGGTCCTCTGACCCCGTCCTTGCTCATGAATTGGCTGCTGCTGTACCCCTGAAGGATGAGTCATCGCTGGTTCTGCCGAGGGATAAGTCATCGCAGGCTGTAGTTGAGGGCTTACCTCATACTACCCCCTCTTCAAGAGCATCTCCCAGGTGTCTTTGGCCAGGTTTGTCAGGACTGGATTGATGAAATTCATGGAGCATGTCAGGAGCTTGGATGTCAGTAGCCAGTTCCCACCAGCATTCCTCCAGGCCATACCCCTCCCTCCCAGTCAACCAGGTATAGGACCTTTTTCTGAAAGATATTGGAATCAAAAATTTGCCTTCGAGATACTCCTTTTGTCTCTGCACCATGACAAGAGGGGCAATGAGGTTGTTTTCATCCGGGGAGGCAATTGGGTGTGTGTTTCATTAAAGGAAGACATGAAATACCAAGTTCACTTGCATCCTAGGGAGCAACTGGAGACAGAAGGTGACCAGGTTATTTTGTTGAATGACCAGAAAGGGACCAAGGTACCAGCAGTTGAGTTTTCAGGAGGGATAGGAAGGGTCCGTATGTTGTGTGGGCAGCCATATCTTGTTCCCAACAACAACTAGAGGGGCAACTCAATGATGGCAGTTGGTGAAGTGGGACCTTAGAGACTAACAAATTTATTTGGGCATAAGCTTTCGTGGGCTAAAACCCACTTCGTCAGATGCATGCAGTGGAAAATACAGTTGGAAGATATATATATACAGAGAACATGAAAAAATGGGGGCTGCCATACCAACTCTAATGAGACTAATCAATTAAGGTGGGCTATAATCAGCAGGAGAAAAAAAACTTTTGTAGTGTTAATCAGGATTGCCCGTTTCAAACAGTTGACAAGTAGGTGTGAGTAACAGTAGGGGGGAAATTAGCATGGGGAAATAGTTTTTAGTTTGTGTAATGACCCATCCACTCCCAGTCTTTATTCAAGCCTAATTTAATGGTGTCCAGTTTGCAAATTAATTTCAGTTCTGCAGTTTCTTGTTGGAGTCTGGTTTTGAAGTTTTGTTGTTGAAGAATTGCAACTTAAAGGTCTGTAATTGAGTTTCCAGGGAGGTTGAAGTGTTCTCTGACTGGTTTTTGAATGTTATAATTCTTGACATCTGATTTGGGTCCATTTATTTTTTTGCGTAGAGACTGTCTGGTTTGGCCAATGTACATGGCAGAGGGGCATTGCTGGCAAATGATGGCATATATCACATTGGTAGATGTGCAGGTGAATGAGCCCCTGATGGTGTGGCTGATGTGATTAGGTCCTATGATGGTGTCCCTTGAATAGGTATGTGGACAGAGTTGGCAATGGGCTTTGTTGCAAGGATAGGTTCCTGGGTTAGTATTTTTGTTGTGTGGTGTGTGGTTGCTGGTGAGTATTTGCTCCAGTTTGGGGGCCTGTCTCTCAAGATGTGAGAGTGAGAGATTGTCCTTCAGGATAGGTTGTAGATCCTTGATGATGCTCTGGAAAGGTTTTAGTTGGGGGCTGAAGGTGATGGCTAGTGGCATTCTGTTACTTTCTTTGTTGGGCCTGTCCTCTAGTAGGTGACTTCTGGGTACTCTTCTGGCTCTGTCAATCTGTTTCTTCACTTCAGCAGGTGGGTAGTGTAGTTTTAAGAATGCTTGATAGAGATCTTGTGGGTGTTTGAGGGATTGGAGCAAATGCAGTTGTATCTTAGAGCGTGGCTGTAGACAATGGATCGTGTGATGTGGTCTGGATGAAAGCTGGAGGCATGTAGGTAAGTATAGCGGTCAGTAGGTTTCCGGTATAGGGTGGTGTTTATGTGACCATCACTTATTAGCACTGTAGTGTCTAGGAAGTGGATCTTTTGTGTGGACTGGTCCAGGCTGAGGTTGATGGTGGGATGGAAATAGTTGAAATAATGGTGGAATTCCTCAAGGGCTTCTTTTCCATGGGTCCAGATGATGAAGATGTCATCAATGTAGCACAAGTAGAGTAGGGCGTTAGGGGACGAGAGCTGAGGAAGCATTGTTCTAAGTCAGCCATAAAAATGTTGGTAAACTGTGGGGCCATGCGGGTACCCATAGTAGTGCTGCTGACTTGAAGGTATATATTGTCCCCAAATGTGAAATAGTTGTGGGTGAGGACAAAGTCACAAAGTCAGCCACCAGGTTACTCCTAGTCCCAAAGTTCGAGTCACTTACCCTATGTCATTTGCATCTTAGATTTCACACCAAAGATAACACTTGTAGCCAATCCTATAATAAACTATATGAATATTTACTAAATAGGAAAAGGAAATTAGAGAGTTATTTACAAGGTTAAAGCAAGCAAATATAGAAACACAAATGTTTTAGTCTTAGGTTTTAAACGGTAACAGAGGCTTCTATAATCAGCAACTCTATTTATCTTTTAGGGTTAACCTTGGCTAAGCAGCTGGGGATCTCTTGGTTTTGTCTAGAAAACTCCTTGCCCGTCCCCCAGAGTCCCAGCAACATAGAGCTTCTTAGTTCCATTTGTTTGGGGTTTTTATCCCCTTCCTGCCATGGGCTCTCAGCTGCAAACTGAGGAGTCCACTTGCATGACTCATCTTCACAAGGAGAAGAGCAGAACAACAATAAGAGTCTTTAGTTCTTTTGTTGATGATTTCTCTATCCAGATGTAGAGAGTTTCCAGGTGTAAAATACAACCATAGCCTTTGTTTTGGGAGAGGCATACTATTTCTGTAGAAGAGCAGCTCTTCATACCAATTAATGTCCCTCTCCTGTGTGGTGATTTGGTGATTCATACAGTCAGAGGCTCACACTACAGCTGCTCAAATATTACATTACAATATGGAATACAGATATTACAAGTAAGATTAATGCATGCAGCTCACTAGCTTTCGATAGAGTCCAAACATTTTCTGCGGCCAATGGGAGCTGCAGGGGCGGCGCCTGTGGGTGGGGCAGCGCATAGAGTTGCCTGGCCATGCCTCCGCTTAGGAGCCGGAGAGGGAACATGTCGCTGCTTCTGGGAGCTGCTTGAGGTAAGTGCTGCCTGGAGCCTGCACCCCTGACCCAGTCCCGGGCCTGAAACTCCTGCCCCAGCCCTAATCCCCCATCCGCCCTCACAACCCTGCAGTCCCAACCCGGAGCACCCTCATGCAACCCTAAACCCCTCATCCCCAGCCCCACCCCAGAGCCTGCACCCCCAGCCAGAGCCCTCACCCCCTCTTGCACCCCAACCCCCAGTTTCATGAGCATTCATTGCCCGCCATACAATTTCAATACCCAGGTGTGGCCCTCAGGCCAAAAAGTTTGCCCACCCCTGATCTATTCTATCAATATTAACTCACAAGTGAGCCAGACAGATTTCAGCTTTGAATCTGTAAGTGTTTAGTTGAGACGAGGGGAACTTGGCATGAATTGGCACCTGATCTGCCAGCGTTATAGTCTTTATCCGCTGAGAGGGACTCCCTTTTGTGGGACAGCATGCCTGGCTTGCAGTTGCAGCCCCCTGCTATTGTGATAGCACAAGCTATCCTGCGTACGCGACCCTGTCTGTCTCCATGATGAAAGGCTTGGATGGTCTGGGTGCATTAACATGGGTGTTGAAGTGAGGGCCGCCTTCAGTTATTCAAAGGCCAGTTGGGTCTCCAGTGTCCAGAAAAAGGCAGAGTGCAAACAAGGTGCAGTTTACTTTGGATGTGACTGGGGCCGGCCCCAGAACTGGACTTGCAAGTGGGGTTGATGGGGATCTGCTAGTGCTAGGGCACATCCTCGGGTTGCCAACTTTCTAATTTCTGAAAACTGGACACTACAGCAGGAGCCCGGGAACCTCCTGCTCTGTCTCTTCCCCCAATGCCCTGCTCCTCCTCCACCTCTTCCCTCGAGGCCCTACCCCCTGCTCCTCTTCTACCCTTCCTCTGTAGCTCATTGCTCTTCCCCCTCTCTCTTCCTCTTTGCTCAATCCTCTCCATCTCCCTCCCCCTCACCTCCCCAAGCTGGGCTCCCTCTGCTCCAGGGCTGGGACAGGAGCTGCAGCCCCTAACACAGAGCCTGCTGCCTGCCCACGAGATGCAGGTAGGAGGCAGTCCCGCCAGAGCAAGGGCTGGTGCTGGTTGATGACCTGGCACCTTCCCTCCCCGACCTGCCTGTGGTAACTGGACTTTTGGTGTCTGGTCAGAACATCTGACTGGACACAGTACAGGTCCCCTTTTGACTGGACTGTCCATTCAAAAACTGGATACCTGGCAACCCTAGCACATGCGGATTGTAGAGGGGGTCTGTTTGGGGACCCTGATCCCCTTGTTATGTCCAGCCATGACCCCTCTATCGAGGCTGGACAAGGTCATTTACTAGTACCATGGCTGGGCTGAATGTGTGGCGGCACCCTGAAGCAAAGTAGCCACACCCTCCACAGTACAGATAGAGTGGCCAGTCCAGCACTGGGGCTCTCTCTCAGTCTGTGAGGTGTCTTTGAGTGGTGTGGATTTTCATGAGCTCTGGTCTGGGACTGGGCAGAATGCATGTTCAGGAGGTTGTGGTACTAGGCTGGGGTCCAGTGAAGTCCTCTTCTCCAGGCATTGCTCAAGCAGCCTGTTTTCTACTGAGATACAGAGCTTGATGTAGGATGACAACTCACCACGGGGGTTGACCTGAGCCAGCTTGTCCTCTATGGTGGTGCTCAGCCCTGGAGGAAAGTGGTCAAACTCTACTGCCTCATTCCAGGCGGTGTTGGCGGACGCAGATGCTAGAGGTGGGCTGCATAAGCTGAGACAGTCTGTGAACTCTGCATGAGGAAATGCAGGGCGGCTTCAGTGGTGTGGGCCTCATGGGCCATCAGATATGAGCAAGAAGAATTGATGGCTTCTTTGAAATGGTCAAGAAATGAGTCCACGTGTTCCAGAAGGGGTGATATCAGTGATGAGCTCCCAAAATCCTAAGAACTGGTTCCCTACCAGGTCCTCGGTGGCACTTAGACGGCGGTGAGGAGGTGTCTTCCCTCGCTTCGGGTTTTCGGCGGCATTTCGGCAGCAGGTACTTCACCTGGAGTGAGTGAAGACCACCCCCCACCACCACACACCCAGTAGGGAACCACGCGGTGAGTACAAGCCCCACGTGCCTGTCTCGCTCCCCCCCATCCGACCCCAACCCATGTCCTGCCCCCGACTGTTCCCCTCAGAACCCACAACCTATCAACCCCCCGCACCCTGTCCCCTGACCACCCCCTCCCAAGACCCCTCACCCTAACTGCCCCCCAGAACCCCAACCCCTACCCACCTCAGCCCGCTCCCTGTCCCCTGACTGCCCCGACCCCATGCACCACAACCCCGACAGACCCCCGAAACTCCCATGCCTACCCAACCCCTCCCCCACCCCGTTCCCTGTCCCCTGACCGCCCCCCCCAGAGCCTCTGTCCCCTCCAACTGCTCCCTGCCCCTTATCCAACCCCTCCTCCCAGCCCCGGCCCAGCCCTCTTACCATGCTGCTGTGTAAGGATGCCGCGCGGCCGCTGGAGCTCACAGCCCCACTCCCTTACCATGCCTCCCCCATTCTAAGTCCCATTCTAGTGCCATATTACCTCAAGGATTACCTCTAGCATTTAGATAATTAGAGCAGAGCTTGCTTTGACTTCAGTAGCAGGTGAGAATGTCCAGCACCGCAGCTAATCTGGCCTGTAGTGTCTCAAGTTGGACACTCAGAAAATCAGGAACACATAGTTTGTGGCCACACCTGAAAAGTTTGCTTTGTGTGACTTGCCCAGCATCATGTAGGAACTCTAGGGCAGAGTCAGGGATAGATCCCACTTCTCCAGGGTGGCATTCAAATGCCTCAACCCTGGGACTCTCCTTTCTTTTCCTGCCTCCTACCTCATTCTCAGCACCCCTTCCGACTTTTGCAACATATGAGGCAGGGGCCCTACAAACAGCAGCCTCCTTCACTGCATGACCTTGATTTATTCCCTGAGCAGCATCCATCTTGTGCACTCAATAAGGCAGAGGTCTTGTTGAAAACTAGTAAGGACATAGTGGAAAAATTGCTCTGTGGGCAAAGGCAGTGAGGCATTTCATAGCTCCGGGTATGGTTATTACTGAAGGAACAGGGAGCCCCCTCAAGGAGCTGTAATATTAGAATGTATGATTTAAGTATTTTGATATGTAATTTTGTTTTAAAATGTCTTCTGTCTTGAAGAAATGCTGAGAAGTTGAGGCAGCCACGTTGTGTGGAGGAGCTCTAAGAACAGCAGCGACCAAGAATGCCGGATAGATTATTGTACATTGGTAGTTATTAGTTAGTAAGAGTCTGATCTTGTTTCACTAAAGAAAAGAAGAGTTTTTTCAATTGGAGTCGGACTGGGCCTTACATGTATAGCATCCCTGACCTCCAGCTGAGACCATTTCATTTCAATGTCAAGGCACTCTTAGTTCATCCGTGAAAATGGGCTATGCTACAACTTGCGGTACATATGGAAAAGGTCAAATTCTGTGCAAGCCTAGAAATGTGAGATTTCCTGTTAGCAGGAAATGTGACACACTAACAGAATTCTACCCCAAGAGGTGCCATATGCGCCACACATTTTACAATTTTAATCTTTCTGGTTTTAGTGTTTCAGTTTTGCTGAGTATGTTCAGACACAAAGTGAGATGAGATAATTCAGAGGCAGGTTCTTCAATTAATGAGGGAATGAAAGAAACACTGCAGATCGTCTGATCTTGTATAAAGAATATCACTAGAAGTTGGAGTGATTGAAAATCCGTAATGAAAGAGTGGAACAGAATCTAGTGCCGCAGTTTGTCAGGAAATCAGTTATGAATAAAAATGCATGCTGTCTGTTTTCATCCTGCCCCTACTGCAGGGTATTTCCCAGTTCAGGCAGATGCAGAAGGTAGATATAGCCAACAAAATCTCTTCAATTAGAATTTGCAACAGTATAGACTGATATCTCCTCAGTTGACCTTAGAATAAGTGTTCAAAGAAGTTTAAATCCAAAGTGTCTAACTCTGATGTGGCATAAAATTGTTATCAAATCTTCACCAGATCAATTATAGCTTTTTTGTGAAATACAATTTAGTATTGGAAAGTGTTAATAATGTAAAAGTCTTGCAAAGTTCACAATAATAAGGAATAAGTAGGTGAGGCCAGGAGATAAGTTAGGCAGCTGAAGTGATGTGATCACTGCTTATTACACTAATCATAACTGTCTCACCTTGTGCTCCCCTCTTCTGCTGGTTCTATCCACCTGTGTCTTGTACTAAGACTGTAAGCTCTTTGGGACAGGGACTGTCCTTTTGTTATGTGTATGTACAGTGCCAGGCGCAATGGGACCCTGATTCCTGATTGAGATCTTTAGATGCTCCTGCAGTATAAATGAATAATGACAATAAGATGACGTGTGAAGGATTGGTAATAGCAAATTGGAATGTGCTCAACAGTTCACTGGTTGTAGACACCACAGATGAAGTGATGTTTGAGTTGGGTTTTAGGACAGGTCTGGGGAATCAAGGGGCTAGAGGGAAGCACAGCAGGCAGGCAGATTGTTCCATATTTTTTCACCCTCATTTCAAAGGATAATTTATAGCTGTTGACAATAAATGAAGGCCAGATTCTGATACCCTTTCACTGAATATTGCTTTACTCCATAAATAGTCCCACTGAAGCTAATGGGGCCACTAATGGAATAAAGGGCAACTAAATTGGAGTAAATGTATCACGGTCTGGCCCTTAGTTCAGTGCTGTACAATACATAAAAAGGATAGTCCACACACAGAAGCATTTACGGTCTGAAAGATACAGAAAGCTGGGAGATCATGACCGGGGGATTTTTAAAATTATGCATTTGCTTTCTATAGGCATTTTGGAAGAAGTGAGTTTTTAGAGAAGTTTGAATGAAGAGAGGGTTGTGACTTGATGAATTGGGATGCATAGAATCAGCATGGAAAAATCACAGAGACAAGAACAGGAGGAGAAAATAAACAGGGCAATGAAACGCATCATTCACTGGTATGAATCTCTCAAATGGCCTTTTTAATGTATCCTATTTTCTCTCAAGTTTGGGAGCATACTTTTTCTTACTCTGAATATTGTACTTAAAAATAAATTATTAGAGGTTAATAACACTATGCTTAAATGTTATTGAGTTGTGAGATAATAAAGAATAGTTTGTTGTACCAATGGATTTATATTTCTTTAAGAGCCAGTGTAAGGACCCTGGACAAATAAAAAGATTAATTTGTCAATGAAAACTGGTCATAGACATCCATCCACAGGCATAAAGTACCTAGGTATCAGACTTCAAATACATGTTCAGGAGTCATGTAGTTTGTGTGATACATTTATCAGGGGATTAGCATAGGACAATATAAATCCTATCAAAGAGCTACTCAAAATTGATGTGAGGAGTCTATTTTAGTAATCTCTAAACTAGTGAGCTACAATAGATCTTTAATATCTGGATTACTACAAGGAAATTACTGAAGAATCCTTACTTAAATTATAGTATTAGGGAAATTACAAATAAACAAACAAAACACCAAGGCCAGATCAATAATTATTATTGCTTTTGAGCTTTCCACCTCTGAGTCACTGGCTAGAACCCAGCTCAAGTGAGAAGTTGTTGCTATCTTTTAGCAAATTAGTTTCATGTAGGTGAAAGATGCCTAGTGAACTAAAGTCCACATCACAAAAAAAAACCACTATGCCCAGTTGGGAACCTTGTTATCTGACAGTCTTAACGGAGAGGACAAGCACTGGATAGGCACAGTGTAAAATGCAGGAAGTCTGTGTGGAAGCTTGTTATTCTACTGAGATCTATTTCTCATGGGCAAAGTGTCAATATTATCCACAACAAGGCTTGGACTGAATAGCTGGATGAACTGTTTTTGTAAAAAAAATTACGGTATATTTATTAATTTTATCACAGTCAGCCTTGAAAATAAAAATTTATGGGCAAACCAATAGGAAAAGAGAGCGATTAACAGCCATCAGTCCTCCTTCTATAAAGCCCTCAAAGTATTTGAAAAATGTTGTTATTAAATCTATCTAGAGTGTTAGAGCCTTACTTAAGTAAAACAGTGAGTCAGATGTGGAAGAAAATAATGCAAAGTTTAAAAACACCACAGCTGCCACACAATGCAAATGTCACAACAAAATCATTAACAGAAGGCATTATAAAGAAATGAAAGAAAAGGCTCAGGCTGGCCACAAACTAATGGGTACTTGGTTTCAGAGTGGTAGCTGTGTTAGTCTGTATCAGCAAAAAGAACAGGAGTACTTGTGGCACCTTAGAGACTAACACATTTATTTGGGCATAAGCTTTCGTGGGCTAAAACCCACTTCATCGGATGTAGGCTAATGGGTACTTGTAAATTAATGAAAGGAACATTATTGGAATTCTGGAAGAGCTGAGTTCTAGGTACATTCCCCATCCAAATTCAGAGGACTTCCGTTCTCCCCATCTGATATTTTCTTCCTAAGCCTCTCACTCGGGTCATAAGAAATAGTGAGACATTGTCATAGTCTTAAAATAAATAAATAAATCTTAACGGTTGGTGATGACCTGTGGCTGCCACTTACTAAGGACAACAAAATGAAATAATGATACTCAAGCAGGGCACTACAACCTTTACTTAGGGTTACCATACATCCGGATTTTCCTGGACATGTCCGGCTTTTTGGGCCTCAAATCCCCGTCTGGGAGGAAATCCCAAAAAGTCGGACATGTCTGGGAAAATAGGGAGGGAGGGCCCAGCAGTGCGGGGCCAGGGCCGGCGGTGCTTGGCCGGGGGCCGGGGCCAGCACCAGCGGTGCTCGGCCGGGGGCCGGGACCGGGCCGGGGCCAGCAGTGCTCGGCCGGAGCTGGGGCCGGAGCCGGGGTGCTCGGCCGGGGCCAGGGCTGGGGCCTCTTGGCCTGGGCCGGCCGGCCGCTAGAGTGAGCCACTCGGCCAGGGGGGCCGAACTGGGCCATGCCGCACCCCACCCCAGCCCCAGCTTACCTGCTGCCTCCCTGTTTCAGGCTTCCCACAAACATTTGATTCGCGGGAAGCAGGGGAGGGGGAGGAGCAGGGGGTGGAGCGTTCAGGGGAGGGGGCAGAGTTGGGGCGGGGACTTTGGGGAAGGGATGGGGCTGGGGCGGGGAAGGGGCAGAGTTGGAGCAGGGCCGGGGCCCCGTGGAGTGTCCTCCTTTTTTAAAACGAAAATATGGTAACCCTACCTTTACTGTCACAAACTTCCTCACTGAGATGTTTGTTAAAAATCCCAGCGAGAGGTAATTAGATAATCAGAGTGTGAAAAGTTTTAACTATCCCCTTACAAGGCAGAGCTAGATAAAAAAGTCCAGGAGCCCTACCTGCAAGATCCCATGGCAGCACCATATTGAATAACCGAGCCCTTAGGTTGGGAGCTCTTATTCGTAGGATGTCTGCCTGACAAACTTGTCACCCACCTCCACTTCCTTGACAAGAAAAAGTACCTTCTGTCTCCTCCCTACTCTAGTGCCTCCTGATCACTAGAACAAGAGGTCTTCAGCCTTCTCACTCTTCCCAGGGGTAGGGAGCGTCTCTTCTACTGTCTCTCTGCTGGAGGACTATTTTTGGGTCCTTCTCTCCCATGAATAATTCCAAATCCGGCCTTTGCTGCTGCTCAGAATTTTTGTCAAGTAGTAACAATGGCAGGAAGTGGATCTGATTTGGGTCCGTTTCACTGTTGCCTAGAGGATTGTGAATAGCTGCAATGAAAGCTGAACAGAACCTTCACTCTACTGCTGCCTGGCAAAGCTAAGAGCAGCTGCAGCGGTACGGGAGCTGTCTGTTTTCAGCCTCAGTGAGGACAACACTGAGTTGGCTGACGCTCTGCTCGCCTTTGGTTATCTTTACAACCATAAGGCCTTTTCTTTATCTTTTTATGAAAAGTTGGGCTCTGGAGAAATCAGTTGCTAAGGCCTCCACATTAGCCACAGAGAGCATCCCATTTCTAGATTTTTCTAACTCTACTAAATTTACCACCAGAGTAAGCTGGTGCAATTGTACTGAACACAGTGGCGTTGAGCCTGTTTCTGTCAGCGCCGTATGTAGCCCGATTTGTCTCAAAGCACGGAACAGGATACCTTTTTAAAACACTATCTGAGTTATAATCAATTTTACTGAAAACAAATGTTTTCAGGAAAATGGGCTGAAAATGTTCTTTGAGCTGGCTGTGCCGTCGCAATGAAACTCAGGACAAGATTAATCAAAAGAACAATAGAGAAATATATTTGTTTTAAAAGCTGTAACAAATTGATGGTGGGTTTTGTAATTATTTAACTACTTTTGAAGGAACTTCAGCCTTGTACTTGAGAGGGCCTGACCATAGCAATTAGAGGTTAGGATTCCTAAGTTCTGATCCTGATTTGCTGCCTGGCCTTTGGGCAAGTCACTTAGGCCTTGTCTACTCCATTGGGCATTCGACACAATTTCAACCATCATTGTAGCTGCTCCAGGGCAAGTTTCCTTTTCTGTGCTGAGGGTATCCACTGGTACAACTAGACCCATGGCTGAAATCAGGGCCAATTCCCAACATAGACAAGGCCTTAACATCTCTACCTCAGATTCCTCATGTGTACAACGGAGATAAAGCTCACTTAATGGGTGCTCTGCAGATTCAAACTTTTGATTTCTGGTGAAAATTACTCTCAATATAGACGTTAAGTAAACAAATTTACTTTAATTATCTGTCTGTATGCTTGGTTTTCTGTAATTAGGTTAGCTAATTTGAATATACTGCTTAGGGTGGAATGTGGGAATGAGGTTCAGAAGAGGGACTTTGGTGACGAACCAGTGTTTAATAAACAGGGTTGATTCTGAAACCCTGTTAACTAAGAATCCTGAATATTTAAAATCTAATTGTAGATTTTTTCTTTCCCCAAAGAACCTTTACTTATATTAGAAAGTGAGTTAGAGGAACATCTCTGCATCACTCTCGTACCAATCACAACCAAAAGCTTATTGAGCTCAAGTTTTATTTATTTTTAAAGAGTGAGTTCTACAGATCAGCAGGTTTATGTGAAATTCCCTGCAGTAAACTATATTGACAGTGTGTTTTGTATCAGTAGTGTGGCGTCCATTCTAGCTGTACTGCCTTATCCACTGCCAAGCCAGTACACCTTTGAAAAAAGAATCAGGGATGTCCACAAGATTTAATCCATATCTTGAGTCTGGTGAGCCTCCAGTAGGAGCAGGTTTGTCTTTGCCTTCCAGCTTAATTTTATAATGTCAGCTGTTTTCTTAAATTTATTCAAACATTGATTGTATTTATGGCTCTGTTGTTGCTATAGTCTTCTTCGGTACATAATACGTATTGAGAAAAATATTGCAGGTACTGCTTTATGCTTAATCAGTGCCTGCTGTTATTCTGATGAAGATGAACTTAGGCATGAGTGTGCAAAAATTCCCTGTATGAATAAAGCCTAGTGCTAAAATGCATGCTGATCCCTGCTGTCTCTATTAGATATCTAATTGACTTCATTGGGCATATCAATATATACTAGTCCTTTTGACTAATTTAAAATACTGAGGCAGATTTTCTCTTGCACCAAAATGGAAGGTAGGGGAGTAATGGAGATGGTTACAATTCCCTGATTCTCAAACTGCTCTGGCTTTATTCCTGACATAAATAGGAATAGCCTAGGGCCCTAAGAGCAAAAAACAGCTGAGAATTGCTGCCATGCAGAGAGCTTAAGAAGTGACAATCATAAGGACAAACCCTAGCTATTAGTTCCCTCCTGCTTACAGTTGAGGCACATTAGGTAGGGAAGCTTGTACTACTTTGCTCATTGTGTGAATGCTTTGGAACTACTTGAAATTGTAAGCAAGAAGGAAGGATGGCTCACAAAGCTCTGAGGAGTGTTGGAGTTCCCCCACGATCTCTTCCACTTGGTTCCCCAAGAATTCACTCTGACTCCAGCCTCATCCCTTAGGGTCCTTCCTGGATTGTGCTTGGGATATGGAAGGGACATTTCCCCATAAGACTTGCATTTAAATGTATACACTTTAATACTTTATATAGTCATAAATTCAAAAAAATCCTTGAATGCAAACAAATTCAAGATAACAGCAACACTAGAGCTCTGAGAGAAATGTATACAGGAGCTCACAGAGCAGGGCTAGTGCAGAAGACTTCAAAGTCAAAAAGGCTCTCTTCACATTAGTGAAACTGACTATACACAAAGCACTCTTGAATACAAACAGGAAACAAACCAAAAAAGACAGGAGATATTATTTTCCCCTCTAATCTCTTTCATTTTCAATAATCTAAGGTGTTACTTAGAACAATAGTGAGTAAACACATTGCAGGCCTAAGTGTGATGTCAGTTTAGCAATGGCTCTTTAAACAAAAAAGACAAGAATCCAATGGTAGAGTTGAGATAATCAGACCAATAAACGAGATTAAACTAGGCAATGTTTTACTATTACAATATCTAGGAAGTGCACTGCTAGAGCAATATATAGAATATTACCATTACAATATATAGGAAGTGGTGTGTTAATTCAGAACATTGATCCAGCTAGTGTAGTATCTCGACTTTGGCAGTGGCCAGTATTTAATGCTAACAGAGGAAGATGAATAACCCTCATAATGCATCTAGCCAATTCTGTACTGTTGGGACATGTGGGAAGGTGATCCCTTCCTTGACCCCTTCAGGCGATCAGTGTAATCCTCTGAAGTCTGAGGTCTGGTTTCCTTGGTAACATTGTCATAGCTTGCATAGTAGCAAATGTAATTAAATGGTCATAAAATGATCCAGTCTATTTAAAAATTCTGTTGAGCCATTTGTCTTGGTGACCCTCATCCAGCAGTGAGCTCTACACAGGCTGACAGTACACCTTATAAAAAATATCTCCTTTTATTGGTCTGCTCTCTACTGTAGCAGTTAACAGTGCCAGGGATGTCAGGAGCAAGGCTGGGAGAGGGGAACAAATGATAGGAGATGGAATGGGGTAATGGGTAACTGTCTTCCACACAGCCCAGGACTCAGGAGGAGCCAGCAAGGGTATCAGTTGGAATGGTCTGTCATCACTCCCTGCCCTGAACCAAGGGGCACGTGTTTCCCCCACCCTTCTGCTTTCCCAACTACTCCAGAATCCCTTCATGAAGGTATGGAGAAGACAGGGGGCCAGTGGGAAAATGTCTTTGCCCCTACACTGAGCTCAAAAAGGTGTCTTCCCCCTGCCCACCCCAGGTCTCTGCATGGAACTGGGGAGGGAAAGAGACAAGAAGTCATGCTGGTGATTCCCTTCAACTGTGAACCTGTGCACTGAACCAATGCATTCCCTTTTCATTCTCCCAGGGCCCTAGACAGAGACAGGAGAAAGGAGGAGGAAGCAGATAGTGAACAGGGTGAGCTGAACAGTTCCTTCACCAGGTCCAGGGACAGCAAAGGACCTAGAGGCTGAATCTCTCCTCAACTAGATGAAGTAAAGCAGAGGGGTCTGAAGGCTCCCCACCATGTCATTCACATGCAGAAGGGAAGAAGGTTTCCTTAGTTCAGTCTATAGGGCCAGGGACCAAGAGGGAGGGTGCTTTGGGGGCAGTGATTCTTCAATCCCCAGGCTCCCTTCTGTAGAGCCAGAGGAGGCAGAGGCAGCAGGGAGGGGGTAGCTTAGCTGGGTAAGTGGGGAGCTTTTCTCCCATCGGAATGCCTCCTTGTGGCCCCAGTGGCATCAGAAGCAGGTAAAGCAAGGAGCTCGTGACTGTTGGAGATTAGTCCCTGGGGACAGGGATGGCACTGGGGTAGCAGCAGACTCCTCTACGAGCCTAAAGAGAGCAATGAGAAAAGTTGGTGCCCCAGATCCTTCCACGGGATCAGGGAGAGCACAAAGACAACTGTGAGAGGAGCAGGGACAGGCACTTTGCATTGCAGTTCCAGACTATCAGTGATGTGTGTATAGCAGAGGAGTCATCCTTCAACATTAGTCACCAGCACTGTGGGATCGGCATACACTCCAGGTTGTTTCGTTCGGGCAGGGTAAGTGCACCTATAAGGTGTCGCAAATTGTGTATCCAAAACTGAATCACCCCTATCACTAGTATTATTATTTCACTATTTTTAAACCATTTAAAAAATATTAGGGCTGTTCCCACTCAAACATCTGTTTAAGTCATGAAAAAAGTGTGATTATAATACAACTGTGACAGGAATTAGAGACCCATGAATTTTTTTAAAAATAATTCTCTAGACAGACAAACATAAAATTTCATATTCATGCTTCAGAAGGTGATATTCAAAGTCTCCACCTCTAACAGAGCCATGGCCAGACACATAGGGTATCCCTACACAGCAGCTGGCAGCTATAATTCCCGGGTAGATGTATGTGGGTAGGCATAGATGCACTAGCTCTGGGTAGGCGTACATGGGTAAGCGTACATGTACTAGCTTTGTTTGAGCCAGTGTGCTAAAATTAGAAGGGTGGCTGCAATAGCAAGGGTGGGCTAGTCGCCTGAGTGTGTTCCCAGGGGCTCAGGCAGGATTGTACTCCGGGGCTAGTCCTAGCTGCCACCTGTGCTGCTGCAGCCACACTGCTATTTTTAGAGTGCTAGCTTGAGCAGAGCTAGCACCTGTAAGTCTACCTGAGCCAGGAATTACATCTCTCAGCCGCTGTGTAGACAGACCCACAGATAAACGTATAGCTATTGTGGAGATCTCCAGAGTCCAGACACACCTAGGGCTAGACTGTGCAGCCTTGGTGAGTACTTACAAATACAGACAGTCTCATTGAATTCAGCGGGGTTGCTCCCGTAAGTGCTCAACAATAGGAGTTAGGGTTGCAGAGTGTAGCACTTGCTGTCTGAGAGTGGCTAGGCTCTGCCCACAGTAGGGTCATTTCTTGTCTGAAGTATTGTTTGAAAGATGTGGTTCCACCTCCACCCCCCACCCCAGGCTCATTTTACTTGCATTACTTTATTATTTGAGCACCAAATAATAATGTGTGCTTAGAGCTGTAAATATAATAAGATATTCCGGTCTTGAGATATTGACAGACTAATTTAGACACATAACACAGAGACACAAATAATACACTGAATGGTGATATAAACTCAAAGTAATGGAGGTGGCTGAGAAAATCATTGCTTCAGGGTAATCTGCTATTACAGGAGAGTTGCCAGCCCAAATAAAATGGTGAGAAAGACGTCCTTTTGTATTGTTCTAATCCTGACTGTGCTGGTGATTTCTGCGCACTTTGGAAAAGCCACATAACCTCCCACTGTCTGTATCCTCATTTGTAAAATGGAAATAATAATCCTTATCTATCTCACAAAGTCTTTTGAAGAGTGACAAAAAGGCTGACAAAGGAGGTGCTGTCGTCATCATGAATAAATTGGAATATGACCAGGAGGCGGCTAGACAGCTCTCCAACACCACATTCTACAGGCCATTATCCTCTGATCCCACTGAGGATTACCTAAAGAAACTACACCATCTGCTAAAAAAACTCCCTGACAAAGCACAGGAACAATCTGTACAGACACATGCCTAGAACCCTGACCAGGGGTATTCTATTTGCTACCCAAGATCCATAAACCTGGAAATCCTGGATGCCCCATCATCTCAGGCATTGGCACCTTAACATCAGGCTTGTCTGGTTATGTGGACTCTCTCCTCAGACCCTACGCTACCAGCACTCCCAGCTATCTTCGAGACACCACTGACTTCCTGAGGAAACTACAATCCATCGGTGATCTTCCAGAAAACACCATCCTGGCCACTATGGACGTAGAAGCCCTCTACACCAATATTCCACACAAAGATGGACTACAAGCTATCAGGAACAGTATCCCCGATAATGTCACAGCTAATCTGGTGGCTGAACTTTGTGATTTTGTCCTCACCCACAACTATTTCACATTTGGGGACAATATATACCTTCAAGTCAGCGGCACTGCTATGGGTACCCGCATGGCCCCACAATATGCCAACATTTTTATGGCTGACTTAGAACAATGCTTCCTTAGCTCTCGTCCCCTAACGCCCCTACTCTACTTGCGCTACATTGATGACATCTTCATCATCTGGACCCATGGAAAAGAAGCCCTTGAGGAATTTCACCATGATTTCAATAATTTCCATCCCACCATCAACCTCAGTCTAGATCAGTCCACACAAGCGGTCCATTTCCTGGACACTACTGTGCTAATAAGTGATGGTCACATAAATACCACCCTATACTGGAAACCTACTGACCGCTACACTTACCTACATGCCTCCAGCTTCCATCCAGGACACACCACACGATCAATTGTCTACAGCCAAACTCTGATATAACCGCATTTGCTCCAATCCCTCAGATAGAGAAAAGCACCTACAAGATCTCTATCAAGCATTCTTAAAACTACAATACCCACCTGCTGAAGTGAAAAAACAGATTGACAGAGCCAGACAAGTACCCAGAAGTCACCTCCTACAAGACAGGCCCAACAAAGAAAATAACAGAACACCACTAGATGTCACCTTCAGCCCCCAACTAAAACCTCTCCAGCGCATCATCAGAGATCTACAACCTATCCTGAAAGATGATCCTTTACTCTCACAGATCTTAGGAGACAGACCTGTCCTCACTTACAGACAACCAACCTAAAGCAAATACTCACCAGCAACCACACATCACTGAACAAAACCTCTGACCCAGGAACCTATCCTTGTAACAAAGCCCGATGCCAACTCTGTCCACACATCTATTCAAGTGACATCATCATAGGACCTAATCACATCAGCCATACCATCAGGGGCTCGTTCACCTGCACATCTACCAATGTGATATATGCCATCATGTGCCAGCAATGCCCCTCATGTACATTGGCCAAACCGGACAGTCTATGCAAAAGAATTAATGGACACAAATCTGACATCAGGAATCATAATACTCAAAAACCAGTGGGAGAACACTTTAACCTGTCTGGTCATTCAATGACAGACCTGCAGGTGGCTATATTACAACAGAAAAACTTCAAAAACAGACTCCAACGAGAGACTGCTGAGCTGGAATTGATATGCAAACTAGACACAATCAACTCAGGATTGAATAAGGACTGGGAATGGCTGAGCCATTACAAACATTGAATCTATCTCCCCTTGTAAGTATTCTCACACTTCTTATCAAACTGTCTGTACTGGGCTATCTTGATTATCACTTCAAAAGTTTTTTTCTCTTAATTGGTCTCTCAGAGTTGGTAAGACAACTCCCACCTGTTTATGCTCTCTGTATGTGTGTATATATATCTCCTCAATATTTATTCCACTCTATATACATCCAAAGAAGTGGGCTGTAGTCCACAAAAGCTTATGCTCTAATAAATTTGTTAGTCTCTAAGGTGCCACAAGTACTTCTGTTCTTTTTTTAGTTAAGGTTTGTACAGTGGTTAGAAAATGTAAAACACTATATATCTAAAACAGATAAATTCCAGGTTTTAGTCTGTACCCTGCATGTATACTAGGGATCTGGGCAATTAGAAGTCTCAGCTCTTACATTTGTGCAGGAAGCAGTGGTGAAATGCTTTTTTGGGCTATGGACTTTCTCATAGTCCTTCCCTTCTCATTTAAACTTTTCTCTGGTAGCTGATTTTGTGCCATCTGTGGTTCTCCTTTTGTAAGAAGGTAGTTGAACATTTCTGAGGCCCACCATGTATCCTTTGAGTTCTTAAATGTTCATGTTTATGGATTACAGCCATTCAAAAACTGCCTAGTTTACATAGTCATTGATGACAGTAAAAGATTTTTCAAGTAAATCTTCATGTACAGAACTCGCCAACATCAATTTTACCATTTTGGCTATTAATGATATATCGTCTAACTACAGCAAAGGATGCTTATGATTGGGGAGAGTACTGGGAATTGGGAAGAGATGGGGAACATTATTCAGATGTGTTCATAAAAACTCTGAGAAAGATCTTCAGACTATCTTGAATGTGTTTGCCGATGCTTATGCATGTCTTGGTCTCACTCTTAATATCAAGAAGACTAAAATGCTCTATCAGCCCTCTCCAAATGAGGTATTACATGCCCCAACTATCAAAATCAATGGAGTGGCACTGGAGAATGTTGATCATTTCCTCTACCTTGGAAGTCATCTTTCATCCAAGGCAGATATTGATAAAGAAATTCAACATCGTCTGAGCTGTGCCAGTGTAGCTTTTTCTCATTTATGGCACAGGTTTTTTGAAGATCATGACATTCAAACAGGCACCAAGCTTCTTGTTTATCAAGCCGTTATTCTCCCAACACTGTTGTATGAGTCCGAAACTTGGATAACCTATAGACATCACTTGAAAGTCTTTGAGAGGCACCATCAACGCTGCCTTTGTAAGATTCTGAAGATCAAATGGGAAGACAGGCGCACCACTATTAGTGTCCTGGAAGAGGCAAAGACCACCAGTATCAAGGCAATGATCATCCATCAGCAATTCCACTGGACTGGTCACCTTGTCCAGGTACCAGACCATTGCCTCCCGAAACAGGTCATGTTCTCTCAGCTGAAAGAAGGGTACCATAATGTGGGTGGACAACGGAAGCGTTATAAGGACTTACTGAAGGACAGTCTAAAAAAGTGTAATATTGACATTGATACTTGGGAGACACTTGCCCAGGATCGCTTAAGATGGAGTTAATGCCTACGTGATGGTCCCTTGCATTTTGAACTTGCTCACCGACAAGCTGAAGAGGACAAGAGGTGCAGAAGGAAGGAGAGACTGACTTCCAGTCATGGTCAACAGCCTCCTGCTGAGTCTGAAAACATCTACCTTCATTGCAATAGAACTTGTGGTTCAAGGATTGGCCTTATTAGCCACCTGAGGACCTATAACTCCCATGGAAGATGATCAGACTCGGTAATGAGTGATCGCCCATCATCATCATGATGAAAAGTACAAGTGTTGTCTGAGACAGCAGTGGGCTGAACATGGAATTAGGGATAGAATCCAGGAATTCAAGGCTCCAGGGGTGACACTGATGGCGCTGTGACCTTGGGTAAGCCATTTTACTTCTGTCTGTGTGTCTTCCCTTTTGTAAATTGTGGATAATAAGACTCACCCATTTCATAAAGGAGTTGTGAGGATTAACTCATGAATTTTTGTTAAGGCTCTGTAACTAAACTTGGCAGGATTAGGACCTCAGGCTCTAGGACCCTATGGGGTGGGAGGGGCCCATAGGTTGGGCTCCAGCCTGATCCTGGAAGTCTACACAGCAATGAAACAGCCCCGCAGCCCGAGTCCCATGAACCCGGGTCAGATGGCTTGGACCAGCTCCGGGTTTTTCTTTGCTGTATAGACTCACCCTCTGTGCCTCAATTCCCCATCTTTAAAATGAGGATAATAGTGCTTCCCTCCCTCAAAGGGGTGTTGTGAAGATAAATGCAATAAAGATTTTGCAGTGTTCATTTACTGCCTGGGCCAAATAACCCTAGATATAGATAGATTAGATAGAAAGCCCATTGACTTCACACTGGATAAGGCACACAAACATTATATTTCATTCACTATGGCATAACTTTATGAGGTTGCAATAATTTCTTTTATTGCTTAGAGAAATCAGTTATTGTAAGTCATTAGAAGCCACTTGAGTTATCATGTATGCTTATATTTTCTTATGTCCATTTATAATTTGTGAATAGTTCTCTGTCTCTACTAAGCATTTGCTATTGGTGATTATAATACTGGGGACCACAAATTAAGACGGAAATACTGATCAGTTATAAGTAAGAACCAAATCTGATGTGGCTATTTTTTTCCCTAAAAAATTGAGTTGTGGCCCCCTGTCTCCTGTCAAGTCTTCTGTGGCCTTCAGTCCTAGAAAGGTTAGGCACCACTCATCACGGCCTAACTTCCCATCCTTATGCATGCAAGGGTCCCATATTTTCTACAGTGTGAGAAACATGGGTGTAGCAGGGGGGCAGCTTTAGCCACCAGTAAGATAGTTTACAGCATGTGTGAAAACTACAGTATCTGATACTCATTTTCCAGACTTGGTGCCCTTCTGAATATATTTTCAGTATGTTTTGCAGTTTTGTGTGTGTGCATTTCAGGAGGCCATGTTGCAAATGTTTGTATAAATTGTCCAAGCCATATGCTTAGAAAGTGCTGAATTGTTTCCCACCTAAAATTGCAAATGAAGAGCAAATTAATGTAATATAGTGCAGGCATATTGCATTTATGAGTTGTCGTACCAGCTCTGAGATTTTGCAGCCCTAGGCAAACTGGAAAATGACCATCACTTTCACACTAAATATTCATTAGACATTTTGCTGTGTTAGGTCCCATTTACCCAAGAAAATTGACTGATTGCCGACAACAGTTCCCCATGGATTGGTGCTGAAAGGGATTTAATTGCTGGCGTAGATTGGGAAAAATCTATTCAGCACCATTACAGGAAGTATTCTTGAGGCCACTTTCTGTAACAGTTTTGTCCCAGCTACACTAGTGGGTAAATCATTTTCAAGCACTGATTTGGGTGACCAGGCTGGCTCTAGGCACCAGCAAACCAAGCATGTGCTTGAGGTGGCAGAATTCCAGGGGTGGCATTCCGTTTTTTTTTTTTTTTTTTTTTGCTTCAGCAGTTGCATTCTCTGAGGTTTTTTTGTTGTTTTTTTTTGCTTGGGGTGGCAAAAAACCTAGAGCCGGCCCTGTGGGAGACCCATCTATGGCAAACATTATCATGGGTCAGTTTCTTAATCAGCTATAGTACGGATCTACCTGTTGTGCTAGAGCTTGCCTTGGCAACAGCAGAGTTGTCACGCTGAACTTTTGAGCAGTTAAGAACAATGGGCTTGATTTTCAGAGACGCTGAGCACCCACTGCTCTCATTTACATCAGTAGGGGCTGTAGGCATTCAGCTCTTCTGAAAATCCGGCCCAGTTACTTAATTGTTCTAAGCATGAGTTATGCTGCTGTTTGTCTAATGCAATATGGCAGGGATGTCATTTTTGCATCTGTTCCTGTGTTTTGATTTGCTTGCAGTGTTTTTATTTGTTGCACATATATAGTATTTTTGTAATTATAAATACCACCAGTAATTCAGATGCAGCAAAGCATCATTCATTTCCTCCTAGTAGCTGGTACTGTGTTGTTTTGAAGTGATAAATCTAATTTTAGCTTTCTGCATTAGTAAGTTTGCAAGGAGAATTCTATGTGGCAGGTATGATGCTTCACTCCATATTTTATATTGCTTGCTTGATAAATATCCTTAAGTATGTGGAACCTTCATCAAAGAATTAATCTTTCATTTAGTCTTTTTTTTCTGAAATTGGATTTTAAATGCTAGATTTAAATGACTTGTCAATATCTAAGCTCTGAAAAGTACATGGACTCAGTATTTTGGTGCATTAAAGCTACATTATTCTGGAGCTGGAGACTTGTTAATATGGAGAAGACTTGCTGGGAAACTGTGTGTATTTTCTCAGAAAACAGTTTGTCCATCTCCCTGCCAAGCCCTCTCTCATATAAAATATCACTCAGAAAAATCTCTATCTCCATCAGGTGAAATATTTTTAATGCATTGGAATGTGAAGGGGAGGGGACTTTTGGGGTGAACTAAGTCACAGTAATGGCACTAAGCACACAAAACTCCTCATCCTAGCCCCTCATCCATTCAAACCCTTCCAGCAATTGTTTTACTTTACTTTACCTTTCTGTGACACTTGGGAAATAACTAAACAGCCAATGCAAATAAGAGGGAGAAGGAAAGGAGGAAGGGGAGAAGGAAAAATCCTGCATTAGCTACAAATAAGATCCTACAGTACAGGGTGGATTGATTTAAATCAAAGCAATTTAAATCACTGATTTAAATCAGCAAGTAAGAAACCTTGAGTTAAATAACTTTTTAGTTATTTTCCTAAAAAAGGTTGAATCTCATTAGTGCTCAACTAAAACATGGGTTTTTTAAACTATATTTGATACTTCTTTAGGAGGATATACTATAGCTATACACATTTACCTACCATTTTTTAAGCAGTTATATAGCTTAATTTACCTTTATTCCGGTTCTTAATAATTTACGATTATGAAGTTAGAAAATGGTGAATGATGCATTTCTTATTTACTAAATTATGTTTAATTTTTAACTTGTGATTTGTGTCAGGCTGTATGTGGACGGAAATTAAAATTCAATTAAAATACACAAAAACAACATTATTAGTAATTATTATTTATTATCATTATTAAATAAAATTACCTGAAAAGTGCTGGATATATAAGTGAAAAAGTTTATCAAAACACATTTTGCATTTAAAATTAACTAATTTATTAAACAAAAGAAGTATTATGTGTAGTTAACTAATTTGATTGTTTCTAGACACTATGCTTTTCAAGATCTTAAAAGTAGTAGCTCTCATCCTCTCATACCTAGTTTTTAATTCATAGATTGGAAGAGAAAAACAAGCTTTCCTGATTTTTCAACTTCCAATTGGTTTCTTTAACACTGGTCATTGAACTGAACCAGTTGAATGAACTAAGATGAAAAAATATTCTCTTTGCACTTTCAGAAGAGGCTCCTGCTATGAAAAGCTGGTTTAACATTTCAACAAACTCTGGTTCCTGGTACTTAGCCAATGATTTCCACCAAGAAAGTGGTATGGCTTTCTTTAAAACTTGGCAGCAAACATGTATGCTTAATATTATTGTTTGTATTTTAATTTACATGATTTTAATAGACTATAATAAATGTAGGCCTTAACATAGGATGTCGTAATTTCAAATTAAATTTTAAATTATTTAATTTAAATAAAAAAATCCAACTTAAATATTAAAAAAATCTGATTTTTTAAGTTATTAAATTTTATCCACCCTGCTAGAGTGTGACTCAGTGTTAATGCTAAAAATATTAGGTTTGTAAAGAAATCTACATGGCAATCAAGCAAATGTTTAAAGTAATGTTACTTTTGTCACTATCTGACTGGCAGACATGGGAGAATGCCATTTAATCCAAATACAGTGGAAGTTCTTAGTTTTTTATGCTTCTTAAATCCTTTTCAGTTTAGATTTTTAGATCCTTTTTGATCCTGCCATATGGTGTAAGTGCACATTTATTTGATACAAGACTGAAGAAAGACTTTGGTAATTTGAATGAACTGGAAGCTGAAATGCCTTTAGCTATTTATTCAGAACCTGGATGTGTTCAGTTTTTTTTAATGTGAAGAAGTGTTGTTGTAACTCAACATGGGCTTCTCTGGTCTGTGTTTCATAGTGGAGCAAATGCATGTTAACTAGAGCGAGTCGGAAATTTTTCCACAAAAGAGTTTTCATTCAAAAATGCCAATTTGTCAGAACCAAAACATTTTGTGGAAACATATCAGTTGAGATTAAATGTTACTCAGGAAACTTTTGCGTGGGAAGGTGGGGGGAGAAAGAACGAAAGAAAGAGAGACTGCAAAAAACCCCAGCGCACTCACCTGGGATGTAAGAGATCAAGCTTCAAATGCCGGATTCACTGGACTATAGTTAGTCTTTTTCTCATGTCTTTTTTTTTTTCCACAAAAAAATTTGAAAAGTCTCGTTTTCGTTCCAATGTAGAATGAAGCCAAATTTCAAAATCTTGAAATTTTTTGCAGAATGGATTTCTTGCTTTCCACCCAGTCCTAATGTTAACTGCATGAACTGAGCCATGCGTTAGTGGAAAGAAGTGGAGCTTCCCTCTTCTGTTCCCCTTATCTCAACATTTGAGGTCCCAACAGCCTCTTTGACCTCTACACAATGGGGCTCTCTGAGGCTCGGAAGAATGGTCACCCGAAGGGTCGGAGTTAGGAAACAGCCACTCTAGGCACCAGGCTCACAATAGAAACTACATATTATCTCAGTGAAAATACTTTGGAGGCTAATGCTGCTGATAGCCGCATTAGCATTTGTGCCAGCTGCTTTTTAATTTTCTTCTTGCTTTATCAGAGGTTTTATTGGTGATTTAGTAACTTCTTAGGATACACTGTCAACTGGTTTAAATAGTCTGGATTCAATTACCAACCATGCTTTCAAGTTAGTGTTATTATCATCAACAGTACTTTCCTGTATCAGAGAATCTAATCATTCCAGAAAGTCACCAGTTTGATTTTTACTGTAGTTTAGGTGTGTGTAGTATGCTGATCTATTGTTTCATCTCTTTGTTCAAAACACTCAAAGAACAAAGCTTAAGGTAGAAAAGTTATATTCTACCTTAAGCTATCACAACATTCATCAGGTTTCCATCAAATCCATGTTATTTCTTTCAACCTCTTTCTCAAGGTTTTATAAAAGCCCATTCTCAATGTGTCCTTCTTTTTCCACGTGGAGGGACAATGGAGTTTTATTCTTCTGTTACTTTTTTTTGTCCTGACTGTAGCCATTAAATAAATTAGAAATCATTGTTTGAGTATTCTTCATTGTTTGGCAAATGTACCTGTGTAGATTAACTTCATAGGCACATTCAGTTTTTCCATTCTGTTTGAGTTTTATTCCACTCTGACCCAATGATGTACTGGAGAGAGATCCATGGTGGGTTCTAATATATTGAACTATATACATCTTTTAAGTTACATAATAAGAAAGTCATATTGTCACCATTAGATGAAGATCTTGTACAAACAAAACTGGATATTGTGTGAGCATTTTCTATTTTTCATGTATAAAACTCATGGCAAAGTGGAAGTGAGGGATTTGTGCTCTCTGAGGATGTCCTACAGAAATAACCGGCGACTATTAGAGCTGGTTGAATTATTTGGCAATAAATTATCCAGAAATTTGAACTGTCTTTTTTTATGTCCATGAATCATTAATGAACCAATCCTGATAGCCCATAATGTATTTGACAAATGGTCTTATGCAAACAAACATTTCCTCTGAGTTGTTAGTAAATTATTCACTTTGACTGTTCATGGTCTTTGGACACTAAAATGAAATGGAACTGTTTGTGGTCCCTGATTGGATAACTGAAACTTTCTGTAAAAGAGAATAATGAATAGCACAGTGCTGACATGAATTTTCAAATGAATAATCATATGTACAAATAGTTGTTGAACTCTTGAAATTTGCAAACATTTTCTCAAATAGACTGCAGGTGCTTTACATTGTGCATGAGCACATAATGTATACACACACTCATGCACTGTAGCTCATTTTGCATCCTGAGTAGGGCCATTAGAACCATCTTTTTTTAAAAGTGTAACAAGATAATTTGTGGTTAAAAATTCCATTTATTCACGTCTGACGAAGTGGGCATTCACCCATGAAAGCTTATGCTCCAATACTTCTGTTAGTCTTAAAGGTGCCATAGGACCCTCTATTGCTTTTTACAGATTCAGACTAACACGGCTACCCCTCTGATACCATTTATTCACTGTTTCTTATATTGATTATTATCTAGCATTAACAATTATCCTATTAGTTTTACTTTGAAACTTTACTGAAATGGCACCAAAATCCTGAATGGGCACTGAAACTTGTGATGTCAGTGCAAAATGACATACATCCTTCTCATCTCTGTAGTATTAGAATTAGAGAGTTACTGTACAAGCAAGTCCTGCAGAAATATCCTGGAGGTGAGACAGTTGAACTTTAGATAGGGGGGAAGAAGGGCCAAGTTAGCATATCGATGTTGGCCATGCTATATGCATTACTAGCTCAAGCTAGTCAGGGAAGTCAAATTCATAATAAGTAGTCATGCCTTGTTTTTAAACTAGATAGAACATCTACAATGCAGAGTGCATATAAGTATCCTCACGGAAGAGCTGGAAACTGTTCCCACAGAGAACGCAAATTTAAATAAATATCAACTTAGCTTTAATTTAAGTGAGAGACAGACAGTCTCTTGTTTAAATCACCGAAATGAACAAAAGTTCAAAACAAACACTGGAGAACACTGCACCTTTTGCAGTTTGTTTTAATGTGTAGTGAGGAGAAAAACGGGTTTGAGGAGAAAAATGGCTTTGGTGTAAAAACTGTGCAAAGCCAGAAGCTTCCAGACCTCAGCATTAAAACGCTTTATGAAAAAGATTAACACAAAGCATCTGAGCCAGTCCAATGTTTACTGGGAAAATTCAGGTCAAACCGTGGATTAATGCTTTGTGTGTTCTACTGATAACCTTGATGTTTTCCTTCTTATCTGTCTCACCGTCTCGTGGTTATTTAAGACCCATATTTTTTCTGTTAGGGAATTCAAAAATGTCTGCAAGTGCTCCCAATGCCATCAGTCTTTCAGGTAAAGTGAGCACTAATACTGTATCTTTGATTTTCAATACTGGAATATTTAGATGAGTAATTAGCAGACCTAGCGTTAAACAGCTGTTTCTCTGGGTAAAATTCATTCTGTCTGCACAAAGCCAAAGTAATTGGGTTTTATGTCATGAGTCCATTAAAGTTTGGTAGGGAACTGGGGGGAGGGGATGTAGATAAAATTTAGGCAGGCCATTGGGCTCCTACGCAGGCTGTCTGTGCCTCTCTTCAGTATATGGGCTGCAATAGCCACTGCAGATCATCCACCTACTTTATGCTAGAGTTTTGGGACACTCAAACTGCATACTGTGAGTTCATATCCCAGTTTTTGTGTGCCATTCTGAATTGACCTATTTGGGGCCATAAGGAATCCCCCTGCTGCATGCAGGAGCTGTGTAGGGTCCAATGCAAATATGCTTTGCCTGTGCTCACCGCCTCCCCTCAGACCTGAGTGAATTTAACTCCTTAAGTATAACCAGGAATGCGTGTGTTCAGAGGTCACCTATATTATCACGGGAACATCCATTGCGTGTTCAATAAAATTATGGTTTAAAAAGGTACTTGACATTTAATAATCGGTGTCCTGTCATTGCAATGGCTGCCCAGACATTTTCATCTGTGTGAGAGGATTTCTGTTAACTTTGATTATGGATACAGTCATGGGCCTCCCTAGGGAGGTGCGGGGCCTAGGGAGGAAGTGACGAATCCATCACTTCCAGGACTGACCCATCACTTCCGGGACTGATCATGCTGGCCAAGCCCCTCCCCCCAAAGTGTGGGGCCCGGAGCAGTCACCCCGATTCGCTGTACCCAAGGGATGGCTCCGGATACAGTAACCATGAATGACACAATGGTCAAAACATAATAGACTGAAAATGAAACACTATGGTCCAGATCCTCAGCTGGTGGAAATCAGCCTAGCTCATATCTATTTATGTAAATTTTAATAGGGGGGAGTAATTAACCATTGGAACAATTCTCCATCACTGGCAATTTTTAAATCAAAATCGGATGTTGATTGTCTAAAAGATCTGCTCCAGGAATTACTTTAGAGAAGTTCTGTGGCCTGTGTTATACAGGAGGCCAGACTAGATGACCACAGTGGTCCTTTCTGGCCTTGGTATCTATTAATCTATGAATTTACACCAGCTGAGGGTCTGGCCCTTTGTGTTTTCATACAAAAACATTACAATGAATCCTTCACTTGGTATATGTGGAGCCCATGCAGAACAAAATGGAGATTATTTTTATGAAGTGGAGGAAAACTGAACCCAGGTCGCCATTCTCCTTTTAATTAAAATTGATACATTTAAGCCTTCCCTGGCAACCAGGCTTGGATGAAACGTAAGCTCACCATTGATGCAGTGTTATTGGAATACATGGGTTTGTTGTGAAGTTTCTATCTACCTCTGATACCCGTGAATAGTTATTTCAATATTAAACAGTAACGTTCCATGCTCCCCACCACTGCCTTGAGACCAGTCAACTCATTTACATTGGCTGGGTTAAGATAACGCCACTCTTGCCTTCCAAAACCCATTCTTTACCTGATGTGGAAAGTGAGCAGCATTTGTGCTACAGATCCCATCCCTGCCTTCCCATTTCTCCAGCCCCACCATGTAACATGCTAATGTGTGTGGCCAGCCTGGCTGTTTTTTGCTGCTGCTTTTCTTTCGCTTGACCCCAGCACTTCCTTCAGGTGGGGGAGAAACACTGCACCATACCTACATGTTACAGCACTTCCTCTTCCCTGTCATCCCCATGCATGCAGCACTGCATGCAAGAGAGATGGGTTAGCTCTGCTTCCTGACCCCTGATTTCCCTTCATTTTCAGTGCAGCCAGAGGACAGCAGAAGATGAGGAAGAGAGCCCTGGAGATCATTAATAAAAATGAATGGGGTGCTAAAATGTTTGCACCACAATTAAGGTTGCCTGACACGTCCCATTATAAGATGCTATTTTGAATTTTTTATCACTTTCCCAAACGGAACCATTTGGGATGAAATTTTCCATGCTGGATGTCCGCTTCAGGCAGATGACTTTTTTTTTTTTTTTTAAATTTTAGCTATAATGGTTCTGCCATTTCAGAGACCAACATTAGAGGGGACTGTGCTGTTTTGCCCAACTGTTTCACTGAGAAGCTCTGGTGCTTCTGTACTGACCAGGGACTTGAAATTTGGCAGAGGGTCACCCGAATATCAGAGATGTGCCGTTTGTTATCCCCATGAAAAACTGCCCAAACTGGGCTAGGCTGTAAACCTTTGAAAATATCTCAGTTCACACATGCTCAGCTGAGACTTGTTGGAGAGTGGCTGCTAAATTCTCCAAAGATTCCATCTCCACTGAGCATACTTCACCCCAGGGTACAGCAGCTGATCAGGGACTTTTCTGCATTTGTTCCTGAAGGCAGCCATGGGCCCCTGTAGTGCCAATCACTGGACCTGAGAACAGGGAGACTGTCTCCCCGTGCTCTCGATGCTCCCCGCTACTGGCTTCAAGGCAGGAAGAAGGAGGTGGAGAGCACAGTCTGACTTGAACGTGGAGGGGATAAGAGCAAGATGGGACAGGGCGTTAGGGGGATTAAATTGGAACAAGGAGCCTTGGAGTGAAAATTGGGACTGCAGTCTGATGGGTTGGGGAAACAAGCTGGATGAGGTGATGGGTAGTGACTAGGACGAGCAGCCTGTGCACCAACATGTGTGTACTGAATGCAGCAGGAGTCCTGTGGAAAAATAGTAAGCATGGAGCAGGCATGGTCACCTGGAAAGATGCGCTGAGACCACTGCACGTGTCACCGAACAAACAGGAAGGGGACTTTCAAAATTCCCAAGGAATTTAAGGGGTGGGTCTCACGGTTGGTCACCTGAGGGCAGGGCAGTAGAGTTCAAACCGATGAGCAGAGAGCTAAGAACAGGACACCTCCTGGAGGCCAATTGCAGTACTGTAATTGACCAGGGCATCTACACTGGCACTGTGGTGCTGTAGCCCCGGTACAGAAAGCTGTTTGCCTCTCGTCAGAATGGTTTTTTTACAGCGCTGCAACTGCACAGTTTCTGCCCACTAAGTGGCTTGGGCGGTGAGTACACATCGGGAGTTACAGCGCAGAAAGCTGCTTTACTGCGCAGAAACTTGCCAGTGTAGACAAGGCCTTAGAAAAGTTATGTCTGTAAGAAAGAGAAGGAAGGGATAAGGCAAGCAGAATCTGCTTGTTTCTTTGTCTGTGATTTACACCAGCTGAGGATCTGGTCCACCAATTCCAAGCAAGTCATCAGGATCTGAGTGAAGTGTGTTTTACATGCCTCCTTATATAAATGTGATCTTGGTGATTTTCTGTGCCTGTGCTGAGGGCATAAGATTTCAAGTCTTTGTAATGTTTTGGGTTTACATGGCTGTGTGTCAGACTCATTTAGGGTGAATCTTTCAACGTAATGTATAAAAAGAGCCCCAACTATTAGTAAGTAACCTCCTTCGATTCAATGATGTTTGCTATTTTTACATCTCACCTTTCAAATGTCTCTCACAGGGTCTGATGATAAGTCTGAACTATGCAATTATTTCTTCCTGCATTATTATAATCTGACGTTTGAGCGAGAGGCCTCAACTGAATCATTGATCACTGATATGTGGACAGCTGAATCATTTTAGAGCAATACTCCATCAGTTGGGCAAAATATATGACTCTCTTGTGTTTCAAAATAACTTGTATTGTTTTGATTGAACATATTTTAAGTGTTCATCTTTAATAGACCATGGTCATATACCACAACCATAGTGAATCTCACGAAAATTGAATTAGCATAAGCAAAATCATTTGTAAAACTCATGTGCTTTAAAATAGGGGGAAAAGGATTGTAAAGATGTCAGACTTCAAATGAAATAAAATCTAGTGCAATGAATTTGTGATAACTTTATACTTTAAGTTTGTGCTGATTAGCTCACTTGTCATCTCCTCTCTGCCTTCAACTCCCATATAAACCCAGATCTGTTATTAACTATCGCTTGCGTATTGTGTCTCCAAAGGAAGTTTTATAACACATTTAAAATTAAATAAGCAGCAAAGTGACACTTTAAAGAAATATATAACGGTAAAGGAAAAAATCTTCTAGAAGCAATACAGCTTGTAATTACATAGTCAAAACTCATTGTATGCAGACAAGTTAAAATACATCTGCCTCTCTTAAGAAAAATTACCCAATGTCTTGGAGTGTTCAAATGCTCCCCACACATGGCTGATCTTGTTGCTATATACTATAAATAGAACACAGTCTGATGCCACAATTTTCATATGGCAAAACAGAGCAATCCATGAAATAATAAACTATAAACCAGTTATGTTTACCATCTGAGTTGGAGGAGAGATGAGGAAACCAGGCATCCATGAAACTGACTCTGTGACTAGCAATAGCCATCTTAAATTAAAATCAGTATTTATGAGTTCATTGCCCTACACCTTGTAACTTTTTAGTTCACTCTCCTCAGAATGATATGTATCACAATTCCCTCTACTGGACAAATCAGTTCACTCCTGTAAAGGACAAGGCATTTCCAAGTCTGTATGACAGAACTGGAAATTAAAAATGTAGCAAAAGTACAATAATAGTAAATGGTTAGTATATTTCAGTTATTTACTACCCACACCGAAAATGCAAATTCAATAATCTCTCTTCCTTGCCTTCCCCCCCTCAAAGAAAACAAACTTTCAGATTTCAGAGTTGTAGCCATATTAGTCTGTATCAGCAAAAAGAACGAGGAGTACTTGTGGTACCTAGAGTCACCAACACATTCTCTTGTGTGGCCACAGATGACAGCTGATTTCTTTAATCTTCTATAGCAGGTGATTTGTTGACCATGAGAAAAACAGAAAATAAATGTTTACATTTAGAGAAAACCAGTAGCTTAACAAAAACCTGCAGGGTGACACTTCAGAATGGGTTCCGCTGAACTGTAAGTTTGGTGGACTGGATGTGGATGGTGTTTGTCTAGATGGCCTGTAATCAAGGACATTATTGCCTGTGCTTCCTTAAACTCTGTTCTTGACTACTGTCCCTAGGTGTCTCTTGAATTCCTGTCGGACCATAAAAGTGCTGTGACATACTTTATGGGAGAGGACTTTTTAGTCTGTGCTCTTTGGACAGAGAGTGCGGAGATGGGGCTAGGCTCCAAACATCTTCCTCTCACTGCCTCTCCTAAGAGACTGAAAGTTTTTTTTCTCCTGGACAGTCTGCAGGTGCTGCTCTATGTATTTTGCTGCCCCAAGCACGGCAGTCAGGCAGCCTTCGGCGGCAGGCCTGCGGAAGGTCCGCCGGTCCCGCACTTTGGCGTACCCGCCGCCGAATTGCCGCCAAAACCACGGGACTGGCGGACCTCCCGCAGACATGCCGCTGAAGGCAGCCTGACTGCCGCCCTCACGGCAACTGGCAGGCTGCCCCCTGCGGCTTGCCGCCCCAGGCACACGCTTGGTGCGCTGGTGCTTGGAGCCGCCCCTGACAGTCTGTGTGAAATTTCTAAATGAATCTAAAATGAAGTGCTCTAATTTTAAAGTAAGTTTTATTTAGAAAAGAGAGAGAAGAGATAAAAACAAAAGAAACAGTCTGGATAATGTAATCTAGACTCTTGGCAAAGCCCATCTAGATAGGTTCATCTTAGGTTTGTTTCCAACACAGTAACAGAGACTTACGTTTTGTAGAGGGCATAGTTTCCTTTTCAGCCCTCAGCCTGTCACAGATGCATTCTGTGCACAGTCCTAGCCTCCGATAATCCCATCTCTCTGGTTTCTGTAGAACTCTCCCTGTTTCAAGTCCCTTTTTCACTTAGTCTGTGATCCTTTGCTATTCGGCGTGTTACAGAGTTCATTATCATATCAGGGTGAAATGACCTCAGTATTGTGACTATATAATGTCTGACTAGAGGGGTCATCTGCCTAAAGTCATCTTAAAAAAACCAAGGGCACTGAATCTTGATCTGCTTGTCACGGTTCCTTGCTAGAGATGGCTGGAGTTCCTTGGCGTATTACAATTAAGAAAAGGTCTGATACTAGAACTTTGCTATTTTATAACATCTGATTTAAAGTTCACTGATGATGAACTTTAAAGTTCAGTGAAGATGAAGCATTTCAAATGGTTATAAGACGTTTAAATGATTCTTTCTATAATGCCATAAACATGTATAGCACTTCACTGACAGCTACAAGAAGGCACAACCCTTGCTCCAAGGAATTTACAATCTAAATTAGACAAGGCACAGACAAACGTGAGGGAGAGTTGATGTAAAATGGAATCCATAAAAATGTACATTATTGAGGTTTGGCTCTTGTCTTGTAGTTCCAGGATTGTTTTTCCAGGAAGGAGAATGGGAGAACATAGCAGTGAAAAGGTAACCAAAAGATAAAAGTTCCTTATTGAGATTTGGGCTATTCAGTTGTACTGGACTTGGTGGCTGTTTCAGGCACAGGGCATAGCATGAAAGAAGGTGTAGAGATTCATTTGGGAGGAGAAGATGAAGAGCTCAGTATAGGGAGAACACTGAGGCAGCAAAATTTGTAGATAATGCAATTATTTAAGTAAATCAAAACTAGAAAAGTTCACATGAGAGTCTGCTGGAGCTAACAGAACAATGTGAATGGGCAGCAAGATGGCAGATGAAATTCAGTGTAGATAAATCCAAGGTAATGCATCTTGGGAGAAATAATTTGAATTTTTCACACCTAGCTAGGTTCTGAACTAACTATAATTACACAGGAAAAACACACATGGGTGTCACTGTGGACAATTGAAGGAAATCTTCTGTTCAATGTGCAGCGGTGGTCAAAGAAGCAAACAAAATATTTGGCTATATAAAGAATGGGAACATAGAAATTGCCATATTGGATCAGACCAGTCGTCTCTCTAGTCCAGTATCTTGTCTCCAGCAGTGGCTAATAATACTATATGAAGAATTGTTTCTGGAAACATTTCTTGGAAGAACCCAAAATATATTCATATTTTAGTGGCGTTGGGGAACTCAAAGTGGTGACCATTTCCAGGGTTCAGGGAAGACAGTCCATCTCATCTACTGAAGTCAACAGTATCTAGTGAAGTCTATTTCCATAGCTAATAGGGTTTTGAGGTGTGGCTTCAGTAGGTCAGGATTTCCCTTCAGTAGGGATGCTGTTTAAAATTAGTCATAAGAACAGAACTCATCCAGAATGCAAGGGTCTGTATATTATCCCGGGAGAAGCCAATAGAAGCCTAAATATGGTGGTTGATGTTGTGGCTAACATATTTGTTGTTGCTCATGTGAATTATTGCCTTTCAGTAAAGCTGCAGCCTTTTCTCACAACATCATTGCTCAACTGTCTTGAGGCAAGGAATTTGATTAACTTGTACAGAGTACGAAGTATCTGGTCAGTTCACCAATGCATTAGTTTACATTGTAGGAAGGAAAAAAATATAGGGAAAATGGGAAAAAAAAGAACAAATTGAAAGCCACTATAATGGGATTAACAGGGCACAGGTCAATTCAGTCTAGACACCAGAGAGAAAGACCTTGCTGGTGTCTTAGTTGTATTAATTAGTTTTGTAAAGAAGATAATGTTTGATAACTTGAACACAAATTGCATTGTGTATGAGTTACAGTAGAATTTTCACATCTGTAATAGCCGTAGGTAATGAGTGATAATCAGAATGCTGAAATTAAGCATGCCAGCTATTTTTACATATAAAATATCCATGAACATCAGGAAATTATGTAGCTAGAAAACTCTGTTTAAATATAAAGACTTTTTTTCCACTGGGTTTTAATTTATGTCAAAGTATTATTAACTCAGAATAATGGGTTAATTTTAAATACTGTTACAGTAAGTGCACCTTGAGAACCCCCATCATAAGGCATCATGAAAGTGGAAGTTCACATTTTAAATAAGAATTCCACTTCTAATCTCATCAGGCAATTAATTCCAGAAAGTAGGTCTATTATAATAATTAATGTGAAATAATGATTACCCAACATGAAATATAGCATGGAAGATGTAAGGAGACCTCTAGCTATTGACCCAAACCAATAAGCTTATGTAAATAGTTTGTAGAACATTCATGTATGTAAAACATTTTTTGAATTATCATACACACCTCACAGCTAATAAGAAAATTTGACTGGTAACTAGCACAACTTGGCTCATATAGGTGTCCAGCAGTTGGGGTCCATAAGCAAGTGTTAAACTCACAAGGATTCCTTTATCTATAGCCTTTATCAGCAATTGCAGACAAGATATTCGGATGCTCATAATGCCTTTATCTACTATATCCACTACAGCACTGCAGCACACTGTGAAGAAAAATTCTACTCTCAGATCTTCTCCAGTTTCTATAGCAGAGCTAGACTTAAATATTTTTCAGACACTTACCACATAAGAATTTCCTGCTCATGAGAAGAGCAGAATATCAGACTCAGGGTCTGCCATGCAGATCAGAGAACAGAATTTTATCCTACATTTGTTACATTAATTCCAGAAGTACTTCTTCCAGCTGTTATAGCACCAGAAATCCTGGTTTGCTTATACTGAGCATTATGCCCAAATATCTCTGATGTGGTAGACATTTCTGGAATATTAATACATAGTACAACTACCTGCTGGGTATAGTTCTTCCACATCCTGAATTTTGAAATTTGTCATTCTAGTGGTGCGGTTATGTGATGGTTCTTTGTTTTGGTTTGGAGGAAATGCTTTTATTATGAAACATTCAGGTTTTTGGGACTTGGGTGCTCGCTTTGTATCTTTACCCAAGATTCACATGATGGAGTAAAACCATGAAAGATTTCACTGTCCATTTTACAAGAACAGTTGCACTTCTGGGACAATCCAGTCCAATTTCGTATGTGTGTGGTGTCTTGTGGAAAAAACTGTAGCCCCCACACTGCACGCTCCTCCCAGCCTTAGAGAATTAAATAATATAGCTGAGACAGTGTATGGGACGAATTACAGAAAACAGTATTACAAAGGCATTGGATGCTATTGTGAATACATTAAAGCCACTTAGTTAAAAGATCATGATAGAGGCAACAAAGATAAAAATAGGTATTTTAAGAGATTTGAAAAGAGATGGAGAATGGGTGAGGAGAAATTTTTAAGGAGAAAGTGTGTGGGCAGGAACTATTCAAAATAGAGGTTGTTTCAGAGAAGGCATTTGCACCAGCAGAGGTGAGATTGGAGTTGGATTAAGAGGAGGTTCTAGGTGACTGGAGGGATTGCAAGCACTACACTATGTCTGTTGTACTGCAGCAACTCTGAAATATATGACGCTTGTGTTATTTTCCGTAATTGGGCCCCAAAATGACATTGGAGCCTTCACTGTTTAACACAATGCTTCTAGGTCCTGATCCCACTGTCCTGGAAGTTAGATGGGAGTCCTTCCATTGTCTTCAGTACGAGCTGGATCAGGCCCCTTGCATAGAATATCATTAGTTGTGGTTCAGCTATTGGAAGCTTTCATGAAAATACATTGTACGTTTGTGACTATTTAAACCAATGCTGTTTGCTCAGGATTTCCATTTTTTTTCTTGGGCAAAACCACAAATCTACATTATTATACTGTTAACATGAATCAGGTCAATGTGAAGCCATAAATATGTATGTTCAAGGAAAATTAAAATGTAGCTGTGGTGCTGCATGATCTGTTGCAGTGTCATATTGCGGATGATATAACATGGAGGCAGTTGCAGGCCCCATTCTAAACCTCTTGAGGCTTTATTAATGCTGCCAAAAAACCCTTCTGGAATTAAACATGAGGAACCAGCTCTCAGCTGGAAGTGAGTTTATTAACTAACGAAAATTTGGATTTCATTTTGATTGAGGCTGGATTATTTTTGTGTGTGTAGTAATTTAATTTCTTTCTCGTTCCTTCCAACCCTGAGGTTGGGTAACATTTGAAATAAAACAAATTTATCAGAAATTCACCGCGGTATTTGTTTCTTACCTGTGTACAAGGACTTTAGCCTGGTTGTAAATCCCATTAAAATCAGGGGGAAAATATGTTGTGACGGGTACTTACTTTTGTTATGGTACAGTATATTATTATTAAGATGAAGGAATATTTAGTGTGAGAATAGGCAGTTCTTACTAGCTGTGCCATTAAAAGGACCAAATCCTTTATAAAGAATCATCACCATGGCTCTTGAACTGATTGATGATGGGTGACAATACAAAAATTTAGGTGAGATTAGAGATTTTATGTATTTGATAATGCAGCAGTAGGCGTTAGAGCTGGCAGGAAAAAGGAATTTCCATTCCAAGAAAAAAATAGAAATGTTTTTGTCCCGAATCAGGCTGAAAAGTAAAAAATTTTCACTGAATTAACATTCTGAAAACATTCAGTTTCAGAAACACTGATACTTTTTGTTTTGATAACTTTGACACGTAGTATCCTGGGTCAAAAAAGGTAGAAATGTTTTGTTTTGATATATAACAAGAAGTTCATTATCTTACATCTTTTTCCAAAAAATTTCCAACCAGCTCTAGTAAGAGTATCACATGGATCTATACTGTTTCCCATTTATCTGAATGAGTAACAGGAAGGGTTTGGTCAGTTGGGATTTCCCTGTGATCTAAAGTAGCAGCTACTCTACACTATCTACCATAGGTGCTGACTTTTAGTTTCCCCCCCCCGGGGGGGGGGGGAAGCTCCATCCCTGCTGTGCCCTGAGGCCCCACCCCCACTCCATCCCTCCCCCCAAGGCCCAGCTCTCGCTCTGCCTCTTCCTGCCCTGATCCACCACTCCCCCAAGGCCCTGCCCTCGCTCCACCCCCTCCCCCAAGGCCCTACTCTCACTCCGCCTCTTCCTGCCCCCTCCGCTCCCGCTCCTGAGGCCCCGCCCTTGCTTCGCCTCTTCCTGCTCCCACTCCTCCCTCCCAGTTCTCACTTCTCTCCACCTGCCCACAAGAGGGGAGGGATAGCTCAGTGGTTTGAGCATTGGCCTGCTAAACCCAGGGTGGTGAGTTCAATCCTTGAGGGGGCCACTTAGGGATCTGGGGCAAAAATCAGTTCTTGGTCCTGCTAGTGAAGGCAGGGGACTGGACTTGATGACCTTTCAGGGTCCTTTCCAGTTTTATGAGATAGGTATATCTCCATATATTTTTTATATAAGCCCCTCCCCGAGCCACCAAACATCTGTGGCCGATGTGTACTGAGCACCCACTGTTTTTTTTTTTTTCTGTGGGTGCATGGAGCCTGCTCCTGTAGTATCTACATGCACTCACGTTTTCTGAATGTTGACAGTTTCCCAGTGTAGACTCCCTGGGGCAGACAGCCATCCAACTCCCATCTACTTTCAGTAGGCTGTAGGTACCTAGCTGCTTTTTGTGCCCTTGAAAATCTCCCCCAGATGCCCATCCACTATCCCTATTTAAAAGGGACACTGTCAAATAGTTTAGGTTCCAAATTTAAGGTTTGTAGGATAGAATTCTTTTTATTTGTAAAATCCCATATGAATAGAAATGACAAGGAATTGCAGAGAAAAGTGTTTTTGTTTTTAATGAAAACCTTCCTGTGCAGTTCTGTAAACCCAAATAGAACATCATTGTGCTCGAGTGCTGTGATTTTGTGTGTTGGAATCCCCCAAACAAGATCATGAAACTTTTCTGGGGGTTGGGAAATAAACGAAATAAATAACAATATAAAATATAAAACAACTTTTTTCCTCATAATTTTTGTTGACCCACGAGACACATTGTCATATGCTGCACAGATTTGACATGTGTTGCAAACATGATGGTGCATGTCAAACAAGCAGGCCTATTCCTCTTGTGTAATGGTCAGGCCTTGCTGATCTTGTCTTTCTTTCCATGTTTTGAAGTGTTTGGTCTGCCATGTTTTCATCTTGACTATCTCCATCTAAAAAGCACTATTTCCTAATCAAAACCCAATTAACCTAACCCGGGAGAAATGATGCTGCAGTCCAGCTGAGGTTTAATAAATTAGAAAAAAAAGTCAGAGACAAAGCAAAGCCTTGGCCAAGCTGACTATAATAAAATAATATAAATTAAATCATGTTGACTGCCAGGAAATGATGCTGGAATATTCTCCCTAGCTAGCTTGGCTCCTTAACTAGTATTTAGTCCTGAACACAAAATTAGTTGAGCTTTCACTGGCATGTCTACCTTTTTAGTCACTAGCACTCTTTAATTGCAATGAATCATTCAGACATAGGGAATGTTCAGCACTCTGCTTGTTTCTCAGCTAAAAAGATGTGGGATTAACACATCCAACAATTTAAATGATCTTAGGTATATGGTGTTTTTCACTTCTGTAATATAAATTTCCCAGTGTGTAGACAAAGACAATTCAAGAACACGGAGGTAAGTTTTTTGCAGTTCTGAATAATAGGACTCTGATATATGAAAAATACAAGCTTTAATCCTTACTCTCTCTTTTTGTGTGCATCCTAGTTGCACGAGTCACCTACCTAGCAGGGGTGTTGAGTATACACAGAACTTTCAAATGTGGTAATTGTGACACAGGTAAACCAAGTCTATCTTTATTTCCCTCTTCCAGAATTCAGGTTGATGGGTTAATATTGTTCAAGATTGGTGTTGAACTTGTAAAAATGTGTTTAGTGTTTAGACTCTATGAAATGCTTGTAAATTGCTGCATACATTAATCTTAGGTCAGGTCTACACTACAGATTTATATCGGTATAACTACATTGCTCAGGGGTGTGAAAAATGCACACCCTTGAGTGACGTAGTTATACTGACCTAACTCCCAGGATAGACAGCACTATGTCAGCAGGAGAGCTTCTCCCGTTGACACAGCTGCCACCTCTTGTGGAGATGGAATAACTATGCCGATGGGAGAAGCTCTCCCGTCAGCATAGGAGCAGCTTCACTTAAGCACTACTTAAGCTGCATCAGTACAGCTGCGCCAGTGCAGCATTTTAAGTGTAGACCTGCCCTTACTTGTAATGTCTGAATCCTGTGCTATAAGGTAATATATACGTTTTGCTTTATCATTGTAAAAATGCCTGCTCTGAACTTGTAAACCTAGGCTGGAAAAGTGGTTCCCCTGCCCATTCAGAAGAACTATCAAGACTAAGTGGGCCATTGTGGAACATCACAACACAGGCTGGTTTAATGGCCCTCATACACCCATGAAAATGCTAAGTCAGAGAAAACACATCCCATCAGCCTGAATTCTGAAAGAGGGAAATAAAGATAGCTGACATGAAGATTTATTCATCTCTTTGCTGTTTGGACTCTTACCAGGGCTGGAGCTAAGAAACAAAAAAGCAGAGATCCCCAGGGTCAACCTGGGTTAGCCCTAAAAAGACATTCAGTGCTGACAGTTGGCTACATCTGTTACCTTTTGGGACCATAGACTGAACACATTTCATAGAATCATAGGACTGGAAGGGACCTCGAGAGGTCATCTAGTGCAGTCCCCTGCACTCATGGTAGGACTAAGTATTATCTAGACCAATGTTTCTCAAATGCGGCCAATGTGGCCGCTTTCTTGCAGCCTTCTGGGTGGTGATTGGGGGGGGGGGGGAGGGGGACGCGAAGCAGCAGTCCCTCCCCTGGAGCCACCAGGAGAGGTTGGACCCTGTCTCCCTCTGGAGCCACAAATGCCAGAGGAGCAGACAGCTGGTGTGAGTTCCCCACCTTCCCCGGGGTGGTGGGACTCAAGCTTCCAACTTCAGCCATGGGATGGCGGGGTGGCAGGCTCCAGCCATGCAACGGTGGGCTCTGGCCCTGGGCTCCGGTCATGGGCTCCACCCCCCGGCCCCTCACGCATCACCCCCAGTCCTCGCTGCCTCCTCCGGCCCCTCACCCATCCACCCCATCACCCCCAACCCCTGCTGCCTCCCTACCCACCTCCACATCCAAGGCTTAATTTGTCTTCCAGCTTGCCAAGGCTGAGTAAGTCTGCTGTGAAAAGTGATATTTGTATGTTTGTTAATATCACTTTTCACTGCCTCCCAGCTAGCAAACAAGTCTGCTGCTGTGAAAAGTAGAAGCAGACTTACTAGCTAGCAAGTCTAAAAAAACCAAAAGAAACAACAACAAAAAGACAAGAACATGCAAAGCACCTTATTTGTGTTTCCATTCTGTTTAGGTCCAGTAAAGAATAGAGACAACTGTATGTTACTTTTATTATTGAGTTTGCAAAAAAAAAAAATCTTGCATAAATAAATTACTATTATTTGGACATGTAAATGTACTTATGTATTAGTTTTTCCTAAAGTTACCTAAGTATTTTAGGAAAAATTGTCATAGCGGCCACCAGCAAGAGTTGGTGGCCACACTCTGAGGCCACCAAAAACTTTGTTGTGAGAACCCCTGATCTAGACCATCCCTGACAGGTGTTTGTCCAACCTGCTCTTAAAAATCTCCAATAAGGGAGATTCCACCACCTCCCTAGGCAATTTATTCCAGTGCTTAACCACTCTGACAGTTAGGTAGTCTTTCCTAATGTCCAACCTAAACCTGCCTTGCTGTAATTTCAGCCCATTGCTTCTTGTCCTATCCTCAGAGGTTAAGAAGAACAATTTTCCTACCTCCTCCTTGTAACAATCTTTTATGTACTTGAAAACTGTTATCATGTCCCCTCTCAGTCTTCTCTTTTCCAGACTAAACAAACCCAATTTTTTCAGTCTTCCCTCGTAGGTCATGTTTTCTAGACCTTTAATAATTTTTGTTTAATCATTTGTGTAAATATGTTGCCTGATTTAACCTGTAAATAACTGGCTACCAGAATTGTCTTTGGTGTGAGATCTAAGGTACAAATTGATCTGGGGTAAGTGACTGGTCTCTTGGGTCTGGGAGTAATCTGTATGTTTTGTGATTTTTGGTGTAAGTGACCATTTATCACTAAGTCCAGCTTGCCTGGGTGGCAAGATAAACTGGAATGCCCAAGGGGACTGTCCAGGAGTCCATGGTAAGACTGCTATAGTAATCTAGTACTTCATAAGTATTACTGGATTGGTGAGATCTAATTATAGAACATACCGCCAGTTTGGGGTCTCTACCCTGCTTTTCACAGTCTGCCCGGAGGTTGTCCCTCTTGGTCGTGAGCCATTCTTGACAGCGTGACAATAATATGCAAGAATCATCATTTTTAGACAGAGTTACAATTAGCGTGGTATTGGATCTGTTACTCTCTGTTGTTCTATCCAGAAGTGATCGGTGGGAGTCCTTTCATAGTGAATCGGGTCTTCATTAAGACTAAGAACCAAAAGCTGAGCAATATGCTTCTTCTGAGGATTAACTGCTTCCTGGCATCCCAAAGGGATGGATGTTTCATATTCTCATTTGGTCTTCACCGATCTCAACCTATCTCTCCATGGCAGGTTGTAGTTTTTAGAGGTTGTTTTCCCTTTATGTCTCTAGTTTCACTTCTGTTGCATCCATGTGCACTCTATTACGACCTTTTGTCCCTGCTGTCATTTATTCGCTCTCTGAGCTGGAGGCCAAGTATATAATTTCTGCAGCAGCAAGCCAGGCTGGGAGGAGATTCTAGGCAGAATCTCTGCAGTGAAACACACACACACACAAAGAAAAATCGAGCACTAGGGATTTTACTCCCCCCTTTATTTCCAATTAACTTTCTTGTTCAGTGTTTGAAGAAAGCTATGTCTTCTGTGTTTACCATTGTCTGATGACCCTGAAGACATCTAGCTTTCTTTCCACAAAAGTAACATAACTTCAGAAACCATCAGTCTCTCTAAAGCAGCGGTTCTCAAACTGTGGGTTGGGACCCCAAAGTGGGTCACAACCCTGTTTTAATGGGGTTGCCAGGGCTGGCTTAGACTTGCTGGGACCCGGGGCTGAAGCCTGAGGGCTTCCATCCTGGGCAGCAGGGCTAAAGTTACAGGCCCCTGCCTGGGTCTGAAGCCCTTGGGCTTCGGCACCCCTCCCTCCCCCCAGGGCGGTAGGGCTTTGGCTTTGGCTCCCCCACCCATGGCAGCCAAGCTTTGGCAGACTCAGGCTTCAGTCCCCCCTCCTGGGGACATGTGGTAATTTTTGTGGTCAAAATGGGGGTCGCGGTGCAAAGACGTTTGAGAACCACTGCTTTAAAGAGACTGCTAGAGCTGGTCTTTCCTAGACTGGGACTTTCCACCCGAAACTCTGGGAAGGATTGCTTCCCATGGGCAGTGGGTATCATGGGCCAGGGGAGGCTATGTCTCCAGAAATGGCCTGGCATGGTCCCGCCCATGCTCCATCCGCAGAAATGAGTTCCCATCGTGGCCCAGGCTGGGACTGGGGCCGGATGACCTGCCGCCTGGGACGCGGGGAGGCTGGGGCTGGCTGGTGCCTGCCCTGCTCTCCAGGGCTGGGGTTGGGGTGGCTGCGGCTTCAAGTTCCGGGGCTGGGGTCAGGGTGGCTGCAGCTGCTTGCTCCAGGGCTGCGGTCGGGGGTGCTGCGGTTGCACTGCCCGCACCATGCTCCGGGGCTGGAGACGGGGGTGCTGCTGTGGTGCTGCCCGCCCTGCACTCCGGGGCTGGGGTTGGTAGGGGGGGGGCTGGAACTGGGGGTGCTGGGCTGGCGGCCATGCTGGGGGTGCTCTGGATGAGGCAGGGGGCGAAAGTGGAGGAGAGTGGGGTCTCAGGCAGAAGGGGAGGGGCTGGGGATTAGCCTCCCCCAACAGCCAGTTCACCCACTGCCCATGATGCTTCCCTTTTGCCTGAGGCTGAATTGCACAGTAGAATTGGCTAGTTCTTCTTTCCTTACAAAGTCTTAACTGTACAGTGTTGTTGTAGCCATGTGGTCCCAGGATATTAGAGACACAAGGTGGGTGCGGTAATACCTTTGATTGGATTACCTTCTGTTGGTGAGAGATACAAGCTCTCAAGCTTACAGACCTGAAGAAGAGCTCTGTTTAAACTTGAAAGCTTGTCTCTCTCACCAACAGAAGTTGGTCTAATCAAAGATATTATCTCACCCACCTTGTCTCTCTAAAGTCTTAACTGGTAAGGCAAAGACCATACCAATGGATCACAGAGAAAACAATCTGGAAGCACTGCAGGAAAATAAAAAACATCTGATGCGGAATCTTACTTGCACAATGGCTTATTTAATGTGCATATTGCATTCCACCTGTTCTCTCCATCCAGCAAATAATTTTGAGTGCCAAAGTGCTAAATTTCTGTATCCCAAGTGCACGCTGTGGAAAGCCCATGAACCCAGCAGGACTAGTGTGGTTCAGATGATGTGGGTGTGTTTCGGGGGTGGAGGGTAAAGGATGTGGAGATAATCCTTGCACAGATAATCAGCTATCCCTGTGTGCTGCACCATACAGTTCTGTGGGGACTCCTTGTGCATTGGTACAAAATTTATTGTTTGACCGGAGGGAGTTAATAAATTGCTAGGGATCTTCGATGACTCTGCTCCTCTTCCTCCCATCTAAGAGCAGTGCAGCAACTGCAGGGGCTACTGAAGTAATAGCTACAGAGTAGAGCTGCTGCACTCTGGGCTGGGGGCAGAGCAGAGAATTCTTTTCACTAGAGCTGACTGGGAATTTTCCAATACAACATTTTTCATTGGAAAAATGTTGATTAATCAAAACTTAAACTCTTTGCAGGAAAGGGAAGGTTTTGACGAATCTCCCAATTTGAATAATTTTAACAAGTTTCAAAATTGTTGATAATGGCCCATTTTGAGATTTTTGAAAAGACTTCATTTTGAAATTTTAGTAAGTTTATATTTTTTTCAAAAAGCTTTAGAAATTGAAATGAAACATTTTGAAATTATTAAAATAGAACACTTTGACTCGAGCTGAAATTTATTTTGGATTATCAATTCACAAAACTTTTTGAGATTTTGACTTTTTGTCCTGATTCAAGACCGGGAAAAAATACTAAATCTCAAAAACTCTTGTGGGATGGGAAAATCATTCCCTGCTCAGCTCTATTTTTTACCTTACTCTCATCTGATTCTTGTAATTCATTCAGGTTTTGTGCAGGGAACATGATTTGCCTCAGAAGTGCTTAGTATAAATACACTGCATATGGACTTATGAAAACTTAATTTAAAAAAGAGAGAAAACACAGTTATAGTAGGAACTACTTTTAACCAAATTTTCATGCTTCTGTTGATTGCTATTACTGTTTATATGAATATAATACTTTCAGCATTAAGTTTATCTTTAAATTAATCAAATACTTGCCATTAGATAATGTAGTATATTTCAGGGATAATGTCACCAGATAAAATAAAAAACCTTGAATATCACAACCTTTTCCCAGGCAACCATGAATGTAAAAAAATCACCTTGAAGAAATATTGACTTTCCATTCCATGATGTTTCAATGTATTTTTTTCTTGTATTTAAAAACCATGCATTTATATCTGGCCCTGAAGCTTTAAGGTGAATCAGGTATCTAAAAACAGTTTGATGGGTGGTATTAAAATCAACTGGATCTACATCAAATATTTAGTTACATATCTACAACCACTTCTGCCAGGAGAACTAAAATATTAAATATGTGATGAATAATGCAAATGTCTTGGAGTTCAGTGATCTTTATATGAACAGGAAAGTAATAAATGGCTGCGGTATTTAACGGGCACAAAAACTACTATTATTTCTATAGTGATAGCATGTACAATAACAAGAGCATAACCTCATGCTAATCATTGTACATGTCTTAAGGGGTGAAGCTCTGTTCCTCTTATATGTGAGTGGAGCTTTCCATTCATCTGCCCCATGAAGAAGAAAGAGTGATGTGGAAATTCAAGGTTTAGGGTTTTGGAAAACCTCTAACATTGTACAAAAAGATGTAGATGGGGAAAGCCAATACAGTGAGATGGGTTCAAATGAAATTACATCCTGAGGCACACAGGGCCGGTGCAACCCATTAGGTGACCTAGGCAGTCGCCTAGGGCGCTAGCATTTGGGGGACGGCATTTCGGGTCCTTCGGCGGTGACCACGGCGACCGGATCTTCGGCCGCCCTGGTCGTCGTCGGCATTTAGGCGGAGGGAGCTGTAGCTGGGGCAGGAGGGTGCAGGGAGGGCTGCCTGCAGCAGATGGGGGGGGCGGCACACAGGGGAACTCCCCACCCCAGCTCACCTCTGCTCCGCCTTCTCCCCTGAGCACGCTGCCCCGCTCTGCTTCTTTCCCTCCCAGGCTTGCGGTGCCAAACAGCTGATTGGCGCCGCAAGCCTGGGAGGCGGGAGAAGTGGAGCGGCATGCTCGGGAAGGAGGCGGAGCAGAGGTGAGCTGGGGTGGGGAGCTGCCGCACAGCTCCCCGGGCTGGGGGGAGCTGCTGCGGTGGGGGGGGGCACCTCAGGGCGGAGGGGAAGCTGCCACGGGGGGGGGGCACCTTAGGGCAGAGGGGGGGCCGAAGAGCTGCCACAGGGCTCGTGGGGGGGGGGCGCAAGGTGGAAGTTTCGCCTAGGGCGCGAAACATCCTTGCACCCGCCCTGGAGGCACAAAAGGCAACTTGAAAAAGGTTTAGAGACACTCTTTGATGTTCTTTGGCTTTAGCATTCCTTCCTTAAGGATGCCACCTCTCTCTCCTTCTCCAGATCACTGCTTCAGTTGTGCTGTGTAAAATGTTACCAACAGTACTGCTGCGTGGTCATATTACCGCAATGCTCCAAACACCACCATCACTCCCTTCCTACTTTCTCTCCCTATTTTTTGATGGTGCTGCCTGGCCCATTTGCTATAGCTTGACTGACTGGCTGGGAGAGAGGAGTGATTTTTCCCCCCAGTTTTTTTCTCGCTTTATCTGCTATAAACATTTATTCTCCGTTTGCCTCTATATTTTTCTGAATGTCTCTTATTTTGGAGATATTCAGGCCTCGATGCACATTTTTGCTAAGGTATTGCCCTTCTGGTGAAGACAGCCCTTAGTATAAATAAGAATCAATCCCACTCCTCTTTAATGGCAACAGATTTACATTATTCCACTTGATTCATGACGACCTAATCTCTAGTTACAGAGCTATGAAAAGGCATTTCTTTCTCAAAGAAGGGGAACAAGTTTCAGTTTTGAAAATTAATTACCATGGCAACCTCTACAGTATATTTCCTAACATAGGAAGTTGCTTCTGAGCAGTACGCTTCTCAAAGAGTAAAGTGAGTTCTTAGAGCCTATAATAATGCTGTAAGAACCACAGAATTCCTGAGCATTGCAGATTTAACAAGAATCAGATGAGGAACTTCAAATGCAGCCAGATTTTCATTGGGGAAAATAATTATTGGAACCTGGTGTGCTCAATGCTAGCTAACCTAACAACCATGCGTACTTATACCTGTAAGGATTAGGTAACGCTGGCCAAATTATTTGCTGGGAAACTCATTTCCTGAGAGAATTTACAGTGACAATTCATACATATGTGTCTGATTTTTCAACATTTGTCTTCTTTTCATTATTTTTGCTGCATTTTCATGCACTTGTCATTTTATCAGCGGTTACCTCTGGGGAAAAAAGAAAGCGTGAGAGAGGGGCAAAGAATAAGGAAATCTGGTCCATTATTTCAGTTTTAGTGAAATGCAGCTTTAGTAGCTGGGTCTAAAGCTTTACTGCTGGCTTCCATCTTCTCTGCTGCACCTTTTAATATCCTAATATCCCTTTAGGCAAAAACAACCTTTAGAGTGTGTGTGCCTGTGCCATAACACTGAGACAGAGGAGCAAGGAAGAGGACTTCTCTGTCCTCCTACATCATTTTGTTTATGTAACAATCTTAATTTGTATAATTATAAATCTTTACTATCCACATTTTTGCACACTCCTTTCTCCCCCTACAGCCTTCCTTTTATCCTGGCTTATGGGCTTTCCAAAAGAGATAATGTGCATGGAAAAGATACCGGCTCATTTGCATGAACATTGGCTGCTCCTCATCAGTGACAGATGTCATTCATTCACTGACAATAGACTCCAAATTCTTGATGAGCAAACATTTAAATGTTTACAGGCTAGGTTCAGACAAACATTCAGCACTTCAGATTGGTGTGTGAAGCTTAATTGAACCTCCAAATACTTTGCATTAACTACACACTTCCAAAAAGATTGCTGGGTGACTAAATTCCTTCCCCAAAGCAAGGCCCAGCTTCCTTCCTCATAAGCAGCCAAAAAAACTTGTCCAAATGCTCATATCCTCCTGTACCTCTTTCTACTCCCAGCTTTCGTATATCAACAAATCCGGCAGCTTCACCAGTAGGCCTGAGTTACCACTTGCTTCACACTTCCTTGACCTCTGGATTCTGTCTGGGTTAGTATCCGAACTCCCAGCTCACATAAGATTGAGAGCTTTTGACTACATTTCTTTCCTCTCGTAACCGTATTTCCTCTTGCCACTTTTCTAATCCCTGGCTGCCCCTTTGCCTGCAGGTCTCTCAGCTATACCATGGTGTGATGTAATTAGTAGTTATTTGGAATTAGAGCCCAACACACTGACTTAAATATCTATAACTGGGTGCCTACCTACTGGTTTTGCTCTCCCGCACCCTCACTCACTTTCACCGACTGAGGTGGAGGTTTGGGGGGGGGGTGCGGGCTCTGGGCAGGGGCCGAAGGGTTCGCAGTGTGGGAGGGGGCTCCAGGCTGAGCCTGGGGCATGGGGTGGGGGTGAGGAGTGCAAGCTCTGGGAGGGAGTTTGGGTTCAGGATGGGGCTCCAGGTTGGGGGAGGGAATTGGGGTGCAAGAGGGGGTGCAGGCTCTGGGAGGGAGTTCAGGTGCATGAGGGGGCTCCAGGCTGGGGCAGAGTGTTGGGGTGCGGGGTGCTGGCACTGGGAGGTGGCTCAGGGCTGGGGCAGGGGCTTGGGGTGCAGGAGTGGGTTTGCGGTGCAGGAGGGGGTATGGGGCACTGGCTCTGAGAGGGAAGTCAGGGTTGGGGCAGGGGGTTGGGGTGCAAGAGGGGGTATGGGTTCTGGCTCTGGGAGGGGGCTGGGGGTTGGGGTGCAACCTCCCGCCGGGTGGCATTTACTTCAGGCAGCTCCCGGTCAGCAGCGCAGTGAGGCTAAGGTAGGCTCTCTGCCTGCCTGCTCCAGCCCCACACCACTCCCGGAAGGGGCGAACGCGCCCCTGCGGCCTCTGGGAGGGGCGGGGGGCACATGGCTCCGTGCACTGCCCCTCTCTGCAAGCACCGCCCCTGTTGCTCCCATTGGCCAGAGCACCCTGTTCCCAGCGGGAGCTGAGAGGGCGGTGCTTGCAGGCAGGAACAGCGCGTGGAGGGAGACCCCTTCCCCCGCCCCACTCTCCCACACGGGGGCATGCTGGCAGCTTCCCGGAGCGGTGTGGGGCTGGGGCAGGCAGGGAGCAAGCCTGCCTTAGCATCAGCCCTGCTTCACCTCCAGAGATCGCGACCAACTGGGAGGTTCTCTAGGATCGACCAGTCAATCATGATCGACTGGTTGGTGACCACTGCTATAACGAGTAATGTATATGTTACTCATTAGAGTATATACAAAGAGAGAGCCCCAAAACACCCTGATTTTTGGACATCTACATAAAACTCAAAAATTGCTAAAAATACTCCCTCCAAATGAAATTAATACTACCCCCCCCAAAAAACAGAAGGCCTAATTATAAACAGCAGATTCTATTGGAATTCACCACTGTGAGTCTCTTGACACAGGCACTGACTTCCCCTCTTTCCTGTAGGTGCTCGACCCCCACCTCTGGCCCCGGCCCTGCCCCCATTCCAACCCCTTCCCCAAAGTCCCTGCCCCAACTCCGCTTCCTTCCTGTCAATATTCCAACTCCTTCCCCAAATCCCCACCCCGGCCCCGCCTTCTCCCCTGAGCATGCCATGTGCCCGCTCCTCTGCCCCTTCCTGGAGCATGCTAATGCTGCCAAACAGCTGTTTGGTGGTGGCTGGGTGGGAAACGCTGTGAGGTAGGTGGAGGAGCGGGGACGCGGTGCGCTCAGGGGAGGAGGAGGAGGTGGGGTGGGGGGTGAGGGGAGCTTGGCTGCCGGTGGGTGCAGAGCACGCACTAATTTTTCCCCGTGGGTGCTCCAGCCCCGGAGCAGCCACGGAGTCGGTGCCTATGTCTCTTGATGTAATTTCCTATCAAGCAGAATTGGTTGTGTAATACCTTAAGTTATGGAAAGTTTGGATAGGGGTTTTTCATTTTTACATTCAAGTTAATTAAGAAGTTATTTAAAGGAGACAATCAAATTCTACACTTATAACTGAAAGTAAAAGTGGTTAAAATAGTTCTATGACTAAGTCATTCATATTATGTAATATATCTTTAGGAAACCTTTTAGTGTTTTCTTTTAGAACAAAGTTAGCAACAATTATCTGATTCTTTCGTTCCTTTAAAGCACCCAGGTACGTAGTAATGCAGTGACATTTTTATTTCATACAAATACCATGAGAATGGAATTAAGTATAAAAGATTAGTTGTACTTTACTTTCTTGCCTTAATGGTAACAAACTAAAGATTACCATAGATTGGCAAACAGAATCAATACAAGGATTTTTGTCTTTGTGAAAGAACTTGATTTTAAAATTCCAAGCTAATTGAAAGGTGAAGACCCTGTTTGACTGATAAGCAGATCAACAGCACATTTGCAGAGTATCATCATCGAAGCATATGCTATGTCTGTGAGAATGCTGGCGCCAGGTCATATCACATCAATGTGGGTTGAATGAGCTCTTTCAAGTAGAAGCAAATATTATGATTTTTACATGCCCAGGATTCTGCAAAACTTGGCATGAGAGTTGAAATTATGTTCCCTGTCAGATACATCCCCCCTGCCCCCTTTCTGGTATAAGACACTACTGCTAGGAGAGAACTGCTTTTCATATCATCAGTGTGCATTCAAGAAAACCCAGTCCATATGCCATTTACAAAATAAATAGATTCTGGGCACACAGCTAACACAGGAGCAACCTGGTTCTCATGCTTTTATAGTGGATTATGTTTGTTTCCATAGGAAGGGAAAGATTATTTTTTGCAATGTCTAAGAGAAGGCAGTAAAAATATTGCAGTGCTATTTATAAAATTAAGTGAAAGAGGTGACCTGCTATATAGTGGAAAAACAGACTTTTGACTGTTTCAGACATTTACAGGTATTTTCATTGTAATGTGTACATCAGACATCAAGCAGTTAATGAAAATTGTCACTTTGCATAATTTAACATTTATGACCTGTATATGCACAGCATAAAATTGAATGCGAAATTAGTGTCAAAGAGAATGATTACTGTATTTGAAATGGGGGCTATTCACAGTGGTTTGATTAAGGAAGCCATTTGAAATAATTCTTTGTGTGTGAAGATACTGTATCAAAAGCTTTGATATATAAGACAGAATTACAAAGCAATGGGGAAAAACAGGGAGGGAACACAGCCCGAGACCACTAAGTATTTTGATCCCATTTCTATAATCTGTATAGAGCTTTTGAACTCTTATGAGAAATAACCAACATCCTATTTGGCCTAGTATAACAGTGTTTTATTTAAGTTTTCTTATATTTACTTACATAACAGATTATTACATTGGAAAGATAATAGTAAACCAAACCAAATATAAATAGTGTAGTAGATGGATGTTTTTTTAATTGAGTAGTTTTAGTTTTATTTTGAAAGGGCCTAGATATAAAAGTGCATGCTGTCATGAACAAGTTTTGTGCTTTGCGGGGTTGGAAGGAAGGTACAAAATCAAAGTTGTTGTTTAAGGGAAAGGGGGAGAGTATAGCACTCATTTTCTTCTAGTGGCTGGCTCCTTTACAGATGAATCAATCAATGATGCTAGTAACGATAGCTAATGGAGATTCAACTTTATTTTCGTCAGTTAGAGCTGCCAACTGGGTGGTCTGAAAACCCCAGGTCAAATCTGAGCAGGAATGGAATGCCCAGAGTGAAACAAAGGGAAATAATATCAAATGTGGGTGTATTCTGCATTTGATGTTCATTTTCTTGCAAACCATAATCATCTCAGTACAATACCCAGGATATTCTAATTCCAACTCACCTATTTTATTCACTCCAGGATGCACTTAGGTATATGTTGTATTAGTTTAGGTGTTGAAACATATATTACTGTAGAGCTGAAAGGATGCATATGTATGGAGGGTTGCTGTTGCTGCACAAGCATGTGAGTTCTGCACATCAGGAGAGTGTCTTTTAGGTTCTCTGTATGGTAATCAGGGCCGGCTCTAGGCACCAGCAAAACAAGCTGGTGCTTGGGGCGGCACATTTTTAGGGGCGGCATGGCCGGTGCCAGAATGCCGCCCCTAAAAATGTGCCCCGGCCGCCCTAGCTCACCTCCGCTGCTGCTGCCACAGCGCGCAAAACAGCTGATTCGCGTGCCGCTACTCGCCCTCCCTCCCAGGCTCTCAAACCTGGGAGGGAGGGGGAGATCCCGAGCGGCCGCGGCGCGCAAACCAGCCGTTTCACGCGCCGCTGCTCCCCCTCCCTCCCAGACTTGAGAGCCTGGGAGGGAGGGGGAGAAGCGGCGCCCGCGCCGGGACCACTCGGAGTCTCCCCCTCCCTCCCAGGCTCTCAAACCTGGGATGGGGGGAGACTCCGAGTGGCCGCGGCGCGGGCGCCGCTTCTCCCCCTCCTCCCTCCTAGGCTTGAGAGCCTGGGGGAGGAGGCAGGGCTGGGGATTTGGGGAAGGGGCGGAGTTGAGGCGGGGCCGGGGGTGGGGTAATTAAAGAATGGGGGGCGGGGGCGGCCAAAATTGTTTTTGCTTTGGGCGGCAAAAATCCTAGAGCCGGCCCTTATGGCAATGTATATAACTAATATTGTCAAATCCCTAGAAACATCTCAACCCTCAAACCCCTTATTTTCACTAGCTTTTTAATAAAGAAATATAATGCACTAATGATACCAGCTGATTACTGAGATTTCAACCTACAGAAGTCAGGGAATACAAAAATGAGCTTTTCTTGTTGTATCAGTGGCTTTTGTGATGCGTTAATGCCCTCTCATAAGCATGCTCATATTTGCAGTTAGGCTAAGAGGTATATTTTTAGTTAGTGGAGGTTATGTGACTAATCCCGCATTCAGGTTTAACAGGAGTCGTATAGTTAAAACCAACCCTTTGAAAGCATAGCTCTTAATAATTCTAGCATTAACAGTAGGGTGTTGGGTCTTCCAGGAGGGAAGTTGCCATTGTCTGTCGCCAGCTATTCACATGAGGCTGAGGGGAAGAGTTAGCTTTTTCAAAGGACTTTGCATCAGGGAAGATCTGCCTTAACCCTTATTCCATTAACAGGGATGCCCTTCAGCTATATTAGACTTAAGTGCCCAGTTATTCTGTTGCTTTCCAAACACACTACTCCTCCTGCATCTGCTCGCCTACTTTGCTGAAAGAACCATTATAGTGGCACAGAATGCAGCCATCTGTAACCACTTTATCGCTGTATATTTAATTAATCTAGATCAAGTACAATTTATTTAGCCCTTTCTTCTCAGATTTATCTACTGACAGGTTGTGATTTTTACTGATTCTTTTTTATTATTCTCTTCTGTTTACTTACTATCTGTGATAATCTATTGTGCTATTTAAAAAAGTTTTCCAAATTGCCATCAGAGCAGATCTGGGATGCAAATAATCTTGCACATAAAGTTTATAAATATTTATTTATATTTATATTATGAGGTTTTATTTTGTGTAAATATTCTTGCAAAAATCAGAAAGAGGAAAAGAGTTGCCAGAGATAAAAGCAAAACAATAAGGAAGGTTTTATTTGCAAGAATATTAGTGAATACAGTTTACTAATAAAACACAAGTGGTGGACAAAGTACACCATCAGTGCTGTCCTATGCACTTGGTACGTCCTCTCTGAACAGCTAATGCCTTAATGGAATATTGACACTTAAGAGTGCTGCCATTGCACTGAAGTTGCAACATTGTTCTTCAGTGGAATGGTTAAAGAATGGACTAACAAGGAGAATAAATGTACCATCTGTTCTTACAAGAGAGAGTGTGTATTACAGATGTAACATATCTTTGATCATGCACAGTTACTTTAAAGAAGTTTTAGTTCTTTAGACTGGTATTTAGTCAACAATACCTTTTAGCGAGTTAAATACCAAACAATAAAATTCAAGGTTTTGAAATATGATGACCAAAGTTTCATGCTGTCCTAAAACATACAGGCATTTTAGTCTGCTACCAAGGGGGATATAGCCAAGGGGGAAAAAAGGGGTAGAAACTAATAGAATGCCTCTCCCCATTTCCATGAACCACTTCACCAAATTCAAATGGATCAAAAGCTTATTATCTGATTACTAGTTTCTTTTAGAGTTTATTATTTTTCTTCCAGAATGATGATTTAGTCATGATTTCTTCCCTTAACCTTATAAGCACAAGTTCCAAATGGAGCGTTAGTTGGAGTCTCTTGAATGGAAATCCTAATAACACCTTGTGTATGGACAAAGCAAGTAGACCTATCTTTTTATATATCACTGTGTTTTGCCAGTTTGCTGGACTCTTACCAAAAAGGTTATGTAACAAATGAGCATGGATTTTTCACTAGCAGCTTAAACACAGCAGATGCCATCTCCTCTGGAAGTCACACCTCACTTTATGACCATTCTGAAGTATTGGCACCACGTGCTGTGCTAAACCTGTCACTTACCTGTCAAGAAAAATAATATTGTACATGAGTAACAGAGGAGAGAAAATCCTGGTACACATGGGCTCTGGACTCTGCCAACATGGCAGGCTGGGTTGCAGCAAGTTACTTTTGAAAAACATAAGCATAAGTATTTTGAATGGAAGAGGCTGAAAGTGGGGATTTAATTGTATATTATAGGACTTCTCGGTGAATGTAGTTTCCCAGCAGGCAGTAGATCTAAAGGATGAATTAAAATGCTAAAGACTGAACTTGATTCAGCCTATGGCACTTGTACTTTAATCCAAAATGTGGGGCACAGCTTGTTTTGTTTACCTGAGTAAACTTAACTGACTGTAGAGAATAACTTTATGTGGGATCAAGGTTCCTATGAGGAAAATGCAAGAAAGACTTTGCTCATTTAGCTTCTGTCTTCTGATGATCATTGGGCATAGTTAAAGGTGTGAAAAAATAAACTGTGGACACTAACCATTATGAATTAGAGCCTCTAATTGTTGAATTGCTAACATTCAAGCAAAAAGAAGGGAGGAAAATATACTTGTTTTCTCCTGTAAATGTGATTAGCTTTGAGGATTTACCAATCTGCCTCTGAGCTCCCATCTCTATTGGTCATTATCCAGGTTCTTCAGGACAATGCTCACTTAGGTTTGATTCTGCCACCTTGACATTAAGCAGTAGTGATGTTCAGTGGGACTACTTGTGTGAGTGAGCACTACTCAGTCTGAGTATAGTTGGCAAATTGGTCCCTTTAAAGGTGACCTGAAAAAGCAAAATAAAAGTTGAGGTAAGATAGGTTTCTGTGCTGAATGAAATCACCGTGGAAGTCATGGTAGCAGTTAACACAGAAGTTCAAACTTACATTTTGTACATTCTTTTTTGTCCATCTGTGAAATCCCTTGGTTTTTCCTGGTTCACAGAAGATATCCATGATTACCCCATTCTGTGAAATTGCAAATATCAGCTTGTATAGTATGAAATGAGACTCATGGAATTTGAAAAGTTGCATTAGTGATGCTGGCTGTGGCAGTAAAGTAGAGGAATTGTATGTGGACAAGAAAATTTTTAAAAGGAAAGTTAAAACTTACTTATGTGTTGAATGCCCCACCACATCCTGGTCACTTGGGGGCATTCAAGACTTAACTCTGTGCTTAATTTTATTTTGGCATTAAAATTTGCCTTGAAGTCAGTACTGGATAATATCATCAGTGTGCGGTGAATTACCTCTCAGCTATGTGTGCAAGGATCAACATCAGTATTAGAGCTTGCTGAGATGTTTTCCAATAGAATGTTTTTCCATTGGAATATACCATTTAACTGAAATTGCAATTTTCCATGGGAATGTGTTGATTTTGACAAACTTTCATTTAGAACTAAAATTATTTTGTTATTGACAAAATGCTCCATTTCAACATTTTTTGAATGGAGCATTTAAATACACCTTTACCTTGATATAACGCGACCCAATATAACACAAATTCAGATATAACGCGATAAAGCAGTGCTCCAGGGGGGGCAGGGCTGCGCACTCCAGTGGATCAAAGCAAATTCGATATAAACGCAGTAAGATTTTTTGGCTCCGGAGGACAGCGTTATATCGAGGTAGAGATGTATTTCATTTTGAAATGACTTTGTTTTATAAGTTGATTTTTAGTACATTATTTTATATTATATTATAACTTAAAGTTGAAATTGAAACAAAACATTTCAATTTTGTCAAAATAAAATATTGTGATTGCCCAAAAAAAAGTTTTTGAAAATTTTAGTTCATGGGAAATTTTGAAATATGATATTTTGTTCCCATTTGGAAGAGAACAAATTTAAAAATCACAGAATTTCCTACAGTTTTCTAATTAATTATAGTAATTATAATTAGATAAAATATATATTAAGTAATTATAGAAAGGCTCTTCTACAATGTCTTCTGCTCATGAAAAGTCAGAGGAGCAACTCATTGTTCGTTCACTATACAGCCAGAAAAAGTCAACTAGGTTACTTAGCCAAAATATTCTAAATAGTGAGTGTCTTGTATTTATTGCATCCATGTTAAGCATTGGATTCAACATTTTTTTGTAGTATACAAAGTATCTCTTTTAGAGATAATTTATATAGTAAATAATTACAACATTTATTATACATCCTCATTGATGAATAGTCACAAAACACTCAGAAAGGTAAATAACATTTGAAGAAGCAGATGTGGAAAAATATGTAGCAGTGATGCATGAATTATGGCAGTGGTTCCAGGGGGTGCATCAACTCATAGATATTTCTTAGTTTTACAACAGGCTACATAAAAAACACTAGCAAAGTCAGTACAAACTAAAATTTCATACAAACAATGACATGTTTATATTGCTCTATATACTACACACTGAAATTTAAGTACAATATTTGTCTTCCAATTGATTTTTCAGTAATAGTGTGGCTGCGACACTTTTGTATTTTTATGTCTGATTTTGTAAGCAAGTAATTTTTAAGTGAAGTGAAATTTGGGGGTTCACAAGACAAATCAGACTCCTGAAAGGGGTATAGTAGTCTGGAAAGGGTGAGAGCCACTGAATTATAGCATAATTTGTTGCAGAATAGCTACAAATCAATAAATAACATAGAATATAAATAAAGATATCCTATCTCCTAGAACTGGAAGGGACCTTGAAAGGTCATTGAGTCCAGCCCCCTGCCTTCACTAGCAGGACTAAGTACTGATTTTGCCCCAGATCCCTAGGTGGCCCCCTCAAGGATTGAACTCTCAACCCTGGGTTTAGCAGGCTAATGCTCAAACCACTGAGCTATCCCTCCCCCCTAGACATAATATACTAGACATTAATTAAAATACACAGATCTAATCTGCAAATTATGACTTGAAAACCTTTGACTTGAAAAATGTAGGCATTGCCCAAAACAAATAGGAAACTTTAGGCATATACTATTCCAGTATGGAAAGGACTGAGGTATAGGGCCTCATTCAGCAATTCATTGGAGCCCCATTGATTTCAGAGGGACTCAGAATGATGATAGGAGTATGCCTGGGCCGTCTGATTGCAGTATCTAGGTTGTCATTCTTATTGCTATTCCTTCATTATGGCAGACACAGGAACTTCTCTATTTTTTGAATAACTATTCAGAATACATATTGTTCTAATAGGACTAAAAGGCAGTCCAAACTAAATGTACAAGTTACAACAACACAGTAAAGTAAATAGTAAATAACAAAACACACCGCCACCACCACCACATCATAGTAAATTAACAAAATCAAAAAAGCAGACAGTCCTAATAAGAACTCAGTCATCTGAAATGGTAACAAATGACATCGATTGCAGCCTGCTGGGAGAATGGAAAGGGAACATATTTTACTCACAAATTGTGAGGCTTTTTTTCTTAACAGCCTAGCAAAAGGAGCAGCATAAACATACTGTGTCTTCCATTTCCTTTTTGTGTATAACAGAGGTAAAAATAGTGAGCTGTTACAACAGACAGCTAGGAATATAAATATATTTGCCTTAAATGCATATAAATAAAATACCATTCATTTATTTAGACGTATACTAACATCCATTAAAAAACGCACATATCCCTTGCTGTAGGAGCTTGTAGACCATGCAAAAAGTCATTCCTGCAACCCTCCTTCAACAATTAATCAATATATCCTCAGCAACCAACAATAATCCAGCAGCAGAAAAAAATGCTTGAAATGTTTAAGATCTCAGCAGACCCTTCCCATTCATTCACAACTAAGGAAAACAAATATGCTTTTCAGCATGCCTTGCAGATAATTAAACTGGGGGTATGTCTACACCACAAAATTATGTCAAGCTAAGTTATGTTGACGTACAGCCACTGCAGTAATTAAATGGTATTTGCATGTCCATACTACGTTCCTCGTGTCAGCAGTGCGTGTCCTCACCTGGAATGCTTGCACCGATTTATCTGTCAGTGTGGGGCATTGTGGGATGGCTTCTGAAAGGCATCAGCTATCAATGTAAGCAATGCAGTGTCTACACTGACACTGCATCAACCTAATTATGTTGACCTAAGCGCTATGCCTCTCACGGAGGTGGAGTTCTTAAGTTGACGGAGCGGGCGAGTTACGTCGGCGGGAGCAACGTTTTAGTGTAGACGCCTACAGAGGTAGGTCGACATAAGCTGCCTTGCATCAACTTAACTTTGTAGTGTGGACCAGGGCTAGGACTATTATGGCTTCTCTCAAGCTAAGACATGACCTGCAAACATCATTTCTAAGGCATTACCTTGAATCTACATAGACATGCTGGGGGCTTTTCAATCAGGTGAAGTTAACGGATTGAATTAACACAATTGAAGAAAGTGCCCTTTTTGGCTGTGTAGACAAGGTCTCTCTCTTGGGCCTGGTCTCTATATAACACAATTTATATCCATTTAATTATTTAGTTAGGGGTATGTTTATACCAATATAGTTAAATTGGTACAACTCTTAGCATGGGTAGAATTATACTGGGTAGAAAGGCACTTCCACTGTTATAACTTATTCTCTTAAATGTAGGGAAATAAGCTATTCTGGTATTAAACATCTTTACATAGGTATAATTGCAGCTACACCAGGGAGCTTTACCACTTTACTGATATTTGTTTCTAAACCAATATTGCTGAAGCACTACTAAACCTGTGTATAGACAAACCTTACACGATTGAGGCCCTCTGATTGCAACAGTGACAGTAGACTGTAGCATTTCTAATGATCTACGTGAAGCTATCACTTATATTCAAAGAAGGGGAGTAAAAATAAATCTGCTGAGTAATAATTTGGTTTCATGCAGATCTGTTTTGTTGATACAGAAATCGTTATCCTCTGGCATTTTCCTTTTTGTTCAGTTCCTCCTTCTGCTTCTCCTCCTCCTTCCTCCTCCTTTCTTCTTCTTCTTCAACTTTGTCATAGCCTGGCTTTAAAGTATTTAAACTGTACAAATATAATGTTCTCTTAGTGCCGTTTTTATAATGGAATACTATTACTTGTCTAGCACCATAAGTTTACATGCCACTTAAAAAGACGTAAAATATGTTAAACATAAAATGAAATTGCCACCTTGGAACGCTGACAATATAAAGACACAAAGTGGTACCATGCACTTAGAAAAGTGAGAGTGGCTTATAGTCTGAACATTCTTGCTGGTGAGCTGCACAGCAGAGGTGGATTTTTAGAGGTGATTGAAAGGAGGAAGGAGGGTGCTCGGCTTACAGGAATCTGTTTCATTCACAAGGGGTGGCAGGAAAGAAGGCTCAAATACAGCAGTGGGAGAAGAAACAAACGGAGCAGTAAAGAGAACAACTCCTTAGGCAATGGAACAGCTTGTGGGAGGAAATGAGGGCAGAGGTATAGGCAAGAGTAGAGTTGTGTAGAGTTTTGAAAGCAAGGAGATTGTTTTTCTGCGGGCAGGAGAGGAAAACCATTACAGACTAATGTGACTATCGAAGGTTCAAATCATCTGACGTTTCATAAAATTAAACATTCTATTTCTGATTTTCACAGGAAGATGACAAAGCTCTCAGAAATATTGTTCTGAGGTAGCTAGCATGACCACAGCTAATGTAACACAATGGCAAAGTGTGTCATGTCACTGTCAAAGGGCTAGTCTAGAGGAGAGCAGCTTGCTGAGGCTACTAGCCACAGAGTTGCTCAAGCAGTAGAAGTCTTTTGCTGTAGTGCTGCAAGACCTTAGGTTCAAATCCTGCTTATAACTCATGCAGTAGCTTGTTCCACTAGAGACATAGAAAGCTGAGCCTAGTGGCATAAGCCACCATCTGTATCTGTGGTGGTGGTGGTGGTACGGTCTCTAGTGCTACAGCATGTATTCTATGTCAAGTCTGGAGACTTTCAGCATTGCCCTAATACCACATCTCATGAATTTTCAGCTGCAACCTAACTTCCTTGTACAATAAAGTACCTTATAGAAATACTGCATCTGCAGTGCAAACCCAAGAAATTATGGTGAACTCCAAAATCTATCGAATCTGTCGATGGCATCTTGGAAGTGCCCATCACTATATTTGAGCACCATTATGTTTCACAGATTCCCAAGAAACAATTGAAGTTTCTGATACTAAGAGTAAGTTGTCAAAAAATGTTACGTTTTACAGTGTGTACAACTTATCTGAAAGAAGAAACAAGGTTATACATAGACTATGTAAGTCTATGTGAATGGTACCTATGATGTGTGTGTATGATGTGCAATTTTGGTATTACTAAAGAAATCACTCTTCTGCACAAACAGTTTGCAAAGCTGAGTCACTGCTATAGATAGGCTTGGAAGGATTAGATTTTTATTGGTAAATTTTGGTAAAACGCTGTTTTCCCTGTGCATGCAATCCAACCAAAATATGACCATCGATGATAATCAAAATCTACAGATAGGCAAAGTAAGAAAAATGCTGCTTGAGAACTTATTAGAGTTTGATGTAAGGGTATTTACTTTTGTATATTTTGACATGTGATGTTGACAACTTTTAAACTTTTTAAATTGCAGTGTCCGTTGTCATTCAATAATCATTGTCTGCCTCACATTGTCTGACACCGCCCCACCCCTTGGAGTTGCCATAGTCAGACTTGGACGCGGAGTTGTACATCTCTAAATGATGCCGGCTCTGGTTGGAGCGGCACCATTCAAGACAGGAGGTGGGGCAGACTGTCCCCATGATGCCTTGGCCAGCTCAGTGACAGATGCCTGCGCAATGGTCCTTTTGGACCCCATGGGCGTACCATCAGACCCAGGGGTCATACTCAAGAAGGTCGCTGTCAGTCACCACAGAAGGACAGGCTCTCCCACCATCTTCCATGGCTCAGGAACCACATCGTGGCACCAAAGCTGGCACCAAAGCCAACACTGAGATCGGGGCCAGTGCCACCCCCAGCGCCAAGTACGAGGTATCGGCATAGGGTGACCCCCATGAGCCGGAGGGACTCGGGGGCTCAGTCCCGGACTGGGCATCATCTTCATCTTCTCCATACGAAGTGGTAGTGGGGACATCAACAGCACCGACTCCTATGGACAACAGAGTTCATCAGGAGCTACTGAGGAGAGTGGCCCAGAACCTGGGTCTTCAAGTGGAGGAGGTGACTGAGGCAACAGATCCTATGGTGGACATTTTGGCACCACTGAAGTTCCTGGGGCTACATACACCAGCCACACAGAGAAAAAAAATTAAACCTCAGCCTCTTCTGCGCTTCTACTTTGCACAATCCAGGCAGGATTACAGCAGGAAGCAGGACAGGAACAATAGGCGAAAGCCACCTCAGCCCCCTTCCAACCAAGGCCATGGTTCAGCGAGGCAGTCCTCTGGTCCTAAGCATACCTTTTGAGGGTGCGCCTGGGGTCAACGCACCAGACCAGATCTCGGAACCTTCTCCCTGTTTCTTGAATCGTCTATCCCACTTCTAAAAAAACAACAAGGAGTCTGGTGGCACCTTAAAGACTAACAGATTTATTTGGGCATAAACTTTCGTGAGTAAAAACCTCACTTCTTCGGATGCATAGAGTGAAAGTTACAGATGCAGGCATTATATACAGACACATGGAGAGCAGGGAGTTACTTCACAAGTGGAGAACCAGTGTTGACAGGGCCAATTCAATCAGGGTGGATGTAGTCCACTCCCAATAATAGATGAGGAGGTGTCAATTCCAGGAGAGGAAAAGCTGCTTCTGTAGTGAGCCAGCCACTCCCAGTCCCTATTCAAGCCCAGATTAATGGTGTTGAATTTGCAAATGAATTTTAGTTCTGCTGTTTCTCTTTGAAGTCTGTTTCTGAAGTTTTTTTGTTCAATGATAGTGACTTTTAAATCTGTAATAGAATGACATGGGAGATTGAAGTGTTCACTTACTGGCTTATGTATGTTACCATTCCTGATGTCCGATTTGTGTCCATTTATTCTTTTGCGGAGGGACTGTCCCGTTTGGCCAATGTACATGGCAGAGGGGCATTGCTGGCACATGATGGCATATATGACATTAGAGGATGTGCAGGTGAATGAGCCCCTGATGGTGTGGCTGATGTGGTTGGGTCCTCTGATGCTGTTGCCAGAGTAGATATGGGGACAGAGTAGGCAACGAGGTTTGCTACAGGGATAGGTTCCTGGGTTGGTGTTTCTGTGGTGTGGTGTGTAGTTGCTGGTGAGTATTTGCTTCAGGTTGGGGAGTTGTCTGTAAGCGAGGACCGGCCCGCCTCCCAAGGTCTGTGAGAGTGAGGGATCATTTTCCAGGATAGGTTGTAGATCGTGGATAATGCGCTGGAGAGGTTTTAGCTGGGGGCTGTATGTGATGGCCAGTGGTGTTCTGTTATTGTCCTTGTTGGGCCTGTCCTGCAGTAAGTGATTTCTGGGTACCCGTCTTGCTCTGTCAATCTGTTTCCTCACTTCCCCAGGTGGGTATTGTAGTTTTACGAATGCATGATAAAGATCTTGTAGGTGTTTGTCTCAGTCTCTGGGCCAAACGGGACAGTCCCTCCGCAAAAGAATAAATGGACACAAATCGGACATCAGGAATGGTAACATACATAAGCCAGTAAGTGAACACTTCAATCTCCCTGGTCATTCTATTACAGATTTAAAAGTCACTATCATTGAACAAAAAAACTTCAGAAACAGACTTCAAAGAGAAACAGCAGAACTAAAATTCATTTGCAAATTCAACACCATTAATCTGGGCTTGAATAAGGACTGGGAGTGGCTGGCTCACTACAGAAGCAGCTTTTCCTCTCCTGGAATTGACACCTCCTCATCTATTATTGGGAGTGGACTACATCCACCCTGATTGAATTGGCCCTGTCAACACTGGTTCTCCACTTGTGAAGTAACTCCCTGCTCTCCATGTGTCTGTATATAATGCCTGCATCTGTAACTTTCACTCTATGCATCCGAAGAAGTGAGGTTTTTACTCACGAAAGCTTATGCCCAAATAAATCTGTTAGTCTTTAAGGTGCCACCAGACTCCTTGTTGTTTTTGTAGATACAGACTAACACGGCTACCCCCTGATACTATCCCACTTCTGTCATGTGTGGGCCCAGATAACTTTAGATCACTGGGTCCTGTGCACGATAGAATTGGGATATTCTCTCCAATTCTGTTCTCTCCCTCCCTCCCAACCCCCTTCTCCATCCCTCTTTAGGGACCCCTCTCATGAGCAGCTTCTAATACAAGAGATGCCCCAAATCTTCTTCATCTTTCTCTCACAAGCTGTCCTACAATATAATCAATAGAAATGTTAGCGTGATGAAGGGAGCAAGGCTTACCCCCAAGTTTTAATTTTCCTTAAACATGGAGCAGTATTTTCATTAATCACTTTTGTTGCCCAATGGATACCTGATCTAAGGGTTTGATCCTGATCTCCCTTACACAAGCATAAATCAGGAGTAATTCAGCTGAAATCAGCACAGTTACACCAGTATAAACAAGATACGAGATCAGAATCAGGCTTTACACCTATAAAGTAGCATCTTTCCCTCAGAATATACAGTGCATTGTATGTATTGGAAATTCAAGCTGTCTTTTTTTCTGTTAGGGCAGTAGTGGTGATTTTTACCAGAACAGCACTTTCTGTGTACTTGTGAATTACATCAGATCCGTAGGATTTGGGGAGAAGAGTTGGGCTAAATAACTTGCAGTGAACACCAGAAAAAAATCAAGATAGTATCAAGGTTTTGTGTGAAAAAGCAGAATCATTTTGCAGATTCAAGCTTGTGTCTGTTGTGTCATTACTCTTTTCCATAAAAATAAAAAAAATTCCTCAAAAAATAGTCAGTGGCTGAAATGACCCCCTTTTTTTTATTGCTGATGAAATTTGACAAGACCTGTGAATGAATTCATTTTATAAGAAAAATATTTAGATATTTGCAATTCTAGTCAGGAGTGGAGTGTTATTAAATAAACTCAGTGCTGGTCAACTGATTGTTAGTGCCCTTCATGAGATGTGTGTCCCTTTTGTAGTAACTCCAGTTAATTCCTCCTGCAGGGCAGTAACACATTGGACTGTGTATTAATTTAAATACCCGTTATTGTGCTGGCCCTGATGTCACCTGCACAGCAAGTGTAAAGAGGGTAACATTTTTCATTTTAATACAAAATTCATGCCTTTGTACTTTTCTCAGGAGGGCTGTTACTGCTCCATTTTAAACTGTGCCGATTGATATATTTTAGTGATTCTGAGCTGGTCTCCTGCATCTAACAGTGCTATTTCTCATTCCCATCAGGTATAAGTTTATCTATTCATGGGGCTGAAAAGCGTGTGCAAATCTATCAGAGGAAAAGTGCAGGAAGCCATCCGCTATCACAGCGTTTGCCTGTGGTTAGGCATTCTTCACTCCCACAAGTCAGAAGGTCAATAAAAATGGAAGCCTCATCTTCTGGATCTAATATACCAGCAGTTACTAATGGAAAAACAAAAATCCATCATGCAGGTAACAAATACCACTTGACAACACTTTTCAGTTTTTCAGTTTGGTTTACAGACTGGCATATGCTATGAATCTTTGTATTCATAATATCAGCTAATGCTTGCATGGAAATCAATAGATTGATGGTCATTCTATCTATTTTTGGTATGCTTGTTCACAACAGTTGTGAGTTCTGTCAGACAAAGCAAGAGTTAGGACAGCTGGCTGATTTATGGGGAATTGGAACTAACAAATCAAGTGTCCTTTTTAAAAAAAAACAAAAAAACCAACAATTACAATATTCCACAGTAATGTCCAATCACTGCCACTTACAGTGCTTTGAACTTTTTTTTATAGAATACTGGTGCATTTTATATTTGATTAACTTAATAAACAATGGGCTGGATTCAACCCTCTGAATTCTGTGTAACTGTGTAACTCAACAATCTGATTTCTTGATTTGATGATCACAGCATGTCATAAATCAGAGTGCAGACTATGGTTTGATTCCTGTGCTAGATTGGAAAAATCTCTAGGACTGAAGGAGTAATTTTAGTATGGATAACTGTATAGTAAAATTAACCTTTTTTTAAGAGGACAGAGTCTCCTAGGCACCATAAAATCCTAGAGGACAACTTGAATACACTCATTGTTAAGCAAATTTCCGGAGCTACTTCTAAAGTATTTTTTTTCTTATTCCAAAGGAATACATGTGGAGATGCCATGTTTAAACATACTTTTGCAGTGCAAATGAAACTTCAGATCTGAATGAATTTAAGATTAGAGCTGCGAAATAATGTGGTTGGATTTTGTGGCTTACACAGCGCAGGATCTCACTGGACTTTCAGTTTTGTTGCATTTAAAAAGGTCATCACTCCCCCCACGTAAATAAATGGGATCTGTTGTCTCAATGACTCGGGATTTATATAGGAAATAAGAGAGTTCCATTGCAAATCTTTGCAGGCTGTATTTACACGATCTTGCAGATTATTTAGTAAATGCAGTAAATTAATTATTTTAAAAATTACAGTGGAGTTAAATACAAAATATGTGTTGTCAGTTGCTATACAATTTGTATTGACTTGAATTTTGGATTACGATATTATTCACAACAGCACAAGTTATGCATATCTTACTAAACATGTGCTAATTAAAATGTTATAGTAACCCACACCATCACATATTTTGCTTATGCCAATTACTTTGTCCATTTCTTAATCTTTTTATTTTTAGCTTCTTTTTTTTTTCTCCTTTGAAGCACATTAGTTGCTATTGGTATAGACAGAACTTCATGACATCCACCTGCAGTATAATGTCAACTGACAGCATTTTAAAAATGTAAAATCATGTTTTGTGAAATACAAATGTTTACATAATTATCATGAACATGTACAGCATGTTATAGTAACAATATTCATTTTTGTAGAGAGGTAGATTATTTATTCAGTCATGAATATGGTTTATGGTTTAATACTAAATAATACATACAGAACAAAAGAAACAAATATTGACACCGATTTAGGAAAGTATTCCTAATGTGATGGATTTCAACATGTCCCCACACGCTTTCCCAAATTGGAGCCATTAGTAGGTGTCAGAATGGTTTTTGGATGACATTTTTCTGCAGACGTTAGCTTCCTATAAAATCATGTAGGGTTAGTTCATCTCTTATTTATGGTGTATATGTTGTTTTTATAAAAGAATTAGCAGCCTGTGTGGGACTCATCTCTTATTTATGGTGTATATGTTGTTTTTATAAAAGAATTAGCAGCCTGTGTGGGACAAACCAATTGTGAGACCTGATCCTATTTGCCCTAAACTTCATTTGAAATTAACTCCCACTGCAGTCAATGGGTGAATATTAGTAAATTGTTTTGTAATTACGACTCCTATCATAGATATCTTAAAATATCATACTTCATTCGGTATTGTGGTAAAACAACGTTGTGATTTAGGGCCTTAAATGTGATTCTATATCAGAAATCAAAATTTGTTTCCCTTTCTAAGTTAAATAACAAAAATCCCACATACATGCAACGTAATTCTAAGAAATATTGATCTGGGATATCTTCTGTAATAAATATTCCCTCCTGAGAGAGAAGATTCATATAAATTTAAAGCATATTTTATTAATTCATATTGAATGACAAATTAAATGTTGCTGTCTTTAGTTCTATAAATATGTACTTAAACACTGTTTGTTTTTTAAAAAAGACAGGTCAGAAATGGGGTGGTGATGGTGAATTGAAAAGGTTCTCACTCTTATTAATAAGAGAATCACAGAAGTTATCAAAAAATAGGACTTTAACGTATTTTGTTCTCAGGTCATCCCCCTGCCATTGCAGGGCTGTTGCCTACATTATATTATTGAATAATTTCTTAAGTCTAATTTTAAATAGCTCAAGCTATTTAAAAGTATCAGAGTGGTAGCCATGTTAGTCTGGATCTGTAAAAAGTAACAGATAGTCCTTTGGCACCTTTAAGACTAACAGATGTATTGGAGCATAAGCTTTCGTGGGTGAATACGTCTGACGAAGCGGGTATTCACTCACGAAAGCTTATGCTCCAATACATCTGTTAGTCTTAAAGGTGCCACAGGACTCTCTGTTGCTTCAAGCAGTTGAGTTTCTTACTCCCCTCAGAGGTAATATTCACCCAGTCATATAGATGTCACCATTAGAGAAGTTTACTTTATATTCAGCCTCAATTTTCTCTTGCTCAAGTAACAAATATTCAGAACATGAAGAGATTCTGATTAAACTGGAAATCTAGAATAGGGCTATGAAACCTTGAAACAGTGGTTCTGACTTTCATTAATCATAGAAATCAGAGCTGAGGTAAAAATCAGACTCTCTTTTATAAAGTGCTAGATCAAAAAGGAATTTGGTTTTCTTCCTCTGACAGTGTCCTGCTACTGTTTTCTACACACAAAGATGCTTATCTTTGTCATTTTGCTTCCTGCCCAGAATGGTACCATTTAATGATTTATCAATAATTATTTTCACTTATTTATTTTGAATAAGACTGAAAGTAACCTAAGTTGTAGTGAAGACAATGATAAATTTCTATATGCAGGGCCGGCTCCAGCATTTCTGCCACCCCAAGCAAAAAAAAAAAAAAAAAGCTGGCGGCAGTTCAGCGGCAGGTCCTTCGCTCCCAGAGGGAGTGAGGGACCTGCCGCCCCCGAATTGCCGCAGGTGCCGCCCCTCTCCCTTGGCCGCCCCAAGCACCTGCTTGTTAAGCTGGTGCCTGGAGCCGGCCCTGTCTATATGTCATCCAGTGGCTGCCTTATCAGACAGCACTTCTTTTTTAGGTTGTCCCATCCCGTCCCCATACATACAATTTTATTTACTAGTGGATAGTACTGCAGCTGCAATTGGATGGTGTCAGGAATGAGGGCCTGCAGCTCGGCCTGGGATCAGCTAGCTAAGGACAGCTGAAACCCCTAATTGGCCAGATCACCTGATTGGCTGAGCAGCATTGCCAGGACAGTTCTTAAGCACAACAGTAGCACTTGGCCACTGGCTGCTCAACACTTATGCCTGCAGCTGTGATTGTGCCATCTTCCTAGGCTTGTTCCAGTCCTGCTCCTCTGCCTGGTTCCTAACTCCATCCATACCCTTGGCTCAGACTCCTGGATCTTGACTCTGGCCCTGGCCACTAGGTTTGACACCCCCACACACGCCCATCCAAGACCATGATAGATCACTTATACTATTGCTCTATGTGTTGCCCACACCACTGAAGTGGCAATATAGCAGGAAGTTTTCTGTAGTATGCCTTGCTTTGTAAAAAGCCCTTTCTCCATTGTGAGGCTTAATAGAGTTACTGCAACAACTATTGACCTAGCAGCAATTTTTCAACTCAGTGCTGAATAAGAAATAGAGAGGTAGTCTTGCTGAGGAGTGTGGCAATGAATCCGCTATTTTAGTAATTGCCCATAAACCTAAACTCTCCCCAATAACTTCTTTCATATAGTTAAAAATTACATTTCTACCAGCTGAGATGTTCTCTGTATAAAATTTCCTTTCCCTCTATGTGGCTGTCCTTGACGCCTCCTCTTCTCACATTCTGCTTCTGCTTCTTCTTGCTCACTTGTGGAGACATGATGTGACACTGGGGATCATTGTTGGGTTCACTGTTAGTTGGCTTTTCTGCTGTACTTGCTTTCTCCTTGTGTTAATACTGAGAGACTTCATCATCATCATCATGTTCCTATTATGCCTCTGACGTTTAGGGCAGTGACGAAGCTCCTCCACTCCTGTCTGTTTCTGGCAAGTCTTTCAGTGGTTCCCCAGCTGTGCCCCAGGTTTTTCAGCTCGGCTTCCACAGCTCTTCACCATGTTGTTTTCAGGCGGCTTCACAAAAAGTTTTATTCATTTAACTAAAGGAGGGAAGTTATGTTGCTCCAATTTAAATTGGTACAAAAATCACACCTTTATTTAAACTGGGGCAATTGATATGTGTAGACAAACCCAGAGAGTATCAGAGGGGTAGCCGTGTTAGTCTGAATCTGTAAAAAGCAACAGAGGGTCCTGTGGCACCTTTAAGACTAACAGAAGTATTGGGAGCATAAGCTTTCGTGGGTAAGAACCTCACTTCTTCAGATGCAAGTAATGGAAATCCATTACCCAGAGAGTAGTTCTGTACAGACTGAGCACAGAGGGAAAGAGCAACAGCAATGGAATAGCCCTGCCACCAAGTACTATATGCAAACTTAGTCATGACTTCTGATGTCACTGCATGCCTTCAAGTGAGGTCAAGAAGCAAACTTTCTGTCTAGAAAAGGAAACAAAGGCTTAAAAGGTGGTGCCCTTTCCCCTAGATCATAATATGAGCATTCATATTGATCTAAATGTTCATTCCTACACTGGATCTGGGATGGGTTGGGGGTTCTGATTTCTGGCAGAACCAAACCACCATCCATAGCCTGTAGTAAAGTACTTCTCAGTCATGGGAAGTGTTGTGTTGTGGTTGATAAGGCATTGGCTTATGAGTCAAAACACAGGGGGGCAGATCCTCAGCTGGCATAAATTGCCATAATTACAGATCTGCCCTCAGGGTTCTCTTCCCAACATTGCCGTTAGTTTTCTATGTGATCTTGGGCAAACCATGCTGTGCTTCTGTTTCTCCATATGCAAAATAAGGACAATAATGCTTATGCACCTTTGTAAAGGGTTTTGATACTTATACAAAATACTAAGTAAGTTCGAAACATTATTATTACTAATCTACTTTGAATTATAGTTCCATTATTTAACACTCATTTCCTTTCAACTATCAAATGGAATATAGAACCTTTTAAAGAACAGTGAACTTTCCCTATGGCTCTAGCATTATGTTAGTCATCAACTGTGTGCTTCTTCTGTCTCTATTTTTAGGTGTTGCTAGTTGCAAGGGGGTTTTTTTGTTTAGTTTTTTTTAGTGTGTGATATGAATCTAAAGAAAAAGAGCAATGCTTAAATAACAGATTATTTGGGGAACTGGAAATCAGATGACTTTCTGATGCTTCTTCATTGTCTTGCTCTCATTCTTACTTAAGTGCCTATCCCTGTGTAAAGGAGTACTTGTGGCACCACAAGTACTCCTGTTCTTCTTTTTGCGGATACAGACTAACACGGCTGTTACTCTGAAACTTATCCCTGTGTAGAGGGCTTAAATGGAAATGAAATGGTACATATGCCTTGTTCTGGCCCTCTGCACAAATGTGCTGAAGTAACAGTTTGGAGATTTTGTACAACTGTAAGGTGAAATTCACCTTTATGCAGAGAGTCAATGCAAGACACATGCACCACTTCAGTTCCATGCAAGCCCTCAAAATAGAGACAGGGATTTAAGTCACATATAAACCTTGTACTGGGGTCTCCTCACAATGGTGAGTTTTGCTCAGAAGATTTCTTCAAGGTTACTGTTTTGAGAGCAATATAATGAGCAAGGATCAAGAAGTCACTGTATTTTTAAGAAAAAATATTGATGAACTTATCAGTTCGTACTCTACTTAAATCAACTATAGGAGATGGACAAAACAGATTTAGAAAAATGTGAGGACCTTATGACACTGAGAGATATAGAACTGTGGATGTTTCACTAGATGTTAATTCTTCTGATCAAAATGGGAGTTACCTCATTTTTATATTAATATCAGAAAATATTGCTGGGAAACATAGATTATCAAAAGTTATTATTAGCAATGGATGAATCTTGTGATTTAGTTGTGGAAATGGATCCAACATCACTGTAATTATGCGCATTCACAAAACAGAACTGGAAATATTTTCTCTGTGAGATTTTCAGTATTTCTTGGGGAGTGGGGTTTGGAGAGTCCAAAAGGACGACAAGCACAGTATATCTTTTAGTGTTACTGCATTTCCATTTACATTCCTGGATGGAATTCAGAAGTGCAGAGGCACTTGAAAATGAGAGTGGGGAAGTATGGGAGATAGAAAAGTTATCCAGACTTTAGTTTTTGTTCAGGCTTGGTTTTTTTCCTGAATCAGATGTTGTATCTCTAAACATTTTGTAAAACCTCAAGACCTATAAGAGATCCTTTGAAAGACACAGCATTTGAAAGAGAAATTTCTCTCCCTTTCTCCTGGAAAAACAAACTTCAAAGTTCTGAAACATTCTAAATTATGCTGTTTGCATTATCCTATCTTTGGGCAGCAAAAACACCAAAGTTGCAGTCAGGGGAGCTTCTGCAGTTCACATACAAGGATCTGTATTCACATTTCATTGCTCCTATTCTATTATTCAATCTCCTCTGGAATTCAGACTAATATGCAATAGGACTCCATTTATGCTACATAAGGAACTCCAGTCTGGGAAATTAGTGTGCCAAAGATGAAAGTTGTTTGATGGTGAATTGTTCTGAGGTAATGACGGGACTGCAGGAGTGGCTGACCTGTCTGCCATGAGATGGAAAGTCAGCTAGTTTTTCTAGCAAAGAAAAGTAATTTGTTAAAAGAGCTGATTGTCTCAGTCTGGTTTCTAGTTGCCGTATCCATATTACATGCAGAAAACTTTTCCCAGTGGTGCTAAGCAGTACCCATTTGGCTGTCTCAGCAGAAGGGTCATGGGCTGGAACAGGCCTAGAAACTAAATTGGCTTTGTATTCCATAGTCATCCCCCTAAGTCAGGGTTAAGGCACTTGTTCGGCAAAAGGAAAAGCTCACATTGCTGTTGGTCATGCTGTACCCTTGTCTTGTCAAGGAATAAATAGGACTTTCCAATCTGTTAATGTGACATATTCTATAGGTACTGTATTTGCCTGTTGAAAACTTATTTTATTGAGGATATATATATAAGAGACCAGTAAATAGGTAAGAAGCCCTTAGTCCAACAGATTCTAAGAATGTTCTGTACACTTTTTGCTTAGTGTCCTATTCATTATTTAAAAATAAGAAAACCCTCACAAACCCAAAGAAAAGTAAATTGTGAATTGGAATTTATTTGATATTCCAAATAGGTAGTTTGGGTACACCCATGTATAAATTCAGAATGATCTGGACAAACTGGAGAAATAGTCTGAAGTAAATAGGATGAAATTAAATAAGGACAAATGCAAAGTACTCCACTTAGGAAGGAGCAATCAGTTGCATACATACGAAACAGGAAATGACTGCCCAGGAAGGAATACTGCAGAAAAGGGCCTGGGGGTCATAGTAGATCACAAGCTAAAGATGTATCAACAGTTAATACTATTGCAAAAAAACCAAACATCATTCTGGAATGTATTAGCAGGAGTGTTGTAAGTAAGACACAAGAAGTAATTCTTCCGCTCTACTCCACGCTGATACGGTCTCAACTGGAGTATTGTGTCCAGTTCTAGGTGCCACATTTTAGGAAAGATGTGGTCAAATTGGAGAAAGTCCAGAGAAGAGCAAAAAAATGATTAATGGTCTAGAAAACATGACCTCTGAGGGAAGATTGAAAAAAATGGGTTTGTTTAGTCTTGCGAAGAAAAAACTGAGGGATGACATAATGTTTTCAGGTACATAAAAGTTTGCTACAAGGAAGAGGAAGGCAAATTGTTCTCATTAACCTCTGAGGAGAGGACAAGAAGCAATGGGCTTAAATTGCAACAAGGTTGGTTTAGGTTGGACATTAGGAAAAAACTTCCTGTCAGGATAGTTAACCACTGGAATAAATTGCCAAAGGAAGTTGAGGAATCTCCATCACTGGAGATTTTTAAGAGCATGTTAGACAAACACCTGTCGGGGATGATCTAGATAATACTTAATCCTGCCAAGAGTGCAGGGGACTGAACTAGATGACCTCTCAAGGTCCCTTCTAGTCCTGTGATTCTATGATAATATTTAAATAAGTTTTATATTCAAATACAATGAAACACTTACTGAAATCACTAGTTCCTTGCATTCAGATAGATGTCTAGCATGCTTGTTAGAATTCGCAGGATCTTTTTTTGTAAAGTTCTTGCCATATATCACAAACTGTAGAAGCCACATGTTAGAGAAGCTGAAAAGAGATGCATGTTGCATTTGCCATGCTCTTCCTGTTTTTTATTTCATTATTATTATTTTTTTGGAAGCTGTTTTTGATTTGTATGGTTCAGTGAAATGGTTCACTTTTATTAGTTTATTTAATCACAGGGTATGAAATAAAAAGCAGGGGTGGGAATATAGTGGTATTATATAGTAGAACCATTGATTTCGGAGGCTCTGAAAATGTGCAATTTTTGCAACTGTGGGAGTCAGAAACTAAAAGTAAAAAAAGGGACTGTACTTTATCAGCTCAATTTCAAAGTCTCTTTAGCTGTGACCATCTTGAGGGAATTCAGAGCTGAGCAAGTATTTCACAGTTTACAATGTATTCAACAAACCTCACCTCTTTTTCTGTTCACAGAATATCCATAGACAGGTTGTGATATCCTCAGATTTATCGATTATTCAAATCGTATTATGAATATTCAGTATTCAAGCTGTGTTGCTTAGAGGTAATTGTTCGAAAACCAATGATATTTTTGTTACTGTTGGGAGGAGTGCTTCTGGTGCAAAGTCAAGCATCTATGAATTCAAAATTTGTTTTTTTATTGATGTTTCTGCTGGTAAAACCCAATCACTCAAATAGTCCCAGGGAGCAACTTGTACAAGGGGCACAGCTGAAGCTAATTCATCTCAACATTCAAATTAGTATTCACAGAAATACTTTTACATTTACCCAACTGTACTAGAGCCATATTTTTTTAAGTACATTTGTGCAGGGTGTATCCAGATTTTCTCTCTGTTTGTAGTGAGGAGAAGTGGTATAGAAACTTGAACATTTCTTTCTACCCCATTTCTGAAACTAACTTGCACATTACCTTGACAAATAATTTCACAAATAAAAATGTTATATCATCAGGGAGAAAAATCTTCCTGAAAGAAGCTGAAGTGAAAGCTTTGGAGACTGAAATCTTCTCTTTATCTACAGTAAAGATACAGAACAGTGAATGTTTTATGCACCACCCTGCCAATATGTACCAACTCTGAGCTGGAAAGACAACATTACCTCTCTGGATAAAGAGAGAGTTCAGACTCCCAGCCCATTCATTCCTTATTCACTGCCAGCAAGAGGAGCAGTTAATGTCAGTTGCAATCTGGATGCTTGTCAACTAGGAACTGGGCAGAGACTGTGATTACTTCTAGTCACTAGCCATTTTGAGGTGGAAAGCTCCAGATCTGTTGCCAGGGCACTCAGTCATCCAGCCCATTCCAATATCTATCTATATTGTTGTTGTTTAGTTCACAGCTACTATTACTGTGTGAGGGGGAGAGGTCTAGTTCTTTAAAAATTCCTGTGCTGTATTAATCTCAAAAACAATTCTCACTAATGATTAGGAGAACAATTTGTGAACAATTAATTTTCAGGAAACCTAGTAATAAAAGATGGTGCTTGTAAACGGGCTCTCTCTTGTGCTTTTTAGATTGTAAGCTGTTTGGGGCAGGGACTTTGTGGTTTTGTATGGTGCTTGGCACTGATCCTGACTGGGGCCTCCAAGCATTACCGGCATAGGAACAAATAAATAATACTACAATAGCAAAAGAAAATGTTGGATATGACTGGACCATTGTGAAGAGTAGCCAGTGAGAAAACTGAAATCAAAAGAAGAGGTATGATCATATTTCTTAGGTTATGGCTTCAGAAGAGTTTGACTGTGAATGCAACATCAGTCTTTCCTCCCCTGGGAGACCTATATTTTAAAACCTTTATCTCTTCAGGCAGATGTTTCTTTACCAGTGATCAGTCTCCTATTTTGTGCTGTGAAATGACCCTTCTTTCACTGATGCACTTAGTTACATAGTATAATAATTAAAATTAAAGGGCACTTAAAATTAAAAAGGTCATAGAGCAGTTTTTAAACAAAGGGCTTGGGGAAGCTGACAGGTGCGGAGGAGCACATGGTTTGGACTGAAACATCCCTTAGGGGAGGATGTATTAATGGAGATTCTCTATGTTCTAGTAAGGAGTAGAGGATGGAAGATGATAAAATACTGGTAGGATCTGATGAGAAACATCAAATGAAAAATGTAATGTAATCATGTAATGGCAGACAGCTAAAAAGTGACAAGTTTTTAAAGTGCTTAAATACAATTGCTAGAAGTCTAAATAATAAGATGGGTGAACTAGAGTGCCTTGTATTAAATGAGGATATTGATATAACAGGCATCACAGAAACTTGGTGGAATGAGGATAATCCATGGGATGCAGTAATACCAGGGTTCAAAATATATCGGAAGGACAGAACAGGTCATGCTGGTGGGGGAATGGCACTATATGTGAAAGAAAGTGTAGAATCAAATGAAGTAAAAATCTTAAATGAACCAAACTGTACCATAGAATCTCTATGGATAGTAATTCCATGCTCTAATAATAAGAATATAGCAGTAGGGATATATTACCGACCACCTGACCAGGATGGTCATAGTGACTGTGAAATGCTCAGGGAGATTAGAGAGGCTATAACAATAAAAAACTCAATAATAATAATGGAGGATTTCAACTATCCCCATGTTGACTGGGTACATGTCACCTCAGGACGGGATGCAGAGATAAAGTTTCTTGACACCTTAAATGACTGCTTCTTAGAGCAGCTAGTCCTGGAACCTACGAGAGGAGAGACAATTCTTGATTTAGTCCTAAGTGGAGCACAGGATCTGGTCCAAGAGGTGAATATAGCTGGACCACTTGGTAATAGTGACCATAATATAATTAAATGTAACATCCCTGTGGTGGGGAAAACACCACAGCAGCCCAACACTGTAGCATTTAATTTCAGAAAGGGGAACTAAACAAAATGAGGAAGTTAGTTAAACGGACATTAAAAGGTACATTGCCAAAAGTGAAATCCCTGCAAGCTGCATGGAAGCTTTTTAAAGGCACCATAATAGAGGCTCAATTTTAATGTATATCCCCAAATTAAAAAACATAGTAAGAGAACCAAAAAAGTCGTGGCTAAACAACAAAATAAAAAAAGCAGTGAGAGGCAAAAAGGCATCTTTTAAAAAGTGGAAGTTAAATCCTAGTGAGGAAAATAGGAAGGAGCATAAACTCCTTTATAAGTGAAGTGTAAAAATATCATTAGGAATTAGGAAGGCCAAAAAAGGATTTGAAGAACAGCTAGTCAAAGACTCAAAAAGTAATACCAAAATTTTTTAAAGTACATGAGAAGCAGGAAGCCTGCTAAACAACCAGTGGGGCCACTGGACGATCGAGATGCTAAAGGAGCACTCAAGGACAATAAGGCCATTGCGGAGAAACTAAATGAATACTTTGCATGGGTCTTCACGGCTGAGGATGTGAGGGAGATTCCCAAACCTGAGCCATTCTTTTTAGGTAACAGATCTGAGGAACTGTCCCAGATTGATGTGTCATGAGAAGAGGTTTTGGAACAAATCGATTAACTAAAAAGTAATAAGTCACCAGGACCAGATGGTATTCACCCAAGAGTTCTGAAGGAACTCAAATGTGAAGGTGCAGAACTACTAACTGTAGTCTGTAATGTATCATTTAAATCAGCTTCTGTATCAAATGACTGGGGGATAGCTAATGTGACACCAATTTTTAAAAAGGGCTCCAGAGGTGATCATGGCAATTATAGATCGGTAAGCCTGACTTCAGTACCGGGCAAACTGGTTGAAACTATAGTAAAGAACAAAATTGTCAGACACATAGATGAACATAATGTTTTGGAGAAGAGTCAACAGGGTTTTTGTAAAGGGAAATCATGCCACATTAATCTACTAGAATTCTTTGAAGGAGTTAACAAGTATGTGATACAAATAGGATAATCATATTCAGCAAATCATAACTTTTCCAATGACACCTCACATGACACATTTTGTACAAGATGCATCATAATTATGTCATAATCACATCATAATCATACCAGTATGATGAATATGGAGTGCAGAGTGTCACAAATAGATATTACATTTGTAATGTTTCTAAGCAAGTAATGAACTGTGTTATTTACAAAGCTGGTATATTATTCAAGTAGACATAGGGCAGGGCTGGAACACTCAGTCATTGTCTTCCTGTACTGCTGGTTTTATAAACGTGTCTTCTTTGCAATATAGTTCTTGCTTGAAGGAGGCCCAGACTTATCCATTTAGACCAAAAACTTACATGTCAGACACAATAATGTGTTTCATATAGTCTGAGAAAAAGCTTCTTGCAGATGGCCTTTCAAAAGACTGAACAAAATAGCCCTGCATTCTTTAGACCTGTAGTTATGATTAGGAAGGGACTATGACAGTAATACACCTGGGTTCTTTATATTGTGCCACTAATCTCCATATCAAATTTGCTCCATTTATGAGAAATACAAAGACTTATTTTCCAACTGCAAGCCCCGCAGGTTAGTCTGGTCTCAAAATTAAGCTGTGTCCTTTCTTAGGAAAAGTTGTGAGGTTTTTTTTATTTTTTGAATGAGGAAAGAACAGATATAAAATAAATAATGGTAATTACAAATCAGAGCCATGAGAAAATTCCTAGCACTCCTGGCTGGCCAGAGAATAAACACACAAGAAATACATAAAAAATCAACATGACAGTTGATAAAAGAATAGTACTAGTATGACCAAAAACGCTGTCCTCTGATTCATTCTTTGTGCCAAAAATAGGGTTTCTGGGATCATAATTGAGATTCCTTTATGTTGGTGATGCATGAAGAACAATATAGTGAATCTTATTGTCTCTCAGCTACACACATACATGTCAGGTGTCTAAGACACCAAAGGCCAGATTATTTTTAGCCCTTATGCAAAAGAAGAGGACACACTGAGCCTTTCTCCCCATTGTGGGAATCAGGCACAGTTATTTTTCCTAGAATGAGGGAAGTGCAAGGACTGCTTTCTGTACTGCCCTGGGAGCACTGTGCGCTCAAAGAAGGCAGGGCCTGGGCCCTGAACACACCTTCCCTGCCTGCATCAGCCTCTGGAGTGTGAGTGGTGCATGCGGGGAGTATGCTGCACCCAGTAAAGCAGTGTAGTAGAAAGTGTGTTCCCCTTGCATACTAGGGAGCTCTGGGAAGCAGAATGATTCCCAGTTATATCCCTGGGGCAATGCAGTTCTTCACTGCTACAAACACAAAGCTGTGCTGTAAAGACACAACTGAGGCCTGCTTTACACTACAGGGTTAGGTGACATAGGCTGCCTTGCATCGACTTAGCCGTGGAAGTGTCTTCACCTAAGTTTGACTCCTGCCAACATCAGTGCCTCTCTATGCCGATATTAGTAACACCATTTTTCCAAGTGGTGTAGAGTCATGGTTGATGTAATTAGGTCAACACAGTGTCAGTGTAGACACTGCATTGCTTACATTAATACTGGCTTTCAGGAGCCATTCCACAATGACCCACACTGATAATACAATCAATACAAGTGCTCCTGATGAGGACATGCACCACTGACACAAGGAGCAAGTGTGCGCATGCAAGCAATTTAACTGCGGTGGCTGTATGCTGACATAAATTAGGTTGACAATTTAGTAGTGTAGACATGGCCTGAGTGTTCAGTATTTGCAGTTACAGAACATCGTAGGTAACATTCAGGGTTCTTCCAATAGTAAATATAGGGAAGTACCCGTACAATGGAAAACTGCACATAAGCCTCAATTCAGGAGAGCACTTTTTAAGTTTAGTGTGAATTAGTGTGTTTGGATAATGAAGGCAATAATAAATAAGGCTAAGATTTTGTCATGCATATTTTTATGTCACTGAGAGGTCATGAGCAATAAAGGAAAATTCACAGACGCACGTGACCTATCCGAGACTTTTACTAAAAATATGCATGACAAAATGGGGAACTGCTGCCCCCCCCCACTTACTGCCTGTGGCTAGGAGCTAGCTACGTGGTCCCTGTCTGCCCATGGTGGCTGCCTGGAGCAGCGGGGGCACCCCCGCTACCAGCGGCGGCTCAAATCTCCCAGGCCCCCACTACCCGTGGCGGCTGGGAGCTGCGGGAGCCCTCTCTCCCCCACTGCCTGTGGCTCAGAACTCCGGGGGAGGCGGTGGGGGTACCCTAAAGTTCCCAGCCACTGAGGGTGTCAGAGGGACCCTGCAGCTCCCAGGCACCACAGGATGAAGTCACGGAAGTCTCTGGAAGTCACAGATTCCGTAGCCTTAATGATAAGCTATGGTATAAATGTATTCTGTTTAATTGCCTGTAATGCTAGAATCCATTTGGAAAGACAGTCTGGAATCTGATTAAGGTTATTCTGATGTGACATTTTATAAAATCACTGATGGCCCGGAGGATGTCTGTTAGGTCATACTCCTCATTCTTAATGTAGCCAACATTTCTGCTTCCCCCATCAGCCCATAGCTGGCATTAGACTTGAGCAAGCTCTTTGAAATGAACAGTTTATTCAACAAATGTTTGCTTCCTCTATTCCTTATTTGTCTACAAGCAGTTCATGACATTGTATAAAGTAAAATGACAACTACACTGATCTTTCATTCATAAAAATCACCACATTTATCAAATACAGGTGAGTTTTTACATGGTAGGAAAAGAAAATGGAAGACTGTGCATGCTTTAACAAGTGTACTGACAATGTAAGACGAAAGAAGCACAACTAAAGTATAATCAATCCTACTGTCACTTTTAGGTAAATTAGAGTAAGGGGAAATGGACTAAATTCTCTGGTCTGTCTAGATTCCAGACTTTGGATTTGAGAGTGGAAAATAAACAATTACACCAACACACTATTACTGTTGCCCCTTTTCAACCTGATCAGCTAGTCAAAGAATGGGCCATAACGATGTTCCTGTTGGAAATAGAAATTGATGGAGCCTGATGCTTAGGGGGAGGTTGGTTTTTTGCATAAAACAGACAAATCCTGTTTGTTTACAAGGAATGTACAAAGTTCTGCTTTTCCAAATGCAGGAGGACCCACAAACAAAAGGAGCAGTTTCTTATCTTACTGCCCCAAGCCTCTTTAGCCAACAGCCCCAGAAGCTCTCTAGCTCTTTCCAAACACTGTGCTTGCAGGCTGATGCTTGACTTTCTTCCTTTTGCCTCTGCCTCTCTCTCTGTTTTGTGTATTCTGCCCAGCCCCACCTCTCACACCACACAAACCCACCAGCAAAAACACCTTTGTCCTACATGGGGGCTTAAGTTTAGTTATGCTAATTGAATGGTCCCTTCACACCTATCAGTTTTAATTCAACCCAAAACAAGGTTTCACCCAGTTTATAATGTTAATGTATCATCGCCGTTATCCAACCAGTATTTTATAAGGCTCATTTCTGCAGTGAACACCCACATGTACATTGGATTTTTCACTTAGTTCTAAAACGTGATAATCTTAGCTATTTCTGAAATCACATGAAGGTTGTTCTATCTGATGAGTTCTGAAAAAGCACTCCCTCCCCCCCCCCCCCTTCTCTATTGGTACTTTTGTGATGGCTCAATTACTGTCACTAAAACTTAAATGTACGAAATGGTGTCTTAATTCTTTTGGGAAAGCTGAAGACAAATACTTTTCAAAATGAAACCGTATTGGTTTATCTATTTAAAGAGATTATAAATCAACTTTGTTTAGGTCACATTTATTATATCAATTGTGTGTTTTTATATTATGCATATAATTGACCAGATTTTGAACTCAGTTACATCTAGGATTGCCACCGCTGAGGGACCAAAAACAGGGATATCTGGGATAACCCAGATCCCATAAAACTGGACAGCTGGCAGTGTGTACTGAGCACCCTTACAGATTTCCCAGGACATCATCAAAAAGGAGATGATCCTGGGAAGACCTAGACAGGTGGCAACCCTAATTATATCAGCATAAATCCAGAGTAAGCCTGCCTTCGCTGGAGTTTTTCCAGTTTTGCATCTGTATCACTGAGAACAGAAACGGTCTATAACATAAGTAGGCCCAGATTCTCCTGTATGATCTCTTCATTTTGTGCTATTCAGAAGGGGCAAAATAGATGGATTGCATCATACATCAAACCTTAAGCAAAGTCTGTTGCAATACAAAAAAAAAAAACCCTTAAAGTACTTTTATAAAATAATTAATATAGTTATTACATTGAAATTCTTGATCCAGCTTTACACCAAAAGCCAGAACAATTTGGCTTTGGAATCTTGTTTTTCTATTGCAAAATGGTACGTTTATCTTTTCCTATTTAAAATTTAAATAACTTCTTGTATTCATTTGAATCACTTTTGAAATACTAAAATTAACCTGGATTTTTTTGTACTTTTTCACCAGTTGTTGATTCTCTGCCACTTCCACCTATAATCAGAGAGGATGTTGTGAACAGTAGTAATGTTCTCCATATCAACAAAGGACTTTATTTTCTACTCTGAACCATCATAGCCTGTCTTATACAGTGTTATTGTAGCTGTGTTGGTTCCAGGCTATGAGAGAGGTGAAAGAGATAATATCTCTTACTGGACCAACTTCTGTTGGGGGAAGGGATAAGCTTTTGGGGAAAGTTTGTCTCTCACCAACAGAAGTTGGGTTCAATAAGAGATATTACCTCACCCAACTTGTCTCTCATAGTCTGTAGGATAATTGCTAAAGCACTTACGATCATCAAGTCCCTAAGCTGTAGTAATAATAACAGGTGGCAGTCTACCAGGTCAAATGCTTTCTAAAGGTCTAGAAACATCACCTCAATTTACAGTATTCATCCAGTTTCTATCTTAATGGAAATATATCATGCTTTAATGTAGTAACGATAGAATCCTGTGGCTTAAATCTAAGATCTGTAAAGGCTTTTGTTCCAATCTGTATCATTATATATTTATAAACAATATAAAAGTGTGGGAAGTGCTTTCTATAGATATAGAAAGATAGATTCCTTGCTACATAGGGGAAAAAGCTTTCAAATTATGGAAAAGGACATAACTATTAACACCATTGCACAGTTGGGGAAATCCAGCTTGTCACTACAGTTGCTTGAAGTGATATCCAAAAACTTCAGAAACAAGGTGGGCCAAATTCTGTACTCTGTTGTTCCAGTACTACTCCACAGAAGTCAGTGGAGATTGAACTGAGCAGAATTTGGCCTGGCACTTCGTCTTTGTCTTAATCATGCAAGCAAACAAACCCCACCCCAAAATAATAAAATGCTGGAAGGCCTGAAATGCATAAAAACAGGTAACTCTGTAGAAAAATGAACAGAATATGATTAGCTGTTATTGCAGGAAATAGGTGTTTGGTTCCTCTCTGGAGCAAGTGCACAGCATAGGAATCTTCTTGGCTCCTTACCTCTAGCTCCCAAGAGAAACTAACACTCAGCTACCATGTATAGCAAGCCGTGGTGGGCAATCAGCTCCCTTTTCAGCAAAAATCTCTCTCCATCCCCTTCCCTCTCCCACCCCCCAACACACATGCGCTATCCCTAGATCTGCAGAGGGCACTTTATGGGCCTGTATGGACAAGGGTCGGTATGACGAGGAACAGGAGCTTGGAGCAACATCGTTGTTTCCCCACCACTTAGCTGCAGGATGTCCAGTAAGGAATAAATGCAGCCTGAGAGCCTGAATGACATCTATGCTAGGAGCCCCCTGTCAATTTAAAGGGGGTTCCAGGAGCTGCTGCTGCCAGAAGCTGTCAGAAAACTCTGGAGAATGGTAAGGGGCCCCACAGGTACTCCATTCAGGTGACCTTGTGCTAGTGCTGATAAGGAATATCCCATCAAAAATATTGATTTTTGCCTATTTTTTTCATCGTGGAATTAGAAACAAAAACATTTTTGTTTTGAGTTGATTTGAATTGAAACGTTTAGTTTCAGATGGCTCTGATGTAAATCTCCATTCACCTGAGCTCTCATGCAGCAGCCAAGCCAGAGGGGAGATCTGCACTGCATCATGAGAGCTGTAGTTCATCTGGGGAGCCCAGCACGTAGAGGGGAGAATGGGAGTATGGGGAGCCAGAACTACTGCTCCCATGAGGCAGCTCAGCTGAATGCGGATTAATGTCAAACTGACCCAAAATGAAACATTTTGATGTTTCCAAATCAATTTTTTTCTAAAATATTTATTCCATGAAAAGTTTCAGAAGTTCAACTCAAATGTCAAAACATTGGAATTTCACAGAGGATGGACAGTCTTGTGCCTCCAGTTACGCCTCTTGGTTCCTGACTTTTGCCGTGTGTGGGGCGGGGGGTGGGGTGGGGGGAGTGGGTTACAAACCCTTCCCCCCTGGACCAGTGATACTCAGACCCTGGTGGTTCAGGAGCCATATATAAAGTTGATAACTTTATTGGTTAATAACATAGTAAAAGCACCCTGGTTGGTTAATAATTTAGACTGGGTAATAATTAAATCAAACAGTGTTTTAATATCATATGCTGCAAAGAGCCACAGAAGACACATTAAAAAGCCATTTGCAGCTCGCAAGCCTCAGTCTGAGTATCACTGCCCTGGACAAATTAATCCTAAAGAAACTCCACAAGGGGAACTGCAGAATTTTTCTCCCGTTTGTCTCTTCGTCTGAGTTTTCCTGCAGGAGGCCATGATCTGGGCAGGATGACCAAGAGACTCTGAAATCTTATGACCAATTTAGAGCTGGTCTGTATGAAACCAAATGCTCCCCATGTGCTTAAATTTGGGACTTTATTAACTACAGTCCAACAAAATGCAAATTATTGTATTTATAAGGGTTACCGTCCACACACATAATGTACTTCTATATGCTTTTTCCTGTAACTCTACTTTCAATGGTTCATTCTTTACTCCCTTTTTACTTACTTGAGTGATACAGTATTAGCTATGTTGTCAACGGCTTTTACATGATGGAGCACGTTAGACTATGTTACACTACAATTTTAACAAACATCTGTGTATATCTCCCCTTTCAAAGCAGCTGCAGAAGCAGCTGTGTTTTAAACAACCTGTGCCTGCAGCAGCATTCTCTCACGCTCTGCTTCTCCCCCAGCACACTAAAGCCTCTTTGTAAGGACACCTGATAAGCTGTCATTCACAGTACTACTGCTAGCTCATCAAAACGTTACACTGTCTGGCATTATCATGCAAACAAAATCAAAGTCATTATAATCTATTGCTTCTGTTTTTGACAGGATAGGTGGGCCAATATGTTCTCCATCCAAGTTCTTAAGGTGTGAATCATTAAAGACAATCCACCAATTCAGACATTGGGGGCGTCTGTTTAGGATTAATTCCTTTCAAAAAAATAGAATGGCAAAATGTAGGTAAATAAAGTTATTGATTTCCTATCTGTACCACTCTTGCTAGAATATCTGGATTTTACACAGCACCTTTACAGTATTAAAGCGATCTACCCAGCTGTATATAATAGGAATAGGCCAGTTTGTGAAAAGTGTGCACACGTTTTTCTGCATACCTGAGCTCAGATGCTCACCTGCAAACCATAATATGCCGACATCCACACACAAATCTAGAGGCAGGGCCAGCTCCAGCATTTCTGCCACCTCAAGCAAAACAGAAAAAAAAAAGCCACGATCGTGACCGGTGGTGGCAATTGGGAAAAAAAAAAAAAAAAGCCGCGATTGGCGGCGGCAGTTCAGCTGCAGGTCCTTCGCTCCCAAAATTGCCGCTGCCGATCACGGTGAAATATGAAATATGAAATTTCATTTCATATTTGCTCCACTTCTACTTTTTTGTATTTATTTTATTGTTGCAGAGAGAAGACCATTTCCCTACTAACAACCCAGGAAGTATCCCTTATAGTTTCCTGTAGGAGGATCAGCCACTGTGGCAGTAATGAGGTAGCAGTTAACTGCTGAAACAAGGTAGAGATGCTAAAGTTAGGCTGGTGATGCTTCAAATAGGGAATGACCTGGGAAAATCTGCAGCTAGTTTGGGGTATTGGAGACCAGCATCAATTGCCTGCCAATGATATCTGCCAGCCTGGGAGCCGCTTCTCTCTAAGGATATCTGGAGGCAGGGAAAAGATAACTCAACAGCTGCCCAGAGAGTCTGCCGTTGTAGCAGACTGGGAGCAGTACACATGGCCAACTAAAGAGATCTGCCTCTTTGCGCCAGAAAAGAACATTGTGTCCCTCCATACATATCAGTTTACCTTAGAACCCCCAAACCAGGTGGGAGATGTGGTGTGTGGAGTTCTGTCAGACCAATTTCATTATTAACTCCCAAACAACGTAAGCCTCCAGTGCCCACTTTCAGTTTCTTTATGCTCCTGGAAGAGAAGAATAAACACACATTTAATTTGGCCAGTAACTCAGCCATTCCTCCTCTCAAAAAATTAGAGTCAGTGACCTCTCCCATGAAAGGGGCTAGGAGAGAGACACTGCCAAGATGCAGCTTTTTTTTCTTTTTCTTTTTTCTGCAGCATGAAGAATGTGGCAGAAGGAAAGCTTTCCATTGATTTCTCCTGTAGTTAGCTCTTGGAAGGCTAGAGTATTGGCTTATGTTGCAAATGTGAAATGAATACAATCTTATTCTTCAGTTCATGCTGGTGAATGCAAGATTGTGGTTAACAGTATATTAAATCGTGGATGATTGACAAAGGATGAAGCCTCCAATTTGGTGTGTATTACAGAAACCCAGTTGGATGATACTGTTGTTCCGGTTTTCATGTAGCCAGTCTAGCCAGGTATTAGGCCACTGTGAACTGAAGGAAGATGAGTGAGGAGGTGAGGTGGCTGGGCTATTTGCATACTGACTGAACTTCAGGGAGACTCCCATACCAAAAAGGGATTAAATACAGGGCATGATATCCTGGTCCCATTGAAAGAAATGGCAAAATTCCTGTTGACTTTAGTGGGGCCAGAATTTTGCTCAGGATTCCATCTAGAAGGCAGATCCTGACATAGAATTAAAATGGGGATACTTTGTGTGTATTGATTTCCCTGATTTGCTGAAAGTCCCTTCCTGAGCTCAGGAAGTTGAACACCAGGGTGGTGATACTGGTACTGAAGCTGATAATGCTTAGTGACCTTAACAAACTTGAATGATGAGTCTTGTGTGTCTATTCATGATTTTCATCCTGACCATGAGATTATGCCAAATGGTCGCTAGTTCAGTCTTGAATGTAGTGCTTATGTTGGAATTAAGGCTGGGCAACTGGAAATTTTGCTCACGTTAGGAACTGGCCATTGCTTTTGCGTGTTCTGATTGGGGAACACCTTTTCTGGAGAGGCAAGGGAGCTGTTTTGATGGTCTGCCCTTGCACTTTAACAGAACTGAGGGAAAATATTGGCCCTTGGATGTACCAGACTATTATTGTATGAACCTTTGCTCTCAGCCTTTGATCTTAGGCAATCTCTTTGCTGGCTTCATCCTCAAAGATCACCTTGGTTTATAGATGACCTGCAACAACTGACACAGAGGGAAGATAACCAGAGCAAAAATCATGGAAGAATTTCTTTGCCTTTACTAAAGAATTTGCATAGTCCTGATTAGAGGATTTATTGTGGCTGATGGGTGCGTGGTCCAGCCGAGCTGTCCCCACTGGGAGGCTGATTTGTGTCCCTACTGCTGGGAGGAAATTGTGGTGCTTCATTTAAATCATATGTTGTTAATGTGGAATGAACTGTCTGCATCCATTAAGAAACCAAAGCTAGTGCAGAATGCAGTGGGCCATTTATTAGAAGGATTGTCTCACTGGGAAGTATGACACTAGTGCTCAGGCGCAGCATCAGTTGTGTATTGGTTTTTGAGCAAGATTAAGGTGGTTTAGACCTACAGCGCCCTTAAATGGCTTGGGGGGTGGCCTGTTCAACAGAGTGCCTCTCTCTCCCCATGTTATGCTGCCATAGTTGTGATCAGCAGAAGTACTCCAGCTAGAACTCTCTTGGTTTTGAAGGGATAGGAGGCTGCTGACTGGGTGTTCTCTGTAAGGGTCCCTAAGCCTTGAAACTTATTTCTTTCTGCCCTTGTTGGGTGTGCTGCAGAGCTCATCTATTTTCTTGATCTTTTGGGAGTGACAATTGTGATGTGAGGAGGGTAGGTGTCTGAGGAAGATGGAGTATTTTAGATTTGTCGGTTAATTCTAGCTAAGGGGTGAGGCTAGGCTACTGGTTTTGAGGATATTAACAAGGAATATATTTTTAAAATTTGTCAAACTTGAGGTTTTTTACCTGTTACATCAACTGAAATAAATCAGTGACAAACAAACCACTTAAGTCAATCCTTATTTCTATACTCCCCATCCCAGTTGTCTACAAATCTCTCTCAGGGACTGCAATACCTTTCCCTGGCCTGTAGGTCATCTCCTCTCCGTTCTGGGGCAGAGCTTAGTCCCTCGCCCTGTAGGCCACCTGCAGATTTCCCGAGGTTGCTATTATTTGAAATATCAGCTGTCTCACTTTAGAAACTCTTTGTTCTTGTCAGTAAATGTTGTCTCCTGCTACCACAATGACAGATTACCTTACAGAATCTACAAGGGAAACTGCCTCTGATGTTAGTAGTGGAGTCTTCTCTCTGGAACAAAGAAATAAACTGGAGCATATATGGAGGCTGTTTAAAAGTATAATCTTTTTCCTACTGAATAAAAGACCAAGTTAATTCACTTTGATTCTCATATTTCCAAAGAATGAGGTAACAGAGTATGGCACTCTTTAAAATCGGGCTGGAGAACTTGGTCATCAGGAATCATATTTAGTGCTATGCAAACTAAAATAATAATGGGGTAATCGAATCTCATGCTTCATGGGGGAAAAAAGACTGCTGCACAGGTCAAGAAGGAATTTCTCCACCATTTTCAGAACCAGTGTACAACTGACTTGATGCATGACAAAGTATGAGGGGAAGGAAATCATCATAATCAGAAGCATGACTAATTGGCACTGATGAAAGCAGGGTATTGGACTTAATGGTCTGATGCAATATGGCAAACTATGTATTCCTAAATCCTATGATAAATGATATTTTGCTGATCATTGTAATTCCATGGTATATGTGTTGTACTTACTCAAGGAGTCACTCTTACTTATTACAAGTGCTGTAACTCATTGTTGCTCCTCCTTGAAAACATGTTATATGTCCAATAGCCATGTCTCAAGTTTTTACCTGAGCTAAAATAGTCTGCAGACCAAAGCCTATATGCACAGTGCATCATCAAAACCTCCAAAATAATTTTGCCTCCCTCTTGGAACACAGCTGTGTTACTGTACATGGGTGGGTCAATTTTTCAAGTGTCTACTTTGCACATGCAAAAGGGCATTTTGGCTTGCAAAATGGATAAGTTGTCTGTTTACATGTGCAGCTAGATTTGAAAAATTGACTGCTTGCCTGTGCCAGTCTATAAAGTGTTGCAGAAGTGTGAAATGCACTAGAATTCACACCATGGCAGCCACAAAACATCAAGGTGTGAATCATGCAAATCTCTTCAGACTGCACGGCAGTATTGCAGCACTGCAGGGGCTGGACTGCATCACCTTGACAAGTAGGCGGTCTTGTGGTGTTATCTGAGTGATGTGCTGTCCTTGCTCTTTCTTTCCTGATGTCTGTCATAGGCTGTTTGCTGTCTTGAGACTTTATTTGGCTTGGTGTTTTTTTTATTTGCTTGTTTTATTTTAGCTTAGCTACTGTAGTGGCATGGAGATGTCCATATGCCTCTCCCCTCTGTTTTAACATAGTGGAGTTGGTCTTGTGGTTGCTGTGGTGAGGGAGCCCACTGCACAGGATGGTGACAGGTGTCTGCATGAACAAGGAATTCAGCAGTGGTGTCAGTGGGTAGTTGACATGAGAAGATTTTGTTGATGCTCTGTGTTGTCTTAACTCAGTAGAGGAATAACCAATAGATTCTGGGTTATCTAACAATACCTGCCTGGTCTATAGGAAAATTGGCTTGGGTGGAAAAAATAAAAAATAAGCTAGCTTTAGTTATTGTGACAGTTGCCTCTCCTCAAAGCCGCTTGCTGGATTTTCTGCTGCTCTGTCACAAACTCCATCAATCTCTTCGATTTCTTCAGAAGGAACAGAGGACTTGCAAAGTAACCAGCTGGAAACGCAAATTTCGATAAAGCCAGACGTCCAGAGGACAGATGTGGACTTTTCAGAAATTCTTAATGCAATACAAGAAAGTAAGTTACTACTTGGATCTAAAATCGATTATATTGTACAAGAGCTGACTGAGATGAATCAAAATAATGTAATACTTGAAGGAATGGTTAAACTGGAGAATTGAATGATAATGTGAATAAATTGGAAACTTATGAGAGAGTTGAGTGGATAATTGAATTTCAACAGTAATGAAAAATGTGGCCAAGAATCAAGATTCGTGGTCCAGTGTCCCTGCTGCTTTATTACCTCCCTTATCGCCCTTATTCAAGGTTTTATTTTAAACTAGTTGTCTTGAGAAAAACAGCTCCTCAAATCTTCAAATACTACAAGATATACAAGTATGTATTAAAAAACCTGTGTTCCTCTTCAGTTTGGTCAGAAATTCTAGGTATCATGCATCTGATCTTCCATTCGAGTAACTGCATCATTAATTCTTGGGGAGACCTGAGCGCAGCATAATTGCAGCAAGAGGGTTAATTGTTTGATTAAAATCGATATCTTCTTGCTTACCCTTTCTATGCTATAGATTTGTACTGAACTCTGTGTGATTTCTAAACTGAGGGAGCATTTTCCATGAGGATCCTTGACTATAGAACTTGCTTCCTATCCTCTTTGTCCATCGCAGCCCCAATATGTTGATTATCAAGACACACTGTAAACAGAATTTCTTTTTGTATGTGTTTGGGGAGGAGAGGGTAGAAGAATGCAGTGACTTGATGAAGGTGGTGGTTAATTTGCAGGCTGACTTCTTTGGGAAGGGTTAGAATGTGGAGGCATGTCTGTCTTTTGATTGATTGTATGTACAGTATCTTAATTTTTTGTACAAGTGCCTGGATTGAAGATGCTCTTCAGTTATGAATATGAATAACTAAATAACACAAAGCTGTAGTGTTTGTGTTGCAAACATTTCTGGGAAATGCTTAACCACTTTCCTCCACTACTCCTATTTTGTCAAATAAGTATGTTAAAAGTCACAAAAGCTTTCTACTAATATTAGATGTAGCAAAACTTTTTTTTTCTTAAAATAAATTAGATTTTGGGACTAGACATATTGACAGAGCATCATTTATTTTGAGGCTGCCTTTCCCCATGTTCCCTAGGTAATGTGTCACACTGTAAGACTCTTTTATTAGGTTATGTGCTTATACTGGGCAATCCAAAGTGTCATTGAATAGTGTGTGCAGGTTATCCAGAAAACTTATTGAAACATATTTAAAATTGCTGTAGAAGATCCCCACTTCCTACAGAAAAGAATGCTGGTTTGGTAAGGGGCATTAGTAACAAAATATTTGTAAATAATGAATGCATCTAACCTGCATTCAGTAGTTAGTCATCACTAGCTTATGCCTAGTTCATCAGTTCCAATGGTTTAAAGAAGAATGAACATGAGCATAAGATCTAAGTGTTAACTTTGTTATAAATAGGAATTTAAGTGCTCACGCAGAAAGGGACCAGATTGACAGCCCTGGAGATTGTGGTCCTTTATTTATCCATAGAGCAGATGCAGCCACCATTGGCAATGCATGTTCCATGCACCTGACCACTGTGTCTTTATTCTCCTTTGGAGAGACCACATTTCATTTCAGAGTGAGGGATTTGTCTACACTACCCGCCGGATCGGCAGGTAGTGATTGATCTATCGGGGATCGATTTATCGTGTCTAGTGTAGACATGATAAATTGATCCCTGATCGCTCTGCTGTCGACTCCGGAACTCCACCACGGCGAGGAGCGGAAGCGGAGTTGACGGGGGACCGGCAGCTGTCAATCCCCGCACCACAAGGACGGGAAGTAAGTGATTCTAAGTTGATCTAAGATACGTCGACTTCAGCTACGCTATTCTCGTAGCTGAAGTTGTGTATCTTAGATCGATCCTCCCCCCAGTGTAGACCAGGCCTGAGAGTAGTTCATTCTCCAGGCCTACAATTCCTGGTGTGGCCACCTGCTTGCAGTGCAGTCCAATTCACAAAGGTGGACTATACATCTGAGGATTTTCTTGCTACCTGCAGTCAGGTGTGGATAGCAAATAATTAGGATATAGTCAGGGCCGGATTTACACCTTATGCGCCCCTAGGCACAGCATCTTCTGCGTTCCCCCCAGCCCGCTCCTGCCTACAGCTGACCTATGTGTTTTCTGTAAAAATGAAATGAAAAGAAATATTTAGAAAAATTAAATATTTATTCAATGCAATAACAAAAAACACGTGTAATTAAAATAATCACATAGGTAGCAGGTAGGTGCTACTTTACTTCACATAAAATTATAGAATCATAGGACTGGAAGGGACCTTGAGAGGTCATCTAGTCCAGGCGCCTGCACTCATGGCAGGACTAAGTATTATCATGTTTCTTCCTTGACTTCTGCTCCGCGAACACACTAATGATATCCTCGCAATCCATACCTTTTAAAAGTTTTCTTACAATAGTTAGAAGAATCCAGACTTCTGACCCTCAGGAGCACCAGCTTCAGCCCTAGGGGGGGGCGCTGGGGCTCAGGGCTTTAGCTATGAGGGGAGCGCTGGTTTCAGCCCCAGCACTCCCACTGTAGCTAAAGCCCAGAGCCCCAGCAAGCCCCACCCCTGTTGAAACCTGGAGTGGAGCCGTGGGGAGCCCCAAACCCCGGTGCTTCCCACGCCCCAGGGAAAAATCCAGGAACAGAGCTGTGGGGCTGAAGCCCTGAACCCTGGTGCTCCTGAGGGTCAGAAGCCCTGACCCCACACCCGCCTGGAGCCCTCCCCCAGTGGATGAAGTCCGTAAGGTCTTATTTGAAGTTACAGACATTTCAGAGTTACAGACAACCTCCATTCCTGAGGTGTCCATAACTCTGAGGTGCTCCTGTATCATTAGATTGTTTATAATTTTTAAAATAAGCTTACACTAACCACTTCTAACTGCGTATGTATTAACTTTTTAACTTTTAACCCACTTTTAGGCACCCCTACAACACCGATGCCCCTAGGCCTGTGCCTAGTGTGCCTAATTGGAAATCCGGCCCTGGATATAGCACAGTGAAACATTCTTGCTAGGTTGGTTGGCCTGATTGGCCTTTGGTTGCTACTTTTATTTTAAGTAGGCTGTGCAACAGAAGTAGCATTAGAGTGGCTGTCACTGCTTTTAGCAACCACAGTTTTGTTCGCTAACATAAGTTTCCTGGGCATTTTCTTTCATTCTGTCTAACTTTTGATAGGCGGGACATCACTATTTGCTAGATTGCCAAGTCTGATTGTTGAACAGAATTTTTCAATTTTTATTTCTTTTGTTAATACAAAGACTTTACTGTAAAGCTGCTCTGTCTTTATTTTCCATCCTGCTGATCTTGTGCTGCTAGTCTCCTTTAGAGTGCAAAGTAAGACAAAAAATTACTGTACAAAAGATATTAAAGACTTACAAGCCATTTCTAATGTTTCCAATCAGAATTCTGCACTTATGAACTCCAGCTCAAAATAGAGTCTCAATATTTTTAATAGGAAAGATTTCAGCTTATTCTGTCTTAAGCCTAACTATTTCCAATATGCTCTTGTCCACAATATACTCAGAATCTCTCTGAAATTGCCCTTTGCCAGTCAGGCACAATCCAGAGATAACTACCTATAATGAACCTGGAAATGCTATCACCACACCTTGCAAAATTGGTCAGTCATGCTGTCTGGAGTGGCTCACGACTCATAAGTGCCAACCTCAGGGCAGACTGTTAAGAAGAAGGGCACAAACCCCACATTGGTTGTGTGTTCTATAGTTAGATTTCACCAACCAAGTATCAAGTGTGATCTCAAGCACTATAATAGCCTTAATATGGAGTCACAGACAGCCCCCTTGGGCACTCCAGTCTATTTTGCCACCCAGGCAAGCCTATCTTTGTGATAGATGGTCCCTTAAAACAAAAATGACAACAGTATTCAGGTTACTCCCAGTCCCAAGGGACCAGTCACTTACCTCAGGTCAATTGTACCTTAGATTTCTCACCAAAGACAATGCTTGTAGCCAATCTCTATAATAAATAAGCTAAAGATTTAATAACTAGGAAAAAGAAGTGAGAGTTATTTACAAGGTTAAAGCAGGTAAACGTACACACACACACAAATGAGTTAGTCTTTGGTTCCAAAAAATAATAGAAACTGCTGTAATGTTCAAGCTCTATATGTCCTTTAGGGCTAACCCAAGCTAAACGGCTTGGGGAACCCTTGCTTATGCTTACAAATATTGCCCTATCCAAATTCCAAGCAGTACAGTGGTAAGAATTTCTTCTTGACAGGGATTTAGATTTCATTTCCCTAGAGTTCAAGCCATGATGGAATGAGAGTTTGTGCACATACCCTCTTCATGGGTGTGGATGAAGCAATCAACAAAATTTTTGTCCACTGATGTTCCATAATGGCTTGGCTAGTGTCTATAGGCCTTCTTTTTTTTTTTTTTACAAGAGATGACACCTTTTGTGATAAACTGGTATTTCACACTTGGTAATACTTCTCTCCTGACAGTGGGGGTGTCTAAGTTTCATAATAAACATGTCTATAGTTACAGAGCAAAACACTTAAATATTACCTTATTACATGGTATACGGGTATTGTGAGATTAATGCATTCAGCAACTCACAAGCATTTCATAAAGTCTAAACACTAAACAAATCTCTCTAAATCTAATAGCTATTTGAACAATACTAACATACAGGTGAACCAGTTGGTTTCCAGCCATGCATTTGTGGTGTAGGGTCCTTGTCATGAGCTGTCACCTGATCTGCCAGCATCACAGGGCCCATACAGTATCCGAACTACACAAAACATTTAAACCAGCCAGAACCATCTGTAATTCACAAGAAGCATGCCAAATTACCCAGAACCATTATTCTCTCAAAATTAATCTGCCTAGAATCTCAAGCTCTTCTTAAAGCTGGAGTGCCAAATAGAGATGTACTATAGTATTTACTATAATACAGTATTCTTTTAATCTTCTTTCAAAAAAAATTCCCCATTCCCCATACTGTACTATTGAAGATGTGCAATGGGAAATGGAGAACTTTTAGAAAAAAGATTAAAAGTAGCAAAGGCTTCAACTGTAGTTTCCTAGTTATTAAATTGAAAGGGGGAACTTGCTGTCCACAGGAAAGCAATCAGTTTATAAAAACATCTTGAACAATTGTATACCTCTGATTTGAGACCTCTAAGCTATTGACCCTGATGATTTGCTTCAAAATATTTACCTTTCTTTTATCACTGCTGCAAAGGGAAAAGTCTAGAAAAACCTGTTGCTGTTCAGAATATTTCATATATGATGAAAGTATGGAGGTTGGGGAAGCACCTTGTGGTATGGATTCCCAAGGATTTTTAAAATCATTTTGATTTACTAATTTTTCCTCTCTATGTTGGAAGTATTTTCTAACATCCAGGTAGATTTCTAAGAGAGACTTATTTAATTTCTGATTATTTAATTGGAAATGAATCATGAAAAAACTGGCCCGGATTGTGGACATTGTAGACTGATCTCCTTAGAGAAAGCAGATTGTAAAATTGTATCCAACACACTTGCTCAGAGCTTGAATCTTTCCATTTCACAACATGGTCCTTGGCCATGACTAAGGCTCCTAGGTGCTTTGGTAATTCAAATAAATAATAATTAATAATAATTGCCAATGATGAATAACACATGAAAATATGAGGAGTCAGCCAGAGTAAAACATCATCTGGTCACAATAACAAGCAATGGCTCCCATAAAGGAAAGGAGAAAGCAAACCACCAAAGAAAGACTTGAAAGATTTATGCAGAAATCAATGCACGGACATCGGACTGTGGTGTAAAGAGATGGAACACATCAGTGATCGAAGATTTACTTATGGCTTTAGAAGGACACTTCAAAAGAGACAGAGGGCTTCATTATGAGTGCACAAGAGCAGTCCTTAAGGCTTAATCACCTTTGAAACAGAGTTGACTGACAAAATTGCTCATCAAACTATAGACTGTGTTCCAAAAAGGAAGAGATGGTGGAGCATGTGTTGAGCACTGGCAGCAGTGTAGCTGGGAGAGAATTTATGAAGAGACACAATGAGGTTGCCAAGTGTCTGCTTTGAAGCCTCTGTGGCAAGTATGGATTTAACATCTCAATCAATGAGCTCCAGAAGATAGCACTCTTCGGCACTGCAAGAATGTTAAGGAAAGTCAAAGGAGAATGAATTTGAGCATCTAAAATGCAGGAATTCTGTGGAGGATTTAACAAAACTCCTGACTTCCCAGACCTGAAGAGTTGGTGCGTGGTCAAGATTTATAGTAGCTTTCCCCTTTTTATGCTTAAAGATCCTGTATGTTGTGAAGGCTATTTTAAAAAATCCCCATGATGTAATATTGCAGTATAATAATAACAGATATTATTATTGTTCAAAAAGACCAAATAGGTCTACAAAAAAGTTTTGCAAGTGTGCAATGTCCTACTAGTATGGCAGGACTAGAAAGAGATTTTGCTGCAAATATTTGAACACTTTTGATTGGCAGTGGGTTTTTAGGATAAATTGGCACAAATTAGACCTTTACACACAGGAGCTTTCTGTCAAGTGCTTTTTGGTATGTAGGATTTTTCCATACTGGCGTAAGAGGAGAGAAACAACCATGTAGACTTAGAAACATGCGAGATTTTGTAAGCATCACCATGAAGAATTGTTAAAGGAATTAATATTTCAGAGATGAAATCAATTTATTTAGGATATCTAGTAGCTTCCAAAGAGCAGTCATTTGAATTTTGATATCTAGAATATCTCTATTATCCTAAGATGGAAAGTACTCAACTTTATTCTGTGATAACTAGTAATATAAGGGCTATTAATTAGAAGAAACAAAATCCAGTTATGGCAGGGCCATGCTCCCATCTTGCCAGTAGTAAAACATGTAGAGGGATACCCATTTTCAAAAGTAGCTTCTAATTTTAGGTGCCTCCATTTTTGGGTGTCCAGCTTCATACACCTAGAAAGAAATCCTGGCTCTATTTAAGTCAGTGAGAGCTTTGCCATTGACTTCACTGGGGCCAGGATTTCACTCTGAAAGCCTAATTTTCAGTGGTGCTGAGCACCCATAACTCCTATCATAGCTGCATGAGTGCTTAGGACTTCTGTAAATTGGTCCCTTAGAGTCTAAAATTAGACATCTCAAATTTGAGGCTCCCAAAATTAGACGCTACTTTTGAAAATTTGGCGCATGCTATACAGGGTAATGTATTTTGCTAGTTACACTCAGATAATCTGTTTAGAGATGTTGATAAATATTGGATCTTCATCCTCCATAGGAATCATGGGAACAGATCTATTTCTGGGAGCGTGATCCTGGGAACCATTGCAATATTTTATTAATCCCATTCCACTAAAAGTGTAGGTGGATCGGATTCCAGTTAGTTACATCTTTTAATTTCACTCAGAAATCCTTAAGCTTCTCAGACTTTGATTCCAGTAAATCTGGAATATTAGTATTTATGTCCTTGTTCTTTTGTGACTCTCATTCTGACTAGATTAGTGATGATTGGGTACCTTAGTACATGAGGAGTGGGGAGACCCAAAATGGAATGTGGAGGCTGAGAAGAATTTGTACAATTAAGCTGATCTAAACTAATAAAGATTGGGCTCTTGATCTCTCCTCTACCCATATATGTTACTGTGTACAGCTATAGTACTTCACTGCCTAAAAAAGCCATGTTTTATGAGATATCAGCACCAATCCATCTTGAAAAATGAAAACTCAACATCCTATGTCTGATATAACTTATTATATATCATTCTGTTAGGATGATTTAGTGCTCTATTCTGAGAAGATTTATATGTGGCATAAGGCTGCATTATGTAAAACAGCGAAGTGCTGACGCCCACTTTTGTGTAGTTTAGAGTCGGTCAACATTTTTTAACCAAAAAAAATACGTTTGTCAAAAAAGATGTTCTGAGGAAAGTGAAATGGTTCACAAAAACATATGGATTTATTTGAAATTTCCTAGAATTTTTTGACAGTTTATTAGAAATATTTTTGTATAAGTTTAAAAAAATTTCCTGAAATTTCACACACAAAAAATCATATTTCCACTCTAACTTGTGATTGGTGCACTCCACTAATTACTTATTGGCTGACTGAGCTTTCTCACATGTTGCTATGTGGTGGTCTGGGATTGGATGGATGTGACACAGAGGCCCATTGGTGGTTCACTATGGTAATCAATTCTTATCAGGCCTGACATACTCACTACACCTAACACATTGCCATAATCTGTATCTAAAAGGTGTCACGTAAGGTATCATATACAAACTGGTAACATGCTGGTCCCAAAAATAATTGTGTACTGTGTGTGCAAATAGTTAAAGATGTGCTAGAATTATGTTCTTAAAATATGTTTGGCAAGCAATGCATAATACGCCCAGTCTGTCCTAGACAAAGGAATGTGTATTTGGTTGTCTGATCAGATTGGTCATCAGGCAGAGAAAATGAAGGTACATTTATATGCAAAATGAACAAAGCTGTCAGGAGTGTAAGAGGGGAAAGATGACCACTTAATCTCCATGGGGAGTGGAAACTGCACCCCCAGGAAGCCTTCCCGTCTCTTGAAGCAGGGCCAATGAACTTTGAGAAGATATGAGGAAAAAGACATTTTGGCATCCTTCAACTGAAAAGACAAAGGAACAGAGCACTTGGAGATCTGTGAAAGGGTCAGAGAGTCTGATCAACCATGCTGGAAACAGACTTGGTGAGAAACACATCTTTGAACAAGAGAGTCTAGTTTGTTAAATCAGGTTTTAGTCTTAGACATGTATTTTTACTTGTTTGCTTGTAACCCTTTCTACCTTAATTCCTTTTACTCGATATCACTTAAACCAATGACTTTTCATTTAATAAACTAGTTTTACTTTTACTATAAACCAATTCAGTGCTTTGATTAAAATGCAATGTTTGTCAACCCCAGTTAAATTAAGGAGCTTCTGTTTACCATTTCTTTAAAGGAACAGCAAACTTAACCCCTGTGAGTGTTCCAGGAGAGGGCTGGACACTGCAGGGCAGACAGTTTTGGGGAAATTTGGAACTGGAGAGGGGGATCTGAGGTTAAGCTCCTAAAAGTAATTGGGCAGTGTAAGCCATGGTGTGACCTGAATGCTTGTAGGCTGGCTGTTGGTGTCAGGGCTGTGAGCCACAGCAGTATAGCATTTAAAACATCCAGAGTTGCAGGGCAGGCAGTAACACAACCCCTTAGTGGTCTGGGTTGAACCCCAGAGCATCACATTGTGTACCCAGGATTGGTCAGTTGATTTGCATGTCACAGAAGGTTTACTGTTTCTCTGTGTGGGATGGGGTTTGGCACTTGAGGCTAGGATGAGATACATTATATGACCAACCATGTGCTTAGTTTGTCAACAAGCAGTTATTTGAGGTACTGGTCCAGAAAAGAAAATGGAAACGTGCTAAGAATGAAACTAGGGTGTCTTCCATGCCAGATATGCCATGGGGCAACTGGAGGAACATGTGAAAAGGGCTGGCTGAAAGAATTCCTTGGTACTTAGAGATGAAAAACTTGTGCCTTCACAATACAGAGGACATGCAGAGAGAGGCCCAGGAAAAATAGGAATGGTGGGACCTTGTTTGTGCCCTAAGGAATGTTTGATGGTGCAGGAAGGATGCAGATTCGGTTCAGTGGAATGGATGAACTAGTTACTACTAGCAGCAGAGTGATGTGTACAAGAGAAGGCTTTAAAGTACCACAAACATCATTAAAATTGAGGAGCAGGGAGAGGAAACAACCAACTTTTTGATTAAACATTCTTTTGAGAAATTCCATTTTTGATATTCAACAAGCCTTATGAAAAAATTCTAAGAAATGTGAGAGCCACATATTCAGCATTGGAGACTGAAACTCGGTTTATCCATAGAATAGAAACCCCACGGCAATAGCAATGTAGGGATCTCTACATTCTTTTAATCAGCATGTTTATACCCTAACCTGAAGAGGGACATGGACACCTCTAGAGATGACAAGGTACTCCAGTGTCTGTAATTATTCTGTCTTTAGCTCTTTTGCTTAGGTTGCCAACCAGAATACCAATTATTATGGCTTTTTGTGACAGAGAAGACTGTTTTGAAAGACCTTTCAAACTAATATCACGTAGGCCACTGAGCTACCGCCCACTGATTATGACTTTTAGTCACTCCTGAAATGGGCTGGATTTCAAAGTGACCCCCAAATAAGATTATGTTTCATTACAAGTCCTCTGAGTCATCCAGTCTGTTTTAAACCAGTCTTTAAAAAAGCAGCTATCTAAACCACCCAACTGTGTACCAGTTTGGAAACCATCCAAGTTGCAACTCTGTACATTACTGGCACTTAAGAAGCAGATTATTCAATGTCCCAATGACCTCATCAGTGTTACAGGGGCAATTTTCATGGAAGGATGAACAGTTAGCTCATGAGTAAATTCTCTAGTGTGCTACGCTCCAACAATCTCTCCTTCAAAATCAGTCATGCATGTCTTCTTTCATCTCCCCTTGCTGAAAGATAGACTTATTTTGGATAACACATAGAAAGTCTCACTATCTCAGTCTCATATTCCTTTGAGATAGTATACCGAGGCATTGATAAAGTACAAGCTAGCATGGTCTGTCTTTAAGGGCTCTCCTTCAAGATTCCAGTACAGTGGAGCTACTGGTAATTCAAAATGATCGTCTGCCCCAAAAGTTCTTATTTTAAGTACTGTGATAGATCCTCCTCATGTTAATATGTGCAAAGACAGATTGTGATCAACATCCAAATTATTACTGAATGAGGAAGAATTTTTTCAGGCAGCCTGCTCGAAATGGAAGAAATAGTGATGATGAATATGAATAGCATGTATTAACTTGCCACAGTACTCTTACCCCTGCTTCAAAAACTCCACCACTATGATTTTTACAGACAGGAGAAAAAAAAACTCCTTTATGTTGCTGAATATATAGACTGATGGTGAGGCAGTGGGCAACTTTTTCTGCTGAGTCAGCATTGAACTAGTGCCTCAGTAGGTTGCTTTGGAGTACTATGTTGGTGAAAGACCCCCTCTTCTGGATGAAATGGAAAGTGACCCCATTGACCACTTGTCACTAAAGATGCCCCGGCACTTTTCACAAAAGTAGGATAAATACGCGCAAATCTATGTCTAATCAAACTGAATACAGATAATTTCACCCTCAGAAATGCTTCAGTAAGTTTTTTCCTCAGACTGGACACCTTCCAGGCCTGGGCACAATTCTTTCTCCTGGTACAACTCTTGTTCCAGCTCAGGTGGTAGCTAGGGGATTCTTCAGGATGGCTCCTCTCCCTTTGTTCTGTTCCACCCCTTCATATATCTTTTGCATAAGGCGGAAATCCTTTGTCCCTCTCTGGGTTCCTACCCCCTCCTTCTCAATGTAAAAACACCAGGTTAAAGATGGATTCCAGTTCAAGTGATATGATCACATGTCACTGCAAGACTTCATTGCCCACTTGCCAGCACACATGTATACAGGAAGACTTACAGGTAAAACGCAGCCATCTGCAGTCAATTTTCCTGGTTAATGGGAATCATCAAGATTCCAAACCACCATTAATGGCCCACACTTTGCATAATTACAATAGGCCCTCAGAGTTATATTTCATATTTCTAGTTTCAGATACAAGAGTGGTACATTTATACTCAGTAGATTATGAGCTTTGTAATGATACCTTACAAGAGACCTTTTGCATGAAGCATATTCCAGTTACATTATATTCACTCATTAGCATATTTTTATAAAATCATATAGACTGCAACGTCACACCCTTCTCCTCCCCAGCTGTGCCCACCACACCAGCCCATCTGGCTTTCCCCTTTCATGACACACTGGTGTGCAGTAGTCTTGGACAGCCACTCAGCCAATGAGCACCCAGCACAACCTCAGAGTTTAAGTAGTATAGAACATTTCATTATTAGTACATCTATAGATAGTCCTCTGTGACCTTGTTTTACTCTAAACAATCATGAGAAGTGTGTATAGGTGATATATCATTTACTGTGGGGTACCTGGTGGGAAATTGGCTGGCTATCCCGGAAGAAGGACAGGACACACTTGATATGATATGCAGGGCCGGCTCTAGCGTTTTTGCTGCCCCAAGCAGCAAAAAAAAGCGCCGCCTCCCAGCCCCCCCGCCGAGCGCCGCACCGCCACCCCCCCAGCCGAGCGCCGCCGGAACCCCCCCCAGAGCGCCCCCCCCCCGCCGAGCGCCACGCGCCGGAGCCCAACCCCCCCCTGCGCCGAGCGCCGCCGGAACCCCCCCCGAGCACCGAGCCCCGCAACGCCCCCCCCCCCCGCTGAGCGCCGCGCCGCCGGAGCCTGCCCCTTCCAAGCGCCGCCGGAACCCCCCTCCAGCGCCGCGCCCACACCGCACCCCCACCGTGCGCCGGAACCCCCTTCCAGCGCCGCGCCCGCGCCTCCCCCTCGCCGAGCCCCGCGCAACCGGAGCCTGCCCCCCCAGCGCCGCGCCGCACCGCGCTCCCCCCGCCGCCCCTTACCAGGTGCTGCCCCAAGCATGTGCTTGGGTGTCTGGTGCCTGGAGCCGGCCCTGATGATATGATCAGGCAGCAGCTTTATTATTAGATGTCTGAGACTACCCGGAGGATAAAAGTATACAGTGCAGGCAAATCCATGTTCATTCAAATAATGACACGAGGTTTCCAACAGCCCCTTTCATTTTCCATCCAGGTCCCCCAACCAACCCATGGCTTGGACCTTACCATCCACCCCTCAGAGGAGGGTTAAGGTGGGCTATAAGAAAGGGAGGGTTGGCTCCTTGCCATACCAATCATAGGTGCCCCAACCTCCCCCCCCCCCGTTCCATTAATCAGCACCTCCTTTTCAAGTCCATTACTAGGCCATTTATCTGGTCACTGGATGCCTTCCCTATGGGGTACCTGCACTGGACATCCGCCTTACACTTACAAAACAAGTTGCGACATAGCCTAACCACTTTTCTCCTCACCATAATAGGTCCTCCCTGACATCCGCTGTGGAGAAGGCAAAAAAAACCCCACTCCACTGAAGTCCATATGGTGATGAGGGAAAAATTCCTTCCCAGCCACCCTATGAAGGAGCGAGTAGCGCAATGCCCACAGCAGGTCCTAACCCAACCAGACATTAACACCTTGAGGGGAGGGAAAGTGGGTGCTGCCTTTCCTGCTGCATGGAGAAAGGGCTTCCAATGCCCGGGGTTACATCTTTTATAGACTTCTGCCCTCACATTCCCAGGGGGTGAGTCAGTGCTGCAAAGCTGACCACCACCCACCTTTTTGCAGCAGTTTCTGACCTCCTTCCCCTTCCCTCCCATAAAGCACCACTGCTTCCTCTGGCAAGCCTGGACAACGTCCCCCCCACTTCAGGTGTGGTGCAGTCATTTTCAGTCCTATGAAACAATACAGTAATGCAAATAGAATGGTTTCCTGACCTCTCTTCAGACTGGATATAATATGTAGATTTAAACCATTGCTTTTCTCACAACCATCTCAGTGGCATCAGACAGACCAATATACCGTGAGACAAGGTAGGTGAGGTAATATCTTTTATTGGACCAACTTCTGTTGGTGACCGAGACAAGCTTTTGAGCTTACACAGAGCTCTTCTTCAGTTCTGGGAAATGTACTCAGTGTCACGGCTAAATACAAGGTGGAACAGACTGCACTGTGGTCATTCTGAACCCTCTGGCTGTGATACCTATGAGAATCTCTGCAACACGTAACAGGACACTTCAGAGAATATTAAAAAATGTTGCCTTTTTATTATAATACATTTTCAGAGGTCACTGTAATCCCAAAGGCAAGCCTTTAAACCAATTATCTGAAGAGAAACCAGGAAATTAGCTAGCATATCTTTTATTGTGCTAGATATTTTTTTATTTGCATCATAAAAGTATTAGTTTTCCTAAAGCTTTGTTGCCTGCTAATTAAGATATCATTGTGCTATCATATAACTGTTGACAACCACAACCCCTTAAAATTTTAAACCAAAAGGTGCTTATCTCATAACAAGCAAAAGTACAATATTTGGTTATTATAATGTATTATTTTCAGTGTCTGTTTTCAGCTTTAGTTTGAAACTCTATTTTTGTTTTTGTTTTTGGTTGTAGTAGCTAAGGATGTGAACATTTTTTTTGATGAGTTAGAAGGAGTAAACAGCCCTTCCAAAGATGATGACTCTCTTCTTCACCATGGTAATTTGACCAGTACTTCAGATGATGCCAGCAGATTGGAAACAGTTGGAGAGGTAAGAGCCCATAGACTAAGCCATACAGGGAATAAATGTAATTTGTTTGAAAGGCTTATTCACTGCAGGCCCACTCTTATCCAATCCTGTGATCGTGTGTGTGGGCTCTTAAAGATGACCTCTGCTCTAAAATTATAACATGGAAATATAAAATCTTTTGGGTTCAGAATCTCTTAATCATTCTTGGGGCCCTTCTGTGAACCCTCTCCGATTTATCAACATCCTTCTCGAATGGTTGACACTAGAACTGGACACAGTATTCCAGCAGTGATTGCACCAGTGTGTTATTGGTTCATCAGGCCTATCAATGTGTCCCTGCATTAATCCTCAGGGACTGGAATGATCTCATGCATTTGTGATAGACAGCACTGGCTACCAGACATGGGACATATGTCACCATCCACTGGGTAGTACACAGAAGAGCAAATCTGATTATGCAAAATGGTGGTAAGTAGTATGTACAGAGATGGGAGTTGGGGCTTTGCAGCATACAACTCCCTTCCTTCCCACGCATGCCTTGCAGCATTAATTTCCTCTTAGTGACTTCTTGCTTCCTCAGGGCTGGGGTCCACTAGAAAGAGCACTGAGGATCAGGCAGTTTGTGCATTGGGCCACAATCCACTGGGCGGAGCAATTCTGTTCCCAGGGATCTGTCTCAGATGCAGTTTTTAGCTCATACCACCAATGGTGTGTCCAGTAGGGGAGGATTAGTTGGATCTTCAGTGGAATAGGAGTAAGTAAGGCCAAAATTTTTCAAAGTGGGAGCACAAAGTTTAGGCCCCTAACTTCATATTTAGGCACCAAAAAAAAAAAAAAAAAAAAAAAGTTGGCCTGACTTTGAAATGATCTGAGCCCCTACAACTCCCAGTGGTTGCCCATTCAACCTTAATTCACCCCTTGACCCCCACCCCCCGACCTTGGGCATATGCATTATATTTTTAATTACATGATCACATACTATTTTTTCCACAGTATCCCGGCCTCATTCAATGTACAAAATGGGCATGCAAATAGTTTCACTACAGTTAAACAGACAACTATAGATCTGGCACTTCCTAATCTTTGAGTGCTTGATTTTGCAGCCTACATAACATTCTTTTAACATAGATTTTTTCCTGTGTCATTATTATTTATACTATACTACTGCCAAAAATGTGGTAGGCTCTGTACAGACACGTAGGAAGATGCAGCTCCTGCTCCGAAGAATTTACAACCTAAAAAGAAGTGACGGAAAACCATATACATGCAAAACACAGTCCCTCTTCAGACCATAACTGTACTTGAGTTCACATATTCCTGCTTATTCTTCTTTCCTATAGTCATAATCCTTAGTGGCATTATAAGTATTTCTCCAGCTACCAAACATGAAGTCACAGACAGAGGATTATGATTTCAGGTGGGAATAAGCAGCAAGAGCAGATGAGCTCTTTTGACCCAAAGATCCTATTTTCATACAAATATCCCTTGTAATAAAAACAAAGGACCAAAATATCTGGGAAATATGATAAAGCAAATCTGCTTCTAAGTAAAAGGTGCTTCAGCGTTTCTCATGGTGAATTGACTGCTCTTTAAAAGGAAATGCAGGTAAGCAGCTTTAAAATTCCCTTGTCTTCCTATTTATATTTCTATTAAAGTCCTATTCAGCTTTCTACTGTGATTACCACCATGAAGTGTATTCTGACACTAGAGGGCCATAGATTTTGAGCATATCTTTGATACACATACTTTATAGACTCTGTATGTTTGTCTCTATATGTTTATGGAACCCAACAGTGGATTCTGCGAACATGCAGTATTAATACATTCTCAGCAAAATGAGTTGTAGCTATATAAATGTGTAGGTTGTAAATGAAGCCAGGGCTGCCCAGAGGATGCAGGGGGTTTGGGGACTTCGGCGGCGGGGGGCCCCTGCCGCCGAATTGCCGCCGAAGACCTGGCACTTCACCGGCGGGTCCCGGAGCGGAAGGACCCCCCGCCGCTGAATTGCCGCGGAAGAAGCTCCAGGGCCCGGGCCCCGTGAGAGTTTTCTGGGGCCCCCAGAGCGAGTGAAGGACCCCACTCCAGGGGCCCTGAAAAACTCTTGTGGGGGCCCCTGCGGGGCCTGGGGCAAATTGCCCCACTTTCCTCCCCCTCTGGGCAGCCCTGAATGAAGCTGACAAGACAGCAAGAAACACCAGTAAGAAGTATTAGCCTTTTTTTAAAGCAAAAATAGCCTGAATTGGATGGGACAGTTTCACACTTCCATGGGAATGCTGCTGTCATGGGCAGTCATATTAGCAGAAGGAGAGGGGATATATCTCAGGTAGTTAGGGCCAGTCTCAGAGAGTGGTTTTTAATATCAGAACAGAGACTTTGAATTGAACTCTATATTAATTGCAGAACCAGTGCAGTGACAGGTGCACTGGAATGATGCATTCCTGGCCACCTGTGTTGCTAAGCGGTTGGCTGCTGCACTGGATTTTGCTCCACCCCAAATATCAAAGCAATAACTCGCAGTTTAATTTTAAGATTTCAGAAAAAGGCCTAAGTCAAAGATGTTATCAGAGTGGGCGTGTGTGTGCACATACAATTTGGAGTTTGTGTACCTGAGGTTATGTAAGAAGAAGAATCCAAAGATACATCAGGGAAAATGGGGCAAAATACTGACTGTTTGCGTAAGAAACATTTAGAGAAAAGCCAATTGTATTCTGAGGAGTTATGTCAGAGTTAGAGACTAAATTCAATCATTAAAATGGGAAACAGAGGGAACTTCAGTCTGGCTTTAAACATAAATTGGAATTTAACCTGTACTATGGAGTCACTACAGACACCTCCATAATATACATAAGATCCTGTGCTGCACCTCCTGGACACGCAGCACAGAACCCACAGCCCAGTGGGAGGGGAGATAAAGGTGGCTTGCCTTGAGCTGCTTCTGTGCCCTCTGTATTCCAGGTACTACTTTAACTTACAGCAGTCTCCCAAGGGTTGCATATAAGGAGTGGAGTAGGGACCACAATCAGCTCCATTGTTTTTAAAGACTTTGCTCTACCTTCCATTTACTTAAATATCCCCTTGCTTTTTTTCCCCCCTCTCCTCCCAAAGTGGCAGTTTTACAGGGAAAGTTTAAGCAATATGTTTTCCTGAATTATTTTCATATTTAATGCTCTGCAGAATCTTTCCCTAGTGTATTGCTGATGTCATTTATAAGTACTATATGCAATATAGATACTAATGGTCTCTTGTCATTTCCTAATGCTTTTAAACTTTTTTCTTGCCTTCTTTTTTACTTGATAAACTGTACCTACTGTACCAACTCTGCACCTGGCAGGCATTGTGAAGACAATATTTTAATGAGCAGTTCTTTCAAAAATTCCCCTCCTTTAGCCTGCAGTGAGTCCAGTGTCCCAAGGCTAGGGGCCGTGTGGAACCTTCTCATTTGCTTTCACATTTAAACTAAGATGCTTTCTTATAACCAGAACCAAGGAGGCAAACAACACCAAGCATCCTTGTTGGGAATATTTATCCTTTTTTCCTGCAAGATACATTTTTATATTGATCGTGAACAGTGTTCAAACTGTGCCATTTAAGATGGGAGACAATTCTCCTCTGGGAAAATGGTCTGAAAATTCCTGACAGTGCATTTGAAAGGCAGAATATTTGATTTTAAGAAGTTTTTTTTTTATTAGCTATGGGTTTAGTTTATTTCTGTCAGGGATGGTTTGCCAGTATCCAGACAGAGGGTGACTCATCACAAACAGGAAACTACCCCAATCGTCTTGTCAGTTTGGCTGTGGAATGTTAACAGGAGGACTCCTGCGAGCTCTTCTCCATCATTCCACTCTCACTGTTCATTCCAATGGCTGAAGAGGTTTGTTATTTCAATATGTAACATTGCTTATGTCAGGCTCTAAGCACTTTAATGTTTCTTTAAAAAAAAAATCCCTCAAAACACATTTACGGCCTCCACATTTTGAGCGACATACCCCATCTACACAAAAGCATAAACCTACCAGCTGACAGGGGCGGTACTGCAGATTATGGGGTGTGTATGTTTGTGTGCATGCGTGTGTATTATATAATAGAGAGAGAGAGAGAGAGAGGTGGTGGTAAAAAAGTGTGAGGGATAAATGGCAACCTTCACCTCCATACCTGACCTGACTTTAAAAGAGACTGGTTTCCTGGTTTATTAGATTTTTGGAAAGGAATCAGACTTTGCTGATCTGTTTGCCAAAGCAATATAAAAAAAAAAAAAAAAAAGCTAAATCTGTTTGCTTGTTGCAAGGGTAGAAAATGCTTGAACCGATCCATTATTTACAGGTAATAGTCAAGAAGTAGTGTTTTCTTTAGCCATTGCTAAAGATAGACTTATTTCCAGTGTGGTAAATCCAATCAGAAAATATATTCAATAGTTCCATAGTGTTCTAAAGTTAATCTAGTGGGACTATGCTGGGATGGAAACAGAACTTTTGTGTCTTCGTCACGGGGATCACCCACCAGCATGGTGCCTTCTCAGGGATTAGCTCTCTCAGCGAGTGCGTCCTCTCCTGGTGGTGCCTCTCCTGTTGTTGTCCGCACCTGCAGACCCCTCAGTCCAAGTCCCACGGTGTCCTCTTCATGACTTGGCCCACCGGCCAGGCCACCATCCATGTTTTCCCCCTTCTGGGGGGAAGTATCTCCCAGTTCTACAGTCCAGCCACTTCCCCAGTGGCAAGTGGGAGGGACCTGGGCCTGCCCACTACTCTGGGTTCTGGCCCAGGATCTGTAGATAGCAGCCTCCTGCTGCCTCTCCTTAACTTCTCCACCAGTGCTGCTTAAGTTTCCTGGGCCACTTCCCCATGGCCCCAGCACATTCTTCACCCTCTTCTCAGGGCTTCCAGCCCGCAAGTCCCAGCAGCCAGCCAGGAGCTCCATTATGCTCCCCAGGTCCCTGCCAATACTGCTCTGTCCAAGGTGCTAGCTTCCTTCCACCTGCAAGGCACCCAGGTCTCCCTCCTTGAGCTCCAGGGAGTAACTGCCCCTGCTCTGCCCTGTTGTTCTTCTTATATGGGCCTCCTGAGCCCAGACTGGCTGCTCCTCACAGCCTCTCTTCCTATGGACAGCTTCCCATGCAGCCTCCCTAGGGCTCTATAGACCCCTTACATGCCAATGTGGGTGGATGCCCTTCTGCCACCTGTGGAGGGCTACTGAAGCTGATGCTGCCATACAGAATACCTGCCAGCCAGAAGTGAGTTATGCTCAATACGGGGGTCAGAATCACCATCACTTTGAAATGCTTCCAATTCTTTTACTTTGTTTGTATGCAGATATTTTAGTACATTAAACTCTTAGTCTTCAGCTTTTGTTTCAGAATAATTCCATCTTTTACTTAATTTTGTATGTTAGAAGTTCCTGTTAGACTTCAAATGACATAAAATCTCCCTTTGTCTCCCTTTCCTCCCGACTTTAAAGCTTGCCTAACGAGGCGTCCTAGTTTTGAATCTGGGAGGTCAGTACCCCTTCTGCTTAAATGGAGACAATCAAATCCAGAAGTATTTTGTATGGGATGCTAGACAAAACTATCAGTCTTATGAAACATCACACACAAAGCACTTAAAGACTTGGCCCACTTCTCCTAATTGCTTACCAGTCAAGCCTTTTATATTGAATCACGCTGAAATTTGTAGCTCCATAGGTTCAAATGGTGATAGTCAACTTGCTTTGGTAATTGTTTTTGCTCTTCACAGGGAGTACCTGATAAAAACAAATCCAATGGGCTATATTTTAGGGATGGAAAATGCCGGATCGACTACATTCTGGTGTACAGAAAATCTAGCCCACAGACAGAGAAGAGAGAAGTATTTGAAAGAAATATCAGAGCAGAAGGACTACAAATGGAGAAAGAGGTAATAGAGCTTCTCTGTTGAAAATTTTAAAATATAAAACTCGATAGATTAGTAGGGCCTGATTCTCATTTACTCTAAGGCAGTGATACTCAGACTGAGGCTCAGGAATCGCAAGCAGCTCCTTAATGTGTTTCCTGCGACTCTTTGCAGGACATAATATCAAACCACTGTGTGATTTAATTCTTAACCAATAAGGATGCTTTTACTATGTTATTAACCAATTGTAGAATACTTGGTCAGTCATTTTGCTGTGAGAATAATAGATATATAGAAAATGAAACAGTGATATCACACTACTGTGGCTCTTTTGGGTAATGTTGATCTCTAATTTGGTTCTTGAGCCACTGGGGTCTAAGTATCACTGCTCTAAGGCCTCTTTACACTGCCGTGGCAGAGGAAAGGGGCCTTAAAGGGGTGTCAATATACAGAGCAGTGTAAATGGGTCCTAGTGTAAATGAGAATCAGACCCATAGATTTTAAGGCAAGAATGAACCACTAAGATCATCTTTTCTGATCTCTGGAATTACAAGACCATAGAATTTCATCCAGTGACTCCTGCAGTTGACGGAATACATTCTTTCCTACCATATAAGTAAACACTATCAAGCCCTCCACTGTACAAAAATTTGAGATTAGTGAGCAACATAAATGCCATTTAAACTAATGATATTTCTGATACCGCCAAGTCTACCATAAACAATGGGAAAAACTAACGTGAAATATACTATGTCAACTTATTTTTGAACCATATGTAGCAGGGGCAAAGCTTACAAAAGTCATACATGGGTAAGTGGCTTAGTAACATGAGGAACATGCTTAAACATGTCTCTTCAGATGTGCACATTTTCTGCCCATCCCCCACTTCTTTTTACACTTATGAATAAGTTTTGACTTTATGGGTTCTGAATGTGTTTGTGGAGGGCTTGAGACTCAGTGCCAGTCAGTGTGGAGGGCTATGACTAGTACTTCACCCTTACTTGTGCCTCATGTACTCTCACTTGTACTGAAGTGTAATGCTTGCTGTATCATACCATATAAGGATTTATAGATTCAAGGCCTTCCTGAACTACCTACCATGTGTCTGTTTATCTACCTGTCTTTATACACTGTCCCACTGATTTTTAAAATGCATGTTATCAACCATATGCCTGTAGTTCTTCTGCACATGCCCTTGAACAGCACGCTTCCTATCAGAATGCTAACTGGGGGAAAAATGGCAGGCCTTTCGCTTTGAAAGGACTAAAAATTTTATACATATCTGCCTTCCTTTTAACATTTTTTTCTGATTGAACATAGATATTGTGTAGTGGTTACATTAGAACATCAACATTTACCAGTAGCTACTACACCAAGGTATCTTGGAAATAACTTTCATGTCACAATGGTAGTTTAATGACTGTATTTATTACAAAGGTTTCTTGCTTGTACTCACAATGACCTGTTTCACAGAGGAAATTCAACATCATGTTAACTTGTTATCAGCTAATACAGGAGTATGTGGCCGCTCAGCCCTAGATCACAAAATCTGATCTTCTTTCATAACATAAAGTCAAGAACAAACATGAGGAAATATTTTCTGTAGCTTATTAAGTTTTATCAAAGCAGAAGATGAATATGAAATGAATCCTGCTTATTGATCTGTCTGTCAAATAGTTCTATTTTGAAGAACTCTTTTATTTTGAGAAATTTGAAACAGTCTTTTGGATTTATTATGGTACTGAGACCAACAGTGAAAGCTACAAAGGCACTATCTTTTATGTATTATGGAGGTTAAATGCAGCATTTTGCATGGGAAACTTTTGAAGTATTTGTCTTTAAGGTACTTGGTATCGACTTTTGAGGTTCTCTCTCTGCTGGCTATACAGTTGTCTTCTTTCAAGTCAATTTGCCTTTATTGGCGTTTGCTCTTTTACTGCCTAGCAGACAAGTTCTCTGAATGTTCTGCCATCTCACTATTCATTTCAATTTCTCTATTATGCCATTGACATGCAGCTATATTTCTCATTAATACTGTTTGACCCAATGTGACTTCTTGCTAGAATTAGTAATTGGACATCTCTAAATTTTGTTTCACTCAGAATGATCAAAATGAGGTTGTTACATAGCTCTAGTAAATACTTTTAACATCTAAATGTGTAGTCTTTTAGAAAATATGACTTTGACTTTAAATTAAACACTAAGATACATATTTTATAATAATTTTGTCCTTGAATTGAATTCCAATCAGAGGAAATAAGTAGAATTACAGTACCAGTAGCTTTCTCTGTACATTAGCAACCTCCAAGTTTGAACTCGGTGGAATGACAGAGAAATGTGGAATGGTGGAAAGGTTTATGCCTTGATTGTGTCTCATTTCAATTGCATGGGTCTGTCCTTTGATAAGACTTCCAAATCAATCTGGGTTTCAATGCTGGAATGTATAAGTAGCAGCTTTGGCTGGTGCTTGTTACTGTTTCATAATGAACCTGCTTCCAGTGGGAAGAGAGATAAGTTTATAACTGGAGAAGATGTGCGAGACAGCTGTCTCCAGTTCTGGCTGCTGAATGTCAGCAGGTATATCAGTTGTGAATCTTGGAGTAAGGTGAACATGGGTTATTCAATAATTTTCTGTTTGGTTCTTGATCGTTTTTCATCTGGCTACTTGATTGTTTGTGATGTTGCTTTAGAATTTTGACATTAGTCCTGTCTGCTTTAGCCTGTTTAATTTGAGATGAAGTGTTGAAATGGAAACTTTAAGGGCTATTCACACTACAACTTTGAAACCAAATTCATCAGAAACACTGCAATGAAAGGATGGCAGATGATACTGGCTACCCTGACAAATGCAAATGATGCAAGAGCCTGTGGAGGCAGTTTTTGAACCAGTAAGACAAATAGCATGAAATCTAAAAGTTAAACCAGAAGAAGAAGAGGCACAATATCAGAAACATGAAACTGACAAAATCTGGACAGTTCCTGACTGATGAAGATTATTAATATTTTGCCCATGTGTATCATCCCCTCAGAATTCACAGACAGGTTCCTGGGCTACATTACATGGCTCTCGTTTGGAAATTCCACCATAATCTTCTTATCTTCAGCAATAAACCGTGAGGAGGTGCTAGCATGAAAAAAGAAATCCTTAAATACCAAAGTAATTCAGGATATAGATTCAGGATATAGAGGGCAGAGCCGTGATAGCAGTAATTAATCTGAGTGGTCACGAGTTCACAATTGGCTAAACTTACACACTAAGCAGCACTGGTGCTGATTTTTATGTAATGTTAAAATAATTTTTTTTCAGTGTATACGGAATTGGAGATAGTATTACTGTCTTGTCTCAGTTCGATCTGGGTCATATCCAATACATCTGTGACTGTGAGATAAAGAAGTTCTAGGTATTTGATGCAAAATATGGGCCTAACATATGTTTTTAAGAAGAACCACAGGACAGACTATACCTTTTTTGCAGCCAGATACCAAACTTTCCCATACTGATCTCTATTTTATCTTACATGGTCTCACAAATGATGTGAATAGCTGTGATATCTGGGCCTCAGGATTTTTATCACCCCCTATTGTTGTTCAGTTTATACTATTGGATGCAAAACAAAAATTCAAGTTCCTGTATTTAATGTACAGCTCAAAGATGAGAATACTGAGTTTGTCTGTCGATACAGTTTCAGTCGTTTCTATAACTACTGTATGAGAATCTTGCGTGGCCTATCAGAGGATTCTAATTGGGAAAATATTAATGGGAAAACAGTAATTAAGATGCATGTGTTCATATATTGAAGGTATTTATATCTCAATGCATATCTGATACATGAAAAATGCTTATGATACCTAGACTCTCAGAATAGATTCTATTTGATTTCAACTCAGTTTACTTTTTCTTTTATTATAGTTCTTATAGCTATACTGAGTTATTGCATATATAATTGTTTTTGCGTACTAACATTCTTTTATCCAAATTTTTGAGTATGCCATTCATAAAATGAATGATAAAATATATATATAAATGTGTATATTGAATTTGGTTAATTGTTTGGGGTGAGAGTCTGTGCTGAACTTAGTCCATGGGGAGGACAGCTAAGGTGGCGCAAAACTACGTTTGCACCTTCCTAATTCTGTGCTGCTCTGCAGTACCCATTAGACAGCCCTAAGATCAGTCGAAGTTAGGGTAACCTGTCCCTCGCTGTCCAGGGGCCACAGTGCTGCCCAGAATCTCTGAAGCATTGTATCCATTCCCAATGCATCCCTTGCATCCTCAGCCACTCTTCATCACTCTGGCACTTTTACCAGGCATAAAGGGGTGAGAATCTGCAGCGGGGGTGAGAATCTTACTGGTTGTGTTTATATACTATAAATAGGCCTAATAATGCAACCCTAGCTACTTCACCTAAATAGCATAACAAAAGTCACTTTAAATATGCTGATAGAGATAAATAAATAGGAATCTTGCATGAGTAGTCAGCCTGCTCATGTAAATTAGGATAGTAGGATCAGGCCTTGTATTTTTATTTTATATATGTAGGGTAATGTTGCTGTATGAAATCAATGAAATGTTTTAAAACACCAACAAAACCCTTCAGTCCTCTATGTGCCAACAAGCAAATACTGCATACTCCTCAGAGTCACTGGAGGTAGAGCATTGACCATAAACTAATTTCTGATATTTTTCAAAAATCAGTCAACATGTTTGGGTTTCAGTCTGCTTGTTGATGTTCCCTTTCAGTTAAAGAAAGGGTTGGTTTTGTGTACCAGTATTTCTCAGTTTTCTGTTAACCATTCATGTTCTGTGCTTTAGTGCTACATGCCAGATTAAAAACTTCAACATTGTCACCATCAGTGTCAAAATGTCACCAGGTCATCCCCTAATTGTGCTTGATTATCTGCCTTAAGCAGCAACTGATATTTGTGGAGCAACATCTGGCAGTTGATATGCAGCAGAAGTATAAAATAGGTACTCATTGCAAGACAGCTCATTCTTATCTTCACTAATGTGTGTGAACTGATAGCTACCAGTAGGTATAATTTAAATCTGAAAACCATTTGGGGGTCATTCTGAATCAAAGATACTGTATAAATATATTATTATTTTTTGACTTTATGGGTTCTGAATGTGTTTGTGGAGGGATAGTAAGTACTCTCTAAAGTAGTTTCCCTTAACATGGCTATAACTTTGTGCTAATGGGGACAAGGCTTTAGAGGTTTAGTATTGTGTATGGAGAAAGTTGCAAGTCCATTATGCTACCCTTTCCATTCCAGAATGTGATCATTAGGAGTTTACCATGCAACTTCCCCTCAGATGTGGCCACAGTAACTCACACATTTGTCACTTCCAGACTGTACTATTGAAAACTGCTGTATCTATAAATGAAGGTGCTGTGAGATGCAACAGCCCAGTTCCTCAGTAGGATGAACCATCTGGCACATCCTACCAGTGTTCCACATCTTTCATGGGTTTTAATCACCAAGTCCCTCAACAGGTCAGAGCGCTACTGCATCATAGCCTGGCTCTCCATCCAAAACCCACTGAGACAGCATCACTCCAGTAGACTAAGACCTCTAACAAAGCCAAGGTAAAGCTCATGAAAGCTAGAGACAAAATATTCTTGGCCAAAGGTACCTGACTGTGACAGAAGAAATTTTCTGCAGAGATAAGATTGAGACAAAAATCTATCGCTCTCCAGAGTATGGAATTGCTACCGCTCAATCCATAAACAAAACTTCCTTATAGAAGTGAAGAGCAGAATTAATTATGATGTCCTCTATGGACAATGCCTTTAAGTCTAAACTACTGCATCTAATGCTTTGGTATTATGGTGACAAGCACTTCGGAAGTGCCTAATATACGTAGGGACAAGGGAGTATTTTTCAAAAGCACTTGTGTGATTTTTTTTTTTTAAGAAGAGCAAAGCTCATTGACTTCCAATGGGTCTTGTGTTCCTCAATCATTTGTGGTGGGATTTTCCAAAGCACTGGGTCCACAGCATTTTTCTTTATTCTGTTCTCCCATACCAAAGCAAGAGTGAGAGTTCACTGCAACTCTGCTGGCTGCGTTTAGTTTCCTAAAGCCTCTCTGAGCACAGAAAGTTGTCACTGAAAAAACCTGTTTTGACACCCAAATGAAGATTTTTAGACTTTACATTGACTTCCAAGGTTCCTTCCTAGACCTGAGGAAGTGTAATGTAATGGCTCCGCACAATACTTAGAGATAGTTCCACTTTCTTTAGCTAAGAGTTTTTCCTTATGTTTATGAATAACTTATTTTATAATTGGTTAACTTTTTACATATTGCCACTTTCACTAGAGAACAGTGTACTACTTCCCAGAAGTCTGATAGAAATTCCAGCTGGTACTCAGCAATGACTTGGCTCAAGTCTTGTTGAAAGTAATGGATGTAATGAGAAATCACAAATGACAAGAATACACAGTATAGTATAATATAGTGACTCTTGACTGATCCCTGAATGTAAAACCAAAATTAGATTAAGACCATGTCAAAGTGAGGTAAAAGGCTTGAAATATAGGCTGAATAGAGAAAAAACTTTAAAAGCTGAAACTTAAAATACAATTATGTTCAGAAAAATGATTATGTGAAAATGCCACATTTTTAATCATCAGCTCTTCCTCCAATATATATTCAGTTATAGCAGTGTTCTTTTCTGACAAAAAATAACTTCTTCTACTTTGTTCTCTTGTTAGTACTTCCGAGCCAACACAGTTATGTTGGAATGAGCTATTTTCTGTTCCCGCTCATGCATCATTGACAGTGTTACTAATGAAGTTCCAGTTGTACACCCTTTATTATTGGTTGTGATGCATGAGTTGGAAAGAATAGCTTAACTTGCAGAACCCAAGTTGTGTTTGCAGAGCTGGCAGCTAGAAAAGATACCTTGTAAGCTTAGGGTGACCAGATGTCCTGAAATTATCGGGACCATCCTGATATTAGGTGCTTTGTCTGATATACTCAACTATTCTTCCCCCTCCCGATTTTTCACACTTGCTAGTTGGTCACCCTATGTAAACTCAGCATGTGGGTCACTGAGAGGCAGTAATTTTAGTCACTCTGAGGTCTTGTCCACACAGAGACTTAGTGTGCAGCAAGTTGGGTTGTGAATCTACAGCGCTGTATAGCCAGCTAGCTGTGTGGACCTGCTGCCACACACTCAAAATTCCATAGTGTCTTTTGACCTATTGCTGAGGATCTACCTTTTAAGTGTTGGTGCATTCTGAATAGGGTATGTTATATTGTTTTGTTCATATTACTATTTATATATTGACTCTTTTGCTAACTTAAACTTCATTTTAAAATATACTTTGGGAAAGTTGCAAGATGAGTAAAATCAAATTCCTTCCTGTCCTTTCATTTTTAATTCCCTGTCCTCTAACTCATCTCAACATCATCCCTCCTGTCACATGCACACACCTGCCCATGTTCATGCACATGCACACACACACACACACACACACACACACACACACACAGAAACTGTAACCAACATTTATTTCAAAACGCCTACTGCTTTCTTTAGAGCCTAGATTTCACTCTACACCTGCATTAAGCCAAATACCAAGAAATCTGATCAAGAGTTGCAAATTTGGGACAGACATTTGGGAAAAGCTACATCTTCTCTGATCTTCCCTTTTGAATAAGATCAACTGTAGTGTCAATTTACTATCTGACATGTCTTCTGTTATAGACTACGTTAAGATTTGACTCTCTATAATAGGCCATTTCAGTCTCTTACTTTTCTAATCTTATTATCCAGTATGTAAATAACAAGAGCTAATGAATTTACAAAGGAAGTTATACCATATGTGGTAGCTGCAGTTTCATGAACAGCATAAATACCACATTATTAGCAGGCACAGTTTATTATTTAGATTTCTAAGCACCATGCCTGATTGCAATCACAAATCAAGCACTTGGGCATGTAAATGACAGCCATAGATTCTAAGGCTTGAAGGGAGCATTGTGATCATCTAGTCTGACCTCCTGTATAACACAGGCCTTAGAACTTCCCATAATAATTTCTAGAGCAGATCTTTTAGAAAAAACATTCAAGCTTGATTTTTAAAATGGACAATCCACCACAATCTTTAGTAAATTGTTCCAATGGTTAATTAGTCTTGTTAAAAATTAATGCCTTATTTCCAGCCTGAATTTGTCTAGCTTCAACTTCCAACCATTGGATTGTGTTACACCCTTCTCTGCTAGACTGAAGAGCCCATTATTAAATATTTGTTGTCCATGTATGTACTTACAGACTGTAATTATTCATCCCTTAACTTTACATTTGTTAAGCTAAATGGATTGAGCTCCTTGTGTCTATCACTACAAGGCCGGGTTTCTAATCCTTTAATTATTCTTGTGGTTCTTCTCTGAACCCTCTCCAATGTATCAACATCCTTCTTGAATTGTGGGGACCAGAACTGGACACAATATTGCAGAAGAGGTTGCACTAGTACCAAATAAAGAGGTAAAATAACCTCTCTACTCTTACTTGAGATTCTCCTCTTTATGCATTCTAGGATCACAATAGCTCTTTGGGTCACAGCATCACACTAGGAGCTCATGTTCAGCTGATTATCTACCACAACCCCCAAATATTTTTCAGACACATAAACTGTGCCTGCAAAATTGCACGTGCAACAAAAGAATCCTCATTAAGGCCAAGTTGAAAATCAAAGCCAACTTACGCATTAGCTGTGAAAGTGAAAGTCTAGTTATTTACTTTAACATGTTTAACTGCACACCCTCTTTGTTGTTTTCCTTTGACAAGTGGCAGGTAAACCATGTGGCTCGGCCTGTGCAAGCCATACACAGATCAATTGCCCATACAAAGTTTCATTCTAGACTGAAAAGCAATTCAGTTAATTCTGTAATGCAAAAAGCTCTCTCCGGAGACTTAATGAAATCCATGTTTCAAAGATAGTCCATACATAAGTGAATAGGTATCCAAAAGAATGGCACCTAGTGCCAGGTTTCATTTTATTAGATTGCACTGCTCCAAAAAGGCTTTGTCAGTATACTGTAGAGGCATCTTCAGTTAGCTGGGCATTATGAGAAAAAACGATTTGGTAGCCAAACAAGATAAACAATAATGTGGGGGATGTTTGTTTGTTTGTTTGTTTACCGTGAAGCTCAATGAAGATTTAGAATATGAGCACAGAAGAGGTACTTGGAATTCTATATGGATGGAGTTTGAACTCAAATTTCACAATGCAGTTTAAATAGTAGACTTTTGACCCATTTCCCAGGGATGTGTCTAGAGTTCTTTATAAAGTAAATGCTCTGTGTAGTTCACAAATTACCGTCTTTTACACATAGAATGTAAAGGTGGCAAGCAAAGAGGTCTGGTGTGAATGTAGTAGGAAATGTTTCATTGAAAGCATTGATGTGCATTTGAAGAGAATAGAATAGCTAGACCAGGGGTGGCCAACCTGAGCCTGAGAAGGAGCCAGAATTTACCAATGTACATTGCTAAACAGTCACAGTAATACGTCAGCAGCTCCCTGCCCACCGGCAGCCCCACCAATCAGTGCCTCTGCCTCCCTCCCCACACTTCCCAATCAGCTGTTTCGTGGCATGCAGGAGACTCGGAGTGGGAGGAGCGAGGGCATAGCAGGCTCAGGGGAGGGGGCAAGAAGGGGTGGAGTGGGGGGAGGGCCTCTGACAGAGCCAGGGGTTGAGCAGTGAGCACCCCCCGGCACATTGGAAAGTTGGCGCCTGTAGCTCCAGCCCCAGAGTCGGTGCCTATACAAGGAGCCACATATTAATTTCTGAAGAGTCACGTGTGGCTTTGGAGCCACAGGTTGGCCACCCCTGAGCTAAATAATATTAAGAAACTGGAATAATTGTTTAATACCAATAAATTGAAAATATTTCCACAAATAGTCCATTTTTTTCTGCAGAGAAGTTCAGCATTTTTCTCTTGACATAGTTTTCTGTTGCCCACTCTTTGTAAATCAGGGAGTTTAAAACCTTTGGATGACACTGTGTTCAGAAACATCTGACCTACAAAGGATTATATGTGGAGCACTCCGTCTGAAGAGGAGATAATTTTTCATTTTACAATAATATGCTCTCTCAGACTCGGACTTTAAGGCCAGAAGGGACCATCATGATCATCTAGTCTGACCTCCTGCACGTCACAGACCGCAGAACCTCACCCACTTTCTCCTGTAATAGGCCTCTCACCTCTGTCTGTGTTACGGAAGTCCTCAAATCATGATTTAAAGACTTCAAGTTACAGAGAATCTACCATTTACTCTAGTTTAAACCAGCAAGTGACCCATGATGCAGAGGAAGGTGAACCCCTGCCCCAGGCTCTCTGCCAATCTGACCTGGTGGAAAATTCCTTCCTGACCCCTAACATAGTGATCAGTAAGACCCTGAGCACGTCAGCAAGACCCACCAGCCAGACATCTGGGAAAGAATTCTCTGTAGTAACTCAGAGCCCTCCCCATCTAGTGTCCCGTCTTTGGCAGTTGAGGATTTTTGCTACTGGCAGTCGCAGATGGGCCACATGCCACTGTAGGCAATCTTACAATACCATCCCCTCCATAAAGTTATCAAGCTCAGTCTTGAAACCAGTTAAGGTTTTTGCGCCCACTGCTCCACTTGGAAGGCTGTTCCAGAACTTCACTCCTCTGATGGTTAGAAACAGTCTAATTTCAAGCCTAAACTTGTGGATGGCCAGTTTATAGCCTTTGTTCTTGTGCCAAATAATTCCTCTCCATCCCTGAAGTTTATCCCTCTGATGTATTTATACACAGCAATTATATCTCCCCTCAACCTTCATTTTGTTAAGCTAAACAAGCCAAGCTCCTTAAGTCTCCTCTTGTAAGGTAGGTTCTCTATTCCTCTGATCATCCTAGTAGCCCTTCTCTGCATCTGTTCCAGTTTGAATTCATCTTTCTTAAACATGGGAGACCAAAATTCCATACCGTATTCCAGATGAGGACTCACCACTGATTTGTACATTGGTAATAATACTTCCCTATCTGTACTGGAACAACGTCACCTGATGCATCCTAGGAGTACATTAAGCTTTTTCATGGCTACATCACATTGGAGGCTCATAGTCATTCTGTGATCAACCAGTACACCCAGGTCTTTCTCTTCCTCTGTTGTTTCCAACTGATATGTCCCCAGATTATAGCAAAAATTCTTGTTGTCTTAAATGCATAACTTTGCACTTTGCACTATTAAATTTCATCCTGTTTCTATTACTCCCATTTTCAAGGTTATCCAGATCTTCTTGTATGATATTCTGGTCCTTCCTGGATTAAATTGTAATTATTCCATGATATATTTTTTGTAGCTGCATTGATTTCATAGCAGAGTATTTGTCCATTGTAGGCTCTAGGAGAACCTGTTAGATCCAATAGTCTGTAGCTACTTAGACCATAGTGAGAGCTTTAGATGCTTAAGGATTGCAAGACTGGGCCCTTACAGTACAGTTGTGCTGATTTGGTGGTCAGAGCTCTAAAATTGCCCCGAGTTAGAGGAGAAGCAGGCCTCTCTGGAAATGCCAGCCAAATGCCTAGTAGTGTCCCATTGAATTCTCTAGGCTTTAACACTGAGTCACCCTGAAAAATGGCATCTTACTTACAATATTTCTGAACCTGCAGGTGAGCAGGAGTAGCAGCCTCAGAGATCTGGTCGAATTGCATTGAAGCCAAAATGTTTTGACAAAGTTTTCATTGGGAAAGTTTTTTGGTTCTTGAGCACACTGGTCAACAGAGAGCACATGTGCTACATTCACCCTCTCTAGCCTGGCGGTTGAAGTGTGAGTCCCAGGTTAAAGTTTCTCCTCAAATCAGAGTGACCTGCATTGAAAAATTTTACTCTGAATCAGGCAGAGCAGAGGCTTGAACCTGGTTCTCATACATCCCAGTGCCCTGACCACCAGACTATCGAGGGTGAGTCTCACACTCAAAAAGCTCAAGTTTTGATTAGAAAGGTGAGACTCTGACTCAGTTTTGTTTTCATTAAAATGTTCTAAGGGATTGTTTTGGTTTCAGTGCCGAGCTAAAACAAATGTCAAAAGTTGCCACAAAACAGAATCATCATCCTCTAAATAGCTCTCCTGATATGGGCCCCCACTACTCCACCCCATGCACAGACAGATGATGCAGCAGAGTAAGGCTTGCCTTATTTTCTCTTATTCCCCTTCATGAGGGCATAAAGCAAGAGAGATGTTTACCCACCATATATCTCTTAGTTTTTATTAGGGCTCTTGAGGCTTACTGTGTGTTCATAATTAGCTACAATAATATTCAGTTATAGCTTTATTTGTTTCTTGCCCTTTCGTGGATGTAATGCAGTGACGAAGTGAGAGAGATTTAACAAAGCCTGAACTGGGGGAAGCATTCTGTGGAGATAGCCATGAAGAATGAAAGCCTTTGCCAGCCAGTTAGACCTGTCCTTCTGTTTAAGCTATTTTCTAAATTACAAAACCCCATTCTGCTCATGTAAACCTTTTATATTCAGACATAAAAGCTTTTCAAATAATCCCTCAAAATGCCTTGTAGGCAAAACAGTTTAAAGTAACATTCCTTTGGCAGTATTAGTACTACAGTATTTATTAAGTCTGTTAGACATCCTTTGTAATTTGTATTAATAGGTTTACATAAAGCTTTCCATTTAGAAGGAACAGCACTGACTCCTTTGTGAAATATTCATTGTTAAGCACTAATGTAAAAACATTGTACTTATCTTTTGAAGTTACCATCTCTCTACTTTTCTTATCCCTGTTTAAAATTTGAAACTGTCCTCAAAGATGAAGACCTTCAGAGCTAAATAAAGGTAGCAGAAGACTAAAATGGTGAGCGGTTAGTTTGGGGTTCTTGATCCTACAATTGTTCAATCTGCAGAATTCCTGTTGGTTTCAATGAGAATTCTGTACATGGCATGTTGATGAACTTTAGGTGCTGTTATAGACTTTGGACCTTCGTGTTTTAAAATTTAGCTTGCTGACCTTTGCTTTGAGTTTCGTATATGAATGTCACATTTTGAAATATTGCAACTGTGGGGTGCTAATTATAGCACAGTACCCAGGTATTTTCATTTGAACAAATATGCCCAAATATACATTTCTGGGAAATACAGTTATAATTTTTTCCCCGCTAGAACCTGACATATTTTGATGTCTGTTTAATAACAGATGTCTAAAACTGAAAATAAAACGTTCAAGTATTTAGAACATAAACACCTTGAATTTGGCATAAATAGGTTTTACAATTAAGTCAAGTCAGTTAGAGCATTAGTTTCTATCCCAAACAGTTAAAATCCATCAAATTTTAGTGAATTGTTTTTCATATATTTTAGTTTAATATGTTTGGTCTCAGAACTAGAAACTGTTTCTGAAACATATATCAGCAAGTTCCATTGTCTGTTTCCTATTAGCTTGATTTCTACTTCCCAAGTCAAATGAATGTTTTCCCCTAATATTAAAATTCTTTCTTTTGAGAGGAAAAATTACATAATGACTTTTTATCAGTGTCATATGTCCTCGTTCATAGGTGATTTTTTTAAAAAATGGTCATGGGATTCAGACACTTTTAACACTTCCTATCCCACTACGTATCTGAAATATACAACACTGATTTCTTTCTGAATTACCAAAAATAAGAGAAAATAGCATTTTGTAATGTATTTTTTCATTTACAACTGTTCCTAAAATACAAGCTGTTACAGAGATACCCATGGTATGGGCAAAGCTTCTCAGGCATATTTAAGTACGTCACTCTTACTTGTTGCTGTTCTTTATACAGACTTATAAAATGGTTTTGGATGTAAGCTGCAATCAGATGGGCTGAAGAGGCTTAGAACCCATGTAATTATCTCTCAGTGAATGCACAGTTGGGATTTACAGCCCTTTCACCATCCCTATCATTAGGCCATTTCCAAACAATTAAAAAAAATCAAATAATGTTTTAAAAGTATAGAAAATGCTTAAAATGCATATAATTTTCATAATTTGTAGTTTAATCAAATAGATATACATATTGTGGTGTATATCTAAAATGTGCTTTGAAATTCACTTGCATTTCTCTTCTTCCCTTCCCATCATTGTAAGCGAAATGCCAATTTTCTGAGTGACTCAGTATCAAAGTTTTCAGCATTTAGTGGCAATCTTCCACCCCTGTAGCATTGAGACTGTCTGGAATCCACATCCCTCTAGAAATGATAATGGTACTCCAATGTATTTCCTGTATGATCACTGCATATACAGGCACCTAACTCCCAGTGATATTTAAATGAGTTTTAGGCTCCTAAATACCTCTGAGGAGCTGGACCACAATGTCTCTTGTCTACCAGGAATCTCTTTATCTACTCTTCACAACATGTGAGTCATCCTGGCTGACAAGCCCCTCAGTGAGGCAACTGTAATATTTGTTTGCTATGATATGACCCAGCCAATGTTGTTTTCAATGTGTACGTGTACAATGGTGATTGCTAGGGAACCTGCATATTACCTGGTTGCAGTTAGTGTCCAGGGTGATGTGGATCATTTATTCCCTCTTATTTCCCCTGCATTTTTCCACTGTGCATTCATTGCCTACCTCTGCTCTTCCCATAGCTAGACATTAGCAGGCCTCCAAGTGATTCTGCTGCTGTCATGTTTGGAAGGATAACTGCAAAGAACAAAGGCTAGCAGATATAATGCTACTGACCAACTGAGCAGACCAAAGCTGGCAGAAGTGGCTCTTTTCTGAAGTCCACTACTCCCATTCACTATGAAAAAGCAGGGGTGGGGGAAGGATGGGGAGGGAGAGGAGGAAGTAATAAGTCCTCCTCCCTTCTCCCACTTTTCTTTCTCCCACCTTCTCACAGGGCTTTATCCTTGTCTCCTGCTCTTCTCCCTCTACAATCTCTGTCTGGGTAATCTCATGGCCTCACACAACTTCAGCTATATCTCTATATTGATGACTCACAAATCTAGCTCATCACTCCCTCCCTACCTGCCTCCCTCCATCAGAACATGTGTTTCAGTTTGACTTCCTGACATCTCCTCGTGGATGCCTTATTTTTCCTCTCAAATTCTCACCACTAGCCCCATTCTTGGTCATTGGGAACAGCACCGTCATTTTGTTCAGTTTGTCTCCTTCCCTTCCATTGCCCTTCACATTCAGGCTGTGTCCAATTCCTGTTGCTTCTTCCTCCATAGTATTTCAAGATTAGACCTCCTTTTTCTGTCCAGACTTCTAACAGCTCTTGAGCCGGCCCTTTATTATCTCCCATCTTGTTTACCAAAACCTCTTCTTCTCTGACTCTCCGTGACTATCACTTGAGGATCTCTCAAGTGTCCTCCAGTGGATAACTGGAGGACACTTGTTGCATGCAATGTTTGGCTTCCTATAAAGGAGATGTAGAAGGATGTCACATTCTAGGGTGGAATCCAGACCAGTGAGGGGTTGTGTCACTTCCTGCTCTGTGACGTGGGGTGCCTCACAATGTTTTGCTGTTGTAGTCCCAACCTGGGCCACTTACAAACAGCCAAACAGTATGAAGATCATATCCTGAATGTTTGTGTATAGCTGCAGTCCTGGTCCCATAACTCTGACTCCAACAGCCTGTCAGCAACACACCAGCCACACTCTGGCTTCCAACAGCCTTGGTTACTACTTGCAGGGTGACCCCAACACAATCCCAATCCCGAATTTCCCCCAAAATATATGTTCTGCGGTGTCCTGTCTCCTCCTGGACAGTTCAGATACTATAGATCAATTGCCCCTTAAGGAGTCAATATCCAACAGTTTGTTACTTTCAGTGGAGTTACCAAACAGCTCAGTTAAAACACAATACTGGATTCATTTTGATTAAAAATGTACCAAGTTTATTTAACAATAGAGAGATTTTAAGTGAGTATAAGGTATTAAAGTCAGAAATGGTTACAAGAGAAATCAAGATAAAATGCTTTCTAGTAGCTAAGATTTAACAAACTAGACTCGGTTCAAGGTAAAATCCTTACCTCATGTTCCCAGCAACATTTCTGACCAAATTCTCAGGTCAGGATGCCCTCCCCCCGAAAGTCAAAGGGCTGGTTCCTTTGTTGTCTTAGGTGGAAGAGTGTGAAAACCAAAACTTTTCTCAGAAACGTCTCTCTCCTTGTCTCCTGTTGGAGCTGTTCCACATTGTGTAAATAATTAAATATTCTTTGGGCCATCAAGAAAGACTCTGAGTCTATAGTGTGGTGGTTAGGGTACTCCATTGGAATGTGAAAAACTCAGGTTCAATTCTCTCACATCCTGGGAGAGTGCCCTAACCAATAGCCTAACCACTGGGCTATTGGCAGGAGTTTCTCTCTCTCTTCCACACACTCCTGAAATTTTTTGAAATGTCTCAGTTTTGTTCTGATGCAAAAGAAAACAAATGTAACACTGCACTGTTTTGCAAAATGGAATTCTTGTTTTCTGACCAACCCTACTACTGACTAATACTACCGCTAAAGGCAATTACCTATTTTTTACATAAGACACACACACACACTTTGTGTGACTATGGCAAAGTAAAATTAGATTGAAATTCTATCACCTGTAGTGCAAGGACTGTGATTGTGTCCAGATCTTATGTGAGTTTGTAAGGAACTGGGCAGGCTACTTGTATATTTCTTCCCCCTCTTGCTCAAAGACAGGCACAGTCTGGCTCTAAATATTTACCATTAGATCCTGGGTACATTGTAGGTATTCTTCAGTACTGATAGTTTGTATTTGACTGCAAAGTACAGGTATGTGTTCCCAAATACAAATTATGTTTCTAAAGGCACTTAATAAGTTGCATAGTTTTAAACTGGCTGTGTTTTATATCACCTAAGAATTTTGATTGTATCCTTTCACAAACTCAGTAATATGAGCTGATCATTTTATGTCTGCAAATCATGCCAAATGCAGGTTTAATAATGCATTGTGTCCCTCTTGGGAACATATTCTACCTAAGTACGTCAGCAGATGCAGTTCCCAGGAGCAATGATAACAATTTAATATAAACATCCAAAACCATAAATCTATTACAGTAATTATATTCCTGGGTACTCAGCCACCTGGTAAATTGGATTGTTCCTTTATGAATTAAATTGATGGTTTTCACGAAGAAGAGGCTTTCTTGTCATGCCTTTATACATTTGACTTCAAAAACAGTTATACTTGAAACATAAGAATCAGCTTCTACTTTAGCTAGTGATAAGCATGTATTGATAGTAAAATATCTTGCCCTAAAACCTACTGATACCTTTTAAAAGTATCAAATTACCTGAAAAGGGAAATTACCAGGAAAAGGGATAGTTTGGTGAAAGCTCCCTTCCAAAATACCACTGTGACCTGAATAATTTTTATTTTTATTTTAAAAAGTCTTCATTCCTTTATTGATTTTTTTTTAGACAGCGAAATCAAACTGTGCCTGAGAGGTACAAAAAATATCAATAAGAAACAAAAATCAAACAAACACTTTAGAAAACTAAAGTTCCAGACTGCTTCTTCGCCTTACCTTGATAGCAACTCTGTAAGTCTCGTCTGCTTCCTCTTTTCTGTTCTGTTCAGGTTCTTATACTGTATTCCCATTAACTTAGCATTGAGCACCTTCCAGAGTTAGAAAATTAAACAAGGAGACTCATGGCTGTCAGTTGAAGTTTCTTCTACATCTTTCTTCTCCTTGTCCTGCCCCCCAGGAGTAGGGGGAGGGGTAATGTCACTTGTAGGGTTTTTAGTTTGTTTGGGGTTTTCTCCATGAGTTAATGTTCTGTGTTAGTCTTCGGGAAGGGAAATTAGAAGAAGTGCTTTGTGGGTCTGGATTAGCACGTGGTGAGCTTTGTAGTAGTTCTGAGTTGCTGTTGGAAAGAGTTCCCCAGGCTCAGGTTAGTCTCCACTAAAACCCAGTCTGAGAAAAGCTTTACTCTTGTGAAAGACCGTTCCATATTTCTTGAGGCATGGAACAGTTGAGGATGGAGGGTCCTAAGGATGAGGTGGTCCTTAAGGTGTCCTACGACCAGACCATTTAGCACTTTGAACATAAGGTTGGGGACTTTAAACTTACCCCGTTGTTCCATGGTGAGCAATGCAAAGAATGGAGAGCTGGGATGGAGTACCATTAGCAGCCTGTTTTGCTGGGGAGGCACACTGCTACATTCTGCACCAGCTGCAGTTTTCCAAAGGTTGAGGGTTTCCCGCCCAAATAACCTGCAATGCCATAATCCAGATAGGAGATGACGAAGAGATGTGTATATTATGAATGCTAAGTCACCATCAGCCACAGCATTTGCCTTCATGGCCTTATGTGGCAGAGAATTCCACAGGTTGACTCGGCTGTGCATAAATCCTCTCTCTCTCTCGATCCCAGTGCAAAGTGACTAGAATCATTATCAAATCTAAATGGTTTGAGTAGGTAGTGGTTTGCACTCAGCACTGGTGTAAATGACTTCATAACGTGCAGGGCTATGGAGAATCAGGCCTCCTGTGTCTTGAATTTATCAGTTTTTCTCTTTCTCAACTCCCTTAGCTTTCTCTGCTTTTGCTGCTGGCTCTTCTTATTCATCTTAATAATGCTGACTGCTTTCCTCATCTTTCCCGCATTTAGCATTTTGCAGCATCTTTACTGCTTTCTATGTCTTGGATTTCTTATGTAATAACTAGGGCACTTCTTTGTCAGACCTTAAGAGAAACCATTTTCCTAAATACAGTTCAGGGTGATTTTTCCTTTTGCCTTGCTCACAACATATACTGAAGCGCTTCATCCACTGAGAAGAGTTTATCACTTCAGACAGTTGCCAACATTTACAGCACCAGACTTTCTATTTTCCTGTTAACTTTGCTGCCACTCTGCTTTCATACCATGTATGGTCGTGCTGTTTTTCTCAGCAGTTGCACAGAACTCTTTCCTCATTAGTGCTTTGACAGTTTTGTATTCATCTATGCCTCCTAAACTCCTAAGTTAAACTCTGCTTGAAACGCTGAATAAATGTTGAGACATCTTCTATCTTGTCCTTGTTTCCTCTTAGAACACTGTTTTAACAAGGCAGTGGAATATGGCCATTCTAGAGCCCAAAGGGTTTTAATACTCTCTCCCTTAAGTAACTATTCATGAATTTAAAAAAAAAATATATGGGAACCAAAATAATTGATTGCAGTAGGCCAGTAAGAAAATGTGGATTCTGTTAGCCACGGCAGTGAACACAGAACTGCTCTGCAGAGTGTGATATTGTGGTTCCTCTATTTCAAAGGGATGGGCTTGCTTACTTCTAAAAATTAGAAACCTAATTTGAAAATTATAGTAATCCAAAACTGTTCCTCCAGGGTTGTCAATGGAAAAGGTTTTTAATGCTGGAGGTGTTCCCACTCCACTTTCAGTCAAGCTGTAGTGGATGTGGTGTAGTAGTCAGGTCAAAAAGTAGTATGTGTGATTAGTAATGTTAAGTGATGGTGAAGGGGAACATCTGGAGAGAGAATGGAGCAACGTGGTGCAGAGTGAGTGAGAGAGATTGCATATAATGCTGAGGGCAGAAGTGAAAGAATCCTTGTTCTTAGCTTTTACTTTAAACTATTTCACAACTGATGACCACTTATCTTCCACCTTCTCTTTTCTCTCTAAGGCAATGTGATAACTCTTGTCAGTAAGACAATATGTCTGGTAAATATTGTATTAAGAAATCCCACATACTATCTGTGGTTAAGATTTCAATGGTCCAGTTATTCAATATTCATTTCTTTTCAAAACCTAGTAGAATGAATATACATTTGTATGTTACTGTGCAATATTTTTCAACCCATTTCTTCCCTAAGTGGCACACATTTCTATCCTGATATTTGAAAGGATATAATCCACAATGGTACATATTCTTTTTCAATTGAAGTCAACCTTGTGACACTGCAGTATTGAATGATGTAAAATATGGTGTCTATGCATTACATTTCTTGAATATGTTGGGTGTGATTTGATGTTAAAAAGATATGGTGAAATATACAATCTTCATATTATAAATAATTGTATTTCCAGAAATGATGGTTTGTTAAGAAAATGTTCAGTGTTTTGGATATCTTTCTTTTGTCTCGTGCTATAATGTTGATGAAACTTTACCCCATACTTTACCACACCAACTGGAGAAATGATTCAATGTTTGGTGATCTTTACAGGTGGACATTTCTTTTTGAAGTTGTATTTTCATAAATTCATCAGGGAACTTTATCTATCTATCTATCTAGATAGATAGGTAGATAAATAAAGTTCCCTGATGAATTTATGAAAATACAACTTCAAAAAGAAATGTCCACCTGTAAAGATCACCAAGAGGTGAATTTAATCCTGGGCTTATCTATCTATCTATCTAGATAGATAGATAGATAGATAAGCCCAGGATTAAATTCACCTCTTTATAACATATGTAATCAGATCAGAACTGACATTGCCTAATGCTATAGTGGTGTTGGACCTATGACCAAAAAAGATACAATTAGGGCTAACTTCTTTCACAATAGTCTCACTCTGCAAACCCCAGGGTTCATAAATCTGTACATGCAAGCTCAGAATTGGGATAGTAGACAAAATCTATAACTTATTTATCTTGACCATTAAAATAGTTTTGTATCTCCTAACTTTTTTGTCATATGTAAAATGTTTTGTATCAGACATACTTTATCGGTAGGTATATTGTAAAAGGCAGTAATTGGCTAGTGGTGGAGATAGTGATTAGATTATTTTTAGCCTTTTCAGCATAACATGCTAAGGGCTGATGTTGCCTTATGGCAAGGAATTAGACAAGCCCTAAGGAAAATCGTGAGTTGTCCTTATCATATATCGACCTTGCTTAATGTAAAGCACATCTTTCAAGAACTTTTGTTCTCAGGGATATGATTAAATATTTCAGCTTTCTGCTTTCTCTCCAGTTATAATCAGTCCATTTAAGAAATCTCAAGAGCTTCTATAGAATCATCAGTATTGTCTTTTGCAGACTCTTCCAGTTCTACTAAAACATTTTTCCATCTTCAGGTAATCTAAGTAGGTACATAAACCCAGGATAATCCACTCCTACTCTGGCTGGATAAAGAGGGTTGAAGAAATGCCTAGCTCATCAAGTGTGTGGGGTTTTTTGGTTTGTTGTTTGTTTGTTTGTTTTTACCCACTGAACTATAACTTTTCCTCCTCTTGGTCAGCATGAAAGTATAACAAAGATTAATCCACTACATTGTCTATTATGTTTGATTTTCCTTGGTCCCTTGTTGCATCCTATACTTAGGGCAGGTCTACACTACCCGCCTGAATCGGCGGGTAGAAATCGATCTCTCGGGGATCGAATTATCGCGTCTCATCGGGACGCGACAATCGATCCCCAAATTGACGCTTCTACTCCACCAGCAGAGGTAGGAGTAAGCGCCATCGACGGGGGAGCCGCTGAGGTCGATTTGCCGCCATCCTCGCAGCGGGGTAAGTCGGCTCCGATACGTCGAATTCAGCTACACTATTCGCGTAGCTGAATTTGCGTATCTTAAATCGACCCTTCCCCCCCGTAGTGAGGACATAGCCTATGTTTATCATAGAAAGCTTTACACAATCTAGCAGTTTTAGCATTTGGGAGAGAGTGACATATCAGGGTTCAATCCAGGTGAGTGGGGGGCTCTGTCACCCCTGCCCTGCAACCTGGAATGCCCTGCAATGCCTTGCTCCTGTAGCCTCCAATCTGGACTGTTCACAAAGAGCCACCAGCATGCAGGTCATTCCCAGATGTTTGTATAACTGAAGCCTGCCAATCACACTCTTGGCTCTCCACCAACCTTGGTTATACTGCAGGGTGATCCCAACATATCCCCAGTTCCAGACTTTCCCCCAGAAATGTATGTTTTGTACTACACAGCCCTCTTCTGGGCAGTCCAACTATATTAAGTCTATTATTCCTTTAAGGGGATTGTGATAAATAAAGTGGGGGATAGCTCCCTTTGATGGACACCCAGCCATCCAGTTATCTGTAAAATCCCTCTTGGTAGCTGTTCTCTGCTTGCATTACTTGTAAAGGGTTAAAAGTCCACCAGGTAAAGAAAAGGAAGTGGGCACCTGACCAAAAGAGCCAATGAGAAGGTAGAACTTTTTAAAATTGGGAAAGAAACTTTCCCTTTATCTGTTGTTCTCCGGAGAAGGAGACACAGCGCAGCAGTGCTATAAGCAGGAATGCTGTGTAAGGCTTAAACCAGATATAAAAATTCATCTTCCATACTCAGAAAAAAATCATTGGACAGGGCATGTTTAGGAAGACGCAATTATGTTTATTGCTGTTTATTTTTTAAGGCTTGTGGACTCCTCTGTGCTAACCCCAGATGCTTTTGTTTGCTTGTAACCTTTAAGCTAACCCCCGAGAAAGTTATTTCGGGTGCTTAATTTTTGGAATTGCTCTTTTAAATCTAGCAAAAGCCTAAGTTCCAGATGTATTTTCTTCCTTTTTGTTTTAAATAAAATGTACCTTTTTTAAGAACAGGACTGGATTTTTGGTGTCCTAAGAGGTTTGCGCATATGCTGTTTGAATAGCTGGTGGCAATAGCTAATTTCCTTTGTTTTCTTTCTCAGTTCTTCCACGGAGACAGGTGAAAGGGCTTGAGGGTACCCCACAGCAAGGAATTCCCAAGTGCTCCTTCCTGGGTCCCAGGGTTGTTGGGTTTTTTTGCATTTGGGGTGTTGGCAGCGTTTACCAAGCCAAGTTCAGAGAAAAACTGTAATCTTAGGAGTTTAATACAAGCCTGGAGTGGCAAGTATTAATTTTTAGAATCCTTGTGGGCCCCAACCTTCTGCACTTGGAGTGACAGCGTGGGGATTCAGCCTTGGCATGCTTCATATCTGGTTCTGCAGAGGCTAACCTCACAGAACCAATATGATAGGTTTCAGTTGCTTGGAGGGTTTCTGTGTTGAGGACAGCAGAACTAACATGAGCTATTGTTTGCCTGCTTCCTCCTAGCACAGAGCATTTATTCCTCAGGTGATCAGTTGAATTACACTGATAGCACCTTTTGGGCTCTTCTACTTTTACAGGAGATTTGGGATGAGGGTTAGAGGAATGTTTTTGGGTAAGAGAATGTTTAGGCTCCCAATGCCCTTCTCTCTTCACAGGGGCAAAATGGGATCCTCCCTTCCCACTGGTTTTAAACCCCTCTTTCTGTGGCCTGCCCTCAATAGACGCCTGATTCTGTTCCTGTTATCTCAAATGGTGTTACTCAGACACTTCAGTTTAAATATACTGGATTAGATAAAGCAATCTGATTAGCTACAAAGAGAGAGATTTTAAGTGAGTACAAAGTGAGTATAAAAGTCAGAAATGGTTACAAAAAAAATAAAGATAAAATACTTTCTAGTGGCTAACTTAACAAACTATATTAGATTCAAGCAAAATTTCTCACTATATGCTTCCAGCAAGATTACTGACCAACCACTTCAGGTTAGTCCCCCAGAGTCAACGGCTGTTTCCTGTGTCTTCTCAGGTTAAGAGAATGTGATGGGCAGGGAGAGAGAGAGGGATGTGTGTGATATCTTGGGGTGTTTGCCCCTCCTTTTATAATTTTTAGTCCCTCTTTGAAAAATATTTCCATCTGAGAACCAGGAGACAAAGAGTCTATGTGGAAGGATGTTCCCTGCTGGCGTTTTTTTTCACCTGTTTGAGCTTCCTTTGTTTTCCCTTCCTGCTTGATGACTCTGTTTACTGCTTAAATGCAAATTAAAGCAAGCACATATTCCTTTGTTTAGGACAGGTTTAGAACATGTGTTAATAACATTATATAGGGGACTCTTATAACTTCACATATGGTGTAGCCACACATATTTTATCAGGATATTACTGATCAGCAAGTTATGAGTTTTCAAATGATACCTCACAAGGGATACTTTGAACAAAGATTATTACTATAGCATGTAGGGTGTAAATGCAAGGGTGTATGCTGTCAGAGGGAGGAATTTTTTTAAGCAGGGACCTTCTCAATAGAATTAAACTGAATTTTTCTTCAGACAGTTGTAGTCAAATATCACCCAAATGAGTCAAGCCTTTTCTTACCATTTCATTTTGCTTTAGAATCATTTCACTGATATCCTGAGTGCTCACAAAAACTCTGCCATTTACTTCTGCAGATTTTTGAACGTTCCTCTCCTGATTTGTATCAATCAAGTTTACAGATTCCTGCAGTGCATCAAAATGTTTGTGCACCATTAGTAGTCTGTATGTCACAGCTGCTTGTAAATCTACTACGGTAGTCTTTTTTAAATGAGCATGTCCTGTTGTTGACATATGGTGGAATTCACGGAGGTACTTAGGTGCCTAACTCCCATTGAAATCAATGGGATCTAGGTGCCTAAAAACATTTGTGAATCCCAGCAATAATGGAGAAGTGGAGAGGGAAGATGGCTAACTACCAACTGAAGAAGACTGAAAGGGTCTTTGGTAGATTTGGAACATAGCAAGTTCAGATAAACAAAAGTCAGATAAACAAAGTCCTGAGTCAAAAGAAAAGTGGGACAGGAACAGACACGTGGATCAACCCATCCTCACAGAGTTTTTGTACAGACACAGTTGTTGGCTATGTAGCTGGGAGGCATTCTCCACAGCCATCTTTCCTCCCATCTAGAGATAGCTCCTCCACTTGTGTTTTCTCTGGTAGTTTTACTCTTCTCTACATCATGCAACAAAGAGGGGCAGAGAGAGTCTAAGGCCCCAATCCTCTAAGCTGATCTGTGTTGCGTAGACTCTGGCTTTCACTCATGCACAGCCTTGTTGACTTTAATGGGGTTCTCCCTATGCGAAGCAGCTTGGACAGTCCAGGTCTAAGTGACTAACTTCAGCTGTCTATTGTTATATGTTTAAGGTAGTACACTAGATCCCTTTCTGTCATAAGGTAAAGCTATAATAATTCTGTCTGAAATCTTTGTGTGTATTTGTTTTTGTTAAATTTGTAAGAATAATTGTTGGAGAGAAAATAAATTATCTTTTTCAATGTCAAAGCAATGTTTCTTCAATGACATCTATAATGCCTTTAATAAGTGATTCATTAGGTGTAAGTATTTCCTTTTTCAAAAACTGACTAATGTGAAATAAGTCTGAAGTGGTGAAGAGTTGTTTTAATTCTCTACATTTGGTACATATCACAGAGAAAGTCCCCTGGTAAAATCTGCTACATCTGTAGAAATTAATGTTCCCTGTCTGTGGTGCTAAAAGTAATATAGGGCATTTGAGAGATTTAGCCCTTAGCAGTGTCAAACATAAGATTTGGATGCTTACAGCTCCCACTGTACAAAATGAAAAGTTAGTGTTTTAATATATCATTGTTTCCTCATCTGAAAAGGTTTAGTTTGATATCAGTGTGACCCAGGGACCTCTTCATGCCAACAGGCAGAGGGCATAAGGTGTGTGAAAGGGTTACAGGAATCCCCTGGGTCTGGTACTGTAGTTACATTCTAGTTCCACCAGACTGTCATGTGAAGTCTCTAATAAAAGTCAGTGTCAAACTGGTCATCAATATCATTGTGAAATGCAGGTACAAATATTGTATGAGGAGTAATGTATATACACTGAAAAATGTGTTCTTAGGGTTTGTGTCTAGGGACTGGTCACCAACAAAGGTGAGCCAAATGCTAATGAAGGATTGTGGACACTTTAGAGATAGGAAATTAACAGGAAGAGGTAAATAGCAGGAGTTATTCTGTGCAGGGTAATACAATGGACTTTTGAAACTATATATCTGAGGCACAGATGAACCCCTAGAGATTCCTTCAGTCTCCGATGACAAACTGTCAATGGGATCGGTTCTATGAGAAGAGAGTGGTTGAAAACACTGGCGAAAGAACTCGGGGTAAGCTATCTTGTAGGAGATAGGGGAATGCCTTGTTAGTTAAATGTACTCTTTAGAATGTGTTATGATTTTGTTTTATATGTAACCAGTTGTTTCCAATATTCTTACTCACTGTCACTTGAATCTCTGTTCTTTGATAAACTTGTTCTTGTTTTCGCTATATATATATCTAAGTGCTGAGTGTTACGTAGAATTGTGTTTTAAGGTATAACTAGTATGCTGTGGTGTACTGTCCCTTTGGGAACAGCAGGCCTGGTAATTCTGTGAACGTTCAGTGGATAAGGGGCTGGACAGTACAGGGAATGCAGGGAGCCCATCGCTAATCTATACAGAGAGTTCAAGGCCTGCAGACACCTAAAAGGCAGTGCTTGGGTTGCCAAAGGCTGGTGGAGTCAAGGAGCTGACCCACAGCAGACACAGACAAGACTTCTTCATGCTACAGGCAGGTGGTGGTGAGGCACCACCCCGGGAAGCATCCCAATCAAATAAATGTGTTTGCAGGTGTATAAAAACATCTTCTTGTTCATATCCATTCAGATTTTAGGTATATGCCTTTGTAAACCCTCACATAGTTAATATTTCAAATTCCTATAGTGCCTTTCAGTTCAGAAGAAACCCTAACTCTGTTACACTAATGTAAATCCATTGAAATCAAGAAAAAATAGATATTTTAATTGTTGCAGGTTTCTGTCCCAGATGCCTCAAATCCATATTCATTCAATGCTGGCTGTTATGGTGCCTCTTGAAAACTCTGAAAGTTAGTCCACAGCCATGCAAAACTCTCCCATAGAACTATTCATGCCTCATCTGCCTCCATTCTCTAGGAAGCATTATCCCAGTCAGGGCGTATTGTTTCAGCTTCACTGATAATAATTCTGAATTATCTCACAGTAGTATCTACTTTTTTCATGGCAAGTGCATCTGAAGTGACAGTAATCAGATTTAAAAGGCTCTCTTGTTGTTCCTTTAGTCTAAGGAACTTGCAGCCCTTTGTTTCATACTACAAATTGCATTGCTCTACAGTAGACTCAGGTATGGAGATCTTAGTCACACTTCGGGCAAATGGCCTGGCCTAACTTTTTGCTCAAATCAGCCCCCCTCAAGCTTTGTCTACACTAGGGCAAGTTTTCAAACATCTGTCCCCGTTGCTAACAACATAGTCAGTTCCACTGGTGTTAGCAATGTTGGGAGTTTGTTAATGGTATTTAAGTACTGTGTCAATGAGACCTGCACTGACCAGGATTAGATGACACATTGCTTATATACTGGCAAAAGCCAGCAGCCTGTCTATGCGATGGTTTCCGGTGTTGCTAACATCACTGGAGTTGAACTGGTGGAAAAGTTGTATAAAGTTTAACTTTATGTCCCAGTTTCATAACAGGATTTCACACTCTCACTAAATTAGTTTACAAAGTAGTGCTGTGGCTGAGTTTCTTCATTTCAGAGTTACGCTATTAATAACTGCCTGTTTCTTTTGTTGGCCAATTTTTAAAAATCATCCTATTTGTAGCCTTAACCAGATAATAAGACTACTTCATTTTCTCTACAGTTTTCCTACAAGTCAAAGGCTTTACTAAAACTGTGTGCACTCTATTCCCCTGACTCTCCAAACCTGTAATATTATTGAAAATATTTATCATTATCTAGGCCTTAAAGAGGACATTATCCATTATTTCTTAAATTTCTTTAATCCATCTGCCTATTATATTAATATAATATTTTGCCTGGAACTAAGGCATATTGACAGGACAGTAATTACCTAGATTGTTATGTATGCATATTTTAGAGATTTTGGCACTATTTTATCCTTCCTCCAATTTTAGGACATTGCCTCTTTGGATTTTACTGCAGGTTTGCAGAACAGTAATCAATACAATATGAGTGCTTGGTTTCTTTGTTTTTTTCGGTAGCTCACTCTACAATACTTACTAATTATTCTGCACTGTTGATGTAACAACGTAACACTTGGAAGCCATGGATTTTGTACTTCCTGTACTACTTAATTCTAAGAAACTACATTGAGTCTGATTGTACAGCTGGACGATCATTAATGCAAACAGACCAACTTTGAGAGAGAGGAGAAAATGCAGTAGCCTTTCTCTTCTACTTATTGCATAATGGTCTCAGCAGGCGCAATGCTGTCTTTCTGTCATTATCTAGGCCTAGGGTGCCTATCACTGTGATAACTCAGCACCATTCATATCCGTTTATTTAGACCTGGTCTACACATAAAGTTTAACAGCATAGTCAGTTGGGGGGTGCCTTATTTATTTATTTATTTATTTTAACCAATGCTGTTAAAAGTTCTAGCGTGGTTGCAGTTATAACCCGTATAATTCTGCTTCTACCAGTATATCTTATGCAGTTTGGGGGAAACAGGATGAGCTATAATGGTGTAAGCACTTTTATCCCATATAACTGTGTTTATATTAGAGGGTATAGCCTGTTCAACTCTTCCCATATAACTATATCAGCAAAATGCTCCTAGTGTAGAAAAGATTGTTAGTAAATAATTGAGGTTATTGCAGGTTGTGGAAAATTCTTGATACAATTTTCAAACATTTTTCTAAATTTTCCATTTAAGGATAAAATAATCTGATCGTTCTAAGCCAGTTCCATTTTCCATTAAAAAAAAAAAAGAAAGAAAAAGACAACAAATGTAATGCTTGTGACAGGTTAATATGTTGATGACACTGGAGACTGAAGCCCATTATTTGTGCTACACAGAAGCAATGAAAGTGTCCATGCTGGCCTGTTTTGGAGGCTGGAACTGGAAGCATTTAGATTTAAATGGAAGAGATAATTAAAAGGACTTGTCAGAGCTGTTTTTCTATAGAAAATTGGGTTTTCAACTAGACAAAAATTTTAGTGAAAGTGTCTGCTTGCCACTAAAATTTTTGAGGTTTATGAAAAAACAATTTGCCCCCAAATTTTGACTTTTCAACCCAAAAACGTGTTGTTTTTTGCTTGTGTGGGATTTTCTTGTTGTTATTTTGTTATTTTTAAATGAAAAGTCCATTTTTCTTCTCCTGACCAGCTGTACTAATTAAGTCTCCCTGGCCATTCAGTTTGGGCCCTTCTGAAGACTGCCAACAATGGTACTAAGATAAATATATTTTTACTCTCCTCTAAGGATTGGATTGGGAGTGCCACTGGCCACCAGACAGTTATCATCTGGTGACAAGTTTTAGTCACTAGTGCCCCGGCTCTGATCCAAACAAGTGATATAGGGTCCTTATCTCTTTCCTTTTCCCATGAGTTTCATTGCCCAGGTTTGTATTTGTTTATCATCTTCCCATCGCTTTCCAGCTGACTGTTCCTGTTGATAAACATGGTTTCGATGTGTCAGAGAGGAGTACTGTTGCGTTATATTTTGTGTCAATAATGTGAAAAATTAACTTTACCTGCTGCTTACTTTTTAATGAGCAAAGCCCTAGTTGTCAGTGGGAAGAGTGGTGAAGTTCTTTCTTTCTGTTTTCTTTTTTTAAATAATATTTTGTTTCTAGTTGTAATGCGCTCTTTCAAGCAGTAGCATGCAAGAGACTTGATTTTTGGATTGGAGTGATTTGAGTACTTTATGTTTTTCATGCTAATAAGATCATTTATTTTATATTAAGTAATAAAGGAAAAGGGCTAAACTCACCCTGCTTTACCATGGCTTTCACTGGCATGGTTGAGGCACACAGCTCCCAGAGGTAGAAAATCCACCCTGAAAAGCAGCTGCCAACTTCCCCTGTACTAGGGAGCTCATGAAGAGTTAGCACAGCCTGAAAATTGGGTGGGACTGACTGACTGGGGCTGTGTGACCAATACAGACAGGAAGTCCATTGATTCAAGCCATACCTGCTCCTGTCTGGAACTCCTGTAATGTCCCAGTGGGAAGAAAAGTTGCCCTCTCTAGGCAGCAGAAACCTAAGGGAGGAAGCAGTGAAAACACCCAACTCGCCTCCCTGGAGGCTGCATCCCCCAGAAGTGCAGAAGGTCTTGTTGACGCAGAGTGGTGCAATTGCCATCGCTTTGCAACCGTAAAAGTGAATCGAGCCCAATATGTTTATTCATGAAAAATGCAAGTGTAGTGTTGTTAAACATCTCTTTCCAAGGACCATATGGCCAAAACCTTGGGAAGGCTGAGGTGAGCTATTGCTTCCTCCCAAGGGTGATCTAGAAATTCCCTCTTTATATAGCTTCCTAGGTAGCTGTATATCTGGAGGGGAGGGATGGCGGGGAAGACTGAGGTTTGCCTCTGGCTGCTCTGCTGTACTCTTTCTTAGCACTCTGGACTGAATTGGGCAACAGGAGACTCAACTCAATTTTCAAATGTGGGCCGCAGTGAATGCCACATTAATCCTGCATTTGGGTGCACATTTCAGAATTTAGGCATATAAATCCCCATTCTACATGTCAAAATGTTAATTTGAGCATCGGGATGCAAGATTTTGATATCCTATTAAGGTCCCCAGGTTTGGAAACTGATCCCAGTAAACTTGGCCCGACCAGTGAAAAGGAAAGATTTGATTGCAGAAAAGGCTTGGGGAGGAAAAATGTATTTGTGGTACAGGCCTCCATAGTATTAGTAATCAGAAAGATGTGACCTGTAGGTTGATACTGAATATTATCATCAATAAATGCTTTGGATTTTTCATAAAGATCGGAGATCTAAATTGACAGAAACTCACCATTATCTGTTGCTTCTCTGCAACTGCATAAACATGGTACTAAGTATATATACCACCTACTCACAATAATATACTGGAGGAGAAAGCCATAGATGAAGCACTGAAAAAGCACTTAGAAGTAGAGAGATACAGTATTTAATTACTAATCGAATGAAGAGAAGATTAACAGAAGCTATCCAAGATATTTTTGTAGCTAAGATGATTCACTGGATATTTTCTGTCAGGTATTTTATTGGGACCTATTTTCTCTCTTCAGTTTAGAAGAAAGCTGCATTTCGTTTTTTATTTCCCAGTCCAGTCTTGTTTTGCATCCACTTTTCTTTTTTTCTTTTAGAATTTCTAATGTTTTTCCTCATGAATTTTAACTATTCATAACTACTGTGAGAATATAACTTTTATATGAATAATTTCCCACTCATCCTCTTCCTCAGAAGACCCCTGAAACCCTCCAAATGTGTTTTGTTTAGATTTTCTACAGATAAATCTACAGGAATCACATTGCAAGGTATCAGTGAAACAAACCACATCCAATAAAGGAAACATTTTATTTCTCTTGACTACTTACAGATTTATGAGGCTCCTGTGTGAGAGGAAATGTTTAACATCTGAGAGATCAAATTCAGATAATTGTGGAATATCCATCCACCCATATCATTATCCTCATCCTCAGCAGTGAACAGGCCCCCTTTAACTCCAGTCATGTTTCCTGGTTATGTGTTGGTGGGTTTTGATGGTTAATAGAGAGCTGCTGTGGCTGTCACAAATTACATTATAAGTAATTCTGTGGGAATTTCACAGGTTTTTAAAAAGTATGTGAACAACTAACATTGTGCCTACATGGACAGCTATCAGCATTCTTCTTCATTACCTCTTTATACCCTGCCTTGTCCCCTAGCAACCACACAATCCCCTTACGTTTCCCATGTCCTCTCCATACAGAGCCTCACTTTCTCTCCTGGCCACCAGCAGAGCTGAATTCCTCCCCTCATCCCTCTCTGTGCACCACTATACATTCTTGTTAGGGTGATAGTCACTCTGACTCTGACATCCTGTATCCTTTTCACCCCACCATGGGGATTGCAAGGATTGGGGGCGGGAGGGAGGTCTCCTCACCCTCTACAGTCTGTGGAATTTCCCCAGGTGGGAGAATGCAGATAGCCCAAGGTCAGGCTGATTAAATCACGTCACCGTGTATTCTTTTTCTTTCATGAAAACATATACGCATGCACATGTGGTAATATCTGCTGCAGTATAACATACCTGGAAAAGAGACCCCAGGTTGGAAGGTCCTTGTGTCCTGTAGAGGGGAGAAGTAATCAGGCCTCTTGTATGCTATAGTGGCAGGATCAGATCCAAGCCTCAATCTGAGTCTGTTTCTCTCAGGCTAGCAGGAGCTAGGAGTGCATGTGAAGCAAAGCACTCAAACCTGAGGCTCAGATGAGTGTTTCTTGCATTGCTTCCTGCCCATCCACTGTCATGGATACACTTTTCTGGAGGAAGACAGCCCATTGGAAGGAAATCATCAGAGCAATGTCAAGGATGAAGTTTTTTATGTGCATGTGTGCATTTGTGGAAAGAAGAAATCCTTGCAATTCTGAAACATACCTGTGGGTGGGTGAAAATTGACCAGTGTTAAAGTTTCTTTGTTCTATGGCCCTCACTTGGCTTGGTGGCTGTTCTGTTTTTCTGTTACAGTCATCTTTAACGAACAGTGATATCATCTTTGTGAAGTTGCATGCCCCATGGGAGGTCCTGGGCAGATATGCAGAAGTAATGAATGTAAGAATGCCTTTCAGGTAGGTGTAGTTACATTTTGTGCTCAGGCTTTACTGTAAAGAGAGTGTAAAACTAAAATGGAAATGCACCCAGAAAAGCTATTCTATGAAATACCTCACATATTTAGAAAATATAAATGGAGTGACATAGATACCATATTCATTGATATTTCTTGTTAATTTGCCTGCAATTTTAGTACAATAGCAGTTTTAAATTAAGGTGACCTGTAGCAGCGCAGCTATTTTCATGGGGTATTCTATCCTTAGGCCCTTTAACCCCTTCACTGCCGGAGCCCCCTGCATACTCGTGCGCTGCTGTTTTTTAAATGGACATGTCCTTGAAATCAATGGGCAGTCGAGACGATCCAGGTACGTACGGCAGCACAGAAGGTGCATGTCTGTTGGACGTATCTGGCATGTTCGGCACCTGTAAATTGTCTGTCTGTATAGTGTGTAGTTGGGGAAATACAGAACATAAATAAGCATTCTATCTAATAGAAGACTGGAATTCAGACGGAAGATTTTCTTTTGAAACATAGAGTTTCTCTTTGAAGGAGTAGAAATGGTATTCTGTGCTACTGATGGGCAAATGAATTCCAAATGGTCATTCAGACCCACTTTTCCCTCTTGTCAAATATGATTTGTATGATGGGTTTCAATCCTGATATTAAAAAAATCAGTTTTATTCTACTTGTTATAAAAACTTTGTTAAAATAGTGTTAAGTGTTTGGCTTAAATGGACCAAACTCAAAGCTTCAGAGGTTCTAGTTCTCCTTTCACTTCACTGAGATTACATCAATATAGCTCCACTGATTTAATGGGATTACTCCTGATTTACTCTGATATGAGCAAGAGGAGAAGAAAGGCCAGAGTCACAAATGGTGATTGAACCCTCAGAGAACTTCTGTGGATGTCTCCTCCCCATTTTGAGATGAAAATGTGCCTTTTACTGTGTTGTCATATTCTTAGTTATTAGGAAAATGAAAGATGAATTAAGGACAGGTTTTCAGACTCAATCTGCATTTAGTGGGATTTTCATTTTAAGACAAACCTCAGAATTCTTTAGCCTTGTTTAACTTTCCCTTCTGTGTGTTTTTAACATTAAAAAGGAAAAACAATGTAAATTGTATCATGAGTGACTGCAAGGGTATTTAAAGTGTGCTACAAATATTAAGACAATGGGCCAAGTTCACCCAATGTAACTCCACTGATTTCATTGGCATAACAGTGGGATGAATTTGGCCCAATAAACTTTAATAGCACTTGTTTGTCAGGTGGGAGCATGATCCAGCAAAAAGTAGAATTTTGGGTGGAAAACCTGGGCCTTCCTGGTCTGGCTTGCTTACCAGAAGTCACCATTTTCAATAGACAGCAGTTTCAACATGCGTTTAGCTTATATTTAAAAACTAAAAATGACAGTCAGTGATTCTTTGATGTGCTACCTGTTCATGGCTTCATTCTTTGCACAGCCATTGCAAAGTATTATGTCAGTAATCTATCATATGAAATCACTGCAATGTTACTGCAAAAATGTGTACTAGACAAAGTTTTTGCTTAAAAGTTTTATGCCCAATATTTTAACAGTAACTTAACTGTTTAGATTGTAAAAACAAAGGCCAACATATATCTGCCTTGGTTTTTGTTTTCAGTGCCTAATCTGAGACACCTATGCTCTGATTTTCAGAGCTCCTGAGCACGTGCAGTTCCTGATAACTTAAGGCTCAGCACTTCTGTACACCAGGCCTTTTGTATCTCAAGCCGGGGACCCAACATTAGTAGACACTTCTGAACATTTGGGCCAGACTAGGCAGCATTTTCAAAAGCACTCAGCATTGGCCTGACTGTGCTCCCACTGAATTCAGTGGGAGAATTAACATTGACGTCACTAGGGGCAGGCCCGCCGACGGGGGTGGGGTGTGTGCAAAGGGGGCAATTGCCCAGGGTCCAGGGTGATTTAAAAGGGCCCGGGGGCCCCCAGCTGCCGCCAGCAGTGCACCGGGGCTAAGGCAGGCTTCCTGCCCATGCTCGCTGCACACCGCTCCCAGAAGCAGCTGGCACGTCCCTGCAGCCCCTGGAGAGAGGATGTCCGTGTGCTGCCCCTGCCCCAAGAGCCAACTCTGCAGCTCCCATTGCCCGGGAACTGCAGCCAATGGGAGCTGCGGGAGTGGTGCCTGTGGGCAGCAGCGCGTGAAGACCCTCTGGGCCCCCCGCCTAGGAGCCGCTGCCAGAGGGGTGTGCCGGTCACTTTTGGGAGCCACCCGAAGTCAGCACCAACCCCCTGACCTCCTCCTGCACCCCAACCCCCTGCCCCAGCCTAGAACCTGCACCCAAACTCCCTCCCAGTGCCCGCACCCCTTCCCACACCCAAACTCTCTCGCAGAGCCCACACCCCTTCCCACACCCAAACTCCCTCCCAAAGCCTGCACCTCCTCCCGCACCCAAACTCCCTCCCAGAGCCCGCACCCCACACCCCTCCTACACCCAAACTCCCTCCCAGAGCCTGCACCCCACACCCTCTCCCTCACTCCAACCCCCTGCCCCAGCCTGGTGAAAGTGAGTGAGGGTGGGGGAGAACAAGCGACTGAGGAAGGGGGATGGAGTGAGCAGGGGGCGGGGCCTCAGAGAAGGAGCGGGAATGGGTATGGTCTCAGGGAAGGGGACAGGCAGGGGACGGGGCAAGGGTTTTGGGTTTGCATGATTGGATAGTTGCCAACTCTACTGGGTGGGCAAGGGAAAGCCCTGGCTGTGCCGGAAGAGCACGCTCAGCAGCTCAGCCGGCAGCTCACTGGACACCAGCAGCGAAACTGGCAGCTAACTGGGCACGGCTTCTGTGTGCATGAGGGCCCATTGACTGTTCTTCCCATGGGGCCTGGAATTACTGCCAGCGGGCCTGACTAGAGGTAGTGTTAGGTCAACACGGAGTGCTTTTGAAAATCTACTCCACAATCTGGGCTTTAATGATCTGCAAAATATCTTACATTATTTAAATTCTAAATGCTGAAAGTAATTGAAATTGATAACTGATTTTCATACCTCTATCGTTTAAAGCAGCAATACAGCTTTTATTTTCAAAATTTGCCAAACATAATTGCTTCTAAGGCACTAATGGATATTGCTATGCTATTTTAAAATATGTCCAGATATGCAGAATGAGCTGTGTGGTGTAAACCCTTCATTTTCCAGAATTGGTATAGATCAGCATTAAATGATGGAACATTTCAGAATACATAGAAACTGCCTTGGGTTAACAATGACTTCCAGTGGATGACAAAGTCAAACTAAGGAGCAAGAGACTGGAGTTCAATAAGCCATCCAAATCTTGCCGTAAGGAAGATTAAGACACCCGCACCTGAACTGCCCTCAAATTTTTGAAATGTGTTAAGATGCTGAAGGCAATGGGCCAAATTCTGGCAGGCACTGTGCACAGGAGCATACCAAGAGAACAACGACCAGCAGCAGGACTCAGAGAATGGGGCGGAACCAGGACACCCCATTCTGGCTCCAACCAGAGCTGATAGGGATGTTGCTCTGCAGGCCCTCTGTGACAAGAGCCAGGAAGGGGCAACCTGGGGTTGGGTCATAGGAGTGAGGGGTATGGTCAGAATGCTTATACTTGTGCACTCCTGACTCCTCACTGACCCCTGTGCATGCATCCCTCCTCCACCCCTGCCCATACACAGTCTATATGTTCATCTGTTTGGGGGGGAGGTTATTTCCCATAGACCCAGCATTTGTCCTGATAAATACTGCATGTATGATGGTATAGTTTAGTGTCAGGCTTTGGTTTCCACTTTCCTGGATTTTTAAACATTCCCCTATTTAAACAACATGTAATTTATCCAATGCTATATTTAATGATTAAATTATTGGCCCTTTTTAAATATTTTTTATTTATTTATTTGTATTTGCCTTGTAAAGAACAAACATCCATTTGCTGAATCCTTTGAAACCAAAATGCCTCTGAATCCCTGTCCTCCAGGCATTATAAACAGCAGAAAGAATGACAAAAACAATTACTTTCCTGCAATTCAAACAGTGCCAGAATTTGTCTTGGGCTCCTGTGACAGTTCTGTTAATCTCTCTTTTTAGTCTCTTCCTCCACCTCTTACAGGCTTCTATCTTCAATTTCCTTCCTTGCTAGTTCATACTGTAACTGACGATGGGTTTTCTTCTCGACTGGCTTCATTTTTGCTGTTCTTCCAGGAGAAAAATCTATTACCTGCACCGCCGGCACAAGTTCATGAACAGGTTGGTAAATCACTCAAGATGGTGTATTTTTTTGGCAGATCAGACTTCATAGTCAAACTCTTGGGAAGGTTCAAGTTGTAAGGAGAGTTATTAATGTACATTCAAGCCTACCATTCCTGCAAATACAGTGGTTGCACTTTCAAGGTTTCTACCATTTGAGAGAGAGATTATCAGTTTTATCAGTTTTTCCCATTTTAAGTATAGGGAATCTCAAACTGGTAGAATCTTTTAAAATGGAAGAAGCTTTTTCAGTGCAACAATTGCAGCTATTTCTCCTCCCATGTAGCTAAGTAAGGAATTTTGGGAGGCTAACAATATCATTAGAATCTGTTCTTTATTATTCACTTTCAGCATACAATACGCCCTTCCTCTCTGGTGCTGATGTCAGTGTTATTTATTTATTGTGCTGTCAGTTGCATAGTGCTTTACAGTAATAGACAATGAACCAAATTAATCTCTGGTGTAACTCCATTGAAATCAATTCAGTAACATGAGAGATGAATCTTTCCCAAGATTTTTGCCTTGAAGCGCTTCTGCCCAGTTGCTGAATGCCTTAAAGACATGTTTGATGCATGTTTTGTATCCAACTTGTAAAATAATCAGAGGTTTTCAGTCTTCACAATTTTCACCCTTTTTGTTTGACTCAAGCATTTCCTTGGCCAACTAAGCAAAAATGTCTCAAAAAATACCGGAGAAATGTACCAGCTTGGCAAGGATCGGTCTGTATATTGGTATTTAGTGCCTGCATGATGGTGGGATTTTCAAAAGTGCTCAGCACTGGTCATACTCTTCACTCCTGGAAGTCAATAGTGAAACTCCCATTGATGTTGTAGTGGTATGGATGCTTATTGCCTCTTGAGCACCCCCTCATGGACAGAGGTCACTCTACAGCCCCCTGCCTCTGTTGCTGGCCCATCTATTCAGGGGCCCTTTAGGAAGTCAGAGTTCACAAAGTAGTTAAAAAATCCCCAGAAGGGACCCCAGAGAGCTGTCTGGTGCACACTGTCGTCCCCTCCCTCCAGGCCCCTAAATCCAGTTCAGTGTCCCTCGCTCAGTAGTCCAACACAAACTCTTTCAGAACAAAACACAAACAGACTCAGTCTTCACCCCTGTTTCAGATGGGCACAGCTCCTTCCTCGCTGAGGCTCAGTCTCTCCCCTGCTTCTTGGGCAGGGTCTCTCAATTTAGAGAGCTTCCTCCTGTTTCTTGCAATCTCAGTGACTCTCTCAACTCCTCCCCCCGTCCCCTGCAGCTTCCTGTTGCCTTTTACCCAGGGATCACCGGATTCCACCCTGGTTTTGTAATCAGGGCTGGCTTAGCCCCAGGCTCTCCAGACCATGGGCAAACCAACCTGTTACAGACTTCCATGGGAGCAGAGGTGGGGCCAACACTGGGCACTTTTGAAAACTCCTGCTCAAGAGTGATAGGTGCTTCACACTGCAGATTTGATAGAAGGTGGATATTTACAGGTAAAGATAATTTACTGTAGCTTGACAAGTTTATTTGGAATTTATTAAAAATTCAGTCTTTTTACTTTATGACATTAAATTCCATTATTCCCTGATGATGGTATGATGGTATCAACATTATAGTAAACACATGGTTTCATTGGTAGATGATATATGATCTCTCCATGGAATACAAATCTTTTCCTTGGTGGACAGATGCTATAAATACGAATCCTTCTAAAGCTTGTTACTTCTCCATCTCCCAAATAAGTGCTATAGGGTTTGGTAACTTTAGAATCTCAGAAGGTCAACAAAAAGTGGGAGGGATAGCACAATGGTTTGAGTATTGGCCTGCTAAACCCAGGGTTGTGAGTTCAATCCTTGAGGGGGCCACTTAGGGGTTTGGGGCAAAATCAGTACTTGGTCCTGCTAGTGAAGGCAGGGGGCTGGACTCAATGACCTTTCTGGGTCCTTTTCAGTTCTAGGAGATAGGATATGTCCATTAATTTAAATTTTTCTAAAGCAATGTCAAGTATGAAGGTATTAGTGGAGTTATATCAACCTGGGATAAATTCAGCCACAAAGTGCTATAAAAGTCTTCATTCCCTGACACCTGTAGAAAGTGGGCAGATATTGCATACCTGAAGCAACATATTGTTTTTGGCCAGACAGAAGGAGTTAGTGTTTCATGACCACTTGCACTGAATATAAAAACATCCCTGCTCCACAACTGGTGCAGTGCTTGAATGGAGTCACTACGGAGTCTTTCTCCTGCCACTCCAATCTTCACAACCAAGTGGCACTAAATTGATTTGGATTGTAATCAAAGGCACATGGTTGGTTTAACCAAAATAATGGCACACATGGAAGGAGCATGCATAGGTTCTTGTGTGTGTGTGTGTGTATGTATGTATTCATATTCAATTTTGTGTTTTCATTTGCTTGCTTAATGAGTCAGCGTGCCATTTGAGCCCAGTATAATGAGTGATCTGGTCTTTTTATAGTGTTTAAGTTCCTGGATGACGAAAATACCTGGCTAAACCTAGAGCTCATATTATTTCAGCCCTATAAATAGTTCCTTCAGACAAAAATACCAACCAAACAAAAAATCCTGGAGAAAAACAAGCACAAATGTCAAGGTGTTCAGATTTATTTCCAGTTCTGTAGAATGCTAATATACAACTCCAGTATGAGGCAATGGGGACAGGTTCAGTTAAAATAAGAAATGACTTGAATGTTTGTCCATTTCTTGAGCTAAACCCAAAGCCTTTTTGAAGTTTGGGCAATTTTGATAAAGGACGTGTTTCAGGGTGCAGTCTAGTGCAGGCTACCCTGCAGCATGGCACAACAGTCACCCTGCTCTTAGTTTCCCCCTCAGACAAACACAGATGCGCCCAGGCATTTTAAATAATGTTCTCCCACTTATTGTCTGTTTTATTACCATAACATGAAATAAGCTTTAGAGCTGATTTTAAAAAATGGAATTCTGTACCACAAGAAATTCCAATATTTTTGTCCATTTGTTTTCATTCAGAATTGAAATTTAAAAGTGTTGATATTTCTTGGAACAAAAAGTTCCAAAAATTTTGATTTGGAAACTCTGAATCTTCTTTTTTATTGAGTTTGTTGACAACATTAATATCATGGGAGTCCCATGTGGCACACCCTGGTGCCCAGCCACATGGAGAAACTGCAGTCCATCATGAGAAATATAGCCCTATAGGGGAGAACGAGGGCATGAAGGATCTGGAACTACAACTTCCATGAAGCACTGTGGCAGCTCAGAGAAACACCGAGATTAATAAAAAGCAACAGAGGGTCCTGTGGCACCTTTGAGACTAACAGAAGTACTGGGAGCATAAGCTTTTGTGGGTAAGAACCTCACTTCTTGCATCTGAAGAAGTGAGGTTCTTACCCACGAAAGCTTATGCTCCCAGTACTTCTGTTAGTCTCAAAGGTGCCACAGGACCCTCTGTTGCTTTTTACAGATTCAGACTAACACGGCTACCCCTCTGATACTTGACACCGAGATTAATGTCGACCCAAAATGCAACATTTTGATTTTCTTAATGGAACATTTTGCCAAAATCAGTCTTTGCCTACAGAAAATTTTGATTTTGACAAAACTTGCAAAACCCAATGAGAAAGTGTTTTGTTTGAATTTTTTTGACAAGCCCAAAGAAACATAAAGTATCTGTGGCTCTGCTGGATTTAAACCATTCCTCTCCTAGTCAGCGGAATTCTCTACAGCCCTCCTTTTAGCACCTGCATCACTTACATCCTCGGTGCAGGGTTCTCCTCAGCCCTCCTTTTAGGTGCTGCCCTAGCAATCATTTATCCCTTACCTATATGGTTCTCTGCAGCCCTCCAAAGGGTTTCAGTCCTTCTGCCCTTGGTGTAGAGTATCTCACAGCCTTCCTTCTAGGAGCTGTGTCTGAATCCTGGCAAGCTCCCTTAACCTGCCACCATCCTTGCTCTGTATCAGGAGAAACTTCCTGTACTCCCTGCAGGTCTCCCTCACTGTATGAACATCTTATAGGAGGTCCCACCTTCAAGCTGCTGTCATGTGATCCTTGGTCACATGACTCAGGTACAGGCCACAGCTTGATTCCTTAAGCCCTTGAGCTTTGTCACGATTTACAGCATCATGTACCATAAGTTCTGCTGACACAAATAAGAAGACTCTGCTCTACCAAATTCTGGTTATTCATAATCTGAGGACACTTTGGCTCAAAAATGTCATATCTGGCTTCTTAGTAACTGTTAATTCTGAAGTCTCCTTATTTGTGTGTGTGTGGGGGGGGGAGTTGTAAATAAAATCTCTCTTTGGCTGATTTTAATGTAACGGATAAGCAGGCACTGCTTGTTCTCTGTCTCATTTGATTTTACCTTTTGTGTACTGCAGGATCGAGAGACAAATCAGCAGGTTTCGAGGATGGTTACCTAGAAAGCCTATGAGACTGGACAAGGAGACACTGCCAGACCTGGAGGAGAATGACTGCTATACTGCCCCTTTCAGTCAGCAAAGGATCCATCAGTGAGTATTTTATGATTTAGTTTAAATGCAAGGCAAAAGTATACTACCAGATTAATCCTGACAAAGCCAAAGCTCAGTATGTATGTTTAGGAATAGATCCGTGTAGTTTCTCGCCATATCATGAGGGTCCATACAGACTACTGAAATCGCAAGAAGTCCATCTACATTTTGGAGGGCTTGTCGAAACAAACACTTCGTTTGTGGCAAGCTGGGGTGTAAATCGACCCTGCATTAATGTCCTGCACATGGTCCCTGCTATTGCTCACTAAGGGTATGTCTGCACTGCAGTTAGACAGCCGCGGCTAGCCTGTGCCAGCCCAGGACTTGGGCTGCAAGGCCGTTTAATTGCAGTGTAGACTCCTGGGCTCGGGCTGGAATCTGGGCTCTAGGACCCTCTGAGGTGAGAGGGTCCCAGAGCTCGGGCTGCAGCCCTAGCTGGAATGTCTACACCACAATTAAACAGCCCCACAGTCCAAGCCCCGTTGAGTGCACTAGGGAACTTGTAGTGCACGGCAGCAGGGTGTACATGAACACTTAGTGCATGCAAGCTAGTGCAGGGTACATTTATACCCCAGTTTGCTGCAAACTAAGTGTTCATGTAGACAAACCCTGAGTATTACACATCCAATCCAAAGTCCATGGAAATCAATAGAAAGATTCCCTTTGATTTCAGTGGACTTTCAATCAGGCCCCTATGTAAGTAACTGACTACTCATGACAATTCCCATAATAACATCTAGGGCCAGATTTACAAAGGTATTTAGGTGCCTAAAGATGCAGGTAGGTGCCTGGTAGGATTTACAAAAGCACCTAACTCCCATTGAAAGTCACTAGTCACAAGCCCTTTCACACACACACACACACACACACACACACACACACACACACACACACACACACACACATATATATAGGCACAGCATAGGAAACACAACAACCCCTTTCTTCTGTTTATTTAATGGCAAAAAAAAGGTAAAGTGCAGCTGTGCTCTGAAAAGTGACCACGTAGAATATGGCACCTTCTTACACAGCAGATCTATGCCCTGTACATACTCAAAGTCAGATCTGCTTACATCAGTGACCAAAATACATTTGTATTGCTTTTTATTCCTGGTATCACTGCAAAGCAAACACAGCTCTGGAAGAGAGCTGAGTTTTCTTTGTATGTTTGTTTTCATTATGCACCATCAAAAGAATTGTTTGCTAAATTCCAATTTCAGGGCCAATCAGTTATACCTGTGCAAATGCATGAAAAGCCATAGTATTGTACAGATGCCTCTCTGGGCATAGGTTGGCCTGTAGAATGATGTATAAGAAGGAAAGAATCCAGGTTGATTTTTAGATGCCACGTTGAATTTTCAGGGCTGACAATAAAAAACAAACAAATCTTTTTATGCTTGTAAACTTAGTGGACTTAATATAGAAATAAGTGGCAACCATATAGTGCCATGTTTATACAGTCACTTTTCAAATAGAATCACGCTTTAAGTAACAGTGGCTGAAACAAATTATGAAGGATAGGAGAGCTCTTCGTGGACAATTTCAGTACTTGCAGTATGGAGGACAATAACCAGCAACTGGAGAAAAAAACACAAAGAATAGGCAGTACAGACCGAGATGCTAACAAAAAGGTAACTCTATAATGCTGACGAAGCTAAGACTAAGAGCCTGTAGGGGTTCCTGTGGCAGAGTGACACCTAACCTAGATGTCTTTGCTAAACACCTCACTCTGACTGTACCATTAATTAAGATTTATATCGATGTATAAAATAGACCCATCTACTACACTGGACGTCTTTTGCATGATTTAAAATAACAATACAACAAAAAACAAAAGCAGCAGCAAGCCCCCAGGGAAACTTGAATAAAACTCCACTCCTAAGAGAAATCAACAAGCAGGACTTTCTCCACCAAACCTCTACCCTGTAAACAATGACCACAGTCAGATCCTGTCAAGGCTGATTCCCCACTCTGGCACTTTGAGTGTAGAAGGTGAGGACCCCCAAGGATTCTAAAAATTAATATTGGCCGCTCCAGACTTGTATTAAACTCCCAAGGTTACAGCTTCTCTCTGACCTTGGATGGGTAGATGCTGCCACCACCCATGTACAAAAACCCCTTCAAGAACCCAGGAAGGCGCACTTGGGAATTCCTTCCTGTGGGGTACCCTTAAGCCCTTTCACACACACACACACACACACACATATACACACACACGGGGAAGAGCTGAGAAAGAAAACAAAGGAAATCAGCTGTTGCCACCAGCTAATTAAGCAACATGTGCACAAACCTCTTAGGACACAAAATCCAATTCTGTTCTTAAAAAAGGTAAATTTTATTAAAAACAAAAAGAAAATACATTTGGAAACTCAGGCTATTGCTAGATTTTAAAAAAACCCACGTACAAGAATTAAGCATCAAGAATAACCTTCTTGATGTCCAGCTTAAAGGTTACAAGCAAAACAAAAGCATTTGGGGTTAGCACAGAGGAGTCCACATGCCATAAAGAAATAAACAGAGATAAATCTAACTGCTTCTTCCTAAAAAAGAACAGGAGTACTTGTGGCACCTTAGAGACTAACAAATTTATTAGAGCATAAGCTTTCATGGACTACAGCCCACTTCTTCGGATGTAGTCCACGAAAGCTTATGCTCTAATAAATTTGTTAGTCTCTAAGGTGCCACAAGTACTCCTGTTCTTTTTGCGGATACAGACTAACACTGCTGCTACTCTGAAACCTGCTTCTTCCTAGACATTTCCTGATCTACTTACATATCTGGGGTTTCAAATGAGTAGTTTCTAGGTATGCTTTGATGATTTTTCATACCTGGCCCAAGCTCTTACAGTATAGCTGCAGCCCTGTCTCTGCTTCTCCCTGAGAACAACAGACAGACAGGCAAAGGGGAAGCTTTTTTTCCCAATTTTAAAAAATTCTAGCCTTCCCATTGACTCTTTTGGTCAGGGGCCCACTCCCTTCCTTTTACCTATGCAGGGAGACTTTTTTAACCCTTTACAGGAAAAGCAAGTAGAGAACAACTACTAAGAGAGATTTTATAGCTAACTAGCTGGCTGGGTTTCCATAAAAGGGAGCTGCCTCCCTCCTCTTTCATTTATCACAGACCCCAACCTCTTCAGACACCTGGGCAAAAAGCTGGCATTGCACCATGTCCTGAAAGACGAGAAATAAGTGGAGGGCTCCAGTAGAATTCCAACAAGAATGAAAACCAGGAAATATAGACCTTTAGAAGTAGTTCTTACATTAGTAGTAACTTTGCTTGAATTCAGGGCCTACAAGAAAGTTTTGTAGGAGGCCCGAGAGAGAAGAGATTTGGAGTATAGGCAAGAACATTCTTTCTTCCCTGACATGAGCCTTGCTCATGTCTGAGTTCCTAATTTGTGCATTTGATTAAATACAGTTTTAGGTTCATTAACATGATTATTGTTGCTTGGCACCTCATTTATATCTTTGTGCTCTTTGAAGCTTTTTCCCAGTAGACCTGACTGTTTTTCCCCTTGCTCTTTATTTAATCTTTTTTTTATGTTGTTACTGATATAATACTGAGCCAACCTGCACTCCTTTCCCCTGTGCATGCTGTGGCCTGACATGATTCTTGCACTCCCCCATTTCCTATCCTCTTTGTTGTTCTAGTTGATTCTTCCTCATTGGGCACTTTCTGAAATTGAATGAGTTGCTATTAAATATTCTGCTAGTGAAATGTGTGTTGGCTTTTTAATTGTTCTGGGAATTTCATGCCATGTAGGTGAACGGGGTTTTTTTAGGTTCTTTTAAATAATTTTCTCATTGGCTGTAGAAAGCAAGTGTTGATCAATTGGAAATGTAAAGCTGAAAGGAAGTACTTTAGTAGTGTCAATGAAAAGCCAAGGAATTGTGTATGCAATTGAGTAAGAGATGCTCTCAGATTAAAAATCACATAATATAATACCAGAAAGTGCTTCTCACAATATGGTGTATTTGGAGATTTTCCTGGATTTAGGTCTAGTCTACATGGGGAAAAGTATTGGAATAATTATGCCAGAATAAATGTTCACATGGGAAGTTATAGTGGTATAACTAGAGGGCTATAATTATACTGGTATAATTATGCCAGTAAATTTCCCCAGGTAGACAAACTCTTACTTAACTCACACATATATAGCTATGCACTGGCCAATACTTCCTGCCCTTGATCTAGCAATGCACTTTCCTGTGTTTGCACTGGCGACATGCTGTTTGGCAATGTGTTGGAGCCTCTCACAGCACTGTCTGGATGCACTGGAGGCTGGAGATGTGTGAAAGTGGAAAGGTGAAACTGATACACTGGGTAAAGAAAAGAATGTGTCAGATTCCAGACTGAGTGTTTTGAAACCTCCCCTTTCTACCTTAAGGAGCATTCACTGCTGTTGTACATATGGGGTGGCACTCCTTACTGGGAGCTGTCCCAGCACTAGCTGGCTTACAGACTAGGAAGTATTTTGTTTAGCATAGTGCTAAGGCTTCTCCGGGTATCATTATGGTAGCACCTAGGATTTGCCGGAAATCGTAAGGGCAAAGAAGACAGTCCCAGCTCCAGAGAACTTACATTCTAGGTGTCAGTCTAGGGTTACCTGGTGTCCGGTTTTCAACCAGAACTCCCAGTCGAAAAGGGACCCTGGCGGCTAGGGTCAGCACCACCGACCAGGCCATTAAAAGTCCAGTTGGCGGCGCAGCAGGGATAAGGCAGGCTCTCTGCCTGCCTTGATTCCGTGCAACTCCTGGAAGCAGCGGCGTGTCCTCCCTCTGGCTCCTACATGTATGGGCAGCCAGGGGGCTCCGCACGCTGCCCCCGTACCAAGCACCAGCTTTGCAGCTCCCATTGGCTGGGAACCACAGCCAATGGGAGCTGCAGGGGCGGCGCCTGCGGACGGGGCAGTGCACAGAGCTGCTTGGCTGCGTCTATGCATAGGAGATGGAAGGGGGACATGTGGTTGCTTCCGGGAGCTGCTTGAGGTAAGCGCCGCCCAGACTTTTCACCCCTGAACCCCTCCCATACCCCATCCACCTGTCCCAGCCCTGATCCCCCTCCCGCCATCCAAACCACTCAATCCCAGGCCGGAGCCCCCTCCTGCACCCCAAACCCCTCATCCCCAGTCCCACCCCAGAACCCGCACCCCCAGCCGGAGCCCGCACCCCCCCATGCCACAACCCCTGCCCCAGCTCTGATCCCCCTCCCACCCTCTGAACCCCTCATCCCCAGCCCAGAGCACCTGCACCCCAAACCACGCATCCCCAGCTGGAGCCCTCAGTCCCCCTCCTCCCCAACCCTCTGCCCCAGCCCTGATCCCCTTCCTGCCCTCCGAACCCTTCGGTCCCAGCCTGGAGCCCCCTCCTGCACCCTGAATCCCTCATTTCTGGCCCCACCCCAGAACCCACACTTACACCCCAACCCCTTGCCTCAGCCCAGAGCCCCCTCCCATACTCTGAACCCCTCGGCTCCACCCCGGAGCCCCCTCCTGTACCCCAATCTCCTCATCCCTGGCTCCACCACAAAGCCCACACCCCCAGCCAGAGCTCTCACCCCCTCTTGCATTCCAACCCACTGCCTCAGCCTGGAACCTCCTTCTGCATCCTGAACTCCTCATTTCTGGCCCGACCCCGGAGTCCTCACCCCCTCCCACACCCCAACCCCCTGAACCAGCCCAGTGAAAATGAGCGAGTGAGTGAGGGTGGGGAGAACGAGCAACAGAGGAAGGGGGGATGGATTGAGCAGGGGGCGGGGCAAGGGTGTTCTATTTTGTGCAAGCAGAAAGTTGGCAACCCTATGTCAGTTGGAATGTGAGCATGCACAGAAGAACAAAACAGACAAATGGGCTAGGAGTGGGAGGTAACAATAAAACAGAGTTGAGCAAAAAAGTGGAAGTCTTAGCTCACCACTTGCCTAACTAAGGGTACGTCTATACTTACCTCTGGGTCCGGCGGTAAGCAATCGATCTTCTGGGATCGATCCCGGAAGTGCTCGCCGTCGATGCCTGTACTCCTGCTCCGTGAGAGGAGTATGTGGAGTCGACGGGGGAGCCTGCCTGCCACGTGTGGACCCGCGGTAAGTTCGAACTAAGATACTTCGTCTTCAGCTACGTTATTCACGTAGCTGAAGTTGCGTATCTTAGTTCGAAGTGGGGGGTTAGTGTGGACCACCCCAAAGACTTCTGCTGTTCCGCTAAACCCTGTTTTATTGCTGTGTCATCCTCCCAACCCATCCCAACCTATTGCTCTATTTCTTTCACCTGCTAAGTCTTGTGTGGCACCTAAACTGTATGTTTTCTGGGGCAGGGAGCTCATTGGTGTTGTCCAAGAGATAAAAATATTACTTTGTTTATTTTTGGCTGGTTTATTTATCTGCCAAGACCTGACTTCCAGAATCTGTGATGTCAATGCTAAAGCTGATGACATAATTAACATCTAAAGCAGTGTAAACAGTGAAGCGAATGTACTAGTACAGGGGTCGGCAACCTTTGGCACGCGGCTCACCAGGGTAAGTACCCTGGCGGGCCGGGCCAGTTTGTTTACCTGCCACGTCCGCGGGTTCGGCCGATAGCGGCTCCCACTGGCCACGGTTCGCTGCTCCAGGCCAATGGGGGCAGCAGGAAGCCATGGCCAACATATCCCTCGGCCCACGCCGCTTCCCACAGCCCCCGTTGGCCTGGAGTGGTGAACCGTGGCCAGTGGGAGCCACTATCGGCCGAACCCGTGGACGCGGCAGGTAAACAAACTGACCCGGCCCGCCAGGGTGCTTACCCTGGCGAGCTGCGTGCCAGAGGTTGCCGACCCCTGTACTAGTAGCTCTTGACTCTAAAGTCATTGACATCATCAGCTGCTGCAGGAGAGACATGGAACCCTGAACTCATATCTTCAGTTAAAAAGATGTACAGTTTCCTTGTAAAATGCATTAGTTTATATTTTTTTAGTGGACGCATTCTGTATTTAGAATATCTAGCATTTTGTTTAAAGAAGCATTTCAGTTCACTTTTAAATTATGTAGATCATTACCCACCTGTCATGAGAAACGCAATCCAAAAGTTACTTATACAATTTCAAATATGAACACAAGAACTACAATTGTTGGTGTACTTTATCCATAAACCACTTTTTTACTTTTAGTTTGCTTGAGTCAAATGACTCCTTAAATTAATTATGTAGTATACTGGAGCAATTTACCCAGGGACCAGGTGGATTCTCCATCACTGACCATTTTAAAATCGAGATTGGATGTTTTTCTAAAAGATGTGTTCTTGGAAGTATTTGTAGGAAGTTCTGTGGACTGTGTTATAGAGGACGTCAGACTAGACAATCACAATGGTCCCTTCTGGTCTTGGAATCTATGAATCCATGAATATTTACTGTTTAGCTGAGGAGGGAGGAGCAAAACAGATATGGGGAGTTGAGGCGCAAACTTAATTGCTGGTCAGGGGGGCTGGCAGATTTGGGGATGATAGACATCCCCCCACACGTGCTTTTTTCAGACCACTTTAAGTACAATGTGTAACTCCATTGACTTCAAGAGAGCTACTCCCCTTTATACCATTGTGAGAACAGAATCAGGAGATTTGTTCTGTTGGCTTTTTTTAAATGTTCATTATAAATTTCCCCAGAAAAAAAAATAATTCATGAAGTATCAGGGATTGGTCAGTAAGAGAATTAATTATTTCTCTTTCATCTTGAAATACTATTATGTGTAGTGGTCTCTTGCCTAACTCTTCATAAGAATTCTTCAATATAATATACAATATTGATCATGATACATTCTGAGGTCAACAATGGCCTGTCCTAAGAAGCAGACCAAAGCTGAATTAACATTCAACCAGAATATTGTGTGGCATGCTGATAAACATATGCTTCCAAATCAGATTGGCAGAGGTTCAGCTGTCAATGTTATCAGCCTTTCACCATTAAATCTGTCATCAGATTTTTTTAATGAAAGAGAAAAAGTTACAAGCTAAAGTGAATTTAACATTCAGGTTTCAAACCTGGCAGGTCCTCAGATCCTCAAGTGACATTTTGGGAACAGAGAAATGAGCATTTATTGAAGTATTGGGGAGCAAGGAATGGAAAGCTACCATCTTAGAAATGTTATGGTAACTTAGCTTATTGTTTTTCAGTGCTAAGGTGTGCTAGATGAATTTTCACACTGTGTCTAGATGAGTCGCCTCAAGTAAATTTGCTAAAGTACTTGTACAAAACCGTATGTTCATCAGGGACAAATTCTGCCCTCACAAGTGAATGGGTTCTCCCATTATTTTCAATGGGAGTTATGCGTGTGCCCCCAGAGTAATAGTTGGCCAACTTGTTTCTGCTGGTAGGTGGTTTTAGTTGGTGGCAGAGGAAAAGGTTCACTTAGTGTTCAAAATGGGAGAAATTCACTCCACTTGCAAAAAGCCAGGTGCAGGTGTCACTTCAGCCTATGGCTTGGAATAGCAGCCATACCTCCACCACTCCTGTTGCACAGTGTACTGGCACAGATCTGCGGCCACCGCTATCCTCCCTTCCCTCCCCAGACCAATGGTAACGTTGACTTTCCATGCCAGCCTTGCAGTGGGAAAGGGCTCTGGGAAGGGGAAGACAGTGGGGAAAAGCTCTGGCAGCTCCCTGCTGCTTGGAGTCTTTCCCCACTGCAGGGAACAACTCCACCAGCTCCCCACTGCTGGAGCCCTCCCCCCACCACATGAAAAACTCTGGCAGCAGGGAAAGGCTCCTCCTGCTCCCCACGGCTGAAGCACTTCCCCCACTGTAGGGAAAGTGGTGAGCAGATGAGAGCTGCTGAATGCTTTCACACTCCATTGCTGCTGAAACCTTTCCCCACTCCCTTCCCCCATCATAGGCTTTCACTGACATATGTAGCTACCCACCACAGTTGTGTTTGCAGCCTGATTTTCTCTCTGCTGTGTCGCTACACATACCCTACAAGCTGCCGCCAGGGGTGTGCAGTGTAGACGTAGCCTCAGCATCCCCTCCAATGATTGAAGTTGTCTTTGTTCAGTTGATTCCTTACCCAACATGAGCTCCCAGTGCAACTCTGTGGCTAGACAGACTAACACAATCCTTGGATGCATAAACAAGGGAATATCAAATAGGAGCAGAGAGGTAATATTATCTCTTTTCGTGGCTGGACTGTCACAGGGCGACACTGGCTGTTTAAGAGGGAAGAGGCCAGTGTATCTGTGACTGGTCAGTTGACCCCCAGTTAAGCTTAAAAGAGGCCACCTGAAAGGAGGAGGTGCCTGGAGGAGGACAGAAAGGAGCAGGTGAGAGCTGCCTGAGAGGAGGTTGAAATAGTCAGGAGGGGCAGGTAAGAGCTGCCTGGGAGCAGAGAAGAGATGGATGGAGCAGCAATGAGTTGCCCACAGGAAAGAGCTGCAGGAAACCAGCAGGAGAGCAGTAACTGTGAGCTGCTGGAGATGAGTGCTGAGAAGCAGGGCATGGATCAGCATTCACATCGCACTCCCTGTCAGTACCCGGCCTACACTGGGGAAGCTAATGATTCAACCAGCAGACCAAACTTGGTGATGAATCCTGGTCATGTGCCACCGGAGGCATGTTGTGCATACACTAAGAAGTGCTGAGGAAGGAAAACTGTTGGGAGGACTGTCTAAGCTGGGGAGCCCTGCCAAGCTGCAGAAAGGCTCGTGCACAGTGGCCTTGAGGACTGAGGGGAAGAACCAGTGTGTGGTCACTGTAGGCAGGCCCCAGAGGCAAGGGGTTGACTCTGGAGAGAAGTCCCAAGGAGCATGAGGATTCAAAGGCAAGGAGGCCTTGGGAGTGTAACACTGCAGAGAGCCCTCCGGCTGAAGACCTGAATGGAGGGCTGTGGGAGGAGCCCCAGAACAAAGGGTTGGTCCTGGAGGGAGGTTCCCTGAGCATGAGTAGGATTCACAGGCAAAGAGGCCTGTGGGGAATGTAACGCTGCAGAGGCTCCTCTTGTGGGAGGCATGACTTGGGGCTACAAGAAAAGACCCATGAGAGAGAAGCAGGTCTTGGAACTCTAGGTAGGAGGCCTGAAGAGTGGGGGCCCTGGAACAGGGCCTGGAAGAACTGGAACAGAGTAGTTAATGACTCTCAGATGGTTGACCTGGGAATTCATAGATTCATAGATTCTAGGACTGGAAGGGACCTCGAGAGGTCATCGAGTCCAGTCCCCTGCCCCCATGGCAGGACCAAATACTGTCTAGACCATCCCTGGTAGACATTTATCTAACTTACTCTTAAATATCTCCAGAGATGGAGATTCCACAACCTCCCTAGACAATTTATTCCAGTGTTTAACCACCCTGACAGTTAGGAACTTTTTCCTAATGTCCAACCTAAACCTCCCTTGCTGCAGTTTAAGCCCATTGCTTCTTGTTCTATCCTTAGAGGCTAAGGTGAACAAGTTTTCTCCCTCCTCCTTATGACATCCTTTTAGATACCTGAAAACTGCTATCATGTCCCCTCTCAGTCTTCTCTTTTCCAAACTAAACAAACCCAATTCTTTCAGCCTTCCTTCATAGGTCATGTTCTCAAGGCCTTTAATCATTCTTGTTGCTCTTCTCTGGACCCTCTCCAATTTCTCCACACCTTTCTTGAAATGCGGTGCCCAGAACTGGACACAATACTCCAGCTGAGGCCTAACCAGAGCAGAGTAGAGCGGAAGAATGACTTCTCGTGTCTTGCTCACAATACACCTGTTAATACATCCCAGAATCATGTTTGCTTTTTTTGCAACACATCACACTGTTGACTCATATTTAGCTTGTGGTCCACTATAACCCCTAGATCCCTTTCTGCCGTACTCCTTCTTAGACAGTCTCTTCCCATTCTGTATGTGTGAAACTGATTTTTTCTTCCTAAGTGGAGCACTTTGCATTTGTCTTTGTTAAACTTCATCCTGTTTAAGAATGATGATCCTGGAAGGTGATTGAAGAGCTGCTGCATTGTAACCTGGTTTTACTTTGTGGTTTTGAGAGGCACTGTTGTCACTGTGAGGGAGCTGCAGAGTATGGCACTTAGATGAATAAAAGGGTTTGACTTTGCCATGTGAGAAACAATATTCCTTTGGGTGGGCCAGATACAGGGGAAACTGAGGCAGATAAATGTATGTTGTGGCATGGCCTGCTGCAGGAGGGTGCCCAAGCAGGGGTCACTCAATGACGGGCACTGAAGAGACCACTGATGGAATACTTTGTCCAGTTTTGTTTAAAAGGATGTTGAAAAATTGGAGAGGGATTCAGAAAAGAGCTACAAAAATGATTTGAGGTTTGGGAAACCACTCTTAACAGTGTGTGACTTAAAGAGCTTAATATATTTAGCTTATTGAAGAAGGGTTAAGAGGCAACTAGTTCATGGTCTAAAAGTACCTACACAGGGAGAAGATACCTAATACTTCAGCACTCTTTAATCTAGCAGACTGAGAAATAATAAAATCCAATGGCTAGAAGTTGATTACAAAAATTCTACTGGAAAAAAGGTGCATGTTTTTGTAACCTCAGAGCAGCTTACCAAGGGATGTGATAGATTCTTTATCACTTGAACCTAAAATTGTTGGTCTCGATACAGGAATTTTTAGGAAGGTTCTCTGACCTTTCTAACGCAGGAGGTCAGACCAGATGATTATAATGGTCCCTCCATCCTTAAAATAAATGGACTTCTTCTCTACTGGTGTAAATCAGTGTTGCTCCAAGAATCTGGCCTTATGAATCCCTGAATAAACACTAGATGGCAATGCAGCAAAACACTTATAAATCCTGTCTCAGAAAAAATAAATACATAAAAATTGCATTTTGAAATAAGAATTTCACTCTGGCCTTGGCTACACTGGTAATTCACAGCGCTGCACTTGCTGCGCTCAGGGGTGTGAAAAAAGACCCCCCCCTGAGCGCAGCGAGTGCAGCGCTGTAAAGCGCCAGTGTAATCAGCGCCTGCAGCGCTGCACGCTCTTCGCAGCGCTGCACGCTACTCCCTTCGGAGAGGTGGAGTACTCACAGCACTGCGAGAGAGCTCTCGCAGTGCTAGTGGGGCGACTACACTCGCGCTTCACAGCGCTGCCGCAGCAGCGTTGTGAATCCGCAAGTGTAGCCAAGGCCTTAATTATCATGCTCACTGGTCACACTCACTGTAGTTAAGGTTGTAAAACAGTTATCTGATCAGCCTGATTTTATATGCTTATAACTTTCTGAAATATTTACCTTTTTGAGCTGAAATTTTTCATGCTTGATTTCTGCCTGAAAGCGGTTTCTTATTTTCTTTCTTTCTTCTTGCTTCAAGTTCCCTTTGGCTGTATTTGAGTTCAACAAGGGTGGAGAAACAAATCAACGTTTTCCTATTTTTTAAATTCTAGTTACACTTTTCATATGCAGGTCTGCAGCAAAAATATGGCTAAAGTCTGAAGCTTGAAACTTGGTGTGGACATACTCTTCATTGGTGGTGGGTTCATCAGGTGACAGGCACTTTAGAAACGCCTGGATGGATAGATTATTTCTGTCACAGTTCAGGGCAATGGCACCTGTATTTCTCCTCAATGGTACAGCAAGGGCACCCACACTTGGCTTCCAGCTCCCTGCCTGTCACCTCTCTTGGATAGAGAGATGCATGTCTTTCATTTCTGACTAGGGCATTGCATTCTCAGGCTGAACAGTTCCCTTTTCTCCACTGTGTAATTCCCAGCACAGAGAGGTTGCCTTAAGACACCTGATTGTTTTCTCTTCAGAAATGGATAACAGTGTAATTGCTACAGATATAAGTTACCACCCAGTTCTTTCTAAGCAAGCCTACTTCATTCTTAAGGTACAAAGCATTAAGGAGAAAACATAAAAAACAATAAAAGAACCTACGCACATGCTAATAAGTTTACCGGAGTTCATCCCAACTCTTACATGGGCTCTGGCAAGTGGTGTCTTTTAATACCCCACCATAGGGGCATCCGTGTGGTTACAAGTTTATCAGCTTCAGCTCAGAACAAGCTTCAAAGCATTGATAATAAAGAAATTACATTATCATCACTCCTCCCTACTAGAGAAGGTACATACAGTGCTCCAACAACACATACACAATTGCATTTTTAATACAATATACCCCAAAGTTGTTAACCCTAATTCACTATGGCTTAATTTAACTCAGTAAAGTTATCTTAATTCCATACAGTTTGTTCAATATATTGACAGTCTGTCACAATGATTTGCTTGGTTTGGGGAGAAAAATACTTAAAATACTCCTATGCTAAGATTTTAGCATATTGTAAGCAAGGCCTTTCCCCTTCTGAACATCACAGCACGCTCTTTCTTGCCAGCCAGTGTAAAGGGCCAGGCTGGGAGAGGAATTTATGAGAGGCTTTAAATACACACCACTAAATCCTCAAAAAACTGACAACAGCGACAGGAGAAAAGAGCAGATCTCAAGATTTTTAAGGTGTGACTACAATTTTTGCAGTGTAGCCTAAGCTTTTATTCTGAAGGCATATCTCACTGTGTGCATCATAAAACTGTCAGTACTGAAAGCATCCAAACCTCCTCCTCCTTTCCAAGTAGCAATAATGGGGAAGGGGGAATCTCCGTACTAAAGGGAAAGTGCTCTATTCAGGCAAGGTTAGGAGTTTTTTAGAAGTCTGGGAAGGAAAAGGGAAAAGATAGAAAATAATAATCTGGCCACTAGGTGTCCCTGTCCTCCAGTGGCTGTGGTTCGGAAAGGGTCTTTTTGTGCGGCCAATAATTTTTCTGAAGACTGCTGGCTATGGGAATGTTCACTGCACAAGATCTGAAATAATGTTTCGTTCAGAGATCACAGTACTTCATTGTTATTACATTAGATCTTAGTTATTTTTTTTAAATGAATTGCTGCTCAGCTGGGAATGGGAACTATATTAATTAGTTGTGAATTTCTAACTCTACATCCTAGTTAGGAAAATGCTCGAAATTGTTGCATAGAGATTTCAAACTGTGTGTCAGGATTTTTTCCTTTCCCCTTATTTCAAAGAAAAATATGGAAACAATTTGACTTCTCGTTAGAGATTTATTTACCATATAATCAGGCTCCAGGCACCAGCCGACCAAGCACATGCTTGGGGCGGCACCTTGTAAGGGGCGGCCAATCTTGGGGTGGCGGGGCAGCGCTCGCGGGTTTTTTTGTTTGTTTTGTTTCGGCGGAGCGGCGCTCGGGGATATTTTTTTTGGTTCGGCAGGGCGGCGCTCGGGGTTTTTTGTTGTTCTTGTTTTTGGTTCAGTGGGGCAGCGCTGGGTTTTTTGTTTTGTTTTGGTTTTGGTTCGGCGGGGCGACACTGGTGGAGTGTTTTTGGTTTTGTTTTGGTGAGGCGGCGATTGGGGGGTTGGTTTTGGTTCAGCGGAGCGGTGCTGGGGGGGGTTGTTACGGCGGGGCGGGTTTTTGTTGTTGTTTTTGTTGTTGTTGTTGTTGTTTTTTCTTGGGGCGGCAAAAAAGTTAGAGCCGGCCCTGCATATAATTGGATAAAACACTAAAAAAAGTAAATGGAACATAGTTCCACGTGCAACCATACCACCTCAGACTGAGGAGGGCTGTGCTGAAACAATATCTAGATAGCTTAAAATTTTGTAATTGTTTGCAGTGGGTTGTGGCTGTATAAGTCCTAGGATATGAGAGAGACAAGGTAGGAGAGGTAATATTTCTCTTATTGGACCAACTTCTGTTAGTGGAAGAGACAAGCTTTCAAGCTTCACAAAGCTCTTTTTTATGTATGGGGAAGGTAACCAGGTTGTCTAAGCTAAACACAAGTTGGGACAGATTGTTAAGCATTAGGGGTTCACACTTGCTGTAGGAGACCACTTAAAATGAAGTATGTAATTAAGGGTTATTAGGCAGTGGGGCGTGTTACAAATTATTGTAATGAGCCATAAAACCAGTGTCTCTGGTAAGTCCATGTTTTTCAGTGTTTAAAATAGTTATGAACTTAAGTTCCCAAGCTCATCTTTTGAAGGTGTTGTGCAGGTTTACTTTGAGGACTGAGAGGTCAAATGTGGAGCGAAGGACCTCCCGCCGAATTGCCGCCGCAGATCGCGATCACGGCTTTTTTTTTTTTTTTTTTGGCTGCTTGGGGCGGCCAAAACCCTGGAGCCGGCCCTGCATCTATGGTAGCAAGAATGGTGTTCTAGGGGAGGTTGTTAATGTTTTGATCTGTTTTAGAGGAAGCTGGCCCTTTGTGTGGTGTCTGGTTTGAGGATGGTTTCTATGAGTCCTGATATTCCTTCAGTAAGAGTGCGTGCCTGTGTGAGTTCCCTTGTGTGTCTTGGGAAGCACATAGAAAGTCCCTGGGGTAGGTTCATGCGGGGGAGGGAAGGGAGGTTGTAGAATTTTTCTTGTAGTTGTTTGGGGAAGGATTTGAAAGTATATTTTGAATTCCTGTGTTGGGGGGGCAGCTTTGAGTTCTTTATTGTAGGTTGTGTCAGAGAGCTGTCTGGGCCTTTTTGACATTGTCATCATGGCTAAGATCTATGATGGCATCCTGTTTGTCTGCTGGTTTGATCACTGTCTGATCTGTGTTTCAGGGACTGTATATTCTCTAGGTGGTACAGAGATTGTGGTGGAAGTAATGTTTGTTGAAGACTCACAGTCAATTTTCTACCCTAAAGCAATTAATGTAATGATCCTAGGTGTGGTTCTGTCTGCTGGGGGTATCCAGTCAGATTATTCTTTTTTCTTATGACTGTTGGCGGGGATGTGATAGTTGTGGGTGGTGTCATCTTAGTTGTGAAAGAGTTCCTTGGGGTGAAGTTGGTAGAAGAATTATTTTAAGTTCTCCACTGCAAGCAACTAGTTAGTAGGGGTATATTTTCAGGGACAGTGGAGGGAAGGCCCTTTCCCCGTAATAAGAGAAAGCTTGTCCCCTTAATATACAGCTTCCTTAGTTACGATTACTAGCTCACAGTCTAAGAGCTGAATGTCTGCAGCTTCCATTGCCTTTAATGGAAATTGTGGATGCTCAGCATCTCTTAGATTCAGGCCATCTGACTAGAGCTGCTAGTCTTTATCTACTAATGGAATGTGTTTAGATTCCACTCTGGTTAACATCATTGGTTTGACTTGAATACCTAATGCTTGGGGTGCCCTGCCAAAGAACAGCTGGTAAATGCAGGCACTTTAGTTCAGTAACCAGGTCTTGGAGTGTTTAAATTTTAAATTGTTTGTCTCTTTGTTAATAGAAAATATCCGGTTCTTTGTTTCCCCAAATAAGTTTAAAAATAAATTAAAGTAAGAAAGGAACAAAACCTGCCCCCGGGTACCTGCACAGAACTTCCATTGAGTGAGAGAAGAATTTGGCCCCAAAGTATTTGCACAGTGGAAGTTTGCAACCTGAAAAGTTCCCAAAACAGAATGTATCAAAAGGAATTAATTGGGTGCTTTGCTCCATAGTTGCTTTTGCATTAGTTTGAGGCCATTCTTTAGATGACAGTTGGCTTTATTGCCTTTATTCTGCCTTGTTAGTTGTGGCAAGATAGTTTGATATCTCCAGATCCGAGCCTAATTAAGAAAACTACCAATTTCATTTCAAAGCAACTAACCTTCTTTTGTGCCATGTAATGTAACAAATACAAGAGCAATATATTTCAGCTGTATGACATTTTCAAAAATGGGCTTTAATTAAGGACTGGAATTTTTGCTCATCTGGATAGTCCCATTAACTTCAGTTGGAGTCTGCATATGAGCAAGGACTACACACAGGGTATGGCTGGTAGGATCAGGCTAATGGATTTAAACTCTGTGGGCATGGACGGCGGTTATAAGAGCCAAGGGGAGGCTAAGCCTCCCCAAACATGATGTGATGCCCCCCCTTTGGAGCAGTGCCGGGCTGCTGCCTTTGGAGCACTGCTGCCAAAAGGCAGCAGCCCGAGATATGGCCCCACCATGCTCCACCCAAGGCCCCACTCTCATTCATTCTTTTCCCCCATGACCACACCCATGCTGCTCCTCTTCCCATCCTCCCTCTGCCACTTCCCCAGAGGCCCTCCTGCCCATGCCTCTCCACCCCCTCTCCTGATGCCCCCCTACATGCTGGGGGCAGAGAAGCACAAGTGGCAGATGGGGAGCCTCAGGGGAGGGGGCTGAGTGGTACGAGTAGTGGGAGGGGCCAAGTGGGAGCCCCACCGGGGGCAGAGCGGGGGGGGGAGCTTCAGGGGGGAGGAGGCTGAGCAAGGGCAGGGCCACAGTGTGAAGCAGGGGAGTGGGGCTATGGTCTGGGTGGCGGTGCTCCCCCTGCTTCTAGGAAGCTTCAGGTGCTTATAACCAGCATCCCCAAATGCACGAGTCACACACCGCCCATGTCTGTGGGGCAGAGATCTTGGCTCCATGCATGTCTATAAAATGCCTAGCATACTACACAAATAATGTTAATTTTTAAATATATATATTTTTATACAATGAAAAAGCTAATCAGTTTGACTACAACTAGAAGTGACCCAAAAGTTTATCTCAAATTTATAACAAACCTACCCTGAAGTTTTAATGAAGATAAAAAAAAATCAGTATGTTGAATAATCATAGTAAGGACTGCAAGAACAGAAGTGCTGAACAAATGCTGTTCTCTAGGCATTTATAATGCATCTGAAGGCAGAAGGTTCTAGAAATCTCTCAGGAGAGCTTAATCTTATGCCATTTTCAGCTTAGTGAAGTTGGATAAGTTGAATGGATGCTTATTCAGACCAAATCTTGGAACTTTGTGAGGTTTACCCATCATTAATTGAAACGTGTAGTATGAGGCACTTCAGAGAGCATACTGGAAACTCCTTTCATATTTCAGCTCTAGCTCCATCCTTAAATGTTGTTCATAAAACAATCTTTACATTTATTGCAAAGATACCAGTTCACCATTCAAATCAACAGACTAGCCACCCAAGAAGACCTATCTAGTACAAAAACTTGGGGACAGGTTCTATGCTGCACTTCACAAGAGGAGCAGCCCAGAAAGCATAGTACACGAGAAAGCGAGCAGAGCTGGCTTTAAACCACTTTTGTGCTGCCTAAATTCTAGGCTGAGTGGGGTCCGGTGTGGTCCCTGATACAAATTAGAAGAGCCCAGGGAGTGCTCTAATTACAGCAGTCTTTACCTGCGTGTCATTGAGGCCACGTCACAGCTCAAAACAGTCCAGAATTTTCATAGCACTCAGCTTTACAAAGACTCCTCATTTCTGAGACGCACCCTCCATCTCTATGCATCTGCTGTGGGTTATGTGGGAGGACAACATAGAGCAATAAGGCTATGTACTATGTAGGCCTGATTCTGTCCTGCCATGGGGAAATTTTCTCCTGGATGGTTGTGGAGCCTTTATAGCTCCTATATGCCACTGGAGTAATATATGAGGGAGTGAAAACCTAGTTCTGCTATAGGTTAGTATTCACAGCAGCATAGATCCCAACCACCCAAAATCAAAATCTGTGGTGTGTACTTTTTAAACTGAGTGACACAGGCTCAGAATAAGATAAACAATAGAATATAGCGAAGAAATAGAACAGTAAAAAACCTGAAATTATGGGAGGTTTTCTGTAATCAGAACAGTATCAGTTACAGCTTGACTAAATGAACTGAGGTACATGTGTGGTATAACTCCAATTGTCTTAGTGGAATCACTGTATCTTAGGGTATGTCTACACTACGGGATTAATCCGAATTTAGATAATTCGGATTTGAGAAACAGGTTGTATAAAGTCGAAATGAGTGCGGCCACACTAGCACAGTAATTCGGTGGTGTGCGTCCAAGTACCGGGGCTAGCGTCGATTTCTGCACCGTTGCACTGTGGGTAGCAATTCCATAGCTATCCCATAGTTCCCGCAGTCTCCTGCGCCCATTGGGATTGTGGGTTAAGATCCCAGTGCCTGATGGGACAAAAAACATCGTCGCAGGTGGTTCTGGGTACAGCCTCACTCCCTCCCTCCCTCCCTCCCTGCATGAAAGCAACGGACGGCAGACAACCATTTTCGCGCCTTTTTTCCTGGGTGGGTGAACACTGCAGACTCCATACCACGGCAAGCATGGAGCCCGCTGAGGTCAAGACAGCACTCATGAATATTGCAAACACCTCGCGCGTTCTTGTGGAGTTTATGCTCAGCCAGGACCAGAAAAACGAGGCGAGGAGGCAGCGGCGGCGGCAGCGCAGCGACAAGCATGATGAGGACATGGACACGGACACGGACACAGAATTCAGTGAAACCACAGGCCCCAGTGCTTTGGAGATCATGTTGTTAATGGGGCAGATTCTATCCATGGAACGCCGATTCTGGGCAAGGGAAACAAGCACAGACTGGTGGGACCGCATAGTGTTGCAGGTCTGGGACGATTCCCAGTGGCTGCGGAACTTTCGCATGCGTAAGGGCACTTTCATGGAACTTTGTGACTTGCTTTCCCCTGCCCTGAAATGCCAGAATACCAAGATGAGAGCAGCCCTCACAGTTGAGAAGCGCGTGGCGATAGCCCTGTGGAAGCTTGCAACGCCAGACAGCTACCGGTCAGTCGGGAATCAATTTGGAGTGGGCAAATCTACGGTGGGGGCTGCTGTGATGCAAGTAGCCAAAGCAATCACTCAGGTGCTGCTACGAAAGTTAGTGACTCTGGGAAATGTGCAGGCTATAGTGGATGGTTTTGCTGCAATGGGATTCCCTAACTGTGGTGGGGCAATAGACGGAACCCATATCCCTATCTTGGCACCGGAGCACCAAGCCACCGAGTACATAAACCGCAAGGGGTACTTTTCAATGGTGCTGCAAGCACTTGTGGATCACAAGGGACGTTTCACCAACATCAACGCGGGCTGGGCGGGAAGGGTTCATGACGCTCGCGTCTTCAGGAACACTACTCTGTTTAAAGGGCTGCAGCAAGGGACTTACTTTCCGGACCAGAAAATAACCGTTGGGGATGTTGAAATGCCCATAGTTATTCTTGGGGACCCAGCCTACCCCTTAATGCCATGGCTTATGAAGCCATACACAGGCAGCCTGGACAGGAGTCAGGAGCTGTTTAACTACAGGCTAAGCAAGTGCAGAATGGTGGTAGAATGTGCATTTGGCCGTTTAAAAGGTCGCTGGCGTTCATTATTGACTCGCTCTGACCTCAGCCAAAGAAATCTCCCCATTGTTATTTCTGCTTGCTGTGTGCTCCACAATCTCTGTGAAAGTAAGGGGGAAACCTTTATGGCGGGGTGGGAGGCTGAGGCAAATCGCCTGGCTGCTGATTACGCGCAGCCAGACACCAGGGCGATTAGAAGATCACACCATGAAGCGCTGTGCATCAGAGAAGCTTTGAAAACCAGTTTCATGGCTGGCCAGGCTACCGTGTGAAATATCTGTTTGTTTCTCCTTCATGAAAACCCTCCCCCTTTACTGACTGATTTTCTGTAAGGAACCCACCCTGCCCCTTCCCCCAGCTTTCTTTCAAACCAAATAAAGTCACTATCATTTAAAAATCATTTATTCTTTATTAATAGATTAGAAAAAGAGGGAGGGAACCCGGGTGGTATTTGGGAGGAGGATTGCTGGGAAGGAAAAAGCCACAAAGAAAAGGTTAAAAAAATGACAGCCTTTTGCTTGGGCTGTCTACTGGGGTGGAATGGGAAGGTGTACGGAGCCTCCCCCCCCGCGTTCTTACACGTCTGGGTGAGGAGGATACGGAACATGGGGAGGGGGGAGGGTGGAACAGGGGCTGAAGCGGCAGTCTATTTTCCAGCAGCCGTTCCTGAACCTCCACCAGACGCCGGAGCAGCCCCAGCGTTGCATCCTTCATCCTCTGGTCTTCCTGCCGCCATCTCTCATCTCGATCGTCTCTCCTCTCCTCACGTTGGTCCCTCCTCTCCTCACGTTGGTCCCTCCTCTCCTCACGTTCACTGACTTCTTTCCTATACTTTGAAACTGTTTCCTTCCACTCATTCAGATGAGCTCTGTCACTCCTGCTGGATTGCATAATTTCAGAAAACATGTCCTCCCGCGTCTTCTTCTTACGACGCCTTATCTGTGATAACCTTCGGGATGGAGGAGGGAGGCTTGAGGAATTTGCAGCTGCTGTAGGGAGGGGAAAAAAGAGAGAATTGTTTTAAAAGCTACATTTTGCAGAACAATGCTTATACTCTTTCACGGTGACCAACACTGTTCACATTACATAGCACATGTGATTTCTGTGCAAGGTCGCATTTTGCCTCTTAATGCTGAGTGCTTGTGGCTTTGCTGCTAGAGATCACAGGTCTGGGCAACAGAATTCGGCTTGCATGCGGCCATGGTAAGCCATTGTTTTACAGCTTCTGCACCCTCCTTTCCCACATACCAAGCATAGCCTGTAGAGTGCTGCAGAAGCCTGGCCAATCTCAGCCAGTTGGGGGGGGGGCAGTGTGGGGGGGGCTTGTCTGGGCCCCTTCAGGCAAGTAGAGTGCTGCGGTTTTTCTGTTAACATTCAGCAGCACCAGAAAACAAACTAACCCCCCCCCCCCCGCCATGAATTCTCTGGGATGATCACGGTACCCCTCCCCCCACCGCATGGCTGGTATCAGGGAAGATCCCTGCAGGCACCAAACTACCCCCCCCCCCCCCCGCCGCCGACCCCCCCCCCCCCTCGCCATGAATTCTCTGGGATGATCACGGTACCCTCCCCCCACCGCGTGGCTGGTAACAGGGAAGAACCCTGCTAGCCAAACGCGGAAAACTTCAGGGCCAATTTCCCATCTGCGCTTGGCTAACTGCAGGGAAGGATTTATTTTCCGCCACAGGCAAACAGCCCAGTAGGAACGGCCACCTCTGTCCCCTTAATTAAGTTCCCGTATTTCAACCAGGTTACCAGGAGTGATATCACTCTCCTGAGGATTACACAACAAGATAAAGAACGGATGTTGCTTGAATGCCAGCAAACACCGGGACCATACGCTGCTAGGCTTTGTCAGGCAATGATACCAGATTACTTGCTGCAAGCATGGCGTGGTCAAGTGTCCTACCATGGAGGAGGGAATAAGGATGCACTGCCCAGAAACCTTCTGGCAAGGCTTTCGGAGTACCTCCAGGAGAGCTTCATGGAGATGTCCCTGGAGGATTTCCGCTCCATCCCCAGACACGTTAACAGACTTTTCCAGTAGCTACAGACTTTTCCAGTAGCTGAACTGACCGCGAATGCAAAGTCAGGCAAAGTAATCATTAAAAACCGTTTGCTTTTAAAACAAGTTTTATATTTTAAAAGGTAAACTCACCTGAGGTCCCTTCCATGGGGTCAGAGTCTTGGGTACTGGCTTGGGAGGCTTGGGAGGGTACTTCAGTCAGGGTGAGAAAAAGATCCTGGCTGTTGGGGAGAATGGAGTGCTGTGTGCTCTCTGCAAGCTCATCCTCCTCCTCCTCCTCCTCTACCCCATCGGCAGAATCCTCAGGCGTCGAGACTATCCCCGACCCAGAATCCACGAACAAAGGTGGGGTAGTGGTGGCAGCCCCCCCTAGAATTGCATGCAGCTCGGCGTAGTAGCGGCATGTCCGCGGCTCTGACCCGGAGCGACCGTTTGCCTCCTTTGTTTTTTGATAGGCTTGTCTGAGCTCCTTGACCTTCACGCGGCACTGCTCAGAGTCCCTATTGTGGCCTCTCTCCATCATGCCCTTGGAAATTTTTTCAAAAGTTTTTGCATTTCGTCTTTTAGAACGAAGTTCTGCAAGCACTGAATCCTCTCCCCATACAGCGATCAGATCCAGTACCTCCCTCACGGTCCATGCTGGTGCTCTTTTTCGATTATCAGCCTGCATGGTTACCTGTGCTGATGAGGTATCTGTGGTCACCTGTGCTCTCCACGCTGGGCAAACAGGAAATGAAGTTCAAATGTTCGCGGGGCTTTTCCTGTCTACCTGGCCAGTGCATCCGAGTTCGGATTGCTGTCCAGAGCGGTCACAATGATGCACTGTGGGATAGCTCCCGGAGGCCAATACCATCGAATTGCGGCCACACTAACCCTAATTCGAATTGCTAAAATCGATTTTGGCGCTACTCCGCTCGTTGGGGTGGAGTACAGAAATCGATTTAAAGGGCCCTTTACATCGAATTAAATGGCGTCGTTGTGTGGACGGTTACAGGGTTAATTCGAATTAAAGCTGATAAATCCGAATTAAAGTCGTAGTGTAGACCAGGCCTTAGGGATGAAGCCAGCTCCATGTCTTTTCAGAAACTATTTTCAGGAATGTTGGATTATTACAATTAGGAAATAGGGCTAGGAACAGCAAATCACCTTCAAATAGGTGTGAGAGTGTATGTGTGTGTTGTGTACAGTAGTAGGCAAAAGGAATCTCTGAAAGGCAAGTGCCAGAGACACACGGGCTGCATTTTAAGAGGGTGACACAAATTCTATGGAAGAGGGACAGAGAGAACACAATAGGTTGAACAAATCATAGAGAAGATTTCTGAATGCCTTAAAAATCGCTTTATTAGAGCCGATACTATTTTGAAATTGTTTTCCCAAGCAGAGTTGTTGGGAGCAATTGACTGAGACCCGTGGTATTTCAGAGAACCCCCATAGTGTTGATTTAGGGTAAATAATACGCCACATTTTGTTCAATGACTCTGCTAGCATGTCTTTTCCTGCACTTGGTAAAGGGATAGACTGGGTGACCTGTTAGATTTGTTCCATTTCTAACCTCTACCATTCTAGTCCCTGTGAAATTTAGTATCTTTCCCTGGTGTCACCAACATACACATTCAGATTGATTCAGCCAGCTCTGGAAAAGACAGGATTCTGCTAGATGATCAGCATTTCAGTATGTCTATGGAATTTTCATTTGTTTTTCCTTCTCCACTCTCAGCAAGATAGATCAATAATCTTAATGCTACAGTTGCTAAATTTTAAAATAAACGCAAGTAGCTAAAGTAAGGCGTCCTTTGGAGCAAATAGTAGTTCGGCTCCTTTGCATATTCCACCAACATTCAGTTCTGTATCTTTTATACATCTTAGCCCATGTCTACACTGCACACCTTACAATGGCACAGCCGTGCCACTACAGCTGCGCCATTGTAAGGCACTCAGTGTAACCACTCTTTGTCATCAGGAAAGAGCTCTCCCGGTGACGAAATAAAACCACCCCCAATGAGGCACGATAGCTTCGGTGGCAGGAAAGCATCTCCCACTGACAAAGCGCTATCCACACCGGTGCTTTTCGTCATTAAAACTTTGTCATTTAGGGGGGTGTTTTTTCACTCCCCTGAGTGACCAAAGTTTTAAAAATAGAAGTGCAGTGTAGACATAGCTTTGATGTTGGACGGTCATAATCATATGACATAGAAATGGTTATAGAGAGATCAGCTTTCAGTGTGCGTGCGCAGCCATTTAGGAACAATCTACAGTTGTATCACTACGTATGGTCATAATCATAGATGTCTGTGCAAAATAATTTCACACCTGCAAGGAAAATGGACAAACCTTTTTGCTGTGTTATCTGGGAAACTGGTAGAATGAACCCAGAGAAGGAATGTAAGCCTCTCAATGCAGGAGCTCAAGGTTAAGTTCAAGTGCAACTTGCTGTGTGAGTTGGTCTCAAAAGTGATTGCCATGGTGACTAATATTCACTACTACCCTGAAAGGGAGGCCTTGGAGAAGGAAGTCAGGTGGACATCAAATGGAAAAAATGAAAAAAATTGTTGAAATATTTTTTAAAAACCCACAAATTGGCTTTACATGTGTCTTTGAGCTGATGTCTGTTATAGAACATGACAAATTAGCTGTGGCACGATGCCAGAGTTTAGGATACTGCAGTGAGAAGCAGAACGATTCTGCTGACTCATGTTGGTTTATGCTAGAAGCCAGATGAGGGGAGCTCATTCACTCCAATCCAGGCTGTAAAGGGTTTGTGTGTCCCTTTGAGGAGGGGCAGAGAGAACTTGCACCTGAGGCCAGAAAGATGAAACCTCAAAACAAGCCAAGCTCGGGTTGAGACTGAAGTTTTATTATCATTTAACAATAACGGCAAATCCCAGGAAGTGGTAAATTTGAACAATAAGGGCTTGTCTTCACTGCTCACTGGGTTTGTGCTACAGCACTAAAAACAGCAGTGTAGAAGTTCTAGCGCGGGTAGAGCTGGGGCTCTCATGCCCCCTCCCTGCCAGCTCCAGCCTGAGCCTGAAGGTCTCAACAGCTGTTTTTAGCTCTGTAGTGCGAGCCCAAGTCTGTGGACCCAGGCTCTGAGACTCGCTGCTGCCGTTTTTAATACACCGTGTAGACCTACCCACTCAGGCTAGGCTAACTTGAGAGGAGTTAACTTGAGTGTAAATAACTCTGTAGCAAAGACATGTTCTTAGCAGTTCAGGTGCAAAACCTGTGTATGGATATGTGCTCACTTGTGATGTGGAGAGAGCAGTGTGAGAACTTTCCCTATTCACAAATCTTATTATGTTGTGGAAAATAGAAGGGACATTTGTATTGGTTGGTGAATTTCAAAAGATTTGGTGTTTCCATTTAGATAAGCACCCAAAAAGGTAGGTGTTTATCCAAACCCCTTGGATATGGAGGTCTTACACAAGCTTTCTCATGAGATTTCAGGACTCTCTGTTTTTGTTTGGACCAGAAGTACTTTGAGGACAGCTTTTTTCATGGCATTCTAACATTTCTGCTTCTGGTCCAAAGCAGAATCTGAAAGTAAAAAGGGCAAGTGAATAAAAATGAAATATAATGGACAGCAGAATTAACCAAACTTTTTTTGAACGTCAGAAAAGCTTTTATTTTGGTTCAACTCAAGATTTGGAAGAAAGATCAGGGAGAGTGTCTGTAGTCCCTGATAATTTTCTCCCATCCCTGTAAAGTAGTATTGTAGTTGTACACTGTGTGGGAAAGACAGGAAAAACACAAAGTTTGCCCAGGATACAGAAGAGTGGAAAAGGCATCAGTCCATTAAAGGAAGAGTAAAAAATATCAAAACCTGCCATGTTAGGTCTGTAAAAGGCATGAAGAGCAGCCAGTAGTAAGCCAGGACTAAAGAAGCTCCACAGAGACAAATCTCACATTAGTGAGATTGGTGACTGAGGAAAAGTTAATAGCATTCCAGCACTGAAAAAGCAAACAGGTTTCCCTCCTCATCAATGATTGAGAAGTGAAGTAAGTCAGAAACACCACACTTGAGGGCTGGACTCATGCAAATTCTACTCCTAGTAGGAACACCCAGGAGGCAGAAAAGAAAAGATTTTAAAAGCCACTAGGGCTGCTCATGCTATGAGAGCACTAAATGGGATCTGATGAAGATCCTGGGAGAAATGCTGCCCCGGTTGAAGGCAGTGTGAGTTTAGGAATTGCCTTCAGTGGGACCAGGATTTCATCATTTTTGTATTGTTAAAATAGTTGAAAGTAAAGTGGGTTAGTTTTTTTAAGGTCCCAGCAAGCATCACAAAGGGAAATAACCTAAACTGAGGCCCAGGAAACTTCTATAAGCAGGGGTAATAGAGAGAGGTATGGGCTGGTGTACCACTCTTATGTACCATAATATTTTGTTTAATGTCTTTAGTTTTGGGATTTTTCTGTATGTCTTGGAAGCAGAATACTAGAACCCTCCGGAGCAAATTGTATGTGGTGCGGAAGACCTAAAATACAGTAGGAACTTTTTGGCAGGAGAAAGCCAGGACATGGGGATTTCACATAGCCCTGCACAATAGGGAGCTATTTTCTTGACTGCTTTTCCCATATGAACATGGAGGGGGAAATGACCATGTTGGGTCTGTGACTAGTGGATCCTCTCTGAAGAGGGTATATTTGCTTGGCCAAAACCCTGTGGGGGAAAAACATTGAGCCCCAACTCCTGTACCCTGCAGCAGGGGCGCTGACCTGGCTACATGCTGGATCTACTATTCTGGTTATTTCTGTTCCTTTAGAGTTGTTTCTGATCCCATGCTCTGAGTCCACTCTGCATTCCTGTGAGCTGATCTCTCTAGGAAATCTGTATGATTGTACCTGCTCATTCACTCATCAACTCATTCACTTTCCCACTACCTCACTAGCGGGCGCGGGGGGAAGCCTGTTGAAAAATGGGAGTCTTTCCATTGACTTCAGTGGGCTTTTGATCCAGTTCAAAGGGCCAGATTTTGAAAGGTAGGTGCCAGGGCTGTCCCTACCAATTATGGCGCCCTACGCACAGGGTGAAAGTAATTTAAAAGACTTACCGGTACGCCGGAGTCCTGAGCGGAGTCCTGGGCCCTTTAAATCACCGCCGCAGAAGCCGGTCCGGTTCGGCACGGCATACTTGCTCTTGCCGGTACGCCATACCAGACCATACCAGCTTACTTTCACCTCTGCCTACACAGCTGGAGCACCTGCTCCCTTTTCCCCATCCCCCGCCCTGCGAAGGGTGTGGGCTGTGCTCATGGTCTGCGGGACCGGCAGCAGGAAGCGGAACGACCTGGCCCCAGCCCACTCTGCTCCCCCCGCCCCAGCCATGTCACTCGGGGGAGGGGACTTGGGGGAAGGGGTCCACTCTCCTCCCCCCACTGACCAGTGGCGGGAAGCGGAGCTATACAGCGGGGAGTCAGCAAAGTGGAGCAGGCTGGGTCGCTCTGCTTCCCACCACTGTCGGTGAGTGCAGGGATAGGCCTGACCCCTGCTGCCATTGCCAGGCCCCGCCGCTAATCCCCTGGGCTGCGTCCGTCGCTGGGGGAGTGGGCTTGGGAGAAGGGGTGGAAAATGGGGGCGGGGTTGGGACAGAAAGAAGCGGAGCAGGGGTGGAGGGAGTTGTCCCAGGCCCACCCCCCTTAGGAATGCACAGAGGGCCAGCTGGGGGATGGGGTTGGCTGCCGCCACTACCACATACGAAGCACGCAGCTGCATAGGGCACCATGAAATTCATGGTGCCCTATGCAGCTGCGTATTCTGCACATGCCTAAGGATGGCCCTGGTAGGCACCTAGTGTTTGAAAATCCCACTAGGCCCCTATGTGCATCTTTAGGAGCCTAATTTTTTTTTTTTAAGTATTTAGGCCGAAGACCCCATTTTCCTCAAGAGAACACACAGACCCTGTGAGTTAGGGTCCAAATTCACTCCCTCTTGGTGATGCCTTTAGCTGGTACCTCAAAGCCCAATAGTACAACATACACTAGGCTGCCTACAGTTTTCTAGTGTTCTTGGTAATTATTAAAATATCATACTCTCCCCAATATGTGTGTGAAATATTGTTAAGAAATATATACATTATATAATATGCCAACCAATCTAGTAAACATAATGCAATTTGCAGTTGATCCTTCACTTAGTTTTCTTGATTCATTATAAATCTACCCAAGCTGTTGAATTTGAAACTGAATTTCATGTAATTTCATGGTTAGCTCCTGAAAGTTAATTTTCTAGCCCATTTTAGCTTACTGTATCAAACTGTCATATATGATGTTTTCACTTTATAATGTACAATATTTATAATGTATTATTTCATTTTCAATGTTCATGTGATTGATCTGTGTGTTCTAGAACAGCATTTTTAAATCTCATTTCTTTGTAAATTGTGTGCATGTATTATGCAGTGTTTAAATATTTTTTTAAATGTAGTGCTTCTGAAAGTGAATGGCTAAGTAGCAAGACCCTCTGCAAATGGCTCCTCTTTAGTCCTGGTTTACAATGCCCCTGAGGAGCAGAGATTTCCTATTGTGCTGAATTGAATCACAGTGTCAAGTTCCTTTATGGTGTATTCCCTGTACTTCACTCATACGCTGTAGATTCTTGAGGTGCTGTAAAAATTAATGGAACTTAACATTTATTTTAAATATTATACCACTTATTCATGGGCCAATCTTGTTTGTGTTTTTTATTTAGCTTTATCATACACAACAAAGACACTTTCTTCAACAATGCTACAAGAAGTAGAATAGTACACCATATTTTACAGAGAGTGAAATATGAAGAAGGAAAAAACAAAATTGGTAAGTGCTTAACAAGGTGCTTTTTAATTTGGTGTAAAAATCAATAAAGCTAGGGCATGTTCGTTATAGGTCAGCTTTGTTTTTTTAAATCTCCTCACTGGGTAAATAGCTCACATGTTTCCAGGGTGGTTGCTTTTTCTTGGTATGCCCAGTCATTTCGAAGACGAGGCAATGGAATGTTGGGCCGCTTTTCCATGACAGGATATGGCTGACACCTCAGAAGACTATTTCCCTGTGCAGTAGGAAAGGCTGATATAAGATAAACCAAGGACCAAGATGTGGCCCATAGCAGAGAGAAATACAACCAGCAAAAATGATATTTATGATAAATTAATGCTTCTCATTGGACTATTCTTATAAGATTTCCTCAACTGATTAAGATAGAATATGGAGTCTTTTGCCTCTAGGTCACTGGTTTGACCATCCCCAAGTGAATACTGCACTGTCCAACAGCTGTTCAGTGGCCTTTCAGTAAATTTCCAAGTAAACAGTCATCTTCAGCACAGGTGGCACTAAGTACTTCCCTTGTGTTGTCAGTATTGGCTGAGGGGCCAAAGCCTTAATGGACAGGGAGAATAAACTATCCTTCTCTCCCCCCCACCCCCCAACTAGTGGTCCCTTTGGGTCAGAGTTCAGGTATGTTGTTGGGCCTCACACTGCTACTACCTGTCTTGTGGCTGTTCTGTCAGTATATAGCTTCAGTCTCCAGGCCATCAATCCAACAGCTCTCAGAACAGTAAGTTAAATAAATGTAATGATGCTATTTTCATATGGAAATTAAGGCTTTCGGCTGTTTTGTTATACTATGGTACAAAAATTCAAAGGTTTGGTCTGAAATTTGCAGAATACCAAGAAATGTGGCATCTCACCTAAACGACGTTTCCAAATATATCCTCACACAGACTTTAATATATGATTATTAGACCAAAATATTTGGGGTGAAAGTCAACTCCTATTGACTTCACTGTGGTATATTTGGCCCTCAAAGCTTTATGTTCAAAGCATAACAAATTGTAGATTGTGAATAATACAGTTAAGTACAGTAGCAAGTATCTGAATGTTGTATTCATCCTTCCCTTGTGCCCTACCATAGTATGACAAACCTATGAAAGAAGTATTTTGTTACTCATACCTTTCACTGAACTTCATTTACCAGACTCATCATGAAAATGTGCTTGCCCTCATTTTACAGTTATTCTAGCCCTGCTTGTAATTAAATTAATATTTTTGGCTTTTAGGTCTGAATCGATTGCTTACTAATGGCTCCTATGAAGCTGCATTTCCTCTTCATGAGGTATTTTTCTAACATTTCTTGTTGGCTTTGAATTCAACTTTAATACCAATGTCATTGGGCCTGAGTCTCCTCTTACTCTGGTTTTACACTATTGTATCCCCACTGGCTCCAGTAGAAAGTTACTCCTTATTAATACAGATGGTGGGAGTATTTTCTGTGCTTTCTTTCATTTAATCCAGCTCGTTAGAAAATGTTGATAGCTCTTCCTGAAAATTCATGTGCTTCAGACTCACACAATGTCCCCCATTGGTGGCTATGAATAATGTGGTAGTAACAATCATGTATTACAGGAATTCTCAAACATTTTCATGGTGTGGAACACATCCAAATACAGTGTGTGTCTGGGGGCAGCACCTCCCTCCCTTTAACAATCACACAGATCATTCCCACTTCTTCACTTGCAATCACAGCTCCCAGTAGCAATCACGGTGGCGACTACCACGATTGTTTTGTATGGAAAAGCAACACTAGGGACGTATTTAATGTGCTTTTAACTCCTTTTAATACTATTTAGCAGCTAGAAACAAAGAGGAGCCAGTATCATGTCACCAGCTGGCTCGTCACAGTCTAACAAGCAACATTACTGGTTTCATGAATCACACTTTGACAGTTACTCATATATTGTATATTGAAGTCCAAAACTCTTTATCTGAAAGCTTGAGATCTTCTCCTTTTAAGCAAATAAAATCAATTAAAACAGAATTATGCAAAACATCATCTATTGTATATTGGTTCTTCCACTGCCCACATCACCGTGGCATCTGAGCACCTTTCAGTTGTGCATGAATTCTTTACTTTCTTCAGTATTTTTACACCCCTTGCTATTCCCACAACCTCCTCACTTGGAATAATTCCAGCAGCAGTATCATGTTAAATACATATCTCTCAAAGTAAGCAGCCTCCTTCAGAGCTGCAATTGGTACCACTTTGAAGATGGTTATTTCACACCACTAATTGATTATGCATTACAACACCAGTTTGAGGTGAGTGTGGCTTACCTTATTGAGTTAATGGCAGAATACAGGTAATAGAACTCAGGATTCCCAGTCTTAGGGTATGTCTACACAGCAACTGGAAGTCATATTGCAGTTTGGGTAGGCATACCCATGCTAACTGATACTATACCCATCTGAACTGCAATCACACTTCTCATTTCAGTATAATGTACCCACCCTTATGTTCTAATCACCAGACACACTGCATCTGCTGAGCATGCACCTCCCTTAAATGAAGATTTCACGGTGGGACCCATTTGTTCTTAACCTTTTATATATGCAATCCTCTTTTCTATATCAGGCCTACTCTGGGAACCCCCTTCCATTTACCAATAGGGAAGGGCAGAGTGGTCATGACCACCTGACATCTGTTTGCAACTCGTGATCTGAACAATGCCATTTACCAAATACAGGTCTATGAAAAATCAACCTTTAAGACAAACTAATTCAACCAAGCCATTGCTAAATTTGTCTTTTTGTTTTCATGCAAGGATTTTGTATAAACTGTTCAATTAAAACACACCTCTAGTTCCAGAGATTTCTTGGCAACTATTATTCTTTGCTCAGGGTTTAAATCTGTATTTCAGGGAAGCTACCGAAGTAAAAATTCCATAAGAACCCATGGAGCAGAAAACCACAGACATCTGCTTTATGAGTGCTGGGCCTCATGGGGTGTGTGGTATAAATACCAGCCCTTGGATCTCGTACGGTAAAACTTTTTGTTTGCTTTTTAAATGTTGCACTGTGTGCTGGGATACAGAGTGGGATAAGAGGGTAGGAAAGTCTAACAGAAACATGAAGGACTCAATTCCTCTGACAAATGAGCCTAAACTCTCACCCTTTAAAAGTGTGGGGGCCATGGTCTCCCCAGCCCCCCAGGTCTGGTGTCCCTGGGCCCCCAGGGTGTGGAGATCCTGAATGTTCTTTGTGCCCAGGGCCCCAGTAAATCTTAATCGGCCTCTGGCTACAAGGGTCTATACATAAAATCTGTATTTAAAAGGTAGCAGCATCATTGAATATACTGATATGTTGGCAATTTGGGAGGGCTATTAAAAGTACTGAAGTACTGTAACTGATAGACGCCTTTTGCTTTTATTGTTTTTTTAATTGTTCTGAAATAGAAGGATTTGTAAAAGATTCCCAGGAAGCACTAGGAGTTATTCTTTAAGGCTCCATAAAGCTCTTTTCTCTGCAACTTCATAAAATGGGAATTTGCTTTTTCTAGGGAAATAAATATTCACAGAGGAATACAATAATAGGGGTTTGCTTGAGTCATGTAGTTTTTTAAAATGTGCTAGAAACAATGTAAAACACAGTAATATATTTTTAGGTAGTACAGCAACTGTTTAGATGTTATCATTTCTTTTTGAGCCCCTTGGCCAAGTCTTCACTAAGGAAATTTACAAAACAAATTACATTATTGGTTCAGTGGTGAACCAGTAATTGCATTGTTTCTCTCTTTTTTGAAACATTTCTGGTAATTGTGTTTGAAGTAACCTGCAGACAGGACTGTTGTTCTTTGGTAATCGTTTACATCTGTGATTGTGTCATGGAACCATCATCATCAGAAGGCATCATTAATTGGGAGTGTCACATCTGAGCTGTGAAGTTCAGATCCTGATCCAAGTTTCCCTAAAGTCTGAGGGAGTTTGGATCCAGTGTTCTTTTTCAGTGTTTGTGTGTGCAAAATGGCTCATCAGGCATTTAAATGGCCATTTATGTATGCAAGTGTGGTAACTGGATAGGCACACAATTGCATTTGGACCTTGGCACAGACTTCCTTTAGAAATCTAAGCATATTATTTAAGTGCACTAACTCATTCAGTTTCTCTTCCCAGTCAGTGTCATCCAAAGATTATTCTGAAAGAAATGTCAGCAGAGTAGTTTACACAATGAGGGTATAGGTGATTCAGTATACAGGTCTAAATGAGCAGGAGGAGAACTAGGGCAGAGTGATGGGTATGAGGCTTGCTGAGTATTTACAGGTGACTGAGTAAAAGGCGACATCAAACCCAGACTGACATTTTAAGTTGCTGCCATATATCCTATTAGCTGTTAGCCTACAACAAACCCATTGCTGATTGTAGTGCAGGCACAGGAGGAAGGGTGGCAGGAGAGGAGTGGGCACCCTTTTCTCTCTCCCCTCCCAGCTGCTAAAACACTCCCATACACCTTTCCCTAACCCACACCAAAACATCCCTCCATTCCGCTTCTCCTTCCTCACATGCCACATGCCCTGGTTTTTCACCTTGAACAGTTGACCACATTAGCAAAAACTGCTGTTCACCTCAGTTAAAACTGCATGAATCTGTGTACCCAAAACAAAAGTGTTTATACTAGTTCTGCCATGAGTGCTCATTTCATAGCTTTCCCCCACCATGGGTACTGTAGAAAATCTATGTAAAGCCCATGCCCAAAGGGAGTGGGAGTTGAGGGTTATCTGTTAGGTTCCTAATGGGCCAGCTTTCCAGTACCCACCATTCCCACCCAATATTTGTGTTGTCAGACTCTTTAGAGAGGCCAAGGACTGAGTGAGCTACAGATAGTGAACAACCTTCTCATTCATAGATATGATACTCTCAAGTCAAGTTAGAGTCACACTGCCAGGGTGATAAGAGAAGCTGTTGCTTTTATGCTTGTTTTTTCTTGCCATTAAATGTGGTCTTAAATTTCCAGTGCGCTCAATCTGACACCTTCCGTGGCCGTTAACGTTACTTTAATCACACCAGTTGGCCAGTATGGAGATCTTAGTCACTAGACATAAACAAGGAAACAGCATTTGATGGGCATCACACAATTCGGTGTTCATTCCGCCTGGAAGCACTGGGGAGCATGAGAAGTACCGATTCTGCACAAGTGCAAAGGCATCGTTGTTAATCAACAGCTGTGAAGGGGTCAGCTTACTCATATTGCTGCCTAAATGTAATTTCCATACTGTCGTTACAAGAACCATTCAAAATCACGAGAACTGAAAGTGATTAAAGGGGGACAATCTCTCTCTTTCTCTTTTCTCTTCCCTCAGTTCATTCACTTTGGCCTTGCTCCTAAACCTGTTGAAGTGAATGAAAGCAGTTCCCATTGACTTCAGTGGGCTTTGGATCAGTCCCTCTGTGCACTTGACAATGCTTTGTGCATAGTCTTTTTCCCCCTCTGTAGTCAGCGAGTCATTTCCCCCTCTTGTTTGTGTGGGTCTTTCACACAGCAACAAGGGAGAGAGAAAAATAATTTTTATCAAAAGAAAAGGAAAAATGTGATTGTAAAACCACCAAAATGGGCATGAGGGTAGGGGGAAATATTTAACTCTTTTTTTTGTTTTAAATAACTAGATTTCAGGTTGACAGTGCCCCTTTAACCTTCACTCAATCCCCCCAGATAAGGCTTACATAACAGATACTTTAACAGCCTTCAGACATCTGCTAGAGTGCCATAGCTGCATTAAGTTTGTTTATGTGGTATAATAAGTCCTGTATATAATTTTTTACTGAACTGTAAAAGGATGAATGAAGAAAGAAATTTTCTTGGCTGCGGTCCAGATCTGTCTCTCCTCTAACATCCTGTGTGCCTTCTAGGTGTCCTGATCCCAAGCAATCATATAATTAAGCTTGATAAACTTAGAGAACCCCAACAATAAATTGCATAGTGCTAAAGGCAGACTTTGCTTATTCTTTTATAAGGCATTATCATTCTAAACACTAATAGACTACAAAATATGTGTGTTGTTGCTAAATATCTAGGGTGAAATCTTGGCCCCTCTGAAAGTCAGTTGTAGTTCTGCCACTGACTTCAGTCCGGCCCAGTTTCACCTCCACGAACAGGGGTCCTGGAAGGCTGATTTTCCTACTGGGATAAAGTTAAGGTTGTGGCATGTTGTCTGTAGTGTTGTGGTTGTGCTAATAGTGACGTGTGGGTCTCTGGATGGAAGCAAGAGTATTGGCTATTTGATGCCTTCACTTTTCATTTCCTTGCTTTTGAGGTTTTGTTTTAGGGAATGTTTTCTGAACAAAGCAACAGAGGGTCCTGTGGCACCTTATCAGATACACAGCATGTTTGTTAGTATAATTATTAATGATCTGGAAAATGGGGTGAAACATGAGATGGCAAAATTTGCAGAAGACACAATGTTATTGAGGTGAATCAAAACAAGCGAAGACTGAATAACTTCAGAGGGACCTACCAAAGCTACATGAATGAGCAGCATGATGGTAGATGAAAGTCGGTGTTGACAAATGCATGGTAATGCACATTGGAAGGAATAATTTCAACTACCCATATACATTACTGAGTACTAAATGTACTGTAACCGCTCAGATAAAAGACGACACTGTGGGCAGCTCAATGAAAATCTCTGGTCAACGTGTAGTGACAGTCAAAAATAGGAAACAAAGCGTAGCTAAGCTCATGCTTGGTGCAGCTGATGGGAAGAGAAAGGTAAATGTGTCTCTAAGGCACCTTTGTCTCCTGGGACTGACTAGGGTCCAAACCAGCCCCCAGTGTAAATTAGAACAGACACAGAGCTGCTCTAACTGCTGCCAGCTATAATGGTCCCCTAGGGATCATTCTGTTGGTCTCGGATAACTAGAGTACATTTCCATAGCACTCATCACAATAGTGTGTAACACTGTTCTACAATTTTTGAGAAGTCGTCTGCTTCAGAGATAAAATGTGCTATTTATTATGTATTTTGATGTGCTGAATTCAAATATGACAATTAAAACAACTGATTGGCTACTGTTTCTAAGATATTTAAGTTTTTACATTTTATGTCTATGTATATTGTGTAGATAGTAGAGTTTTAATCATAAATTGTAAACCTAGGTCTTTTCATGCGTTCATGGTTGCTTTACATGATAATATTTCACCTGTCCTGTTTATGTAACACTTTAAAGATCAGCAAAAGGGTTATATCAATAAAATTTATTATGAAACAAAAGGCAAAAAACTATAATGTACATAGTTTAGTCCTATTCAGTGTCTACTCAGCGCTTCTTGGCTTGTCTCTTGTATTCATTAAATGGAGCATCTCTTGTCACTGTCCAGCAATAGTCTGCAAGCATTTGATGGGCTCCATTTGCCCTGATTGCGTTTCTCCATTGTTGCAATGTCCTGGTGAAATCGCTCGCCGTGCTCGTCGCTCACTGCTCCACAGTTCGGTGGAAAAAAATCTAGATGAGAGTGCAAAAAATGTATCTTTAGTGACATGTTGCAACCAAGGTTTTTGTATGCCTTGGGGAGGTTTTCCACCAACAACCTGTAGTTGTCTGCCTTGTTGTGTCTGGGAAAATTTATTGCCACTAACTGGAAGGCTTTCCATGCCGTCTTTTCCTTGCCACGCAGTGCATGGTCAAATGCATCATCTCGAAGAAGTTCACGAATCTGAGGACCAACAAAGACACCTTCCTTTATCTTAGCTTCACTTAACCTTGGAAATTTTCCACAGAGGTACTTGAAAGCTGCTTATATTTTGTCAATGGCCTTGACAAAGTTCTTCATCAGACCCAGCTTGATGTGTAAGGGTGGTAACAAAATCTTCCTTGATTCAACAAGTGGTGGATGCTGAACACTTTTCCTCCCAATCTTAAAGCTGTTTTACTGCATAATGGCAATGTTTTGCCATCAATTCCAGTTGGTCATGCAGTCCATATGAAGGAAACCTATGACAACATGAAATAACTTTTGAGGTGCATAAACTATGACCAACATCAGTGGCAGCTTTGTGGCGATTTGAAGGTTGTTGCTCTCTTGCTTGGTCTGCAGACTGGATACACAAAGTACTGCTGTTTTCTCTGCGAATAGAATAGTCATGCAAGAGATTCCCACTACATCAAGAAAGATTGGCCACTCCGACAGTCATTGGAGCCTGGGAGGAAAAGTGTTCAGCATCCACCACTTGTTGAATTTGATGATGCATTTGACCATGCACTGCGTGGCAAGGAAAAGACGGCATGGAAAGCCTTCCAGTTAGTGGCAATAAATTTTCTCAGACACAACAAGGCAGACAACTACAGGTTGTTGGTGGAAAACCTCCTCAAGGCATACAAAAGCCTTGGTTGCAACATGTCACTAAAGATTGTTTGCACTCTCATCTAGATTTTTTTCCACCGAACTGCGGAGCAGTGAGCGACAAGCACGGTGAGCAATTTCACCAGGACATTGCAACAATGGAGAAATGCTATCAGGGCAAATGGAGCCCATCAATGCTTGCAGACTATTGCTGGACAGTAACAAGAGATGCTCCATTTAATGAATACAAAAGACAAGCCAAGAAGCGCCGAGTAGACACTGAATAGGACTAAACTATGTACAGAATAGTTTTTTGCCTTTTGTTTCATAATAAATTTTATTGATATAACCCTTTTGCTGATTTTTAAAGTGTTACATAAACAGGACAGGTGAAATATTATCATGTAAAGCAACCATGAACGCATGAAAAGACCTAGGTTTACAATTTATGATTAAAACTCTACTATCTACACAATATACATAGACATAAAATGTAAAAACTTAAATATCTTAGAAACAGTAGCCAATCAGTTGTTTTAATTGTCATATTTGAATTCAGCACATCAAAATACATAATAAATAGCACATTTTATCTCTGAAGCAGATGACTTCTCAAAAAGTGTAGACCAGTGTTATTGAACTGTTTGCTCAGCCCCTGCCTGTGGGCCTGAGCTGCTGACTGTTTGCCGCACGGACAGGCTAATTCCCTAACTCACCTGACCTAAGTAGCGAGGTGACCGGGTTCCCCGCCGCCCCGGAGGGGGTTGAGCCCCTGCCAAACCCCTACAGGGCCTGATTCTGGTCTTACTCTCAGTGCAGTACATGGAGTTATCACAGTGTAAAACATGTGAGTGCGAAAAGAAAGATGCTGTTTATCTGTATCTAAATCAGTATGTTTCAAAGCAATGGCAGTACAGAGTGCTCTTTAAAAGATAAGTGTTCACAAGTGGCCTCAGTTGTCTCCTTCCTAATTGCAGAAGTTTAGATCGCCAGTGACAGCACCTATTAATTTTGCCATTTAATGCACAAATTAAAACTGAGATCAGCCTTGGTATCAGAAGAAACTGTTGGCTTGATCTCTGCATCGTAAGAGGAGCCCTGCATTTTGCAACCAGCAGATATAAAGGGTGCAAATAGGGAAAATACATTGTTTGTCGGGAACGATTTTAAGTTAAGGGAGCGGAAAGAGAGAACATCCATGCTGGAGTGTGAGAAGCATCAGAATACAAGAGAAATCTTATCTGCGGGGGTCAGAGTTGCTGGGTGAGCTATGCCTTAGACCTCTTTTTGTCCCTCTCAAGTGCACCCTTCAGGTGAAACAAGCCTGGCTTCCTGCACCTCACTCTGGGTGGAACCCCCATGCAGTTTAATCACTCTCAGCCTGGATCTCTGGGCTGCAACCCCCCCGCCCTTTTACCAACCATGTTAACCCAACAGGCTCAACTGCGTTTGGCACCTGTCGTCCCTTTTTCTCAGGGAACCGGTGACTGATTAATGTGGCTCAAAAGCAGCTTCTTCACAACCAAGTTAGTACTTAATTGCAATAGGAAACACAGACTTTAGAAAAAGAGGTTATCACAACAAAGAATCCTGCATGCATATTTCCTACCTAACCTTAATCTATCCATTGCTCAGGTAGGTCCAGCATATTCCCATCTCTGGGTTGGCAGTGACAACCTCCTTGCTGCACTCCTTGTGGCGTTTCTTCGCCGTGTGTCTCAGTCAGGTTGGGGTGCCAGACTCAGTCTGCTGACAACTCACTCACCCTCTCCTCTTTCCTGAGGCCAGCATCTTTAAGGTTTAGTAGGGTTACCATATTTAAAAAATAAAAAAAGAGGACACTCCACGGGGCCCTGGCCCCACCCCTTTCGCACCCCCGGCCCCGCCCCAACTCCACCCCTTCCCCGCCCCTTCCCCAAATTCCCTGCCCTAACTCCACCCCCTCCCCTGAGCGCCCCGCATTCCCCCTCCTCCCTCCCAGCCACGCGAAAAGGGCTGCCCGAGCGCTACCGGCTTCACGGTTTGCCGGGCAGCCCCCAGACCCTGCGCCCCCGGCCGGCGCTTCCCCAGCGCAGATGGAGCCCGGGAGGGGAAGCGCCCAGCCGGGGGCGCAGGGTCTGTAGGCTGCCCGGCAAACTGTGAAGCCAGTAGCGCTCGGGCTTCTGGCAGCCCCCATTCCTCCAGACCCTGCACCCCCGGCCGGGCACTTCCCCTCCTAGGCTCCGGCTGCTGTGCTCCTCCCCTGACTCTTCGGCTCTGTTTAAGAGCCGAGCTGCCCGAGTGCTACCAGCTTTGGGCAGCCCCCATGCCTCTGGACCCTGCGCCCCCGGAGCCCAGGAGGAGAAGTGCTCGGTTGGCAGCTCAGGGTCCGGAAGCATGGAGGCTGCCCGAAGCCAGTAGCGCTCGGGCAGCTCGGCTTTAAACAGAGCAGAAGAGTCAGGGTAGGGAGCACAGCAGCCGCAGGAGGGGAAGTGCCCGACCGGCAGTATTTTTCCCGGACATGTTCGGCTTTTTGGCAGTTCCCCCCGGACGGGGGTTTGATTACCAAAAAGCCGGACATGTCTGGGAAAAAACGGATGTATGGTAACCCTAGGTTTAGTAGAATAGCTTTCCGATTGTTCCCCAAGGAGTCTTATCTTTGTCATTGTTTCATTTCCTGTTGGTTCTCCCTTAAGGGTTTCCTGTGACTTAACTCCTGGCAGCAAGCAGATTAATATCGAACACATAACCTGAGGAACATAAAAATACTACATGTAACTCCCTCATTCACCACAGAAGAATGTCTTTAATACTTTCCTTCACTACTTTGAATTATATACGTCGGTAAAAATAGGTGCTGATGCAAATAATCTCATAAAATGGAAATTTTCTTTCTCAGTGGAGCAGACAGATTGTCAGCCAAAAAATTAGGCCACAGGGTTCACTCATGCAGCTAAGTCAGGCATCTCAAACTCATGTCAGTGTGTCTTTGTACAGCGAGACTTGCTACCCTTGTCAGAATTGACCATGTTACTGCCATATTTCTGTCTCTTTAGCCAGAAGAATTGTGGGCTCTGTTGAATGACAGAGGAATAAAAGCAATATGACAGCATTGGCCTTTGGTATAGTGAAGCTGAGTTTGAATGATGATAATCAGTGTAGATCAATCTTCACATTGCTTTAAAAATACAAAATATCATTTTAACTCAGACAGATGGATTGCTCCAACTGGAAACTCTTTGACATGCATTTTAAAATTGATGATTTCATTCATTCCAGGCCAAGTGTTGTTCACTCTCTTTCTCTCTCCTCCACTGCCTCTCACCCAAGAAACAACATAGGTGTTTTCTTCCTTACTGTAAAAGGCTGACCAAGAATGTTTTCAGGCAGTCTAAAGGCAACAACACTGGTTGGTTTCACTCTTTGACCCTAGCAGTCAGATGCAAATCATGTCAAACCAATCTGATAGCTTTCTTTGATAGGATGACGAGTCTTGTGGATAAGGGAGAAGCGGTGGATGTGGTATACTTAGTAAGGCATTTGATACGGTCTTGCATGATATTCTTATTGATAAACTAGGCAAGTATAACTTAGATGGGGCTACTATAAGGTGGGTGTATAACTGGCTGGATAACCGTACTCAGAGGGTAGTTATTAATGGTTCCCTATCCTGCTGGAAAGATATAACGAGTGGGATTCCGCAGGGGGCTGTTTTGGGACTGGCTCTGTTCAATATCTTCATCAACAACTTAGATATTGGCATAGAAAGTACGCATATTAAGTTTGCAGATGATACCAAACTGGGAGGGATTGCAACTGCTTTGGAGGATAGGGTCAACATTCAAAATGATCTGGACAATTGGAGAAATGGTCTGAGGTAAACAGGATGAAGTTTAATAAAGACAAATGCAAAGTATTTCACTTAAGAAGGAACAATCAGTTTCATACATACAGAATGGGAAGAGACTGTCTAGGAAGGAGTATGGCAAAAAGGGATCTAGGGGTTATAGTGGACCACAAGCTAAATATGAGTCAACAGTGTGATGCTGTTGCAAAAAAAGCAAACATGATTCTGGGATGCATTAACAGGTGTGTTGTGAGCAAGACACTAGAAGTCATTCTTCCGCTCTACTCTGTGCAGGTTAGGCCTCAACTGGAGTATTGTGTCCAGTTCTGGGCACTGCATTTCAAGAAAGATGTGGAGAAATTGGAGAGGGTCCAGAGAAGAGCAACAAGAATGATTAAAGGTCTTGAGAACATGACCTATGAAGGAAGGCTGAAAGAATTGGGTTTGTTTAGTTTGGAAAAGAGAAGACTGAGAGTGGACATGATAGCAGTCTTCAGGTATCTAAAAGGGTGTCATAAGGAGGAGGGAGAAAACTTGTTCAGCTTAGCCTCTAAGGATAGAACAAGAAGCAATGGGCTTAAACTGCAGCAAGGGAGGTTTAGGTTGGACATTAGGAAAAAGTTCCTAACTGTCAGGGTGGTTAAACACTGGAATAAACTGCCTAGGGAGGTTGTGGAATCTCCATCTCTGGAGATATTTAAGAGTAGGTTAGATAAATGTCTATCAGGGATGGTCTAGAAAGTATTTGGTCCTGCCATGAGGGCAGGGGACTGGACTCAATGACCTCTCAAGGTCCCTTCCAGTCCTAGAGTCTATGAATCTATGAATCTATGCTACAATATTAGCATAACAAGTTGTGCTGATGTAAAACATATTTAAACTGACCTGACACCCAGCTGTGATTTGACCCTAAAGTTTCTGAAGCACAGGATGGTTATATTTCCTCATTCCTTAAAATTAATCTGGAGAATGATCTTTTAAACTGTTCATCATTATTGTTATTATTATTATTATTATTATTGATTGATTGATTGATTTATAAAGCATCAGATGTCATGATCAGGGTGCGGTACGCTTTCAGTCCATGTTGGAATTGTGGAATAAATTTTCTAGAGATTCTGGTAAGAGAAGTTCCAAACAGAAATAAGAAAGCAAGGTAGAAGAATGCGCTCTGATTCATCAATTCTTCTTCGGGTGATTGCACATATGCATTCCACTCTTGGTGTCAGTGCACCCAGCACATGGCCATTGGGAACTTTTTCCCTCAGAGGTATCCATTGGCTGGTTCAAGCTCCCCCTTCTACCATGTGCCACTATGTGCGGGTATAAAGGGCAGAGCTGCATCGAGTCCTCCTCCATTCCTTCTTACCACCCATGATGGTCGTTGGAAATCTGTACTATACTGGACTCTGTGTGTGTGTGTGTGTGTGTGTGTGTGTAATTAGTCTATTTGTCAGACTTGTTGTTTTTTCCATTTGGCCTTTATTCCAGTCACAGTACCAAGGTATGTCCCAATCACTGGATTTCAAGACGTGTGCTTTTTGTGCCAAACCTGTGTCAGTGAGTGACCTGTCCAATAGCTGCCTGAAGTGCTTTGGGGAAGCACACGTGAAGGAGCGGTGACAGATTTGCAGGGAGTTCAAACCTAGGACAAAGAAGGATAGGGAGGCTAGGCTGAAATTCCTGTGATGGAGGCCACCATCGGAGCCAACCCAGTCTGACTCGGTGCTGAGTGTTGCAGCTTCAGTGAGAAGTGCCAGTGTTGTCTTCCCTACAGGAGTCTGGTCCCTCGGCACCACTGCCACTTCTGCCAGTGATTCAAGTTTCAGTACTGCAGGTGGCCCCTCATTACCATCCAAGGGGAAACCTGCTATGATGGCATCACTCCATCCATCACTAGACTCTCAGCACAGGACCCTGGCACTGACTGGATCAGCCCTGCCATGGTCAGATGAGGGGAATTCTCACTGTCAGACTTGGAGGTGGGATCTTACCTATCACTACCCCACAGCAGGACTGGTCTCTGCACAGATCCTATCTTCCCATCTATCACCATGACCCTTCAATGGGACCTGCCTCAAGAATATGGCTGGGACAATGGAACTCTGCCTCATATTGGTGGCCATTCTGGAGTTCTTGGGCATTTCCCCCTGCTTCCAGATCTTCCCTACACAGTGCGTACTCAGTGCCCTCAATTATCAGGGCTGAGTCTACTCACTGAGTGGCTCCATCCCCAGAGTCTAGCAACTTGGTCAGTGTGTTCCTGTTATCTTTGGAGAATTTGCTGGTATCGAGGTGTTCTGGTATCATCCTTCTGGAATGTGCTTGCGTGAGTGCTCTGTGCCCAGCACCTCTTAGGAATATGTGTTTTTGCAATATCAGCCCTGTGCTTGCCAAATTCTGTGAACAGGGCCTGCCTCTTGCTCACAACCTGACTTTGCTTCATATCAGCAAAGTTTTGACCACTACTTTAGTTCAGGCCTCTGATACAAGGGCTTATGTCTCAGGCTCTCTTCCTACTACACCAGACACTTTCATAAATCATCCCAGTTGTTCGTAGCAGTGGCAGACAGAGTAAGAGGTTAGTTCCCCCCCCGCACCCCCCATCCTGAGAATTTATTCCTGGATTGCATTTTGCATACTCATGTGCTATGACTTGGCTAATGTCTAGGGTTGCCAGGCATCTGGTTTTCAACTGGAATGCCTGGTTGAAAAGGGACCCTGGTGGCTCCCTGCCTGCCCTAGCTCTGCGCGGCTCCCAGAAGTGGCCACCAGGTCCCTGCAGCCCCTAGACACATGGATGGCCAGGGAGGCTCCGTGCACTGCCCCTCAAGACTCCAGAGATGCTGCTAGAGTGGGATGAGTTGTTCTTTACTCTTTATTGAAATAGATTCCAATCCTGCCTCCTGTCTTGTGACTTGTGAGTCATCAAGAGAGGAATGCACACGTGCAATCATTCAACAAAGAAAAAACAGTTACTAACCTGTTCCGTAACTGATGCTCTTCAAGATGTGTTGCACATGCCCATTTTACAACCTGCCCACCTACCCCTCTCCATCAGAGTTATGACAAGAAGGAACTGAGGGGGGGCTAGGGTTGGCTCTGCCCCTTCTGTATGCCTGAACACAGTGGCATGCAGCAGCAGGGGGAGCTCTGACTGCCCAACAGGTACCATTGAGGGGGAAAGTTTCCTACAGCCATGCACTGGGCACACCAACACCAAGAATGGAATGGACACATGCAACACTTCCTGAAGAACAACAGTTATGGAACAGGTTAGTAACTGTGTTTTTCTTGGAAATGCTCTGGGTCCAGTGTAACTACATCAATTTCAACAGAGTTACTCAGGAAACACTCGTGTATAATGGAGAGCAGCATTTGGCCTTTTGTTTCCTGGACATACAGAACCAATTACCAAATTTTCAAAAACGTTCAACATCCAGTACTGCTGCCCTCAATGGGAGTTGTTGACGAACATGCAGGCGCCTAAGTATGGATTTAGGCTCCTGTTTTAGAAAATCTTCGCCCCAATTTCTACCCTCAAATATGACTTAAAGCTTCCTTTTCTGTTAGCAAACAATGCTAAATAAAACCTACAGAAACTGGCAGGTAACTTTACTCTGTTGTGTTTTAAACAGGCGGTATTTTGGTGAGAAAATTGGCTTGTACTTTGCCTGGTTAGGCTGGTACACAGGAATGCTCTTCCCAGCTGCCTTCATTGGATTGTTTGTCTTTTTGTATGGAGTCACAACACTGAACCACTGCCAAGTCAGGTAAAGTGAGCACTTTTATTAGTGAAGTTACCCGTATTTGTACATGTTTGGGGTTGTTGTGTATAATTTGGTTCTGTTTAATTTCTTACTTTAAAATTCACCATATGGTATCAAGTCTTTAACAAAAACAATGTAAACACATAGGGCAAGATTGTGCCCGGCTTTCCCAAGGTAGCGGAGAACGTGCATCAAGTCTCCCTTGTCTTGAGCTCTGGCACATGGGCTGGATATCATGTGGTCCCCTGAGTGCATGGACTATGTAAAGCTAGGGTGCTGCCCAAGCTAGCGTCTCACAGTGACGGGGAGCGGGTGGAGCCATGGCTTTCTGAATGGCGGGAAGAGGGGAGAGGAAATGTCACTCTCCAAGGAGAGTGTGCTTCCCAAAGCTCCAGATGGCACTTTTCAGGCATTGTGCCACCTGGAGCTCCTCTGGAGGTTTTACACCTCCACACTGCTTCACAGCCTGAGGCAGTGCCTGAAAGAGTCCCTTGAAATTAACGAAATTCCCTTTAATCCGTACTCACCATATTCCTATCTCCTTCTGTTGGAGATCTCTCTTGGCTCAGGAACAATTTAGAAATGGTAAAGTACTAATAACTCATCCTGACTATCCTGCCAGCCACGGCAGGACTATTCTCTACATGTTGTCTAGTCCTTTTTGATTTTGCTCTTTTTTAAAAAAACAAAACAAAAGGACATGCCATCTAAAGATTTCAAAGTGCATGTGTTTTCTTGAGAAAGGCATTATTCATATATGAAGTTGAGAAGACCTACACAGTCATAGTGTACATATCTCAAAGTGTTGTAGACAGCAAGCACATACTGACATCACTAGCAGAAAGCACTAGAAACGTATGATACGAGAAATTTAATTCACCATCTGTGATTTCAGAGAAATATATTGGTCCATTTTAAGAATGATAATTGTGTATGAAAGTATCAACCATTATCTTCTCTCTTTTTCCAGTAAAGAAGTCTGTCAAGCTACAGATATTATAATGTGTCCAATATGTGATAAATACTGTCCCTTCATGAGGTTGTCAGACAGCTGTGTTTATGCCAAGGTACATTTAAACTATCCAAATAGAAAATGTTTATTCTTTCTCAGTATTTTATGAATATCTTTAATAAACTTGGTTAAATAAAAAAAAGTTCCAAGTGACGGCGCAAATTCAGTCCCTTCACTTCAATGAACCCACTTATACTATGACAGAATTTGGTCTTTAGAAGTATTATGCAATTGCACTTGATATATTCAGCAGTCACAAAAATTATGTCCCTAGCACGTGGAACAGCACTTATGAACCATCTTGAGTGCATAGCTTCTCAAAACACATTACCTTGGGCTGAAAAGGATGAACTACCCCAGAAGTTATAAGTCTATACAAAAGTAACTGTTCAGCTGATATGGGCCTTAATCCTGAGAGGTGCTAAGCACCTGTAACTCCCATGCTGAGCACCATTCAGGGTAAGGCCCACAGAAAGGATATTGGTCTTCAGGACAGCCAGTCTAGCGGCTCTCATGAGCACCACCCATTTTTATCTTTATCTTTTTTAACAAAACAGAATACATTGTGAATAGAACCTTCAAATAATGAATTCATCAGGTTATTGGTCTCATTCACAGGTAACTCACCTTTTTGACAATGGAGCTACTGTCTTTTTTGCTGTTTTCATGGCAGTGTGGGGTAAGTCTTTCTTTGGATATTACGTTTTCCTTTAAATGTATGGTGTGAGATAGGACCCTTTAAACTCCAGCATGCCTAGTTTCAGATGCTGAAATGCAGAGTATTGGCTTGACTCTTCCCAATCAAGTCTTTTCTGGTTCAGTGAAAATGTGGAGGGAAAGGGTAAGAATTTATATTTTTCATGTTCAGTTTCTGGACATTTTAATTTTAAAAATGGATCAAATAAGCAGTATCCAGGTGGACATTTATATCCTGGTGGAAAAACTAGAATTTTAAAATGTGTTGATATTGAGTTAAGTTCTAGAGTCTTTATTCAGTCATTCCTCAGGCCTTGTCTTTTCTGGGGAAAGGCATCATGTTATATCCAAGCATAAGTGCTGGAACTAGGAGTTTGGGGGGTGCTGCAGCGCCCCCTGACTTGAAGTGGTTTCTATTACAGTTTGGTTCAAGACTGTAAGCACCCCCACTATACAAATTGTTCCAGCGCCTCTGTTTTCAAGAAAAATTCTCAGATATATGGGATGCTTTCTTGAAGTATATGAATGATCCTTTTAAATACATGGGCCACCCCTCGCTAGGGACATAGATAGGTGGTACCCCCTCCCGTTGCTTGTACTGCCATGGCTATAGTTTATTTTTAGTGCACTAGATCTATCAGAGCTAGAGTGGGTAGGTCTCCTCAAGCTGGGAATTACATCCCTAGCTTGAAGAGTAGACATACCCTCAGAGACACAGAATTTTTCTGGGGAGGATATTCTCACCCAGGCTTACCAAATCTCAGAAATGGACGAATACTTTTTCCTATCAAGCATCTGGGCTTGATTTTCAAAGGTGCAGAACATTTGCAGTTCCCATTGACTTCACTTGGAGTAATGAGTGCTTAGCACTTGTGAAAGCCAAGCCCTACATTTTCAAGTTTGTTGTTTTAGAGGAAAAGACCTAAATGTCATCCCTTATGCCAAAAGATGTATCGTGCTTAGTGGAAACATTAGTACAGCCTCTAGGGAGGAATGTCACTAATTTTCTTTTGCCTAGACTAGTTCTTGCTAAAGATACAATAGCTGTTGGCTAAGGATCAAGTTATGAGAAACCTCCGTCCTCTACTTCACACACTCACACACACATATACACACAGACATGTTCACGCTTTGTACAGACTTGTGATAAAAATTGAGGTTTGTCAATAAATTAAGCAATAAACAAGTTCTTTTAAGGTCATGTAACATTATAGCAGTTGCTTATTTGACATGGAGGGGGAGAATATTACAATGATTTTGTTAAAAGAAGAACAGGAGTACTTGTGGCACCTTAGAGACTAACAAATTTATTAGAGCATAAGCTTTCGTGGACTACAGCCCACTTCTTCGGATGCATATAGAATGGAACATATAATGAGGAGATATATATACACACATACAGAGAGCATAAACAGGTGGGAGTTGTCTTACTAACTCTGAGAGGCCAATTAATTAAGAGAAAAAAAAAAAAAAAAACTTTTGAAGTGATAATCAAGCTAGCCGAGTACAGACAGTGTGATAAGAAGTGTGAGAGTACTTACAAGGGGAGATAGTCAACGTTTGTAATGGCTCAGCCATTCCCAGTCCTTATTCAAACCGGAGTTAATTGTGTCTAGTTTGCATATCAATTCTAGCTCTGCAGTCTCTCTTTGGAGTCTGTTTTTGAAGTTTTTCTGTTGTAATATAGCCACCCGCAGGTCTGTCACTGAATGACCAGACAGGTTAAAGTGTTCTCCCACTGGTTTTTGAGTATTTTGATTCCTGATGTCAGATTTGTGTCCATTAATTCTTTTGCGTAGAGACTGTCCGGTTTGGCCAATGTACATGGCAGAGGGGCATTGATCTATGCCATCATGTGCCAGCAATGCCCCTCTGCCATGTACATTGGCCAAACCGGACAGTCTCTACGCAAAAGAATTAATGGACACAAATCTGACATCAGGAATCAAAATACTCAAAAACCAGTGGGAGAACACTTTAACCTGTCTGGTCATTCAGTGACAGACCTGCGGGTGGCTATATTACAACAGAAAAACTTCAAAAACAGACTCCAAAGAGAGACTGCAGAGCTAGAATTGATATGCAAACTAGACACAATTAACTCCGGTTTGAATAAGGACTGGGAATGGCTGAGCCATTACAAACGTTGACTATCTCCCCTTGTAAGTACTCTCACACTTCTTATCACACTGTCTGTACTCGGCTAGCTTGATTATCACTTCAAAAGTTTTTTTTTTTTTTTTTCTCTTAATTAATTGGCCTCTCAGAGTTAGTAAGACAACTCCCACCTGTTTATGCTCTCTGTATGTGTGTATATATATCTCCTCATTATATGTTCCATTCTATATGCATCCGAAGAAGTGGGCTGTAGTCCACGAAAGCTTATGCTCTAATAAATTTGTTAGTCTCTAAGGTGCCACAAGTACTCCTGTTCTTCTTTTTGCGGATACAGACTAACACGGCTGTTACTCTGAAACTTGTCAATGATTTTGTTGTCCAGCTTTGTTTGAAGCTCAACACCAAAGTTGTGTCATTCTTCAACCGGTGCTATTATCCAGAGGCAGTCATTCTGAATGCTTCGCTAGAGAAGCAACTGAATGATTTTAATTTATATGCCTATCTCTTCCTTTCTCCACAGTTTTTTCAGGAAGCTAAGAGACACTAGAAAAGTCCTAATTATAATTCCTTCTTGACTACACGGAAGCATGTTTTCTCTGATAAAGGAATTAACACTGGAACAGTTGCTGAAATGCAAAGTTTAAAGAACAGAAACTAGTGGAACTATTTAGTATTTTTATTAGCAATAAGAAATGCCAATATACTCCTCAGAACATAAAACATTCTCCTCCTTCTGCTCTCAAAGGGGACAGAATCTGAGGAGGTTCTTTAACATAATCCACGAGTATGTAGTGTATTCAGGAAGGTTAGAAGGAATGAGAGTATTCATCAATGCTCTGAAATAAAGTAGCGTAAGAAAAGAGAGATGAACAATAGGTCATTAACCACTAGAGAAAGCCAGCCTCGCAACTATAAAAGGTTACAAGTTAGACAGAAAGTGCTCAAGGAAGTCCTGTCGAGGGGGGTGTTTTGTAGAAGGTTGCTGTTAGGTTGAATCTCAAGACAGATTGAAAGGAGGGCAAACAGTAGTGTAGCAGAACTATACTAAAGTATGTCTGTAAGTTCTGAACTTCAGAGCTTTCCAAGAATTTTGTTTGAGCATATGGGATAAATGTACATTTTGAAATATCCTAACAGAAGTACTGCAAGTATGACGGAATAATGTTATATGCAGTGTTGTCATACCTGTGTTGGTTCCACAATATTAGAAAGACAAGGTGGGTGGGGCAATATCTTTTATTAGACCAACTTCTGTTGGTGAGAGAGACAAGCTGTTGAGCTTACACAGAGCTCTTCTGCAGGTCTGTGGAAGCTCTGTGTAACCTTGAAAGCTTGTCTCACCAACAGAAATTGGTCCAATAAAAGATATTACCTCACCCACCTTGACTTTCTAGAATGATGTTATACTGTCTTGTTCAGAACTGAATGCTGAATACATGACCAAGGATATTAGAGATGATCTGACTAGAAAGGAAGCAGGGGGGTTTCAAAATTTGATACTTTTAGAAGCTCTCAGTACTACAGAAATGCAGTGAGATGAGCTATCAACAGCATATGATATAATAGTCAATGGTGGAAAGAAGGGCTACTGACCTCAGTAGAAAAAGAAGAGTGTAATACAATAAAAGGAAATAGAATATTGAAGATCATAGTGGTGAATACTGAAAAAATGAAAAATAGTGCCAGAAAGAAACTTCAAGAGCCATAGGCAGAGATACTAACTGTGGATTTTTTTCCCCACTGTGTACTTTAAAAATAAGAGGGGAAAACAATTTGATTCATCTTGGATTAGCCTCAAAAGTTCAGGAAATTGGACTGAAAATCTCACAAGATTTCTAATACAGTGTGCCTTTGTGGGAAGGAGATGTGAGGACAGTAGTCATTCTCACTGTACTTTGCCACTGAGCCTGAAAATGTAGAGAAATGGGAGTGGGGAAAAGAGAGATCCAAGCTGCCGCGCTAGTAACTAAAAGTCATTACTTTCTGAGGGCTGATTTCTAGACTATGTGAAATGAGTTGATGCTCTGAATCCAGTTACTAGGAAACAAAACTGTTACCTGTGTGCATCACAAAAACCACCATAATAATTGGGATTCTTGTTGGCGGTAGGCAGACTAAGGACTAATCGTCATGGAGAATTCATGCGCACTAAGGTGATCCCTCTAGGACAAGACTTGAGGCACATTGTCAGGCTGTTGTTCAGGAGGCTTGCATAGTCACTGCTGGGAGCATCCCTGCCCTGGTCTGTGAATAAACAGAGGTTTTCTGTTTCCAGGGCTATCAATCTGGCACCTCTCGTGACCGCTAAGGGCCAGATCCAAAGCCCACTGAAGTCAGAGAATGACTCCCATGGATTTCAGTGGCTTACGTGTAAATAAATAATGTGTTTATAAACAGTGCCAGTTTAATTCTCCAAGACATGGATTATGATCAATTGACTAAATACTTCCTGATCTTTCCTGCCAATATAAAACACAGTGGCAAGCACAACCACTTTTCTGAATACTATAGTGCAGTGAGTGCTGTACTTATGCTATACTCCAGTGAGTTATGTAATTGTGCTCCTCAGCAGCTCTGTATGAATTGCATGTGCGCTGGAATCTGATTAGAAACTTCTTTGCTTCCTCTAGATACTGATTCCTGTGTATTTTAAATAGTCTTCTGATAAGGCAAGCTACCTTTTTCATCTACACTGTTCCCAAGAAAACTTTGTCTTTGTCATTGGTCTATCTAAATTTAGCTAAGATGACTCACAGGAACCATTTAATTCTTTTCAATCTGTAGCTCATTTGATTGCAAATTAAACATGTTCAATTAGCACTAAATGAAATCGCCAAAGCTTCAACCATGTCTGACACAAGCCAAAGCAGAAAGCAACACCTTTTTAATGCAGTTTTGATCATCAGAAAGATTTGCTGTTCAAACAAGTCCATTTATGCAAACCAATGAAAATAATGTAACAGTTTCATTTAACAATAATGCTAGTAGTTAACTTATTTTCTTCATTTGAAAATGATCTTGCGATTTCTTTTTTCTATTTGCTCCAGCAACTGTTTTTCTGGAGTTTTGGAAAAGAAGACGAGCAGTAATTGCTTATGACTGGGACTTGATAGACTGGGAAGAAGAAGAGGTTTGTAGATAATTTACTACTTTAATCTTGCATATAAAAGGTTCTGGTTAAAAATCAACAACCAATTTTTCCTTTAGTTTTATTATCAATTTCTCTTTCACATCAGAAGCTAGAAAATAAATCTTATAATTGATCTTTATGCCAGGACGAGCATTTTCTCCCAAGATGCTTCATCTAGAGCTGTGAAGAAACTTGCTGCTCTCATTCTTCACCAATGTAAATACAAACTAACTTCACTGAAGTTTGGGGGCATTCTCTGGGTTTATGCCAATGCAGATTCGAAAAGGATCTGGCCTCCATTTTGGTAGAACTAGCAACAATCACACTAAAAGAATCTTTCAGCATGATTTAATTTTTTTTAAAGCAATTACTTATTAGTCCATAGAAAGTCAGATTTAAATAAATGCAAAAGGTTGACCTTCCTGCCTGCCCTGGAATAACTATACATCAATATCAAGATGAGTTTCCTAAGGGGTTGCTTTGGATAGCTGCTAAGAATACTGATGGGGAACCTCAAAAGGTTTTCACACCTCCCAGAAGTCTGGTTGCTCATGGTATTATTGCCCAAAAGGCTTGCAGTGAAGCAGCTAAATTCACCCAATGCCCAGTGGAGGAAAATCCACTAGGAGAGGAGGCTGGGGAGGTGAAAAATAGCCACAACCTTCCTTCTGCTGTGGCTGCCACACAGGCATGCAGGGCTCTGATGGAAATGGAACTAGGGGGGCTCACTATTCAGGATGCTAGGAACCTGCAAGGTGGATTTGGAACCCCTGCATGGCCTGGAGCATTGCTGCTCTGGGTTTCCTTGCTCCCAGGCATGTAGGATTCTTTTGTGGGCAGAGTTGGAGAATGGCAGGCGGAGCTATGTTCCTTTCCTCCACAAGGGGTTCATTGCCCTTGTGGGAGGGCTACAATAGTCATCAGGCTGCATTAATGGTCACAGTGGCTTCACTGCTATTCTGCTGTCTGTGGGAAAGAATTCCTTCCCCAGGGACACTGTAGATTTTCCCAGCACAGAACCAGACTTCTCAGCCTAGGGACAGAAATTGTCTCTTTGGGAAGAGGTCACATGATGTTACATTTGCTTATTTGCTGACAAGATGGGTTTTCTTTAACATTGATGGTGAAGGAAATAAGTGAAAAATACAAAGGAAAACAAATGGCTGCTTCGGGCCAAGTGGAGAGCTCCTGTGGAATCCCAGAGTATAAAGGGGCTGCTAAAGAACTTAAAACAGACTCCTGTGCAGCAGGGAGCTTCACTGGCAATGCACACATGCTGTCAGACCAATCCCAGGATTGCTTTGGGACTGTTATCAATGTGTCTAGAGCAGGGGTGGGCAACCTGTGGCCCATCAGGGTAATCTGATCACGGGCCATGAGACATTTTGCTGACGTTGACCATCTGCAGGCACTACCCCCCGCAGCTCCCAGTGGCCGCGGTTTGCTGCTCCAGGCCAATGGGAGCTGCTGGAAGCGGCAGCCAGTACGTCCCTCGGCTTGTGCCGGTCAAACCTGCGGACATGGCAGGTAAACAGACCGGTCTGGCCCGCCAGGGGCTTTCCCTACACAAGCGACGGAACAAGTTTCGGAACCACTGATCTAGAGGATAGTTCGGTCATGGATTTGCTGGAGACTCGCTAGTGAAAGGTGAGTCATAGTGAGAGTGGCCTCAAATGGTGCTGTTAAAACTTAAGATGTTAATTAGGACTTAGCTGTACTGGTCTTGCCTAGGTTGCCAACCCTCCAGGATTGGTCTGGAGTCTCCCAGAATCAGCACTGATCTCCCGGTGACTATTGAAAGCAATCCAGGAGATTTGAATAGGGTATTTGAAGAAAATGACATTAAATCATGTTGGAGGGAAAAATCTCCCAGAATAGCTTCAGTCAGCGTTGGCAACCCTAGTCTTGCCTCCTACTAGTTAGAAGCCCATATAGATTAGGAGCATAGAAAAGCTGCTGCTGCTGCTAACAGATATTGGACATTAGGCACTCAAGAGGCTGAAGTGCTGAATTTTGATTTGAGGGTCCAGATTCAAACCCATCAGGGGTGGAGTCCTCACAATGAAAAGACACTTAAAGAAACAACAAAACATTGTAACAAAAGTTCAAACTGCCTTTCCATGAGCTCTGATACCCCAGTATTGGTCGTTGGTGCATTTCTTACACATGCAGCCCCTTTACAGTTTAACCTGCCTGGATTGGGGATTGGGAGTTACTTAGCATTATGGATGTCAGTGGGGCAGCCAGGCCAAATCTGAGTGAGTGGCATTGCGACCTGGTGTATGGAGCAGGTTGCAGGGAGCAAGGAATCAGGACAGGAGCCATCGCTGCTGGGCGAGTGGGGGCATGTTTGCTCTCCAACCCCTGCCTTCCCGAGCCTCCCCAACTGTCTGGGGCTGGAGGAGGGGGCAGAGCTGGGAGACAGAGAGCAAGGAGGCTGGGGGGAGCTGAGCAGGGGGCTTGGAGGCTGGGAAGGGGAATGGGGTACTCTCCTATTATGTAGCCTCCTTGCTGGGAGGGGGCATCTGTGTTGTTTTGTGTCTATTTCAGTTAGGACCAACCCCTTCCCTCAAAAGATCTTTGAGAGGATAAGGCCAGGTCTACACTATAAACTAACATCAGCATAACTACATTGATCAGGGATGTGAAAAAATCACTCCCCTGAGAAATGCGGTTATACCAACCTAGCCACCAGTATAGACAGTGCTGTGTCAGCAGGAGGGCTTCTCCTGTCATCATAGCTACCGCCTCTTGTGGAGGTGGACTAACTACGTCAACAGGAGAAGCTCTCCCATTGGCATAGCAAGGTGGCACAGCTGCACCATTGCAAGAACAGACCTGCCCTAATTCTCTCCCAGGACAGAGACAACCTGGAGGGCTGGTTTGTGTTTTCTTTTGTTTTGCCGTGCCTGTCTTCCACTGTCACTTAAAGAAGTCAGACTACAGGGGGATAGCCGCATCCTATTGGAATTCCCTATCCACAGGAGGGGGCAGAGCTGGGAGAGCAAGAGCAAGGGGGCTGGCAGGAGCCACTTAATGCAGCTGGAAATGAGGGCCAAAGAGAATGTTGCCTGAGTAAGGGGTGAATGTTGCCTGAGGGGTGAATAAATTCTGCTAATCAGAACAGCTTTAAATACTGCCCTATATCTAACTTTCCCCACATTCAGAGATAAATCAGTAATAATGAGGAGCAAGATACTTTTTCAAACAGTGAGGAACCTCTTGCTAAAACTGGGAGGGTACACAAGCATCTAGCAAGCAGTTTTATTTACAAGTGAGCTTGGTAAAAGGATTAAGTGCAATTTTATTCCTGCTTTGCTGAATTGCTACCGTCTACTATCAAAATCCTAGAAAATTTCCTGGTGTCAATTTGAAACAATATTGTTTACAAATATACATTTTCAAACACTCTGGTTTATGATAGCAACTAACTGGGGAGTTTGTTAAATTTTATGGATGTAATTCTGTGAATTTAGATGCCTTTTTCTTACAGTGATCTGTTTTCCTCATTAAGACCTGCTGATTTCCCAACTGATTTCCTGATTTAAGTGTCTGGCACTTCACTTATGTATTACTAGAAATAATTTTATGAAAAAAGTGATCTGAAATTTGACCTTGCTTAACTGGATTGTACGTAAAAATTGCTCATCTCTTTTTTAGGAAGAAATACGTCCCCAGTTTGAAGCAAAATACTCCAAGAAAGAACGGATGAATCCCATATCTGGAAAACCAGAGCCTTATCAAGCATTTGCAGATAAATGCAGCAGACTTATTGTTTCTGCATCTGGAATATTTTTTATGGTTTGAGAATGCTAATTTCCTTTCCAGTACAAGAAGGAAAAGTTTAGTTTAAAAATGGCAAACAGAGTAGAAATTTTGGAAAACAGATAATTTGGTTAGTCTGAATACAGAGGGTGGAATTATAGTTTATACTCTGGTTTAAAGATTGTACTGTCTATTACAGCCAGGGTTGAGGCCCCTCACCCCTCGCTCCCCTTGTGGATGGTTACCAGTCTGCTGTACTGAACACAACCTTTGGATCCCATGTGCTTCTAGCTAGCTGGGTCTGGACAGTCAAGACACTGTTTCTACTTTTGGCTTCTCAGGCACACTCCTCAGGTGCAGATTCCCTGTCTGGTCCCCTTCCTGGGGATGTGGGACTCCACATCCAACTGCCCTTAGCCCTGAAACTAGTGCTGTCCCTCAACAGCAACTTATGCATGTCCCACTTCCACCGCCCCGAATTGCACCTCCATGAGCACTCCAGTTTTTATTCTTTAGGGCTATATAGCAGATAAAGTCAGTAACACCAGCTTTGCAAAGGAACTTCTTAAATATGCACACTTTACTCTTAGCAGAGGAGAGTACAGATCTAGGCAAAACAACAAACACCTGAACACAACTCCTCTCCCCCCTCCCCCACCCCTGAGTTCTCATCACTTTTGAGAGCCCTTTGGTTTTTGGTCAGTGTCCATAGGGGAAGACCTCTGTTCCCCTTTCTCCAGATGTGTGTCACTTCTCATTCTAGTATTGGAACGATTCCCCTTTCTAAAGAGCATTTCTCTTTCAACAGCAATTTTCTGTTTCTGTTCTTCTGCTGGGATTTTCCATGCTGGCAAAGAGTTGTTAAAAATCAATGGCTCTACCAATAACAACCAGGATACAACTATTCAGTGTTGAGGCCTCTTGGTGGTCCTGTTGCAGTTTCCCAGACACACACTGTTCCTGCCACAACATTGAGGTTCTAAACCACAATGAAGGTTACAATCAGAAATGCTATTCATAAAACAAAAGGGAATTCATCAATTGACATACACACACACCATCACACAATCTTTCAGTAAAAAATACCCATGTTTTAAAAACATAAAAGAGGATTTGTTTTAATTCATGCTAATCAGCCTTGTTAATCTGGAGTAGCTCCATTGACTTCAGTAGAGTTACTATGGATTTACACTGGTAGAACTGGGATCAGAATCTGTGTGGTATCCAGCAAGCCTACAGCCAGAGGGACACGCAGGGAACTCATTCACAATGATTTAATTACTGCCTTACAATAAATAAGTAAAAACAGCGCAAATCTCAAAGTCCTCACTCAAGTTTTGGTTGATCCTTATTCATGCAGCATCCCATTGACTTCAGTGAAAGTTCTGTTGTAGTAAGAACTGAGGTTCAAATCCCTGAAGTCAAAGGGAGTTTTCCTGTGTGACAACTTGAAAATCAGGTCCATTGGCTCTCGTACAGTAACTAGTTCAAATTTATCTTCTGAAGTACACGTTTTTTCAGTTTTTTGGGCGGGGGCTTTCCCCATGGAATTGGCTTGTATAAGAATTTACTAAGGTTGCCTACAGAAAAATATCATTAGGAAGGCCTGTTCTGCTGAGATAATTATTTAATGTGATTGGTACTCACTAGGATAACTATTCATTTTTATTATTATTAATTATACTTGTCACTTATATGAGACTTTACAAACTAACTTCTTTATGAACTTCAAAGTTCATGACAGGTACTAATTAATCTGTTCAATGTAGGTAAGTAAGTATCAATGTCAGTATTTTTTAGGTGAGGAAACAGAAGCAGGGAAGTTAAATGATTTGTACAAGACCATCAGTCGGTATCAGAGCTGAGTCCCTGGTCCTCCTGTTCAGACCCTGTGCTCATACCATGCTAACCACTTCATTACATAGCAAAGTAAAAAAGTATGTAATTAGGGCTTGGCGAATGATTGGGGTGGAAATCAGAACCAGGTCTACTCATGTTTGCTGAACCTAACTTTTGAGTTCAACAAATACCTTTTAGGTGTTGGCATCATGAAAAAGGTGTTGGCATCATGAAATTGTAGTGCTAGGAAAACCCACCCTCTAAGATTGGAACTTGGGAAGCAGAGAGCAACAAGCATCTTCCTGTGCCTGGCCATATGCTCCTGTACCCGTCGCATGGGTCGGATTTGGGATTCACCAAAATATTGTGTTCATTCAGCAGCCGAACAGGGGTGCTGGAACAATTTTTATAGTGGGGGTCCTGAAAGCAGAAACCACGCGTTTGGATTGTTACTATTACTTCAAGCCAGCTAGTTCCAGCATCTATGCAGCCAAAGCCAAATTTCTCCAAATTGGCCCAACTGTATTTATAGGAAGCACTTTGACTATAAATTATGACTGTTCCTGGCTCTCGCAGAGTGGCCTGTTGGTGACCTTGAGGAACTCTTCATCTCTCTGTGTGCCAATTTCCCCATCTACAAAATGGACATAATGGTACTTACTCTATAAAGTGCTTTAAGTTCAGTGGGAAAAAGTGCTATGTAAGCACTAGGTATTCTGATATTCGCCAAAACCAGGAACTGCGTAGAATGTATTGTACGTTGACTTTTTATTTTCTCCATTGGCTTCAATAGCAGAAAATCACCTCTACTTTTCTAACAAAGGCAATGTCTTAAACCTTTTACGATTCCCACCCTTAATCTGCTGATAATATGCTCCAATGTCAAACTCAAACTTTCAGCATTTATAAATGATTATCACTGTGATAGCTAAACACTGCATGTAAATTGGTTAAAAAACAAGACAAAATAGGAAGCCTGACTCAGGCTAATAAGTGAGTTCTACATATGTTTTCAATTTTGTGATGTAGTTGGATTACTTTGAGCTGATAGAGGAACATAAATAAACATTCACGCAAATACCCAAAGTGAACCATTATAAAGTCTTTTAATCTGGAAAAGTATTTATATTGTTCAAAATTTCAGAACAAATTCTCATAGTTAATTAGACTTAACATTCAACATTTGGACCCTTATTTAAGAAAGCACTTAAGCATATGCTTACATTTAAGCATGTGGGTAAGGGCCTTCCTTATTGGAGATGTTTTCCTGAATTGTGGAGTTACGAGAGTCTCTCTCCAAAGTATCAATTATTTATTTACTTAGATTTACAAATGTTCACTGATGAAAAGTGCTAAAGAAAGTGTAGCAAGTTAAGTGTCAGGTCCAAGGTTAGAACCCAAGTATTTTGGTTTTGGAACTTGTGCCTAACCCACTCCAACATAAAAACTCCCCAGCTAAATCATCGAATCAGTTTGTGCCTTACTCACCCCATTTGGATATGGTGGCTAATGAAATGCCTTGCACTTATATAGTATTTTTACATATGTAGATCTTAAAGCTCTTTATAAAGTTAGATAGGCAATATTAATCTGGATTTGTAGTTGGATTGTCTACACGGGAAAGTTATTGCACAGTAAACTAGGGTGTGAATTTACTGCACACATTAGCTATTCTGCATTAACCTCCCCTGTTGACACTCTGCACACTAAAAGTATCCTCAGCGGTTTAACTTAATATACTTTGAAGTGCCTGGTTTTGCTTCCATTGAAGATTGTGGCAAAAACATCCACTAGTGTTAATGGAAATAGGAGTGGGCCATGATTCCCAGTAATATCAGTGTTAGCAGGTTTGGGCCCAAAGCTATCCACAGTAAAAATTATCAGTAAGTTTGCTTAATTACAACTTATTTTCTTCAGATATTGCTGATATAGGTTTTCAAGTAGCTTTTATTATCTGGAAAGTCTGAAAGAGTAAGGAAAGCTGATCTATAGGGAGAAAAAGAAAATGACACAAGTCAAAGTTTCAAATCAGGATAGTTTTATAATGACCTTTAACTCAAAACTCAGTTAGAGGGTGATTTAAAGAAAAACTTTGAGGAAATATTCTTCTTTGCTTCCAAAATAAATCTGTCAATTGTTAAGCTAAATCAGTTTTCCAATACAAAGTTATAAAGGCTAACCGAGGACTTGGTAGTGGAGGCTGGCTGTCACTACCTTTTCATAATAGATTAGACACAATATTATCTTTAAATTCAGGATCTTTCTACCTGCAACTGATCTTATTTTCAGAATGCAACACTTGCATTAAAAAAAATTATTTATATATATACACACACACACACACACACACACACAGAATCCTGTTTGCTGCCCCCTTTCTGAGCTAGGTTGCACTAATTCCCATCCAAAATGACCAATGTTTTTTAGGGTTTGTGTTACCAGCTGCTTCCTGCCTTCTTCACTATTGATAATCAGTGCAAATTCATTAGTACACAGGGTGAAGTATGTATATAACCTTTTTGAGCTATGAGAGGTCTTTTAAACTTCAGCTAATACTAACTTCAAATGCTAAACACTTAATCAAATATCTCATGATCTAAAGCCAGCCTGAATTTATCTATCTTCCAAATTGCCTTTTTCTCTTTTTTAAATAGAGTGCTTATGCTTTACCTTAGTGAAAAGTCCTTGAAATTATCATTTGGGATGATGCCACTTCTTTTGCCAAAGTCAGAGATCACTTGAAAAATCATGAGGTTTAGATTTAAGTCAGAACTTGGAAGCCTGGATATTCAAGTACTATTTGGCTTTGGCAAAACAAATTCTGGACTGTGTTATTTTAGCCTCCCTTCCGCCCCCTTCTTAATCTTAGAAACAAGCCAAGAATTATTTTCAAAATTGACTTTTTGTTGTTGTTTGTTATTGTTTGAATAGCACAGGTTTCCACTGGGTTAGAAATACATGGATTTTTAAAAATGAAATGTCCTTGAAAAACAGTATCTTAAAATAAGAGAAAAGGATGTTTTGTAAAACTTAAAATAAAAGTAGTTCTATATGTTTCAGTAAACTCAAACGTCACCACGTTCTGCTTGGACCTTCATTCACATCCATAAAGAGAAGTGGTTGAACCACAATCCAACTGCCACCCTGACAAGCTACTTACCTTGATATCTGGATGCCTTAAGATAGTTTGGTTTTGGAGATACCCCTGCAAAGTCAAATTCATTCTGTTGTTACCAACAGTAGTGTCAATGATAAACACACTACAGGCTCCTTAGAATGTTAGTGCATTGAAATAAGAGTTTTGTCCAATCACTCCACCTACTGGTGAAGATCAGTATTATATTTGTCTTAAAATATTGTCTGGTTAGATTCCCAGTGAGTGATATCTCCTTAACATCAAAAATAAGCCTATGCAGTCAATTTAAAATCCAGAAATAAAATAATATCAATATTGCGCTGACTCAAAAATAGCTATATGGATAATTTTATGGTGTTTTCCAAAGTAAAGTGTTAGTGAGATATCCTGGGTAATTTGAGGGAAGGGATGGGGGCTAGGTGGGAATATTTAGGTGATTTTTATATATACATATATATGTATTGGATGACATGAAAATCTTTGAGATATTCTGTAACATTTAGTTGTGCCAGCCTAGATTTCCCTATTAGTTTTGCATCAGAAGGAGGAAGTTTGCCAATCAGTGGGATTATTGATGATTGAGGTTCTGAAAGAACACTCAAGGAAGACAAGGCCATTGCAGAGAAGCTATATGACTTTTTTGCATCAGTCTTCACTGCAACGGATATGAGGGAGATTCCCAAACCTGAGCCATTCTTTTTAGGTGACAAATCTGAGGAACAGTCCAGATTGAGGCATCGATAGAGGAGGTTTTGGAACAAATTTATAAACAGTAACAAGTCATCAGGGCCAGATGGTATTCAGCCAAGAATTCAGAGGGAACTCAAATATGAAATTGCAGAACTACTAACTGGTATGTAACCTAACACTTAAATCAGCTTCTGTACCAGATGACTGGCAAATTGGTGGAAACTATAGTAAAGAACAGCATTATCAGACACATAGATGAACATGATATGTTGAAGAGCCAATACTGCTTTTGTAAAGGTAAATCATGCCTCACCAATCTATTAGAAATCTTTGAAGGGGTCAGCAAACATATGGACAAGGATGATCCAGTGGATATAGTGTACTTGGACTTTCAGAAGGCCTTTGACAAGGTCCCATACCAAAGGCTCTTATGCAAAGTAAGCAGTCATGGGATATGAGAGAGGGAAGGAATAAATGGTTAGTTTTCAGAATGGAGAGAGGTAAATAGCAGGGTCCCCCAGGGATCTATATTGGGACCAGTGCTGTTCCACATATTCATAAATGATCTGAAAAAGGAGGTAAACAGTGAGATGGCAAAGTTTGCAGATGATACAAAGTTACTCAAGATAAGTAAGTCCAAAGTAGATTGTGAAGAGTTACAAAGGGATCTCATAAAGCTTGGGTGATTGGGCAACAAAATGGCAGATGAAATTTAATGCTGATAAATGCAAACTAGTTCATACTGGAAAACATAATCCCAACTATACATACAATATGAGGGGGGTCTAATTTAGTTGTTACCACTCAAGAAAGAGATCATGGAGTCATTGTGGATAATTTTCTGAAAACATCCAATCAATATGCAGCAGCAGTCAAAAAGCTAACCGAATGTTAGGAACCATTAGGAATGGGATAGATAATAAGACAGAAAATATCATAATGCCATTATATAAATCCATATAAATATAAATCCACACCTTGAATACTGTGTGCAATTCTGGTCATCGTGTCTCAAAAAAGATATATTAGAATTGGAAAAGGTACGGAGAAGAGCAACAAAAATGATTAAGGATATGGAACGGTTTCCATATGAGGAGAGATTAAAAAGACTGGGACTGTTCAGGTTGGAAAAGAGACGACTAACAGGGGATGTAATAGAAGACCATAAAATCATGAATGATATGGAGAAAGTGAATGTGTTATTTACCACTTCATATAACTCAAGACCCTGGGATTCACCTGATGAAATTAATAGGCAGCAGGTTTAAAACAAACAAAGTGAAGCACTTCTTCACACAAAGATCAGTCAACATGTGGAACTCTTTACCAGGGGATATTGTGAAGGCCAGAACTGGGACTGGATGATAGGGAATGGCCCATTCAATAATTGCCTTGTTCTGTGCCTTCCCTTTGGCCATTGTCCAAAGACAGAGTACTGGGCTAGACGAACCATTCCTCTGACCTAGTCTGGCCATTCTTATAGTCTGATTGCTCCTAATAATGAAGCTGACAAGGTATAAAGATGAGGAGTAGCATGAAACTTGACTGCTAGTTTCTATCTTTAAAAAATAAACAAACAAACTGTATGTTGGTGAATAAAATGGGGAAAATCAGATATTTAAATCCTATTCCTAATACTCTGATTATGGAATTCAGCGTATAAGCCCGTACCATACTTGAGTAATTGGTGATTGATCCAACCCTAGAGGGTTATTCTTGAAGAAGCCAAAACAGCTTTACAATGGCTCGTATTGTTAAATTTCTGAATCTGTGAACATGAGTCACATTTCTTCATATTTGTTGTTATGTGATTAGTCTTCCCTGAAAGAAACTTACAAATCCTGAATTTAACACTGAGAGCCCTAAGCCAGAAATGATCCTTTGTAACTGTGACATTTGCATGCCTATCAGAACCTTTGTGGCTTAGAGTTAGCAGAATAGAAGAGTTTCCACTCAAATTTTTAAAATGAGTGGAGACAATTTAAATCACTTTTTTACCATTAGAATAATTTATCTCAGTTGTTTTACTGTCAAACTAATGATTTTTTCTCTTAAATAGTTATGACTGACCAAACGCTTCTTTAAACATTAAAGCCAAAATCCCGAGCCCCCTAAGGGAAGGTGTTGGAAAGTCCATCCCTGTCCCCTAAACCCAGGGCTGTCCAGCCTCAAGCTAGTGCCTAGCGTAAATTACAGCAGCCTCAGAACTACTGTGTTTTACTCTGGCTGCCCATCCATTCCAACAGGTAGGGACCATATGGGCATAGAGATAGCCACACCTGGGTCAAGAGAAAAGGTAGGTATAGAAGTTTCTAGGGCCACTCTGTACCATCTAGGAATCTCCTTCTCCACAGGGAATCATCCTCTAGCTCACTAGTAAGGTAACTTTGTGGCTGCTATATGCTTCCACAGTGGAAAGAGTAGCTTTAATGGATCAGATGAACTGGTCCTATGTGTTCACACACACTTTAACCTCCTTGTCATGTTTCTCTACATATGGATTATGCCATCTGCTGTTAAATCAATTCTGTAAATAAAAGAAGGTGAAAATAGCTTGAAATTCTAGGGTGGGGGGAGGTGTTGATTGTTTTTTCCTAATTAACTATGATGTATCACATTTTTGTCAGGTTTTAAGAATGCATTCAGGTTGTAGTAATACATGTGGACACACCAAACCTGACTGGTTTCTATTCAAGAAAATTTAATTACATGGTAACATAGCTAAAATAATGTAGACTGGATAAGATGACAGGTTTCAGAGTAGCAGTCGTGTTAGTCTGTATCCGCAAAAAGAACAGGAGTACTTGTGGCACCTTAGAGACTAACAAATTTATTTGAGTATAAGCTTTCGTGGGCTACAGCCAACTTCATCGGATGCATAGAATGGAACATATAGTGAGGAGATATATATACATACAGAGAACATGGAAAGATGGGAGTTGCCCAACCAACTCTAAGAGGCTAATTAATTAAGATGAACTGTTGTCAGCAGGAGAAAAAAAACTTTTGTAGTGATAATCAAGATGGCCCATTTAAGACAGTTTGACAAGAAGCTGTGAGGATACTTAATATGGGGAAATAGATTCAATGTGTGTAATGGCTCAGCCATTCCCAGTCTCTATCTAAGCCTAAATTGATTGTAGCTAGTTTGCATATCAAATCAAGTTCAGCAGTTTCTCGTTGGAATCTGTTTTTGAAGCTTTTCTGTTGCAAAATTGCCACCTTTAAATCTGTTACTGAATGGCCAGAGAGGTTGAAGTGTTCTCCTACTGTTTTTTGAATGTTATGATTCCTTATGTCAGATTCACCCATGCTAATAACAAAATGTTTGAGCTCTAGGTGACTGGCTCAAATGGGACACAAGCTGGTCATGACAGTTTAATGCCCAACTGTTCTGTATGATATGTCACAACTGACTTAATGACCTCAGCTCAACTGCAAAATTTATACATCAGACACCTTTTCTAAGTATCATCAAAGATGCCAGGGATGAAATTATCAAAGAGATTGAATTTACCATCCTTAAATATAATCGCTCCAAAATAGTACAGTGAAGCAGCTTATTAAGGTAGTGTGACGAAACTCTCTGTTGCTTCCTGTGCAGTATTTAACACATGGTGAAATTCACCCCAGGCAAAGGGGCAGCACAAAAGCTGATGTACCACTTAAATATTCAAAGTATGACTTATGTGGTCCATAAGCCATGTACTGACCCTCTCCAGAGTGGTGAATTTTACTCAGTGTAAGTGAGGCAAAGCTTTGATTTCCAGGGCTAGCAATCAAGCACCATTTACTAACACTGGAAAACAGAAAACAGTTGTGTTTTTCAAGAGAATGATTAAATGTAGATATGATTTTAATCAGATATCAAGTATATTTTATATTATAGGAAACTGAGAGGAAACTAGATATTAATCCAGATGAAACCCCTCTCAGGAAAAAATGATGTATGTTTCAGGACTTGTTTTTTTAAGATAGGTTTATTTTTATAGTCTTGAGAATTTCAGGAAGAAATTCATTCCAATTGTGAGGAATTTCAGGCTTTTCTGTTTTTCTCCCCCCCCTTTAGATCTGTGTGGTGATTGCTGCTGTTTTTGGCATTGTTATTTACCGTGTTGTGACTGTCAGCACTTTTGCTGCCTTTAAGTGGGCTTTAATCAGGAATAACTCTCAGGTTGCAACTACAGGGACTGCAGTGTGCATCAACTTTTGCATCATCATGCTACTGAATGTGGTAAGTAGAGATAACCAGGATCCATAAGCTGTGGGTATAATAGACCAGGATGCTGGGTTATCGACTTCGGCGGTTTGCATGGGCTGGGCTTCCGCCAGAAGAAGGTTTTGCTCATTATTATGCACCATGCGGGTTCCAGGGTGGCTGAGGAGGCGGTATTTGCTACTCAGCTTCCTGGGTTCATCAGCAATCTCCCTGGACTCCAGAGAGATTATTGATGAACCTGGAAAGCTGAGTAGCAGATACCACCTTCTCAGCTGCCCTGGAACCTGCACGGTGCATATAAAAAGCTCAGGTTCTTTGGGAAGAGCTTTTGCTTTTCCTGCCGGGCAGCTTGGGGTCTTGGGAAGGGAGGCACGGCACAGCTGGGGTGGCTCAGGGCTCCTCTGGCCATGGGGGTGGGGGCAGGGCTCCTCTGGCCATGGGGGGGACTCCTCGGGGATCGGCCCTCCGGCAGACGGGGTGGGGTCCACCCACTGCCCATGCTAGGATCTAAAGCAAAGTGCATACAGGCACTTGATCTATATGTGCCCCAGTCTGCATGCTCCTGAATGCCCTCAGTTGCTACTGACTTTAATGGGAGTTGAAGATGCTTATTGGGTTTGACTCATACCATACTTGTGTGTAATTAGCTTCAAAATTCACTTAAGTACAATACATGTTTGAAAAAGTCTACAAATTATATTATTTTAAAGGGATATATTCAAGCTAGTTGGTTCAAATTTGTCCTACACGCTATTTCTTCTATTTGTCTGCAAATTGCAAGTAATTCTTTAAATATGCTTTTTTAAACAAAATAGTTTAGTGTTCTTTTTTAATATAGAGGCCAAACTTGCTCCTTTCTTATTCACAGCAGAATTTTCCCCTTAGGGATAGATATATACAGACTATTTCTACAGGAGAGCACTTACCTGCATTGAAAACTTCACAGGGAGGGATTGACATTGAGTGGCTGTGAATTGTTCCATCAGTTACTTCTAATGCTAAAAGCATGCCAATCACTGCATTCTAAGAGAGAATTCTGGGAGGGTGGATTGAGTCTGGCTTGTGAGTCTGATTGGGCCTGGGATAAAGGGATTCCTAGGCCATCTGTTCCTAGGGGGTTAAAGTTCCAGTGGGGTAGATCACAATGGGTTGGGTAGGTAAAGGGCAAGTTTTCCCATCCTCTAAGGTGAGAGAGTTCTGTTGGTTTCCCAGGTGCTTCTGACTATCCATGTAGCAGTGATTGTTGGATGTGTTTTTCTGTCACCTGCTCTTGGCAAGAAGGTTTCATCCTTTTCCTTCAGATGCACATGTTGCCACCTTGAGGTTGTGTTATTGCAAACACTTTACAAACAGCTACATCTTCAAGCCATCCAAAAATTGCAGCTAATTCAGAATGTCTTGCCCCACTTAATAAGTGGAGTTTCTTGCTGTAAGCCTATTATTCCTTAGCTCCATGAGCTACACTGACTCCTCAATTAGGCCTTGTCTACAGTACAGGGAAAAGTTGATCTAAGCTATGCAATTTGAGTTACGTGAATAGCATAACTCAAGTAGACGTAGCTTAGATTTACTTACCGTGGGGTCCATACTATGCAATGTCGACAGGAGACGCTCTGCCGTTGACTCCCCTGACTCGTCTCAATCCGATGGAGTACAGGAGTCGACGGGAGAGCGATCTGCAGTCGATTTAGCGAGTCTTCACTAGACCTGCTAAATCGACCGTCGATGCATCCATCACCATGCATCAATCCCCTGATAAGCATAGACAAACCCTTAGTTTCCGTGTGAAGTATAAGGTGTTAATTCCAGCCAAGACATGTATAAATGCTGCCCACTAGAGAGACCACTTCACTTCCTATGTGATACTGAATTATTTGCAGTCATCTGAGATATTCAAACTAACAGCCCTGGTTTACATGCAAAGTGGCTGTGAGAAGCCATCACCACAGGAACTCACTTCTCCTGCTTTGCACACTCAGGCCTGCATTTGGTGTCCTTTAGGACAAGTTGAAAGATTTGTCTGGTTTCCTATGCATTTCCCAAGGGAGAGAAAGGGGAGAATTGATTGAGAAATTGGAGGGAGAAGGATAGGATAGAGACCAATAGTGAGTTGAGAAGTTGGTTTGAGAACTCTGTAAAAGTTTTTTATGTATTTTGTTTAAAGTCTGTGGCTTTTAATTTTTTATTTTTTAAAGTATGCCTTGATCATGTGATAGGCATTATGAAGAATAAACATAAGTCAGCATATACCCCTGTTAGCAAAGAACTCACCACCAATCTTCCAAACATCTGTGCACTGAGTCAGCAATGAAACAACTCAGAACAGAAGTAGATTTCACTTTCTAGCTGCCAAAGACTTCTACTGTTAAGGGGGGGAAATTAAAATAATGAAAAAAGCCATGAATAGGTTCCTTGTTGATTTTTTTTCTGACATATTAAGTGGAGTATTGCAAGAAAAACTTCTTAAACCTTACAGCTACCAACAAGAAATAAATATTGTCTGTGAACTGGACAATAAGGTGAGGACCAGGGAAAACGAGATCCCATAAGTATACTAAAGCAGGACCATGAAACATCTTTTACGGAGCTGGTGAGGTTTTGAACTTAACCTTTTGCTTTCCACACTGAGTTACAATAGGCAGTGGGTTACAATAGGCAACTAATGGAGATCTTCTAAAATACTAACAGCTTCTGGCTCCATGAGCGATCAGACAGTTGAGTCCTATACAAGCTGTGAGCACATAAAAATGAAGAAAAGTCACATGGGGCAAGCAAAGAGAGATTCATATAAACAGAACTTGAGGTGAGAAGAGACAAAAGATGTTTAGAACAGTCTGGGAATCCGTGTAAGACATGGACTGCAGCCAAAGACTCTAATACAATTTCACAACCTATCTGATATAAGCATCAGGGGAAAGCTCTGGGTCAATCAACTTCTAGGTTGGATGCTTTGAGAGCTGGATGGATAATATAGCTATGCATTCATCTTGACAAGATTCGATGACATTCAAGCTGCCTGTTTCCAGTTAATCATGCAGGCTGCACTGAGAGTAATCACAAGCTTCATCTTGGGTAGTAAAGTTCATACCGATAATATCACCCAAGGAAATATGAATACTGAATAAAATGGGATCCTAAATGAAGCCCTTTGAGATTTGTAGTAATAAACTGTAGTTGCAGAAAAACAGTTCCAAACATCGTTAACAGAATTGCAAACTCTGTCTGTCTGATCCAGGAGGAATAACAACAAAACATAATATTCGCACACAGACATGCAGGTCATTGATGATCTGTAAATGGGCACTCTACATGCCAGGATCAGGGTATCAAACACACAGCCCTTTAGCACTTGTATATTCTCCATAGGGAGGTACTTTTAAAGCTGGGAAGAGACCACCTTTTCAATTATTTAAAACAAAAATAGGATTCAAATCACCACTGTTTATTTCAGACAAGGCAGAAAGCTCTACAGGAGAAATGTTGTTAATAGCTATGACAGAATTTCACATTACTTGAGTTCCTAAGCAGCTGGTTTAATACATAGCCTGTGTATAACTCAATAAACCTTAGCAACAGTTTATAAAGTAAATTGTAGAAAAAGGAATTGGAAACTAAGGGCCCAATCCTGAAAGATGGTGAGCTCTTTGAAGAGGTGTTGTGTCCCCTCAACTCCCATTAATGTCTATAGGAATTGAGGATACAACGCCATGCAGGATCTGGCCCCAGAACAGTAGAAGGGGTAATACCATTTGAAGCAAATGTATACAGTGATTTAGTTTTATAATAAAAATGAATACTGTGCATTTACATAGTATGTTGTATGTTCATCACTGCATAAATGCTAACTCATGTCAAAGCTTCTCTATTAAATAAGTTAGCAATCATTCAGAGGAATTTGAGACCATGATTCCTGCTATCATAGACAAGTGCCAATAAGGATTTAGAAGAACATCAGTGGTTCCAAATAAAGAAGTGCATTTGGCAACAGTGACTTTCTCTGAGCTCCTATGTCTCTCTCCCAAAGGGAGAAAGACAAGGTCTGTTTTTGTTAGGACTAATTTGCTTGTTAAGTTTTCCATAATTTCCCTTGCATTTGCAGAATTAAATGACTTTTTACAGATGGAATGCAGTGCTAAACTTTTCATTAAAATCCACACACTTTTCAGTTTCAGTGTCAAAGATTTTCAAGGTAAAAATTAGTGTTTTTACTCAGGTGTAGGAGAGAACATGGTCTAATTAATATGACATTGGTCTGGAAATGAAGAAACTTGGGTTTTATTCCTGGCTCTGCCAATTGCCTAGTTTCTGACTTGTATTAATTTAGATGGAATAAAGGGCCCAAAGAGTCAAAGGTATTAACAAGAGCCTCTCACTGTCCAACATTAAACAGTGTTAAACAAGGTTCAGGTTAGGTTTACAGAGACGTCAGCCTGCTTGCTGCTGTGGCAAATGCTCCATTAAAAATCCTTTTACTAAAGATACAGAAAAAGAAAAAAACAGTTGTTTAAGCACTTGAACTGTAAAGTGTTAAGTGAGGCTGTCACTTTAACAACATCCCTTGTTCCCTTTAGCTGTAGAGTCTTTAAAGGGAGAAGAAAAAAAAACCTTGTTTGACAGTCTGTTAGCTGGTTTTAAAGATGGTAGTAACTGTCCTTTTGGGAAAAAGAGAAGAAGTTAGTTGAGATGGCTGGAGCCGTTGTTGTTACTGTTGTTAAAGTCTGATCCTGTTTCCTAGAAGGCAAAACAGGACAAACACACACACAAGGGGAAAGAGAAGAACAACAAAGATTAAAAAATGCAGCCTCTGTTTCTGATGTTGACTTTCACATTCAGCCTCAGTGTTGGAAGAAAACAGACCCAGCACACAGTTTTATTAGTCACTCCAAGATCTGCAAACTCATGACAGCATCAGGCTGTTTAGGGCATTGCATTTAGATGCCTTTCTGGTCACTGGCTTACAGCAGTGTTGCAAAATATATAGTCTTGGAGAGCCTTACCAGACAGAAGGCAGAAGGAGACAGGTAGGAAAAGAAGAAATAAGTTAGAGAAGGGAAAGGGCATGCGGAATGGATGTGGGTGTCTGACAAAGTCTCTCATCCCAGGTAGTGTTGGATTTAGCCAAAGCCTGTGGAGGAGGTGATGTCATCTGGGTCCTTCTCTCTCTCTGGTCTGGTCAGGTCAGGACATCTCTTAGGATTAGGAAGAAGAAGGTCCATTGGTGTCACACGGGGTCCTGAGATACAAGGAGATGGAGGGGGTGGTAGCCATGATGGTGAAGCTTGCTCCTTCCCCTTCTCTTTGTCTTTCAGTCAACCAGCAACACAGTACCCAGTGTTACCTCCCCCCAAAAAAAGTCTCTTTGAGCATCCCAAAAGGGGAGTGATGGGCAGAATAGCTTGTCCTCTCATTATTTTGTCCACCAATTGACACACCAATTTTGGTTCACTGATTTTTGGTTCCACACTTTTCTTGTTTACCAAGTATGATCTTACCAAAGTCCTTGAGTGATACCAGTAGACCTTTTTGTTTGGACAAGTTCAGTCTGTCTCTCTCACTTTTAAACCTTTTCCCATCAGTATTTGTTAAATTGACAATTAAGGGTAAATTTGTAGACCCAGTTGTCATAACAGACCTTGGACAAATTACTTAAGCTTTCTGCACCACATCTGTACAAGGGGATAATGATACCTCTCCTCCTTTGTAAAGTGTGTCTGTGGATGAAAGGCACCACATAAGAGCTAAGTAGTGTTACTGTTATCACAATGCTAACAAATTTTACCAAACAATGATGACCAGAATCTCAGTTTTAAAATGGAATAATGGTTATTCATCCTAGAAAACAGATCTATATAGTTAATGATGTTAAACTCAGCTGGTCACATTTTTCAGAAGTTGTTTCTTATTTGTTGCAGTTGTATGAAAAAGTTGCTCTTCTTCTGACAAATTTAGGTAAGTGATGATAAATATAAAACTGAAATAATATTTTATTGATTTTTGTTTAGACTTCAGCTCTTGCTTCATTCTAAATACTGAGTGTCATGTTTCAGAGTGGTTTCAGAGCCATGTTAGTCTGTATCAGCAAAAACAATGAGGAGTCCTTGTGGCATCTTGGAGACTAACAAATTTATTTGGGCATAAGCTTTTGTGGGCTAGAACCCACTTCATCAGACTGACCTCACACTTGGTAAGGCAACTCACATCTTTTCATGTATTTATACCTGCTCCGTATTTTCCACTCCATGCCTCTGATGAAGTGGGTTCTAGCCCACAAAAGCTTCTGCCCAAATAAATTTGTTAGTCTCCAAGGTGCCACAAGGACTCCTCATTGTTAATACTGAGTGTAAAATCCTAGCTCCATTGAAACCAACTAGAATTTTGCCATTGACTTCACTAGGTGCAGGATTTCTCCCTGAATCAGTATCCCTGTCATATTTGCAAAATGCTGCCTAGATTAAAATAATGCATGTTTTTAAAATATTGTACTGTTTCTAACCACTTTTATAACTGTGTTTATAGTTTTTTTCAAAATATCCATCTATCAATATGACATTTAATTTCAAGTCCAACCTTAAAACCTGATGGTTGCCTAATAACAAGAAAATTGCTCTCTCTTCCCCGTCCTCTCCCAGCTACATCCAGCCTGATTCCTATTGGAGCTTTAATTCGTAGATACTATAGAAATGAAGCTCTGATCTGAGATGCTGCAGCTGGGAGAGGAAAAGGGAAATCTCTGTTTTCAGTATTAACTATTATTTTATTACATAACTGTGCTTGGTGCTTTACAGACAAATTAAAGGCATGGGGCCAAATCCTTAACTTGTGTAACCTGTTGGAGCTCAGTTGAAGCCCATGGAGCTATGACAGTTTACACCTGCTGAAGATCTGGGCCATGATTCCTGTCCTAAATATCTTAAATGCTAAGGACTCAGCTAAGCATATGCTTACCATAGGGCCTGATTTTCAGAGATGTTGCCTACCCACAGCTTCTGCTAGTGTTGTGGGCACTCAGCACTTCTGAAAATCTGGCCCATAGTGTGTATTACTGTGAGTACTCCTACTGAAGTCTATGGGGCTACTCAGAATAGTAAATACCATGCCCATTACTGGCAAGCATTTGCAGGACTGGGCTAGGTGTGTAGACATAGCACAAGAAATGTTGACTGTTTTAAATCTAGTCTTGAGCACTACTCAGAATGGGAATCAAGGGTCCTGATATTGTGGCTAAAGCTGCCCCCTCCTTCCTTATTTATCCATCTGTTTCAATGCATTTTGTCTAAATCCTAGATTTTGAGCTCTCTAGAGCAGGAATTGTGTTTGTGTTAGTTGTTTGTATAGTGTCTAGTTCAGTGCTATCCTGAGGCCTGTAGAGGTTCCCTGCATGCTACAGCAATAGAAATAATCATTAAAAATAACCATGAAGAAAGCATTTGTTTCAGTTGTGTGTGAAGTCCGCTTCAAATTGAGAATATATCATGCTGCATACTAGTGTGCATTCTGCTATCTAATTGTAGTAGACTGCAGAAATGAAAACAAAAGAGAAGCTGAGTTTATAGCACATGGATGAATCCAGGAGTTGTCTATTTTTTGTCCAAATGAAGGAAATTGAATGTGCGTGTTACCGCTAGCAAACTGGCAAACCATTTCTTATAATCTGTAATCTTGCATAGCCAGCTATAAAACATCAGATGAGGTTTGTAAGAGTTTTTACAAGCCCGCTTGCTGTGGATTATTTTTTGATACAAATTCTACTGTCATCTTATAAATTGAGACCAGCAGGCAGCTTTGCCAGCTCTAAAAAGTGCCTGCAGTCCCTGAGGGTATGTCTACACTACGGGATTAATCCGAATTTATATAATTCGAATTTTGGAAACAGATTGTATAAAGTCGAATGTATGTGGCCACACTAAGCTCATTAATTCGGTGGTGTGCGTCCATGTACTGGGGCTAGCGTCGATTTCCGGAGCGTTGCACTGTGGGTAGCTATCCCATAGCTATCCCATAGTTCCCTCAGTCTCCCCCGCCCATTGGAATTCTTGGTTGAGATCCCAGTGCCTGATGGGGCAAAAAACATTGTCGCAGGTGGTTCTGGGTACAGCCTCACCCCTCCCTCCATGAAAGCAATGGCAGACAACCATTTCGCGCCTTTTTTCCTGGGTGAACACTGCAGACTCCATACCACGGCAAGCATGGAGCCCGCTCAGCTCAAGACAGCAGTCATGAACATTGTAAACACCTCGCGCGTTCTCGTGCAGTTTATGCTGAGCCAGGACCAGAAAAATGAGGTGAGGAGGCAGCGGCGACGGCAGCGCAGCGACAAGCGTGATGAGGACATGGACATGGACACAGAATTCTCTCAAACCGTGGGCCCCGGTGCTTTGGAAATCATGTTGTTAATGGGGCAGGTTCTATCCGTGGAACGCCGATTCTGGGCCCGGGAAACAAGCACAGACTGGTGGGACCGCATAGTGTTGCAGGTGTGGGACGATTCCCAGTGGCTGCGAAACTTTCGCATGCGTAAGGGCACTTTCATGGAACTTTGTGACTTGCTGTCCCCTGCCCTGAAGCGCCAGAATACCAAGATGAGAGCAGCCCTCACAGTTGAGAAGCAAGTGGCGATAGCCCTGTGGAAGCTTGCAACGCCAGACAGCTACTAGTCAGTCGGGAATCAATTTGGAGTGGGCAAATCTACTGTGGGGACTGCTGTGATCCAAGTAGCCAAAGCAATCACTGAGCTGCTGCTACGAAAGGTAGTGACTCTGGGAAATGTGCATGTCATAGTGGATGGCTTTGCTGCAATGGGATTCCCTAACTGTGTTGGGGCGATAGATGGAACCCATATCCCTATCTTGGCACCGGAGCACCACGGTACCCAGTCCATAAACCGCAAGGGGTACTTTTCAATGGTGCTGCAAGCACTTGTGGATCACAAGGGATGTTTCACCAACATCAACGTGGGCTGGCCAGGAAGGGTTCATGATGCTCGCGTCTTCAGGAACACTACTCTGTTTAAACGGCTGCAGCAAGGGACTTACTTCCTGGACCAGAAAATAACCGTTGGGGATGTTGAAATGCCAATAGTTATTCTTGGGGACCCAGCCTACCCCTTAATGCCATGGCTCATGAAGCCATACACAGGCAGCCTGGACAGGAGTCAGGAGCTGTTCAACTACAGGCTGAGCAAGTGCAGAATGGTGGTAGAATGTGCATTTGGACGTTTAAAAGGTTGCTGGCGATCGTTACTGACTCGCTCAGACCTCAGCCAAACCAATATCCCCATTGTTATTTCTGCTTGCTGTGTGCTCCACAATCTCTGTGAAAGTAAGGGGGAGACCTTTATGGCGGGGTGGGAGGCTGAGGCAAATCGCCTGGCTGCTGATTACGCGCAGCCAGACACCAGGGCGATTAGAAGAGCACACCAGGAAGCGCTGTGCATCAGAGAAGCTTTGAAAACCAGTTTCATGACTGGCCAGGCTACAGTGTGAAATTTCTGTTTGTTTCTCCTTCATGAAAACCCGCCCCCTTTATTGACTCATTCTCTGTAAGGAACCCACCCTCCCCCTTCCCCCAGCTTGCTTTCAAAGGAAATAAAGTCAGTATTGTTTAAAAATCATTTATTCTTTATTAATTGATTATAAAAAGAGGGAGAGAACCCAGGTGCAGTTTGGGAGGAGGATCGGTGGGAAGGAAAAGGCCACTAAAAAAAGGTTAAAAAAACGACAGCCTTTTGCTTGGGCTGTCCACTGGGGTGGAATTGGAGGGTGTACGGAGCCTTCCCCCCACCCCCCGCGTTCTTACACATCTGGGTGAGGAGGCTATGGAACATGGTGAGGGGGGAGGAGGGTTATACAGGGGCTGTAGTGGCACTCTGTGATCCTGCTCCCATTCCTGAAGCTCCACCAAACGCCGGAGCATGTCTGTTTGCTCACGCAGCAGCCCCAGCGTTGCATCCTGCCTCCTCTGATCTTCCTGCCGCCACCTCTCATCTCAAGCGTCTCTCCTCTCCTCACATTGGTCCCTTCTATCCTCATGTTGGTCCCTCCTGTCCTGTTCACTGGCTTCTTTCCTATACTTTGAAACCGTGTCCTTCCACTCATTCAGATGAGCTCTTTCACTGCGGGTGGATTTCATGATTTCTGCGAACATCTCGTCTCGCATCTTCTTTTTCTGACGCCTTATCTGAGATAGCCTTTGGGACGGAGGAGGGAGGCTTGAAAAATTTGCAGCTGCTGGAGGAAGAGAAAAAAGGAGAGAATTTTTTAAAAAGATACATTTTGCAGAACAATGCTTATACTCTTTCACGGTGACCAACACTATTCACATTACATAGCACATGTGATTTCTGTGCAAGGTCGCATTTTGCCTCTTAATATTGAGCGCCTGTGGTTTTGCTGCTAGAGATCACAGATGCAGATCCGGGCAACAGAATTCGGCTTGCATGCGGCCATGGTAAGCCATTGTCTTTCGGCTTCTGCGCCCTCCTTTCCCACATACCATGCAAAGCCTATTGAGTGCTGTGGTTTTCCTGTTAACCTTCAGCAGCAGAAAACAAACTAACCCCCCTCCCCATCCAATTCTCTGGATAATCACTTTATCCCTCCCCCCACCGCATTGCTGGTATCAGGGAAGATCCCTGCAGGAACCAAACTAACACCCCACACCCCGCCATGAATTCTCTGGGATGATCGCTTTACCCCTCCCCCCACCGCGTGGCTGGTATCAGGGAAGATCCCTGCTAGCCAAACGCGAAAAGCTCTGTGCCAATTTCCCCCCTTTTCCCCCCACCCCGCGCTTGGCTAACTGCAGGGAAGGATTTCTTTTCAGCCACAGGCAAACAGCCCAGTAGGAACGGCCACCTCTGTCCCCTTAATTAAATTCCCGTATTTCAACCAGGTTACCATGAGCGATATCACTCTCCTGAGGATTACACAGCGAGATAAAGAACGGATGTTGCTTGAATGCCAGCAAACACTGGGACCATACGCTGCCAGGCTTTGTCATGCAATGATACCAGATTACTTGCTGCAAGCATGGCGTGCAGGGCCGGCTTTAGGAAGTGCGGGGCCCAATTCGAACAGTTTCGACGGGGCCCCGGCAGGGATGACTTAAAAAAAAACCACGTAAAAAAACACATGGGACTTGTACTCACTGGGCAGCGCTCCTAGTCTTTGGGTCTTTCACTCGCTCCGGGTCTTCGGCGGCACTGAAGGACCCGCTGCCGAAGTGCCGCCGAAGACCCGGAGCGCCAACGGGTGAGTAAAATTTAAAAAGGAGCCTCTAGCCAGGGAAGGGATTCTCGGCCACTTCTTTCTCCCCTCCCCTCCGGCAGACCTGCCACTGGGCGCGGGGCCCTCTTAGGCGCGGGGCCCGATTCGGGGGAATTGGTGGAATTGGCCTAAAGCCGGCCCTGATGGCGTGGTCAAGTGTCCTACCATGGAGGACAGAATAAGGCTGCACTGCCCAGAAATCTTGTGGCAAGGCTTTTGGAGTACCTCCAGGAGAGCTTCATGGAGATGTCCCTGGAGGATTTCCGCTCCATCCCCAGACACGTTAACAGACTTTTCCAGTAGCTGTACTGGCCGCGAATGCATCCCAAGTCCTCAGGGCAAAGTAATCATTAAAAAACGCTTGCTTTTAAAACAAGTTTTATATTTTAAAAGGTAAACTCACCTGAGGTCCCTTCCATGGGGTCATGGTCTTGGATACTGGCTTGGGAGGGTACTTCAGTCAGGCTGAGAAAAAGATCCTGGCTGTTGGGGAGAACGGAGTGCTGGGTGCTCTCCGCAAGCTCGTCCTCCTCCTTCTCCTCCTCCTCTTCCCCATCTGCAGAATCCTTAGGTGTAGCTGATGAGATTATCCCCGCCTCGGAATCCACGGTCAGAGGTGGGGTAGTGGTGGCGGCCCCCCCAGAACTGCATGCAACTCGGCGTAGAAGCAGCATGTCCGTGGCTCTGACCCGGAGCAACCGTTTGCCTCCTTTGTTTCTTGATAGGCTTGTCTGAGCTCCTTGACTTTCACGCGACACTGATCTGAGTCCCTGTTGTGGCCTCTCTCCATCATGCCCTTGGAGATTTTTTCAAAAGTTTTGGCATTTCGTCTTTTCGAACGAAGTTCTTCTAGCACTGAATCCTCTCCCCATATAGCGATCAGATCCAGTACCTCCTGTACAGTCTATGCTAGTGCTCTTTTTCGATTATCGGCCTGCCTGGTTACCTGTGCTGATGAGCTCTGCATGGTCACCTGTGCTCTCCACGCTGGACAAACAGGAAATAAAATTCAAATGTTCGCGGGGCTTTTCCTGTCTACCTGGCCAGTGCATCTGCGTTCAGATTGCTGTCCAGAGCGGTCACAATGGTACACTGTGGGATAGCTCCCAGAGGCCAATACCATCGAATTGCAGCCACACTAACCCTAATTCGAAATGACAATATTGATTTTGGCGCTACTCCGCTCGTCGGGGTGGAGTACAGAAATCGATTTTAAGAGCCCTTTATTTCGAAGTAAATGGCGTCGTTGTGTGGACGGGTGCAGGGTTAATTCGATTTAACGCTGCTAAATCCAAATTAAAGTCATAGTGTAGACCAGGCCTCAGTGTAGTAAAACTGCTAATCTGATTAAACCTCTCAAACTCTGTTTTCTTTATTCACAGAGCAGCCTCGGACTGAGTCTGAGTGGGAGAACAGCTTCACTTTGAAAATGTTTCTTTTCCAGTTTGTCAATCTGAACAGCTCTACCTTTTATATAGCATTCTTCTTGGGAAGGTAAGAATCAGTATCTGCTCACTCTTTGTGCTTGGGACAGAGAGCAAAGAAGAAAATGATATTGCCATTAATGAAACAAAATGGGCCCATATGGTCATGCTTGCTCAATTGCAAAGTCCAAGTTAGCAAAGGAAAAAAGATTCAATTTAGATTTTCCTTTAAAAAGGTTAGAAAGGGAACATGTAGTTCCCGTTCTCAGACATTTCCTTAATACTAAGTTCTAAAAATTCCACTGCAGAGAATTGATGTCTTCAGCTGATAAGACATTTGCAGGTCACTTTGCTCTGCTTTTTATATGTGTAATTTGTACAGATAAAAGAACTTAACGTTTTGTCATTTCATCTCTATCCCCTGAAATCTAAGTAACTTTTGGTTCACCTGATGTATACTTTGGCCAGTTTGCAGCAAATTCATAATTATTACAAGTGACGGAATTTGCTTTTTTGCTGAAAATAAGAGAAATCTTTGCATGTCTGTTCCTGTTTGTTCCCCACAGAAATCAGAAAGGCATGTGAGCAGATTTGAATTACCCGTTAGTATGAGTTGTTTGCATCTGGATATCTGAGCGAATCGTTTGAGCGAATACACAGTGTAACTGTGAAAAAATTGCACCCTGGGTGAAAACATGTTTTCACTGGATTCACAGAAAGTATGACACCAAATTTTTCATTATGTCAAAAGGAAGTGGACCAGGCGGGGTTTTTGCATTTCATGATCTCTTTCCAGCCAGTAATAACACATTCTAAAGCAGTTCAAAATGGAGCTTTAAAGCAAAATTCTCTTGACAGTGTTACTCAGTCTTGATATTCTGCTCTTCTGGCCTGCTGAACATCAGAGAATGAACTATTGAGTATTAGAATGTAGGCATTTAGTTAAAGCACAGATGAAAATTTGCTTAGCTCTTAACATAAATTATATTAGCGATCCTTCAAATCATTCTGCATAATTACATCTTTGATATTTAAATCAATCCTGTTTGGGGGAAATGGAGTTAAAACAACTATGTTGAGCTTTTTCCTAAGATTCTGAACAGAGATCTAGTAAGAAATAGCTGATGTTTGCTCTTATGTTGAAGATTTACAGGACACCCTGGTGCCTACTTGAGGCTGATAAACAGGTGGAGACTGGAAGAGGTGAGTAGTCTGTAACTCTAAGGCTTTTAGAGGCAAATTCTGCATACGTTGTACAATCTGATTGAAACCCATGGATGGCACAGGACGTGAGCAAGGGCAGACTCTGGCCCCCTGCTTAGGTTATTTTGAATGTATCGTTGAGTTTCCAGGAGCTCTCTTACACGTCACCATTGATTGAATTCCTCTTCACCTGCTTCAAAAAGCCATTTCCATATTGATAACATGTTTTTAAGCCTTAGCTTTTGGGGTCTATGTATCATATTTGGGTGACATTAATATATGGACTCAACTTGATTTCTTTTTTTAATCATGGAAACAAATATCAGATGCTTTCTATTGTTCATCCTCAATATTAATCAATTAAGATATGAATCTGGGTTGTTTTCCACCTCTAAAATACTCTTTTCCACTCAGTCAAAAAATTATGAGGTCTAGTTCTTGTTGCATTACTGACCTGCAGCCTCGAATTTGAGGCAAACAAAATCCACTCAAAAATCAATCAAAGCAACTGAGCAAGCTTCCTGGTAGTAATAGTAATCAGTGCTTACAGAATATAATAGTGAGGCATGAGGGGGGCTGGCTTGACAATTCATGCAAAAACCAATCCCATTTTTTATAAATATATTCAGGATTCAAAAATCGCTGATGGATATTGCAAATAAACAGTTGGCAGCCTGTGAATAAGTCAGAGTATCTAACGTTAATATTTGGTCACCCAAGTCACATGGTTTTGTCCCTGCTTTTTAGCTGAATGACAAACATTTTCACAAATGAATGACAAATGGCAAATCTTGAGTCACAGGTTGCATGCTGCCAGCAGGGCCGGCACAACCCATTAGGCGACCTAGGCAGTCGCCTAGGGCACTGCGATTTAGGGGGCGGTGACCGCAGCGGTATTTCGGCAGCGGGACCTTCCGCTGCCTAGGGCAGCGGAAATGCTGGCGGCGCTCCTGGCTGCCAGCATGAATTCACGATCACTTCCAGATCTCCCACCCACTGGCCTTAATAGAATAGAGGTTATCCAAATACTTGTGAATAATGACTAGCATGATCCTACAATTAACAACATGTGTTCTTAATGCAAGTTGCTTATTCACACATCGGGGGCGGGGGGATTATTATTTGAGCAGCTGTACAGTCCAGGGAACAAAAAAAGTCATAGGTGGACAGATGGAAAGTCAATGTTCTCAGTCTCCTCCATCAAAATAGATCTTCTCCAAAATGTAGCCAAAGCAAAATTGTGTGTGTGTGTTTGAAATAAGTGAGCTAACTGATATATTCCTTGATAGTTCAGCAAATGCTTTTCTCAAATTGGGCTGCAAAAGACAATGTCTGGCAGAAAGTATTATTCTTTCCAATATAGGGAGCCCATTCGTATCAACTATATCTGTGACAGGCCTTATTTAGGATTTAGACTAGATGACCCTTGCAGTTCCTTCTGTCCCTATAGTTCTATGATTCTATATACATGGTAAGAATAGAATATCGAGATATACATCAAAAACAACTTCTGACCAGCCCTTAACTGAAACCAGGGGTAAGGACACTGTCCTACTGAGATCCCCTTGTCCAAAATCAGTGGCCAAATTTGGGCCTATTGTAACTGAAACACCATTGACTTTGATAGAATTGCTCCAGCTCACCTTAGGGCTAAGTTTACCCACGTGACTAACTCCTGTCAAAATATAAAGATGACATTAAACCAAAAGCGGGATTATCTACTTTCTCTGTTTACTTTAATTTAACCTCTTTATAATGCTGAGTGGGGTTGATTTTAAAAATTCTATTTGCCAACCTTGTTGACTTAAGGTAGGCTTCAGTGAAGTCAATAGAGAAAAATAAACAGGGAAATTTCAGCTCATTGTACAAAAGAAAACAGTTCCCATCAGAAGGTCACTATACGAATTATTGTGAAGTTTTTCTTTACTAAAATGAAACCGCAATATTTCTGTATCAGAGAATTATTCTGGTCTGTCTATACTGCGCACAATATCCACTGATTCAGCTTTGATACCCCTGTTTATGTCAGGATAGTCAATGGTGCAAAATGTTGGTCTGAGGACAGTAAGGATTAATCAGTGCAGTGAGTTCTCAGACCTCTCTACTTCTTACAACGATTGATTAAAGTATATGGAGCTACACCAATTTACAGCAGCTGAGCATCCAGCCCAAGTCAAACCCAAATCACTCCAGATTGAACCAGATACTCAGGAAGAAAAACTGGCAAGCAGTCATTTGATGTCAAAAGTATCTCATAACAAGACAATAACTTTAAGGGATCCATTGAGTCAAATACTAAATAATAATAATAAATGTACAAATACTGCTTTTTAGGGGAAAAATAACTGCCTGAGGTGTTGACAGGAATTTCCTCCCCATTCCTTACAGCATACGCTGCCTGATCCAAAGCCTACTGAAATCCATAGAAAAACTCCCATTCATATAGGCTTTCCATCAGACCCATACAGAATTACACTGTGGGCTAGTGTGACCACTGTGTTGCCTTCATCCTAAGCATCTGGTTCTGGCCAAGCAGGATGGTAGAGCCTGGACTTAAAGGACTAGCGATATGACTTACCTGCTCCTTTGGGTTTACATTAAAATAGTAAAAATGAAAGCTTGTTTAAAAGTTTTATAAATTACTATACATTCATTTCTGCAAATCCAAAAGGATTAAAAGAATCAGAATTATTTCTCAGTTTTTTTTCTCTTCACTCTGCAGTGCCACCCTAGTGGATGCCTTATTGATCTCTGTATGCAAATGGGTATTATAATGGTGCTAAAGCAGACCTGGAATAATTTCATGGAACTGGGCTACCCGTAAGTAAATATACTACCTACCTTGACATAGGTCACAGAAAAATATTATTTTCATTATTACCTTCTGATTTTCTTAAATGGGAGAAGAATACAACAGTAATTATAGTATCACACCTAAACACAGTGGAGAACTCTTCTCAGATATTTCAAGATAGATAGTGTTATTTACATAGAACAAAGTCTACAGAAATGAAAATAATATAAATATATATACACATTATTAGAAAATATTTCACTTTCTGAAGTTGTGGTATTTTCCAATTTAAAAAATCTGTTTCTGTACCAGTGCTCTATTCCCTACACTGAAATATTAGATATGTGCTTTTTAGTCTATACCAGTAAGTTCTAATTAGATTTCTCCTTGTTGGGTGACATAGGATACCTGAAAGGAGAGGTGTGAGCCAGAAAAAGTGCACTGCTGGCACATCGGCAGTCAAAAATGTGCAAGTAATCAAACTTACTGAGCTGGCCACGTTTACTGACAATGTATATGGTAACACTAGGCTTTGCTAAAGCTAAAAGGGACTACTGTTAGTTCATTTAACAGTGCATGGGTTTAATATTTAACGGATTGCTGTAGACAATTGGCAATACAGATCAGTGGAGTGGCAGGCCACTGGGGGCAATTTAGCAAGTGAGAGAGAAATCAGCACTGTAAATATTTGTACCCTTGCAAAGTACCATTGTTCACATCAATTTGCCTTGCTGCAGAAACCACAGCAGAGCCAGTGCAATGTAATGGAAATTTCAGTCTCTGGGGCTACAGAAGCCACATCAAATTCACAGCAATTCTTTTAAGCAGCCTTAGCCCTTGCTAAACAGAACCGTGTAGACTTTTGAGTAAATTGCCCAAAACACTACCTACTTGGCAAGCAAGGTATTGAGTACTCTCTTCTTTCCTTCTGTTTCACAATTCTCTCCTCCTCAGCATGCCATGATGCTGTAGCAAACAGTCACATTCAGCTCCAATTTGAGGAATTACTGTAGTTAGAAAAAACAGCAGCAACTTTGTTGCTTCTCTTTCCACTCCCTGCCTCTTTTGTCAGTTTTTAACACTCTAGTTCAATCTTTCTGGCACCCATTAACGAGCCTCTTGAAACCTAATGAAAAGCCGAGAGGGAGATCACAGAAGAGGCGAGCTGGAGATGGGAAGAGATCAGTTTAAAAGGGTGGGAGATTTAATAGAAGTAATGCACAGATGCTGGAACTAGGGATGTGGGGGGTGCTGCAACACCCCTGGGCTTGAAGTGGTTTCCGTCATATCCAGGGTTTACAGTTTGGTTCAATGGCTCTCAGCACCACCACTATACAAATTGTTCCAGTAGTGTCTGTTTCACATAAAGTTGGTGCCTCCACTTTAGAGTTCCAGCACAAAGTTGAGGCAGTGTGAAGAGTTTGCACAGCTGGTACCTGTTCCAGGGACAGAGGTGTTCAGTCTCTAGTGCCGCTGCTTCCTCCCTCTATCCTCATGAATCCCCAGCAGGCATGAACCTCTCCTTTTTCTGCCAAACAGCCTAGCTAGGAGTTCTCTGTTAAATGCCACATTGTGTCTGGCCCTGCTTGGGTTCCCAAAGGGTTCAGGGAGGATCCTCTACCCCTTCTGTACAGAGGCCAGCTAGGTGGGCCCTGCGCAATGCAGCCATTGTGCTATACTAGGGCTGATGGAGGTGGAAGCATCTCCAAAGGGTGCTCACCAATGAGAGGAGTCAGGCACCAGAGAGCTCCCACTCCAGCATGTGCTCCCCCAGAGCCCTTGGAGGAGATCTGGGTGAGTCAGGGCCTCTTCCAAAGATTCCTGTTTCTATATGATTTTCATAATGGGAACTGGAAAGTAGCCTGTCATGACTCTCTCTCACTGAGGTGTGTGACATTAACTTGGGTTTTGAAATTTCTGCTATTTCTGCCAGAGAGCTTTAGGAACCAGACACCAGAGAGTGGCACTGACATGCTGCAGAATTCTAGGGGCCTGGATGATAACCAGTTTATGCTGTAATGGTTACATGCTTTGACACACACATGCAAGGCGAAGGCATGAAGCTCAAGTGATGCTTCAGCTTGATCTGAAGATCACCCTCTGCAGAAGCTCAGCACGATCCCTGTGGAGTTTTCCAAACAAACATCAGCAATGTGTGGTGGGATTGAGAGGGAGAGACAGCACGGGAAGCAGTGGAAAGGCCCAGAATAGTTTGGGGAACTATTAGTGAAGTGACAGAGAAATTGTCACATTCAAAACTGAAATCAAATCTTCAGCTGAAGATTTCTAGCTGATCTAAAAGTGTAAGTCAGTTCTGTTCCCCTGTCACACACCCAACCCCATGTACTGGAGAAGTCATATTTCAGAATAAATGTGCAAATCATTAGGAAATTATGTATAAATTATTGATTGGTTTGGGGATGGGAACTTACTTCTAAGGAGAAAATAAAGTATATGTACATATGCAAGCCACACTACCCTGTTTTAACTTTTTACATCAACTACTATTCCGATGACAACAGTATGTCCACAATCATTAGCCTGCCCACTTGTTTCTGCCCATTCTATTACTGAACATTCAGTTCCAGAGGACACATTTCCATTAAAAAAGAACCATACATCTCCCTTCTTAGCTCTGATTGAACAGCTGTAACTGAAGGACAATCCAGGAACTTTTTCCCATCTTAGAGATAAAGGATAGTATTTTGTGCTACCAGACACATCTGTTACTAATATCAAGCGCTCTCATACATTGATACATTCAGTTTACAAAATATATTGTCTAGTCCAGCCCAGCCCAGCCTCTCTCTCATTATTAATAAGTAATCAAACTAAACTTAATAATCGATCCTCTCTAATACAGCTAACACTCAAGAGAATGGAACAGAGAAAGGGGTGGTCCCATGTGTCTTCAGAATCTCACATACCTCTGTTGCTAATTGGGAAATGGTAGCCAATAATAGATTCAGCCCCATACTAAGATTCTTCCACCTGCAGTTTGCACATGCACAGTAGATTGCTATGTAGTCACTTAGCCAGTGTTAAGGCTTCTAATTTAAAATCCTGAATAACCAATAAATGGGTGTTTACAATTTATTTGAATATATGCAGGTTAATACAGAACTGGTGGACCAGGAGAAAATTACGGCAAGAGCATGGCTCACAGAGAAAAGCAAGCTTCCCACAGTGGGAAAAGGACTACAATCTTCAGCCTATGAATGCTTATGGACTCTTTGATGAATACCTAGAAATGAGTATGAAAATGTTCTGATTTTACTCTTTTATGCTAGATTTTAATGTCAGTACATTTTTGGTTTTTTTAAGCCCAGAGGGCTGAATTGTTCACTTAAAAACTCCAAAGTACTGCTGTATGAAACTAAAGAGACTGCAGAATGATTTCCATTATCACAAGTCAGGTGAGGAATGGGAGTGAATTGTTAAGAACCAAATCCAGGCAATATTTCTTATAATGCCACATGTGATGTACTAAACTCCCATTTGTGAAATGTTTTATCTGATTAGCTGACTTCATGGAGAGAGGGATATTCTCTAAATTGAAGCCTCAGAATTCTTATTCCCTCAACTGTATAATTTCTTGTGTTATTATTATTTCTTATAAAGCAAATTCTACTGAACCCTGATAAGGTCTTAATGTCAAAGTACTTACTTTTCAGATGTCTAGCACATGGCTGTATGATAGGGTATATTTAACATTTACTAACTAATATTTACAAGCAACAGAGTCCTGTGGCACCTTTAAGACTAACAGATGTATTGGAGCATAAGCTTTCGTGGGTGAATACCCGCTTCGTCAGACGCATCTGTTAGTCTTAAAGGTGCCACAGGACTCTCTGTTGCTTTTTACAGATCCAGACTAACACGGCTACCCCTCTGATACTTAATATTTACAAAATTGCTTGCTTCTAAGAAACACTTCCCCCCTCCCCCCAGGGAGCTGAGCTGCACATGTAGAGGATAGAGCCCTCTCTTGACTGGTGCAATTCCATTGAAATTAAGGAGAGCTGTGGAAGATCAGCTACTCTGAGAAACAAGCCCTAAACAGTTATGTCAGTTGTAGAAAGGCCTACTCCGCTCCTGCCTTTTTGCACCACAGAAAATGTCCCAGACTTTTATTGATGATGTATCCACCATGCCATTTATCTGAGTTCCCTCCACCAACAACTTTACAGACCCATACAACAGTACTAGTTACAATAGCCTCTGTGCTTTAGGCCCTGAGGACCTGAAAGGAGCATAGGTCTCCCTTCCCTAAAGTATCTGTGAGGCTGGACTCAGCTTGCACTGTTCCTTCACCCTCCAGGTCTCCTTTCTATGCCTTGAGCTGATGGGCTAATTGGCTTATTAGCTCCCCCAGACCACCTGTCTGCTTAGCTAATTACCGTTAATTACCTTCTCCTGGAACTAGTGAGTGTCAGAATGCAGGCTCACCTGTTAACTCCCTACACTCTGTTGCATCAATGTTTTCAAAATGTAGACATCTAAATAGAAGTGGCCTAATTTTTGGAGGTGCTGAAGTTTAAAAAAAAATAATAATAAAATCAGTTAGATCACAAAACAGCTCTAAAAACATATAAAGAAGAACAGGAGTACTTGTGGCACCTTAGAGACTAACAAATTTATTAGAGCATAAGCTTTCGTGGACTACAGCCCACTTCTTCGGATGCATATAGAATGGAACATATAATGAGGAGATATATATACACACATACAGAGAGCATAAACAGGTGGAAGTTGTCTTACCAACTCTGAGAGGCCAATTAATTAAGAGAAAAAAAAACTTTTGAAGTGATAATCAAGCTAGCCGAGTACAGACAGTGTGATAAGAAGTGTGAGAGTACTTACAAGGGGAGATAGAGTCAACGTTTGTAATGGCTCAGCCATTCCCAGTCCTTATTCAAACCGGAGTTGATTGTGTCTAGTTTGCATATCAATTCTAGCTCTGCAGTCTCTCTTTGGAGTCTGTTTTTGAAGTTTTTCTGTTGTAATATAGCCACCCGCAGGTCTGTCACTGAATGACCAGACAGGTTAAAGTGTTCTCCCACTGGTTTTTGAGTATTTCGATTCCTGATGTCAGATTTGTGTCCATTAATTCTTTTACGTAGAGACTGTCCGGTTTGGCCAATGTACATGGCAGAGGGGCATTGCTGGCACATGACACATCACCCTATTGATACCACTAACACCACAGAGTGATAATATGGTACTTCATAATGAGCAAGTTTACTAGCTACATGGCATCTCAGTAGCCTGGCATTTTGGATAAGATCTTGAAAGTAAATACAATATTGAAAACACTAACCTTTTATTTCCTTTCCCAGTTCTTCAGTTTGGATTCACAACCATCTTTGTGGCAGCTTTTCCACTAGCACCGCTTCTGGCCTTACTTAACAATATTATTGAAATCCGGCTTGATGCATACAAATTTGTTACACAGTGGAGGCGGCCATTAGCCTCAAGAGCCAAAGATATAGGTGAGCTGTTTATGTGTCTCTTTTTAAAGACAAAGCAGTGATCATTTGATGAACCCAATGACTTTAAATTAAAGCTACAAATCATTAACGGCTTTAGCTTTGTTTCCCATCCTCTTCTCATTATATAAAATAATGCACAATTTTGGCTCCTAAAAAAAAGGTGCAAACATTCAACACTGGCTTATTTTTATCACCTAATAATCCAAATTGGAAAATAGGTTTTTAAGGACTTGGTGGATGACTTATCAGTCCAGATTTTTAAACTAAGTGTTCAGTGATGTCTGCTGGGTTTTCTTTTGGTGGATGCACTTTCTTAGTAGTACATGCAGCTGCTCACTTTGAATATAATAATGAGTTAGAGAAATTTTAAAAATGATGCAAATTGAAGTAATTTCCATCTCTGAGAAGCTTTGCACAGTTTCTACTCATCCAGCCACAAGTAGGTTTCCCTTTGCCTGGTTGAGAAAACTAGCCTCATGTCTACAAAGGTCTTTGAAGTGCTGAGAATATTGCAAACTTTCCAGGACTGTCTAAAGCAGGGGTGAGCAAACTTTCTGGCCTGAGGGCTCCATCAGGTTTCGTAAATTGTATGGAGGGCCAGTTAGGGGAGGGGGTCATGCCCCCCCCAGGACTCCTGCCCCATCCAACCCCCCTGTTCCCTGACGGCCCCTCTGGGACCCCTGCCCCATCCATACACCCCCGCTCCCTGTCCCCTGACTGCCCCCAGAACTCCTGCCCCTGACTTCCCCCTGCTGCCCCATCCAACCCTCCCTCCTTCCTGACTGCCCCCCGGGACTCCTGCCCCCATTCAACCTCCTGTTTCCCCCCAACCACCATCCACACCCCTGACCACCACCCTGAACTCCCTTGCCCTCTATCCAACCCCCCCTGCTCCCTGCTCTCTTACCGCGCTCCCCGGAGCACGGGTGGCTGGCGGCGCTACAGCTGCGCCGCCTGGCTGGAGCCGGGCTATGCTGCTGCCATTGCCGCCGCTGCCACCACGCAGCACAGACACCAGGTCAGGCCGGGCTCTGCAGCTGCGCTGCCCCAGGAGCTCGCAGCCCCGCCACCCAGAGCATTGCGCCAGCGGCAGAGTGAGCGAGCTGAGGTTGCGGGAGTGGGAGGACTGCAGGGGAGGGGCTGGGGGCTAGCCTCCTGGGCCAGGAGCTTGGGGGCCGGGGAAGAGGACGGTCCCGCGGGCCAGATGTGGCCTGCAGGACATACTTTGCCCACCCCTGGACTAAAGGATAGGGGATTCCACCTACTGGCTAAATCTCCTCAGAGTGGCTAGTCTCTAGCTGGCTGGTGGTAATAAAAAATAATAATAAAATAATAACAAATAATCTTTTCACATTCTTACAATTCAATCATGTTTATCATTTTAAAATGTAATTTGAATAATAGTGATTTAGGAAACATCCATTTGGGACCAGATTCTGACCCCCTTATTCACAGTGAATAGCACCTTACTCCAATCCCAGTTCAGCAAAGTATTTCAGCATGTGCTCAAGTGCTTTGCTGAATCAGGGCCTCTATGAACAGCTGGCTTCAGTGGGACTGCTAGCAGAGTAAGATGGGTAAAGGTATGGGACTCTGTTTTTTTGAGTGCTCCATCTTCAATGTGAAAGATTGTGAAACCTGTCCTAAGTGACAGGAAAGGAATGTCGGTCACCAGTTGCTTGGTAGGGGTGGTTTTCGAATAATGGATAAGCAAAATTGTACTCATAGCATTTAAAGAAGTGTTAGATACTTCCTTAAATCAGGTCACCTAAGACAAATGGTCTTCTACAGATTTCAATGTATTTTACTATCCAAGAATTCTTGGATTGTCTCATTATCTTTTGGGGACTATTGTACTGGTGTGTTCCTCTAGTAATGGTTTGGTCCATGTTTTTTATTAATCATAAATATTTTCCGATCATCCCTAACCAAAACAATCATAAGTGTTAAACATAGATCAGTTCTTTACATCATACACTTCTCTTCTTTGATTTGCGTCTGTCAGCTCAACAGCAACAATTGGGCTAAATGAAGTATTTCAACCACTTTCTTGTACCAGCTTCACGGCTTTATTCAACTTTCATACACATAACTTATTAATTATTGTAGTTTAACAAAGACTCATGCCCAAAGAAGAAACACTTTTTTTTTTAATGTAATGGATCACACTTTTTTTTTTAGAAAAGAAAACTTCAGTCTTGTCTTATTAAGTTCCATGAAAGTTCTCCTAATGACTTTCATTGTGTGCACAGCCCTCTTAATGATACTATGAACATTATAGAAAATAAAAGGCACTCACAATGCAGGAGTGCTTTGATTTTTGCTACTTTTAAAAAGTATTTTAGAGCTGGATAAGCAATGACACCTCTCTTCCATCATAGGCATGGAACCTCAGGAAGAACAGCTATATCAATGTTCTTGTCTAAGATTCATGCCCTCACCATTCATGCATGATGAACATACATGGTGGCTTGGCTAGCTATATTCATGCTCATTTGCTGTGATGGCATTTTGCCTGCTCACCAATTGGAAGACCTCACTCTAGTACCATGTAATGATGGCTTCATACTGGCGGCCTGCATATCATTGCAAGCACCATTGCTTCCTCAGGAAATAATCCAGCTGTGACATTATCTAGTGCTAGACCCACATGTCTCCTTATAGTCAAATACACATGTTGATGCTTGCATGGCTCAGAAAGGAACGTGCTAACTGATTGAGATAGGAAAAGCCAAGAATTCCCAGGCACGTTGCATGCAATATTTAAACTACTTTGATAATTGTCTTCCCTGAAACTAATGCAACATTTTCTATATTGGGTAGGAATCTGGTATGGAATTCTGGAAGGCATTGGAATTCTCTCTGTTATCACAAATGCATTTGTTGTAGCTGTGACTTCAGATTTCATCCCTCGACTCGTTTATGCTTACAAATATGGACCTTGTGCAGGCCAAGGAGAAGCTGGACAAAAGTAGGCTTTCTTTAGGAAAATGTTAATGTGCATGAAAATCTCTATTTATTTGAAACATAAATAGCATTACTGTCTCCATATTTACAGATTACACTAACAAGAATGTACTCCAGATTGCACTGCCACATTAATTAATACTTTGAGAATCAATAATACAGTCTGTGAGTAGCTGGGATTTATGATCTTAACTCAGGGAAAAAGTTCTGGATCAGTTATAGAAGGTTCAGTGGCTACAATAACATGCTATGATCATAATCAATATATTGGCCCAGATCACTAGCTGGTGTACCTTGTAAATGTGTGGTCAAAGAAGCAATACTTATTCTCACCACCTGAGGAGCTGGGCTATCATGTGTAGCTTATTCACTAAACCTCTTTCTGCTGATGTAGGATTTTACAAGTATTAATCCAAGAAAAGTGCAGAGTCTAATCAGAAGAGGCAACTCCAGCTTCAGCAGGCAAGCAATAATTACTGAGCAAAATAACTTCTGTATTCCTTTTAAAAAAGACAGAGGTCTTATATTAGGGTTTTTGAGAGGCAGTCCTGAACTGAGTCCATGCTGTTCTTGTGCATTTTCATTCCAGTGTTGATAAACACTAAATTACAATAGTTTGTGCACTATTGCCCTGCAACTGGGCATAATTTAATTTGAATGGCATCTTCTAAAATCTAGTGTGCTACTGTGGAGATGGCGGGGGGAAACCTTGAATGAAATCATTGGTTTCACCCATCCCAACTGAACCCCAAATGTTCAAAATTTGCAAATAAGCCCCTAGCCACTCTGGCAATAAGTGCGGTGTTATACTAAAAGCAATAAACTAAGCAAGCTAAGCAATACGAAGCTACAGTTCTCTTGCATTCTGCTCTCAGATATAAATATTTCACTTCATAGCTTTATTTTCTCTCCCAGATACAGAGAAGGGGATTCTTTTTGTTGTTGCTTTTAGCCATATTTTCGATGTCAGTGCAGTTTAGTCACACCAGTGGAGACAGTTCATGATTGGCAATGCTACTTAACTCATTATAATGTCAAGGATTTGGCATTTTCATAGATGCTGGAAAAATTGTTCTGTCTGTTTCCATAAAGAGTTATAGAAAATCTTTCAGTCAGTAAAGTGTTAGGTCTGATGTTGATCATTGGTAGGCATGTGCCTCCCCATGCTGCCATCGTGTTTACTCATACAGCATTTAAGTGGTGTCAGTTTTTTTTCTGCTTTCTTTCATACCACAGTCCCAGAAAATGCATTTTGAAATTACATTTGATAAGGAAGACAATATAGTGCACTTGCTTTCAAATTAGTTCTGTTTAGAGACATTGGCCTGGCTTAAGGAAACAGATCTTAAACTGGTGTATTTTAAAGCCTTTCACACAGTTTTCCAGCGATACGCTAAATAATATAAGAGACCAAATCTAATTCCTTAGAAGAGACCAACTTGGCTAATGCCTTTCTATGGCAATATTGCAGATGTTGGTAGTACATTGCCATCAAGATAGTAGAAAACTATTCTTAAATTCTACAGGAATAGATAGTTCCCTAAGTTCAAGGATCTGGAACATCTAGCATAGGATATCTTAACAGTTTTGGGAGGGAAGGCATCAGAAAGCATGTAAGATGCGAAAGAAAATATTGTAATTATTTTCAGCTCTATAGGTGCTTTAACTGTAGGTCTTGAGCCATAGCCAGCTGGAACACCATTCAGGTGATAATCTGATGGACACACAATTTCCCACAGAATTTAAGCTTACATTTTAAAACTAAACAACCAGTTTTACTGGTTGGGAAAAAACCTTCCAAACGAGAACCAGTGCAATTCCACCTTAGTCTGTTGCCAAACAATCCAAAACAATTACTTGGAGAGATGTGAATTGACTTGTTTGATCATTCTAAACCCTAATAATGGTGATCTAAGGCAAAGCCTAAATTAGGAAATTGGCCACATCCTAAAGTGGTTTTCAGGAAGTAATCTTGTAAAGCACTTCAGGTTACACCAGGGTGCTGGCTGCAGCCTGACAACATTAATAGAACATAAAACAGTGCTTGAAAACCAGTTTAAAAAGATTCTCAAGCCTGGGTAGCCTGGCTAGGAGGCCACCAGACTCACTTCAGACAGGCTATCGACTAGCTATCAGATGGTCACTATCAGTTTGTAGTCACTGTCAACCTGGACTGGGTTTGGTTAACTGAATTAAGTCATTTAGGCTTGAGAATTGCTTTCATCTGCTGTTTTAAACAGATTAATCCACACAGGTCAGCACTGGCTGACATCAGTACAACCTGAATAGTTTTCCAGATGGGTGCCTGAAAAACATTTAAAAACATAAGCCATTTTGTAGTGTAGAGGGGGATTAAAAAAAATCTCAATATTGTTAACTATTTCATTGCTGATCACTTCTGAAGAAACATTCAACTAATATGCTGATCCAGTATGACTGGATGTCTCTGCAATTAGAGATGGAAAAGACATGGCACCTCAGCCTGTAAAAGGAATGGTAACATTGTAACACTCCTTTAGCCTCACATTGAATTTGGGGACGGGGACAGCAGTTCTGCAGACATGGCTGAGAATTCAGTTGGCAGCTGTGATTGTCTTTTTCAGCCAATGGCAGAATTAAAGCCTCTTCAGCACCACTGTGCACCATGCTGAATAATTTGGCTGGACTTTTATGCACATGGCCAGTGCACAGCAGGGATGGCATAAGACTCTTAGCTAGCTTCATCCTTAATGATATTAGCAGTGAATTTGAACGAGCCACGTGACATCTCCCAGAGCTCCTTTGCCAGACCTTATTACTATTGACCAAGAGTTAGGAGCTAGTGTCTCTGAGCCATAAAGGAACATAGGAATTGCCACACTGGCTCAGACTAGTGGCCCATTTTAGTGTGGTATCTTGTATCTAACAGTGGCCAGGTCTAGCTTTAAAGGAAGGTGCATGAAACCTCATACTGGGTTATGAAATAACCTGCCCACAAGGAGATGTTTCTTTCTAACCTCTATCAGCTAGTGATTAGCTTATGCCAGGAAACATAGGTTTTATATTCCTTATTAAAATTATCATTGCTAATATAACTGAGTTTTTCAGTATTCATCAAATGTCTCATCCTTCTTTGAATCCTACTCTTGGCTTCAATGATATCTTGTGGCAATGAGTTCCATGGGTTAATTGTGATGTAAATGGTTTTTCCTTTATCAGTTTTAAATCTATTGCCTTTCAACTGCATTGAATGTCCCCTTGTTCTTGTATTATGAGAGAGTGTAAATAGGAGGACCCAATTTATCTCCCATGCCATTCATAATTTTGGGTATCTCTGTTTTGTCACCTATCAGTACTCTTCCATCTAAACAGTCCCCATCTTTGTAATCTCTCCTAATACAGAAGCTTTTCAATGTCTCTAATCATTTTTGTTCCCTGTCTCTTAACCCTTTTCTATTTCTGTTACATACATAACTTTTTAGATAGAGTGACCAGAATTTAACACAGTATTCCAGATTCAGATGTGATGTATGAGTGCAAGTGTGGGAGGGGGCAAATCTAAATACTTTAAAGAAATCTAACTTAAATACAGGGTGAAATTAAATTGGTGCAGCATATACACGGATTGGGGAGGGAAGGAGAAGGTGTAAATTACACTAACTAAGGCTCTCTGAGATTTACCTCTGTCTTCAGGGTCAGCTAATCTCTGCATTTTTAAGCATGCAAAAAGGGGATTTTGGTGTGAATTTGCTTTAACAAATTTTTGAAAAGTAATGTAGGAAACAGTAATTACCACAACATGCTTTTCAAATATTAATAGGTATCACTGTTTAGGTATAGATTTAGGAAACCAGGGAGAGAAATGGCCTCCTCGGTGGGATTTGTATTAGAATGGGCTGAGTGTTCTGACTTCAGGGTTTCTTGTTCTCCAGGTGTATGGTAGGCTATGTTAATGCCAGCCTATCTGTATTTCTGGTGTCTGACTTTGAAAACCGTTCGGAACCAACATCTAATGGAAGTGAATTCTCTGGCTCACCATTAAAATATTGCAGGTAAGACTCTCACCAAAATATCCTTCTCTTTTTAAAAAATCACCAGGTGGAAGCATCATGCTAGAGTCTCTCTCTTGACTTGTTTTCAAAGTTTAAAAAATAAAATGAAAAATGCATTTTGTACATGTAAAAGGAGTAAAAAGTACAGGACACCATTTATCCTGTGCCTGTGAGCGGGGAGGTGCCCAATCTTCAGAGTAAGGAAGGCTGCCTTGGCAACTATCCAGGACCTTGAACAACATTTGAAATTTGCATATAAAATTTCTTTCTAAAGAAAAGAACTAAAAGAACTGCCCACAAGCATAATATTTGCTTATCCTTCAATCTCCACTGACAGATTGTGGAAGAGACTTGGTCTGATCTTGGGTTTTAATCCTGGTTCTAACACTGACTTTCTTGCTCACTCTACCTGAAGGGTAAAATTCACCTTTCTGCAGAAAGTCTGCATAGGTCTATGCACTATGTAAGTCCCACCTAAGCCCTATGCGTTGTCTAGGATTTATACAGGCTCTGTGCACAGGGGTGAATTTCACCCTAAGTGAAAAACCATTGCAAGAAACACCCTGTGCTCACAATACTTGTACAACACCTTATGTCCACATACTGTAATTGTCTCATGCCTTATGTAGGAGCTGGTTGTAATGGTTGGTTACAACACCTCAAATAGTGTCTAGCTCAAGTCAAGTTGAACTAGTAGAAACTCCAGTGGTTTCTCTCCATTGCACTGGTTCAACCAGTCCTGACTCCATCCCACAGCTGAGTGCATCATATATGGAAATTCCCCATTGTCCTCTGCTCCCAGCAACAGTGTTTGGCACTATGTGATAGGGCTGCATAAGACCCAGAAAACACCAGTGTAACAATGATGTTAAGATCTGCTCTGTGTGGCTGCACAAACATTGTTCCATCAAAAACAATGACTTGGTAAAGACCTGGTGCATGCATCCATGTGCAGTGCACCTGGAGTGCCTTTCTCGCTTTGCAAAGACAAGACTCTCTGTTTGTCCTTGAATAAGTCTCCTAACCTCCCTGCTTTGGTTTCTCCATCTCTAAGTGGTGATAGCATTTACTTACCCCACAAAGATCATATAAGAATTAATTCGTTAATGTTTTCAAGCTCTTTGAACATGAAAAGTGCTATATAAGCACTAAGTATTATTAATGAAGGGGCTTCCCATCTCTAGGAAATTCCAATATTTTGTTTTCATCCCAAATTTGGATGAAAAGTCAAAACTTCAATATTTTTCACAGAACAGAAACTCAATAAAGTTTTATTTTGGTAATGTTGGAACTTTTTTGGGACCGAAATGAAATTTTTTTGACATCTGTGAAATCAAAATATTTATTTCATTGTGTTAGAATGACCCAAAATCCATTGTTTCAAGGGGGAACGTGGGCAGAACAACTGTGTAATGCTGTTATTTTATAATGCAGCATTGGTTTGTGAACATGAGCTCAAATGACTGCAAAGCCTCTTTTTCATTATGAAACAATAAAATATCCTTTGATGGGTCTCTAGAGCCCCAGGGTACTTTAGTGTCCAGTGAAAAGACTCCTGACATTTTGTTAAAAGTATAAAAATAATGTTACTTGCACTTATATAGCATACTGAGCTGTTTTCCTCTGAAGTTAATGTTTTCATTTCATTCAGCTGAAACAATTATGAGACCCTATTTATTACACATCACTTGGCAGGAAATAACCCTAAAAATAGGTTAGATCAATACATATCCTATTCTGTGATACAGAGCTGCTGGCCAAAAAAGGCTTCATTCCAATTTATTAATCTTAATATTTTTAATAAGATTTGTCTCTGACCATTCACCATTTAATATCAATGGGGTTACAGATTAAAATAAGAACATAAGAATGGCTGTACTGGGTCAGACCAAAGGTCCATCCAGCCCAGTATCCTGTCTGCCAACAGTGGCCAATGCCAGGTGCCCTAGAGGGAGTGAACCTAACAGGTAATGATCAAGTGATGTCTCTCCTGCCATCCATATCCACCCTCTGACACCCATTGTTTCATGTTCTCTGTGTATATATATATCTTCCTACTGTATTTTCCACTACATGCATCCGATGAAGTGGGCTGTAGCCCACGAAAGCTTATGCTCAAATAAATTTGTTAGTCTCTAAGGTGCCACAAGTACTCCTGTTCTTTTTGCTAATCATTTTAGTTGCCCTTCTCTGAACTTTTTCTAATGCCAGTATAACTGTCCACAGTATTCAAGATGTGGGCGTACCATGGATTTATATAAGGGCAATAAGATATTCTCCGTCTTATTCTCTTTCCCTTTTTCAATGATTCCTAACATCAAAATAATGTTTGCTTTTGATATCTGAGAGAAATAGGAAACAAGCGATGTTGCTCTCCTTCAGGGAGGTCCAAATTCTGCAGCTGTTAGCTGGTGCCATCTCCTGTTGACTTCAATGGGAGCTTTCTGTGGGTAAGCACTAAATGCAGACTTCGGGATTTGGCCTGGGATGCATATGCATGTGTAACACTGACAGACCCTGGTCGTTGGCAGGCAGGATTGAATCTGGGACCTCTGGAGCTTAGTGCATGAGACTCTACCGCATGAGCTAAAAGCCAACTGGCTGTTAGCTAAGGCTGTAGAGCAAACTCATTTAACTCTCTAAGTGGTCTCGGTGCCACTAGATGGGACAGAACACCACATCCAAGGAGGTGTGTGGGTTACACATGCTATTAACATCTGTAGGATAATTATCATAACAATAATATTCATATAAAGCAAATATATATTCTTAAACCTTTCTTGCCAGAGGGCTCACAGCATTGTGGTCTCTAGGGCTCTACCAGGGTATTAATAATAAAGTCATCCCCATCATTTAAAACTAAACTAATTCTTACTTGTAAAACAGGCCCTTTTTTCAAATAAAAGCTTTTGTCTGGCATGAAGAAAAGGGGAGGGAGCAAACTCCATAAATTTAGCCCAACAATTAAACAAATCTACAAAAACAACTAAAAAGGAGGTAGTCTTAATCCTCATTCTCAGCCTCTGGCATTTGTTACAGGGAGTCTAATTGGCCTTAACTGACTTCAACTAAAGCAGGATTTGGCACTTGAATCTCAGTTTGCTAATTCAAACTGCTATTGCAAAATCACTAGATACAACTATGTTCTTTGGCGAGTATGTTTACTTCTTAAATATATATATGCCCCTGCCAGTGGAATGGAGAGTGTGACTGACTTCCTTTTAATCAGTTTACAAGACATTTAATCAACCTGAATTCTATTGATATTTCTTGGTAATTTCAATTGCACTTTAAAGCCCCATATTGATAGGAATTAAAATTAGTTTAATCGTTTATCTGCAAAGCAATTACAGGAATGTATTCCACAATGTAGTTTGTGTGATGGATTGGAGTCCTTTAATTTTCAAGCAAGATAGTTTATGCAGACAGATCTGTTAATAATTTGCCTTCACTATTACAAAGCCCAGATTTTTCCCTCCATATGAGAAACTAAACAATCTGTCAAAGTCTTCCCCATTTCCTGGGGCTGCTGTATTTATTTAGTCCTTTACAAGTACAAAAATTACCAGATTATTCCATAGAAGACCCATCTCTAGCTAAGGCTCCCAGCCAGGGGCTTCTATTACAGTCCTTTAACAGCCACTAATATTCTTCTTTTGTAAAAACATTTCATGTTCAGGAGCCAGTATTTTGGCTGCAGAAGGGAATCAGTTGGGAAGCTAAAACAATTTGCACTGAAGATGCTGAAATATAAGAAGAATCAGTACTGACTGAAATCCCAAAACACAGTTTATTCCTTTTGTGTATAGATGCCTCTCTAATCTGAGAGGCCTATCAATCAGAGAAAAAATATGTTTTTGTTTATATCTTCTTTCTCCTGTGGGTTTGGGTTTTTGTTTCTAAATTAGCTTAGAGCTAAAAACTTCCGTGTATTACTTAACATGGTATATTCAGATACTGTTCATACTGTTTTCAAACCTGTGTAGGAAACAGATTAGGCAGAAGCCAAATTTCCCCTCGCTTTTAGATTAGGTTTCTGTGGGATTATTTTGGAATTACCTCTTTGACAATAAAATCAAATCCATATGAATGTTATTTTATTGAGGGCTTAGTTCTTCAAAAGACAGGTTTTAAAAACAGTAGACCCGATTCTTCTCTCACACTGGTTTTACCATGGTGTGGTGTCACTGGGTGAAATCCAGGCTCCACTGAAGACAATCACAAAACTCCCATTCACTTCTGTGGGGCCAGGATTTCACCCATTGACTTCAGTGCAGTTATTCATTATTACCATTGGTGGAAGTGAGCAAAGAATCAGTATTTTAGTAACTTGTGTCATTTTTGGCTTGAGATCTCTGTTGTTGCAAGGAGGATATAGTCAAAGAATAGTGTTCTGTTGTGTTCTCTGTCAAGAGTAGCAGTTTATCACTGTACTGAAATGCAAATTCCGTTTGTTTTTCAGGTACAGAGACTATCGAGACCCTCCTCATTCCCCGGTGCCCTATGGCTACACATTGCAATTCTGGCATGTCTTAGCAGCACGGTTGGCTTTTATTATTGTATTTGAGGTCAGTTTTCATATAAGGGGCTAGATGATATAATTAAGTAATCAATTTGCAAACACCTAGAAGATAATAAGATAAGTAACGGTCAGCATGGATTTGTCAAGAACAAATTGTGTCACATCACCCTAATGACTTTCTTTGACAGGGTAACAAGCCTTGTGGATGAGGGGAAGTGGTAGATGTGGCATATCTTGACTGTACTAAGGTTTTTGATATTGTCTCGCATGACCTCCTCATAAACAAACTAGGGAAATACAATCTAGATGGAGCTACTATAAGGTGAGTGCATAACTGGTTGGAAAACCATTCCCAGAGAGTGGCTATCAGTTGTTCACAGTCATGCTAGAAGGGCATATGGAATGGGGTCCTGCAGGAATCAGTTCTGGAGCCGTTTCTGTTCAATATCTTTATCGTTGACTTACATAATGGCATAGAAAGTATAAATTATAAAGTTTGCGGATAATACCAAGCTAGAAGAGGTTGCAAGTCCTTTGGAGGATAAGATTAAAATTCAAAATGATCTGGATGAAATTCAATAAGGGCAAGTGCAAAGTACTCCACTTAGGAAGGAAAAATCAGTTGCACACATACAAAATGGGAAATGACTGCCTAGGAAAGAGTACTGTGGAAAGGGATCTGGGGGTCATAGCGGATCACAAGCTAAATATGAGTCAACAGTGTAACACAATTGCAAAAAAAAAAAAAAAAGCAAACATCATTCTGGGATGTATTAGCAGGAGTGTTGTAAGCAAGATACAAGAAGTAATTCTTCTGCTCTACTCTGCACTGATTAGACCTTAGCTGTAGTACTGTGTCCAGTTCTGGGTGCTACATTTCAGGAAAGATGTGGACAATTTGGAGAAAGTCCAGAGAGGAGCAACAAAAATGATTGAAGGTCTAGAAAACATGACCTATGAGGGAAGATTGAAAAAATGGGGTTTGTTTAGTCTGGAGGAGAGAAGACTGAGAGGGGACATCAGTTTTTAAGTACATAAAGATTGTTACAAAGAGGAGGGAGAAAAATTGTTCTCATTAACCTCTGAGGAGAGGACAAGAAGCAATGGGCTTAAATTGTAGCAAGGGTGGTTTAGTTTGGACATTAGGAAAAACTTCCTAACTGTCAGGGTGGTTAAGCACTGGAATAAATTGCCTAGGGAGGTTGTGGAATCTCCATCATTGGAGATTTTTAAGAGCAGATTAAACAAACACCTGTCAGGAATGGTCCAGATAATACTTAGTCCTGCCATGAGTGCAGGGGACTGGACTAGATGACCTCTCAAGGTCCCTTCCAGTCCTATGATTCTATGATTAAACAGTTGTAGTATGTACAAGGCCTGAGGAAGTGGTTAGGTTATGGACTTGGGTGAAGTGAACAGTGCAAGAAGGGAGAGAGGAAAGAAAGAAATGTAGAGATGTATCCAATGAGAATCCTTGGATTATTTGCTGGGTTGGAAGAACCTGACATAAAAAAAGCTCTATGGGACAGAGGACCAGGCCTCTCTTTCTGTTTGGAAACCACCTAGCACATTGTAGGTGCCACAAGCATCGGCTTCTTCCGGGGCCCAAGCGTGCTCAATCTCCCACTTTGCCCCAGGCCCCTTCCCCCAAAACTTCCACCCCCACCTCTTCCTGCCTGCGCTCCGCCCCAGGCCCTGCCCCCACCCCACCCCTTCTCCCAAGTCCCCACCCCTGCCCTGCCTCTACCAGCCCCGCTCCACTTCCACCATGCCTCTTCCCGCCCTGTTCCGCCCTCTCCCCCAAGTATACCCCATCCCCACTCCTCCCCCTCCCTCTCAGCGCCTCCTGCACGCCACTAAACAGCTCGTCACAGCAGGTGGGAGGCGCTGGGAGGGAGGGGGAGGAGTTGATTGGGGGGCCGCTTGCGAACAGGAGGCACTGGGAGGCAGGGAGGGAGCTGGCTGCCGATGGGTGCTAAGCACCCCCTGGGTTTTTTTTGTGGGTGCTCCAGCCCTGGATCACCCATAGAGTCAGTGCCTATAGTAGATGCTACTGGAAAGAAAGAACAATTATCATAACAGATTTAGCTAAAAGAGAAATAATTAAGGGAAGCTTTGTCATTGAGTTTGGAGATGGAGATCAATGTAAATAACTACCTCAACTACAACATGCCACCCTGGACCTAGAGTTAATGTAGAGCAGTTTAAGGTGTGGCTACTTTGCATTTGGACTTAGCTCAAACACAAGAGAAGACAGATACTAGGAAGTATCTCTTATAAGAAAAGTTACTCATCTTGCAGACAAACAAAAATGGAAAGCGATTTGCCAAGGCTAAAGGATCATTGTCCCTCAGATGTAGCAAAACACACCAATTTAGATATTGCATCTTTCTGCTCCTAATGAGAGAATTCATAAGAAAAGTTGCTACAGCTTCTATTCTGTAACCCTCAAAGTAAAGAGCCCAAATTGGAGTGAAAAATATTCTTTTTCATCTCCAATTTGTCTACTTGAGATGGAAGAAGACTATTTCCACAGATTGTTCACCAAACTTCGTAGAACAAACTCCAAAAAACATCTTTGATTAAACAAAATGGAAAAGAAGAGAAGAGCAGAACAACTCTCCTCAATCGCACCAATCTTTATTCTAATATGCCTAAATCATTAAGGACAAAATGATTGATAAATGCACCGGTTATTTAACAGGGACATTTTAGGTCAATTGCAGTGAAGTTTTAAATTAGGGGTACAGAACATTCGAAAGCAGCATTGTTTTCCAGGAATAATGACTTGGGTCCGAAATCACTGAGAGTTTTTCCAGAGTAAAAAAAGGAGTAGACCTTTTGTGCCCTTTCCTGCAGCGTGCTCCACTAGCATTGACCCCCTCCCTCCAGACAGAGTCCACCTGATTTCAGGGCACAGACTCCAGAGGCTGAACTAACAGATCACACAGCAGAATTGGGGCCTTAATTTGTATACTGAACTTTGCGACAGTGGATTGTTGCGCCAAATCAAGCAGTGGTTTAGTGCTTGCTCAGGCATCGGCCTCCGCTGACTTCGGCTGGAGTTCTGCTTGAAGAGGGACTGCAGAATTTTGCTCCTTAATATTTCAATTTGTAATAAAAGTTTGAGTTCTAGATCAACATCTTTTTGTTACCTAGGAGATTTTACTCCCCTTTGAAAAATGAATCAAACTGGAAACTGTAGTAAAAAGATTAATACTTTTCATCCATCTTCAATCCTTTTGTTTTCACAGCACCTTGTCTTTTGCATAAAGCACCTGATTTCGTATTTAATCCCAGACCTTCCGAAAGATCTGAGGGATCGGATGAGGAGAGAAAAGTACCTGATTCAGGAGATGATGTACGAAGCAGAACTGGAACGTCTGCAGAAAGAACGGAAGGAGAGGAAGAAAAATGGAAAATCTCATAACAATGAATGGCCATGACTGGGTGAGGGAGAAATTATTTAAATTGAGCAATTAATTCTAGTTAGTTAGTCAATAACCCAGATGTATTTATACTGGGTTGGGAATAGTCAGGAGTGGATGAGAACAACTTAAAACTATATTGCATGCAGTTAGCATGCACGTGCCCCTATTCAAAATGCACTCATCCGACTCAGGTCTCTCCACTGGACCCCAGACAGCTTCCGAGGCCAGTTTAAGGTCTTGTTCCTAACCTTTAAAGCAATTCATGGATCAAGCCCCAGCCACATTAAAGACCCAGTTTCAATCTATGAACTGCCACAACAATTACACTCCTCTGGGACAATGCAGATCACAAAACCCTGGACAAAGCACATGAGAGCTGGGAACAAAGCCTTCTCGGTCAAGGGGGTCTAGCTATGGATCATAAGTCCAGAGATTAGGCAAATCCAGAGTCTGATCATCTTCAGGGAGTGCTGCAAAGTCTTCCTCTTCAAAAAAAGACTTTTCACCAAAGCAAGAATGATACATCATTGACACCCCCATCGGCCCTATAAACCCCAACCAACAAAAACAAAAGAGAAAATTAATAAAATCTAAAAAATTAAAACCAAAAACCCTACCCCAAGCAAAGATTGTACCCCAAAAAGGGAGAAGTGGCAGGGACTCCAGGAAATCCGCTGGTTCCTTCGAAGGAGCTGAGATATTACATGATAGGCAGCCACATACACTAAGAAGTTAGATTGATGTACATTTCTATAGCACCTTCTGTCCAAGCATCTTAAAGTGCTTCACAAGCATTAATTAATTGAGTCTCCCAATACTGCTGTGTGGTTGCCAAGCAAAGTTGTGCCTGTTTTACATGTGCGGGAAGATGAAAAGCTCATTGGAGGAGTTGTCTGCACAGCCCTTTTAAAGAATAGGCAGGTGCCCAATTATGGATTTAGGTGTTTAGCATTAGGTGTATTTGAAAATCTTATCCGGAATAGTGGCCTGATTTTCAGAGGTGCTGAGCAACTGCAGCTCCCATTGAGGTACATAGAGGACAAGCCTTAGGTGACTCGCCTAAAGTCACATACAGGACGTTTGTGGCAGAGCTATAACCCAGATTTGTTTGTACTGCATTAGCACCTAGGGGCCTCCAGCACAGATTAGGGAATACTGTACACAAACATCACAAACAGATGGTCCATGTCCCACAGAGTTTACAGTCAAAAGATGAAATGACACGTGGATACAATTACCAGATGGGGAGCGCACATCCATCCAACAGCTCCTGACTCCGAGTCTTGTTCTTTATTCATGAGACCATCCCTCCACAACTGTGGTAAGAGGTTTAAAAGGTACATTAAAATATGAAATGACATTAAATCCTACATACAGAATAATAAGGTGATAATTCTGGGCAAGTAATGGAAATTGAATTGGTCACTCCAAAATCAGCCAATAACTGATCTGACTAAAAGGACTCAGGGATAAACAACTTAGGTCTAAATTCTTTTGCAAAGTGTTTGGCTTCCACGGTTAAACATTCCAAAAGTCACTCACCTAAATTTCATGAAATCTTAGGAACCAGCCACTGAATAAGTGTCAGATGCTGTGATACAGATCAGAACATGCTCGCTGGATGTTGTTAAAAGTAAGCTGGGTTTCACTCCTAAGTAATAACACTGAAAAACCTGCAGAACATAAAAGGGTACCATCAGCATAAACATGATCCCGGGCACTTAGCAGCCCAGTCTATATGAATACAAATGGACACAAAGATCAAAGTGAACATAGACCTGGTGGGATTCCCTTAGAAACAAAAGAGGAATGTGAGTCAAACAATTTGATTTCACACTTTTCTGAGTGAATAGAGCTCCACTACTTTAACATTTTAACCAAGTCCGTGAAGATGGCTACACAGACAGATCCCTTCTCAGGAGCTTTAATAGTCATGGCCCTGGCTGATGTTTGTAGTGACCAATTCTCTTTCAGGAAACTACACCCCCTGGCCATATTCACCTGTGTCTGTTCAGGACTCCTGCACCCTATTTCTTAGCTGACCAGCTCATTTTTTCCAGTCTTGGCATCACATAATATCAGACAGAAGGGTTCTGGAGATAATCACCACTGGTTATGTGATAGAGTTCCTCTCCCTTCCCCTCACCAACCCTCTTCCCTATCGCTCTTCAGGATCCTTCTCACAAGAGGATACTCAGACAAGAAGTAGACTCCATACTGGAGTCCATCTGGGAGCCATAGAACTGGTACCTCTTCAGCAAAGAGGGGGAAATATTTCTGCATTCTCAGGAAGAAAGGAGGCTGGAGGCTACTAGACCTCAGACAGCTGAATGTCTTTATCTGACAAATTGAAGTTCAGAATGATCACCCTGGCCTCTAGAATCCTCTCAATGCACAAGGATGACTAATTCACCACTCTTTATTTAAAATATGTTTATTTCCACACTGACATGCACCCTGCATATAGTAGATTCACCACAGACTTACACCATTACCAATACACGAGTGCTCCCTTTCAGTCACTCGATGGCATGAAGAGTGTTCATGAAAATGCTGTTGCAGTGGCAGCTCACCTCTATCAGCACCCATCAGTACTTCCCTATCTCAACAACTGGTTGCTCACGAGGAACTCACATCAAGAAGTACAGACGATAACCCTGTCCCTGCTCAGACTCCTAAACTCTGTAGAGTTCTAAGTAAATATAGAAAAGTCCGTTTTAGTTTCCACACAGATAATAGTCTAAGGTCGCCCCAATCAAGTCTATCTCAGGATAGATTCCAAGCTATGAATGATCTCACCTCTCACCGTCATCTGAGACCCCACTTGGCAGTTCAAGCCTGTCTCATCCTCCCAGGTCACATAGCCTCATGTAGCTATATGACACCCTTCACGAGACTTAGCTTTTGATATTTACGGGCAGTGTTACAGATAGCTCACATGCCAAGCAAGCACAGTGTGGACAAACTGCCCTTGCTCCCCCACGAATTCTGGATTGTCTCCCTGTTCTTCCACCAGGAGAGAGAACATACATGGGGTAGGGTGACCAGACAGCAAATGTGAAAAATCGGGACAAGGGTGGGGGGTAACAGGAGCCTATATAAGAAAAAGACCCAAAAATCGGGACTGTCCCTATAAAATCAGGACATCTGGTCACCCTAACATGGGGTTCCCTTCATCCCTCCTCTACCCACAAAATGACGATTGCAGATGCCTCTGTCCTAAGGTGGGGAGCCCGTCTGGATGAACCTGTAGCACATGGTACCTGGACCCACTAAGAATCCCAGTTGTACATAAACCTTCTGGAAGCCTGCAAGCAATTCTTACCATTCATTTAGATCTTGCACGTTCAAGTCATGTTGGACAACCTGAGAACAATTTACTATATTAATAAACAGGGGAGGCAAAGTCCATCCCTCTTTGCATCAAAGCTGTCAATCTCTGGAACTGGTGCATTCGCTAACAGTTCACCCGCTCAGCAGTGCACCTTCCAGGGGTGCACAACACATTGGCAAACAGCCGTAGCAGACACTTCTCCAGAGCCCACAAGTGAGATCTACACGACTCAGTGGTATAGAGCATATTCCAACAGTGGAGACTCCTATCCTGGGATCTCTTTGTGTCTAAAGAGAACAGAGCAGTTCAAGGCCACAGCTCCAGAGGAGACATAGTTTTGCTTCAATGGTTGGGACAGCTGTGATGCTTCCCAGGGGTACCCAGGGTTGTGATGCATCTCACCAGCATCTGTCCTTAATAAGAAGGAGTTTTGTCTGTACCTGCTGTGGATCAGGCCCTAGAAACCACCAGCCTCTGCCTTCCAGGCCTCCGCAGGCCTTGCTCTCTCTGTGCAAATTAGCGATAAGCACATGGCAACCCCAAGTCTTCCGAACATCCCTCTGGAGTGCTCAGCCTCTGCTCCACAGAACTCTCAGATGCGTTATTCCCAAAGAAATAGTACACACTAACTGACAAGATTCAACTCACAATCACCATTTTATAGATCTGTCTAAATGTTATGTGTTAAGTATAGTGAAAACAAGACTAAATGCATTATCAAAGAACAGAGATGAGAGAGAGAGAGAGAGAATATTGGAAACAAATGGTTACATATAAAATGAAATCATAACATGATTTCTAGAGATTAACTATCAAGGCATTCCCCTATCTCCTACAAGGTAGCTTACTCCAAGTTTTTTCCCAAGTGTTTTCAAACAGTTTCACTGAGACCCCCTTCAAGCCCACTGGCAGTTTGTCCCCACAAGATTGAAGGAATCTCTAGAGGTTCATCTCTACCGTAGATGTAGTTTCAAAAGTTCATTGTCTCCCCCAAAACAAGCTCACACTGCTGTTCTTGTTTTTCCCTCCAGACCCTGTAATCTATTGATTGGTATTCTACTCAAACTGTAAATGGGCATCCATTGTGAATGGTGCAATACTCAATTTGCATATGGCCAGCCAGAGTAAGATAAGTGTCTCTTCCCCAGTGCCTGCCAAGAGTATGTGGATTACCTTTGAGAGACCTGTCTTCACTCAAAGACTTAGAGAATATAATTTTAGTGTATATACATAACTCTTCACATATCTGCTGTACACACATCTTGCTGTGATGATCAGTGTGACACAGACTTTCATTAGAGATCTTACATGACTTTTTTGGTGAACCCATGGGAACCCTGTGCCTACTGCCAGTTGGCATCAAGAAGTCCTTGGGTCGCGACAGCTGATGTATGCATTTGTGCCGATCCTTCTCTTGCCGTGAGTTCTGAGGAAGCTCAAACAATAGGGAGCATTGATGATCTTGATTGCTCCCTGGTGGCCAAGGCAGTTCTGGGTCTTGGGCAGTTGCTAGCTGGCCTCATGCCTGTTTGACAAAAATCAAACACCCCAACTCAGCATCCCTTTGTCTGACAGCATGGTATTTGCATGGACAACAGACCTAGAAAAGTCATACTCAGAGGCAGTACAATCCACTCTTAGCAGTAGTAGGAAAGATTCCATGAGGAAATACTATACAGCAAAATGGAAAAGATTTCTGACCTGGCACCAGAATCACCGGATACCCTCAAAGGGTGTCAAGATCCCTGCTCTTCTGGACTCTTTCAAAATTTGTCAGGACTATCTCTTAGCTCCTTGCAAATGCACTTGGCAGCTATTAGCACTTTTCAACCTCTTGTGGACAGCCATTCAGTCTTCAGCCATCCTACTACAGTACATATTCTGAAGGGACTTGTCAGAATCTTTCCTCCAGTAATAAAACCTACCCAATTTGGGATCTCAGCCTGGTCCTATCAACTTTAATGAAGGCTCCGTTCTCACCCTTAGCCTCATGTTCCTTCATTCACCTGTCTACAAAGGTGGCTTTTCTGGTTGCCATTGCCTTAGCCAGAAGAGTAGGTGAGCCGGAAGCTCTTATGGGTGACCCACCTTACATGGTCTTTCACATGGACAAAGCTTTGCTGAGGTTACACCACAAATTCATCCCAAAAGTAATCTCAGAACTTAATCTAAACCAGGTCATCCATGTACCTGTCTTCTATTCGAAGCAACATACCACCAGCGAGGAGGACAGGAAACTACACCCTCTGGATGTCCGTGGAGCCTTGGTATTCTTCATGCAGAGGACAAAACCCTTCTGAAATTCTCCTAAACTGTTTGTCTCCTTTGCCAAATGTATGAGAGGGGCAGCAATCTCCTCCCAGAGACTTTCCAAATGGATTTCAAGCTGCATCCTGCTTTGTTACAAGTTAACAGCAGCTCCTCCCACACAAGGTATGAGGCCCCACTCGCCCAGGCCACACTGGCAGCTTCACTTTGAGACACTGGAGAGTGGTGCAGCAGCGGCGTACACACTTTTGCAAAACATTACTGCCTAGTACAAGATTCTGCCAAACACATCCTTTGGCAGAGCTGTCCTCCAATCTGTGGTATAGCAGAGCTCCTCACACCCTCCTCCTCAATGAATACTCCTTGTGAATCACCTAGACTGGAAAACACATAGGAACCGTCATTCAAAGAAAGAAAGGTTACCACAGTAAGTGGCTTTCTTTGCAATATGTGGTCCCTAGCTGTATTCCACTCCCTGCCCTCCTTCCCCTCTGCTGCAGAGCCTTATCCTAGGGCTATTCCTGATTAAAAGGTAACCAGAGAAGTGGTCGGTCCATGCCACCACTTATGCCATCAGTTTTTTAGAGGGCGAGGAAGAGAAGGGTGCCAGGTGCAGACTGATGGCCACTGCTAGCACGAATCTTCCAGGCACATGGAACGCATGCGCACCTCAAGTGGATTACAGATAGGGACCACACATCTTGAAGAACTCCATTACTGTACAAGTAAGTAACCTTTCTTTATGCAACATAATGCGCCAGAAGAGAGACCCATGTTGGATGGCTATGAGTTTCCCAATCACCACTGCAGAGTGTGTGTGACTTACACAGCAACGGAAAGTGCTGCCTGCTCAGTCAGTAATGCACGTGCAAACCATATTAATGCCAAGTTCATATAAACAAGTAGATTAACTAGACTGAGATTAATTTGGTTGCAAAAACTGTGTAAGCTACTTTAAAATCACAGGTGACAGACTTTCAGAAAGTGTTTGCTAAATAGTAAAATCAGATGCAAATCACACCTAAATCACCGTTTGATATATGTGTTTTAAGCTATACAGACCTCCTCCAGTGAGATATCGCTCTGACAATTTAGATCAGAGACATTCAGTGGTGCAAGTACGGCAGTATGATCCAGTCCACCGTACCAGTAAGATATTTATAGCCCGTATTCTGTACCTGAAAGACACAGGAGGAGCAGAACAGGCAGCTCCTCCAGCACAGCTGTACCACCCCCAGCGCATAGGCGCCGACTCCGTGGGTGCTCCTGGACTGGAGCACCCAGGGGGAAAAATTAGTGAGCGCTCTGCATCCACCAGCAGCCAAGCTCCCCTCACCCCCCGCCTCACCTCCTCCTCCTCCCCCCTGAGCGTGCCGCAGCTGCGCTCCTCCGCCTACCTCCCAGCGCTTCCCACCCAGCCGCCGCCGGGGGGGGAGAGAGTGGGAATGGGGCGCGCTCAGGGGAAGAGGCAGGGCTGGGGCAGGGATTTGGGGAAAGAGTTGGAATGGGGGCGGGGCAGGGGCAGATCCTCATGGAAGGGGTGGAGTGGGGGAGGGGCCGGGGGTAGAGTTGGGGTCGAGCACCCCCTGGAAACAGGGGAAGTCGGCGCCTATGCCCCAGCCCCACCCCCAGCCCTTCCATGCAGCTGTGTTTCCTGTCTGGGCTCTGCACAGCAACCCCACTGGAGGACAGGGCTAGGGGCTGGGGATGGTACAGCTGCACCAGAGGAGCTGCTGGCGTGGGGCCACTTGGCGGCCCTACGTTCTGCTCCTTTCGCCACTGCAGTTCAGAAGTCTCCGGCACAGCGGGAGGAGGACAGAACCCCCCCTCCCCTTACCCAGGTAACGTGATGGATCATGGGGAGGGGACGGGGAGAGTGTGGGGGCCCCGGGCTGGGGGCAGGGGGAGGAGTCACATGGGGAGGTCACGTGCCTCCCCTTTAGCTGGTGCCCCCCTTTGTGTCCCTCCCATGAGTGCAGTGTACCGGTAAGAAATTAATTCTACTTGCACCACTGGAGACATTCCTAACTTTGAATTGAGCCATATTATAACAATCTGATTTTCACTCCTGAGGAACCTCAGCAGTTTAACATGACAAAACAAATAAAGTGAAGCAAAGATACAATCAACTGCTGATTGCTTTTGAGACCAGTTTTCAACACAGCTATGTTCTGTTGATATTTCATTGCTCTAAATTGCTAGACGTTGTCTTGGGTATTGCTGAAAACGAGAACATACGCGAGCACTGGAAGCCCTCAAAGTTGGCTCACCTTGAGCCTGATCCTGAGAGAGCCTAAGGACCTCAGCACCCTCTAATTCCATTGATTTATCCACTCAGCACCTCACAGGATTGAGCCCTGCCATTTCTGCACAACAGAGTTCCCTTTTGTCTTCCACTGTCTTAGAGCCAGTCAAACAGAAAATAGTGAGTGAGAGAGTGTGTGTGCATGTGTGTGCATGTGTGGAGGGAGGTTAATAAAAAAGACAAATGTATAACAAAAATTGTAGCTTTCTAATGACAAACTGAATTGTCCAATTTTCTAGGTAGCAAATGCATACCTGCACTGTGTTTCTGATCTGGTATTGTTTTTGTTTTTATTTATGGCTCCAGACGATGGACCTGTGCTCTGTTTACTTATCCCAGCTCTGCAAGAGCACTACCTTGAAGAGAATGAAAAAAATGCAACCTCAATGCATGCCACAGACATTTTACATAGCAAGCAGGACAGCACATTTCAGAGGATTTACTGTGAAATCATTTTGCAATCCAGCATATGATTGATATCCATAGACCACGCTCAACAGAGCTAGCATGTATTTTATGGGCAATTATACTCAAGTTTTTAAAACCAAGGAAAAATTGTATACTGGGACTGTTTTTTCAGCCTGTTTGGTACGTTTTTTGCATTCTGTCCCATGCGCATTTTACAGAACTTAGAATAATAAATGTAAATTAAAAACCAGGATACTCTGACAAAAAATGCCCAGTATTACAATACCATCTATTTTCAAGCCACCAAATAAGACAACTGAAACCCTGTTTACAAATGAGTTCTTTTTTTATTTCAGATCTTTGTGCGGGGACTTATGTTATATACCATATATATAATATATATATATAAAGTATATAGATTGTTTATTTGTAAATAGCAAAAACAAAACCAACCAACCCTATGGAGGAGAATGTCAAATTTTCGCACCTACAAAAACGTCATCAACATGAAGCCATGTTTAACGCTTGTATAATGTGATGCAATAACTTTAAAATAAATTATGCATATGAAATCTTTGTTGTTGAGCTTTTGTAAGTCATCTTATGTTTATCTAATTTTGAGCAGGGGGACAAATCTGAGGCGAAATACAAATGCAAGCCCAAAATGACCAAGGACCTATCTTAACACTTTCTGTCTAAATCCATTATGTATTTATTTACTCTGATGAATTAAGTTCCCCCTTGTGCTTCATATAGAAGGGCTCCATCCCATGAAGTGCTGAGTGTCATCTGGAAAGCACTGAGCGTTCTCAATTCCCATGGATTTCATAGAAGTTGAGGGCATTCAGCACCTTGTTCCCAGACCAGATGAAGGGGTGGATTAGGGATTTTTCATGCAGTCTTTACTAAGACAAGATTCCATGGCTGTGGGTACCCCTAGCAGAGAGCAAAACAAGATTCTGGAGAAAAATTAGCCTCAGAAGTCATAACTTTATTAAATGGACCAGTCGGTTAAAACAAGAAGGACAAAAAAAGCAAAGGGATCCGCAGTCACTCCATTGGCTAGGAGCAAATCCTTGAACCTAACTCATAAGGAGCCAGGTGACCCCCCTAGTCCCATCCTCTGCAGAGTCCCAAGAGTGTTTGTCCATGAGCATCTAATGCCAAGGCCTCTGTCCCAGACTAGGAGACAGAGAGTCTAACAGTGTCTTTGAGGTGATTTTCAATCAGCCAACCCATCCTATAAAGATTCTCCCAAACTAGTTACATGAGAAGTGAAATGACTAAGTGTCCCCTGCTCACATAAATTAGCCGTCCTGCTACAGAAAATGGCAGGTTAGTGTAATATATTATATATATAGATATATTAATATATACAAGGACAGCATTTCAGTGACAAGGGCAGATGAAGGCGCGCTCATGTGTACATTGCCCAGCAATGTTCATCGGGGTTAATGCAGGGGAATTATTATTCTGTATCATGTTTAGTGCACACTTTACCAAACAAATGAAAAACAAATGGGAGACCAGCAGTACTGGGAGAGCCTGGCATCCTACAACAAGGAGACAGTGTGTCGGCGGGCACCCAGTTGAACTTGAGCATCCAACCAGCACTGAGAGCAAGTTTTCAAAGAGCAAGCAACATTCCACTCTGAACATTACCCTTTTTGTCTGAATAGCCAGTATTGGGCTTCCAAATCCTCTGTTGCACACTGAAAGGAGCCCCTTGGTGAAAAGCCCCCTGACCTCCAGGTGAAAAGATACTTCGCACTTTGGCTCCAGGTATCTGCTCACCCTACTTTAGCTCTCGCTCCGCCACTGATAGGTTCTCACAGTGAAATGGCAGCAGAGCAAGAAGTGACTTTGTTTTGCTGCCTTCCCAAACAAATGTCTGCTGTTTCCCTTTGCGTGTGAAGTGTTCAAATGTAGCCTCTGTCTTGCTGATTTTCACATCATCTCCTCCTGACTCAGTGGCCCAAAAGTTGGGCAGGAAGAGGTTCATGTCACTCTTCATGTCATTCAGATGTCTTACTTCATGGCAGAGTTAAAGCTCAATAAATAACTTCAAATAATGTTTCAGGCCACAGGTTTAGTGCCTTAGGCTGTTTTAATAAATTACTTTGTCACAATATTTAAGGGAAAATATGTGACACTGCATTTTTTTTTTTACATACAGTATTATGGAAAACATTTTTATTTGGTTTGATTAAATATGGCTTGATGAAAAAAGGATAAAGTCAAAGGAGATCCTAGCCAGTTTGATCACGTATCAGATAAAAGGCACATAGTACTCAAAATAAGAGCAAAATACAATGAAATACAAACAGATGATATTTCATAATAATCAACTGCTCGCCTGAGAAACACATTCAAAGCTGAGCTTATCATTATACCAGACTTTCTATACAGCAGGCACAGTACTGTGTGGCAATACGGTCAGTGGATAGAGTACAGGAGACTTAGTTTCTGTTCCCAGCCCTACCACTGATTCGTTACATGACTTTGGACAAGTCACTTAACTTCAGCATGCAGGGCCGGCTCCAGGCACCAGCCCAGCAAGCAGGTGCTTGGGGCGGCCAAGGGGAAGGGGCGACATGTCGGGCTCTTCGGCGGCAATTCGGCGGCGGGTCCTTCGGTCCCTCTCAGAGGGAAGGACCTGCCGCTGAAGAAGAAAGTGGCGCGGTGGAGCTGATCGCGATTGCGGCTTTTTTTTTTTTTTTCCCCCGCCACTTGGGGCGGCAAAAACCCTGGAGCCGGCCCTGTCAGCATTCGTCAGGTCTCTCGCTAAAATGGGAATCCTGCTACTTACCCGCCTTGATCTCTGCGGGTCAGAAGTACCATTGAAGTTCTAATTGTTATGATTTATTACCTCGGCACTGCTTTTAAACTGAAATGCAGTATTTCTTTTTTGGACACACTAGAAGCAGAACTACCTTCTTGCATCATCAGCTTCTCAAGCCTTTTCTGCTGTACATGTGTAGAATACATTGATGGCAAGTAGTAATGACAAAAGGCCAGGTTCAGCTGATGTAAATCAGCATAGCTTCACCGGAACTATGCTGACTTAGACCAGCTGAGGAGCTGGCCCGATTGCTCACCAGTTTTGTTTCAGCCTTCACGGGGCTATTTCAGTATTTTAGGTAAGTTCCACTAAGTATTTTCCTTCAGTCTACTCCACAGACACGTTTGTAGGCTATACAGAGAGGACTTGCGGAAAACACTTATTTCCCAAAATTATTCTAGACACTGAAGAGTATTTTTAAAATTAATCTGTAATACAAATGTTGTATGTGTAAACAGCTGACTGGCTAAAAACACTAGGAGACAGATTCAGACCAATCATTTTACCCAGCAGTTCGGCAGCTTACAGCAATTATCAACTATCTTTGAAATCTCTTACTATATTATCCGGGGCGGGCAAACTTTTTGGCTTGAGGGACGGATCAGGTTTTGAAAATTAGGGGAGGGGGTAGTGGCCTGGACCCCACCCGCTATCCGTCCCCCCCGGGACCTCTGCCCCATCCACCCGCCCACACTCCCTGTCCCCTGACCGCCCCCGGAACCCACACCCCTGACTGCCCCCCACTGCCCCATCCAATCCCCCCTCCTTCCTGACTGCCCCCCCAGGACCCCTGCCCCCATTCAACTCCCCTGTTCCCTGCCCTCTGACCACCCCGACCCCTATCCACACCCCCGCCCCCGACCACCACCCCGAACTCCCCTGCCCTCTATCCAACCCCTCCCCGCCCCGCTCCCTACCCCCTTACTGCACTGCCTGGAGCACTAGTGGCCGGCAGCGCTACAGCTGCGCCGCCCGGCTGGAGCCAGCCATGCCGTCGCCACCGCACAGCACAGAGCACCAGGTCAGGCTGGGCTCTTCAGCTGTGCTGCCCCAGGAGCTCACAGCCCCGCCTCCCAGAGCATTGTGAGCTGAGGCTGCAGGAGGGGGAACAGCGGGAGAGGGACCGGGGGCTAGCTTCCCAGGCCAGGAGCTCAGGGGCTGGGCAGGAGGGTCCCATGGGCCGTAGTTTGCCCTCCTCTGATATAATCTAATCCCTTCTGAGGATAAAGGGGTAAAAAGTAGAGCTGGGCAAAGAACAGATGGGTGCTTTTTGTTGTTTATTGGAAATTCTGAAAAATTAGTTATGGGACAAATTACAAATGAAAATTTTGGCAAATCGAAAAGTCACAAAAATTTTGTTTCTAGTCAAACAAAAAATTTAGTTTCAACAAAATCTAAATGTTTCATTTTTGACCAGATTTTTCAATGCATTTAAAGGAAACGTTGAAGCGAAAAGTCATTGGAACTGAAAAATGGAAACACTTCATTTCAAAACGTTGAAACAAACCATGTTGGTTTTTTGGATTTTTTTTTCAACCAGAAGAATACGGCAAAAAATCAACATGAATTTGCAAAACACTCCCACGTCACCAAATTTATGTTTTTTCACCAGAAAAAGCGTTTTGGTCACAAAATATTGCCCAGCTCTAGTACAGAATTCGCTTGTTCCATTAACGCCGAGCCAAAAATGATTTTATCCACAAAACTTTCATTTTGGTTGCATTTCCATTGAAAATCGGTTTTAATGAAAAAACGTCACTTAGCTCAACCGATCCACCACGGCCCATTGTTCCTACCAGAAGAGGTTGAATGAGGAGTGTGGAGGCTGCAGTAGTGGCTTTACAGCCTGGTAGGGGGGACCTTCCTCCCAGCTCCCAAAGGAACTCAACTAGCACACAGCCTAGCTGGTCAGACTATGCACTGAGAAGGAAAGGGAGGGTAAGCATGTTACCAACCGATTCACTGTTGAATTCCTTGCTAAGAACGTATTCAGATACCACCATGAGGGATGACTTTATAAAAACGTACATAGAAGGAGCGCAGAGTCAGCACTTCTGCAGAAAAACATTATACTAGATAATCCCGCCTTCATTATAAAAACACAACCACCTTGTGACACCGCAAGAGTGTAAAATATTGACCTTGCCACAGAAACAGTATGGAATTGACCAGGGAAGAAAAATAGCCATGTCTGTGAAAACTAGATGCTCTTTTTAAAAATAAAATAAAATAAAGCTGAAAATTAACTGAGGTTGAACGTAAATATTTTTATAGAAGACCAAACCAATACTGAATGACAATTTCACATAGAAACGTTGGCTTTAGTCCTCCCTATAAAGGTCCCCTAGAAGAGCCAGAGTCCTGATTCTGTTTTCACTTTCATCAGTGTAAATTAGGAGCAGCTCTACTGCAGTCACTGGAATTATTCTGGGGAGAGAAGGATCCAGCCTGATATCTTAGAACTGAATGTGTCAGTCAGTGGATTGAGAAAAGCAGTTGTTTACCAAGCCAGGGCTTGGCTAGATGACTATGCACATGATAAATAAATACCAAGCCAATACTGTTTGTTTCTTGCTGTGCTCAAAGGGTATTATCATTGGAGGTAACACAAAACATTCTCCACATTTGAGTATGCTTAAAGTTCGCTTGCTCTTAGTTCATGTTCACTTCTGTCACAGGCACAGATGCATGCCTTTTGGATGGTCTCCCAAAATAAGCAGAGTTGTATGTTATGAAGTACCCACTACCCGCCTTTTCTTCGGGCCAATATGCTCTGATTCCTTTCTTGGCATTAGTCTTAATCGCAAGGTCATTCCAATGTGGTGATGGCATGAAATTTAGTAGGGATTACTGCACATAACCCCAGGTAGGGTGGGTAACTAACTCTTCACAGGAATGCTGGCAATGTCTTTAACACAACATCTACACTGTCCTCTTAAGTCATACATGGGCACCATTGACTTTTTCTTTATTTTCTGTGACGTTCATTTCAATGTGGTTGAAAACAGGATTGTCGGTTCCTTCATCTGCCATGGTAAAAGGTTTCCAGTTCAAAACTTCCACTTTCTCATTCTGAAAAAAAGTTCACATTGTGAGGCATGGAATCACACACACACACACGTGTGCGCTCAAGCCCATCCATATAGACATGGACTATTGCTGTTGTCTATTGCTGGATCCGTCCTCTAAACTAATTCTCACTTCCCGATGTCCTGGCAGCACAGGTGACATATACACAGGACTCGTTACAGTGAGGCACCAAAACTTAGCTCACACAATGAACATTAAATATTTTCAAAGGAAGTGGGGAAGAGTGAGGCCCAGGGAAGGCACAAAGGGAGCAAGAAGGAGAATGGAAACATATCATATTTCTGACTTATTCCAAGGGAGAACAAGATTAAATAAATAGATTTGTTTTAATAGGTAGGGCCTAATTCCGAGTTGGTGAGGTTTTCAAACCTGTCCAGTTAGAAGCCTAAGTCCCATTGACTTTGAATGGGACTTAGGTGGGTTTGAAGATACTGCCCATTTATACTATGGCCCCTTTACATCATACTGACAGCATGAGGGGGCGGGGGGAGAAGGCGAGTGCTGGTGGCGCAAAATATCGGGAAAATTGCGTCCCGACCAGAGATCGGTCGGGATGTGGGATAAACAGCTCAAAATCGGGATGGTCCTGATTTTACCAGGACGTGTGGTCACCCTACTTACAGCAGATGTAAATTTCTCATTTAAATGTACAGGAGATCAAGAGTCACTACATTTTTTTAAAAAAACTACAGTTTCAGCATTTTTAATTCATTTAAAAAAAAACCCAAACAAACTCTTAATTCGGAGCAAGAAGAGTTTCCTATCAAGTTTTTCAAATAAGAAGTAAAAGTTAAAAAGCAACCAGAGTCGCTATTCAAACATAGGGCCAGCACCCTTTTTTTCAATATTGATTTAAAAGTTGTGGAGGGGTCAGTTAGACTTTAGCATGGAGAAAATACACTAACCAGCTACGCTTGCACAGAGCAATACTGGGATGGGTTTGTTTCTGGGTTGTGAGAGTGAAAAAGGAGAACCTGATTCTCCTCAGAGGACCCAATCCATCCGATGCTCACTGTAGTCGATGGGAGTCTTTCCGTTGACATTATGATGCTCTGGACTAGGCCTATAGTGAGCCAGGAGTAACACCACTGAAGTCAAGAGAGTTTTACTAGTGTGAATGGGGGGAAGACTCAAGCTTGTAGTTGGGGATTTTAACTAGTAGGACAGAGCAGGCTGATACACGTAGACGGAAGAGAAAGCATAAACTGATATACACTGCAACAGCTGGAATTTCTCTAGATATATGAGGAGGATGTGTGGGTTTAATCACGTACTTTGCTATTGTCATTCAAAATGTATCTAACACTTGTTCCTGGCCTCAGAAGAATAGCTCCTGTATTCTTGTGTACCAAAGTGTCATCCCCACCGTGAGCTATTGTTCTCCTAATCCTGGTGCCTACCTGCATTTCATCAGTGAAAATCAGTGTTTACTGGCATCCCTGCTTCAGAGACTGCATCTTCCTTACATCTAACTACACCTAAACAGAAATCTCCATTTGCCTAAACTGGCTCAGCCAAAATGGAAGGTGCCCACATATTTTGCCTCAATAATTAGACATTCATTAATAGTAATCATTTCACCCACGCTCCACCCAGCTTTTGCGCTATGTAATAAGCCAGTTGTATCTGGATCCAAGTATTATGGCCATTTAATCTGCGAGCATCAGCGTTCACATGCACTTGCACATTTGGTTCATGGCATTATGTCCTCATCTGGTGTAAAACAGTGGAGCTCCATTGCAGTCAGGGGAGCAATTCTGATTTACACCAGCTGAGGGTCTGGTCCAGTTTCTACGTGGACAAATAACATGTAATGTATTTAAAAAAAACCTACCTCTACTGTGTATTGTTAGTAACACAAGAGGTTTTCATAAGGGGAAGAGGCTGCAAATTGGATCATCTAAGAAAGATGCTCTCTACGTGGCACACTGAACTATCCAATGGCCATTCTTTCTAACTGAGTGCACTGAAAACACAGACCTTACAGGTGACCTGCAGTTAATTTTTTTTTAATCTAAATGCTAAAAGCCACATTGTGAGCCTGCTCCTCTCCCGGGTGAGCAGCTACTCTCAGTGAGACGCCTCATGGGAGGGAGTGAGCCCAGACTGGATAAAGGCTCCAGGCCAGAGCCTCAGCTTGTGGCAATTGTTGTAGTGCCACTCAAGTCAATGGAGTGATGACAATTTAACGCTGCTGAGGATCTGGCCCTCCATGTTTAAGGGATGTATTTTAGAATGCTGCTCCTTGGCTGCTGAAACTTTTCCTGGTTTATTTTAACACAAGAGGATGGACCACTACAACATTGCCAAAGGCAACAGCCAAAAAGCTATATTTTTCCTTTAAATCGTGTTGGCTCTTTAATAATCTAGCTATATTTTGAGAGGTTTGAGAGGCTACTCAATACTTTTTTCTTCCATTTCTTTTTCCGTTTCTTTTTTGAGTGGAGGTGTGTGTAATGTGGATCCACAGGCTGGGGAAATTTCCCCCCTCAAACTGTAGCTGGTCTAATGAGCAATATCAGAAATAAGCTAGAGAACAGATTTACAAACCAAGAAAGCTTTGCTGGAATGCAAAGGCACCATTGGCCCTCATTTTACGAGGCTAGCTAGGGCGTGCTCTAGTATTCTCTCTAATCTGCTGACCTGAAGCCAAATACTACCTGCAGTTGTAGCCATAAATAGCTGCCTTGTCTATGCCAGCTGCCTAATCCTGATACACCATATGCACAGCTGCTGCCTTAAATGAAGTAGTCACATCAGAAAGCATCAGTGTCGCCTACAGGATCAGCCATTCATATGGGTTGGGGAGGGCATGGGGTGAGGGGGAGAGAAGAAAAAAAAATGTAGTCCCCTGGGGGAAGCTCTTGCTTCTGATTCCTACTCTGTCAGGTTATTAGAGTGTGCATTGCCTCTTAAGGTGTGCTTATTCTATTGTCTACCCTGGTGTGACACAGAGCCAGAAAGGATTACACAGCTAGCAGGCTAATTGACCCAGATTCAACCTTTAGAGGTAGGTAGATAGATAGATAGATAGATAATGGTTGTGTTTTTTGTGTATTTACATATATATTGTTAACCTCTAACAATGTAACCAAACAGTTCCTGTCTATCCTGTATTCTGTTAATTCAGAGATCAAAGGAAGACGTTAACATTTAAATGAATTGTATATGTAGTAATATCGCTGTCTGACTTTCTCTTTGAAGTTTGCGATAAATCACAGGTAAATGGCTGGAGATAGGCAATTGCCTTATGTTAATCCATGTAGCTAACTACTGGTGATGTTTAGGAAATAGGAGGTTACTTCAAAGACACTATGGTTCACCCAAGGACTGACAAGAGGCTTCCCCGGGAACATTATAAAGGTCTCTTGGGACCTGATCCTTTCATCTCAAATCTGCTTATGCTTCATCAGAGGAAGCTTGAGCCACAAGACTGATGTCTCCAGTTCCATTCTGGATGACCCTGATATTGAACATTGGACTGAACCTATGGACTAATTCTGAAAGAACTCTTTGCAACTCTAAAGCTCCCCAGTTCTACTATGAAACTGACCTAAGTTCATGTCTGTATGTATAATGATCTTTTAACCAATACTCTTTTTTTTAAATAAATTTTACTGTAGTTAATAAGAATTGGCTGTAAGTGTATATTTGGGTAAGATCTGAAATATTCATTAACCTGGTGGGTAATGTGTCTGATCCTTTGGGATTGGTAAAACTTTTTTATATGATGAACAAGATTTTCAGTAATCCTCATCATATTTGACTTGGCTGTCTGGGTGAAAGCCCAAGACTGTGTTGCTTTAAGGAAACTGTTGTTGGCTTCTGGGTAACCAGTAAGGTATTGTAGAAGCTGTTTTGTTGCTGGCTTCGTGAATCTAAGTATTAGAATAACCACCAGTCTTGGGGATTGTGTGCCCCATTCTTTGCAGTTCGCCCTAGCTGAGCAATGTCAGTGTGCCCCCCCCCTTGGACTCCAGTCACATCTTGTATGTTTGGAGTGACCAATACTGAATTGTACAGAGGAAGAAACTGAAAGGACAGGATCTGGATCAAAGAATGGATGAACACTGAAACCGTTTCTTTAGAAAATGTAACACCCCCCCCACCCTAGTGTATTTGTCTCTGTTACCCAGGAGGACAGATTGCCTGAAGGAGGCAAATTAGAATGATGCACATAGCTATACTTACTGTCTTGGGTTTAGAAAATGAGAAGTTGGACAGCAAGTCCTCTTTGGTCAGCAAGAATTTACGATCTATGTTCTGCTTTAGTCCTCCTGTAAAATACCCACAGTGTTAAATTCTTTATCAATTGTTTTTAACAAGCTAATCCTAGTCAACTGATAAGGGTACATCAGACTCCAGCTACCTGCTGTGTCCAGCCTTCCCATATACTTTGTCTTAAAGGACTATTGTCATGATGTGAACAGGTCTAGTCCTAGACCAAATGGCTCCCTAGGCGAGGAGCATCTTTGGCACCCTCTCCCCCTCCATTTGTTAAACTTTTGAATACCTTATTTTTTATTGAATATATAGCCCATTTCATGACTTTGATGCACAATTTGCATGCATGATTTATCCCTGTCACAGAAGATGATAAATTTGCACTCTAGGATCTATAAATCTGTATTTATTCATGCCATATATAAGCAAGTCTGGAAGGTTCCACAAGATTTTACAAAGGTCCAGAACATTCTAGAAGGATAGTGAAAAATGAATCCACGTACGGAACACCTGAAACATTTTACTTCAAACATTCTATTTTCCCTTTTGGTTACTAACAACACAAACAGCATCCTGAGCCCGGCGCCACCCAAGCCCAGTACCCCAAGCAGTCGCCTGAGTCACCTGCCCCTAAATCCAGCTCTGGGTGTGAAGCATTGTGGAGGAAGTGGGGGAAGGAAAATGAGAGAGCTCCTGGGAGCTCCAGAAAGAGTCTGAGGAATTCTAGAGTAAAGAAACCAATGACGATGTGCCTTACTCTCCTCTGCTTCTACGTGCAGTAAGTCCAATGGAAACCATCCTGTTCACTGTGTTCTAGTTATGTATGGCCTAAATGGTGAGCTAAGGATGTCGGGTTCAGGTCTAGATTAGTTTTAGGTTATGAGTTAGATTGAATCAGGCCTAGGATCCAACTGCTCTCGCTGGCATAAAATGGTGGAAATGTTGAGAGATCAGCTACACTTTTGTTTGTTTTTTTTTCAGCCGCATCCAAATTGGATAATAGCCTCATTTTGGATTTTGCCTGGAACCAAAACCAGAGGGTTGGGTCGGGATCTCGGGGTTCAGATCCCAACTGTCATGCCTACTCTTAGGGTCTTAGTAATTTGCAGCAATCTATTTCACTAGACTTTTCCTTGGGCAGTTGACATGGCTTTACACCATGAATCCTTCCTTGGGTGCATGGCTTGGCAAGCGTAGTGAAAATGGCCACTGGGCATGCTCAGTAAGCATATTTCAAATGCTTTGAACTCACTCAAAGCAAAACTACTATTAACCTCTGGGAGAAGGAAAGATGCTTCTCCTCAGACAGGGCTATCTCCATGCTGGATGGCAGCTCTTAAAACTCAGCCCCTTCTCAGGTTTAATGCACTGGGTAAATGGATTCTCCCCTCCACCCCCCACCCCCGTCTCCTCAGGTTAAAAAACTGCTGACTTTACTACCTCACAATTCAAAGAGAAAGCAATGCCCCCTTTGGACAGAGACCATGTCTGGAAAATTTCAGGCCAAAAGATAAAGGTTCTAGAAAGCGGTGAGTGAATGAAACCAGAGAGTGCAAGCTCAACTAGAGCGGTCACTGAAACTTCTCGTGATAGGGACGGTTCCATGTGTATGCATGTTAATGTGGAAAACAGCGTATACTTGTGTTAAACCAAAACTCTGGAAAAGGTACCTGTTAAGAGGCTGACAATCATTCCCAAAGCTATTGTGACCAGGGTCCCAAGTGTGCTGAAGTACAGATACGACAAGGAATACCAATAATCAGCCAGGACAGGTCTAGGAAAGGTGGGGGAAACATTTTCTTAGAGTCTTCTTCAAAATTCAGACAACCTGAAAATGCGTAAAACTAGGAACTAAGAGAGTAAATATAAGAAACGTTCTGTGCTAAAAAAAAATAATGAGTCACATGCTATTCTCCTGCAGAGAAACCCACCTGGCACTCAAACTCTGAGGTAAAACTGGCAGCATCAGGCCAGTATGGTGGGCAAATAAGCCATGGCCAGAAAAACCACATGAGCCCATGCCTCCACTAGGAATTCTGGCCAGAACTGAAGAGTTTAGCCATGAGTCTTTTCTTTGGAGAGGCTACGGAGCACTGGAAGCTCCCTAGAAGTGGGAGGGGGGCACTGGCACCCAGACCGTGGCCCCGTCCCCACTTGGCCTCTTCGCCCCAGGCCCCGCCCTCACTCTCCTATGCTCTGCCGAGGGGCGCCTCACTGCCCCCCCCACTCCTCCTGCTCCTTAATGCCCCCCACCCCTCTTCACCTGGGCTCCTCACTGCCCCCTCTCCAAGGCTCAGTGTTGTCCCACCATGCCCCTCAGGGCTCAGTCCCATCCATTCCACCCACTCACACCCCGTGAGGCCCTGGGAGGAGAAGGGGAGAGGCCCATGCTGTAGCTGAGGGAGGCAGTGCGGCTCAGAGGTGTGGCTGCCCAGGGTTAAGCCAAAACTGGCCCTCAGGAGGCAGGAGCTCCAGGGCTGCTGCTGCTTCCTCTTGCAGCATGGATGGTGGCATGGCTCATTCAGTTCCCACCGCCGAGGGGCACCAGGCTCCAACCGAGCCAGGGAAGCGCCGCCTAGTTTTCTCCACGCTACACCAATGGAGTGCCAGCTCTGTGGCTCTCTTGCAGGGGGGTGGGAGGAAAGGTGTCCATTGTGTCTTAGGCATGAACTGTGCCATCACTTCTGCAGATCTCTTATTAATGATGGTGCTGTGCACTAAATCTCAGTTAACCTGAGTCCAGTCAACTAGGTTTCAGCTCTCTCTGCTTTCAGGGCTTTGTGCTATAAAGCAGCAGCAACAAACCATATTATGATCCCCTTTGCAACATGCCACAGAGAGAAGCACGTGGACCAACATCTTTGAGTATGTATGTACACCTCTACCCCGATATAACGTGACCCGATATAACATGAATTTGGATATAACGTGGTAAAGTAGTGCTCGGGGGGGCGGGGCTGCGCGCTCCGGTGAATCAAAGCAAGTTCAATATAACGTGGTTTCACCTATAACGTGGTAACATTTTTTGGCTCCCAAAGACAGCGTTATATCGGGGTAGAGGTGTATTTGTTCTGATGGCCATAGAAACATGCTGCCTAGCGCCTACTTGGCATTTAAATTTACACTGATGACAATTTAAAGTTGATGAAACTGAAACTTTGTTTTTCATTTTAGAAATGGTAACAAATTATCCACTGTTAACTCTAAGCAGTTGCTTGAAGCAGAACAGATATACTGCAGAACCTACTAAATGCAAGTGCTTTGGGGTCTAAGATTTGTTTGATCTTATATGTAACATCCCACTTGCCATGCTGGTGAATCAGTACATAGACACAGGCACACGGGAGCAGTGATCCATCTAATCAGGTATCCAGCTGCTTCAGGGGAAGGCCTAGGAATGTCACAATTCACCTAATCATGCAATACTACACCAGCTAAGGGGAACCTTTTCCTAAGGATACCCAGCTGCTGACCCAGTTTTGTCCGGAGACATAAGAATGGACTGCCCTTAGAATTTTTAATCTAGCCATTGTCTTTTAATCTAATTTAATCGAGCTGCTACTCCTTGTTCTGATATTTATATCATTGTTTTGTTCTTTGGGGGAGGAGGGTTGTTTTGTTTTGACTGTATGACACAATACAGTGTAAGACAATATGACAATCACAGAGGAAAAAGACCCCAGGATTTCACCCAGTTGCACTTGACTCTTATGGTTTTGCAAAATGGGGCTAGTTACTTCCACATAGATATGATGCTGTTGGATAAACTTTTGGTGGAAGATTCACTGAAAACTCTTAATCACCCTCAAGGTTTAACCTGCTTAGATAGCAAAACTGTATGAAATAAACACAAGTCCCCTTTGCCTATCCACACTGCAGAAACAAAACTACTTCCCAATAAGGCACATGCGACTGTAGAACTCTATAGTACTCATCCAACACCCACTGACTTCCAGGGGTTTTGATAAGCACCCCCAGTAGGAGAAAACACAAAATGCTGCTCCCTTTTAATTAATCAGGTAACCAAAAGAGGGAAGATTTTTATAACAATCCAACTATTACACAGATGGTCACATCACTTTCAGTCAAGCGCCGGTGCAACATGTGGCCGATTTGTTATATACCTTTCAGTGCCTTGCAGGTGTACAAGGGTTGTTAAAGTTGGCATTTCGGTTGTTGCAGTCCAGTTGCCTCCTGGGCTGCCTATGTCACAGCCGATAGTTGTGAGATTTAATGACATAGTTCTCTCAGGGAGTGGAGGATAAATCTGAGCCCCAATGCCAACCCAGAGTGAAACTGTAAAGCCCCCAATAAGCCCTACAAATGCACCCTGTAAAACAAAGTAAAATCGGATTGAAATGTAAAGCAAAAAAACCAAGAGGGTTGACAAAGAAAAACACTGTCAAGATTTTTCAGAACTGGGTGGCCTACTTTTCAAACATGACTTAAATGGGAGCTGTTGGAGGGTGCTCAACACTTGAAAACCAGGCCACTTAATTAGATGGCTAAGTATGGGCTTGAGTCTAACTTTAGGCACTAAGGTCTGAAATTCTTGGCCCGTAATTTTTTTAAACAACTTATATCAGGTAGAAACTATGAAGGCAGAAGCTTTTTTTTTTTTTTTTTTTTTTTGAGATTTTTATTTTATTTTATTTGAATAAGCTATCCTAAAACCTTGGAGCAGGTACATAAAATTCACAATGTATGTGTTCCTCTCCCCCCCCCCACCATATTCTGTCTGCAATGGGAGGAATATCTTTAGCGCAAACACTTTGACCTTTTCTAAAGACAGGAACTCTCTTCAAGATCTGAACAATGAATTAAACTCTGCTTTAGCTACAGCCAGTTATAATAGAAATCCTGGCTGCTAGAGCCTATACACTACCATTCCTACCTCTTTTAAAACCAGTCTCAATTTTTTTTTAAATGTCCCCAGCATAGACAAGGACTAACTGAAAATTTAATTGGGAATTAAGTACTGTGTAGACCTTGCCCTGGTTCTCTGAACAAGGATGAATCTCACTCATCATTCATTGCAGTCCACAGAGATACTCCAAATACAAAAGTTAACAATGTTTGATTTAGATTCTTATCAACTATGATGCTGTGCAGTATCTCTCAGCTCACAAGTGTCCAGAGGACTAAGTTTCACTTCTCTCCTGCTCTCAAGGCTTCTTGCTACAGACACCAAAATGTTAGACTTTATGAACTCTGGAGAACACCTCCGTTGTTAGGGTGTCATAATTTAGGAATGCCTTGTGCAATTCAGTTCGATTCACAGATAATATTTACTTTGGCCTCAGATCTAAGGGGTGTGTGTGTGTGTGTGTGTGTTTTAGATGAGGGTGGCCAAAATCAGGCTTATAATGGAAATTCAATTTGCGACCATATTTATGGAGTGAATGTTGTCACACCACAAAGTAACAACATACTGCCCTATTTAGGCTGTTTACAGCACAGCAGTACTGATTCTGCAGCATTGTACAAAGACAAATCACTGCTTTAGCCATAGGGAACAAGGAGAAAATAAGTGATTGGTGAATCTTGCCATTTTTAACAATATTTTTTCAGATTAAACTACTGGCCTTATTGCCTAACTATTGGGGTATGGGGATGTGGGGGGCGAGGGGGTATGTATGAAAAATGCCAATCTAAAACATCTCCCATGATGCCTAAAATGAATTATTGAGGGAGGAGGGAAATGTTCCCCCAAATGACTATTGTATTTTGCAACAGCAAGACACACAACTTATACTTACGATGGGGTTTGCGAAGGAGGAGAGGATTCCCAAAGAAAACAGTCCTAGAAGAGGACCACCAACCATGCCAAAAATACTGAGAGCTGCCTGAGAAAGAAAACAAAGTCTTCTATCAAGTATCACACAGCAAAGCCAAAACCTGCAACACGATGCCATGGGGGTGGGGAAGGAAATGAAATATCTGCAATCAGGATTTCCAGTTGGCTCTGGGCCAGATCCTCAGCTGGTGTAAACAGGTGTCGCTCCCTTGTTGAATTTTCTCAAATTAACCAGCTGAGGATTTAGTCCTAGAATTTCCAAGGTAAATACTCATTAAAGTATGCAAATTAATCACTTTATAATAGCCAGTGATTGTTCTTTTCCATAGTTCCTTCTAGTTAATGAAACAGAGGTGAAAAGCAGTTAAATATGCACCTGTAACAAACTGCCCAGAAGGGACGCCACACCAGCCATGGCAATACACACTCCTCCATAAAAAAGACCTGAATGGGTGAGAAAGACAAATGTAGCAATTTAAATCTCCCACAGTGAAATTTCCTTCTAGTCTAATACTACTACTAATAAAGCCAAAAATACATGGCAGCTAGGATTGTCTTTGAGAATGGCCAAACCAACAAAAGGTCACGTGCTCTGTTACCTCAGGAGGGGACCCTGCAAACATGACAAATCCTTTTACAACGTGTGGTCACTGAAGATTAGTTGGAAGATTAAATCTTAAAAAGAAGTTGGAATGAGTAGTGGGGATAATAAGCACAGCAAGAATCACTTACATTCCTCCTCTAACCCTCTGTGCCAACACTTTGTACTTGAAGAACGGATCTTCCTTCCCACTTGAGTTTTGTTCCAGTGAAAACACTTTTAGATATTGGAGTTCCATGGCTAGGAATTTCCCATACAGCCAGGATATAGACAGCCTAAGCAAATGAAGTCTCTTCCTCCCAGGGTCCCTAATGCTGGATGAGCACTTTAATTACATCCACCACTCACAAAGCTCTAATTTACAGCTACATGGGAACACATTAATCCCAGTGCTTAATATGAGAGGTCAGGCAATTATCAGAGTTCAGACCTGTGCGCCTCCATTCCTATAGCAAACAAAAGCTGGCATCAAAAGTAGTTAATAATGCTTAAGAAACCACATTCTCGGGTGACAATGCTGTTGTAACACTCCTCATGGCTCTGGTATGCTCACTGGCAGGGCGTGTTCTCTTGCTCGGAAATACAGTGAAGTACTTGGCTGTACTCTTCTATCCCTTACTAAGCTTATTACAGTAAAAGAGACATGTTAATTTTTCCCAGCAAACTACCTGGGGCACTGTGGGCCATATCTTCCACTGATGCCAACTGATGTAGCTAGCAAAGAAATCAATGGAGTGTCACAGATTTAAACCAGCTGAGGATCTGGACCTGTATGTTCAACTCAAAATTCTGAAACTGGCTGCTTGAGGGCATTAAACAGATTGAGGGCTTTAGGGTGTATCGTAGTGGTTGCGAAGCCTCACATTTTCTAGAAGGAGAGTGTGATGCAGTACATTTCTCCACCCATGTACCCTGCCAAATAATTACATGTTCAAGTGACTTGTTACAAAATTCCATCCCATGCACCTGCCTTCTGACTGATGGAATGAAAAATAATACCTATTTCAACCCAAGCCCTTTGGGTCTTTTGTATTAGGAATCTAGATTGAACAAGGCTACAATATAACTTTACTGCTTAAAGATCAAACAAGATGCCCTTTTCCATGTTCACTTTAAATAGCTGCTCCCCTTCTCCCCCATAACTGAAAACTCTTGGCCTGATTCTGATCTCACACAGGTTTCATACTGGTGTAATTCCATTGACTTTAATGAAGTTACTCCTGATTTACACCTTTATAAGTGAGATCTGAACCAAGCCCTCTTTCTTTATGGTAAAAGTGGAAAATATCCCTCACAAACTCACTCATTCCCTTGGAAATCCAAGATAGTTTCTTTTCAGAGAGGGAGCTGAAGTAAGGTTTAATGAGATCCTCAACAGTTACAGCCGCTAAAGCATTGATGCTGGAGGACACTGTGCTGCAGATGACAAAATTTGAAACATTTTTGTATGTTAGGAACTGAGATTACAAACACTTAATAATCGAGATAACGGCAGAGAGATACTGTCTGCAACAATATCAGAGACCTTATGTAGCTGTAACTACTATACATGTTGAAATTATTATTACTAACGGAAATAAACTTGACAGCACTATTTGTTACATTTTGCAATTGCTTAAAATATTGGTTCTCAGAGAGGATAATGCATGTTTTAAGAAAAAGAAACAATCAGATAAATCAGTGGAAGGAAAGTTAACATATATTGCTATAGCTAGATCAAAGGATGACTGGTATTTTAAAACCATTTTTGAATTCATTAATATGTATCGCATCCTTTGGGCTAGGTACATGTACATCACATGGCGTTTCATTGACTATTTTGGATGCACTCTACAGATTCAGGCCAAAAAAAAGGAGCCTAAAGCTAGGATCCTAAATCCATATTTAAGTAAGTGGGCTGGTTTTCAAAAGTCAGTAGGAACTGCCGGGTACCTGACACTTTTGAAAATCAGCTACTTTTTCAAGTGCCTTGATGTGGATTTAGGAGCCTAATTTTCAGTGCCTATTTCTGAAAAATCTTGGCCTATATCTTAAAAATGGCATGCCTGTATTGTGGCTGGAAAATGAGTATGCCCTGGCGCAGACCACAGCACACAAAATACGCCTCTCTGCACATTCAATGGTTAATTATGAGCTCCAGTGAGCATTCGATAGGCTCCGAGGGAACCACTTGTCCCAACCACTTGAAACATCAGCCCCTCTCTCCTGAGAGCAGATCTAGCTACTACGGAATAACTCTGAACCTCCCGGATCATATAGAATAGTATCAGACAAATTTTCCTTACAGAGAAACATGCCACAATGCCTACTATTTCCCTTCTCTTTAATATTCCTGTGTTGCCACCAGTGGCCAACATCAGACAAGATTAACTAATTAACAGAATTCAAGTAGAACACTGGAGTTACAATAATAATTTGCACTTCTGCAACCTCTTCCATTTAAGGATTTTAAAGCACTTTACAAATATGAATTTATTAAGGTGAGAAAGTATTATTTTATTTTTCCCCTCTGGCTTCTTGTAGTGGCCCAGTCACTGTGCTTCTCAAGAAAGGCAAAATGCCAATCACCTACAATCCACAGATTGTGCAGTATCGGCCATTTTTATACATTACTCTTGCAAGCAATCAGCTTGCACCTCAAAGTGTGAAAATGTATTGCCCTGATCATCGTATTTACTTACATATCTACAAATATTAAGAGTCAAAAAATTATTCAACCACAGCATTATACCAGTGCTCTGGGTGTGATTGCTATAGATAAGGTTGTTAACAGTTTCCATTCTAACCCCTGATTTTTGAACACTCAAGATTATCCAAAACGTTCACATTAAGGGCTGAAATTTTCTGTAATTGGTCGCTGCCAGAAAGTATACAACTTTGGAAAGCTGAAGCAAAAATCTTTTCAGTTGTTTTTCAATTATCAGAAGGCAGTAAATGCATTTTTTTACCACCACCATTTGAAACAAAACATTCTGACCATTTTCACAGGATTGACTTAAAACAGCTGTATTTCTTAATTCCAAACACTAGTTTGAAAATAGCCCTTAATGAGCAGAATGTGCTTCTTAAGTCATAGGAAGAAGGGAGATGGCTTTAAAATACAGCTCTGAAGGTTTGAAAAAGGAAGGCTGAGCAGCAGAAAATTCCCATAAACTGCAGCTGCCGTTTCCCTATAGGATTTCAGGAATTTACAAGTGCAGCTAGTGAAGTAATAGCTTCGGGTACGTCTATACTTACCTCCAGGTCCGGCGGTGAGCAATCGATCTTCTGTGATCGATTTATCGCGTCTTGTCTAGACGCGATAAATCGATCCCGGAAGTGCTCGCCGTCGACACCGGTATCCTGCTCGGCGAAAGGAGTACGCAGAGTCGACGGGGGAACCTGCCTGCCGCGTGTGGACCCGCAGTAAGTTCGAACTAAGATAGTTCCACTTCAGCTACATGAATAACGTGAATAACGTAGCTGAAGTTGCGTATCTTAGTTCGAAGTGGGGGGTTAATGTGGACCAGCCCTTTGAAGCAAGGTGAGGCAGAGCTTGTAAGTGCCATACTTTGCTCATGACAATGGAGTTTATAGCGCCAAGGCTCAGACTAGCCCTGTTGGTGGAGTTTGTTAACAGTGCAGACCAAATTGCTTCAATGCAAGGAAATTTGAAGCTCCACTGGTGAAGCCTGAAAAGCTTTTAAGCTGCACCCATTAAACAGCTTCTAATTTTTCCCTGTTTAAAGAACAACAACATATGCATGCAGGGAAATTAAATGCAAAGGATCTTGTGTAAATACAATTTATGCTCCAATGAGCATGCATAAAAACGGCCAACGTATGTCATTGAGTTCAGAATGATTATATTACCTTAATGTCCCACTGTAGGCGCTAGCCACGAAAAGTCCTGGTACCCCTGGAAAATCTCGTAGAATATCCAATACCAGATATGGCATAAGCTGAAAAAAATCATAGTGTGATGTTGCACTCTATATGATTTTATGAAAATATGCTAATGAGTTTGAATATAGTGTAACTGAAATATGCTTCATGCAAAAGGCTCTTGTAAAGTATCATTACAAAGTTTATAATCTACTGAGTGTGATCGTATAAATGTACCACTCTTGTATCTGAAACTAGAAATATAAAATGTAACTCTGAGGGCCTATTGTAATTATGCAAAGTGTGGGCATTAATGGTGTTTGGAATCTTGATGGCTCCCATTAACCAGGACAAATGTCTGTAGATGGCTCTCTTTTACTTGTGAGACTTCTTGTAGAAGTGTGTGCTGGCAAGTGGGTAATGAAGTCTTACAGTGACATGTGATCATGTCACCTGAACTGGAATCCATCTTTAACCTGGTGCTTTTCCAGTGAGGGGGGGTGGAAACCCAGAGGGACAAAGGATTCCCGCCTTATGCAAAAGATATATAAGTGGGTGGAACAGAGAAAAGAGGGGCAGCCATGATGAGAAATCCCCTAGCTACCACCTGAGCTGGAACAAAGGCTGTACCAGGGGAAAGGATTGTGCCCAGACTAGGAAGGTGTCCAGTCTGTGAAAGAAACTTATTATTATTTCAGAGGATTGATGGGGGTAGGCTCAGTGATTCATGGGGGCAGAGAAGGCAGAGGCATGGAGCCTCCATGCAGACCACCCTTGTCTCTCTGCATCTCCCTTGAGCCATGTGGATCTCAGGGAGAAGAGAGAGACATAGGTTGTAGCACAGGAGAGCAACCTCCACCCTCCCCCAAAAAGGAAAATGATCTAGTTTCCTATATAGGGTTGTCATATTTGGTCTTCCTTGTCCTATGTATCACTAGGGAATAAGAGGATTTCTGGTTTCTTATTTTATTAACCCTGTCCTCCCTTACTGCAAATAAAATACACTCCTGGTTTTCAAGTGTCCCAAAATGTTCCTTAATGTATCTTTCCAAAGGGACAGATCCTGAGAGCACCCATGATACTGGACATGTGTGTGCTCAGCCTCATACCTTGGGAACAGCCCCTCAAGGCAGCAATCTTAATTCATCCCCAACTATTAAACCATTGAGATGTTTAGTGTTAAACCTGGTCTGGTGCTGACACCCGCTTTGCTGTCCATGGGTCGCAATCGTGGTATATGGAGTACATTGCTAGTCCACAAAACATTGCACAGACAAGAATCGCCCAGAGTCCCAAGAGGTTGATATAGAGAGATCTGCACAAACATGAAAGGAAACAACAATGTTAAAGAGTTAGCCATAGCACTGTATTGTAATGTTGCTAAAGATGAACATGTCCTACTGTACCTGTATTCACTTCCTCATTGGCAGCCAAAAACAAAAAAGAGAAACCTTGTTAACTGAACACTTCTTAGTCTAGTTCCAGATGGTTGTCTGTCTGGCTACCCTTTAAAGCAGTGCAAAGCCACTAACTCCCAGCAACACACAGAACTGTTGTAAAACATGACAAGCCACAGAGTAATTCATAGACTAGGAGCCACACTGTGAGCCCCTTCCTGACCTAAGAAAGCCAGCACACCTTGGAAGGGTGCCATAGCGCATGCACTTCTCCTGCTGACTTGGCACGGAGTCCCTCAGAGCTGTTGCTTCTAGGAGGAAGTGGACTGAACACAGACTGTGAGTTTCCTGTCTTAGTGCCTAGGTAATCTTGGAGACTGATGTAGTAAACTGACTCCATCTCCTGACAGCACTAGCCCAAAAAGGCTCCAGCTTCAAGCATGAATGCAACCTCTGCTACCCTAGGTCTTCGTTCACTGTTGGCTATTCAAAATGCTCCAGTCTTCTTGTCCACTTTGGCTTCTCTACAGAGGTGGAGCTCCTGCAGATTATTGGAGGTGTCTAGGTACTTCTAGCTCTAGACTGGTCCTAGTTTCATGAAGTTAATTACCCTCTGGCTTATCTTTGGTGCCCTACTGCAACCCACAAGCAGTATGTTCTTCAACAACATGGTTCTTTCCCTGTATTTCCATAAGATTAATTGTATTCCAACCAGCAGCCATTTTGTTGCCTGATGCCCATTAATGGCCAAGCAATCAGAACTGCATTGGTACCTCCAGTACCTAAGCATTTAGGGTGCTTAGGAGGCCATTCAGTACTTCCAGTGCCTGCGAAAGTGCACCAACCCCTGGGTTACTTTAGAAGGTTAATCGGGATATGTGCAGGAGAGTAGCTCTGCTCTTGAAGATCTTAATGGGGATGGAAATTAATGTTATTGGGTGCACTGATGTAATATAACTGAGCCTGCAGCCTGGTGTACTTCGTAAAGCTCATCAGCACAAGAGACAACCTGACTTAAATCAAGTGTCTGATAACAAAACCCGGGCATGTTACAGCTGATTGGGTGACCCCACTGCCAGTGGTCAGACTTGGGCCTTGTCTAAACATATAAATTGCAAAGCTTTAGCTAAATCTGTTTCTAGACTAATTTAGTTAAAATAATCCAACCCTGTGTTATGGACCCTCTCATATAGGGTTGAGTGTGTTTTATATCGGTTTACCATAACCTGATTCCTTATCAATATAAGCTAAACTGAGATAAGGCACTCTTAGACTGATTGAAGTTGGACATGCAGAAGAATTTTGTTAAATTAGTACAGGGATCAGCAACCTTTGGCACGTGGCCCGCCAGAGTAAGCACCCTGGTGGGCCAGGCCGGTTTGTTTACCTGCCGCATCTGCAGGTTTGGCCAATCGTGGCTCCGATTGGCCGCGGTTCACCACTCCAGGCCAATGGGGGCTGCGGGAAGCGGCGCAGGCCGAAGGATGTGCTGGCCGCCACTTCCCGCAGCCCACGTTGCCGATCCCTGAATTACTGCAACTCTCATGGGTAGACAAGGCTTTAAGTAGCATGTTTTAGCCTAGGTCACTATAGTTAAAAATTAAACAAAATTGCTATCAATTGAGTGATTAAAGGCAGAAATCAGAGGGGTAGCCGTGTTAGTCTGAATCTGTAAAAATCAACAGAGGGTCCTGTGGCACCTTTGAGACTAACAGAAGTACTGGGAGCATAAGCTTTCGTGGGTAAGAACCTCACTTCTTCAGATGCAAGTAATGGAAATCTCCAGAGGCAGGTATATATCAGTGTGGAGTGTGCCCACATATCTACACCAGCAACACCATCACTGGACCTAACCAGATCAGCTATAACATCACCGGCTCATTCACCTGCACGTCCACCAATGTTATATATGCCATCATATGCCAGCAATGCCCCTCTGCTATGTACATTGGCCAAACCGGACAGTCACTACGCAAGAGGATAAATGGACACAAGTCAGATATCAGGAACGGCAATATACAAAAACCTATAGGAGAACACTTCAACCTCCCTGGCCACACAATAGCAGATTGAAAGGTAGCCATCTTACAGCAAAAAAACTTCAGGACCAGACTCCAAAGAGAAACTGCTGAGCTCCAGTTCATTTGCAAATTTGACACCATCAGATCAGGATTAAACAAAGACTGTGAATGGCTATCCAACTACAGAAACAGTTTCTCCTCCCTTGGTGTTCACACCTCAACTGCTAGCAGAGCACCTCACCCTCCCTGATTGAACTAACCTCGTTATCTCCACTCTGATATATACCTGCCTCTGGAGATTTCCATTACTTGCATCTGAAGAAGTGAGGTTCTTACCCACGAAAGCTTATGCTCCCAGTACTTCTGTTAGTCTCAAAGGTGCCACAGGACCTTCTGTTGCTTTTTAAAGGCAGAAAAGTATGATCATGCCCCGATTACCCACAGCATTTTCAAATCTTGTTTTCAAACCATGTTGGTGGCTGGGTGTCAAATGACAATCAGTGTTTGTCCTGACTTAAATCCTAGTTCAGAGTGGCACTCTATGATTTAAGAAATGAGTTGTTCCCACTAATTCTGAATGAGTAATGCTGGGTGGAATACTCTTCTGCAAAGCTGGCATTGTGTCTGGGCAGACTATGCAAGTCTTTCTTTTTAATAAGAATTTAAGATTTCAACATTCAAACCATTGTGTGGTGCCTTTGAAGAGTTCTTTGAAGCCAGGAATTGGTAAGGGGAAAATAAGAGGTAATAAACTAGTAGGCTGATGAGTCAATATCACACCTGCATTTATCTGAAATGTGTGATTCTTCCACTTTAAACACCTGTACTTCTTTTAAGTGAATATGTCGTTGTTCAAATACAAGAATCTAAGTTGCTTGGTTGTGCTTTCTAGTCACAAAACTACAGGTGCATATCTTGGGTGGGGTGAGATCCTTTCTGAGACAGTCAAGAATCCTGAGATACTTTTCTCAACCATAGTTTCATGCATTACCAGAAGGCATGGGTTAGGACCTGTGAAATCATTCACTCTGTGAGCCCAGTTCATCATTGTACTGTACCTTGTAAATCCTTCACATCAGTGTAACGTGTGTGTAAATTGCTACCATTCTGATGTGGTAGCATTTTACATCTACTGTGCACTGGTGTAAATGACTACACAACGAGCAGGGCATTAGTGACTCTTGTTGTGAGTGTTTTAAGGTTCTTGCAAAAGAAACTAGGCAGCTGTTGTATTGCCAGTGTTTATACCTGTGTGGACATGCAGTGTTTATGCTGAAAATTATCCATGCCTCAGGAAATGATCATATTCTCAGGCACAGATAGGGTGGCTAGCAGCGTATGTGCCTGGAAACTTAATTGCCCTCATCTGGAGGAAAGCTGGCAGAAGGGGGCTAAATAAAGAGATCTCCATGAGGTTTTCCTTGCAGAGATTTCCAGAAGAGCTCCCCAATAAGGGCAGGGTTCTCCCATTAACATGGAAAGACTTCAGGGCTCACGCAGAGATTCCTGGGAGGCTAGGGCCTTCCACGTGGAACCGCTGTATCTTCACAGCAGCTCTGGCCAAGTGACTCCAACAGTGCCACGCTCCCAGACTCCACTGGTCACAACTGAACTGCTTCTAGGATGCCTTTAAAGGATCCCATTGCACCCCCATTGGGGGGGTGAAAACGAATAATATAGCTTCAGATAGGGATGCCTGGAAGAGTCAATATCAATGACATGCAATGACATTCCAATACGTGAGCAATCCATTATAGAAGTGAGATGCGCCTTCTGTCTGTGTAAAGGCTGACCTTCTGAACAAAGCAGCATGACCAAGGAAGAGGCTTTGAAGATACAATGATGATGCATATCAACTCATTCCTGTCATAAATACGATTGTCTACAAAACTAGCTTTTCTCACTGCGTTAGCCTTAAACATTTTAATTCTAAAAATGTAGCTTTCACCAGGAGGGGAAAGAAAATTGTTTCAATTATTTTGCCCGCATTTTTAAAATATTAAACCTCCAAAATACTGTCCCTTCCTATACCTTATGGCATTGTATTATGGGGAATGCATTTTTATTTTTCATACATTTCTCACATAAGTAAATCTATAGAGAAATCTTACTGATCGCCAGTATCCAGCTGCTTACAGCTTCAGGACAGGTCACTAACTATTCGGAAAACAAAGAACGTGATTCTTCAGCAATTTTATCATTGGACAATCAATTTCAGTAGCTTTATGACTGAATCCTTTAATATTTATTCTGGTACAACTCCCATTCACTGATTTAAGTTTAATATAAAAACAGGAGGACTTGTGGCACCTTAGAGACTAACAAATTTATTTGAGCATAAGCTTTCGTGGGCTACAGCCCACTTCTTCGGATGCATATAGAGTGGAACATATATTGAGGAGATATATATACACACATACAGAGAGCATGAACAGGTGGAAGTTGTCTTACCAACTCTGAGAGGCCAATTATGTAAGAGAAAAAAACTTTTGAAGTGATAATCAAGATAGCCCAGTACAGACATAAGTTTAATTTAGTACCAAGCCAGGATCTGGTGTTATTAGATGCTTTGCACAAATAACAGCTATACAATTTGGTCTCTAGGTTGCAAATGAACTTAATACAACTATTTGTGTGCACGAATACCAGCATCATAAAACAGTTGGGCACATAACTTATAAATCCTGGCATTTATTCTTCCAATTTGCTTTTGTCCTTGTTCACAAAGCAGAAAGTACAGGTTGTTACTACCTTTCATGAACACGTTTTATATAAATTTAAAGCATTCATTTAAAAATCTCCCTTTATGAAGAACAGATAGTGACTAAAGGCAGGCACTGAAGAATTACATTTACCACACGCAGGCTTACAATTTTGCTTGGAAACGTGTTTTGCAGGCAATGTATCTCTGAACTTGAGATTGGTTGACCCCGTATATGCCAGTCCAGGTGAAGGTGCCACCTATGAGAATTGTCCAGAAGGTATGTCTTTGCAAGGGGTTGGGATTAAAGCTAAATGGGAGAAAAAAATAACAGACTCAGAATATGGACAAAAATGGTGCTTCTCTCTCTGCCCCAGTAGAGTTGATTCTATTGTAAACCCGTGTGGATGCAGTTTAACACCTTTAAGATTGTTTAAGCCGGTCATGTTTTAGCGTAAGTATTTACAAACTTACTCCCAGAAGTTTAATCTTCCTCCATGGTAGGAATCGTTTAGAATGCGTCCGATTCCCTCTTGAACCACCACAGCACGTATAATTACAGATGAAAATCCAGCTACCATGATTCCAACCTGGAAAACATCTGTCCAGACTACTGCCTTTAGACCACCCTGTGTGAGGAATAGCACATTCAATGTATAGTAGGAGCATGAAATTAAGATGCAATTATAAATTTAGCAAGTTCAAATTTATGGGCCAGCTCATCCCCACCTGCGGAAAATCCCCTGGGAAGGGCAGGGTGAGGTGATCTGTTTCTCTGAGCCCCAACCACTCCTGCCCCCAGCCTGGCCAGTCTCTACCTGGGAGAGTAGAGAACAGTGCTACTGAGATGACCACAGCCCTTTCCACGTGGGAGTGGGCAGATCCACAGGCAGAGAGTGTTTTCCATATGCAATTTGGAGCAGGGGAGAGGATGACCTGGCCCTCTGTCTTCATTCAAGTTTAAACTCAATATTTGTGTGCTACAAAATAGTGAAGGTTGTTCTATATTTTAACTAAGCAGTTAAAAGAAGAGGGGTTCTTTAAAATGAATTGCCAACATACCAGTGTGCAATAGAATGTACAGACTATTCCAGTTGCGATCACTGCACCCCACAAGTCAAATCCCGTGACTGAAAAAGAGGGAAAATGTACAACTGCAAAGACTGTTTTTGAAAAAAAGTAAATCCTTTAACATTCAAACAGATTTATAGGTTGGTCTGATTGCCTGAAAAAAAAAAAGATTAGAACCATTTTAAATGGAAAAGTAGAAAATAATAACAATAGCACTGAAATGATTTGTGCACTTAAACCAAGTGACTTTGACAGACTAAGAATATAACCAGCTCATAACAACAGTTGTGATAGACTTTACAAACTCCTGAGCAATTAGAAATATTTTTGCAGCTAAGGACTAATTTCCCTTTAATTAAAATTTTAACAACTAAGACTATATCCCAACGTTTCAAGCCCATTAGTTATCTCATTGACTTCAACACAATGGGATTTGTGCAGGTAGACAGTAAGGGAGTCCCATTCAAGTCAGGGTAATTGAGAGTTGAATTTGTCCCCAAGTCTTCAATCTCTTATAAAATCTGTCACAACTACTGGACCAATGCTGAAGTCTTCATTTAGGCAAAAAGTCAACAGGAGCTTAGGGAGACTTCTTAACTGGGCCCATAGTTACTTATGTTGATGTCTGTCTTAAAAACCTAACCGTTTTATGTATTGAAAAAAAATAATAAAATAAAACAAACTACCTTGTAAAATGTAAAATAATTAGCATATTTTCCTTTTACCTTGATTCAGTGCCAGAGCTGGAGCATAAATAACAATTCCAGTGTATAAAATCTAAGGAGGATAAAAGAATACTAAATCAAATGAAAAGTAACTTGTTCTATACCTACTTAAACTAATTCACTTATAGTACACATAGGGAAATGTATCTATAGGTATACATAGAGTCTATATCACCAGTACTGTGCAGTATTAAGTAATAATTCCTATCATTCGTAAGGAAAAAAGTCAGAGGCTACCTAGTATTGCATTCTTCACGGTACACTGTTCCTAAAATGAACACTACTGTACAATGGCTCTTAGATACCCAGGCCCTCTTCAACTTTTCCTGGCTTTTCTACAAAGTATCATATTGTTTAAAAAATGCAGTAATCACATACAAATGCCATACTGCAGAAACCTGCGGAAAGAGGAAAAAATGCTGAGGCAGGCAAGTACTTTGCCGAGAAATCTCTTGCAATGTTAATTGCACTCAATATGCAAATATAACTCAGATTAACCAGGACTAGAGCTATGCCATTAGTCATTCTGGTGTAGTAATTAGGGTTTATAGCCACTGTAGGCTGCTGATATTGGAGGGTGACATGCACATACAGGGTTGTGAGCGGGTCTGATTTTGCATCCCTCACTGGAAAGAGATATAGACAAATAAAGCTTTTCCCTTATGATTATTATCATAATGGGACACTCAGTACTGATACCACCTATAGTAGTTTGATTTATTTCTTTTTAAATCCTGTTTGCCTTTTAACTGTTGGGTCAAATTCAGCCTTGGTCTTAGAGTCACGGAGTTTAAGACCACAAGGACCACTAGATCACCTAGTCTGACCTCCTGTATATCACAGGCCACCAACAGCACTCAGAACCTGCACACTAAACCCAACCACTGAGATTAGACCAAGGTATTACAGCCCACAAGAGACTAGACTGTGATGTGCCACAAGCAGAGAATAGGAGGGACCCAGGTGCACCAGTGTCTGAGGCCCCCATAATTGCAGAGAAATTATTAAGTGAGATCTACCCAGATAATCCAGGCAAGTGACCTGTACCCATACGCTGCAGAGGAAGACAGAAAACAAAACAAAAACAAAAACAAAAGGTCACTGCCCATCTGACCTGGGGAAAAATCCCTTCTCAACCCCACATATGGCAATCAATTATACCCTGAGCATGTGAGCAAGAACCAGCCAGCCGATCACCTGCGAGGGAAAACAGTTGGTGCCACCTCAGAGCCCTAGCCATCCCCATCCAATGTCTCATCTGCAGCCATAGTCACCCCTGCTGCTTCAGAGGAAGGAGATTTAAAAAAAAACAAAACACAACCCTCCAGCTGTCAGCTTGGTGTAACTCCACAAGGCCAAACACAGAGATGTAGCTTGGAATAAACAGGTGCAACTTCCATGGAAGTCTCTGGACCAAATTCAACAACAACATCAGCAGTGGGGTAAGTTACACATTGAGGAGTTGATTCTCCATTCATTTACACCTATTTTATGGGATTTAAATCTACTGACTTCAGCTGAGTTCCTCCTGATTTATATTGGTGTGAGATCAGACTCTGACTCATGTGTAAGTGGTAAAGTATCATAACCTGCAGTTACTTGGAATTCAGCAAATGTGCAAACTTACACATATAACATACACTCCCTCCTACAGTCCTCTTGGCCTGTAACACAACAAGCAACTAACAAAGAGGAAAATAAAGCTACTCCCCGGCTCCTTTAACTTGTACCATCATATATCCAGCCTCCAATGGGTTACACCGATAATATTCCTATTGACCTTGGTGGGGACAGCACCTTGTTAAACCATCAGCTGAATTTGCTCTTTCCCCACAGAATTCCAAACTGGTACCATTTACAACTGTTTTGCGTACTTTGGGCCAGATTTTTGGCCCAGATAAGGCTGCTTCACACTGTTCCTGTAGCACAAAGAAGTCATAAACTCAGCTAAGACAGGGCTGCAGAGGATTCCCCCTATGTTGGAGAATCCTCTGGTGACCATAGGGCTGCCATAGCAACTCCTATGCCATCCCCTTTCCACTGTCACCTCCACCAATGCCCCCTTCCCCTGGTGAAAGGGGGCCTGGTCAGGGCATCCCTACATTCCGGCAATCTTCAGGTGCCAGAATGGCCCCTTGAAACTGTGGGCATCCAGGTTTAACATATAGGCTGCTGTAAATTATGTTAAGGGCCAGACTCACTCCCAGATTGGGGAAACGCAAAGGTGGCTTAAAGCCACCTTTCCCCTCCATGCTCTTCCTGAGGTGTGCTGAGTATATCCCCCACCACAGCTCAGGATCTAGCTCCACAGAGAATGCTCTCTCAGTGCAAGCTACACTGTTTTGTCACTTACACCTGTTTTCTGACCAAGCTACACCTAACTTGTAACATTCACAAATTATAGAGTACCTGGCCGACTGTCAGCTTGGCATGGTACAGCAAACTTTTTGAGTGTGTCAGCATAGAAAAATAGCTTTCTAATATGCAGTGAATGTTTGCCCATCTGCTTTCTGGCATCCCAGACAAAATGTGTTCTTGCCACAATCATTATCAGATTTTGTTTAAATTAAAAGAAGAATCAAGATCTAATCTTTCAACTTCTTCATTTTATTTAGGTTGTGTTCCTGTATTAAGAAAAAATGACACACCGATGGCTATAGGACCAATAAAATTATACCAGCAAAACGGTAAAATACTATTTTTTAAAAATCTTCCTGTTAATGATCCAGACAGTTTCAGATATAAGCTTTAGCACAGAGAAATACATATTTTCTTGAACATATTTCTAATATGTATTGAATTATTTTTCTCTGTGGTTTATGAATAGCTTGTCCCACTTTTAGCATTCAGTTTCTTAGTGAATATTATTTTAGGGTGAGATGACATCAGTATTGAAATATATTGGTGTTCCACTATTCTCCTAGTGCTTTCTATATCTCTGAGGGGTTTGTATTGCTTTACAGGGAGGGACAAGTACCAGTGCCAAGTAGCAAGCAGCCAGCTAGCATTGCAATGTGTGTTTAGTTCAACATTCCCTAGGGGCTCAAGTTACTCCAGGATTCTCTGGGCAGGGAACAAAGAGCAGTGCTGGACAGCGTATGCTCTTCATTACTATAGCTCAGTGGTTTGAGCATTGGCCTGCTAAACCCAGGGTTCTGAGTTCAATATTTGAGGGAACCATTTGGGGATTTAGTTGGGGATTGGTCCTGCTTTGAGGAGGGGGTTGGACTAGATGACCTCCTGAGGTCCCTTCTAACCCTAAGAATCTCTGATTATATGCACATATTACTAGGTAGTATGAAGAACTTCCTTGTCTCTTTCTTTCATGTCAATTTCTGACATTTCACAATAAACTTAGCAACCACTTTCACGTGACTACCAGTTACATCACACTAAAGTAATGCTAAAGGCTATTAAAGATCAAAGAACCTGTTTGAGGTTTACTTGCCGTTTGTATAATGAAGAGGATTGTCCCACAAAGACGCAGATATTTATTAAATCGAAGCTCCAAATACTGCAAAAGAGGTGAATAAACAACTTTAATGTCAAAAATATACATTTATAGAAATGGTATTAAGAAATCTCCTGTAAGAAAAGATACTACTGTTCAGCAGAAGTAACAGTTTTTATATTCACATGAATGATTGTCAGCTGTCATGGTCAACCTGATCTTGTTTTCTGCAGACATCACTATCATTTAGTTAAACCTGAGCGAAGCTAAATATTTACCTAGTCAGTCCAAGATGGAGTACATAGAAGAGTTTGGTCATATATACATACATATGTAGCGCTTTGTAGCACAGGTGTCTTAAAGCACTTTACAGATGATAGTTGTACATTGTGACTGGACAAAATCCAGCAGTTGTTATGCCTTTAGCTAACTAGTTGTGAGTGAATATAACTTTTTTATTGTGAGGAGGAAGAAAGAGTTATCTCTACCCTCTTTGAAGACTGCCAAGATTTTTATTTGCACCGGAACAGCTGCTTGAGAGGGGCAGAAGGCTTTCAGTTTAATTGGGTCATCTAAATCTGGATCTCCTGCTACTGTAAAACCACCAACAGCACTTGTCTGAGGCATTCACTGTCTGCTAGCATTATACATAAACCCAATCTGGGATGGTGTATAATAATAAATTAATAATAATAATAATACCCAGATCTTATACAGCATGAATAGGGCCCTACCAAATTCATAGTCCATTTTGGTCAATTTCATGGTCACAGGATTTTAAAAATAGTAAATTTCATGATTTCAGCTATTTAAATCTGAAATTTCACGGTGATGTAATTGTAGGGGTCCTACCCCAAAAAGGAGTGGTGGTGGGGTCGCAAGGTTATTGTAGGGGGGGTTGTGGTACTGCCACCCTTACTTCTGTGCTGCTGTTGGCAGTGGTGCTACCTTCAGAATGTGGTGGCCAGAGAGCAGCGGCTGTTGGCCAGGAGCATGGTATGGTATTGCCACCCTTACTTCTGCGCTGCTCCCTGCAGAGCTGGGCCCTCAGGCAGCAGCCGCCATTCTCAGGCCACTCAGCTCTGAAGGCAGCAGTGCAGAAGTAAGGTGGCATGGTATGGCATTGCCACCTTTACTTTTGCCAGATGCTGGTGGGGTGCTGCCTTCAGAGCTGGGTGCCTGGCCAACAGCCGCTGGTCTCTGGCCACCCAACTCTGAAGGCAGCACAGAAGTAAGGGTGGCAATACCACGATCCCCCCTAAAATAACCTTGTGACCCCTCTGCAACTCCCTTTTGAGTCAGGACCCCCAATTTGAGAAATTCTGGTCTCCCCCATGAAATTGGTATAGTATAGGGTAAAAGCACACAAAAGACCAGATTTAATGGGGAGAGACCAGATTTCATGTTCCATGTTGCGTTTTTGATGGCTGTGAATTTGGTAGGTGTGGTAAGGTGAGGCCCTGAAACATAAACCCTTGTATCAGAGGCTCAGTATGAGACCTAAGGCCTGAGCTAAAGTAATGGTCAAGACTTTGCTGACATAAAGCAAAGTTAAGCTGTGAGCCACAGGCAGGTCATGCTCACAGAAGCTGGCAAGAAGCAGGCTGATGCTGCAATTATACACATACCTGAGCACTAAGCCCTAGTAATATAAACATGTGCCAGGATGGTACCAGAACAGTCCAGGACTAGCACATTCCACACAGATAACAAGGAAGACATGGTCCTAAAGGATAACATGATTAATAGAGTTGTTTTGTTCGAACCAACATGTACAGGGTGATAGGCGGCACCTTATTATGTAGAGGGGTTGTACCTCAATACATCAGGAGTGATGTGTAACTTGTCTGTACCTGTGTATAAGAATTCACCCCTGAGGAGTTGTCTTGGTCAAGCCTAAGGGGCAGTGGAGAGTCCCGCCACTGACTGAGACGGTCCATTGTCAGGGGACACATATTCGTAGTATGTCCTGTAGAGGCTGCGGGAAACTATTACTGTGTTTCATTTGGCAATAAACCTGGCTGGGTGCCTTCGTACCTTATCGGACTCTGGTCATTGGGGGTTCTGTCGGGGTTTGTTGTGTCAGCTATCTGCACAGAGCCGGGGCAGCACACAGAGGGAACACATGCACACAGCCACTGTTATCAACATTTTGCACAGCAGAGCACCACACCGGTGACATCTGACGACAGTAGGGCCCTAAGCATGAACCACAACCTTCTGCCTCCAGTGTCGGCTAAGACTCAAGATCCTCAACTAACAGTCAATCTTGGCTTCATTTGACTTTTTACCCTGAAATTTCATTCCCTTGTCTTACCAGAAACATCCATGTACAGTTGGGAAAAGGAGATCTCCTTTTACCTGCCAATCTGATCAATCAATGCAGATACAAATATCTCATTATTTCAAAGAGCTGGCATTCACCTTTGAGTCTTTGCAATTGTTTAAACATCACTTGAATTTTGAATGGATGCATACAGAGAGGCAGAGTTTAACTCTTCAGTGAACAAAAAGAAGTGTTTGCACTATGGTAGTCTGCTCGTACTATCAGTGCGGGGAATGAACTTAATGGCTGCACTATAATAATACTGAAACAACAAGGAGTCTGGTGGCACCTTAAAGACTAACAGATTTATTTGGGCATAAGCTTTCATGAGTAAAAACCTCACTTCTTCGGATGCATAGAGTGAAAGTTACAGATGCAGGCATTATATACTGACACATGGAGAGCAGGGAGTTACTTCACAAGTGGAGAACCAGTGTTGACAGGGCCAATTCAATCAGGGTGGATGTAGTCCACTCCCAATAATAGATGAGGAGGTGTCAATTCCAGGAGAGGAAAAGCTGCTTCTGTAGTGAGCCAGCCACTCCCAGTCCCTATTCAAGCCCAGATTAATGGTGTTAAATTTAGCTAATAATATAATAATACTGCATTTTTTACTGGTCTTTTTCAGGAGTTAGTGTCTAGGCAGAAGTAAGGGCTCAAAACGTATGTGGTGCAAAGTCAACCTGAGGCAGCTAGAGATTTGTACTGGAGAACTCCCCCTATGTTGGGGAGAATCTAATAGAGGCTGTTCTTCCGCCTCCTATGCAGAAACTTCACTGCTTGGTGTAAGAATAGGCAAGACGCAGGAAGAGTGAAGGGGTGATGTCAACAAGACTCCCAGTTCCCCATGGATGCTAGATCCCTCAGGGACTTTATGCCAGAGGCCTAAGGTAAAATTGCCCCCATGAAGCTTTACCTCACTGGGCTGGGGTGCAGTGGAAAATCAAGGCCTAATTTTCTAAAGCCATATTTTGGCACCTAGGTAAAGAAGTGGCCTGACTTTCACATATGCTGAGCACTTGCAGATCTCATTGTATAAGTACTATGGAAAATCCAGTCACTGCTATTTAGGGCCCTGATCCAGAGACCTATTTATCTGTAAATGCAAGAGGAAGTCCCAATGAAATCAGTAAGACTGTTCATATGCTTGACTATTCATATGGGTGTCCAGATGCTCTGCTGGATTGGGCCTTTGTGCCTCAAGGTGGATTTAGGAACTTAAGTTGAGGCAGGCACCCAGGATAGGGAGTTTCAGCTTCTATTTTAGAGGGCTTTTCTTTGTGTTTTATTGTTTATTCCAAGTCACCAACCAATCTGTGCAAAAATAAATCCACAGTTTGGATTGAAAATCTGGAGGGCTAACAATCTCCAGGAGCAAACCCACATGGAATGAGTCTATTGAGACAGGAGATCTTAGGGGTGGTGGAGAGACCTGCCATGGCCTCTGCAAGGGGGAAATATCAATTGGAAGGGGCAGGCTAGTAGAGAGGCAAGGCCACGTAGGGGACGCTCCTGAGAGACACAGAGGCATAGGGGATCGGTATGGAGGACACAGAGAAGATGCTGAATGGGGCTAGTGCTCCCGAAGGGGGAGAAGGCGGCAGCCCCGCTTACCTCGTAGGTGCTGGTGATCCCCAGCCTGTAGAAGACGGGCAGGAAGACCTCGGCGCTGATGACCACCACCAGGAAGTAGGTGATGGCGAAGATGCAGAATATGGCCCCGTAGCGGTAGATCTCCGCCGGGGTGCCCAGCACGGTGACCGCCGACATGAAGCTGGCGGTGAGGGACAGCGCCACGGGCAAGGCGCTCATGCTGCGGCCGCCCATCAGAAAGTCTTTGGAGGTCTGCTGGCCGCCGCCCGCGAAGGCGTAGTACACGCCGATGACCGCGGAGACCAGCAGCATGGCCCCGAATACCACATAGTCCCACACGGTGAAGTGCCCGATGCTCATCGCCCGAGCCGCACGGGCGCTCGCAGCGGAGGGGTTGTGTTTAACTCTGGAGGGGGGGCCCGCTCCGGGGGTTGCTACTCTGGGCTATGGCCGGCAACCAGCGATTCTCGATCTGCGCGCCCCGCTCCCTGAGCGCCCCGTGCCCGGCTCTGCGCGCCCAGCACTCAGTGCGCCCTGTGCCCGGCTCTGCGCGCCCCACTCCCTGCTCTCGGCTTTGCGCCCCTGATCTCTGTGAGCCCTGTGCCCGGCTCCGCGCGCCCTGCTCTCAGCGCGCCTTGTGCCCGGCTCCGCGAGCTCTGTTCTCTGCGCTTCCGTGCGCTTTTGAGTGCCCTGGACCCGCTGAGGTGCCTCTGCTCCCCTTACAGGTGCTGGTCCCTCGGCGCACGTGGGCTCAGCTGCGCGGCCGCAGACCTGGGCACACCAAGAGCAGTGACCAAATAAAAGTCCCAGGTGAGTGGTTGACAAACCAGCTCAGCAGAGGAGCAGGAGGTGCATGCTCAAGATCCACCTACCCTTCGCCTCCTCCCAGCGCGGTATCGCGTGGGCACACTATGGGAGAGTAACCCCGGAGGAAGATTAGCTGTTAAATGTCTCTCTCAGCTCTTGCGCGAAGAATATTGCGTCTGGCTTTTATCAAGAGGGAGGGGGCTGTTAGAAGGTGCTAATATGACCTCAGCCCTATCTCGCTGACGGCACAGTGTCATTCGTTTCAACATACTTGTCCCTCTCATCCCTATGATTAAGAGGTTTGCGGGTGGGAGGAAATCAGCCCGCCCTCAAAACACTCAACTGCTTCTTCCCAACACTTACCGGGATTTCATGCCATTATATGCCCCACAGCCCCCAAAAGGCCTGGAGGAGTTCTGTATGGCTGCTTGTATGGTAGGCTGTTACAGAGATCAGTGGTTTTCAACCCGTGGTCCCTGGACCCCTGGAGGTCCACGAACTATGTTTAAGATTTCCAAAGGGGTTTGTACCTTCATTCCAAGTTTTTTTAGAAGTCCTAAAAAAAGAAAAAAAAAACGTTGAAAACCACTGATCTAATATGTAGCCATTATCTACAATCCTGTAATTTTCAATACTACTGCATAGGTGTTGTCTCCCTACAGCAAGGCAAGTAGCAAACCTCTTCGTAGTCAGAAACCCATTTAAGACATCTTCTCTGTAAAAGATCTTCCCTTTCTCCCATACTCAGGTAACCTCAGGATCAACAGTACCACTAGTCAAGATATCTCCTTAGAATGAGACTGCTCACCACCATGCACCTTCATCAACAGCATTTGGTCACCAGGAGAAATAAATAGTGCCCTTTCCATTCCCAGGATGTTTTCTAGCATTCCATATTCAGATAAAGATATTGGTATCGCATTTCCCAAAAGAAAAGAAAAGACAGAAACATATTTAATAACTGCAACCCTGCAAATTAAATCTTTAATATGATCAGGTTATATGAGGATCTTACTTTCTAGCTCTATGAAGCCCCAAAGTGGTTGGTTGAGTGTTCTAATGGTTAACATGGCACCAGAATGGATTTCCTTAGATTTGGCACAGTAGGGCCTCTTTGAACTATTCAAAATTGTGTTAGCCCGTGGGACTTCCCTTTGAAGTGTTTGCACATGCAGGCTTCAAATAATGAGTGTCTCACCATGGAATGGATTCACTAGCAATAGATGGAGCTTTCTACTTCACTCCTAGAAGATATTATTAACAGGTAACATTTTCAACAATACCTATGTGACTTAGGAGCCTAGAGTTTGACTTTCAATTAGACTGTAGAATTCTAAAGAGACAAGGTGGGTGAGGTAATATCTTTTACAGGAACAACTTCTGATGGTGAAAGAGACAAACTTTGGCACTTACACAAGGCCTCTTAGTCAGTTAGGTACTGTTCAAAACTTGAACTGACATTTCTGGTCCCAATTGTCTTTTGCAGGACACTGAAATGGCTGTTTGTCTACAATTCCCTACACTATTTCCCCATATCTAATTACTAGCTCAGCATGACTCTGTTCAAACATCTAGCACAATATCATGTTACAGACTCTTCACCCGCTCTCTGTTTACTACAAAATAAAATACTGAATACATAATACTGCATTTCTACAATAATTTTTTAATCCAACCAAGCTTTCAGTGGCTGCTGAGTGTTGGTTATATTTTGAAAGTGCTCTCAGAGCATGTGTGTAAGGATGTCAATGTCCATCCATAAAAATAGTATTTATATTTTTTTAAAAAACTCAATTATGATGAAAACCTTTCAAAACAAACACTTATTTCACAGAAATTTATTTTTAAATGGGAATAGAGTATGCAAAGTGCTATCAGAGAGCATGCATTATAGGTCTGCTTGGGCCTAATTTTAAGGCATGACCTGGACCTGAACCCAAGCTGAGCACAGCAGCCCTGAAGCCAGCCCAAGCATGTTGAGCTGTCTTCAGAACTGACCTGACCCAAACCCAACACTTCCCCCCAAAACTGTGTCAGTGCTGCTGAACTATTCTTGGGGTTCAGCCTGAAGGGGTCTTCCCACTCCCCACACCCTGGGCCTGCGAACTGTCCCCGGCTGCCTCCTCCCCACGTGGCTGATGCAGCAGTAGCTGCATGCAGCATGCCCCACTCCTGCCAGTCACCACCGCCTGATTGCATGGCGTGTGCTGGGAAGTGGGAGGCGCTGCAACTCATTGGCATGCCTGGGCCTCAGCACACTGAGTACAGCAAGGTGGCAGCAGCTGGCAGAAGTAGGGCATGCAGTCACCGCCATGCCAACTCCATGGACAGAAGGAGGTGATCAGAGACAACCCAAACCAAGGGGGTTGGGTTGTTTTCAGACCTGGCCCAACCCAAACCCAACATTTTTAGTCAGGTCCAGTTAGGTTGCAGTTGGAGTTGGGTTGCAAGGCTCCACTGTGCATGGAGTTATGTCAGCTAAACTCAGGATTAGGGCTGGCTGAAAGACGACGATTCCACTTTGCAAAACATCGTGAGGTTTTGAAAATTGTTTTCATTTTGCATTGAAGAAAACCAGACCTTTTGAATTTTCTTGGTGAAAAAACGCAAGAGCACATGAGAGCAGCCCCACCTCCAAATAGCCAATAGTCTGAGGATTAAAGCACATATAGGCACTTAGCCGTGGTGTGGGAACCCTATTTACAAGTCCCTGTTCTACCTAATTTAGAGCAGGGACTTGAATCTGGGTCTCTTACATCCCCGCTGGAAGTCCTAAACACCAGGGTAAGGAGTCAGGAGTCAGTCTCTCTCTCTCTGGAGTCAATGAATATTTCATTATTTATACAAAGTGTGAACAGCTCCAAGTGAGGCGGGGGAGGGGGGGTGAGCAAGAGACTGACTGGCTCTATAGCCCCTAGCCCTCCGGACTACAGGCTATGCTGGGGTGTCTCTCTCTCTCTCTCTCTCTCTCTCTCTTTGAAATCCGGACCTGGGAAAGTTTTCTGATGAAAGTTTTGTCAAAACTGTTATATTACTGCTAAAAGTTTTGATTTCAATGAACCGGCATTTTCTAATGGTAAAAGAAACCCCATTGCCTTGGAAATTTCCCAACCATCTTGTGAGACAGAGAGCTGGGAATCAGCAGCTGATCCCATGCTCTGGTCCCTGATTAACCAATTAGGCCTCAGGGGAGGGCCTGGTTAAGTAGAAGTTTCAGAGTAACAGCTGAAGTGGGCTGTAGTCCACGAAAGCTTATGCTCTAATAAATTTGTTAGTCTCTAAGGTGCCACAAGTACTCCTGTTCTTCTTTTTGGTTAAGGAGAGGCGTTCCTGATCAGATTGGGGTTGGGAAGCTAATGAGCTAATTAGCTCATTAACAAGGAGAGTGGATATAAGAGCACAGGAAGGAAGTGACAGGGGGAGAAGCAGTAACTGGCCCAGTCCCAGTCCCACATGACAAAACGGGGTTTTTCTGGAGGAGATACCTTTCTATCCCATCTGCCCTCTGGAGAAGGGGTAGTGAAGTTGGATGACATTGTAAATACTGTGACTGCACTAGTGTTTAAAAGATGGTGGAGTGAAACACTGTAAATAAACTGCATGGTGGGATCTACAAAAGGGAAGGTCTCTGAGCAGTCTGTGTGAAGCAAAAGAAGGATGGGTATAAACTATTCAGGATGGGTATAAACAACGGTCTCTCTCACAAATATACCTCTGTGTGCTATGGTCATATCTCTGCATTCATAGTGATCGTTTGCTCTTGTTAGCATATTACAGGCCATACAAATGATAGCACAGATAAACAAAGCATCAGCTGTACCATCTTTGTACATGGCTGTAAATCTAGTTAGTTATGCTTTATTGCACAGTGTCATATCAACATAAATATTATAAGTCAAACCATTGTTGTGAAACTCAAGCTGAACTATGAGGAAATCTCTTACATCATTCAACTGTTGTAGGTGTGGTTTATTTTTCTGAGGATTTCATGCAAGCTGATTTTCAGATATCATAAAGGTGCAGAAGGACAATCATAAATCCTCTTTCTTTGCTAATTCAGCCTTTTTGAAATATTGGCAATAAATGGATATCAGACCAATATCCTGAATCAGAGTAAATCAACCAGGGCAGCGCTATTGAATTCAATAGCACTGATTTTTCTCACCCAGACTAATGCAAACCAAGAGTAACTCCATGGGAGTCAATGGAGTTACACTGGTGTAAGAGGAGGCTCAAGCCCATTTGCTCTTTCTCATTGGTACTGTGTAAATACAGGGCCGGCTCCAGGCACCAGCTTAACAAGCAGGTGCTTGGGGCGGCCAAGGGAGTGGGGCAGCACCTGCGGCAATTTGGGGGCGGCAGGTCCCTCACTCCTTCTAGGAGCGAAGGACCTGCCGCTGAACTGCCGCCGCCGATCGCGGCTTTTTTTTTTTTTTTTTGCTTGGGGCGGCAGAAATGCTGGAGCCGGCCCTGTGTAAACATAACTGGTTGTCACGCAGAGAGAGAGCCCATTTCATAGTTATCCTCTGGCCACTTTGCATCACCTACATGGGTGCAAAGCAGCCATATATCCCTTCACACCCTCCCCACAACACACCTGGTGCAGGAGACTTGGCTCTGTGACTTCTCCTCTTGCAAGAGCCCATGAGATAGGGAGCATTCCAGGTTGGGTCAAGATTGGGAGGGTGTTGGACAAGGCAGTCTTGTGCCCCATCTATTTCCCTGGGCCCAAGTTAAGGCAACCTTCAGGTTAGCCCTAATCAGGGCCAGATCCCAAACTGGCCCTTGGCAGGCCTGGGGTCACAAACCAGCTCCATGCCTGCCTCAGATTTTGCCCCAGCACAGGGCTTACTTCCATCTTCAGACATTATGGTGATGAGGTCACTAAAAGTATCTAAACTAATTGGCTAGACCAGAGATCGGCAACCTTTGGCATGCGGCTTGCCAGGGTAAGCACCCTGGCGGGGTGGGCCGGTTTGTTTACCTGTTGCATCCGCAGATTTGGTGGATCACGGCTCCCACTGGCCACAGTTCGCCGTCCCAGGCCAATGGGGGCTGCGGGAAACGGCGACCAGCACATTCCTCGGCTCGCACCGCTTCCCGCAACCCCCTATTGGCCTGGAATGGCGTACTGCGGCCAGTGAGGAACTTGCGGACGTGGCAGGTGTCAAAGTTAGACTCAGGACTCATAGTTAGTTAGACCACTCTGTTGTCCAAAAATTCATATCCCCATACCCAGCCCGCCACTTTTTAGTTTTATTCGAATAATCCCATAGACCATTGGCCACAATATGCTGAAGGCAACGGCTTTTTCCCAGATCCAGCCCTGTTCATTACACACTCAACACCAATGACCTTTTCCCTCCACCACACTTATCCATTTAGATACATTTATTCCCACTCTTTCCCAAGTGTCATTATTGTTCCATGTTTTGTTAAACGAACAAGGTCCTCCAGTGGGGTCTGGGGAATTGAGTGGGATTGCGAGGACAGGAACACCAGCTTGAGAGTGGGCTGGGATGTGGCTGCAGACCCAGCAATTAGAAATATTAAGGGTCTGAGCTATCCACACTTACTGCTGGATAAAAGAATTGTCATTGTGGACTCCCCAGACCTTAAGACACCAGCAGCTGAGGAACAGGCGCCACCAGAGGCGCATGTTGGAGGCAAGGCCCTTCTGGTTCTGACAACCTCAACTGAGGGAACCGTAGTCATGGTTTTACATCCACCAGGCAGCAGGCGCTAGGCTCACTACTGCTTCTTTTTGAGCCTTGCTTTAGGTCCTCGTCTGCTTCTGGCAACCCTTACGAGTGCGTAGATGGTAAGGTATTGCAGGTTGTTCCTCTACGTCTTCTTCCGGAGTCAAAATTGACTCTGCGTGGTCCTGAGGTGGTGATTGGTTTGCTGGGGGTGGTGCCTTCTTACACTGCGAAACATGTATCCATGCTGTGATGCTAGACAGTTTAAAAGCCATCTGGATAGTAAGCAGTACCTGATAATTCTTTAATGTCCTTTAAGTCTCTTTACTTCTTTTTCCTTGACTCTGGCTATAACAATGGCCTTCACACCTTATCTTTTTCTGATGCATACATTCCTCATTCACACAAACAGATTGAGAATACAAACAGTAGTATTTTATATCGAGCAAAAAGGCATTGCAAATTAAAACCTTGCTAAGTTTTACAATCAATAACCAAGACAATTTACATTGAGACCCAGGCCTTTAATGTTCCTCTAATCTACTTAACATAGACACAGTAGGGAATCCTGTCTCTTACTTACTAAACCTTAAACAAAGAAATGTATATTTAAGTAGAGTGCCTACTTTGTAATACATATAGGAAACCATAGTAGACATTATAACTTATTCTAAAACAAAAGGGTGACCATAATCAGTCTTAAGGATTGTTCTGGTCTGTCATTCCTTTCTGCTATTCAAAAATGGTGGCTGGCAGGATAAAATCAAATCATACATTAATTCTTATCCTGCTCCTACATATCCCCCTTTTGACACTAAGATTATTAATCGCCAGCGTCACTTCTTATTTAGTCCATGTAATAGAAAATACTGGGATGTGATTTGGGCCTGTGGCTCTAGCTTTGCATACATTTGTTTTATCCAACAGCACATTTCAAACATTACATTTGATTAAATTAAACACATACAATTTAAAACCAAAAACAATTAGGGTTAGTAACATTAGTATGCCAGTAGTTGTGGGAGACCATTCAGAAAATATGTTATACCAATGGTAAGCTGTTATGTCTTTCTGCAGTGGCAATTCTTAACATGTTGCCATTTGCGTGTATAATATGAATGGGTTGGTTTCCCACATTGCCCTTTTGTTTGTTTTAGGAACTATGTTACCTTTTTACCTTTTGTAAACACAGTACTTACATTACATTTACATTTGTCTATTGGAAGGTTGCTAACACTTCCTTTCTTTTAAAACACTTTTCCCCAAGAATTAACACATACACATAGCCCATTATACAGTACTTTGGTCTCATTATTCATTTTATCCCACATACAGGATCCTAGTGAGATGTCTTTACTACAGGGCTTTGGAGCAACAGGCATGGATAATCATACCCACTTTTATTTGTTTTTTATTAGGTTGTCCTGTAGCTGATATTAGCTTTTTCTGAAAGACAAAAATAACATTTTTCTACCCTTTTGGGGTGGCATTTATTATTGCTTAAAATATTCCTTTCTTTTACAAATACCCTTGCTGAATGCAGGCAAAACAAGAGGAATTACCTCCATATTTTCCTGTGTTTTTGTTCTACAGGCAGGCCAGGTTTCAATGGCTTCTATCTTTTAAGAGTTATGGGGAAATTATCCCACTGTTCAGTCATTAAATCCATGAGCTGGTGTACCTCAGTTTTCCCTTTACAGCAGACCAAGTTTACAATGTCTTTCCTGCTGTGTTAAGCTTTAAGTTTGTTTACAGGTAACAGCTGAAAAGCAACATTACCATAAAGGATTTTTCCAAAAATCATACACAATATACTTTGTTACAGGGGTACTTATTAACATTAAATTTATTTTAATTAAAGGTATCTTGTTATACCGTGCCTTTTATTTAGACAATTTGTTTGCTGACCAGGTATGTTCTTTATCTGCAACTTCTTTGTCCTGGCAGTTCTCTCACTTCCTTTATCAGTTAGATAATTTGCATCAGCACAGGCTTGGCTTTTGGATTTAAAGCCATCAGCAGAGCTCAGAGACTCTGTCTTAAAAGGAACACAATCAACTTTTACCAGAGTTTTGATTACTTTTAACTTTTGCTTCCAAAACGCACAGAGATCTGAAAAAGAAAACACAGTCTATTGTGGCTCCTTTGGAGCCCTAATAGGATTTTAATTAAGTAGCATGTTTCGTTTGCATTTCTTTTACCCCTCCCCCCCATAATATACACTGCACATGTCTGCACATTCCTTTTATACTTTAACTTTTAAAACATTAGCCATATTAATTTTTACATAAGATATAACTGTTTCTTTTGTTCTTACAGAGTTTTATGTACCCTTATCAAAGTGACAGTCTGATTACACAGAGCCATCCCAAGGCTCAGTGTTTCTAACATTGCTTCTTTTTGTTTTGTGCACCTCACCCCTGCTGTTGCTTCAGAGGGGCACTGTCTTTATTCTTTTACTACAGCTTTCATCTGCTATTTTGTTACAAAAACAAACAAACAAAAATAATCCAGAATTTCTCCCTATTCTTTTGATTTTGACTGCCCTGCTGCAGTCATGACTTGGTCTTTATTTGAAAACATTTAAATTTTGTAAAGAATCAAGTTACCCCTTAAGGGTTAACTACCAAATCCCAAAGCCAACCAACACTGATTACCTGTGCTGGCAAAAAGGTCTGTCAGTTTTGCTACTTTGAATTAAAGAGTCAAATGGATTTTAGTGGCATTATAAACAAAACAAAACCAATTTATCTTAAACCTACAAAGCAGGAGTTTTACAAACCTCACATATTTCCCCAGACAGACAGATACATACACATTTTCTTTTCCTTAACATCCCTTTTACTCTGCTTTGTTTTTACATAGCTGTACATAGATTACATTCCCTTTATACATTTGGGGCAGTTAAGTTCCAATAGAAAACCCCTATGTTCTTTTAGCAAATCTGACTAAATTGTTTATAGTCAAATTATTTTAATTAGATAGTTTCTTTACCTGGATTATTTACAGACATTCTTTTGGAAAAGGGCCCATTTTTCCTTTAGAATGGCTGCAAAGAAACCAAGAATTATTTTAACAAGGTTCTTGACATTTTTACAAGGTTTAACTGCTTAATTCTCTCTCTGTAGAGTTAACTTTTCACTCTCTTTCCTTAAATCACTTGTTTATCTCTCAAAATGACATCTTTATCAACTCAGATTTTACCTACGTATTGTTCCAGGGGTTCTTACTTGCACTTACTCCTGACACTATGCCCTTAGGGCTTTCAACCTGTTTGTATTTCTTTATCTGTTGCTTGCCTGCTTGTCTGGGCCCAATCCTGCTTTTTCCAATGAACCATTTTTGTGAGTGATATTGTGGTCATTTCACAATTTTGAAAGAAATGTTTAAGGAAAGGGACCAGGAAGGGTGGGGGCTAGTTGAGGAGCCCACCTTCCTTAAAGAATCAGTTTCTGAGGCAGACAATGAAGGGGAACAAAACAAGGGGCTTTTTATCCTTTTTACAATGAGATGGGAGTATGGAGGGGGTAGGGATCGATCCAGGGTTGTTGTTTTTTTTTTTTTTTTCAGAGAACGGGGTAAAGGGGAGCGCTTAGTCTGGTGGTGGGAGAGGAAGCTTTTAATAAAGCTTTTAACTTATTATTTGAATATATTTGAGAGAGGTGAGTTTTGATTTTGTCCACCTACGATTTGCCTCTTCCCACCACTGCAGAAACAATTAACCTCTTCTTTAGCCAATTTAGTTTTAGGTTAGCCGAGTTTGTCTTTTAAGACGTCCACTCAGTCTTTGTTCCAAGATTTTAACAGTGGCCACTGAGTTTTGGGATCTCCCTGAGTTAGCCTAGACCATTTTTCCAGAAATTTACAAGAGTCCAGACCCTTCCTAAAACTGAGCCGGCGTTCCTTTAGGGAACTGTTCCGACTTAGACGTCTGGTTACCAATACAGGAGGACTTTACACACACCAATCACACAAGAAGGAAATTCAGCTTCATCAGAGCGATGCCCGGTGCAACACACAAAAGGACCCCACAGGCTACTGCCTCAATCGCCCTTGCTTTCACACCAAGGGTTTTACCCAAGGTGCGGTGCAGCTGCGATTGTGCAGATTTCACTCACTCAGACCGTGGGGACAGGAACCCCTTGGTCGGCCGATCCCCGGACGGAGATGGCACCCAGACTCAAACACTCCACAGGAGGACAGATAGACACAGAGACAGGACAGTCCTCAGTCCGGACAAAACACAGAAATAATTACCTGACCAGATTCCTGATGTCAGATCCCGGGATCCCTACCAGAACAGAGTGGGAACCAACAGGTTCGATGGCGTAGACCTCACTGTGGTCGTGCGCCCTTCCGTTCAGGAGGAGGACCACTTGGGCCAAATGACCAGGTGCCGGCTGCCATGGTCATCCTACAAAAATGGTCAGGAATCACACGGCCCCAGTGAAGACGGTTGCCATCTCAGTGGAACCTCCAAATTGTCAAAGTTAGACTCAGGACTCATAGTTTGTTAGACCACTCTGTTTTATTAGCACAGCGCTCTGCTAATACATTCATATAATGTGAGCCCCCATGCAAGATTCAAACAGTCTTATTTATACAGATAAAAGGGTGCGAACTAAACAAAGGGACAGAGAGAGCAAAATTGTAAAATTTGCATAGGGCACAATATGCATATCCTGCTTCCTTATTAACTCTTATCCATCTAAGGCTAATGCTTCACCAATTGCCCTTAAGTGGGGCAATTCATTAAGCAGTTAATGTTTCCTGCCTTTCCTGCCCCCTGGCTTGCAGCATTTCTCATTTCTACTTAAAGGTACATACAGCATTCTTTAATTCATTCTATTTCTTTAATATAATTTATTTCACTTTCACACAGGTAAACAAACTGGCCCAGCCAGGTGCTTACCCTGGTGAGCCATGTGCCAAAGGTTGCAGATCCCTGGTGTAGATGAAAGCTTGGTATTGGCAAAGGCTGTTCTCCTAAAATCTTTAAAAAGGACTAGGAGAGCAGTGGAAACCAGAGGTACAGCTTGCCAGCTATATAACAGCATTCATGGTTAGCTCTGGCAGATCAGGAGCTAACAAAGTTTAAATTATAATTTTCTTCTGAAAAATAACTTAAATGTATGTGTGTCTGTCAAGTTCCAGATCAGTTCACAAATAAAGAAATGTTTGTTCTAACTATCTGTCCTACAAACACTGAACTGGGATGTGAAAGTCAAGCTTTGTTCTTTTCTGTTTCAGAAAATGCCAATTCATCTAAAATGAAACATTTCGTGAAAACATGTCACCTTTGATGAAAATTCATTTTGAAATGAAAATTGTAAAAGAGCATTTTGATAAGGTCAGAATGTTCCATTTCAACCTTTTCAGAATGAAATGTTTTGAATTTTCATTTTGAAACAACTTTTCACTTCAATTTTTTTTTATTTTATAGTATAGAACATAAAATGAAAAATATATTTATAAAATAGGTATAAACAGAACAAATATTTTGATTTTTGTCGAAACACAACCTTTGGACCTGAAACCTGTTTTTTCTTCAGAATTTTGGTTCATGTGAAATTTCAAAATATTTTGTTTTTATTCCATTCTGGAATGGAAGAAATTTTGAAATCATGAAAACAAAAAATCTGGTTCCTGCACTGTTTTACTTGCACATCATCATCAATAACCCTGATTCTGATGTAGTGAAGGTCCAGTTGAAGGTCACTGATCAGGGGTCAATGATGATCATGTTTTGTGCCCCTGAACATTATTTGCTATTTGGTTCTGCTGTCATCTATCCTGTTAGCTATATTTGACCATATATTGTTATTTTGAATGACTAACACAGTAGCCAGTTATCCACAAACCGATACTGAGTGAGTTTATCTTAATTCCATTTAAATGAATGGAAAAGGCTACATATAGATATCTTGTTATACCTGTTTTATCGTGATGTTTTAAAAAATCATCAATAAAAAGAAAATGAAAAATATTTTAGCAAATTGCTTAAATAACTGTGAATATATTTTTTCCGCTCTTCTATTAATGGTCTTTGGATGTTTCAAAATGCCCCAGCAGTGGGTATTAAAAGGAAAGATATAATCATTACTATTCACTGTGGAATTAGGATCAACTCTCTTAAGAAAGTAATATCCACTTGGCAGCTGTATTCTTAGAACTGGGACTTTGCTTTACAGGGACTTTCTGTATTTTTCACTCTCTTGTTGCCAAGTAATTGGATTTGCAATTCCAAAAAAAGCATAGTGGAACATTTAAAAGTCAAGTATCAGAGGGGTAGCCGTGTTAGTCTGAATCTGTAAAAAGCAACAGAGGGTCCTGTGGCACCTTTAAGACTAACAGAAGTATTGGAGCATAAGCTTTCGTGGGTGAATGCCCACTTCATCAGACGCAAGTAATGGATTTAAAAGTCATTTCTCACAGACTACATTCCATCTGTGTCCAGTAATAATATGGAATAGTCATCTAGTGCTTTTTGTCTTCAAAGTTCATCATACACAACTAATTAAGCATTGCAACAAGTATGGACCTGACCTTGCATTTTTTGCACCTCCAATACTTCTGCTAAATGCAATGGGAATGTTGGGTGTGGATTAAGTTAAGGAACAACAGTTTATAGGGATGGAGAAACTCTGGCCCTAATCCAGCAAGTACTGCAATAGGACTATTCACATGCTTAAAACTAGGCCCCTTTGAGTCCTTTGCTGGATTGAGGCCTAAGGAAGAGAGACAAAGTCCCGGATCCACAAGGTATTTAGGCTTTGCAACGCTAAATATGATGGTGCCTAACTTTTATGCACCTAGAACAGGGACCTTTGGTGGGAAGGGATGGTTTGTTTACCTACCGCGTCCGCAGGTTCGGCCGATCGCAGCTCCCCCTGTTCGCAGTTTGCCGCTCCAGGCCAATGGGGGCTGCGGGAAGCGGCAGCCAGCACATCCCTCGGTCTGCACTGCTTCACGCAGCCCCCATTGGCCTGGAGCGGCGAACCGTGGCCAGGGGGAGCCGCGATCGGCCGAACCTGCGGACGCGGCAGATAAAGAAACTGGCCTGGCTCGCCAGGGTGCTTACCCTGTTGGGCCATGTGCCAAAGGTTGCCAATCCCAGACCTAGAAAATCACAAGACCAGCACTGCGATCTGCAAAGCCTCAGTTAGGTGCCTAGGCTTCCTGTACAATGAATGGGGAAAGAAGGTGTCTTAGACTGCAATCCACAAAGGCAGCATGCTAGGTAGGGTGCTGCTTAAGCTAGCCAATGGAAGATGCCAATGGGTGAGTGCTAAGCTCCACTCCTCTCTCAGAGACAAGCCCCTAAGTCTGGTTTGCAGGAAGCGAATGCCTATCACTGCTAGTGATCCATGAATTGGGAGAAGATGGGTGTTTAACTGCCTAGGTTGTATGCAGGATCCTGATCCTGTAGGTGGCCTTGAGCATGTCTACTGGATTAGGCTCCTCAGGTGAGTTCATACAAAACAGCTGGGATGGGGTGGGGCGAGGCAGACAGAAGGAATACTTCATAGTCTAATGCAGTGGTGGGCAACCTGCGGCCCATCTGGGTAATCTGATTGCGAGTTGAGAGACATTTGGCTGACCTTGACCATCTGCAGGCACAGTCCTCCGCAGCTCCCAATGGTCATGGTTCGTCGTTGCCGGCCAATGGGAACTGCGGGAAGTGGCAGGGGACGTGCTGGCGACTGCTTCCCGCAGTTCCCATTGGCCAGGAATGGCGAACCGCGCCACTGGGAGCTGCAGGGGGCCATGCCTGCGGACGGTCAATGTCAGCAAAATGTCTCGCGGCCCGTAATCAGATTACCCTGATGGGCTGCAGGCTGCCCACCACTGGTCTAATGGAATGATCCCTGTTCAAATCTCTTCTCCCCTCAGGAGGTGGATTGAAACCAGGCCTCTCCCATCCTGGATGAGTACTCTATACACTAGGGTAAAGGTTATAAGTGCTCAGAGGCTGACTACCAGATCAGGCTTCCACATGCAATTTAGGTGGCCAAACATGTATCCATCCAGGCTTGTGTCTCACTGGGGCTTAGGTGGGAGATGGAGGTCTCCCTATGCATGGAGGAAAAAACTTTGGTGTGGAGTGAGTTTAGGCAACCTACAGAGTTAGGCAGCTGCAGAGCAGGAACATAAGAACATAGGTCCATCCAGTCCAGTATCCTGTCTTCCAACAGTGACCAATGCCAGGTGTTCCAGAGGGAATCAGGGCCGGCTCTGGCTTTTTTGCCGCCCTAGGCCAGAGTGCCAGGGGAAGGGTGGCGAGCCCGCTGCGGCTCCGCTCTCCCCGGCGGCCGGAGCACCGCGGGGAGGGCGGCAAGCCCAGTCGCGGCCCCACTCTCAGGCCGGAGCGCCGCGCCGCCCCCCTCCAGGCGCCGCCCCAAGTACATGCTTGGTGGGCTGGTGCCTGGAGCCGGCCCTGGAGGGAATGAACCTAACAGGTAATGATCAAGTGATCTCTCTCCTGCCATCCATCTCCACCCTCTGACAAAAAGAGGCTAGGGACACCATTCCTTACCCATCCTGGCTAATTGCCATTAATGGACTTAACCTCCATGCATTTATCTAGTTCTCATTTAAATCCTGTTATAGTCCTAACCTTCACAACCTCCTCAGGCAAGGAGTTCCACAGGTTGACTGTGTGCTGTGTGAAGGAAAACTTCCTTTTATTTGTTTTAAAGCTGCTGCCCATTAATTTCATTTGGTGGCCCCTAGTTCTTATATTATGGGAATAAGTAAATAACTTTGCCTTATTCACTTTCTCCACTCCACTCATGATTTTATATACCTCTATCATACCCCCCCTTAGTCTCCTCTTTTCCAAGCTGAAAAGTCCTAGCCTCTTTAATCTCTCCTCATATGGCACCCATTCCAACCCCCTAATCATTTTAGTTGCCCTTCTCTGAACCTTTTCTAATGCCAGTATATCTTTTTTGAAATGAGGAGACCAAATCTGTATGCAGTATTCAAGATGTGAGCATGCCATGGATTTATATAAGGGCAATAAGATATTCTCCGTCTTATTCTCTATCCCTTTTTAAATGATTCCTAACATCCTGTTTGCTTTTTTGACTGCCGCTGCACACTGCGTGGACGTCTTCAGAGAACTATCCACGATGACTCCAAGATCTCTTTCCTGATTAGTTGTAACTAAATTAGCCCCCATAATATTGTATGTATAGTTGGGGTTATTTTTTCCAATGTGCATTACTTTACATTTATCTACATTAAAATTTCATTTGCCATTTTGTTGCCCAATCACTTGGTTTTGTGAGATCTTTTTGAAGTTCTTCACAGTCTGCTTTGGTCTTAACTATCTTGAGCAGTTTAGTATCATCTGCAAACTTTGCCACCTCACTGTTTACCCCTTTCTCCAGATCATTTATGAATAAGTTGAATAGGATTGGTCCTAGGACTGATCCTTGGGGAACATCACTAGTTACCCCTCTTCATTCTGAAAATTTACCATTTATTCCTACCCTTTGTTCCCTGTCTTTTAACCAGTTCTCAATCCATGAAAGGATCTTCCCTCTTATCCCATGACAACTTAATTTATATAAGAGCCTTTGGTGAGGGACCTTGTCAAAGGCTTTCTGGAAATCTAAGTACACTATGTCCACTGTATCCCCCTTGTCCACATGTTTGTTGACCCCTTCAAAGCACTCTAATAGATTAGTAAGACATGATTTCCTTTTACAGAAACCATGCTGACTTTTGCCCAACAATTTATGTTCTTCTATGTGTCTGACAATTTTATTCTTTACTAGTGTTTCAACTAATTTGCCTGGTACTGGCATTAGACTTACCGGTCTGTAATTGCCGGGATCACCTCTAGAGCCCTTTTTAAATATTGGCGTTACATTAGCTATCTTCCAGTCAGGAGTTTTGTGGATTGCAGTGATTAGGGTGACCAGATGTCCCGATTTTATAGGGACAGTCCCAATTTTTGGGTCTTTTTCTTATATAGACTCCTATTACCCCCCACCCCTGTCCCAATTTTTCACATTTGCTGTATGGTCACGCTAGCAGTGATGCCTAAATACAGGACTGAGGCAGCTAAGTACCTTCATGGATTGCATGCTAGGAGCTTAAATACCTTTATGGATCTTGGCCAAAGTGACTAGTATAGAACCGCAGAGGGGGAATTAGCACTAGAGCTGAGAAATACTGCAGGGGAGGAAGGGGAAATCAAATATTAAATTGACATTTTTAATTAATTAACTTTGACTGCTCTTCGGTTTTGCTTTCCACGGATGTTCTGTCAAATAAGTTTTGCTAGCAAATTGATTTTAAGATCAATTGCTCAAATAGTCTCAGAAAGCATATTTCAAATTGCATAACCAGCCAACAAAAATGCACATTCTACAATCAAAATGTGCACGGTTGTTGGTTAATTAAATACATTATCAATCAGGGAACAGAGATAGTACAACATGATGCATGTAAGTCACTGACACAGCTTGAATGTTAAATATTTGTAATGAACTTCTTACGAAAGATCTGCAGCCCAAGAATTATTCTGCTATTAATTTAAAATAACAAATAAATATGAGAATTTCACAATTTGTTCATGGACTATTCAAAAATGGATAAAGATACAACATGCATAACTATACTGTGTACTCACACTATAAATAAAAGTGGGTCATTGTACTGTGCAGACCCCCTGCACCTCTCTCATCTTTCACTGAAGTGATGAATTAGTTACATGTTTGAACTTTATCCTCTTGGCTTTAGGATTCCTTGTTTATTTAAGGTTTTTAATTTTATAGAGATAGATTTACAATTCAACCAGTGCGTTAACTTGAGGTTAATGAACTAGAAAGAGCTGACAAATGTTCACCAGAAAGATAAATGAAAAAGTGAGTCACAATGTGGTATTGTTCTTGGTTTCCTCTTCTATTTTTCCCCTTCTTTCCCTTGCTATCCAGACAGTCTCTACTGTATCTGTCTCTATCCATTGATAATTTTGTGATCAGTCAAGGGACAGGAATAAGTACTCCCATGCGCTGTCCCCTGTGACCTAAGACTTCACCTTTTTGTGATTTATCCTTCTATTAATATTTTCAAATGTCTCTTTCACCAACTCTGTAGTCTCCCTTCTGTCTGACTCTAACCCCTCAACCTGTCCCTTTTACTCTTACTTCACATGCCTCTTGTTCTCCTTCACTCCTTCTTTCATTTTCTCCCTTTCCATTAGCTTTAACTACGCTCTCTCCTCTGGCTCCTTTCCTTCTGCCTAAATAAATGTCCCCCCAACACTTATCTTGCAAAACATTGTCTCAGACATACCTTTCCTCTCTAACTGCCACCATCCTTCCTCTCTTTGTTTCCAAAATCTTTGAGTGAGCTGTCTACTCACACTGACTATGATCCCTCTCCTCTAACCCATTTCTTGATCCTCATCACTCTGGCTGCTGCTCTCCGTCAACCCACCTCCTTCCCAAGGGCACTCCTAGTGGGAATACACCGGTGCATATTGCTTGAGGTGTATATGTGAATGGGAGATCGTGTGTTTGCAAATCTGTTATATGTTTAGATGTATCAACACTGTCCATGAGCAAATCAGTTGTTCCTTCCAAGACACACAATGGAGTCCAAAGAAAGGAGGTAAGATCCAAGACCTTCTCTTTAGTCTTCTGATCTGTTAATCTGTAAAAATTCCACCAGATGTTCTCCTAGTACATTCAGTTATGGGAAGTGATTTTACAGTGTAAACCACAACTGGGAAAATGGAAGAGAGAAGAAGGGACAACATGGGATGGGGGGAAGAAGAGAGTAAACAGAGAAGCAAGAATCAACAGTTCAAGAAAGGAAGAGAGAAACTGGAAATAAGAGGGGGGGAAAAGCAAGAAGAGGGGTACTAAAGCTAGAGAAAAAATATGAAAGGGGTCAAATAGAGAGTAACAAATAAGGTAAAACATAAAGAGAATTAAAAATGCAAATTAAGGAAAAGAGAGATAAAGAAGAAAAATAGAAGTGAAGTGAGTACATGGGCCCATCCCCCAGCTGATGGTTCAGATCCCCAGTGATGCTAGTTTGCACCTGGAACTCTGGGCTTGGTGGGGCAAAGGTGGCTTTATGCCTCTTTTACACCCATATATTATCTTGGAGCCCATTAGATGGGGTAAATATAGAGTAGCCTCAAAGGTCATTCCAGCAGCTGGATACTGTGATAGATTGACAATAGTTTGTAATATCCGGGACAAACTTTTCTGAATTAAGATAAACTTTATTGAATTAGGAGTAAGACCTTTGGAATTTATCTTATTACAAGTAGTGTATGTACTAATATGACATTGAATAGAATTTCTCTAGCAGGCAGGGTCAATGCAATCTCTGGAAAGTATGAGGAAGTTCAAAGATTTATTCTGAAAAATACCCCTGAAGTGGATTTCCTTAGGAAATATCAGGAGGGGAGGGAATGCAAATTCTCTCCCTCTGAAGCCAACCTTTCGAAGGTACACCTTGGGGAGAAAGACCCTTTGTGTACCAATTACCTACTTCTGGGATCTCCAGTTCAAAGACTTTCTGATCTGTATTAAAGGGTGGGCTAAACTTATCATGGGTGTGCTTGTTCTGAGCTGAAGCTGTGTAGGACTCCCCTAAGAGGGGAGAACCCTGAGAATCCTGCCAGAACCCCTGTTAGAGTCGGGATGGTGTCTGGTAAGCTTATTAGCATGCGTGTAGGTTCTTTTAATGATTTTAATGTGTTTTCTCTAATGCTTTGTACCTTAAGAATAAAGTAAACTTGCTTAGGGCATGCCATGTGGTAACTTACAGCTGTAGCAATTACTCTATTGTCAGTCTCTGAAGAGAAAGCAAGCAGGTCTGTTCAGGCAGACTGCCTTTGCTAGGAACAGTGAAGGCAGGGAACTGGTCAGCCTGGAGATACCCTGGTTAGAAGGAACAGAGATGTGTGTCTACACCCAAGAGAGGCAACAGCTAGTGAGCTGGGAGCCTGAGAGTGGGTGCCCTTACTAGACCACTGAGGGGAAATACAGATGAAATTGCTCTGAACTGTAACAAGTACCACCAGAGATTAGGGCAGTAGGCAATCCTTCAAGCAGATTGTCCTGATCAGGGGTCAGCAACCTTCGGCACGCGGTCCATCAGAGTAATTGGCCGGTGGGCCGTGAGACATTTTGTTTACATTGACCGTCTGCAGGCACGCCCCCCCGCAGCTTCCAGTTGCCGTGGTTCACCGTTCCCGGCCAATGGGAGCTGCGGGAAGAGGCAGGCCACAAGGACGTGCTGGCCACCGCTTCCCACAGCTCCCATTGGCCTGAAACAGCGAACCGCAGCCACTGGGAGCTGTGGGGGGCCGTGCCTGCAGACGGTCAATGTAAACAAAATGTCTTGCGGCCTACCAGCCGATTACTCTGATGGGCTGTGTGCCGAAGGTTCCCGACCCCTGTCCTAGATTATTGAAATCTTATATACTGTAATGGGGCTTAACCCCCATCACCTACAAGTAAGGGATAAAACTCAAGTTAGTTGTGCTCTACACCTTGTGGGTAGCTGATTAACTAATTGCCCCCTGGGCAGAAGTGGCGGAGCTAGGCCTTATAAATAGACTGAGGGAGATCAATAGTGGATAGAAGGGTGAGGGAGATGGAGACTTTTACATGCTTAACTGACTGACCGACCGAATTGTGTGGGCTCTGGGGAAAAAAGGGGCAAGATCTAGTGAAGGCAGGATCCTCCTATGGAGGGAAACTCAGAGCGAGCAGTGTAGGCTCCTGTGGGAGGGAAGTCTAAGATGGGGTTGTATGTAGAGTAGACTTCAGTAGCCCAAGAGGTCAGAAAAGTTAGGGGGGACTCATTTATGCTACACTTAGCTGGCTTGGCCAGAGAGTGGAGCCACAGAAGACCTGGGACCCGGGGCCTACAAGAGGAGCTGGAGCTAAAGATAGTGGCAACATCCCAGCAAAACAGGGGATGGCCTCCAAGGGTGAGTGAACACTGCCACATATACTAATAGAAAACGCTTAAAGCACACAAAAATTTTGGAGCTGACATATAAGCATCTACTGCAGTTGGCAGCACATGAGCATCAGCAGCTCTTATGGAGAAAAGCCCCTGAGAAGACATGCTACCAAAGTGAGTTCTCAAAGATTACCCCAAATAAAGAGCATTAGAGGAGTGCATCCCAGATATCAGGAAGAGATGGATTGCTGTGACAAAGCCTCATCTTCTGAATATTTCAGAGATGAAAAAGCATTAATTGCTGCTGAAACCTGAGCTTCTATACTCCAGGTTGTGCTCAAAAATTACCCGTGAGATGTAAAACCTTGGCACCAGCTTGAGAAAGACACCATCAATAGATATGATAGATATGATATGCATCCGAAGAAGTGGGCTGTAGTCCACGAAAGCTTTACTCTAATAAATTTGTTAGTCTCTAAGGTGCCACAAGTACTCCTGTTCTTCTTTTTACCATCAATAGAGAGACCCACCAAGAGGAACCAAGGTTGTTGCCATCACCCAGCCAGCATTGTCTTTCATCTCCGGGCTGAGTGCCTTTGTGAATCTCATGCATAGCAGAAAAGCTATCTCAGGGAGAACATTCCACTACTTTTGCTGTTTTGTTTTTCACAAATCTTTTTCTCTGAACATTGTGACTATGTAATCCTGCAGGGTTTCTACCTGTGAGATAGGGCAAAGAACCAGCTAAAAGCTCAGAAGGAAACTGTCAAGGAAAATATTTTTTATTGTCTCTAAAGGGCTCTCCACTGTTGAGTGAAAAAAATCAGTTTCCTTAGCTGAAGTTTTCAACAGCTTGTCAATATAACATCCTGGAAGCTGGGTAACCTGACCTCAGACGTGCTATAGCCTTCACTGCTGTCTTCTGCTGTGGTGGGAAGTAGCAAGTGTTCCTCTGATGTACCAGAGTTCCAGTAACATACCTGGTGCATACTTAACTTTACACACTGTGAGTCGCCCCATTGACTTCAATGGAACACCTCAGACTGTGCAAATTTAAGCATGCATGGATGTCTTTGAGGAATTGGGGCCTACGTGACTAAATTTACACACCATTGCGTTTTGGGTGTTCAGCACTTAAAACTCAGGCTAGTTATTTAAGTACTTAAATATGGATTTAGGAACCTAACTTTGGGCACCTGAGTTTGAAAACTATTTTCTAAATATATTTGGCCTGTCAACATATCTGTTTGTCTATTATACTTAGTTTTGAAAAACTAAGAATTTTCTTACACTGAGGCCTGGTCTACACTAGGCGTTTATGTCGAAGTTAGCGCCGTTACATCGAATTAACCCTGCACCCGTCCACACCGCGAAGGTATTTAGTTCGACATAGAGGTCTCTTTAATTCGACTTCGGTACTCCTCCCCGACGAGGGGAGTAGCGCTAAATTCGACATGGCCATGTCGAATTAGGCTAGGTGTGGATGGAAATCGACGCTAATAGCTCCGGGAGCTATCCCACAGTGCACCACTCTGTTGACGCTCTGGACAGCAGTACGAGCTCGGATGCTCTGAACTGCCACACAGGAAAAGCCCCGGGAAAATTTGAATTTGAATTCCTTTTCCTGTCTGGCCAGTTTGAATCTCATTTCCTGTCTGGACATCGTGGCGAGCTCAGCAGCACTGGCAACGATGCAGAGCTCTCCAGCAGTGATGGCCGTGCAATCTCAGAATAGAAAGAGGGCCCCAGCATGGACTGATCGGGAAGTCTTGGATCTCATCGCTGTGTGGGGCGATGAGTCCGTGCTTTCCGAGCTGCGATCCAAAAGACGGAATGCAAAGATCTACGAGAAGATCTCTAAAGACATGGCAGAGAGAGGATACAGCCGGGATGTAACGCAGTGCCGCGTGAAAATCAAGGAGCTGAGACAAGGCTACCAGAAGACCAAAGAGGCAAACGGACGCTCCGGATCCCATCCCCAGACATCCCGTTTCTACGAGGCACTGCATTCCATCCTCGGTGCGGCCGCCACCACTACCCCACCAGTGACCGTGGACTCTGAGGATGGGATAGTGTCCACGGCTGGATCCTCGGACATGTTAGCGGACGGGGAAGATGAGGAAGGAGATGAGGAGGACGAGGCAGTCGACAGCGCTCACAACGCTGATTTCCCCGACAGCCAGGATCTCTTCATCACCCTTACAGAGATCCCCTACCAACCCTCCCCAGCCGTTACCCCGGACACAGAATCTGGGGAAGGATCAGCCAGTAAGTGTTGTAAAAATCTAAACATTTATTTGTAACAGAACAGGAATATTAACAATTTAAAAAATGGGTTTCTCATGATTAGTTTGATTAGCTTAACGGTTCAGTCATGGGCAGTGCAACTATTGAAAAAAAATCTAGCAATGTCCGGTTTTGCATGATTGTCCTGCCCAAGCCGCTCTACTGGTTAGTCACTGCTACAGCAGCTACAGTAAAATGCGGTCTATATGTCCGGGGATGGAGCAGAAATCCTCCTGTGACATCTCGAGGAAGCTCTCCTGGAGGTAATTGGAAATCCGCTGCATTAGGTTCTTGGGGAGAGCGGCCTTATTGGGTCCTCCGTAGTAGGACACGTTGCCACGCCACGAGACTATCAAGTACTCTGGAATCATTGCTCTGCACAGCATGGCGGCATACGGCCCTGGTCTTTGCAGGCTTTCCCGGAGCATTCTCTCTTTCTCGCTGTCAGAGATCCTCATGAGGGTGATGTCGCTCATGATGACCTGCTTTGAATGAGGTAGGGGAATGTTAGTGTTGGGACTGCTTTGCCGTTCCTTTACAGAACTGTAACCGCTGGTTTGCAGCCACGCGGTGGAGGCGGGAGAGGGGCAGCCGAAAGGGATCGTTCCCGGGGACAGCCGCGAGGGTGTGGGACAGGAGCAGACTTCCTGCTTGCCGAATTGCTGGCAGCAGGGACCGACATTGATTTCAATGTGAAATGAGGCCATTGCTAATATTAAAGTTTTAAGCTGCCACAAGTCTACGGCTTACCATGTCTGCCTGCAACAGAAATTCCGTTCTCCTGAGAGGCTTCTCAAATGTGCTGTAGAAGACCCCAGGCACTGAATGCGAAGGCCGAGAATTCGACCTTGTGCTGAGTGCGCATGTGATAGGTGCTGTGCATGGTCTTGTTAACAGAGAAAGACTATGTTCTTTGTTCACAACTACATTTATCTTTCTGAGGAATTCACTCCCTTTTTCCCATTCCCACAGCCCCATCTGCGACTGTCTCACAACCTAGCCTGTCATCACACTCCCAGAGGCTAGCGCGGATTAGGCATAAGAAGAAGAGGACACGGGAGGACATGTTCTCGGAGCTTATAGCCTGCTCCAGAGCCCAGGCAGCACAGCAGACCCAGTGGTGGGAGAACTTGACCCGAATGCACCAAGCCAACATGGATCGGGAGGAGAGGTGGCGTCAGGAAGACCAGCAGGCGACTCAAACCCTGCTTGGACTAATGAGGGAGCAAACGGACACGCTCCGGCGCCTTGTGGATGTTCTGCAGGAACGGAGGCAGGAGGACAGAGCCCCGCTGCAGTCCATCTCTAACCGCCCTCCCCCGCCACCAAGTCCCATACTCCCCTCACCCAAAGTGCACAGAAGGAGAGGCGGCAGAGTCCCTGCTAACTCTCACTCCACCCCTGCAGAGAGCTCGAGCAGCAGAAGGCTCTCATTCCCCAAAATTTGACAAGTTCTTTCCTTCCCGCCTGACACAAGCCCCCGTCCAAGTTTCACTTTCCCAGTTCCATGTTTGGTTGATAATAAAAAATACGTTTCTGTTAACTACTGTTTCCATCATGTTCTTTTGGAGGAGGGGGGGATAGGGGGTTGGTAATTCGACAGGACAGTCACCTTTGGCAGGGTATATAGTCGGGGGCAGGCACAGCAGCAGGGCACATACATAGTGCAGTGATGCAGTGACTAGTTACCCTGGTTAGTCTGGGAGGTTGTTTTCATGTTATGTGGTGGGGGGTGGGTTGCTCTGTGACTTTGTGGCAGGGGAGGGCAGTTACAGATCTTAAGCGGCGGTCCTTAGGCAGGATCACAGAGCCACACAGCAGGGGATCTGTAACCGTCCTCCCCCTGCCACAAAGTCACATAGACCCCCCCATACACACAGTCCCTATCAGGAGGGGTGACAGGCTCCGTTGAAACAACCATCCCACCGCAGCGGAGCCTGTCAATCCTTGAGTTTAGAAGCTGCATTCGCGCCACTACAGTACACCCACTCCGCACCACAGTCTGCGTCCCAGTTTTAAAAAATTCCCGCGAATACAGTATTAAAGAAAACGGTGTGCTTTAACAAAGTAGAACTATTTTTATTTTGAAACGTGTGTTGGAAGTGGGGTGAAGGGGGTATGTAACTGGATAGGATAGTCAACATTAACTGGGCAAAGAAACGGGGGCAGGTTTAGCTTCTCAATACACAAACTTTAAAGTCACAGGTTACCCTGCTCACTCAGGAACTTTGCTTTCAAAGCCTTCCGGATGCACAGCGCTTCCCGCTGGTCTCTTCTAATCGCCCGGCTGTCTGGCTGTGAGTAATCAGCAGCCAGGCTATTTTCCTCAACCTCCCACCCCGCCATAAAGGTCTCCCCCTTGCTCTCACAGAGATTGTGGAGCACACAGCAAGCTGCAATAACAATGGGGATATTGGTTTCGCTGAGATCACAGCGAGTCAGTAAGCTTCTCCATCTCCCCTTGAGACGGCCAAAAGCACACTCCACCACCATTCTGCACTTGCTCAGCCGGTAGTTGAAGAGTTCTTTTTCAGTGTCCAGGGCGCCAGTATAGGGCTTCATGAGCCAGGGCATTAGCGGGTAGGCTGGGTCCCCGAGGATGACTATAGGCATCTCCACATCCCCAAGAGTTATTTTGTGGTCCGGGAAGTAAATACCTTGCTGCAGCCGTCTAAACAGACCAGAGTTCCTGAAAACACGAGCGTCATGAACCTTGCCCGGCCATCCCACGTAGATGTTGGTAAAACGTCCCCTGTGGTCCACCAGTGCTTGCAGCACCATGGAAAAGTAGCCCTTTCTGTTAATGTACTGGCTGGCCTGGTGTTCCGGTGCCAGGATAGGGATGTGAGTTCCATCTATGGCCCCACCGCAGTTTGGGAATCCCATCGCTGCGAAGCCATCTATGATGGCCTCCACGTTTCCCAGGGTGACTACCTTTGGCAGCAGTACATCAACGATTGCCTTGGCTACTTGCATCACAACAACCCCCACGGTAGATTTGCCCACCCCAAACTGGTTCGCGACTGACCGGTAGCTGTCTGGCGTTGCAAGCTTCCACAGGGCTATGGCCACTCGCTTCTGGACAGTCAGGGCTGCTCGCATCCGGGTGTCATTGCGCTTCAGGGCAGGGGACAGCAACTCACAAAGTTCCAGGAAAGTTCCCTTCCGCATGCGAAAGTTTCGCAGCCACTGGGATTCATCCCAGACCTGCAGCACTATGCGGTCCCACCACTCAGTGCTTGTTTCCCGTGCCCAGAATCTCCTTTCCACGGCATCAACATGACCCATTGCCACCGTGATGTTCTCGGCGCTGGGTCCCCTGCTTTCTGAGAGGTCTGTGCTACTCTCAGACTTCAGGCCATCACCGCGTTGACGTAGCCTCCTCGCCTGACTTTTCTGCATCTGCCTCAGGGAAAGGTGTATGATAAGTTGCGAGGCGTTGAGAGCGGCCACAACTGCAGTGATGGTTGCAGCAGGCTCCATGCTCGCAGTGCTGTGGCGTCCGCGCTGTCACTGACTAGAAAAGTGCGCGAACTGATTTCCCGCCGGCGCTTTCAGGGAGGGAGGGCGGGAGTGATGGACGGATGACGACAGTTACCCAAAAGCACCCTGGACACATTTTTTTTACCCAGAAGGCATTTGCGGCTCCACCCAGAATTCCAATGGGCAGCGGGGACTCCGGGAACTGTGGGATAGCTGACCACAGTGCACCACTTCCAATGTCGACGCTTTCCCCGTTAGTGTGGACTCACAAAGTCGAATTACTGTCCTTAGTGTGGACACACACGTTCGACTTTGCAATATCGATTCCAAAAATTCGATTTAAGTAAAATCGAACTACTCTCGTAGTGTAGACAAGGCCTGAAACTATGTATGAGACTCTATAAACTTCTGCCTAGGAACATTAGCCCATCATAGCCATATATCAATAAAGGAAAGTCAAACTAGGTGATAATTCCCTGGCCTTATAATCTATGTACAATCTACAAACTACTAATTTTAAAAATTATCTCTTCTTCAAATAAAGCCATTCATTACATATTGGCTTGTATTGGATTGTCCTGTCCTTTAGTTTATAAGCTCATTGTGGCAGGGATCATGTCCTGAGCATGTACTGTGCTAGTGACCAGTATGTAATAAATAATAAGACAAAGCAACTTTTAATGCAATACAAAGGTGTGACAGAAATAATTTGAATGTTGTAAGTTGACACGGGTATTGAGCAGTGTGGTATGACTATACTGGTTAAGTACTGGGAAGTTTACTGTATGATTGCATTTTAATCAACAGGAATGTTGGGAAACAAGCGGGAAGGCAAAACAGTGACTCAAGGTAAGATTCCCCCACAGCAAACACTTGAAGACAGAACTGTGGGAAAGCCCTTAGCCCTAAGGAGACTGACTCGACCTTTCACGGAGTCCAACAAACTGGTTTTGGACAATGGAGCCAAAAAGCGCAAGTACTGAGAAGACAAAGGAACTGAGACAGGATAAAAAGAACTCTATAGGGAAGAGGCAGTTATTGCTGGGGGCTGTTGTCACGCAGGACATGCTGGAGTGGGTGAAGAAGTTAGGTCTGCCTGGGCCACCATCACAAATAGTGGGGCTTAGGTGAGATAGACATACACAGGCTGGTATTTTAAAATCCTTTTTTCTAGGTGCTTTGTTACCCATTGTTAAAATTAAACAATTGTTTGGTTTAAGAAAGCAGCCTGGTCACTCTATTTACCACTGGTCACAGACTCCTGAAGGCCTGTGGGTGCTGAATGCAATCAGACCTACTAGGTAAGCATGGTTGAAACACAGGGTACTGTAGCCCAGGGCCTGGTCTAACAGTGGGGGAATTGTATGATTCCTCTCCAGGAGAGGTAAATGCACAAGACCTAAGACCTGAGTGGCTGGCACTCAGAAAGGGGACAAAAGTGCAGTTCGCCCTGCAACCTGTAGCCAAGGGTTCCTGTGAAAGGAAAATCATCATTGTTGACCACATGCAACTGATCACCATATTTGGTGTCAGATTGGCGGAGACTCTGGGTTTTGGGGGTTATTTTTTTTGCCTTTCTCTGCAGCATGGTTTAAACTACTGTAAATGATGGATTCTCTGTAACTTGAGGTCTTTAAATCATTAATTAAAGACGTCAGTAACTCAGCCAGAGGTTATGGGTTTATTATAAGAAAGGGTAGGTGAAGTTCTGTGGCTGCAATGTTTAGGTCAGACTAAATGATCATGATGGTCCATTCTGATCTTAAAGTCTATGAGTCTAAATCGGTCACCATTTCCTGTTGGGTTAATATCTGACACGTGTCCAGTTACCAGCTTTAGTGTTAATTAGAGTCTCAGTTGTCAAACTGTGAGTGGGTTACAAGTTTAAAAACGTTAAAATAATATTTGTGACTTTTGAAAACATCTCTTATGTTACAGAACATCCTGCATTCTTGCTGACAGCAGCCAGCAAAGGGTTGAGTTCTTCTCCCTATTGTCTGGTGCAGGGATCGGCAACCTTTGGCATGCGGCTCGCCACTGGCGGGCCGGGCCGGTTTGTTTACCTGCCGCGTCCGCAGGTTCGGCCAGTCGCGGCTCTTACTGGCTGCGATTCATTGCCCCAGGCCAATGGGGGCTGCGGGAAACAGCATGGGCCAAGAGATGTGCTGGCCGTCACTTCCCGCAGCGCCCATTGGCCTGGGATGCCGAACCGCAACCACTGGGAGCCACGATCGGCCAAACCTGTGGACGCACCAGGTAAACAAACCGGCTCGGCCAGCCAGGGTGCTTACCCTGGCGGACCACATGACAAAGGGTCCCGATCCCTGGCCTAGCACAAAGGGGCCCCATTTTTGGTTGGTCTATAGGGTACATCTAAATGACGAACTAGGAGTACATCTCCTGTTCTTGTGCACATATTCACTCTAGCTCTCACTGAGGTAGCACGAATATAAATAGCAGTGTAGCGGCGGTAGCACTGGTAGTGGCAGCAGAGACATGGCTAAGCCTGTCAGAAGCCGATAGGTAGGTACTCAGCATGGCTAAGCTGTGTTTCTGCTGCCACTACCTTGGCTACTCTATTTACACTCGTGCTAGCTGGATGATAGCTAGTGTGAGTAGGTGTAGACAGGCAGGGGAATCACATTCAGCTCATAATGCAAATGTAATCTTAGTCATTACTGTAATAAACACGATTCATAATAATAAACCCCACCTTATATACTGGGATCTGAGGCAGACAGGAAGTCTGTGGGAAGGGAACCCATCTCTCAAATCCCAGGATTACAGTCTAACCACTGGACCATCTTTCCTCCCAGTTGGAGAGGGAGGATAAGGAAACAGAGGTACAGAGAGGTGAAGCGACTTGTACAAAGTTACACAGCAAGCCTATGGCCAAGCTGGGACTAAGAACACAGGTTCCATTGCGCTATCCACAGGACTCAATTGCTTTCCTAAATGAGTGTGTGGTGGGGTTTTTTTGTTATGTTTTGGGAGAGTAGGGGTGTTTTAGCACATCTATCTCAGCAATTTCCAAAAGTTTATTAGCATGGCACAGTGTACAAGTGCAGCCCAAGTTAACATCCCAAGTATCTAGATCTAGGAAAGGTTTCACACTGGAGGTATATGTGTGTGTGTGTGTGGGGGGGGGAATTAAATATTCAGTGTCAGTCTTGCATTACTATACATTTCTGGTTTGATGGCAGGCTGCCATATACTGTGGGTGTTTCAGTAGTGTCTTTCCTTTCTTTCAATGATACCTATAACTCTTCTCTGCTCTTTAGTGGGAAGCAAAAATGCAATGGAAATACTATTATACAAATAGCACGATAACAGTGTCAAACATGGGATACATACACATACAAAAGAGTCTTACATTGAAACACCTGCTTTTATTTGGTAACTACATTTAGCAGCGCCATTATATTATTTCAAATGATCAAGCACTAAGAGACTTATATAGAGAGGGCCAGTGGTTAGTGCACTAGTCTTAGGGAGACCTGGGTTAAGTCCCTGTTCCACCACAGACTTCCTCTACAACCGTGGGTAAGTCACTTAGCCTATCTGTAACTCAGTTCCCCATCTGTAAAATGAGGATAATAGTACTTCCCTACTTCCCAGGGGTGCTGTGAGGATCAGTATGTTAACGATTGTGAGGTATTCAAATACCATAACTATGGGGGCCATATAAGTACCTAAGATGGATAGAAATAAACATAACTTTAATTTATCTTCACTAAAACTGTACAAAGTAAATATGGTAGGTATGCTTACCAACTAACTATCCCACTAATACTTATTATGTAATAGTGGTGTATATATATTTTGAGGGTTTGAAAAATCCACCTGCCCAGGATGAATAAGAAGCTCTCAAGTGAGTACATGAACTTAATTTTTTATTTAAAACAAAACAAAAAACAACCCAAGTTTCTAGCTCGTATTGATTACAAAGATGACCTTCTATAACCAAGCATAAGCCTGTGCTGCACAGCACAACTTCAGAATTACAAACACCACAGTTATGAACTGACCAGTCCACCACATGCCTCATTTGGAACCGGAAGTTCGCAATCAGGCAGCACCAGAGGCAAAAAAAAAAAAAAAGGCAATACAGGACAGTATTGAGTTAAACGTAAACTACTAAAAAAATAAAGGGAAAGCAGCATTTTTCTCCTGCATAGTAAAGTTTCAAAGCTGTATTAAGTCAATGTTCAGTTGGAAACTTTTGGAAGAACACCCATAATGCTCTGTTCAGGATTATGAACATTTCAGAGTTAGGAACAACCCCCATTCCCGAGGTGTTCGTAACTCTGAGGTTCTACTGTATTTGTCTTTTGAAGGCCTGGTGTACACTTAAAAATTCAATTGACCCAGGTACGTTGCTCAGGGCTGTGAAAAATTTCTGTGCCCTCATCACTGTAGTTAGGTCAACGTAACCACCCATGTCGATGCAACTAGGTAGACAGAAGAATCCTGTATCAGAGGGGTAGCCGTGTTAGTCTGAATCTGTAAAAAGCAACAGAGGGTCCTGTGGCACCTTTGAGACTAACAGAAGAATCCTGTTGATTCTCGGACAAATGGTCAACTCGCACTGCAGCTATTAAGAAACTGGGAGGAACATGGAGATGTCGGGGAAAGCCAGGACACCCAGGCACTGGAGCTCAGCATGGGGGAGGCAGAGCCGGAGGCTGGCACAAGACAGGGCCGCACAGGTATTTTCAAGCTAGCTTCGATCTGGGGCTACGCCCAGTTCAAGTCCTGCCGGATTCTGGTCTTGCCAATGTGCCAGTGTATCCGGCACGAGACCAGCCGCCAGCAGCTCCAGCTCCAGCCCGGGGGAGGCCCGGACTCCGGGGCCAGAAGACGCATCAGGCTGGACTCTCCTCGGGCCAGGGAAGCAGCTTTGCAGGGTAGAGGCGGAGCTGCAGGGCCCCCTATGGCCGGCCCGCCCCCAGCGCCTCCCCCGCCCGGAGCACACGTGGCTTGGCAGCAGCAGCAGCTCCCCGCCGCCTCCAGCCCGGCCCCTCGCCAGCAGTCCCCGCCTCCCTCGGCCAAGATGGCGGCGCCCAGCAGCTAGGCCCGCACGTGTGTTTGGTTCCCGGCGCTCCGCGGAGGAGGCCCCGGCTGCTGCGCCCGGACTCGGAGCCCGCCCGCTCGGGGCCATGAAGCCCAAATCCTCCTCGCACAAGTCCGAGAACACGCACAGGGTGAGTGCCTGAGCCCCCGGCCGAGCCGCGGGGAGACGCCTGGTCATCGGACACAGTCCCGGAGAGTGGGGCCGCCCCCCCCCCCCCCCCCCCCGAGCGCTGCCCTGGCCGGGGGTTGCAGCACAACTGTCCCCGGGCTGGGAACACACGTCTCGGGGGTGATTCCTTCTCTTCCTCAAACAGTCCCCCCCTCGCTGTTTTGGGCTCCCTAGTTATTGTTTTAAGGCCCACATGCTGGGCTGGGCCCTGAAGACACAGTTGTGAAGAGGTTATAATCTAATCGCACTGTTCAAATGATTTTTCTGTTCAGAGTCCAGATATTACCCCGATCCCTCTTTGCATTTCCTGTTAGAATGAGTTTCCGTTCATTTGACCCTCTGCTATTCACAACAGGCCTTATCAGACTTCCTCCTCTCCTTTCCCCTCACTGTGTGGAGTAAAGGAAACCAAAAGCAAAAATCCTACTTTGGGGTCCTCACACTAAATGTTAGAGGACAGGAGAGCAAAAGCAGTAGCTTCCTCCCTGTTTCTGAGTTCATGGAAACTTCTTCAAATGAGCACAGTTTTGCCTACGCTAGGGAAAAGCGAGTACCACATGTTATTTGGGAATCTGCAGATTCACCTATGCTAGGGAAATTTGTGTAAAAAATTCTTACCATTGCCAATATTAGTTCGACTGGCTCCACCAGTGCTAGCAACGTTAGCTAATGCCGATGGTTGCTGGGAGCCGCCAGACACCACACGGGCCCTCCATACAGTTTCGGAACCCCGATGTGGCTCTCAGGCCAAAAAGTTTGCAGGGGTTCTCAAACTGGGAGTCGGGACTCCTCAGAGGGTCGCAAGGTTATTACATGGGGGTCGCGAGCTGTCAACCTCCACCCCAACCCCGCTTTGCCTCCAGCATTTATAATGGTGTAAATATATTAAAAAGTGTTTTTAATGTATAAAGGGGGTCACACTCAGAGGCTTGCTATGTGAAAGGGGTCACTAGTAAAAAAGTTTGAGAACCACTGCTCTAGAGGAAATCACACTGCCTGGGAATGGCTGGAGGGATTCCCTGTCTGTCTGATTTGATGTTATGAGTGTCAATGATTTCCTCCAGGGTTCTGGGATATCTGCATCATTAGAGCATCCTACCTAGATAACATATAGAACACTCTGCAAGTGCCAATAACATTTTTCTCTCCTGTATATTTTTCTGCTATAGGGCATGATTTGGCCCTATGAAACCTTTCAGATACATCTTTCTGCACTGGTATAGCAAACCTTGTATTTTGCTGAGGTTTTTTGCTGGAATATCTAATAGCCCCTATAATCTCTTTAACATGACTATCCCAAAAAAGGGTTCCTAAGTCAGTGTTTCCCAAACTTGGGACGCCGCTTGTATAGGGAAAGCCCCTGCCGGGCTGGGCCGGTTTGTTTACCTGCCCCGTCCGCAGGTTCTGCCGATCGCGGCTCCCACTGGCCACAGTTTGCTGCTCCAGGCCAATGGGGGCTGCGGGAAGCGGCGGCCAGTACGTCCCTCGGCTCACGCCGCTTGCTGGAAGCGGCGTGGGCCGAGGGACGTACTGGCTGCCGCTTCCCGCAGGATGCTCTAATCATGCAGATATTCCCGGCATCCCAAGTTTGGGAAACACTGTTCTAAGTGGTGTAACTGATGTTTAAAGAAACAGCATTAACTCAATTATTATATTTCTGTCTGAGGGTTTTGTATTTGTTATAGTTACAAGTAATACTCAACACTGGTATAACTGAAAGGAGATAGCAAAAAAAAAAAAAAAAGTTCTCCTAATTTTTTAGTTTGTTTACTTTGTGTATTGGACGACATTTCGCATGTAGTAATTTTCACTGTTTCCCAAGTCAGTCAATGTGCCTCCCTTGCTGAAAAGAGGCTAGAAACCCCTTGACAGGGTAGGACGAGAAAACCCCCAATAAAATACTTTAGAAAGGCATTTACAAAAAATGAATCGAGGGCATGTTATTTAAAGACTTCTCAATCAGAAATTGTGTTTTAAAATAAATCCAAATAGTGTCTGCTTAAAACAATGTTTAGTTGAATGATGCAAAATGTTTGCTGTAATTCTTTGTTTTGGAAAGACTCCTTATACTGAAATATAACTAGTGTTCTGTCAGTCATTAATATTTTTATAGACACCTGTAGATGAGCAATGCTCTGATAATTGAAGACAATTAGGAACATGAAGATAATACATCTTTTTTTAAAAGTTCTTGTGTTACTTATAAAACTTCAGACTGTTAATAATCAATCTTCCATTGTGATCATGCAAGCTAACTGGCACTTGTGTGCACATCCCCTTTCTTCCCCCTATCCTTTACCTACCCTATTTCTACCCATCCATTGAAGACGATGGGGCGCTGAATGGGCATTACTTAAAGCCAGGATCAAGCTCTATGGCAGGGGTGGCCAAATGTACTGATCCTCTGAGCTGCATACGATAAACTTCAGAAGTTCAAGAGCTGGGCGCACCTGCCAGGATGGTGGGGCTAGGGGCTTCAGCCCCACGGGAGGCGCAGTTCGGGGCTTCAGCAAGAGCAGGGCTCAAGCGCCTGCGGGTGCCTCCTGTGGGGCTGATGTCCCTAGACCCTCCCCTCCCCTCTGGGTAGAAGCCCCTAGCACCACCCCACCACAGGGGAGAAGGCCCAAGCTTTCCCGCCGGTCTGGTAGGTGGAAAATGGGGGGGCATGTGGGTTTCGTGAGCCGCACGGGGGTTTCATGAGCCGCACTTTAACAGTAAAAGAGCTGCATGTGGATCGCAAGCCACGGTTTGGCCACCCCGCTCTGTGGTATGTGTTAGAACAGCTATGCACTGAAAACTGTAATCATTTTAAAAATCTAATATTTACCTTCTTTCCCACCCTCCATTTATGCTCTTAGCTTACTTAAGTGTGCTTCACCCCACTTAGGCTTTGTCTACACTGGCACTTGGTCGGCAAAACTTTTGTTGTTCAGGTGTTAAAAAAACACGCACACCCGAACGACAAAAGTATTACTGATGAAAAACGCTGGTGAGTGCTTTGTCGGAGAGCTCCTGACGACAAAACTGCTGCCGCTTGTGCGGGGTGGAAGTTTTTTGTCGACAGGCGAGCTCTCTCCTGCCGACAAACAGCAGCTACACTGCCTTCCTTTTAGTGGCACAGCTGTAGCGGCACAGCCGTGTCGCTAAAAGCCTTGTAGTGTAGCCATAGCCTTAGAAAATAAAACTCAAGTGTCTGCTTTAGATCTTTGTTTTTGTTCTCCTGCATTAACAGGTGCTGCAGTGTTTGGCTGTAAACACCCCAGGCGGACATTTCTATCCACTCCCCCAATTAACTAAAAAACAAACAAAGAAAAAGACTGATTTCATTGACATAAAACCAGAAAATCTCTCTCTCTGTATGAACAGCTTTATTTACACAATCTGAACTATTTGACAATGTTTCCTTTAAAAGCAACGTCTGCAGTTATATAGTGCATGTCATTTGGGCCTTGGCTACACTTGGCAATTCACAGAGCTGCACGCTCACTCGCAGCGCTGCACGCTACTCCCTTCAGAGAGGTGGAGTACTTACAGCACTGCAAGAGAGCTCTCGCAGCTGCGGCAGCGCTGTGAAGCGCGAGTGTAGTCGCGCCGCCAGCGCTGCGAGAGCTCTCTCGCAGTGCTGTGAGTACTCCACCTCTCCGAAGGGAGTAGCGTGCAGCGCTGCGAGCGAGCGTGCAGCCCTGCAGGCGCTGATTACACTGGTGCTTTACAGCGCTGCGCTTGGGGGGGCGTTTTCACACCCCTGAGCACAGCAAGTTGCAGCGCTGTACAGCGCCAGTGTAGCCAAGGCCTGAGTCTCATTTAAAAGGGATAATTCTGAAATAAACAGCAAAGGAAACATTTGACTTTAGTTTTTGTTTTTACAGTTTCTCACCTTCTCTGAACGCTTAGGCAATGTTAATATCGATATTATTCATCGGATTGACAGGACTGGGAGCTACGCTGAGGTGAGAAGAATGTAATAATTTGGCAATTCTATAACATCTTTCGACCAAGGATCTCAGAGCACTTTAGAAATGTATATTCACCAAGGTTCAGATTTTTCTAAAGGTATTTAGGCATTGCTCCATTTAGACAGCTAAGTCCCATTTTCAAAAGTGACTTAAGATTTAGGAGCCTAAGTCTCATTGAAAGTCAGTGGTCAGATTTGTTTGTAAGGAAAGAAAAACAATGGATCAAGTGAGGTCCCGATCCTGCAAAGCCATACACACATGCTTAACTTTATGCACAGCGTATAGCCCCATTGATTTTAATGGGACTAACTCCCAGTGTTTACATGTAAGCACTTATGTAAGTCTGTGCGGGATCATGGATTTAATTAGTTAATACATTGAGAAATTGCAGTAAAATCTCGAAGTATGTTTTGCACATATCAGTAGTGTTACTTTTTAAAGATACTGTCTGATAACAAAACATTCAGGAGCTTATATGGCTTTGCACTTCGCATTATCTGGCCATATATTTTAAGCATTAAATGTGTTTCAGTAACTCAAGCTGTTTTAAAGTGAAGTCATCAGCATTTCTTTAAATTGAGGCATGGCATGAGGCATTTGATCGTACTTCATCTATTGAGCCTTCTACCTAATCTTTACATTGAAAGAATAGTTTTTATTTAGGGCTGTTTGGCTAATGCATGATCTTTATTTCTGACAGGAGGTTGAAACCTATTTTTATGAAGGACTGCAGAAATGGAGAGAACTGAACCTCACACAGCACTTTGGTATCTCGTTATAGTAAATAGTTTATAATTCATTTGCACAATTTGGGGCTTGCATAATGAGGTCAAGCTTTACAAGGTGGAATTTGTTTACCTAGAATACCATCCTGACACAGGGGGATTAGGGTCCTGATTCAAAGCTCATTGAAATCACTGGGAGTCTTTCCATCAACTTCAGTGGGTTTTGGATTGGGCTGTAGAGGAGCTGTTGTTCTCTTGAAAGTCCTTTATGTTTACCAATAACTGGGACACAGTTCTTATGTGTTCCTTTGTTTTTTAAACAGTGAAATTCTACAAAGAAGTGGCTGGCAAATGCCAGTCATTCAACCAGTTGGTGTATTATCAAGATGCCATAGTGCAGAGCTTGAAGACTCATCTGCAAGTCAAAAACAGTCTTGCGTATCAGCCCCTTTTGGAGTGAGTACACACTGTAAAATAAACTCAGTGCCTTTGTGTCAATGTAGGGTGAAAAGTGTGTAAATCACGTCAAAAACATTGTGTATGTATCCTTGTTGTCACTGAAGAAAGAATTGCACTGAACGCATGTTACTGAGGCCTGGGCTACGCTGGGGGGGGAAGCAAGCTAAGTCGGTCTAAATTACGCAACTTCAGTTAGGAAAATAGCGTAGCTGAAGTCGATGTACTCAGAGCTACTTACTGCGGTGTCTTCACTGCGGTAGGTAGACTGCTGACGCTCCCCCATCGACTCCGCCTACACTTCTCACTCCGGTGGAGTACCGGAGTCAACAGGAGAGCGTTCAGCGGTCGATTTATTGCGTCTTCACTAGACGCGATAAATCGACCACCGCTGGATCAATTGCTCTGCGGGTAAGTGTAGACGTGCCCTGAGAGAGAGCCATACCAGTGATATTTCTAGGTCTTTTATAACACTGCTCTACAGCCAAAATGCTTCTGAAATAAATGTAGTCAAACTTTACTAATTCTGGGTCACTGAAAACGAAAATAATGCTTAAAATTGTTGATTGGCTCTAGTTTTCAGGATATGCTATTGGGTCAGATATGCAACCCTTGACTTGGGAATGGCAGAGGATAAGTGAGTTATAAAGGGAAGGGATCTCAGTTTAAACCAGAAATGACTAAAATACATCTTGACTGGATCTATGAATAAATCTATGACTGGGATTGGACAGTACTTGCTTTTTAGGGAAAACAATGAATGATGCAATCTGAAGCTGGTATTGCATCATACCTGATATGAATTGCGTCATGTTATTCCTAGAATTCATGGATGATGCAATCATAACGAAGCTTACATCACTCTGCTGAACAAATTGCCCTGTATCAGCTCTAGAAATCATACAGTGTCGTGCTCTCTTATTTGTCAGTGTTTGATTTTGCAAAGGGACACATTTCTGTTTAGCCAAAGTGAGCAGAGATGCCTCATACTTGTGTGAACAGTGCAGATAACTTCTGCTATGTTTGTGGTGAAGTGACTTTTGCATCCCAAAAGCGCAGTATAACCACTATGGTTAAGAAAGCCTATCACCTTTATTTTGGCTGCAAAATTGGAGATCAGGACAAGAGGTGGGCCCCACACATACGCTGCAACACTTGTGCAACAAATCTTCGCCAGTGGTTGAACAGGAAAAGGAAATCTATGCCTTTTGCAGTGCCAATGATTTGGAGAGAGCCAACAGATCATACCAGCAATTGTTACTTCTGCATGGTGCCTCCAGTTGGGAAAGGTGGGTCAAAGAAGAAAAAGTGGACTGTGCATTATCCAAACATTCCATCAGCTAGACGCCCAGTACCCCATGGAGAAGGACTGCCGGTTCCTGATGCACCAGAATCATTCTCACTTGAGTCAGACAAGGAAGAGGATGAAACTTCTGGTCCTGAACCATCAATGTCACGGAACCCACATTTTCTCCCATCCTCCTCCTCTGAACCACACCTCATAACACAAGGTGAACTGAATGACCTTGTCAGGGATTTGGAACTACCCAAGAGTAAGGCAGAGCTGTTGGGCTCCAGACTACAGCAGTGGAATCTCCTGGCAGGTGATGTTAGGGTTTCCATGTTCCGTGACCGTCAAAAGGATCTTGTCCCATTCTTCTTCATGGAGCCTGCAACAACGTCGATGGTATGATAGCAGCCCTCAACATCGTTCACGATCCAGATGAGTGGAGACTGTTCATTGATTCATCGAAGATGAGTCTTAAAGCTGTTTTACTGCATAATGGCAATGTTTTGCCATCAATTCCAGTTGGTCATGCAGTCCATAGGAAGGAAACCTATGACAGCATGAAACAACTTTTGAGGTGCATAAACTATGACAAACATCAGTGGCAGCTTTGTGGCAATTTGAAGGTTGTTGCTCTCTTGCTTGGTCTGCAGACTGGATACACAAAGTACTGCTGTTTTCTCTGCGAATGGGACAGTCGTGCAAGAGATTCCCACTACATCAAGAAAGATTGGCCACTGCGACAGTCATTGGAGCCTGGGAGGAAAAGTGTTCAGCATCCACCACTTGTTGAATCAAGGAAGATTTTGTTACCACCCTTACACATCAAGCTGGGTCTGATGAAGAACTTTGTCAAGGCCATTGACAAAACACAAGCAGCTTTCAAGTACCTTCGTGGAAAATTTCCAAGGTTAAGTGAAGCTAAGATAAAGGAAGGTGTCTTTGTTGGTCCTCAGATTCGTGAATTTCTTCGAGATGATGCATTTGACCATGCACTGCGTGGCAAGGAAAAGACGGCATGGAAAGCCTTCCAGTTAGTGGCAATAAATTTTCTCGGAAACAACAAGGCAGACAACTACAGTTTGTTGGTGGAAAACCTCCTCAAGGCATACAAGGCAACATGTCACTAAAGATACATTTTTTGCACTCTTCTAGATTTTTTTCCACCGAACTGCGGAGCAGTGAGCAATGAGCACGGCAAGCGATTTCACCAGGACATTGCAACAATGGAGAAACGCTATCAGGGCAAATGGAGCCCATCAATGCTTGCAGACTATTGCTGGACAGTGACAAGAGATGCTCCATTTAATGAATACAAGAGACAAGCCAAGAAGCGCCGAGTAGACCCTGAATAGGACTAAACTATGTACATAGTAGTTTTTTGCCTTTTGTTTCATAATAAATTTTATTGATATAACCCTTTTGCTGATTTTTAAAGTGTTACATAAACAGGACAGGTGAAATATTATCATGTAAAGCAACCATAAACACATGAAAAGACCTAGGTTTACAATTTATGATTAAAACTCTACTATCTACACAATATATGTAGACATAAAATGTAAAAACTTAAATATCTTAGAAACAGTAACCAATCAGTTGTTTTAATTGTCATATTTGAATTCAGCACATCAAAATACATAATAAATAGCACATTTTATCTCTGAAGCAGACAGCTTCTCAAAAATTGTAGACCAGTGTAATAGCATTCTAATTCTAAGGTTTACTTTTAAAAATACTCCTAGAATATAACCAAACAAATCTCTACCACAACCCAAGAAGCATGTTGGTGTGAGCTCATATGGTGTCATTGATGTGTTCATGACTGCTCTTGGTTTTGAGTCTCACTCTTAATGTTACCTAAACGTAAAATTATTTGAGGTTGTTTGGTTGGTTTGTTTTCATTTCAGAAACCCCTTTCATCCAAGGTAACATCATGTGTGGTGTTCACATAAGAGACAGTGACAGCTTTATGTCCAATGAATCTGCATACTGTACACCCACTAGAGCCATTTTAATTTGCAGTGTAGTTGCACAATCAGGCAGTGAGCTATAGTTTATTTAGGTATTTGGCATTTTAAACATACGAACATTGACATTTTTTGTCTGAAATCTAGCCTAGTGGTACAGCTGGCTCGAGATCTCCAGACAGACTTCTACCCTCACTTTCAAGACTTTTTTCTGACCATTACCATGTTATTGGATACCCAAGACACAGAGCTGCTAGAATGGGCTTTTACCGCTCTTTCCTACCTTTACAAATACCTGTGGAGACTGATGGTGAAGGATATGGCCAATATATATAGGTAAGATTTATTGGTCTGCAGTCACTAGATTATATTTTAATATAAATGCCTCTCTAACTCTTCAGAATTAATTGTCTTTTTAACAAAGTAATTATTGATGAGTTCTTTCTGGCTGAGTGTGAGTTGAATGGTTTTAATTGCCTGTTGTATTTGTAGTTTATACAGTACCTTGTTGGCACACAACAAACCACACATCAGAAACTTTGCCGCAGAAAGCTTCACCTTTCTAATGAGGAAGGTAGGTGATGTGTTACTAACATGACTTTAACAACTTTCCACCGGGGCCTTGGCTTCAAGCTAACCAATACTGAACAAAGTTGTAATGTGTAATGACAGTGGGTGCCCTCTAGAGAATAAAGGAGCTAACAAAACACAAACTAGCATTCTATCCATTTTGAGGGGTTTGGTTTGGATTGTGCAGTGACAAAGGTTTTATAGGAGACTTTATATGTAGAACAGCCAGAACAGAATGTGTTCATCACCTCACAGGATCAGGCCCTGACTATATATGTACTATGGATGTGGGTTTTTTTTAAGAGCAATGAAACTGAAGTGCCCATGGTCATCTTTCCAATATTTCTACAGAATCCCTGATAAGGAGAAAGGAGCTCTGTTGGACCTGGCTGGATTGGGCCCTTAGTTTTTATACTTCATGTTGGGTCAATGCATTTTTGAAATAATGGTTTGAGACTTTTTGCTGCATTGTTTACAATTTCTTGTGCATCTTCATTTGAGCGCAGAAAATCTGAGTACATAATTTTTCTAGCCAAATTAATCAACACTAAACTGCAATCATTTTGGTGGAGTAGGAAATGGAATGTATAGCCATTTGGTGTTGATTAAGCCAATACGTGCAGAAGCCAGGTTCTCTAAAGTGACTGGTGAATTTGGCTGCCTTGAATTTTGGACGTCCAACCTGAGATACTTTAATGGAGCCTGATTTTCAGAAAGTGCTGATCCCTAATCCCTACAGTTCAGGCCCCTTTAAGGAGCCACAGGTTGGGCACCCAAAAACAGGATTTTGAAAATCTTGGGCAGAAATTCAAGCCACGTTCTCCCATCTGTTTGCAGCATCAGAGTACTTAATTACTGAATTCTGACTTAAAATGGGCCAGTCCTTTTCTTAGATCCTAGTACAGTCCTTAGTGGTGTTCCAGTGACTAGGTTACTACCCCTTATTCAGTGTGACATCTCATTATGGTCCCAGTTCAGCAAAGCACTTAGCATGTACTTAACGTTAAGCATGTGAGTAATCCCATCCTTGTTCTTCAGCATGTGCTTACGTCCCATTGATCTGAATGGGCATTGTTAGTGAAACCACACGGAGCGACACCAGCTGAGGATCCGACTCTTCCTTTCCATTCTATTGACATGCCTTACTGTAGAGAGAACAAGTTTGAATTGTTGGAGGGTGGAGTAGAGGAGTAAGATGGCACTGTCTGGAGTCATTGAATGATTTCTTTCCATTTGATAGGTTTGAACGGACGATTACTTTTTCTCTGTGGATTTTGTTTTGTAGGTTTCTGATAAAAATGCACTCTTCAATTTAATGTTTCTTGACCTGGGGGAGCACCCAGAAAAAGTAGAAGGCGTGGGACAATTACTCTTTGAGATGTGCAAGGGGGTTCGGAATATGTTTCACTCCTGTGCAGAGAAGGTAAATAGCCTGAGCATATAAACCAAGTGGAGAATGACAACGTTTTAAAGTTCCTAATACAGGACATCGCTATAATAGAGCCTGATATCACACTCCTTGAAGGCAATCGGTGTCTTTCTGTTTGCTTCAGTGGATTTTGGATGTAAAATTGTGCTGTTTATTGTAAGGTAATACATGTAATGATATCTCTTTAAAGGTGGCTTTTCAAGCTTTTTGCTTTTAGTAATTCCAGAGCAATATTTATGTGTTTCGAAATTATTGCGTTGGGTGATAACCTGTATTTCTGTGGATTTATTTAGAGGCTATAAAACAATTTTGGATTTAAATATTAACTTCAGTACGGGGCAAAAAAAGATAATTTTATAGGGGATTGAAATCCCCATAATATTTTTAAAAAGCATCACATTGTCATTTTAAAAAAAAAATTCTAAAGCTAAAGGGTTTTAGAATTTTTTGGTCTCTTTTCTAAGCTGGCCTTTTCCTTCCACAGGCTATAAAGTTCATTCTGCTAAAGCTGGGGCCCATTACCGAGATTGAAGCTAAACTCCCATGGATTATTGTTGGAGAAGCTTTCAAACATATGGTAAAATCGGCTGCAGTGCATATCTACAAGGAGCATTTTGAGGTTCTTTTCAAATGTTTGGAAGTAAGTTTTCATTGCCAAGAAGCTGAAAAAAAGACGATCTCCCCCCAAGAATAACATTTTGTGTGTGTTAAAGGAAAGGTGTGTAGTGTGTGTTTTTTCTGCAGTGGGAACATTAAAATAAATGTCGCACTAAGGAGGAAAGCCTGGCCTTTCATCTGTAGGGACAGAGGGCCTGATGGTTGTTGAACTGGTGTAGTTATGCTGTGCAGTTTGGGGTGGGATTTGGGGAAGGTAACCACTGCTTTCCTGCCATGGTTTTAGCTGCCAGTGAAAATCCTTCTCATCCTCTCTTCCCACCCAGGCCAGTATAATAGCAATTCTTCGCCTTCTGCTATTAGGAGTTGTTTTATGTAATTAGTTCTTTTGCATTCCCTGGACTAGATTCTGATCTCACACTAGTATACAACAGGGGTGAAGTCATGGCCCCACTGAAATCAATTACAAAACATGGACTTCAATAGGACCATGATTTCACCACAGGAGTCAGTGGAGTTACTGAGATCAGTTGTGGTCAGAATCTGGCTCCAAGTGTTCACGTAAAGCTAAGCACAAAGTATTTGTTTCTTCTCCTGTTTTTTGCTATGCAATCTGTAAACCTTCTGTGAAGGAGCACTTCACCTTGCAAGACATTTGTTTTTCCATCCAAGAGATGTGAGATGTTCATTATTGGAACCATTTGGCTACATTTTTTCCTTTCCTGGAAGGGTTAATTTGTTGGATCAGAATAAGAAAGCTGGCAATAGTTTATCAGGCCAGTGGAACGTGCAGTTACCAGAATTGCTTCAGTTTAGCGTAATCCATGACAGATCTGATCATTCATGTGAAACTGTCTCTTGCAGGAATCAGTGTTAGAATTGCAGGAGAAAATAACGAAGGCCAACTGTTGCGAAAGCTCAGAACAGATTGAAAAGATATTGCAAGTGTATTTGATTCTAGCAGAACATGCAAATGGGTCCAAAATCCCTCAACCTGAAGCAGTTTGTAAGGTGGGTCAGACCATCCTTTTGGCTACTGTGCACACAGGTGGAGGGTGGGAAACCAGAGCATCTGCAGTGTGCTCACCTGTTTTCTCTGGTTGTGGGTGTGTGCTGAGGTCTAGAAGTTGGGTCGGGGAAAGTCAGTTTGGCAACCTTTAGGAGCCACCCCAGCAAATCTATGGGAATTCCCCTGTGAAATATAATGATCACTCTGTCATCGTGATCTTATGGGTGTCCTTCTCTAAATGAATCCTCAGCTGAGAGCAGGGGAGGAGGAGAAGTGGTCATGGACAATTGCTGCTGGGGACCATGTGAGGGTATGATTCCTGAAGGAACTGTGCTGCTGTGGGGAAGGCAGCAGCCTGAGCAGCTGTGAAAGAGCATTTCCATGGGGGTCCTCATCCCCTCTGGCATGGCTGGGACGAGTCATTGTCCTGCGGTGCATGTGACATTGCCTTTCTCTCTCTCTCTCTCTCTCTCTCTCATTCCTCAGACGTTAGCAAAAATGTTACAAACACCTGATCTCTCAGCGCCTTGCTGTAAGACCCTGCTTAAAACGATTTCTGTTTTGCTGCTTGCTGAGAATGTTTTCCTGCCAGATGCTGTGACCAAGGAAACCATTGAGAAGGTAATGCAGTTCATTTTGCAACAGAAGAACCACGGATCAGTCTCTTTTGAATGAGTGGATTGCCACACACCGCACTTCTGTTCTAGGAAATGTGTTACTCAGGGCTACTCTCATCCTTTTTGTGCAGACAAAGTACAAGCCAATCCCTGCCTCAGGATATGGTGAATTTAGGGGCTGATGCAAAGCCCAAGTCTGTTTGTTTATTTGTATGACAGTCGTGCCTTAGAAGTCCCATTATGCCAGTCCCTGTACAAACATACTCTGAGCATCAGTCCCTGTCTAAGCAGACAAGGAGCGGGAAAGGAAATGGAAGTGAAGTGATTTGCCCAAGGTTGTACAGCAGGTCAGTGGTAGAGCTGAGATTAGAGCCCAGGTCCCCTGACTGCAAGTCTAGTGACTGTCCAGTAGACTGTGCTGCCTCTTGACCTCCAGGACCTTTTTATCAGGCCCTTTGGCAAGCCTGGCAGTATTTTCTAAAGCAGGTTACAGGTCTATTTTAACACCCTTGCTGCTGCTGCTGGACCCAAACACAATGCTGCTTTGCTAGTGTTTGCTTATTTTTAATCTGTTCTGTTGATTGAGGTGTATGTGGGATGGTAGTATTTATTTTGGACATTTCAGTTTTCACGTGTTACTGAACATATTTATAATATAATTAATATGGGCAACTAGTGCTGTAGGAAAAATAGATTTGCAGAGCTAAACTAAGCAATGGAAGTACATCTCTTGTATTTCTTGCAAAAGATGAAACCAAAAAATGTTTTCACAATAATTAAATAAGGCTGGAGGAGTTATTAATTCTGTCCGGTCTTTAGTGTTGATCTCTGGCTTAGTAGTATTAATTCTCTGCTTATCTACTTGAGTAATCCCATTAAACTCGATGGGGCTACTCATGTACATTGGAGTTATCTATGTGTGTAAGTGTTTGCAGGGTCAGGAAGGGGGTCGGTATTTATATGTAACTCCTTTTAGCACAAAGGAAACACGGTGTGCTCTGAAGGAACATAGCTCATATGTCTTGATTCCCTTCATGAACAAATAAAGCTCTTGTTGCTTATATGCCCCTCCTAACCCTTCATTTGCACTTGACAGGCATTTGGAAGTGGGTTTGAAAGGTGCCTCCTTCTGGATTTCTCCCAAACAGTGTTTTCAATGAACCAGTTTGAGCAGGTAGGTGAAGTTTTCATTCATTTATTTATTTTATAGTCAGATGAGCAATGGAGGAATTGTGTTTCTGGGTGGGGAAAATGAGTCTGATTGTTTTGAGTGCTGACCATAGAAATGCCATTACACTTGGCAAATTCATAATATATCTATTTCCTACGATGAGTGATTTTTATTTGACATATATTTGAACTATCCATCTTCTGTGTCTTCAATGTGACCTGATGGGAGTGAAAGGGGCTGTTAGTCAATATCAAAAGAATGAAAATGGCAATGCAAAAAATGTCTTTTCTTTACAATTTCATAGATTTTTAAGAGTCAGAAGGGACCATTGTAGTTATCTAATTTGAACTCCCACATAACACAGCTCAGGGGATTCCTGCTGGGTTACTGAAGGGGCAGACATTGTCCAGGAGTCAAGGAGATGTCAGTGGTCTGTAGTTAGTGTTGTGTTGCAGCTTTGCATCTGACAGGGGCTGAACGCCCATTGTGGCTGCACACCTTCAATCCCTACCCCCCAACACATGCTCGCCAATATCTTGTCTCTGGTATTAGTGACTTTTTCATGGTAGATTGGTTAACAGGGGATGTGTCTCAATGGAGGTATCAGTAGTCTGGGGATTTCAGGGTGTCTCTCTCACCTCTTCCCAGATCCTTTTTACACCCATAGCACAGCCCCGAGAGAGATGGGAAAATTGCAAGGAGTGTGCAGAAAGGCTCTCGGTTTGAGCCAGTTCCCCTTTTGAATGTGTAAAAGACAGTAAATGGGGAGGATAAAAGAGGGTTCCTACCATAACGAGTCATATCTCCTCCAAAAGCTGCTGGCCAGCTTCCTCAGCTGAGGTCTGGTCTCTGATACCATGATGCAGAAGCAGTGAAGAGGCCAGCAGATCTCTGTGTTGATGGAAGGAAAGTGGGGAGAGGGAACAAGTGTGAAGATGTTTGGATTTGTATTGAAGGGGGGGGGGGGGGGGCGGAAGAGATGAATTTCTGTTGGGGGGTGGCGAAGGCTGAAATGGAGAACCAGGGATGTCTGGTGGGTGGGACCTGAGCATGGTGGCCCAGGGCTCTGAGGAAAGGCATGGAGTTGAGGGAAGTAGGTTCTCTGCATGCTGTGAGGGGCTGTGCTTGGGGATCCTCAGCTCTGTTGGGAGCCTGGAGTTGGGATAGGCCAGGGTCTTTGTGTCAAATCACTGGCTCTTCAAGGGCTCCCTGGTACTGATGCCTCATGTCTTGGTGATCTGATGCATCAGGACTGGAGGAAACCTCGGTACTGCAACAGCTCACCCCAAAGAGCTTGGCTTCCCTGGCACCAGTGTCTTGGATCCCTGATTTGCTTGGTCAGAATTGGAGAGGCATGTTAAATCTCGATTTCTTTTTCCTTTCAGCATTTTCTTCCGTGCTTTCTAGAGTACATTGAGGACTGCTTCTCTGAAGAAGACGTTCTAGCTAGGGATGAGGCCATGGCAATTTTGGCTAAACTCATTCTGGAGAAAGCAGAACCTCCCACTGTTGGCTCAATGGCTTTTGAAAAATATCCCCTTGTTTTTACAGAACCACCGATAGGGTAAGTCTCCTCACGCTCCACAGACACTGTTACCTCAGAGCTCTCTTTCGAAAGGTTTGGAGATGGCGTCAGAATTGCCACTTCACCTAGTGTTCACTTTTTCTTTGAGGACTTGGAATAATCTCTGCAGAGCTTGGCATTTAAATACTTGCTGCGTTTCGGTCATAGAAGGGGTGAATATTTGTCCCTTGTATAGGATTTTGTCTCATCTCAAAACAACATAGAAATACTTTTGCTTCCTAGCATTCTTTGCTCCTGAGAATATGGACATCAAGGGCAAGAGAATAGGAAGAAGCAAATCAAATTGTATCTGATTGTATCTCTCTCTCCTCAGCTTGTCTTTCATATGTCACACTTTTAGTCTTTAAGCTCTTTGGGTTTAGAGACCATGTCTTCCTAAACGTTTTGTTCAGCACAGGCGGGCCCCCATCCCGATTTGGATGTCTGGGTGGCACTGCAATATAAATACCCAAAAATGATTAGGAAGGAACAGCAGCAGCAGTCAAAATAAATATTCTGCTGGGATGAATTCCACGTGCTCCTACAGTCTATTTTTGTTTTAATCACGTTTCTATTTAGATGGTATCCAAGTGTAAGCAGGATTCTCCCAGTCAGGAGCTATTTTTGTACAATTCATCATTTCTCATAATAATAGCAGGGGAGTGCTGATTTTTACCTGTGGAGAGAGGAGGGAATTATTCCCCTTCTACACCCCCCAAGCTTCATTTCCCTGAAATTTCATAAACATTTATTCTTCTCTACAGTAATAGTGAACTCTTTCTCCATTGGCCTTTGTGATTATTAAGGATTCAGTTATGAGTACGCTCCCCTGCACAGGCTACCCACATCACGGATGATCAAAGAAGGGGCAAGAGGAGAGCACCACCCACTCGGTCACAAACTACTTCCTTGTCTGGTGCAGATTGGTGGGGAGTGGGAAGAACCAAGGGCCTCCCTGTCCCAATGCACTTACCAGTACAGCTGAGTCAGCAACATAGGGGAAGTAATTTGCACCAGAAAACAGGCTGCTGCAGTCACATACTCCCTATGGAGCAAGGGGGAGGTAGTCAGTTGAGTCCTAGCTCTGCATCTGGGATAACACAGCTACATACTGCTCTCCAATTGGGGCAAATGGCAGGGCCCTTAGGTATCAAAAGGAAAACTTTCCTTATGACTAACTTCATCTTGAGCATTAGATTGATTTGTAGATGATTGCAAAGTCAGATGTATATGCAGTTGTTTTGGAGGAAAGTTAGTTTATTTTCCAGGAGCTGCATCAGTTTGCTTGAGAACCACTTGCTGTAGAGCAGGTCTGACAGCGGTGTTGGAAATGTGGAGGAATCCCTTTGATGAACACAGAGCAGCATCAAGAAAGACACCATTCTTTTATACTTGAAAATCAATGGAATAACAATGTTTACAGTACAGGAACAGATTCTGCTGGACTGCTGAATGCTGAGATGTAACCTTTTATGGACCATTTTCTGCCTTCCACATTAGAAATGACTGCGTGGTACTTTGTGCCGGGGAAATAGTGAAGATCCCATCAGAAAGTGTACTATCCAAGTCAATGTGAAGCTTAGCCTTTTCTTAAAAGGAGCCAACTTAATTTTAAATGTCATAGGAAGGAAAGGTTCAACTGCTGTTGTTAAACTAGGTTACTGATTAAGCTTGATTTTATTTTTAGATCCAATACAAGACAGAAAATGAGTAAGAGAAATGGAGAAAGGAAACAAATGCCAGTGTTGGATCATATTCTGTCTCTAATCCACTTACCAGAAAATGAAGACATTATTGATCTTTCACACCCCTGGGCTGCCCTTGTTGTACTTCCGCATGTTAGGTGAGGTTGCTAACCATTCTGTTACTGTTGTCTTGTGTCTGAATAGTAATGCTACTTCGCTCATGTCTGATGTTTTTCACATATCGCTCTCCGTTCAGAGTGTTTGCAAAGGAAAAGGAAAGTATCGTTACCCCCATTGTACAGATGGGGAAACTGAAGCACAGAGCCATGATGAGACTTGCCCATGGTTGCCCAGCAGGTCTGTGGCAGAGTTGGTAACAAAATGCAGGTTTCCTGCTTTCCTGTTCCGAAGGTCACATTTGCTGGCATGAAACGGAGCCCTTAGAATTTTGTTGTTTCAGTCCCTAGGAGGAGAGCATGCTCAGTCAGTGCAGTGACATTTTGTTGAAGAAAGGGCTTAGAACGTAATCATTGGTGATATGATTTAGGTTGTGAAATTGACTTAGCAAAAGAGTTTACTAATCATCAATTTGTGTGAAATCTATATTTAACATAAGAGAAATATGAGAGAAAACCCAATGTTATCGAGTGTCTGACTTTAACAAAGAAGTAAACATTTGTACCTTTATTTTTGGCAGACCAATAGACAAAGAAAAAATCCTGCTACCAGTTACAAGTTTTATAGAATCTCTCTTCCTGGGTATTGACAGAGGAAGGCTCCGCAAAGGTCAGTTACAGTCATCTATTGTTCATTAACTTTTTACTGGCACATAAAAAGACATAACTCTGCAATTATACTAGAGACACAAGACATAACAATGAATAATAACTGCATTGTATCCTGATTTAATAAGCAGCACAATGAAACATGAAAGGCAAGATGGAAAAAATAACATGCAGGAAATAATATACCAAACACCATCTATAGTAATAATGGAATGGTGAAGTAAATGTCATGCCAGGGATACGTAATTGGACAAGAAGCCCACAAAAGTATAGACTCAAAATCTGACTGACTGAGATGTTTAGAAAGATAGAATTTGAGAGAGAGATTGTGAAGAAAAGGAAGGGGGAGTAAAAGAAATGAAAACTAAACCAAGCTGGGTTATCAAAGTCAAGCTTATAGCAAAAAGATAGTGATACATTTTTACATGTGTTCTTTGACTGCATTGTTCACAATCTTTGGCTCCAGGTCTGGAATTTTTCTCTCGACATCCTGGGTCTTGGCAGTAATTCTAAAACTAAATAGCTTGCCTACATGTACAGCTTCACATATTAACAAATTGGTAGCTCTCTCTATAACCATTGCCCAGAGGAATTTTATGATTTAATTGGGAGTATGCATCAAAATTATAACACCGAGCGGCTTAAAAAATTCAGCTTCTTAGAGAAGTGTGAAAAAGTATCCAAACTTCCCTTAGAAAAGGGCTTTGAGGTCTATGGATGAAAAGGACTATATAAGAGGTAGGAATTCTTATTGGTTATTAAATCCATTATAATTACTATCAATCTGCATAGAAATAGCCAAAGTAGTAAGGTCAGACACTTTCAGCTACAATTCTCTAGTTACAAACTGTAGAAATGATCCCTGAAAGTACAGTCTTAGAAATATCCAAAGTAGTATACTACATTCTGCTTTTCTTCTCTAATATTGCTTAGTCTGTGTCAGGAACAGCCCCTGTCCTTCCTAACCTCTTTTTTTTCTATGTGGCATCCAGCTGTTTTAATCTATTGTAATTTAAGGGGGGGAAAACAACCAACTTTCTAAATGGATATGTAAAGCCTAGTTCTGCCATCAGTTTCTGGTTTTAAATGGAGAGCTTCCCATTTATTTCAGCAGGGAATTCCCTACACGCACTAATGGTAAGAAAGAATCCCCAAGTAGCTGGGGAATCAAAGCAAATCAAAATGTGGGAGACCGAGATTCCTCAACTCCCATTCATTTTCGGTGAGAGTTGGGTGTTTAACTGTGCTTTGTGCCATTGTAAGTCTCCCATGATGTCCCTGGCATCGGGACAGTGACTCTTCTGTAAGGGAAGAAGGAAGGGAGTGAACGTTGTGGCCAATTTAGGAGTGGCATTGGCAGGAACAGCGCTTCCCCATTCTTGGCTGAGAGGATTTTGGCTGCAGTTTGGTGTTGATTGTGATGGGATTGGACCTGCGAGAGGTAGAGAAACTCTCTAACGCTAAAGAAGGGGCGCAGAAAGGAAACTAATTTCAGAGTTATCTTGGTAAATGAAAGCCCTGTCCCATAAATGTTTAATGGGAATTGAGCCTCTGAATCATGTAGATGGGTTTGCAAATCCCACCCTGCATTTCCAAGGTGTTAAGGATATATGGATGCTTGTGCAATTATCGGGTCCCCCTTCTGCCCCCCTTTCCTTTCAGTAATGCATTTGACAGCTCTTTCTGGTTTCCCAAGCACCATTTGTTGAGCAAAATTCTCTGAGACCCACACAGCAGAGTTTAATGTCAGTACTGTGCTCTCCCCGTGTGCCCAGACTTCTCATAGACACGAACTGAGCATTCTGCATGTTCAGGGACAGCAGCGTTTCAAGATGGAGATCTACCACGATGATCAGAGTAGAATTCTCCTCTGAACTTTCATCGTCGGTGGTGATAAATGTTGAATTGCTGCAGTTAGCCCACAAATGACATTTTTATTTCTATAGCATGTGAAATTACATTATAATCCTGTACACCTCTGTGGCACCTCTCATTTGAGGATCCCAAAGCACTTTACAAACAGGAATTCAATGTGAATGAATAATTACAGTTTGTTCCCATTCCCTCTGTCCCTAGGAAGCTTGTTTGTGGCCTGTCAAGCTGTGAGCACGCTACTTAGTTTAGCAGAATCTTCTGAAATTCTCCATTTGTTACCTGTGGAACGTGTGAAGAACTTGGTGACGTAAGTGAACTCTTGACTCTCTGGTGTTCCACTTAATGTAGTGAAGAGATAACTTTGCCTTTATTTAAAGGCTATTAAGCAAAACAAACATGCTTGCTTTGTTTGTTTCCTGTTGTCTTACACCAGCATGTTTCTTCAGGTTTTTAGCCATCCGGGGTAGGGATGTTGTCAGGCACTGCCAGCTTACTGTACTGTATGGCGTACGCTTTATAGCCCTGTCTCCATAATAACAATCTGCTCCTTTGAATTTTGTGAAAACTGCAGATTAACTTTTGTTGCTGTTGAATGTGTGAATGCAACAATGCTGGTTTTATCTTGCGGGATTGCAGCCAGGAATCTTGTATTTTGTTTTATTTACAAATAAAAAGTAAAGTGAAAATAGTCTCGGCTAAACATAAATATCACATTTTAATTCTTGTTGTGGTCTAGAGGATTCTCCTACAGTATTAGGAGGATTCCATTCCCCCATTAGATACTGATTTTAGGCATTATTTTGTACTCTTCCGCAGTAAGAGGGAGCACCTCGCTTTTGATCTCCGCATTTTAATAAACACTTATGAAAACTGACTATTCCATTAACCCTCTTCAACTAATAATTAACATATATAATAACTAGGGGCCTACCAAATTCACAGTCCATTTTGGTCAATTTTATGGTCATAGGATTTTAAAAATAGTAAATTTCATGATTTCAGCTATTTAAATCTGAAATTTCACAGTGTTGTAATTGTAGGGGTCCTGACCCAAAAAGGAGTTGATGGGGGAGGTGCCCAAAGTTATTGTAGGGGGGGTTGCGGTACTGCTACCCTTACTTCTGCGCTGCTGTTGGCACTGGCGCTGCCTTCAGAGCTGGGCAGCTGCAGAGCAGCTGCTGTTGGCCAGGAGCCCAACTCTGAAGGCAGAGCCGTCGCCAGCAGCAGTGCAGAAGTAAGGGTGGCATGGTATGGTATTGCCACCCTTATTTCTGCAATGCTGCTGGCGGGGCGCTGCCTTCAGAGCTGGGCGTCTGGCCAACAGCCGCCACTCTCCGGCCGCCCAGCTCTGGAAGGCAGTGGAGAAGTAAGGGTAACAATACCGTGATCCTCCTAAAATAACTTGTGACCCTCCTGCAACTCTCTTTTTGGTCAGAACTCCCAATTTGAGAAATGCTGGTCTCCCCCATGAAATTTGTATAGTATAGGGTAAAAGCACACACAAGATCAGATTTCACGGTCCGTGATGTGTTTTTCATGGCCATGAATTTGGTAGGGCCCTAATAATAACTGAGCAATTACAGAAAGTGTTTAAGATCTGTATGATCTCCCAACATAGTTCTCCCAATCCAGCCAGAGAAAACAAATTGGGACTTGCAGCATTACTACTTATATGGGCCTCCATCACCACTGTATCTGAGTGCTTGACAATCATTAATGGATTTTATCCTCATAGCACCCCTGTGCAGGTCCCTGCTCATTCAGGATCTCTGCATGCACACGCTTAACCTTCCAGCCACAGAGCTGCAGATCCAGTTACAGGCAGAGAGGGAAATGAAAGACCCTCACATGTCTCATTTGCCCTGCGTAATTTAGACCTTACTGGTGTATAATGTGCTAGCAGAATCCTGATTTGGGGGAAGAGGGTTCCACCATATGAGATTTTTTTTTTATCGTGGTTCACCTTGTACAATAATAAACAAATATTTTGTTTCAGCACCTTTCCTTCAGACCCATCGGTCTTGCTACTGGCTGATCTCTATTATACGAGGTTGGCTTTGTGTGGTTGCCAGGATCCTCTTTCCCATGAGAACTTAATGGATTTGTTTGATAAACTGAAAACAAATATTTCCTCCAGCACCTCTAAGGTAATCTTCTTTTCTAACGGTTTCCAGTATGTGCAAGATGATTTGTGTTTTAATGGAAAAAAGTTTTTAGAGTAGCAGCCGTGTTAGTCTGTATCCGCAAAAAGAACAGGAGTACTTGTGGCAACTTAGAGACTAACAAATGTTTGTCTCTAAGGTGCCACAAGTACTCCTGTTCTTTTTAATGGAAAAATGAATTCTTAACTAGCGGTGTTGGAAATAAGCTAAATAAAAAAGGCCTAAAGGTGAAATGTGCAATTATGTGCAAGAGTGAATGCCCTTCATCTCTTTAAAATTGTGCCATTTTCAATGGCCTTTCACCATTTGCAGTACGCCTCTAAAACATGCTTTCACTTTTAATAGGTCCGACTCTTGACAATAAGGATTTTAAATCATTTTGAGGCTCAGCTTCCTACATCAACCAAGGTAGTATTACAATTTCTGCTTTAACATTTCAAAACCACGGGGGTGTTGTTTTTAATATAAGCGGTTTTCTTGACACTGACTTTATTTGCCAGTTACACATGCTAGTCTCTGTTCTTTAGCTAAAGTGGGCTCCCTTTATACTTGTTTTTTCAGACTGTAATTTTATGGGCCCGATCCTCAGCCGGTGGAAATCTCTGTAGCTCCATCAAATTCAGTGGAGCTATGCCAGTTTACAGCAGCTGAGCCTGTGCCTTTAAATAGTGAATTATGACAAAACAATTGTCTAGAGGAATCCTCTAACAAAAGGCATTTCACTGGTTTGTTCAGGATGATGGAACAGGAGAGCGTCAGTCCGTGTTTGCCATATTACTTCAAGCTGAACTCGTGCCAGCCAGTGTGAATGATTATAGAGAAAAACTTCTTCATTTAAGGAAACTGAGGCATGATGTGGTGCAGTCTACAGTACCAGATGGACCTTTACATGAGGTGAGAAGTTACTGCCGAAAGGTACAATGGATTGTTTCCTTTTTATAAGGCAAGAAAATTTTGCATTTTACTTCATCATGAGTTTTTTCAGTGACTTGTGAAGGCTTCAGTAAATGCAGGCTGGAAAGAAACTAATCATCATGAGTGAGTTAGGAGCTCAACTTTCATTACTAGTCACTGGGACTTTGCTGCTCCCGACTCCCTTTAGTTTGCAGCACCAGAGCTCAAAGACGTGGGGCTTTCCCCTGAAGATTAATGGTGAGTAAGGTGGAAAGACATCAGCATCCCGAACAAACACCTCATCAAGCACCCAACCAAAGACCCATACGGGTTTTCGCTCCCATGGAAAATATGGTTCACTTTAAATCACATCCGCACATTGCATGGTATTACGCGCCTGACTTCTCCATAGGTGGGGGCATACAAATGTATGTCGGTATAACTACATCACTCCGGTGTGGAAAATCCACACCCCTGAGTGACATAGTTATATTGATGTGACTCCCAGTGTAGACAATGCTGTGTTGACAGGAGGACTTCTCCCGTTGCCATAGCTACCACCTCTTGGGAGTTGGAGAAGCTCTCCCTTTAGCGTAGGTAGCATCTTCATTAAGATCTGCAGCGCTGTAAGTGTAAACAAGCCCTCAGGCACAGTCCTATTTGTGACTGCCAAAAACAGAGGTCAAACTCTAGAACAGTGCCCAAAACCACCGTATTCCAGTGGTATCTCTGCTATCCACTCCACATCACTGGAAGCAATCAATTGGATTGCCAGCCTAGGCTTGGACAGCTGACATTGCTGTTTTTAAGCCAAAAGAAGACAATGGCTTGAGTGCTTTTGAAAGTCCCACCTGAGCAATCGTCTCTCTAGCCTTTCTCCAATGGCCCAGTGCTCGATGCTTCAGAGGAAAGGATAAGGTGCCATAATGCATTTAAATGTGCAGTATTGCACTAAGTTGGGAAATATCTTTGATTCCAATTGGTGATCAGCATGTCTTGTTGTTGGGTGTTTTTATCCTGAACTGACTAAACTATATTTGCCTCAATATCTAGCAGGGGCAAAAACCGAAAAAAAGTGATGGTATTTCGATAAACGTTCTAAACACATCTGTAAAGAGTAATGAGAGGAAAGCAGGTGGAGGTGATGCGAAGGGCTGGGGTGAGCTGTTAGCAATTTATCCCCTGACCTGGCAACAAACTCTGTGTCATTGGACCTCAGTGGAGCTCTGCATGGGCTCAGGGGTCTGCCTACTTGGAGCTCATTGCAGGATTGAGGCCTTATAGATTGCAGGGACATCCCTCTATGGTTGCTGAATCTGACCATGCTGCTGTGGGCTGTCAAGGCTGCTAGGATCAGGATTTTTCCTGTACTAGCTAAATATTAACTTATTACTACTGATACTTAAGTGCTTTTATAACGTTCCTTCTTGAGTTGTAAACTCCTTGGGGCAGGGATTGTGTGTGTGTCTATGTCACTTAGCTCAATGAGGAGCCGAATCCAGATGGGCCCTGGGTCTAATGCAATGTAAGCACTTCAGGGCAGGGAATACTCTCCTTGTTTATATGTTTGTGTAGTGCCTAGCACAATGTGGCCTTGGCACTACCAGAGTACACATAATAATCTAAATGTCTTAATTATGGGTGTTGATTCTGAGAGATTTTAACTTGACTTTATTGCTTTTTCTTGCAGTTCATCAATCAGTGAAGCTGTTTTTATACTTACTTTAAATATCATTGTTAGCTTTTTAAAACAAAAGTTTTCTTGTGTGTCACTGTAGGTGCCTCTTCAGTATTTACTGGGAATGCTCTATATTAACTTCAGCCCTCTCTGGGATCCTGTTGTTGAGCTCATAACGTAAGTATGTGCTAGTGGATGGTGGGAGCCTCAGTTGTATTGTTGCAGCTGCTCCCAGGCCTTTAAAAAACTAAATAAAAATGTGTCGCATCCCTAAAAATAAATGTAAATACACACAAGCAAGACGTACGTTTACATGAGGTACCATAGAAATGCCTCTGATCTGTCAAGTAAATCTTGCTCTTTATAGACTGCTACTTTTTAACTTGTTTTTGTGATGCACAAATATTAAAGACGACTCATAGGCAAAAGTATTGTTAAATTACATCTAGGGTTGGGACGTAAAGGTAACAGGCTCGAATCCAAGATAGCCAACTCCTGATCTCACACTATTATGACCATCATATGATAGGTGTTATAGAAATAACAAATCAGTCCATCTCTCCTTCCTCCCCTCACTAAGGGTCTGGTGCAAAACCTACTTGCGTCAATGGAAGAGCTCCCGTTGATTTGAATGGGCACTGGATTGAGCCCTAAGTTTGGAATGTCAGCTTTCAGGGTGAATTGCCTGGCTTGTGACCACTTAGCTTTTTCTCTGTACATTCTGTGATATAATGTGTCATTTTCCCTATCGGAGAAGAGAAATCATGAAAATGTTAAACTACATCTTCAGTGGGTGAATCCTCGCTGACTCTTTGTGTTGGTTTTAAGTGCTATGTTATTGCATAGGCAATATTGAAAGACTTGAAAACATCTGTACCAAAGAGTCCCTTTGTATTCACAAGCTATAACCAGGATATTCTGATAACAATGAACCTTTGGGATCTTCAGATGAAGGCAAAGAAATGTTATAACTGCACACAGCAAATGTCTTGCCTTCATGCTGCGTGGGGCTGGACACCAAGTCTTTGAACATACTAGCAGTATAACTGGCTAATATCACATGGAATTTTTTACTTAATTACTGTCTTGTTTATTGTTAGGTCTCATGCAAATGAAATGGAGAATAAACAGTTTTGGAAAGTCTATTATGAGCACTTGGAGAAAGCGGCTGTCTATGCTGGTAATTCATGTTTTGTAGATGTTTAGACACTAGCTTAGCTATGGTCCAGGTGGTTCATGAACAGGGCTGGTTTTATGCTCTGGTGTGCTCCAAACTGGCAAAAGGGGAAAAATCAGGACATAAGTTTTTCCCCTCCCTTCTGGCCTCATTTCTCGAGGGAGAGAGCGGAGATCTGTCAGAATTGTTGCCTTCCCATGGTTTGAGCATTGGCCTGCTAAACCCAGGGTTGTGAGCTCAATCCTTGAGGGGACCACTTAGGGTTCTGGGGCAAAATCAGTACTTGGTCCTGCTAGTGAAGGCAGGGGGCTGGACTCGATGACCTTTCAGGGTCCCTTCCATTTCTATGAGATAGGTATATCTCCATATATTATTTCTACTTCCCATGAGGTAAATAGGGGCAATCCATGGGTTGCAGAGTCATCCTAGCATATGGGGCACCAGGCAGTGCTTGCTTTGTGCCGAAACTGGTTCTTCCCATGATGATGATGAGGGACTGTAGGAGTCTGTGAGGATTTTCAGTAATGTCTAGTCTCTAGAGAATCTTTCTTCGCCACCCTGTTCAACATGGAATCAGTAGAATTTCTGCCAAATGTATCTGTTTTCCTTGACCCTGCTCTTGAATGTGAATACTGGGTTCACTGTATGGCACAAGGACAGCCATTTATTGGGGCTACTTGTGCTTAAAGTTAGGCCCCTTGCTGAAGTTCTGACATCCCAGGTACCTTCTAACCTGTATTGCAGTCAGATCAATATTAAGTAGAATTTGCTAGATAGATGGCAAACATTAATATAAACGGTTGCTGTTATTTATCCCAGGGCACTGACCCCACCACCAGTAATTACTGAATAAGCTCTTTGAAGTTTTCTTGAAGTAATGAGGACCATGGTTTGTTTCCTATATAGAGAGGGAGCTGCAAGACGAGCTGAGTGAAGAGCAGGCAGGCACTACAGATGCTGAGAGTGAGAAGATCCGAGAAGGAAATGTGGGAAGCCTGTATCTTGAGCAGCTGAGGTTTAGAACGGATTGCAGTGAGCGGATAGATTACGCAAACTTCCGGTTTCTGCTTTGGAAGGCGTTGGCCAAGTTTCCAGACAGAGTGGAGCCCAGGTCAAGGGAGCTTTCCCCACTTCTCTTGAGATTCATTAGGTAAGTGACATGTTCGGCGATGAGACATGTTGCTTGGAAATGTCATAAATGAAGGCAGAGTTACTAGGGTCCCTATAAGACAACTGATGGGTGGTTTGTTTTTTTTTAATGGATTTTATTTCCTGAGACCTGAATTTTATATTGAAGTTGGTCCTTCGTTTCGGTTAAACATGGCTCATGCTAGAGAGAGTGGAAAAAATAAAGCAACCTGAAATGTAAGCTGTCAGTTGTCTGCTGTGTTGAGCCCCAGTTTACTAATGAGTTCTGGTGAGACAGCCTCGCTACTGCTACGGAGGGTGTAGTTTCAATGGAAGTAAAGTGTCTTGGAAATAGACTTGACGATGAGGCTCCTCCTTGTCTCCCCTGTTGTAAAATGAAAGCATGTATTTTTATTCAGCCAGAAATAGGAAAATACCTTTTAGTGTATCTAGGGCCTGGTTCGGTGCCCACTAAAATCACTTTCTATTCACTCCAGCAGGCTGTGAATTAGGCCCTCACTCTATTTCCCCTGCCAGCCCTTGACTCTTCTTTACAGTGTATTTCCTACAGTGCTTTGTCTAGATTGCTTTTAACTGTTTTCAAGTAAGAGGGCTTCTACTATGTAATACATCATCGATTCCTACACTTCCTAACTTACATTTTCACACATCCCTGCCAACTTTTTAAAAAAATTCTCCCATTCTACTTAGATTCACTTTCTCTTCTTTTTCCTCACCACATTTTTCTGATCTTAGTCCTTTAATTTTTTTTCCCTTTCATTGTCTTTTTCCTTTCCATTTGCTCACTTCCTTTAATATCTCTGCCATTCCCAATAGAAGAAATGCCCATCTGCATGCTGAAATGAACCGCTTTTGGGGATCTTGAACTGTACAGCGTCACCAGGCACAACTCTGTGGATAATTGGAACTTCCAATTGTGAACAGCTTCAAACAAACCTCACACCAGCAGATACTGTTCTATTGATTTGATTTGATTTATTTTTAATATAGCAATGAGTATTACCCAGCAGATTCTCTGGTGGCTCCAATCCAGGATCTTAGAAAGAAAAACAGAGGTGCAGTAGAAGAGGAAGAAAAACCCACTGAAGAGATGCACCAAGCTACCCAGGAGGTGGAGAAAGAGGAGGTGGAGGGAATGGTAGAACCGGTGGTTGAAGGGTTGCAAAAAAAGAAAACGAGAAGAGCTGCAGCAAAGTGAGTTTTGCTTTTGTTTGATTGGGCAGGGAGCAAGTGAAATGCAAACATTAACCGTTTGGTGTTTTAAAAGGCTTCAGAGGAATGGGGTGACTCACTTGGTTATGATCACTGGGCTTATGTGCATCCCTTTCCCCTTCCTTCATCTGTTCCAGTCTTTTGTGAGCTCTTTGGGGGGGGGGAGGGAGGAGATCCTGTCCCCATGCGACACCTAGCACTAGTGGGGGACCCTGACCGGAGCCTCTGGGCACTACCGTAAGATGGGTAGTAGGCCATAGCTTTGCATAATTTGAAGCAAAAATAGTGTGGGGTCTAGGGATCCCAATTTTGGTTGGATGTATTCCTGGAGGTTTCATCACTAACCTTTAATTCCTGGAGACTCAGGACAGTCCTGTGGGGGTTGGCAGCCCAAGCAGGATTCCAAAGTTACTGTTTGTGGGGGGGGAATAACTGTTGCCTCTGTGTGTGTCTGCTTTTCTTTTAAAGTCAGTGGGAGCTGATGGGCATGCAGGCCTTTTGAAAATCATTGTAGGCACCCAATTACAGATTTCAGAGTCTAGCTTTAGACACCCATTTTTGAAAATCTTGGCCCTGATGTCCTTGTTCTGGACAGGTTTTCTGGTATTTCTTGCTATAAATATATGCTATTGTGACATCATTGTTCAACAATATCAAGTTATTTTGTGAGTAAATTGTCTATGGCTTGTGTCTTAAAACACAGTTTTGAAACTTCTTGATTATGGCCTTTTTACCCTGCTGATATCTGTCAAATACACATTTTAGGTGATTCAAATGAACTATTTTTGCCTGTTTAAGAATGACATTTGTAGCAACAAAGAACTTTAAAAATGTCATCTTGCACATTAAGATGCAATAAATTCTAGTCTATATTCTGGCTTAGTTGTAGGTGTTCTATCAGTTCTATTATTTTATTCTGTTCCCTGAGCTGAGTGGTTCAGATCTGTGAATTAGTAATAATTACAAGAATCAGATTGTCACCAGATTTGAACTTCTGCTTCAAAATGTTCTTGTTCCTAAATGGAAACTTTTAAAATGCTGGTAGCAATAACTAAGGTGCAAAAGGTTTACTGGCTTGTTGTTAATGAATTCTTTAGTGAACACTTTTCCTCTTGACCCTGGACGACTCATTATACTGTCAGATTTGCACCACTGTAGTTTAGGTTCTTACAAAATGTGTATTACAAACTCCTCCTTGAAAATGATGGGGAAAAAAAGAGCTAGGCGTGACCTGAGAGACTAGTGTGTGCCTGGTAACGCGTATTGTGCACAACTCCATCATGAGTCCTCATTCAGCGGAGACCATATTACAGTACTGTCTGTGGAGGGTAGGTAATGGTTACAGCACCTCCCTTTGCTAGGGTTAGACAGGGTGGAGGAAATTCAAATCACGTGGCAGATTCAGTAGAAATTTTTTGGTGTGAACCTCTGCAGGTAGCTGCTGAATCAGTGTAGACTCGTGCTGTTCTGCACGTGTACCTTTTTGACCAGTCCTGATCATTTTTGGCACGGTTGATTTCCCTTCTCCTCCCCTTCCCCCCACTTCTCCCTTTCCCCAGCAAGTGGAGATGTGTCTGTTCTTGGGTGGTGCAGTCCTGTCCCCAGGTCCAGTTTATCCCTACCACTCTTTTGCACTGGTATACATCAAATCCTTCCACTGCCATTTGAGCCTGTTGGTAAGTGTAGCCCTACATACTGACGTTCAGAAACTCAGAATCTTGGTGCCATTCTCCTGCCCGTTGGCAATAACACAGGGTGTGTATCTGTTTCATTGTTAAAAGCGTGTTTTGTTTTTGTTTCAGGCAGCTAATAGCCCATTTGCAAGTTTTCTCCAAGTTTTTGAATCCACGTGCGCTGTATCTGGAATCAAAGTTAAATGAGTTGTACAATCAGGTAATAATACTTAACATTTTTGTATTGCTTAATAAACAAATATATTCCTGTCTTATCTGAACACCACGCCAAAGGGTCCTTCTTTGTAAAGAGAATGACTGACTGTTGCAGTGCAGTGTACAGCAGTTATGTCTTAAAGGGACACAGTCAACTTGAATATCAATATCTGAAAATTTTGCACTGTGTTAAAAGTGACTCCTAACATTACCATAGCTCAGCAGTTCTTGACCTTTTCTGTATTGTAGCCCCATGGTACAAAGGAAAGTTTCAGGATCCCCTTTCCATCTAGCCATGGAGAAAGAAAACTTGGTCATGACCATCAGTCTAAGCCCTGGTCTACACCTAAAATTCAGATTGACCTAGTATGTCACTCAGGGGTGTGAGAAATTCACACTCTTCGAGTGCTGTAGTTAAGCCAGCCTCACTGCCTCTTGGGGAAGTGGATTACCTGCATTGACAGGAAAATCTCTTCCATCAGTGTTGGGAAGCGTCAATGGGCGCTACAGTGGCATAGCTGTGCTTCTGTAGTGTACACGTGCCCTGAGAAACCATGCCAGATAGCTGAGAGAGATTGGAGAGAAAAATGCCTTTCTCTTTATTTTTCTGTTTCTTCCCTTTTGTTCTTTGATAGTGTCCATCCTTCCCCAGGCTCTGCATAGGGGTTTTACCAGTAACAGCAGGCTGCAACGCTGAAACTGAATGTAAACAGGCAGCAAGCGGTAGCCAGAGGTGTGAAGAGAGGTGTGGTTTGTCTCTGCCTAAAAGTCCCCGTCTAAACATAAATGGGGAGAAGGGGAAAAAGTAATTTTTAAGGGAAATTATAAATCCAAGATATGCTATTTAAAGGGTGCTCCCTCAGGAAACCGGACTGAGTTTATCAACTTGAATTTTTTGGAAATAAGTCCCTGTAAAAGTGTTGTGCCAAAAGGAATTGCCAAAATCTTGTCGTCTTTAACAACACGTGTTGAATGATCATCCATGAGACATGAACTTAACTTTGATCATTCAAGACATACATTCATACATCCTTTGGCATATACCAGCTAACCATTCATTCTGTGTTACTGCTTTAGTTCCCCAGTGTTCAGTCCATCTCAGATCACCAGCTTCTGCTCTAATGGAATGCTTCAGCATTCATTGTACTCCTGTAAACCTCTGAACTTTGCTTAGGAAAGAGCTGCTCTCTGTGGGTTCGATTGCTTGTCTGTGTTTTTTAGGAAAATATTGACCAGACTTGTAAATTTTAAAAACGTTTTATTTAACCAACATTTTTAAAGAGTGCAGAACAACCAAATATGGCAAAACGGATGTGCTATTTGTTAGCTCCGTGCTGCAGCACAACTGCTGGATTGATACCATGCCTTCCGAATGCTGGGTGGGTTAAAACAGATCCCATCAAAAATGGGGATTTTGCTATGTGCTGTTTACCATGGAACTGAAGAACTAGGTGGGGGAAAGGTGAGGTTTTTGGTAATGTTCCGTATTCCTCTTAGCCTGGCCATTGGCAGGATTCACCCCTTAATGCTATTGTTGATGGGTTTTTGATTATTCCCCTTGTATTTCTCTTTTTAACAAGTCTAATGTTCTATGTGCGTTTTCGTAACTTGGATGTATGTGGCGCAAACATTTTGGAATGGTTTGGCTGATACATTATTTTACCCAGTGTGACACAAATACAATGCTGGCCCGAAAGTGATCTTGCAAAAGACACTCTATAAAAATAACTTGTTAAAACACAAGTTGATGATTGCGTTGTTTAATTGCTGTACCCATCAAACGGGCTTTGGAACAATTTGTGTAGTGGGGGTGCTGAGAGCCATTGAACCAAACTGTAAACCCTGGATATGATGGAAACCACTTCAAGCCCGGGGGTGCGGCAGCACCCCAGCACCTCTAGTTCCAGCAGCTATGCCATCAAATACCAGTAATGATGTCCTGGATTTTTGTTTTTGTTTTTTCTTTTTAGAAACAAGTAACTAATGTGTTCTGTAACTATCTCTCTTAGATGTATAGTGGTAGGAAATATTTGCTGCTTGGTGTCTTTTAAATGACTGTTCTAAAATGAAATTCCCTTTATTGTGGATCCCTTTAGGTTAGATAATTACTCTCTATTTCCCCCGCCCCCCATTTAAGGGCTGAATTCTCTCTTGAGTAAATCATCTTGATCTAGTGGTATAAGGAGAAGTGTATATATTATTTGGGCTTTCTCCTAATTTTCATTTCTTGTAAAATGTTACCTTCAGCTGTTGTCCCATCAAGACCAGAATGTGCAAAAAGTAGCCCTTGACTGCATCATGACTTACAAGCATCCGCACCTACTGCCATACAAGTAAGAGCTTTAAAATTCTTCCAACACAGATAAATCATTAGGTAGCACATCAAACATGTATTTATGATATTTGGCATCATCTGCTTCTAAGAGAAATATCCACAACTTTCTGAACCCAAGAAAAATTAATATTCCTATTCCAAATCTGAATTTGGAAATGGACAGAATTAAAAAAAAGCTTCTCCTATTTATATTTAAATTAAAATGGAAAAAGCTTTTGTAGACGATAAAGAAGAAAAGAGGTTGTCACCTACATGCCATTGTGCCTGAGATCTAGCTACAGTCACAGAAGGTAACCTAGACTAGTCTTGAAAAGCAGATATCTGAGAAGAGGAATTGCTGATTTTGTTTTAGAGAAGGCAGAGGAGTGCAGCAGGGTCATGTTCATTCAGAAATGGAAAAACTGAAATCTTATATCTATCAGATTTGAACTCTTTCTCAAAACAAAACAAACCTTTTCCCTCGTCCAGACCCACCATGGTATGTAGTGGCCAATTGCGTTCTTTTCATTAAAGGATTTTTGTAGTTCTTTATAACCATTATGCACCCACTTGGATAGCCTTTACAGAACTCTGTATGAAAAGTAGCAGTCTATGTAATGAAGTTGAGCTAGTTGATTTACTTACCCTTTTGTTAAAAGGGTAAGGATGTGATCCTTTAATAAATAACTGTGTTTAATATTTGCAGGGAGAACTTGCAAAGGTTACTGGAAGATAAGAGCTTTAAAGAAGAAATAGTTCATTTCAGCATATCCGAGGAGAACACTATAGTTAAAATGCAACACCGACCAGATCTTGTTCCTGTTCTTATGAGGTGTGTGGATGAAACACTGCATAAACTCTGCATATTAAAATAAAACGATGGCTATAGAAGAAACATAATGCAGCCTCTGGTTGATATTTTAAAGAGACGATACAAACATATGGCTCTCACAGCAACTAAGGCCTCCTTGTTCATTACTGTACATGGTATTCTCCTGTGTGTGTGTGTGTGTGTAGTATTGTTGAATGCATTAGTTAAGCTCATATTTTCCAAACAATATGCTTAAGAAGAAATCTGAGAGATTTTCACCCTCAGGGTATTACATTTATTTGATAAATACATGGAAATAGCATTTTACAATGAAAGTGCTTCCTCAGTTATAACTCTGTCTTCATACTAGCATGATGCTTTGCTAATTCATACTTAAGCTGTGCTCCCATTCAGATCACTAGCAAAATTTCCAGTGACCTTGTTGGGAGCAAGAGCACACCCTTTCTGGTAGTGTTACTGGGTGTCAAGCAGCAATAGAGGTAATCGCGGGGAGTATTAGTTAAGCCATGTAGTTCAGATTAAACTTTCTGAACAAAGATTGTGAACCAGCCAAACTGCTCCTGCAATGCTTCAGAAACAGGCAGCTAGTGGAGAACTCACGAATACTATTTCTTTTTGGCTTTTGAAGAATTCTCTATGGGCGGATGAGAAACAAAACTGGAAGCAGAACTCAGGGCAGATCTGCTGCGGGCACTCGTATGTCAATTGTTCTGAGATTCCTTGCTGGCTCGCTGCCTGAAGAGATTAGAATGTTCCTGGACCTGCTCTTTGAACCTGTGAAGCACTTCAGTGTTGGTATGCTTCTGCCATTAGAAACTGGGGATAATAGTTCTTCCCTACTTCATGGATGTGGGGAGGATAAATATTTTGAGGACTGTGAGGGGCTTAGATATGGAAATGGGGGCCGTGTAAATTAAAGCACCCATGGCACTGGTTTTGGGGGTTTTTTTTGTTTTTAAATAAGAGTCAAGGTTTCCCCTGAGCCCTTGGCCACAGTTTCCCTTCTGTGCTGTACAATATACTATTATTCCTGTACCGTTATTACAGAACTGAGGCACAGAGACACTGAGTGACTTACCCAGGGTCACAGGAAGTCTGTGGCAGAGCAGGGAATCATACCCAGAACGCCAGAGTCCCAGGTTGGCATCCTAACTAGGGTGACCAGTCAGCAAGTGTGAAAAATCAGGACAGTGGGTGGGGAGTAATAGGAGCCTATATAAGAAAAGGACCCAAAAATCGGGACTATACCTATAAAATCAGGACATCTGGTCAGCCTAATCCTAACTACTGTGTTGTCCTTCCTTTCTGAAGGGCTGGTGAGCACAGTGCCACATTGGCATTATGAGGATAAGTTGATTGTGAGGCACTCCGACACTACAGCAATGAGGGCTATATAAAAACCATGATAGACAGCTGGAGCTGTTAGTTAATTTTACGTAAGAAGCTGAATTAGGAGCATTTAAAGGGCTTATAATTTAGGACCAGATTTGCCACCCTTTCTCACATTGAGAGGAACCTCAGACCTTGACATTTGGCCTATTGAAATCAAGTCCTTACTTACCAAGGTAAAGATGAACTGATATATTTTCACTGTCCTCCTTCCTTCTGTAGGACCTTGCCAGGTTGCAGTACTCCAAACAATATCAGAACTGGATTTATCTAAAGTCCTGCCTCTAGGCCGCCAACACAGTCTGTTCAACAGCCTTGAGGTTGTACTGAAAAACATGGGCCATCTGATCACTCAGTACTTACCTGAGATTTTACAGATTTTACTTTGTATGACAGCAACAGTATCCCACATCCTTCAACAAAGAGAGAAGGTAAGGAACATGAGAGAGTGTGAGTGTGTGTGTGTTTCAACTCTTGGTTCAAACTACGCTTAGTGCCAATAAGGAGTAAAGCTTTAGAAACCAGTGAATAATAGAAAGATGGATAAAAGTATAGGCCAGCAACATTGGTCTTAAAATGCCCTAGTGTTTATATAGAACTAGTATATTGCTGTTAAATAGTTGTTTAAAATGCTGTTAAATTGTTGGCATTTCAGTCAGTCACAGTGTTGAATTTATTTAATAAAATATGCATTTTAAAACATTGCGTGTAACAATTCATACAAACAAGAATTTGAATGGCAAATACATTTTTTTAAAAACACTGCATTTCATTAAGCCAAAGTGCACACACTAACTAGAAGTTTGGGGCAACTAGAGTCCTTTCTGGACTTGAATCAAACAGGGAAAGAAAAATTCTGTCTTTCTTTTTTTTGGTTTTAATATCATGGTTTCCCTTGTGCTCCTCTAAGTGCTGTAGCAGTGGCCAGCAACAAGGGAAGGGTAATTTTAGGATGGTTACAGTCCATAATCCAGTTTACAGTAGTGCAAAAGTAATTTTATTTATCTCTAGAGTAATCACTTTTGTACTGCAAAGTTATTCAAGTAATGCCGTCTCTCACCATCAGTTGTGACTGAGTAACTCTTGGAGAGGTATTTGTGGTGCCATGCTGTCACTTGTTAAACTTAATTTAACACTTCATTAGCTAGTGAGGTGTTGAGAGTTCAGAGAAGGATATGAGAAATCTGTTTATCTTGGATAATTATTACAAGAAATTCCTGTGGGTTTGAGAGTCATTTATTGCAAGATGATATTGCCCAAAGAGTTAAATATCTACTTTTGTTCTGAGCTCAGTTACAGTTTTACTGTTTCCTACTGTTCACTTTCAATATGGAATCTGTCCATGTCCATAAAGCATGCCCCTTGAGAAGAGGCCTATGTACCTCCTTCCTCTCGCTTGAGTAGATGGGGAATCTGATTCAGTTTATTTGGTGTAAAAATTATCATCTGTCATTCTGATTTTTAGTAGCAAAAATCATGTCTCTTGTGATAAAGATTGCGGTTGAACATTGGGACAAGGAGGGAACTAAGCTCAAAAGAAACAAGATTAAAGCACGGGCCCTTAAGGGGAAGGACAGCAGAGAAGTTTGTACAAGCAGTGAGTAAGTGCCTGGAAACAGGTTTGGTATCGGCTGGGGAAGAGTGGAACCACATCAAAAGAGTGAAGATTGCAGCATCAAAAGAGGTGTATGGACAGTACAGCTGTGGGAAATCTAGGGAAAGAGAGGAGTTGTGGTGGACTGACGAAGTGAAGGTAGCGATCTGAAATAAGAAAATGGTGCATAAAGAAAAAGACACAAGCCCATCGAGTGTGAATGAAAGCAAATACAAAGAAGCAAAGTATGCTGCTAAGTAGGCAGTGAAGAAGGCCAAAGACAGTGCCATAGATGACCTGTATGCTGAGCTTGTAAACCACCCACATCTGGCTGGCCAAAAGATCTATAGCATTGCAAAAATCAGATACAAAGGGAAGGAGGATGGTATTGCAGCACCATTTCTAAATGATGACCAGGAGAAACTGCTAGTAACACCTAAAAAAATGAAGGTGAGATGGAAACAATAATTTGAGAGTCTCTTAAATGAGGCAAACCCCTTTTTGGAAGAGTTGCCAGTATCCTAATGACCTGGTGCCTGACTCTGACACAATGGAGGAAGGTGAGAAATGCAGTCCGGATAATGAAGAACAGTGAGGTGGTAGGACTGATGAAGTGACAGCGGACCTGGAGAAAGTCCTGTGTGAGAGAGGCATAAAATGGATGAACAGAGTGGGTCAGCAAGCTTCAGCACACAGCCCATCAGGGTAATCGGCTGGCAGGCCATGAGATGTTTTGTTTACATTGACCGTCCATAGGCATGGCCCCCCGCAGCTCCCAGTGGCCGCGGTTCGCCGTTCCTGGCCAATGGGAGTTGCGGGAAGCGGCGTGGGCTGCAGAGACGTGCTGGCCGCCGCTTCCTGCAGTTCCCATTGGTTGGGAACAGCGAACTGCGGCAACTGGGAGCTGCAGGGGGCTAGGCCTGTAGATGGTCAACATAAAATGTCTTGTGGCCTGCCAGTGGGTTACCCTGATGGGCCACGTGTCGAAGGTTGCTGACCCCTGGTTAAAGCCATATGGCAAGATATGTGAATATCCAAAGATTTCTGCTGGTCTATCTTGGTCTAAGTACATAAACAGGGGAGCGTCCACGAATGTGGAAACTGTTGAAGGATAAAGTTACTGTTACGTTGAATGAAAGTACTGGAACACGTCTTGGATGCTAGAATTAGGAGAATGCTGGAACCCGTCCTCAGACAAAAACAACTCAGCTTTAGGAGAGGATGAGGAACCACAGATGCCGTGTTTGTAATTCAGCAAGTGATCGAGAGGCAGTTAAGTACCAACAGGATCACTTCTGGGCACTTAGAGCCCTAGAAAAGGCATAGTATAGCATGGACAGAAAGATGCTCACACTAGTGCTGAGGAAATATGGCGTGTCTGAGGATTTAATATCACCTAAAACAGCGATCTGAACATGTTTTGGAATGACCAGCCCTTTTGACGTGAAAGTCTGACTGCACCTGGGGCCCTTAGTCTGCTGCTGTTTATCATGTTGATGGAAGATCTCAATGGGAAAGGTGAGAAGCTGCTATATGCAGATGACATAGCTATAAGTGTGTCCTCAGAAAAAGAGCTAGAGTAAAGAGTAAATCAGTGGTATGGCCAGATAAGCTGGCATGGGAAGAAAATGGATATGACTAAGACCGAGGTAATATGAGTCGGTAGATGTGCCTCGGGGAAACTGAATATAGAGATTAATGGAGTATGACTAAACCAGACTGAGCAGTTCAGGTATCTGGACAGCTGGGTTGCGGATGACAGTGAGCATGAATGCGAGATACAGTCCAGACCGGGGAATTCTGGAAGACAGTGGAATAACATCTCACTGACACTGAAAGCCCAACTGTATGTAACAATGGTGTGCCCCGCAGTGCTGTATTGTGCAGAAGCATGGGCAGTAAAGAGACGGCAAGTTCAACGCCTGAAGATGTTCGAGATGAGATGTCTTTGTGCAATATAGTCCCACGAAGGGATGGATTGTGATATGAAAGCGGTAGGATGGAAGTCTCAGTCCGTGATGTGTCTGACAAAATCCAGGAAGTGCAACTTTGCTAGTTCAGACATACAGAGTGAATGAAGAGGACCTGGGGAAGATGGTGTGGCGGGAGAGGGTGGTAGGAAAGAAACCCCGAGGAAGCGATGGTGGATTGCATCAAAGAAGATGGTAAGCTGATGGACCTTAGTGCTGCCTCGGACAGACGAAGATGGCAGATGTTTGCATGGTGAGCCGACCCTAGATGGTGGGATAAGAGGAAGTAGTAGTAGTTTCTAAGTCACTTAGGAGCTTTTGAAAGTGTTACCTAGAGGCCTTGTCTACGCTTTGTGGCGTGTAGGGTACATGTAGCTACACACCGCAGCAAAAGGCAGGCTGCAGCCACACTCGTTGCAGTGTGTAGCTACGTGTGACAGTGAAAGGCTCTGGCAGGGGGAAGCAGCGGGATGCTACACTGGTAAAAATAGCATTGTAGACAGGGGAGGCACTGCGTGGGTGTGCAGAGAGCCGTGTAGGGTACGTATCCACAGGGTCCTGGTGTGTCTATATTCCACTCACCTAAGCAGAGCCTTGCCATCTGCCCTGCTGTTTATACCCATGCTAGGGAGGCATGCAGTGTCTGTACTCCTCATGTCGCCGTAAGTGTAGCCCTCCCAGAGGAGCCCAGCAGAAAAGGCTGTAATATTATAAACAGATGCCTGATTAGCCTGTTGAATATCTTCCCTAAGGAAAGCTAGAGAATGTAACGTGGTTAACGTTAAATGCATGGGTAGCGTAAGTCTTGTTACTACATTCTAGCCCTCCCCTCACTCTGTCTTTGCCGGATTCCTCTCTCTCCTCTAAGCACGTTTTCATGTGCTAAGAGGAAACTCACCTTTGGTCACTGGTTTTGGTTGTGCTTTTTGGGGGGTGGGGGGGGTAATTTATTTAATATATTTTCATACAGAAACAGACAAAGAAAAGTACCAAAAAAATGTATGTGAGCTCCAATAGAATTATGCAATTGCAAGATTTTACAGTTTGTCAACACTGCAAGACCAGGCAATGCTACATAGACATGGCATGTTAGGGTGGGGTAACCGATGTAAAGAAGGAGGGAAGGAGGGGACATGGGAAAAAGAGGAGGGGTTAGGCGGCATGGAGGTTTGGCATTCCTTGAACCATCTCAATATTTTTTTATTCAAATGTATCTAGAAATGGGGTCCCCATTTCTCTGACTTCATATAATTGCTCTCTGTAGCAATAAGTTATTCTGTACTTGGCTGCTAATTGAGACAGGGTCAAATACCACTGCTTTTGAAGATGTGTAAAGTGGTACTGTTTGAATATTGGGATTGGGGTATTAGATCTATTAAGGGCAGTGCTAAGAGCTGTAGTATCCGCTTACAGCAGTTTTGGCCCCAGTCCTTCAGCGAGCTATGTGCGAGTAGGCTCTCGTGCCCGTGCAGAGTCCCTGTTAAGCCTTGTGACTCGGTGCAGGATTGGGACCTTAGTCAGAAAGTTAAAATCATCTTTACAAGATAACGGTAACTTGTTCACGGTAGAAAACAGGAGGAAACAGTGCAGTAGTTCAAGCAAGAGTCCCTCATATCCATATTGATTAAATACAGTATTTCATTGCAGGGTAACTAGCTTGTTGTGTATTGCAGCAAGAATAGGTATTTTTGTCTTTATTTTTTCCAGATCCAGCTAAGGTTTATTAACCCACTGAAAAATTTGAGGCGTCTTGGGATCAAACTTGTAGCTGAGTTTTTTTCTGATTTTGAGACCTACCGCTTTACAGTGGACGAGATTGATGCCATTTTTGAGGCAGTGATATGGCCCCAGGTAATGTTGACAGAATAATACATTTTATTCTGAGTTATCTAGTATGTAAAGATAAGCAAAGTCTGGAAAGAGATTGAAATACTTCTCTGATTAATTGTATATACGTGGGACAGTCTATCCTAAATTCTCAATTATTGTGGGACAATCTACACTCATCGCTATACACCTCTACCATGATATAACGCGACCTGATATAACACGAATTTGGATATAACACGGTAAAGCAGCGCTCTGGGGGGGCAGGGCTATGCACTCCGGCGGATCAAAGCAAGTTCGATATAATGCGGTTTCACCTATAACGCGGTAAGATTTTTTTGGCTCCCGAGGACAGCGTTCTATCGGGGTAGAGGTGTACTTGCTTTCCACAAACTATTCTTAGTATAACTTTTTATGAGTGATGCATCCGAATATTTGGATGCTGGTATTTAAACTATATCATTAAATGTATTAACCTTAATTTGGGATACTGCAGATTATGTACTATATGTTTTGTATGGTTTTTTAAACCAAACGTTGTACTTTTGGATAATTTAAGCATTATATCCAGATGTATAGAAACTCTTTTTTTTTAACCTGAATACTAGATAATTTTAACACTTTTTCTGCCTAGAAATCTCTAATTTCATTTGCTTGTATTACGTGTGTGAAGGGCCGATCTTGGGTCTTAATAAGAGGGTCAAGCATCTGATTAATGCTGGGGCTGCTTCTACATTCAAGCCATAATCAAAAATACTTACAGATTAATCTGAATCAAGTTAAAACTGTATCTCTCTTCTTTTACCATTGAAGGCTCTGTTCTGATGCTTCTTGGGGAACAAAATTGTACTGTTGGTATCTGTTATGTGCCTAATCTGTCTAATCTAAAATGCCTGAGTATTTACACTTGAAAAACATCTAAATAGTATCAAACAGTACCTTGGTGGGCTAGCTGTTCTTGTTCTGTGGTCAGTCTTAACCTATAATATTCCCCCTTCATCCATTTTTGTTCTTTTGCTTATTTATTCCTTCCATGTTTCTTTCATCTACCTGTATGGCACCTTACATGTGGCCAAATGACAGATGAACTAGCTGTATGCAAAGCACATAACTTTGCACCTCAGTTGATTAGGTAGAAGAGAATTTTGGTTTATTGTCTCTCTTAGCCTTTCAGCTCTCTCTTTCTATGCCCCCAACTATCCCAGCATTGGGAAACGAAGACTCCGGTTCAGCAAAGTTCCATAGAAGTCAAAGCACGTGCCTCAATTCAGGATGTGATTAAATGCTTTGCTGAATCAGTGTCTCGGAGCATTGTGTTTGGAAAGCACTGTGTACATAAGAATGGCCATAACTGGGTCAGACCAGAGGTCCATCTAGCCCAGTATCCTGTCTTCCGATAGTGGCCAGTGCCAGGTGCCCCAGAGGGAATTAACAGAACATTCCCAGCTTCTGGCAAACAGAGGCTAGGGACACCATCCCTGCCCATCCTGTCTATTAGCCATTGAGGGACCTATCCTCCATGAATTTATCTAGTTCTTTTTTGACGCCTGTTACAGTCTTGGCCTTCACAACATCCCCAGGCAAAGGGTTTCACAGGTTGACTGTGCCTTGTGTTGTCCTTGTCTGAACCTTTTCCAATTCCATTATATCTTTTTTGAGATGGGGAGACCACCTCTTCACGCAGTATTCAGGATGTGGGTGTACCATGGATTTATATAGAGGCAATATGGTATTTTCAGTCTTATTATCTATCTTAATGATAGTCTTAATGATTCCCAACATTCTGTTCGCTTTTTTGACTGCTGCTGCACATTGAGTAGATGTTTTCAGAGAACTATCCACAATGACTCCTAAGATCTCTTTCTTGAGCAGTAACAGCTAATTTAGACCCCATCATTTTATATGTACAGTTGGGATTATGTTTTCCAATGTGCATTACTTTGCATTTATCAGCATTGAATTTCATCTGCCATTTTGTTGCCCAGTCACCCAGTTTTGTGAGAACCTTTTGTAGCTCTTCGCAGTCTGCTTTGGACTTAACGATCTTGAGTAGTTTTGTATCATCTGCAGATTTTGCCACCTCCCTGTTTACCCTTTTTTTCCTGATCATTTATGAATATGTTGAATAAGACTGGTCCCATTTGACAATGCTGTATAATTTCTGTAAATAGGAATGATAACTGGTTTAAAGAAATAATGCTCATTTCCTGCATGACCTAGTGTATCCCAGGGATGTCCACACTGTAATTAAAAACCCACAGCTGGCCTGTGCTAGTTGACTCAGGCTCATGGGGCTCAGGCTAAGAGGCTGTTTAACTGCAGTGTAGACATTCAGGCTCAGACTGGAGCCTGGGGTCTGGGACCCTGAGAGGTGGGAGGGACCCAGAGCTTGGGCTAGGCCTTAATGCCTGCACTGCAATTAAACAGCCTCTTAGCCTGAATCCTGTGAGCCTGAGTCAGCTGGCACGGGCCTCTGTCAGTGTCTAACTGCAGTGTAGACCTACCTCCAGAGAGCAGCACTATACGATAGGATACCGGCTCCAAAAATAATCCAGTAGCTCCCTCTAGGGGAATTTCAGCCATTGATCCTCTCTCGGAGATATTTTTTGCAGAAGACTCATTTGATTTTGTGCATTATTTTAAAGGCTGTGAAACACCATGAGGCTTGTGAGATGATGCGGGAGGAGGGAGAATTCTAATCCTTTTGTGCTTGGAATTGGAGTTTCCTAATGTTAACTGCACAAAAATCTACTACTGGGACTTGGTGGTAGTAGTCAGCATAGCAGACTTGCTTGCCATAGGATTGCATTAAAGATGCCTTTGTTTCTGATATGTTCAGAAAAGCGCTGGTTTATACAGAGCCGTGGGGCACTCAATCATTTTGGGCAACTGAACAAGCTTTCTGAGACTTATCGGTAGATCTGTTCCCCACCATTGCCTCAATTTCAGTTTTGCACAGTCCAATCTGCAGTGCAGACTGAGCAACCCTAAACCCCACTCTTACCATCCTGGTGCATTAAACCGAAAGAACGTGGACGATCTCCTGGCTGCTCAGTAGCAGCCAACACGTAACAGAGGCGTTCTCAGTCAGATTGATGCTGCTGATCCTGCTGCAGACAGGAATATAAGTGTGAGACCGTCACTTTGGCTGCAGCTGTGTGCAAAGCACAAGGGGAGGGAAAATAACACCCAAGTGAAGGACAAAAATAGTAGGTGGGATAATTTTGTTTCCAAGCTTTTAAGGTGTAACAAAAGATGCTCCATTAGTAGCTATCAGCAGTATTGAAGGGATTAGAAAGTGAGCAGTGATTTTTTATTTATTTATTTTAGATAATTTATCATTCACAGAGAATTCTTTAAACTTTGTTTTCTGTCAAATTTGATGTTTTAAATAGTGATGCGTGGTCACACTGTTTGTTTTATGATTTATCCTCTCTTTGTCTTCTAGATCAGCAGGCTCGCTTCTGAGAGCCAGTATTCTCCTACTCTGTTACTCAAACTCATTCACATCTGGAGCAAGAATCCCAGGTAAACTTTTCCTTTGGGGAGAAGCAAGATGAATGCACAGTGTCTGCTGTGAATAACACACACCACGGAAAGACAGATAGTCACACATTATTCCTCCTTGCATCCTCAAAGAAGTTATAGGATACAAAAAGGCTGCAAAGAGCAGTATTTTTATCAGCATGTAAACTTCATAGATCCCAAGGCCAGAAAGGATCATTATGATCACTTAGTCTGACCTCCTGTATAATCCGGGCCAGAGAACTTCCTCAAGATAATTCCTAGAGCAGATCTTTTAGAAAAACATCCAATCTTGATTTTAAAATGGTCAGCGATGGAGAATCCACCGCAACCCTGGGTAAATTGTTCGATTGGTTAATTACTCTCACCATTAAAGAAGGTGATTGTGCACTTCATTTAATGTTATTTAGATCTTTTTCATCGTAGCTCACAAAGCCATGACAAAGGACGGTGTCGTTATTCCTTTGGTACATATGGGGAAATAGAATCTCAGAGTGGGGAATTGATTTGCACAAGGTCTAAAACAGGTCAGTGAGAGCACCTGGACTAGAATCCAGGTCTCCAGGCTCCCCAGTCTAGGGCTGTATCCACTGGACCAAGCAGCTGTGCTTGTTTGCTTTTTTTTTTTTTTTTAAAGGAGTGTAATACTATACTTTCATGTTATTGCTTAACAGTATTTTACATAGGGTATTGAGCCTGAGGGGAAGAAGTGTACAATAGGAAATGTATCAAATACCTGAGTTCCAGCCACTCTATTTTAAGTGGTGGACTTCGATTTTCAGTTATGTTTTCTGACAATATAAGTAGAAACTTGGGCCTCAACTGTGCAGACGCATATGCATGTGCTTAACTTCAAATGCATGAGTAGTCCTATTACCAATTGTCTTGTCAATGGGATGATTTGCATGCTCAAAAGTTAAACGTTTACCTAAGTGTTCGCAGGACTGGGGTCTTAATTCTGATTTATTTCCCCAAGGAATAAACAGGGTATAAAATAACTATAGCTATGTTGTGTCAAGACCCCTCTGTCCCCAGACTATGACTCTAATAATCCAAATGCAACTCCCGATCTTTCCAATTTTTGGAGATTATTCTCCGTAAATATCAGGCCATTTTCCCCACACATGAACAGCCAGGCAGGTTTGTAGCCAACATCTAGCTCAGATTTTGAGGGGAGAGGGATGAGTTAATGGAAAGTGGTAGCCAATCCAGTTTTAAATAAAAATCTTGTGTCCTTCCCCTTTGAACTGTATTGGTTTGTTAATGTTCTATAGTGTCCGCTAGATCCCTGTTTACTATTCATTTACAGAATAACGTGTGTAAATTGGATGCAGCTCAGATATATTATAAAACGAGTCAGAAGGAGTTGGCCTTTAGATATCTGGGGTGAAATCCTGGCTCTACTGAAGTCAATAGGGCCCGGATTTCACCGTGGACATTTAACTCCCCACCTACTCTCATTTGGTCCCATCACCATAGTATTTCAGTGCTTACCTCAAGATTTACCGTTGTCAGAAATGAAGAATGTATTTTCTGTTTATGTACTAAACTGGTCTTGACTCATAAGAATTTTTCCTTTTTAATGGTATCCCCCAGAAGGTGGAAGAACATCTCTTTACCTTCAGTCTTTTTGTATGTGACTTTATGGAGAAAATGTTTGTAAAAGTTTTAATTAAAAAAAAAAAAAAGTGAACTGTGAATTTTTCTTGTTCTGTGTCTGTTACGCAGGTATTTCCCTTTGCTGGCCAAGCAGAGACCAGGGCACCCAGAATACGATACACTGTTGAATGTCTTTGCTCTGCTGTCCGCCAAGAATCTCTGCGAGGCAACAGCTGGTGTTGTGATGGATGTGGCTGACAACCTCCTCAACAGTCCCGATTTTGAACCCACAGACCTGGTTTCCAGCTTGACAGTGGCTGACTGCGTTTGTATAGAATCTGACACCGATGGAATGACAGAAGGTATGAATGAATAGTAATCCAAAGAGGGAGGAACTCAACTGTAAGCATGAGTGGAGGTTTTTGGATCCTGATGGGATGTTCTGCGCCTTTGGCAAGAATGCCTTTTTAGAAGGAAAATCCCCTGCTAAGGCTTGTCTTCCCTTAGCACGTTCATTCATCCGCGTGCAGACAAGTTCCATATTTGTGTGCCAGGGCCCAGAAAGGTTTATTCTCTGTTAAAGGGGATGGGGAGAACGTTCATAGTAATGGGTGCACACCCTTGGTTAAGTTATAACCCAGAGGGCAGCCTTGGCAATTAGGACAAGTGATTTGCACAAACGTCCACTTAATTTTTTTCTTGAAAAATAAATTCACCCAGCCATAATCTCCTGGCCATTCATTTTAATTGGCACTCCCTTGCAATAAAGACTTGCGGTTCATCACCTTTACCCTTCACCTGCAGTAACAGGCAGAAGGTGACCGTGCACTTCCTTTAACATTGGGTAGCTCTTTTTCAGCAGTTGCTCTCAAAGCCATGACAAAGGAAGGCAGGGATTGTTATCCCCTTGGTACAGATGGGGAAACTGAGGCTCAGAGTGGGGAATTGATTTGCACAAGATCACACAACAGGTCACTGTCAGAACTGGGACTAGAACCCAGTCTCTAGACTTCCCAGTCTAGGGCTCTGTCCACTGGACCACAATGCAAGAGACTGGCTAAGCCAGAGGTAGGCAAACTATAGTCCGTGGGCCACATCTGGCCCAGCTCCTGCTCTGGGAGGCTAGCTCCTGGCCCCTCCCCTGCTGTTCCTCCTCCCCCACAGCCTCAGCGCACTGTGCTGCTGGCGCAGTGCTTTGGGCAGCAGGGTGGCAAGCTCCTGTCAGGCAGCGCAGCTGCAGAGCCCAGCCTGACCCATGCAGCACAGAGCACCGGTGGCATGGCTGGCTCCAACTGGGTGGCGCGGCTGCCTGTCCTGGTGCTCTGGGTGGCACAGCTGTATCACTGCCAGCCACTGGTGCTCCAGGCAGCACGGTAAGGGGGCAGGGAGCAGAGGAGGTAGGATATTGGGCAGGGGAGTTCGGGGTGGTGGGCAGGGGTGTGGATAGGGGTCGGGGCGGTCAGAGGGCAGGGAACGGGGGTTGAATGAGGGCAGCAGTCCTGGGAAGGGGAGGGGCAGTCAGGAAGGAGAGAGGGGGTTGGATGGAGCGGTGGGGGGCAGTTAAGGGGAGGGGGTTCTGGGGGTGGTTAGGGAGCAGGGGATGTGGATGGGGTAGGGGTTTGGGGAGGGCATCAGTGAACAGGGGGGGTTGGATGGGGCAGGAGTCCCGGGGGGGCCATCAGGGGGTGAGAAGCGGGGGGGGTCGGATAGGGGGCAGGGGCTGGGCCATGCCTGGCTGTTCGGGGGAGGGGCAGCCTCTGCTAACTGTCCCTCCATACAACTTGGGAAACCCGATGCGGCCCTCAGGCCAAAAAGTTTGCCCGCCCCTGGGCTAAGCCCTCGTGTCACAGACTTGTTAGTGAACTAATGAGGAGGGGAGCTCTTGAGGTTTTTGTTTTTTTGGGGGTGGGGGGGGCAGTTGTAATAGCCTTCAGTCACATAGAATTTTAAACTCCTGCAGAGCTGGTTTTCAGAGGCGTTGAGTGCTGCAGCTCCCGTTGACTTCCTTTGGAGTGGAGGATGCTCAGCACTTCTGAACATCAGGCCTCCGAGTTCATCGTTTTCCCCATGTTTGTGTAGAATTGGATCTCTCCTTTTTGCTATAAAACGCCCTGGTAACCGCCTTGTATCCATTACAGAGTCCCCCAGCTTGGGTGCACGGTTAATTCTGCCTCACGTTCCTGCAGTACTTCAGTATCTCAGCAAAACCATGTTAAATATAGAAAAGGTGAAAAAGAAAAAGTTTAGAGCGCAAGTCAGCAAAGAGCTCAACATTCTTTCCAAGTAAGTGATTCCTCAGGGTTCAAAAGAGATAAGCTTTGAAACAATGATCCCTCAGGATGGACTGCAAATATAGAAGCAGTTGCTTTGAATTTAAATTAGTTGTGACCAAGTCATTTAAAACGTGTGAACTTGTCACTCGACTTCCAGGTCACTGGTGGTCAATTCCCATCACTGCTGACTGAATTTTAAAAGCGTCCGTAAGCGAAACTGGCACTGTGACAGTGGTGAGACAGCCTTAGGCTACACACACTATCTGTGCATTGGTGAGTGTCCCCATGAGGAGATAATTGGTTAAGGACTGGATGATTAACGAATTAACAAAGTGAATCAGCTCCTCAGCTGAGGAGAAAAAAAGAGGGGCCTGGAGAAGTCAGGAAGGAAGAGCTGGCGAAGCCCAGGAGCTCAGAGGGTATGTCTATGCTGCAGTTAAAAAACGTGACAGGGCCGAGTCAGAAGATTCAGGCTCGCGAGACTGTTTAATTGCTGTGTAGACATTCGGGCTTGGGTTGGAGCCCAGGCTGTAGGATCCTGTGAGGTGAGAGGGTCCCAGAACTCGGGCTGCAACCCGAGCCCAAATGTCTACACGTAAATGGTCCCTTAGCTTGAACTCAATTCAGCTGGCACGGGCCAGCCGCGAGTGTCTCACTGCAGTGTAGACATACCCTGAGCGCTGAGATTTCTCCCCCCCCCTTGCCTTGTGCCTTGGGAGAAGGTAAAAGCCTTATGTGGTGGGGAAACAAGTACTTGTATAGCACACTAAGTAAAGCAGTTGGCGTTGAACTTGTTGCTGGTTTGCATGAGGACTGTTTGCGGTAAGAATCCAGGGTGAGGGAACCCCGTCCTGTGACAGGCACTCTAGATATTAATACTAGGAGCAATATGAGACTGCTCCCCTTGGGGCTATAAAAATATTGAAGTGGTCAAAAGTTGCTGCAGCAGTCTGGCTTGCATGGATACAGTAAACTTATATGTCGGGTTCTTTGTAACTCTCTTCCCAAAGTAGGAGACAAATCATGAATTCACAGGGCAAACAGTTATACTGTGTTTCCAGCAAAGGAGAAATACAGAGTACATATCCACACAGGCACAGAGTGGATCCAGTTGCCAGATCAAGGCCTTTGTTCCCAGACGTAGAAAATTCAAAATCATAGTCTGAGTGCAGATGTCAGCCTTGACTTTGAATTTCTTGCCTTTCACCAATTTGTGTCTCAAACTTCAGGTTTAAATGTACTTTTAAATGACGAAGAACAATCAGTGAGGGCTGTAAAACAAGGGAGTCGTTGGACTTTTTAATCCAGGCAGATAACTTACCCAGGACTGATTGATTGTCTGTTACACAACTTTGTGTTGAGGACGTTATTTAAATGTATTAAAATGATCAGAAAAAATCTTTATGGAAAATAGTTTAACAAATCCACATTGTTTAGTTTTTTATTCTTTTTAAAATTCAAAATACTAACGACTGTTTTACAGGAGACATATTCTGCCCTCGTATGGCAACTCCTACCTGACTGAAGGCAGAATTTGGCCCTCAGTGACATGTTAGGGATTAGTTTTAAAATTGACCCTTGTGCAATTTAAAATGGGCTGGTCCCATTTGATATTTGAATATTCTCTTTAAAAAATCTTCTCTTCACCCGATTCATCCTAAAAGCTAAATTGCATCCTACTGTTAATGTAAATGTTCGAGGCCCTGATCCTGCCTCTGAGTGTATGGGCCTTATGCCCAGAGAGTCCTTTTGAAGTCAGTGGCTCTATGTGACTTCAAGGATGCATTCACATGGATCCAATGGCAGCATCAGGGCCTGAGCTTGTAACAGGTTCAGAATGGATGTGCTGACATAATTTTCTATTCTAGCACCAAAGTTTCACAGCCTTTATTGCAGCCTATGAAATCCCTGTTCACTTTGTATGGGTGAGTATGCGGATGCAAGATTAACAAATTAACCTTTTTTTAAATAATGTAGGATCAGCAAGTTTATACAGGACAAAGGTCAGAGTTCTGTACTCATCAGCCTCCTCCTCCCTTTCCTTCACCAGAGTAGCATTGTGCAGGTAGGTGTTAATTCTTTCAGTGAAACACATATATTTTCTTTAGTAAATGGGATTATTTTTATGATGCAGTTAAAAATCTAGTAATTACATGCGAGTTCTTGCAGTCATTCTTAACCATTTGAACCTGTGTAATAATAAAATCTGTAGCATATTTCTAGAATGCAACTCTTGGTGCCATGTGCAAGACTACGATAACACCATGTTTGTCCCGGAAAGGCCTTCTGTTTAATCCCCCTTCTATTCCCCACACAGGCTAGTCCGTCATATTAAGCTGCCTTCCCCAACAGAATCTGTCTCGGTGGTTGTCTTGCAAGAGAAAACATAGCTGAGGTGGTTGTGCCCCCTCTTTTGCTAAGGGAAGATTTGCCGAAGTACTTCTGTGATTTCTAATGCTTTGACCATTCTCACCACTGAGATGTAGTTTATTTCCCAAGTAGCAGGAGCCCATGAAACACTCACACTTCTTATTGTGACAATATTAGAGCTGCTGTGATCCATCAGTTGCAGCCACTGAAGAGCAATATAAACACACACCTGAGTAGGTCTGACATTCCTTCAGGTATCCACCAATGGTGCATAAGTACATTGTGAGAGGACAGATAAAGGTAACATAGTATTATACACAGGGTCCCGCTTGTTTGCTAAGCCTCATTTTTCAAAGCAAAACTCCATCCCCGGTGAATGAAGTTCACAGGCCATCCAGCTGCGGGCCCAAGTCATTAAATCAAGCTATGGATGCCTTTCTAAAGGGTGTGCTGGAGTTCAGTTAGAAATTATGGGCTTGATGTAGGAATTACTTGGTGAAATTCTATAGCCTGTGCTATACAGGAGGTCAGACTAGATTTATGATAATAGTCCCTCTGGCCTGAAAATCTACAAATCTATAAGGAAATGTATAAAGTTTCGTTAGGAAGACAGTATAACTACATGCTGCTGTTTGACTAGCAGATTAACAAAGACTTCATTGCTAGGCTCTGCCAGTCCTACTTGCCTTTCATTCGAGAAAGGATCCAAAAGAAATCACCATAGGCATGATTAGTCTTACCTGCTCACACTGTGTGATTAATAGCTAATTAAAACACAGTTATTTCTCCAAGTGCTTATAGGAAATCTGTAATGAGGGAGTTGATTGTATGCTTCCAGTCACTAATTCTCATTTAATATTTGTAATGTGCATAAATCAAATCAAAAGCTTAAGATCACACTATGGCATGAGACACTTGTCAAGGAAACTAAATGATCTAACAACTGTCTCTTTCTTCAGGATACAGAGATTGACATCCTGGTGACAGTGCAGAACTTGCTGAGGCATTGCTTAAACCCCACAAGCTTCCTTAAGCCTCTGGCAAAACTGTTTTCGGTTATCCAGAACAAATTATCTCGACAGACACTCTGTGTGGTTTTTCAGGTATTACATTTTTAAGTGCCTTTCTGTGATTTTCTTATCCTTCTAGTTCTGACAGATAAGGAACAATCATAAGCAAATTCATCTGCATTGTTCCATATAGACTTATAGATCTTTAAACCTACATCAAGTTATTTAGTATAATAAAAATAATTGTGCCTGACAGCTGTTTTGGCCTGCTGCATTCCGATTGATGTGCGAATCTATTTAGATCTATTGCATTTTAAACCAATCAAAGAGCACCTTATCTATAACGAATCCTCTACATGTATGAGCAAAGCTGGATTTTGACTGCTGAAGTAGATATTATTTTTACTCCCCCACCCCAGCTTGACAGGAATCACCCAAGCTGTTGTCCCTGGAATGGCACACATTACATTTGTTTTCAGCAGGAAATCTGTGAAAGATTCAGCATAGATCCAGAAATTAGAAATGTGCACCTTTGATATCCGAGGAGGAGAGGCACTGGTGTTAAAATGACAAAATGTCAGTTACTCTCCTTCACACTCTCCTGTAATTTTTTAACCTACTTTCTAAAGGAGCCAAAATTAAGAGCCTGATTCTGCTCCAAATTATAGCAGGAAGAGACTCTAAGGTTCTAGTATTTATTTGCTGCATATGATTTAACTAATTTTGGTTTTAACTTTGCTTTTTTTTTTTTTTTAGACTTTATCTGATCTGGAAGGTGAATTGAAATACATTACTGAGGTAGTTAAGGTATGTACATTTTTTCGTTTACTTTTTTATTCAATGTTTGTGTGGAATCGTTTTTTAAAAATTCTTTTAAATTGATGATTTATTGTTCGTCTCTGTTAGTTGAATGCCTTTGATCAACGACATCTCGATGATATCAATTTTGATGTTCGCTTGTCAGCGTTCCAAGCAATCACTTCTCAGATCAAAGCAATGCAAAGAGTGGACATCAACTTTCTTATTCCAGTTATGCATAACTGTTTCTACACCATACAGGTTAGTGGAAAGTTTCTCCTCTTGTGTTAGCATAGGGTTTGTGTAATTAATGTTACTTTCCAGTTCTTTTGCTAGTTTTTGGTGCCAAGAAATAGCCTCTGTAAAATGGTTTCCTTTTCACAAAAGCCAAGATTTGACTCTTCCCTAGCGATGTCCGTGCTGCGTTTTCTATGAATGTTCTGACAGGCAAGCACAGTGCAGCAAGAGGAATACGAAGAGCCTAACACTGGCCGAAGGTGCCTCTTCAGGACAGAGCCAAGGACCTCTGTGATGAGTCTGGGCTGCACAGCCACAGAGGCACACTGGGAATCTTGAAAAGCGATTTTTCCCTCAGTGGCAGCTACATGGGTCCCATTCTAACACTCAATGAAGTCCAATGAGAGTCTTTCCATTGAGTTCAACGGGCCATTGGATCTGGTCCATAGCTTCTCCTGGGAAGGGGATAGGAAGTTTTGTATAACTTCTGGATCCATGGTGGGCATCGTTATAATATTTCAAATGGTACCACCCAGTCTAGACTTGTGGAGAGTAGATGTTCTTTCTGAAACAGGTGTGTTGGGGTGGAGGAGGGGGAGAATGGTAATCAAGTTTTGAAGCTGTAGCTCATGGTGCAATATGGAGATTTAGTCATCCATTGTGGTGTTGTTTCTAGACTTATGTGATATGATCTTTTTACCATCTCAGTTAGGGGACATGTCTTTAAGTGACAGTGCCAGCCTGTGCTTGACCAGTATTATCCATCGAATAGCAGAAATAAGCCACACAGAAGATGAATACAAAGAAATAATCCAGCACACTCTCCTGCTGTCTTTGAGAAAAGGACTGAAGAGCAAGACTGAGGTAAGCACTTGAGGTCATAATGATTATCCTCTGGTTATGCTGATGATTAGGGCCCTACCAAATTTATGGTCCATTTTGATCAATTTCATGGCCAGAGGGTTTTAAAATGGGCCAGTTTCACATTTTCAGGTGTTTACATCTGAAATTTCAGGGTGTTGTAACCCTGGGGGTCCCAACCCAAAAGGTACGTGGAGGTGGGTCTCATCTCCCTCCCCTCCCACCCCCAGCAGCCCTGCCAGGGAAGAACAAGACCTGTCCCTCCCCAGCCCAGCAGGGACTCGGGCTTTGGAGCCTGCTGGCTGGGGCTCTTGCAGCAGCAGGGGGAGATTGGACCCACCTCCACAAGCCTCTTCCAGCTACAGGAACCTCCAGAGCTGCTGCCCAGCACTGGAGCTTCCTGTAGCAGTGGGTGGCACTCGGAGGTGGGCCTCATCTCCCTCCAAGAGTGGCTGTGCAAGGAAAGGACAAGTCCTGTCCTTCCCCAGCCCGGCAGGGACATGCAGTTAGGATCCCCCTGCTGGGGCGCTCCCAGCAACAAGGGAGAGATCAGATTTCACGAGGAAGGGCTTATGCCGTGAAATTGATAGGGTCGCGGTGCTGATATTAGAATCCATGAGACGTTTGATTATCTTTACCATTGTAATGGCAATCAGGAGTGGTTTAATGCACAGAAAATGTATTCTTGGATTTAAATCTTAAAAAAATAAAAACACCCCACCCTCTTTTCTGTATTTCCCTGCATAGCTTAACTTGCCTCTAGGTAGCCCTTTGGGGCAGGGATTTTCTTTGTTTAGCTTTGTGCAGTGTACACAAAAATAATCTAAACTAAAACAATCTGTACTAAACAAATAATAAAAGGCATGACTGTGTCAAACTTGTTTGTAAGTAGCATTGACGTGATTAGCTGTTCTACACCAGGGATTACTGCATTTCCTATCAACGCTAACCTCTGGTCACTTGCTGTTTGTAGAGCATTCAACAAGACTATACTTCATTACTTTCCTGCTTGATTCGAACTTTTCCAAAGCACCCAGAGTTTCAAGACTTGGTCCAGCTAACTGACTGTCATGATCCTGAGATGGATTTCTTTGAGAACATGAAACATATTCAGGTAAAACACAGTGTGCTCCTTTTCCATTGTAAAACATTAGCATTTGTTCAAGAGTTAAATTTTCAAAACTGACTTAGGCTTATAAGACTCTTTGAAAGTAAATGGGACTTAGATTCGTAACTACTTCCGAAAATGGGACGGGGTGCCTTATTACTTCAGTGATTAATTATTTTTTTTATCTCAACTCTCTTTTATAAATCTAAGTAAAGTTTGAATTTACATAAAATTGTTCATACTTTAGTTACAGTATCTTGTATTGTCTGTATTTATATTCTCCATCATTTGGCTGAAAGGTGTGATCTGTTCAGTATTCATTAGTAAAATGTCATAGATTCTAATGTTCTCATTTCTTAGCAGCCCCATATAGGGCTTTGTCTTGCTTTGTCCCTTCTTAACCGTATGAATAAAACTAGCAAGGGTTTGTTGTACAAACACTATCCATGTATGTTGGTATTGAATAAATTGATTAATAGTCTTTGAAAATATTTTAGCATGTAGGGCCTGACCTGGATGGGCATTGGATCAGGTCTTGAATTTCATCATCTCTGCTGCCTCTCTTCTTCCTTTTTAAATACACCCATCTGAATGTTTCAATTTCCCCTTTGTGCTTAGAGTAAATATGTGACATACAGCATTCCTTTTCAGAGAGAGCATTTCTTACATCCCTAGCTACATGCTGCCTATGTTTTTTCTAAATTTCCTTTCTCACTTATAATTTCTCATCCACTTTTCCCCCATTATAATCAATTACCTTCTCCTGTCTGATGCCTTGAGGATACCGTAAGCCACTGTTTGTGATTTATTTACTGAATCGTGACATTTATAAAGGAGCAAAGCTAGAGAAGGTTCAGAGATGGAGGGGGGGAAATGTGACCCTTCGATAGAAATGACACGTATTTATTTCATTGTGTTTAAGCTTTGGGCACTCTTACAATTGCTACATCAAAAATTATTAAACGCAAATGTTCTGTTGTTAAATGTTCATGAATTTGCCAATCTCTCCCAGATCCACAGAAGAGCTCGAGCCTTAAAGAAATTGGCGAAGCAGCTGACTGAAGACAAAATCATACTGTCCTCCAAATCTTTGCAGAACTACATCATGCCTTATGCAACTACTACTATTTTTGATGAGAAAATGCTTAAAGTAGGTTTTTAACATAAAGCTAATTTAATACTAAGGTATCCATCTTTGTCACAGTGTTCTACCTGCAGTGCTTGTCACCTTAAAAGGGTGACAGATGTGGAGTATTTTGCTTTTTAGATGACAGTACTGTGCCTCTTTCCATTGGTGAAGGAGGATTAAGAAGGCACAGATGTAGCTAGGATCCAGTCCTGTCAGAGGCAAAGCACTTCCTGTGTCTGAGAGAATTTGGTCCCTTTATTACTTTCCATGCTGCTAATTTCCCATCATACAGATGATTCATTTATGAAGTGTCTTGGGTGGAAATTTTTCCCTCTGTCTCCAAAATTCCCAGAAGCTCCATTGCAGAGAGTTTGTCAGATTAGCTTCTCGAGGAGGCAGTATGCACCTGGTATGGAGTGTGTACAGAGAGAGATGGGTATGACATCAATAAAAAACTCAGATCCTCCAAAGTCAGCAGCGATTTTGTAATTGAAATAGACAACTTGAAACATGATGACATCTAGTCTGTCATTCTTGTTTAAAAGATTATTTCTTGTACAAAATATATGAAACAAAACTACTTTTTGGGCCAGGGTTACATCATCTCACAACACTATGTCTGGTTGGTATTTAGAAAGCCAGAGGTGGGTTTTTTGCTTGCTTGTTTGTTTTTTGTATGAAGAGCTGTTCTGTACTGCCTGACAGATTTCAATGTTTTAGAGATAAACAGGAAAGGATCCAGCAGGGAATCACAACAAGTAAATAGGATCTGTTCAATTTTTGTAATGTGAGAAATCCTTTTAGGCCTGGACGCTGAAAATGCTTACGTCTGTTTATCTTTACACAAGTGGTCCCATTGACTCTGATGGGATTACTCATGTGAGCAAAGTTTAATATGTGGATAAGTATTTGCAGGATTGGCACCTTAGAAATCGATTTCTTAGTCCATTCTGTGACTATTTGATTCATTTTCAGGGACTTGGGAAAATCTGAAAGAGTTAAAAAGAAATCCCCCATGTATTGACTTAGTTTATTTTAGTCCTGTGTTTCATTGATTTAAATATGTTTATATCTTTATTTAAAATATATTAATAGTGATGATTTTTTTGTTTGTGTTTTGGCAGCATGAAAATATGATAACTGCTTCAGTTGAAGTTGTAGGTGCTGTTTGCAGGCGTCTCTCTTGGTCAGCATATATGTACCATTTAAAACATTTCATACATGTTTTGCAAACTGGACAGATCAATCAAAAACTGGCTGTCAGGTACAGTAATGCTTGTTTTCAGTGCTCACTGTCATGCTACAAATAAAAGATTCAGCAAGTTAATGGATGGTTTTAGGATTTTAGTGTTGTCACTGTTTTGGGGGCAATTGCTCTCTGAGTTGGAGTTCTGTAATTGAAAATCAGTTGGAAAAAAAAAATAATCCCAGAAAATGGTGGCTTCAAGTTTTTTTGACCAACGATCAGTCTAAACACTCTTTTCCGTATATGAAAAGAACTGACCTTTTATTCAATCTGTTGTTTGACAGCTTGTTAGTGACTGTGCTAGAAGCTTTTCATTTTGACCATGAAACCCTTGAAAAGCAACTCGAGACTCTTCAGAATGAAGGTGAGTTTTCAGATTCCTAATGATGGAACCTCACGTGCTAGTTGCTCAGTCTAGATGCTTAAAGTTTTCTATCGTTTTACACTTCAGGTTAGCTCCTTCAGGCTTTTAAGATGTACTAATTGGAAGGCCTGTTTTGACTAATCAACTCTGTCTATCTTCATAATTAGCACTGGTCCTGGTGCTTCCACAGACCAAAATAGCCTTGGCATAACTTAGACTGGGCTAAGGAATGGTCTAACTTTCACTGGCTGGAGCAGCCGTCTTGCAGGGATTTCTTTGCTAGCCAAAGATTGGGTAGAGTGCTGTGTGCTCCACCCTGCCCCACTGCAGCTACAATGAAGGAACTTGTGTCTGTGGCATATTCACATTTGTGATTATCTGTTTAGTGACTTTGGGCTTTTCTGGAAGTGGTGTGGGGACATCTCACATGCTGCCTCCACGTGGTCTGTAATTTGATTTTGCCCAACAGATGCAGAGGCCATGGATGCTGAGGAAGCAGCAGAGAACGAAGCCATGGAATTGGAGCAGAGTGAGGAGGAGGACGCTGAGGGAGAGAAAAGGAAGAACCTGCTGGAGGACAGTGAGAAGCAGAGGGATCCTGCACTGATTCAGCATGAACAGGCAGGCACCGGAGAATCTGAGGAGACCCAGAAAGCCACAAAATCCATTTCTTCCCTTCCCAGAAATAAGGAGGAACTGGAGTGTCTGATTGAACACATTCAAGGAACAGTAACTGGCAGCATCTTGCCCAAATTACACAGGTGTCTTGCCGCAAAGGTGCGTGTTCAGCACTGAAAAGATGGTTTGTAAATGTACGTGGCTGTAAGTGACTCTTGTGCTGGTACCAAGAGTCAGGCTGAAGGGTTCTATCCAGAGAACAGGTACAACATGTGCAGGAGAATTGCAAATTGCCTAGACTCATGATTTCAACCCTGACCTGGAGAGAGGCCACCTCGAAGCATGAGAGGGAGCTCACTCTCCTTTGCATGTCATTGGGATTGCTGACAAGCCCTCCAATTCACCTCAGTTGTGCATTCATCTGCCTGCTATGAATGGGTTTGGAACCACTTATTTCATGCAGGCCTCTCAACGGCCCTCGGCTGATTATAAACACCCAGTTTAGTTTCAGTGTTACAGATGCAGAAAAAAGATGGTCCAGTGTTTAGGGTGCTCGCCAGAGACCTGGGTTCAGTTCCCTGCTCTGTCAGACTTCTAGTATGGCCTTGGGAAAGTCACTTAGTTTCTCCATGCCTCAGGTCTGTAAAATGGGGATTCCCTGCCTCATGGGGGAGTTTGGAGGATCAGTATATTTCATACCGTGAGGTGCTTGGTAAAGGGCACTATATAGGAACCTAAGACAGATGGGTTTAGCTCAGTGGTTCTCAACGCGCAGCCCGTGGGCTGCATGCGACCCAGTTAGCACACAGCTGCAGCCCTGCTGTGTGCTAAAGGCCACAGGGCCTACGAGGCTGGGGTCCGGGCTGCCCCGCTCGCATGGCGGGGTCCGGAATCGCCAGGGTTGTCCTGCCCTTCCCTGTCCCGCATGGTGGGATCTGGGGCCGCCAGGGCTGCCCTGCCCCGTGTGGCGGGGTCTGGTGTTGCTGGGTGCGGTGGTGGCCGGGGCTGCCCTGCCCTTTCCTGACCCGCGCATCTGAGTCTGGGGCTGCCCTGCCACCCCGCCCTGCAGTGGGGTCTGCTCCTGGCCCCACTCTATGGAGGGGTCTCTTCCCTGGGCAGGTGCTGGGCATAGGCGGCATGTGGTGGGGGTAGTTCTCAACCCGTAGCCCAGATAACACATTGTGGGCCGCATATGTGGCCCACAATGATAAGTAGGTTGAGAACCATTGGTTTAGCTAAGCACTACGTTCTATTGAAAAAACAGTTGTGATGTTTAACACTGAAGTATACAGTTGAAGTTCTCTAGTGTGTACTTGTACAGCACTTGCTCTCCATATCATGCATATTCTCCCTATTTCCCTTTTGTCCCACTCTGCTGCATTTGGGAAATTGGGTGAACCCAGGAGCTAGGGATTCTTCTCAGCGGGAACACAGGGAAAGGAGTGCAAGTTCATTCAGATGCACTGAATCAGTTTGTGAGGGAAACTCCACTCTAAGCAGTGTGTCACTGTAACAGAGTCCCCTGATAAACAGCTTCCACAGGACATAGTCTATGAAGTGCTCTGGGGTCCTTCAGGATGGATAAGGTGTTAGGCTCATATACAATAATGTTTGTTAAAAGGTAGTTACTGGACTGTCCAGTTTACTAAAGATTTTAAAATACAGACTGCTGGCTGAGCATGTCAGCCTACTCTTCATGGGGTTAAGAACTGGGTATTTGAAAAAGTTGTTCATTTGCGTCACCAGTGTAGTTGTTAAAAGGGATTTGTGTCTGCCCCATGTTCCAGGTGAAAAGAGATGAGGAACACAAGCTTGTGAAATCCAAAGCTGTGAACGATGAAGAGGTGGTTCGGGTGCCATTGGCGTTTGCCATGGTCAAGGTGATGCAGTCTCTCCCACAAGAGGTCATGGAAGCTAACCTGCCAAGGTACGGGGGCAAAGTCGCTCCTCAAATATCAGTTATTGCACTAAAAAGATTAAGGGACAGATTTTTAAAAGCCTGCAGTTTTGCATCTGGCTAAAACCAGGCTGGAGGAGAAAAGGGCCCTTAAAACACCTTGCAATTTTTTTTAGAAACATATGTTTTTGCAATGTCTTTGGCTTTAATGTTGATGCCCTTTTGCCCTTGACTTTTTCCTTATATAGGGCCCAGCTACATGTGAAAAGTGCTTGATAAATCCTTAAGTAGTAATCAGAACTACGGGGTGAAGCGCCCAGAGGTTAAGAGGTGACAGAGCTGGGGTTAGAATCCGGACTCTCGGTCCTGTAATTTAACCACCTTTCCTGTCTGTACAGTAGCACCATTTGAGGATGATACATTTGTGTATGATAAACACATGGTCTTAAGGCCATATATGAAAACAAGAGGGCCTCAGTGCCTGGTTTTGAGGCTAGCTCAACTATTCCCTATGTAAAGCTATCAGAGAAAATCCATGAAATTGCCCTGGAAAGCAGCCAGGGCATTACTGTAGTGTTTGGTTCTGTGCTGGTTTGTGGCTGTGCTGAGCTGTTGATCTCTGGTTCCAGCATTCTTCTCAAAGTCTGCTCGCTTCTGAGGAATCGGGCGCAGGAAATCCGGGACATCGCACGGAACACCCTGACCAAAATAATGGAGGCTTTGGGAGCACGGTACCTGCAGTACGTCTTAAGAGAGATGCAGTCGACTCTCGTCCATGGCTACCAGGTAATCCCATGGTTCTTCCTCTCGTTCTCTATAGCTTTTTATAATTAAGAACATAAGAATGGCCATAGTGGGTCAGTCCAAAGGTCCATCTAGCCCAGTATCCTGTCTTCCGACAGTGGCCAATGCCAGGTGCCCCAGAGGGAATGAACAGAACAGGTAATCATCAAGTGATCCATCCCCTGTCGCCCATTCCCAGCTTCTGGCAAACAGAGGCTAGGGATACTGTGGCATGGTTTTGCTGGGAATAGACTTCAATGGGAAATTAGAATCAGGATTTACTTTGCTTTGTGCTGTGGAAAAATAACTTGGCATTAATTTGTAGTACAGTAGTGGCTGCGGGCCCCAACTGAGAATCAGTCCTCATTGTGCTAGGCACTATGCAGACATAAAGGCAGTCCTGAAAGATAGACAAGATAGGGAAAGGAAGTGATATTGTCCCCAATTTACAGAAGGGTTAAGGGTGAAATCCTGTCCCAACTGAAGTTTTCCCTGGGCCAGGATTTCACCCTCAATTACTTGCCCAAGGTCACACAGTGAGTGTGTGACAGAGCTGGGAGAATAGAAACCCAATTTCTTGAGTCCCAGTCCAGTGCCTTAACCACAAGGTCATTGTACCTCTCACTGTAACCTATGATAAGAATGGCTTTTCAGATGAGCTGTCCTAGTGGAGAGATGCTCGCTTTCTGCTACTGGACTCTGGCAGATGAAAAGTGCTGGTCTTAGATGTGAGAAGAGAACAATCTCTAAGAGCTCTATCTGTGTGTATCACCGTCTGCCCAGAACAGTGCTGGTATGGTTCTGGACATGCTGGTGTACCATTCCAGCTGTCTGAAATGTGCTGCTGGCCAAACAGGCATCTTGGGATATGCTGAAATGGGTAAAAAATACACATTTTGAAAAAAGTGACTCATTTTGAATTGAGTTGTGGGAGAGCGGGTAAATCCTTTCCAGCTGTGGGTTTTTGGACAGTTCTCAGTAGTTTTCCTGTTGAGAGTATTCGAGTATATTGTTTGAGAAATGTGAGAGCTCTGCTGTGGGAATCCTCAAGTCTGATTATTTCCAAAACAACAAAAATCCCAGCTTGGGAATGGTAAATGTAATGCTGATTGTTTGTCTCTAGGTCCACGTGCTGACATTCACTGTGCACCTGTTACTGAAAGGTCTGACCAGCAGGCTTAGCCCTGGCGAGTTGGACACCTGCTTAGACATTATGATTGAGGTAGGAGTTAATTGCAATGGAAGTCAAGACACTTGTCAAATGCCAAGGGAACGTGCTTGGATAAAGAGACGTGTTGCAAGAGATGACGCTGGCAACCCCAGCCTTCTGAAAGGGGGATCTTTGACTTCAGTATACGTTGATTGTAAACTACAGAAATCCTGTTCTTAGCACAAGTAACTGGCTGTGTGTGTGGTGGGGGGAGAGGGGAGATAACTCTCCACACATAGCTTGTGCTCTTCTACTGCAGAATCTATTAGTGATTCTGCTGTTCTCATTCGTTTCTCTCCACTGCATTTCAAAAGATTTTCAATCAGGAGCTGTTTGGGGATGTTGCTGAGGAAAAGGAAGTGAAGGGGATAGTCTCCAAGGTCATGGAGGCTCGCAGAAGCAAGAGTTACGATTCTTACGAAATTCTTGGCAAGTACGTAGGGAAGGACCAAGTGACGAAGCTCATTCTTCCGTTGAAAGAGGTAAGCACATCCAGTAGGAGCCCTGCCTTTAACACTGAATGCGATCAAATGGGCCGCGTGAAAGGAAGAGCTCTGAGGGGATAAGATGGCATAGCTGCACAGGTGGGATCTGACTGTTCGTTTTTCCCTTGCTGGAAATCAGTATTCTTGCAGAGGATAAAATAGGGATTTACTATTTATATCTATAGCAAGAGGTAACTTACCTGTTCTTCTCCCCATCCTGTGCAAAGGAAGTATCCACTCTGGATGTTTTCTGCTCCACCTCTCAGATGTGATTTGCCTCTGATTACATTATTTATACCAGAGCTCATAAAGGCCCCGATCCTGCAAGCTCTTCTGCCTGGGTGGAAACCTGTGTGTGCATGGAACCCTGCTGAAATCAGGGACTCCAGACATGGGGAAATACCCACCCATGCAGCACTCTAGTGACTTGAGTGGAGCTCTCCACATGAGTGGACCTCTGCCCATGTAGAACACTGTCAGGAATGGAGTCCCATAAGCTCTGAGGCCCCACTGTACTTTTAGATCCTTCATTTGCTGATTAATGTGGAGGTGGGTGGGGAGAATGTGAAGGGACTTCTCTGTCCTGGTGAGGCGGGTGGGCAGCAGGATTCTGCTTGTGCTGGAGGCAATTTGGATTGGCCGTTCTTGTAACTTCCTCCTGCTGCCCACAGAGAGCTGCCCTGCTGTGTTACAGCTTAACGTGACTCTTGTGCTGTCTAGGTTTTAGAGAGCACCATGAGCCTGAAAATATCCCGCAAGGTGCACGAAACATTACGTCGCATCATGTCAGGGTTGATCCTAAATCCGGAAATGAGCGCGGAATCCATTCTCGTGCTCAGCCACGGCCTGATCAGTGAAAATCTGCCTCTGCTAACGGAAAAAGCCAAGTAAGTTACAGAGAATGACTCAGTCCATATGCTATTGATTGGTCTTTGCTGTCTGAGAGTCCTGGTTTCTTGAGATTTTGCTCTTGGAGTGATTCTATGAAATCTGCGAAGTGAACTGTTAGAGTGGAGGAGGGAGGTCTCCTATGTTTAAGAAAGTTGAATTCAGACTGGAATAAGTGCAGAGAAGGGCTGCTAGGATGATCCGAGGAATGGAAAAACCTACCTTAGGAGAGGAGACTCAAAGTGCTTTGCTTGTTTTGCCTAACCAAACGAAGGCTAAGGGGAGATATGATTGCTGTCTATAAATACATCAGAGGGATAAATACCAGGGAGGGAGAGGAGTTATTTAAGATAAGCGCCAGTGTGGACACAAGAACAAATGGCTATAAACTGGCCGTCAACAAGTTTAGGCTTGAAATTAGACAAACGTTTCTAACCCCCAGAGCAGTAAAGTTCTGGAACAGCCTTCCATGGGGAGCAGTGGGGGGGCAAAAAACCTAGCTGGCTTCAAGACTGAGCTTGATAAGTTTTTTTTTTTTTTATGGAGTGTATGGATGATGAGACTGCCTACAATGGCTTGTAGCCGATCTGTGACTGGCATCCGCAAATCTCTAATGGCCAGTGATAGGACACTAGATGGGGAGGGCTCTGAGTTACTACAGAGAATTCTTTCCTAGGTATCTGCCTGGTGAGTCTTGCCCACATGCTCAGGGTCTAACTTATCACCAGATTTGGGTTTGGGAAGGAATTTTCTCCCAAGTCAGATTGGCAGAGACCCTGGGGGTTTTCGCCTTCCTCTGCAGCATGGGGCATGGATCACTTGCAGGTTTAAACTAGTGTAAATGGTCGATTCTCTGTAACTTGAAGTCTTTAAACCATGCTTTGTAGACTTCAGTAACTCAGCCAGAGGTGAGGGATCTATTATGGGAGTGGCTGAGGTTCTGTGGCCTGCAACTTGCAGGAGGTCAGATTAAATGATCACGATGGTTCCTTCTGGCTTTAAAGTCTTAAGAGTTTCCCCAAACACATTAGGGTTTCTCCCTCATGCTCCTCACAGCCTTAAATTTACACTTCATCCCTGGTTTGAACAGATTATACTGAGCCTCTGAAAGCAGGGCTGCCAAAGTCTGAAGATGCAGGGTTAGGAGATGGTAGATTCCCTCAGGAGTCTGTACTTGTATCCCGTGGGCTGCTCTCCTGTTGGAACAGTGTTTGATTTCGATGGCTTCCCTAATTACGTTTTTGTTCCAGGTGTTTTAGTTTTCTCATTTTAGCTAGACGTTTCTCCAATACAGGGAAGGGCCGTTTATAAATGAGATGAAAGCTGCGATTATTGTGGATCAGGTGTGGAAATTGAAATGCCTTTCCATCTGGACAGTTTTTGAAAAGAAATTTCAAATTTGCATTGCGCTAACTGTTGGATTTTTGCCTGCCTTGGAGGGTGTTTATCAATGATAAACTTAAACGTGAGAAAACAGCAGAAATGTTACATGAAGCAAAACACACTTGTTAGTCTTCGTAGAAGTAAAAATGCTCTTCAGTTTGTTCCATTGACTCTTTCACTGCCAGGACCTGGATGTGCTCCATGCAGTGTCTGTTGTCAGCAGTAGAGGCAGTGAAATTCTCTCCACTGCCAGCAGTGAGTCTCCAATTACATCAAAGTCTAAATGTACCTTTCGCCTCATGCAGAACAAAAGCCCCAGCTCCTCCAGATCCTCGTCTGCAACCAGAAAGCTGCCTGTTACTCCCACCAGTTCCAGCGCGAGGCGGGCAGAAAGCACCTGTTAGCAGCAAGACTAACATGCATATCTTGGTTGAATCGGGACTTAGGGTAAGGGTCTCCCCAGATGTGAAACAAGTGCTGTGGGGTCAATTGTTCTGCTTTCCTTAAAAAAAAAAAAAAAAAAAAAAAAAAAAAAAAAAAAAGAAATATTCCCTCTGTTCCTGTCTGGTATTAATGACAATCCCTGATCCTGGGCGTCTGGCTGCCCATAGTAACTTCAGGGCGGGGCTTCCAGGGTGTTGCTAAGAGCACTTCCATTTGTTAAAGACTTAACATGCTGTTGCATGGTTTCTACTGTGTCTTGAAATTGTGTTTTGGGATTTTTTTACCCCTTTGAGTTACATGATAATGTCCTCGTCCTCTCTTTGTGACTAATGAAAAATGTGTTTTCAACACTGTAGCTACTGCACATGAGCCTGAAGAGATCCAAAATAAATTCCTCAGATGAGCATGTTTTAGAAATGTTGGATCCTTTTGTTCAGCTACTTATAGACTGTCTGCAATCCACGGATGTTAAGGTAGGGGGTCTAAGCTCAATATACCACTTGCCTCTTCTACCCAGCTCCATTGCAGAATACAAGCTAACCATGGATTCCAAAGACTTCCCTTCATTGTCCTTGAACTATAAAGCATAGTTTTCAAACCTGATTTCTTAGCTGTTAAGGTAAATAGTTGGGGGTCTGATACCTTGGGAGGTTTGTAATCCAGGGGATATTGAATGTTTTGCCTCTGAATTGCTGGTTGAAACATGGCCAAAGTCAGCAGTGAGAGGTTCTTACCATGCAGGTGCTGCTAGACAGCTGCGAAACACATGGCTGCTCTTGATCTGGTTCTAGCAATTGTCACTGTCCCCATCATAACTAGCCTCCTTGTTGGGAATCTCAGCAGAGTCCAAGGATCGAATGGGCCTAGAAACAGAACCTGCCCAGTTGCTCCTAGATGAGAGGGTCCCTTCAGGTTCAAGTTGAAGGGCAGTGTAGGGAGCTGACACGGTCTCTGCACACCTTGTGCTGTGGCTGTTCTGTAGATCGGGCTGTTTGCATCTAGTGGTATTACTATGACACCTTTGTGACTGTAGTTCACTTACAATAATAATATTAAAAGGGAAACTCTAAATTTTTCTTCCCCTGTAGAGAAAAGATAACAAGATCCCTCTGTGAAACTTTTCCTTTCGTTTCCTTTTCTTCCCCCTCCCCTTCTTTGTTCCTGTTCAGATTGTAGAAACTACCTAGGAGCAGAACCTGCTCTTGATGGTGCTGCAGTGGCGCTCTTCTGCCTGTGGGACAGCCGCACTCAGTACTGGCTTACCCGGCCCTGGGAGGGGAGCCTCCCGAAGTTTTCTTGTGCTGCCTTGGGCCCACCCTAATTGGCTAAACTTGGGTTCTTTGGGATTTCCCTAACTCCTTAGCTTGATTTCTCCCCTCTCACTACCAGCCACTCTGTTCCCTTTGCAGTGCATAGGTATAAAATCCTGGATTCCCAGTGCCAAGGGATCAACCTGCATCCCTTTCCTTCACCTGAATGCACTGCTGACTGAGTAATGTAGTCTGACAAAAGCCTTATGCGGTGCTTCATAACTGGCTTAATCTCGCTAAGTGCTGGGCATGCCTATCTCACTAAATCCATGGGATTTGAGGGCACTCAGCACCTCTCACAGGATCAGGCCCAATAGGACATTTAAAGCTTCAGAAGCAGAATGGTCTCGTAGCAAAGTACCAATGTTTTGTGCTCAGTAGCAGGGAGGTTCTAAGCGAGGTGAGAGCCGTGAGGTTCTCGTGTGTATGCCAATGTGCGGGGCAGACATCAGGTTAATTGTTGCCTTCTCGCCAGTCACCAGCCAGCCCAGCAGTACTGTATACAAGTGAGCAAAGTGGCCACATAAACCCCTCCCTCTGCAGATTTTGGTGTGTTCAGGAATGCAGCGTCTGACCTGGGCACTCTTTTCACCACAACAGAAGGCACCTGAGACACTGGCTCTGGTGGCTTGACTAATTTGGCAACAAACACTGGGGCCAAGATTTTCACGTGACTGGTGATTTTTGGGAGACAAAAATGGGAGTCCTTAACAGAGCCTGGTTTTCAGAAAATGCTGAGCACCCACCCTCTGAAAATCAGACCCTTTAGAGGTGTCTCAGGCTAGACACCAGAAATCAGTAGCCCCATCTGAAAATCTTGGCCATAGATTGGTTTGTGTGTGTGTGTATTACCTTTCCCATCAGGTTGACTAGCCATTTCTATTTCACGTAAAAGGTTTGGGAAAGCTTATCTTCCATGTTAATTCCAGCTGTAGATAGTCACCCGAGCCTGCTAGTAATTATAAACTCGGGGGGGGGGGGGGGGCAAATGCTCTTTAAATCCTGTTAATCCCACATGCTGTTCTTTGGCTCCTATTCCCAGGTGATCACTGGCGCTCTGCAGTCTTTGGTGTGGATTTTAAAGTTCCCTTTGCCTTCTATTGAAAAGAATACAGAGCAACTAACCAAGCAGCTTTTCCTGCTGCTGAAGGACTTTGCCAAGCCAGGAGCAGCCAAGGGCCAGAACTTCCATTTGGTGGTGAACTGTTTCAAAGTAAGCGGAGCCAAATAGAACAGTTCATAGGTGACTCATGGGGAAGGAAGGGTCGAATGCTCCCCACCCCCGCAACAGCCAGCCCGGGCAGGGGAGTGGAAGGGGTGGGGCCAGAGCTGGAAGAGATGAGATGGGGCCAGAGCCTCTTCCAGCCACACTGCCTGAGATGCTGCCCGGTGCAGCGTAGTGGCTGACTGTGACTGGGAGAGCAGCAGGTTGTCCCCTGCCCAGGCTCAGCTTTCAGGGACAGAGGCCGAGGCAGTCGGAACCTCCTCCTGGCATGCTCAAAGTCGGCTTCTGGGCACGGAGCGGGCTGCTGCTTCACCCCTCCCCTGCAAGGCCCTTGCTGCTACGCGCAGAGCATGGTGAGTGGGCTCCAGTTTGCTCAGCTGCTGTCCCAGAAGCCACGCCTGGGCGATAGGCAGACAGCTGCTGCTGCTGCAGCCAGGCATTCTCCCAGGCAGCTGTTGGGCTGCACCAGGCAGTGTCCGGGAGTGGCTCGGTCCCGCTCTCTGCCTGGGTCTTGCTGCCAGGAAGAGCAGACGAATGTGCCCAAGGGGGGAAGGGGAACCGGCGCAGTGGGAGGACAGAGACATCTCCCTCCTCCTCCCAGGTAACATGGGCTGGGGAGAGCGTGAGGGCCCGGCTGGGTGGGGAGGAGACACATAGGGAGGTCCTGTGTCCTCTTTAGGTGGTGGAATCAGGAAAGTCCAGTTATAGATCCCTCAACCCTGCAGTCTGTGCCTGCACAGAACCTCTTATGCCCGTCTGCATGATTTAGGACGCTAGGGAGGGAAAGAAATTGTCTTGCTATTGGTGTCTTCACTGAAAACCTAGTAAAAGTCACCTGAGTGAACACAGGTCTCTGTGTTAGCAAAGTGTTTTACAGAAGCATGTTTGTTGGACACTTTTGTTTCACTGACAGTTTTTTTGTTCTCATTGTCTCACTTGATAGATGTCACTTCTGTTTGAGCAGTTGGTTTGCTTTTAAATTAAATGGGTTTAAAAAAACAGCAGCTGAAATGAGCTTAGGAAAACAGGTCAATTAATAGCAATAATAATAATAGCTTTATTTTGTGTAGTGTCCTTCTGACAGATATATATCCAAAATGCTTTATCAAATTATGGTTACCTTATCCTGGGGGTAGTTGCAGGATAAATAACGCTAAATAGAAGTGTGGAAGGATTTTTTTCTCAATGTGGTTCCCATTCCACAAACCTTTTTGTTCCCGTGAATAGCCCCATTGGATTCAGGGGCCGATGTTTTGTTGAATGTGTTGGCATATATTTGGTCTCCAACCTTGGTTATGCTTTTTGTCTCGAATTTGCCAGCTGTAAACATGCTAATGTTTGCTTTCTATGGGAAGAAGGCTAGCTTGTAAGCTCCAGGGTTAAAATTTGTGTATTACCACACCAGTGCTATCCACTGAATCAGGCTTCTGACAGATTTTAGATTTTTAGGAAGAGTGTGGGTTGCTGAATGTAGCAGTTATTGATTTTATCACAGTATGGAAGTGCAAGTTGATCTGCTGGAACATGCCGTTCTAGTCCTGTTACAATACCTGATTTTAATTTGCAGTGCGTAACTAGACTTGTGAGGAACACAAACAGTCACATAACAGAGAAACAGCTCCAAGTGTTGCTAGGATATGCTGAAGAAGATATCTATGATTCCTCGCGTCAAGCCACTGCCTTCGGCCTTTTAAAGGTATTACTAAAGAGCATGTGTCTGGTTTACAATTTCCGAATTGTAGAAATGAAAGTGCTTATATTTTCTACCTGTTACTACAAATCAGGTGAAAGATTACAGAATGTCTGTTAAAAGTGTCCTTGCTATAAAGAAGGCCATGAAGCTTTTCTGCTTGACCTTAACATTAGAAGTTCAGGTTCTTTCAAGGTTACACCAATCTACAATGACCGGAGAACTAGTGAAATGATGAGATCACAGGAGTTCTTAGAGTAACAGTAGAGCAATCTGGAGTTTAAAACTGTTTCTTGGAGTTGTTTTGTTACCACATTTAACTTCAAAGACTAATGAATGTTTTGGATAAGTGATGCCTGTGTTAAAGACTTGTCAATTCCCGCCCCTTCAACTGAGCTGTGAGAGCTCACCATGAACATGCTGCAGGTTCTCCAGCAAAAGCAGACCTGACTTTGCAGGCCACCTCCTTTAAAAGGAGTTACTCTACCAATAAAGACATTCAAAGGCGGATGTTAAAATTAACACCAAAGTTGTTTTGTGGTGCTGTTGTATCTGACAATGCGCAAGCAGAATGAGAATGACTCGGGTTGTACTTTTACATGTTTTTTTAAGGCTATTTTATCCAGAAAGCTAATTGTTCCTGAAATCGATGCCGTCATGCAGAAGGTTGCCAAGTTTGCCATCACAGGCCAGAGTGAGCCAGTGCGAGTCCAGTGCAGGCAGGTTAGTAGAAGGTGGTTTCTTTCCTTAAGCTCTGTGCTCTATTTTAATAAAACCCTCTTAACAGAATTTTTTATTAACGACGATAAGCATGTTTAACAGCCCAGCTTCTAGCACGCAACCCAAAACTGGCCTCATGTCTTAGGAGTTGCCGGACTGGATCAGACTTCAAGTCCATCTAGTCCAGTATCCTGTCTCAGATAGTGGTCAGTACCAGATGCTTCAGAAGAAGATGTAAGTGAAGAGGATCCTATGAACATAGTTCCAAAGGTTAATTACCTTTACTGTTAAAAAAGGATGCCTTAGCCTTGGTTTAAGTTTATATGGGTGGTGTTGTAAAGGTCGCAGTAGGCATCAGACGCATCACATTACAGAAAATAAATAAAAATATCCAAGTGGTCAGCCTGGATGCAAATGATTTCTTAAGAAAACATTTTCATTTCTTGAGAGCCAGATAAAGTAGGGCAAACCCACATCATCCCAGGTGGCAAATTTCTTTGCTGTGTCTTGATGCTCCAGTGATTTCAAAAGGGCTCATGTGCAGAGCATGGTGGTTTTTTTTTAATTCTATTTTCAGCCCCACAATCTGGAACCATGTTCCCCTGATAATGATTGCCATCCAATTCTACCTCTTAAATACTACCCCTTCCTTTTCCAAACACAACTTGGGAACCCTTCCAGATACTGCAGAGAGCCAACCAGTTTGATCTCTGAGAGGAAGTAGATTCACCTTGCACTTTAAGATATTTATTCCTTCTTTCCTCTGTAACTCAGGTCCTAATTCAGCAAAGCATTGAAGGATGTACGGTCTTTAAGCATGTTAGAAATAACGTCCTGGGACTGTTCTTGTGCTTCAGGTTAAGCACATAATTGGGCATTTAGCTGAGTCAGGGCTGTAATGCTGTTCCTTATCAGACAGTAAATATCCTAAATGTGAGAGGGAGTTCAGAGAAGGGAAACAAGAATAACTGAGAGATTGGGCTTCTTTACCGTAGAAAGGAGATGAATAAGAGGGGACAAGTATATAAAATAATGAATGGCTTAGAGAAGGTAGGTTGGAAGCTTCTGCTCTCCCTATCTCATACAACTAGAAAAAGGGGGCATGCAGCAAAATTAAATGTGGGAAATTCAAAAGGAAATACTTTTCATACAACATGTAATGAGACTGTGGAACTCTCTGTATCATGAACTCATCAAGGCTGAGAAATAAGAGATTCAAAAAGGGACTCAACATTTATAGCGATAGCAAGACTATCTAGAGTTATAAACAGATATTGCTAACAAAAAAAGTTGTAAAAGATCTTAAACATCCTGCTCAGCACTTAAACTGATCTTGAACTATTAGCGATCAAGAGGAGACTTAATGGTGGAGGGGGCAGATTATCCTATATTTGCCTGCTGCAGGATGTCTTTACATCAAGACTGGATGAGTTTCTACAAATTCTGCTCTAGCTGATATAGGAATTACTGTGGGAAATTCTAAGGCCTGTGTTGTGAAGGTGGTGAGGCTAGATGTTCACAATGGTCCCTTCTGAGTCTGTTACTATAAATGGGGCAGATTTATAATGGAAGCAGCTGATGATTTTAGCATTAGGGACCATATTAAAATGAGCTTTAGTTTAATATTTTGAGGTTTGTTGAGCCTGTCATTTTAAACAGAGACATCATAAATTCATAAGTGCTAGCTACATAGTCATTGCCAAGACTAAAGGCTTGTCTACACTGTGGGGGCCATAGCAGCGTAGCTATGCCATTATAACCCCACAATGTAGACACATCCTACAGCAGTGGAAGGGGTTCCATTGCTCTAGGAACTCCACCTCCCAGAGCGACACTAGCTAGGCTGACTGAAGCATTCTTCCAGTGACTTACTGCATCTACAGGGGGGGCTAGGTTGGCCTAGCAACACGTTCAGAGGTGTGGATTTTTCACACCACTGAGGGCCTTAGCTATGTTGACTTTAAGTTTTTAAGGGGCTAATTTTGTAAGGTGCTGAGTGCCTGTAACTCCTATCCAAGTCAATGGACATTGAGACAGCTTGGCCCTTTGCAAGATAAGGCTTTACGTACACATGAAAGGGAGGTGTGTATCTTGTTCATAGTTTGTTGCAAAAAGCTTTGCTCTCACCATTACATTTTCACAAGCTGATCCCATTGTTTCTGGTAATTCTTGCTTCTCTATTTTTTCAGATTTACCTGAAATACATTCTCGACTATCCCCTTGGTGACAAGCTGAAACCCAATTTGGAGTTCATATTTGCTCAGCTCAAGTGAGTTTGTAATCCTTGTTGTGTGCGTGGCTTTTCAAAAAGAGCAGTGTTCTAAATCCTTTCTCATGCAAGTGTTCCATTGATCCCAGTGGCGCTGCTCATGAGAATAAGGGTATGCAGGGTCTGCACCACATTTTCCTAGCTGTAAAAGTAAAATGTTCACTTTGTTAGAAGCAAATGAAAGAACATTTATGGCAAATAGATACTGCACCTATCCATCTTTTCTTAATTTCTGTACTGTTTTTGCCTGTTGCTGTTATATAACCAAAATATGGTTTTAATTGTTTGCTGTTAATGGTTAGTCAGCTGCGCTGCCGACTTGTATACACAACACTGTCAGCCGCACTGTGACAGTGAATTACAGAGCACACCAGAGTGTTGTGTGCTAACTGCCCCTTGTGGACCCTGGTAACGTAGCTCTCTTCACCGGATTATGTTAACACAGACTTAGGTACCTTTTAGTTTGCGTCAGCAGCATCTGCCTAGGGCAGTTACAACACATTCTGGTGCATTCTGCAAATATCCCTGTATAATTTACTCACGGTGCCAGTTGCATATTCCAATACCTGCCATGCTGACTCGGTGGCGTTGGGGGGGTAGAGCCAACAGACTGCCCATTCCTGTCCCTGTACATGTGCTCTGGGAGGTGGAGTAAGTGGTCACCATAGTTGCTTACTCCTAATGCCAAGACCCAAGTCCCAGATAGCCTGCACTGGGGTGCAAGGGAGGTTTTTGTCCCCCCTCCCTCCCTTGCATGGATAGGTAACATAAGTCGTTCTAACCCCAACTAGTTTATTTTTTGTAAGATTCCATTCATCTTTCCACTTGGGCAGTGGTCCTTTGGGCCAGGATGTGCATGCAGTCTCCATTGACACTGCATTCATCAGTGGGTCCTCTTGTATACTGTGAATTCTGCCGATAGAACCCATAACATGGAGGGCTGAATCCTGCTACCCTACCCCACTCAGAAGTATCTTACTCCTCCAGTAGTCTGTGGGGTGCCAGAAGAGAAAGGTACTTCTGTAGGTGAGTAAGGCTGGCTCTTAGTTACAGTTCAAATGTGTTAGTCTTTTGTTAAGCAAGTTGAGCACATTGTTTGTCTCCACTACGGAACAGGCATTGATTATAAAGATCTGTTTGTTCTAAGATCCGTGGTGCATATATTTGGAGAAACCCAAAATGTTTACAGTTTTCTGAATTTCTTGCAATTTTGGAAGATACTAACCCACTCCATCTTGTTAATTATTTTCTTTCAGTTATGACTATGAGACTGGAAGAGAGTCTGCGTTGGAGATGATTGCTTACCTCTTTGAAATGTTCCCTCAGGTAACATGTCTTAGTTTCAATCATCAAATAATCAGTGCTTTTCAGTTATATCCAGTAACTTGATTTGCAGATTTATTAGAACTGGATGCACTTGGCTGTTCACATCCTCTCCTATCACAAACGTATGGCACAGTTCTCAGAGCATTAGTGTTGGTTCTGCTCTAAAAAGTGACAGTTGAAATGACAGACTGGAGTTTCACACGGATTGTCTTTCCATGGTTCCATGTCAGATTTGCTTATTTTACAAACAAAATGGTGTTGCTGCATGCGCTAGAACCTGTTTAAACCAACTTGGAGACGTTTGAGTTAGTGAGAAATGCTAAAAGAGCAGAAATGAAACACCGCAGGATTGGGGAGTGCATTCAGATGCAGTCACTGTATAATGGAGTAGCAGTAGCTGTTCCATAGTTAAGGTGCAAGTAGCCTTCTATGAGCTTCCTTTTCCCTTCAACTTTGGGGAACATTTTCCAGAACTGTTAGGAAAAAAGTCAGCATTGGAATTTTAAAGCTAGGTTGTTTCAAGAATTTCCCTGTTCTTTAGATTTTCTTAACTTTTTTTGGACTTCCCATCTCTAAACTGATTTGGCCAACAATCTCCAGACTTGTGTCTTGGCTTTTCTGGGGAGAGATTGTGCTTTAGACGAGGTCTAAAGAACTGGTCTCGGGTCTGTACAGAGCAAACATTTATGCAGATGGGCAGGAGGGGGAATGGGAAGAAAGAGACCATCATGCATAATGAGATGTGAATTTCCGTCTATCACAGTGGTGCCCAAGCTTTTGCTAACACGCCCCATTTTACCAATAATGGAATCTGTCACAACCCCCTTCCATTACTGCACAGTTGGCTCAGCAAAGGAACTTGGGCTGAAGGCGGAGCTGGGGGCAGAACTAGGGATGGGGGAGGAGCTAGCCTGGGGGCAGAGAAGGAATGAGGGCAGAGCTGGGCTGGGGACAGGACGGGGTGGAGTGAAACTGCGGCTGGAGTCAGAACTGATCTGGGGGCAGAGTGGGGCTGGGTGGTGCTCCCTCCCCACTCCCCATGAGGGTTGGCCTGGGCCCCGCCATGCCTGCCTCCTCCCCCAAATGTTCCTCTGCACCCCTCTAGGTTTGGGGACCACAGTTTGGGCACCACTGATCTATTGTTTGTAGATTGCTCCCATTCCAACAATGTCCAAGCACCTCACAATCTTTACTATATTTATCACCCCAACATCCCTGTGAGGTAGGGATTAAATAGGGAAGCAAAGCACGAGGCCAAGGTTGCATGAAAAGTCTGTGGCAGACCAGCAGGTACAGGTCTCCGAAGTCCAAACCTTGTTCGCCAACAACTGGATCACCCGTCCTCTGTCTGGCTTCCTCTGTTTGGGCCCAGAGTTGGGTCTCGGGAATCCTCCTGTTTGCATGTGGGGTAAAATAAAACCTCTTTTTTTTTTTTTAAATGCGGAAAGCCTTCTGGAGATTGCCAAGTGATTGATTTGTTTCCTTTCAGGGATTACTTCATCAATACTGCGGGCTGTTCTTTGTCCCTCTCTGTATGATGATGGTAAATGATGACTCTGCCAAGTGCAAGAAAATGGCAGCCATGGCAAACAAATCTCTGCTCATTAAAGTAAACTCTGCAAACCGAGATCTGATGTTCTCACTAGTCACCACGTGGTTTAACAGCGAGAAGGTATTGTTCGTTTCAGTGCACCCCAGCTCTTTTCATTGGGAGAATGGAATTGGAGCAAATCAGGGGGTTATAAATGTTTAATCTCGGTGGGTAGGTGGTGTGTTTAGTTAAACTTGTGTGGTGGTGCAGGGATGAGATTGTGGAGCATACCAGTCCTAGAGTCGCAGCTTCTTAAAACTCCACTGTCCTGCACAGTCCTCCCTTGCAAGGAGAGGAAGAAGCTATGTAGATTCATTCTTGAATAGGTCCAGCAAAAGTGGCTGCTGTAGCTAAGGTTATAAAACAATTTCCATTAGAGCCTGCCTTGTTTTACATGCTTATGGTTTTCTGAAAGTTCACCATTTGGGTTGAACAATGTTCAGTGTTTGCCCAAAGCTAAATGTTTTGGTGGTGAAATTTGAGCAAAATCCCTTTGAACTTGAGCTTAGTAACTGGCTGATGGTGCTATTTTTGTTCATCTGCTGCTTAGTCCATCCTCTCTATTACTGGGATCTAGCAGATTTAAGACCTTTTGGGTCCAGTCCTGATTTGAATGGTTCTGTTGACTTTTTGAATAGGCAAAGTGTGTCTCCATTTGAGCTCTCTCATCTACAATATGCTAACCAAAAAAATGGTCTGAAACTATGGGCAACATTGTGTGGTGCTTCAAAACCCTGTAGTTTTGGAAACTTGCTAAAAATTAGCATTCTTGAAAGTTCAGCTTTATGATGTGAGAAATCGTAGGCTCACATGACGAGGGATACTGTGTGTCTTAGGCTCCCAATCTTAGGCCTAAAAAGGTCTGATTTTCAGAGTTTGGATTGGTACCACACACTCTGGAAATAAATTTCCTTTAAAATTGTCCCAGTTTGGGTACGCAGAAGAGGCACCCAAAACCACTAGTGACGTCTGAAAATGTAGTGCCTTATTCACTGAGTTGTATTACAGAGTGATGGGTTCTTCATATTAAATCAAGAAATAATGATTGCTCTGTCCTCCTCTCTGTTGGCAGAGCTCACACAAGCGGCTAGCCGCCCAGGCCTGTGGTTTGTTCGTTGAAGCCGAGGGAGTGGCGTTTGAAAGACAACTTGGAGCCATTCTCCCACTGATCGAAAAAGAAATTGAACCTCTGAAATTTGAAGATGTAAGTCATTAGTCCAGGGATGAAACTTCGGGAAAGAGACAGGTTTAGCTGGGGAAATTGCAATAAATAAGTGAGACGGGGGAAAGAAAAGGAGAATGCGGGCAAGAATAAAAGCGGGAAAGATTAAACCCTTTGGGCCTATTACTTGACCAGGATGACTAATGAGACATGTGCTGAATACATAAGTTCTTAAAGGGACACTGTCAACTTAAAAATCACACTGTGTCTGTAAATGAAAACCTTCTCATGCGACATGTCACAGTCTACATGGGGGTTGGTCTGCGTATGTGTGTGAGAATCTAATAGAACCACCAAAATATACGCATACCTATGCTGAGTGACCAAATGATCTTCTTGCCCCAGCCTCTCTCCAACTTTTGTCACCCTTGCTCATTGTCACATCTGAAATTTCTATTGTTAGCTCATCAGGACAGGTCTGCTCCGAGGTGCCCAGCCTGCTCTTGGGGACTATAAAATAATGGTAGTAAGATGACTGGAACCGAAAGAGATAAGAGAGAAAGCATCTGACCTTCTCTTTTTTGACTTTGTTGACTTTGTGCATTTGAGAACACTTGATGTGTAGCATGTCAGCTCTCCCTGTCTGGATGAGGCTTTCCCACAGCAGTAGGAGAGAAGAAACACTTCTTTAAACAAAATGGTGATTGTAAAACCACAACAATGGGCAGGGGGCTGATGTCACATCTGACACTTCTTGGGATCCATTTATTTAAAAACAGACTAAGTATCAAGTTGATGGTGTCCTTGTAACTAAGAAATCCATAGGTTTACATGGATATGAAAGGACAGAAATACATCACTATGATTCTTAGTTTAACATATAGAAAATATTAAAGTATTCAATACAATTCCCTTCCTGTAATTCAGTCACTGGTTTATTTGATGAAAGTCAGTTCAGTGCACGTTTTGGCTTCAGATTACATGGCTTCTACTAATTCTGATAAGTTGGTGAGCACTCTGTGATATGAATCGCTGGTCATAAAGAAGCTGCCATGTATTTAATAAGCAATACCAAAAGACTGAACAAGATAGAAGAGCTCAAGGAAGGCACAGGTGATGTGAGACGACTATAGCTGCAACTGGCATCATTCTGACGTGGTTGCTGACACTGTAATCACTACATGTACATCCCTAATGATCCTGTGGATAAACAGGCTGACTACAGTCGAGCTTATCAAAAGCAGGAAGCAGTTTAATACTATGCAGTTTACACTGTGTCACTCTAACAGTAACACGGTGCTTCACAGCTACTATCGATAAAGTCAAACCTCATTCATGAGAAGATTTAAGTACTAGTTATAAATGATATAGTGTGTGTGTGTACAAATGCCTGCATGTACATATATACAGAGACAAGTGACATGGCACTCTTCCTTTGGAAACTATGAATCCTTGTGAAACAGTTTTAATGGACTCATTTCCCTTACACTAAATTCATATAGTAAATATAAAGTGGTCATAGGGGTCGATGTGGAAGACTTCAGCTATCAGTTAGATATTAAACATACAAAATAAGCCCTTCTGTACAATTCTAGCCAGCCATTGTAATTGTCTCTTTGTTGATTTATGGTTCTTTTTAGATAACAGAAGAGACTGAAGAAAAGGCAGCAGATAGATTGTTGTTCAGTTTTCTTACTCTGATAACAAAATTAATCAAGGAATGCAACATTATTCTGTTAACCAAACATAATGAGATTTTGAGCAATATCTGGCGTAAGTATGAATAGTATTTTCTACTGTATTAGAACTAAGATGATTGGTAATTTGTGTAGTTGTGATTGCCCTAATGCAAACAGACAAAGATCTGTGCAGGAAGATTTGCACTTGGAAGAGGCATCTATAATATAAGGCAGTTCCTACTGAAAGCACAGATGCTAATAGAAAAGGTTAGACCATCAGTGAAAACGATCTCCCTCTCTGTTCTGGTTGCTGGGAACTATTTTGGGTAACCCAAAGGCTGCAAACTGGTGCCTGTGTGGCTTTAATTAAATCCCTTTAGATTACAGCTTTCAGTTCTCTGAGTGATCATAAATAGCAGCCAGTGAACAGGTGACACATGGCAAAGCAGCTCTTAAACAGGGTGCTTGTTTAGAAGGTCCATCTCAAAACCATTTTATTGATTGGCTATAAGTGATGCAGTCACATGTTAAGCTAACTCATTTGGGTGTGCAGTGTTGGTGGGTTGTATTTTTTTTTTAATTGCTTCTCTTGCTGTCTGCAAAGGGCTTGCATCTGATTGATTGTGTCTTTAAAGAACAGCAGGCTTCCCAAGTGTCTTTTTAAAAATCCCAGCAGGTGTCAGATTGACAGGACTGGAGGTCCTGAATTCATCCCTGGAACAGATGCAGCATGGGCAGAGGTGATACAAACTTCCCCATGCTGCGCCGCTGTTGTCCCTCAATGTGTAGCTGGAGATACAAGCTCTAGGGAAGAGAGGGCAACTCACTCTGCTTACTGGGGCAATCACTGGCTTCTTTGCTGAGCTTGTCTATAAGATTGCCAGTGGTGATGGGTTTTAGAACATGGGTACCTGTCCCCTGAGAACCGGACTGAGACCTTCAACACAGCTCACAGGAGGAGTCACTGAACAGCCCCTTGTTTAAAAAAATACTCAACACCAGTGTTCCAAACCATAGCACTTAGACTAATGTAGGCAATCATGTATGGGAGCATTGCTGTAGCCTACTGGAGTGTTGTTTTTATGTAGGGAAGGGGGCTCTCAGATGGCCACAGCTTTTGTTCCCTGCCAACCTGGGCTGGATTGGAATTGCTGGTGGCCCAGAAGCCTGCAGTCAAACTCAAAACAAATCTGCCATTTACCGTACTCTCCTCCTGACTGTAGAATGAATAGTGATGACTCCAGTCCCCATAACTGTATAACCTTGCTGAGGTGCCTGGGTACGTTCCCCTCTCGTATGGAAAGGGTTATGTTGGTTGAAAAGCTTTTTCTTTCCCCTGAAGGTCACGTTCAGTCCCATTTGTGGTACCCGCACAGCTGGGTGTGGCTGACTGCTGCTCAGATTTTTGGCTTGTTGTTTGCTTCTCACAAGCCAGAGGAACTTGTTAGCAAATGGAATGAGAGCAAGGCAGGCAAGAAGAAAAAGACCACGTTGGAGCCAGCAGCAACCAGGTTCTTCACAGATGAGCTGGACAAAAAGGTAAGGATGTTCCTGCTAGTTCCCCCCCGTGCCAGTGTCTGTTGCCTTGTTTGGGGTTTGTGGTTGTCGCAATGCAAAGTAGCATTAGTTGCTGGTCTCTCCATTTGTCTTTAATATTCGGACGTCCTCCACTGCTCTGTGCTGATTGTTGGCAGGCTTCTCCCATAGGATTGCAGACTGCCTCCCTTGAGTCTCGCCCTCATCAGCAAAAAGGCTCCCCATGGCTCCTATGAAGATCAGTATCTCTAAGCAAGAATTCTAGCCCCATCTAAGTGTTTGGGCCTCCTTTTAGCCTTTGGGAACTGTCTCTGTAGGATGAAAAAATAACCCCTTGGGCTACATCATCCTGCATGTTCCCTGTTGTGTAAAGAATTCCAACTCCCTTTTCTCTCCACAGATGAAGGAACTTGCTTTAGCGTTCTGCCACCAGCTGCAGTCCAAGTTCCTGGATCAGTCTCTGGGAGAGCAGGTATGAGGTTTCATACTGCTGGGGGTATAGACCAAACTATGGGATAATCCACTATCCCTACAGAGCGTGCACGAGTGCTCTTGGCTAGAAAGTGGAACATGTGGCAAGTGCGATACCAGATCCTTCATCGGCAGAACGTTCCTGAGCGCTCCCATGGCTGTCCTGTGCAGCCCTCACATGGTGGGCTGGGTAACTCTGAATCGTGGAGTCACAGCTAGCTTCCCTGCAGCCAGCTCACCTCACTCCCCCCCCTTGCAAGTACAGCTCAGAGAGTGTGGAGAATCGAAGCCTGACTGCTTGCTGTGAACCGATCCTTCTGCACTCAGCTCGGGTTATAGGGCTGAGCTGGAGTTCTGATGTCAGTTGGAATTGGCTTAGATCCACCCAGTGCGAGCCAGATTCTGTTCCAGGTTGGGCAGGCCACAAGGAGCACTCCTACTGCAGGCCCTGGCTAGACATAGAGCCTGCATCCCCACCAGCTCCCGGGGCAGCCTCGGTAACGGCGGTGGAGTTAACTCTGGGCTGTGCTATGGCATAATTCTGAACTATAGGGCCTTAATACATTTTCCTCTCAAAGGGCCTGATCCCAAAACCCACTGAAGTCCATGGGAATTTTCCATTGGCTTCCATGGTCTTTGGATTGGGCCCAAAGGGGGGTGTCCATATTCTACGTGCAAAACTTGCTTCGCCGTGTGCGGCGGTCTACGTGAATTGCACTCCCTTGGGTTTGATAATCCTGACCTGTTTAAAACCTCTCACCTGCCTCCTTCATGCCCCAGGGTCCGTACTGGCAGCTTAATTGGTTTTTCTTTATGCTGTTGAAGGTTATAAAGAACTTGTTGTTTGTGGCCAGAGTTCTCTACCTTCTGGTCCCGGATTCAGAGGAGGGGGAGGAGACCAAAGATCATGAAATGGGAGGTCAGGAGGATGCTTCTGAAGACGAAGGTGAAAAGGCAGCATCTGCTCAGGAAGAGAAGGAAGGCGAAGCAGAAGAGAAAAGCAGTCCAGCCACAGTGTTGTGGGTGATGAAAAGACTTTCTCTGATGGCAAAGCGAGAAGCAGCATATTCCCCTAAAAACCCTGTGAAGGTAAGAACTGTGTTGTCCCTCCCTCCCTTTGGCAGCACTGGGAGCTGCACAATGGGAAAGCCCACACATGCTGTCCTTTAGCCCCTCAGGAACTAGCTTGGGGTGCCTGCTGGGAGGCAGGTGCTGGAGATGGAGGTTGGTGCTAGGCTAAGGAGGAATAAAAGTTTCATTAGTGAGAGATGGAGCTTGCTGCTGTAGAGAGTCTCAGCCTGTTTCTCAGCCCTGCCTTCCCTCCCCTCTGCTTCCTGCTCCTTTCACTCTCAGGCCTCCACCTTCTCTATATTAGTGTTTTTTAACTTTGAGTGAATTGGCCAGTCAGGATGCTCCACAAATGTTTGTTCTTTATGCTGGAAGCAATGCTCAGTGTCCAGACAGGCATATAGGGGAAAGTGCTATCTTCCTCTTTCTGCCTGGGGCACTAGGCTCTTCCCTCCTCTCTCACATGCATTCTCCACTCCCATGAAGCACCAGAACACACCCCCTCTCTTAGCAAGGGTCACAAGCGTTACCTTCCCCACTGGTCTGCTGCCACACAGCTCATGGTGACAGTTCAGTAGGGCTCTCAAACTGTGGCCCACGAGCTCCATTCAGGTGGTCCGCCGGTAGTTCCCTTTAAGGTGCGCACCTGGGCGGTCGCACACAAGAGAATGAAGGGCCACCCACCTGCGTGGCTCTACTAATTAGGTGCCTGGACTGTGGAGAAGATGCTGAGGAATAAGGGGTTAGATGGGAGGGGGCAGTAGGGTGAGAAGAGGGGGTGGGTGGAATTTGGGACGTGCAGGGCTGCGGTGGCGACTTTTCCCCAGCTCCAGGAGAGAGACTACCCCTCCTTCCCCGCCCCAGCTCTGTGGCATGGTAGAGACCCCCTTCTTCCCCGCCCCAGCTCTGGGGGCTGCTTCAGCGAGGGAAAGAGGGCACATCCATTGCATTAGAAAGGTAAGACTACTGATATCAAAATGAGCTGTATGCTTTTATTTGTAGAACAAAAAATGTTTATTATTAAGGTTTTTTATATATAGCGCTTTTATCCAAAGCGCTTTACAATAGTTAACTAGCGGTACAAACAACATTTGAAAAGATTAAGTGGTCGGCCGAGACCCTCACCAATTTTCAGGTGGTCCGTGGGGGGGAAAAAAAAAAATTGAGAACCACTGCTGTACGTTTTTTTCCCCTTCCAGTCTCTCTCTCTCATATATTTCTGGCATGTCTGTACTTTCAGAGAACTTGCATCTTTAAGTTCCTTGGAGCTGTAGCAGTGGATCTTGGGAAAGACAGGATCAAGCCATACCTTCCAACAATCATCACCCCTCTGTACAGAGAGCTGAGTAGCACCTATGCAGAACAAGGTAACTGCCAAACCCCACTAAGGAAATGGAGCTGGATCTGTTCTGGTTTGTGCTGTCCATACAGACAGCCCCAATCCAGTCATTCACATTGTCTCCTCAGACCCAGCTGCCTTCATTCAGGGAGTGACAGCTAATTAAAATATAGTCAGCATATATGACTAGTGCCTCAGTGGTGATTTAGATGGGGAGGGCAGTGATGCAAGCCTTTGAAGGTGAGAACATGTGATGGAGGAAGGGTGATAGAACCAGACAAAGAAGGTGACCAAGAGGCATGAGACACAAAGTGCTAAGATGGTGAGTTGGGAATAGGCAAGCTTATTACAAGTGTGAAGTGGTAAGATCTGGAGGCAGGTAGAATGGGGAGGAGTACACATCTTGAAGTGTATGAAACATTCCTTGTTTATGCTCTTGTTAGCTGTTTCTCCCTCTCTCCCATGACATTCCTGAATGAGTACTGTCCATTGTGGCCCACTGATAATGGCCATGAAAAGACATTAGTGCAACTCCTGTTTAAGCAGTGTTCAGGAAGGCGTTAATGTGCATGTGTGCAATTCATTTCTACAGAAAACATGCTGTCTGGGGGTGTTCCAATGTTACATGCAGGTTAGGCCATTGGAAAATAAGCACCAGAGACACATCTTTGCTTTTAAGAGTTTGTGTTTTCATGCAAATGGAAGAGAAATCAGTAATATACAAGCAGAGTCCTCTAAGTAGACTGTTTCAGAGTGAGGACTTAAAGTCATCTCTTTATTTTACTAGATCCAACACTGAAGAACCTATCCCAGGAAATCATAGAACTGCTCAAGAAACTAGTTGGGCTGGAGATTTTTTCACTTGCCTTTGCTTCTGTGCAGAAACAGGCTAGTCAGAAGAGGGCTATCAGAAAAAAACAGAGAGCCCTGCAGGTAAGACTTTATTCTCAACTGTGATTGTTTTTAGTATTGTTTTCTACTGAAAGGGCAACATTAAAGGTAGGACACATTACTTCAGAGGTACTTGATCAGATTTTTTTTTTTAATTAAAGGGACAATGTCAGCTTTAAACATCACCATATTCTTGAAAAGCAAAAATTAATTTCTGCTTTTTATTAGACTGTAGCAAACCCTGACATTGCTGCCAGGAAGAAGCTGAAGAAACACAAGAATAAAATAGAAGCAAGGAAGAGAAAAATAGAATTCCTGCGCCCTGGCTACAAGGCCAAGAAACCAAGGAGCCATGCACTAAAAGACTTAGCAATGGTGGAATGAAACATACTTAGAAACAGCTGTATGGTCATGTGTATATTTGATGCATAAACCTGATTGTGCAGTACTAGAAGCCAAGAGGACTCTACTTGCTGAGAAATTCAGTGCTCTGAATATCTTTCCAACATTAACATAGGGTAGAGAGCTACATTTGTCACTCCTGATGCAGTAGCCTGACTAAACTCAGTATCTCTTTTTTTACAAAATGTATTTATTTGTAATTAATTTTAAAGTCTGCACAGATCCTATCGGTTACCTAGGATTTTATGTAAAACCATCAAGCCGTTTGCTCTCCTTTCATGCAGAGAATGTAACAAGCCAACTTGCTCTGCATGAGTAAAATATGGAACCTATGAATGTACAGTTTAATGTATTAAGACATTGCATTTTTCTAATTAAATGTGCTTGAAAGCACACTGATGTTCAGTGTTCCTCCCTATTTTATGAAAGATATGATTAAAAAAGGTCTGTGCCCTGATGTTAAGCACATGAAATCTACCATAAACAGCTGTGCAAGTCCCTTAAGTATTCCATGGGTTAAGGATAAATAACTCTGCTGTTATCTCTGTTCTCTATAGTTTTCCATTTTCTTACCAGCATGTTCCACTTATGAGTACTGGATGCAGCTGCTGTGCTTAACTACCACATTTAACTCTGAGGGTACGTCTACACTTACCTCTGGATCCAGCAGCAGGCAATCGATGTTCTGGGATCGATTTATCGTGTCTGGTCTAGACGCGATAAATTGATCCCGGAAGTGCTTGCTGTTGACGCTGGTTCTCCAGCTCGGCGAGAGGAGTACGCGGCATCGACGGGGAAGCCTGCCTGCCGCGTCTGGACCCGCGGTAAGTTCGGACTAAGGTACTTCGAATTCAGCTACGTTATTAACGTAGCTGAATTTGCGTACTTTAGTTCGAAGTGGGGGGTTAGTGTGGACCAGGCCTGAGTGGTAGGGGAGGGGGAGAAGTACTCCTGAACACAGAGAACTGAAGGGGGATGGGTGAAGTAGCTTCCAACTTGAAATGGTATACAGTAGGGTAATGACTCCTATAGTATGGACATCACATTAAATACTTAAACTCCCTATAGCTGTGCACACTATCACTTACCCAAGGTGACATTCAATCCTAGCCCCTAGAACTGAGCAATAGTAACATTTCTGGGAAAGCATCTTTAGAAAATACTTTATCTGCTCAAACAAAACTTGTTACCATCATGTGTTAAAATATGAACCCTGCACTGGCTTCAAATCTGCTAGATATATCCTGCAGCTGTGTTTCTAGTTTTGAAATTAGTATCAAGGTGTTCAGAGCTGGGCTTTTCAACTCATGATTAAGAATTGGGCATGTTTTGTGAGTGAGCACTAATGCTCAGTTGAGTTTCCAACCAATAGCACTTTAGGGTAGCTCAAAACCAGTGACAGGCTTCTAGTGTGGGATATGCACATAACAGAAATATTTAGACAAGTGACATTTCAAAGATTTTAGTGTTTACATGAATAAAATAGGTGATGCCACTAAAATTCAAAACAAAAAGATTTATTCTAGCCTGTCTCGGTCTATTTTCAATTAAGTCTTCCATACAAATTAACATAAGTACATACCTTGATACAGGAGAGCAAGGAAGGAGTATTTTAATATAATACAGACACATTCAGTTGCTTCAGTGTATGTTTACAAGACAAGTCAGCCCCCTTTACAAGAGTCAGTTCCATCAGTCCTATTTACAGTGTGTGGCATTAACTTGCTTGACTGTAAAGAAAGGGATGCTTGGATGTGTTTGACCATCATGTGGCAAGGTTGATTTACTGCCTGTTCTTCAAGGCCTCCACCAACCTAAGGAAAAAATTAAGCAAGTTTATTTACTGCAGACTCCATTTCCAAGATGCATAGTGCACTGGAATAATCATGTAGCCTATAGGCCCATGCTTTGTTCATTTGGAAAAAAGCTAAAATTAGCACCAAAAATATCAAATGTTAGATCCTTTTGAGGAACATAATAACAGCATTAGTTATCAAGACTTGAGTTAAACAGTTACTTACCATTCCATTGCCTCATCAAGCCCAGTGCCTTTGGTTGCAGAGGTTTTGAAAATCTGCCACTTTTTGTCCTTCAAAGCTGGTAGGCCCAGTGAGTTTGCCATTTCTGTGGGCGTCATGGCCTGCTCCATGTCCTGTTTGTTTGCAAACACCACTAAAATGGCTTTTTTCAGCTCTTCTTCCTAAAAAAGAAATCTATGCAAGTAACACTGTTCTTCCCCTGACCTGAGAATTTAAAGCAAACTACAGGTTTATTTATGTAGAGAAAACATTGGTTTTCAAAAACAACAAGGAGTCTGGTGGCACCTTAAAGACTAACAGATTTATTTGGGCATGAGCTTTCGTGAGTAAAAACCTGGTTTTCAGTCTTTTCTATACAGTAAATCCTTCAAAAGTAAGGAGCTAGGCTTACTGGTAAACCTAAACTAAAATTTGATGCCAGTTCGTTTGAAACTGCTTCCTAAGGGAAACTGACCAAGAGCAGACGGATTTAAAGTATTCTGTAAAACTTTTATCATTCATTGGGCCAATAAAGGTATTCAAAGTTTATTAAATTCAATTACTTAGGGCACAATTCTGCCACCCTTGCATTGTAAGATACTAAACTTTATAATAGGATTACTTACAATCACAGATATTACTCAGCTTAAGGCTGGCAGAACTGGACCCTGAATAATGACAAAGCACTAAGAAGCTATGCTAGTAACAGATTATATTCAGTCTGGTGCCCACACAAAGGCTTATCTGAACTGACATGAAACATGAAAGATTGACAAAAGCATTAAACATATTGCAAATATTCTGCAGTCAAAAGCTTTGTACAGTATCTCCTCAGTTTGTCATCCCGTTGCTGATCAATTAGAGAACATGCTTGTTTAAAGTTGCGCAATGCTCCCTTATAAAGTTGTTGGGCAGCTCCCTGCTTTGTCCACTGCTTGCAGAAAGAGCAGCCCATTGGAGCTAGCTGGTGGGGGCTTGGAACCAGCGTGGACCAGTTTCCCTAAGTTGCCTGTGCAGCAGCTACCCAGCAGCTGGGCTACCAATTGCCTGGCAGTTCAGCTGTCCCTCCCTCCCACTGCTGTGTGTGTGTGGGGAGGGGGGTTCAAGTGTCAGGAGGCCTGCTGCCCCCCCACTTGTTTAAAACTTATGCTGTGTGTGTGTACAGTCTTTTGTCTGGCAAAAAAAATTCCCTGGACCCTAACCCCTCATTTACATTAATTCTTATGGGGAAATTGGATTCACTTAAAGTAGCATTTTTCAGGAACAAATCTACATTAAGTAAGGAGTTACTGTAATACGATACTTGATTCCAAGCAGAGTTCATTGTGGTAGGTGCTGGTTTGTTTTAGATTTACTTTAAGAGGAAAGATCTGCAATTAGTATTTTGATTATCTAAACAGTATCTTTGTTTTCTTACCTCCAACATAGCAACAAGTTCTGATTTTGAAATGCCAATTCTGTCTCGATCACAGCTGTCTACTACATAAATGACTGCATCTGTATTTGAATAGTAACACCGCCAATATGGCCTAGAAAAGAAGAACAAGCTAGTTGAGTTCATATGAAGTTAAGTTTAATTTTATTAAGTGAAAGGAACCAAACACAATGGCAATTATAACTGTGATGGCCAGTGCTTGAAAAAACCACTTGCTCAGGGAAAGTAGAGTTGTCCCCCTCCAGGTAATTGGCCTAAAGGCAACTGGTGTCTTAAAAGGGGAGGAAAGGAGCAGACCACTCCAAACACTATTGCTCAAAAAAGAAGTGAGTAAAACTACCTGGGGACAACTATTTATTGGGGGAATTAAGATGTGCCAAAGTTAAATTCATGGATTTGAGGGGCAGTGCTGCAGCTATTTCAGTTAAGTGTTTCTTAGCCATATCTTTTACCATAAAACTCTAGTTAAAGCTTAATTTAAGTTTCACAAAACTGGTTGTGTGAAAAGCATCTGCCATGGATTTTACTATTAAGGCAAAAAAATTAATCAAGCAAAAAATAAGACCTGATTTGATTCTTTAAACTGACTAGTAAGTAACAATTAAATCTTCATTTTAGAAGAATTGTGCCTGCTGAAGTATTTTATTCAGAATCAAAAGTGAGGTTTGCACCTGAGGAAAGTAGTTCTTGATCTTTAGCAACGAAAGTTTGTAAAAATCTATTTTCGAAAAACATGGCAAACAAGAGAAGATATACTGCAAGAGGTGACCATATTCCCACTGTTGTACTATATCATTACTCATTAAAATTTTCAAAGGAATTTGTTACCCATTCCTAAATTTAAGATTAGGGCTGTCAAAAAGTAATTGTGTGATTAATCGCACCGTTAAACAATAATACCACCATTTATTTAAATATTTGTGGATGTTTTCTACATTTTCAATTACAACATAGAATACGAAGTGTACGCTGCTCACTTTATATTTTTTTTATTACAAGTATTTGCACTGTAAAAAAACGATAGTATTTTTCAATTCATTTATCACAAGTACTGTAGTGCAATCTGTCCCTAATGAAAGTTGAACCCACAAATGTAGAATTATGTACAAAAAACTGCATTCAAAAACAAGACAGTGCAAAACCTCAGAGCCAAATCAACCTTCTGCTGGTGACATCTGACTCAGTAATCTGAAATTTCTTACCTGATACTTGTCTGTCCTCCCAAGTCCCAGACTTGAAACTTTAGATTCTTGTACGTTACTGTCTCAACATTGAAACCAATTGCTGAAATATATAAAGAGAGACTACCTTAGAGCTGCTCTCAGGGAAGAACATTCCAGCAAGAGAGGAGCTGTAATACATTCTAACTTCAGTTAGAATCTTTAATCCTCACAAGTGTAATTAAACCCTACACAGCTAGTTAAGTCCATACTTCTTCATAGATCATCTTACTAGCTGCTTTTTTGATGATCAAATAAATGCACTATGCTTTGACTGAAAGACAAGATGCAGTATTTTAAATGAAATAAAAGCAACTTTAAAATTTTTTTTGGAGTTACAAAAGTATATATATGGTTGTTTTAAATAGGAGTGTTGTTTATAACAAAGGCTTAGGCCCAGAGACCCCTGACTTCCCTGTGAGAATGAACATAAACAGAGCAAAAATGAATTTAGCATTGACTTACTCTTTCCTGTCTAGAGTCTGATGTGTAGACAAACAGAGCCTTCACAGAGTTCATGTTAAAGATACATTTGAGACCCTGACTTTGCTGCACTGCCATCATTAGTGCACATTAACACCATAATAAGAACCTACCAAACTCATGGTAACAAAATTCAAATGTGTGGCTACACACTTCTAGTGTGTAGTTAGCAGCATTAAATACTTTCTTTCCCAGTACTTCTACAGCACACAATAGTAGCTGCATATGGGAAGACACACAAACAAGGATGCATGAGGTTCCAGCAACTTCTAAAGACTGCAGATTAACTAAACCAAACTTTGTGTGCACACACTTCATAAACAAAGGAAGTGTATGTATTAGATCTTCACTGGATCAGTTATTCTTTAGAGAAGCACTTACTGGGGATGGTGGTAACAACTTCACCAACTTGTAGCCTGTACAGAATTGTTGTTTTTCCTGCCCCATCTAGTCCCAATATTAAGATTCTCATCTCCCGAGTGCCAAACAAACTGGAAAAGATAGTGGAAAAAAAGCCACCTGAAAAACAGAACAGAAACAAAATTTCAGTACCATGTTGCAGTAGCACCTACACTAAGAAGTAAGAGAGCAATAGGACACGTTGTCAAAGAACACCAGGAAGTATATCTGCTTTAAAAATATCCACTAGTCTGAACAACTGGATTGTTCCCTTCAGTGGAACTAAAAATAGCTCAAGCTGTTGATTATTAACATACCTGCCCCTTCCTGTTCTCCAAAAGTTTGACCTCAGTCAGCAAGATCAGGTGGCAGAAGCAATCTTTCCTGCTGTTTGCATTTGCTTCTCTATCAGCAGATAGTGAACTAATTCATTTTTCTATTGCCCTCTATGTTTCTGGTGCATTAAATTACACAGGGACCTTCAAAACCTGATGATGTTAGAAAGGAAATTAAGTTGTCCTTCAGTATGACTACATGTACATTTATTGGTTTAATAGGGTACATGCTGTAGAGGAGAGGCAGGCAAACTTTTTGGCCTGAGGGCCACATCAGGTTTCCAAAATTGTATGGAGGCCCGGTTAGCGGAGGCTGTGCCTCCCCGAACAGCCAGGCGTGGCCTGGCCCAGGCCCCTATCCGACCCCTCCTGCTTCTCGCCTCCTGACAGCCCCCACCCCGGGACTCCTGCCCCATCCAATCCCTTCTGTTACCTGTCCCCTGACCGCCCCCTGGGGATCCCTGCCCCATCCAACCGCCCCTTCTCCCTATCCCCTGACTGCCCCCAAAACCCTTGCCCACCCCCTGCCGCCCCATCCAACCCCTCCTCTCATTCCTGACCGCCCCGACCCCTATCCACACCCCCACCCCCTGACCACCATCCCGAACTCCCCTGCCCTCTATCCAACCCCCCCGCCCCTCCTTACCACGCTGCCTGGAGCGCCGGTGGCTGGACACTCAGACCACCAGGACAGGCAGCTGCGCCGCCTGGCTGGAGCCAGCCACGCCACTGCGCAGCACAGAGCACCGAGTCAGGCCCAGGCTCTGCAGCCCTGCCACCCAGAGCATTGCACCAGCGGCACAGTGAGCTGAAGCTGCAGGGGAGGGGCCGGGGGCTAGCCTCCTGGGGCAGGAGCTCAGGGGCCGGGCAGGAGGGTCCTGCGGGCCATAGTTTGCCCACCTCTGCTGTAGAGTCTGATACATGCTAACTGAGGCCAGGTCTACCTATTAGGTCTACACTATAATCTTACAGCAGTATAACTGCGTCACCCGGGTGTGAAATAACTGCATCACTAGAGTGTGGGTTTTACCGACCTAACCTCCTGCTGTAGACAGTGCTATGTTGACAGGAGAGGCTCAACAGATGTAGACAATGCTGTCAACAGGACGTAGCTATTGCCTCTTGCAGAGGTGGATTAACTACACCGATGGAAGCAGCTCTCCTGTCAGCCTAATAGCATCTTCACTGAAGCATTACAGTGGTGCAGCTGCACTGCTGCAGTGTTTTAAGTGTAGTCACGTCTTTAAGTTTAAAGATTATGAAAGTGCACTGACAAATGTAAACAAACAGGTGTCTAGCCCACCTTCAGAAATGTTCACCGAGGCTGGGACAGGAATAGGAAAAGGGTGGCTGAACAGTCAGATTGTTAAGCAACAGCTTCAACTATCTTCATTGCCACTGTAGAGGAAGACAGTAGAATTCTGAAAACTAGTGGAGACGTTAATTACCTGACTTCCTTTTGGAGACGAGTTTTTTAATCCATGTGGAGTACATTCTAGTCAGTCATTAGTTTAAATTCAGAGCTTTAAAGAGATGGGCTAGGTTCAAAATTTGACCTTATCTGATAGGAGACACCTCCAAATCAAATTAATGAGAAAACTTTACATCAAACTGTTATGATTAGAATAGGCATGCTTGTAGGACTAAAGAGTCCACCCCCAGGCCAAGTTTTGTTACACAAGCAATAAAATTATTTTTGAAGTGAGTCCTTAGTTCATGACACCATTCCAGTTAACTTTGTGTCAATCGTCTAATATGCAACATCCTTATTTGGTATTCCACAGCCAATCCGTCCAGCACACTGTTTGCTGCTAGCTATATAACAAGCATATCTGTGAGAGAACTGTCCCAGTTCAATGCTGTAGGAGCAGCAGACCTGAAACAGTCTCCTACTTAAATAGGGTTTGTCCCAACATCTCATTCTGGTGCACATTAAGGAAATGTACCTGTGGTCAGACACTGCTTTTATATTCATTGCACACTAAGCAAACAAGAACATAATGTATTAAAATTTTAGACTAGTAGGGGAAAGACTGACAGATATGGCAACTTCCTGCCATATGCTCAGGTGACCATATTGAAATAAGTTAAATATCTTTGTGGTTCATTATTTTAAATGAATGATTGTGGTCTACTCCATGAGGGTGGGCTACCACAGTTCCTACACCAATAGGAAACAGTGGGTGGTGACTAAGGCAAATCACGTAGTTGTAATACCCGCAGAGAAGTACCATCTCCTGGGAAGGCTCGCAATACTTGTTCAACCTGGATTCTCCAAAGACCAACAGACAAAGAAAGGATTTTTGGATAAATAGCGTAAGTTTAAAATGACTTGGGGCTTTTCTACTTAATCTAGCAGACACACAGGATCTTCTGTGCCATGGAGGTCACCAACCCTTGCAGAAGGGTTGGTAAGATATTAGCCTGCCAGGGCTCCACAAGACTGATGGGTAATCTCTTGTGAGATTGTTGCATGTGCACAGGAATGTTTATTGTTTTTGTATACATTTTCTCTGTAATGTTTTTAGCCAAGGAATAAATGTGTTTGTTTAACTTGTAACTTGTTGTCAATACATTAGTCAGAGCCCTTGGAAAGAAAGCAAAACACAGGTGCTGCCTTTTAAGCAGAATGGCTTTCTGGAGATAACACAGTGTAAATCAGGGAGCTAGGCAACCTTAAAACCCCCCAGTCAACAGGGAATGAGACACGAGTCTCCAACCAGGAGAGAGGTATGGCAGGGCATTTAAGTGGGTGCCCTCGTCGGACCAGTGGGGAAATACAGTTACAGTTACTTGGAAATTGTGACAGGGTCATTTAAAACAAAACAAAACGTGACACCGTACAATATTACATCCCGACCCACAAATGTTAACAGCCAAACATGTAAAAGGTAAACCATACTGGACAAATATCAGTTAGGATCCTAAATACCTGACAGAACCCAAGTTGGCAGTTACATAGTAAAAATATCCTATTCAAATAGCTTGTTTGTTATAAATGTGTGTTTGTGTTATGTTTTTCTACGGAGGGGAGAGGAATAGTGTACTTATGTAGAAAAGGGATGGAAACTACGTGCCAGTCTCACTTTTTCCTCTCTAAGCCTGCTCCATTAAAAAGTGGAGCACATCACTGACTTTGGAAATACAGGAGCAGGTATGGGGCTGGCCTCTAAAATCCCTGGGGCAGGAACCATTGCTATTATATTTGTACAACTCCTAGCTCAATGGACTTACGGCACTATTGTAGTACAAATAATAATAGTAATAGGACATGGCTGATCTGAATGAAGTGTAACGGCAAAGTGGCAAATGGCACAACGTGAAAAAGGTATTTCAGGAGACACGCTTTGACAGAAAATCTTACATGAAAAGCTCAGAGGATTTTCTCTCATCTTAATCCATAAAACTGGTTAGTGGAATTAGCCTCCTGATTCTCCCACTCCCTTTTCAAAAAGATGTGCCCCCATCTAAAGAGAGAACCCTAGTAAATTGATGTGCTCTGCAGACTTTCAGCTGCAGTAATTTGTTCTACCCTCACCCTCTGCAGGTGTTTTACATTATTTACCTGCTAGATTTATGCCTCTCTTCACCTCCCCCTACTATCTACCTTATCTCATTATCTTAATTCTCTTCAACAGCCCATTTATATAATTACATTTGTGTTATATCATTGCAATTTGCCAGTGGAAAGAATGCTGAATACCTAATGTTTCTGAGTGACTTTTCGTAAATAAAAGTGGATTATAATCTTTGGCTAGTTATGGATTTCTGGGTGTAGTGGTTGTACAATTTGCAGTTTTGGAAAATTTATAAACTGTTGAAAAATAGGTGTCACCTTTGAGAGACCTCAACATTGTTAACACAGAGTAACTTCCAAAATACATGGAACATGTGACAGTCAGATGTGTTGATATAATTGATATCAAAGCATATGAAGTCACTATTGAAGTTTTGCATTCTGAATGCAAGGTTGATGATACTGGGTTCTTTTGCATCTGTTGGAGATGTAAGTGAAAGCCCTACAGAGCACTGGAGTGTGTTATTGACAGTGTCACAGGCAATGTGAAGGTGGACAGGAATGCACAACTCTTTTCCCTTAACTTTAAAAGCCCAACAATAAGAAGTTTTGGGTGCATGGGACATGTCCTCCTGCAACCTCAACTGTCAACAATTTTGCAAATATCCTGCCTAAAAAGACATCAGAATTACACACAATATTCTAGATGTGGTACAGCTTTAAATCTAATTTTATTTCCAGTTGATATTTCTTAAGTGTCCAGCCCAAAATGATTTCATAGACTCCAAGGCCAGAAGTGGCCACTGGTGTCACATGATCTGACCTTAGGGTGACCAGACAGCAAATGTGAAAAATTGGGATGGGGGTGGGGGGTTATAGGAGCCTATATAAGAAAAAGACCCAAAAATCGTGACTGTCCCTCGAAAATCGGGACATCTGGTCACCTTATCTGACCTCTTGTACAACACAGACCACAGAACTTCCCCAATATAATTCCTCGAGCAGCTCTTTCAGTGAAAACATTCAATCTGGATTTAAAAATTGTCAGTGATGGAGAAACCACCACAACCCTTGGTAAATTGGTCCAGTGGTTAATTACCCTCACTGTTAAAAATCTACACCTTCTAATTTCAAATTTACCTAGTTTCAATTTCCAGCTGGTCCTGCTATACCTTTCTCTGCTAGATTGAAGATCACATTATCAAATATTTGTTCCCCATGTAGGTACTTATAGACTGTAATCAAGTCACCACTTAATCTTTTCTTTGTTAAACTAAATAGATTGAGCTCGAGTTTCTCACTTTAATCATTCTTGTGGCTCTTCCCTGAATCCTCTCCAATTTCATTCTTCTTGAATTGTGGACATCAGATCTAGACACAATATTCCAGCAGTAGTCACACCCCAGTGCCAAATGCAGAGGTAAAATAACCTGTCCACTCCTGAGACTCCTGTTCATGCATCCAAGGATTACATTAGCCCTTTTGGCCACCAAGATGCATTGCAAGCTCATGTTCAGCTGATTATCCACTAGAACACCCAAATCTTCAGAGTCATTACTTCCAGGACAGGTCCCCATCCTGTAAATACAGCCTACATTCTTTGTTCCTAGAGGTGTACATTTGCATTTAGCTGTATTAAAACACATACTGATTGCTTGTGCCCAACTTACCAAGCTGTCTAGATCATTCTGTATAGTGACCTGTCCTCTTCAATATTTACCACTCCCCCAATTTGTGTATCATCTAAAAACTTTATCAACTAAGATTTTGTTTTCTTCCAGATCACTGATAAAATTAAATAGCATAGGGCCAAGAGCCAATCCCTGGAGGACCCCACTAGAAACACACCCACTTTGAGGAAGTGTGATCAACAGAAAAGTAAGATTGATTGGAAACTGCTTCACAACCAGAGCTATAGCAATAACTAACCACAAAAAGTAGTGTCTGCATAAATCCTACCAGATTCTACTTCAGTCCAATATATCCATCTCAGATTCTCTTTGTATTTTTACACCCATAGTATTAAGTACTGAGTTCACAGCTCTAATAAAGTCATCAACACTTTGAAGAACATTCCTGGTGGTTAGCTGTACAGAGTAGAACATATAAAGCTGCATTTAACTTTGTTTTCCTTCAAATAGATGCTGTATTGCATTAGGTAAATGGCAATGTCTCAAGTATGGTTTAAGAGAACACATCAGATGAAGTTATTTGAGAGATCAGGGGAGACTGTGGCACTGGGACCAGACGGAGATTACAGCGCTTTACACCCATAGCTCTAAGTGCTTTACAAAGGAGATCTGTATCATTATCCTCATTTTAACGGATAGGGAAATGGAGGCACAGGTAAGGAACTGACTTGGCCAGGTCACCCTGTAAAGTGGTGGTAGAGCTGGGAACTGAACCCATGGCTCCGGGCCCCAGTCCAGTCAGTGCCTCACCCACTGGGCTTCTCTAACCAACTCCTAACCGCCTCTGCCCTAGCTTTACCTTTGTAGGGTGCTTTCATCGGTTTAACAAAGGCCTTTGTAAAGACACGACTGGTGTTTACACTGGCGTGTCCCCCGCTGCTGGGGGGCTCCGGGGAGGGCAGCGTTGCCTGCTCCCACCTGATCCTGGCCAGGGACCGCGCCCTGAAGTGGCGACAATGGCACAATCTGCCACAGGACCGACCCACGCACAGCCGCCCTCGCCTCAGGCCGGGACTTCCCACTCTCTCCCCACCGCGCGGCTGCTGCGGCTCCGCCCCCGCCCCCGGAGAACAGGCCGCCCGTGTGCCGCTCCCCTAGGGGCGCTGCTGCCGGGGCCGGGGTGCCGGCTCCCCGCCCCCGAGCAGCAGCACGGCCCGGGCCCGGGCCCGGTACGTCGGGGCCGAGTCTCGCGCTGCCCCCGCCGGCAAAGCGCCAGCCGGACCCGTCCCCGCAGCCCCCGGTCCTCACCCATGGTGCCGCCGCTACCCGGTCCTCACTGCCCCAGGCCGCCGCCGCCACCAGCTTCCACGTCGACTCAGTCGCTTCTACCGGGGGAAGTAAATGAGGCGCCGCCCGCAGCCTCCCACTTTCGGCACGGAGCCGAGATTTAGGCCGTTGGAGCCGGGGGGAGGGGCCGCGTGCCCCCGCCACCGACGGGTGCAGGGGCCGAGCGCGCGCAGGGTTCCCGAATCCCGCGGGCCGGAGACGCTCCCCCCCTCCTCCGCCGGGACTTCTTCCCACCAATGCGAAGCGACGAATCTGCGGCCGCGGACCCAGGCGCTAGAGCCGCTACGACGCAGCGGATGGGGCGAAGTGCCGAAGAGGTGAGGGGTGACTCAGCGGGAAATGGGGCGGGGCCTGTTAGCGCGAAGGGGCGGAGCTACCCGCGTTCCTCCTCCTCCACTTGCCCCTGCCCCGTGGCCGGCGCAGAGGGCTGCAGCTACCCGAGCAGGGGAGGAGGGATGCAAGGGCAGAGTAGCACCTTCTTCCACAGAGGCACTCCTTCCCTTAATTATCCTGTCAGAACAACAGAGCACGGGGACAAAAGGATTGAAAGATAAAACATTAAGCAGCAAAGGCCCCACTCTAAATTTGGTCTACCGCCTTTAAAGCCCTGGAAGGGCGCAACAAAAACATGGAGAGGGTTGTTGGTGGTTGTTTTTTTTTTTAAGAAGTGTAATTTTGCAAACAGTATTTCTACTACAGTGTATCTTGCCAGGATTGTAGTTTTATCCTCCAAGGTACACCTCTACCAGTTGCAAAGCAGGAGAGAATCTATTCTCCCCTCCCTCAGCTCATTATATAAACAGTGCCATGTGCCTTGTCTCCTCTCAACAACCGTTACTAGGCTACTGTTAGAGGTCCAATACCAAATGAGATTAATCAAAATTGCTGAGGACAGATTCACCTCTCTTCTTGAGCAGATATTCCTCTGTACACAAGCATCCATGTCAGCAAGAATGTATAACCTAATGGAACAGTGAGGAAGTTATATAATAGATACAGAATAGTAGGGTACAATAACACGGGCTGCCTAGAGGGGAGGCAAGTGGGGCAATTTGCCCCAGGCCCCGCAGGGGCCCCCAAAAGAATATAGTATTCTACAGTATTGCAACTTTTTGTAATGGAAGGGGCCCCTGAAATTGCTTTGGCCCGGGCCCCCTGAATCCTCTGGGCAGCCCTGACAATAACTGTACAAGACCAAAAGAAAGCTTTAAAGAAGTTATTTTTCAGAGGAGTTGCATCACCCTATTGCAATAAATTTATTCAACAAATGATCCATTAGAAGAATAAAAATCTAAAGAATACTGTGTAACCCACGTAAACATCCCCTCATTTAACCATTCTTAAGGGGCATTGAACCATTCAATACCAGAATCTTCACTAATATTAAATTAGGTTATTAATAGCAGTTATTGCTACTTACATTTATTTCCCTCATTTATTAGCAGCAAGAATTCCAGTTAATTAAACTGAAATGTTTATTGCAGTGGAGTATATGAACAATACTTTTACAGCTTAATAAACATCATAGAAAAGCTTAGATATTAACTAATTACAAGCCATGTTTTTTTTTTCCACAGCTATTCATATTATTCTTTTTTTAACAGGACAAAACTAAAGCATATAGCAAACAAAAAGTAAAACAAAACCCACTGCTTTTCTGCCCCTGCGTGGGTTTTAAAAGATGTCTCAGTAGTGTAAACATGGAAGTTTAACTAATATGATTAAATAACTATGGACACAGATTAAAATGAATTGTTCATTTTTTCCATGTAGGTCATTCCTGAAATCACTATGACCGGTCAGTATAGTGTTAGGCTTGCAGCCCAGAAAAAGCTACTATATATTTGTACAGCATTAACAGTATGGTAGGTGCTCTACAAACACCTATCTTCATAAGGTTCCCTGACCTATTTCTAATCTAAATAACATAATTACTGTTGATTTGGTACATAAGAATATTAATAATATAGGTGCATTTATCAGGATTTTTAAATACATGCAGGGTGGCCAGATATAAAACAGGAAAAATGGATGCATGCCTCTGTTTTTTAATTGAGAGAACAAAGAGGAATGGTTTCAGATAATGCATACTATAGGTCCTTGGGCAACAGGGTCTAATATTTTATAAAACATGGTAAAAATGTGGCAGATTATTACAAAATTTATTATCCAAAGAGTAAATCAGAATTTGAAAAGTTACAGCACCACCTATTTATGTTGGTATAGTAGAAAGTTAATTTCCTTGGCATTCAGGAGTCCTGACCCAATAGGGAATTATTATTGGCAAAAATTAAAGAATTCCCTTAATCTGTTCTTGAAGTACTGAACAAATACTAGTCAGTTACCATATCACAGTTTTCCAAGGTGCAGTAAAGTACATTAAACCAGCAGATTTCCAGAATTATATTTTTGAATTCTCTTCATAGGGAGTCCTGTCCACTTACTTCCTTCATTTTGTGGGATAGGATAGATGTGTGTATGAGGAAGGGAAGGGAAAGTGGTTGAGAATCACCAAGACTTCACTAAAGAATAAACCATTTGTATCTAACATATTCTTTCAAAACCACTAATAACCACAAATTGAAAGACTGGACCATAAAATAATCCCAGCCAGACAAATATACCAATCTCCTATACAACACAAACTGATGACAAAGTGAGAAATTATTAATTGTGAATAAAAAAAATATACTAGGCAGTGGACATTTAGAAAAGACAGAACTCACCTGCAAATATGAACAGTCTGTGTAAAAGACAATATATGGAAAGTATTAAAAAGTTCCAATGGCAACGTAGACCAGAGTTGATTTACTACTCTTCTCTGTGTAAAAGAAGATTTTGGTATCTCTCTTTTTCCTCTTACGGGCCAAACCCAATGTTCAAGTGTGTTTCCTCTTTTGTCACAAATTTCATTCTGTCCCTTATGTATCTTTAAGCCCAATGCCTGGCACGCTAGCAAATAGTAATGAACCCAAAAGGAGGCCTAACACGTACAACAGACCACATAGGAGAAGCAAGTGAATAGACCTCAGCTTTTCTGATCACATTTCCCAGCACGGGTCAGCCTCCCCCCACGTTCTTCACCATTTCCTCAGCACCTAGAATTGTACAAATGCATATATACACATTCATGTCTGTTGGAAGGGAACAAGACAAGAAGTGAACAGAAGCAGGCTAGACATGGATGGAATAATGGCCTTCCACCAAGCAATCCATTTTGAGAAGGACACGCACATCTTGTCCTCAAGAACCGGACCAAGAAATCAGCATTTCCATTAAGCGTGTGATCCACAGCGAGGAGGCAGCATCAGTGAGAACACCATAAATGGGGCCTGGCAGTTCGCATTTCTTTCAAATCATCACATGGATGTGTGCAGATTTCCCAAATACAAAGCTCAAGATTCTTGTTAAATTTTCCGCTGTATTTCCAGTGTTTTCTGTCTATTCTCTTACAGTGACCATAACGCACCTTTAAAAAAATCCTTTATTTTTCCTGTGAGGATGGCAGTAGGCAAGAAAGAATACACAAACTGATTAATTAGTGATAAGAAAAAAAAAAAAAAAAAGGTAACAAAATATTTTTGGCCATAATTTAGAAAAGGTAAGTTCTATAAAATCTGAGTTTAAGGCAGTTTGCCCAGGTTCGTTACTTGTGGAGGCAAGCAGCATGAGGAGGAATCCTTTAAGTCCTTGATACCCTTAGTAGACCACGGATACGTCTGACAAGTGCTTGGATGAAAGTATAGCGTGACCGGACTTTCGAGTATAACCCTTCAATGTCAAGGAGCTTCTTCTGCAGAGATTCACCAAAGCTGTTGGTGGCTTCAATCTGAAGCTGAGGAAGAGAAGAAATTTGGTGAAACGGACAGTGGTGTCTGGTCCTCTTGTTAAAGGAGGTCTTTTCATCACTAATCACCACCAATCGCCCTTACCCACACCGCACCCACTTCCATTGCTTCAAGCCCCCTCTTAGAAGAATATAAATATTGGGGGGGAGGGGAAATCTCGTTTGGCAAATATTAAACAGGTCCTTATGTTTATCTATCTAAATCATACACTGGAAAGTATTTCTGTGAGGGTTTTTTGGTGAAGTACTTAACATTTTAAACACGTATATGTTTTGACTTTAAAAATACTACTTGTGTGCTGTAATCTAAGCACATGCATGTTTGGCAAATCAGAGCCTTACTGTTATATAACATGACTTCTTAAATTAAGGAATTGTAGAAGAGAGTTGCCCTTATAGGCAAGATTCTCAATATATGTTATAGGCTATATAACAAAAATCCATGTATTGAAAAACATGTTTTGTTATTACTGATGGAAAAGGCTATTTAAAAAAAGAGCTGAATTCTAGACATTATTATAGGATGTTATTGTATATATTCTCTTGAGTGGTTGGCTATAGTCACAAAAGTGTATGCTCCTTATTTTACAACTCTGTATACTGTTAATCATGATTGAAACGAAAAGTTTTTATTTTCTTATTTGCATACAAACATCAAGGATACATGTTCGCATAGTTCTGAGAACAGATCATTAATTAACCTGTGCTGGTTTTGCTGGCTGTACCTCCAAGCAGCACAAATTATTTTAGGTTCTACATAAGCAGTGGCAATTTCTTAGCTACGTCACAGTCAGCTCCCCTTCCTCTCTCTTTACTATGGTCCATCTGCAGCTGACCAAAAATGAACAGCTGCAGCATCACACAAAACTAGGAACCCTGTCTTCAATTCACCAAACTAGCCATCCCCAAGGATCACTGACAATTTATTTCAGAAGCAAATTATTAAACAGCTGCAGCTTATTAGTCTAATTTACAAGACAATAAGAAAAAATATTTTTTTCAGTAATTTGGACCTTGGTATTTCATTTGCAATGTTCTAGATTTTGTGCATTAACATGGTTGTGTGCACGATTCAAAAATACATGTATAGCAGTGCAACTGATACATGATTTTTCAAAAGGTTACACCCTATTTGTAGTTCAACTAAGCATTTAGCAGCAAGGTTTCGCAGATCACTTCTAAACATGGAAACTATAGACAGACTGCTGACAATAACTTCATGTTAGCAACACATCAGGTATGCTGTAATTAAGAATATTTTATCTGCTGCATCTCACCTGATCTATGTCATGCTGGCTCACTCGATTCTTCCCATTTCTGAAATCCAAGTTAGGCTCCGAACTGAAGGAATCTTGGAATAATATGCACAAATTTAAATTCTACATTCCACCTGCTGGTGAATACCATATATGTGCAGGTATAAAGCAAGGTTAACACACCAAATGCCTATTTTGTACACAACAAAAAGTTAAACAAGGATGAAGAGAAAATCACAATTGAACTTTCTTGACCTATTGATGAATTCTCTCTCAACCATTAGTATAGCAACTTCATATAGCCCTGGATTACACAACATGGCATGGTCAACAACAATAACCTCCCCGTATTATCTTTCCTTCCCTCTCCAAATCCACTGGTGAGTTAATACTGTATCAAGTTAAAAATATTTTTAGAAAACAAATGTCCTTACATCTGTTCTTAATATCACCTTCAATTATTACATTTGAAAACTTTTTAAAAATATATAATTTACTTTTCACATTACTTGTTTACTTTTTCCAATTTCACTCAGTTTGACCAACAGAAAAAAAGACTAGTCGGTTTCACTTGTTTCTAGACAAACTCACTTTTTACTTCTCATCCACTACTACAATGCTGCAATATTTGGGCTGCAAATACTGCATGGGTATGTTAAAAGTTTTGGTTTGGATTTATATTACAAACAAATTAGTAAAACATTATTAATGTTAAGTTTTGTAAAAATCTATTTTAGAAAAACTAAATTTTGATGTTCAATCTCTTGATATTGTCAGATATTTTTATGTTTAATTTACAAACTAATGAAAAGGCACCTTGGGGGTTGAGAAATATTACCTTGTAGCCTTCTGCTCTTAAATGAAGTCCTGGAGGCCAGCAGCGAATCTTGGGAATCAGTAGGGGTGCAATGCAATAGATAGTATTCCAGGTGACGCCAAAGAATAAAGAGGCATGTTTCTATGATATCTGTAGACATGCTTAGTGAAGGAGACTAAAGTTAATTTATGCTGATTTTAGATTGTAGCCCTATTAGAGGTTTCAAAAGAAAGCTCTGATGTTGCAAAAAGCTCCATGCATGTTTAACTCGGTGCATATGATAGTGATTGCAATGAGCCTACTCATATGGGTAAAGTTAAGCATGTATTTGCAAGACTGGGGACCAAGGTCTCTGTTTCTTGGGGACCAAAATGACTCTGATAGACAGCTCCTACCCTGTTTCCCCGAAAATAAGACATCCTCCGAAAATAAGGCCTACTTACAGTTTTGCCTCTCGTTGTAATATAAGGCATCCCCCCGATAATAAGACCTCCCCGATAATAAGGCATCCACCGATAATAAGGCATTTTTCATTTCTGAAAAATAAGACATCCCCTGAAAATAAGACCTAGCGCATCTTTGGGAGCAAAAATTAATATAAGACACTGTCTTATTTTCGGGGAAACAGGGTAGTTGCCACGGCCCTCCATTTTTTTCCACAACAGTAGTTCCAAGTTACTTGCATGGCTTGTACATCCTGACAGCATGCTTGGTGGACCTATACACTTGATTCTTTTTACTGTTGCCTGCTTCCAGCTCTAAGGGCTTTGTTGTTCAGCTGTATTTCCACTTCACCACAATGGAGGAGAATCACCATCCTAATCAGGTCAATTAACTTTATTTGTTGTTGACTTCTATGGAGAGCATGCTATGTTACTATTGACTTTCCTTCAGAGCTGCTATCACAACTAGAAAATAAATGTTTAAATGCTGAGTGTAGAGGAACATGTGCCTCCTATCAACTGATTTAATTATCAATATCTTCTTTCCTAGGATTGGTGTTGTTTAAAGTGGTCTGAAACCCAATTGATGGCTAGGCAATAAAACAAACTACTCCCATTTCTCAGCTGACTTTTTCAATTTTTCTGGAGTGTCACCATTGGAGCGGTCATAAATCCAAAAGGATACAGGAACATAGGGAAAGCAACTTGGCCCGATTGTTTATCAGCTTCACCAGACGCCGTCTTGCCAAAACATATTTTTGGGCAGTGGAAATTTTGTCTACCCCAGCTGGCATCACTGACTGACACAGCTATGGCAAGAAGAAAAGATGCACAAAGATTCAACATTATGCAGCAAACCAGAACAAAGTGTTAAATGTCAAGAAAATATCCATAACAGCCTTGTAGAATTTTGTCTCCTGGGGAAGTTCTCTCTCTCTTCTTATCTCCCCCCCCCTCCCCCCAGTCACCACAAAAACAAAGAAACCAAGTCCTACCTCACACCTTTCTGGCAAAATCTGGTGTTCCTTCAGGATCAAAACTTATTTTATCAGTTCATGTTGGTGAAACAACGGTCACTTATCTTCAGTTCAATTATCCCTCCCCTCTGTAACCCAATCATCGCTGCAGAAACTGATGGGAAACTCACTCCTGTTTAATGTCTACTTATTTTGTCTGGCTGGCCAGTCATGAGATATGTGGTGACCAGTCTCATAATGTATGTCATGCTGATCTTTAGGAGTGCCAGTAGTAATGGTTTCCAATATAATTTGCAGTAAATATCCATTCAGTACCCTCCCCAAAACTTAACCTGACATTTTTTTATCTCAATATAAAGGACCACTTCCATGGCCATTTAATTCCCCCTTCGTCAACTCCAACACTACCCCACTCCCCAACAGTAAAAAGGAACAAGTACAAGATTGTCACAGCTCAATACTACAGATGCTTCTACATCTAGTTTATTTACAGGCAACAGATACTTCTGACTGTTCATAATAAAGCCTACAGAATCGGTTACCTCCTTTATCTCATCTGGTGGGAGTTGCTCCACATTCTGTAGCTTGTTAACATTCTGACGGTGGCTATCATAGTAACTGAAGAAATCATTAGCATTCTGTTTCAGCAGATAGACAATGATGCCCAAGCCAGGCAGGCGCCAATACGGGACCACTGGTGCTTGTGTATCTAGGGGAGATCACCATCGAAGTTAAAACAAGTTCTCTGAAGCCCCACAGCTATGCAGCTTATCCTCTACTATTTGTCACCACCATAGTGTCAAGGATATGTAAGTACTGGTAAACTTTATTTTGGATATGTGGGCCACACTTATTACACATGAGATCCTAGGACAAAACTCGGTGATTTCATTTCTTGCTGACACATGGCAGGCAAGCAGACAGCTGTTAGCATTCAATGCCCCACATTTTCTTTTGTGATGAAACCTTATAATTTTTGCTTTGTGCAGAGCTCACATCCAGTCTCCCTTCCTGTTAATCAGTGGCAACAAAAAGAGCTTAACGCTGTATGCCCTACAAGGGGAAATTTCAGCTGTGGTGCAGATCATTATTCCAAGCCATAGTAGGAGCACTGGGCCTATACATTAGCCACAAAAGATTACTTCCATGCTTTGCACAACAGCTCAGGGTGATTAAACCCTAGAATTCTGAGTGTCCTCTGACACTCATTCTGGGATGCTGAAAGGATAAAAAACAAATGACTTCACAGAAACCCAATCCATTTATCACTCCGGCTTTCCACCATAGATCACTCTCAATAGTGAACATGCCACCTATAATTTTTCACTGAACTAACTCAGGCTTCAAAGATCTCAAAAAGCTAATTTCTATAGTAATAGTAATTCTACACCTTTTAAGATGTCTGCTCTAACAGGAGAAGAGGAGAATTCTTGAAAAACATGTTCTCACACATATAAGATAATCAAATGGAAAATAAAAGTCACTGGTTGGATCAAGGCATATGTATCACAATGACAACTTAGAGATAACACAGTACCATTTCTTTCTAAAAACACTGCAAAATATTTACTGCCAAGAAAAACATTAATTTCCACTGTTGGGATTGGTGGTGTATTGTTTTAATACACTAAATTTTCCGCCAGTCAATCTCATGCCACCCCCATCCTCCAATTTGTTGCAATTTGGCACAATTAACATCTCCAATAAGTTAGAAAAGGCACGTTGCACACGTCATGAATGAGGTGTATTACCTGCTATCAGTCCAACTTTCACAATTCAGTCTCGGATACATACAAAGAAGTCAACCACAAACTCACCTTGGCGGGGTCCATCTCGGTTGGTTGACTCTGACAGACTAGGAGTGAACAGACAAACTGTGTGCTGAAAGGTGGGGGCACACTGTAACATAAGTGACTGGCAGTATTCCATTACATTTGCACAGATCTATAGAAGAGGAATCACAACAAGTCAATACAATTAAGACTGATGAAATATTGGGCAGACAATTAATACTATTTTCAGAACTCTTCAAATTGAATACATCAGTAGGATGACTAGAAATGGCTACAAATCAACCAGGCCAGGTATCTTACAATTCTCAATTGATGATTTTAGCAGTGCTGTGAAGATGCAACTTTGTTCCCCAATTTCCTCACCTGTTGCATGGCCAACTCAATCTCATCCCTCTTGCTCACTCTGTCTCCCTCAGCATTATCATCTTGCAGTTTAAACTGATGCAGTCTGTCTGAACCTCCAAACCGACTTAGAAGTCCTAAGCACTGGCGCTGCGACAGGAAGCAAACTTAGGTTAGTGTCTTAGCCAAAGAGTTAAAAAATTCCTTTGATATTTACAGGCAATAAAAATGATACATTTTCATTAATAATAATCATCTTACAGCTCTCATTAACCCTTTACTATCTATTTTATCACACAAGAAGCAGTAATACAAATTAAGCATTTCACATCACAGGAGTAATTTTGTAAGCTAAATTTAAACTCATATTTACCTTAAAATGTTTAAATCAAAGAATATAAATTTACTTTTTGTCTGTCCTTAAATCAATTTGAAAGCAAATGGTACTTTTAAAGGACCCCAATGGGACCCAATCTTAAATTTTGAGAAATTACCACAGTTCAAAAATGTTCAATTTTGTTAGACTATATCCAGTATGTCATCTGAAAACACATTGGAGAGAAATGTCTTCAAACCCTTCTCATGTTTTCAGTTTCCTGAAAAAGGCCCAATGTTACCACAATGGATTGTGATTAGCACCAATCATTTTAAAATTCTAAAACTAAGATTAGAGAAGAAGATACTAAACTGTGTAAATTTGAAGTAAACAAACCATTTCCAAGTCAAATACATTGTATACTGCATGGTTTGACAGGACGGCAGTAACAACTACCTACCAGGATGGTTGTGTTCTTAGTTTAAGTAGGGCCATTATGCTCACCAAATATACCTCAAACACTGAACCAGTTCCACATGGCAATTATTAAAATACTCCTTAGAAATAATTATTGCTAAATACTTTTGGGGGGAGGGAGGTGTAGAGAGAAAATTAAATCAAATCATCTTTTTTTACTTGATGACCACAATGGCATATGGACTAGAATACATAAGCATATTATTCAGGCCACCCAATTTTCAAATTAATAAAGAAATTAAATTGCACAAAACAGGAACCCTTCCTTTGGTTTTCCAGGGGGACTCATGCTGAGGGATGCAGAAGTTGAGCATTCAGTCCCATCAGTACTACAGCAGCTACTTACTGCTTGCAAGCCCACTTTTGGCTCATCTATGGATTAGCAATAATCAGGGGTTCAAGAGAACATATTATCTTACTCTCTGGTACTGCTCTGCACCGTATATCTGGTTTCTCCTTAAAAGGGACAAAGAAAGAAATAAGACTTTGGAGTGTGTCAGATACATCAACAAGTGGAGCTGAGGATGTCCCTATGATAACAGAGTGGTAGCGGAATACTTCTAAATTACTTCATTTTGGTGTTGGCCTCAAAATTCCTCCCCCTTCTTCACAACTAGTAGATGAATCCTACAGATCTCTGCTGGCTCGACTGTAAAATGAAAGTCTCTAACCTAATTTTCCTTTTGCCAAAGACTTCAATTCTTTTTTTTTTGGGGGGGGGGGGGAAGGAGGGAGGAGATAAGATTTTCAATTCTTAGTTAGAGAGAAACAGTTGCATGTTCTATGAGAACTGGTACAAAATTAGGATGCAATTCTCATTTCAATATGAAATTCCAAACAGACATGGGACTAAAAGATAAAACTCAGTTACCTGAAATCGTCCTATATGTCCTTGTAGCTCCATTTGCGTCCCTTCGTTAAGATCAATATCGAATTCACCTAACACACCTAACAAAACAGACATGAGAGGATACAATACCTGGGGGTGGGGGTGGGGGGGGCTAAAATTAAAAACACTTATGGTTTAGTATTTTACATTTAACTAATAGAGCTGGTCAGAAAATTTCCATCAAAATGAAATTTTGACAAAAAACTTTTGCACAAACATTTTTGTGAAGAATGTGTTCTGATCTAGCTGTAGCTACTAGGAGATATAGGATTATGGAATTACATTATTTATTGAGTAATACTATATGCATTTTTTTAAATAAAGTTTTGGGGTGAATTTCAGCACTTATGAAAAAAATGAAGCTGTGGCACAGAACTGGCAGTGTTGTGCAAGTTTTTCCACATAGCTAAACCAATAAACTTCAGTCACGACCTACAGCACTGTACGGCCATTGTTATTCTAGTCATAGGCCCCTTGTGAGGAAATACTGCCAGTCATGACAAAACATAGTATGGTGAATTTGGGAGGAGCCCAACTATGTCCACAAGGATCTAGAGCAGATCACCAAACCCAGCACAATAGTGAATAGATACTTTCATGAAGGTAGATCCCCAGAGAGAGGAGATTAGTGCACTAACCTACAGTATCTCCCCCAAAAAACTTTTTAATATATAAAAATGTACGAAACATTAAATATTACCAATTAGGAAATAAACTAGATTATTTTAGGCAAATAATTTACTGTGCCTCAGTTTTCTCAGTTGTAAAGTGGCTGGCTGAACAATCCCCTTGTATCTACCTCAGAGTTGCACTGTGAAGATGAATTGTAGTAGACTAATATTAGAAGACTGAAAACACTGTATAAGTATTAGGTATTATTATGCAAATGCAGCAGGCAAGTCGAGCCTACATCAACATATTGTGGATTCCACATCCACTGCCCCCTACCATTCTTTGCCTCAATAACAATTATTTATTATTTCCCATGTCTCTTTCCAAAGCTATACATTCTAATAAGATACAATTTTTAACAGATTTTCCATGGTGCATTTTATTCCTTTGACAGTATATCAAAAAGAATCAAGCTTATGTGACTAAGTCAGACAAGTGTAACAAAATTGGAATTTTTGCAATCTAAGATATAACCCTACCAGGCAGAGCTGCTTTGCTGATTATTCCAGTCAGAAAGGCTAGTTCCTGAAGTGATCCTGCACTGACATCTTGACACCGCAGGATCGTCTGGATAGTATCTGAATGGGATATTAGAAACTGCAAAACCTGAACCACAGAAAGGAGGAAGGAAAACATGAGTGATGAAAAAATTGAATAGTAATTAATAAATAAAATCAGAATTATTACTATAAGAACTTTAGTGCAATTTCTCATATGGGTGAAGACATTATAAAGAAAATGTTACTGACAGAACAAATATTACACATAATCTGGCAACAAACAGTATCATCAGCCAATGTTGGACACCGGAAGATAATTCTTAGTTTACCTGTCCAGCTGCCTGCAGATGTTGTGCCATGCTGGATGTGAGGATCACCTGGCACAGCTGGAGGGCTGGGAGAAGAATCTGGCGATAGCGCTCCACAGGAGCAGGAATGAAGACAGGGGGATCTCTCATTCCAAACATTCTGAAGAGGTTTAAGATGAAAAGTATCAATAGTTGAAGGAAACTGGAGGCTACAAAAACAGACACTTTACAAGTACCCTAAAGAACATGGAAACATCACAATAGTCAATAATAGCTCCTTATTTAAGGCAGTTATAAGGCTCCAGTATGAGGCCAATTTCACACAGATCCCTTTTTAACTTCCTCAGAAAGCTGCTTTAGATCTGAAGTTTCCCATCCATTCTCTAGCTAGAACACAAGGTTTCTTTGTCCTCATTGAAAACAAATGGCTTCTAAAACACTCCTTTCAGGTTCCAACAGGGCTTGTAAACTCCAGCTGATATATTTAGACCTCAGTGCTTATTGAAGCCCACCCACCCCCTTTTTAAAAAAAAAAATTTAGCTCTTGTTGCAAAGATTGCTTGGAAATCTAAAGTGAGTATTAGGGTTGGAAATTAGTCAAGATGATTTTTTCCTAAACACACAAGTTATTCCTTTTCTTCCCCCAGCCACCTCACAACCAAAAGTTGCACATTGTGTCCCCACCCCCAAAAGACACTGGCCATCTGAGCTCCTGCTCCTGGTTGCTAGCACCTTAAAAATAATTAGACACATTAGCTTCCTGCTAGGAAAGTTAGACAGTGTCTAGGTTACTCTAACTAACCAATTTAACAATACTGTACAACTCCATGGAGTTGCTGTGCCACATATAATTACAAATATCATGAAACAACTTGGAAATTAAATGTTACTTTAATATTATATGTTCCGTGTGTTATTACAGGAAGGAAGGAAGGACGGAATGCATCAAATATGGGCTCTAAACACACCCTTCAAACCACCTCCAATCCCTCAAAAATTAAGTCTACAATATATAGAAAAATGGTTTAAACAACACTAATTTTCGCTGCTGTAGATTTCAGCAACTTCAGCTCTAAACTAGAAGAACCTAATTTATGTTTAAAAAATTATGGACTACTTTCCACAGCATCAGATAAGCTAGACGGCTTTATATCCTGGAGCCAACTGGAAAGTACCATAATTTACCCTTTTATGCCTGGTAAACCGGGATTTTCTATGCCAACAAGACAGCTTGAATTTAGCTACTGAAAAGTTAAGCAGAGCAAACATTTTTGACACAAGGATGAAAGACTTCAGAAATCAGTGATTTTTGCCTCCTCCAAGAATGGGTTTTATAGCATTCAGTTAAAAGAACCAACTCTATGGACACCTACCCCTGACGATCTGTCTCTGGTCGCATGTCATATACCTGACACTGTGCAAGCCTCACAATCACTCCAGACCTCAGCAACTCTAATGCCCCCTGTTGGATTTTAGCCACTCTGGTCAAGAATGCCTAGAGTATAGAAGAGAACAGGGAAAAAAAGAGTCATGCAAACTTACAGTGAGACTCCATTTATATTCATGTTCTCACCCTCCTTGCTTTCAACACTATCCCAAAACATATCTACTTTATGCAGAACAACTTTTGCTGTTGTTGAAAAACCATATATTGAAGAAACAGAAAGGCCCATATGGTTTTTAAAATGTGTAATATGTTAACTGGACATGCGCACTTATTAAGAATGTGAAGCTCAAGAAAGTAACTTTAGTTTGTGAAGAAAACAGTCCCAGGTGAACTCTTACCATTTTGGATTCATAGGTGTAAAGAGCTTTAAGTAAAGGAGGCTGAGGTGTGAGTAAGCTCTGAAGAGTGAAGTCATCATCTGCCAGGCTATCCACAAGCACCTTCAGGTAGCCACTGTTGGAGAGATACAAGAGCCATTGCTGCTGCTTGTCTACTGAGACAATGCGATCAAGTAAAGCCAGTGCTAGCATCTAAAAATAATAAACAAACAAAAAAATAATTAAATCAATTAGCCAGAATGCTGAGCTTTCTAATACATGCCTAGAGACAGGTAACATGTTTATACATTGAAATTCAGACCTTATTTTGGTCCATTGTTTGTAGAAACCTCTTAACAAAACTGAATTTTTTTTTCCTCCATACACTAACATGTTCTTTTATTTGGAAGTTATTGCACCATCTAGTTTGTGGGGGTTTATTGACTCCTTTTGTTGTTTATTGCTATATCTAGCAAAACTTATACTTAGAATATCTTCAAAATGCTTCCAAACAGTGCAGGGACACTTATCTACTTGAAAATAAAAAATAAAAAATAAAAAAAATAAAAATTAAGAGTCTTCTCTTGTTACAAGTAGCATGTAACCTCACTATATCTGAAAAATAAGTGAAAACATTATTCTCTCTCTTCAGTTTGTTTACTGGCGCATCTGACAAAACTACCTGTCTTGTCAATTTCACTCCTTCCCCTGGAAGAGAGGATCTTTCATACAGCAAGAGGAGAAAGAGAAATGTTTTTAAAAATTGAAAATATGATGGTATAAATCACAAAAGTTAGGACAGTGAAATACCTGAAACTATCTTTAAACACAGGTTTGAAAACAATGATGTCGCTGTGAGGATTTTATTCACATTTTACAAGTAAGGAAAGGGTCGCAAGGAAATCAAGAGATTTGCCCAAGATCAAACAGCAGGTCAATATCAGATCCAGACATTGGATTCAGCAAGTTCTAGCTTCCAGTCCTATGCTTTGTCCTCTAGACCATACTACCTCTGCAACAGCATTAACAATGGCCCTGCTTCTGCACAGCTAGCAGGGTGAGTTCACACATTACTTTTCAATGGAACATACCAAAATAATGGTTTTAAAAATATATACATCTAAATTGTCAAGTGTTTTTTTTTTTATTTCAGTAGATATTTGTAATACTCACCAAATTAGAATAAAAAAATTATCAAATGTTTACCGAAATAGTTGAAAAGCATCCCTTTTAAAACAACAGCAACAACTTTAGGCTACAAGGGAATAGACTCATTTACCCGGCCTATTTCATGACCATCACAGGCATCTCTGCAGACCACCTCCATGAGGGCAGCTCCGTAGCTTTCAATAATTGCCATGTTTTCTCGCTGCAGTTTACTGAACGCATCTTCTGGAGCTGTCAGACGTTCCCACATTGTTTTCTTGGCTATAAAAAGTGAGAAAAATAGAATTAAAGGAGATGCAGAAGGATGAAGTGGTTTGATGCAGCAAAACAGCAACCTAGATGCAGCAAAACAGCCGCCACTTCTTTCAGGACATTAAAGTAGTCACAATCCATATATAATCTCAGTAAGCGTTGGGAGGGGGGGGGGGTAGGAAAGAGAGAGGTTATGTTGGTTATGTTGAAGTGAAAAGGTTCCGGTACAAATATGTTTGGTCCAAAAATCAGTTACGCTGGCCAGAACATCCAAGTGGGGTGCGTGTGTATACATGTATGTATATATCCCCTCCCCTCAGATGGTCTGGTCAGGAAAATTTACTGTAGGATAAAATATATATAACATGCATAGGTGCTGGAACTAGAGATGTGGGGGGGTGCTGCTGCTGCATCCCACCCTGGCTTGAAGTGGTTTCTATTATATCAGGGGTGGCCAACCTGTGGCTCTGGAGCTGCATGCAGCTCTTCAGAAGTTAATATGCGTCTCCTTACCTAGGCACTGATTCCAGGGCTGGAGCTATAAATGCTAACTTTCCAATGGGCTGGGGGGTGCTCACTGCTCAACCCCCTGCTCTGCCCCAAGCCCTGCCCCCACTCCACCCCTTCCCCCAAGGCTTCTGCCCCTTCCCCAGAGCCTTGCATGCCCTTGTTCCATCCCCTCTCCCCCTCATAGCCTCCCGCACACGTGAAACAGCTAACTGCGGTGAGCAGGGGGAGTAGGCGCTGATTGTTGGGGGCTGGCAGGAGGCGCTGGGGAGTAGATGAGGGGCTGCTGACGTATTACTGTGGCTCTTTGGCGATGTACATTGGTAAATTCTGGCTCCTTCTCAGGCTCAGGTTGGCCACCCCTGCGTTATATACAGGATTTACAGTTTTGTTCAATGGCTCACAGCATCCCCACTACAAAAATTGTTCCAGCACCCCTGTATATATGCAAACTCTTTCAATTGAACCTAACAAACTTCCACTGAGATCAAAGCAATCAATCCTAAGGGAAGCAAACAAGATGAATCCAGTGGAAAAGAGTTATTTCCAAATCAATGAATAAATTGTAAAGGAATTGTAACCATTTTACTGACACTTCCAATCACTGCAATTCCCAGCACTAATAAAATCATAGTGGTGGTAGTCTGAATGACCATACATGAGACCCAAGTTTGATTTCTGATCCTGATCCCTTGCTCTGAGATTCAGCAGTGGCTAGGAATACTGACGAGGCAAAGAATTCAGCTCTTAAACAGAAAGAGTGTGGCTGGCAACAGTAGCCCTGCTGGTTGCTTAAGGAGCAGTCTCGACTAGCTTTGAAAACTAGTTCCCTTCAAGTCATCTTCCGCTAGACGAATAGTAGCAGTGCAAAAAAGCATTAAGAGGTTCTGTAGTTCCAAATGAAACGTAGAGAGTGCATAAGCAGGAGTGCAAAGAATGTTTTCCAACAGCTTCCAACAATTTTAACAGATTTAATAATTTCCAACTGGCCCTGAGCCCTTTAACAGATTTGTAATTATGGTTCCTACTTATTAAATGGACACTGAATAACAGATCACACATTTTAGTCCTTGATATCAGGAAATCCTATGCTCATGGCACATAATACATTTTGAATTAACACTTAGAAATGGCCGTTGACAATTCTCTGACCTGACTTAATTCTGACAGTGAGATAACAAACAGCACTGAGTTTGTTACCCAACTGGCCTTCTTTTTCTCAAAACACAATTGTATCCTACCTGCTTCTAAGGTGTCTGGTTCATCTGGTCTTTGGGCAATCTGTAAGTAATAAAGCAGTGATCCATACAGGTGTGTTCTCACTCGTTGGAATCCACCACCTGGCCATAGGAAACAGTTATTTGTAATGGAACAAAATGATACAAGTCATATCATTATTCTATTAATACCATCTGTGCCTCCCACTTAATTTATCTTCACACTGCTAATGCTGGCAGTAGCAAAACAAATGAAAAATTATGTTTTCTTATACGAGAGCTTTGCCTTTGGTGTACCAATCCAGAGTTATGAGAATGAGTTTGGCAAAGCAAGGTCTTGTCTGATAAGCTATAACCATTTCAATATTCAATCCCCTTATATATATATACTCTGAAAGGTGCACCTGTATTAATGTCATAAAGAAGTTCAATCCAGTGATTTAAGGGGGGTTCACGGTGCATTTATGCAGTCTCGGCATGTTAGAATCCATTCACAGACAGTGCAATTGTTTTATGCTTTTAACTGCATACCTGTTTTCAAAATGAAATCCAGTAGTTTTTTTAAGATGATATGGAGGGAAGAGTCACCAATGGAAGCAAAACCCACAGATATGCCCTCTGAACCAGGTGATGAGGTGAAAGAACCATCCAGCATCAAGAAATACTGGGAGTGTCCAGGTACAGGGACTGCAAGTGGCCGCTTTTGCTCAGTGCGCACAGACTGACTCAGGTGGGCAGTAAGGGTAAACACAGCCCCTGCCACCACTGGCATTAACTCCTGAGCTGCATCATCATCCAGGATCTTAAGAGGACGGGGGGGAAAAAAAGAGCAAATGTATGATTTCAGGAGGTAACAGACCACTTATTCAGCTGCCCACATCTACATAATTTCTGCAAGCAAAAGGAACACATCTTAATGTTACATTATTTGACATTTTTATTTCATGAAATTAGAAATAGAATATTTTCTATACAAAATAAATCAATATCTGAACACAGTGTCTCTTTTCAGAAATAGTGTAATATAATATTTTGGACTAGACTATTAGCCTTTTGGTTCTCACTTCCCCAAACTACAAACATAATGACACTTGTATTTGGGTAGGGAAACAGAAGGAGAAGAGTGTAGTGGATGTATTAAAGCCTGATTTTAAATAGTTCACATATAAACAAACAAGTTAGAGAAAGAACAATTCAGCCATGTTACATTTAAATATTTAAAAAAAAATTCATATTAGAAAAAGGAAAAAAAAGTTAAACAAGACACAATTTAGAAAAACTTGGCACCAATCTGAGAGCAGCCATAAGAATTCTTCAGGAAGGGGACAAAGTCAGTACAGCTCTATCTCGATATAACAGTGTCCTCGAGAGCCAAAAAATCTTACTGCGTTATAGGTGCGCAGCCCCCCCAGAGCACTGCTTTTACCACGTTATATCCGAATTCATGTTATGTCGGGTCGCATTATATCGGGGTAGAGGTGTATGTCATTAGTCTCGTTTCATCTGACTATTTAAATGGTAAAATTACCTTCTCAGTTACCTGTTTATATAAATACCCTTTGCAACCAAAGTTCTTTTCCTAACTTGCCTTTGTATACCTATAAAATGATTTGGCACAATTATTTCTTTGTCTTTACAAACTGGTAAAAATTATTCATTTGCCAAAGTTAATAAAAGCGTTAGTTAAAAAAAAAAATTGCTCTTCACAAGACCAATAATATTTACATTTCAAAGAAGCAGATAGTTTAGCTGTTGATCTCCAAAAACTCTGGAAATTCACAAAAAGAACAGGAGTACTTGTGGCACCTTAGAGACTAACAAATTTATCAGAGCATAAATTTATTAGATGCATCTGAAGAAGTGGGCTGTAGCCCACGAAAGCTTATGCTCTAATAAATTTGTTAGTCTCTAAGGTGCCACAAGTACTCCTGTTCTTTTTGCGGATACAGACTAACACGGCTGCTACTCTGAAATCTGGAAATTCAGTGTGCTTTGGCCATGGGAGGCCTCACTTATGTTTCCTTTACTGTAACAAACATATTGGGAATTTAAAAAAAAAAACAAAAAAAAAAAAACCTCATACAATTTTTCTTTAAAATAATTCCTACCAAACTAACACAGATGGATAAATGTAATAAAATCAGACAATTTGTATTTTTACCTGGACAAAAATTAGAATAATATTTTTTCTAAAATTCTGCTATAAATTTCTCCATAAATAGGACACCTAATAAAATGATTGTGTATGACATGTCAGAAATTAGGTCTCTGCAAGAAAACCAAAAATAAAGTTCTAATACTTCAATGCTCTGACAACCACAATATTCCTCATCAAACACTGTCCTGGATAGACAGTAATGGTAGTGGCTCGTTGTCCAGCTAGTCACAAATTACTGAAACAATTCAGTGGTAAAACATCCCAAGAGATTTTAGTTACAAAACAATCCACGTTTTTAAAAGTCACTCCCTACTGTAAAATCAAATTTTTGCATTTGCATGTGACATTTTTTTTCTCCCCAAGAAACCAAAAATGGAATATGCAGCTAATCATCCAAATGGACTGAATTAACATCTGAGGTGTTTATTTTTCCCTGCTGGGGGTCCACTATGTCCCTGAGGATTCTCCCTTCCCAAAACATTATTTTTCCTTTTATCACATTCCTAACAGTCACTGTCTTTCTAGCTTTCATAATCAGATTGGAACCTCTTTGGTGTTTGTCAACAAGTTGTTCTATCGTCAACATAGTTCTTAATGAATGATACAAAGCATTCCCTCTCTCTATAGCACATGCAATTTTTGCTAGCATAGTGATAGTAATGGAGGAAAACAGGAATATGAACATAGCCCAGTAGGTGTTTTGTAAAATAGTAAAAAGATGAAATTTTACCTTTAATGCAAAATCAAGTACCATCACAGTTCAAAAAGATGGTTGGTTTCCAAAAGACCATTACCTTGTCATGCACATCGTGTAAGAGGTCCCGGATAATCAGCTGTCTGTCTTCAGCCTGTATGAGGTCTTGAGGGCAGGCAGTCAGTATAATTTCCACCAGCTGTCTCCAGGACTCCAGTGCATGCCGCTTTGCGTGGAGACACTGCAGCAGCTTGTTCCGCTCTACCACATACTGCAGAATTGTGTTGATCTCCTGGACTCCCAAGAAAAGGAAATTTTAGTTAGATTATATAGCACAAGAAAATGATGACAGACTGCTGGTGGCGTGTCTTATTTTTTGGTCATAGTCTTTGAAAAAAATAAACCACTTAAATATCTTTAGTTGATCAGAAAAAGCAATGGAATTGTTCATTCAATTCAATGGGACTAGGGACTTTTCCAAGCAGGGTGTAAATCTACAGTGCTCTAGAGTGCCGTACACTAACTGGCCATATGGACCCTCCTACCAAGCATTAAAAGTTCCCTCATGTGCTTTGACCGTCTCCCATTTCAAACATCAGTAAGTCAAAGCACACAAGGGAACTTTTAGTGCATAGAGGCAGGTTCCACACAATTAGTGCACAGCAATCTAGTGTGCTGTAGATTTACACCCCGGTTTGCCGCATACTAACTCTCTACCTAGACATGCCCTAGGTCAGGAGTAGGCAACCTATGGCACGCGTGCCAAAGGCGGCACACGAGCTGATTTTCAGTGGCACTCACACTGCCCGTGTCCTGGCCACCGGTCCAGGGGGCTTTACATTTTAATTTAATTTTAAATGAAGCTTCTTAAACATTTTAAAAACCTTATTTACTTTACATACAGCAATAGTTTAGTTATATATTATAGACTTGTAGAAAGAGACCTTCTAAAAACATTAAAATGTATTACTGGCATGTGAAACCTTAAATTAGAGTGAATAAATGAAGACTTGGCCCACCACTTCTGAAAGGTTGTCAACCCTTGCCCTAGGTTATTTTGACTAGGCTTACCTCCATAAGTAAAGGTCTCTGTCCTATGGCTGCCATTCCTGGAAGGGCATTAACTTCTGCAACCAGAACTCTATGAAGATACTGGAATTGAAAGAGCAGGGGAAAAAAAAAATAAAAATCAAACTAATAGAATGAAAGGGGGTACCAGTACGCCTAAATACTGCCGTGTCTAGATTGTGAACTTCCCTGCTGTCTGGAAATGTTTGCAAACACATAAGCATAGTGGATTCAGCCTAGGAAACAGCTGCACACTTAGGCCTTGTCTACACTACCAGGGTAAGTCGACCTAAGTTATGTTACTCCAGCTATGAGAATAACATAGTTGGAGTCAACGGAGCTTAGTGTCTATACCACGCTGCGTCGACAGGAGATGCTCTCCCGTTGATTTACCTTACTCCTCTCGTTCCGGTGGAGTACCGGAGTTGACAGGAGAGCGCTTTGCGGTCGATTTAGCAGGTCTTCACTAGACCCACTAACTAAATCAACCCCCCACTGCATCGATCACAGCAGCAGCAATTCCCAGTAAGCGTAGACATGGCCTTAGTTTCCTTGATTTTGCACGTTCCCCGCTTATCTCACCCCTCTCCTATTACTGCAGCCCTTCAACTGCCCAATTCACTCTGCTTCACACCCTCCTCTCATCACTTCCCGCTTTGCTTTTCCCAAACAGTTTTCCTCTTCCTTTATCCACCCCGTCTTAGTCCCACAATCCCTTCCTCTTCCCACTTCAATTTCAACTGCTCCACACTCCAAAAAAAGTATAAAGATTTTTAAAACAATTATATTTTAAAAAGACATGGAACAACTTTGTATCAACATGGCCAAGTTCTTACCATCACCCAGATAACTGCTTATATGTTGTATCCTTTCCCCAACCCTTTATCTGCTCTTTGACTTACAGACTTTAAAGTCTTTAAGGCAGGGATTGGGTCTTCCTATATGTTCATACAGCACCCTGCACAATGAACCATGATCCTGACTGCAGCCTTTGCATGCTACTCCATTACATATGTATATAAATAAGTGACAATTTAAGTCACATTATTAATAAAATTTGGGGGGGGAGAGAGTTTAAAATGGAAAAACATTGCAGAGCACAAAAACTCTCCTGAGAGCATCCATCATCAGTAGAACACAGATGGAGTACCAATAGCTCTTATACAATATATGGACATTAAAAAGAAAATCAGGTTTAAGTTTAAGTAGCTCACACGATGAAACATCTTCAGAACTTTCTACTCTACAATAAAAGGGGAACAACAATAGCAGATGAAGTTGCTCAGAAGGTCCATAGGTAATCAAGACTCTGGAGCACTTGGTAGAGGTGGTGGTTCTGCTCCTGGCCCTACTGTAACTGATCACAGCTCAGAGTAGTTGGGGGTGATAGACAATACCTTAATTGCCAATTGTTGCATGCTTGTAACATGCTACTGAGCTGGATCAGTCTTAAACTAAAAATATCTTTATTAGTTCAAAGTGTCCACTATCTGAACCTCATTGGGAAGGTAAATCCCAACATGGGGGCCAGGGCACTATCAGTGTGTACAATGACCAGTAATAACAGAACCTAAACCCCAACAGCCATTTTTTTTAAATTACAAAATCAAATTTTAGACACCTTGCCTAGCTTGAGACAGCACTCTCCAAACACTGCTTACCTTGACGTTGCAGATAACTTGCCCACGTGCATTCTTGTGCTCACAGTTAGCAATGACCAGTTCAATCTGAGCACGGTCAAAAAAATCCAGTTGCAAAGGTTCAGGGATCTCCTGGCTGAAGTCAATGGAATCCAGAATACTCAAGATCTTCCTGCGTACTGTGAAAGAAAATGAACTATTATCCTATTCAGAAATACCAAGGACCTACTGGGACCTTAACTGACATTTATAAAGTACAATTCTTCACTTTAACATGCCTCACAGTAACAGCTTTCTGACCAGATAAGGCTATGAATCTGTTAACAGAATAGATTTTTGGTTTTTATGATTTAGATTAGATTAACTCATTTCTACAATGTTATTTCTCATTTTATATATGCACATGGGCCAAAATTTTCAGGTGTCTAAAATTCAGCTCCTAAATAAAAAACAGCCTGATTTTCAGAGGCGAAGAGAACTTGAGGCAACTTTTGAGTGCCTGACATGGATTTAGGAGTTCAACTTTAGTCACCTAAGTTCTAAAAAAAACAAAAACAAAAAAACTAACACAAATACAAATATTTTCAGTCACAGAAACTTAATGATACTATTTAGGGGTGTGTGTCACAGTAAGTCTCAAAATGGTTACTGTGCCGGTTCACTTACGGACTGCCTTTTGCCCTCCCTCGTGCATTACTCTTTTACCTCTTCTCCTATTGCAGTATTTTTCCCTCATTATAAAACTCACTTTGCTTTCTAAAATCCATTATTTCATGCTAGATAATAGTGTTCTGCATACTGTAGTTGTTGCTGTTGCTTATGTCTGCCATTTTTCATGCTGAAATCGATCTGCTAGAGGCAGCCTTTCCTGTTCATCAGTAGAAAATCCTTATTAAGAAATAATGAATCTCCAGAGCATTTACCTTTGGAGGCGGTGTCAACGTGAAGAAATGCACTGATTGATCGACTTTCATCTTCCATTCCTCCTTCACCATCAGCTAAGAGTATTGAAATACAATAAAACAGAAAACTAAGATAGAGAAAAATGTAAACGATTTGACCAAGCCTGAAAGGGCACATGACACGACTGCCGACCAGTCAATTTCTCACTTTTAGGTCACTGGTTCAAATCCAGACCAGGATGGTAGAAAGTGAAAACAATTATTGTCTGTTCACTGGTGGCTAATGATTCTATCCAGGTTGGAGAGGTAATGTCTGTAGAATATTTTACAGAGACATTTCAAACAAACCAACAGGCAAACAAAAAAGAATGAAAGGAAGAAAGAGTATAATCCTGTGTTCCATACATTGCAGTCCACATTCCTCACTCCTGCAGTGCCAATACCAAACTAAATACCAGAAAGGTTTTCAAATGTTAAACAAGAATTAAAGTGTGTGTGTGTGTGTGTGTGTGTGTGTGTGTGTGTGTGTGTGTGTGTGTGTGAGAGAAAAAGAGGAGTAATTTAAGTAAGGAAAGAGGACTTTCTCACTAGTTCAAATCTTGGTTTCCCTATTCTCCCCCAAAACATACCCCATTTTACCTAAGTAAGGTTTTACAGGCATGTCATCCAGCAGCAGATGCAAGAGTCTCTGTGTGTGGGAACGCTGGCGGTTCAGTGATGTCACACGCAGTTCTATAGATGCTGTTTTCATCAGCCAAGACATCTGGTTTAGTGCTGAAATCTCATGTTCTAGATAAGGGAAAGAATCACACAGCTGAGTAAAAATAATGCTTCGTATTACAATAAAATTGTTTTTTGTTTGGGTGGGGTTTTTTTGGATGATGCGTGTGAGAGAAGTGATTTTCAACTTAATTGAACCTGGCTAAATTGTTTCCTTACTTCTTGCTCATGAAAGCTAAGGACTGACAGAACTGTCCAATGCCAGGAATAGTTGCAGTGTGCAGTGGTCACACATGTATGTACCAACTACACTGCACAGTACTCTGCCTTTTCTGAGCAAAGATGGTCAATTCTGATCAATTATGGTGCCTTTATGATCTGAATGAATATCAACTAGGCACTCAGCTGAGATAGAATGTACTCAGCCTAAGTCTACACTTGCAGCAGCATGTAGAGCAGACACTAGACACCCAGTTAGCATGGGTGTAAACAGCAGTGTAGATGGTGAGGCATGTCTTAAATGAGTAGAGGAGTACAGCAGACCACCCTACATGCCTGAACCCCATAGATATATACCCTACATGGGCTCTCTACAAGCCCAAGCAGTGCCTCCCACATCTGCAGTGTCCCACTGCCTCCGGATTGCCAGAGCCTTTCCCTGTCACAATGTGAAAGACTCTGGAAGCAGGGATAGGCTCCGACAAGGGGGAAACAGTAGGGAAAGGCTCTAGCAGAGAGAAGCTGTCGGAGCCTTTCCCCACAGCCTCCCCGCTGCTGGAACCTTTCATTCTGGCATGCAGCTACACATGTAATGCCTCTACTCTACACACTGCCATTAGTCAAACTTAACCAGGCTTGAACTGTCGCCTCCAGAAATCTTCATGTTCTATGTTCATCTAATTTAGGATTGTAAAATCTTTGAGGTAGACACTGTTTTTAATCTCTGTAAAGGATTATCCAAAGTCATGGCACTATATAGTCATTTACTAACAAATAGTAAGTTAATACATTGCATCACCTAGACCAGCCTTTGTTACATCCAATTAATTTTTAAACTTATTCTCATTATTACAACTGAAAAATATCTTTAGAAACATTAAAATGCACCTATTAATTATTCAAAAATTAATGCCAGCATTAGAAATAATCTCAGGCAATTATTCATAACAAGGATATGACATTTCATACTATTCGCATACAATTCTTCACTTCCCTGGCTCTACCTGGATCCAAAAGCCTTCCCCACTTTTCAAAATGTAGAATTCCACAGTAGCATCTAACAAATTTGTAATGGAAGTGAAACTTACAAATACTCTAGACTTTTGTGGGATTCGCAAATTAAACAGGGATGAATTGCAAACCACAATAATAAAGTATTTTGAGAAAAAAAAATGTATCTTGAAATGTATCTCTCTCTTCCATGTCCCCTCTTACCCATGCCTACTCAGTCTGCAAATTCGATATGATGGTATACAACAGCTTTCACAATTACAGTTTGGATTTCAGACTAGTAAATCCAAGGAGATTACTTTGCTAAAATCAACAAATTAGCTGACAGACTGGATTTAATCCATTCAATCAAGAACTCACCTAGAACCTTGACACCTCCCAGTATCAAAGGGATAAGCAATTTTAAATTAACATGAATTTTTCTTCTAAATATTTTTTTTTTTTTTTTTACCTTTGATAGAAAATGGCAAATGCTGCAACTGAGAGAATAAGAAATCCTGGCTGGTCCTCAAATATCTCATAGTTGGACCTGATGTATCTGAGCACGCACACAACTGATAGATCACCTGATAATTGGAACAAAAATAAGGTTTTAATTTCTGTTCCAAATTTAAAAGACACCAATTCAAAAGAAAAATAAGATACACACAAAAATATATGACTTAACTAATACCGTGTCTGTGTTTAAAACAAACATCCCATTGGTCTACTCCAAGGCTGAATAAATCACTTATATCAGATTGTCACACCACTGAAGGACTAGATGAATAGGTAGATGATTAGCTTCTATTCATACATGCTGTGGCACCATCCTGTTCTCTTAGCTGGAAAGGTATGGAGCTTTCTCAATCCTTGGATGCACCATAGGAAGGAAATATACTCCATGTCACTTTCCTTCTGTGGCATGTCTTCCTTCCTGACTTTAGAACCAATTTGAATGAATTCCATTTGAAGTCATTTTTATTTCGAAAGGCTTTTAGCATGACATGATGACTTATTTATATTTTTATCTGATTTGATTTTATATGCAAGGCGCCTAGCTCATCAATGATGCATACATGCCTAATTAAATTATGTCCATTTAGAATATAATTATTTGTCATTGCTGCAAAGTTAAGGGGAGACACTCCACACTAGATTTTGAGAGTTCTTTACAAGTACGGATTATTCATATTTTTTATTCTCTAGGCCAGTGGTTCTCAAACTAGGGCCACCACCTGTTCAGGGAAAGCCCCTGGTGGGCCAGGCCGGTTTGTTTACCTGCCGCGTCCGCAGGTGCGGCCGATCGCAGCTCCCAGTGGCCGCGGTTCGCCGCTTCAGGCCAATGGGGGCTGCAGGAAGCGGTGCAGGACGTGCTAGCCGCCCTTCCTGCAGCCCCCATTGGCCTGGAGCGGCGAACCACGGCCAGTGGGAGCCGCGATCGGCCGAACCTGCGGACGCGGCAGGTAAACAAACCGGCCCGGCCTGGCCCACCAGGGGCTTTCCCTGAACAAGCGGCGGCCCTAGTTTGAGAACCACTGCTCTAGGCAAACAATGGATGGTGCAAAAATAGAACAACACACTCCTTGTTTAATTAACAAGCCACACATTAGTAGGAGAAACACAAAGCAAAGGTTGCTTTATAAAGAGTATCCATTTACTAACTTTGGCGTGATTGCAGATTCTTTATATTGTAAATGCGCAGTAATCCATTTTTACATAAGGGAAGGATAGAGGAGTAAAAGTTTTAGTATGTAAAAAAATGTAGCATAAACATATGGAACAAAAAACTATCCAATCACAACCACCTCTGTGCTCATTACTAACCAAGAAGTGGAAACCCTGTTTCAGATTCTGCCAACAGGAAATATTCTGTATACAATACCTGATAACACAGTTCTGCAAGATGGGGAGATTCTTGCACTGCTGTAGGGCCCGTCCTTGTTTCAGTACCTTTCTCCAGTATATTCAAAATAGCATGAAGGCAAGTTCGTGGGCAACCCAAGACACCTTAAAAGAAGATTAATTATTTTTGTTTAGCACTGGTTGACTTTCATAAATATCATTAACATGCATAGCTTACATATACACCATTATAGAAACCAGATCCCTCACACAGATCGTGCACTGTACACACAGCTGTGTTCCACGTATCAGCTTCACAAAATCTGGCAGAGATTTCGGTATGGTGGGAATTGCACCTTATTAAAATTCATAAGAAAGTGTTTGACACACTTTTTTTTGCATTAGTAAAGAGAGAGAACAAATAGTCCCGTATCTGTCACAGTTTATTTAGGACCCTTTTTCTTCAATTCTATTAAAAAACAACAGTGAATTCAATAAGTTTTTTTCATATTCTTGATAAACTGCATAACAATTTTGGATTCCTGCTCTCTACTAAGCTTTGAAATTATTGTCAATACTCCATTAAAAGGAGAGATTAATACTCTTGTCTTCCAATGATTATATCATGAAATTTACATGGTTAAACTTGCACACTAACCAAGAAAAAATGATTCAATGTGAAAATGGAGCCCTTTCTTTTTATTCTTTTTTTAATCATTATCTCCTTCAAATGATGAACAGAACAAGTTCCATGCTTGTAGTGTTTCAGAATCTGGTTGAAGAGTAGGATGGCCAGAAATCATCAATAATTATATTTGTTAATCTATGGCATGATAATCACCCAACTTGTAAAATGATGAATAATATTTAAATAATAATAAACGCTCTATGGAGAGATAAGAAATTAATTCCTGCAAGGATTTCACATGGCAACATAAGCCATGAGAGCAAAGCATCATAAGAATCCCAATGTGAAATGTTTTGTTTAACTGCCGCACACAGATATGCGCTTCTACCACTTCCTACCAGAAGAACTGAAATAAAACAAACCTAAAGATCCGAAATATATTCAAGTATTCTCTTGAAAACCATTCTTTCAATATCTCCATTCATCAGAACACACAGAAAAAATTGTTTTCCATCCTAGAGTCAGATTCAACACAATTTACTTAAATCATTAAACCAAAAATATAATGTTCACCTGGACTGAAATCTCCATATCTGTTTTCAATGATAAACGAGTTTTAGAAAGTCAAACATATAAATACTTGTGTAGTGTCATAATAAATTGAAGATCTACTTAATGTCATAATGATGTAAAGTACTTTGCAGCTAGGTCAGAATGGAGACATTCAAGATTACTATATTAAGTGCCTCTAGCTTTCCTGGTAAGGCTACCTGTGGATAAGAGCAAGTAGTTTACATACTTGCCACTGTTAAGCTATTACATAGTGGATGCTTGTTTGCAGAGCCGCCACCACATACAAGCAACAATTCGCTTGGAATACTTTCCGTACTATGTCAATGCTCCCCGTAACAGCAACAGCCGCTTAGGAGCAACATAGCAAAAGGGCACCAATATGTTGCTACTAATGAGAGTCTACTGTATTTTGAAACTGCCAAACCACTATCAGCAAGTAAAAGTGATCTGTAAGTGGGGAAAAAAGGACTCGTTTCCTTTTGTATGTCTTTTTGGTGCATAAAGGCAGCCTGAATTTTTTTTTTTTTTTAATTATTATTTTTTCACATTATAAATTCAGGTTCCATCCACCTCACTCTTCCTGGAAGGTTATGGACAACTGGAAATTTGCTGGGATTATATCCAATATCAAGCAATTGTAAGCTGATTGGGAGGGGTATTCGGTTTTGTTCAGAGTATTTAAAACAGGCATTTATATTTGTTTCTTCTTCAAGGCTTTGTCCCATCTATCTGGGGTTGGTTCTTCGAGTCTTTCTCCATTCCAGTCTGTCTTAAAACAGTTCCTTGGAAACTCTGCAGCTAATCAAATATTTTTGTACATCTCTCTATCTAGTTTTGGGTCTTCCAACATCTCTTTTAAACTTACAAGTGGAGGGTAACACTCTATTTCCTATATATTCTTCTGATTTTTTTTTTCACCTAATCACTTAAACCTGAATTCCTTCAGCTTTTCTATAATTAGTACCACCACACTTCCCTAATGCCTTTGTTCTGAACATAGTCCTTCCTTCTAACTCTAATCATCTATCTTAACATTTTCATTTTCACTGTATTCAATATCTGCTCCTATTTCTTCCTCTGTGCCCAGCATTCAGTGCCATGCAAAAGTACAGGCTCAATTACCATTGTGTAGATCTTACTTTCAATTTGATAGGCATTCTCCTATTGCAGATAATGAAAACAACTAAAAACATGTTTGGAGTTAACACCTATATATCTAAAACATTCTATAAAAGAGGTGGAAGAAAAAGTCTGTTTCAGAAATATACCTCACAACTAGGGCTGTCAAGCGATTAAAAAAAATAATCGTGATTAATCGTGTGATTAAAAAAATTAATCACGATTAAATCACACTGTTAATAAGAATACCATTTATTTAAATATTTTTGGGTGTTTTCTAAATTTTCAAAGATATTATTTCAATTACAACACAGAATACAAAGTGTACAGTGCTCACTTTATATTTATTTTTGATTACAAGTACTTGCACTGTAAAAAAAATAGTATTTCTGAATTCACCTAATACAAGTATGAAGAATGAAGGGGCATATGAATGTTTAGCATATCTGACACGTAAATACCTTGCAACGCTGGCTACAAAAGTGCCATGCGAACGCCTGTTCTCACTTTCAGGTGACATTGTAAACAAGAAGCGGGCAGCATTATCTCCCACAAATTATAACCAAACTTGTTTGTCTGAGTGATTGGCTGAAGTAGGACTGAGTGGACTTGAAGGCTCTAAAATTTTACATTGTTTTATTTTTGAATGCAGTTTTTTTGTACATAATTCTACATTTGTAAGTTCAACTTTCATGATAAAGAGATTGCACTACAGTACTTGTATTAGGTGAATTGAAAAATACTATTTCTTTTGTTTTTTTACAGTGCAAATTTTTGTAATCAAAAATAATATAGTGAGCACTGTACACTTAGTATTCTGTGCTGTAATTGAAATCAATATATTTGAAAATGTAGAAAACATCCAAAAATATTTAATAAATTTCAATTGGCATTCTATTGTTTAACAGTGCGATTAATCACGATTGATTTTTTTTTAGTTAATCATATGAGTTAACTGCGATTGACAGCCCTACTCACAACCCTTTCAACTAAGAGTTGAGAAAGCTAACAAATTCAGACAAACCCGCACCCAGTTTTCCAGCAAAGTCAAGTAACACCAGAGACTTGCCATTCTTGACACTTCTAAAAGGTTTCTAAGAAACAAAAATAAAAGAAAATCCACCCATGCACAAACACACTTTACAGGCCTTCTTTACACACCTTACAAGGCTAAAATTCACTTTCTTCTTCCAAAGATCACCTTGAGGAAAGAAAGGCGAACTTCTACATGATATAACTGGTTCAAACCAGATTAGCATCTGTGTATCTCCAGGTTCTCCTTACTGTGTAAAAGAATGTGTCCTGTGGTAGCTTACACTTCGTAAGTGAGTATCAATATACTTTTAAAATCCAATTCTTCAAGGTTAAGGCCATTTCCCTTGATGTCATGAACGAGGAATCAGGATTTTTTCCACTAAGCTTTCCAATACATTTTCTCAACATTGATACAAAAGCTAGATAAACACTAGATCCCCTTTTCATCCATGTACCTGGGTCTTGCAGATTTGTGGTGCTGACAGGTTTCTTCAGTTCAAACCCCAAAAAGTACAGGGCCAGATTGGGTGGACTGCACTCCAGAGAGGTGATGAGAAGATTCAGGATGTGGATTTTTGTTTCATGGTGGATCCGAGACTGCTTCTTTTCAGATTCCAGATCTTATTAAAAAGTGAAAAAAGGTCAGATGAAAACTGAAACGAAGATAATGTAACTACTGCATGGCCTTCCCTAGCCACAACATACAAACCAAATAAAAGAAAGCTACGGGTAAAACTCAGATCACTCTAGAAATTTCCAGGAATTAATTCCAAATAACTATTGAATATAATCCTGCAGTTTGTCCAGAGCAATTTATAATTTTTCTCTTAAGAACTGGTTCGATTTTGAATAGGTTGTTCTTACAGTATCTTCTTAATTTAAAATAAATGAAGAATACTCTTCATCCAACCATGGGGCCCTCTGTGCAACTGCGGTGCCAAAACCATAACGGTTTCAGGGTTTACTTGCTCAGTAATTTGAAAGCTGTTCTTGCATGTATTTCCTTAGCTCGCTTTCAGCAATTTGAATCTACACAAAAGATAATCATGTAAATAAAATGTGACCAGCCACATACCATCTTCTGGATTAATTAATTCCTCTGCATCTTCATTGTCCAAACACTCCACAAACCCAGCCATCAGCTTCTGGCTTATACTCTGGATTCAGAAATGGAAGGTTGGGAATGAAAAACAGAGAGAAGTTTGGTGAAGATAAAACACTGATTTAAGTACAAGATGATTTTAAAAAATGAAATTTTATAGTTTCACACACAGGTGTAAATTTCACTGACAAAAATGTGATCAAACTAGTGAGCATTAATTATTGGGGTCTTAACTGTTCTAAGCATAGGTCAACTGGTAAGCCACATGATAAATAATATTTTAAACTCTAGTGTCTTAAAAATATGCTACATTAACCTCTCATACGGAGGACAGTCTAACCAAAGAAAAGGGTTAGTATGTCATACAAAACTGTCCTGTTCTTATCGTGGTAACTGTTTCATTAAAAATGTAATGCCATGAATAAGTAGCCAATCTTTATGGTGCTATGGAAAAATAATCTGTTCTTTTGTAGAGACAAGGCACTATGTAGCCTTACCACATATAATCTAGGTTTGTTTTAAGTAGTAAAAATACTGTTTTCCCATCACTACTTTCTTTCCCCAAATTCAAACAGAATGGTGGTTACCTGATCATGTGTGAAATCTCCTACTAGCTTTATCTGAATGTTGGAATTACAAGAAATGCAACAGAGGATCTTGGCACTTTCAAAAGCCAGTTCAGGATTGCTGTTGCCATGATAAAGATACCTGTAAAAAATTTCAAGAATAATGTAATTAAATTGTTGATCACTCCAGAGTCTCCAGAGAATACTACCCAGAGGAAAAAAGAACATTTGTAAACTAAAAAATTTAAAATAAAATCTGAATAATCCAGTATATATAGAAAACTTTTTAAATTATAGATTTAAATTTTTGTCTACAGAGGTACACAGCAGCTAAACCCTCTCACCGCCAGTAATAAAGACTGACCAGGAGAGAGATCACTCCCAGAAATTTTTCTGTTGTTTCCTCTACCCTATATCCAACCTAAAGGGGTCAATATAAATGAAAGAAGGCATTGGGACACACCCTCAGGAAATAAGTGGACAAAGAGCAATGGTCTGAAAGACTTCTATCTGAAACTGTACACTTACTATTGTTATATGTAACATCTGATATAACAACTAAAGGATTAGAGAAAAAACTATTTACACACTTTGTTTTTACAGGGCTGTGTGTGTAATGATTTCACTGTTTCTCCTATGTAGTCCGTTTTCCAGTTGTTTGTATTGGCCTGCCTATAGTAAAATGTCATTGTAAACCACAAACATTGGCAGAGGGACTCAAGTGTTGTACCTGAAACTGCATTGCTCTCTGTTTGAAAATCAAGTTGACAGTGTCCCTTTAATGGGAATAATTAACGGTCAGTTCTGCAAAAGGCTAGGGTAGCAGATTGGGTCAAAGGAACTTTTACTGGCCCAATCTACAGCTATCATGAAAAAGTCCAGGTTGGAGAAATGAAGGTTATACACAGGTAAGCAATGAATTTAAAAGTTCTGAATTTCACAGAAAGGATGTGTAACTTTGAAATTTCCGTTCTGAGGAATTCTTCTAAGGAGAAAATACAAACATAGGCCCCACTCTTGCAATCGGATGTATGCAGGTGGACTCTTCGGGCTGTGCAGAGTTCACTGTTCAGCGAGGCTCTGAGCAAGCAGAAGAGCCTGCTGTGTGACGCCAATTGAAGAATTGCCTCTCCACTTTCCAACACAGCCAAAGTGCCTGCTCCCCAAAGTAATTTGTGCCTACCTGGCAATGTTTACCACATTGTCTGCCTTTTTAGTGCGGGGGTTGATTCCTTGCAGCAGCTGTTCCAGAGGTGTGACAATTAGGGATAGGTGACTCTCACGTAAGAGATCCATAAAGAGGTTCTCCTTCTGTAGGGTCAGATTAAGAAGTGCAAGGCAATATTGCACTGCTTTCTCCAAATGCATCTTCCCTACAGAACATAGGCAAAAAAGCAAACATATACAACAGTTACACAGCAAGCCACAATTCCTGGAGCCTCTACAAAAAGGTAATACTTGAACAGCTCATCAAAATACTCCGTCAGAAAAGTACCTTGAGATCTGAACTTTTTTCAGTTAACTTCCCTCAAAACATAACTTTATATATTTGAGAAACAAAAGATATATAAAAAGCAACAGAGGGTCCTGTGGCACCTTTAAGACTAACAGAAGTATTGGGAGCATAAGCTTTGGTGGGTAAGAACCTCACTTCTTCAGATGCAAGAAGTGAGGTTCTTACCCACCAAAGCTTATGCTCCCAATACGTCAGTTAGTCTTAAAGGTGCCACAGGACCCTCTGTTGCTTTTTACAGATTCAGACTAACACGGCTACCCCTCTGATAAAAGATATATAGAAATATCAGTGTCACATTGCTGTTGGTAAACTCTTCACTAATATCTTAAAAATAAACGAATGGTACATACCAGGAAAGGGGGCATATGTATCAAGCTGTTTAACCCCTTCTTCCAGCAGACTAAGGGACAGTTCCAACATCGGTGACTCATTCAACAAATGATACATCAGACTGAATCCAGGTGGTTTATGTGCTATTATTTCTTCTCCTAAAAAAGAAAAAAAAAAATGGGGGAAATTACTTACTAGTAACGGTTTGTCAGAGGAATCCTCTTACTCCATTCCATACCGGAAAACATCTCAATGACAGCTGCTGTAGCAAGCAACACCTCAATGCAATGTGAGATATCACAGGAAAATTCCTTGGAGCACTCTCCAGCCAAAAGCCATGTAAGCAGATGGCAGCTCATAAAAGCTAGGAAAAAATAGTGGTGGTGACTGCCACAAGACAGCCTTTGAAATATAAAAGCTGAATTTTAGCTTTCACCAGGTGTACTCTTCCTGGAAATATCCAACCTTTACATTTAAATCAGTAAAGGATGTCCAAGCCACAATCTCTTCAGAATCACCTACTCTGGGTTTTTCAGAATGTTTTTAGATCACAGAAACAAATTTGCATGACTTTAGATTCCTCTGAAGACCTTGTGTGAGGAAAAAAGAAAACTGAAGATGGACTAAATGTTTGATATACATATTATAAATATCTGCTGCAATGAACTAGAGCAGTGGTTCTCAAACTAGGGCTGCCGCTTGTTCAGGGAAAGCCCCTAGCAGGCCGAGCCAGTTTGTTTACCTGCCGTGTCCACAGGTTCGGCTGATCGCGGCTCCACTGGACGCGGTTCGCCGCTCCAGGCGGATGGGGGCTTCAGGAAGCGGCGCAGGGCAAGGGACATGCTGGCCACCCTTCCTGCAGCCCCCATTGGCCTGGATTGGGAAACCGCGGCCAGTGGGAGCGATCGGCCGAACCTGCGGACGCGGCAGGTAAACCAACCGGCCCGGCCCGCCAGGGGCTTTCCCTGAACAAGCGGCAGCCCTAGTTTGAGAACCACTGAACCAGAGCATAGAAGAAAACTATTGTTGGTATAATACTCAAACATCATCAGAAAACAAAATCAGGAGGCAAAAGAAAAAACTTTTCAAATAAGAAAAAGTCTATATTAACATTCGTAGTTTACTTATCCTCCTAAACAAGACAAAGGAAGATGATGTAGGACACAAATACTGGAGCTGAAAGGATCCTTTTTACTGTGTGATCTAGAGGCCTTCCAGACTGTGCCAAACTTACTAGAAAGACATTTCTGCCTGGCTCTCCACTTAAGCATGGTTTCTAAAGGCTCTTTGAGCCTGTTGCAAATTAACAAGCATCACTTAGTGAGAAACTTTAAGAGGAAGCCTCACATTAAAAAATGTGCAGTACAAGACACCAAGAAACAAAACTAAGATGAATAAATTCAACCGTAGCCTCAAACTCACTATAATGCATCAACTGCCTTCTTAGTGGGCCTCAGAAGAGTAGTATCCCTCATTAAACCAGAGTTCAGCAAGTACTCATCTTAACTTCCTAGAATGAATCATTTCTAAACTTTAGGTAAGCTTCTCTGTTCAGTAACATCAATCGAAAATTGACTAGAGAACACATCAAGTAAGCATCCTTAACTGGCTGTGTGATTACAATGGAGCTTTAGATATAAGCCATAGAAACAGAAATTCAGGCCCAAGAATAAGATATTTACAATCTCTAAATAAAAATAAATTGTTAAACGCTGCTTTTTAATGAGACAATTATAGTTACTAGAAAATCTAATGAAAGTCACAATAAATATAATGCATTCTTCTCATGAAGTAGCAATGCCTATGTTCTAAGGCCGAAAGATTCCCCTCAAACCAGCTGCCAACTGGATATTGGTAAACCACAGAAGACAGTAAGCAAATGACTGATGTCTGCCCATATATCCAGTAATTAATAAATTAAGATCCAGTCCTAAAAGGTGCACCAATTACCATTTCCCCAATCTGGCTGCCATGTCATGGAGACAAGACATAAAGGTTTAAAGCCTAGACCCATAAGTTCAAGGTTGGCATTTCCACCAACTCCCACCTTTTCAAATATGTGGCTCCTTTAAGGACTATAAGCACCTATTTTCAGTCAGGCCCATACCCCACCTGTGAGAGCAAGCAGTTGGACTAGAAGAAAAGATCATCTCTCACAAAAGGACAGGATCATGCCATAGTAAGTCTGCAATACAAAGGAAACAGCACCTACTAATTAGGATCAGCAAAGGGCAAGAACTGAGTCCTGTAAAGTTGGTTTGGCGCTTTTGATGCACAGGGTAAGCTTTACCCTGATGCCTCTTCCTTCTACAACTAAGAAGCCTGTTCTTTTCCCTACTGCCTTTCTGCCTGTCTCATTTCTTTCTTCATTCTTTTCTTCTACCTTCTATAGAGAAAGAGCTAGAAGAAAACACAAAGACTCAAACTAAAGGAATCTGGATGCTAGTATGCAAGGAGGAAAAGACTGAGTAAATGAGTGGGTGGTGCCTTTCTACCAATCTTGATAGACAGTTCATTTGCCTCCTTGGGTCCTGGTAACTGCTGATTTATTGCTGTATGGCAGGATGTTTTCTGCTGTGATATGCGGGGGCAAGGGAGTAGAAAATATACAACAAAAAAAGTGCTCAAACATCTTATATTATACAGTCTTTCTGAAGGAATGCAAAGTGCTTCACAAATTATACATATGGAGAAAATCACTTCACCCACCATCCAGAGTGAAAGGAAGCAGCTGTTTAACAGTATAGAACATGCATACTACAATATCTAAATGAAACTGCAGGACAAGTTCTGGTCAACAAAACGTAGCTTCCTAACTCGATTTGGCCAGGATGCTCCTAATCTTCCGAGTGTGCTATGGGATCTTCAATGACCACAAATGTGCAGGATGTCCGTTTTATATCTCATCTGAAAGACAGCACCTCCTGAAGCACATTGCATTCTAGTCCCATGCTGGAGCATTGATTCATTATTGATTCAGAAAAGAGTGCAGCCTACTGAATCAGCAGCACATTAGAGTTCCTTGGATATTTCCTATCTAAGCATTGACTCAGGTTGCTTGAAAAATGTGATAAGATCACATTACAGAGGTATGGAAGCAGAGTGAAAGTAATAATCTTGTTTGACAGTAAATAAATGAACAAGTTAACCTTGTAACTCCACATATTGATCCGCAAAGTCTTCAAGTTGAGGTTCGTAGTCTCTCAGCAACTTGTAAAAAACCTCTAGAACCACCTCAGCTACCTCCCACTGTGGACAACCATAAAAACAAAACAAACAAAATCACAAAAATCATACACAGGATATTATTAATACTATAATACAAAACCAGGATGACAGAACAATATAAACTAGAAGGGAAAGTGAAGCAATTCAACAATGGATTGGGCAAGACTTCAAGAAAAATGTGTCTGCTTTTAAAATTACCGTCCCACAGCACTAGGAAATTGCTAAAGTCAGAGAATTTGAAATACTCTCAGTGTCATTTTTTGAACTAAAAAGAACATCTGCAAACATAACGATAGTGTATTTTTTGTATATTCAAAGCCAGATGCTAACATTCTGAAATGTATAAAAGAATGAATATGCTGGTAAACTTGACTGTTTGCCCTGCCTGGGTCACTCCACTTTCAATGTAAATGCATTTTCATCAAAAAGAATCATATCGAGGAACTCAAATTCCATGTTTCAAGAAGCTAAAATACTATATTAACACTATTTTTGGTTAAATAATCTTCTGAAATGGTCATGATGAAAGAACTCTAACTGGTGGATGAAGGTTCTAATTATTCAGGTTTATGAAAGCTACTTAGGTTTAGCAATCATTAGCCAAACTGGTAAAATTATGATAAAGCAATTTATAAAATATCATAATATAACAACTACAGATAGCTAACTCCATGTATTTCTCATGTGGCTGGAGACACTTTGCCTTCAGAAATAGAGTTCTTATCATACCAGAGGAGTATGGAAGCCCAATACAACTCTGATCCCTACTGTTTACTATTTTAGCCTGCTTTTGACAATGCAAACAGTGGTGTTTAAAAATGCTCTTTCCAGTCTACATTCTGTGCTCCACATTTTGAACGTGGAAGGTGCTCATGCACACATCAGTGGCAAACTTCAATGTCTCCTTGCTGGCTGTTGAAAGGCTATCACATCCTGTCCATTTAAATGTGTTAGTATCAATAAGCTCAGTGCTTCTAGCCCTTTAAGGACAACCTTCATTGAACAATGAAGATATATACTGTAAATCTCTCCGCAATCTGCTTTTCAGGAGTGGAGGATATCATTTGGCTACAGCTTTGATTTAAAGAATCCATGGACTTATCACGGCTGCATCAAACTTGCACGTCACAGCTCTTCCAAGGCCAGGGACTAAAGTGCTTTAGTCCCAAAAGAACTATTTTCACAACTAAAAATTACCTTTTCAGCAGCAATCCGGTAAGCTCTGGTGCGAAATCGGAGAAACACAGTGTCCCTGAGGAACTGCAGATAGGGGTCAAAGCCTGGTGGGCGCAGTCCTGCCCCCAAGTTAGAAGGGAATGAACTCTCCACCAGCGTGCTGATTAGCCGACAGAAGGCACGGGTTAAAGGGTACTCCTCACACCGAGATTCAACCTCATTCAGTTCAACCTTCCCAAGAGGGGAAAAAAACATCAAGGACTCAACTTAAGAAATAACACTAAAGAAACAGACAACAGTAACAAGATTCCACCTCAGTAGATTTGTAATTAAAATCAAAATACATTCAAAATAATAAGGCTGAAATACAACCAACAAAAAGGAGGGGAATGTTGATTGAAGGTTGAAATGACGGAAATTCATTCTCATTGACTTCAGTGGGAGTCAGGGTGCACAAGGAAAGTAAGATGGGGCCCAATTTTTTTTTTTTTTTAATTTAAGAAGTTACCTACTTTGACAAGTCATTATTTGAAAAGCAATTAGCATAATAATGTGGTGATTGCTCACACTCTTATTAAATTCAACTGTTGCTTTATCTACCATTCTTTTTAATAGCAATACCATTTTCTTCGCCACCTCCCACCACAAAAACAAGCAAACAAACAAGTTAGGCCCGAACCTACAATATGATGCACGTGTGCTGGCTCCAACATCACATCCAATTCACTTCAGTGGGGCTCTGCACAGGCACAGAAGTCCTCTTACATGCATCACATTTCAGGATTGTAGCCTAAAATATATTCTAAGCTGCCACCAGTTTTCAGTTGACCATTAGGTGTTTTTAAAAACCATGTTGGAAAGGAGGACAGATAATAGTTTATAATACATTCACTGCTTAAAATTGTTGTTTACACAGAATTAAGATTGACTGGCAGTGCCTCATACCATTCTAAGATGTTAAATGCACCTGTACTTAAACCACTGAAAACCAGCAAATACAGAACTACAGTACACAACTGCCCAGCCCTACAACATCTACTCTGCCCTCTGGAAGTGGCAATGGACATTGGGGATATACGGTAAGTACGAATCAGTCTGGGCTGATGAGCAGACATGAGGAACGACTCAGTGTTCTGGGAGGACACAAGGCTTTCAAACTGCACAAAGCTCTTTGTCAGGTCTGGGACACGCTTGTCAGTTTGGCTCAAGCCACACTGTAAATTCAGCTTTAACTCCAAATAACTTTTTAAATATTGTTTTTCCCAAGAAAAAAAAATGAGTGTTAGACACTAGCTAAAAATCAATTCTGAGTGGGTGAGATCAGTTTGGGGAGGATCAGAACTAGAATAAGAATCACAGATGGGTCCAAAAAAAGTTATAAGAACTTAAGAACTGCAAAAAAATTGATGTGGTATTTATTTGGGGGACACCCCTCTGAGTGATGCAAGTTACATCACATTAAAGCGGTGTCCACACTGCACTATGTCGGCAGGAGACACTCTCCTGTGGCCATAGCTTCCACCTCTTGTAGAGGTGGAATAATTATGCTGACGGGAGAACGCTCTCCTGTCGGAATAGCACATCTACACCAGATGGGCTAGAGCAGCGCAGATGCATCGGTGTAGTTGTGCCGATGTAGCAGGGTAGTGTAGACTTGCCCTTAAACCACCTGTTAAACAGTAAACAAGTTTCAACCTTAGCTATAGTGGAACTACTGCCCCACTATAATGATATACATTGCATGTCTGATTAGAATGTAACCTTTATGCGTGTTTTGTTTAAAGGGGGGCGGGGAGAGAGGAAAAGTCTGAAAACAAATAAGAGAACACTTATAAAACTCTGATGCACTAAGACATACTAGTAAGCGTAAATAAGTGACTCCTTTTTCTAGCTAAATCACAACGGATTTATGTGACTTAAACTGAGTGATAACGCAGAAAAAAATGAAATACAGGAAACAATAAGCAGTCAAGTAATTCTAGGGAAAAAATGTACATAACATGCAAGCAGTGAGGAAAGAAGGGCAAAGACATCCATTCCATACATAGTAGAAAGCTGCTAGGCATGACCAAACAAATTTTAAGAACTCCATTAGATTTACAAAGCAAGAAAAAACAAACTTCTAGGAGCCATGAGCAGGTATGGGAATAATAGATGCAAAGCAAAGAGGGATTTTATTCCAAGACTCAATAGCAGGCACAGCCTCTACATTTTCCCCCTTGCACTCATCTGTATATAAATCAAAGTGGCTTCCTAAAGGAGAAGAACCCTTACCTCAATGCCAGCTGCTTGCCTCTGACCTGGAGCTCTTACAGTCTGTAATATCTTAAAAAACAGAAAGTGAAAACAATGCGTTTCTACACAGCTACTGACAGAAATAAGAACATAAGAATTGCCCTACTGGGTCAGACCAAGGGTCCATCTAGCCCAATATCCTGTCTTCCGGCCCAGTGCAAGATGCCCCAGAGGGAATGAACAGAACAGGTAATCATCAAATGATCCATCCCCTGTTGCTCATTCCCAGCTTCTGGCAAACAGAGGATAGGGACACCATTCCTGCCCATCCTGGCTAGTAGCCACTGATGGACCTATTCTCCATGAATTTATCTAGTTCTTTTTTGAAACCTGTTATGGTCTTGGCCTTCACAACATCCTCTGGCAAGAAGTTCCACAGGTTGACTGTGTGCTGTGTGAAGAAATACTTCTTTTTGTTTGTTTTAAACCTGCTGCCTATTAATTTCATTTGGTGACCCCTAGTTCTTGTGTTATAAGTAGTAAACACTTCCTTATCTACTTTCTCTATACCAGTAATGATTTTATAGACCTCAATCATATCTCCCTTTAGCCATCTCTTTTCCAAGCTAAAAAGTCCCAGTCTTATTAATCCGTTCCATACCCCTAATCATTTTTGTTGCCCTTTTCTGAACCTTTTCCAATTCCAATATATCTTTTTTGAGATGGGGCAACCACATGTGCACACATTATTCAAGATGTGGGCGTAGCATGGATTTATATAGAGGCAACAGGATATTTTCTGTCCTATTATCTATCCTTTTCTTAATGATTCCCAGCATTCTGTTAGCTTTTTTGACAGCCACTGCACATTGAATGGATGTTTTCAGAGAAACATCCACAATGACTCCAAGATCTCTTTCTTGAGTTGTAACAGCAAATTTAGACCCCATCATTTTATATGTATAGTTGGGATTATGCTTTCCAATGTGCATTACTTTGCATTAATCAACATTAAATTTCATCTTCCATTTTGTTGCCTAGTTGCCCAGTTTTGAGAGATCCTTTTGTAGCTTTTCGCAGTCTGCCTGGGTCTTAACCATCTTTAGTAATTTTGTATCATTTGCAAATTTTGCCACCTTGCTGTTTACCCCTTTTTCCAGATAATTTATGATTATGTTGAATTGGACTGGTCCCAGAACAGACCCCTGGGGGACACCCTTATTTACCTCTCTCCATTCTGAAAACTGACCATTTATACCTACCATTTGTTTCCTATCTTTTAGCCAGTTACCAATTCATGAGAGCACCTTCCCTTTTATCCCGTGGCAGCTTACTTTGCTTAAGAGCCTTTGGTGAGGGACCTTGTCAAAGGCTTTCTGAAAATCTAAGTGCACTATATCCAATGGATCCCCTTGGTCTACATGATTGTTGACCCCCTCAAAGAATTCTAATAGATTGGTGAGGCATGATTTCCCTTTACTAAAACCACGTTGACTCTTCCTCAACAAATTATGTTCATCTGTATGTCTGACAATATTTTTCTTTATTATAGTTTCAACCAGTTTGCCCGGTACTGAAGTGATGTTTACTGAAGTAATGGCTGATGTTACATTGTACTAAAAATGCTTACTGTATTCCCTACCCATCATTTCTTGCAGATTTTTTTTTAAAAAATCTCTTATCTGCCGACAGAATAATGGACTGCACATCTCCGAGAGCCATACAAATCCTCCACATTCACTTTTACCCCGCCAACCCTCAAAGGGCTACATCATGTTGCTTCTTCATTTCAGCGAAGGACTGTACAGAACTCCTTCCAGTGCAGTGATGTCACTCCTATATTGTCTAGAGAAGTAAAACTCGATCTTGTGATCTCTTACAGTAGCATTACTTAGGGGTTCACAGATCTTTAGGTCTCCCATAGTATGTGAGCAAAGGACCGGTTTCTCCCCATTCCCTTTCCTTGAGCAATAAGAACACACCACTATTATCAGTGCACAGGCCCTTTTTACAGTAAGAAACTGTGAATTTGATAATCAGCAATGGAAATAAGTGATTAAAAGAATATTTAGGAAAAGTGTGTCATATTACCACTAAGATTTAAGTATGTAATGTTAAAATATATTACAATTCAGCCAGGACTCAGATATTACAGTTCTAAGCAGTATACAAAATCCTAAAATACCTGTGCGTATTCCAGTGATTGCCAGAGTGAAGCCGCTATCTCAGGAGATTTTCCAAAGGCAGTAAGAGTCTCTAATAGTTCTGCTTTCAAAATGGGAGGGATGCTACATTGCAGGAGTCCCAAAATGACTATTACTGGAGTCCACTGGGGGTGCTCACAGAGGGCCAAACGAGCATTCTCACTCTGCAAAATGATACACAACAAAATGATACACAAAACAAGGGAGGGGGTGGGAGGAGTACACATTGTCACTCTGAAAGGTCTTGGAGTTTTGAAACACCTAACTCAAATGATTCAAAGTCTAAGCAATGGTGATGCCATTTTCTAGTCCAACACACCTTTGAGATGGGAAGAATGGAAGACTGCCCAACTTAAAGCATCAGTTTTAACTGATTTAAAACATTTTTGATTAAAAAGCTTATTTTTAAAAATAATTGAATACAATTACCAAGTATTTCACCCTCTTTTTTCTTCTTTCAACATGTATTAAAGGAACTGTGCATATATACGTTGGAAGCTCAAGTCTCTTCTGTAACTCCAAAGTATATACTAGCAGGGAACAGACTCACACAACTGTCTCTAGAGCAGTGGTTGGCAATCTTTCAGAAGTTGTGCGCCGAGTCTTCATTTATTCACTCTAATTTAAGGTTTCGCGTGCCAGTCATACATTTTAATGTTTTTAGAAGGTCTCTTTCTATAAGTCTATAATATATAACTAAACTATTGCTGTATGTGAAGTAAATAAGGTTATTAAAATGTTTAAGAAGCTTCATTTAAAATTAAAGTAAAATGCAGAGCCCCCGGGACCGGTGGCCAGGACCCGGGCAGTGAGAGTGCCACTGAAAATCAGCTCACGTGCCGCCGTCGGCACGCGTACCATAGGTTGCTTACCTCTGCTCTAGAGAAATCAAGTGCTTATACTTCAACAGCCCCTTCACACCAGAGTAGATAAGGGCTCTGTCACTATTTCTATTACAAGCCTGTATTATCTATTTTTAACATTCACTAAGTTGAAATTAAACTTGTTAAGATCTAAAAGCTGGGTAGGGCTAGTTAAAGCATATCTGAGACCTCTTGCTAAGCTATTCAACTGGCATACAGTTCTAGTATAGCTAGATAATTCTAAGAATACTTAATACAGAATTACCCTCTCCTCAGGTGGGTATTCAGTAACTGAACTAAAGCTGTACCACCTATGTAAAGCCTGCACTGAAGCATTATTTTTATAACCATTGCTTAGGGTTCCCACCCCTTTAACTCAAGGTGCCTTTTCAGCTATAGGACTGGCAGCCATTTAAATCCAGCCTGGAGGCAAGTTTCACTGGCAGTTTGTTTCCCCTGCCCATTTTCTCTCTTACTTTAGTTTACTTCTTCTGGATTTTCCCCTCTCAAATTATTAAATGTAAATGCTCAGAGTTCTTCAGCTCTGACTTGATTTCTTTTAAACTTGTCATAGCTGTGAAAGAAAGAGACAACAACTCCACAACAGGGAAGGAAGAGAGTCATGAAAGTTAAAAATCAGCAATTTGCAATACCAATAACAGACCCTGCCCCTTCTTGCTTTATCATGTGCTTGTCCAACTCAGTCATTCCTGCTATCACTTATGAAGTCCAGAAATCAAATCACAGCAACTGCTAGCTGACTCTGCCCAGCATGCCATTTTGGTCAAATGTGGCATAGGTCACCACTACTGACTTGTGTGCAAACTCAAATCTATAAGTCAGTTCAAATGTCATCTTGCAAGAGATTCAGAAATGTATTAGCGAGACACAAGAGAGAAAAGTGTTACCTACCCACTTCACTATAGTAGTTGTAAGCTGTAAAAAGGAAATCAATCCATCCTGTTCTTTCTGGGTGATTCCTCGGAGAGGGAGGGGACGGTATTGGACACTATCTGCACTTGGCAAGTCCTTCCTTAAGTGCTCATGATACAGCATCAAGGAGCGGAAGAAATGCTCCCAGGAGACAGGGCTGCCACCGGTCCCTTGGATGTTTTCAGCTAGAAAAGAAAAATGATTAAACTGATTACAAAGTAATTTTGCTCTTTTACAGAGTGGCAAAGGGGATACCAAACTTTAAAAAACGGCCCTAACTTGTACTCAGCACATTATTCTAGAAGCTGAAGTAGTAAGAAATTCTTCTCACCATGTATGAGAGGTTGTGCGCTTTTATTATTATTTATGTTCATGCCCACAACATGCGAGTTGCTTTCCAAACATTCAAAACATTCTCACTGAGAGTTGAGGAGGGAAAGTGCCTATTGGCATCTGTAAAACAAACACACACACACACACACTTCTCCTTAACTGTCAGTACTCTGCAATGGCAAACCAGAATTAAAGAGATAATCAGTGAGCTCAACTTTCAGTTCAGATTCAAAGTGGGACAGAGAGGAAAATAAAGTTTATGACAAAAGCCTGGTGTTGGTGACCTTTGTGCTCTTATGGTCTTTTTGAAGAGCTATGACATTACTAATATGATAATCAGGTGTAAAATAGGTTTACTGTTTTAATCATGCTCTCATATGGGTTTATGAATCAGAACCTTTGTAATGCTGAATGTGTAAAGACAATGTTAATCTAGTAATTTTTTCCCCCTGACAAGTTAGTATGAAAATAAGACAGAAACTAGTCTATTATATTACCTGTGTTACAAATGATGGCACTTTCTCAGGACGCCTCTAAAAGCAAGCTCAGAAATGCCAGCCATCATTTAAAAATGTATTTGCAAATACATAGCCTGGCTATTTTATGCTAAGAAGTGACTCTTCAACATGCTGTACTGAGCAAAAGTGATATACTGAAGCGCTCATTGATTCTAAAATAGGTTATAGCTTCTGTTAAACACATTAGGAATTCAGCCACTCCCATAATCAGGACACTCAAATATTTAAATTAACATATATAAACCAGTATCTTTATGCAGCTGAAAGTGAAAATGAGTTACCTCTGTACTAAAGGTGTAAGACTAATAGTAGCTAACTAAGTAATAAACTATAATTAATCTCATCTAGATCTAAATTCTTGTCCACCTTGTCTAGGAGAAGAGTTGGGAGGTGAGCCTACTGTCAATCACCGTTCTTACCATGACTGCTGCCATTGACCTTCAGCAAACTGAAGCAATAATGAGCACACTGGGGCCCACTGGCCAATCCCTGAAGCATTTTCAAATATGGGATGTAAATTGTGGAGGGGAGTAGGTCTCCCATTTGTCTAACAAACTTTGACAAGACGACCTGCAACAAAAAAAGGTAAATGTTTAAAAAGAAATCTAACCTTATTTTGGGGTGACAAGAGACACCAAAATGATAAAGTATATACAAAACCCCCATAACTCCAAAATAAATATATTTGTGAACTGCTTGTTCTGTTTCATTGAACAGAAAATATCTACATTTTGAAGTGAAAAAGGATATACAAAATACTCAGAATATTGCAAAGGAACACGTTAATCAATAAGGGCGCAATAATCTTTCCTAACATTAGCTGCAGTGATGCCAAAAGGGCAAAACTGTGAAGAAAATCTAATATATGTCTTTAAAAATAAATCTAATCTGAAACCAAAAACTCTAAATAATTGCATGGTAATTACATGTTACTACAGGGCACAGCTAAGGTTGTTTGGATGCCTTAACTGTGCATTTCTTACCTTAACATATTTGGATTGTTTTTAATCCTAATCTTATATCCTTGGGTTTTAGATAATTACAACATCCTTGTAATGTTTTCTACCCTTAAGAAACTTTAACTGCACCTTAACAGAGTTTTTCCTCTGGGAATATCAATAAAACACTTTGTACCTTCTGTCTGATTATATCAATGTAAGTGCAAAGCATTATTATTAGTAATGTTTACTGAGAAAATGTAGCCGCTTGTGTAGAAGTCTTCGATTAGGTAGCTCAAGCACAAACAAGAGTTTTGAAAGAGGTTAGATTCTGTCCCATTAATACCCACCGAAACCCCAGAGAACAATCTACAGCCAAGGACAACTGGTAAAAGTTCCCTTCAATGGTGCCCGTATAACACAGGGTGGGAGCACTGCACTAATATCTTGGCAATGGATAACAGGTTCTTAAGACCATATGAGAGTGGCTCTACCAGTTCCTCAAAAAAACATCTTTACTCCTCTCGATTCCAGGAGCTATTGCTGCTCCAGCCTGCAGCTTTTAATACCATGACACTAAGGTAAATGACAAGTTTAACAAAAAAAAATTTCCACTGCAAACAATGGAGGAAAAAAGTTGAATTTGGCTAACCTGGCGCTGAGGAGGTCGCTGATGGGCTACTCCAAGATAAGATCCCATAATGGTGGAGCTTTGCAGAGGTTCTGAAGGACACCAATACTCAAGAGCAAGTTCCAGATTAAAGGGATCCTTCCTGTACAACTCAGCAATCTGTAGGGGGACAGAAAATAAGTTTCTAGATGGAAAAATGTCAATGCAAATAAAAAGGCCAAGATTTTAACAATGAACACTACTTCAGCACAACCTGGAAATACAGGGAAAAAAATAAATCTCATTGTTAATACATAAATTTTTAAATATTCCCTTCCTGAAAATGGCAGCTTCTATGCAGTAATGTGAGAACAATCCATAGCTAAAAAACCCTGAAATTTCCAGATTTTTAAAATAATTTTTATTTGTAAATTTCAATGGTATTCTCCCTCTGTTGCCTATACAACCCTGGATATCAACACACTGGGTATTTCCTTTAAATGAGCATTTGGGTATTTGTGCCGCAATTAGTTTAAAATAAATGAGACAGTGTTGGGATTGAAAGCTTTTAACTGTTCTTTGACTGCTCAAATTTCCTTCAGAATAATTTCTGTTTCAAGTTCTTCATTTTATAGGTGTGTTATAGCTTTGTATGAGAGCCATAACAAGTTTTGGTTAAGAAGGTTTTTCATTTTGAGCCCCTTTTTCAGTGGTTTATAAAATTGTCTAATTGTTTTTGTGGATAAAAATATTTTTAATGTGTCTCTAGCTTTAAAATGGTTAGAATTTAAAATTTCAAACTTGCCTTGTACACTGTATTTAAGGAGAAATTTGTATACTTCACCAAATTCTTTTTATTATAACATTTATTTCCTAACAATGATGGAAAAAATGTACACTACCCACATGCAATATTTGAATACGTTATCTAACTTTAAAAATCACAAATTGAAATAAACACACAGGACCAACTTTATTTCTTTCAAAACAAAGAAATAGAATGGAAAAAGACCCTTTTATATAGAGGCAACATTATGGTTGAAATTTTACACTAATGAAACACAGGAAATGTAGTTATAATTCCCATATCAGCTGTAACTTGGTCTTTTTGCATTTAGTATCTCAACACCTTGTATATAGCAGCCTTGAAAAACTGTCATGAAAAATTAGAAGATCAGATGCAATAATCTACACCCACACCCTTTACCATAATGGGTAACGATCATGTAAAAATTAATGATATTTTATTCACCAAGGTGAGTAGATAGAATTTTGCTAGGATGATGCAGAAACACAAACACACTACATAAGCACAAAGTGGCTGAAATACTGTTAGATAGGAACCATAGTTTTGTAAACTTGGAATTTCAATTTTAAAGTTGTGTTAACATGGGGGGAGGAGGGGGAAGAGTTACATTTAAAATACTGCAAAAATGTATGTACAGTCATATGTCAAAAGATATTCAGGTATCTAAACTGTAGCACCACTGTACTTTAAATGCAACAAATGGTGCAATATTTATATGTTGAACAAAAATAAACTGACATTTATTAGCAGGGGGAAGTCAGGTCAGCAAATGATTTCAACTACATGACTAGTTAATGAAAATGTCTACATCTAATTTAACCAAAAATATGAAGATTTCCACTTACAAATAAAAATAGGTAAGATATGCCCCACACAGTATCTTATTATTCAAATAATGTGTTTTACTGTTAAGGTATCAGAAGTTTTCAATCGGAAAACCTCCAAACAATCCCTTTTTACAAACATAATTAAAAGCAGGGCTTACTAAAAGCATAAGATGTTCCAGATCCCGCCGAAGGGAAACAGGTGGCTCATTACCCATCTGCATACTCATGTGGATCATACGAGCGTCTTCATCTGCACGGTTTCTTAGCTGTTTCACCTACACAATTTATGAAGTGGAGAAGAATGTTGGTCTATTTTTAGCCAACAAAAAAATTATCTTAAAGATTACAAAGAGCAACCTAGTCTTATCTATTTTTATAAAACAGATTTTAACACTCCTGAGCATGTCCTTAATAAAGAATTTCAATCTATTACAATAGCATTTTTGTTTATCAAATTGCAGGGTTTTATTTTAAATTTGCTGTTTAAATTGTTACCATATCATCCAATAGTAGAAAGAAATTCTCAGCGGTTCAAGATATAAATCAAATAACTGATAACCAAGAATATGATAACATTGTGATTATGTCTACATGGATCCCTTCTTCCCTGCTACTATGGAGTCTCTCTCCTCTAGGACAGTGGTTCTCAACCAGGGGTTCGCAGAGGTCTTCCAGGGGGTACATCAACTCATCTAAATATTTGCCTAGTTTTACAACAGGCTACATAAAAGCACTAGCAAAGTCAGTACAAACTAAAATTTCATATTGCACACAATGACTTGTTTATACTACTCTATATACTATACACTGAAATATTTATATTCCAATTGATTTATTTTACAATTATATGGTAAAAACGAGAAAGTAAGCAATTTGTCAGTAACAGTGTGCTGTGATACCTTTGTATTTTTATGTTTGATTTTGTAAGGAAGTAGTTTTTAAGTGAGGTGAAACTTGGGGATACACAAGACAAATCCGACTTCTGAAAGGGGTACAGTAGTCTGGAAAGGTTGAGAGCCACTGCTCTAGGATTCTGTATTGGTGAAGGAACTGAGGGATGATTGGACCTGCCCCGCCCATTATGCCCTCAGGTGAAGGGGCACACGGTTCAGGCACGATTCCAACAGATACTGCCAGGCAAAAGAATTCCATCGTGTGTGCATGGAGAGCATGTACACCAAGAGCTGGATCCATGTGGACAAATACCTGAAGAACCACCAATAATTCGTGGAGCCAATAATCAAGAAAGAAATATTTAACCACTTCCTTTCTCTCAAGGCTCTTAGCACCTGCAACGAGAGCCTGATCCAAGTCAATGGGAGTATTTCCATTGACTTCAGTGTGATTTGGATCAGCCCCAAAACTACATCCTCTAATATTTTCAATTTGGATAGATTAAATGAACTTTTGTACCAAAATCAAAAATTTAAGTTAATTATACTAGTTTGTGTATGTGGAGTGTAGAGAGAGAAAACAGAGGTAGCATTATAGGATAGTGCCTTGTATGAACAGAATTGAGAAGAACTAAATTCCTCAAGGAATCAGCTACTATACTGAATGGTAGCAAATGTCTTCTTTATCTTTTTGAAGAGTTCTGGGGTGACCTAGGGAATTACATGCCAGTTAGCATTGCTTCAATATCAAGAAAATTGTTTGCTATAATTAAAGTATTAAAATGGCTAGATGAATGCAATATGATGGGGGAAAGAAAAAAACAAATTCTGGAAAATTGTGCCTCTCTAATCTACTAGAATTCTCTGAATCTGTCAACAAATTATTGGATAAAAGAAAACCAGCTGACAATTTTTTTGAATTTCAAAAAGCCTTTGACAAAATACCTCACCAGTGACAACCACTGTTATCAGTGCACTGGCCCAAAACATAATTAACCTGCAGAACTCTCTACCAAAATATATAATTGAGGAAAAGAGTTTAGTAGGATTAAAAAATAAGACGGATCATTTATGTGGATAATAAGAACATTCAAAGTTCTATAATGTAACAAGGCATATAAATTCCATGATCCAACCATTAACTAACAGGGATTGGAAAAGATTCTTTTACAAGCAGGAATTCTCCAACTGTCTGCTACAAGGTTTTTTCCTCTGAAGCAACTGTTACTGGCCACCGACAGAAACGGGATACCAGAATAGATGGAGACCATTGTTCTGATCCTATATGACAATATTCTGTTCCTAAATAGAATCCCTTTGCACCTCTACGTCATCACTTTAATCCAATCCAGGGCTGTAGCTAATGGAAAGACATTACTATACTATGACTATTCAATGGATTACATGAAATGAGCCTATTTTCTAAGGGAATACGTCTGCATCAGATAAACCACTTTTGTTCTCAGCCTTAGCAGAAAGGCCAAAGCCTGTTACAGCATGTTACTCTCCTCTAAGTGTTTGTTGTGGTCCCTACAGAAGTGGACTGATGCACACTGGTGAGGCTGTGTACACAGGATACTTGCATTGACATTGTTAGTGTTGTACCTGCTGTGAATTCAGAAAAGCTTTTAAATCAGTTCAGCAATTAACATAATAAACAAGAGAATTTTAATTAAACAGTTTACAATATGTTTATATGTGCACTCAAAAAGATTCTTAAAGCTGAAGGAATGATTTTTTTCCCCAGACGTTCTCATGCCAGTCTAAAATGAATAGAGATACCTTTAAGGTATGCACATAAGAAAGAATTAAAATTATGACTGCGCAGTCATTATTTGGCAACTCAAATGTACACACAACTGCTCGACACTACACAAAATAAAGCTTTCGCCAATTATTAAAAAAGAAACTACACTTTCCCAGAGCTGTTGCTTTCAATGCATGGATACAAGTTCTTGCACAAATGAAATAGCTCACACTGCTACAAACATATCCTTTTCATTTTTGCAGCACAAGTGTTTCAATTCCTGGTAAATCAAATTGTTATTTCCATAAGAACAGTATTCTGCTGAAAGGAAGGATAGCACCCCTCCCCGACACATATGCAAAAGTCTATTCCTGGCAAAAAATTAAGAAGTACTGACAGTACGGTGGGATTACTGATCTTTTCCCATTCACAAATGACTTCAGTTGCAATACTATATCTATAGAAAAAACTGGCATTTACTAAAATTGTAAGTACTACCAAATGAACAGTTTGCTTTTAAAATTTCACTATACTCATGTAAACTTTGATTTTTAGAGCATCGTTATTTGGAAACTAAACTGAAAACTGTATTAATTCCATAAATCAAATACATAATTAATTGGTAGTTTTCTGAATCCTAGCACTTCAAGACCATGGTGATAGATGCCTTATCTGGATCTCCATATTATCCAAAATTGCTATCTTGTCCTGTACATGAAATTTGGATTATACATCCAAAATGCTCATCAACTGCCGGTCCACATGTTTAACAACTTACTTTCATCGGCATGAGTGCAAGAAAGTCTGTGACAAGGTTATGAATTTTGCGGATGTAAAATTCTTCCTGGTAGAAGTTTTCAGACCCCACCACAGATTCAGTAAGGAACAGGAAGACGTCATCAGCAATTGCTAGCTCTGCCATTGCCTCATCTGCCTCAGTGAATTCTGCAAGAGCTAGAAAGAATGAAGAAGGGGGAAAGGAAGAAAGAATGCAATTATCTCACTTACCAAAGTACGCATCTTTCAAAGTTCCTGGCTTACTTGCAAATCAACATAAATGTATATCACCTAAGTCTTTTGGATGTTCAAAAGAACAGTGGACTGTAAAGGTTATGCCAATACAGTGGGATAGCCAGTACTTGAACTCTGACCAAAGAGGAAAGAAGTGCATAATCCACTTAGTTCTCTGAATAAGTGTGACCAAATCCAGTTATGCAGGGCTGTAAGCCCCTATTATTTATAACAATCGAAAACTATCCTTTAAAGACTGTTAGTACTGTGAAGTTTAATTATGATTTAACTTCACAGAAAGGATATTCTGAAACTGATCTGAGGGCTTGGCTACACTTGCGAGTTAGAGCGCATTAAAGCAGCTCCAGGCGCCCTAGCTCACTACCCATCCACACTGGCAAGGCACGGAGAGTGCTCTGACTCCACGGCTAGAGCGCTCCTGGTACTCCACCTCGGCGAGAAGATTAACGCTTGGTGTGCCTTGGCTGAAACGCCCGGGAGTCAGTGTGAACGAGGTGTTGCATTACTGCGCTCTGATCAGCCTCTGGAAACGTCCCATAATCCCCTTAAATCAAGTGGCCACTCTTGTCATTGTTTTTGAATCACTGCAGGAATGCGGATATGCCCTTTGACAGCTCCATTTCTGACAGCTGGCTGCTTATCTGCTCCGAGACAAAACAACCATTAGTATGAAATGCTGTGTGAGAGAGAGAGAGAGAGAGAGAGAGAGAGAGAGGCGGGTCTGCTGCTGTCTGAGCTTACAAGACAGCATGCGGACATGCTCTCAGTCCCCCAAAAACCCACTCTCTCTCCCCCCACATACACAAAACACACTCCCTGTCACACTCCACCCCACCCCCATTTGAAAAGCACGTTGCAGTCACTTGCATGCTGGGATAGCTGCCCAGAATGCACTGCTCCCAATGCCACTGCAAGTGCCGAAAATGTGGCCACGCCAGTGCACTTGAAGCTGTCAGTGTGGACAGACTGCAGCGCTTTCCCTACTGCGCTCTCCGAAGGCTGGTTTAACTCAAAGCGCTCTACATCTGCAAGTGTAGCCATGCCCTAATTCTAATCCACTACAGCACTTCAGAAGTCCACATCTTTTGGAAGAAAACTATCCACTGTTCTCAAATATCCTTTCAGCAGACAATGTGTGTTACAATACCCAGCTACAATGGAGCTGCCTTTAAATCAAAGGCTTTTGCACAAATTGGAATCTATTTTTTGTTTTTTATTGGTAGAGTTACCAGCATAGGGCACCAACTAGTATTAAATGAAATTTTACGCATTTTTTCAGCACAATATTAATTTGTTATTGAAATGAAGGGATATTATGGAGTTTATATCATGAAACAGTAAGCATTTCTAAACCTGTGAATTTTTCAGACTAATATAATTCTCAGTCAAACTCTCAAATACAAGTTATCAGTGGCACAGTTCTGTGATAGAGGGCAGTTACTGTACCCCTAAAAAGTAACAGCTGCTCTGACTTGTAATATTAAGGAGCCCTGAAGACTTAGCATAGCAGTTCCACTTTGGATTCATTTACCTGTCACATCAGACAGTTGGGATATTCCTCGCAATGCTAGTGCCCATGCTAATCTAACAGTAGCTTGCAGCCCTGGTAGTTTCCATGGTTGAGAATCCTGAAGGCGAGTGTGGATTGTTGCTATGTACTGTCTCTCTGTTAACAGAGGCAGCTGGTGCATCAAATCTGGAAAAACAAAGTGACTCATCATTATATAAAAAAGTGAAATAGTAAATTTTCATTTCCATTAAAACAAATATGAACGATTCCTGAAACGTATAACCTTGGAGAACAAATGTAGCTTCCTTCTCCAAATAGCTATTACAATAATTGTCACTTTTTGTATCTCTTTAAACTGATCAGTTGATTCTTTCAAATAGTCTGAAGCCCAAACAGTATACAATAACTCCTCATTTAAGATTGTAGTTATGTTCCTGAAAAATGCTACTTTAAGCAAAACAATGTTAAGCGAATCCAATTTCCCCATAAGAATTAATGTAAATGGGGGGGAGGGGTTAGGTTCCACGGAAATTTTTTTCAATCAGACAAAAGACTATATTTTATATATACATATATACGCACATACATATATATAGACACACACACACACACAGAGTATAAGTTTTAAACAATTTAATACTGTTAACAGCAATGATGATTGTGAAGCTTGGTTGAGGTGGTAAAGTCAGAGGGTGGAAGAGGGTGGGATATTTCCCAGGGAATGCCTTACTGCTAAATGATGAACTAGCACTCGGATGATTCCTCAAGGGTTAACACATTGTTGTTAATGTAGCCTCACACTCTACAAGGCAGCATGAATGGAGGGAGGGGAGACAGCATGGCAGAGAGAGACAGACACACACACACCGTATGTGTGTGTGTGTGTGAGAGAGAGAGACGCGCATTGCCCCTTTAAGTACGCTGACCCCACTCTAAGTACACTGCCCTTTTAAGTAGGTCAGCAAGTTGAGACAGCAGCTGCTGCCAGCAAGCTCCCTCCATCCTGAGCCCTGTCATGTCCTCCCCCCCACCCCACTGTGGAGATGGGGTAAAGAAGCGGGGGACGGAGGGAGGGGGACTCCCTGACATTAGCACCCCTCTCCCGCCCCCGCACAGCAAGCAGGAGGCTCCCAGGAGCAGCTCCAAAGCAGAGGGCAGGAGCAGCACACGGCAGCTGGGGGAGGTACAGCTGAACTGCCCGACAATTGATAGCCTGCTGGGCAGCTGCAGCACAGGGAACTTAGGGGAGCAGGGAGCTGATAGGGGGGCTGCCGGTCCACCCTGGTTCCAAGCCCCCACCAGCTAGCTCCAATGGGCTGCTTTTTCTGCAAGCAGTGAACAAAGCAGGCAGCTGCCAAATGATGTTATAAGGGAGCATTGAGCAACTTTAAACGAGCATGTTCTCTAATTGATCAGCAACGCAACAATGAAACAATGTTAACCAGGATGACATAAAGTGAGGAGTTACTATACCATATGCATTCATTTAAAAGTTTTTTGACTCAACATACATTTTATACTATTTCTTTCTCTATGTAATAAAAAAAAACAGCCATCATTCTCTGGATGCATTTACAAAGCTATGAAAAAGACCACTACCACCACCAAATTCAACCTAAATGACTCCCTTCCAAAAACCAAAATTTCACTCTGTCAATCTCCCTTCCTCAAGCAGAAGCCCGCATAAATCAATAGGCCTTGCAACAAACTCTGAAACTTAAAAATGTCAGACTCCATCAATATAAAAGGGAAACAGAATCTCGCACCTTCCCCAGCTTAAAAAAAAAAGACTGTCCCATTGCACATTGAAATAAATACACTAATGTGCAATTACTTACTCCTCCCTTATTTAAAAAAGGAGAGAAATTCCATACAATTACTTTACTGCACTGTTAGAGGTGAAAATTTACATGAACAAGTCAGAAAAGTTGAGTCAACTGTAACTGCACCATTTTGTGTGTGCGTGTGTGTATATGTAAACAGCATAATGAATCTTAGAACATTACAGTTGTTCATCTTCAAAACTCTTTCAACATGAATGAATTAAACCTCAACATCCCTGTCAGGGTATTCTCAGCCCCATTTTACATGAGGAAATTGAGCCATAAATAATTTAATTGATTTACCCAAAGCCACAAAGGAAATCAGTGTAAAAATTCAGGATTACAACTCAAGAAGATTCAGGATTAAAACTCCAGCCCCATACTCAGACCAGGCCCTTCCTCTATTACCCACATAACTGAACCCAGTTTTTTTTCATCTAGTATCAAGTACAGCACTATAAGTAGGTTTCAAGTCAACCTTTACCCCACTGAAGTATTTTCACTGTATCAAGAAATTTTCTACTTAAAATGTATACCCCACTCAAGTATGATGCCTTACTGTAGTAAACAATTATTAAAATGTTAGTGATAGTAAAAATTAAAGCTAATATATTTTGTGGAATAATAAAATACTTATCTCCACAACTTAAGAAAACTCTCCCATTACCTTCCCGATCCTCTGTGCTCTGTTCTAGAAAGCTGACATCAAAGCAGTAAAGAAGAGCCATGAGGAGGGACAAGTTCACACAGTCCAATAAGCCATCAGCTTCAACTGTCACTTTCTCCAGATAACTAATAAGGATTAAAGTATCATCCTTGCTCAGTGGAGACTGGCAGGTCCAGACAAACAGGCTTTCAGCCAATGACTGTCGGCATTCTTTGATAAGATCAGAAACCTAGTTTTAAAAAAGAATTAAAAAAAAAATAATCAAGTTTACAGTTATTTTCATACAATTATCTTCAAATTGTTCAAGCTTGTCTTGCTCAGTCAGTCAACATGACTCGGACCGATTATATAAGCTTATTTGGAATCCCAAATGAACTTGTGAAACTGCTGTTCTTTAAAACATGATTGAATCAATTAGGATTTATTCTTGGCTTGATCGCCATTAACATGAATAGGATTTACACATGCATATAGATAGGGCCTTACCAAATTCACGATTCATTTTGGTCAATTTCATGGCCAGGAGGGTTTAAAATTAGTTAACTTCATGTTTTCAGATCTCTACATATGAAACTTCACAGTGTTGTAACCGTGGGGGTCCTGACCCAAAAGGCAGACAGGTTGGGAGAGTTGCAAGGCTATTGTAGCGGTGTCATGGGATTGTCACCCTTACTTCTGCCCTGCTACTGGCAGAGGCACTGTCTTCAGAGCTGGGCAGCCAGAGAGGAAGGCTGCTGGCCGGGCACCCAGCTCTAAAGCTATCACCACCACCAGCAGCAGTGCAGAAGTGAGAGTTGTAGGCTATGGGGCTGAGAGGGGACTTTGCCATATGTCTGGTTTTCCCAGCAGTCTCCCGCCTATGTAGGGAGTTAACAGCTGGCGCCACCATCTCCCCGAGCAAGGAGGTGACAGCTGGCACCGAGGAGCTTCCTGCAGCTGGGGTTGATCCCCGAGGTGGGTCTGTCTCACCCCAGAAGCAGCCCTTGCAGGGGAACAGGAAGTCTGGTCCCTTCAAATCTCTGGCCAGAGCTAGCAGCTGGACTCCTGTATAGGGTAGGAGCCCCTGGCTGGGCACCAGATTTCACAGGGAAGATCAGATTCCACGTCCATGACACATTTTTCACGACCATGAATTAGTCCACGAATAGGGCCCTACATATAGGCAACCCTGAGAGTCTGAATCTGTGTACTTTTTCAGTCTCCATTAATGTATGGAATAAAGTGTGTAAACCCATTTTTTCTTTCTAACGCACACAGTCATTTTCTAAGCATGTTCTAAACCTATATTAGTATTCAAAGCCTTGGTAAAATCTCAAACTAAAAAGACCCCTCTCACAAAGCCAATACTTTAATTTATCCTAACACTAAACTCATAAATAAGATTGTTCAAGGACCTAAGATATGTAAAATGGTTGCTATTTATCATAAATTAATTTTTAACATATTATAGATGGAGCAAGCAGCATGGCCTATATAAAGGTTGACCAAGCATTTCCATGCTAAAGGCATGATTTTCAGTTTATTATTTTCCAAAAATGTATTTGTTAGACTGAAATTGTATATCTTGCTCTCTGACAGGGATCAGTTTGTTTGTTTTTCCTGAAAGTTCCAACAAAAGTAAGTACAAAGTGATAAAATCCTACTGAGGAAAACAGAAAGGAGCGTAAACTCTGGCAAGTCAAGTGTAAAAATATAATTAGGCAGGCCAAAAAAGAATTTGAAGAGCAACTAGCAAAAGACACAAAAACTAAACCAGAAAAACTTTTTAAAAGTAGGCTCAAAGCAGGAAGCCTTCCAAAAAAAAAATCACTACGGCCACTGGACAATCAAGACGCTGAAGAAGCACCCAAGGCTGTTGTGTTGAAGATAAGTGAATTCTTTCCATTGCACAGAATGTGAGGGAATTTTCCACACCTGAGCCATTCTTTTTAGCTGACAAATCTGAGGAACTGTCTCAGATTGAGGTGTCAATACAGGTGGTTTTGGAACAAAGTGATAAATTAAACAGTAGTAAGTCACCAGGACCAGAAGGTATTCACCCAGAGTTCTGAAGGAATACAAAATTACTAATAACTATGGTGTGTAACCTATCACTTACACCAGCTCTGTACCAAATGACTGGTAACTAAGTGGGGATATATAGAGATCTATAAAATCATGACTGGTGTGGAGAAAGTGAATAAAGTGTTATTTACTCCTTCACATAACACAAGAACCAGGGGTCAAATAAAATTAATAGGCAGCAAGTTTAAAACAAACATAAGGAAGTCTTTCACACAATGTAATCCACCTGTGGAACTTGTTGCCAGGGGATGTTGTTAAGGGCAAAAATATAACCAGGTTAAAAAAATTATACAAGTTCATAGAGGATAGGTCAGCAATAGCTAAGATGGTCTGGGACGCAACCCCACGCTCTGGGTATCCCTAAATCTCTGACTACCAGAAGCTGGGACTGGACAACGGAGGATGGATCACTCTGTAATTTCCCTGTTCTGTTCATTCGCTCTGAAGCATCTGGCACTGGCCACTGTGGAAAGACAGGATACTGGGCTAGATGGACCATTGGTCTGACCCTGTATGGCCATTCTTTATGTTCTTATGCATTTCATCTGTTAACAGATTCTCTTCCTTTCCCGTTCTCCACTCCTCCAAAGTCCATCCTGTATTTGAACAGCTTTTGTATATCAGCTAAAGGGGACATAGTTCAAACCTGGAATATTCCCCCTACATCACTGATTTGGTGCCTTTGGGTGACTCAGTAAAAAGCAGATGTCATTTGGCTGTATTTTAAGTTTCTAAACTGTACTTGACACATGCTCACCATTTCTGATAAAATATAAAAACTAACCATCTGCCAACGTCCCATTTCTATTGTGCATGTTTTTTTATTAATAGAGTGAAAAACTGATTAGATAATCTTTCAATCTTCCAATGGATTTGTACGTGTATGCATATTACAGTTGAGTATAGTATCAGTTTTAATTAATATGTAGAATATTCTGGAGTATCATCTGTAAAATTGCATATGGAAGGAAGCAAAGGTCTGAAATAAATTTTCTAATCTGCTTTAATGTTGGTTTAACATTCATACACAAAAATGTAATGTAAATACACCTCTACCCCGATATAACACGAATTCGGATATAACGCTGTGACGTTGTGCAGTCTACATGGTTTTATAAAAACTTGATAATAAGTCAATATAATGTAACTGAGATGGTTTTAGAGAAAATACGGTAATAAGTGAATGTAACGTAACTGGGATATGCTTCATGCAAAAGGTCTCTTGTAAGGTATCATTACAAAGCTTATAACCTACTGAGTATGATCATCTGATTTGTATAAATGTACCACTCTTGTATCCAAAACTAGAAATATAAAATGTAACTCTGAGGGCCTATTGTAATTGTGTAAAGTGTGGACCATTAATGATGGTTTGGAATCTTGATGACTCCCATTGTCTGCAGATGGCTGTATTTACCTGTGAGTCTTCCTGTATATGTGTGTGCTGGCAAGTGAGTAATGAAGTCTTGCAGTGACATGTGATCATGTCACCTGAACTGGAATCCATCTTTAACCTGGTGCTTTTCCAGTGAGGTGGGGGTGGAAACCCAGAGAGACAAAGAGTTCCCGCCTTATGCAAAAGATATATAAAGGGGAGAAGAGAACAGAGAGGGAGAGAAGCCATCATGAAGAATCCCCTAGCTATCACCTGAGCTGCAACAAGAGCTGCACCAGGGGAAAGAATTGTGCCCAGGCCTGGAAGGTGTCCAGCCTGAGAAAAACTTACTGAAGCATCTCTGAGGGTGAGATTATCTGTATTCAGTTTGATTAGGCATAGATTTGCGCATTTTATTTTATTTTGCTTGTGACTTACTTTGTTCTGTCTGTTACTACTTTGAACCACTTAAATCCTACTGTCTGTATTTAATAAAATCGCTTTCTATTTAGTAATTCACTCAGAGTATGTATTAATACCTGGGGGAGCAAACAACTGTGCATATCTCTCTATCAGTGTTATAGAGGGCGAACAATTTATGAGTTTGCCCTGCATAAACTTTATGCAGGGTAAAACGGATTTATCTGGGTTTAGACCCCATTGGGAGTTGGGCATCTGAGTGCTAAAGACAAGCACTCTACTGTGAGCTGTTTTCAGGTAAACTTGCAGCTTTGGGACAAGTGATTCAGACCCTGGATCTGTGTCTGGAGCCAAACGGGAGTGTCTGGCTCAGCAAGACAGGGTGCTGGAGTCCTGAGCTGGCAGGGAAAACAGAAGCAGGGGTAGTCTTTGCACATCTGGTGGCAGCTCCCAAGGGGGTTTCTGTGATCCAACCCGTCACAGTAACGCGATAAAGCAACACTCGGGGGGGGGGGGGGGGGGGAGGCTGCGCGCAAGTTCGACATAACGTGGTTTCACCTATAACGCGATAAGATATTTTGGCTCCCGAGGACAGCGTTATATCGGGGTAGAGGTGTATCATTGTTCTTTACATGATTCCTGGAGTAACATCAAAGTAGTTGAGAGACTAGCTCCTCACTATGAGCTGTAAGCACAGAAAAAAAATTGTGATGTTAAAGTTTGGGTCTGACCTACTTCCCATTGCAGACAGTGGCTACATGCACAATCACTTTAAAGGGTGCAGAAATTAGCACTCTATTTTCAAGTACTTTTCAGTATTTACTATTTATTAGAGGTATGTCTTGCCATATTAAATTTAACACAGATGGATATACAAAATATGCTTAAGTGACTGGACCCTACTTTGTCCTGTTTTGTTTATTTTTGAAATTTAGTTCTCCATTTTTAATCCCCCTCCTTTTTATTTGTAGTTCTTAAAGTAAAATAAAAATTACTTTGTGTTTTAGATTTTACGCTATATCTTTATATTTAATTTGCTCTTCTGTTGTCCTTGCTTCTGTTTCTTTGCTGAAGGCAGAGAGGGGCTGCTCTGGTAAAGAGTTGGGGAATTCAAGCAGAACAAGCATGCAGAAACTCACCCCCTGAACTGGGGAAGAGAAGTTAATCATAATATTTCATCCAGTGACAAAAGATGCAGAAGTAGAGAGGAGGAAAATAAAAATAATCTCATGGGTAATTTTGGAGACGGGGAAAGATGCCACTACAACCCACCAGCAGATCTGAAGGAAGGAAAGAAGTCAGAATCACAAGCAAGGGAAGGAGATGACAAGAGTATCAATAGTGGATCAGCAGGCTGAGAGAGAGCTTTTGATTTACCTGAGCAGTCCCTGTCTGAAACTACTATCAGAAACCAGAATTTTATTTTTTACTCCTGAAAGGTGCAGCATACAGCCTTCATTGGTTCTTTCCTCACCATCCAAACACAACTACGGGCACAAGTTCTTGCTTCCTCAAACTGAATCCTCTCTTTTATTTGATGAACTGTCCCAGCCTAAAAGCTGGAACCGTCTGGTTGATACATTTCTGCTCACTATCTAATACACAGAATGTCCTGGACCCTGCCCTCAATCAGTATGTGGAAGAAATAGCAGATGAGGAGAAAATTATCTAAAACCAGAGTATAACTTAAAAAGAAATAAACAAACGGCCGATGACATTTTATTCCAGAGAAGAGAGTCACATTTGAAACAAAATATTCTCCAGGAGATTATAACCACATTTTAATCTTTGCAGTAATTTGGCAAAGTGATTTTCTTACCTCTTTGCGATGTTTCTCACTGCCCAGACCTCGCTCCCTCTGTAGTTTCTCAAACTCATTGTTCACATCAATATGAGATACCAGAGTTAGGATCTTCTGAGTCAAACCCTGCTCCATCAGCTCATCTGTAAAGCGTGTTGTCATGGACACCAACTCTGTGCTGTAATGAAGAGACAAAACGTATTAACAACTGAAACAACAAATAATGCTATTCCTGATCACAGTAGAAGAAATGTGATGAATAAGGCTACGATTTAGTCAACGGAAGTCACAGCAGTAATGGATTCCGTGCCTTTACCAGACCTCCATGACTTCTACGCTTCAGGAGGCAGAGGCGGGACTGTGCGCCCCTGCCTGCAACTGGGGCTGGCAGGAACCAGGACCCTGCAGTCCCAGCCCCGGGGCTTCCACCGGGGACATGCACCCCAGCCCCACGTCATCCCGGGCCTGGCGGGGGCTGCAACCGCGGCCGTATGCCTCAGCCCCCCAGTTTCCGCCGGGGCTGCAACCGGGGCCATGAGCTATAGCCCCCCAGCATAACAGGCTTGGTGGAGGCTGCAGCCAGGGCTGCGTGCCCCACTTGCAGCTTCCCAGGGCCGTGCACCTTTCTAATTCCTCCATTACCTTCACTGTAAGTAACAATGCCCACACTCACATTCTAGAGACTTCTCTTCCTCAACAATCCTTGCAACTGGGCAAATTTCCATAGCTCCACCACTCCAGTGAGATATCCATAAATTGATCATCCCTATTACACTAGGGTATTTGTGATTACACTATATCCCAACTCAATACAAACTATATTAGTATAATCTATTTACATGGAGTCAACCAGCCAAGGTATGCTTCTACTGTATACTGTGTTTGTTTTGTATTTTACCAAGAGCACCTCACATGCACATATACATTTCTACAGTAAAATTTGCATTTAAATAAAAATAAGTTAAAACTTCTCAGCTTCCCAGATTGTAAGAGCTAGGAGTCTTGCAAAGGCAGAGAACTCAGTCTCTGTAGTGGACACAAGCACTTCACATCATGCTTGAGTGACTACTGCTTGTCAGTGCTTGGAGCAGCATTAACTGGCTCTGCAGGGAGCAGCACCTGCCACAACACAGAGCCAGACAGTGAAGGGGTATGCAGGAGCAGAAGAAAAGGGGACTCCCAGGTAAACAATAAAATGTATTTAAAATATGGAAGGATACTGTGCTGAAAAGACAAGAAAGCAACACCATCAAGTTATAGTGAACGAATCTGAAAATTCTTACATCCCCCAAAACTAACCCACCTAGAATCCATCAGTGGCCAACACAGGGAGCGATTTAGCGTGCCTCATATCCAAGTCCCAAACGTAACTAAAAGACAGACCTGAGTTCCAATGTCCATGTCTTGCCCCGTCGTGACTGGATGAGGGCTCGAAGTGAATTGGCAATGCATCTCTTTCCATCCCAATACAAAAGAACTGCCACTAAACCCCTTGTAAGGCCAGGAAAATGAGGTTGCTGGTGCTCCCCTACAGAATGAAAAATACAGAAGCACAAAAAACAAACAAACAGAAAAAAAAACACAACCCTCAACATACATAATCAATCATATCTTTGCATTTGATCATATTTTTTTTAAAAAAGAGAAGTACAACAAGCCTATAACAAAGCTCTGAGTCCAAATTATATTTACCAACAAATGTTTATCTTAGCCTCATACACTGCACAAGCAAAGGCCAATAACAATTTAATTGTACTTAAAAGTCAGTTTTTCAGTGCTCATTCAGACAGAAAACCTTAATTTCCAATTTTGTTTAACTTGCTTCAGGACGACCAACATGGTCATATCCACATTTAATAAAAATAGGCATATTCCAAAAACTCATATCAGATGTGACAAAGTAGCTGATAATGATTCCTAATGGAATATCTTTTTTAAAAGACAGACTTTAAAGTCAGAAGGGACTATCATGATCATCTAGTCTGCCTTCCTGCACATTGCAAGCCACAGAACCCTCACCCACTCTCTCATATAATAGACCCATAACCTCTGGCTGAATTACTGACATCCTCAAATCATGATTTAAAGACTTCAAGTTACAGAGAATTCACAAACATCATCACTTTTCTGCCTGCCAGATAATGTGGATTACTTGCAATCACATTATTCATATCCTGAGCATCAGTTTCTATGTCATGGCACATAGTACAGCCATAAGCTCATAGTACAATTAATACATACTTCACAAAATGAATCACTACTACATTGTTTTATGAAGAAATTAATAATCAGCTATAAAAAAAATAATCAATTTATTTCTTGAATCCAGTGATAAATTACTTGTTCAAAGTAACTAACAATATTGTCAGCTCCCTACAGAATATTCCCCCTTTTACAATGACTGACTAAAATAATTTAATGGAATCAAAATAATATTTTTCTACTGTATTACAGTACCAGGAATAATTTTAGATCTTTATGAACATCTTACAGAGTTGGATACTAAAGCCCTAGTCTAACAGAGCATTTAAACATGTGATTAGCTCTAAGTAAATGACTAGGTCCAATAAGAAGCCTATAAGAATTAAATTTCCCCAACTCTCAGGACGCATTTAGTGTTCAATGAAACTATTGTCCCCACAGTTCAGTGTCTCCTTACCAGCTAGAAGGAGTTCAACAGCTGCCAGCTCTCCAATATCAAAGAGGTCACTCAGGATAAAGGCTTCTCTGATGAGCTGCTCTGGCAAAAGTCTGGTACCCTGCTGACCCTGGATGGCAACCCCTTCAGTACTTGCCTTCTGAATCTTCTCGTGCTGTTGCACATTCTTTGGCTATAAAAAAAATAAGTAACAGAAGTTCCCAAAAGGGCAAGATGCTGAACAATTATTCATTTCTGTCAAAGCTGATCAAAGAGCAAGAAAAGCTGGTCACATTAATTCTTATTTACAACTACCACTCTGGCATGTTAGGCTTTCATCACAAGCATTGCCTATATTTTTTACATGTAGATAGTAAAGGTGTCCTCAAAGTTATTTCACAGTGTAATGCAGAACAGGGCTTCTTGTGAGGCTATACCAAAAATGATCTTATATCATCAGGGCTGGAGCTTACTTTACTTAGAATAATTTAAGGTCTCAAAATAGCTTTTGATATATTCCCAACAGGAATTTTCCAATCAGAAACGGATCTAACCTTGATGAAAGACATCATGAATGTTGATGAGAAACTGTTAAAGAATAAATTGTTTTACAAATAATACATTATTCCTTTTTTGGATGTCGGTCAACTGCTAAAATGTAGAGAAACAAGATCCTATACGTGCCTGAAGCCTTCAACCTATCAACTTTACAAATAAAAATGAAAACTTCTACTATAAATGTTGCAGGAACGGTATTTTTTCCTTACTGTAATGTTATTTCTAAACGGATATCTACTCCTCCATCAGTCAAGTGCTAAATGGGTTTTTCCCCCTCATCCCACAATCTTCAGAAAGAGCATCCTGGATGCTTTTTGTTTTCAGATGCTTACCTGCTTTGCCTGCTGGCATGCTTAAATAACTGCATCATAAGCATGGAAAAAACACAAGCAGAAATAATTATGTGCTCTAGCTCAGAAGCCTGGATCAAGTAGAAAAACCCATCAGCACTTGATTGACTGAGCAGAGGGTATCATGATGGATAAATAAATTATTCCTCTCCAAACAGTCTGTGTGAAAACCAATGAGGCAAAATTCTGATCAACATCAAATTATTTAAGTGTTCAATTGCAAAAGAAGCCAGATAAATAATAAAACTCTTTCAAGTAATTTTTATTCTTATAGCACCTAAGGGTTCCAACCAAAATTGCGACCTCATTTTGCGAGGCACTGGATAAACATAAAACATAAGATTATAACTCTGTAAGGTAGGGGCTAATTTTAAAAATGAAAAAAAAAATGTCAAGACAAACAAAACACACTAGTCTCTCCCCAACCCATTACAGAAGAGAAAAAGTTAGTTAATTACCGGATTTCTGTACAGTGAGATAAAGTCAGGCTTGTGTTTCTTTAAAACCTGGTCCAGGAGATGAATGGCTTCAGGTTGCCTTTTCCAGATAGCATTTACCACTGTTTGCCAAATGTCCTTGTATGGACCCCACAAACTGGCAGCTAAAAAGAAAAATTTGAAAAAAAAAAAAAAAAAAAAAAAAAATCATATTGAAAGTGGGAAGAGTAAAGGAAAGATTATTTCTCCACAAATTACATTCTAGAAACAGATTACTATTTAGATTTACTGCATAGTCTCAATGTGAAAACACAGGAAGTTATGCACACAAATCTTTTACATCCAAAATGAGAATATGCCACTGAATAAAGACAATGCTTTTCTTATTTTGGGAGGTGGAAATCTCCTTGGATTGGGCAGGGAGGAAGCAGGGAGTGGAGAAGAGATGAAGGTGATAGCTGATAAATTCTGGAACCATATTTTCTTTACACAGACATATTTGTTACAAATATAGGCCTCATCCTGCATCCTATCAACTTCAGTAGGACTACTGGGATAAGTAAGAGTTGAAGAGTGTACCAGAATCAGGTGAGGCAAGGCAAGCTTCCTGATTTCAGCTGTTGATATAACAGACCAAAATGGAACAAAATCAACAATATCAGAAACTATACGTGAACAACAATGCTCTGTCATACTTGATTTATCATTACATCTGTCTATGTACAACATTTTGTTAAGCTACTAAGTTATATATCAAAGCAACAGAGTCTCCTGTGGCACCTTTAAGACTAACAGATGTATACATCTCTGTTGCTTTTTACAGATCCAGACTAACACGGCTACCCCTCTGATACTTAAGTTATATATATATATATACCTTTCAAATGTAATCATCCTTTTCTGATTTTAACAGAAGTACAGTTTAAAAGGTGATTTTTATTCACCAGATCGTACTATATTAATAAGATTTTCCCCCATGTTTGTTGCTGCCATACCACATAATGACAGGAGAGTGAGAAATACAGTAAACAAAAACAAAGAATACTGAATAAAGCATTGCATTGATAAACATCTTACAGAAGTGCAAATTCTGGCTATTAATATTTTATACATAGATTCATAATACATGTTCATCCTCTACAGCAATAAAAGTCAGTTATAGAAATATGAATTTGTTTTACAATACAAAAAAATTAATGAACCAGCATGAAATTAGTACACTGAGATGCTTTTCACAAGGATTATTTTTGGAAGCTACCCAGCGTCACCAATTGTTATTTAAGCCAAGTCTCAGACCCTACTCTATAATCCAACTCTCCTCCTTCACTTGTCGCCACTGGCACAAGTTTTTGCTTGGAAATGCTATATTTGAATTTAGCTCTGAGGATGAACAATCTCTCCACATTAAAAAGGATATCATTCTGGATCAAAGTTTCTTTGCCCAGGAAGGAATTTAGGGAAGCTTACACTAAAAGTTTACAGAGTAGCAGCCATGTTAGTCTGTATCCGCAAAAAGAAGAACAGGATGCATCCGAAGAAGTGGGCTGTAGTCCACGAAAGCTTATGCTCTAATAAATTTGTTAGTCTCTAAGGTGCCACAAGTACTCCTGTTCTTCTTTTTACTAAAAGTTTACTTATTTTCTTTCACCAGCACATACACAAGAACAGCATCCTACATTATCAACAGCAACCTTAATATTCAAACACTGATACCGTAATGCAGAATCATTCTTCAATCTAGATAGTATAACTGACAAAAGTATGAAGGCATGATATTTGGTAAATAATTCCTGCCTACAGAGTATAATCTAGTATTCTGATGGTTTACAAAAAAACTCTCCAAATAACCAGCCACCAATCTAACACAGAAATGCCAAAGTTTTGTTTGCTGGATATGTCTGATATTACTGAAACAACTTTCATATTCTTCCCAAAACAAATCACCACCAAGAGTACCTACTGTATTATTATTTGTATTGCAGTATGCCTAGAGACCACCAAATCAAGGATCAGGGCCCCACTATGCTAGGTACTGCACAACACATATAACATAAAGATGGTCTCTGCCCCAAAGAGCTTTCAATCTAAGGCCTTGTCTACACACACAACTTGAAATACTTTAACTAAAACTGGGTTAGGCTTAGTTAAACTTTTTTGCAGTGAAAACAATCTCAGGATAAACTCATAGTGGAGACAAGGCACAGATAGTTTTTAAACTCAGTGTTACTAGTAGAGGTCAACTTTATATTGGCAACCTGGGGTTTACCTCGACTAACTGCTCGAGGAATGAACTACCCTTGCCTTGTCTCCACCATGAGTTTACACTGAGATAGTCATACTTCTCTGCAGTGAAGACATAGCTTTAGTTAAATCAATGCAACCTCTATATACATGTTCATAAGTCAGTTTACACAAGGCCTATATCAATTTAGTTTAAGTCCAACTAGCAATTCCCCCTAGCCAACCAGTGAAAATAGTAGCAGAGTGAAACTGACAATTCTGGATCTGTTTCATTGTTTCTAAACAGTCTTGGAAACAGCAGCAAATGGAGCAGCAATCATGTCTATTTCACTCAGCCAGAGGAAGACACCAACATTTGTGAAAATGGGAAAGAAACTGGGGAAGACAAAAAAGAGAAGCTCAAAAAAGAGGGAAGACAAAAAAGGGGAAGGGAACAAAAAACCTTTGGAGAGTGAAGCGCTTTCCACTCTATAGCATCTAAAAGATGAAAGAGACTGGACACATTTCCACCATTTATTAGCTAAGCCTGGATTCTCTGAGCAGGGTCCAACAATATTACCCTGGTGGGAATTACAGCACATCCTCCCACCAAGCTGGATTGAAGATAGTATTGTATGCACATGTTCATGTGCATGCAGCACTCAATTACCAAAAGTTCATTTGGCTCCAGCTGCAGCCCCATCATTCTCTCCCATAATCTCAAGGGTGTTTTAGTAGTTTATTTCAAGCCACAGCAAAGATTCTTCCTCATGAAGAATAAGCCACATGCTATGGCCTCAATTCTCAAAACACATACATGCTTCATTTTATGTGGGGGAGTACTGCCATTGGCTTCAAGTGTTCATAGGATGGGGCTAAATCTGGTTCCGCTATTTCCAATTTATGAGCAGGGCTGTTTCTAAAAGGTTAGGGTTTAGATGTTGGAAATATAGGGGCTGGAAGGAAACTCGCTGCACCCACTAGGCAGGCATGAACACACCAGATGGCACCACAGAGCAAGGAGTTCTGCCTCCCAAAGCCTTATCTTCCTCATGTTACCTAGGTTGCCAACACTCACAATTTCATTATTTATATTGCTGTAGTGGCTAGGAGCCCTAGTCTTGGACCAAAACCTAAATGTGCCAGGCACTGTGCAAAAGAACAAAGAGTCCCTGCACCAAGCAATTTACAGGCCAAGAGTGAGACAAGAAATGAGAGATGGATTCAGCAGACGGGGGACTATAGGGAAATAAGACAGCATTGATCAGCACCATAAGCTGTGGGCTCAGCTCACCAGCAGCCTAACTGTTGTCATAGGATTTGCTGACTCGGAACACATTTTGTTTTTCTTAGAGCTCCAGCTCCTGGACTCCTGTGACTACACGAGACTCGGAGTTTTCATTCCCATGTTGGGGATGCGTTTCTAGCCTTGGCGGCTGCAGACAACAACTAGGGAGGGGGGGGGACGAGAGCCCCTAGGGGCTCAGAAACCAAAAGGCAAAGAACAAGCCCCCATTTATTCCTTTGACTTCCTCGGGGGGCCGCTGGCGCACGCGCTTTACCAGCTGGGGCCACGGCGCCCGGCAGCCGCCGCCGCACCCAGACTCCGAGAAACGGGCGGGGCAGGAACAGCCGGGGCCTCCAACACGCCCGTCGGGCCCGGGCCGGAGCCGAGGGGCCCCGCGCGGGAACAGGGGCCGCAGACGGCGCCTGTTCCACTCCCCCCTGGAGCTCCTGGCCCCGCGCGCTGGGAGAGGGGCCGACGGGGCGCCCCCACCTGCCGATAGAGGCGAGGGGCGCACGAGCCGGTGCCGCTCCGCCCCCCGAATACTGGCCTCGCTCTCAGGCTCATTTTACCTGAATTTACCGCCAACAGCGCCGCCATCTTGGAAATCAACGAACAGGCAGGCGCCGCTGCCGCAGAGAGGCCCGGAAAGAGTTGGGGGCGACGGAGGCGCTGCCTGCCTAGAAATATCGCTCTCCTCGCCGCCTACAGGGTACGCTACTCCCCATAAAACCCTAGTGGGAAGGTCCCTAATATGTTTGTAAACTATACGCCCCCTCCCAGGTAGTGAGTCTCTTTGAAACAGGCAGGGCTGCCTTTGGCAAGCCGGGGTCTTCATGGGCAGAGCGCGATGCATGCTGGGAATTGTAGTTCATTTCTGGATCGTATGAAGTTATGTAAACGACTGAACTAAAATTCCCACGTAGCCCATCTGCCCCACATTCTTTATCCAGGGTGAAACAGGATGGATGGATGTGTTCAGGAACTTTATTCTGCTCAATACAAAACCACATTACTAGTGAGCCCACTGTCGTGTGCAAAAAAATTCATATGCACCAGGACCACACTAGAGACAAACTCTACTCACCCACCCACACTTGAATGGGGGGAAAAGTGTGATCTTACTGTCCTGCTTAATAAATAAATAAACTATTTGCTTAAAAAAAACTAGAATTTCCAAAGGTTATATTAATATAACCTATTTAAGTAGTCACAATGACCAACCTTGCCTTCTCTATGTGACCCTTTATCATTTTCTCAGGAAAGTTCTTTTTTTACTAGAATGTATATTAATAAGCTGAATTGCAATGTGTTACATACTAGATTAATGTCTGAAAGGGAAACAGACCTCATGTCCCCCGACTCCTGGTTTTCCTACTGGAAGCCGGTGGAGATACATTTACAAAAATGACACAACTGTAATAAAAACAAGTATTAACAGTGTCCAACTTAGTTTATATTATAGTCTGTGAAGTGAGTTCTATAGCAATTATAGTCTTAATAGGAGAAGTTATTTGGAAGCGTTAGTTAGGGTGACCAGATATCCCGATTTTATAGGGACAGTCCCAATTTTTGGGTCTTTTTCTTATATAGGCTCCTATTACTCCCCATCCCCACTTGCTGTCTGGCCTTTGTTCTGGAAAAAAATTCATGTACCAAAACCCCCCCCCAAATTTTAATTTTAACAAATCCTAAAATTTTTGACCAATTCTAAAAACAGTTGTATTGGATTTGGAATTATATGTCTTGTAGTCTTTGATTATGGGGCAAGGAACATTTAAATTGTAACAAGATCAGTAGTCTCAAAAGAAAGTTGAGGAAAGGACTGTCCGATATTAAGAGGAGAAGAGACTTGAACATCTATCTAGAGCTAAGGAAGGTGTACTAATGTCTGACAAGTCTCCCACATCTGAATATCACCTACTGCCTTCCTGCTTTGAAATAATATCTTTTGCAAGGCTCTTCCAGCCATTATAATGATTGCAACTTTTCTTCAGCATATTCCCATAGAGATAGGAGATGCCTTCAAGAGACACATTTATGTCAGTGGCCAATAGCCTAACACTTTCACACTTGAACTTTATTAAAATTAAGTTTCTCTTGCTGCAAAACCATGTTGTACAAACTATATCCATGAAGAGCAGACAGCAAATACTAACGAAGAAAGACAACAGGATAGGAGAGGAAAGAAAAGAGACAATACAGAGAAAGCAGAAACTCTGGAGAGTCAGGATGAATTAGGGAGAGACAAAAGCCAGAAGAAAGGGAATTACAGTGGAGAGTAGTCAAAGCAGAAAGAGGAGAGATGGAAAGAAAGGAAAAGAAAGCAAGAACGAGAAAATCCATCCTGCCAGAATGAATTCCTCTCACAGAGCTTGAAGAGTAAATATTTGAGAAAGGGATATCTTTTTTTTTAGACCATTGCTTATATTAAACTAATTTGTTTATTTTAATGAAAGGAATTGTATTCCCCTAAACTCTTTCTCATTCTGGTCCTGGCCATTTGTCAATCATAGATCTAGCCCATTCAGAGGTCAGAAATGACAGAGGTAACAGGAGACTCAAATTGTTTGATCTCAGGTAGGAAAAAATGGAGCAAGAGAGGGAGTGGAAATTGAAAGTAAAAAAGATAAAGGAGAAAACAAAAATAGGAAACAGATCTCTTTTGGCAGAAGGGAAAGTTGTCATATTTCTTTTGGCATTAAGATGTTTCCAGATTGTATACATTTAAAAAAAATCCCATTGGAAGAGGAGATCCTGTGTAACCCGCACAGATCAAACATTTAAAACTTCCAGATAATTCATCGACTTGCTCTGCCAATAGCTTAGATAGCAGCAGCAACAACAAAATACAATGAAAAATGGGTAGGAGAGGAGGTCCTTGAGGAAGAACAAACGGATTGGCCGGATCTATTTACAGTTTTTATACCAGTTCAACTTTGTGTGTGGGTATGATTTTTTTACCAAAATAATTATATCAATACAACTCCTTGGGTGAATTCAGTTATACTGGTAGAGTAGTGCCTAATAGCACTATAGCTTATTCCCTTTCACGTATGCAAATAAGTTATATTGGTATAAGCACCGTTGTAGAGTTCAAACTAGGGAAATTGTAACGCTTTATCTATACTGATATAGTCCACACCAGGGAGGTTGTACTGCTTTAACTATACTAATATAGTTAAAGTAGTACAACTTTTGGTGTAGACAAGCCCTTAGGCAATGATCCTCTGCTTATTCCTATTTTATTTGTTATCTTGTAATTTATGATCCCATTGTTCATCCAGAATCACAGAAAGGTGGAATATGTCTTAGGGTATGTCTACACTACAAAATTAGGTCAAATTTATAGAAGCCGGTTTTATAGAAATCGGTTTTATACAGTTGATTGTGTGTGTCTCCACATAAAATGCTCTAAGTGCACTAAGTCGGCGGACCGCGTCCACAGTACCGAGGCTAGCGTCGACTTCCGGAGCGTTGCACTGTGAGTAGCCATCCCACAGTTTCCGCAGTCTAGACATAGCCTAAGACTCATTGATCCTGCTGTCTTGGAGGGCTCAAGTCATCCCTGGTTTAGCCAGTGGAGCATGACCAGAGATGGATTTGATGGATTGTGCTTTAATGATATTCTGAGATAGAGTTTAGACACAAAACAAGAAAAACAGTCAGTTCTGTGGCTTTTACTGGGTATTACATATTTGGTTGTGATATATGAGATCCTCATATGAAAGGTACTATATATTGTAAGTGGAAATAATTATTCCTAATAATTAAAATTATTAGCACAGTGGACCCTGATTGGCATTCTAGGAGCTACCTACTATAATACAAATAAATAATAATAATATATATAGACATCATGGTTGTAAGCTAAACCACACATTTAAAACAATGGAGTTAATTTAGTATCTTTTTCAATTTACCATAATTTCTTTCCTAGGCTTAACTTATAGTGGCCTTGTTATCACCTGCAGCTTGATGAGCTAGAGTGAAAATTAAAAGGCATTTCTGCATTGTAGCAGACAAAAATGGTTTGTAAAAGAGGTGCTCCTTTATGTAAGTACAGTACATTCTTTAAATTGTGAAATGTGCTTGTGCATCCCAAATGTTGCAAGAGATGCAGTGTTGACTACTGATCAAAGCAGAAGAATTTCTGAGACCTGTCCCTGCTCTGACACTGTCTGTGACTCAGGTGTGTATACATTATGCAGATTATGCCAGCAAAGCTATGTCAGCGTAGCTGTGCCAGCATAACCCCATTGTATAGACACAGCCTACACCAACGGATGGGGTTTTTCTATCCCTGTAAGGATGCCACCTCTGAACAACTATAATTATGTTGACAGAAGCATTTTCCCATCGCCAAAGCAGCATCTACACTTGTAGTTAGGTTGGCATCGCTCCGGCATTCAGGGCTGTGTTTTTTCATACCCCTGACTGACATAGCTATGTAGATCTAACTTTTAAGTGTAGATCAAGTCTCAGTTTACTCATCTGTAAATAACTGGTATAATATTTTACAGTAGGTCTGGACTGCTGAGCAATTGGGTGATTATTATGGTAGAGTTTGTGTCCCTGCCTAGCCTTGCAAAAAGGGTGTATTTTTCAATTGTGTTAGCTCAATTGGATGAAAAAAACCCTTACCACTTGTTAACATGCAGGCTAACATATCTGAAATCATGTTAGCTGACTATGGCTATGTCTTCTCTGAAAAAAAGCTATGTTTTATACGTCAGCTGTTTCAAAGTAAAATATTAGCGGGGGCAAGACACAGGTAGTTTTTACCTTGATGTATCTAGATCAGCTGGAGGTATAGGGCTACAATGAGGCAATGACTACAGTGCCTTGTCTCTAGTAAGATTTTACATGAGTTGGGGCTTGTCTGCACGTAAAATGCTGCAGCTGTGCTGCTATAGTACTTCAGTGTAAATGCTATCTATCTAAGGCCTTGTCTACACTACGAGAGTAGTTCGATTTTACTTAAATCGAATTTTTGGAATCGATATTGCAAAGTCGAATGTGTGTGTCCACACTAAGGACAGTAATTCGACTTTGTGAGTCCACACTAACGGGGAAAGCGTCGACATTGGAAGTGGTGCACTGTGGTCAGCTATCCCACAGTTCCCGGAGTCCCCGCTGCCCATTGGAATTCTGGGTGGAGCCGCAAATGCCTTCTGGGTAAAAAAAATGTGTCCAGGGTGCTTTTGGGTAACTGTCGTCATCCGTCCATCACTCCCGCCCTCCCTCCCTGAAAGCGCCGGCGGGAAATCAGTTTGCGCACTTTTCTAGTCAGTGACAGCGCAGACGCCACAGCACTGCGAGCATGGAGCCTGCTGCAACCATCACTGCAGTTGTGGCCGCTCTCAACGCCTCGCAACTTATCATACACCTTTCCCTGAGGCAGATGCAGAAAAGTCAGGCGAGGAGGCTACGTCAACGCGGTGATGGCCTGAAGTCTGAGAGTAGCACAGACCTCTCAGAAAGCAGGGGACCCAGCGCCGAGAACATCACGGTGGCAATGGGTCATGTTGATGCCGTGGAAAGGAGATTCTGGGCACGGGAAACAAGCACTGAGTGGTGGGACCGCATAGTGCTGCAGGTCTGGGATGAATCCCAGTGGCTGCGAAACTTTCGCATGCGGAAGGGAACTTTCCTGGAACTTTGTGAGTTGCTGTCCCCTGCCCTGAAGCGCAATGACACCCGGATGCGAGCAGCCCTGACTGTCCAGAAGCGAGTGGCCATAGCCCTGTGGAAGCTTGCAACACCAGACAGCTACCGGTCAGTCGCGAACCAGTTTGGGGTGGGCAAATCTACCGTGGGGGTTGTTGTGATGCAAGTAGCCAAGGCAATCGTTGATGTACTGCTGCCAAAGGTAGTGACCCTGGGAAACGTGGAGGCGATCATAGATGGCTTCGCAGCGATGGGATTCCCAAACTGCGGTGGGGCCATAGATGGAACTCACATCCCTATCCTGGCACCGGAACACCAGGCCAGCCAGTACATTAACAGAAAGGGCTACTTTTCCATGGTGCTGCAAGCACTGGTGGACCACAGGGGACGTTTTACCAACATCTACGTGGGATGGCCGGGCAAGGTTCATGACGCTCGTGTTTTCAGGAACTCTGGTCTGTTTAGACGGCTGCAGCAAGGTATTTACTTCCCGGACCACAAAATAACTCTTGGGGATGTGGAGATGCCTATAGTCATCCTCGGGGACCCAGCCTACCCGCTAATGCCCTGGCTCATGAAGCCCTATACTGGCGCCCTGGACACTGAAAAAGAACTCTTCAACTACCGGCTGAGCAAGTGCAGAATGGTGGTGGAGTGTGCTTTTGGACGTCTCAAGGGGAGATGGAGAAGCTTACTGACTCGCTGTGATCTCAGCGAAACCAATATCCCCATTGTTATTGCAGCTTGCTGTGTGCTCCACAATCTCTGTGAGAGCAAGGGGGAGACCTTTATGGCGGGGTGGGAGGTTGAGGAAAATAGCCTGGCTGCTGATTACTCACAGCCAGACAGCCGGGCGATTAGAAGAGACCAGCGGGAAGCGCTGTGCATCCGGAAGGCTTTGAAAGCAAAGTTCCTGAGTGAGCAGGGTAACCTGTGACTTTAAAGTTTGTGTATTGAGAAGCTAAACCTGCCCCCGTTTCTTTACCCAGTTAATGTTGACTATCCTATCCAGTTACATACCCCCTTCACCCCACTTCCAACACATGTTTCAAAATAAAAATAGTTCTACTTTGTTAAAGCACACCGTTTTCTTTAATACTGTATTCGCGGGAATTTTTTAAAACTGGGACGCAGACTGTGGTGCGGAGCGGGTGTACTGTAGTGGCGCGAATGCAGCTTCTAAACTCAAGGATTGACAGGCTCCGCTGCGGTGGGATGGTTGTTTCAACGGAGCCTGTCACCCCTCCTGATAGGGACTGTGTGTATGGGGGGGTCTATGTGACTTTGTGGCAGGGGGAGGACGGTTACAGATCCCCTGCTGTGTGGCTCTGTGATCCTGCCTAAGGACCGCTGCTTAAGATCTGTAACTGCCCTCCCCTGCCACAAAGTCACAGAGCAACCCACCCCCCACCACATAACATGAAAACAACCTCCCAGACTAACCAGGGTAACTAGTCACTGCATCACTGCACTATGTATGTGCCCTGCTGCTGTGCCTGCCCCCGACTATATACCCTGCCAAAGGTGACTGTCCTGTCGAATTACCAACCCCCTATCCCCCCCTCCTCCAAAAGAACATGATGGAAACAGTAGTTAACAGAAACGTATTTTTTATTATCAACCAAACATGGAACTGGGAAAGTGAAACTTGGACGGGGGCTTGTGTCAGGCGGGAAGGAAAGAACTTGTCAAATTTTGGGGAATGAGAGCCTTCTGCTGCTCGAGCTCTCTGCAGGGGTGGAGTGAGAGTTAGCAGGGACTCTGCCGCCTCTCCTTCTGTGCACTTTGGGTGAGGGGAGTATGGGACTTGGTGGCGGGGGAGGGCGGTTAGAGATGGACTGCAGCGGGGCTCTGTCCTCCTGCCTCCGTTCCTGCAGAACATCCACAAGGCGCCGGAGCGTGTCCGTTTGCTCCCTCATTAGTCCAAGCAGGGTTTGAGTCGCCTGCTGGTCTTCCTGACGCCACCTCTCCTCCCGATCCATGTTGGCTTGGTGCATTCGGGTCAAGTTCTCCCGCCACTGGGTCTGCTGTGCTGCCTGGGCTCTGGAGCAGGCTATAAGCTCCGAGAACATGTCCTCCCGTGTCCTCTTCTTCTTATGCCTAATCCGCGCTAGCCTCTGGGAGTGTGATGACAGGCTAGGTTGTGAGACAGTCGCAGATGGGGCTGTGGGAATGGGAAAAAGGGAGTGAATTCCTCAGAAAGATAAATGTAGTTGTGAACAAAGAACATAGTCTTTCTCTGTTAACAAGACCATGCACAGCACCTATCACATGCGCACTCAGCACAAGGTCGAATTCTCGGCCTTCGCATTCAGTGCCTGGGGTCTTCTACAGCACATTTGAGAAGCCTCTCAGGAGAACGGAATTTCTGTTGCAGGCAGACATGGTAAGCCGTAGACTTGTGGCAGCTTAAAACTTTAATATTAGCAATGGCCTCATTTCACATTGAAATCAATGTCGGTCCCTGCTGCCAGCAATTCGGCAAGCAGGAAGTCTGCTCCTGTCCCACACCCTCGCGGCTGTCCCCGGGAACGATCCCTTTCGGCTGCCCCTCTCCCGCCTCCACCGCGTGGCTGCAAACCAGCGGTTACAGTTCTGTAAAGGAACGGCAAAGCAGTCCCAACACTAACATTCCCCTACCTCATTCAAAGCAGGTCATCATGAGCGACATCACCCTCATGAGGATCTCTGACAGCGAGAAAGAGAGAATGCTCCGGGAAAGCCTGCAAAGACCAGGGCCGTATGCCGCCATGCTGTGCAGAGCAATGATTCCAGAGTACTTGATAGTCTCGTGGCGTGGCAACGTGTCCTACTACGGAGGACCCAATAAGGCCGCTCTCCCCAAGAACCTAATGCAGCGGATTTCCAATTACCTCCAGGAGAGCTTCCTCGAGATGTCACAGGAGGATTTCTGCTCCATCCCCGGACATATAGACCGCATTTTACTGTAGCTGCTGTAGCAGTGACTAACCAGTAGAGCGGCTTGGGCAGGACAATCATGCAAAACCGGACATTGCTAGATTTTTTTTCAATAGTTGCACTGCCCATGACTGAACCGTTAAGCTAATCAAACTAATCATGAGAAACCCATTTTTTAAATTGTTAATATTCCTGTTCTGTTACAAATAAATGTTTAGATTTTTACAACACTTACTGGCTGATCCTTCCCCAGATTCTGTGTCCGGGGTAACGGCTGGGGAGGGTTGGTAGGGGATCTCTGTAAGGGTGATGAAGAGATCCTGGCTGTCGGGGAAATCAGCGTTGTGAGCGCTGTCGACTGCCTCGTCCTCCTCATCTCCTTCCTCATCTTCCCCGTCCGCTAACATGTCCGAGGATCCAGCCGTGGACACTATCCCATCCTCAGAGTCCACGGTCACTGGTGGGGTAGTGGTGGCGGCCGCACCGAGGATGGAATGCAGTGCCTCGTAGAAACGGGATGTCTGGGGATGGGATCCGGAGCGTCCGTTTGCCTCTTTGGTCTTCTGGTAGCCTTGTCTCAGCTCCTTGATTTTCACGCGGCACTGCGTTACATCCCGGCTGTATCCTCTCTCTGCCATGTCTTTAGAGATCTTCTCGTAGATCTTTGCATTCCGTCTTTTGGATCGCAGCTCGGAAAGCACGGACTCATCGCCCCACACAGCGATGAGATCCAAGACTTCCCGATCAGTCCATGCTGGGGCCCTCTTTCTATTCTGAGATTGCACGGCCATCACTGCTGGAGAGCTCTGCATCGTTGCCAGTGCTGCTGAGCTCGCCACGATGTCCAGACAGGAAATGAGATTCAAACTGGCCAGACAGGAAAAGGAATTCAAATTCAAATTTTCCCGGGACTTTTCCTGTGTGGCAGTTCAGAGCATCCGAGCTCGTACTGCTGTCCAGAGCGTCAACAGAGTGGTGCACTGTGGGATAGCTCCCGGAGCTATTAGCGTCGATTTCCATCCACACCTAGCCTAATTCGACATGGCCATGTCGAATTTAGCGCTACTCCCCTCGTCGGGGAGGAGTACAGAAGTCGAATTAAAGAGACCTCTATGTCGAACTAAATACCTTCGCGGTGTGGACGGGTGCAGGGTTAATTCGATGTAACGGCGCTAACTTCGACATAAACGCCTAGTGTAGACCAGGCCTAAGTAATCCATCTCCACAAGGGGCAGTAGCTAGGTTGATCAAATAATTCTTCCATTGATCTAGCACTGTCTACATAGGGACTTGGGTCAGCTTAACTATGCTACTCAGAGGGGTGGATTTTTCACACCCTGACCAACGTAATTATGCCCATATAGTTTTCTAGTGTAGATGGAAAAAACACAGCTTTTTTGCAGTGATGACATTACCTGTGCTGTCACTTAGGGAGGAGCATAGATTTTAACTTCATCAGTTTAGCAATTACAATTTCTATGTTGTGACTAGAGTTTTAGAAGGTGTTAATCACACCTCTGAATCCTAGTTTAGACAAGACCTTTAGCTAAATAGGTTTTCAAAAAACAACATATTTCTATCTGGCTTCCTATCCTAGGTACTTCCCATGATACCTAGACTAGTCAGGAAAACCATACTAGGTTGTTGCTAGTACAGTTTCAACTGTAGTAAGGAGATGGGTTCTTTCTACTCCAAGGCAAAAAATGGGCTGAAAGGTCTCAGCATTTCTTGAATACCTGCCTCAGAATCTGTGTGGGTGAACACTGACATCAATTGGCCCTCTTACCATAGTTGCAACAATTAGCAATTATTATACTAATAATATCTTTTTGAAATAATTATTTATTTGTTTGATAAATAATATCAATAATCTTTTCTTCTCAAAGGCTGGATCTCTCCAATCATACATTCATGCTACAGTGGTCAAATGAATTGGTCAGATGATGCATCCTGATTTGTGTGGAGAATGGGACTTTTCATTAGATAATTCCTGCTGGCTGGCCTACTGGTCTGTCGATCTTTTTAATCTTTGTTCCCTGGCATGAAGTTAAGAATATGTTTTGCTCCCCCTTCAGAAATAACTTCTGATTTTAGCTTCTAAAGGGAATAGGGGTGGGCCCAGGTCATAGCTTCTAAAGGGGCAGGGGGAGGGATAGCTCAGTGGTTTGAGCATTGGCCTGCTAAACCCAGGGTTGTAAGTTCAATCCTTGAGGGGGCCACTTGGGGATCTGGGACAAAATCAGTACTTAGTCTTGCTAGTGAAGGCAGGGGGCTGGACTCAATGTCCCTTCCAGTTCTAGGAGATAGGATATCTCCATTAATTTATTTATTTTTAGAAATAATCTAATGATTGTGACAATTTATCAGCTGGTAGCTGATGAAAGAAAACATAGTTAACATCTCCCTGTTACCACATAAACTGGGATTCTACCATAAAAAGTGACCCTAAAAATGTCAGTGTGGAGTTCTATATTACTATTAGTAATTTGTATTGTAGTTGTGCCTAGGCCCAGGCCCCATTGTGCTAGGCACTGTACATATGTAAATAAAAAGACAGTCCATGCCCCGAAGAGTTTGCAATCCTAGCATGTTGCGAGAGATAATATTTGGGTAAAACAGACAAAAGGGAGAATGAAGCAGGTGATCAAGGTACCAGGTAATTATAGGCCTATCAACCTGACATTGACCCTGGGCAAGATAATCAAGCATGAAGCATCTGTGTGAAGTCATAAGGGATACTGTTCCCCTGGGTCAGAGGCCTGCAGCTGGCTAGCTGGCTAATTAGCCCAGCCACTGCACCTGGGAAAAGACCACCAAACTTAATTTGCTGATCTTCATATACAGAGGAGCAGGAACTGGAAGGTGGTTGCAGTATCTGCCAGAGGTTGGAGTAAATGTTAGGCAGAAGAGTACAGACAGGTAGAAAGAAAATGGGGGAAAGTTCTGGTATCACAAAGACTCTAAGATAAGAACCAGGAACTTTTGGGTTGATGAACTTGTTGGGTGAGGGACAAACTTGGGGTAAGGGATTTAATCCCTACAGACTCTGAGGGGAGAGGCTGTGAAACTTTGGTCTTGTTTTTGTTAAGAAGGTTGAAATAAAACCCACAGCAATTAATCTGTGTGGAAACAACCCTCCCTGGATTCTGTGAAAGGGCTCCAGGCAGAATTTGCCTGGGGAAGAGAGTGGGCTCAGCTGGAACATATCTAGGCCCAGCTGGAAGAGGGTGCTAAAAGGTAAGCCCCAATCCTTTACTAATCAAGTCCCATGCCAGACTGTAAAGAATTAAAGTAGGTTAATGTAATTTAATGCAAATCAACATGGGTTTATGGAAAATGGATCCTATCAAACTAGCTTGATACCTTTTTTGATGAGATTTCAAGTTTGGTTGATCAAGTTGATAGTGTTGACATAATATACTTAAATTTCTGTACCACATTTTGATAAATTAGACCAATATAAAATGAACATGCCACATGTTACATGGATTTAAAAACTGGCTAACTGATAGCTTGTGAACTTACTCATAGCTCTGCTAGACACCAAAAACCATGGACACTGGTTTTATGGCTCATTACAACAATTTGTAACTCACCCCAATGCCTGCACCTTAATTGCCCACTTCAAACTCCTTATGCATAACTATCTAATCCTCAATTGCTCACTTCTTTTCAAGTGGCATCCTACAACATATTAGCCCTTATGCTTAACTATCTGTCTCAACTTGTATTTAGCTCAGACACTATTTATTCCTTTCCCCAGACCTGAAGAAGAGCTCTGTGTAGCTCAAAAGCTTTTACCTACCAACAGAAGTAGGTCCAGTAAAAGATTTTTATCTCACCTACCCTGCCTCTCTCAAATACAAATAGGCATATAGACCCATCTGAAAAGAGCTTAAAAGAAGAAAGTGGTTTTCAAGTGGATTTGAAGAAGGAATAGGAGGAAGTTTGGCACAAGGAAAATGGGGGACTTCACCATGCAGGAGGGGCAATATGGAAGAGGTTATAAGACCAAGAATAAGAGGAGGAGAGGAAAAGGGAATAGAGCAGTGAGGGGAAGTGTAGTGGGGATTGTGCAGAGGCTTGAAACTAGTAAAGTGACTTGAAAAGAGTGGTGCATTGAAAGCAGCAGGAAGTACCTTTGTCTTGTCCGCTTGACCTGCATGCTAAAGTTGGTTTGAGTTTTGTAGAAGGAAAGGATTCTCTATAACAACTCTTAGAATGTCAAACTGCAAATATGCTTATATCAGATGATTCCATAGTCCTCTTGGAACTAAAATTGGAAGCAGAGATTAGAAACTTCTATAAATGAAGAGCTAATTGGTTTCTTCTACAGACTCGATGAATAATTCAGGATCTTTAAAGAAGAGAGCTCAAACTGAGCCCATCCTTGCATTCCCATTTCCTTGTTTTTCTGTAGATACTAAGCCTACTTAGCATCATTTAGATATCATCATAGTCATTATAGGCCTGTTAGCCTGACCTAGATCCTGGGCAAGATAATGGAACCACTGCTATGAGACTGGATTGATTAAGAGCTAAAGGAGGGCAATGTAATTAATTCAAATCAACATGGGTTTATGAAAAATATATCCTAGCAAACTAACTTGATAGCTATCTTTGAGATTACAAGTTTGGCTGATAAAGGTAATAGTGTTGACATAATATACTTACATTTCTGCAAGGTGTTTGACTTGGTACCACATGACACTTTGATTAAAAAAACCTAGAATATCATCAGATTAACATGGCATATGTTAAATGGATTAAAAACTGGCTAACTGAGAAGTTTCAGACTAACTGTAAATGGGAATTGTCATTGAGCGGGTCTGCAAGGATTGTTCCTTATGATAGTTAGCATTTTTATTAATGACCTGGAAGAAAACAAAATCATTGATAGTGTGCAGATGACACACAAAATGGGAGAGTGGTAAATAATGAAGAGAACAGGTCACTGATTCAGACCAATCTGGATGGCTTGGTAAACTGGGCATAAGTAAACAATATTGTATACATATTAAAACATATATAGGTGCAAATGTAGGCCATACTTATAAAATAGGGGACTCTTCTCTAGGAAGCAGTGACTCTGAAAAAGATTTGGGGGTTGTGGTGGATAAACAGCTTAACATGCTCTCCCCGTGTGAGGCTGTGGCCAAAAGAGCTGATGCGATCCTGGAATGCATAAACAGAAGAATCTCAAGTAGGAGTAGAAAGGTTGTTTTACTTCTGTGTTTGTCATAGATGTGACTGCTGCTGGAACACTGTGTCCAGTTCTGGTGCTCACAATTCAAAAGATGTTGATTAAATTGGAGAGGGTTCAGAGAAGAGTCATGAGAATGATCAAAGGATTAGAAAACATGCCTTCTAGTGATAGACTCAAGAAGCTCACTCTAGTTAGCTTAGCAAAAAGGATAAGGGGTGACTTTATTACAGTTTATAAGTAGCTACATGGGAATAAATATTTAATAATGAACAGTTCAATTTAGCAGAGAAAGGTAAAACACAATCCAATGGCTGGGAGTTGAAGATAGACAAATTCAGGCTGGGATTAAGGTGTACACTTTTAATAGTGAGTAATTAACCATTGGAGCTATTTACCAAGGGTCCTTGTGATTTCTACATCACTGACAATTTTTAAATCAGGATTGGATGTTTTTCTAAAAGATATACCCTAGGAATTAATTGGGGTAAATTCTCTGGCCAGTACAGGAAGTCAGACTAGATTATCACAATGGTTCCTTCTGGCCTTGGAATGTGTTTGGTATAATAAATTGCAGTGTCAGCAAATCAACTGCCTTATTGGCATTCACTGTGTTCAGTAGTTTCCATATCTCATTTGCAGGCAGTAGATGTTTTTTCTAACTGACAGCCCCACAAACTCAGTCTGGGTTTGGACAATTGAGCTGGGTTCTTTATATGTTGCATATCATTTTGCATCAGTTGTATAGCTTCTGCAGACTAAAATATGCCCTCAGTTACATTTGTGCAATCCCATTGATTCCAGATTATGAATTTGGTGAAATGGCTGTGACCCGACATAAAGGTAAGGGGATTGCACAGGAGACGAGGGTATAATCAGAAGGTAATAGGATGCAAAAGCATATCTGTGGTCACAAGATAACCTAGAGGGTCTCTATTACTGCAGGAGATGGGGAGGGGGAACCCAGCTTGATAGAGCCCACGCTAAATTGGCAGAACTGGCCATTTAATACGTGCAAACTAAGCACACTTCCTATGGGAATAGGTGAGATTCAGTGAATATGAACCCCACATTTTAGGGTAGAGCCATGTATTAAATACTTCACACAGGGCCGCCAAGAGCGGGTTCGGGCCCTGGTGAAAAAAAATTTTCGGGGTCCCCCAGCAAGGGCAGACCAGCTAAACAGGGCCAACGAGACGGGGGGGGGGGAAGCCAGCCCCCCTTCTGGGCCCTCATAATTTGTACCAGCTTCCCCCCCTCTTGTCGGCCTTGACTTCACAAATTATATTGCTATACCATTCATTATTTTGCAAGGTGCAGGTTTCTTTAGTGTTCTGCATGTATTCCTATTCCAGTAGGAAATTAGAAACAAAGCCTTATTTGAACAGTCAGCAAAATCCGTACATGGGTAGGAAACTGTAAATGGAAGGAGCAGCTTTCTGCTCAGATGTTTAGCACCTACTGGCTTGGCTATAGGGAGGCTCCATTTTGGTTCCCCTGAACCTGTCTATGTACCACAAGGGTCTCTTTGTTCATGCCTTGGCAGCAATAATTTGAAGGACACACTAGTACTGAATCTAGTCACTGATGCGACAACTCTGTTAGTTGAAAGAACAGGAGTACTTGTGGCACCTTAGAGACTAACAAATTTATTTGAGCATAAGCTTTCGTGAATACTGTATTTTCCACTACATGCATTCGATAAAGTGGGCTGTAGCCCACAAAAGCTTATGCTCTGATAAATTTGTTAGTCTCTAAGGTGCCACAAGTACTCCTGTTCTTTTTGTGGATACAGACTAACACGGCTGCTACTCTGAAATCTGTTAGTTGACTGAGTCTACTCCAGTGTCTGACCTCCAGTTAACAACATGGTTACAACAACACTGCACACTCGGTTAAAAAGCATTGATTTGCAAACCACATCTGTTACAGTTCCCTCTTTCCTTGTCACATGGTCTGTGTGTGGAAAGATAGTGAGAAGCAATCTCCGCTACTATGGGGCTATTGTTGAGACTACAGGCTCAATAATTTCTAGTGAGGTGACACCTTAGATGTTGGGAACATTGAACTACCTGATGTGCTTGGGTGATGAAGGCTGAAGTTTATGGTTCATGCTCACTCAGTTGCTCAACTGCTTATTAGTGGGGTAGGGGAAAAGATTTTTCTTAAGTGCAGGTTTCTTGAGCTGCTTGGCATTTGTAACTCATAAATCTCCTCTGAACAATGTAGGTTAGGTGGTCAAAATACATGATTGTGACCCTCCCTAATACTAGAGAACTTTCCTATCCTACAACAGCCTGGTTCAGGAAAGCTAAATCTTTGCCTTCAAAATCTCGGGCTGAAAAACAATTGATAACCAGACCGAACACTAAAATAAAATGAGCACCAGCCATTAAACAAGATTAAATTCTCAGTGTTAAATTTATATGCTTGAATTAGCAGGAAAAGAAAGAATGGCTCATTGATGTAGATAGCAATTATATGAATTAGAAGAAATATGGACCCTGTTTCTTGATACATTTGGATAAAGAATGCTGCAATGGGTCAAATAATGCTATTCCACCTGACGTCTCTGCTTTTTCCCTACCTCTTCCCAGCTCTCTCCTTTCCTTTTTTGCCTTTGTGTCTTTTTTTTTATTGTTTTCTTAATTGTTACCCCCTTGGTCTTTGTCAAGTTGTATATTGCATAATTGCTATAATTTTATTAACTATCCTGTGAAATGTTATTTGTTGTTTACCGCTTTGTATTTTTTATTTTTGTTTCTAAAGTAAAATTAATAAATTATTTACAAAAATGTATGTCTTACAGTAACAAGCATACTGGAGTGCCAATCACTGACTGGGACTGCTAGGCTCTTCTGCAACCCAGATAAATAATAATAATAATAATTAATAATAAGAGTGAAACTTGGGGGCAGCATAAAGGAGGATAAAACTTACTTGGGAGGCTATCCTTGTATCTGTTTTTTGTCTTCAGTAGAAGATATCAATTTGTATATAAGACACTGGTTTGAGAAGCAAGGTTTCAGAGCTTAAGAAAACTCACATCAAACAGTGACCCACTTCAATTGTGGGCTTGTGTCTGCACAGAGACATCACACCACTTGTCTTGTAATATTGTGGTAGCTGCAGCTTGTGAATATGACGTCAGTAAATATAAGATCATAAGTGTTTTATTGTCTTTATAGAACTCAATCAATACTTGCCTGACGTGACTTTTCTAAGCACTCAGTAAACATCACTGTGTTGCATCCCTAGGTGACATGATCTCATTAATTACATCATTTCATAGCTTTTTTTTATGTGTCATAGTTTTAGCATTATTAATGTACAACAAGGCTGTACAGTTTAAAGGTCAGGGCGAGTAGAAGCTGGGAAAATCTTGAGTTACTGATTCATTGTACAACACTGGGGATGAGGCTTGCTTTATGCCCACTCAAAACAAGCAGCCATACAGGGAGAACCAAGCTGTAAGAGGCCATCAGAGAGGGCTTGGACTTCTTTGTAACAAAGACTTCAGTGTGCCTTTATTTAGGTTACAGTGCTTTGTTTACAATGCGCTATTCTGTAGATTCTCCAGGTTTTGCTTCCATGAACAACCTTATTACAGAAGGATCCTCCCAAAAACCCAATCCCTTGCTGTTTGGTTTTCTAACATCTCATTCTGTGTAGCACCAAAAAAAGGCCCCAGAGACCTATTTGAGAACCACTCCTCTAGACTAACTCACCTGGTAGTGGTCCTGATTTATATGCACCTGCCTCCCCATTAAACCCATGTTAAAGAATACACATCTGTAGTAACTTTTGTAACAGTTGCCACTAGAGGTAGTGGATACTGACCTGTCAAGTGTCAGAGGTACTCATCCTTTTTGTAACCTTAAGCTATGTCAGGTTCCTGGATCCAAGAAACAAAGTTTAGGTTTTTATCAGTGCTCCTGTGGGTCACACCTTATTAAGCTTTACCTCCAGGCCACTGCACTGCAGCCATTAGCCCTCTACCCCTTATATTTGTCTCCCACTAAAATAGTCATGGCTCACTTTTAGTGTGTTTATTTGAATAGCTGCTGTTGGTCAGGCCTATAATTTTAACAGGGGCAGTGTTCTTACTTTTGAATGTCAAAACAATGAATTTCTCTGTCAATCAGTGGGACCAGGAAACATAGTGCTTTCTCTTTGTTCTTATGTTCTTTACAGATTTTCTTTAATATTAAGTCTTAAAGCTTTAATTTTGTTAGTAAAAACTCCCTTGCCTTTGACCCCTTATGGAGCACTAACAGTTCACTTTAGGTGCTGGGGTTGAGATCCTCGGACCTGCTCCAGCCTCTCAGTGGCAGGTAAAAGGGCTGACGTGGTGTAAAAGGGTTCTAAAATCCTTGGATCCAGTTAGGGTAGAATTCCCCAAGTGGAAGCACTGAGCAAGACCACCTCCAGCTCAGGCTGACTTCTGAGTCCTCCTTCACAAGCCCTGCCACAGAGGGTGTTTTGGGAGCAAAACATAGACCTCCTCTGATCATAATCATAGCTCTGTCACATACCTCAAGGTAATCCACACACATCCTCATGTCACAATATACCTTTACCAAGCAGGCCCAACTACTGCCTCCACCATTTAGTGTAGGTATACCGAACACCCAACATGCTGACTGAACCTATGTGTATTCAAATAATTCCCATTGGCTGCTGCCAGGGGAACTAAAGAAAGGTGGTGCATACCCTGGATAGACAATATCCTGTAATATACTGAACACTCCTTATGGAGTTAGGATAAACCTTTACTGAATGAAGATAAACCTTACTGACTTAGGGTTAACACCTTTGGCATTCATTGTATGACAAATGCAAATGTTTATGTACTGTTGCGAGATTGTATGACACTTCTTTAGCAGGAAGACCAGACTAATGCAATCTCTGGAAGGTATGAGGGAGTTCAAAAGACTGTTTGAAACAATATGTGAAGTGGATTTCCTTAGGACATACATTGAGGTGAGGGGAAGAATTTGTGTTCCCCTCTGAAGTCAGTCTTTTGAAGCTATGTCCTAGGGTAAGAGCCCCTTTGTATACAAACTACCTGCTTCTGAAAACTCCAGTTCAAAGACTCTTGAATTGTATGAAAAGGAAATTGAACATGTTATGAGGGTGCTTGTTTTGAGCTGAAAATCTGAATGTGTAACCTCTAGAATACCCCTAGGGTGGGGCATTTAGACAGCACTTGCCAGAGCTCTTGTGAGAATTGGAGCTTACTAGCATGTGTGTAGGTTCTTTTTTTGTTTTGTTTTGTTTTTGTTTTGTTTTCTCTGTAATGCTTTGTACCTTAAGAATAAAGTAAGCTTGCTTAGAAAACTGTGTGGTAACTTTTGGCTGTAACAATTACATGATCAGTCTCTGGAGAGAAAGCAAGCAGGGCAACCTGTCTGTGCTGGGAATGAGTGAAAGCAGGGAACTGTTCAGCCTGAGAATGCCATGGTCAGAAAGGAGTGAGGTGCATGTTTCCACCCAAGAGAGGCAAGAGCTGGAAGCCTGAGAGTGGGTACCCTTGCTGAAGCCTGAGGGGAAATACATATGCAGTTGACCTCAGCTATGACACCATGAACTATCTTTTTTGGGGGGGGGGTCCCTTTAATAGTGTTAGATGGAATCCTGTGGGTGAGCGTGAATGGGCTGTAAAAGGAGGCAAAGAGTTTGTACATTTCAGCAACTGTGGGGTTGGCAGAGTAAAGGTATAGGTGGTGTTGGGGCATACTGGGGAGTTGCTGAAAGAGAGGAGAGTTAAATTTGCATGGGCAACCTGAACTCTGCATTTCCTGGTTTTCAGAAGTTGTTTTGCTCAAATCCATGTTCTGCAAAGGGGATGACATGCAACCTGAACTTTGTTACTGTTTTTTTGCCATTGGATTTGTCATTACTTTGCACCTTGGGGAGTCACTTATACCTTTGAATAGAGGGTGTAAAATGCTACCAAATCAGAATGGGAAATGTCTATACAAGATGTAATAAGTGGAGAATCAAGCTTCAGGAACCCTAAGGTGCCCTTGCTTGGGCAAGTTATGTCTTCTTTGTGCCTCAGTCATCCAAGATGGAAAGTTTTTCTACTCAGACTAAATACAGTATGACACATGAGCTTTCCTAGAGAAATAAATTACCCATAAAATCACTTTAAACATTTTTTTGGCTGTTTAGTGACATCAACAATTATAAACTTAATGCATAATAAATCTGAATTAAGCCATTTTTCTGTTGTGTGTAATAGTACAACAGAGCAATTGTTACCCCCTCAATGTTTCTATTTATATATTATGACTCACCAAGAACTGTGTGGTGGTATTCCACCTTTTGTGAAAATAAAAAGGTCTATGCAGCGATCTGCATAGGTTTTTATGCTGCTCCTGATGCAATAGTATCAACACCTAATCAAAGGGTGAATGGGAAACCTGAAACTGAAACATATTTTTCTTTTATTTGTATCGGCTGTTCTTCTTAAATTCCAAGGCCAGAAAGGACTGTTGTGAACATGTAGTCTGATCTCCTGTATAATACAAGCCATAGAACTTCCCTAAAGTAATTTATAGAGCAGATCTTTTAGAAAAACATTTATTACTGTAGTTTAACTAAAAACAAGGCTTAAAGGTCCTGGAAAGGAAACCAAAGCCCAAGGAAACTAATGAGGTCATAGCTTCATTAGCGTGCCACCCCAAGTGTTCTTGCCCCACAGTAATTGACCCAAGGTAAATCCTAGGGAAGAGAACTCAGTTTGTAGTTTTCACATGTTAGCAGGTTGAGGCAAAACCCAGGCTCCCCACTATTGAATGTGGGCTGCTGGTGGCCTGCTTCTTCACTCCTATGCTTGAGAGAGAGTCTATTCACCAGCCTTGATTCCTTCACTAGGGTTTTATCTCATGTTATGGTGAGTTAGCTAACCCAAGATAAGACCACACCTTTTATCCTAGCAATTACAAGGCCTGAGGCTCTTTCCATTGATTTCCATGGCTTTTAATCAGTCCCAAAGTGAGAAAAGGAAGAAAGGCTGGCCAGTAGATTCCATCTCCAAAGCATGCAAGTGAAGAAGCAATCCACCAGCAGTCCATCTTCTTCCATAGCCCTGATTTCTGAAGTAGGAGCAGACTTTCAGCAATCTCTCACTGCAATCCATCTGTTATCCGAGTGGGAAGAGACTCATTCGCAGCTTTCCCCTATGATCTTGATCCTCCTCTTTCCATGTGGGAGGCAGGCGAACTGACCACCAGGATCTCACATGAATTGGTTTTCTCTGAAGGAGACCAGAGCTGTTCAATCACCCTGCAACAGAACCTGCTGGCACACATCACCTTGCAGTATTGTAAATTCTTAATATTTATCTCAGCAGATTTTTAATTACCTAGAATTGACTTTTTTAACCTGAAGTATTTCTAAAATGTATCTGAACACAGGAAAATTAAGCCTGCTAAACTACTAATAGTTTTGTAGATGACATGTTTTATTGTTTGCATCCTCGTACTTACACATTACAGCCAAAATTTTCTGATCTGGATGTTTAAAATTCAGCACATGAATCCATTCCACATAAGTTGAATGACTTTCAGAGGTACTGAGCTCTCACTGACATTACTTGAAATTGCAGCTGGTCAGCACGTTTAAAAAACAGACTTTTTTTATGCCTAAAATATGTATTTGTGTATAAATTAGGCATCCCATTGATAAATGTTGGCCTATAGATATGGAAAAGAAATTACATTTATGAATTATGAGGGCATTTGTATGATTGAAACAAATCTCAGCAATAGAAACTTACTCTAAAAACACCCAGTTGTACGCTACATTTCCTAGGTTTGGCCCAAACTGAGTTTGTACAGACAGTCAAGCTGTCTAGAGTGGCTCCAGAGCATGAGTACCAACCTCAGGGCAGATTGCTACAAACCAGGGTACAAACCCCAAACTGGTTGTGAGTTCCATACAGCGATCTCACCAACCAAGCATCAAGTGTGAATGCCTTAAGCACTATGACAGCCTTAACATGGAGTCACAGTCCCTGTGGGTAGTCTGGTCTATCTTGACACCCAGGGAAGCTGGCCTTTGTGATAGATGGTCTCATACACTGAAAATCACAATATTCAGCTTGTTCTGTCACAAAGGACCAGTCACTCACCCAAGGTCAACAGCACTTTACATCTCACACCACAGACAATGCTTGTAGCTAATCCATAATAATGATCTTAAAGCTTTATTAACTAAGAAAAATAAATGAGTTATTTACAAGGTTTAAAACGGGTAAACATACATACATATATATATACACACACACACACACACACACACACACACACATCAGTTAGTTTTAGGTTCCAAAAGGTGGCAGATGCTTCTATAATAAGCAAGTACTATATGTCCTTTAAGGCTAACCTAGGCCAAGCACTGGGGATCTTTTGCTTATGCTTAGTAATCCTTGCCCCTCAGAGTCCAAGCAGCATAAAAGCTACAGTTTCTCCTTGTCAGGGATTTTTATTCCCTTCCCCTAGAGTTCAAGTTGATGGAACAAGTGCACGGGCATGTCTTCTCTTCGTGGGGGGAGAGGAGCAAAGTCTCTTGTCCTCTGATGTTCCACAATGGTTTGTCCGGTGCCTATGGACCTTGTTTTGTTGGGCAGGAGATACCACCTCCTGTGGCAAACTAGTATTGGTAATGCTTCTCTCCTGTCTGGTGGTTTAGTTTTAGAGCAAACATTTTTACAGTTACAGAGCAAACTTTTAAATATTTACCATATAACATGGGATATAGATATAAGTGAGATTAATACATGCAGCAACATACCAGCATTTTATAGAGGCTAAACACATTCTTAAAAACCTAATCTCTGTTTTAACAATGCTAACACACAGGTGAGCCAAACTGATTTCCAACTACATATTGGTCAGTGTTCACTTTAGGTCTATGGGCCTAGGCAGGAGTTGACACCTGGTCTTCCAGCATCACACAAACCAATTATAAACATCTCAGAAAAGTGTGGCCCGGTACCATGGAAGTGCAATGACAACAACTTTAACTTTAGAGCTGCAAGAGTTGCTATTGTGAAATGGGTTATCAGTCTTATTTACACCTGAAACTTTTATATAGTTATTTATTATAACTGTATAGAAATTTTCTACAAGTAATTCCATTTTGGTTTTTTTAAGATATGATATACTACCACAATCAAATTGCAGCTTATAAATAAAAAACACTAATATTTTATAACCAAGTTATAAACGCGATTAAAAAAAAAAGGCTTCCTCCTGACCTACAATTCAAACTTGGCTATTGAAGGCTAAGAACTGAGGTGTTTTTGTCTATTTTTTAAATCCAGATTAGAGTAATATTTATTAGATCTATTCAACATTTCAAACTTACAATTGGTCCTGTAGCACTGAATTCTGTTATCATATAACATTGCAAATATTTTAAAAATTCTGTAGAGAAAAAACACATTTCCATAATATATTCTCTTAGTTTCCTTGTTTAACGCACATTTTAAAACCCTCCCCTAAAATATAAATTTTTAAATCCGTGGTGGTCATGGTATCAGGCTGGCATCTGTTCCCCTCTGGATATATACCCTGCCAACACCTTCAGTGGCAGTCAATCTGCCCCGTAATGCCAAATGGCACTCAAGGGACATTAATGTAGCAAGAGAACAGACCAGAAAACAGCACATAGCATAACCTTCAGTCTGTCAACATGTCAAACACAGGCTGTAAAAACGAGGAAATGTTGTATCAGAATATAAAGCTCTGGTTCCTTTGTACAGCAACCAAATTTGTATGCCATGTAGTTGTGATTAAGGCTCTGTCTCTATGCAAGACCGATCTTACTATTCTAGGCTCTCTAATCTGTCCTCATTGTAATATGTTTCTTGCAGTTCTGTAGGAACATCTTCATATTCCTGTTTAACATACTTAGGCTTTCTATTTAATCTATTTTAATTATTCAGTCTGTCTAATATCAGGCTGTCTGTCAAACTTCAGGATTTATAAATCAGTTGTGTTATCGAACATTTCTCTGGCAAAGGAAAAATTAAGCCTGGAAAACTGCAAATTATAGCTGGAGCTTGTGTGTTTTTGCTAGTGTGTATGTGCACCACTACCCATTAGTGAAGGCAATGTCAGACCTTCTCTACATGTGGGATCATGTCACACCCGGCCCATGGAGGATGTAAGCCTTAATTCAGGGATCTCAAACTCAAATCACCACGAGGGCCACATGAGGACTAGTACATTGGCCCGAGGGCTGCGTCACTGATGACACCGCCGCTGCCCCTGGCCCGGCCCTGCCTCTTCCCACCCCTTCTCCACACCGATTCCAACCCAGTCCCCACCCCAACTCCGCTCCCTCCCTGCCCCTATTCCAACCCCTTCCCCAAATCCACGCCCCTGCCCTGCCTTTTCTCTGCCTCCTCCCCTGAGCACGTAGCTTCCCGCTCCTCCCCCCTCCCATCTGGAAAGCACTAAGTGCTTGTTTGGCGGCGGGAAACACCTGGAGGTAGGCAGAAGGGCGGGGATGCAGCATCCTGGGGAGGAGAGGGGGCGGGGAGTGAGGGGAGCTTGGTGGCCACAGGAAATAACTCCAGGGGGGAGGAGGAGAGGCAGGGGAGCTTGGCGGGCACAACAAATAACTCTGCGGGCCACGTGTTTGAGATCCCTGCCTTAATGCTTAGAGTTAATGGAAATTCTCCTTTAACTAAAGTGTTCTATTTCCACAATGGCCATGGAATCAATACACTGGGCAAAATATTGCATTTTCCCAGTTCATGCACTTTTTACTTAATCTCAGCAGATCCCTTACATCTGAAGCATTTTTACAAGAGAGCTCCTAAATTGGAAATCTGGAGGAAGTACTACATGCTGTTGAATGCCAGCATGGGGCAGTGGAGAAAAAAAAATAATTTCTTTGACTATAATAATAAATGTACTTAACTAATAAGTTAATACATTATAAGAAGAAAGTATTGTGTATGTTGCACTCTTTTTTTAAAAAACTGATCACTCATCCAAAAACTATAACCAATATTCTGCTTCAGCCTTGTCTAAATGGGAATGTGTTCTTTTTTTAAAGAACGTCAATTTCCCCCCCCACATAAACGGTACTATATCCAAACACAATCTCCCTCCCCCCCCCCCCCCCCGAATTATCTGGCTTTTTATTCCAAATTAATTAATTCACCATGGAAATGAAATATTCTGAGTAATGAGGTTTTTTCCTGCAATAAGGTTTACGTGGCTGCATATGGCAGTTGTCATTTGTGGGATTAACTATTCCACTTGTGGCAGTTCTCCCACTGCTATCCCATGCTGCATTGCTTCTTGCCTGGCCTGTGTGCCCTTTTCTGCTCCAGGATCATCGTGCCCAGAAGTGACCTCCCTATTTCAATGCTAGTACACTGCCAGATGCATCCCTTTTGTGATACCAGCTTGTGGCAACTTCACACATCCAGAATCACATACCCATTATTGCAGCCATGCCCTGTGCTTCTAAGTGGACCCCACAGGAGGTCCTGGACTTCCTTTCCCTCTGGGGAGACGAGCATGTCTAGGCCCCTTAGAATAGCAGTCACCAGAATGCCAAGATCTACAAGCGGCTGGAAGAGCAAATGCAGGAGAAAAGGTACTTCTGGGACATGGACTAATGCTGTATCAAAAAGAACTCCAGCAGAACTACAGGAATACAAGGCACAAGAACAGGCCCTCCAGTAATTCTACCTACCCATACTAGCAGGAGCTGGACTGGATTTTTGCAATGGAAAACTGAACCCTGGCATGTGGTTTTGAATAGTTTGGGAAGGAGGCCCTTGGAAGGCACCCACATGACCCTGAACCTTAACCAGAGGAGATTCTTCCAGACAGCCAAGATCCTTTCAGTACACACCCCACTCTAAGCCAGAGATCCAAGTGCTGGAGATGCTCTCCGAAACCCAAGCAGCAAGCTAGTCTGAAAATGCTGCAGAAAATGGAGCACTACTAGTAATGTGCTGTATTACAACCATATAAGGGGATTTAAACAACTCTGTTCTGGGTTTCTGTTGGGTGCTGCCATTTTGGCTGGATGTGAGCTCTGAGCCTTTCTTCACCTGCTTGGCTTCCCCACCATGAGCATGCTCAAAATGTCATCCCACAGCTATTGGCCAAATGTTCTGCCCCAATAAGCTCCTTCCTGTGTCGTTCAATTCTCCCTCTCTCTCCCAGTCGACCACGGCACCACAGGGGTTAAAAATCAAACACACTGCATGGTACTCATGTTTATTGTAACGGCAGATATAGAAAGAGAAAAAGCAATAGAAAAAGTACTTTGACTCAGTGTTTGATCACTGCCTTGAGCTCTGAGGTATTTTTACATTTTGTGAGGTAAACTGCCAAGATTAGCCACAGAGATTATAGCCATGGCTATTTTTCATCAGAGCCTCAGCATTGCTAACCCCTTGGTTTCAAACTAATTACTTCAAAAGTCTATTTATTTTGTAGTGCACTTTTAAAGAGCATTTAAGGCAAATTTCCATTTTGGCATGAACATTACCAGGTAATGCAGCCTTCCTGGGGCAGGAAGAGCCTCAGCCATTTTGCCAGCCAGAGCATAAAACACCACCTGAGCAGTGGAGCAACAAAAAAGCTTCTCCCCTCCCCACAAAAAGGCTGAATGCAGCAGTTCACTGCCCTCAGGAAGTTGGTTCTGCCATGCGTTGCATGACCTAGAACCATCCCTGCTTCCTGGGGACGCCAAGATCACCAAGACCAGATGGTATTCACTCAAGAGTGTGGATGGAACTCAAATATGAAAGTGCAGAATTACTAACAGTAGTTTGTAACCTATTGCTTAAATCAGACTCTATTCCAGATGACTACTGGCTAGCTAACGTCATGGCAATTTTTAAAAAAGGCTCCAGAGGTGATCCTGGCAAATGAGTCCAAAGCTCATTGTGAAGAATTACAAAGAGATCTCATAGAACTTTGGTGACTGTGCAACAAAATGGCTGATGAAATTCAATGCTGATAAATGCAAAGTAATGCACATTAGAAAATACAATCTCAACTATAAATACAAAATCATTCGGTCTAAATTAACTGTTATCTCTTAAAAGAGAGCTCTAGGAGTCATTGTGGATAGTTCTCTGAAAACACTGCCCATTGTTAACTTTTTTAACTGCCATTGCGCAATGTTGGGAACTATTAGAAAAGGGATCGATAATAAGACAGAAAATATCATCATGTCATTATATAAATCCATGCCATGCTCATACCTTGAATACTGCATGCAGTTCTGGTCAATCCATCTGTATTAGAATTGGAAAAGGTACAGATAAGGGCAACAAAAATTATTAGGCGTATATAACAGCTTCCAGCTGAAGACAGATTTAAAAAAAAATGTTCAGCTTAGAAAAGAGATGACTAAGAGGGGTTATGATAGAGGTCTATAAAATCATGAATGGTGTGGAGAACATGAATAAGGAAATGTTGTTTACTCCTTCACATAACACAAGAACCAGGGCTCATCCAATTAAATTAATAGGCAGCATGTTTAAAACCAACACACAGTCAACCTGTGGCACTCATTATCAGGGGATGTTGTGAAGGCCAAAAGTATAACTGGATTCAAAAAAGAATTAGATAAATTCATGGAGGAGAGGTCCATGAATGGCTATTACCTATGATGGTCAGGAATGCAGCCCAGTGCCAGAAGCATGACGGGGATGGATCGCTCGATAATTGCTCTGTACTGTTAATTCCCTCTAAAGCATCTGGTATTTGCCACTGTAGGAAGACAGGATACTGGGCTAGATGGACCATTGGTCTGACCCAGTATGGCCATTCTTCTATGGCCAGGTGGTTTTTCCCTTCCACTCCTGTACCAGCTAGGTCAAGGCAGGCAAACTTTTTGGCCTGAGGGCCACATTGGGTTTCCAAAATTGTATGGAGGGCTGGTTAGCGGAGGCTGTGCAGCCCCAAACAGCCAGGTGTGGCCTGGCCCCGCCCCCTATCTGACCCCTCCTGCTTCTCGCCCCCTGATGCCCCCCCCCGGGACTCCTGCCCCATCCAACCCCCCCCCCCATTCCCTATCCCCTGATGGCCCCCGGAACCTCTGCCTTTGACTGCCCCCGCCACCCCATCCAACCCCCACACTCATTCCTGACTGGCCCCCCCAGGACCCCTGCCCCATCCAACCACCCCTTCTCCCAGTCCCCTGACTGCCCCCGGAACCCCTGCCACGACTGCCCCCTGCCGTCCCATCTAACCCCCCATCTCCTGCCTGCCTGCCCCCTGGGGACGGCTGCCCTCATTCAACCCCTCTGACCACTCTGACCTCTATCCACATCCCTGCCCCCTGACCACCACCCCAAACTCCCCTGCCCTCTATCCAAACCCCTCTGCTCCCTGCCCCCTTACCGCGCTGCCTGGAGCACCGTGGCTGGCGGCGCTACAGCTGCGCCGCCCAGAGTGCCAGGACAGGCAGCCACGCCACCCGGCTGGAGCCAGCCACGCCACCATGCAGCACCACATCAGGCCCTGGCTCTGCAGCTGCGCTGCCCCAGGAGCTCACAGCCCTGCCACCCAGAGCATTGCGCCCGCGGCGGAGTGAGCTGAGGCTGTGGGGGTGGGGGATAGCCTCCCAGGCCAGGAGTTCAGGGGCTGGGCAGGAGCGTCCCAAGGGCCGGATGTGGCGTGCGGGACGTAGTTTGCCCACCTCTGAGCTAGGTGGGCATCATCCTGGTAAACAGCAGTGCTGCATATCTTCCCAGTTTGCTCACTACCTTTTTGATTAAGACTCTGCCCTACCTCTTGGGGACATGGCTCAGAGTAACATCCTCCAATGTAAGCATAGCGTGCAGAGATACACATGCAATTACTAATCTGCACCCTGCTGCCTCCCCACCTGCCAACACTGACACAGCATTGATTCAGGGATTCTCTAGAAAGGAGAAGTAAGGTAGAAAATGTCTTACATGTCCAAGTGCACTCCATACTGGGAAAATCAGATGGCATTGCAAAATTGAGAAAAAATAAACTTTTCATCATTGTTGACATGAAGACTAGTATTGGGACTCAGGGACTGTGGCAGAAAGAGGAGACTGTTTATAAAGTGGGGAGATTTGTGTGAGGCGCTAGCTAGAGAGAGACAAAAGAAAAAATCAGCTGCCACTGATCACAGGGCAGAGGTATTTTACTGGAGGCTTCTTGCATGAAGGGTGATGTGCAATTTATTACTACCTCTGCTCAAGAAAACAGGACCAGAGTACATTTTGTAATTAAACATATGACACTAAGAAAATACCCCACTCAATGTCACCGATTTCCGTTCCAAATGAGAAACTAACCTGCAAGGCTCTATAAAAATGCTACTGAAATAATTATTTAATTAAAAGGAGAAATAATATTTAAATGATTATTACTATATAATGAGGTCTGTGCACACACAAATGCTCAGCAAAAAAAAAGGGAGGAGGTTTACAGTGATGCTGAGTATGCCAGGCAAGGCAGAATGACAGCTGCCACTGGGGCAGCAGCAAGAAGTGGAGCAGTATCAAAGGCTAGGATGTGGGGCGAGGTGCAGTGAAGACAGTGTGGATGACTAGCAAACTGATTGGTGGAAGAGGAAATCAAATTCTGCAGATTCAGAGGCAGATGTCCTCATGAAGATGGAATCCTGCCCATCAGGAAGTGCTACTTGGTCTCTATTCCCAGAACATCTCTGCAACTGTGGGGACAGATTAGAGGGATGGGGGGGGGGGGGGAGGACACAGAAGGAGACCCACCACAGCTGGGGACTATGGTAGTCAATTAGAGGATATTAAAAATGGAGAGAGTGGTGGCACTGAGTCAAAAAGGTGGCACAGCACCTAGAACTTGCAGGGGGTATAAAGCCATCAGGAGATGGCTTGTGTATTCACTATCCAGAATAAGAAACCACTACAGGCATCCCTAATGTACACTCTAACAGGGTTGGGCAACAGACAATTTGTCAATGGGCGGTCAGGGTGCAAATATCTGTGATCCCTGATAAGGTAGGGCAAACCACTGAAAACATAATCTCACACACCTGAGATGTTATCATAAAGATTTCCCACTAATCTCATGCCTGTAAAATGAGTAGTTGCTATGAAATGTATTTCCATTTAAGTCAATGGCAAAAAAACATTCATTCATATAAGCAGAAATAGGATTGGGCCTATAAAACCCACTGAAATCAATGGGCTCAGCCTCAAAACTATTCACAGTAAGGATTTTAACAGCTTTCCTTAATGAAATTCTATTGCTTGAAATATACCTTATACCCATGAATTTTTAAAAGAGAGTTAACTACATGGACAATCTAAAGGGGTAATTAATAACCAACTGGTTTTGAGCTAGGGGAAAACAAAGGAAAGTTAGACAAAAGCCAAAATTTGAAATCAGCATAACTTTTGAATGAGCTGTAACAAAACAAGAACAGGAGTACTTGTGGCACCTTAGAGACTAACAAATTTATTAGAGCATAAGCTTTCGTGGACTACAGCCCACTTCTTCGGATGCATATCTGAAGAAGTGGGCTGTAGTCCACGAAAGCTTATGCTCTAATAAATTTGTTAGTCTCTAAGGTGCCACAAGTACTCCTGTTCTTCTTTTTGCGGATACAGACTAACACGGCTGTTACTCTGAAACTTGTAACAAAACAGTTTGTTGACTTTTCATCTGACTTCGCAGAAATGTTTCTCCTTTGCCCTCTAAATAAGTGTGGTTAGGTCACCCAGTTTTCAGGTTTGGTGCAAACCATGGCCATGGCAGGTTAGAGTAGGGGTGAAGCTGGAAAGTGGAGCAGGTTAAAGCCCATGGCAGGTTGTGGGGAGGGGCAAGGATGGGAAAAGGAGCGAGTCAAAGTCCATGGCAGGTTAAAGTGACGGGTAAGGCTGGAAGGAACTTGGATGAGTGCAGCACGGAGCAGACGGTGGCAGGGCAGCATGGTGCAGGAGAAGGTGACAGGGCAAAGTAGACACATGGCTATGCAGGGTAGAGGGGTCGCAGTGGGGAAGGGGATGCCGGGGAGGAGGCGGGGGGATGCCGCGGCTTCAGACAGACAGAAGCTAGCGGAGAGCCCCAGATCCGCAGCTGGCAGGGGCAGATTAACGCAGCCCATCGCCACTCATCCCCTCCCCCAGCCGCCTCCGTTTCCTGCCAAACCAGACTACAAGTCCCGTCGTGCCCCAGGCGGCCGCCTCCCTGGCGGCACGTCTCCTCCACCCCGCCCCCGACGGCTGGTGCGCACGCGCGTTGGCGGCGGCGTCTAGGGCAGTCTCCCTAATGTAAGATGGTGGCCGGCCTGGCGGCGGAGCGCACGGAGCCCGGAGATTACCCGTCTCTCACATAAAGGTCGTCGGAGGAGCTACTCCGCCCCCTCCCGCCAGGCCCGGCGCTACTAGAGGTCCCGCCCGACAGCGCTGCTAGCCAGCCGGCCGCCGTGAAGCAGGAGAGACTGCGGGCTGGGAGGGACGAGGAAGGCGGGTGAGTGCGAGCAGGGGCCGGGGGAGCCGGGCTACGAGAGAGCGGAGGCTTCGCAGGCCTCAACCTGGCCCCCGGGAGCGGCGGGACCCTGCTGTCTAGGGAGAGCGGGGACGCCCCTGCCCGGGCGGGCGCGAGGGGCGCCCAGGGGCTGCCCGTTTTCCGTCCCCTCGCGGGGAGGGGAGAGCCCGCTGCGTGAGCCCGGGGCCGTGCTCGGCCCCGAGGGGCTGCCGGAGTGGGACGTGGGAGAGGAGGGGGCTGTGTCCGGGAGGGTCTCACCCCACCCCTCCTGTCTCCGGGGGAGGCCGCCCTGGTTTGGGTTATCTATTTCAGTGTGATTCTCCTATGGCTTGGTGGAAATTTCCTCTCTTTCTCCTCCCCCTCTCCAAAACTGGGCTCCATTTGTTCTGATTCTCACTTTTGTGGGAGACAGATGGTAAATGGCAGCCGCCTCTCTTTTCCAATTATTTTGGACAGTTCATTTAACCTTCTCAGATTTGTCTCTTAGCAAATCAGCATTTAACTTTCCAGGGCTTCTAAAACATGCTTAGTCCTAGAAACCTTTTTATAGGGTGAGTTAGGAGAAGGAAATGACAAGGCTATGGGCTCACATCGTGTTCAACGGATTGCCATATGCTCTACCTGCCAGTTTCAGTGTGAGCTGGTAGTGATTTCATGTACACCTAAAAGGAGGAGATGTCCGCTGGATAGTCATCCTAGAAGACTTCACTGCTATAGCTCAGAGGATTCATATGGCTTTGGCCTGTGTGCTTGGGACAATATTAAATGCGGAGTTATTAGGAGGGAGATGAATGCTATGTAGGGTATATGTTACATTTTACTCTTTAAGCTGGATGTGCAAGTCCTGAAAAAGGTTGGCTTAATTTTACCAAAAAGTTGCAAAGGTTATGTTCGCATGTAGCATGTTTACTGTCTCTGTACTTATTTTTAGCTTACCTGTGCTTATCTGCAATACTACCTGTGTTATATTCTATTTTAGTTTTAAAATATCTGGATTTCAGTGAACAGATATTTTAACATCACACTTACGTGAGCATGATCACAGACATTGACTAAAAGATAAACAGTAATATTGAAAGGCAAATCTGTGGAAGAATCAAATTCTTTTCCCCTCCCTCCTTTGTATCTGGAAATTCAGGCTATGAAAAGGAAGAGAAGAGCGAACAAGCAATGTATCTGAGAGGTTGGATGGAGTTCAGGTGGCCTATGAATACTCCAAATATACAAGCATACTTTTAGTTTCTCAGTAGCATCACTAATAAAAGAAAATAGTAGTAGTGCACAGTCTAGAAGTTAAGTGTATTACACCTCAGGGTTTTTATGATCCTCTAATAGACTTTCAATTCCATAACCAAGACTAACACATGTATGGGTTTAGAAACGTTTGGCAGTCAGACTTGGCTGAATGGCAAGGAAAGTTCATGCTAGGAGAGGATTGTTTTTGTATGGTAAGGGGTGTTGACTATAAAATGCACACTGGTTCTAACTTGCATGTTTTCCTTTTAAGTTCCCATTAAAGTTTTTAGGAGATGTATTTGTGGCTAGCTTAGTTTTTTGTTACAGAAAATGTTGTAGGTGTTTGTCAGGCTTAGGGCTCTAGTTTTTTTAATTTGGAGCTGATCATTTCAAATGGATGACATTGTGTAAACACAGAACTTCAAATTGTCTGATTATAAAATGTATTTTAGGCCTCAGGTAACCAAATCCATCATTTATAGACCTGCCTCAGCTTACAAGACTGTACCTTGCCATATGGTGCAACCAAACATAATTGGTTGGCAAGGCCACTGTATCAGGGGTTCTCAGACTTTCACAAGGGTGAACAACATCTTAATAGACTATATGGACCACCTTTCATCCCACTTGCAATTGCATAACATCCCTGTGACAACTTCTGCAATTGCTTTCTTTGTAAAGTAATATTAGGAAAGTATAAATATTCATACTTTTAGCAGTCTTTAATATGCAGTGTTCTTTTTTGAGACCGTTAATGACACTCTTTAATGACTCTGTCTTTGCTATTCAGTTCAGTATGTCTCCTTCTTTACTATCTGTCTTTTTTCTCTCAGCTGGAAATGACAAGAAGAGTCTGGGCTATAGGACTGCCCATCTCTGTGAAGTGCTACTGCTCCTTTGACCACAGTTTGGGAATCTCCGCAGTAGGTTACAGAAATAATACTCAGTTCTTAAATATTTTCATCCGTAGATGTCAGTGTTTTATAAAGGAAAGTAGTCGTATCCTTGTCTGACCAATGGTGAAATGGAGGCATAGAAGTAAACGATTTGCCCGAGGCCACACGTCCAACGTCGTTGGAGCCAGGAATACAGCTCAGGTCTTCTGTTTCCTCAGCAGTGTGTTGGGCCTTCTATCAGGATCTGTGTGGTTCTGCTGTGCAGGGGGGAGTGCAAGATTTGAGGCACTCTTATGAAGGTTCTTATTCCAGGCAAAATGAAAGGACAACATTGGTGGTAGATAGTGGATTGAATAAAAGCATTTCTGTAAATAAAACTTCATCATTCCAGGGTAAACTATTTGGCTCAAAGATAGCAAAACCATATAATACACACACTTTCTACAGATATTTAGTGAACCAGAAACTTCCAGTATAAATTAGTTATTTTGTAAGATATTTCCCTAGTTCAAAATAAGCAACCTTAAAGCAAAAATTGTCCAGGCCCCACATCATATGTATTTTTGCATAGTTGATGCAGTGGTTTTGAAGCTACTTCAAGTATCAAATAATTAAAAATTATGTTTCTAGTAATGCAAGTGAACATTTACAATCACAGGCTTGACTTCTCACTCTGTTTGGAACTCTGGTCATCCTCACGTTAGTTAGTGGACTGACCTCCTGTCCAGTTTTGAGAGAGAAATTATCTAGTGATTTGTAAATGGCAGAAGAATGAAATTCCATTATTAGAGATCGTTCTGGTGTTCTGGGAACATTGTAACTAAAATGCACTATATAATTTCTCACAGACTTTCTTCACCCAAACTAAGCCCGTAAGTACTTTCTAACCATACAGATGCATCTTATAATGGAGAAGGGTTGTAATATTCTGGAATTACAAAATAGTATGTGTGTGACCTAGCAAGGTTAGGAAGCTTGTATCCAAATTTATACAGGAATTCAGAGGCTGGAGAATGACATTGCTTTCCATCTCCTGCACAATCCATAAGATGTATACACAGTTTTTTGTTTCTAGATGACATCTTAGAACAGTGGTTCCCAAACTTTAACAACCTGTGAACCCCTTTCATTAAAATATCAAGTCTCGCAAACCCCCTCCTAAAAATGAAGTCTTCCAGGGATTTTCTCCTTTACCTGAGTATAAATTATAAAAGCAGTGATCTTGGAAATATAAAATTTGTTTTTATGACATGCTTATTACACTATTTATTTTTAATTATTTATCATTACAGTATTTTTATTACATTATGAAAACGGCAACTGAAAACGGCAACACTCTTCCAAGATCTCACTTTTGTAGCTTGTATCACTTCGAATAAGCCTGTTATAAGATAAGGCTCCAATGTTTCATCAAGGAGTATCAGATTTGAAACATCATGAAGGTATTTAAGAAGTCAACTCAAAGAGTTCCTCCTACACAAGCATTCAGGTCTTGAGTAGTCCAGGCAAACAATGCATGTTACAACGAAGCTTAAACTTGTTCTTCATAATAATTTTAAAAACAATACTAGCTGCCTATTTAATTTTAAAAACAGCAAAAAATACCCACCTCCCTTTCCATTTCTTATAAGGAATCTTGATTGATATGCTGGTTTTGATCTGCTTAGCTCTTGGAAGTCCAGGGGCTCCGGATTGCTGACCCTGTGCTGCCCGGGGTCCCTAGGGACAGCTCTGTCCGCCCTTAGGGAATTTTTTCCCTGAGAACCCCCTGTAACATTTTGTGAACCCCAGGGGTTCACGAACCCCAGTTTGGGAACCACGGTCTTAGAGTTACTTCCATAATCTGTTAAGTATATAAACAACATTTGACAAACCAATCATTAGATCACAAGGCAGAAGACTTAACCTACTTGCTATCAGTACTCAAACTGGGAATTGGGGTTGAGGTGGCGGTGGAAAGGGGGCTGTTATGTCTGAAACAATTTTAGAGTTTAGAGTGGTAAAATGTAGATGGATGCAGAAACTTGAGTAAACACTACTGAGGCGAGTGGAGACAGGTCACACTTGGAGAAATCCTGTTCCCTCAGCAATGTGGTGGGCCTTGTGTCAGGATCTGTGCAGGAGGGAGTGCAAAATTTGGGATACTCTTGTGAGGGTTTCCCATGTGCTGCTGCATAAAAAGGTTTTTGAGCATGGACTGCTGCTATACCTCTCCACGTGGGGGGAGACACAGTGGGAAGACTGCTCCAGCCATAGGCTAAACTACTGGCTATAAGGAGGCTCCACTATTTTATTGTGGTGAAGTTTTCTGGTGGGTGTGAGGAAGGGTAATATATCGCTTCTCCCACTCCAGTGAAATTCCTAGGAATATCTGGGCCTTAAACATTTACACCTGTAGAGTTTCAGGTTGACTGTCCAGATTCATGAAAACAGCACTACATGCATTTGATTGATACTTATGTTTACTTTGCAACTAAGTGCTAGAAATGCAATTATTTTTAAAACTGAAGATTACGTGTTGATGCGTAAGTCTGGAAAGAAATTGGTGGCTAACTGCCTCACTTGCCAGAGAGTGGCAAGTAGAAAACTGGTGAGTAAATTTATCAAATCCTGAACATAATACAAGCAACATTACAGTAATGACCAAAAACTTGTGGTCATCTTGTGATAGCATTGGAAATGAGCAAGTAATTTCGTGAGCATCCAAAAAGTACTTTATTTCTAGTTGTTGGTTCTGCACACTTTAGGCTACAGACCATCTTACTGTAATCTTGTTAGGTCTTCAGTAGCCGAAGATATAATTTGTTTACTAATGTTTGTTAGAGGGAGTGAGATAAGTGGCAATTTAACTTCTCAGTGTAAGAATACTCTAAACTCGTCTGTATTAAACTGGTAATCATAAAAGGAAAGCAGTGATTTAACTTTCGGTAGGATAAAACAGTGACTGCTGCATGAGAAGGTTCATCACAGTTTCTTATCCCCTTGCCTTTGGAGAGCTGCTCTGCTTTACAAAATATTTAACAAAATTTGAGGACTGGAATGCAAAAGGGTAGTGTGTCGAAATAGAGGTACCTTAAATTATTCGCATTAGAAAGGCGGGTGGGGGTTTGGTGTAAGGAAATGCTTGGGGTAAAAAGTGGAAGTGTGTTGTGGCTGTCACTCAAGATTTCTGATTTGCAGTACAATTTAGAACAACAACAAAATGAGGTTGGGAGGGAATTCAGCAATAATGACTGAATGTCAGTAAAGTGTAAAAGGTCTGTTTTTCTGTTTGTTCAGTGCAACAAATAAAAAGGGACGAATTGACGGGCAGTGCTACAGTAAAAGATTTGAAACGTCATTATAAGTAAAAGTTACCCTAGGCTCTCAAATGTATTATCAAGTAGAAATCTCCCTCTCCCTCCATTTGTTTATCTCCTGTTTCTTGGAATTAAATGTAGACTGAAGGCTTGTCTTCATGTACATAGCTACTGTGACATGGGAGAGATCCCATCTGCGTAATTAATCCACCTCTATAAGAGGTGATAGCTATGTTGATGGGAGAAGCTCATAGGTCTGTAGTGTCAACCTGGCCTTAGCTTTCACCATCTATTCATTCTGCCATAGTCTTCTGGTAGTCCCTAAACTAGTAAGAAAACTATGGGTCAAAATTGTCATAGGTCAGTTTACCAGAGCTGTTTACATGTTTTTCCTATTGTATTAATATTATGGGCCTGAATCTCATTTACACTGAGGCTCCTTTATGCCGCCAGAATTATGTAAAGAGGCCTTAGTGTAAATAAGAAATAAGCCTAATAAAACACCCCCAACTTGGCTAGTGACTCAGTCTCTCTGCTGTTGTGGATCCATGCAACTGTTTTTTCTAAAGTATATCAGTTTGTAAGTGTTCTGTTCATATCCTCCCTTTAAGTTGGAACTTTCCTTCCAGCTTTTGATAAAACATAAGGATCAGGGCATTTATAACGGAGAAAACTTGTTTTCAAATGACAGCTCATTTTTGTCCTTGAAAGTAGCAGTAAAGAAATTTTCAGCAGTCATCTGGCAAAGCATATATTAAATTGAAACTTTTTATATGTATAGCTTCATCATTGGTAGCAAACTGGCTCCAGGACAGCAAATTGGAAATCTCTGGGAATTAAATGGTGGAGAATTATACAGTTTACTATGGCACACCAATTCTAGCTCAATCTTTTTGTGTAGTTTAAACGTTATTCTTTTAAAAGACGAAAGTTTGGAAATTCAAGCAACCGTCAGCATTTACAATAATCTGCAGAAGTTTGGAGGGGGAAAAAAGGTAGCTTACAGCTACCTTCCTTCCTATATGGGTGGTAGCTGAGTAGGAATTAATACTAGAACTATCATAGGTGAACAGCTCACAACTATAACAAAAGGATTACTGACATTAAGATTTTTAAAGACTTGTCAATTAAAAGCTGCATGACTTGAAGTCAGCTAACTATGCCCTATGGCAGGCCTGTCCTCCTATCTGTTTGCACTGTGGCTAGTGCACTGGGACCCTAAATCTGATCTGAGGCCTCTAGGTATTACTGTTTATATAAATACATAGCACAGTGAAACTTCATGCAGACCACCTGCCCTCGGCGAGCACCAAAAGATATATTCCCAGATAACACTAAAATGCTAGTTTTAAGAGAACATCTTTCTATGTTCAGCGACAGTCTAGAATTGGTTCCAAATACAACAGTACACTTTTGGGGAAAACAGCTCAACTACTTTTGACTTTGCTGTATGTAAAGTGCAAACTGTGTATAGTCTTTTCAGAGATTTCTGCATTTTCCTTAACTCCGTGTATTGCAGTAAGTGTTTTTTTTGTTTTGTTTTTACACTGAATCGCCAGAAAGCAGTTAAATGTAATAGAAATTGTTTTTATTTCACCTGTGCTGAGTAACTGATGGACAGAGCATTATGGGCTGCAACAAGTAACCTGTAATACACTTAAAAAACAAACAACAAAACCCCCCTCTAAATGCAATATTTGTATTTTATTTTTATAAAATACTTAAATCTAAATGTTGGTAAATTAAGTGACTTGCAAATGATAAAATAAGTTTTGGAATCAAGTGTAATTTGGCTTTGTGGGCTTCCTTTCAGCTTTCTGTGTTAGTTCTTTTTATTAAAAGACCCAACTTTTTATCAGTCCTTGAGTGATCAGTTAATATAGTTTCCACTGTACTTAAAATGTCTTGACTGGGAGGATGGTGGAAGATAACTTCACTGAAAATTGGATTAGCATTTGACAGCACCAGTTCATTGTTTGATGTTTATAGTGGGGTCAGATACTGCTGAAGACCAGAAGGTTGCCAGAGTATAGCAGCATGGAGGGAGGGGGAAGGAAGTGCACGTGCATTGAGGCAACTAATTTTGTTACGTACTCTATTTCAGAGGTGCTTTTCCCCCTCAGTCTAATTTAGCACTAGTAGAAATATTTTGGGGCTTTCTTAGTGTCTACGCCTTTGATTTTAGACTTATGCTTACATTCTCAGTCTTTCTAGCTGTTCTTCTCTTGACCTTATTAAGCCAGCCTTTTGCATGTCATGTGTTTTGGTTAGTATATTTTTTCTATCTGAAGGAATTTGTCAGCTCTATGAGGGCAGTAAAAATGGAAGAACTGTTTTATACTAAGTAGAAAATGACTCAAGGATCCAGCCTTTAAGTAGGCAGATGGCTAAGCCAGTATGTTTGCTGTTAACTTTCTTTTCAGACTAAGGTTTTTTGCAGTATACATTTGTGTGTTCATAGACTAACAGATAACTTGCTCAGGGTGTTAACTCTACTAGTTTTTGTCCTGCAAGAGAGGACTCAAAAATTTTACCTACCCAAATAGACCCAATCAGGTGTAGCTAGATAGTTGGCGTGATGATGGGTAGTGAACTTGTTACTGTTTTTAGATTGTAAAAGACTTTTGATTTAATGCTTTGCTTTTTGGCACTTTCCTAGAATGCTGCCATCGCTGATGCTTCTTAGAAAAGATGATTGAATACACCTCTACCTCGTTGTAACGCTGTCCTCAGGAGCCAAAAAATCTTACAGCGTTATAGGTGAAACCATGTTATATCGAACTTGGTTTGATGCGCTGGAGTGCCCAGCCCCACCCTCCCGGAGTGCTGCCTTACCGCGTTATATCTGAATTCGTGTTATATCGGGTCACGTTATATCAGGGTAGAGGTGTACAAGAAAACCAATTGCATAGGAATTTTTGTCCCCTAATAGTTCAGGTAACTTTTAGGTTTTCTTCCGTTTTCCAGTTCTCATATGATCCTCCCTCCCATAACCTTTAAATCCATGACAATGTCCTGAACGTGGTGGTCTCCAGAATCTTTCAAATCTTTCTAAGATGTCGAAGTGTTTATGCCAAGCAATGATGCACTCCTTTCCGCTAAATGTATTTCCTTGAAAGTGCTCCAAACTTCTTTGACCTTGTGTATTAACACATTTGTATTTCCTGGCATAGCGGAACCAGAGGCTGACATTTGGTGTGCGATCACAGAAATCCCCATTGTTCTTCAGCTTTTGCAGTTTTGAGTGAATCTTACATAAGACCATCATGCTTTTCTGGGTTTCCCACAGGTGTACAGGGAAGCTGCTAAAGCATCCTGCAATCCTTATAAGTTTTACCTGCTTCTGTTACCGTAGTGGTGCATAAGTACACCTCTACCACTATATAACGTGACCCGATATAACACGAATTCGGATATAATGCGGTAAAGCAGTGCTCGGGGGGTTGGGGTGTGTGTGTGTGGGGCTGCGCACTCCGGCGGATCAACGCAAATTCAATATAACACGGTTTCACCCATAACGCGGTAAGATTTTTTTTTTTTTGCTCCCGAGGACAGCATTATATTGGGGTAGAGGTGTATTAAGTGCAAGATTCCCTCATTCAGCACTTATGGGTATGTGACTGTGTAGTGGTGTTGTAATCTTGATCCAAGTTTAAGATAGCCTTCCTAAAATGTTGCTCTTCTCTTTTGTCACAAGACAGAAATGAATGACCAGGCCACACTAAAATTCGCCTTCCTTATATCTAGTCCATTTTTTAAAAAAAAAAATCTAGAGTTGTTTAGACACAAATAGCTATGTCTTGTTTTGTTGTAACCTGGAGGATTCTAACTTCCATTCTCCATCTCCCCTTGAGGTCCTATAAAACCACCATTATTATTGAAGTGTAGGACTATGTGATGCTGTTCTTGGAGCCTGTAAACTTCACCCAGTCAGCCACAGTAACAACATTTGAGTAATACAAAACAGTCCTTCCATCTGAAGAATGATGAGCTTATTTCCCTATGGTAGGACTTTAGCTACTTTAAAGTCTTCTTCTTGTGCATTTATCAGCCTTTGTCTTTGTCTCCGTTCATGTAGAGTTTGTAAATTCCTTACCCCTTATTTCCCTTGGAAATATTATACTATAATTACTAATGTGGGAAGTGTAGATTTTTTCCTCAGGCTGTCCATCTTAGAAAAAGGCTGCCAATGATTTTTGTCAAGGATATTGTGGATGTTAAGACATCTAGACTTGTACTTCTGAGACTTGAATCCAAAAATACCAAAAGTGAGAGATGATGTGACTTGAATATTGTAACTAAGGTTGTAAATCATTTTTATTTAAATTAACCTTAAAATTTAAATCAGACTTGCTTGCATTTTGTTAGTTCTTCATTTTATTTTGCTAAAGCGAATATTTTTTTTTGCTTGTTTTTTTGGAGTTAGTGTCATTAGTAGAATTTCAGATTTTACATAGAGGTTTTCTCTTAAAAAGCTTCTCACTTAATACTTATTTATGCTGAAAATGACCAGCCCATGGTCTAACTACTCTTCCTTACTATGAGAACCAAAATTTTTCCTCCAAAATTGACCCACTTCTCAAAGATATTAATTGCCCCTTTAACCAATTCACTGTAAATTTGCCTTCACATCCAACCTGTATCCCTTTACCCTACCACTTTGGAAAAGTCAGGGAACAGTTTCAGTATATGCTTTTCTCCTTGTATTGCCTCTGGGGGAAGTACTCAGGACAAAGACCAATAGCTCTGGTATGATCCATTGGTGGCATTGTTCTGTAAGACTGTTCTTTCACTGAATTGTGCGAGGAAGATACGGGATTGTGGGTACCCCACACCAAGCTGGTCATAGTTTGTGAGTATGAATCTGCTTGTTTCAGTAGAGGTTTGGAAGTTGTGTTGTCTATTGATGGGCCTATATGAAATGAATGACACGTCCTAGCGTGTGTGAAATGGATTGGTAGCTTTAGCATGAAGAACCTGCTTATTGAATGGAGACAGACTAAAAATACGCTCTCTTCCTTAGAGGTATTTCTTGAAGTGAAGGCTGAAACACACTTGTGTGGTGTAGAGAAATCTGTATTACCGTTGTTGCATCTGATCTGTTGCTAGAAGACTTCAGTTTGTAGCACCGTCAGTCCAGCAGCTTTCAGAAATGGAACATTTCAAATCCAAAATGAAATGCACAGAAGTGGTAGGAAGGGAACCAACTTACTTTCCTATACCCTGTCCATGGTACTTCATGTATGTGTCCTCCCCTTAGCCACTAGAGCAAGTCTGAGAGAGTGTTTGAATTCTGGCTCAACAGCATATCACTTCTGCATCTCAAGGCTGGAGCAGAGAGGTATGTGCATTAGTCACAAACTGTGGCAATGATTTTTTTGTTTTTGGTTGAGATTACATTTCTTATTTGCCCTTCATGGTAGGTGCTAATTTTTAATGCCCCAGGAAATAATAGTGGCCTGGCACATGGTTAATACTATAGATGATGATAGTTTCTTCTCTGTATGGTATATATGAATAACTTAAGTGAGACAGCTTGTTCACTACTTAACCTTAAAATGTATTTTTACAGTAAAAACAACTCCAAAGTAGCTTATACAGTTTATTACTGCAAAAGCATCAGACTGATTTGTTGCAAAATATGAAACTACTTTGTTTTGTGGTTAAACTAAGAAAGCTTTTCATTATGTTGGTCAGCAGTAAGTTTTGAACCAAATTCTAGATAAAAGTTCAAATTGGTTGCTGAAAGTAAATAGAGTAGTTCACTGCTTGTGCAGTGTCCCTTCAGGAAATGCCCAGAAAATGAGGGCTGTCTGGCCTTGGCATATGAATATTTTTTTTGCTTTGGATGGGACCTGCCTGGCAGTGTGAATTATGGCATTCATTATGGATTTGACAGGCACTATTTACAGATTTGAGGATTTGTTTTTTTATGCCATTTAAGAAAATGTTTATAATTAACTTAGTCATGTTAAAAATGTTAGATTATAGAGCTCAAGGATATAGAAATAGCTGCAGTTTTTTTGATACTTGAATTACTGAGTCAGTAATTGAGACTAATAACTCTCTACTCCTTTTACCCAACCTTTTAGTCATACAGAGGCTTAGGGTGGGGTAGTGTTATGGAGAACAAGTTATTTAGGGCCAAAAAGTGTACTAGGGCATTTAAAACAAAACAAAACAAAACAAAACAAAAACGGTCCCAATGTTTAAGAATTCTATTCCATCTTGTGAAAAGTGCTGAAGTGACAGTACTGGATATTGAAGCCCTCTGATTGTCCAGTGAACAAGTACAGTTTGGGTAATGATGATGCAAGGTTCCTCTACCAATGTACTGTGACCTGGAAAGTGAGGATAGCTCAGCCTCCAGGCCGATTTAATCCTTGGCTTCTTTAGATTCCTGCTAGACTGGTGTGTGTGGGTAAGTACTGCCTGTATGGCCTCCTGTCAGCTGAACTGGACTGTGGCTGGCAAATATGTAATAACCTGGATTAGATTTGAATAGGTGTGCTAAAGGTGGAAAACTGTAGAACCCTATTACTAATTCTTGGTGTAAAGTAGCCCTCCAGAGAACACACATTTGAGTTCCTCTCTGAGGAAAGCAATGGAGATGACTTTGCCAGCCTTTTCTGCCTAGATGCATTAACTCTTATTGGAAGTGTTGAACATTGCAGGATTATTCTTTTGTGATTTGTCTACCTCTTTAATTTATTTGTGAATTGCATTTAGCATCTTTTCACATCCAAGGATTTTATTGAAAGTAAGTGTAAAATATCTTCTTAGCCTTTCCTTGTCTAAAAATAAGAATGTAATGTTAATTTTAAAAATTGTAGAAGTTTAATCTTCTAAAAATTTCCTCTCCCGCTTTCCTGAAAGGTCCTTTACTGTCCTCAGTGAGAAGTCTCTCACCTTAACCCCGCAGTTCATGTGTAACAAAGTGGTTGAATATCCCTGCTTTGTTCCCCTCTGGGGAACCTGACATCGGCCACTGCTGGAAGACAGGATACTGGGCTAGATGGACCTTTGGTCTGACCCAGTATGGCTGTTCTTATGTAGTATATTTCTAGGAAAAATATGCTATAATTGTAAATGTCACTTAATTTAAAATACAGTTAGAACATTAGAATTACAAAAAACGGAAACGGTTTCACTGAAATGTTACTTCTGAAAGTGAACATTTTGCCCCCTGACCGGTGTGGTGTGTGTGTGGTTTTTTTTAAATATAATAAACCATGCTAGAGACAAGCCATATTCTTCCTAGTGGCAGGTAGAAGCATATCTTTGGTAGAATTCTATATAATTGGCCTCATTCCCCTGCAGTTATGGTAACAGTGGTTGCCTGAAAAAAAGGCAAGAGACTCTGGCATCTGCTATTTCAAAGACCCATAATGCCAAAGGACAGTAGGGATGGGAAGGGAACACCTATGCTGCTAACATCCTCAAAATGTTCATCCTGCTGGGAGGGGAAGGCTCTTTCTGTGTCCCATAAGTACTATAGATTCTTCAGGAGATACAAGTGCTCACCCATCTTGAGTCTTGTACCTGTGAGTCTTTTGAAGTTGTAGCAGCAGCAAGAGTACCTTTTCTCTAAGCAGCTATTGGTTACCGCTCCCTGTCATGTAATCTTGGGATCTATCTGGGTGGTGCATCTTTCTAAACTTGGGAAGGAGAGTGCAGTTGGGAGTCATACACATCTAAAATTTGCAACTGCATCTTTAAAACAAGAAAGATTTACCACTTAGTCACGCTTGCCCTCCTTCATTACAAAAGTTGCTGTAAGTGCAGCCATATTAAGATTCTTCAGACAACCTTAACTCTGATCCTGTACTAATGTTAATATATTTAGCCATTTGAAACCGCCCTAATCACAACCATTACTCTCATCCACGCTTCCAGTGGTAACCACAAACTTTTCTTTACCTCACAGTGCTGTACTACAGATATAGGACCTGTCAGTCTCATATTGGCCACAAACCCCTTCTCCGGTTCATCCTATTGGTCACGAGGCATTTCTCCATAAAATCTCTCCTTTATACTGCACTGCTTTTCTTTCTACTGAAATAGTAAAAATTGTTTAAAGGCCCAGAATTAAATCTCTGGCAGGGATAATTTAGCAGTATCCTGAGAGGGCATGGCTCTATTAGAGGCAGTAAAACCACACCAACTCTACCTTTATTCTGGTGTTTGAACAGGAACAAGGGCTTCCTGGTTGCCCTTTAAAGTACATTGTTAGTGTTCAACACCTTGCAAGAGAGGTCCCTAAACCCTAACTACATAGTCACTACCGTGGTCTGTAATAGCATAGTATCCTTCACAAAGCTGGGAACGCGTGTTTGACCCATTAGTTTGTTTTTCCACTTCTGTGTACAAAATTTCAGATGAGACCTCCACAGTTTCAAGACTAATTTTGGAAAATGAATGCTTTCATAAAGTTAAGATGAGAAGTAAACTGTGTTCGCTGTCTTTTTCATAGGGAAATGGAATCTGATATTGTTACAGGTAATACCTTTTGCAGTATAGTCACTACGTGATGAACATAGATTTATTTTTACATTCATCGCTTAAAACGGAGAGAAGTTCTACATGATGGTCCCCTGCATTTTGAACTTGCTTGCCGACGAGCTGAAGAGGACAAGAGGTGCAGAAGGAAGGAGAGACTGACTTCCAGTCATGGTCAACAGCCTCCTGCTGAGCCCAAAAACATCTACCCTCATTGCAATAGAACTTGTGGTTCAAGGATTGGCCTTATTAGCCACCTGAGGACCCATAACTCCCATGGAAGATGATCATAATTGGTAATGAGTGATTGCCCAAAAGGCAGTTTTGGAGTAGGTATAACCCCCTTATTCATGGGATAGCATTGCAAAAGTGTTTGGAATGTAAGCAACAAAAGGATTGAATTTAGTACTGACAAGAAAATGGTGGTTAAGAGTGTAATCATAAGTGATTGATCTGCGAAGACCAGAGTGAGGATGTTAAACAGTCTCTCAAGTATCATGAGACATCTTTACATTTAATGGATCACAGCACTTGCGGCTTCTTATATGAATGGGCCTTCATGTTTGGAATCAAACTAACAATGCACATTCCTAGCTTGCACTGTGCTTTGTGATGATATGTGGACATCCTAGCTTAAAATGTTAGTTGCTACATCTGTTCTACACACTTAAATATTATTTGGCTCTACTAAGCTTAATTAAATTCAGGATTTTACCCAGCCGATCCTGGACAGTGAAAATTACCTTCACTAGTGAGCAGAATTTTAGCTAGAAAGATGCTAAGTTTGTAGTCTGGGCCTTAAAGCTTTTAAGGGCTTGGGACTGAGTATTAGCAGTCTACTATACAACTCGTAGAAATTCAGCTTTTTGCTAATAAAAAGCACCGAGCAACAGATGTGGCTCCTTTGCAAATGAAAGATCATCCGTATGTAGTTATAAATTTTTGCATATTTGACAGGTAATTTTGAACTCTACATGCTATCACAAACACAGAGAAGACACATACTAGATCAAACATCAGGAAATATTTTTCAGCTCTTCATCATAATTTCCCAGTGTATAACTATGGGAGAATATAAACTTGCATGACTTACATACCTGTTTCCTGGTTAACTGCTGGTAACTAGCTTCAGAAGTGCTTATGAAGTTACCAGTCATGGAATATTTGTTTTGCATTTTTTAAAATCAAGCTGTGAAGTCTGACGATTCAGCCTTTTGTGTTTATAGCTTATTCATTTTTTTATAAAGTGCATATTTTTGTTTTAGTGTGTAGTGTCTTCGAATAGGAGGGAAGGTGTTTTGTAAACAACTGCTTATGCTTCTGTTCAGTATACCTGCAGACCTCTGACCTTGTGCCACACTTTAGTCATACAGTTTAATCGATTTTACACTAAACAGACAGCCATAGGTGTAGAGTTAGGAAGTGAAATTAAAAGTGTGTGTGTGTGGGACAGCATATCATACAGAAATATTTCCAAATATAGCCTTTAAAATATTTATCACTAAACCTTTATGAAAGTAAACTGTTGTAGGTGTGTATTTCCCAAAAAAGTACTAAGTTTGTTCCCCTTCCCTGCATTGAGTTGGAGAACCCTGCTAAGTTCTATAGCTATTTGCTTTTTGGCTTTGCTTTCATTTAAGCAGTAGGTTATCTCACTTTGAACCTGGAATAACTGAGAACTTGAAAAATTTACCAGATTCCTGGCAGCCAGAGATTGATCTGAAAGATGAGATTGTAGGATCCTGCAATTAAATTCCAGGTTCAGTGTTATGGTAAGAAGCCCATATCCATCTTCTGGGGATGGTGCTGGGATATTTTTAAAGATGTATCTGGATCCTGCTCGGAAACTTTCTTTGTATATCTGCATCAGGCTAGTATTTGTGTAAATTGGAAGTCTCTTAGGGGCTACTGGAAGGGGGGTGGAGTTTCTCTTCCACCTAGAGTATCCTGATTGGAGTGGGGTTGAAGTCTCCGCCATTCTGCTTCTCTGCCAGTCTCCTGGCGGGAATGCACAAAACAGTTTAATTGCTTCCTGCATGGTAATGAATATCAGGAGTGGAATGGACTAGAGGCTTGCTACCTTCATTGCTGATGCTTATAAAAGCTGAGTAGCAGCAGAAACATTACCACTTATTTGTCTGCTGACAGGAAGACTACTGTACAGGTTAATGTCTGGAAGGTAATCCTCACAGGTATTATGACTAGAAACTTAACTTCATGTTGAATGAGGATAACTTTTTTCTATAAAGTTATGGGTTGTTGTGGGTTTTTTCCCCATCCCATCTCACCAGCGATAAATGTTTGCTCACCAGAAGTGATCAAACAAATGAATTTTTCAAGTATTTGAATATCTGTGGTGGCTTTGAAACTTAACTGCAGAGGAACTTGAGGAAATGGTGGTGTGGAATTTTTTTGTACAATAAATGAGAAATCCATAGATTATTTTTCTTTAGGAAAAAACTTCTGTGGAGTAGGATTGTTAACTTGGATTGGCTAAACTGTGCACCTTCTTAAGGGTGCTTGCAGGGTATCCTCAGTATGAATATTTATCCCTTCTTTATAACCACTGTTGAGAAACTTAGAACAGGGATTTTAGCCTAATGTGAGGACCTGAATTGCCGGCACGGTTCTCACTGATGGTAATTATGCACAGAGATAAAGGCTAGTTTGTAAACTCATTTTTGTATTCCTCACTCAGCGAGTAGGGAGGGGAATAATGCAGGACACTTTAGGCCCATAACCATTCTGTCTTTTCCCCTCCTCTCTTTGCCCTTATCTGTTCCGTTCTTCCACATTTCTCATCACTTTTGGTGTCTTTGGTTTCTTCAGTGTGAAGTTTCAGCACTGGAGAGAACTTACTTTATGAATAAAAAAAACGAGGAGTCCTTGTGGCACCTTAGAGACTAACAAATTTATTTGGGCATAAGCTTTCATGGGCTAGACCCTACTTCATCAGATGTATGGAGTAAAAAATACAGGAGCAGGTATAAATACATGAAAGGATGGGGGTGCTTTACCAAGTGTTAGGTCAGTCTAACAAGATAAATCAGTTAACAGCAGGATACCAAGGGAGGAAAAAGAAATTTTGAAGTGGTAAGAGAGTGGCCCATTACAGACAGTTGACAAGAAGGTGTGAGTAACAGTAGGGGGAAATTAGTATTGGGGAAATTAAGTTTAGGTTTTGCAATGAAGCAACCACTCCCAGTCTTTATTCGGGCCTAATCTGATGGTATCTAGTTTGCAAATTAATTCCACTTCTGCAGCTTCACGTTGGAGTCTATTTTTGAAGTTTTTTTGTTGAATTGCCACTTTGAGGTCTGTTATTGAGTGACCAGAGAGATTGAAATGTTCTCCTACTGGTTTTTGAATGTTATGATTCCTGATGTCAGATTTGTGTCCATTTATTCTTTTGTGTAGAGACTGTCTGGTTTGGCCAATGTACATGGCAGAGGGGCATTGCTGGCACATATCACATTGGTAGATGTGCAGGTGAATCAGCCCTGGATGGTGTGGCTGATGTGGCTAGGTCCTATGATGGCGTCCCTTGAATAGATATGTGGACAGAGTTGGCACCGGGATTTGTAGCAGCATTTGGTTCCTGGGTTGGTGTTTTTGTTGTGTGGTGTGTAGTTGCTGGTGAGTATTTGCTTCAGGTTGTGGGGCTGTCTGTAAGTGAGGACTGGCCTGTCTCCCAAGGTCTGTGAGAGTGAGGGATCGTCCTTCAGGATAAGTTGTAGATCCTTGATGATGCTCTGGAGAGATTTTAGTTGGGGGCTGTAGGTGACGGCTAAGAAAGGAACTTTTGCTTCCTGTCCCAGGCTTCACTCCAGTCCCTTTTCCCATGTCATATCTTCAGTGCAGTCCTCAAAGAGTTATCATCTTCAGGGATATTGGGCAATGGATCCTCTCCTTCCTCAATCTTTGATAAGAACAGTTGTTTTACAGTCTCATACCTATCTGACACTAAACTTGATGCATTAGGCTTTATTCTTTTCATGCAAGTTCCACACAGTTCAATGAGCTTGGACCTAGCAAGTTTGTGTATGGAGATGCTGTATCGGTGCCTAAAGACACCTAGATAGCTGCCTGGTATATGGATTGATAGAGTTCAATCCAGTTAAGTGCTGAGTGCCCTCTGTGTCTTACAGGATCAGGCCCCTAATGAGGAGTTGCGAGGAAACTGTTGCCTTTATTATGTTTATCTGTCTGATGAGGACTTATAAAGGACTTTTGGTGGGGTGTGCCCAATTACTGTATCATTATGAATAAAACTCATTCTAGTTTGGCAAAAATGGTTGTATAAGGGAACCAGAGTTTGCTTTTCCCCAATCTTAGCTTCACCTTAACCGAATTGGGTAGGAATTTAAGGCAACAGTGAAAATGGCATTTTACATCTGACCTGCCGAAGTTTGTAGTTTATTCTGTCACAGCATCACGTGCACCAAAAGCCTGTATCTTGTGCTTGCCGTTTAACTGTACTGGTTATGCACACCAAGATGGATTGATTCATTTTGGGGGTGACTAGGGGAGAGAGAAGAGGCAAGTCAACACTATTTTCCCTTCATATATTTTGTATTTTTAATTTGTAATAACTATGTTCTGGTCAGCAAGTGTCACTTGCATCGAACAGATTTATTGCATTCAGATAAAATATACAAGACAACTTGAATAAACAGTTTTCAAAATCCATCTTCAATTGAATTTAATCCTATTTGTTTAACTTCAAATTGGGTGAACATTTCAGTCATTTCTTGGAGGGAATGAGAGTTGCAAAAGGAAGGAACAGAGGATTGTGTGGCTTAAACCAGTTCAAATGCTGTTCCTGGCCTCGTATAGAGTGAAACAAAGTTCGACTCCTGTCACGTGTGGTTATTGAGCCAAAATTGATTTACTTGGGTTTGGAATTTTCTTTAGCAAAATATCCAGGCCTTTAAAAAACCTTCTGTCCAGAAATCAACAAATAACAGATTGACACATTCAGTGTAATTAATTTTGTTTGTCCAATGACCACTTAATATACCTGGCTATACTGACCACTGTATCCAGTTTAGGTTTGAAACTAAAGTTGGTTTCCTTCCTCTGTTTCCTATAGTGTGAAAAGTGTTATATAAGGTACGCCTTCTGTATTCAGAGCCTGAAAATTGGGAGCAGGTTATTTTTCCATATCTGCAGATTCATTCTTGATCTGGTAAGCTGCCCTTAAGAGTATGTTCTTAGAATAAGAAATCGGCTCTGTACAAGTGTGAAATGCAAACTTGCACAACCAAACTTATTTATCTGTGCCTGGATTGAATTTAGACACTTGGTTAAGAAAAAAATGAATAAAACACACTTTTCCCTATGAAAAGAACGGGGAGTTAGATTAACTAGAATCTTTAGTTTGTTTTTTAATGCCCTTTTAACCTGGCTATTTAACTTTGAGAAAACTCAGCAACTTCCATTAAAGTATTTGCAGGTTACCTTTACGTAAAGTTCAAATAACTACAGAGAACAGCTAATTTATGAAGCACAGGATGAGAGGGAAGCTGTATGTTTTGTGTGGTAGGACAACCTACATAAATACATATTAGGCTATAAACCTACAAAAAATTGCTCTAATAAGGTGGGTGGCAGGAGTAGACTTTAAGAAAAATGTTTGATGGGCAGAAGTTGAAAACAAGAGGATGCTGCACACTTTCCCTTTACTTTACATCTGAAATGTCTCTTCCCTATTGTGAATCTACAACACTTCAAAGAAAACAAAGCAGCTTAGTTTCCTTGCATCCTTACCCATTGGCTTATAGGATCAGGGATTCACTTGTAATGTCAGGAATTGATGAATGTTCAGCCTCCAGCCAAGGATCTAACATCCAGATGTTAGATACTTAGTTCTAAATGGAAATTCCCAAGGTAATGAGTGAATCAAGCAGAGGCTGAAGCTATGCAGACTTCCTCCCAGAATTCTAGGTTATCTAAAGTAGATGATAGGACCCTGTTCCCTCCTGAGGGATGAGGAACACAGGCCTGATCTACATTTAAAAATTGGACCAACATAGCTATGTCAGTCAGGGTGTTTTGGTGCTGGGTGTGAGAAGCTACTGCTCTCAGGGATATGGTGTTATGCTGTCTTAACCCCCTGGTGTAGTGCAGCTGTGTCGATGGAAGTATGCTTCCTACACCAATGGAAAAAACTAGGGCTGTCGATTAATTGCAGTTAACTCACGTGAGTGAAAAAAAATCACGATTAAAAAAATTTATTGCGATTAATCGCAGCGCTAAAAGATAGAATACCAATTGAAATTTATTAAATATTTTGGATGTTTTTCTACATTTTCAGTTACAACACAATACAAAGTGTACAGCTCTCACTTTATATATTTTTATTACAAATATTTGAACTGAAAAAAATGATTAAAATAAATAGTATTTTTCAGTTTACCTCATACAGGTACTGTAGTGCGATCTTTGTTGTGAAAGTGCGCCTTACAAATATAGATTGTTTTTGAGTGCAGTTATTTAACAAAACAATGTAAAACTTTAGAACTTACAAGTCCACTCAGTCCTACTTCTCGTTTAGCCAATCGCTAAGAGAAACAAGTTTGTTTACATTTGCGGGAGATAATGCTGCCTGCTTCTTATTTACAATGTCACCTGAAAGTGAGAACAGGCGTTCGCATGGCACTTTTGTAGCTGGCATTGCAAGTTATTTATGTGCGAGATATGCTAAACATTAGAATGCCCTTTGTGCTTCGGCCACCATTCCACAGGACATGCTTCCATGCTGATGATGCTCGTTTCAACAAATGTGTTAATTAAATTTGTGACTGAAATCCTTGGGGGAGAATTGTATGTCTCCTGCTCTGTTTTGTACCTGCATTCTGCCATATATTTCATGTTACAGTAGTCTCGAATGATGACCCAGCACATGTTTATTTTAAGAATACTTTCACTGCAGATTTGACAAAATGCAAAGAAGGTACCAATGTGCGATTTCTAATGATAGCTACAGCACATGACCCAAGGTTTAAGAACCTGAAGTGCCTTCTGAAATATGAGGGACAAGGTGTGGAGCATGCTTTCAGAAGTCTTAAAAGAGCAAAATACTGTTGCGGAAACTATAGAACCTGAACCACCAAAAAAGAAAATCAGCCTTCTGATGGCATCTGACTCATGATGATGAAGATGAACATGCATTGGTTTGGATTGTTAGAACCCATTAGCAGCGTGGACACGCGAATCTTTGGCTTATCTGGCATGTAAATATTTTCCGATGCCAGCTACAACGGTGCCATGCGAACACCTGTTCTCACTTTCAGGTGACGTAAACAAGAAGCGGTCAGCATTATTTCCTGCAAATGTAAACAACTTGTTTGTCTGAGTGGACAAGAAGTAGAAGTGGACTTGTAGGTGCTAAAGTTTTACGTTGTTTTATTTTTGAATGCAGTTTTTTTACATAATTCTACATTTGTAGTTCAACTTTCATGATAGAGATTGCACTACAGTACTTGTATTAGGTGAATTGAAAAATACTATTTATTTTTTTACAGTGCATATATTTGTAATAAAAAATAAATATAAAGTGAGCACTGTACACTGTTGTAATTGAAATCAATATATTTGAAAAGGTAGAAAACACCCACAAATATTTAAATAAATGGTATTCTATTGTTTAACAGTGGAATTAATCGTGATTAATTTTTTTAATCGGTTGACAGCCCTAGGAATAAACCCTTCACTCAGTGTTGGCTGCTTCTACACTATGGAGTTAAAGCAGTGTAGCTACAGTGACCTAGCTATGCCTGTATAATCTCCATAGTGTAGACATACCCTGAGTCACAGTGCTGTCAGTATCCACAGATGGTGTATGATATGCCAAGAGGCTAGAGGATGCTTCTGATAGAAAGTTAAAAGCCAATAGCCCTGCAGGGACTGAAGATCTAAGGGCCTTTTCTCTGTTACATTTGACTGTGAGATTACATACTCTTATGCCTCTGGATAGCTGTCAGAGCACTGAGGACTTCTGAAAAGCCCCCATGATACATTTGAACTCTGTAGGAGTTCGATTTAAAAAAAAAAAAAAAATGAAGAGACTAGATTTCAGAGTAGCAGCTGTGTTGGTCTGTATCCGCAAAAAGAACAGGGGTACTTGTGGCACCTTAGAGATTAACAAATTTATTTGAGCACAAGCTTTCGTGGGCTATAGCCCACTTCTTCGGATGCATAGAATGGAACATATATTGAGGAGATAGATATACACATACAGAGAGCATGAAAAGGTGGGAGTTGTCTTACCAACTCTGAGAGGCCAATTAAGTAAGAGAAAAAACTTGAAGTGATAATCAAGATAGCCCAGTACAGACAGTTTGATAAGAATATAGAGGGTGTCACAATGGGAGATCAGTTGGTTCTATTAATTTCAATAGGGTATTAGCTGAAGCTTAATTTAAAATCTCAATATTAACTATTTCACTGATTTTTTTTTTTTTTTTTAGCAGAAGCTTTTGTCAAAAAAAATTAGTCATTGCTGTACTTTTCTGTCCCTTGTTTAGGGCGTGAGGAGTAAGTGGTATACAGATCTATACCACTTTCCCAGAGTTTTGCTCTCCATCCACAAATCAGTAACCAAAGTAGCCTCATTCGAGCCAACTGAACAGCTAGAAAAGGGAATTTGGAAGAAGACACCGAACAAGTAGACAGAGGCACAGAACCAATGTTCTCTGCTGCACACTATCAAAATTTAACCTTACCAGGTAGGGAAGATGGAAGGATGGCATCTCTACAGAGACAGAGTTAAGGTTACCTAGGTGCCATGACTCTTAAAAGAAATTCAAACTTTCAAAAGTACAGAAATTCATAGGCAAGTCTAACCTTAATTCTGAACTTCTTGAGTTTTGAACATGTGGCTTTTAATTCTCATATATAAAGTTAATGTGCACCAAACCCACTGGTACAGACCCTGCAGCCTTGGTTACACCTTAGCTAAGCGTTATGTATAGGAATAATATAAAGGACAGTCAATACAGCTTTTGTAAGAATTGTGCCTCTCTAACATGAGGATTCCAACATATTAAGAAGAATTTAATAGTCCTTTATAAGAGTAGTAACTGATGAGAGGTAATGATCAGTCAAGCATTTAAAATTCTCTGGGAGAAAAAGCAATAAGAATCAACAGCCTGTTCCTAGTGTAAAAATAGGTTAATAGTGGAGACCTCGTACTAAGATTGCTATTGTATACTTTCTAGAAGAGGGCTGAATAGAGGTGGCAAAAGCTTTTTTGATGACACCATTTGTTTAATCAAAACTAGGAAAAATTAAGTTCCAGAAGGCTCTTTAAGTGTGTGGAGGAACATGGCAAATAAAATTCAGTGTAGGCAAGCATAATGTGATGCACATTAGAGGAAATAACGTCAGGTTTTGAATTAGATTCAACATGTTATGAAGGATCTTTGACTATTCATTGAAGTCTGCTCATTTTAAAATAGCATTCTAAAAAGCAAAGATTAACCTATGAGAGTATGGAAAATGTTATACAAATTCATATGCTGTTGTTTAATACAGTAGTATTTGTCTGCCTCATCTTGATCCTACACAGTAGTAGAAACTGAAAAGCTTCAGGGAAGGGCAATAGAGAGAAAGGTATAGGAGCAGGGCTTTCCGTAGGAGTGACTAGAAGGATGAAGATAAGAGAAGCTATACAAGTGGTCTGTCAACTCTGTTGCTGAAAGGCCAAATAATATGTTCATCTGTTGATCCTACCTTGTAATACAAGAATTAGGCAATACACTTAAGCCAAACTTAAAACTAAACGTAAGAACGGCCATACTGGGTCAGACCAAAGGTCCATCTAACCCAGTATCCTATCTTCTGGCAGTGGCCAATGCCAGGTGTCCCAGATGGAATTAACAGAACCGGTAATCATCAAGTGATCCAGTCCCTGTCTCTCATTCCCAGCTTCTGGCAAACAGAGGCTAGGGACACCATTCCTGGCCATTCTGGTTAATAGCCATTGATGGACCTACCCTCCATGAATTTATCTAGTTCTTTTTGAACCCTGTTACAGTCTTGGCCTTCTCAACATCTTCAGGCAAAGAGTTCCACAGGTTGACTGCGTTGTGTGAAGAAATACTTCCTTTTGTTTGTTTTTAAACCTGCTGCTTATTAATTTCATTTGGGGACCCCCTAGTTCTTGTGTTATGAGAAGGAGTAAATAACACTTCCTTATTTACTTTCTCCACACCAGTCATGATTTTATAGATTTCAATCATATCCCCCCTTGGTCATCTCTTTTCCAAGCTGAAAAGTCCAAGTCTTATTGATCTCTCCTCATACAGAAGCTGGTCCATACCCCTAATTGTTTTTGTTGCCCTTGTCTGAACCTTTTCCAATTCCAATATATCTTTTTTGAGATGGGGTGACCATATCTGCATGCAGTATTCAGGATGTTGGCATTCCATGGATTTATATAGAGGCAATATGGTATTTTTTGTCTTATCTATCCCTTTCTTAACTATGCCCAACATTCTGACTTTTTTGACTGCTGCTGTACATTGAGTGGATGTTTTCAGATAACTATCCTTGAGCCCCACCACAGCATCAGAAGGCAGAAGCCCCGAGCTCCCCTCCCCACCAGTCTGTTAGGCGGAGAAAGGGGGGGGCATGGTGGGCTCCAGGACCCGCACTTTAACTGTAAAAGAGCCATGTGTGGTTCATAAGCCGCAGTTTGGCCACCTCATTCTATAGGGCAATAAAGTATCTGTGGCTAGCCTGAGTCAGCTGGCTCAGGTTTGTGGGGCTTGGGTTGCCGAGCTATCAAATTGCAGGGTAGCTGTTCAGACTCTGGGGCTTACAATATGATGATTACAATAGGATGAACAGCATCAGAAGCAATAAGAGTGCTTTAAAGGCTCTTGCCCATCCTATTACAGCATGCATCGTCTGTTCTTTAGATGTGGGTCTTTGAGGACGGTCCAAAGTCAAATAGCTTTCTAATTTTTTTTAAAAAGGTTAGACAATTAGTTTCAGCATATTTTCTAAGATTAAAATGTCAAGGGCTACCAGTCCTACAGGGAAGCTGTGAGTTTATATGTAGGGTCAAGAAAATGTCACCTAATGTGCAGTATGTTGTTGGATGCATTTTACTAGTTTATATTTTTCCTTGAAACCTCTGGTATCGCCATTGTTGAAGATTCGGTAGATCAGATATATAGTGATATGGTAACTGATTTTTATTACGAGGATTTGTGAGGAGACTAGGGTTCATGACAATGGATCTTAAAGTCCTATACACACAATGTGACACATCTGTTCCAGTTTTTGTGGGCCATTATTCCACAAGATTATGCCAGGAATTATATGAAGCAGCTAGCAAATAAGTGGCTGTACTTGGTATATTCAGATCTTGTAGCTGAATGGATACTATTTTGTATTTCAGTATCCTCTTATCTTTATAAGTTTCTGTGTATTTACAGCCTATATAATATTGTAAATTCAGTCTTCCATAATTACTTCAAGTGTTACATCATGTTAGTTAGCCTATAGCTCAGAATTGCCCGTATTAAGTGTTCAGGTAGATTAATTTGCCAAATTGATGTTCTACTGAGGTGTGCATAATCTTGTGGGATTAATGGCTTTGTGTTATGTAGTTTGATCTGTGTGTGACAAGACTACCAGTCTATTAACCGCTGTCATTTTCACTTTACACTTCAAGACTATGGCAAGTATAAATTATAAATGATCTGGAAAACAGTCATTTGGTTGTCTGAAGAGCAGTCTGAGTTGTGAAATGAAATGGTGCCAGCAGGTGGGGAGAGGACTTGACCTAGCCAATTAACACCAGGAAATGTCCACTCTGAAAATCATTACTGCTATTATAAGCTAAAAATGTAAACAGGGAAATGGATGTACAATAGAACCCCCAATTATCTAAATATCTGACACTTAATATAGACTTGACCGTGCTGGCTGGTTCTCTTGATTAGACAGTTGGTTGACTTCACCAATAATCTTACTCCTTGGGGAATGTTGTACCAATAAATTAAAAATTCTGCGCACAAGATTTTAAAATTCTGCAAATTTTATTTGTCAAAATAACACTATATAATCATACCAGTTTCGATTAGTTTGGTAATTTATTTCAAAGTACCGCCGACGTACATATGTCTGTAACAGTACAGACTCGCACACAATTTCCCCCAGGAGTAGAGAGTTAAAGAAATCCCTATGACAACCCAGTTCCTGTTTCTCTGCCCCCTGTGCTCCCTCTCTCTCCCCCAAGCCCAGCCAGGGGGCCAGACATGGCTCACCCCCCTGAGCCCAGACACTCTCTTCCCTCCTCCTCCCAGAGGTCAGCTGCACCCCCCCCCCCCCAGCCCAGATAGTCTCACCCCCTACCCTCCTAGAGCCTAGGGATCAAGAGGGAGAAACAGCCTGTCTATCCAGATTTTAGAATTAGTAGATCTCATCCTCTCACCTAGTTCTTATTCACAGATTGGAAGAAAACAAGCTTTCTTGCTTTTTCAACTCGTTTAAATGAAGTAGTTGATTAAACTGAAATGAAGAAAATGTTCTCTGCCCCTGCAGAAGAGGCTACTGCTGTCAAAAGCTGTTAGTTCTTCAGCATTCTGGTTCCATGTATTTAGCCCACAACTTCCACCACCAATTCAGTGCTCTGATTTTCTTTAAAACTTCACCAGAAAACTTAGCTAAATCCCATTTTTATTTAATTTAAATTATTTTGATAGATTTAGGAAAACCTGTATTAAGGTCTAACTTCAAATTAAATTTTAAATACTTTTAAAAATAAACCTATTTCATTTAGGTTAAAATCAGACTTAAACTCATTCTTGATTATTTTTTTTTATTTAAGATGGCTTTTTTATCCACCCTGTTAATTTCAGTACACTTTTTCAGACACCTTTTAGTAAAATGTACTAAAGCTTGCATGTGTCCGGCTACTGTGTGTGTGTACACAGATGCTCCCCGGGTTACGCAAGACCCGACTTACGCAAATTTGCACTTATGGAAAAAGTTCCATAAGCCAGAAATAGGATTTTTGAGTTGCGGAAATTTTTGTGTAATGTACGATATACGTTTCCGACTTACGCAAAATTTGAGTTATGCAAGGCTTTCCGGAATGGAATGATTGTATAAGTTGGGGGGCATCTGTATATAGATAGATATTAAATGTGATACTTTTGTTAAGCATATATTGCTTTTGGTGCTCATAATCACTGCTGCCAAGTGAAAATCTGAGTGAATGGGAATCTTTTTCTGGTGAGTGTCATAAAGTAAAATTTAAGCTTTTATTTAAAATGTTTCTTGCCCCGATGATTGCAGAGAAGTCTCTGAATTTGAAGTGGTGCAGTGTTCCTGTTCCTTCAAATAGCTGAGATTGGATTACAGTAATGTCATCTATAGGGGCTACATATTGAGACTTGTAAAGATACTGAACCTAGTGCCAAATGTGTGCCTTCTTTGTTAAGCAACATGTCATATAAAATACTCTGTATTAGTGTCAGTACTGTGCACTGGCTGCCAATAAGTATCCAGGTATAGCTGAAGGCATCAGAGGAGTGCCTAAAATCTCAGCTATTGGTTTTAGTTTTTAAAAGACCTAAATGCTTTACACCCTGGTTGCTTCAGATCAGCAGAAGCACTCAAGTTGGAGCCACACCTCAACTTAAACAGAAATGAGCTGTTGAAAGGGCTTTCTAAATGAAAGCTGCTCGGTTTTGAGGCTTGCTCCCTCTTGATTTAACAGCCTGTATATATTCTTTCATACACTCTACCCAGCCAGCAAATTAAACTGATTGACAAGGAAAGTATGGGGGAAATGATTTGGTTTCTTAATAAAACTGATTTCATGTGTCAACATGTTTTGAATCTGTTGCTTTTTTTAAAGGTGGTCTGCAAAGCACCTTTGTTTTGGATGCTGTATGGTGTAGAAAGGTCAAAGTTTTTAGTTTTTCTTTCTCGCTTATTTTATTTTGGAAGTATCAGGTATTTTCAATATGATCTTATCTGGTCCTCCTGGAGAATCTTTGGAGGAATTGGAGCACACAATAAATATCGTAGTGCCTTAATTGATGAGGAGATAGTGTTGAATCAAAGCTTGGAATAAAGGAAGCCTTTGTCATTTGAAGTTAAATGGATATTAAACAATAAACAAGATTCTTACACTGATTCGTACACTGAAGAATCTCTTCCCCTCTAAATTGCTTAGGTTTCACACTTTGCTTTAGTGACATAGCCATTAGAGCTGGGTGAGACTTTTTGAATGAATAGTTCATTTGTTGAAAAATGTAGTTTGGTCAACCCAAAGGACTATTTGCCTAATAGTTTGTCGGAAAACTTTTTGAGTTAGATTCAAAAGGGGACTTTGCCATTCATAAAACAGGACTCAGGAGATGCTGATGGTAGTGCTCCTTTAACTTTTAGCCCAGTGATTAGGGGCACTCATCGGTGATGTGGGAGACCCAGGTTCAGTTCCCCTTTCTGCCTGATGTGGAGCAAGAATTTAAACTTGGGTCTCGCACCTCCCAAAACAACGTGGGTGTTCTGGGGCAGCACTCTCTTGCCTTTTGAGGCTGCTTCACTTATTATGAAATACTTGAATAGTTATTGAGACAGAGAGTGTATGTGACTCCAGCATGATGGTCAGGACACCTGCCTGTTAGGTGAGAGATCCAAGTTCAGATCCTTGCACCACTAAATATTTAATTTAAACAAAGAGGAATAGTGTCAACAGGAGAGATTGAGACCTACTTCCAAAAACTCCATAGCCCAGTGGCTATAGCACTTTTCTGGGGAAGTAGAAGACCAAAGTCCCTTTGCTGCTGTGGAGCAGAGATTTGGAGGAACTGAACCCATGTCTCCCACTCCGGGTGAGTGCCCTAACCACCAGGCTAACATTACAAGGGTGGCACCTTCTACTTGGCCATTTGTGAACCTAGTTCAAATGTTTGGAAACTAAATTTTTTGGGATCAAACCATGTGCTTCGTTTGACCCAAAATGGCCTCTTTCTATTTGTTGACTTTTTTTGGGGGGGGGAGAGGGAGTTTCAGATTTAGCTTAACCTGCCCTCCCTGCCTCCAAAAAAAGCCTGCAAATCAACCCTCCCTCCCCCCCCCCCCGCCCCCAATGTTATTTGCCAACCTCCAGTGGCTGTAGTCTTCAAACCTAAACAGGACCAAAATTTCTAATGTAAATAAACGAGCATACATCTTTTGGGGAAGCTCTCAGGCCATTATACATTAAAGAAGCAAATGCCACAAGTGCTTTTTTCCTCTTGGGCCCTCTTACGTTTTGGAATGTCAAGAAGTGACCCTGCAAAGACTGAAAAACAGTGTATTCCTTACCTCAAACTCTTGACTGATGGAGTGTGATGTATCTCATTTTACCCTTTCTCTGGCTCCCGGATGCTGCAAAGGTGGAACTTTGGGGCTCTTCACTACACTTCTGTACATCCTCTTCCCTGTCTCCGTTGGTTGGATCTGCCCTCCCCTTTTACTATCTCCACTCCCTTGTCCGGCTTTTGAAGTGCAGCATTAGTGTTTAAGCTGACTCAGTTTTTGGTTTCACTGATGTTGATTGGATTCTGAATAGCAGTATTGAAACTGACCTGGTGCTTTTTTGTCACACTTCCTTGTTTCTTAGAAAAAAATTTACAGCAACAGAAGCATTGGGGCAGCCATCACTGCAGTGGCTCACATTTGGAAGGTTATTTACTTCTATATAAAGTGCTAGAAACTTACTTTGAAAGTTTAGGTTCTTCAGAAATTAATGCCTTGGACCAGGGTTTTCAGATTTCCCTCTTAGTGTGGACTACATTTTAATACTGTCATGTGGACTATCTCCTTCACCTTTCATGATTCTGTAGCATTCCTATGGAAACTACAGTTGTTAAAATATTGTTTAGCTGATTTAATGCATTTAACAGCTGGTCACTGGATTCTGGCTCTTCATTCCAGCTAACTTCCGATCGATTACCAGCAAAATTCTCTATAGGCCAGTTCAGGAGCTTCTGTCTTAGTCCATTCACCTACCCACTTGCTATGGGAAGGTTTCTGCTTGCCTCTGGACAATGGATGTTGCTTTCCATAGGGAGTTGAATGTTTCTGGGACATTGGTAAACAAAACTCTCTAATCATTAATGTGCTAGGGACACTACAAAACTGCTACAGGATTTATGTAGTATGCTAGCTGTCACTGTCCTAAGAACAGAACATAGCGTCCAAGTATATTAAGCTACTTGAGATGAATACTGTCAGCTTCATGTAACTAAATGGAAAAACTTCTGTTATGTAATGCACCTTAATATATTATTATTTTTTGTTGATTGCACCATATGCATGCAGAAAGTGCAGTATGCTATGATTGACTCAGTAAGAGGATACTTAATTTAAAGGAAGGTAGTTAGGTAACTTGATGCTAAAAATAGATATAGGGAGCAGATTGAGGGAAGTCTTCTGGAATTGAAGGTTCTCCAAGTTCATTCAGGGAAGACCATAAGACTGTCACCCCTTCTCCCCTCCTCACGCCGCCGTGCCTCCCACCCCCCCGGAACTAACATGGGAATCTGTGTACTGCATGTGTTTTGGTCCTAAAACAGTGTTTCCTTTGTTATGCTATTTATGGGCTGCAACAGGACTGAGTGGTTTATGTGACTTCTAAAACCACTGTGTCAATCCTGCTCATTGCAGTATCATGAAAATTAAAATTCTTAACTTAAACCTCAAACTATTACCTTACGTAAAAACTGAATTTCACGTAAGTAATTTTTGTTACGTTTTGTTAACTACTTTCTAATAACACTCAGTTGTGTTGCTACATTCCATGTTGCAGTGCTTTTCAGTGATGAAGTGACTCCTTGTGTGTGGGTATCTGTGGAATAATCCCAACTGTAAGATTTGTTTTATGGGATCTATTTCAACTGGATTCAGAGAGTAAACAAAAGTCCCACTGTCCGATTATTTATTGGATAAAATGATGGCTGCTGGTAGGTGGCTCCAAAATGCCAACTATATTTAAATTTTATAGTCCCACATCTCTACATGGGCTGAAGTGCTTCACTTTGTGAATTTCTAGGTTGGCTTTCTGTGCAAAATATAGCTCTCTTCAGAACTGAATGCTGTCTAGAAGTGAATATCGGAATATTGGCTACATTAAAAGTCTAGAGATAAACTAGTGTACAAGAGGACTTTATTACAATTGCGTGTTCTCATGCCTCCCCTTCACTGAAAGAAGGAAGCAGGCTGAATGAAAACCCGAATATGCAGAAGCCGTGGACACCTAGAAGTTGGGTTTTCTGCCTGCTGGACCAGGTGGGAATATGCTGAGTGGCATCTGACTCAGCAACAATGAGATGCCAGTGAGAGGGGTAGAGGAATAAAGAACTGAACTGACTTGGGGAGAGGAGAATGAGCTAGCTGCTAGTCAGAAGGGCCTACTTGGTGTAAGCCACACATATAATGCCTTGGGAGAAGGAGAGCTAGGACCAGAAATGCACTGCTGAACATGTCTTGAGACAGAGCCTCGGTTGGAATATATCGGGGCTTGTCTACGTTAGAAAAACTGTGCTCATGTAATTGGATTTTAAACCTCTCTAAATCATTGTAAACACCTAAAGAAGATGCACTTAAACAGTTTTAACCTTCCTTATATCAATTTAGCTTATATTGGTAAAATACTGAATTAAGCTAAACCAATTTTAAGCAGAACTTAAATATTTGTTTATAATGAGAGTTTGCACCACTATCAGTTGATTCAAAATCAATTTAGTTACACTGGTGCAGTATTTCTAGAGAAGTGCATAGCACTTTGATCAGAGCTCTTTAGGGAGGAGAGCAATTGTTCTGGGCTCTTTAATAGTTCAAAAACCATCTTTTGACAGACAGGCTAATATCAGGTTTCCAGACGAGACAGTTGCTTGTGCAGTAACATAAACTTCAGGTGGATTATTTACTATTTCAGCGAAACGTGATTTAATATTTTTAATAGGGAGATGACCTTTCTCTAACACTTGTAACTGCAAAATAGGGTGGGTGCTGCCTAGCACTGAAACTTAATTTGCAAATTAGTCCTTAATGATATTAAACACATTTTAAAAAACAAAAAATGATATGCACACAGCCTTGTTTGGGTTTTTATTGAAATGTGTGGAACACCTCAAAATACCCAGTTGGGGTTCTTAAAAACAAAACAAAACCAAAAACTCAACCATGAACACTGAGGATTCTGGGTCATATAAGCGTGTAAAACACATGTGGTAAGAGAAATTTAGATGTAAAATTTACTTTCCAGAATTCATGGAAAGCTACATGTTCATGAACCTCATGTCAGAAAGATGAAATATTTTGTATTAATTGTAGAAAGCATGAGAAGCTTTTTTGATACAGGCAACCCTACTATACTTATTGTGGCAGTCCTAAAGGTATGTCTACATAGCCTGTGGCAGTGAGCCTCCCAGCCCAGGTTTACAGACTCAGGCTAGCTGGGCTTGCGCTAATGCTGTAAAAACAACTGTGTGGACAGTGCTTTGAGGTTGCAGCTTGGGCTCTGAAGCCTGGGGATGGAGTAGGGCTTCAGAGCCTGAGATGAAAACTCGAAGGACATTCTACACAGCAATTTTTTAGAGCACTAGTGCAAGCCTGGCTACCCTGAGTTTGTCAGCCTCAGGTGGGTGGCTTGTTGCCATGGGCTTTGTAAACTTGAGAATCCAAGTCATAGACTAGGACTGTGTTGTGCTAGATCAGAGGTGAGCAAACTACAGCCCATGGGCCACATCCAGCCCGCAGGACCGTCCTGCCTGGCCTCTGAGCTCCCGGCCAGGGAGGCTAACTCCTGGCCCCTCCCCTGCTATCCCTTCCCTCCCCTGCAGCCACGCTGCTATGGGGGGAGCACTCTGGCCTGCTTCTCCTGCCAGGCTGCACGGCTTGCGCCCGCCCACCTCCCAGGCTTTCCATTAAGCCAGTCCTGCCGCTCTGAGTGGCATGGTAAGGGGGCGGGGAGTGGTGGGGTTGGATAAAGGGTAAGGGATCCTGGGGGGCATTCAGGGGACAGGGAGCAGGGGGCGGTTGGATAGGGCGAGGGGTCCCGGCGGGCGGTCAGGGGACAGGGAGCAGGGAGCGGTTGGCTGGGGTGGAGGTTCTGGCAGGGGGGTCGAGATGGGGAGCGGGGGGTTGGATAGGCATGGGAGTCCTGCGGGGGGCTGTCGGGGTGGGGCAATCAGGGGACAGGGAGCTGGGGACCGAGTTGGATAGGGGGTGGTCGGGACAAGGAGCAAGGGGGGTTGGATGGGTTGGGGGCTCTGAGGGGGGCAGTCAGGGGGCGGGAAGTGGGAGGCAGCAGATAGGGGTTGGGGGCCAGGCGAGGCCTTCCCTACCCAGCCCTCCATACTGTTTTGCAATCCCTACGTGGCCCTTGGGCCAAAAAGTTTGCCTACTGCTGTGCTAGATGCTATACAAACAGAACAAAATACTCCATTCCCCAAAGACCTTACTATCTGTAAATATAAGACAGGGAACAGATGGATACAGATAGATGGGGGAGTACATAAGACAATAAGAACGGCCATACTGGGTCAGACCAAGGGTCCATCCAGCCCAGCATCCTGTCCCCCAACAGTGGCCAATGCCAGCACTCCAGAGGGAATGAACAGAACAGGCAACAATCAAGTGATCCATCCCCTGTTGCCCATTCCCAGCCTCTGGCAAACAGAGGCTAGGGACACCAGCCCTGCCCATCCTGGCTAATAGGCATTGATGGACTTATCCTCTATAAACTTACCTAGTTATTTTTTGAAACCTGTTACAGTTTTGGCCTTCACAACATCCTCTGGCAAGGAGTTCCACAGGTTGACTGTGCATTGTGTTTAAAAATACTTCCTTTTGTTTGTTTTATATGTGCTGCCTATTTCATTTAGTGACCCTTAGGTCTTGTGTTATGAGAAGGAGTAAATAACACTTCCTTATTTACTTTCTCCACACAAGTCATGATTTTATAGACCTCTATCAGATTCCCCCTTAGTTGTCTCTTTTACAAGCTGAAACGTCCCAGTTCTATTAATCTCTCCTCATATGGAAGCCATTCCATACTCCAAATTATTTTTGTTGCCCTTTTCTGAGCCTTTTCCAATTCCAGTATATAAACTAAGTGACACAATTTTGGCTAGTATGGTGGGCAGTGGTCTCAGTTCATCAACTGCCTCATGGTAGTCAAGTGTAAGACATTTAGAACTGATTTTTTTTTACATGCATATTAGAGCACTGTTCATGTGAAATGCATAGAAATAGCAAATATCACTGTCAAAGTTCCTATTGCTTAATTGCTCCCTAAATAGATCATGAAATCTGTATATTTTCCACCTTGCTTAACACTATTTAGTCACTAAACATGACTTCCATTTGAGAGATTTTTTAAATACTTCAATTTACAGGTCAAAAATTACCTTAATCTTTGATCAAATGATATTACCATTCACAAAGTGAGACTTTATGGAAGCAATTTCAGAATCTCTTAGGTAAATGTCACAAATGTATACCAATAGCTACATTTTGTTGTGCTCTCAGAAGATTCCACTGACTGGGCTGCAGCTGATCAAGAGTCACTGTACATGAGGTTTGTGTAGGAAGAGAAACCTTGTACTTCCATAATATACATGGAAGCTGGGACACTTGATATTGCGTAGAATAAGAACAACTTTAAGGGTTGTAAGGATTAAGGGAAAAGAACCTAATTCAAAATGATTGTCCTGAATTCAGTTGGTCCAGCTTACTGATGTATTTGAGGCAATGGTAAACTATATTGTAGCTATCCACTACATATGTTGGGTTGCTAGTCTGGCCAGACCACTGCTGGTGGTAATAGCAAAAAGTTACTTGAATGTTAGCCATTTAAAACATATATATATATATATATATATATATATATATATAATGTGTATATATATATATACGGTAGAAATTGAGCGTAGGGGCTGATGCTGCCTCAGGGATGGTCTTAAGGCAGACAAACTTGTGAGCACATCATTTCATGATCTTAACTGCCCTTAGGACTGAAGTTTGTTTCCCTCTTCAAGGAAAGGATCTCTTGTTAGAGGCATTGCACAATCTAAAAAAGGGCTATGTTGGAACTCGGAGCAATGAAAGCCTATCTTGGCCATTATGTCTAAATCCTTACTAGGTATGGCACCCTTGAACAAGTACACGTTTTTGAGTCTAAAGGCAAAGATACGGAAGCCCACCTCCCGCACCCCCCCGATGTTTGAAGCTGCTGCTGAACATATGGATGCCAGATTCACCAGGCCACAGTGACCAGTATTTCCACAGAATTTGTGTTGCCATTGTGGCTTAGTGACTAAAAAATATTGGCCAATTATGGTAATGCAGAAACTGACAGTCTGCTGGACTACTTTAAACAGATGTTGAGTGCCCTATGTCAGTGACTGCCTTTACAATTAAATACTGTATTATCCACAACAAATTACTGCACATGCACATTTAAAAAAGCTGTTAACCACTATGCCATCTGCCTTTCAGAATAAATTGTTCTTGGTGGAAATAATGGTGTAATTGTCCTATAGAAGTGGTTTTCAACCTTTGGTCCGCGGACTATGTCTAAGATTTCCAAATGGCTCCGTACCGCCATTACAATTTTTTTAGGAGTCCTCAAATGAAAACCGGTTGAAAACCACTGTCCTTGAGCTCTGCAGTGATAGAATGTGGGTTTTCCCTAGGGAAATCAATACAGATGAGCCTTCACACACAAGTGTAGCAAAATATATGCTAGGGCTTAAGAAAGATAAGTATGAGTGGCGCAAGTACAATGGTCCAAACCTTTCAAACAATTATTTACTGGCTTGGAAAAGGGACCAGAAACAAAACGTCGTAGTGGAATTGTCCCAGTGACCATTTAACAGCAAGCAGCCCTAGGGGAAGATTAAACTAGTGTTACTGTGTGATCAGATCTAGATTTCAAACAGGTGAACATTATAATGATATTTAGATATTGAATTTAAAAACTTGAAATTTAAATTATATAATCTAATTTCTGTCCCTCTCTTGTTGACACTGAGGCATTTTAACTTTAATTAAAAAGATGATGAAATTATATGTAAAAAGCAAGTAAATTGACACAAACACAAGAAAGTAAAAATTAGAAACTCTGGCAGTGTAGTTCAAACCAAGCAGAATCCAGTAAAATTCCTTTAGGCACTCTCATAACACCATTTCACTTAAATTGAGAGAATAATACATGCCAAATACTGGGGCAAGCACATTTCCGTGTTGGACGAGACCTGAAGTTTTGTCTGCTTGTGGACAAGTGGTCAGATTCATTTGTTCCTAGCCTGTAAAGATTATTAATGGAGGTCTTGATACTGTCCATGGCACACAGTGAATCAATTCCTTTAGAATACATAATTTCTTAACAGATGTTTATTTCAAATTATGTGCATTATGTATGGTATGTGCTGTCATCTAGCTGTGCATAATGGGTTAGTCTCAAATTTATTTTTATGTAAGCTTAATGTGGTGGCCAACTTTTGCTTTGATTAATACAAGGGAGAAGATTAATTCTGTGTACATAACTTTTCCTTTATCACATAGCTATCTTAAAATAGTTCTGCTGAATACTAGGTCTGTAAACAGTGATCATGTCACCTCTGATTCAGCAATTGGCCACCTGACACCTCTATTTTGGCTAGCAAGATGCCTTGAGGCCATTCTATTAATTCAACTTTATATAGAGAATTCTCTTCAGGGGCATTGTGCCGACTAGCTTGTGGCTTTCATTTTGCGTGTTGAGTTGCTAGTGGATATTGCCTGGTACTGGGGGATACACTGAGAATCAAGTAGGCATCTCAGTATCTTGCTAACCTTAGTGTCCACCCCTTTGACTCTGACACTTGTGCAATGGTTGTATTGTGGTCAAGTTGTTAATGTAGACCACAATACAGCAATCTGTTCTTCCAGAATGAAGACTGGGGGAGAAGCAAATTGCCTAATTTTAGGGTGGGAATTATGTGAACTTTTCAACTACCAATATGGCTTACTTTAAATGTTAACTGGATTGGTAGCAGAAAAGAAATAGGAAATAAACCTTGTCATCCACAGGACAAATGAAAATAAAGCTGGATGCTTGAAAGGCCCCTTTCCTGCTCACGAGTAGGGAATTTTGCTATCCGTCAGCAACAATAAAGTAAAATTTGAAAAGTCATGATCACTTTTACTGCAGCTACCCACAACCTTCTGATTAGCAGTGTCACTGATCAGATTGTTGTGTAAATCACTGCTGCTTGAATGCTATGAGCCAGAGAAGCAAAATGCCTTGATTTGATATGGGGGTGGGGTAATTGGGAGAGGTGATCTCTTAATCCTCTCTTCACCCTTCCAGTGAGTAATTTGCTTTGCTTTGTTTCAAAAAGTTAAAGGTAACGGGAAGACCAGTGAGCAGGAATGGTCAGCGGGGGGGAGAATGGGAAGTTCCCTTCACTTCTCATCAACTAGGACAGAGTGTGGAGCTCCTGTTTGTAGTCAGGAAAAGCAAAAGTGAAGCTTCATCCCCTAATGATTTCCGTAGTGATAGGTTAAGTTGGGGAAGGGCAAGTTCCAATAGTGTCATTTGGGAGGCAAGGGTCAATACCAGTGAGGTAATCTCAAACCGGCCTAAAGAGAGTGACTCAGTGAGGACATCGTTGCCACTTTGCTAAAATCAGGAAAGGAAACAGACATGTTGGGATCCTCACCAAAGAGCAGTAGCCAGATTCTGTTTGGAGCCTTTATTTTTATCAGCCTTCGTTAGTAGATGTGTGAGGAAACTTCTTCTGTTTCTGGTATTGGCATATTTCTGCTGGTAGAGAGAAAGTTTGTTCAGTATTCATTTGTGAATGCTGTGTGGCAAACCAGAGTTGGCTGGGTGCAGTTTCAGCTCCTTAGACTGTTACCACAGTGTTCCCAGCCATTTCCTCCTTGAACTCCTGAGGAGCCTGAGATCAAAAATCCTCGAGAGATCTATATAAAAAGCCCTTCTCTTTAAGGATCCAAAATAAGGAAATTAGCATACTATTTGAAGTTAAACATTCGCTCTCATTTTGAAATATTTGTAGTATGTACAATTTGTTCTTGAACACATACAAAATTAAATACTGGGGCCTCAACTGATGAACAAGTCTGGGATTCCTCCTTCCCTCGTGACATTCTTCCTTCCCTGCTAACACCAAACTGGGGGGAAGGATAGCTCAGGGGGGAGGGATAGCTCAGTGGTTTGAGCATTGGCCTGCTAAACCCAGGGTTGTGAGTTCAATCCTTTTGAGGGGGCCACTTGGGGATCTGGGGCAAAATCAGTACTTGGCCCTGAAGGCAGGGGGCTGGACTCGATGACCTTTCAAGGTCCCTTCCAGTTCTAGGAGATGGGATATCTCCATTAATTATTATTAAAATCTGGCCCTGTCCAAAAGTGAAATAATAAAATCACTGAAATGTAGGCTTGGAAGGGACCTGGATAGGTCAACTAGCCCAGCCCACTGCACTGAGACAGGACTAATTATTATCTGGGCCATCCCTGATAGGTGTTTGTCTAATCTGTTCTTAAAAACATCTAATGATAGAGATTTCACAGTCTCCCTAGGTAACTTGTTTCAATGCTTAACTGCCCTTACTGTTAGGAAGAGTTTCCTAATGTCTAACCTAAATCTCCTTTGCTGCAAATTAAGCCCCTTTTTACTTATGCTGATCTCAGTGGTAAGGAGAATAATTTATCACCCTCCTCTTTATAACTCAGAGACTTTAAGGTCAGAAGGGACCATTATGATCATCTAGTCTGACCTGCACAATGCAGACCAGAGAATCTCACCCACCCACTCCTGTAACAAACCCCTAATCTATGTGTGAGTTATTGAAGTCCTCAAATCGTGGTTTAAAGACCTCAAGGTGCAGAGAATCCTCCAGCAAGTGACCCAGGCCCCACGCTGCGGAGGAAGGCGAAAAACCTCCAGGGCCTCTGCCAATCTGCCCTGGAGGAAAATTCCTTCCCGACCCCAAATATGGCGATCAGCTAAACCCTGAGCATGTGGGCAAGACTCACCAGCCAGCACTCAGGAAAGAATTCTCTGTAGTAACTCAGATCCCACCCCATCTAACATCCCATCACAGACTGTTGGGCATATTTACCTGCTAATAATCAAAGATCAATTAATTGCCAAAATTAGGCTATCCCATCATACCACCCCCTCCTGTCAAGCTTAGTCTTGAAGCCAGATATGTCTTTTGCCCCCATAACTCCCCTTGGAAGTCTGTTCGAGAACTTCACTCCTCTAATGGTTAGAAACCTTCGTCTAATTTCAAGTCTAAACTTCCTAATGTCCAGTTTATATCCATTTGTTCTTGTGTCCACATTGGTACTAAGATTAAATAATTCCTCTCCCTCCCTGATATTTATCCCTCTGATATATTTATAAAGAGCAATCGTATCTCCCCATAGCCTTCTTTTGGTTAGGCTAAACAAGCCAAGCTCTTTGCGTCTCCTTTCATAAGACAGGTTTTCCATTCCTCAGATCATCCTATTAGCCCTTCTCTGTACCTGATCCAGTTTGAATTCAGCCTTCTTAAACATGGGAGGCCAGAACTGCACACACTATTTCAGATGAGGTCTCACCAGTGCCTTGTATAAAGGTACTTTTATTTACTTAAAGATTGTTTATCATGTACCCCCTCAGTCTTCTCTTCTTCAGACAAAGCAAATCCAATTTTTCCAATCTTTCTTATAGGTCATGTTTTCCACACCTGTAGTCAATTTTGTTGCTCTTCTCTGGACTTTCTCCAATTTGTCCATATTTCCTGAAGAGTAGGGCCCAGAACTGGACACACTACTCTAATTGAGGCCTTATCAGTGCTGAGTGGAAGAATTATTTCTCATGTCTTGCTTACAGCATTCCTGCTAATACATCCCAGAGTGATGTTTACATATTTTTGCAACAGTATTACATTGTTGACTCATTTAATTTGTGATCCACTATAACCCCCAGATCCTTTTCTGCAGTACTCTTTCCTAGGCAGTCATTTCCCCATTTGAGCAATTGATTATTCCTTCCTAAGTGTAGTACTTCGTAGTTTTCTTTATTAAATTTCATCCTATTTCTAACCATATCTCCAGTTTGTCAAGATAATTAGGGTTTCTGATCCTGTCCTCCAAAGTGCTTGATCTCACCCACAAGTTTTATAAGTGTACACTCTGTCATTATCCAAATCATTTAGGAAGATATTAAATAGAACCAGTCTCAGGAAAGATCCTTGTGGCACCCCACTCAATACTACTGAGTATGGTTTTCCAATCAGTTGTGTACCCATCTTATCGTAAGTTTGTCTAGACCAGGGGTCTGCAACCTTTCAGAAGTGGTGTGCCGAGTCTTCATTTATTCACTCTAATTTAAGGTTTTGTGTGCCAGTAATACATTTTAATATTTTTAGAAGGTCTCTTTCTATAAGTCTATAATATATAACTAAACTATTGTTGTATGTAAAGTAAATAAGGTTTTTAAAATGTTTAAGAAGCTTCATTTTAAAATTAAATTAAAATGCAGAGCCCCCCGGACTGCTGGCCAGGACCCGGGCAGTGTGAGTGCCACTGAAAATCAGCTAGTGTGCTGCCTTTGGCACACATGCCATAGGTTGCCTACTTCTGGTCTAGGCTGTATTTCCCTAGTTGGCTATGAAAAGGTCGTGAAACTATCAAAGGCCTTACTGAAGTTGATATACCTGATACCTACTGCTTCCTCGTATCCACAAGGCTTGTTACCCTATCAAAGAAAGGTGGTATTAGATTGGTTTGACATGATTTGTTGTTGACAAATCCATGTTGACTGTTATGTATCACCTTATTTTCTTCTAGATGGCTATAAATTGTTTGCTCTATCATCTTTTAGGGTACTTAGGTTAAGCTCACTATTTATAATTCCCTCAGTTATCCTTATTCCCTTTTTATAGATAGGTACTACATTTTGGCTTTTTCCAGTTCTCTGGGATTTCTCCCATCCTTCATGAGATCTCAAAGCTAATCCCTAATGGCTCAGAGACTCTTCAGGCAGTTCATTGAGTATTCAAGGATGTAGTTTATCAGGCCCTGCCAAATTGAAGACCTCTAACTTATCTAAGTTAATTCTTAACTTGTTCTTTTCCTGTTTTAGCCTCAGATCCTACCTCATTTACACTGATGTTCGCTATGTTAGTTATCCAATCTCTGGTAACTTTTTTTGGTGAAACCTGAAACAAAAAAGGCATCTGACACTTGAGCTATTGCTGCATTTTCTGGTATTGTCTTTCCCTCCTTATTGAGTAGTGGGCCTACCCTGTCCATGGTTTTCCTCTTGCTTCTCATGTATTTGTAAAATGTTTTCTTGTTACTCTTTATGTCCCTAGCTAATTTAATCTTGTTCTGTGACTTGGCCTTTCTAACTTTGTCCCTACATGCTTGTGGTGTTTTTGTTTGTTCATCCTTTTGTATTTTGATCTAGTTTCCACTTTTTTTATGACTCTTCTGAGTTGCAGATGGTTGAAGATCTGTTGATTAAGTCAGGTTGGCCTCTTACCATACATCCTCTTTCCTGCACATTGGGATAATTTGCTCTTTAAAAAAATTGCCAACTCTCCTTCTGAGGTTTTTTCCCATAGACTTGCTTCCTATGGGATCTTACGTACCAGTTCAGTGAATTTACTAAAGTCTGCCTTCTTGAAGTATATTATCTTTATTGTGCTGTTTTCGCTCCTACTATTCCTTAGAATCATGAACTCATCGTTTCATGATCACTTTCACCCAAACTGCCGTCCACCTTCAAATTCTCTACCAGTTCTTCCCTATTTGTGAGACTCAAATCTAGAACATCTTCTCCCCTAGTTACTTATGCACATAAATGAGCATTTATGTCCATAAGCTTAAAAGAGAATTGATAGTTACAATGGATTGAAAATGGGGATTTCCAGTGGAATGGACCTTTTAGTCTATGCTGAGGGTAACTGTAGTGTTACATAGGCAGAATAAGAAATAAGTCCACTGCTCATATTTGAGTCTCTACAGAAGTGGAGTTTCAAAATATAGTAGGGCTTTGTAAAAATCTACTAGTTTGTTTGCCTGCATTTCAGCAGATCTTTTCTGCAGGTTCAGTCCATAGACTTTGTGACCTGCTTCACTTCAAATTACTGGTATGTTAGAGAATTCAGTGAAACATAAACCGAAACTCACCTGGACTTCCCCTTCTAGAGGCCCCTGGTTGCCAGAGGTGTTCTGGAAGGCTAGTATTTTATTCATTTGTCCTCAGCCTCATTTTGATGGAGTTATTGGTTAGTCTGGTTCCTAAGTTTAAAAAAAAACTAGATAAATTAATGGAGGATAGGTCCATCAATGGCTATTAGCCAGGATGAGCAGGGATCGTATTGCTAGCCTCTGTTTGCCAGAAACTGGGAATGAGTGACAGGGAATGGATCACTTGATGATTACCCGTTCAGTTCATTCCCTCTGGGGCACCTGGCATTGGCCACTGTTGGAAGACAGGATACTGGGCTAGATGGACCTTTGGTCTGACCAAGTTTGGCTGTTCTTTTGCTGCTCCCACTGAAGCCTTAGAACATGACAAGCACACTATCTCTTCTCTATCCCCTCCCCCCAAAAGTCCCCAGTATTCTGGGGATTTAGCCCCTTTTCTGCAGGAGAATGTTGAGAATCAGTTCACTCATGCAGCCGCAGAACAAGAGAGCTGCTCCCTTCTGGAAAATGTAAGGTATTGGGGTGTGCAGAAACAAGCCTACCTCTTGCCAGTGCCCTTTAGAAAACAACTAGATTGGGTTACAAGCTGTCAGCTCTGTAAAGAGCTGTGGGGAGTTGGTGAGGTGGTTGCCCCTTGAAAACCTTAAATACAGAAGATAGCACACCACTGCTACCCCTCTTCCCCCAGTCCCAAGTAAAATAGGAGGAAAGGAGTGGCAGGGTCTGTATCCTAACTAAATCCAAAATTGGCCAAAGCCTTCCAGCCAAGTAGAGGGCAGTTTTTGGCCCAGAATGCTAGACTAGCCTTTGTCTTGAGTTTGGTTACAAAAGGTTTGAGACACTGTCAACTTGATTGTTTTGAAACTAGCTGTCTTAACATAAACAAGTAAATAAAATCCAAATTTCAATAGAACACCCTTTCAGTTGCATGCCCTGAATTTTTTTCTCCCAGTTTTCTTAAGGTTTTTTTGCTTTGCTATTATAAGGGTTTTTTAAGGGCTGTCACTTAATCACAGTTAACTCAAGTGATTAACTTAAATTAATCTCGATTAATTGCACTTTTAATCGCACTGTTAAACAATAGAATACCAATTTAAATGTATTAAATATTTTGGATGTTTTTCTACATTTTTATATATACTGTAGTCTGTGTTGTAACTGAAATCAAAGTGTATATTTTATTACAAATATTTGCACTAAAAAGGATAGATTAAAGAAATAGAATTTTCAGTTCACCTCATTCAAATACAGTAGTGAAAGTCGTGAAAGTGCAATTTACAAATGTAGATTTTTTTGTTACATCACTGCACTCAAACAAAAAAATGTAAAATTTCAAAGCCTACAAGACCACTCAGTCCTACTTCTTGTTCAGCCAATTGCTAAGACAAACCAGTTTGTTTACATTTAGAAGAGATAATGCTGCCGTCTTCTTATTTACAACGTCACCAGAAAGTGAGAACAGGCATTTGCCTGGCCCTTTTGTAGCTGGCGTTGCAAGGTATTTATGTGTCAGATATTCTAAACATTCATATGCCCCTTCATGCTTTGGCCACCATTCCAGAGGACATGCTTCCATGCTGCTGATGCTCATTTAAAAAAAAATGCGTTAATTAAATTTGTGACTGAACTCCTTGGGGGAGAATTGTATGTCCCCTGCTGTTTTGCCTGCATTCTGCTATATATTTCATGTTATAACAGTCTCGAATGATGATCCAGCACATGTTGTTCAGTTTAAGAACACTTTCACTGCAGATTTCACAAAACGCAAAGGTGGTACCAATGTGAGATTTCTAATGATAGCTACTGCACTCAACCCAAGGTTTAAGAATCTGAAGTGCCTTCCAGAATCTGAGGGGGGACAAGGTGTGGAGCTTGCTTTCAGAAGTCTTAAAAGAGCAACACTCCAATGCGGAAAATACAGAACCCGAACCACCAAAAAAAGAAAATCAACCTTCTGCTGATGGTGTCTGACTCAGATAATGAAAATGAACGTGCGTCTGTCCACACTGCTTTGGATTGTTATCGAGCAGAACCCATCGTCAGCATGGACGCATGTCCCCTGGAATGGTGGTTGAAGCATGAAGGGACATATGACTCTTTAGCGCATCTGGCACGTAAATATTTTGCGATGCTGGCTACAACAGTGCCATGAGAACATCTGTTCTCATTTTCAAGTGACATTGTAAACAAGAAGTGGGCAGCATTGTCTCTCCTGCAAATGAAAAGAAACTTGAGCGATTGGCTGAACAAGTAAGAGACTGAGTGGACTTGTAAGGCTCTACAATTTTACATTGTTTTATTTTTGAATGCAGTTTTTTGTACATAATTCTACATTTGTAAGTTCAACTTTCATGATAGAGATTGCACTACAGTATTTGTATGAGGTGAATTGAAAAATTATCTCTTGTGTTTTTTACAGTGCAAATACTTGTAATAAAAATAAATATAAATGAACAGTGTACAGTACACTTTGTATTCTGTGTTGAAATTGAAATCAATATATTTGAAAAGGTAGAAAACATCCAAAAATTTCCAAGAGAGAAATGGACTCTATCGACTTGGCAGAACTTTTTTTTTTATTTTATTTTGATGTATAAGATTGGTTTGTTAAGCATTTTTTATTTTGGCTATTTAAATTTTCATAATTGCGGGAAATAGGAGCAGTCAGGCATTTTATTTTATGACCTGTTGAGATTCAAAAAATTAAAGCTTTATCATTAAAACACAAATTGTCAACGTCTGGTGTCAAAATGTGTAAAGTAAATATCTTTATGCCCTTAAACTCTTAAGATCTCAAGTAGTATTTTTCTTTCTTTGTCGATCTGTAAATTTTGATTATTATAAATGAAAATTTTTGTCAGTTTGTGTGTATGGGGAAATCCACTTTTACCATTGTTTTACCAATAAAAATCGAATCCTTCCAAGTCTAACTTTACAATGGAACAGTGAAGCTGGCTAGACACAGCTGTCGAGGGAATCAAGTAAACAAACTGAAAAATGGAGAAACTTTTTCACTTCTTATCTGGATCTTGGGTGTTTAGCTATGGTAGGCACACAGTTTTCAGGTAAGTGTAACTTTCAGGTTGAAGGTGTCCCTGGCAAGCAGCCTATTAATTAGTTTCATATTTCATCTATTTGCTTTTCTTATGCAGACATTCAGCAATCTGGAGGACAGTGCTAGATAGTGTCCAGCTGTGCTGCATCGTTGTGTAATGTTTTAAAAGAAGGTTGGCACCAAGGCTCTCCCAGAAACAGGAAGTGGAACTATTAGAGCCCAATTTGGCTGTCTTGTGTTGTCTGACAGCTTTTACTTTTTGTACCTTTTGAGGCTTTCTCTTCTGAGAAGATGTATTAGGTTTTTTTTACTTTCTTTTGGAACGTGATCCTGAAAACCAGGTACTTTTGATTAAATGCAAGATATTAAAAGTGGATATGATATAGTGGGAAAGCCAAGATGATGGCAACAATCATACAAATATTCTGAACTGCCCTCCAACTGGTATGACCTTATTGCTGACTAAATATCCCTATGTATTTTAGTGGCTCTATATGAATAGTCCACTAATGCTGCTTTGTTCTGCCTTATATTTACTATTCCATTGTGGAAAATGAGCATTGTTCTGATGTGGCAATGGCACAACATCCTGGTGTATTAACATCCCTGCAATGGGGAGAGACTTGGGTGGAATCTCTTTAAAAAACCTTTTTCAGAATAAATAAAAATGTTGCTTTTCTTAGTTTCAAAACCACAGCACACAGCTGCTCTTTATCCTTGGCTGGAATATAAACCAGGCCTATGGCAGACTACGCAGCAATTTATTGGCTTTATTACCAGTAGCTGCTAAACTCTTAGTGCTAACTTAAACAGCTCATAAATGTTAATCACTTTGTAGTTTTGCTAGAGAGCCTGTCTGCATGTCTGAAGCGCTGGCTAATAAGTCACATGTTTTTCATGAACTGGTGACTTTTTTAGCAGAAGGTCCAAATAGCAACTTCAGTTGTCAATAGAATTATTAAATATGTTGGCATCCTTTCGAAATTGTTGGCATTGCTTGATTCAGACATATTTCAATAGTCTTAGATTTGCTGAACATGCAGTGGAATGAGTAGACCGTTCAACGGAATACATTGTTTGCTTACTGGCCTGTTTTGGGACATCTCTGACTAAATTTAATCCAGATCTAATCTGAAGAAATTCCACACACATCTCCCTGCACTTCCTAGATAGAAACTAATTCTACTACTTATTCAGTTTAGGTAGTCTACTTCCAGGAAAACTGATCCGATTAAATACATATGCAATAACTGTATTTAATTTTTGCAAATTTAATGTCAAGAAATGTAAAACTTAAGGTATTAACTGAAGTGTTAACTTGACATTGCACACATTTGCTTAGTAAAACCGTAAACAGCAATGTGTTAAGGTGTCCGTTTTAACAAGAGAAACAACATAATACAGATGCATAAAATAAGGGCAAATTCCAAGGCATGGGGACTCTTATTTATTTATTTATTTTATTTTATTTTATTTTATTTTATTTTTAATTGTTTTGTACAGAACATACTACAGAAGGGCCCTGAATCTGACTGGGGCCTTTGGGTGCTATTGTAATACTGCCACTAATAAAAGAATTGTCTTGTAGCAATCCTAACTCTTACATTTGATTCTTAACTATATCTATATCTATATCTATCTATAAAAAATCCTAAATGTCGTTAGTACGTTTCCCCTTTTTACCTTCCTAGGGAATCAAATAGGAAGGAAAGCGGGGGAAACTGGGAACAGCAGAAATATTACTGGTGCATGCCAACTAGAAACATAGTACCTTTGATGTATCTGCTCCTTTTAACCACATCGTTACATGAGCATTAAAGATAGTGGGCACTTAAATACACACTGTTGCTTTTTTTTTTTTTTTTTTAAACTAGGACTGCACCTGACTTCATGTACTTGAGAGCCAATGTTCTAGTTCATTTTTTCCATCCATGTTCGGAATAAATTTTATGTGCACCAAGGTATCTGTGGCTTTATGCCACCAGTAGAAACACAATATCTAGAGATGTATACTTTTAAAAAGTTACCATAGGGATAATTACTCCAGCCAGGACAGGTTAGGCGTTTTAGAACTCACTACTCAAAGAATTAAATTTAAGTGTAAGAGAAAAAAAATGAAATGCATAGACCAGTCAAAACACTAAAATAATACACTTTGAAAGAATAAAATTATGGTGAATATATGTGCATTGCAGGAAGTACCAAGAAGTAATAACAGTGATACAAGTATGTGTTGGGACGGGAGTGTGAAAGAGACTGCGTGTGATCCAGAGTGTGTGTGCGCGCGCGCTGGCTGCTGGGGAAGTTTCTGAGACACACCGAGCACTGTCTCTTTAAGGCACTCACTGGAAGCTCTCCTGCTCTGTCCTGAGCCCTGTCTCCCCTCCCTTGCTCTGTGGAGATGGGGTACATAGGCAAGGGTGTGTGTGTGTGTGTGTGTGTAAGAGACTGATTGCTGGGGAAGTCTCAAACCATGTGCTGTCTCTTTAAGAAAAGCACTTGCTCATGGTTCAGACCTCAGACCACAGCAGCTCAGAGTCCTGAGGCAGCTCTGTGGAGCTCCCCTGCTCTGTGGAGATGGGGTGCCGGGGGAGGAGGGGGAACACCCTGACATCAGCTTCCACACTCCCCCCTGCTCTGCACAGGCAGCAGGAGGGTCCTGGGAGCAGCTGCAGGACAGAGCAATGTGGCCGCAAAGCAGCAGCAGGAGGGGCACCTGAACACATGCTACCGGATGTGCACACTCTGCTGATCAGCTGCCCAACTGTGCAGCTTACAGGGAACACAGTTGAGGACCCTCCTTTTCACCAGACTAACCAGGGATTGGTTTCAACCCCCCCTTGTCGTCTTCCCCATCTAGGGAGGGGAAGACCTGACAGACCTGCTCCTCAGACATGTGATCTGGGAGCGGCCTGTGGACTTGGCTCCCAGTCATGTATTTTAAGCTTCCTCTATACTCTTCATACAGGCAGTAGGTCCTTCCAGTTCTCTTACGGTGGCCAACCACACTTCTTAGATGGTGCTCAAGTTCCCTGCAATGACAGAAAAATGATTACATGAGATAAATGTGACCTGCACCCATGTGCTGCAGAGGAAGGCGAGCCCTGCCCCTATCCCCTAAAATCACTGCTAATCTGATCTGGGGGGAAATTCCTTCACGACCCACATAATGTGATCATTTAGACCCTGAGTATGTGAGCAAGAACTAGCCAGCCAAGCACCTGAGAGAGAATGAGGTGGTACTGAGCAGAGCCCACCCCACCAGTGTACCATCTCTAGCTGTGGCTGTCCCTGTTACTTCAGAAGGAAGAAGAGAAAAAACCTCCCAGAACACATTGGGGGAATATCTTCCTGGCCCCTGTCAGTGGCTGGCTGAAGCACGAGCTTTGGGAATTTAAGATATAAACCAGAAGTGAGCCCCAGGGCTGTTGAGCCCTGCTCCCCATCCTCACAAACAATATGTTAAAAAGTCTGCCTGCCAAATTTCAAATGTAACAGTTCCCTAATCACAGATTTTAGCAGGAAAAGCTTAATCCAACTCCTCCATCAGCATGCGCACACGAATGGATTTTTCTCTAGGCTTACAAATTTTACATTTGAGCAAAGACCTCCAATTGTTGAAAATCTTTTTTTAAAAACTATCCTTTTGGAAGAAGTTGAGCACTGAAAATGGGTATTATAACAGAAGCTATTTTCAAAACTTAGCTGTAGTATTAGTTATGCAAAATGTAATTAGTTAAGCAAATGCAATAATAGCTTCTGTCAGCATACCAATGTTCGTGTGAATTTGGCATTGATGAAAAGCTCCGGAGTGATGCCACTAGAAAAAAAGTAGTAGGCTGGTGGCCTACAGAAAATGGGTTGATCAGCTGTGGTAAACAGGCATATGTACATATCAAACATAACTTAATGGGCAGCCTTCCCTATTCTCAGCAGTGTCCGAGAATGCAATAGACACAAATTGAATTCTTCTCTCATATAGTTGTTTCAGGTCAGGGTTGAGGAAAAGAGCTTTCACTGCTTTTTTGTTAAAGTTCTGTGCTTAAAAAAAGGTTTCTTAACCTATTGACTGAGACTGGATTTGAATCATTGAGCTTGAAATGATTCCAAATCTCTGCAATATTTTATAAAGCAAGTAAGTTCATTTTTTCACTTCATTGCCAATTCCCGAGTTCAACTTCAGACATTCCCTAAATTGATCCAGGAAGGTTTGCATGTACTCCATGTATTGTTTTAGGTATTTGTGCTCATCTGCAAAATTTCAAACCGAGGGTTTGTTGGGCCAGGGCACTTGGTCAGCAAGAGTCAGAGCAATGCTCCCTTGCTAGGGAGGGAAACACCAATAATAGCACCTTTCCAACAGCTCATATGACTCCGAAGCAGGAGAGGCCCAAGTTTGACTTCGTGAATAACTCGTGTAGGAAAGACTGCGGCGGGGTGTGTGTGGGGGGGGGGGGGGAGAGAAAGAGAGGAAAGGCTATGGAGAATTGAATAGATACAACCAAAAGTCTAAATCTGTCCTTTGGATTTTCTGTGCTGTTAAAATGGGTTTTGCAATATAAACTTGAATACTAACTCAATGACACATTTGTCTTATTTTCTTGCAGATCTTCAAGTTGCTCCATTTTAATTTTCAGTGCAGACCTTTCTGCTCCCTTAAGTTATTATAAACTTTTTTGCTGCTCTGCAAACACGTGAAGATGTCTCGCAGCCCTGATGCGAAGGAAGACCCTGTGGAATGCCCCCTTTGCATGGAGCCCCTGGAGATTGATGACATCAACTTCTTCCCTTGCACCTGTGGCTACCAAATTTGTCGCTTCTGTTGGCACCGTATCCGCACTGATGAGAATGGACTTTGTCCTGCTTGCAGAAAGGTAAATATCCTGGAATAACTGCTTGCCTTGCATATATCATGAGGGTCTTGCATTGGTTAGTACACTCTTTTACATCAGGGAACCTTGCTTCAAATGACAGTGTAGATCTGCTGTGAGCATCCCATCTGTACATATCAAAATCATTATGCAACTAGTAGTCATCTCTGCAGAATAAATCCAGAAGTGGAATAGCAATGGAGCATGCAGGTCAGGACTGAGGTGTGTGGGTAGAGTTGTTAAAGGAGAACTAAAAAAAAAATATGGGAATCGGGATAGTGATGCACTGGTGTATCTGTTTGTGGATAGATGGTGAAGATTGGAACAGCAGAATATGCTGGAAGTGAGCGTTAAGGTCTGGTGGTAGAGCTGTGTGGGAATTCATAAAGCACCCCTTTTTGCTGTACCTGTTGAGCCAGAGCTGCTATTCATTTTTATTGACACCCACTTTACAAGCCATTAATTCTTGGCGAGAGTGCTTGACAGGTGTCTAGTTTCTTCCACCTTTGTCACCAAATGCTCAGATGTACTTTGAGTGCCATACTTATGACTTCGCCCATTCTGTCCAGTCACAACTCCAGTTACTTGACGTATTTTGGTTGTCTGCTACTCTCTTAAACTCTCTAAAACTGATCTTCAAGTCTGCTGACGTTCCTGTCTCCTAGGGTCACAATCTTGGAATCTTTGACTTTTCTCTTTTCTTTCCTCCTCATGTAGTCTCAGCTAAAATCTGTTGCTTCCTTCTGCCTTCATCACCCAACACACCTCTTCAGAAATCCTTGGTAATGTCTCATTTGATTATTATAACTTCCTCTCCTGTCTCCTAGCTTTTCACCTTTTTCCCTCTAAACCCAGTTACAGAGGACCCCTCTTTTCCCCCTGTTCTAAGCATGTCCCTTTTCTCACTGAATCCATTCATTGGCATCTTGTCTCTTATGGCATCAATTCCAGCTCCCTTTCTAGGCCCAAAGTAACCTTGCTATACCTGCATCTGTGCACTTGCTGCCTCATTCTTCCATATGCACCTTCAGTCATGTTACCATGTTGCTCCTTTGGGCCTTGTCTACAGTAAAGAAATTTGGCATGCTAATCACTGTTTGGACTCTCTAGCAAGCCTGAAAAGCACCACACATCGACATACATGTGTAATCAGTGGTGCACAGAAGCTAGCTTCACTGTTTTGGATTGGACTTTCTACAAGGAAGACTAATCAGTGTCATCAGTCACTGTCTGTCTCCACCAGTGCAATGCCATTGTCGACAGTAAGTTCTGTTGTAATAATGCCAATGATATGATTATTCCTTCTGCTACAGTCCCACAGTACCTGTCACTGCTTTTGGAGCCTGTCTGATTTACCTTCTGTACTCTGCTGGCTTGAGGACAAGCTTTCTGGAATCTTTTTGCCTGTACAAATACTGCTTCATGCCCCCGAAATGTTGTTGTACAGTATTTCTTGCCAGTATTCACTCCTTTGTGATTACTGTGTGCTTGCAAGCTGGTTTTGGAGTATGTCTCAGAAGCCACCATAGAAACATGCTGCCAGGTATTCCTCAGCAGACTTCTGGGCACTCGTGAATGTCTGGATTAAGGAAATCGTTACAGCTGACCTCTGTAATTTGAAACAACTTTTGGCTCATGACTGGGTGTCTGAATGCCTTACTGAGCTGGATATCATTTGCTCAGGAAAATAGTGCTGGGAGAAAATAGGAGGACTGGTGGAGCAATATTAATCAGGCTGGGGATGTCAACAGCCATTCCAGGGCAGGGAGGAAAATCTGCCTTTATGATGAACCAGACCATGTTCTTGGCACTCTCCCATCTTTGGAGCACGAGATGCTTTTGGACAGAACTGTGACACCCACCACTGGGCTGTTGAGGAACCTGGAAAGAAGAGAACACCACCTCCTCATGGTGCTTTGTGAAACCAGTTGGGCAGACCAGGACCTAGGAATACCAGAGGCTCTGCCAGGATCCCAGTAACATCTCTGTCTAAAACTCTAGAGATGGTAGCTGCAGCAAAAGCAGTCATGTTGGTTTGTGAAGATGACACCTTTGGAGACTGAAGGGATATCTGCGCAAGGTATATGTGTTTGTGTTTAACTCAGGTTTTTGCATGGTTGGGGTTTGGGAGCAGTTTTCTGGGTTCACATGAACATTCGTATTGGTGTGAAACAGGATGAAGATGTAGCATCATGTGAAGATAGGAGTCCTCTCTTTCCACCTGCCTTTTCTGGTTCCCCTGGTGCATCAGCCCTCTAATTCCCTCATCCTCTGGATATTGCTAGTTTTGGAAGTCCCACCTGTAACCCCCATCACCACCTTTCCACATTCACCTACATGGATCAGTTGTTCTGAGGGCAGAAGTACCCTGCTAGCTGAGCCATGCCTTGTGATCATTTTAAGGCTAAATGCGCTGTACGGCCTGGTGTAGAGTACATTCACTACACACGACACCTCACCAGCACAGGTATAAACCTCTGTGTAGATGGTGAACCATTGCTTAGGTGAACAGAACGTGCCAGAACCTTACGTGTCTCTCTGTGCCCAAGCAGTGCCTCCCCCGTCTACACTGCTGTTTTTAGCAATTTAGTGTCCCACCCTGGAGCCTCTCTCTCTCTCTGCCACAGGGAAAGGCTATGGCGGGAGAGGCAGCAGGCAGAGGCTCATTGACATAAGCATATTGACTCACTCCATATTTCTCATTTCAGAGACCACTTCTGCAACAAGGCAACAAATGGGAAATGTTTGACATATCCATTACATGGCAGGAATGTGACCATGCATCTGGGAATACAAGAAGCAGAGTGCTTGACAGATCCCTTGGCAAGGAACAAAAACTAGATCAGTTTTTCAGCATTCAGAAAAACATGTAAAGGAACAATTAAGTTTGAAGGAAAATACAACTTCTCTTTAAATGCCAAGGGAAATTTATGCAAGAGGACAAAGAATGTGTGAGGAGCTATGTACATCATGATAAAGAAATAAGACTTCAAGACAGAGTTCCCCTGTGAACTTTTGATGGAGTACATGCAGGCCAACAGCAGTTTGCACAGTTAGCCCACATTTCAGCATAAAACAAAAGCTGGCTTGCGGTTTTTTATTACGTATTAGCTACTTTTTTGAAGGTGGCTTCCATGTTTCGTGGTAAAATAAATTATGCAAATCAATCTCAATTAATAGTTCTGCAGGCATAGTTGAATTACTTTAAACAACACTGCTTTACTACCCCTATGTACTTTGTGTCCAAAAGCATCTAAATGCTGGTAATACTTTTATTAAAAACTAATTTTATTCATGGTATCAAACCCACTAGCAACTATAGAATCAGTGATATTAACTTAAACTGCTAACATTTCAGTATGCCACCTTCAAGCATTAAAAGCATCTATCCCTTTGCATTCCTACAATGGCAGAATATGAGCACAAAGCAGCTCTGATTTGGTTCATATACCTGTTGCAGGCAGTGTTCATAATTGTCACACTTTTGGTGGCACACCTTTATTGTCCACCTCATTCTTTGCTGCAAGACTCATACCTTCCTCTGTTCATTGTCAAACACCTCCTTTGCTTTTACAATATTGGACAGAATACAACAAGTGGATATCCCGACACTGTTCACTGTATTCAGTAGGTACTTCCACTTTGCTTTCAGCATTTCAGAGGCACACTTGACCACCTTCCTGCACACAATTTGTAGCTGTACCTCTGTCTGGGCTTGTGTAATCAGGATGTGACTTCTTGACTGAGAGAAGCAATTGATATGCAGTTGCTGAGAATCTGTGGAATGGAAAAAATACCCCTCTGTCCATTCCTGAAAAGTTGTCTTTAAAAATTCTGGTACAGTGCACCCTGCCTTCCCTCGCCCACTCCAATAAACATCTAGGAACTATGCACAATGATCTCGTAAGGCTTTTGCCACCATGGAGCAGTAGACTTTTGTTAGTTTATTCCTGGTCTTGATCACGTGCGCATGGGTTCATCTATAGCTCCAGCAAATCAGGAAACCCATCTGTTCAAATCCATCAGTGGTCTTGCAAATGTTTGCTAGCTTGATTGCGTGCCCCTGAAACACTTGATCTCTGTTGCGATATTCAAGGGTTTCCAGTCCCACTGATGCCTAATTGACTGGCTGCTATCCAGGGTAGACACCTTCCTTGGGACAAAAACTGCTTTTTTTCTACGGAGAATGACGCTCTCATGCAGATGATCTGAAGCTTCCCAAAGAGGTGCAAAAGTCTCCTCCTTCAAGTAGTGTCCCTATGGGTGCTCCACTGTAGGTGTTTGTGTCCCTGTGCCTCTGATCGGAGATCTTGGTAGCAGTGTTCATTCGGCCTGCACATGAGCTCTCCCTACCTTGTGCTCTGCCTTGAGGCTAACTAGTACTGCGTGGTTGAACCATCCCCAGTTCCTCTTTAGCTGCACCTGGTCTGAGACATAGCGAATAGCAGACTGCTTTTTCTTTGTCAGAGTTTTAGAGTTCAGTGTCTTAGTTTCTTTTAGCATTTCCATTAGATTTTTCTTAGTTTGATAGGGTTTCTGGTTTTTTTAACTGTTTAAAAATACTTTTTTCTTTCCCCTGTTTTTTCCCTTTTTCCCATCTGGGGATCGCTCCCAGTAAGGGGCATACCCAACTTCCCCAGGTTTAAACAGTGTCTTTCCTGCAGGGAGGCAGTACCAGTTACAGATGACACTGCTGCTGCGTCCGATGCCTAGGAGAGGCTCACATTCCACAGAAGTGTACCCTCTGTCAGCAATTGAAGGCTAGATCCTGAAAGAACCAGGAATTAAAGTTGAAACTCTTTATGGAGGATGTTTTTAAACCAGCCTTTGACCCTGGTCCCGAATCCCCTCCTAGTGAAGATTGTTCCCAGAGCCTTCTGCGTCTAAGGAGGGAGAACCAAAGAGGAAATCTTTGTACTCTCCTCTCAAAGCCTCCAAAAAGAGAGCTGCAAGTCCTCAAAGTGAGCCCTGGACCAGCCAGAAAGATCTCTGGCATGGTCAGTCATCTCGGTACCGATGGCTCCAAAGCACAGTATCCAGAGGACCCAGGGGTCCTCCAGTGCAGACACCATCTATACGCCTAAAGACCTGAATGGTGGAGGCTCTGAAGCGGCGGCACCACCTGTCAAGGGCAAGAGCAAAGACCGTACTCTCTCTGTGACATTACGTAATGTCCCTCAGTACCAACTACTTCCAAACAACCCTCGGCAGACTGATCATATCGTGCAAGATCTCTGCCGATTTCCTCAGTATCTGTGAATCAGCACCAACAAGCCCTGTTGGTACTGATCACAACGGTACTGCAGGAGTTTCATTTCCCCAGAGATCTCATAGTGGCTGAGACTCCAAGAGTTTCCTGCTTGCTTGATATCAGGGCCCCGGTACCAAGCACGTCTTGATTCCTGGAATCACCACTGGCACCAGGGTGTTCGCTTCCAGTCTCCTTGTCGGTTCCAACACTGTCCAGTGAGGACTCAGTGACCAGGATGATATCCTCTTGCTGCCCTCACACCATGGCCCATCTCTACATCAACCAGCGCCCTTCCAGTTACACCGTCAGTCCGAACCTCAACCTTCTTGGTATGACCACCTGTGGGTACCACCATGCTGGGAACGTGTGCAGCCTACAGACACCATACTTCTTGGGCATCTGGTGTCTCCTACCAAGCATCAATAAGATGGTTTCTTTCAGTCTTGGCATCCAGAGCCCAAGAACCTCAAGAGAAAACTTGAGGAGCAGGAGGCAAGAATAAAGAGGAGGTACTCCATCAACCAATATCTCCTCCTTCTCACCAGGTGAGACAGTGATGGCCCCCTCCACCATCCATGGTGGATGGTTTAAAACTATTTCATGATCTCTCAAAAAGGGTAGCAGACACTACAAATTCCCCTAGAGGAAGTGAGACCTGACAAACCCTCCTGTCCCAACCTGCTGATCCTCTGACTCAAGGCATTGTTCATGGTTCCAACACACAGAGGGATGCTGCTCTGAGAAAGTACAAGAAGTGTTGTTACACAGTAAAAAAAAATTGGCTACCTTCCGCATTTACCTGCAAAAATAGAAAAGATTCCAGATTTGGTATAATTCCAAGCAAGTTACCTCCCCATCATGCTAAACTACATACGAGGCCTCAAGAGGACAGGGCTATCTCTCAGCTCACTCAAAGTACATCTTCCGGCCATAATGGCTTTCTACCAGCCGATAGAGGGATACTCAGTTTTCACTCATCCAACAACAAAAATTCCTCAAAGGCATAGGAAACCTCTTTCCTCAAATCGAGCACCCCATTCCAGCAAGGGACCTAAATCTAGTTTTAAAGAGCCTAACTAAACCACACTTTGAACCTATGGCCCCCTGTTCTCTTACACATCTATCAATGAAGACCGCATTCCTAGTAGCCATCACCTCAGCATGGAGAATAGGGAAAATAGCAGCATTAATGGCACATACACCCCTTCACAATTTTCTTTTAAAGTCCATCTGAGGCCACACCCAACCTTCATCCCCAGGGTCGCCTCGTCTTTTCACTTGAAACAGTTCATTCACCTTCCAACCTTCTATCCAAAGCCTCATCGTGACAACAGGGAGGCCACACTACATACACATGATGTTAGGAGAGCCTTGGCCTTTTATTTGGACAGGACAGGCCTTTAAGAAATCTCCTAAACTCTTTCTCTCAATTGCAGAAAGGTCAAAGATGCAGCAATATCAGCTCAGAGACTCTACAATGGGTCTTGAATTATATTAACTAGTGCTACCATGATCATAATTCACTACCCCCACCTGGAATCCATACACATTCCATGAGAGTGTTTTCCACCTCTGTCACCTCATTAAAAATGTTCCCATGCCAGAAATCTGCAGGGAAGTGACTTGGGTATCTGCTCATACTTTTGCAGAACACGGTGTGATTACTAGATTTTCGGCTCCACAGTATTTTCCTCCATAATAGACTAGACTCGGAAGCTCTGACCCTCCATTGGGGATACTGCTTGGGAGTCCCCTACAGTGGAGCACCCATAGGGATGCTACTCAAAGAGGAGGAAATTACTCACCTTGTGCAGTAACAATGGTTCTTCAAGATGTGTCCCCCTGTGGGTGCTCTACAACCCACCCTCCTCCCTTCTACTTTGGAGTTCTCAATAGGGGCGCTGCAGTAGAGAAGGAACTGATGGTGATTCACCCACATAGTGCTAGATAGCCTCGAGGAAGAGCGCATGTGTGGGCCGAACAGACAGTGCTACCAAAACCTTCAATCGGACGCAGATACACATACAATGGAGCACTCATAGGGACATCGTTACTGCACAAGGTAAGTTCCTCTTCCTCACTTAGTTCTGCAGTTACCTTGGATAAGCAGCTATATCCAGCAACCCTCACACCATTTGTAATCATGCTCCTGACCCCAAAATGGCATGCAATCCACTGAACTTCAGCTTGAAGTAGCTCATGGAGCTGATTACTTTGATCACGGTGGAGAACAGAGCCTTTCACGCAACACGAATCCACTGTTGGTCTCTTCCACTGATTTACTGCGTGTATTGCTAGAATTCGTTCCACTTTCTCTCCTGGGTCACCTGGGATGCTTGGTGATTTAATAGTCAAGATCTCCATTCTGAAAAAAAGAATGCATAGAATCAACACACTACCCATATGCTTTACATTGAGGCAAACTGTTTTAGTTTTAAGTGGTACGGTTACCTATTATAGATGCAACCTTGGTTTCCTTCCGTTCTTAGCCTCATGCCTCAACCCTCATTATCCCCTATAACTGAAAGCCCTCTTGTTGTGTGCCAAACAGCCTTTCCTCCAAGTTCCTCCTAAGAAACTCCCCTACTTCTAGGTAATATTCTTTATCCTCTTCATCGTTATTTAATCTGCATACATCTAGACAAAGAGCTGTTCAAGTTTAAAAAAAAAAAAAAAGTTCCTTACCTCAAAGAGCCAGCTATCTGTGAAATGCCATATAAACTTAATGCTGTGTCCTTATAAAAAGTTTACCCATGTGTGTCGAAGACATAACTTGTGATAAGCATGGCTGTGACCAAGCCTCAAGAGTGGATCATTGATTATGATCCAACAGTTACTCAAGTGAAGTGTGCATGAAGGATTAACTGTTGCATGGGGTTTGTTCTTCAGTTGCAGTGCTACAATACCTTGATTTTGAGCCACATTTCCTTAAAAATCCAAGTTCAAGGGTAGATCAAATCAATATGGTGTTGCTGTGCGTGGAGTTGAATGCATCTTTTCCATTAACTCTAATGGAATGTTTAGACTTTTAAATTCCTGTGCATGGCAATGAAAAAGTATATCCCCTATACTTTAGCACAAACCCTATCCTCTGCATACCAGCTTAGGTACTTCAGATTAGCTGTTTGTCCAGGACCAGCAATGCCCCTCTGCCATGTACATTGGCCAAACCGGACAGTCTCTACGCAAAAGAATTAATGGACACAAATCTGACATCAGGAATCATAATACTCAAAAACCAGTTTCTGTTTGGTATCCTGCCTCTAGCACTGGTCAATATCTTGTGCTTGAGGGGAAGGTTAAATTCTTCTATAATGCACCTAGTCAATAGAGTCTGTTGGGTGTTAGAATGTGGGGAGAGAATTCCCTGTTCTCCATGTAATTGAGTAAGTTTCACATTTTTAAATTGTCAGCCCCAGAGGAAATTCTGTAATACGTGCACCTGTCCTATCTCTAGCATCACTTCAGTAACTTCTTCATTCTCATCAATTTTAAATATTTTTGTCTTAAGATGCAGTGTGTGTGTGTGTGTATATATATATATATATATATATATATATATATATTAATTAGTTATATAAACTTTGTTACTGTATGCCTTGAACTGTTATGAAGACTAGTTATACACTTTATAATTTTGAGTTTTGTTTTCAGAACTGAGAATTGGGCAGGAGTGCCTTGGTGAGCAGCAGGGTGTGGAGGATAAATGTGTAATAGCCTTGACATGCTTTCTGAGTTGTATGCCTTCACTGCAAAAAGGGGTGATTTTACCTCAAGATGGCCATCTCAGTGTAAAGCCCTAGGAGTGATGAATCACTGTAGTTCTTGTTCGAATGTTTGCTCATGTCCATTCCATGTTAGGTATATGTGTGCTGCCTGCACCGTTGCTGCATATTTTTCCCTCAGGCTGGCATCCATCAGGCTGGCCTCTAGTGCCTTCTTGTGTGCCATATGAGTGCCACCAGCCATGGACCCTCTCAGTTCCTTCTTACCATCTGTAATGGTTGCTGAAACATCTCCTCTTGCTGCAGCAAGGTGCCGATCAGTGGTTTTCTTCTCTGTATTGTAAGTTTAGTGTATAGTTTAGTTATAGTGTATATATTGTAAGTAGTGTTGCTGTAGATGGAACCTCCTCCCCTTATCGTTAAGGGGTTCCCATCACCCCTGGAGCTGGGCTTCAAATCTTTTGCCTCCTGTGGCAAGCCTATGCCTGTGAGCAACCCACATTCCAGTTGTCTGAAGTGTCTGGGAGAATCTCATATGAAAGACCACTGCCAAATTTGTTGAGACTTTAAGCCTTGTGCAAAGGACGGAGTGATCAGACTTAAGGCTGTCCTAATGGAAGCCGCTTTTTAGACTGGCTCCATCAACCTCGAGCAAGAGCGAGCATGGTGCTCCGAGCACCTTTCTATCACCTGGTCCTCTGGTACCTTCTAGAGGGAAGCAGTCTTTTTTTTTTTTCTCCTTTTCTGGTTACCAGACCCTCGGCACCAATTGGAGGCAGCAAGAGGTACTGCTCCCCTGTGGTCACCTAGAGAGGACTCTGTCTGAGTCTAACGCGGAACCCTACATTCAGCCTAAGAGCCATCAGTACCCATCCTACATGCCATCGGACCTCAGTGCGGGTTCCCCCGCTGGTGCCTGGCCAGGAGGACAACGGTCTATGCACTGGCCATGCTGGAATCCTTAGGGTTTTCCCCTGGTACTGGGTCCGCCCTCAAACTGATCCTCTGTTGCTTCTGAGAGGCGGATTCCCACTCCTCCACATTCAGCACCGGAAACAGACTCCAGTACTGACCCTAGTACTGATCTACAGGATGTGCCCCCTATGGAGGTTACTGAAGCTGAAAAAGAGAGAGCCCCCTTTTTCCAGTACAGGCCTCTTCCTTTTCCTTTTCCTCCCCGTTTGAGGCCATCTCAGGTCCGAGCAGCTCGCTACCACAAGATGACTTTTGGGCTCATCAACAGCTCCTAAAGCAGATAGTGGCTAACCTGGGGCTAGAGATTGAAGAGCTCAAGGAATCATCCCACAGCCTCATTGACATTCTGGCTTCAGCAGCTCCATCCAAGGTGGTCTTACCCAGTAATCAGGTCTGGTACAGGGCTTTGACCTGACTCATTTTCTCTTTGAAATGAGGGGCAGAGGAGAAATCTGTGCCAGCCAATGGGTATGAGTATCTGTACTCTCACCCACTCCGGGATCCCTCGTATCACTGGCTAATGAAGGGGACAGACAGGGCCAGTTGAGTGCTACTCCCAAACAGAAGGATGCAAAGAAATGTGGTCTATTTGGGAGGAAAATTTATTCAACAGGTGGTCAACAACTACATATCTCAAATCAACAAGCCTTACTGGGATGGTACGACTACAATTTGTGGAACTCCTTGGCCAAATTTAAGAACTCTATGCCCCAGGAATTCTCAGCCCTCTTAGAAGAGGAAAAGAATGTTGCCAGAGCCTCTCTCCAGGTGGCATTGGATGCAGCAGATGCATGGTGAGGACAATGGCCTCTGCTTTCACCATGAGACGATGCTCTTGGCTGCAGCCCTCAGGACTCCCTCACGAGGACCAGTAGTCAATCCAGGGCCTCCTGTTCGAAGGCTTCTCATTATTTTTGGAGCAGATGAACACGAGACTGCACGGCCTGAAGGATTCAAGGGCTAGCCTCATGTCCCTGGGCCTCTATACTCTGTCTATTTCGAGGAAGCATATCAAGCCCCATCAGCCACCACGCTTCCCAGCTCTGTCTGAGAAGGAACCCTGTAAAAGAAAGGGGAGAATTTATAAGCACTGTCAACCACTTCCATCCACCTCAGACTCCCAGCTGGGCTCGTGTAGACACTTTAGTGGGCCTAAGCAGGCCTTTTTGAATGTGTGCCCCAGGGCGCTATACCAGTTCCCCCCTCAGATCCTGCTTCCCCTTTATTTTTGGACTGACTGTCCCACTTCAGTCCGGCATGGTCCCACATAATATCAGATTGCTGGTTGCTAAATACAGTTTTCATCCACTCCTCCCTCCTGCCCCCATCCCCATCCCTCTTCAGGGACCCTTCTCACAAGCATCTCCTCACCCAGGAGGTGCAGACCCTCCTACGGATGGGGGCTGTGGAGGAGGCACTGCAAAACTTGAGGAAAGGAGATTTACTCCCAATATTTCCAAATCCCAAAGGCCAAAAGAGGCCTTTGATCCATCTTGGACCTGTTGCCTCAACAAATATCTCAAGAAACTGAGATTCTGCATGGTCTCCCTGGCTTCCACCATTTCCTCCCTAGATCCAGGGGACTGGTACGCCGCTATCGACTTGAAGGACACTTATTTTCACATTTTTCTATCTTCCAGGGTCACAGAAGATTTCTCAGGTTTATTGTAAATCAGACTCCTTTCCAATTCACTATTCTTCCCTGCAGCCCTTTGGATCTTCATGAAGTGCATGGTGGTGGTAGCTGCCTTCCTCAGACGACGAGGTGTTCTGTACTTCGACAAGTGGGTGATCAAGGGTTGTTCAGAGGCTCACGTAAAGACCAGCATTAGTGTGGTTCAAGCTATTTTCCGAGCACTGGGTCTCTTATTACATGAGAAAAAGTTGACTTATTCCAGTTCAGAGAACAGAGTTTTATCAGGCCAGGGCTTGACTCGACCCAAGCCAAAGCCTTCCTTCCAGAGGTCTGATATCCAAAGTCATGGTCCACCCAATTACGACAGCCTGAGTTTACCTCAAGCAACTGGGTCACATGGCCACATGCAATTGTGATCTGGCATGCAAGGCTACACCTCAGGCCCCTGCAGACATGGCAAGCTTCATTTTACTCCCTGAACAGACACCAGTTGGACTCAGTGCTTGCTGTTCAAACACTGGTCCTCTCTTCCCTCGACTGGTGGAAGGACCCACAGTTGGTAATAATGTGAGTCCCGTTTCTTGCCCCGACTCAGTGTCCCTAGTCTCGGACATGTCAGACCTAAGTTGGGGAGCCCACCTCAACAGACGCAGGGCTTGTGGTCCCAGGAAGAACTCTCCCTGCACATAAACATCAGGGAACTCGGGACAGTTCGCTTAGCTTGCCAGCTGTTGCTTCCCAAGGTCTCAGGCAAGGTGGTGAGAGTTCTCACTGACAACACCGCGGCCATGTTCTACTTCAACTAGCAGGGAGGAGCTCGATCCTCCATCCTGTGTCAGGAGGCTGTCCAGCTGTGGGACTTCTGTATGAAGCACTCAATCCATCTCAAGGCTTCACATCTTCTGGGAGCCCAAAACGCACTGGCAGATCACCTCAGTAGATCCTTTTCCTCTGACCACAAGTGGTCCCTTCACCTGGAGGTCACCAGGTTCATGCCCCAAAGGTGGAGATCTCCCCAGCTGGACCTGTTTGTGATCAAGCAGAACAGAAAATACCATGAGGTTTTTTTTTTTTCTTAACTGCACGGGCATAGTCCAGGTTCGCTTTCTGATGTCGTCCTGATTCCATGGACAGAGTTCCTATTTTGTGCATTCCCACCAGTTCCTCTGGTTCACAAGGTCCTCCTGAAAATCAAACTGGACAAGGCAACAGTTATTATTATAGTTCTGGCATGGCCACAGCAACACTGGTTCAGCATGCTATTAGATCTGTCAGTAGCAACCCTGCTTCCTCTCTGCCTGGACCTAATCTCACAAGATCATGATCAGTTACTCCAGCCAAACCTCTGCTCCCTTCCCCTAGCTGTATGGATGTTACATGGCTGAACCCAGAGGAGCAGGCCTGTTCGGAACAAGTTTGACAGGTTTTGCTGGGTAGTAGGAAGCTGTCCACTAGGGCTACCTGCCTTACCAGTTGGAAGTGTTACTTGATATGGTCATCCCAACGAGACCTCTCTCCAACTTCCCTTCAGTCTATCTTGGACTACTTGCTCCATCTAAAACAACAAGGTCTGACTTGTTTCTATCAAGGTGCATTTAGCAGCAATTTTGGTCTTCCACTGACCAGTGAACAGCAGGTCAGTGTTCTCTCACGAAATTATGGTCCCTTTTCTTACAGGGCTGGAGAGACTTTATCCTTAGGTCTGCAAGCTAAATTCTTCTCCCCTCCCCTCCTCTCCCTGGGGGACTTAAACATGGTTCTGTCAAGGCTCACAGGTCCTCCATTTACATTGCTAATGTCATGCCCTCTACTGCTTCTCTCTTGGAAGGTCACCTTCCTCTTATTGATCACCTCATCCAGAAGGATCTCTAAAGTCAAGAGCCTTGCATCAGAGCCACCATACACGGTGTTCTTCAGGGACAACGTCCAACTGCACCCCCGCCAGGCCTTCCTGCCAAAGGTGGTTTCACAGTTCCATAGCAACCAGGCCATTTCCCTGACCATCTTCTTCCCGAAGCCTCACAAGAACTCAGAAGAGTGGCGACTTCACTCATTGGGTATTAGGCATGCCTATTATTGAGAGGACTAAACCCTTTTTGCAGTTCCACGCAACTCTTCGTAGCTGTAGCAGAAAGGATGAAAAGCCTTTTAGTGTCAGCCCAGAGGATCTCATCCCGGATGACCTCCTGTATTCGGGCATGCTATGAGCATGAGAATGTTCCACCTCCGGCCATCCTGACCACTCTCCACTAGAGCTCAGGTCTTTTCAGCACTGTTCACCGCAGAGGTTCCAAATCCACAACTTGGTTGTTGGTGCCTACTTTTGCATCCTACTATGCCATTACCCAATAGCTTGAGACGATGCCAGGTTCAGGAGAGTAGTGTTGGAGTCTGCATGTCCATGAGCTCCAAGCTCACCTCGTGTGGTACTGCTTGTGAGTCACCTAATGTGGAATGGACATGAGCAAGCACTTGATGAAGAAAAACGGTTACTAACCTTTCCGTAACTGTTGTTCTTCGAGATGTTGCTCATGTCCATTCCATGACCCACCCTCCTACCCCTCTGACAGAGTTGGTCATCAAAAAGAGACTCAAAGGGCGCATGGCCAGCAGCACCCCATACTAGCTCATAAGCACACGGCACCAGAGGGCGCTAGAGCCATTCCGACGGATACCAACTAGGGAAAAATCTTTGGCAATGGTTCACCCGGCACACACATCTAATGTGAAATGGACACAAGGAACATATCTTAAAGAACAACAGTTACAGAAAGGTTAGTAACTTTTTAAAACTCTGTGTAGCTAGTTGGGGTGAACCCACCTTGGGTTTACTTCAACTAACTTCATTGAGGTAAAACCTACAGTGCTTGTCTTCATTGAGAGAGCTATCTTGAAGTAAAAATGTTTGTCGTCACTGCAAAAAGAGTCTGAAACTGCTAGGCAAACAAGTTATCAATACTATGAAATCATCCAATGTAGTAGTAGTTGTAGTAACCTGCCTCTGTACCAAGGGAAGATAACACACACACAATGAGCTATACAAAAGCAAAATTCTCTGATTAGAAAGCTAAGAGGACTCTTGAAAACCCAGAGGTGCACGTTTTGGTTTCATGACAATGACAAATGGATTCTTTTGTTTTATGTTATAGATTGACTTTTAAAATATTCTTCATACATATCACGGAATTAAATTCGATGTGGGATAACAGGGCCCTGCCTTTTTCCATGCTTACTGTGCTGCCGTATCGAAATTCCTTGGGAGGCTTCTGTCGGGGTTGCCAGTGCTTGTAGAATTCTCCAACAGAGTGAGCAGCAGGGTCAATGTAATTCTTGTCAGTTTCAGTATCGCATGAGTGCGAGTAGGGGGATTGTTTGAAAGTAATGTGAGATTCCCCTCTCTCCCTAAGGGGCTGCATACACTGTTTCCACAGAGCTGCCAGCCAGAAAACTACATCACATTAACATCAATTTGAATATCTAATTACTGAGATTAATTGTTCTCAAATATTTAGTCTCTTACCTGGGTTGCATTTAATGGTGTATTTTATGTTCAGCCATATCCAGAAGATCCAGCAGTGTACAAACCACTCTCCCAGGAAGAGCTGCAAAGGATAAAAAATGAAAAGAAACAGAAGCAAAACGAGAGGAAGCAGAAAATATCAGAGAATCGCAAACATCTGGCCAGTGTACGGGTTGTACAGAAGAACCTTGTCTTTGTTGTAGGACTGTCACAGCGCCTAGCAGATCCAGAGGTAAACAGTTCACATGTGCCAGATCTCCCTGTTGCTTAAATATTACCATAATCAAAATATCTAAAGACCACATCTAAAGTGTGGTATCCTTGTGCTTCACTTGGATGACAAACTGTATGTTGGTTTTTACTGATGCCAGATAAGCAAATTCTCTAGAAATGGCTGCTCTGATGTGTAGGGTCCCTTCACTTTAAGGGCGTGGATGAAATTCCTCCCACCTTCAAACCTCATCAGCTGTTCATTGTTTTTGTTTGTGGTAGTACTAGGTGCGCTAACCTTTTTTGGACAAACACGATGTTTGGTTTCTTCAACATAAAATGCGCTGAAGGATTTGGATATATGAGCTTTACCTGTGCTAGACCCACAGCTACAGCACCACTTTCCATTGCAAGTGGCTTCCTCCTACTTTTAGAGTGGTGTCAGTGTCCCTCTTAGTCTCATTTGGTCCAGTCGCCTTCTGTAGCTGGTGTCAGTTGAATACATGCAACTGGAGGCAAGTAGCAGATATTTAACTATTTCAATGCGAAGGTATTAGCTGATAGGGCCAGGGAATCCCCCTGCTGTTCCACTGATAGATCAGACTGGTAGAAGTACTTCCCAGTACTTCCCATTCAGTTGCATTTTCTTATGGCAGCCTTATCTGGGAGGAAAAAAATCCAGAACATAGGGAGGGAAATCTAAGCATCTGGGTCAGGTGGGGGGGACAAAAGAACTGAATTGCCTAAATTGCAGGGCCGTTATCTCATCACTCCACTCCTCATCAAAGATGAGTACAAAATTTTCTGGTTAGTGGAGTGTACCCACCACTTTCTGTAATATTTTTGCTTTAATTTTAAAAAGTTTCTAACCTTCGCAGTTGCAGAGAACCTTCCAAAAGTGACGAATGTAGTTCTGTCTTCCTGAAACTGCAGATGCTTTTTGAGTACAGATGTGAATTACCAAGGCCCAAATCCTGTCCCTAGTATGCAGTCAAACTGCTGAACTGTGCACTGCAGAATTTCTCTGTGGTTTGGGTTGGAGGAAAAGGACCCCCTTCCACTTCTCTCATGCTGTTCCTTAGACGCAGACCCATTCAATAGTTGCATATCCAGCCTCAGAACTGGATATGCAACTTGCTGCTTCATCTCCCTCTACGCTGCCTGGGAGAGGGCAATGGCCAGTGGATTGATATTGCGATTCTCTCTGCAAACTCCATCATTGCACAGGTAGCTACTACACAGCTGGGCGCCTTCTAGTGCATGAGCTCCCTCGATCATGTTCCTCTGCGGATTGGCGCTACACGGATTCTGCTATAAGACAACCCCTTGCTGCGGGGGAGGGGGAAGCTCTTTAAAAAACTGCTCCAAAAGTGATCCTCACAATTGCAGAACCATAGGGTTAGAAGAGGCTGCAAGGTTCATCTAGTTTAACCCCCTTACAAGATGCAGGATTTGTTGTGTCTAAACAATCCAAGACAAATGGTTATTCAGCCTCTTTGAAAACCTCCAGGGAAGGCGATGCCACAACTTCTGTAGGCAGTTTGTTCATTGTCCTACTCATCTTACAGTTAAGTTTTTCCTGAGATTTATTTTAAATCCGCTATGCTGTAGTTTGAAACCACTGCCTCTTGTCCTGCCCTCTGTGGCAACAGGGAACAACTTTTCTCCATCTTTTTTTATGGCAGACTTTTAAGTATTTGAGGACCGCTATCATGTCCCTTAATTTCCTCTTTTTTTCCAAACTAAACATACCCAGTTCCTTCAGCCTTTGCTCATACAGCTTGCATTCCATCCCTTTGATAATCTTTGTTGCTCGCCCCTGGAATCCCACTTGAGACCTCCTTCCCATCTGACATTATTCCATTAGTAGTTACTCTTTTTGTGGCTGTTTAATCAGTTATATATCCATTTAACAGTACTTCTACCAAGCCTGCATTTCTCCAGCTTAATTAGGACAATGTCACATGGGACCATGTCAAAAGCCTTGCTAAAAATCTAGGTATATTATGACCACCACATTCCCCCCCCATCCACCAAACCCGTAACTTTGTCAGAGAAGGAAATCAAGCTGGTTTGGCATGATTTATTCTTAGTAAATCCATGCTGGCTGCTAGTGATTATGCCTTCATCCTCCAGGTATTTGCAAATTGAATGTTTTATACATTGCTCTAGTAGCTTCCCAGGTATCGAGGTCAGGCTGATTGGTCTATAGTTCCCTGGCTCCTCCTTTTTTTCCCCCCTTTTAAAGATGGGCACTACATTAGCCCTTCTCCAATCTTCTGGGTCTTCTTTCAGTGCCAGGCAAATAGGTTGAAACTTTAGTAAAAACAGAATTATCATACACATAGATGAACATATATGTTGGAGAAGAATCAACGTAGAGTTTGTGTAGGGAAATTGTGCTTCATCAGTCTATTAGAATTCTTTGAAGGCATAAACAAGCATGGGGACAAGGGTGAGCCAATGGATATAGTGGTCTTGGACTTGCAAAAAGCCTTTGACAAGATCTCACACCAATGGCTCTTAAGTAAGTAAGCAGTCAGCGGATAAGAGGGAAGATCCTTCTATGGTTCAGTAACTGATTAAAAGATAGGAAACAAAGAGTAGGAATAGATAATCACGTTTCTGGAAAGAGGTAAATAGTGTGGTCCCCCAAGCACCTGTACTGGAACCTGTGCTGTTCAACATATTCATAAATGATCTGGAAGAGGGTGTGAACAATGAGGTGGCAGAATTTGCAGGCAATTCAAAAATGTGGGGGGAGGGGTAGCTCAATGGTTTGAGCATTGGCCTGCTAAACCCAGGGTTGTGAGCTCAATCCTTGAGAGGGCCATTTAGGGAACTGGGGTAAAAAAATCTGTCTGGGGATTGGTCCTGCTTTGAGCAGGGGGTTGGACTAGATGATCTCCTGAGGTCCCTTCCAACCCTGATATTCTGTATTCTACTCAAGATGGCTAAGTCCAAAACTGATTGTGAAGAGTTAAAAAGGAATTTCACAAAATTTTGTCTCAATGTGTCAGTGTCGCCGTAGATGAGTTTTCAAGTTAATTTTTAAAATTAGGACTAATACAGTTGTTTCCTTACTCCAGAAATTACAAAATAGATCTTTAAAACATGGGAAAATATTAGATCAACCTTGGTCACCCATGGGCTAGCTTTGTGCTCCAGTCAAGTTCTGGGGTAGCTATTACGTAATTGTGTGGTGTATGCACTCGGGGGCAACCCTCTGTAGTAGGCTTTGGCTGATTATTGCAGGATTTAGATGTCTTGGGTTCGAAAAGGAGCTAGAAGATGCAAGTGTAAGATATGCTGAGTGCCTGTCATCCTGGCTTTTGGGGGCAGTATTAATGTTACCAAAATTAAGAAAAAGGAATGTAAATCTTTTTTTAATTGAAGGTTCTCAGAACAAACTTATCTATATGATCTTGTCCTCTCTCATTTTCACTAGTTAAGGGTCTTAATTGCAAAACTAAGTAAAGGATTAATTTTTTAATGAATAAGCAATATCATTTGAGTTGCTATTAATTTCCCAATATGTCTGTTTAATTTACTCATTCTTCCTGCAGGTTTTGAAGCGGCCAGAATATTTTGGGAAGTTTGGTAAAATACACAAAGTTGTCATCAACAACAGCACATCATATGCAGGCTCACAGGTAAGCCATGGTAGGAGGCTTTTGTCGCTCTGGTATTGTGGTGGCACAGTTCATGACAGGAGTTGTGGGTTCAAGAAGAATCTGGGCTACATTTTCCTGATTGAGTAGAGACTAATTATCATGGTAGGTTATGGGGCTGGGGATTGGAGAATTAATACTACAGCAACAGAGTACATAGAGTAATATTGATTGTATCCTTAAATGACTTTGCACATGCAATCCTTGGAAAGTGACTGCAAAATAATGGAGGTGGTTATAGGAAGAAAGCAGAAGAGAGCAGGAATTGGGAGATACAGAGAATCTTCAGGCAAGCCTTCTGGAATAATAGTGTGGTATCTATTTCATTTCCAGCTACCAAGTATTTTAATAAGCCATATTTTAATAAGCTTTAACATTTTAATAAACTTTGAGAGCCTTAAGTTTCCTTTTTTCAGACCTTTACATTTACTGCATTTCAAGTAAATTAATTGTTTGATTTCAAACAAATCTAATTTTAAACCTTGTTAAATGTGTAGTTTTGAATTTAGCCAGATAGTAAAGGAATAATTACAAAAAAAAATAACCAGAAAGAATTCCACATTGTTCAATTCTTTTTCTAGGGTCCGAGTGCAAGTGCATACGTAACCTACATCCGATCAGAAGATGCTCTCAGAGCCATACAGTGCGTCAATAATGTGGTGGTAGATGGCAGAACACTTAAGGTAGTATTGTTTTGCATTCTGTGATTGATTAGCACATGCAAGGACATTAACATCTAGTGCAGATTCTAAAAATCTGTTTCAGATATGTTGCTATATTTTACTCAATAAAAACATCCAGTTAGACACAGTATCTAGATAAACCAGCAGAGCTGGTCATAGAATCCAAGTGTCTTGAGTTTGAGCTCTTGTGCTTAGTGTTTTTGTGGGAGGGCTCAGAAATGAATAGGGGATTAACTCAGAAAATACCAGCTAGTAATTGAGATTTTTTTTTCCTTTGGCTTTACCTTTACAAATATAAAAGTAAAACTCTATCCAGCTTTGGTCTTGCTTGCTTTTATTTTGATGTGATGAAAATTGATTTTTGAAGTACATTCTGATTATCCAGACCCTGGATATCTGAGTCTCTCGTGTTACTGATATCCTATTTAGGCCTTATCAAAAAAACTTGTTTCGATGAACTCCAATTTTTATGAATGTATATTGTCTTCTGAGACGTCTGTTAAATTGAGGGGGATATTTTGTGCTTGAAATGTGGCTTCTAGCTTTCTGTGCTTAGCTCAGCTACTCAGTCTCACTTTTCTTTCTCCTTCAGGCATCTTTAGGTACAACAAAATATTGCAGTTATTTCCTAAAGAACATGCAATGTCCAAAACCTGACTGTATGTATCTACATGAGCTGGGGGACGAAGCAGCCAGTTTCACAAAAGAGGAAATGCAGGTAGATGCGCACAAAAAGGAGGATCCTAAACTGTAGCGTAAATGTCTGCTTTTTTCCTGTGTATGACTTCATAGAATATCAGGGTTGGAAGAGACCTCAGGAGGTCATCTAGTCCAACCCCCTGCTCAAAGCAGGACCAATCCCTAACTAAATCATCCCAGCCAGGGCTTTGTCAAGCCTGACCTTAAAAATCTCTAAGGGTGGAGATTCCACCACCTCCCTAGGTAACCCATTCCAGGGCTTCACCACCCTCCTAGTGAAAAAGATTTTCCTAATATCCAACCTAAACCTCCCCCACTGCAACTTGAGACCATTACTCCTTGTTCTGTCATCTGGTACCACTGAGAACAGTCTAGATCCATCTTCTTTGGAACCCCCTTTCAGGTAGTTGAAAGCAGCTATCAAATCCCCCCCCCCAGTCTTCTCTTCTGCAGACAAAACCGTCCCAGTTCCCTCAGCCTTTCCTCATAAGTCATGTGCTCCAGCCCCCTAATCATTTTTGTTGCCCTCTGCTGGACTTTACAATTTTTCCACATCCTCCTTGTAGTGTGGGGCCCAAAACTGGACACACTACTCCAGATGAGGCCTCACCAATGTCGAATAGAGGGGAATGATCACGTCCCTCGATCTGCTGGCAGTGTCCCTACTTATACGGCCCAAAATGCCGTTAGCCTTCTTGGCAACAAGGGCACACTGTTGACTCATATCCAGCTTCTCGTCCACTGTAACCCCTAGGTCCTTTTCTGCAGAACTGCTTCCTAGTCATTCGGTTCCTAGTCTGTAACAGTGCATGGGATTCTTCCGTCCTAAGTGCAGGACTCTGCACTTGTCCTTGTTGAACCTCATCAGATTTCTTTTGGCCCAATCCTCTAATTTGTCTAGGTCCCTTTGTATCCTATCCCTACCCTCCAGCGTATCTACTACTCCTCCCAGTTTAGTGTCATCTGCAAACTTGCTGAGAATGCAGTCCACGCAACCCTCCAGATCATTAATGACTTATATTAAAGTATAGTGAAGCCAGCCTTTAAATATTATCATGGCAAATTATTATTATTATTATTTTTTTTTTTTTACCCAAAAGATACTTAGCCAATTGGGTGCTGGTGTTTTCCAATAAGTACTATTTTTTTACAGGCTCAAAAGGAGTCAGTCCTCCAAGTACTGGATAGTTAAAGGTTTGTAAGACAATTGTGGGATAGTTTTTATGAAATCTTAAACAGTTAAATATATTTCCTACTGTATTTCATGAAATGGGTGCTAAGCATTTGGAAGAATATTAAGATGTTATGAGGGTAATTTATTAGAGCGTAATACATCTGTAGGTTAGGATGCATTAACCAAATGTTAAGTTCATGATTGTCAGGAATTTCTCAGAAAAGTGGCTTTTGTTTAGGGATTGAAAGGAAACCATACAGGTTTCTGTTCCTCCCATAATCCAGTAGCTTGGCTTGCATGACTGAAGGTGTGGGCTTTGAAGGATTGCCTTTTGAGTATAGATCAAAATAATGTGATGGTGTCATAAAAACTGAGTATATTTTTTTTAACTTTGCCTGAATTGGAGACTTTTCTCTAAAGTCTTATGCTACTGAAGAGGTGTATATAAGGTCTCTAGCTCTGATTGGATTACCTATCATACTTAGTGGAAGTGGGATGCATAATCAGTACTGTTTGAGTGAGTCTTAGTAAGGTAAGTAAAGTAAGGACTGTTTTTCCCCTGGTACATTTTAGTTTCGTATGAAATGGTTTAAAATGAGAAACAATACTTCTGCTGTTTTAAAAATGTAAGGCTAAAGATTACTTTTTGATTGAGTTGTAATATAGTACAGTATTTCTGGGATGACTTGACATTGTCATGAATAGTTAAATTGTATTTATCTTTTTTTTAACCTTGATGGGTATAACTGAGGGCTGTTTACATGGGTTGGCAATGTGCACCATGGGGGTGTGATTTGTAAAGTGCCCTAATGCTTTGCACATTAATTGATCTGTGTAGACCCTGCTGGTGCACACTAGGTTTCCTGGTGCATTTCAGCATAATACTGTTTGAAACAGTACTATGTTAAAGTTTACTGGGGAATATTTAGGGTCTACATGGACTGGTTAGTGCACAACAAGTTTGAGCGTTTTAGAAATCACACCCCATAATATGCATTATTAGACATTATGCTATTAGACATACCATTTCGTGACACTATGTACAAAAGAAGTGTTAAAGGTGTAATGAACACTTGATACTTGCGTAATGATATAGCTCCAATTTTACAGGAGCTCTCTTTGCTTCTGTTTCTAAAGTGCCTATCTTAGTGTCGAGGGTCACTGGGCACAAGTGACTAGGAGTTTCAAATTCAATTTGTTTGTATTTTGCAACTTTAGATTTAATTTAAAATTCTTGTAAATATTGAAATATATTACATGCAAGTTGAATGTTACATTGTAACCATTCTAACCCAAGACTCGTACCAAAAACTTCCTTCAAATTTGGACAGCTTTGGTTATTGGAAGAGAGAAAAGGCAAAATGTTTTAATATTTAGTCTAAGTGCCTTCTCTCAAAAAATAAATAAAATGGAGAAAAAGCTACTCTGCATTAGATTGAATAAACATTAGATAAACTGTTCTAATATGTTATAGGAATGCCAAAAGGATAGACTTGGATTGAAAGAATCTCATCCCCTTCCTCACTCAGAAGTAGAGCTTGCGCAGTATGAATAATTCAGGCATAGAAATCTCTGCAGTTCCTGAAAGCAGCGTGCCTGTCTCCCTGTAATACTTTGCTGTACAGAAATCCACTTCTGTATTGAACAATCCCCAGTCACACTAACCAGAGTGCTTTTTCTTACCCTATTGACAGCTGTGTGATGCTTTTGAAATAGTCCTTGGAATGCAGAACTGTTTACAACAGCAAAGAAACTCTTTGAAGTGAAGAGACTATCTCTTTCTTCCCTCTGGACAGCTTAATATACATTAGGGGGATGTAAAATGCAGACTACACACTTCTTGGAAACTTACTTTATTTGGACTGTACTACAGCAAACATTTTTGCTGGAACTGGAGAATAAGTCTTAGGAAGGCTTGAGTAAATTGATTTTCTGCTTTAAAAGGTACCAAAAGAGAAAATGAATTTCATATTAAAAAAACAGCAAGCAATTTGGCAAATTCAGCTGGTTGAGTGTATCTGGGAGCATGAGCCTCTAACTCCTTGGAATAATCTTTTGACTGCAAAATTGGGAGTCCAAATTTTCTATTAGAGAGCCAAGCAAAGCCTTATAGTTTTGTGCCCCAAGATCTTTCAGATCGGGGAGGGAATATGAATTTCAACTCAGGTTGCATTGAAAACTTTAACTCTTTCCCCAGGCGGGTAAACACCAAGAATATGAACAGAAGCTACTGCAAGAATTGTACAAACTAAACCCCAACTTCCTCCAGCTGTCTACGGGTACAGTTGACAAGAACAAAAACAAAGTGACAGCACTGCAGAGGTATGATGTGTAAGTACTGACGCCAGACTGACAACACTTTCCTTTTAAAGTTATTTCCATTAAAATTCCTGGTCCTCTCTCCCATTTCACCCCAATGCTTGCTGTTTAAGATGGAAGATGTGGAATGTTCCATCTCAAATTTTTGCTCACATACACATGCAGGATTATGCAGTACTTCATTCTAGTCATAACATATGCTGGATCTTATTTGATAAATGAAAGGATTCCCCCTTCTTGTACCACATGGATTTGTGCACATTAACTCCAAACAAGCAGTCATCATTTTGAAGCAGGTATCAGAAGGGTTTTATTTAATATTTTCACAATTTTTACAGTAACATTAATGCAATTCAGTGAATATTGTTAAGCAGCAAATTCTTGGTAATTATAGCTAATGTGGCGTTTGCTTTGTGATAAGAGGTCAGTCTCTGCTGTCACGGTGGCTGAAGTGTCCAAATATTTGATTAATGGTTTATTTAATATTTAACATACTTCAGTGTTAAGATTTGAACACAGACTAAGGCCTGGTCTCCACTAGGAAATTAGGTCCGTATAACTGGGTAATTCAGGATTGTGAAAAATCCACATCTCTGAACTATGCAGTTAAATGGACCTAGTTTCTTGTGTAGACAGTGATAGGTCGATGGGTGAATTCTCCTATTGACCTAGTTGCCACCTCTTGGGGAGGTGGAGGACCTAAGTTTACTAGAGAACTCCTCCCATCAGCATAGGTAGCGTCAGCACTGAAGCCCTACAGCAGGACAGTTCAAGTGGTGCAGCTACGCTGCTGCAGTGTTTTAAGGGCATGGCTACACTTGCAGTTGTAGAGTGCTGGGAGTTAAACCAGCCTTCGGAGACCACAGCAGGGAAAATGCTCTCAGCTGGAAGCGCACATTAGCAACTCTTGCAATGCCCCAAAGAGCAGTGCATTGTGATAGCTATCCCAGCATGCAAGTGGCTGCAATGTGCTTTTCAAATATGGGGGGTGGGGTGGAGTGTGACAGGAAGTGTGTTGTGGGTATGTGGCGGGAGAGAGAGTGGGATTTTGGGGGGCTGAGAGCGTGTCAGCATGCGGTCTTGTAAGTTCAGACAGCAGCAGACCTCCCCTCCCCCCATCACTCACAGCAAGTGCCATTCCTTTGTCCCGGAGTAGATAAGCAGCCAGCTGTCAGAAACAGAGCTTTGAAAGGGCATATCCACATTCCTACAGCGAGTTCAAAACAATGACAAGAGTGGCCACTTGATTTAAGGGGATTATGGGACGTTTCCAGAGGTCAATCAGAGCACACTAATGCAACACTTTGTTCACACTGGTGCCACAGCGCTCCAGCTGGGGCACAGCAAATGTTATTCCACTCGCTGAGGTGGAGTACCAGCAGCGCTGTAGCCGCGGAGTCAGAGCGCTCTACGTGCCTTGCCAGTGTGGACGGGTAGTGAGTTAGTGTACCTGGGGCTCCTTTATTGTGCTCTAACTCGCAAGTGTAGCCAAGCCCTAAGTGTACACAAGCCTTAAAAATCAGGGAAATTCAAAGTGAAACAGTTGAACTTTCGTCTTTGCTTTTACCTTTGGCTGAGAAACAGGCACATGGCGTGAAATATCCTTGGCGCTACATCCTAGCAAACTTAAATGGTGGTTTTGGTTAAATATTTGATTTGTAACTTACTTTCTTTTCGTCTGTCTTCTCATTACTGCGTGTTACTAGATATTTTTCAGCTGTGGTCTACTTTCCAAAAGCCACCTCTTAACAGTTTTTTTCATTCAGTAATTTACAACCATACAAAAAATAAATCAAAAGTTAAAACAATTAGCTGGTGTGTTTGCTAAATATGTTAAATTTAAGATGACCAAATGGGAACTATTAACTATTTTCCATTCACGAAGGGACTTTCATACTGGGGGTAAACTTTTAAAATGTGCCTTACATTTTATATAGCACTTCTGGTTCAGGATCAGCGTTTTGTGGGCTTGTTCACCTGCTAATGAAACGAATTCTGGCAGCAGCACTGCACAACAGTTTATGCAAGAAAATGAAGAAAACGATATCAAAAAGAAACAGCCAGGGGAGTTTGGATAGTTACATTCTGTCTACCAGCATTGGAATCTGGCTAAGAGACTAGGATTATCTTTGCCTATTCTTACAGGAAGTCTCATAATCTTTAATGATTGCAAGTGATCGGGATCTCCAGTTTTCTCATCTGAAGCACTGACACCTATTGTCATGCCTTGAGCCTTTGGTTCAATACTAACTTGGAGGGAAGAATGCAACCAAGTTAACCCAACACACCAACTTTTGCAATATTCATGTGTTGATGGGTTTCACATCCAGGGACTGAACCAATTCTCCTTAACTTGAAACCTGATGGGATCCCAGCACAAAATGTTACAGAACAGGAAGTGAAGAATTGCTCCATCTGAAACTGCTGCAGGAATTCAGGTAGTTGGAAAGCAGCTATGAGCATTGGAATCTGGCCAGGCCCCAGAGCTATCATCCTGGCACTTGTGAAAAATGCCATGAGATACTTTGACTGCAAGTGGACTGAACTTCAGTTTGTCATTCATCTGAAATGCATAACTACAGTGGGAAACTGATTCGGTACTGATGTGGAGTGGTGGACAGCATTGTCGGGATTGCCAGTGTCCTTTCAGCAGCGAGGAAGTTGGAGGTCTCCATTCAAATATTAATCAGACATGACCATATGTAGTTTGAGAGCTGATTAAATTATAGACTAATCATATTTAAATTGCTAACCCTTCACAACTTTCAACTTACAAACAGCTTCTCATTTGTCTGATTCTTTGATATGCTACTGTCTTTCTCCTGTTAGATTCTACATCTGAATCAATAGTTTCACAATCATTCTCTTGACTGTCCGATGTTAGGATTTCACTGAGGGATCAAGCAGAAGCTGAACTGTGAGAAATATATGTTCAAATGTAAGCCTGCAGTAATAGTAGAGAACATAATTACTGGGCAAAAACTCTTTGTATAAACATTCTTTCTTTTTCTAAGTTTGTTCCAGTGTGAAAGTCCCTCTTCACGCTATTTTTTCCCTCATTTGTGTGAAAGGTAAATGTTGTAATTTCCACCTGTGTGGGTGCGTATGTTAAAAAAACCTATAGGCACAGCATTCCATAGTTATACAGTAGAGGTAATGACAGTTGTATTTACTTAAAATATAGGGTGCTGATAGTGGGTTGATTTTAAAATGGTTCTGGTCCTCTTTTTTTTATTTTTCTTCCTCCACTTTCCTCAAACTTGCTTTTAATGGGCCAAAATGATTAATGCTTTCTTGTAACACTAAAAATGTTTCACTAGCACGTAGGGTGAGGGATTATTGCTGGAGAACAGCTCTTTGGAAGCCTTTAGCGTTCATGAGCACTTTAAAACATTTGTTTCCACAGGAAAGTCTATGCTATGATTTAAATATTTTGGAATCAGTTAACCCATTAGACCTTTTTTTTTGGAGGGAGGGGAAGGAGGAAATGCCCATTGCAGTCTGAAGTCGCATCTAGACTAGAATGAATTTGAAATTTTGTCTGGATTGAAAATTAGTCTCTTGCATCAGGATAGAATGGTGAAAAGGGCAAAGGAAAATTTTTAATCATAACATGAGATGTAATATAAATTGATTCTCAGTTTGGTGAGAGGGCGTTGATAGGGTGCTGTATTTAACCTCTTCTCTCAAAGGTGTTGAGGTCTAAGATGAATTTTAGGTCAAATCTTTCATTTGTGCATAACTTAAGTGTACGTAGGAGTTGACCCACAAAGAGAGAACAGTAGATGGAGACAAAATAGTAAATCTTGCAATATCTGAGATGTGGGGACAGCCAGGATTATAATGAAATATTGAGGCTGAATAGGAATTTGGAAAACAGTGCTATAGCTAAAGAGCCATAGGAATCTTCCTGGTCTCAATGAGGAACTTGTTAAATCCACCTGTATGTGTGGAATGAATGCTTGGGCATGCAGTAAGTCTTATACTTATGAAGAGAAATCAGAAAGCAGGTGGAAAAGAAGACTCCGCTTTTAGTGTATGCCTTTTTACAATGAAGCACTTGCACACTATGCAATCACTTGCCTCCAACGGGATGCTGTTTTCTGAAGTGGATAGGAAAGAACAATAGGAAAAAGTGAAGGGGGCCAGAAATTAATAGATTTTGTGTTGTGATATTAGCTGATGACAGTTATTATATAAATGTACTTGTACAAATAGACACATGGAAACTGGCTGAAGTGTTGTCTAGTGATGTAATTCCCTGCAGCAGTAAATAACTTCCACTTTGACTACTCGCTCTGAAGTCATTCTTCCAGATCAGATACATTTCATGGAGTGAACTCTACTTTTGTTTTGTAGAGGAAATCATAAAGGTTTTAGATTAAAAGAAGTGAACTGGGCAGTAACTTGGATAGACTGCTTTAAAGTGTGCTGGAGTGGCTAATTTCATGGTCTAGTGATGATGCTGTGGACCATCAGGCAGGCAACCAAATTCAATTTCTGCGCTCTCAGGCCAGCCTGGGAAAATCCTCAGGGATATGGTGGGGTGTGGAAGATCTTCAGGGGGAAAAAAATGTGATCACGGTTTATAAAACTACTAAATACTTCTGGGATACAGTTAAAGCTTCACTGAGAGCAAGCCCATGGGTTTTTGTACTGGAAGCTGTCTAAATGGATATTTTACAGTTGGACAAGTTTGGACTCCAATGTAGGCGGTCCATTTACCTAATCAGTGGGCAGAACTCTGTTTCCTTCAATCTTCTCTCTTGAGGAGCCTTTTTTACCCATCATCATTAAAATCTATTTGAAAGATATGCCCAGATAATTCCATTCCTATGGACTGTCTGGTACAAGGATTCATTTCCTCAGTGTTTAAATTTTTTTAGAACACTTTCTTCATAACTTGAACTCTTCTTTTTTTTACTCTTGCCTTTTTCCAGACCCAACAGTAATAACAAAGATGCCTGGCCATCATTACAGAGTTCAAGTAAATCAGCCAACGGTTTAACAATGGAACACAGGAAAACGCCTCCTATATTAGAAAATGGCACAGACCCAGAACACATGACTCCAGATGGTCCAGACTCAGATTTCGGGTAATTGTGCTGCCTTTTATACTTTAGCTAGCTTGCTTTCTCTCTCACTTAATGGTGTGGAGGGATGGTTCTCCGGCCTCTCTGGTTGGAGAGCTGGATTCAAAATTTGATCAGGTCACATATAGAAACTAGTTTGGGCTCAGCCTAGCCTCTACCCCATGTCAGAAACACTGCATGTGTGACAGTTTGGGAAAATCCTAGAGCTAAGATAATAAGTGATGGTGCAGGTAAGGATTGAAGTGAATTGGCAGCACTACGGTCATAGGAAGCTTATGTAGAAGCTTCCCACACTAAGCATGTCCTAGCCAGAGATAAGTCCCCGACATTTATGAACAACTTCAAAAGTTCTTCAAGAAAACTATAATTCTTGTAGTGCATTAGGAGGCTTTTAGTTGATGTCTTTTGAAAAGTTGGCTTATGATGGCCAAAAAGGTAAATGTTGTAATACTAAATATTTACTTCCATCTCTTCACCTTGATGTGTTCTAGGAACTTAGCCACAATATTCAGCGATTTCCTATGTTTTTGTACACTAGCATGAATGGCAGGGCACCACAGTTTGCTGAAATTCCTTTGTGCCAAGGAGTCTCATCCACTTGGTTGACCGTTTCCTGACATACTATTACACGGGGTCTCTGAATTTCTTTATAGTACTGTTGGTATCCACTTCCATCATAAACCTCGTTGGGCAGATTTTGCTACATCTTGCAATCATATCACCACAGGCTGTGATTCTATTAGATCTCTTGGGCTAAACTGGGTTTGATTAATCCAAATTTTAGAAGGGAGAAGACAAAGGAAAACCCAGAATATCACAGATGTAGTGGTGTCGATTCAGCAGCTATTCTTCCTTTTGGGTCAGTATTGAACCAAACCTTAGCATGGTGATAAGAGAAATTTCACTGTTGAAGGTCATGCCTTTTGGTTGAGATATAAGAGGAGTCATCCTCATTTGTGTTCAGAAATCCTATGGTGCTTCACCCAAGAGTAGGAGTGTTAACTAAAGTGTCTTGGGCAAATTCCAATTAGGTAATTCAGTTTCTAAAATTTCCCCTCTAGTTTCAGTTAACTTTGATATTCTTCACTTCCAGTCATTTATTGCTGTGTGCAGCTAAACAGTTGCTAAGTTTCACTCCAGCTGTGGCTGAATTTCAGTGGTGGACAAGCATATTATAGGCTGTACTGGGATCTTTCTGAATGGAATGCACTACATAAGCGAAATTAAAATGTAGGGATTCATTGATTTGTTTGTTGATGGGGTTGTAATTATAGCTTGTAAAACCTGTTCACTTAAAGACCCTTTGTATAGATCTCAAGTATAATCTGTTTTGCTTCTCAGCAATTGAATTGTCATAAACAGTCACATACTTGCTTCAGGATGCAGCAATACTATTATTGTCAATGTCTTTGTAGGGTTGAAACATCATTTAAGCATTTTTTTTTCTGCCAAGAACTGAATACTTAGGATTTGCTTACATAAGGACATGCAGGAATGTTAATCTGAATTAACTAAAGGTGTGAATTTGAAGTGGATTGGTTAAAACCACATTAAATCCCTGTGTGGATGCTGTTGTTCAGAATTAATGGCCATAATTTGGTTTAGTTTAATTCACTTCAAAGTTAATTAAGATAGTGAAATAAGGCCACTGTAATTCTGAATGAGGGTGCTAGTTAATTTGGATGAATTTTCTGCATGTCTCTGTGTAGACAAGCTTTTAGTGAAGAGTTTGCAACAGAATTCTTGTGCTGTAGATATGCATTAACCTTTGTCATAAATCTCTGTTCGGAACATAAATAGGATAAGTTATTCTTACAGAACTTGATTTTGCTTGAGATGAGCAAGAAATAATTAAGTGGACTACCTTGGAATAGTCATATTCTACATATCTGTTCCTATATGATTTTTGTCTTTAAAAATAACTTAGAAAATACTTGAGGCCCAATTCTAATCTGAGGTAAGGTTTAACCAATGTGCTTAAGCACAGAAATTGCTTTTTACCCAAGTCCTGTGCTCTCTGATTAAGTTTTAAGTTAATTCTAATCTCTTAAATGATGATGTTTTCTGGCTAGCCAAATGGCTTTGTACAATAGGTGCCCAAACTTCACAGCAGCAGGACATTTTAACAACTGGCTAGGATCTAGAGGGCTGCACCCAAATAAAATAACTTTTGCACCAAATACAATGTTTGTAATTTGACCTGTATTGAACTTTGGCTTTCTAATAAAACTGTAATATTCTAAAGTTCTTCATGTTACTTTTGATATTCTTTCTCTGCAGAGGCAAGCACTTGGCTCTGTACAGTCTGACACTTTTACAGGCCTCTGTTGTGCTAGGGGTAGATAAGCTGTACTTGTAGTCATAGCCTGAATTTATGGGACTTTTGCATCTGGACCTACACTGATTCCCTACGCTAGCATGGAATTCAGAGCACTCTGGACTGCTCCTAAATGGCTGTCAGAATGTCTTAGAATGGCTGCAGTGATTCTGAGGTGGCATTTTTGTCATTTTCTCTGTTTTTCATTTTTCTCTGCATTTCTCTTCTGTTTTTAGACCTGGCCTCTTCTCAAATTTTCTGAGTCTGCAGACTTAACTCCCTCTCCACCTTAGTAGTTGTCCAGGCCAAAGTTGAAACACCAGTGATAAGCCATTCTAGGAAACTTGAACTGCCACTGCTTTGTCTGTCTCTTTCCCTAGATGAAGATGTCAATCTTCAAGGCAGTCAATCTCATACCTCTTATAAGCATGAAATACACATTAGGGACAAGGGGGAACTAAGTTCTTTGTGCATCTCAGTAACAAACTCATGGTACTAAATACTTTTTAACCGATGGCGCAGGCAGAATTGAAGGATAACAAATTTGGGATTGCAGATGGACCATTGGATGCTCAATAGAACAATGCACAAGCAGAATAGAGTGTATGAAATACACCTCTATAGCCATAAACTAAAACTTGGCAAATGGTAGAACTGGAACACTTCTGATTTAAGAAGTCCTCAAACAATAGGTGGACTTTTCTTCGTAATCTCTTGAAATTAGTTTTGGGCATTTCTGTTCTAAGCGTTTATACCAAAATAAGGGTACGTCTACACTTACCAGAGGGTCTGGCGGCAGGCAATCGATGTTCTGGGATCGATTTATCGCGTCTGGTTTAGACGCGATAAATCGATCCCGGATCAATCCCGGAAGTGCTCGCGTGACGCTGGTACTCCAGCTCGGTGAGAGGAGTACGCGGCATCGATGGGGGAGCCTCCCTGCCGCGTCTGGACCCGCGGTAAGTTCAGACTAAGGTACTTCAAATTCAGCTACGTTATTAACTTTGCGTACCTTAGTCCGAAGTGGGGGCTTAGTGGGGACCAGGCCTAAGCCAACTTCTGATGTTCATTTTGGTTATTCTGATGTTTGCCTATATCTTATTTGATTTTTTTCCCCCCCTCCCCTTTTTCCAGCCCTATCGACAAACCTTCAGACGCTCTCAGTATAGGAAATGGTGACAACTCACAGCAGGTATGGCCTGAAAGCCAACATAATGTAAATATGAATTGTATTTGTTTGAAGTTCAGTTGCAACTTTTATTTTGAGAGAAACATAATTTTTTTTGTGAAATATCAGTGTGGCATGTTAGTTCTTTTGATAACTGTCAACTAATTTTAAATGCCTTTTGATCCAGAAATGGGCTGCATCGGGCTGATTTGTTTGACATTTAAACTGTGTGCTCACAGAACTAATCTTAATTTATCTGAATTTTTCTAGTCTTCAAACTGAATTTTAAAATGTTTTATTAATAAGGAATGACTTTAAGTCTAAAGATACATATCTTATTCTATTGACTTTTTTTTCTCCCCTGCCACCAGATAACAAACAGTGACACACCTTCACCACCACCTGGTTTATCAAAACCCAATCCAGTCATACCCATCAGTTCATCCAATCACAGTGCGCGGTCTCCTTTTGAAGGGGCTGTAACAGAGTCACAGTCGCTCTTCTCGGACAACTTCCGGCACCCCAACCCCATCCCAAGCGGGCTCCCCCCATTCCCCAGCTCTCCACAGACTTCCAGTGACTGGCCCACAGCACCAGAACCACAGAGCCTCTTCACATCAGGTATGAAAGCCTGGTTAAGGTGTTGGAAGTCACTTATTTTTGAAGTTTATGCCTCTTTATTTTTTTTCTCACCATTATTTTAATTACATTTGAGAGTCAACTAAATACGTTTACTTAATTCTTATCAAGAAATCACTCTTCCCAGATCCTAACTGCTTGTTGGAATTATCAGAGCATCTAGTGCAGTAGTATTCATGTCTGCTTAAATGCTAAAAACACAATTTTTTAGCTTAATGTTGAAAGCATGTTCAAAATCTTTTGCTTAAAATAACAGAACAACAACATAGAGAGGTATGAGTAATATATACCAAAAGCCATATTTGTATTATAATCTGAAGATCCAGCATGCACAGGTTTGTAATTATATTTAGTGAAGTGGTTATGACAGTGTTTTTGGCTGATGGTTATGCAAGCTAGCCTAGTCTCCATCTTTTTTGGCCAGTGTTTGACTACACAATCTAGGGCCAACTACAGCCACTGAAAGGTAACTGCATTGCAGAGATGGTTTTTTAGAATATCCATTCACAGGAATGGGATGTTATGCTGTATCAGGTACATGAACTGAAACTAGACATACTCTGTGGTGGTATCAAGTGTCTAGTGGCTAATGGCACGATATTTTAAAGAATTCTGCCTCATAGATATTTACCAGGCAATATATTACCAAACATGTTTGTTCAAGATCAGAATGCTTTTTGCTTGAGTTAATATATTTTTCATGTTTTATTCTCTACCTGAATTGATCATCCTGTTTAGTCATCAAAATTCATACTAAGGAAATGATTGGTATTGAAGACTGATCATGTAAGGAATAAGCAACTGTGGAGGGTGAACTCCCAGGCAACATAGATCTGGTTTCCACTGCTGTCACTTGTGCTTTATGGATTATGTTGCCACTTATATTTAAGGTTATGTCTAAACTGTGGATCTTGCAGCAGCACAGCTCTACCACTATTGCTGTGCCACTGTAAAGTCACCCATGTAGCTTCTCTTTTCTGGCAGGAGAGTGCTCTCCTGCTGGCCATAATTAAACGACCCCCAGTGAGCGGCGTTAGCTATGTCGGCAGGAGAGCCTCTCCTGCCCACATAGCACTGTCCACACCAACATTTTTGTCTGCGAAACTTGTCAGTCAGGTGTGGGGTTAAAAAACAAAAAGTTTTACTGACAAAAATGGTGGTGTAGACAAAGCCTAAATGTGGAAGATCTACTTTCCTCATGCCTAGTGTCTTTTTAATTCTCATATTGGGGATAAAAGTGGAAGTTTAGATTCTAGTCTTCTGAGAAATGATGCACAGAGCAGTTCCCGTAATTTCTCCACTCTTCTCACAATGGTGTGCACTCCTCTAGGCAGTTGATTCCATCTTCTCCCTGCCAACAGAGGGAGACAATGCAAATGCTCATTTGTGATACTGCCTTATAGAAGGGGTCTTGCTGGCTCAGAATCTGTCTCCAGCCTGATGTCTGTTATACTTTCTCCAAAAACTGAATGACAGCTTCCAATGTTCAGAGACTATGAATTTAATATTTTTAAAACATATATAAACAGTAAGATAGAACTATATATACACAAAGTAAATGAAAATGCAAGGAAGTGTTTTTGGTAACTTGTGTCCACAACAGTGCTTCAAAGCACTTATCAAAATGTACGGTACAGCTATTTTTCTTCAACTTCCTTTGTCTGTCAAGGTGCGTATTTTACTCATTCATGTAATTTTGTTTTGTTTATACTCTGCAAGATATTTCCCAGGGTTGCTCAGAAGTCATCAGTACTTGTTTTCAGAACTACCAGAAGCCAAATCTTTTCCCCTCCTACAAAATTGTTACATATCAGCCCTGAAGTACAACATTAGAACTGAAAGCAGACTATTGAATTTAACAGCAACTTTATTTAATAAGACTAAGGGATTTTTACTTTGTCACTCTGACTAATGCATTATTCAGTGGAAAACTTTTACTAGTAAAAACTCAAACAATATTCTGTGCAAGCACCTGTTTAGCCATCCTATATTTCTGTTCTTTGCTGTTACTGAAGATATTTATTTGGTAAGGGCTTTCGTTTTTTGCACGTTAGATCTGTTTCTGCTTTATCCTGCAGTGAAATCAGTCCTGTCTGTAATATCTCAAATCGCCCCAAATTCCTAGTTAGTTTGTAGTGGGGTGAGATAGAAAGATAAGATGGACTGTGAAAGTGGAAGCACTTGTTCAAATACCAAATGTCTTTGAGGCAATGTCATAAAAATGTATTAATATGAAAGGTGACTGGATGTTGACATTTAATAGTATTGGGTCTGAAAACTGCAGAAATAAGACTAAGGAGGTGAGATTAGTTCAGATGTTAAATGTCATCCCTCTTTTCCTCCAACAGAAACCATCCCAGTATCCTCCTCTACAGACTGGCAAGCGGCATTTGGGTTTGGCTCCTCCAAACAGCAAGAGGATGACTTAGGGTTTGACCCCTTTGATATCACCCGCAAAGCCTTAGCAGACCTGATTGAGAAGGAACTGTCAGTCCAAGACCAGCCTTCCCTCTCGCCCACATCTCTTCAGAACCCTTCCCCGCACACTACAACCGCCAAAGGGTCAGGGTCTGGATTCCTGCATCCTGTTGCGCCCTCAAATGCCAACTCTCTCAGTAGCACCTTTCCAGTCTTGCCACAGAGGTTCCCGCAGTTTCAACAGCACCGAGCAGTTTACAACTCCTTCAGTTTTCCAGGCCAAGCAGCTCGCTATCCTTGGATGGCCTTCCCACGCAATAGCATCATGCACTTGAACCACACAGCAAATCCCACCTCAAATAGTAATTTCTTGGACTTGACTCTCCCGCCACAACACAGCACAGGTCTGGGAGGGATCCCTATATCAGGTAGGTGAATCAAGGCAGCCATGAACATATCACCTGATTCATGCCTTCAGCTTCTCTGAGCCAGGGTGGGAAGAGGGGGATAGCCAGCTACCAGTGCTAGACTGCTACCGTGATTGTCATCCTGGGATTCTTTTGGGGCAACATTGTTTTAAATGGGCCCTCTTTCATTTTTTCAGAAGGTTTAGTTGGATGTTTAGCCTTGTAACATTGAGCTTTATAAGGAAGGTGGAGTATCTTGTGCCCAATTATTTCATTTGAAAAGAGATTGAAGAACTGAAATACCAATCTTGCCAAGGTCTGGCTTTCCATGAAAACTTAAAAGGAAGAGTAGGCCTTGGAATTCCAGTCAGACTCCAGTATCAACATGCAGGTGCTAATCCAAGTTTTAAAAAGATATGCAAAAATTATTTGCAAGCATTAAGGAATCAAGCTACCGGCCAGCTGTCTTGGCTAGGTTGTTCCCTTCCACATGCAAGCAAAACAAACTGCATATTTAACAGTCCATGCTATTTATTTCTGCACTCCAAATGGTTTTAATGTTTTACATGCAATCTTCGATGTCCTAAGAGAGAACAGGCCAGTTCTGCACCATGGCTGGATTGGTGGGATATTGCAACAAACATTGTGACTAGAGGGCTAAATAGCCAGAACGTTGGTCTGGTTCACTTCTGGGATTTGGAGCTCATCCTGTACTCCCAAGCCGTATTTAATAATTTGGCCTCAGCAGGTGTTTTCCAGGAAAAATATATTTATATGGAATTTTGTATTCAAGATGACTAGCAATTTAAGGAAGAAAAAGTCTCCTAAGCTATTTGCAGTCATGGGTTGAGGAAAGCTGCTCTGAGACATTGCCACTATTATTTTCTTTGAGCATTTTGGGGAAATATGTTGCAACTTCCTAACTGTAAGAACAGTAGGACTTGATGACCCTTGTGGTCCTTTCTAACCCTACGATTCTATTACTCTAATGATTAAGAAAATCTAAAGGCGAGCGACCTAGAAACTTTTTACTACATATTTTTGCTACTCAAGTGCAGAAGCTAATTTTGGCAGTTTCTTCCTTCCGCTTTGTCCTCTGAATCCTTGCGGATCATTTCCATGCTTTTCCCTAGACTTCCCAAGGGCAAAACAGATATTTGTAGCCTGGAACAAATGTTGGGAGTTTCCAGACTAGCCTTTATAATGAAGTTGGCTCCCTCAAGTTAAATGATGATTAACTTGAGGTTTAAAAAACAAAAACAAAAAAAAACCCTTTAGGTAAACAAGAGGGCCCCTATTTTTTTTTGCTACTTCATTAAGGTGTTTACACTTACAACCTAACAATGCAAATAGTTCTTTGATCTAATTTAGTGAAAAGTAAAAAATTTATTTGCGCTTTCAGACACTGAAAATTATTCTGAGCTCTGTGACTTGATATATTTTATCCTGGATGAGTGGCTAAAGGTGCCAGTCCAAGGGACCAATGGTAGGGTTGAGGTTAGATATCTTGAGTCATTACAGTTAAAATAAATATTCTGAGGTGTTGCATAGATAACGCCAGCTTTGCAATAAGGCTTTTGATTCTGGCGAAATGGGTTTGCAAGGTCATTCTTAAAAATCACATCATTTAATTGCCTTTTGACCATGCCATTTTCCCTTTTTGTGCTGCACAAGACTTGGGTATCCTTCTTGGTATTGCTCTGGGGGAAGGGACCTTTGTGCCCATGACTAGTATCTAGCCTGTCACTTACACTTTTCGCTGCCTGTGTTTAAAGGACAAATAATATCCTTAAACACCAATGTTTTCTCTCAGTATGTAACCATTAGAACCAATTCATCTTCCAAAAATATTTTTAAGTACAGAAAACACAAAATAAACATCTGCTGAAGTCTCTGTGGAAAGTTCCGTCATGCTAGTTTTGAACTCTTGTTAAGAAAACGTTGAAGGTTGCCTAGTTTAGTCTGGCAAGTCCGTTAACTCTCCAACAACCCACATCCATAGTGGTTTTGATAAACTCCTCCTTCCGAGGGGAATGTCCTCTCATGGATGCATTGGCTAGTCTGTTTTTCTCTGATCCAAAATTAACATAAGTACAAGAAGGTCAGATCATTTTGTTGGATTATGGATTTGTATTGTATGGATTTGTTCTGTTTGCATGGCACATCACAAATGGGTCCTGTTCAATGACTGGGGGCTCCTAGGAACTACTGAAATATAAAATAATTATTCCTGGAAGATAGGAAGTATACTGACATTTCCTCCTACGTTTTCCCATGGCAAGTTGATCTATTAGAACACATCTTTTATTTCCCACCACTGACTGATAGAGTTCTCATTTCAGATAGGTCTTTGATCTGCAGAGCTTTCTACAAAATTACTTTTACCTTTTCATGTGATAACTTCCCATCCTTGGGCTTCTCTATACACATACTACTGATACAGTTAAAATGGTACGACCCCTTAATGTGGTTGTAGTTTTACGTTCCATATGGGAAGAATAAGTGATCCTGGTATAAGGCACCTTTATATGGATAATTGCATCCATACTGGGGAATTGTATTAGTATAACTAGATTGGTAAAATCACAGCCTTAACAGATAGTTATACCAATACTAAGGCTGGGTCTACACTACCCGCCTGAATCGGCGGGTAGAAATCGACCTCTCGGGGATCGATTTATCGCATCCCATCGGGACGCGACAATCGATCCCCGAATCGACGCTCTTACTCCACCAGCGGAGGTGGGAGTAAGCGCCATCGACGGGAAGCCGCAGAGGTCGATTTTGCCGCCGTCCCTACAGCGGGGTAAGTCGGCTGCGATACGTCGAATTCAGCTACGCTATTCGCATAGCTGAATTTGCGTATCTTAAATCGACCCCCTCCCCCCCTCCCCGGTAGTGTAGATGTAGCCTAAAATCTGTGTAGACTAGGTCTTTAAGGCTGTGTTTACACTAAGGGGCTATAATTGATCTAACAGGGCCCTGCATGAGATGGTGTGGTAAGCTCATTTAGCATACAAAAAATAGTGAATTGATAAGTATACATAAAGTTCTGTTTAGTTCGTCAAAAAAGTAACATTGAAACTGTGAGTATAATAGAGAAGTTCTCACCTGTGTCATCAGTGGGAGTACTTCTGTAGACAGGGCTCCAACTACATCCAGCATTTTACTGACATGGTGATAAAAATACTAAAAGCTGCTCATGTTTTGTCTACACTAGGGCTTACCAGCAAGCTGAACACTTTCAGGGATCAGAAATAAATGCTTCCAGGGTGCGTACAATTTAAACAATAATCCTGGACTAGTGTTTAGAAAGAGAGAGGACATTTGAGCCTTCCAACCATCATCCAGTTAACTTTCCTTTCCACTCACCCAGCCATTTTCAACATTTTTTAAAATTTATATGTATATAAAAACAAACCTGATTAAAAGAGCCTCACAAAACTTTGATTTGAAATCAGCATACTGTTCGCTAGACTCTTCAGTCCCATGATTCACTAATTTCACTACAAAATATTTGAGGATATTTAGCCAATTAAATTGCTGAACTTTTTAGTGCTATAATTTTGCATGAAGAAGTTACTTAGTGCCATAAAGTATGGCTCTTTCAAATGTTTTGTTTTAACTATTCCGGTTCCTTTTTTAAGGTTACAAAGGGAGAGAACATTTTAAAATTAATATCAGTTTACATTGGTATTCATTACAATTTTATTTTTCAGTGTTCACTTTAGGACACCATATACATTTTATCTCCTGTTTAGTCCAGAACAGAATTACTTGCTTTACTTTGCAATCCTATAACCCCAAAACAGCTGTGTATGATGCCCAATAATATAAATGGAAGGACACTAAGGGCAGGGCACTATCTAAATGTATATAGGATCCATATTAAGAAAAAAATCAAATGTGCATTTGACTTTGCTTGTTCTGATGTGATTCATGAAGGAAATGTGTGATGGTTGTAAAGCTACTGTATTTCTAATTACAAACATTTAATACTTGGTATGCATAGAAATTTGTAACTGGAATGTTCACTGGGCATTAATTAATTAATATCCATATTTTTCAGTTGGATAGACTATGCTAGATATTGTTTCTTCTGATTGCAAGGGTTTTCATGGTCACATTTTTGTAGGATGTTTAACATTTCTCTTTGGGGGATGGGAGCGATTGGAAGATCAGTATTCTACTAGACATATTTTAATTTTGTATTAATATATAGTAGGACAGTATGATTATACATGACTACAGAAAAGTTATAGTTATACCTGCAGTTATACCTGCTCTTCTGAGTACAGTTATGACAGTTGAATAATTTTCATCAGTCTTGCTAAGCCCCTAGATTTGGAGAGCGCAGGTAGATTTTTTTGAGATTCCTTAGTTCTGGAATGTTGGTCATAATCCGTCACCTTCAGGGCCTGGTGCCAGAATCATCTCAGGCTTTTGCTTGGATATAGGTGTAATTGAGAAATTGCTTCTATTGAATCAGGGGTTGTCTAGCTTGATAGCAAATCTCTTGTACGTACACACAATCTGATAGATGGGAGCACTCTGTAAATAGGGAAAATAATGCCTGAGTGAACTAAAAGTGGAGGCTTCTTTTTTAAACAGGCTTAAATTTGTAAGAATGTTGAGCAGCACACAAGTCCTCCTATATTGCTATTTCTACATACAAACACGTTAACTGTTACTACATAACGACCAAGGTGATGGCTTACAACAGTGCACCCTTACCTGTTTGCTTCAGACGTCTAAAGTAGAATTACCTAGAACAAAGAGGGCAAAGCAAATTATATCTATCTCATATTCTTATTAGGTGTTCCTTTTTTAATGTAACACTCCACATATGAAAGGTTTATCGCTCTGCCCTCTCCCACCATTTGAGTCATATGGCATCTCATCATATCTATCAAATTTAAGCTGAACATCAAATCTCTTTACCTGCTACCATACTTCAGGCAGTATGCTATTAACATCACTGCTTTACTAAGATGTTGGCTTCTGCCGCCTCCTTCCTTGAATTCCCATGAGTCAGACCATGGAGGAAGGTGATGTATCAAACATAGCCAATATGGAGAGTCTTTCTCCTGCATTGACATTGAGGGAGCAGTTTTCAGACTTTCTGATTTAACACCTTCACACCCAAGTCTAACCCTTCTTTCAGTTAGGAATGTCTCTACCTCACTGGTCTTTACCCCTCTGACCTTGTCACTTGTGTGTCTCGTGATTGAGTCTTTCTAGATCCTATACAGAGCAAGGCGTGGTATGTTTTGAACAAGTCTTGGGAGCCATGAGCTCTTGAGCTTCTGACATGCTCTGTGGCCTTGGCCAAATCACATGATGATTCTGCTGCAGTTTCCCCTCCCATAAAATGGGGATACTTGCCTATCTTGGAGGGATGTATTAAGTGTGTTGTAAAATGCATTGATGGTGAAAAGAGCTGTGTATGAAGTATTAGCTAATCTGTTCCTCCATGGCCATGTGACTTTTAACAGCAGCGTCCCGTCTTTTCTAGTCTCTCACTCCCACTGACCACTGTTTGTTTGAATGTTCTCTAATGCCTCGCTCAATTTAATATTTCCACCTTTTCATCCTATTTTTGGCCACGTGCAAAGGATTTCTATCCACCTTTTAATGTAACTGGCCAAACTTGCAGCACTGTCAGACACTTTATTCACCTTCTGTCACCCTTCTGACATAGTACCGTATATACTCCTTATATACTCTATCATAAGCTGGTTCGTTTATAAGCCCGACCCCCCAAGATGGATAAGTAAAAATGGAAAATTTTTATAATCCATTCATAAGCCGACCTTATAATTCAGGGGTCAGCAAACTTTGGCTCCTGGGCCATCAGGAGATGGTTTGTTTACCTTGAGCGTCCGCAGGCACTGAGGTAAACCTAAGTAAACAAAGTGTCCTGGCGCGCCAGCTGCTTACCCTGATGGGCCAGGACAGCAACTGGTGGGGAAATTTTGGGGGGGGCGGGAAATGCGAGTCAGGGGAGTAACCCCTGTGACCACCCTCCACATGACCCCCTCTCCCCCAGCCCAGGACCCCCACACTCTCCCTATACCATCCCTTCAGGACCCCCACACTCTCCCAGTCCCATCCATTCCCACCTTATCTGGGGAGGATGTCTCTGGCCTGGCTGGAACTGGTCCGGCAGGCTGGGCAGCGTGGCGGCAGCCTGCTCTGGTGGGCCAGACCGGGCAGCGCGGCCGCAGCATGTTCCGGCGGGGTGGCACGGCCTCAGCGTGCTCCGGCAGCATGGCCAGAGCCTGCTCTGGAGGGCGGGACAAAGCAGCACGGCTGCAGCTGCTTCGGAGTCTGCGGGGAGAGCAGCGTGGCCAGAAGCGGAGAGACTCTGGCCCTGCCTCTTCCCTTCTGGCTGTGCTGCCTCCCCTTGCTCCTTCTGTTGAGGGGTGGAGTGGAAGGGGGCTGGGTCCCACATCTCCCTCTCTATACCCGTTCATGAGCTGACCCCCTTCTCTGGTGCTTCCCTTTTTTACTAAAAAAAAAAAATTCGGCTTATGAACGAGTATATACGGTACTTTAAGGAAAACTACCTGTTTACTTGACACTTTTCCTTGTCATTTGGTCTTGCTTCAGCAGCATTGCTTGCAACATTTCTACTATTATCAACAATTCCTTTTCATTCTGCTGTTACCTTCCCAGCGCCCTAAAATCTGTTACTACCCACCTATTCATAAGCCTTTCTCTGACCATGACGTGCACACTAATCACCAAAACTGAGCAGTGATTTTGGGTGCCCAAATAGAGACACCTTAAAGGAGTCTCCATTTTCAGAAAGTGAACACTTGCTATCAGATGCCACGTTGGTACCCAAGATCACTATAGAATCATAGAATATCAGAGTTGGAAGGGACCTCAAGAGGTCATCTAATCCAACCCCCTGCTCAAAGCAGGACCAATTCCCAGCTAAATCATCCCAGCCAGGGCTTTGTCAAGCTGGGCCTTAAAAACCTCCAAGGAAGGAGACTCCACCACCTCCCTAGGTAATGCATTCCAGTGTTTCACCACCCTCCCAGTGAAATAGTTTTTCCTGATATCCAATCTGGACCTCCCCCACTGCAACTTGAGACCCTTGCTCCTTGTTCTGTCATCTGCCACCACTGAGATCAGCCGAGCTCCATCCTCTTTGGAACCCCCCCTCAGGTAGTTGAAAGCAGCTATCAAATCCCCCCTCATTCTTCTCTTCTGGAGACTAAACAATCCCAGTTCCCTCAGCCTCCACATAAGTCATGTGCTCCAGACCCCTAATCATTTTTGTTGCCCTCCGCTGAACTCTTTCCAATTTTTCCACATCCTTCTTGTAGTGTGGGGCCCAAAACTGGACACAGTATTCCAGATGAGGCCTCACCAATGTCGAATAAAGGGGAACGATCACGTTCCTCGATCTGCTGGCAATGCCCCTACTTATACAGCCCAAAATGCCGTTAGCCTTCTTGGCAACGAGCACACTGTTGACTCATATCCAGCTTCTCGTCCACTGTGACCCCTAGGTCCTTTTCTGCAGAACTGCTACCTAGCCATTCGGTCCCTAGTCTGTAGCAGTGCATGGGATTCTTCCGTCCTAAGTACAGGACTCTGCACTTGTCCTTGTTGAACCTCATCAGGTTTTTTTCGGCCCAATCCTCTAATTTGTCTAGGTCCCTCTGTATCCGATCCCTACCCTCTAGTGTATCTACCACGCCTCCTAGTTTAGTGTCATCTGCAAACTTGCTGAGAGTGCAGTCCACACCATTCTCCAGATCATTAATAAAGATATTAAACAAAACCGGCCCCAGGACCGACCCTTGGGGCACTCCACTTGAAACCGGCTGCCAACTAGACATGGAGCCATTGATCACTACCCGTTGAGCCCGACGATCTAGCCAGCTTTCTATCCACCTTACAGTCCATTCATCCAGCCCATACTTCTTTAACTTGGTGGCAAGAATACTGTGAGAGACCGTATCAAAAGCTTTGCTAAAATCAAGGAATAACACATCCACTGCTTTCCCCTCATCCACAGAGCCAGTTATCTCATCATAGAAGGCAATTAGGTTAGTCAGGCACGACTTCCCCTTCGTGAATCCATGCTGACTGTTCCTGTTCAGCACAATACATAGTAAATGGTAATCCATCTATAACCAGTTTTCTGGGATTTCTTTAGTCTTATCTATCCCACAGTGTTAGCAGTATGAACTCTATTGAATCAGTGTTAGTTCATAGTTGTTCCTGTATATTGTATCCTTTAAATCAGTGGTTTTCAAACTGTGAGTCACGACCCAGTACTGGGTCGTGGAATGTAAGGCACTGGGTCGCGGTGGCTCTGGTCAGCACCACCGATTGGGCCGTTAAAAGTCCCGTCGGCGGTGCTGCCCAGCTATGGCAGGCTAGTCCCTACCTGTTCCGACACGGCGCTGTGCCCTGGAAGCAGCCAGCAGCAGGTCTGGCTCCTAAGCGGGCAATTGGAGCTGGGGGTGGTGGTGGTGCCTGCCAGCAAGAGCCACACAGAGCCACTTGCGGGCCTCCGCCTAGGAGCCGGACCTGCTGTTGGCCGCTTCTGGTGTGCAGTGCGATCCGCGGTGCTAGGACAGGCGGGAAGCCTGCCTCTGCACCCCGGCTGCGCCACTGACCAGAAGCTGCCGGAGGTAAGCCCGCTTCCCTATCCCCTGCCCCAGCCCTGAGTCCCCCCTCAAACCCCTAGCCCCATCATGCACCCATAACCCCTCATCCCCGGCCCCAGCCCAGAGCCCTGACCCCCTCCCACACTCATTCCCAGCCCCACCCCACAGACCTCACCCCCACACCTCAACCCTCTGCCCCAGCCCTAAGCCCCTCCCAAACCCCTCTTCCCCAGCTCCGTTGGGTCATGGGCATCCACTGGGTCACCAGAAAAAAGTTTGAGAACTACTACTTTAAATTACCACTCTTACACTGATTGTCAAGTCTCTGCTTACTTCAGCCTTGTTCGCTTACGGATTAATCTTTCACCTAAATATCGGTCAAGGGTTTGTGGGACAAATTTCAAACTCTGTTCTGGCTTCTGATCTCCCATTTTGCCTTCAGTTCCCATAACCATAGCCCTCTCCTTGACTCTGATCTCTCCATATATGCTTTGTCTGCAAACTTGCCTATTGTCACTTCCGCAACATTGCCTCTGTGTACCCCCGGTCTTGATGCTACTTCTGCAGAGATCTTTATCTTGCTTTGAATACTGTAACTCCTTTTAGAGTTTCTCAAGTTCCTGTTTGTTCCAGCATATACAAAATGTTGCTTCCCACATATGTGTAGAGTGGAAAGATCTCCAAGCATATACCCAGGTTCCCTACTAATTTCAGGGACCAGACTGACGTTGCCTTGTTTTTAAAAACCAACCATAAGACATGTTTCATTCTGCCTCTTGAATCTTTGTTCTCCATCTGCTCCCTCTACTCATTTACTAAGTAAGAAGATGTTGAGAGAGAAAGTCGTGTGTGTTCAAGAACTTTCTACACATCTTCTTCCATCTGGAGCAGTCTCATTGTTTCTCTACCTTTTTTAAAATCTCATTTGTGCTCTTACCTTTGCTGTTAATTTTGTAATTGTATTTAACCCTGAGGTGTTTCAGATACAGTTGTATGAAAGGTGTTATTCCTAATAAACCTCACTGTATAAATATCAGTGCGCTAGTCTATAGCAGTGGTTCTCAACCTTTTTTCATTTGCAGACCCCTAAAAAACTTCCAATGGAGATATGGACCTCTTTGGAAACTTCAGATGCAAGTGCCAGACCCCTTTGGAAATCTATTGTCGGTGTATATATAGTTGAATTCTCTTCTGTCACTTTTCAGTCTGTCTTTTGCGGATCCCTTAGATATAGTCCACGGACCACAGATTGAGAACTACTGATCTTATAGGACTTTGCTTTGGGCATTTGCAAGTTTTAATAAACTTTCAACCTGAACTGTCCTAACCTGATGAACGAACTTGTATAATAGCACTAATAGTAACATTGAGGTTCCAAATTTTCAAAATGTTTTGAACGTTCCTAACTTATGAAATTAGTAAAGTTTAAAATGTTTCAAGAACTCTTGGAGCCAAGTTTTTCTCCCTTAACTGCAACAAATTCAGATGGACTACGAACATCAATAACACAGCTAGGATGGAAATAAATGTTTTACTGGTGAAAATGGATTTCTCAGAGGATTGAGTAAGAGTGACTGACTTCCTCCTGTAGGCTGTTGATTGTGACCAAAGATGATATCTGGTGGCTTTTTGCTATTTGTTTCACTTTGCAGTGGATAGGTGGTTCATGCCCTTCTTGATAGTTGCACTAGAGGAGCCAAGGTATTCCATTAAAATAGATTGTATTCAGTTCCCATTCCTAGTGGTGGGGAAAGTTAGTACTCGTTTGGAGTAAAAAAATACTTCTGTCCTCATACCTGTAAATTCTTCATGTTTCATTGCTAAACTTTGTTTTGCTTTTTTAAAAAGGGATTAATTGAAAGCTAACTGATGTCTAATCAGTGTATAGACAGAATGAGTCCCCAATTCCGGTTAGGGCCTCTGGATGCTATGGCTATAGAAGTAGTAGACTTTCCCCTTACGCTAGTTTTTTGACATGTTCTATTTCGTGAAAGCACTTATCCTTAGGACCTAGAGCTGCTGTTGCACATTTTTAAAACTTACAAAGTAAAATTCCAAAATGTACAACTTGCCTTGTAAGTCAGTCTAAAAGAAACAGATGTCACCAGTAGAATAGTTAGCACACACTAAAATGGTTAAACAGATTTGACCTTGGATAGACTGAGAAGAGGTCAAAAGTTGAGGTCCTTCATGCAAAACTCCCCGCCACTGCTGCTCTTTTAAAGCAGAGGACTATTAATATGCACACTTCAACAGGTTGAATGCAGCAATATTTCAGAGGAGGAAGATCTCTTATTACTGAGGGCCCAAAGTTGTTATAAGGCTTTATTGGTAAAAACAAATATCCTAAATTTCAGTTAGAACCTATCTGGCAACAAATGCAGATGGCCAAACTCTAATAGGCTTTCAGCACAAGTGTACATTTCTGAATGAACGTGTTTCTGAGTAGAACATAGTTTTTTGCTATCTGCAGTTGTTTTTTTAAAAATGGAGTACCTTAATCAAGTAACTTAATTTGTAAGAATATAAAGATCTCTGTGAAATTAGGCTGTCTGACTTGTTTCAGTATATGCAAATTTGATCCCTTTCATCAACATTGGAATCTTGTGTTGGGGAAAAACATAAGCTGAATTTGAAGTTATTTGTAGGCATGGGTATCTTTTTAAACAAAACATTTTTTTGCTTACATAAGTGGGTCAGCTGTATCTGAAGATGACCTTCAATAATCATACTGAATCCAGTTTCAGATGCCTTGTTTTCCTTTCAGCTTCCTTTTCTACTTCTCTCATCTGACCTGATCACAGAATAACTCTATAAAGATACCTGCAAATATACATTCATGCTTAACTATCCTAATTTATTTGTTACAAAGACAGAGAAGTAAAGAATGGCTCCAGTGGTCCTCAGTATGCACAAGTACACTGCACTACATTTATTCTTAGCTCTGAGCATAGAATTACAAGATCCTAGGACCAAAAATCCCAACTTAAAATTGCCCTCTGCATTCCCCTTTTATGGTCTGGAAGTCTCTTTCACTGATTTACAATAATCAAGTGAAGGTTGAGGTTCTACTTACAGACTGCGTTAGTCCTTAGCATTAAACATACCCAGAATAGGTTAATTTTGGTCATCCCATGTGCACGGAAGTTATGTACCACTCCATTTTTAACCAATATGTACTTTGTATATATCCCAGATAAATATTTCCACTCATTTCAATGTAGTCATTGCTTCCCCTTCAGCTCATCATTGCAAGTATTGGCCCTTAGGCTATTATACAGTGAGAATTACCAATGTAGTATGTTATGTCCTTTCTGAATAAAATGAAAAATCAGTAAACATTCTGTGTATATAATGGCAACTAGGTGGAGGGCCTCTACTGATGAATTTTTCAATGTTTTTTAAATATACTGAACTGATGTCACTTTGCATGAACAGGGCTTAGTGGAATGTGGCCCCAAACTGATTAAGGCTTCTAGCTGTTGCAATATATAACTGTTTAATAAACATTTAAAAATTCAGTGTCACAGATGCAGGTGTGCTCTGTGAAAACCAGTGGTATGAAGGCATGTATTGCTTTCAAATAAGCTATATTCCTCCATATGTTTGTGTAGGCTGTTTTCTCACAGGTTAAATTAAGTGGCCTGCAGCTGTAATGACACCAAATTTAGCTCTTTGTTTACATAACCTTGATCTGTGAGCAGAAGATTACATCCTTCTCCTGAAACTACAGGCAAAAATCTCTTCTCAAATCCACTTGGTGGAACTCCATTCTAGTCTTCTCTCCTTACATGCACAGCTCTCCCATTGAATATCTGACTCCAGATATGACTTGTGGCTCTCTGGAGGAAGAGGGAAAGTACTCTTACCTTGAAAATAAAATTGGTAGGTGGCTCCTTTTTAAGTCTTATCTAGTCACTAAAGGCTTAGGCCTGGTCTACACTAGGCCGGGGGGGGGGGGGGGGGAATCGTTCTAAAATACGCAACTTCAGCTACGAGACTAGCGTAGCAAAAGTCGACGTATCTTAGATTGACTTAGAATCACTTACTTCACGTCCTCGCGGCGCGGGATCGACGGTCGCCGCTCCCCCGTCGACGCCGCTTCCGCCTCTCACTGTGGTAGAGTTCCAGAGCCGATAGCAGAGCGATCGGGGATCGATTTATTGCGTCTACACTAGATGTGATAAATCGATCCCCGATAGATCGATCACTACCTGCCGATCCGGTGGGACTGTAGACGTACCCCTAGTTAAAGATCATAACTCCAAAGAATCTTCCTCCCACATGAGATAAAAGTTAATGGTCACAGGAGCTGAGCTGAGTTCCAGCACTTCCCCAACAGAAACTTTGAAGTTTGTTTCCCGAAAACAATAACTGATGTGAAGGTTGCATGCATGAAATAGATTCGAGGAAATAAAATATGAAAGAGAAGAAATGGGAGGATCCGTTTGAACCTATTCTGAAGTTCATTCTTGTTTCACATCTACATCTTGTGCTCGGTTCCTCAACCCAGAGCAACGATGCAGTGTTATGAAAACTCCCCTGCTTTTCCATCTGCCCCATACTCTATTAAAAGTGCATTAGAGGGGATTCTCTGCTTTCTGTTCCCCGTTTTGTGCTCAGAAACGAAATACAATACATTCTGTGAGGGGTGTAGTTGTACACTGTTGTAAAGATGTGTAATCCCTTGCTACACTGCTGTTGCTACCACAGTGGAACTTCACCAGTGGTGAATTTAAACATCTGACTTTTGCCAATGCAGATGTATGCTAAGAGTTTCCATTTTATTATCATTGGTAAATGACCCTTTAACTCCTTGTTTTTTCTTAGGAGACACGTTGGCTATGAGTAGGGCCCTACCAAATTTGCCATTTTGGTCAATTTCATGGTCATAGGATTTTAAAAATTGTAAATTTCATAATTTCAGCTATTTAAATCTGAAATTTCACAGTGCTGTAATTGTTGGGGTCCTGACCCAAAAAGGAACTGGGCGTGGGTTTGCGAGGTTATTGTAGGGGGGTTGTGGTACTGCTACTCTTATTTCTGCACTGCTACTGGCGACGGCGGCACTGCCTTCAGAGCTGGAGAGTGGCGGCTGCTGGCCGGGAGCCCAACTCTGAAGGCAGATCCACCGCCAGCAGCAGCACAGAAGTAAGGATGCCGTGGTACGATATTGTCACCCTTACTTCTGAATTACGGCTGGTGTGGCGCTGCCTTCAGAGCTGGGTGCCCAGCAACAGCTGCTGCTCTCCGGCTCCCCAGCTCTGAAGGCAGTGCAGAAGTAAAGGTGCCAATACCACGACCCCTCTAAAATAACCTTGTGACTGCCCCCCCGCAACTCCCCTTTGAGGAAGGACCCCAATTTAGAAACTCTGGTCTCCCCTGTGAAACCTATATAATAGTGTGTAAGCACACAGAAGATCAGATTTCATGATTTGTGACATGTTTTTCATGGCCATAATTTGGTAGGGCCTAGCTATGAGCCCTGGTCATTAGGATTTTTAGACTTTTTTTTAAAGGTTTTACCTGCTGATGTCGATATAGGTTGTAGTCAAAGGGATAGCTCAGTGGTTTGAGCATTGGCCTGCTAAACCCAGGGTTGTGAGTTCAGTCCTCAAGGGGGCCATTTAGGGATCTGGGGCAAAAATCTGTCAGTCCTGCTTTGAGCAGGGACTTGGACTAGATGAAATAAAATGGTAATTGTACTCGTTCAAGCTTTATCCTCTTCACTCTCAGAATAAGAACCTTCACAGTGGATTGTGTCGATCTTCAAAATAGGATCATGCACGTTGTCTTTGGTGGGACTTGGATGCTATCCCTGGCTTCCGAGGATCAGACTGGGAAAAATTATAAATGGTGGTACACTCCAAAGCTCCACTCCCAACCCAAACTTTGCACCTTTGTGATAGCAAAGGGATGTTACTAACAGTAGATTGTGCAGCTCTTCATATGATCACTTCTCTCCTTTCTTGCATGCTGTGATCAATAGTAAATTTGTAATAATTCATTTAGATAAACAGAAATGGAAATTACCTGTGGTATTGTTTCAGGTTGCCTAGAGACCGAGGCAGACATTACTGTACAGATTTTGTTCATATTTTGAAGGTTATCTTTGCAACCATAATGATTAGACTCTTTTTAAATAAAAGCTTAAATTCTGGAGGACAACATGGTAGACACAAAGAAAAAATATTGGCTTGCTGGGCTGCTTGTCTGTCATTGTTTTATTTTTGAATGCAGTTATTTTTGTTTATAATTTTACATTTGTAAGTTCAACTTTCATGATAAAGCTTGCAGTACAGTACACCTCTACCCCGATATAACACGACCCGATATAAAGCAGTAAAGCAGCGCTCCGGCGGGGCGGGGCTGCACACTCCGGCGGATCAAAGCAAGTTCGATATAATGCGGTTTCACCTATAACGCAGTAAGATTTTTTGGCTCCCGAGGACAGCGTTATATCGGGGTAGAGGTGTACTTGTATTAAGCAAATTGAAAAATACTATTTTATTTTTACAGTGCAAATATAATAAGTAAATATAAATTGAGTACAGTACACTTTGTATTGTGTGTAATTGAAATCAGTATATTTGAAAATGTGGAAAACATACAAAAAGATTAATATAAATGGTATTGTTATTGATAAACAGCATGATTAATCAAGATTCATTTTTTAATCACTTGACAGCCTTACTTTTAACTTAATTTTGTGCTGGTTTTTGGAACACTCATGAAGGTACGACTTGCACCCCAATATAGCTGAATTAATAGAGGTAGGAGAAGTATAAACATATAGGAAGAAGCATGAGTTTTAGAAAAATTGTAGTTCATGCAAATTGTAGTTCATTGGTTGAAAGTACATTAACAAATCGTTGGTCCGAGGGGGGGTCTACCAAATCTAGTTCATGGCTTCCTCTACTCAATGTTCAGGTCCATAAGACCTTTGACTTTGAATCCATGTGGCAGAAAGAAATCTGGAAAATTGTTGTGCCTTTTTTAAATCTCACGGAGTTAGGTATATCCTGTTGGAGTCCAATGTGCGCCACAACTAGCTATCTGTTTAACATGGAAATGTGGCCTGTAACAACAGCGCAGGATATTGCCTCTTGATATGAGCAGCCACTGGCTGTCTGCATTCTGTATGAGTAGTGTTCTGCGGGGATTTTTATTTGTAAATAATAATAATTCTGGGAATTTTTTGGTGTTTATTTTTATAAACATTAAAACTGGGATGAAATCGGTTTAAAAAAATAAATGTGGAAAATTGTGGAAAAAAGAGAACTTTCATAATGTACACATTTTATTACAGTATAACTGAAATGTTTTATATACAAAGGTATTTTTTATCTCAGAGCTAGTAGTTTTACCAGAAATCCTGGTTTGTGTACACTTGCATAATTTTCTTCCAAGTATCCTCATTCATGTTCAGCTTCTTGCTGTCATGGAAGTAGTCCAATTTTGAAAATAAGCGCTCTACAACAATAGATCCAGAACATATGCTCAAAGCTTGCCATGCCACTTTTCTGAAGTTGGGAAGTATGTCTTCATGACTGTTCCAAAAAGCCAGGACATCCAGTTTCACATTGTCAGGGTTAGGCATGCTTATGTAAGTAGTAAATTCCCCTTTCAGATTTGAAGTTTCATCTGTAGTGTCAAATGGTTTAAATGCTCTAGCAGAATGGTCATAGTCTGCTACAAAATTCACCTTGAGGAAGGGGTGCAACACCTGGATCACATTCCAAAAAGAATCTTCGGCACCAAACACTTCAGAGTTCCGATTTTGGGCCACTGTCATCTCTCATTTCTCACTGAGTGTTGCGTTGTGTTGAAGGTTTTGAAAGCATTTTTGGTTTTCTCATGCTCTGGTATCAGAAGGATTTCCAGCAACACCTGGGTTTTTTTTGCAGTATGTTTCTCATGCAGCTTTTATGCTTAATTCAGCTGAGATTTTGGTTGTCGGGATCCAGTAAACATCTGTATTGGCAAATGGCAGTAGTCTAAGAAAATTCCAGTTTTTTCTGTGTGTCTCTGTGATTCCAAGTTTTCAATAAGTTATCTTGGTGCGCAGAATCTGCAAGTCATTTTGGTTATGTGCCATTCTAGTCAGATTTTCCGCTTTAGAATCAACAAACTAAGGATGATCTAGGACAGGGGTGGGCAAACTATTTGGCCTGCAGGCCACATCAGGGAATGGAAACTGTATGGTGGGCCATGGATGCTCACAAAATCGGGGGTAGGGGTGCAGGACGGGGTGAGGTCTCTGGCTGGGGCCAGAAATGAGTTCAGGGTGTGGGAGGGGGTGAGGCCTCTGGGGTGGGGCCTCTGGGGTGGGGCTGGGGATGAGGGGCTTGGGGTACAAGAGGGGGCACTGGGATTGAGGGGTTCGGAGGGCAGGAGGGGGTTGGGGCTGTGGCAGGGATTTAGAGTGTGGGCAGGCTCAGGGGTGCAGGCTCTTGGCGGCACTTACTGCAAGCAGCTCCCGGAAGCATGTCCCCCCCCTCCAGCTCCAAGGCGCGGCCAGGCGGCTCTGCATGCTGCCCTATTTGCAGGTGCCATCCCTGCAGCTCCCATTGGCTGAGAACTGCAGCCAATGGGAGCTGCAGGGGCAGTGCCGGCGGACGGGGCATTGCGCAGAGCTGCCTGGCCGCACCTCCATGGACTACATAGGATCCTGAGGTGGGGTCATACCAGCTGTTTCCTGGGAGCCATGTGGAGCGGGGCAAGCCCCCACCCTGCTCCCCAGCTGGAGCGCTGGAGCAGGACAAACCCCCGAGCCCACTCCCTGGCGGGAACTGAGGACCAAAGTAAATGGTCTGATGGGCCGGATGTGGCCGGTGGGCCAAATAGTTTGCCCACTCATGATCTAGGAGATGCATTAGCTCAGTCAACACATTTACATAATGGACAGTGAAGTACAAAGTCATCCACCAATGTGGGACAACAGGGGTAGGTAATCAGCAGTTGGCTCTGTATTTGGCTCTGCACTATATAAAACAAAGTCTTCAGCTTGTTCACATGTTTGAAAATGGCCCCAAACTCAATGATGCAAGATTTCATGTCTGTCTTTTCTTCCATAGCCAGTAGCTGCTGACAGCACAACATTAGTCAGATAAGCAGGACAGGTAATATGTAGCAGCTCTGGTTTCTGGTTGAGTTTAAACTCCAATGCAAACTTAGCTATGTAGGAAGCAGAATCTGTGTTAGTTGTGGCTACTTTTTCCCAAGTTTGTTGGTACGTCTCAAACGTGTCCGTTACTGCTGCGTTGATCAAATGGGTGTCAGCTGAGCAGATGAATGTCACAATCCGCACAAAAGAAGTCGGGTTTATTTGCTTTGAAATAAAAAAAGTGAAAACAAAAGGCCAAGAATTGGATGGTCCAAAGCATCAGGAGACTCATCAAAAATCAGATTAGACACCATATTTCCATTTGTTCATTCCATCAGTTTAGATACTAAAGCATCATCGTTATCTTTCAGATATTTGAGTGAGATTGTCTGCATTAGGAAGGGTTTTTGCGGCTGGACAGCATTGTCTCACAAAGTCACCAATAGTCTCCTCCGCAATTAACAGCGATTGTCCAGTGAAACAAAGAGCACACACACCCACATTCATTGACACAATCATGCTGTATCTTCTTTCATTCAAGCCCTGGTGAAAACTCCTGACATTGACTGTTTACCCCAAAGCTCACTTTCTTCTTTAAGCTTCTTGTCACTTGCTTTTGAAATGCTCCTTTATTTTGTCAGTGCAAGCACAGACCTAAATGCTGCAGTACTTGGAGCGCAATGCATCCTCTTCGCTCTCGTCTTTACTTTCCTTGACAATTTCTAAGGACTGATTTTCTTGTTGATATTCAGGCATAGGTTTGTCGTTTTTGCCCCATGTTTACCTCTTTATCTTTATCTGTGGAGGATTTATTTAAATTCTGCGCTGCACTGAATGGACACAAAGAAATAGGTGGGCAGAGTCTCCTTCTGAGGCAATCATAGGTTGTCTACACTACTGCAGTAAGTTGATCTAAGTTACGCAACTCCAGCTACGTGAATAATGTAGCTGGAGTCAATGTATCTTAGGTCAACTTACTGCGGTGTCTACACCGCACTGGGTCAACAGGAGATGCTCTCCCATCAACTTACCTTACTCCTCTCGTTCCTGGTGGAGAACCAGGGTCGACTGGAAAGCGCTCTGCCATTGATTTAGTGGGTCTTCCCTAGAACTGCTAAATCGACCCCTGGTGCATTGATCACCAGAGCATCGATCCCCGCAGTAGTGTAGACATAGCCATAGTGTGATATTAATGTTTGATTTTTTTTCCAACCTTGACTGTGCGTGTGTTCTGTGTTTAACTCTGCAGAATTGCTTCAATCTTGGAGCTGCAGGACACAATTGTGGAAAATGTTAGTGCTTAGCAAATATAAGCACCCAAAAAAGCGAGTGGATTGATAAATGAGTATAAATGAGTGAATCCCAAACTCTTTTAATATAAAGTGAAAATTTATTGGTCAAAATCAGTAAAAACTGAAAATGCAGAGCACTGTGTCTGAACTGCACTTCCATAGTGATGAGGGTTGGAGTAATGAGAGTGGATGCAATTTGTCCTAGTTTAGGCAAATTATGCTTTCAGGATCCTGGCAAATGAAGCCCTCGGTTGCACTAAATATTGTGGGGTTGCCATGAGTCATTGCTACCAGAATCATAGGTGTTCTGGATAGAGGAAAAACATGGCGTCTCCTAATCCTGCCATTAACTCAAGCTTAAACTGTTAGTAGCTGTCTCCACTAAACCTCTTAGACTGTTTTACATTTTAGTTATCCCTTGATTGAAGAAGCCCCCATTTACGTTTAGACTAAACCCAAGTTTATTCTTTCTGCACAGATAAGAGATTGTACTTAAGATCAGGTGTTCTAAGCTCTTCTGTGATCTTATTAGGGACTTGGTTATATGTTATGTATTCTTAGGATGGTTTAAGGGGCTGTTCCTGTAATACTTCCCAGGAAGTGCCAGTTCTCGATGAAGCATTACAGCAGCCAGCACAAAGGATTATCTTAAGAGCTGACAGATGCTGTGCTATAAGGGGGCACGTTTTCCTGGTACCTCCATTTGTGGTTGTGACCAAGTTGAGAATCTCTCTATCCCAGATTTTGGTGGGTCTCCTTTTGGTATTTGTTACACCACAATCAGCTCTTTTCACCCCTGCTGTCGTCTTAAGCTGTTCATGCTTTTTATGTATGCATCTTATTTTTGTGTGGCCTCTCTTCTCTTCCTACTGTAGTCTTGACATATTCTGGACTTTTTGCAGCAATTCAATGTCCTTTTTTAAAAACCGATCAGTACTGTACACGGTACCTAGGGCTGGAGAAGGGCCTTTATACATTTTAAACCATTTTAGTACTGACTATTTAATACATCTTGTTATTCTTTTCACTCCTTGTGTTGCTATACGGTGCAATCAGTTTGGTGTCATTGCTAGGATAGCTCAGTGGTTTGAGCCTTGGCCTGCTAAACCCAGGGTTGTGAGTTCAATCCTTGAGGGGGCCATTTAGGGATATTGGGCAAAAATCTGTTGGATGATTTAATTGGGGATTGGTCCTGCTTTGAGCAGGGGGTTGGACTAGATGATCTCCTGAGGTCCCTTCCAACCCTGATGTTCTATGATTCAAAAAATTTATTTCATCTGTGTTCCACTGAATTTTGCCTGTGTTGGGTTACTTGAAGTTCCCAGCTCTCTGCTGTGTTGTACTGTTATATCTTATTGTCAGTAACCCAAAGAGGTCACTATAGCATAGTGATCTATTTATCTAAAATTACAGGAGTGTTTTTGCTTTTTAATGGAACTAGAATGTATTTAGTATTTTGGCATAAATGTTATTGTATTTTACTGTATGACTTTGCAACACGTACTTCAATAATAGTTCTCAATGTAAGAGATAATCCACATGAGGCACTTATTCTTATAGGCTAGGAAAACTTGATCTAAATTAAACAAGCTGTTTCCATATCTATTCTAGACTCCCTTGATAGGAAAAGTCAAATTCATGTGGAATAGAGTGTAGGATGCTATAAAGATCAGAGTCAGTTATACAAGGTTAGTAAAAAAGCACAATATATCTGCTTCTGTATATTCAAAAAATCAGAAAACAAATTACTTTTGAGGAAAACATAGTTAAAACAGATGAGTCTAATGTGATGTCACTTTGTCATATTTAATAAAAAGGCAAGAGTAAAAGTAAGCTTGGGTTATTCATTACGTAAAAGCTTCAAAACCCAGCATATTTATTGTCCGCATTGTCTTGTGGTATCTCTTTATTCTGTCTTCGGGCTGAATGTGGATGAGTATCCAGTCCAGTTTTTTGCAATATCTTGAGATATGTAACTGAAGTTTGGCAAAACAAAGGATTACATCTGCCTTAACATGCCTATTAAACGAATATTTATCTTTTCACTATAAATAAGTAAATCTGACTAACTGAACATTAGTTCTTCGAGTGATTGCTCATGTGTATTTCACAATAGGTGTGCGTACTTGCCACGTGCACTGGTGCCAGAAGTTTTTCCCCTAGCAGTACCTGTGGGGGGGAGCACTCCCGCGACCCCTGCAGTGGCGCCTGCCTGGCGCGGTATAAGGGGAGCTGCGTGCTCCCCCCACCCTCAGTTCCTTCTTGCTGCCAGTGAAGGTGCGTTGGAACTGTTGTGCTCCAGCTTTGCTGTAGCTCACCCCCAGAACTGTTTGTTTGTTCAGTGTTAGTACCTGTAGTTAGTTAGCTGTTTAGTCAGTCAGTGAACCCAGACCGGGACATGCAGCTCTTGTAGGCGTTCTATGCCAAAAAGTGACCTGCACACAGACTGTTTGCGCTGCTTGGGAGAAACCCATATCAGCAAAAGGTGCAAGATTTGCAAGTCGTTTAAGCCTCGGACCAAAAGAGAAAAGGACATTAAGCTCTGGGCTATCCTGATGGAGTCGGCGCTGATCCCGGCACGCCACTCCGAACCGGCACCGCGGCATCGGTACGCGGCTACCCTCTGGTGCCATCGACCAGACAGCACTGCTCCCCGTCCACGGGCAGGCCAAGAGGGCCAGGAAGACTCCCTCTTCTCAGCGGTACCAAGGGAAGTCTGGGACAGAGGCTAGGCCTATGTTGGGCAGTCCTTGGTCCCCACCGGGCCCCAGGCCTCCGACTCAAGTTGAGCGGAGTAGCCCGGCCCCTTCGGGACAAGTCTCTCCAGATGCTGTCCACGCCTGAAGCCCTCCAGGCAGCCCAGGACGTCATGTCCATGCCAGTGCCTGGAGCGCCACCGATGTCGGGCCCGCGCTCCAGAGGCAAGCCGCTGCTGGAATCTTTGCAGTCACCTCCGGCCCGGTACCTGTCTCGGTCGAGGAACATTCCTGATGCTGATCACTGCCCAGCGACCGCTCGGGGCACAGTCCAGGAGGATCACCCTCAATGCCAACCAGCCTGTCTGGCTGGTCCTGTCTGGCCGGGACTCACAGCACCGCTCGTCCTCAAGGAGCGAATATCAACAGGACCACGGTGGGCATCACTATCAATCCTCGTCTCCGAGAGAGTACCGCAGTCGGTCATGTCACAGTCTTCGACGCCGTTCCCACTCTGACTCCCGCTCCAAGTGTCCGCCAAGACCTCACAGCCCCAGACGTCGATCGCCGGCGTCTCGCCATCGCAGGTCCGCCCGTTGAGGCCATTCACGGAGCACGGTACCGGTCCTCCATGTCGAGATCGTGCTCCTGTGGCCATCATAGATTCCGTCACCACCGCTCCTCCCGGTCCAGCGACAGCAGCAGATCTTATGCCAGCCCAGTCTCCATTCATAGCAATCCTTCGATGGGCCAGGCCAGCCAACCTGGACAGCCGGCCCCGCCTGTGCCACAGCAGGTGCAGTGGCACTGAGCGTCATGGCTGGTCCAATGGTACCAGTGGGCACCGTGGCCTCCAGCACAGCACGTGGTAGGAGCTCGCTCCGTGGCTGGAGCTTCGGAAGCACCATCAGCCTCCCTCTCCAGACCCCTGAGAAAGGAGTCGATGGGACGTACGTCCTTGGCACCGTGCCCGGAGTCCAACGAGGTGGAGTAACCTCCGGTGCCGGCCAACACCCAGAGCACCGCACCGGCCTCTTCACCGTGCCCAGAAGAGGCAATTGCAGCCCCGCCCCCCTCCGTCCCGCAGGAGGAGTTCATGGCCCACCAAGAACTCGTAAAGAGGGTGGCAGCAAGCCTACACCTCCAGGCAGAGGAAATGGAGGAGGCCTCGGACTCCCTGTTTAACGTATTGTCCCCATCGGCACCGGGTAGGGTGGCCTTGCCCCTCCTTGAAGGGGTGGCTACGATTTCAAATGCCCTGTGGCAAACACCGGCCTTGTTGGTCCCCATCTCTAAAAAGGCAGAATGCAAGTACTTTGTACCCAGTAGGGGCATGAGTACTTGTATACCCACGCAGCGCCCAACTCCCTGGTGGTCGAGTCGGTCAACCACAGGGAACGACAGGGTCAGCCAGCCCTGACCACCCCAAAGAACAAAGACTCTCAGAGACTGGACTGTTTCGGAAGGAAAATTTATTAATCTTCGAGCTTCCAGTTACAAGTGGCGAACCATCAGGCTCTCCAGGGCTGGTACGAATTCAATCTGTGGGGCTCCCTGCCTAAGTTTGAGGACTCCTTCCAGGAGTATGATAGGAGTTCAAGGCACTAGTGGAGGAAGGGGCAGCGGCCGCTAGGGCGTCCCTGCAGGCAGCCTCGGATGCTGCGGACACAGCTGCACGATCAATGGCTTCCGCGGTGTCCATGAGACGGGCATCATGGCTCCTGCTCTCTGGGCTGTCCATCGAGGCGCAGTCTTCCATGCAGGATCTCCCGTTTGACGGGAAAGCTCTGTTTGTGGTGAAAACAGATACAAGGCTGCTTGGCATGAAAGACTCCCGCACGACCCTCCAGACTCTGGGCCTCTATGTCCCGGCTCTGGCAAAACCTAAGTTCAAGCCGCAGCAGACTCCCGCCCAGGCCGCCCTCCCGAAGTACAAGGCTGCCCATAAGAAACAGCGGGACTATAAGAGACGCCCTCAGAGGCAGTCTTGGCCTGCCCCCCAGCCTGGGTCCTCCAAGGGCAAGCAGGCAGGGAAAAGGCGTTTTTGACGGGATGTTCAGGGGTACCCCACCAGTCTTCAGTAGGGATCCACCCCCAATAAAGCTTCCCTTCTCAAACCAGTTGTTTGCTTTCCTCCCGGAATGGTCGCGGCTAACCTTGGACCAGTGGGTTCTCAACACCATCTCCCGGGGTTACACTCTCCAGTTTACTTCCTCCCCGCCCAACCACCCCCTGCCCCAGCCTCTCTTGGGGGGACCACTCGCATGAAGCTCTGCTCGAGCAGGAGGTGGGACGGCTCCTAGGACTAGAAGCGATAGAGGCGGTGCTAGAGGAGTTCATGGGCAAGGGAAATTACTCACGTTATTTCCTTATCTGAAAGGCCAAAGGTGGGGGGCTCAGGCCCATCCTGGACCTCCAAGGTCTGAACCAGTACATGGTGAAACTCGGGTTCCGCATGGTCTCCTTGGCCTCCATCATCGCCTTCGTGGATCCAGGGGACTGGTACGCTGCCCTCGATCTACAGGACGCCTACTTCCACATCCACATATTCAAGGGGCACAGGCGCTTGCTCTGTTTCATGGTGGGACAGAATCATTACCAATTCACGGTCCTTCCGTTTGGTCTGTCCACTGCCCCAAGGGTGTTTACAAAATGAATGTCGGTGGTAATGGCCTCCATCAGACGGCAGGGGATCCAGATATTTCTCTATCTGGATGATTGGCTTGTCAAGGGCACCTCTCGGTTGCAGGTGAGGGATCACGTGGCGCTCCATGTGCACCACCTTGGGCCTGTTGGTAAACACATCAAGTCCACATTAGTTCCAGTCCAACGCATAGAGTTTATCGGGGCACTCCTGGTTGCAGTGTCAGCCAGGTCCTCTCTCCCACCAGACAGATTCAAGACCCTGCAAGGTCTCATCGACTTGGTCATAAGGTTCCCGGTGACAACCGCCAGGGTTTGCCTGCAACTCTTGGCTCACATGTCAGTGTGCATGGACGTGGTCCGTCACGCCAGACTCAGGATAAGGCCCCTCCAGCTCTGGTTGGCCTCAAAGTTCTCCCAGGCCATGGACAGGATGGACAAGGTCCTCACCGTACCAGACTCTGATTACCTCCCTACGGTGGTGGTCCTCCCCAAACAACATGCTCCAAGGGGTCTCGTTCAGGGACAGGGCCCCATCGTTGGAGTTGGTGTCTGATGTGTTGGACCTGGATTGGGGGGCCCATGTGGGGAACTTTCAGACCCAAGGCCTGAGGGCGGCTCAAGACCTGACCCTACATATAAACGTCAAGGAGCTCAGGGCGGTGCGGCTGGCGTGTACGGCCTTTCACTTGCACCTGGAGGGCAAGGTAGTCAGGGTCCTCATGGACAACATGGCCTCAATGTTCTATATCAACAGGCAAGGCGGGGCCCGATCCTCTGCCGTGAAACCTTCAGGCTGTGGGACTTTTGTATAGCCCACGACATCCACATGAAGGTCTTCCACCTACCTGGCGCCTGGAATGAGAGGGTGGATTGCTTGAGCAGGGACTTTTCCTCGCAACGTGAGTGGTCCCTCCACCAAGAAGTGGGCCACCGGCTCTTCTGAAGGTGGGGAACTCCCCAGGTGGACCTATTCGCGACTCAGCAGAACCGATGATGCCCCTGGTGCTGCTCCGGGGGGGGGGCTCTATCTCCGATGACTTTCTTCTGTCCTGGGTAGTCCGGCTTCTCTAAGTCATTCCCTTGTTCCCTCTAATCAGCAGGGTCCTGAAGAAGATAAAGTTGGACAAGGCCCGGGTCCTCCTGATTGCCCCCACGTGGCCCAGGCAGCATTGGTATGGGACCTTCACGGACCTGGCAGTAGCTCCATCCTGGCTGTTGCTCCTCCGCCCAGACCTGCTCTCTCAGGGCCGCCGCCTCCATCCCAGTTTAGTGGCTCTTCACCTCATGGTGTGGCTGCTCAGTGGTTAGGTGGAGAGATGTGATCAGAGCAGGTTCAGCGCTTCCTCCTTGAAAGTACACGGCACTCTGCTCACTGTGCTTACTTGGCAAAGTGGTCCGTTTTCTAGGTGGACGGCGGACCAGGGTGTCTCCCCGGTGACCGCACCAATCTAGCTTAGCCTTGATTACTTCCTCCACCTGAGAGCCCAGGGCCTGGCGCCCTCATCAGTCAAGGTGCAGCTGGCAGCCATATCGGCCTTCCATCTGCTGGTGCAAGGGCACACGGTATTTTCCCATGCTATGACTGGCCAGTTCCTTAAGGGTTTGGACCGTCTTTTTCCATATTCTAGAGCCCCGGTCCCACAGTGGGACCTAAACCTGGTATTGGCTTGTCTCATGGGGCCCCCGTTTGAACCACTGGCCCCATGCTCCTGGTCTCACCTTTTGTGGAAGGTGGCCTTCCTGCTTGCAATCACGTCGGCCAGGCGAGTCTCGGAGCTCAGGGCCCTGACCTCTGAGCCACTGTACATGGCCTTTCATAAGGACAAGGTCCAGCTCCACCCACACCCCGTGTTCCTCCCGAAGGTGGTCTCCGCCTACCACATGGGTCAGGACATTTTTCTACCGGTCCTCTGTTCCATGCCTCACGCGTCCAGTGAGGAGCGCTGTCTCCACACGCTCGAGGTGCGGCGGGCTCTGGCTTTCTACGTCAAGTGGACTAAGCCATTCAGAAAGTCCTCGCAACTGTTCGTCGCCTCAGCTGAGCGTGCCGGGGGGGCCCAGCCATTTCCACTCAGTGGCTTTCCAATTGGATCACTTCGTGCATCTGTTCCTGTTATGATAGTGATACTCAAACTTTTGTACTGGTGACCCCTTTCACACAGCAAGTCTCTGAGTGCGACCCCCCCATATAAATTCAAAACACCTTTTTTATATATTTAACACCATTAAAAATGCTGGAGGCAAAGTGGGATTTGGGTTGGAGACTGACAGCTCGCGACCCCCAACGTAATAACCTCACAACCCCCTGAGGGGTCCTGACCCCCAGTTTGAGGACCCCTGTTATGAGCTGGCGGATGTTCCCCCACAACCCATTGTGAGGGCGCACTCAACTTGGGCGCAGGCCTCGTCGGCTGCCTTCGTGGCCCACGTCCCCATCCAGGACATTTGTAGGGCCGCCACATGGTCTTCGGTTCAGATGTTCACCTCACACTATATGATCGTCCCCCAGACCAGGGATGACTCCAGGTTCAGCAGGGCTGTTCTCTATCTTGGAAACTTGTGAACTCCTACCCACCTCCAACAGATATAGCTTGGAATCACCTATTGTGGAATACATATGAGCAATCACTCAAAGAAGACGACAGTTACCTTTTCCGTAACTGGTGTTCTTCGAGATGTGTTGCTCCTGTCTTCCACATCCCACCCTCCTTCCCCTCTGTCGGAGTTGTCTGGCAAGAAGCAACCGGGGGGGAGGGAGGGGGAAGGGGAGCACCCAGCTCCCCTTATACCGTGCCACACAGTTGCCACTCCAGGGGTCGCGGGGGCGCTCCCCCCCTACAGGTACTGCTAGGGGAAAAACATCCGGCACAGGTGCATGTGGCGAGCACGCAGACCTATTGTGGAATAGACATGAGCAACACATCTCAAAGAACACCAGTTATGGAAAAGGTAACGGTCTTTTTGTTTCATGGCAAAAATTTGGTCATAGATCTACATGTTGAAATTCAGGTGACAACTTGAGATTAGTCTAGTTTAGGAAAATTTCCTCTCAGCCACCTTGTCCACCATCTAAATTAGACTAAAGTAGGGAGATAAGGGAGGCCATACAAAGATCAGATGCATATATGAAAAACCTAGGAAGGACTTTAAAATTTCCAACCAAAACTGCTCCATGGTCCCAGATTTGGAGGTAGCTTACTTAAAACACACCTTCATCAAAGTACTGTACCTCCCTCAAAACAAGCTGAATAGGGGATCATGAAAATTGAGTTTCAAAGCTCTGATTGTTTTACAAATTCCCCTATAAATACTTTGGAATTTAGTCAAACTGATGTTACCAGTGTAATGTCTAGGCCTTGTCTAAGCTAATGTAGTGTCGTGTTTAGGCCTTGTCCACATACGCAGGCACATGCTGCCCACCTGATTTGGAGGGATAATCTTTAAACATAAGGATATTCTAATGTCTTTTGTATTTGCAGTCAGACTGCCCACTAAGGTGTCATTGTGACAGTAGGATTTTTTGTGATGTGGAAACAGGAAATCAGATTATCTGTTTTCCACACAGATTAATGCTCAGACATCAAATGGTGGTACACTGTGGGTCATGGTGAGTGTGGGATGAGTTGAACTTGTGTTGATGAAAGCTTTTTATCTATCACTATACTTCCTTAATTTATCCCCCATAGGGAAGGACAGGTGCTAATGTGCTAAGCTTTTTAGCTACAACTGTTGAATTTCATGCTTGTATATCACACTGGAAACTGAATATTTTCAGCAAAGTGCCATACTTTGGAATCTGTTCACCTCTCAGTGGGGACACAAGTTTCCATCAACACGAATAGAGTTTATGAAATAATGCACACTGAGAGAACAATAGACCTTCATGACTGAAATGCTTGGTTTTACCTGAGCCTGTTTTTTAAATGGGAGTTGGCTTTTTCATTGCAGCTTTACCAAATTAATCTGTTGCCCTAGGAACAAAACAAAGATCTATCAAACCTATTTCTAAGATTATCTTTAAATCAGAGTAAAAAACCTTTCCAGAAAGATTGTGAATGGTGGATTTAAACTTGGCACAAGTTTCCCACCTTTTCCCACCCTCTTCCACACACTGCTTATGTTGCTGAAAGGGGCTATGAAGAGAAACAAGTGTGAGGATGAGGAAGTATTAGTCTCATATTCCCAGTTTAATGGTGGTAAACTGAAACAAAAGTCTCCTAAAAATATTCAGTTACACCACCCACCTTCATCTCCCTCCCCCCCACCCCCCAAAGTGGTAGGGGAACTTCCTTGACAGACCCAGGTTGATCTGGGATTTAAATTATCCTCTTGTTTTTATATATCATGCCAGTTTTATGATGCAACTTGGATTAAAACTTGACTTTTAATAAAGAAAAGAGCAGCTCTGGGCTTCAGGAGCCACACTCTTAAATAACATGTAAGAAGCTTTATTATAAGTGGTGCAGGTAATGATGACTGTAGTTAAGGTTGCCCAACACTTTCCATATACAATTCTGTTTTCAGTTGCTTATAACTTTGCCAAACTCTAACCATTTGGGCTGAAATTTACCGTACAATGCTGCAGAAGTATTGCATAAGAACAGAGGAATTGACCGACAGGACACCTATCTGACCCAATATGACTTTAGCCACAAATTGAGACTTCAGAAGAAGGTGCAAGCAACTGGCATCTTTGAGAATTGCAGAGGCCAGTGAGGAAGGCACAGACGTCTGAAATTTTGACCAAGTGGCTGCAACTTTAATTCCTTCACAGAATAATTTCTCAAGGCCATCTGTCCTGGGCGCACTGGGGAAGGCAATAGATCAGGGGTAGGCAACCTATGGCACGCGTGCCGAAGGCGGTATGTGAGCTGATTTTCAGTGACACTCTCACTGCGTGGGTCCTGGCCACAGGTCCGGGGCGAGGGGGGGCTTTGCATTTTAATTTAATTTTAAATGAAGCTTCTTAAACATTATAAAAACCTTATTTACTTTACATACAACAACAGTTTAGTTGTATATTATAGACTTATAGAATGAGACCTTCTAAAAACGTTAACGTGTATTACTGGCACACGAAAACTTAAATTAGAGTGAATAAATGAAGACTTAGCACACCACTTCTGAAAGGTTGCCGACCCCTGCAATAGATGATTCTCCTGTCATCTACCCTCCCAGTTTCAATGCTCAGATCCAGAGCATCATATTCACAGGACTCAACCCACCCACTTAAAATCAGACCTCATCAAAGTCTGTATTATTCCAATTCCTACTGTATTTTTCATTGGTGGGTGGAGTGGCAAGAGGTCCTCTTCTGCTTAGCCTGGCCCTTTAATTAATTTCCCCGTGTCCCAGCCAGCCAAACCAGGAGCCTGTGGCAGGCACCTGGATTACTCAGTGAGAGCTCTTCAGTTAAGCAGAGCTGTCCCATTGGCTGAGTGGTGTCATGGGGCAGCCAAGTGGCTGTACCCTATCCACCTTATCCCTACCCCAGAAAGCCACGTTGGCTGGGAAAGCCAGCTTGCCCTTCTTCCTAAACTTTACAGTCATGCCCTGAAGCATAAAAATTTGTATCTGTCTTTAAAAACAAAACAAATACACACATTCCCTCCTTCCTCTCCCCCTGTATAATGTAGCTGTGGATGTTCTCATCATCCATATAGATGTCAAGTCCTTTCTGAGATCTGTTAAGCTCTTGACCTCAGTGCCTTGCGGGAACTCATTGCCTCAAATTAATTATATTGACTTTTAAAAAAATCTTTTTGTCAGTTTTAAATTTCTTACCTTTCAGTTTCATTGAATGTCCCTTTTTGCTTTTGTATTATGAGGGTAAATTGGAATGCCCAATTTACCTTCTTTATGCTGTTCTATTAATATGTATATCTTCTCTCCAAACACAGGCCCAACCTTTTCGATCTTTCTTTTACCTCAAATTGGTTTTTGTCATCTCTCTGGACTCCTTATGCCACAGTAGGTCTTTAAAAAAAAAAAAGTGTGATGCCAGGTGACCAGAATTGATTAGGTAATGTGGCATTTAGACTATCTTTGGTATTTTCCGTCCCATTTCCTATACGTCCTGACATCTTGCTTGCTTTTTTTTTACTACTGCTGCACATTGAGTTGTTTACATTGACCGCATGGTGTCTTTCCTGGGTGTCACTACTTGCCACTAAATAATTTATAGTACCACTCCTAATTACTGCCACATTAATACCAAGTAGGGAATGAACAGTATCTGGTCATAAAATCATTCTGCACATTTCAGGCTGGCAGGTGTTGCAGAAGCATTGTGTTTGGCCCCTAATTAGTCATTGGAGAGCAATTGTCTATCTTCTGCAACTAGGTGGTGTTGACTGGAGAGATCTACCTGTCCTACATCCACTTCTGCTGACATAACATGTGGCTCTTGAAGGTGGTGGTAAATGCCCATTGAGAATCTCCCATAATCATTTTTCTGAGTTAGTGAATTAGAACCTTCTTGTATTGAGAGCTGAATCCAGCAACTTGATTTTTATGGTGTTGTTTGAGGGCCATGGGCACAAACCTAATGGGAACAGTTGTAACTTGGGTCTTCCATGCCACAAGTTCACGTATCTTTCATTTCAGCTAGACTTTTAGGAAACTAGACTAGTTTTCCCACCTGTTGGCTAAACAAAAAGTTGCAAACACATGCCCAACCTTCCAAAGGAATTACAGGGAATAAAAAATTCTAGAAAGCACAAAACTAGATTAAAGTAAAATAGGAGGAATGACTAATTGACAAATCAGTGAGAGCAAGTACAAGTGTGTGCACCAGGGTTTCACACTAAATGAGTGCAGAACAAATCTGTGAAAACCCATCACTTTCCTACAAGCATATTGTGCAGGACCTGATATATTAGCCACTTGACTGCCACATACTGTTAACCATGCTCTAAGATTGTTTGATAATAGCATTCTTTAGTTCTGTAAACTAGGGTTGAAGTAAGTTAGTCTTTCACGTCTTGATTGGCTTGAGAAAACTTCTCTGATCTCGTTTTCTGCTGTAGTATGTAAAGTTTGAACCAATTTTGGTACTTGAATAATTTGCAAATAGTGGGCAAGCTTTTGGATTAATAATTTCTGCTGTTGGATTTGTCGTCTCTTGTGTCTCTCGTCTTTGCTAACTGGTTGAGACTTGACATTTGGTTTTGCTTCTCTTCTTCAGATGTTATTTATTTGCAACTTCTGAAGGATGAGCAGTTCTCTAGCCTCAGCCAAGAAGCAAAGATAACATCAAATAATTGCAAGCATTACAGTTTAACAGCTTTTAAGATAAATTTTGTATCCTGAAAATTACTATGGAGTGTGATGATCAGCCTCCAACTAATGTGGATAACTTTAGTTACTGTATAGTCACTTTGGAAGTGATTTGATGCCTTTGTCCTCTTCCTGGTTTCCACACCAGTTAAAATCTGACTACACTGTGCACAAGGGCCTTCACCCTTATTATGTTCTAGATTCTGATTGCTGCCATATAGGATGGCATGCTTGGTCATGTTACATACATATAAAGAGATTGCTTAGAAAGGCTATTGGTGATCTTTTTTTTGGCATGTGAAAGGTCAGGAATACCCTGCTGAAATCCTTATGGCACATTGGCTGGATGTAGTGGATTAATATGGTAACTGGACTTGCTGTTGATGCCATGAGTCCAAGTTTGGCTTAGATCGCAAATAATGATTTAAGATATTGAATCACTTGTCTATATGTTGAGCAAAAATTCCTTCCATATGGAAATATAAACGTTTATTCTCATGAGAAGTCTTGGAGAAAGAGGTGCCATATCAGGACAGAGGAGGTGTTGGAGAACTTTCACACTGCATGCTCCCTTTAGGCCTAGGCACTCACTAAGGATATCTGTTCTTCACTCTGAGCAGTCAGACTTACAAATGTCACTGAAGAATGGTTGGAGGTAGGGGAGTACCCCATCCTTCCCTTTCTCATCTTGTTGGATTGGAATCACAAATTAGATGCCACATGATCCAGTTGGTTGCAGTTCAAACTTCTTGCCAGGGCTTAGTCTCATTCAATGCTGGTGGAGCAGCATTGCCCTACAGATACTGCACTGTCAGAGGCCGCTCTTCAGATATGGCATCAAACATCTCTTTTACTCTCGCTCTGGCTGTCAAGGTGGAAGTTGGCATCAGTGATTTAAAAGACTAAGGTAACTACAGTGTGCTGGCAAACATTCCCTCAAATAGAAAATGAGATCTTGGCTGATTGTAAATTATTGCTAAATAGGGCTTTTTGCATTTGCTGATACAATCGCTGCATCATCAGTATCTTGGTCTGTGAAGTGCTTTGGTATCCCTGGAGCAGAAGCAGCATTGTATAAAATTAAGGTCTGCTCTGTTTGACATGGTATCAGCCCCTGCTGTTTCTGTATTAGTGTTCCATAAATCATTAAATGTAATCATCAGGCACTCGACTACGGCAGTGACGAATGCAGTATAAGAACCTATGTAGAAGAGAATCTTCTGTTATCCCATTGCCCTTCTTTGGTAATGGATGCCCTGAAACCATCAGGGTGAAGGAGTTCAGCGTTCACTGTTTGGTGTCTTGTTTCAGCTGGAGCAGATTGCAATGCTGGGAATTATTCTGAAAGATCTTTTAGGAATTTCCTCCTTTGCCCTTAGGCTGAAAGAGAGAAATACATTCTTTCTGACTTAATGCACGCATTGCTACCTTTTCCTTTTGAATAGCATCTGCAGCGCTGTAAATGAGCAAGCTGTAATCAAACAGCCCCCTTCTTTGGTTTTCCCAAGTGACTAATCACGTTAGACTTCAGTAGCAGAGCCCTAGCCTTTCTTCATTTTAAAATACTGGAAGGCATTCTCAGTGGCAGACTTTAGCATCCTCTATCTATTCATAAAGCAGATGAATTGGGTAGACTAGATGTGCAATGCCAGTCCTCTGATAAAGGATCTTGTGGGTCTTCTCCCACTGGTAATGAAAGGAGAGCCATTGTGCCCTTGACCATTCAGGTCTCTAACTTGAATAAATGGTGACGTGAGTGGGGAAGGAGTTAAATCTTTCTCCTGCACCATTACACTAAAAAAGTGAAACAAAAAAACATGCCAACCCCATCTTGATTAATTCATAGTCCATATTAAAATCCCTTCCCCCAGTTTCTTGATAGGGAAACTGTATTAAATGCTTAGTAGAGAAAGAAGATTCCCTTCCCCCACCAAAGAAGGACATCTGTTTCTAACTTCAGCTTTTTATTTTTTTATCTTTCATTTTTTTTTGTTGATAAATCTCCCAGACAACAGCAGTTCTGTAGAGAGTTTAAATATGAAGGAATGGCAGGACGGGCTAAGGGCACTTCTACCGAACATTAACATCAACTTTGGTGGGCTGCCCAATCCTTCTTCCCCCTCCAACGCCAACCACAGTGTACCAACGTCCAACACTGCCACCTCCGACAGCCTGAATTGGGACAGCCCTGGCAGCTGGATGGACCCCGCAATCATCACAGGTAACCATTTCTCACTCCTTCAGCTCCACTGGCAAACATCAGCTGGGTATTTGGTACGAACTAATCGGCATCTGAAAAAAAAAAAAAAAAAGTCTGTATGCGGTGGTCTCTTCCAGCTTCCATCCACAAAACCTCAAGGAGCCAGGAATCCTTGTGGAACAAATAGGTATAATAAACTCCCACTTAGCCCTTTCCAGTGCATGCCCAGGATCTTCACAGGTGGTTAGGATGCTCCGTGCATAACTAGGCTCATGTTGGCATCCCTTCTGCTGGATGGCATGTCCGGTATGTGCACTGCTGGTCTTCTGTTAATGCCTTCAGTGCCTGGACTTTCTAATTTAAAAATGAACGTACTCCACTTGTTTATAAAGCTCTCTTTTATAAGGCTGTCTGGTTGTGTATCTCTGTTAGATAGGCTGAAGCATGATTCAAGAAGGGAGAGCAGGAAGAAGAGCATGCAGTAGTGATAGAAGTGGGTTTGGGTAGGTAATAGACAGGGACCTGGGCCTTGTGATTAGGGGGGCTTGGCAAATGCTTGATGTAAGAATATGGACTTATGACAAAAAAGTATTTCTAGGAGGGAAACTCTCCTATTTGGATTTAAATGTTCATCTTTGTGGGAAGGGTGATATATATATATATATATATATATATATAACACTGTATAAACATGTTTTCTGTACAAACTAATTGTTTTCTCACCACTGCCATCTATTAGGTTAAATTGACCTCCTTCACACTGAACATGTTTCTGTCATGACTCACCTGTTTTTCTCCCACTTCTTTCTTCTTTTCACAGGGATCCCAGCCTCCACAGGAAACAGTTTAGACTCCCTTCAAGACGACAATCCACCACATTGGCTAAAATCTCTTCAAGCCCTCACAGAGATGGACGGCCCCAGTGCAGCCCCATCACAGACCCACCACAGTAACCCCTTCAGCACACAGATCCCTCTGCACAGAGCCAGTTGGAACCCCTACTCTCCCCCTTCAAACCCTACCAGTTTCCACTCCCCTCCCCCAGGCTTTCAGACAGCCTTCAGACCCCCCAGTAAAACCCCCACAGATCTACTACAGAGCTCAGCGCTGGATCGTCATTAGGAAAGGAGGAGGAAAAAACATGAGAAATGCAGGAATTGCCCCACCCTGATTCCTCCCCATACCCACCCACCATTCCCTTCTCATATCTTTCTTTCTGAAGAATCTAGTTCCTGATCAGATCTTCCCCTCCACCCCCAAATGCAATGCGATCACAGGGTCATGACCGTATTTTTTTTGTTGTAAAGTTTCTGCTGATCCAGTGTTTGAAATACACTGTTTAAAAATATTTCCTTAAACACTGTAAGAAAAAAAAGAGAGAGAGAAATCAAAGTGCTGTCTCAATACTTAAAAAGAGAATATATCTGTCCTATGTCTTTTGCACATAATGAGCATTTCTGCCTAGCGGAAAAAGTCAATCTACAGTAGGGGAGAAATGTAATGCTAAAATGTAGAATCAATTACAGAAATATGAACATTTTATTTTTAATTTAAACAAAATTACTGAACATGTGGAGGAAAGCCGTGGCCTCGCAGTTATTTTGCATTCAGGTGTCACTACACAGGGAAATTGCTATGTATTTTTTTTGGAAGGGGGTACTTTGTGTACGTCAGTAAGAAGTTTGATGAAGTGGGTCAAAGGACAAAACTTGTAGAAGTAACTGGCATGTTGCTAAAGAGTGGTTTAAAGGGGGAAACGTTTTTTTAAAAAATTTTGGCTTTAGATTTAAAGTAAACTTTAATGTTTTAAAAGTATTCACAGATTTAATACCTAGCATATAACATAATATAAGCAGCTGAAACACGAGTGATATTTACTTCAGTCTTTCTGTCTCCTCTGTCAATCTCTCTCTTTTTTTTTAAAATTCACCTGACTAGGGCACTCTGGGATAGCACTGCATTGGGGCCACATGATCACCATCAGGAGCGCAACCTTTGACCTCCTCTGCCTGCAGCTTTTACTTAACCCTGTAGTTTCTGGACGTTTGTGCAGTATTGAAAAGACAGGAAAAAAAGAAACAGATAAATAAACATGGTTATAACCTGACGCTAAAACTAAAAACAAGGAAATGTACCTCTTTCTTCAGAATTAAAACTAAAATCTTAAATAAAACAGAAAACTTGATGATGACTTTGTATTCCTTTTTCTTGGTTTTTAACTCTGCATGGGGTTTTATGGAGTACCAGCAAATCCTACTAGCTTCTTCCCATTCATCTTAACTGAAACTACTCGTTACAATAAAAGTATTTAGCGGAGACCCAAAACATACTTTGAGCCTTTTGCATTGGAATGGAGGACTGTGTATACATATAAGTGTAAAGCTATGGAAAAACAAAGGGATTGTGACATCATGGTAAGTGTATATATTTCTATTTAGAGGCAATCTACGGAGAGGAAGGTATTGGTTCATACCTTATTTGCTTCTTTGTTTTGCTTGTTTTTACTTGAGAAATTCAAATCTTGTCTTCCCTGGAACTGGGGACAAATAGCACAGTGGTAACATAATAGCATGATGGCACTGAAAGCTGAGCAGTGTGGGGAGGGGGGGAGAGAGTTCTAGTTACTGCTTAAAACTTGGTTTTTCAATCCCTGTACCTCCCAATGCCTAGTGAACATTTGGCAAAGGGACGTCTTTGTTTAAAGACTCAACATCCCTCCCCTTGGGTGCACTTGCGTAAGAGCTGTTTACATACATGAGACCTCTAATGGTGCATCTACACAACAAGCAGCAATGAGTCTCCGAGCCCAGGTCAACAGGCTCGGATTCTCTGCCATGGGCTGTGTAGATGTACCCTAAGAGGTCTGCCAGGGAGCCCAACCTTTGTAGTCACAGTATTTAAAATAAGCAAACTTTTTGATGGGTGGGGGACGAGATTAGGGAATGATGCTTTCAATCCATGATTCAAGCCCTAACTTCATGTCCTCTGCAGGAGACTTTCCATTCTAATAGCCCCATAATCCACAAACCAACTGCAAACTTGGCAAGCTTTTTAGTGATGGTGACTTTAGAAAAGCTACTTCCTCTCTTCTCATACCACATTGCCCTTCAGTGCAGTTTTCAGAGTGACTGCTTTTCCTAGGAGAATTTATTTACTAAGGCTTGTTAACTGAACTGAGGTTACTGATTGTAGACAGTCGTAATTGAAAATAAATTTTGTGCCTGGGGTGCTCAGAAGACTGCTTTTCAACCTGTTCATGCCAAAAAAATAACTTGCCTGAAACCTATCAGGGTGTTTAATGGCCTCTGGATTAAAGGTTTTATTTAACAAAAACTGAAATTTAAAGTTGGTGGTGTGAATTGAAATCAATGTATGATCGCCCCCTGCTGCTCCCCAGCAAGCAATTCCTTCATAAGCGTGCCAGACACATGAATTCTAGGTGAAGAAAACAACGAACTAAGTTGGCTATAGTTTCCCTATTGAGATCATGGTGAGGATTGCTGTAATTCTAAGCAAAAACCTCTATCATTAGCAAAACTATTAAAGGACTACAAATCCCTATAAATAAAGGCTGGTGCAATTAGTTGCTGCTATTTAAGGTAGCAACTCATGAAGCTTTAACCACTTCCATGTATTTGGATTCAGTCCTACTGCCAGAGTTTGGAACGTTTAAAACAAAAACCTGCATATCAAATTCTCATGCCGAGCATTGTGTAGGCTCTAGCTGTTTACAATGGGATGTGCTAGCTCTATGAAAGTCAACTTACCATGCAGAAGTTTCACACTAGCTGCATTCTTCTCTTCCAGGGGCTTCACCTCCCTGCTCACAAAAACAACTCCCTAGCTAGTAACTTAGAGTACTATAGTACAAAGATGTTGTTGCAGCCAGCTTGAGAGTGTATGGTATTTACTTGTAACCTTTTTTCAAATCTAGACAATACATCAGATGGACTTAATATGTTTGCTGTCTAGTTGTCTCATCTGCTGTCCATGGCTGATTCCTTCACTGGGAGATAAGCCCAGGGTATTTTTACACTGTTCAAATGTATTGCATCAGAAAAGTGATGAAGCTTTATTAGGCTCTCATGAGGCTCTGGTTACCAATATGGTTTTCTTTTTTGCATCAAATTCAGTACCAGTCCTTTTATTGAAAGATCAGTTTACATTTTCATCTCCATGTTCTGGCCTTATGTCCGTATCTGTGCATGCTTTGTTGCTGTTTAATATGTTCTCAGTGGCTAATTTATTATACTGTTTGCATATCTTTCTAATAGTCAGGCCAGGAGAAGTTCATGACCTTGGTAGCCTAATGATCCTTGACCAACAAACAAATTAGGTATGGTGAGGCCTGTCTCTACCCAAAATAAATTTTGGACAGGGACTGAAACAAATACACCTTCAGAACGACAGGTGTCTTTTGCTAGCAAGGGTCAACACCACATCTGGGAAGTCAAAGGTTCTGAACGCAGCAGATTTGGTTACTTATTTAACAACCTTTTTCATGGAACTGTAGAGGGTAATAATGCTATAAAGCTGAATAGTCTTTACATTTAAAACTCCTATGTGGATGGTGGTGGGGAGGATGGGTATAGTAATTAGAGCCAGGCTCTGCTCTCCAGAGAATAGCTTGACAAATGTGCAAGTATCTGCCACTACAAATGCAGTCCTTGCAGTACCATTTAAATCATATTATCCAGAACACTGCTGCCAACCACAGGCATTCAAAAATCATGACTTGCTTAAAAATCAGAAGATATTTTTAAATTGACATATTTGCCTTCTAGTTTTTGAGCCCTTAGTGTTCATGTTTTCAGGTTTTTCTCCACAACCCTACGTGCTAGAAACATTGTGGTGGCAGGAGGGAATCGATGAAAGCTGAGAATCTCATGTAATCAAATGGCTCCAGGAGCTGGGGCTTTAAAAAAAAAAAAAAAACTATCACAAACCGTATAATAAAGCCGTAAGAATTGACCATGTTTTCATGGAGGCTTCTTTGGCTTCAGCACATATTTCCCCCACACTCTCATGCCAGTTGTTACTTTCCTGAGGAAGGGGCAGATTTCAGATTTTTTTCTGAACACTAGAGTTGAAACATATAAAAAGATAGTGTGACTGGAGTTACTGTACTTGCCTCTTGCCTCAGGACATGAAGATGCCCACCCTATTTAAGTCCCAGGTGAGTTAAATCTTAGTCTTATCCTAGTCTGTAGTATGCATGGATGCATTGAATGAGAGCACCACACATTGCAGCATGATTGGCCCTCTCTGCTGTGGCGAGACTGAGAACTGGAATAACATAAGGCGCAATAGTTCAGAAATGAGATGTATTGGCAGAAATGGGGGACAAGGCAGGGAGCGGTCCGGTGCTGGAATAATGGGAGCCACTGCAGGTGAGCATGGAGGGGCATTAGCAAACTTAATGTCTTCAAATAAAAACTTTCCCTAAGCTCCACTTGCCCTTCTCACACTCCATTTGAATTATTTTCTATGTATGGAATGTGATTGTGTGAAGTGATTTTTTGGGGGGGGGGGGGGAGTCCGTTGCATGTTGCTAGGCAGTTTGCTTTTAATATTCCAGCATTACCTAGCTGCATCCCTGCACTAGGAGTGCCGTTCACCAAACTGATCTCTTCTGGGGGGGTATTCAGCGCTATATGTGCAAGACTTTAGTGTATACAACTTCTCCATTTGCCCACTAAATCCTAACCTAACTCCTCTTTGTGGTCATTCATACCTAAGCTTGGAAATTCCTCCTGTGCTGGCTGAGAACAGCAGCTGGTCTTCCATCTAGGCACTGGTAAGTCTTGCGTTTAAATCTATTGCTTTAAGCAAGGGCCCCAGACACAAGGTATGGTGCTGAGAAGGAAAACTTGAACACTGTTAGTTCTGCCTCCCCAACCATAAAAGAGTATCGATGCATTGATTGTGAAACAGATCTTGGTTGTTTGCTGAAGAGGCCTGACATGATTTCCTTCCTTGATTTCAACCCTAGATTATACCACCGTTTGCTTTACATAGCAAAGCAGTGGCTACTTAATGGGGTAGGAGACTTCAGATCTTTATCCTAACAAGGAGGCAGAGCAGGATGCTTCCCAGAAAGTGAGGAGCATTGACTGAGCTGCCCAGTTAAGGGAATTCACCATTCAATACAAGTTGCTTCCACAATTGCTGAATTGGCTGAGTGTGCCATGAAAAGACTTTATTCACGAATGAGAAGGTGCTTGTGGCTCAATGTCAGACCCAATACAAGCTGCTGCTTTGGGTTTCTTGAGTTGCAAGCTTCTTGAATGAGGAGCAGCTGCCACTATGGAAGAAAACTATATAGAATGGCAACTGTTCTAAACAGAAAACTAAACCGCTGGGGGAGGGAATGGTTTGTCCTGTCCTACAGACAGGTGCAATCTGTGTTACTGTTTAAATGATCACTGTGTCAGATTTGTTGCTCATTGCCATGGAGTCTGGGAAACCAGCATTTCTATTTTTTTCTCTAGCCGAGAGATAAATCTGGCAAATCCCTGTTAATTCCAAGACGGTGTTTGTGAGGGTAGGATGTGACTTGGAGCATCTCTGCTCTTTCCACTTACTGCCGTAATGGTGAAATGTAAGATGGGTCTCTAAAGATTCACATGTGGCAAATCATTTCCATTGCAGGTTTCCATGAAGATATCAGGATGAATCCCAACCTTCTAGCTCTTGAAACCACCAGGTCTCCCCTCTCCCTACAGAAGTGGCACTATTATCCTGACCAACACTGTCCAGTTAAAGACAAACACATACAGAGGGTACTGATTTCTCTTGGCAAACACCAAGTGGTCCATGTGAAGGAGAATAGAACTGGTTTTAATTTAGCAACATCACAACTTGTGCTCAAAGCAATGGCTTTGGTTTTTTCTAACTTAGCATCGGGAGCTGAGATTTTCAAAGCGAGGAGCCTACAATTAGACTCTTAATTTCATATTTGGGCACCTCAGTGGCCTTATTTCTTCAAACATGCTGACCACTCAGCAGCTCCTGGTGACATCAGTAGGAGCAATTGGATGCTGAGTGCGTCTGAAAATCAGGCCACTGACTTTAGGTTCCAGGTTTTGGACGTCTGACAGTCAATATTAAAGGTCACACTTGTTACCTGGAGACAAATCTTCTGTAACAGGGAGAAACTGGGGTCATCTTTCACGTGGTCTTTTCTGGTCACACTACCACCTTTATGGCATGAGACATTTTATAGCTTCCCTATTCCACCCAGTTCTACTTCGGTGTACATCTCTCAACTGGATAGCCAGGGCAACTGATTAGGTTGCTTGAAACTGTAGTGTCTCACTCTAGCTGAGAGAAAGCCAGAGTCACTCAAGTGGCTTGAAGGAAGGGAGAGAGGAAGCCAGAGCTCTGGCTCTAAGTCTGAGAAGCACCAGGTGGGAGGGTAAGATCCCAAGGAAGGGTGTGTGTAGTAGAAGGGTGAAAAGAGATGGCTGTCCAATGGCAGAAGGGGAACAGAGGTCACATGATGCAATATGCCTTACTAGCACTTTTCTTCTGGCCCATGTTTCTGTAGAATTTAAATTTTCATTTCTGCAAACTAAAGTTCTATCCCTCTGCAAAGAAAACTACTTGAATGTGGAAGCTGATTGTTGCTGTCTTCCTGACACTGCAGACAGACAATAGCTCTGAGAAATTCCACTCTGCTGTTAACTGAAGCCTAACAATTGTCAACTTACTAACTCACTGCTGGTAACTTTGCAGATACCTATACCTTGTCTGGGACTCAAGGAGGAGCTTGAGTAAACTACTGCCACTTCTTCCAGTCTGATTCATGGAAATGGGGTCAGAAGAGTCCAGATGCGGGGTAATAGAAGAAATGAAACACAAGTTCTTCCTTGTCCCAGAAAATAGCAATATCCAGTCAATAGCATAAGAGCAGGCCAAAGGCACAGAGCAACTGCCACAGCTCTTTAGCTATTTTTTTTAATTGTAATGATATATTTTTAATATTATCCTGCAAGAACACAGAGTAAATCATGCTTGGCAGCCGACAAATCCTCCACATTGAGTTGTTACATGCATAGAGCTGGACCAATGACATAGAAGTCATTGGATTGCACATTGGGGTTGTCGGTGATGACAGTGCTGGGATTGGTTGAGCTGGTGCTCATGGAATTCGGCTTGCTGATTAGATCATTAGCTTCCCTGACTGCTGTCAGGTACTGGCAGGTGGTGCAACGAGGCCGCAGTTACATGCCACCATGCGTATCGTCTCTGGCACCCTGCGTCCGACTCCAGTCCCATGGCTTCCAGTTCTGAGCAATATTTCTCCTCCTCGTATCGGACGAGAGGTTGCCACTGGCAAGTTACTAGAGAAAGTACGCGCCAACACAAGCCTGTTGCTGCACAATGACCTTTTAAAACCACTAGTTGCACATTTGCCGTCACATTGCCCATTATGGTCTCAACCGCCACACCAGAATGTTAGGGCGGAAACACTCTGGCGAAAGGAATTGAATCTGTTATAATCCCCAACCAGTCCCTTGTTGCCGACCCCACAATCTGCCCGCCTGGTTTTGACCTGCCCCGTCGCCAATGGTCCCTGTTGAACAAGTTCTGGACTGGGCACGGTCTCTGTGCAACCAACCAGTATCGCTGGGGCCTTCATGACAGCCCTTTGTGTAGCTGCAGCACAACACAGACAATGACGCACATTGTCGATGAAGGCCTGCTGACTAGGTTCAGTGGTGGCCCAGAAGAACTGCATCTCACCACTGAAGATGCCATCGCTTGGCTAGACGACTATGCACACGCTAAATAAATATTATCCTCTTAAATCATTGCTAGAGAAATATTGTGCCTCTCCCAAGGCTCTGAGGAGCAACTCATCTTCGTATAACATTTGCCAAAGAACCATAAATACATTAGTGAACACTTTAAAACTGCACAGCAGTTTAGAAATACCCGATGTTTCAAAGTCTCCATTAAGTAATTGGAGTTCTCTCGTGTTGAGCTGCCATTCTAAAGGTGCTTCTCATCATGGTACAAACTAGTACCGAAACATTCCCAGCAGAAACCACAGGCAGATGGAAAGTTGTAAATTGTGCAACTTAAACCCAAATCCGTATTTAACTACACTGTATGCTTAGATGGTGGTGGAAGGTCTGCTGCATGGAGTTAGGTTTACTCCTATAGTTTAATAAAAATTAATCCCACATTTCTGAACTCCAACATGTCTTTCTCCATTCTCTTTTTTTGGTGGACAACCCCCAAGTGGCAAAATGCTCTCTCATACTTGTCTTTTCTCACCCGAAGCAGGTGTTTTGCTTCTCTCTAAAAGTTTTATGGACAATGTGCTAGGACTCAAGGCAGTTCACATACTTGTTCCCTTTCACTGAATTGCACTGCTTTTAGAACTAGAGTTGGTCAAAAAAATGTTGACATATCTTTTTCTGTCGAAAATGTGACTTCTCCGAAACCAGAATCCTGCAGGAAAATGTCAAAATTCCAGTGAAAATCTTCCATTTTCTGTCAGGAAAATCAAATGTAGTATTTTTGTTTTGAAAAAGGCAGCTTGAAAACAAAACGTAGTTTCAAACTCATGCTTAGAAATGCAAATTTCAGAGTAGCAGCCATGTTAGTCTGTATCTGCAAAAAGAACAGGAGTACTTGTGGCACTTAGAGACTAACAAATTTATTAGAACATAAGCTTTCGTGGGCTACAGCCCACTTCTTCGGATGCAAATGTTCATTTCAAAATGTCAATATTTTGTTTGGGAAATTCCAGCATGTTTCGTTTGGAAGTTTCTGAACTGAACATTTTTACCACTTGTTTGGGAATTTTTTTACTGCTTGTCCCAATTTTGGGTGAAAACAAACATTGATCTCTGAACTTCGTTTAGGGTGGAAATTCCATTTTTCTGACCAGCTCTTTGAACTGGAGACACTGCTAGCTCCAGAGCATGTCCCAAAGGCTCTCTTGAATTTCAAACCCAATTGTGTGTACGGGTTGGGGTGGGGGTGTATACTCATTAGAATTGGTGGAAAAATATTTCATTTTTAAACTGACCCCCCGAAGGCCATAAAATATGAAATTATGAAATTCATGTGAAAATTCCTCCCTCCGTTTGTGTTTTTGACTGGCTTAAATCTCACCTAAGTGACTGAGGAATCAAATGGTGTAGTTTTCACAGCAGAAGGTGTTGATTCCCATCAAATCTGTTTGTTATGCTTCTATTTAACATTGTCTCTGTGGGATCTCGGCACAAACATCCTCTAATACCTTTATTAAAATGCCATTGGCTCTCACTATATTTACACCTTCTAGGAATCATTTCATATTGGCAGCTGTGATTGGAGAATGCTGCCCTGTCCTCTGCCAAGAATGGAGTCATTTCACAAGCTTCAGGCATGCTATTGGAGAGCAGAGTGTGCCTTTCTTGAAGTTTGATTCTTCTCTTGGGCAATGGCCTTTATTACTGATAACATAAGTCCCAGTGATTGTTTCTCGGTCACGGGGAAGATCTGTGCTGAGAGAGCAGCATGTGCCAGTTCAGCTTGTCTAGTCATTTCCCCAGCAAACAGTAATGCTTTTAGAAGGATGAATGCCTTATATTTTCTCCTACAGCGCAGCTGCAGATACAATCTCATTAGAGGTGTCTTAACTTTTTTTTTTTTTTAAACAAAATGTTGACCTGCAAAAGATTTCTTTTAAATTGTGCTTTGGCCGTTTTTCTGTTCCTGTGGTGTGTGAAAGAAAGATCTGAAAGCTGGGCATTCCTAATCTTACTTTTCTTTTCCCCCTGCATTTTTTAAACATAGCTAACATTTTTCTGTCGGCTCTTCTCTGGCTTTGCTGGAGGAGCCACTATATGTATTGTCAGGTCTCGCCTTAATTGAAGAAATGAGATGTTGACTCTACCATCACAAAATGCGAGTGCCAGTTGAGCTGTTAAGAGGGGAAGGGATCTTTAGCCAGACTGTTTATAACTTTGTTTTGGTTAACACCTATGTAACTGCAATGGCTAATTAACAAAGGTTTCTTTAAACAAAATTTTTGCGTTGCTCATTCTTCAGCAGTCCCCATTGTGTTCGGTAGACTAGACATGATGTGAATTTCTAGTGCAGGAAAAAAAATATTGGGAGAATGAATTAAAAACCTTTCGGGTCACTTCATTCTTCTTGAAAAACCAAAAAGGGCTCTCACCCAGTTTTCTTTTTGCCGTCACCTTTAAGCATTTGTTACTATATGTTGTCGGTCCTTGATTCTCTATGTAGAAGTGATAAGCTGTAAAGAATAAATATTAAAATAAACTCTTCCGTTTCACTTAGTCCCAAACTACACTCCTAAACTCGGATTGGAGTAGTTTCAGTTACATTTCCACTTCCCAAAACCCTCCTCTCTGGACACTCTTTTCTTTTGGAGATTGATGATGTGACCCAGGAATCCCTCAGTACCAACTGGCCAGGGCATTGCAAGAATATCCTGATCCTGGTATGTGCAATCTGTTTCACCAAAGAATATCATGGGAGGTCTTAAATGAAAGCCGGGATCACGGTGGTTGTTAATATCGTGAAATGTATGTACAGACACTATCTAAGGAGTTATATACGTATGCTGAAAATATGTTCCAAATGTCTGTATCAAGGGAGAGTTGACAAACAGGTTTTCTGCCAGACTTCTCTCTTGGTTGGCATGTAAATTAGGCATCGTAAGCCAACACAGCAGAAGCCCCACCAGGGGGATGTGAAATCCACAAGGAAAAAGCAGGCCTCAGGAAAATAGGTGATGGGCAGGGGTTTACTGTCCCTGAGGACTGACAGTGAACCTTGGGAATATAAGACGACAAGGAGACACCCTTTTATCCTGCGCCTAGGAAGTAATTATGCAGTGCAATTACTTTAGTAAAAACAGGATCTCAACCAGGCTTGGTTGAAATGCTACCAAGGACATTTGGAGTGAGATAAACTTTAGTCAGGAGGTTTAATCTCTAGAAATAGTTATGTTTGTGTTTTCTATGTAACCCTTTTGTTCCCATTATCCTTTCTCATTATTCTTTTGAATTTTGAACCTTTGTTAATAAACTTATTGTTGTCACAATAAATATATCTCAGTGCTGTGGTGTTATCCAAGGAGCTGATCCTGAGTTGAATCATACAAGCTGATGTGTGCACTGTTCCCTTGGGACAGCAGGCCTGGTATTTCTGAGAGTGTTCAATGGATAAGGGGTTGGGTGCTACAGGGGAAACACTTCAGAGGGGCTCGGTGATGGGTGCACCTATTGTGCATAGCCCAGAGGAGAGTGTGTGGGTAGCTAAAAGGCTGGAGTCAGAGAGCTGACACCCAATTGAGCACCAGCAAGTCTCCTCGCTGGGGGTGACAAGGTGGCTCTCCCTGGTTACTCTGAGAACTGTCATAGATAGGGCATGTTAACTTCTTTCAGAGTTAAACTTATCCACAGAATAGATGGTCAGAATGGTGTGAGATGAAATGCCTACATGTGCTCAGGCTGTATTGTAATCTGGGGCTGTTGAGACTTCAGCTGTTCACTTTCTCACGAAAACAATCAGGATCCTTATAGCACATGAGCTTACATTTTAAACAAGCATGTAAACAGCCTGGGTGCAGAAGAAAACAAGAGTGGGGTCAAATATACTTTCAATATGAAATGTCACTTTTCCACCTGTTTGCGATAGACAGCTTGAAAATCCAGTCAAACTGATTCTGTCATATGACTCTGCTTGCTGAGCTCAGGAGACTTCCAAGGAATTGGTGTTAATAAGGAATTGGCTGATGGCTTAAAATTGTAAGCTGATCGCTATCAATACAGGTTTAAGGGCTTGTGTTCTTCATATCCTCTGTAGTAAGCTGTGGGTACGTCTCTGGCGGAGTTGGCATGACAAGGCATTATAGCCAGGGAGATACCTCCTGGCTTCTGGGGCAAATGAATGTACATAGAGGAGGCAGATGGTGTTGCACCCGGCCGCAGAACCACTTGTGGGAAGATGTGGATTTCAGAGCATAGGCTTTGCAGGGACGGCTGGTGTGAATTCTCCTGACTCCTGTTAAAGGCAAAAATGAGAAGAGTGAGAACAAGACACGCTGCTAATAGGACATCTCCCTCTGTTTCAACCCAACCAATCCTGCTCCATTCTGTTAGAAATATCCAAGGATAGCAGAGAATTATCATTTCTGTCCTGATGGCAGCATGTTGCAACCTTTCAAAAGGCAGCAGGCAAAAGTGCATTTAATTTGCCACATTGCTGAGTGGGCATTGGGTAAGGAAGTGGGTAAATATATTAACTGTTCCCCACTGCAAATGCGCCTTCTAGTGCTTAGGTGTCAGACAAAAGGAAAATGAGTTTTGGATTAGTCCCTACTAAGTGTTCTAGTTACACTGCAAAATAACCATATCCGGTAAAACAGGAAAATTCCTAAACAGAAGAGACCCAGTCTTGCAACAAGGATTGCTACAAACCAGGACTATGGTGCTTTAGCAGAACCCAGCATTGGAACAGCAGGGACAGTTGCAGCTCGGCATTACAGCATAATAGCAGGCCTCATATCCCAATCTGATCAAAAACCAGGGAGAAAAAGCTCAATATTATGTTCTGTCCCTGATGTGGATTGAAAACCCTTTGGGGCATGTGTGCTGTGAAGGGGAAGTGATCTGGAATTAACACTTTTCCCAGTGAAGAAGCCAGTCTTTGACTTTAGGGGTCTTCCTACCAACATTGTTGGACGCAACCTCCATGGGTGAGCAGTCCCTATGGGGTAATGGCAACAGCAGTACCTTTGGAATCCCTGGTTACTGTACCCTGTAAGTGCCCCAGGGTATACAGAACTACGGAGGGCGGAGATGCGGTAATCAAGCCCGTGATGGGGCTTCAATTTCCCAAAAGCTCCTTGTTGCTTCTCTGTTTCCTTGTTAGTGGAATCAGCCTGCCTTGCACCCCGGCACGTCCTGCCATGCTGTTGTCTAAAAAGTAAAAAGAGAAACCATGAGACACAAAGCAGAAACATTGAATGCGCTCAAGTTTTGGTGAGAATTAAAGTTATAAAGACTTTTTTTCAGTAGGGCTGGTTGAGAACTGCAGAAAACCAACTGCAATCTGTTACTTGTATTTTTTCAGGGACATTTCATCAAAATGCTGGAAACCTGGATCAAGAGAATATAGGCTGACTTTGCTAAACATGAGACATTTTGCCATCTAAAATGTTGGCAATGTTGATTATTCACAGAAAATTATGTTGGTTTTGATAGAACATTTCTTGACAGAAAACTCCATTTTCATTCACAAAATTTCAACCAGCTCTATGTTTTGGGCCTTTGGTCCCTGGCCTGGTCGGAGCATCACATAGACATTGCATGTGATCACTGAGAGAAGGGGGCTGACTTCAGCTACTCTCACTTCCTCCAGGCAGTCTGCAGCTCAGGAATCTGGCTGTGAGGGGGGTGTAGCATCAAGCCCTATTCAGACTTCCACTGCAAAGTGAGACTGTGCCAGAAATGAATGGGTTAACTCTCACTGTGCCCCTCTTGCTCCCTAAGGCTTTATATTTATATATGATATTATGGTGATTCCTTAACTCGAATTTAGTCTGTTTAGACTCTCAAACCACATTAATCACTGTGATGCTTTGTCCAGTGTCCTATCTCTGATAGTGAGCAGTATCAGATGTTTCAAAGCAAAGTTAAAAACAAACAAAAAAATCCCATTACACAATTATGGAATAACCTGCCTTCTAGGAAAAGTGTCCTGACCCCCACCACTCAGTGGTTGGGTTGTACCTTGAAGCATGAGGTTTTAGATCCCTTTAAAAACATCCTCACTAATGTAGCTGTAGATTTTCCCATTGTGCGTGTTCATGTCTAATCTTTTTTTAACCATAGCATTACAGCCAAGTGCTTAGTATCTTGTAGCAGTGAGTTCTGCAGGTTTAACTATGCATGATGTAAAAATGTTTCCTGTCACCAGTTCAGTTTATCCTCATTCAATGTTTCTTGGAACGAGGAGCTGACCCTGTTCAAAAGGGTTCTAGTTACTTCTGGCTGTTCTTCACTAGTCAACCAGAGCAAGGATTTGATTCACAAAGATGGTGACTCCCATCTACTTCAGGACATCTAGGGCTTTCTGTTGTATGAATGGATCAAATTAGTTCAAAGAGAGTCTGTCAGATATTGGGCATACACTTGGTGTCTGGTTCCAGGTGTCCTAAGAGGCCTCCTGGATACATGTGGTGTTCTGAGCAGGCGGGGCGGCTCTGTTGTTTGCCACCCCAAGCACGGCAGGCAGGCGGCTTTTGGTGGCACACCTGCGGGAGGTCCGCTGGTCACGCGGATTTGGCGGCATGCCTGCGGGAGGTCCGCCTACGCCGTGCCATCAGCGTCCCCGCCACCGAAGCTGCGGGACTGGCGGACCTTCTGCAGGCACGCTGCTGAAAGCCACCTGCCTGCCGCCCTCACAGCGACCAGCAGGCCGCCCCCCATGGCTTGCCGCCCTAGGCACGCGCTTGGTGCGCTGGTGCCTGGAGCCGCCCCTGTGAGTAGGAAAGAGGCTCCTTGCCATGAGCTATGATGCGTTCTGTTGTGAACTAGTCACTCTGGATTGAAGCCGTTCATCACCCTGTGTAGCTCTCTTGGGCATGTTTTGGCAGTTGCTATAGAGAAAAGGAAGGATTTCTTAGGCCCTTTACATAGGTGTACAAAGTATTTGTGTTTCCATTTGCCTTGGACTGTTCTGGCATCATTGCTTCACTCTTTCTCTCTAAATCTGAGGCAAATCAACTGTGATTCATGTAGCAAACCTCTGGCTTTCCCTGCCTGCCTGAAACCACTGGTGAATTTGAGTCTATATATACTCCACTTTGTAGAATGCAGCAGCTGTTTAACAGTAAACAGCCACATTAGTGTTCAAGGGGGAAGTGTTACATACTGTATCTAACTGCAGTGAGAATGTATGTAGGAAGAATATGACTACACAGGCTGGAATTTCTGAGGGCCAATGTATCTAATCTCCTACTTTGCCATGTGATTAATGACGACAGGTGCAGGTATGTCTACACTGGAAACTTCAAAGCGCTCCTGTGGGAGCACTCCAGCTGCAGCGCTTTGAAGTGCGAGTGTGGTCGCGGGTGAGCGCTGAGAGAGAGCTCTCCCAGTGCTTCTGGTAATCCACCGCCATGAGGGGATTAGCTCCAAGCGCTGGGAGCCTGTCTACACTAGCGCTTTAAAGTGCTCAGACTTGCTGCGCTCAGCGGGGGTGATTTTTCAGCAAGTCTGAGCACTTTAGCCAGCAAGTTAGAGCACTATCAAATGTAAGTGTAGACTTGTTGCATCTCGTTTTGAAAGAGAGCACTTCCAGCAGCACGGTGTCCCTGACCTGGTGTTGGGTGCCAATGCCGTACTGACTTGCCGCCTGGGAAGAGTGTCCCCTACTGAATCCCCAGCCCCCGTCCTAGCCCACAATGTTTTGACCCTGTTTAGTTTTTGAGGTCTGCCAAGATTGAAGCCTGTGCTGCAGCAGTAAGTTTGTGGGAGTCTCTTGTTAAAATCCTGCCATCAAGCTGTATAATGGAGCGTCATGGTGACTTCCCTGTTTTTTTGGATCACCCCTTTCCTGCCCTGACTGACTGACTGGAGTTCAGAAACAATTGCTCTTCCAAAATGGTTGCCTTCGGAACAGACCACGTTACAGTAACCAGTAGCTATTTTAAAAATCCTTCCCGGAGAAGGAAACTTCGCTTCCCTTCGCCCCAACCCTCGCTTGTGATTACAGAAGTTGATCACTGTACTGTATTAGCACTGAACTCAGTCTGTTTTTCACAAAGAAAATATAAATATTTCCAGCAAATGCATGTAGCACATTCAGTATCCTAGTTATGTTACCTCCTTCCTTGGTTAGGAGAGAACATTTTAAAGTGGAAAAACAAATAGATTCCTCCAGTACCATAGCTTTCTTCTCTATGCTATGCTACCTCTGTGGCACAGGCTTTATCATGGGCTAATGATGATATGCTTGCAGGAGTCCTGTGTTAAAATTCTAACATGACTTCACTCTTACTAGTGATACAGGCGTAGAGGGACTTCTCCTGCATGATTTTTTTTTTTTGCAAAACAGGTTTTCTAAGTTTTAATATAATACATTGACTGCACCTTATCTATACTCAGCCAAAGCTCTCTTTGCCTGCAAAACTTTTGGTAGAGCCAAATGATATATATCTACAACTCCAACGTTATTTCAGTGGAAAATATGAACTCTGCATTATCTGCAGTTGAGCGTATGGAGGAGCCCTTGTAACATTTGTGAATTTCAAGTTAATGGAGCTCTTTGGCCAGCAGGTGGCATTACCAGCTTGTCAATTGGCTCAATAACAGCACTGGTGTGGGGGCTTGTTCTCTAGTTAGATGACCCAGTACAGCTGTAGTGTACCAGATCAGGGAGACTAGTGTATGTTGCTGTAATAGAAAAAGGAAAGGGTGACCAAGGATCATCCAAACCACCACTGATGAGCTAATGTTTATCAAGATGTTTCACAGTGATGAAACTGGAATTCAATGAGCATTTCTCTTTTCGGAATCTTTAATTTAAGCATTCCCAATAGCAGCAAACCTGAAGAGCAGAACTGTGGCAGTCTAAAGGAAAGCTCCCCAAGGCTGTCCACACAGTAAATGCTACAGCAGCACAGCTGCAGCCAGGGCCGGCTCTGAGTTTTTGGCTGCCCCAAGCAAAAAACGGGGCGGCCAGAATGGCAAAGGAAAAAAAAAAAAAAAAAAAAAAAACCCTGCGGCGCGGCCGGAGCCAGGGTGCTGGGGTACTCCCTGCGCTACAGATGTGCCCGGCTAGCAGGGGGAGGGGGAGGGAGAGAAAGAAGGGGGGTGGCGGGAGGGCTCTGCGCTGCTCCGGTCGGCGGGGAGGAAAGGACGCGGGCTGCCCTGCCGGGCTTGCTGCAGGGTGCTCCCGTCCTCCATGCCGCTGCCCCCTACAGGATTGGGCGGAATGCCGCCTCCTACAAGCTGCCGCCCCAAGCACCAGCTTGCTCGGCTGGTGCCTGGATCCAGCCCTTGCTGCAGCTACTCTAGCCAGGGCCGGCTCTCAGCACCAGCAAACGAAGCACATGCTTGGGGTGGCACATTTTCAGGGGCGGCATTTCGGCCATCTTTATTTTTATTTTTTTGCTTCAGGTGGCAAAAGCCTAGAGCCGACCCTGGCAGCAGCAGTGCGTCGTGTGCGGGGATGCCCGGGGCCGCTGCGGTTCGTGCCGTGGGGGAGCAGTGCCATAGCTTGTGGCTGGGCCGGACAGGCTCCGAGCGGGGGACACTCGGGCTGGGGGCCGCCCCGCAGGGCACACGGAGTCGCCTGCAGGTGCTGCAGGGTGGCCGCCCCCCAGCGCCACAGCCGGGGCTGGGTGAAGCGACCTGAGCCACCCAAGGACTGCAACAGGGTGGCCAGAAGCAGCAGCAGCAGCGGGGCCATAGAAGGTGGGGCATTGCCATGCAGGGCCCGTGTCCCGCTCTCCGGGGCTCCGCTCCTTCTGGGGCTGCCCTGCCCTGGCACTTCAGCCCCCTGCCAGGGTGGTCTCCCAGCTCTGCCCTCCTGGGTCCCAGCCGGTCCTGGAGGCGGGAGCCCTGGCTGGAGGGACCCTGGGCTGAGGCGCAGCCTGGGAGCCCCGCTGCTTACCCCGACCCTGCCACTGCTAGACCGGCTGGAGGTGAGGGAGGAGTGGGCGGAGCCAGCACTGGTGGGGGGGAGCCCAGGACTGGGGTGACGGGGTGAGGGTGGGGGAGGGCACTGATGGGGTGAGAGCCCAGGACTAGGGTGGGGGATAGGCAAAAATTTTTTTGTTTGGGGCGGCAAAAAACGTAGGGCTGGCCCTGACTCCAGCATAGTGTAGATGGTTCCTACATTGACAGAAGGGTTTTTCTGTCAATAGAGCTAATCCACTCCTCCGTTGATGGGATTTGCTGTCAACCTACTTGCATCTATGCTGGGGGTTAGGTCGACCTAAATAGGGTGCTCAGGGTGCAAAATTTTTCACAGGCCTGAGTGACATAGCTACATTTGATCTAATTTTGAAATGTAGACCAGACCTAAGTATGTGTATATATGTTGGGAGGGAACGTGCAAGCCTATAAAATCTTCTCATCTCATCTGAGAGCAGTTCAGCTTTCTCACAGACTGGCACAACTGGAGTAGCTGCCTGAAGCCCATAAGGTCTTGGGGCAAGTTTCCTCTGCTGTAGAGAAGTAAGGTGCTTGGAATGCTGGATTAATCATTCTGGAGCACCAAAGCAGTCCCGTGTTTAATAGAGACTTCCACAATGTACAGAGAAGGGCCAAAATACAGGTATTTTTTGCCATAGGTATAGAGCTAAATCACGCCACATGCTATGTTGATTCCCCCCCTGCAATAAGTGAACACAATTCATACATTTGTAAAGATCAGTTTTGAAATAACAAAAGTTAATGCACATTCTCTGGACTTTACTGAATACTCTTATCTGAGAGGTTCAGTCTAAAATCCTGACTATTTTTCTGCTTTTCCAGAGAGAACTCTAGTCAGGGGACACTGTAGCTAGGCACTGTGTGGACACTGCTGATGTTGCATTGCTGTGACTTGGAGGAACACTATCTCAGGTTTGCCCCCAAAGGGCCAATGAAGAGTATATTAAAGATAGGGCTGGTGCTGCCAGACCATCCTTCTTAGTCATAGTTTCCAAGGCCAGAAGGGACCATTGTGATTATCTACTCTGACCACCCGTGAAACACAGGCCATGGACAGGAGCAGCAGAAGTGCCCTAAAAGGAGCGGGGCCGGTGCTGCTCTGCGGCCCCTTCCCATCCCTTGCCTTGTCCCCACTGCCTCTTCCCCCACCCCCTTGACTCCACCTCCCCTCCCTTGGTCAGGGAGCTCCCCTAAAATAAGTCCTAGAGCAGAGCTTTTAGACAAACGTCCAATCTGGATTTTAAAACTCTGTGATGGAGAATCCACCACAACCCTTGGTAAATTGTTCCAGTGTTGTACTGTTAAAAATTTACACCTTATTTCTAGTCTGAATTTATCTGTCTTCAGCTTTCAACCTGTGGTGGGGCGAAGACTCACTGGCACAGCACCTCCTGCTGGCCATCTTGGGAATTAGCTCTTTCCAGCCCAGAGCACCCTCTGCAGGCCGGTGTCTCGCCTGCCATTGGCCCTGTGTCCCTCCCAGACCTCATTGCCCAGGGGTTCTGCCCACCACAGTGCCCCCTCGCTCTGGGTCTCCTGAGAGAGAAGGACCGGCTGCCTTTGTCTATCTCTGGGCTGCAGCCCCAGTACCTATTTGGCCCTTTTTGCAAGGCCTGCAGCCTAGGGTTTTTCCTGGCTAGAGCTCTCCAGCTCCCTCTGCCCTTCCCCAGCACTGCTTCACCTCTGGTACCCTTCTCAGCTCCCAGGCAGCCCAGTCCTTCTCTCTCAGAAGCTAGAGAGAGAGTCTGTGCTAGCTTCTGGCCCACAGCCCGCTTATAAGGGCCAGCTGGGCCCCGGTTAAGTTGGCCACAGCTGTGGCTGCTTTCCCCATCAGCCTTCCTTTTCCCAGCTGCAGCCCTCTCCAGGGCTGCTTTAACCCCTTCAGGGCCGGAGCAGGGTGACCACCCCACTACACAACCATTGGATCATGTTATACGTCAATCTGCTAGTTGGAGGATCCGATTATTAAATATTTATTTCCCGTGTAGATATTTATAGACCGTAATCAAGTCACCCCTTACCCTTCTCTTTGTTAAGCTAAATAGATAGACTTAAGGAACTCAATCACTATACAGCAGGTTTTCTAATCCTCTAATCATTCTTGCAGCTCTTCTCTGACCCCTCTCCAATTTATCAACATCCTTCTTGAATTGTGGACATCGAACTGGACACACTATTGCAGCAGGGGTCGTACCTAGGCCAAATACCGAGGTAAAATATCCTCTCTACTCAAGTATCTCCTATTTATGCAACCCAGGATTCCATTAGCTCTTTGGCCTCAGCATCATACTGGGAGTTCATGTTCAGCTGATTATCCACCTTGAGCCCTAAATCTTTTTCAGTCTGAAACGAATTTCCCTCACTGCCCCCTTCCCCCCGTCACTTGTTAGACCTTCTGATCACTAGGAATTAGCAACTATGATAATATAATATGACAGGATCCTGTCCAAAATCCAAAGATACTTACTCCTCCCTGGTGTCCAGCCGCTGTGCGCTGTTTCTCAGCAGCCTGTCACGCAAGCAACACACAGCGAAGGAGACCGACATGGTCAGAATGATCACACCGCTGATGAGAGAGGCTATGACTGCTACACGGAACCCTTTGTCAAGGGGCTTTGGGATGGCTGGGGAGATAAACACGGAACACGCCTGTAAGGAGTTTGAGGCTGCCACAACAGTAACTCTGTCAGATTGAGGATAATCCCTTGGTGGAGTTAAGCAGCCCTCTCCCAGAGCTACCGAGAGCACTTTCCACAGGTCGCCTGTCACGTGGGCCCTGGCTCTCATTCAGCCTTTCTCCGTTCTCTCCAGGGCCAGGTCTCCATGGCCTCACACAACTGCCCTCTGGTTCTAGCACCTGGGGCAGCAGCTCTTTCTCTCCTGCTATGCTTCCACTGGGTGGCTTTTCCAGTTGAGGCAACCCATTCCAGTCACTGAACCACCCCCCTAGAGAGGGGGAAGGCTGCTTCCTCAAACCTTCCCTATTGCAGTCTGTCTCTCTCTCTTTCACCCCACCCCCACTGCTGCTTTATTAGATCACTTCTTTACTGCTGCAAAAACTCTGCCTGCTGTGAGGGTGGAATTGTAGTTAAGCGCATACAGCTTTTCTGGGCCCTTGGTGAGATTTGGCTGAGCCCCCCTTCTATGAAATGAGTTTTACTGGGTCTCAGCGTCTGCTTACCTCTCACTTCCTTCCTCCTCCCTGATTAAGTTCTAGGTAGACAACTCCACCGAAGTGTCAGACTTTGAAGAATGGTAGATATAATGTGGGGTACGAGCCTGCGTCACAAGCAGCTGCACCTCTGCAATTGCCCGTGCATGCTAGCAGATGGGAGCAGAAAGAGCTCTGCGGTCCTAGGATAAAACTGGAGCCCCTACAGAAATTCTTTGACTATCTACCCAGTCATTCATTCAGCTGTACAGCTACCCCCCAATTCATACATCCAGCCCTTCATCCCTCTAGCTATCTGCCATTTCGTTGCAGTACAGTAGTCTCTTAGACCCCCAACTGAGACAAGGACCCCAGTGTACTGGGTACTGTACATACGTACAGGAAGAGACGGGCCTAGCCCCAAAGAGCTCATAGTCAAAATCGACCAGATAGACTAATGTGGGGAGAAAGGGAATATTGTTAGATTAATGACACACAGCCTTTGTCCTCAACCTGCTGTGATAGGGTCAGGCTAGATGGCTACTGGAGAGTGATCGAAGGCTGATATATAAGCCCCAGGTTAAGCAGGTCCCTTTTCCCTGGGTAAGGTAACAGGGGCAGTTCCAGAACAATCAGGAACTTGCTGGAACCAATTAAGGCAGACAGGCTAATTAGGACACCTGGAGCCAATCAAGAAGCTGCTAGAATCAATTAAGACAGGCAGGGCACCTGGTTTAAAAAGGACCTCACTTCAGTCAGTGAGGGGCGTGCAAGGAGCTGAGAGTGAGAGGGTGTGCTGAGGAGTACAAATGCTATCTGGCATCAGGAGGAAGGTCCTGGGGTGAGGATAAAGAAGTTGTTGGGAGGAGGCCAGGGGGAAGTAGCCCAGGGAGTTGTGGCTGTCACAGAGGTGTTACATGGAACACTATAGACAGCTGTGATCCACAGGGCCCTGGGCTGGAACCTGGAGTAGAAGGCGGGCCCGGGTTCCCCCCATCCTTCCAACTCCCTATGGGATACAGGAGGAATTGACCTGGACTGTGGGTCCCACCAGAAGGGAAGGTCCCTGGCCTGTCCTCCAACCCACTAGGTGGACCAGCAGAGACTGTGGGGATTGTTCACCTTCCTTTTCCCCAAGCTGGCCAGTGATGAGGTTAGCTGAGTGAACGGCAGGTGTGAGCCACTAGCAAAAGTGGCCAAACTGAGGGCTGCCGTGAATCTCTGAGGCGAGCTAATCCGCCAATAAGCGCAGGACCCACCAAGGTAGAGGAGGAACTTTGTCACACTGCCTAATCGCCAAGAAACGCAACACCTTTCACACCGTTGTTGTTCAATTCTGAGTATCCTGGAACTTGAGGCGTTTTCTAAGACTTCCCCACCATGCTTTACATTTTAACAAATGTAGCACTTGGGAGTGGTGCCAGCTGCTAGTCTGGCAAAGTAAAGTCCTTTCGCTCTTGCCACATAACCGTTGTAGCATGGGCAGTAGGCAGGTGTTGTTTTCACATATTGCTCCAATAATGTCCCCCCTCCTCCTCCTTAAAAACCAGAGGCCCCACCTCCAAGGGTGTTGAGATGGTTCAAATTCCCTAGGGTTGGGTTTTATTGAAACTCCTACCGAAATATCCAATGAATTGCAGCCCCCCCACCCTCAATGATTTGAGTGGTGGAGAAACTTGTCCATGGAGTAGTGGACTCAGATTGCTTAAGGCTAGAGGCGTTGTAAGACACTAGTGTAAACAATCTGTTAAGCTAGTGCTAGCCGAAGTAAAGTGACGGATTCATTTGGCATTGCCTTACCCTCGCAGTGAGGTGCTGGGTGACTCCAGTAAGAGGTGCGGTCTCGGATAAGGCAGGCCAGCTTCTCACTGCCCACCAGTTGATACCCCTCTCTGCACCAGTACACAATGACTGAGCCCAGGGAGAGGCCGGTGCCCTTCTCGATGTAATAGGATCCGTAAGGTGGAGGAAGGAGCGTCACGCACTGAACTGGGAGAGAAACACAACAAATCAACGCTGATAATTACACACAAGCTATTTTTACCCTAGAAATAATCACAGGGTGCTTCAGGGATTTACATTATGAGCCCTCAAACCTTATTGAAGGAGATGAGATGATGGATCTTTAACTCCCTTTCTTCAGTATGTTAATTAGTCACTGAAGTTACATGTGTTTAAGATGAACAATACAATGGATTCAGTTAGTCTGCCTGGAAAATCTCTTCCCCTCGCAATTGCTCCATGTGCTTCTTCCAATGAAGTCATTTCACCAGATGGCTTGTAACAATAGCGGCCTTGATGGAGGAAAGCAGTTAAGCGTGTACTTCCATGTTAGTCTGAATCAGGGCCACAGTACTCAAGGCCAAGTCACCAAGACCTGAATTTCATGTGTGCGGGTGTGCATACATGTTATTGGTGTTACAAGTAGTGACACGTATAGTTAAGGTTGCCAGACACGCTCCATTATCCGACCATACTTATAGTTGTCTAACTTGTTTGGGCTGAAATTTTCCATACTGGGTTTCTGCCGGAGGCTGATTTTTTGCGGGGGGAGGAAGGAGGGGAAAGTTTCAGCTACAATAATTCAGCTGTTTCCCGAAATGAGATTTGTTTTTCCCATATTAAAATACATATCTTAAAACCATTTAGCTGAGACGCTCTAGTCCCTCCATGCTTTGGAACAGGGCCTTGACATTGGGTAGGGCTCATCCTGGTGTCAGAAATATCTTTTGGCGTTCTTGTGAACATTTGCCCAAGTTTGGCTAAATTTATAAGCCCTCCAAAAAAATCTGTTTGCACATGCTCAGCAGAGGTTTGTTTAGAGTTTGGCAGATAACAGCTGTGAAAACACAGTCTACACTGAGCATGCTCCAGCTCCTGTGTGCAGCTGGGACTACGTAGACACCATGTCCGCTGAGTGAGGGAGCATGCTCCATCCGAAGGATCCAAGGCCCGGCTGAGCAAGGTTTTATTGCAATGACTATTCCTGTCTGATGTGGCCCTGGGCCTGAGAGCAGGGAGACTGTGCAATGCCCCCCCTACTGGTGTCCAGCCAGCATGGAGGAGAAGGAGGCAGCAACCTGAATAGAATGCATGCAGAAGGGGTTAGGAGTGGGGAGGTGGGGTGGGAGGTAGCAGGGAGAAGACAAAGTAGGAACAGGGAGCGGGGCATGATCCATTAAGGATAGGAGAGCGGGAGGGGGGAGGGTGGGCAAGGGGTCCAAAAGCTGGGGGAAAGGGAGAATAGTGGTCAGAATGGGGGATAGGAGTGGAAAGGGAAAGGCTGGGGAACAACAGGGGTGGAAGGGTCTATGGTCACTAGACACAATCCTGCACAAAACCTGGAGTTGAAAACATTATTCCTGAGTCTCAGCATGCCTTCGCTGGTTTGCAAAGTGTCTGCGTCCCCCTCTCATGGAAGATCCACTTAAAAGGTACCAGCCTTCCATGCCCAGGGCCTCTGTGATCTCATGTGCTGGGGCTCTAAACATTCCAACCCTGCTTATGGCTGCTTGTGCAGCCTGGATTCAGCCTCTTTGTGAGATGGGTCCTGTGGGGGGAAATAGTCTATGATTATTAAAGCCAAGATCAGAATGCATGCAGACAGAGTGGCCAAGTTAAGGTACTACAGTGGCCAAAGTATAAGAAAAGTATGTTAAATCTTTTGGAGATCCATCTTAATTGTCTTGGACTCTTTCCCCTTTTCACATTATCTCATTTTCATAGTGTCCAGCCTCAGCCCTTGTTGACAAAGGTTAAGATTAGGAGAAGAATAGATGAGTTCATCAGTGTGACACAGGCTCTTGGGTGACTGGACGCTCATAGCAGTGTTAACAAGCTCTTGAGGATGCTCCGTTCAGACCTCTTTGACCAATGGGCTGGTCATCATGGGATGGAGGGAGAAGTGAGGGTAGCACAGAGGAATCTCCCCTATAAATAAAGGGCTCAGAGCTTTCACCTCACCTGAAAATTTTGCCTATACAATTACAAAGCTCTCCCACTGCAGGGATGTTGCCAGGATGCTTGGGGCTATAACTGTAAGCAATAAATACACATGTTAAGAACAGAGTGGCTCTTCCTGCTTATAGATACCGGGTCTGCCAGCAAATGTGCATAACAGCACTAATATTCTGTACTTTCCTACCACCCACTCGTGCCTTTCATGCCAACCAGTTACATGGGCAAGTGAGACCCTCACCCACCACTCCGCAGTCCTGCAAACGTTTGTTCTGCAGCGTGAGGGAGAGAGGGACACTGTCTTACTACAGTACCTGAAAGGTTGCCACGGATGTCGGTTCTATTGATGAAGTCACTCGGGAAGCCCCTTCCGATACTTCCAGCTCCACCGAAGGTGGCCATGGAACTGATAGCATCACTCCAGGCAAATTGGAGACAACTCCAAGCCAGCATGCAAAGGGCTAGACATTTCCCAGACCTTTGTCCCTTCATGCTGTCAGGAAACACAGCATCCTCGGCACTATCCCACATGCGCCCCAGATCCCTAACTGCCTGTATTTTCTTTTTCCTTCACTCCGGGACAGGCTCACAAGGCATGAGCTGGGTTCTTAAGACTTTGTTAAGCCACCAGGAGCAAGCGAGTTGTTGTTCTCCAGAGGATTGTCTCTGCCTCACTTACTCTGACCCGAGCCACTTACCCCTCTCTGCTAACAGCTGCGAATGCTGCAGTGTTACTCGCCCATCCTTTTCCTTCCAGTCAGCCCCTTGCTCCACCGGACTTGCAGAAAACCAGTGTCTTTGCCTCCCTCTTCCCACTGCAGTAGTTCAATGACTATCAAAGCTTGCCGCCAGTGCAGGAAAATCAGGAGCTGCTTAGGAAGTGAAAAGTAATAAGTGGTTGGAAGTGTAATTTCCAGCCTTCTCTTGCAGTGACTGGGTCTCACCATTTAGTCCTTGTGAATTTGCTGGCTGTTCTAGCAGTAGCTCCGATGCCCCCATGCCACTGCCTGCCGAAATCAGTGCCTGTAAACTGAGGTGAAAAAACCACCTCAAAGATTTGCATCCAATTATTATTCTGATCCTGTGCTCAGAATGCACTCTCCTGGTGTCCTTCCCCCGCTCGGATCCTCCTGAGTCCCTTTCATCCCCATCCACCAAAGCTCAGAGTTAATTTTCTGTAAAATCAGTAAAGCTGAGTACGCTGTCTCTGAATCCCAAGGGATTTTTATAATGATATTTTATTCAACAGCCCCAGCGGGGGAACCACTCAAGCAATGTATTTCCTTTTCTCCTTGGGTATTTCCCCCCCCCCCCCCCCCCGGTGTCTTCATGTGTCTTTTACATATCTGTCTAGCACCTGTTGAATGCTTTATAAATAGTATAGGCTAGACTGGTGACCACCTGTTGACTAATGAGATTTCTGTGAATATTAGACACGGTGAGTGAGATAATAACTTTTATTTACTCCTGGGGGAATCTGTGCCATTGGGTGGGTGCAGAATTCATTTTCCCCTCAAATTTCTTTGCTTCCGTGCAGAAAACTGACTTTCTGATGGGGAAGCAAAGGGAAGCTGCAAGAGTGGTCATGCGCCTGTCCCCAGCAGTGCTGGCACGTCGTTTCGGGTACCTGGAGCAGCCAGTAGAGAGGTAAATCACTGTGGCGGGCAGATGAGTGGGGCTGGGGATGTCCCGGCTGGCAACTCCTATGCTGTGCTAGGCTCAGCTGCCAGTCCTGGCTGGGCTGGGCTGGGGTAGGAGAGGATGCAACTTCCTCTTCTCCTTCAAGGAGTGGCAGGGGCTGTGTCAGACCCACCCCCAGAAACCTCCCCTGGCTGCAGGAAGTTTCATACCCTCCGCCCCCATATTCTGCCTCCATCATTCCTCAGCCATGGGGGGAGGGTTCACTGTATGGGGAGTTGCTCCCCTGTCTGCATCCCCAGGCATCTGGAGCCACCCAGACCCCCAGCCAAGCCTCTGACCCTCCTGCTGAGCCCCAATCACCTTCACTTGGACCACCCTGTACAGTTCTATTTCCCTGCACACGGAATCCTCCTGCAAGCCCCTGTGCATCCAGATCCCCCCGGCACCTGGACCCCCCACCAAGCTGCCTACACCCAGATTGACCCACACAGAACCTCTCACGCCACACCTGAATCCGCCCCCCCCCCAACACTAATCCCCTCCATGCTTGAATCCTGCTGGGCTGAGCCTTCTTGCCCCACATCTGGATCGGGGGCCAAGGCTAGGGGTGCATGCAAGATTCTGGCCTTTCACACATCTGGAGATCTGGGTTCGGGTATGCCTAGGTCACAGGTGGAAATGAGTTTGGGAAGCTCCTCCGCCTGTTGTCCCTACTCAACCTCATAAAATGCATGACAGAATTCCACATGCTTTGTTCTCTCTGCTCAGGCATAACAGCCAGGCAGAAGGTGAAGAGCTCCAGGTCAGGTGCAGCAGCCTGGGGAAACTTGTTCACCCCACCCTTGTGCTCTGCCTGGTTGTAGCTAATGCTATTAGTCCCTGATTTTCATGAGTCACTACACCTCCCCAAATCCAGCCAGAATAGTCAAGGGGAACACCCAAGACTCAGAACACTTGGCCCCCAGTTACTGTTTATCTGGAGTGATCGGGAGGCACCGTGGGAAGGATTGGGTCTAGCACCTCCTCACTTGGCACAAGGCGAGCATTAGGCTGAAATTCAAATCTCTCTCCTTCCCACCCTTTTTGAGCTCTGCTGACATTAAGTAGCTGGATAAGCGAGCATGTATCACCAATCTGGCCTGTGTTGCACAGGCAGGGATAAGTCTTGTCACATGAGTCAAGAGTGAGCCAGCCTGGCTAAAGACCATGGACACAATAACCGTTATTGATTTTGTGCTTAAAATGCCGAGTAGATAATGACATGGGTTTTTCTTTCATTAAATCCTTACAAGCTATTCCAGGACCCAACAGAGAGAAAGGGCTCATTTATCAGAATTAACATGCCGCGAGTACATGACTTTAAAGCTGGGCCTCCTCCTAACTCCAGCTGCTGTCACCTGATCCAATACCAACAGCTGGGCACTGTGCTGTGTAAGAGGTGGAAGTGGATTATCCCAATGAGGGGGACCAATCACAGCTCAGGTGGGAGGGGCGGCGAGTGGGTAAAGACCCTTTCTTCTGTAGTTTTTCATTAGGGAGAAGCCAGAAAGGAAGGGATCTGTACAGAGAATGGGATCAGCTGGGTTAGCAACAATCAGAGACCAGCCATTCTGGCCACACATTTCTTAAATGCAGGGTTTTATTCACATTCATGTTCACTCTGAGAAGGAAAACAAAACCAAATGGTCTTATGTAACTGTAGTCGAAAGAGAGAGCCTGACACATGAGGCCTAGTATAAGGGGGCCTGGTGTAAGGCCTAAAGCCTGAACTAAAGTCTGGCCCTGCTGATATAAAGCAAAGTTAGCAAAAATCAGGCTCTGTTACAAAACATGCCTATGTGCAAGTTCACAGAAACTGACAAGAAAGGGTTCGTATTGCAAAGAAGTGTTTGGCAGAGAACACTCCCATAAACACATTCCAGAGGTGTAGTACCAGGACCCCCCAATACCAGATATGGTGTAAACATATTCATGAAGATGGTACAAGGACACACTGACCTCTCTTAAAGATAAGATCGGGATGACAGAGCGATGGATAGAGATGCTTTGTTTGAACCAACAGACAGGGAGGAGGTGAGGTTTGATCCCCGGGCATTTGGTACTGACTTAGGCCACGTCTACATTAGGGTTACCATTCGTCCGGATTTACCCAGACATGTCCTCCTTTTTGTACTAAAAATAGCGTCCGGGGGGAATTTGTAAAGCACTCACAATGTCCGGGATTTCCCCCCTCCCCCGGCAGAGCAGAGCGAGCGGCTGGGAGGGCTGCAGGAAAGTCCCGGGCTGGACTCCGGAGCAGCTGTAGAGGAGCCGGATCCGCCCTGCATTCTGAGCAAGTGTCTCAGCACAAAGTGCAGCCCTCCCCTTTTGCAACTGGGAGCGGTTTCTGCCATGCAGCGTAGCAAAACGGGAGCGAGAGCACTTTGTGCTGATACAAGGGCAGCTCTCCCCTGCAGCCCGGCTCCGGCAGCACTGTGCAGGGCCAGGGACTGGGTTTTGTTGTGCTGGGGAGCGCAGCCACGTGTCCGGCTGGCACAGAGCCCAACACCCTGTTCTGAGCAGCAGGGTAAGGGGGCCAGGGGGCAGGAGAAGGGGCAGGGAGGTTCTGGAGGTGGCAGTCAAGAAACGGGGGGGGGGCTTTTTGGGGAGAGTGGAGAAAGTTTTGGGCAGTCAGGGTACAGGTAGGGGGTAGGGTCCTGGGGGGCAGTTGGGGGGGTCTTAGGAAGGGGCAGTTAGGGGACAAGGAACAGGGAGTCTTAGGTAGGGGGTGGGGTTCTGGAGGGCAGTTAGGAGCAGGGGTCCCAGGAGGGGGCAGTCAGGGGACAAGGAGCAGGGTGGGGGGCTGAGAGTTCTGGGGGGGAGCTGTCAGGGGGCAGGAGTGGGGAGAGGGATCGGAGCAGTCAGGGGACAGGGAGCAGAGGGGTTTAGATGGGTTGGAAGTTCTGGGGGGTGCTGTCAGGGGGCAGGAGTGCGGAGAGGGATCGGAGCAGTCAGGGGACAGGGAGCAGAGGGGTTTAGATGGGTTGGGAGTTCTGGGGGGGGCTGTCAGGGGGTGGGGAGTGGTTGGATGGGGCGTGGGAGTCCCAGGGGTCTGTCTGGGGGTGGGGGTGTGGATAAGGGTTGGGGCAGTCAGGGGACAAGAGGCAGGGAGGCTTAGATAGGGAGTGGAGTCCTGGGGGGCAGTTAGGGGCAGGGGTCCCAGGAGGGGGCAGTCAGGGGACAAGGAGCGGGGTGGGGGGCTGAGAGTTCTGGGGGGGGCTGTCAGGGGGCAGGAGTGCGGAGAGGGATCGGAGCAGTCAGGAGACAGGGAGCAGAGGGGTTTAGATGGGTTGGGAGTTCTGGGGGGGGGCTGTCAGGGGGTGGGGAGTGGTTGGATGGGGCGTGGGAGTCCCAGGGGTCTGTCTGGGGGTGGGGGTGTGGATAAGGGTTGGGGCAGTCAGGGGACAAGAGGCAGGGAGGCTTATATAGGGAGTGGAGTCCTGGGGGGCAGTTAGGGGCAGGGGTCCCAGGAGGGGGCAGTCAGGGGACAAGGAACGGGGGGAGGGTTGGAGGTTCTGGGGGGGCGGGAAGTGGGAGGGGCAGGGGCGGGGCTAGGGCGGGGCTCCTCCCATCCTCTTTTTTGCTTGCTGAAATATGGTAACCCTAGTCTACATTAGAGAACTCAGTCACTTCCAATGTCCCCACCATGGTCTTCCAACCACATGATCCCCAATTCCTGCTCTGCAGTTCCACAGCAAGCAATCCAGTTTGGATCTGCTGGTGAGATTGCAATTGCTGCTCTTCCCATGAGCATAATGTCTATTTAACGCCCCTCATTAATGTTCCTCCCAGGCCATGCTCTCTCATGCTCCCCCTCTCTGGTAGCTGTATTTTTCCTCCTGCAGCCAAAAATGCAATTTACACCTGACCAACAAAGCCACACCTTTCCTAGGAAAGTAGGGCAACCTACCTCCCTTTTGAGACAGATGGGGTAACCAGAGAGCTATCTTCATCTGCCCATCCCACATACAAACAAATCAGAGGCCTCTTTAATCAGATACAGGTTTTTACGCCCAACTCTGCCCACACCCACATAACACTAGTCAGTTTTTGACATGGTTCCTCAAGCCTGGTAGCTGCTCTATAATTTGTTCTCGTACTCCAGTGCAGAACAGTTCCCGTGGTGCCAAAAAGCACAACAATGAAGGAAAGCAAACCTCTCTCCCACACTGCAAGAACAAGAACTTCTGAGGGAAGCTTGACTGAGGACCTCAGGTATGTAAACATTATTGATAATGATAAAAGGCTACTCAGGGCTTTGCTGTCTGCCAGCCACCTGGGTTTGATTTTTGATGCACTGCACAGAGTGACTTGAAGTGGCATGGGGATGGACAGAAGACAGGACTGGGTAGGAGTCTAAAAGAACAGGATGGGGATGAGAATGAGGAGCAGCAGATGAGGCGGAGGTGCTAGGGATCGGACGTGGAATGGAGATGAGAAAATCCATAGCATCATCACTGGCAACAATTTGTGAGATACCCGTGATCAGATTAACTGGTGGTGATGCAAAGGAGAGTGGAGGTACACTGACTGGTGTGGATGTGTGTGCACGCGGGGGTGACAAGTGATCCTGCAGCTCCAGAGGGAGGAGATACAGTAGGAGATATTAGCAACAGAGGGTCCTGTGGCACCTTTAAGACTAAGCCTTGCAAACCTTGCATCTGAAGAAGTGAGGTTCTTACCCACGAAAGCTTATGCTCCCAATACTTCTGTTAGTCTTAAAGGTGCCACAGGACCCTCTGTTGCTTTTTACAGATTCAGACTAACACGGCTACCCCTCTGATACTTGAGTAGGAGATATTGCCGATCAAGATTGAGATGAATTATAGGCTTGTGCTGGGGATGCTTACGCAGCACCCGCTGCATTGCATCTGGACCTAGCCAGTTATGTGAGTCTCCTATTTGAGGCTGCGCAATTTCCCAATGTCGACTACAGTAATTGCTTACATGAAAAAGTAATAGTGGGGAAGTATTTATGTATTTCAACTGTCTTTAATGTAATTGGTGTCTTTAAAAAAAGGCTAATCACACTTTAGCTGCCCTCGTGGTGAAGGTGCTAGTTTGGGATACAGGAGATCTGCGTTTTAGTCTCTGCTATACCATAGATACTTTTGTCTAATCTTGGCCAAGACACTTAGGCCCCGTCTACACTGGCAAGTTTGTGCACAATAAAGCAGCTTTGAGTGCTGTAATTCCCGAGGTATACACACTGCCAAGCCACTTAGTGTGCAGAAACTGCGCAGATGCAGCACCTCAAAAAAAACACCTCGATGAGAGGTGTACAGCTTTCTGTGCCATGGCTACAGCGCTATGGTGCCAGTGTACACATCTTGGTGATTACAGCGCTGCGATTGGCCTCTGGGAGGTGTCCCACAATTCCTGTTCTCTCCTCTCTGGCCATCGGTTTGAACTCTATTGTCCTGCCCTCAGGTGACCAACCATCAGCCCCACCGCATACATTCCTTTGCAAATTTGAAAATCCCCTTCCTGTTTGCTGGGTGACGCGTGTAGTGGTCTCAGAGCATCTTTCCAGGTGGCCATGCCTGCTCCATGCACCAGGTTATCCCCCGCTTGGAGCAATGCTGAGCTGCTGGACCTCATCGGCATTTGGGGAGAGGAGGCAGTGCAGTCATAACTGTGCTCCAGCTGTCGGAATTATGATATCTATGGACAGATTTCTAGATACAAGATAGAAAAGGGCCATGACAGGGACACATTGCAGTGCAGGGTCAAAGTGAAGGAGCTGCGGAATGCCTACCACAAGGCACGGGAGGTAAACTGCCGCTCCGGTGCTGTGCCCACGAGCTGCCGGTTCTACAAAGAGCTGGACGCAATACTCGGTGGTGACCCCACCTCTACTGTGAAGGCCCCTGTGGATACTTTGTTGGCTCACATGCCAGTTGAGGGTGGATCAAGCCAGGAGGAGACAATCTTGGATGAAGAGGGGGAGGGGGAACCAGAGGCAGAGAATAAGTCAGAGGCCAGAGATGCATGCAGTCAGGAGCTCTTTTCTACCCCTGAGGAGCCTAGCCAGTCCCAGCAGTCGGATCTTAGCAAAGTGCAAACAGGAGAGGAGGCCCCTGGTAAGTGGACCTGATTTTGGGAATTGCTGAAGCGAGTTGTTGGGGGCAGGAGGGTTGCAGGAAGCAGGCTTGTCTTCCACCGTATGCTTAGTTTGAGCAGCAGAACAGGCTGTTGATACTCTCCCTCACTTCATGGGAATCTCACTCAGAGATCTCCAGGAAACTCTCGTGGAGATACTGGGAAATCCACTCCTGCAGGTTCCTCGGCAGAGCTGCTTTGTTTCTTGTCCCATTAATTGTAACTTTCCCACGCCACTGTGCCGTTACGGGGGCGGGGTGAGACGATTGCTGCACACAGACTAGCCACATAGGGGCCAGGGCAGAAGCCACAGGCTTGGAGAAGACCCTCCCTCGATTCCCTGCTCACCTGCAGCAGTGAGATATCTTCCATAATGATCACCTCCTGTGGAAAGTGTGGGGACAGGAATGATTATCAGGCCCACCTTATAGTGGTGGCTCTCCTCAAGTGCCTAAGAGCCACGTGCCCAGTGTACAGCAGGGTCCGGGAACAGTGATTTACCCTGCCCCTGCAGCTACTCACCATTTTGGCTTATGTGTGCTTGCCTGGGGTCCGCCAGTTAGTGACAGGTGTGTGAGTACTGGCTGTGTTTTAAAGCAATGAAACAGTGTTGTCTGTGTAGCAAAAAATACTGCTTCTGCAAAATGTTGCATTTAAACTTCACAGAGATGACCTTGGGAGCACAGCCTCCTTCTTTATTATTGGTGGCAGAACAGTTGCGAAGAATTAGGAAGCATCCAAGAAAAACTAAAGAGGACTTTATGCATGAGGTTATGATGCACTCTGCCGCCAAGAAAAAGGAATTGAAGGAGCGGTGGGACAACGAGAAGAGGGAACGAAAGGAGAACGTGGCACACCAAAAAGAAGCCCGGGAGCAGCTCTTAACAGTTATGGAGTGCCAAGTGGACACGCTCCAGCTCTTCAAACCGAGCAGCTCCATGCCCGCCCTCCCCTGCAGCCGCTGTTGCAAAACTCTTTCCCATGCGCCCGCCCACCCCCACCGCCAACACACTCTTATCAACCTCCTGGTTCCACTCTCTACCCGCAGCATTCCAGTCCTCCCTCCTCCCAGTTCAGCAGTGTGGACTCCCACTCTCCACTGCACTCAACACCCATCCATCTGCAGTTTGGCCCTGCTGAATTACAGCACCCACTGCATCGTGCTCCAAAGGAGAAGGTTGGGTATGATCCCTGGACATACACAAATCTGTAGCCGTCCCGGGACCCCTCCTCCTCTTGAGCTCTTCCATTCCCCCATTCCTTCCATTCCCCCATCCGCCTCCCTGGTGATGAATTTTTTCATTTGACTCTCTCCTCTGGTTGTTGTCTTTCAATAAAAGAATTGTGTTTGTTTGAAAGCAATCTTTATTCTATTAAGTGAAAGCAAAATGGCACGGCAAAGCAACATACAATTATGTTAAGGCCCCTCTGGCATCATGTGCACCAATCACCTCCGAGCATTACAAGCACTGCAATCCTAAGCATAGCAACAAATATTAGTGGTTTTCAGCTTCAAATTGCAGCCTCAAAGCATCCCTGATCCTTATGGCCCCGTGCTGTGTCCCTTTAATAGCCCTGGTCTCCGGCTGTTCAAACTCAGCCTCCAGGCGCTGAGCCTCTGCGGTCCAGCCCCGAGCGAAGCTTTCACCCGTCCCTTCACAAATATTATGGAGTGTACAGCACACGGCTATAAGCATAGGAATATTATCATTGGCCAGGTCCAGCTTCCCATACAGGCATCGCCAGCGGGCTTTTAAACAGCCAAATGCACACTTCACAGTTATTCTCTACTTGCTCAGCCTGTTGTTGAACCACTCCTTGCTGCTGTCAAGTTGCCGCATGTATGGCTTCATGAGCCACAGCATTAAGTGGTAGGCGGGGTCTCCCAGGATCACAATGGGCATTTTGACTTCTCCTATGGTGATCTTCTGGTCCGGGAAGCAAGTCCCTGCTTGCAGCTTCCTGAACAGGCCAGTGTTCCGAAAGATGCATGCGTCATGCGCCTTTCCGGACCAGCCTGCATTAATGTCTGTGAAACACCCATGGTGATCCACAAGCGCCTGGAGAACCATTGAGAATTACCCCTTGCGATTAATATACTCAGTGGCTAGGTGGTCTGGTGCCAGAATTGGAATGTGCGTGCCATCTATCGCCTCTCTGCAGTTAGGGAAGCCCATTTGTGCAAAGCCATCCACAATCTCACGCACGTTGCCCAGCACAGGTGTCGACTTCCCCTTGACTCCCTGGCCTGCCTCTTCCTGTTCCATCCCACCCTTGCCCCACCCCCATTCCATCCCTTCCCCAAAGTCCCCACCCACCCTGCCTTTTCCTACCCCAGCCCCGCCCCCTTCCTGCCCCCATTCCACCCCCTTACCCCAAGTCCCCACCCCTGCCCTGTGTCTTCTCCGCCTCCTCCCCAGAATGTGCTGCGTCCTCGCTCCTCCCCGTCCCTCCTGGAAAGTCCTAAGCGCCGCCAAACAGCTGTTAGGCAGCGGGGAGGGGGCAGGAAGTGCTGGGAGGGCGTGGGAGGAGCGGGGACGCGGCACACTCAGGGAAGGAGGAGGGGGTGAGGGCGCGAGGAGCTTGGCTGCTGGTGGGTGCAGAGCACCCACTAATTTTTCCCCATGGGTGCGCTAGCCTCGGAGCACCCATGGAGTCGGCGTCTCTGTTGCCCAGAGGCACGGTCTTTCAGAGCAGGATGCGATTAATGGCCCTGCACACTTCCGTCACCATGAGTCCAACAGTCGACTTTCCCACTCCGAACTGGTTAGCGACTGATCAGTAGCAGTCTGGAGTAGCCAGCTTCCACAGTGCTGTCGCCATGCGCTTCTCCAGCGACAGGGCAACTCTCATTCTCGTGTCCTTGCGTCGCGGGGCTGGGGTGAGCTCATCACACAGTCCCATGAATGTGGCTTTCCTCATGCGAAAGTTCTGCAGCCACTGCTCGTCATCCCAGACGTGCATCACGATGTGATCCCACCAGTCAGTGCTTGTTCCAAAAGAAGCGTTCCACTGTGGTCAGCACCTCTGTGAATGCCACAAGCATTCTCATGTCATAGCTAGTATGTGTGGAGAGATCAATGTCGCACGCCTCTTGCCTTTGTAGTTTAAGGAATAACTCCACTATCACTCGTGACATGTTGGTTAGAGTGAGCAACATTCCTGCAGCCAGAAAGAGGCAGGGCAAGGCGTGCAGTACACAAACCACTGAAAGATGGCGCCAAATGCGGACAGAAACACAGGGATTGCTGGGATACGTAGCAATGCATCACAGGGCATTGGGACAGGACCCAGGATGCCCCGCGACCCCTTCTGCCTTCCCCAAAGTCTTAGCGGCAAAAGAGAAAAAGGTGCTCTGTGGGATAGCTGCCCAGAATGCACTAATCTGAATAGCGCTGCAAGTGTGAACACGCTATTGCGCAGGCAGCTGTCAGTGTGAACTCACAACAGTGGTTTTCCTTCAACGATCTCTGAGTGATGCTGTAACTGCTGGTGCTGTACCTTTGCCAGCGTAGACGTGCCCTTAATCACTCTGTTCCTGAGTTCCTCCATCCGAACATGAGGATAACAGTGTTTTTTCTATTTCTAGCTCTTTGGACGGGAACTGTCTCTTACTACCATGTTACTGTCAGAAAAATGGTAGTAATGGACAAACATTACAAAAGCTCTGAATTTTGGCTATTTAACTAGATTTGCTTTGGCCAGGCTCACTTCCTTGTTGTGTTTGCTTTCTGTGCTCATTCAGGCAGTCAAGCTTTGCTGTTTAGTGAGAACTAATTTCGAAACTTCACATGTGGGCATTTGCAGAAATAAAAATTAAAATATCAATGAAAAAATATACACACTGCAAATCTTTGTGCACTTATCCAATCAGGGGACATACCATGTGGCTTCTCTGATCTATCACAAGTGATCAATGCAGTTCTGCTAGGATATACTCTTGAACAAGCATTAGAGTTTAAAAATAAAAAAAAAACTACATTATTTATTAACTGCAAGTATGTCTGAGGGAATCCTGATTGCAAAAGTTCTGTAAGTAAAAGAACAGGGTTACATTTATTGGGTACATTATTTGTTGTTAATTATTTGCTCATGTATATTGCTCAGCTATGGGAAGCATATTTAAAGTTCTTTCTTTATCTAAACCAACCAGAGCTGCTGAGAAAAATATGAAACATTTCCCATGAAACTATTCCTATTTTCTGTTGCATATTTTTCCAACTAGCTCTACTTCCAAGCCACATGACTTTTATTTCTCATATCTGACTGCCCTATAATTCAATGTTTTCACAACTGGGGAGCACGTATCCCATAAGGGGCATCAGATCCTACTGGTGAGGAGCTGTACAGAGCTCTCTGCTGTCACATCTGCTTGTATTTTTGTGACTGTATTACCATTTTATTTTTTTGGAACATTTGTTCCTGATATTAGCCCCGTTGACTTTGCTGTTGGTTTATAGTTAGTTACTTGGTTCCAAGGGACCAGCACACTACTCTTGTGTTTTTTGGTTTTCCATGATGAGGGGTGAGGTTTAAGTGTGTGGTTTGTGAACTGTTTTTATTGAATTTAAACAATTATGAATATATATCTGTTCATGTCAAATGTTGTGAGGACTTTTTTTTTAAATTTACCAAGATCTGTGCCTTGACAGTGTGCCCTTAGAGAACCATGAATGGCTGTATTGATGATAACTTCACTTTCATCAAAGATCCCAAAGTGCATCACAAAGTTTACACATCTCCTGCTCTCTGCTGAAGGACATGGTGACAAAATCTCTTCTGCCTTGGCTCCTACACAACATGGAGGGTACCTAGCATGCTCAGATACTGTTTTGAGACCCAAAGTGAAGACAACTGCTGTCTCCATTCTAAACTGCGGGGACATTTAGTTCACCAGTATGTAATTATCCAGGGTGGAATTTGGCCAGGACACCCCTTGGGGTCTTTAATAAGGAGGAGCAGTCAGGAACAGTTCAGTTTTAAATCTTCTCTGGCTAACACTGTAACTAATGAGAAAAGTTTAAAAAATAATTCTTTCCCCCCCCCCACACCTCTGCAATTTGCTTAATAATGGTGTATGGAGAGTTAAGCGAGAGGACTTGGCAACGGAGCTGGGGATGATATGCATTTGTATCATGCGGATGTGCAAGGCTATATTATCTAAGGGGAAAAAAAGGAATGTTGGCTAATCAGAGTCCAAATGTCAACTGGAGAGATTGTTGTGACAAGACTTTGTTTTTCTGAAATAATCACTGGATAAATGCTGGAGTAAGGCCAAAGATTTTTTGATGAGGGCCTCCATAAAATAATGTCAAGGAGATCGAATAATCACAGAAGGAGCAAAGTCTTGTGAAGGACTGAAAAAAATATGAAGAGGTAGGAAACATTGAATCCCAGCAAATGGATGCTTCTTTGAATGGAAAGAGGTTAATAGGGAGTCAACGCAGAAGGATAATGAGGGCCTCTGCTGAGGGTGTGACAACATATGAAAGAGCACATAGGGAGGGGTAGATGCACTTAAAAAAAAGGAAAAGTATTAATCATAGTCTCATAATTTAACAATGATACAACCTCCTGGGTATTATTTATTAAGCACTATTAAAAAAAAGCACCGCAATTGCGATCTGCAACTCTACTGCTGCCGCTTCAGTCTTCGGCAGCAATTGGGCGGCTGGTCCTTCCCTCCGAGAGGGAGTGAGAGACCCGCCACCGAATTGCCACCGTAGAGCCGGACATGCTGCCCCTCACCGTTGGCTGCCCCAAGCACCTGCTTGCTAGGCTGGTGCCTGGAGCCGGCCCTGGTACCTGATGTTGTGTGAAATAAGAAGTAGGCAACGTGATTTAGACATGCAGTGCAGGAGATGGTCCATTCTCAAAATCAGTGTAGTTTCCATGCTCCCACCACCACCATATGCATATTGCTCTTTTTATGGTGGTTTAGCATTGATTGGCTTCATGGAGGAGGTGTTTTGAGGGATTTGCATGATTAAAGAGTGGTTATTTGGGCTCTGATTCTCAAGGCTGCTTAGGCACCTCTGAGGATCTCAGAGTTGGTGCACAAGGAAATGGAGCTGACCTGGGGGGTCATATCCAGTTTTGGTGGCCTCTAAAGAAGATAGGTGTAGCTGTACCCGCAAGCTGCAAAGTTCTAGAAAAGGGCAATACATGTGGTTAAAGATATGAGGAGAGACTCATCTGATAAAATTGCAAAGTCTAGAGCCAACGTTTTCACAAGTGTTCCCTGATTTCAGGTACCTCAAGGTTTGGAGGCCTGGGTTTTCAGAAGTCCTGAGTAGCCACAGCTCTTATCTGAAGCCAATTGAATAGATGGTGTGGATACTCAGCCAGCAGCTTTGGAATTCAGGCCAAGGGTGTTTCAGGTTGGGCACCCAAAATCAGTGGGTAATTTTGAAAATGTTGCCATAGGATTATTTAACCGGAGAAGGAAACAAGTTACAGGAGACATGATTGAACATTTATGATTATGAACGGTATATAGTCAACGTCAGACAAAACCACTTTTTTAAAATGCTACTTCATAATATGAAAGTGTAACCCTTCGGCCCCTCTGAGTTGGCAGCAACAAGGGCCGGGTTCAGCATCTAGGGATTCCGTTTCAATAACGCAATGCAAAACCGGCTCGAGCCCCCACCCAGTGACCTGGGACAATTACATACCACCCCCCCGGGCACCTCTAGGAGGCAATACTTCCCCTCTCGCAAGCACGGAGTCGTAGTGTAGCAAAAGCCTTTTAATAAAGGAGGGAAACAATGCGGCATTATGTTGGGGAAACACCACAAACAGGATTCATAACACAAGCCATGAGCAAAAGATCCACCTCCAAGTAAGTTTGGCAGTGTCCTTTCCCCCTCAGGGTCTTAAGTTCAATCACCCCAAAGTCCAACAACCCCAAAGTCTCTGTCCCTGGTCAGTGCCACCCCAGAGTTCAAAATTTTAGCTGCAGAGTTTTACCCACCCCCCCCAGCCTGGGCGGAAATGGGGGGGGGCAACACGGGATGTTAAGGGGCACCTTACGTGGTCCGAGGCCGACTGCCCCACCTCTCCGTGGAGTTCTGCTGCAGCCTTTACCACGAATGGCTCTGCTCTACCAGCTGCGCCACGCTGCTCCGCTCCTCCAGCTGTCCCCGCAAACTGCTCTGCTCTGTTCCCCATTCCACGGGCCGCTCCAACCATCCCACAAACTGCTTGGCTCTGCCAGCTGCTTAGCAATATATCTTCAGGCTCCCCCACTGGTTAACACAGCACTCAGTGATCTCAGCTCAGCAATTTTAGCTCTTTTAGTGATTTTAGCTTGTAGTAGGGGAGCCCCAGTGCTGGTGCACCATTGGCCCAAAGCAAATTCAGTTCAGCAACTTCTAGCTAGACTCCTAATGGAAGCAAACTTAGCTCTGCTATTCAACAGTGCGGGGGGTGAGGGGGGTAGTGCAATTGGTGGCCCAGGCCCTCAAAAGGGGCCCATCCAGTATACATACCTGTCCCCAACCTCTCTCAATTCACTGGGTTTTGTAACCCATGCCCCTTGTCTAGCGAGTGCTACTTAGTTACTGGTGAGTCCCTCTGTCATACAACAGTTCCACTGGCCTTGATTCACAGAATCAGGGTAACAACACTTTATTCTTCCTGCCCCAGTAACAGAGAAACTGGGGATCCCACACCAGCCAAAGTAACCACTTTCAGTTGTTGTTGTCCCAGGCTAGGCGGGTGGGTGTGCCTATGCAAACAAGATCAGCCCTTGAAGTTCTTTTCCATCCTCGCCATAATTCACCAGGTAGAGCTTATCCTGACTCTGCTTACAAAAGCAAAGACACATTCCAAATTAGTGATCAGTATATTTAGGTGGAGTGCTGCTTCATACAGGGAGCAGTCAGTCTATGTAGTTCACAGCCTTAGGAAGCCAGTGAGTTAAATATTGACTTTTAGAGGGGCTGAATGAATTTATGAACAATAATATGTATCAGTTGCACTTATTAAGAACAGGGTAAATAAATCTCATGCTTCAAGTCATCAACTATATCAGTGGTCAGGAGCTCATATCCATGTAAAGAGTTGCACCATTGACCAAGTGCATTATGGGTTTTTTCCATCTTCCACTGAAGTCTCAGGTATTGGTTGTGGTCTGAGATAGGATCCAGTTTGCCTATGTTCTTCATTCTCTTCATGTTTCAAGAAGGTTCACATACAGGATGAATGGGTTGTACCTGAGTCGAAAACTACAATAATGCATTCCACCCTATTCATCATGTAGAATAAGGGAAGCTGTCTGTGAACTGAGTTTATTAAAGAACAATGAAAGCTTTTTTAGAGGACCCAACCCAGGTGGAAGATGTTAATCTGAGCTGAATCAACAATGTTGCCGACAAGGAAACGTTTTGCTTGACACAATCCCTTACCTAGCAAGGAAGGATTTTCTGTCATCTTTTACGATGCAATCTATCCAGGGAAGCGCAGCCTATCAGCGTGCTCCAAGCACTGATTTTCTAATCAACGGAGACAGTAAATGATTTACGCAGGACAAAAAAAAAGAAAATTCCTTTATAATTCTTCTTACATGAATGGCTGGGACTGAGTTTGGGCTCCTGGAAGTCAGACTTCCTGTGCTGCTGAATAGTTGTTTGTTCAGGATTTTATTTATTGGAGCATGAAGTGATTTTTGAAGATTCCCTTCCTCTATTCTTTCTTTTTTAAAGGGAGCCACTGAAGAAAATTGGAAGGAATGACGCACTCAGCAGTCAAAGATGTCAATGGGCTGGAGAACCCCAGTTTTATGGTGAGTTTATTGCTTTAAGAAAAATATAGCTTGCATACGGTTTGTATGAGTTCTGAGAAGGAAAGCTAACAGGAGCAAGGGAGGGAAGGGGAAAGAGAAGCAGCAGAGAGAGAGAGAGAGAAGGGGTGTGTTAGAGTGACTGAAAGGGGGAGGGAAGAAAGACAGATTGAACAGTCTTTCTAGGGTCCTTTGTAAAGATGAGGCTGACGTGGTCTGGTATCTTCTTCACTAAATCCTGTTGCTTGTACAATAGTAATTTAAAGGCTGTTTTGCTTCTTTGGAGTGCTTTTCTTGTATTCTGTAAATAAGAGAGAAAAGATGAGAGGTGATGAACTGACCCTGATTCTACTATAGTCTACATATCTGTTTCAGAAGAGATTAAACCTTCTGCCTCTTGTTACTGTGTCCCTTGGTTGGAGGTTTTATGTGATGACAAGGGCAGAGAAAATTAAAACTGGTGAAGGATTTGTTTTTTTTTCTTTTTCTTTTTAAATGGGTCTATTTCAAAAGAGGTAAATTGACAGAGAGGTTGATGGAGAGAATTTGGGGTGAACTAGGCACAGTGCCCTGCAGATTTCCAGTACAGTAACAAATTCACGAGTGAATTATATGCGGTGTTACTAGCAGGTGTGTAACAGTGCTGGAAATACTGGAAAACATATTAGAAGGAGGAGGAGGAGAAGGGATGGTCTTGTGGATAAACCACAGGACTGGGAACTAAGGAGATGGGGAACTTTCTCTCCTTCAAGATACAAGTAACTTCCGTTAAAATCAAGAAGAGTTGCTCATCTCCTGAGAGAGGGTTAAGAATTAGGTATCTGGATACTGTACTCTGCCACAAACTGTTCTGTTTGACCTTGGGCAAATCAGTTACTGCTCTGTGCCTCAGTTTCCCCATCTGTAAAGCAGGAAAAATAAAACCTAGTTCCCTTCCAGGAAGGCTATGAGGGTAAATGGGTTAACACAGGTAAGGGGCTTTGAGAGCCTCACGTGGAAGGTGCTGTAGAAATACAAAGGGTTTTTCTTTTTATTATTAAAATGCTCCCAGACACAGCTCAGTTCAGGCTTCTAACTTCCCTAAAGATTGACTCCTCCCTTACCTTGATCGTCTGGGTTCTTTGTGTTTCAAGCAGTTCAGTTTTTATTCTGTCAAGAAGATTTTTGTTCAAAATAATGATGATGGCTCTGATTTTATGCTGCGAACCAGGCAATCGCGGGGGTCGACCTGGATGTCTGAGCTCGCAGGATTGAGGCTAATAATTGTAATGGATAGGTAATGAATCTTTTGCCGCAGGCAACAAGACAGAATCCAAGAGTTGTCCTGCTCAGGCCCCCTGCTGCAGAAGAGGCAAGGGCTTGTCCTGTCACAGAGACTTCTGCTTGTTCCCGCTTCTCCCAAAACGAGAGGTCGATTCCATTCAGCAGTGCCTCGGGCTCTCTCCTTCCCAAGGTTCCCAGGCAGGATCAGGCATTCATGTGGAACTGGCAATGGTACATGCACTGTACTAGTTACTTTGCTATAAGCTTCTTTTCTGAACAAGAGCTCCGGAAAGTGAGCTTGCTTCTGTCTGGACCCAGCTATTTTTAATGCTCCCAGCCTGTCTACATAAGGACAAGAGAGAGTGTTTTAAAATGCATTAGCCAATATGTTTTAGGCCTTTGCGCTTACAGTAGACTAGCTTGTCTACTGAGGATGAAGGTCCAGATATCTGGATATTTGATGCAAATAATGCCATGTCACACCTACATATTTGAAATATGTGCATCATTTGTCTTTTTTATTTTGATTTGAAAAGTTGTATTTATTTTCTGCTCCAGTTTCTTCACTCTAGAGTATCATTTGCTTTGCTCCCTTCAGGGGGAGACTCTATCTCTCTCTGGAGGGGGGAGGGGGTGCTGTTTCAGACACACCTGCCCAGCTCCCTCATGCCTGCGATCATAAAGACCCACTCCAGGCCCTCCCCAGCCATTGTTGCTCCTCCTCTCCCCAAAGTCCCAGCTCCCACTGTGAAAGCTGCTCACGTGGGTGCAAGACACTCCCCTCCCCTACTGCACCCCACCGTCTGTGCATGCTGAGGTCTGGCTGAAAGGGAAGGTGAGCTGCTCTGCTCACCTACTTCTGTCCAGGGATGTTCCATGAGGGAGCCTTTCTTTCTTGTCAGGGCAGGGTGAGCCTTAGGAGTGCGGCAGGGTAGTGGCCCCCAGCCTCCCTTCAGTTAGGCGGTGCAGCTTTAACAAGGGCTCCCCTGCCAGCACCTCACTGGGTCTCTTTGTTTCTTGGTTGAGCAGAGTTCTGGGTTGGTGGGCACTGGGTTGTCTGTGCGTATAGCATGCTTGGCCATGTAGGGGGAGTGGGAAGGAGGAAGAACGTGCCTTGTGGTGGTACAAAACCACTGCTATAGCCCAACACAGGAGTGGGGTGGGCAGCACATTCGGCTTTTCTCAGCTACAAAGGTAGGTCAGCACACAGTTTGGCCTGGTAAGAAGGGGAAGGATAAAAGGAAGAAATGGGCGGGGTGGGGGGGGGGTAACCCAGAGGACTGCGCATCTCAAAATGACGAGAGTTTCATTGGATCCTCTCTCTCTCTCCCTCTCTCTCACTCACACACACACACACACACACACACACTCACTCACAGTTTTCACATTGTTTTTAAATGCACTTCTTGTTCCCATCCCAGCCAGGTTGGAGTTAGTGTGAATTAAATTACCCCCCTTCCCACATGTTGACAGGAACCTGAGAGACATACACAGATCTGACTGAAGTCAATGAGAGTTGTAGGTGATGGGTAACTCTCTGAATGAGGCTCTAACTAGGAATGTTCTGTCCTGGTTCCTACAGGTTGAAGATGGAGACCAATACAGTGCCTTGTCTGAACTCGATGCTGAGGGGCTAAAGGAAAAGAAGAAAGACCAGGGCAAGAACTGCAGTACACTAGTGTACTCTGTCACTGACATTCCACCATGGTACCTCTGCATCATGCTAGGGATTCAGGTGAGACTAGCAAGAACATGGTGGAATGGGGTGGGCAGAGGTTTATTGGCTTGTTCATAGCCCTGCTTAACAAGTAAAATGTGAATTAGGAAATGGCTCATATTTACTGGCCATGCCTGAAACCATCTGATTGGCTGTTGGTGATGTCAAGTCATCTCTGTTAAGTGCATGGGGCCAGATTGTTTTCGTTTGATATTTATTTACATTGTGCTCGATGCAGTACAAACCGGCAGATGCAGTCCCAGACCCAGCGAGCTTGCGCTCTAAGGACAAACAGGAACAGATAGCCCATGAATAACGCCAGTGTTACAGAGTTATGGAAAATATCTAAAGGCTCCAGGCCCTCTGTGACTCCATTACAATAAAAGCTAAGCAGAAGTAGCACGAAAAAGAAACTGTACAGCTTCTATCAGTTTATAGGACTGTGCGAGAGAAATACACCCAACTGGGGTGATACATTGCAGGCCAATGGAGTAGAATATCTGTATGGTAAGATGCTTACCAATGATTAAGCTAAGATAGTGATGCTGACTTTGTTTGGATACTGATGAATAGTTTGTGCTTTGTTAATTTCTTAAAGTGATCTTGTCAGTTTAGTTTAGACTCAAACCTTGGGCTCTGTAAAAATAAGGTTTTGTGAAACCCAAGATCACTGGAAATATTTCCATCACTTTTTTTTAATTAAAAAGATTCTAATGAAAGCAACAGTTATTTTGGGGGGAACGTAATCATTTCCTGCAGTGTTAGCACCCCAAACGTTGCAGCACCATACTAGTGCATGGGAAGCAGAAAGTGATGTTGACAAGGAACAAAAGCTCTATTTTCATTGCCCAAGCTGAGTGAACTGCACAATCAGCATTAACAGTGAAAAGAAAATTGGATTTTAAAGATTCTTTTATTGTGGATGACTAATTAAAGGTCTTTACACACATACGTATAATGGGTTTATTAAAAAGGTGGGGCCTGATTTTTCCACTTCTTTGCATCTTACGTAGCTATTTACACTTATGCAAACAGAGTATAAAACACTACCACCAGGGTAAATGAGTGGACAGTTCTAATTTGGTAGTATTTTGCACCAACTTTGCTGATTTCCCCCAGTACTGGCTTGTGGCCTAAGGGAGCATGAGAAGTGTCATTAGGAATACTGCAGGCTGAGGGAGTTCGTGGTGCCCTAGAGCAAAGCAGAACGGCTTGAAACACACATTTGGCATAAATCCAACCTGATACTTCCCTCCAGTAACCCGCCCCCCTTTCTTGGTAGAGAGCCCCCAAAATAGCTTTCTCCAGACCCTGAATCATAGAATATCAGTGTTGGAAGGGACCTCAGGAGGTCATCTAGTGCAACCTGCTGCTCAAAGCTAGGAAATGTGCTAGTTCCCATCAGACAGCCCTTGGGAACTAGGTTCTGTTGTTTCTACAGAGTGCCAAGTGGTGGTAAGGTGAAAAAAATGGATAAGGCTGGGATGGGTTGTTAAAGCTCTGACAGATACTTTAGAACAGCCCCACCAGAAAATGAAACTTGTAAGAAAAAATTAAGGTTATCAAGAATTAGTGTTATTGGTGTCATTTGAGTCCAGATCTACAAATGGCATTTCGCATTCCCTCAACAGTAGAATAGTTATACTGGACAAGTACTGAGCCCTTTTTCATGCCGGGTCTTTTCTCTGTGGTTCATAGCACTACCTGACAGCTCTGGGTGGTCTTGTAGCCATCCCTCTGATCCTGTCCAAAGAGCTTTGCCTGCAGCATGACCCCCTGACCCAGGGTCACCTGATCAGCACCATCTTCTTTGTCTCAGGAATTTGTACCCTCCTTCAAGTCCTCTTTGGAGTCAGGTAGGCAAAAGCCTTGCAATATAACCTTATGACATTATTGACATGAATTGTGACCGTATAGATCATTGTTGCAACCAGGGTCCTATGGTTGCACCAGGTTTTGTACAGAAAAGGCCAAGTGGGGTGTCTATGGGAAGGTTGTAGTTTGCTGGTTGTTATTATGCTGTCTATATGTGTGTATCATTTTTGTATGCAGAGTTATGAATATTGGCTATGTCCTTGTTTGATTCTAAGTAGCCTCTGTGATGCATTTGGTCCGCTTCTTGAGAAAGGGCTATTCTCAGTAAGTGCCCAATCAAGAAACACTTAACTGACAATGGACTTGGGGAGATGCCAATCTGAGCCACATCTGAGCTTTCCTGGGAATAGTCAAACTAACATGTAAACAATGGTGTCGGCCTGCAAAAGCTGAATCATTCATAGACATGTGACTTGCCCAGATGACTGCAAACTCCATCTTGTTGAGGGAATTTTACACAGGAGAACAAAGGGGTTTTCACCCACAAGAGAGAGACTATATAAGGCCCTGGAAGTCCCTCCATTTTGTCTTCAGCTGGCTCAAAAGATAGCTTCTCCACCCCAAAGAGATGCCTGAAAGAAACTGGAACAGAGGACAGTAACTATGGGGGTGTGAGTGATTGCTGGACCCAGATTAGGAAGGAGTCTAGTCTGTCAAAGAAGCTTATTGGAACATCTCTGAGGGTGAGATTTACCTGCATTTAGTTTCCTATTTTATTAGGCTTAGATTTGCGTGTTTTTATTTTATTTTGCTTGGTAATTTACTTTGTTCTGTCTGTTATTACTTGGAACCACTTAAATACTACTTTTTATATTTAATAAAATCACTTTTTGCTTATTAATTAACCCAGAGCACGTAATTAATACTTGGGGGAGCAAACAGCTGTGCATATCTCTCTATCAGTGTTATAGAGGGTGAACAATTTATGAGTTTACCCTGTATAAGCTTTATACAGAGTAAAACGGATTTATTTGGGGTTTGGATCCCATTGGGAGCTGGGTATCTGGGTGCTAGAGACAGGAGTACTTTCTAAGCCATTTTCAGTTAAGTCTGCAGCTTTTGGGAGACGTGTTTCAGACCTGGGTCTGTGTTTGTAGCAAGCTAGCATGTCTGGCTCAACAAGAAAGGTACTGAAGTCCCAAGCTGCCAGGGAAAATGGGCTCAGAGGTAGTCTCAGCACATCAGGTGGCAGTCCCAAGGGGGTCTTGTTGTATCCACCAAGCAAAGTATTAACAACTTCAACAGAACTTTATTTACAGTGGAAGTCTCTTTTCCAAGGGTACATCTACACTACAGCGGGGAGTCGATTTAAGATACGCAAATTCAGCTACGTGAATAGCGTAGCTGAATTCGACATATTGCAGCCGACTTACCCCGTTGTGAGGATGGCGGCAAAATCGACTTCTGCCGCTTTTTGTCGGCGGCGCTTACTACCACCTCCGCTGGTGGAGTTAGAGCGCCGATTTGGGGATCGATTGTCGCGTCCCAACGGGACGCGATAAATCGATCCCCGAGAGGTCGATTTCTACCCGCCGATTCAGGCGGGTAGTATAGACCAGACCCAAGATGTAGCTGCACACTCTGTAACTCTCCCAGCCTCCTCAACTCCTCCCCCCTCCTTCCTGTTTCCTGTCCCAACAGCCACTGCTCCCAGTTCCAATAATCACATGCAGCATCTAAACATCACATTCCCTCCTCTCTTAAGAAACTTTCCAAATTAAAATAAACATTGTTGTTCTAACCACAGGAACAAATATGAAACAAGACACTATACTGTTGGCAGGAATATTACACTGAAAACACTGTAGATACTACATAACATAGACGACCACCTGCCTGGACTAAAGACTAAGTCTGACAGGCTGTCTCTCAAGCCCCGGTTCCAGTGCAATGTCTTGTTGTGTTGGTTATACAGTGAAGTCATCCAATGCAAACTGGGTGTTGGCATAATCTCCTCTTGGTGCATAGGCAGGTGCAAGATAAGAAGCATTCCATACCCGCCCATCAGAAAATCGATAGGTGTAAGGTCCCTTCTTCTCTATGATTTTAAGAGGAGCTGTGAATTTATGGTCCACTTTGCGTAAGATTCCAGGTTTTCATATCCTAACAAAGGAACCACACTCAAACTTTGGTTCCTTAGCACCCCGCCATTTGTCTGTGAAAGCCTTAGACTTTGCTTGGTTCTGTTCAACTGTCTTTCTCACATCATCCTTGTGTGGGGCATCAGGTCGTGCCTTTAACAATCCAGCAAGGTTCAATTTAGTAGTCATCTGTTTCCCATGAAGTAACTCTGCGGGTGATCTTTGCGTTGTGGCATGTCGTGTAGCCCGGTATGCTTGCAAGAAATCAGTAGTGAAGGGTATCCACAATTGCCCTTCCAATTTAGCTGTTTGCAAACTCTCTTTCAATCTTCTGTTAAATCATTCGATTTCCCCATTGGCTTGAGGGTAATATAGGGATGACCTCTTGTGTAAAATGTTCCTCTCTTCTAGAAAAGTTTCAAACTCCAGGGAAGTAAATTGACTACCATTATCTGAAACCAGTTCTTTGGGGTTACCTTCCCGGCTAAAAACTGAAGAGAGGAACTTAATTACTGTAGCAGAAGAAATTTGCGATGTAAACGCCACCTCAGGCCATTTGCTGAAATAGTCTATTAAAGTGATGGCATAATGACAGTCAAGTGGAGCAGTAGCAAAGGGTCCTACAATGTCAATTGCCACTTTTTCCCATGCAGATTCAGGAATAGGAATAGGCTGTAATGGAGGGGTACATGTCACTGCTGTCTTATCATGCATTTGGCAAGTGACACAGGATTTTATGAGTGCTTCAGTTTGAGAGTCCATCCCTGGCCACCAATACAGATCCCATAGTCGTTGTTTGGTTCTGACAATTCCTTGATGAGTATTGTGTGCCAGATGTATGAGTTTTGACTGTAATTCTTCTGGCACAAGTAGCCGGTGTGTACCTCGTAGCACACAGCCATCGAGCAAAGAAAGTTCATCCCGAACTCTAAAATAAGGCAGCAAAACTGGGTCAAGGTTTTTAGGGTTACTGGGCCATCTCTTTGTCAGAAATTCCCGTAATTTTTGTTGAATTGGACACGCTGAACAAGCAGCTTGAAATTGTTCTCTTGTAATAAGCGCAACTACTACATCCTTATCCTCCGGTGGACCATCTGGTGAAGGCAAAGGCAGGTGAGAAAGGCAATCAGCTACCATATTTTAGTTTCCAGGCTTATATTCCAGTTCATAATTGAAAGAAAGTAGTCTTGCAGACCATCTAGCAATATGATATCCTGCTCTTCCCAGTCCTTTCGTGGTGGGCAACGTTGTCAAAGGGCTGTGGTCTGTGCGCAACTTGAACGTGCGGCCCCACAGGTAAGTTCTCCATTTTTCAGTAGCCCAGACACAGGCAAGTGCTTCTTTTTCAACTGTAGAATATTTTCTCTCAGCATTACTTAGTGTCCTTGAAGCAAATGCAACAGTCCTCTCTGTATTGTCCTCATGAAGTTGTGTGAGGAAGAGCCCCAAGTCCATAATCAGAAGCATCAGTAGTTACAATTGTGGGCAATGCGGGACTGAATAATGCAAATACTGGACTATGTACAATCAAGTTTTTCACCCTTTCGAAACTAACTTGTGCATCCGTTGTCCACACTAAGGTTGAACTTCTCCGTAGTAATTCTCGTAACGGTTCAATGACAGAAGCATAATTGGGAATGAATTTTGCATATTTAGGAGGTAAGACCCAAGAAGAAACGTAAGGTTTGCAAATCTGTTGGAGGAGGAGCATTTGAAATTGCCAGGATATGATCTGGATCAGGTTTTAGTCCAGCCTGTGAAATTGTATGCCCCAGAAAGGAGAGTTCAGTTTGTCTAAATTTGAATTTGGACCTATTGATTTTGAGGCCTGCTTTGCTGATGCAGTTTAGTACAGTCTGCAGGTTATTGTCATGCTCCTCAGTAGTATTTCCAAACACAATATCATCCAAATAGCACTGAACTCCATGTTGATTCTTCAGAATCAATGACATCATTTTTTGAAAGGCACTTGGGGCTGATGCGAGACCGTATGGAACACGTTTAAAACGAAATAGTCCCTCAGGTGTAGTAAATGCTGTGAGGTCTCTGCTATCTTCATGCAACATAACCTGGTGGTATGTGCTCTGCAAATCAAGAGTAGAAAACATCTTTTGCTCCACAGAGTTCTGCAAATACTTCCTCTATGTGAGGAAGAGGATGGCTGTCAATCACAATAGCTTTATTTGGCTCCCTTAAGTCCACACAAAGGCGAATGTCTCCACCCTTCTTCTGCGTCACTACTATAGGTGAAACCCATTCCAAGGAGTTAATCTCTTCAATAATGTCCTTTTGAACAAGTTTTCTAAGTTCCTCTGAAACAGCTTCCCTGACTGAAAATGGTAAGCGCCGTAATTTCTGTCGTACAGGCAACACATTATTCCGCATTTTAACTTTATGCAGAAACCCATAAGCACAGCCGAGTTTCTCCTCAACCTGGAGTTGGGTCCCAGCTGAAACTGGTGTATGTACCGCAAGAGTGTTTTGCTGAGGAAGATCAATTCGTCCATTAACTACCCTGAGATTTAAAGCAGCTAATAAATCTCTGCCAAGGATAGGAGTGCCTTTGTGAACAATGTAGAATTCCGCAGTTACACAGCGATCACCAAAAGTTACTATTGCTGGCAAGCAGCCATGTACTGGAATATGGTTTTTCAAATAGCATATCAAGTGAAGTTTGGGTTCAGTAAGAGGCACATCTTTAAAGTAATGCAAATAGATGGAATCAGGTAATATAGATACTGCTGAGCCAGTGTCCAACATTAGCTGAATAGAGTGTGATTTGCCTGAGGGTATGGCAGAAACATTTACAGTGCACTTTATCTGTTCTGGAATATGTGCAGTAGTGATTTTGTTTACACTCAGCACAGTAACATCTGGTATTGTAACTGCATGCACCTGTTGATTGAACTGGCTACTGTGACATACTTTAGCAAAATGCCCAATCTTTTTGCAATGATTGCACTGAGCTACTTTTGCTGGACATCCTGTGTAGCTTGCAAGGTGTTGTGGGGATCCATGCTTTTACTGTATTTTGCATTTGCTGATTCAGTGGCTTTTCATTAGTTTTCCTTTTGCAATTGTTTGTCTGCAGCGATAGTGAATTTTTCTGCAAAGGAGTCACAGCCTGGACTGGGTCTCTTGTACCCTGGCTCATTATTTTGGCTTCAGCTGTAGCTGACTCAATCTGAGTAGCAATGGTTATTGCTTTTTCTAGTGTAAGTTGCGCTTCTAGAAGTAAGCCTTCTCTTACATGAAGCATTGTTGTTTTCTCAATGAGCTGGTCTCTAATCATCTCATCTGCCATATTCCCTAAGTCACAAGTTACAATCAGACTCCTCAGGGAAGCCATATACTGCATTATAGTCTCCCCTGGTTTCTGCTCACGCTGGTGAAATCTGTAGCGATTAGCTACTACATTCACTTTTGGCACAAAAAAGTTCTTTAATGCAGTGAGTGCAGTCTCATATTTATCATCTGCAAGGGGAAAAGTATAAAATATACGCTGCCCTTCTGCTCCAAGGCAGTGGATTAGCAGAGCATGCTTTCTTACTTCAGAAGTCTCTGTAGCACTGATTGCAAGCAGATAAGTCTCAAACATACGGATCCAGGCAGTAAAAGCAATTGGAGGCTCACCTGGGCTTTGCAGAAAGGGTGCAGGTGGGTTCAGGGGCAGAAGATCCATCCTCGTCGCCAAAATGTTGTAGTCTCCAAAATGTTGTATCCACCAAGCAAAGTATCAACAACTTCAACAGAACTTTATTTACAGTGGAAGTTTCTTTTCCAAGCTGTAGCTGCACACTCTGTAACTCTCCCAGTCTCCTCAACTCCTCCCCCCTCCTTCCTGTTTCCTGTCCTTTCAGACTCCCAACAGCCAGTGCTCCCAGTTCCAATAATCACATGCAGCATCTAAACATCACAGGTCTCTATCACCCAACCCGTCACAGTGGCGTAGTCGAGCAGGATCTGTGCACAGCTGATTGCTTTGAGATACTACTAGTGATTTTAAGTGAGTTTTGAGTATGGTGACTGGAGACCTGACAACGTGGTTACTGGTTTGTTATTTTCTGTTTGTTTATTTTGGGTGAGGAAATAAGCACAAGAACACAGGAAAATGACTACCAGTGAGGCAGCTACAAAACTAGAGCTGGCCAGACTGGAAGCAGAAGAGAAGGCAAAGGACTGTGAGTTTCAATTGAGGCTCAAAGAAGCAGAGACAGCCAGGGAGGAGACTGCACACAGAAAGACTATGGAGGCAGAGGCAGCCAGGGAGGAAGCTGCTCACAAAAGAGCCATGGAAACCCAGAGGTTAGCCCTGGAGTTAAAAGACAAAGAGATTGAAGCCCAGAGGCTAGCATAGCAAGATGTTCAGCAGGAGAAGGAAAGAGAGAGGTGGCTAGCCCTGGAGTTAAAAGACAGAGAAATACAGGCCCAGATTGAGACCCAGAAGCACGAACTGACTGTTATGGAGTGGAAGAGACAAAACCCTTCAGCAGCTGGCTCCACTTCCTCAAAAATCCACAAATGGGAGCGACTATGTCCACAATATGATGAATCCAGTGATATTGCTGAATATTTCATCACCTTTGAGAGACTGTGCACCCTCCATGTAATTCCTGACGATCAAAAAATGACTATTTTAATGGCAAAATTGACTGGAAGAGCTCTGGACATATTCAACAAGATGCCTATTGATGATGCTTCAAACTATGGTAAATTTAAGGAACTGGTTTTGAAACAGTTTCAGATTATACCTGAAACCTACAGGGTTAAATTCAGGAGTCTTAAGAGGGGATCTGGATTGAGTAATGTGGCTTATGTAAATGCAATGAGATATTTGTTTTGTCGAAAGGGAAACTGAGCACACCTACTCACTGATCTGATGGCTTAATGCCAAAATGGGTCAACTTTGGAAAGTATGGAAATCTATAGTGAGTTGACACCAGTCGAAAAGGGGGAAGCGTTGTCAATGCTGCAAAGGTACAGTGAGGTATTTTCCAACAAACCAGAGAGGACACAGTTGCTGTCCCATAGAATCCTCATGAAAGGGGCTCAGCCCCCCTCACCCCCTTCCAGGCCTTACAGGGCCACCCGCAAGGTGAAGGAGCAAATTCAGGCTGAGATACAAAGTATGTTTGACCTGGCGGTGTTTAAGGAATCTGACAGTGCGTGGGCTTCCCTTGTGGCCTTGGTCCCCAAAAGGGATGGCACAATTAGATTTTGTGTAGACTATAGAAAACTTAATGCTGTCACTGTAACAGATGCCTACCCCATGCCAAGAATTGATGACATGCTGGATGTGCTGAGCCAAGCCAAGTACCTTAGTACCTTTGATTTGATCAAAGGTTACTGGCAGATCCCTTTGGAGGGGGAGGCACAGCAAAAATCAGCTTTTATCACTGACATAGGGCTCTATGAATTTATGGTGTTACCCTTTGGTCTGGTAAATGCTGGTACAACCTTCCAGAGACTGGTCAACAGAGTGTTAAATGGTTTGCAGGTTTCCCAATCCCGGTCTTGTGTTTGAATTTGCTTGGTCAAGGCTGCTTTTATTTCTCTATTCTTCCTTTCCACTTTTCCTGCACTCTGTGGGTGCTGGACTACATGCCATTTTTATTTGATTCCCATCATCAATAATAATGCTTTGACCACTGCTCCCACGAAGTGACGTCCTTGGTCACTATCCATGATCAAGGCTATAGCCCATCTGCTGAGCATTTGGGTTCAAAAAGCCTGAGCTATAGTTTGAGTTGTGTTATCTGGTGTGGGGATTACTTCCACCCATCTTGAAAAATCATCTATGACCACCAAGCAAAAGGTTTTTCCTGTAGGAGTTATTTTCAAAGGTCCAATGTAATCCATTTGTAATTTTTGCCATGGGCCCTTAGTGTCAGGTTGGTGTCTCAGTATTTTTTCTTTCTTGCTTTTAGAGTTAACTTGGGCACACACTAAGCATTATTGACAAAATCTATTAATAGGCATGTTCATTCCTGGCCACCACATTACCTTTTTTACTTGTGCTAATGTTCTCTTAGCCCCAAAATGTCCTTGTTCATGTGCAAATTGGATTATTTCTTCTCCATATTGTTCTGGAGGTACTCATCTTTCTTGATCTCCTTGCTTTGCTATGACCATTCTTGTTCTCTTGTTATTTCCCATTCTCCTTCTACTCCTGTTATCCTTTGTCCCACTTGTTTCCATTCTTGTTCTTCATACTGTATGATTGCTTTATGGTGTTCCAGAAGGTTTGAATCAGCTGTATCAGTGTTTGCAGTTTTTCTAGATTTGCTTCTTCTTTCATTCGAGATTGAGTTACCGCTTTGATGTCACTTTGAACCAGAAGATGTTGTAGCTGCTGCTTCCTTGGCCATGTTATCTGCCTTAGCACTGTAGTATCCTTCTAGAGTATGCTGTTTAGCATGAGCCTTAACGTGCTTGATTTCTGTGGAACCAGTCCTTTTCCGAATAATATCAATAATGATTTTCCCAGTATGCAACTTCTTTGCCTTCCTGTCGTTCCCATATGGGTGCCCATATACTCACTCATAGACTCATAGACTCATAGACTTTAAGGTCAGAAGGGACCATTATGATCATCTGGTCTGACCCCCTGCATGCTGCAGGCCATAAAACCGTCCCTACACCTTCCCTGGACTCTGCTGTTGAAGTCCCCAATCCTGTTTTTAGTGACTTCAATCGGCAGAGACCCTCCTGCTAGAGATCCCTGCCCCATGCTGCGGAGGAAGGCGAAAAACCTCCAGAGGCTCAGCCAATCTGCCCTGGAGGAAAATTCCTTCCCGACCCCAAATGTGGCGATCAGTAAGACCCCGAGCATATAGGCAAGAGTCTCCAGCCTGACCCCGTTAGCCATTATACTATTTACCCACCATTGCTTGGCTTTCCTTGACTACTATGTTTTACCATTAAACCATTCCCTCCATAAACTTATCTAACTTTATCTTGAAACCAGACAGGTCCGTCGCCCCCACCGTTTCCCTCGGTAGGCCGTTCCAATATTTCACCCCTCCTTGCACAGTCCATTGAGAATCAGAGCATATGACTACATCACAGTCCAAGGGAGTTGCTTCAAATGCCAGTTTGACTGCTGCCACTTCGCATCTCTGGGCTGACATCCTTTCACATGGGATCACCAGTTCTTGTTCTGGAAACAAACAAACAACTGCTGCTGAACAAACAGGTTGACTTTCCTTGTAAGAACTAGATCCAGTGGTGCAAGTAGAAATAATTTCTTGCTGGTACTCCACTCATGGGAGGGACACAACGGGGGAGCACATGACCTTCCCACATAATCCTCCATGTGACTCCTCCCCACCCCGTCCCCATCCTGGGGCCCCCACGCTCTCCCTATCCCCTCTGTCATCCCCCTGACCTCTCTAAAATGTTACAACTGTATCTGTTAAACAGATGCAGTTGTAAAATGATGCTTTGGGCACCTCATGTCACCTGTAATTCCAGGTGTCATTGAGGATCCAGCAGCACCCCAAATTGAAAACTTCTTAAATGAAAGGATAGGAAGAACAATCACCCCACTTACCCTTAGATAAAGGGAAGCTGGCAGAAGATTAATTTGGACATAAGGGAAGCAGTGATAGTGTGTTAAGGGAATGTCTTCACTACCAACATTAAAGCACTGCCACAGCAGCGCTTTAACGTGGCTGTGTAGTCATGGCACCAGTGCTGGGAGAGAGCCAGCGCTGTAAAAAAACCACCCCCAGGAGGAGAGTAGCTACCAGCACTGGGGCACTGTCTACACTGCCACTTTACAGCGCTGAAAATTGCAGTGCTCAGGGGGGTGTTTTTTCACACCCGAGTGAGAAAGTTTCAACGCTGTAAAGTGGCAGTGTAGACAAGGCCAAAGTATTGCTCTCCGCCAGGCACTAGGAAAGCAAAGGTGCTGCGCCATCTGGGTTTGATGGAAAAGAGGCATTGAACTGTGTGTGCTATGTACTGTACATCTTGACAGAACTACAGCCCAAATTATTTTATTGTTTTCCTCAGTATGACATACAGGAGGGGCAATCAAAATCAGCCTGCCACAACATGTATGAGAACTGTTTCTGGACAGATAAGTAATTGATCAAAATCACATTCTCTGATCTCTTGGGGCCAAATCCTGTTCCCATTGAAATCAAAAGAGGTTTTTCTATTGAGATCAATGGGAACAGGCTTTGATATTTGGAGAGCAAAGAACAAACCCGCTCAAGCAAGGGCTATGTTGCTTGTACCACAGGTATCAAAAGCTGCTGACTTATGTGAGAAAGTCAGCAGACATCTGATCTTTATCCATTGCAAGGGAGATAGCAATGAATGAGACTAGAACAGACTTTGCACCATATACATCTCATAAGTCCATCTGCAAAGGATCAAGGAAAAACGAAGGCATTTATATTATCAGATTATCGTAAAGTCCTTAGTCCCTTGATTAGAATGCTCCCATCAGTATATGTTCTGTGATAAAGTTCCTCCTCTATCTTGGTGGGTCCTGCGCTTATTGGCGGATTTTCTTGCCTCAGAGATTCACCATGTGGGTTGGGGAACAGCCCAGAGACCTTCCCCTCTGGAAGAACTCACAGTCCAGGTCAATTGGGAGGTTTGGGGGGAACCCGGGCCTGCCCTCTACTCAGGGTTCCAGCCTAGGGCCCTGTGGACTGCAGCTGTCTATAGTGTGTCCTGTAACAGCTGTATGACAGCTATAACTCCCTGGGCTATTTCCCCATGGCCTCCTCCAAACACCTTCCTTATTCTCACCACAGGACCTTCCTCCTGGTGTCTGATAACGCTTGTGCTCCTCAGTCCTCCAGCAGCACACCCTCTCACTCTCAGCTCCTTGCGCCTCTTGCTCCCAGCTTCTTACACTCGCACCACAAACTGAAGTGAGCTCCTTTTAAAACCCAGGTGCCCTGATTAGCCTGCCTTAATTGATTCTAGCAGCTTCTTCTTAATTGGCTCCAGGTGTCCTAATTAGCCTGCCTGCCTTAACTGGTGCTAGCAGGTTCCTGATTACTCTAGTGCAGCCCCTGCTCTGGTCACTCGGGGAACAGAAAACTACTCATCCAGTGACCAGTATATTTGCCCTCTACCAGACTCCTGTACCCCACTGGTCTGGGTCTGTCACATATCCCTCCCCCCTGCTCAACGCCAAGGGATTGGGCAGTTTGGGACGCCAGACAGTGCACAGGTGACAAGCCATCGGCATTGCCATGACGGCTCCCTGCTCTGTGTTGCACATGGAACTGGAAAGGTTGGAGGGATAAGAACCATCTGGTCACCCTTGTGTTCTTCTCCTTGTTCTGCTGCATCCATTGAAGAGGGGCATGGTCGGTCACGAGGACAAATCTGCGCCCGAGCAGGTAGTAGCGTGATGTTTCCAGGGCCCATTTTACAGCGAGGCATTCTCTCTCCACCACTGCATATTTTTGTTCCCTTGGAAGGAGTTTCCAACTGAGGTATAGAATTGGGTGTTCCTCCTCCCCGACCATCTTTGATAGAACGGCCCCCAACCCTACTTCCGATGCATCCATCTGCAGGATAAACTCCTTGGTGAAATCAGGGGCTATCAGTATGGGGTTACTGCAGAGGGCAGTCCGTAGGTCTGTGAATGCTTCCTCTGCTGCGTCAGAGCATCTCACCAGATCAGGTCCACGGGCTTTCACTAGGTCTGTCAGGGGGCTTGTCCTTGTGGCAAAGTGGGGAATAAATCGTCGGTAATACCACACCACACCTAGGATCGCCTGGACTTGTTTCTTGCGACTTGGTCCAGGCCAATTTTGGATGGCCTCTAACTTGTTCACTTGGGGTTTTACCAGACCTTTTCCCACAATGTAGCCAAGATATTTGGCCTCTGTAAACCCTACAGCACACTTGGCAGGGTTTGTTGTAAGGACAGCTTGCCTGAAGGTATCGAGGACTGCCTCCATCTTCTCTAGGTGGGTTTCCCAGTCTGGGGTATGAATGACCACATCGTCCAAGTAGGCAGCAGCAGAACTGTTATGTGGGCGTAATAGCTTGTCCATGAGGCGCTGGAAGGTAGCTGGGTCCCCATGTAGTCCAAAAGAGAGGACAGTATATTGAAAAAGACCCTCTGGTGTAGAGAACACAGTCTTTTCCTTTGCGTCTTCTGCAAGGGGAATCTGCCAGTACCCCTTTGTCAAGTCTAGGGTAGTCAAGTACCAGGCATTACCCAGACGATCCACTAGCTCATCTATGCGAGGTATGGGGTATGCGTCGAACTGGGATACTTCGTTTAGTCGCCGGAAGTCGTTGCAAAATCTTGTGGCACCATCAGGTTTGGGCACCAGCACAATTGGGCTGGACCACTGACTGGGATTCTTCGATGATCCCCAACTCCAGCATTTTTTTTACTTCTGCTTTTATTTCCTCCCTTTTTGCCGCTGGCACCCGATAGGACCTCATTGTTACTCTGGCCCCAGGATTCGTGACGATGTGGTGATATGTCTCGGTTGTGTGACCCAGTTTTGTCAAGAACACATCTTGGTTTCATTCTTCTGATCTGGTGTTAAATCGGGAGATACTCTCACCTGTTTGGAAGGCTTGTTTTCCTGGGTTAGGTCTTTTTGGACCATTGTGCATGCCTCTTGTGCGTGCCAGGGTTTCAGAAGGTTAATGTGATAAATCTGTTCTTGTTTTCTGCGTCCTGGCTGCCGCATCTTGTAGGTTACTTCCCCCATGGGTTCAACCACCTCATAGGGCCCCTGCCATTGGGCCAGAAGCTTGCTTTCTGCCGTGGGTACCAACACCATGACCCGATCCCCTGGTTGGAACGGTCGCACTTTTGCCTGGCGATTGTAATGGGTTCACTGGGCCTCCTGGGCCTTCTCCAAATGTTCCCGTACAATAGGGGTAACCCGGGCTATCCAGTCTCGCATCTGCATTACATGCTGTATTATATTTCTCCCCTCATTGGGTTCCTCTTCCCAGATCTCTTTGGCGATATCTAGTATGCCACGGGGGTGACGCCCGTATAATAACTCGAAGGGGGAAAACCCAGTTGAGGCCTGTGGTACATCCCGGATAGCGAACATAAGGTAGGGTAGTAAGGTGTCCCAATTCTTCCCATCCCGACTTACCACCTTCCTTATCATAGCCTTGAGGGTTTGGTTAAACCCTTCTACCAACCCATCAGTCTGCGGATGGTAGACCGAAGTTTTCAGGGTATGTATATGAAGCAGCGTACAGAGGTCCTTCATTAACTTCGACATAAATGGGGTTCCTTGGTCGGTTAATATCTCTTTCGGTAGCCCCATTCCACCAAAGATCCCCACCAGCTCTTTGGCTATAGTTTTAGAGGCCGTGTTCTGCAGGGGGACGGCTTCTGGGTAGTGAGTAGCATAGTCCAAAACAACAAGTATATATTGGTGGCCCCGAGCCGTCTTCTCCAGGGGTCCCACTAGGTCCACGGCTATTCGCTCGAAGGGGACCTCTATGATGGGAAGGGGTACTAAAGGTGCCCTCAAGTGGGGACGGGGACTGTGCAGCTGACACTCCGGGCAGGAGGCACAGTACCTCCGCACTTCTTCATGTACTCCGGGCCAGAAGAACCATCGTAGGACTCGTGCCAGGGTCTTCTCTACCCCCAAATGCCCCCCAAAAAGATGACTAGGAGCAAGACTTAATACAGCGTTCTGGTGTTTTTGAGGTACTAGGATCTGCTGTACCTTCTGCCCCTGTACTGGTGGAACCTGGTATAAGAGATCCTTCTTCATTATGAAGTAGGGTCCTGGTCCCTGGGTTTTTCCTTCCACAGGGACCCCATCTATTTCAGTCATCTCCTTCCTAATGTGTCATACCTTGGGTCTTCTGCCTGGTCCCGTCCAAAATTTCCTCTCCCAGGGCTAATCTGCCCAAGACCTAGGGGCCCAGTCTCTGTTGCCTCTACTGGTTCAGAAGCATTAGGGTGGGGGTCAGACTCAGGTACTTCTCCCTCCTGCGTGGCCTTCTTTTCAGCTGCGCGGGTCTGCCTACCTACAAGAGAGACCCTCTGGCTTTGGGTCAGTATTCGGGTTCCCAAGGCCTTAGCTGCCCTTCTTTCCCTTTTTGTCTTTCTACACTGTCTGGGAGTGGAGAACAAATCTGGGGATATTTCAGAGAAGATTGGGGGTTGACAGTCTGCTGTGGATGCCTCACCAGTTTTAGGGTCCCCATCTTTCTCCAATCCCCCTACTGGGAGTAAGATTCCAAACCCTGGGACATCCTTCCCTATGAGCACCGGATATGGGAGTTTAGGGACTACACCTGCTGCTACCTCAGTAGTGTTCCCTTGGATCTTGATTTTTACTGGGATGGTGAGGTAGTAATTAACTGTCCCATGGACACATGTTATCCCTGTACGTTTAGCCTGCAGCAGCTGACTACGTTTCACGAGCTTCTCTGAGATAAGCGTGATAGCACTCCCCAAATCAAGCAGTGCCGTGGTCCCTACCCCATTTAGTTTCACTGGTCTGGTATACATATGTGGGGTTAGTGATACCCCCACAAGGTGAATTAGGGAGCATGGATCTGCCCAGTTCCCCAGGTTACACTGCATAGGCTCCTCAGCATTGGGACAATGTGCAGCTATGTGTCCCCACTCCCCGCAGGCATAACATCTGTATGGAGCCCTAGGCGTTCCCCGGTCTCTTGGTTTGGGCAGTCTAATATCACGATCCTCTTCTCCCTTAGTGCTCCGACTCTTTGTGGCCTCTGATGGGCCTTCAGCCTCTCTCTTTTTCCACCTGGGCCCTCCTGGTGGCCCAGTCACCTGAACTTTAGGGCTTGGTGCTGCTAGTTTAACCCGGCGTGCCTCTTCCCTCTTCACTGGTATATTTCCTTCTCTGTGTACTGTAACTAAATCTGGTCCCCCAAGCAAATATTAATATAAGGCAGAACTGATTCAGAAAATATTTAAATTAGTTGGTTAACACCAGTGATTCAGGATACCAAGCTCCTCAAAGGCCAGCAGTTCAGAAAACAGTTTGATTCAGTTTAAAGACCTTTTTTCTTGGACACGACAGTAACCATCCTCTGCTACCAAATGTTGGGCCCTTGGGGTTAATATCCCTGGATGGATCTTTAATGGCTCCCAGCGGAGCAGATAACTGTCATACCAATGAAAAAGGTCCACAGTAATTAACTTGCATACACTGCAGTTTATTTGAGAAGGAATTACATGTGGTAAAGGGTTACATTAAGCACATAACTCCTGTTAGACATTAAGCACATAACTCCTGTTAGACATTAAAGAACTATACATTAAGAGCTACACATTCCTCTTAGTGAGCCTCTCTTTCACAAACATACACAAACAGGCCCTGTGCTAGCCTCACATGGTTACTGCTTGGCAAACAGAGAAGGTAGTTACCAAGTCTATGGACAACTTCCTCCCTCCAGGTCTGGTCTTCTCAGCCGTCTGGTCTGTCTCGGATTCCCTCACGGCAAGGCCTTGGCTGCCTGGAAACTCCTGTGGTCACAGTCCTACTCAAGCCCATGGAGCAGAGTTTTGGCTACTCTATCTAGCAGCGTCTTCAAGCGTCAGTTAAGGAATCCCCTCTCCCTCTTCTCCTCCTTCTCGTCTCTCAGTAATTTACTTTGTTTGATTCTTATTCTCTTTTTCCCTCAAAGGAGTCACATGTCTCAAAAGCATGCCCAGCATGTAGCTATTAATTTTAGGTGATTAGTATTTTGGAAGGGGCTGGGGGGTGGAGATCAAACAAAAACCACTCCACGTTACTCACTCATCAATCATTCACTCTGGCTCTCTGCGTGGTGTCCTTGCTGTAGGGTCACTATAACCAGGTTGGCCTGTGCTCCATGCTGAAACTTTGTGCATGTGATATTTACTTTTGAATGGGCCTGTATTTACCAACGAATAGGTTCAATATCGATCTCACACGCAGGCTTTTCCAGTCCTTTATCAAATCTGCTTTTGCTTAAAGGGACCCTGATCCCAGGATCCTCTGCAATTCTTCAGCCATGTTTAAGTCATGTCAAGTTGTGCTCACACCATTCATTCAGCACAGCCACACCAATCGGGCACCATCCCATCTTCTTCCTCCACCCCCAACACCCTGACCCCTGCTTGCTCCTCTCTGCCCCCTTCCCTCCCCTTGGAGGGAAGAGGCTGGGTGGGGGCGGGGCCTCTGGGTGGAGGGTGGGGCCATGGTCCAGGCACTGGGGCCCACAAAAGACTAATCCGGCCCTGGTGTTGGTGAAAGGGTTTGGAATAAAATACACACTGAACATTGAAAGGAAGTGGGTCTGAGCAGTTTTGGGGGCATCAGAGGATGGGGACAGAGCATTGCCCTGTCACACAGGGGAATATGGGAAAAAACAAACGATTATGAAATGACAATGTTTGTGTTATAGCATCCAAGAAAGACTACTGAAGGGACAGAGAGTCTCTTTGTTCACAGTCAGGCAAGGCTCCCTAATATGCTTAAGGCTGATTCGTTTTAGCTGCTTTTCAACAGCACAAAGGCCCTTTTGATTCCAAGAGAAATCTGCTAATCACAATCTTCTTGCACCAAGCGGCTACTTCCTGGTGCATTTAATCTGGAAGATAAACTCTTACTTGGAAGTTTCGAGGAGCTCCCAGCATTGCTGTAGTGGCTGCTCATGAAGGGCAAGTACATCAGGAGTTGGTGGGAGAGGAGAGAGTGCGAGACCAGTGCTCCCTAGCTGTGACTCAACCTTTGTCAGGAAGGAGATCAGCAACAGATCCCCATCCCAATTGGTGCTGAAAAGATTGTAATGGCTGGTGGCTTTTATATGGAAGATAAAACCACCAAGAGCTCACATGAGTGAGAAATATGTATTTAGATGGGGTATAATCCTTCATGCCTTAGGGCATATAGTGACCTCTAAATGACATAGGTTAGGAAAACAACCTCCCATGTGGGTGGACAGGTTATTCCATTACTGTCTATTCCAGAATTTCTACATCTTTATCAGATGCATCAAGCACTGGCCATTGTCAGAGACAGGATACCAGACTAGATGGAGATACCTATCTAGTGGTGTTTGTCTGAAATATCCCCATGCTGTTAGCGAGTGTTCAGGAATTGATCCAACTGGAGAATGTTAAGTGGGTTCTGTTGAGTTACTGAGGCAGGTGGATTGTTATCCTACCTGGACATAAGGGAGATGGAATCCCCTCTGAGGGAAACCCTCTTCCTAGGGGGTCCTGTAATTCCTTTTCCCAGCAATTAGCTGATGGGGTGTCAGTAAGTGGCTCAGGCCAGATTCTCTGGCTTTGGGAGACCTGATGGTGTTAGCTGCTCTCACATGTTTTTTAGACAGCCTGCCAGAGAGGGGGCAGAGTTGGGTGTGCCAGCACCAGTCATCTTTGCTGGCAGGGGCTCTGTGGCACACAGAAGGCTTCATAGAGACTGAGATGGCAGAGAGACCCTAGAGCAGTGGTTCTCAACCTATTATGGGCTGCATATGCAGTTCTCTATGTGTTATGTAGTCCACATAACACACAAATATATCCATACTACCTGCATGGCCCTGAAGCTATCACATGGGTCTCAGCTGTGTGCTGATTGGGCCGCAAGTGGCCCGTGGGTTGAGAACCACTGCCCTGTAGCAATGGCTTCAGCCCAGACTTGAAGGATGAACTGTGCGACAGACCAAGGAACCATCTGGAAGAAAACTAATGGGCCTTAGGGGAGCTGAAAAGGATGTTTCCCTTCCTGTTGCGTGTGTGCTTGTGGAGATCCTGGCATGCACATTCTGTCCCATGATGGAATGTAATTTGGGGGGAGATGTGGACTTAGCAGGACAATCACCCAGACTCCAGAGGGTAGCCCACAGCTTAGCCTTGATTTGTTCTCTGTGTGCAAAACAGGGACATATACCAAAACCTTGTCCCTTCCAGAAGCATGATAATGGGGAGACACAGGGTCTTGCCAAATGTGCAAGGTCTTGAGATCCTAGGAGGTGTATTGTGCACAGGATTCCCAGGCCTATCCTTCTGCAATAATTCCTCTATGAGCAAAGGATTGTGCGGGCAAAGCAGGTTGCGAGTGGCCTGCCAATTAGTGTGGCTTGAGACCACTTATACTAGTAGTCTGCCTGGGATATAGAACATAAGCTGGGTAGGGCATCCACGGATGGGCTTCCATGAGATCGGGTCAAATGGGTGGTGTGAACAGGCTGCAGAGTGAACACTCGTCCTTCACCTTCTTTCCCCCACTTGGGAGCCAAAAGCAGTGGATCCTTCCACTAGTAAAATTAGAGTTTGGCCGCAAGTAAATTATCTGTCACCTTTGTGCACCATACATAAAATTACTCATGGAATGTCAAAGAAGCTCTTTGAGGCAGAGACCCTCTCTGCCTGTCACTGTTATGAGATACCTAGTGCATGCTTGGTGCTTTATAATTAATCATAAGCACAGTATAACAATTCTTTCCTGTAAACTCCAGACAGTTGTCCTGCGAGCCACACTGGCAAGAACTCTGTGAACTATCAAGCGTAGCCTCAGCATTACAGTTTGTTCTCAGTCCTAAACCAGAGCTAGCTGTGAACTACTATGTTGTAATGCCATGCAAACACACCCACCACAGAGCAACAAATCTATTATTTATTCAACAGGGGTGTTATTGGGCCTTCTTTAAACAAATAAAACTGACAAACGAAACTACTACCTTGAAAAACCTCTCTGAGGTCTGAAATAGGGTCAGTGCAGTAACAATAAATGACTGCTTGGGTGGACTACTTTACACAAGAACTTGCTGGTGAGTTTCTGGAAGTGTTCAAACAAACCCTAATCTCACAGTGTGCAAGTAACCATGAAGGCAGAAATGCATAATTTATAAGGGAAGGAGACAGTTCTGTATATTTATATAGCATGTTTAATCTCAAAATGCTTTCTAGGCTCCTGGATATGCCTAAAACACCACTAATAGAGGCTGAGATTTTCAAAGAAGACTAGAGGAATTAAGCCACATAACTTCCATTGAAATTAACGAGAGCCATGTGCCTAAATCCCCTTTTTTGGCTTTTAGAATTTCAGCTTTACCTTCTCTGTCTCACTTTCCCCCGTCACAATAAATAGACGTCCTGTAGACTTGTGCTTTGGCGTATCTGCTGATGAAACTTCTATCATCTAATGTTGTTCAGCTAGTTACACTTGAGGAGGGGGGACCTCTTGCTTCTGAAGATGACAGAAAGTGCAACTTCCCATGTGGAAGGCTAGTCTATGAATGCATCACTTATTTGGTGTTCTGAGGTACAGGCTCACTGGAAAACCTGAAATCCCAGGTCCAGAAGAACTCTAATACCTGATCAGTCCATCTGTGATGCCCATAGGCGTGTGCTGAACCCTGTAGCCAAACCTTTCACACCACCAAAGTATCCAGAAGGAACAGCCCCGGATAGCATGGAAGAGCCTACAGAGGGAGGAATTGCAGACAGTGGCATGGAGCCTGAGGTAGGGAGTACATGACCTCTTTCCCCAGGAGATCCATCAATACCCAGGTGCTCTGGGTGAGAACTGAAGCCCATCGTCTGGTTAACCTATGACTCATAGAATCATAGAATATGAGGGTTGGAAGAGACCTCAAAAGGTCATCTAGTCCAACCCCCTGCTCAAAGCAGGATCATCTCCTGATGGTGTCTCTTGTGTTCCACAAATGGGTGTTGGGAGTGTGCTGCCCAGTACTGGAAACCCCTCTGTTATCCTCAAAGTTTAGTAGGGCATTGTGCTTGTGTATGTTATATTGCCTGTTTTTGTGGTATTCTTAATCAGAGTATGAGCTCAAAAGTATATCTTGATTGTATTATGTACTACCTTATGTTTATGCTGAAGTACTTGATAATGACATCTGATATTTCTCAGGTGGGGGATGGCATAACTCTCTTTTGGGATTTCCTGGCCCCTGGACCTCTGGGCTGAGCCTCTAGGGGCATGTCTACACAGCCTATAGCAGTGAGCCTCCCAGCCCAGTTGATAGACTTGGGCTAACGAGGCTCATGCTAGAGCTCTTAAAGCTGCATAGCCAGTGCTTTTAAGCTGGAGGGTGGGATCTGAAGCCCAAGGGGGAAGTGGGCCATACTCCAGCCCAAGTTGCAACTTCAAAGCACTGGCTATGCAGCTTTAAGAGCTCTAGCATGAGCCTTGCCAGCCCAAGTCTATCAACTGGGCTGGGAGGCTTGCTGCCGTAGGCAGTGCAGACATACCTTATGGGGCCCTGTTGAAAGGGTTATGACTAAGATGGCTGCCAGAGCCCTCAGACCCCATTCCCAGAGTGCTTGGAGTCAGAGGTGGGGAGTGAAGGAACTAGAAACCCCTGCTGGAACCAGTTAAGGAGGTTTCTGCATGGGATGATCTGGATGAGCAGGCCACTGAACCAATGTCAAGTCAGGGCTGCAGTTTTTCTGTTTGGAAGCTGAGAAAGATGCGACATGGCTCAGGGCGTCCCTGCTAAATTCCCACTTCCCTGGAGGGAGTTTGTACAGCTCTGAGTCTTTAGCTGCATGGACCAGGTATTTCCAGCACTGCAGTGATGAGAATCCACCAGGGAAAGATTCAACCAGCTACTGAGAGCCAGCTGAGACCACAGGAGGATTCCAGACCAGAGAACAGATGATCCCAATTGAGAGAGGACCCTGCCCCACCCAGGGGTGGAGAAAAATGACGTTTATTTAAAAGCAGGCCAATGATCCAGCACTATGACACAGAATCCCAGGATGTTCAGCCCTGGCCTATCACCTGGGGAAGGTGCTAGGTAGGAAGTGGCGGGTTGGAAAAGTTTGTGAGTGTTAGGAGGTGGGGAGTTGGTTAAATTACAAACGTTGGTTAAGTATTAGTTAACCTTTTTAATCCCTTCCTTCACCAGGTTCTATTTTCCTGTCTCTCCTTTCCAGTTATAGGGTTACGTTTGGTGTGTATTATTCCATTGACGTTTGTTTTATTTACTTTGTCTCCTGTGTACTGGGCTTGGCACCCCTTGCCAGCTACAAACATGGCCATTAATTTATCAAGAAACAATGCCCCTGTGTCTCTGGCACAGCAAGGAATCACTTGAGGCACCATGAGCTAAGAAGAAGAACCCAGGACCTGATCTGTTCAAGAAGAGGGGAGAAGCTGCTCCAAATATTGGTCTTAGCAAGCACCAGGGAGAGAAGAAGGCTTAAGCCATGCCGGGGGGTGTGTGTGGGCTACAGAGCATTTATATCACCGTATTGTCAAGACCTGCTCTAAGCAGCATTATATAATGACATGGTAGTAAAACTCCCTGAGCCCAGTGTATGCTAATGCTCCCACAATAGGTACCTGAACTGGTGCTGCAGCATCAGTGGGCGATTTTCAGAAAGAGCTCAGTGTGGATACAACCTTGTTCTGTGGGATAACAAGGTAATAAAACTTGAAGAAGGGGCTGAAGGGTGGGGAGGGGATAAAAGAATAGGGAGGTCTGATTTAAGGAGAGAGCATCTGTATCCCAGTGGCATGTAAATGAAGTCCCTGTGGAGGCAATTTAATGTAGGTGGTAAAGGCGTAAAAAAAGATTAAGCTGTTTGTGTAGTATGTCAGGCTGGCGATTGTTTAATCTCTGTAAAATATGGATCCCAAGTTGAAAGGCATTATAGAAGGCAAAGTACTATTATTTATTCAAAACTATAGTGTGTGTGTGGGGAGGGGGTACAAATAATTTCCATTCACTTTGGTGCAATCATGTGCAGATACCACAACACGTCTCCCCTTCTAGCTTCTGATAAGCTTTGTGGGCCAGAAGTATACAGAGAATGGTCCAGTGGCTAGGGCTCTAGTCTGAGACTCTGGGGATCCTTGGGCAGGCCACTTAATGTTTTCTGTGTCTCAGTTCCCCATGTGAGTAATGGCAGTGATAGCACTTCCCTATGTCAAAGGGCTGTTGTGAGGACGAATACAGTATGGATTGTGAAGAGCTCAGATACTACAATAATGGGGGCCACATAAGTACCTTAAATGGACAGAAGTGTGGGTGTTGCAGAGGAAGGTTTGAAGGGCCAAAGAATTAATTATATGCTAGTTGGGAGTGAAACCCTTGTAGTGAGTTCTTAGGTGAGGTAGTGGCATCCTCCTCTAGGAAACGCAATATTGCCAGCCCCACACACTCAAAAATCATGTCAGCCCTGCCAAAATCACAAGGTTTTTTTTGTTTGTTTTTTGTTTTTGTTAAATTGAGGATCATTTAGTTACCTTCTGGCTTTCTGAGCCTTTAGAGTGCACTTACGTCATGTTTCCATGCTTTTCTCTGCAACTATGAGGGTCAGAAACACAATGAAAGCTGATATTTTCAGGCAGTCTCTTGATCCCCGAAACTGGGCTTTTAAGAAAAATCCCAGCTAACACAATAAAATGGTGAGAGTTGCAACACTGGAAACCTTTTCAGAGAAATCTGGACTTGGTGCAATCTGCACTTTGGAGACGTGACAAACCGCGTTCAGAGGGGATGACTCCATCAAGGGCCATCACTCCAACATGCCTTCAATTTGGTGGCAGAATTTTAACCAGGGACCCTCAGCAGCCCCCTCCAGTAGATCACAGCTTCACTGTGAGTTACTTGTAGCCTGTTTGCGGAGAATCAGGCCCCTTATTTAAGTCTCAGATTGGGTCTCTTTCCCCTCCCTTTTGCTGTTTCCTAGAACTTCCCCTTCTGCCCCTTCACACTTAGCCACAAACTTCTGTCAGTCAGTTACTCTTTCTTTGCTTTGGTTCCTTCCCTTTTCTCTTCTCTCTTCCCTTGTTCTTTTACCATCTTGTAGCACAAAGACCTGATCCGAAACATACAGACACATGCTTTAAGATGGCTGTTTTCCTTCCTTAAAAACAGTGCCGCAGATAGGGATGAGGGACCCAAAGTTTGAGTCCAGAAGCAGCATTTCCCAATGCTTGGGGTACTACTATTGTGTCAAAATACATACTGGCTCTTGGGTATTGTTGGTGACAGGGTTCACAGAAACATCAGTGTATTGAAAAGGAAATTGCCAAAGGCAAACATGAGAGAGGCCGAATCCCTCTTTTGAAATAATAAAGGTGGCTTAAGACATCTTTTTGTTGTCAGGTCTCTGCTGAGACCTATGGATTTCCACTGATTCTCTGCATGCTGAGGTGCTTACTGATCCACCCCGTTCACCCAAGTCAATTACTCTGAAATATCCTTTCTGTATCTCACTGCAGGAAGACAGTACTACTAACCAAATACTTTCCCCTGCCAGGGATGGGGCTTCCAGAGATCAAATAGCTTAACTCTCTGCCATCTGGCTTGTTTCCAGGTTGCCCATTCTCCAAGGAGGGACTTTTGCGTTCTTGACTCCTACCCTTGCCATGCTCTCCCTCCCTAACTGGAGATGCCCTGCGTGGACGCAGAATGCCAGCCAGGTGAATGCTACTTCACCGGAGTTCATCGAAGTCTGGCAGTCGAGGATGCGAGAGGTAATCCCTGTGAGCTACTGCCAGAAGGGCAGCTATAAAAACCTGAGATCGTCTGAATGGGCCTTGAGGTGTCAGAGAGGGAAGTCAAGTCCCAGGAGAGACCCCTGCTTACTAGTGAATACAAGGCTACATTCTAACTTGCAACACTGCAGATATCTGTGGTTTATAGATTTTGCTCATGAACTCGTCCCGAAGGCTGTGGACATGCTGTTAGAGTATTTTATTTTCTGGGAAAACATATTCCATGTCAGGGCCATTTCTGTGGTAACTAGTGACCATCACAGAGCCATCTATGCTAGGAATCCCTTCCCCAGTGGAGTTCCAATATAACTGTGCTGCTCCCCTGCTGTGGCTTCCTCGAACACCCTCCCTCAATAGAGGGGGTTCTTCAGCATGAAGAGGGTCCATAGAAAAGGATATACAGCCTAGAGCTGAATTACGCTTTCTGTGTAATCTCTACTGTGCTAGCTTGTTCAACCCCCAGCTCTTCCCTCTATGCAGATCTCCACAGAGGGAGGAGTTTCCCCCTAGGAAGGGAAGGAGGAAAGTACTTTAGAGGTGGCTGATACCTCCATCCCCTTCTGCAGAGGTCCTTCTCTGTGTATTGATCTGAGAGATGTGATCTGGATCATTGTAGCCAATGGTCATGTTAACAGAACATGGAGGATGCAAATGATCATAAACAAGAAGGCAAAGAATATGTTCTGCTGGCTAAAGCATGGGGACTTGCAGTCAGGGCACCTGTGATCTTATCTCAGATCTGTCACTTAGTCACTGTTTGACCTTGAACAAGTTGCTTAATTGCTTTGTGCCTCTATTTACCCGCCTGCTGGAGCGCTGTGAAACAGCTTAGGTTTGTCAAGAGCTTTGAGATCCTGGCTGAAAGCTGCAGTACAGTGCAAAGCATTGGCATTATGGTCACTATTGATCCAAGTAAAAACAGTGCAGTCACAGGGTAACTGTTTTCTTGCCTTTTCATTTATGTCAGTGGTTTTCAACATTTTTTCATTTGCAGACCCCTAAAAAAATTTCTAATGGAGTTGCGAACCCCTTTGGAAATCTTAGACATAGTCTGCAGACCCCCAGGGTTCCCGGACCCCAGGTTGGAAACCCCTTATTCAGGGGTTTGAGCCTCAAGGTGTTAAAGACTTCATCTCTCACTATACCTGGTGGGAGTTGAGGGCACTCAGCACCTCACAGGGTCAAGCCTTATCACAAGAGCCAAGGTACCTAGTAATTCATTCATTATTTAGTGGTATTAACTAATGTAACTAATAACTCATATGTAGGGTAAATAACTGTTGTGTATTTAAACCGGGGTGAGCAAACTACAGCCTGTGGTCTGGATCCGGCCCTTCAAGGCTTTGGATCCAGCCCATGGGATTGCCCCCCATGGCACCATGGGCCCAGCACCGCTCTCAGCAGCGGCCGGCCCAACGTCCCTGCAGCCCCCGGGTCCTTGCCTCCAGCCACCGCCCCCCGCAGCTCCCATTGGCTGGGAATGGGGAACTGCGGCCAATGGGAGCTTCGGGGGAGGTACCTGGAGGCGCGGCAAGGGCAGCACACGTGGAGCCCTTTGCCCCCCCCTTCCGAGGGGCCGCAGCACTTCCTTGAGGGGCGCGGGGCCAGGGACAGGGCAGGCATGCAGGAAGCTTGCCCTGGCCCCAGTGCGTGCTGCTGCCACCCCGGATCCCAAATCACTCCTGCCCCCTGCCCCCCAACTCCCTGCCACAAGCCCCCTGCCACAAGCCCCCTGCCACACCCCTCCTGTACCCCAACTCTCTACCCTGAGTCCCCTGCTGCACCCCGCATCCCTGTGCACCCCTCCTGCACCCAACCCCCTTCCCTGAGCCCCTTCGTACACCCTGCACCCCTCCTGCACCCAACCCCCTGCCCTGAGGCCCCTCCCACAGTCCGCACCCCTCCTGTACTCCTGCCCTGAGCCCCCTCCTGAACACCGCACTCCGTCCCACACCCCAACCCTGCCCCGGCCTGGCATACAATTTCCCCACCCAGATGTGGCCCTCGGCCCAAAAAGTTTCCCCACCCCTGATTTAAACAGTGTTTACGAAGCACACAAAGGTTGCATGGTGATGAATGTGTCCTGCAGAGGAAAGCAATACTCAGGTAAAACAGAAGCCTGGCTATCCACATGCCCACTAACCAGATCTCCTAATCTAACTGCTGGTGTGCTGTAGTTCCCTGGCTGTTTTCTCCTGATTATCTGAACATGTTTGGTGTTACCCAACTGATTCTGATAATTAAGGAGTTTATTGTACTGGTCTGCCTGCTGATATATTTGCAACCCACACGGAGAAACAGAAGGGATTTCCAGGTCGTCCAGCACTTTGAAAATTTAAATAGAAAATTTTATTTAATTTCTGTGTCCAGCTGATGATTCCCTTTGCTGCCCTGACCGGTCCTCAGGAGATCAGAGCACTGGCTTGTCACACAATCACTGGGCCTGACTCTGCAAACCTTGACTTGTGCAAGTCTGCGTCTGCAGGCTCAGGGCCCTGATCAGGACCTGACTAGAAATGAGTTAGGTGGGTGCACATTCTAGTTCTCCATGAGGCGCTTTGGCAGAGCCGGGTGAAAATCCAAGGCTAGAACAGTGGAGTTGGTTGATCAGGACTAAGGTGCTGGAAGAGCCGGGTTAGGGATGCTTGTGCAGTATCTGACCCTTGGTCAATGCCAGTAATAGTAATTGCTACTTAATTTCCCTTTTTTATGAACACTAACCTGTACTCAAAGGCTTTAATAAAGGATGGGTGGATGCCAGGTTGACCTGATCCTGTTTAGAGCTCTTGGCTTCTCACAGGCCAGTTCCCCTTGGACAGCTGGCAATTAGGGAGATAGAATCAGAGGAAGTAAGTCGGGGGCAGAGTTAATGGGCCTGCATTCCTGTTTGAGTGTTGCCCTCATTTAAGGTTTGAGTCAACTCCCATTGAAATCTGTGGAAAGACTCCCCCTGACTTCAGTGGGAGTTGAATCAGGCCTATAAAGTGCTTTTGAGCCCACTTAACTAAAATGGACTAACTCAAAAAGAAAGCCTTTAAATCGCTGCTTTCTTTCCCTCTGTTTTTCAGCTGCAGGGAGCCATCATGGTCGCTTCCTGTTTCCAAATCTTTGTTGGATTTTCTGGCCTGATTGGATTTCTGATGCGATTCATCGGTCCTTTGACCATCGCCCCAACCATAACCTTGGTTGCGCTGCCTCTCTTCAACTCTGCAGGAGATGAAGCTGGCTCACACTGGGGCATATCAGCCATGTAAGTAACACTTCACCGTGGCGAAATTGGGGGCAGATTAATGGGATAAATAGTCTAAATCTGAAATTGGATCAGGTATTACAAGCTGGTGGGGAAATGGCCTTTAGATTCTAAATGCACTGTTAGTTAAGTGCTGACAGGGTCCTGAGTGTTGCACAAGACACTGATGGTAACACAGACCCTGCCCCAAAGAGATTATAGCCTTTACACTTACACACACTCCCCAAACAGAAAATGCATTTGATTTTTAAAACTCCACAGCAGTAATAAACAAATTGTGATTTTTGTGTGGCATCTTCAATGTACAAATGCTCTGTCACAGTTGTTATGTTATATGTGTGTGTATATATATGTATGTATACCTCTACTCCCATATAATGCTGTCCTCGGGAGCCAAAAAATCTTACTGCATTATAAGTGAAACTGCGTTATATCGAACTTGCTTTGATCCACCAGAGCGCACAGCCCCACCCCCCCGGAGCACTGCTTTACTGCATTGTATCCAAAATCGTGTTATATCGGGGTAGAGGTGTATTACCCATAAAAACTACATTAAAAGAACATTATTAAGGTTGCAAAGTCAAGCAGTCAGAAGTTAGGAAATGCCAGAATTAAGGTTGCCTGTGCAACCTTAATTCAGCCCCCTTGTTTGTACGTATTATGAGAGTCTTCAATTACACAATCCTTGTGTGTGGGGAGGTGGGGGGAATACCAAAGAAACCCAGCACAGTAGCTTTTATCTTCAAAAAAGGAAACTACATAAAAATGAGGAAGCTAGTTAAACAGAAATTAAAAGGAACGTCATGAATGAAATGCCTGCAAGCTGCATGAAAACTAGTTAAAAACACCATAATAGAGGCTCATGCTAAATGTATGCCCAATTTTTCTAAATAAATAGTAAAAGTATTAAGTGCCACATGTCTACACAGAGTGAAAGAGGCAGTTAAGGGTTAAGAGACATCCCTTAAAATGGGAAGTCAAATCCTAGTGAGGAAAATAGAAAGAAGCATAAACTCTGGCAAGTCAAGTGTAAACGTATAATTAGGTAGGCAAAAAAGGAGTTGAAGAGCAACTAGCGAAAGACACACTAACAAAAACCAACAAACTTTTAAGTACATCAGAAACAGGAAGCCTGCCAAACAGTCAGTGGGGCCACTGGACTATAGAGGTGTTAAATGAACACACAAGGAAGGCAAGGCTGTTGTGGAGAAGCTAACATCCTTTTCACTGCAGAGGATGTGAGGAAAATTCTCATACCTGAGCCATTCTTTTTAGGTGACAAATCTGAGGAACTGTCTCAGATTGAGGTGTTAACAGAGGAGGTTTTGGAACACATTGATAAACTAAACAGTAATAAGTCACCAGGACCAGATGAGTATTCACCCAAGAGTTCTGAAGGAACTTAAATACAAAACTGCAGAACTACTAACTGTGGTATGTAACCTATCACTTAAATCAGCCTCTGTAATAGATAACTGGAGGATACCTAAGGTAATACTGATTTTTTTTAAAAAGGGATCCAGAGGCAATCCTGGTAATTACAGGCTGGTAAGCCTAACTTCAGTACTGGGCAAACTAGTTGAACCTATAGTAAAGAATGAAAGTATCAGATACCTAAATGAGCATAGTATTTTGGGGAAGAGTCAACGCAATTTTTGTAAAGGAAAATCATGCTTCACCAATCTAATAGAATTATTTGAAGGTGTCAGCAAGCATGTAATGGTGATCCAGTGGATATAGTGCACTTAGATTTTTGGAAAAGCTTTCACAAGTTCACACACCAAAGGCTCTTAAGCAAAGTAAGCAGTTATGGGATAATAAGGAAAATCTTCTCATGAATCAGTAACTGGTTAAAAGCCATGAAACAAAGAGTAGGAATAAATGATTGGTTTTCACAGTGGGCAGAGGTAAGTAGCAGGGTCCTCCAAGGTTCTGTAGTGGCACCAGTGCTGTTCCACTTATTCATAAATGATCTGGAAAAGGCAGTAAACAGTGAGGGGACAAAGTTTGCAGATAATACAAAATTACTCAAGATAGTTAAGTTCAAAGCAGAGTTCGAAGAGTTACAAAGGGAAAACTGGGTGACTGGGTAACAAATTGGCAAACTGAAATTCAGTGTTGATAAATGCAAAGTAATGAACATTGGAAAACATAATCCGAACAATCCATACAAAAAGATGGTGTCTAAATGAGCTTTTACTGCTCAAGAAAGAGATCTTGGAGTCATTATGGATAGTTCTCTGAAAACACCTGCTCAATGTGCAGCAGCAGTCAAAAAAGCTAACAGAATGGAGCCATTAGGAAAGGGATAGATAATAAGACAGAAAATATCATAATGCCACTATATTTAGCATTATGCCCACACTTTGAATACTACATGCAGTTCTGGTAGCACCATCTCAAAAAAGATATATTGGAATTGGAAAAAGTAGAGCGAGAGGCAACAAAATGATTAGTGGTGTGTAACGGTTTCCGTAGAAGGAGAGATTAAAAAGATGGGGACCGCTCATCCTAGAAAAGAGAAAACTAAGGGGATATGATAGAGATCTATAAAATTATGAATGGGGTGAAGAAAGTGAATAAGAAAGTGTTATTGATCCCTTCATATAACACTGGAACCAGGGATCACCCAGTGAAATTAATAGGCAGAAGAAAGTACTTCATATAATGCACAGTCAGCCTGTGGAACTCATTGCCAAGGGATGTTTTGAAGGCCAAAAGTATAACTGGGTTAAAAAAAGAATTAGATAAGTTCCTGGAGGACAGGTCCAAGTTCCTGGAGGACAGGTCCAACATGGCTATTAGCCAAAATGGTCAGGGATGCAACCCCATGCTCTGGTGTCCCTAGACCTCTGACTGCCAGAAGCTGGGACTGGACAACAGAGGATGGATCACTGTATAATTGCCCTGTTCTTTTCATTCCCTCTGAAGCATCTGGTGATGGCCACTGTGGGAAGATAAGACACTGGGCTTGATGGACAATTGGTCTAAGCTAGTATGGCCGTCCTTATGATCACAATTTTTTTCCCCATAGGAACCTGCCTCATTCTTTGTACAGGATGGTGCTCACTTAACAAGCAACTATTCAATATTGTGTTGTCTTCTCATTGGTAAATAGTGTGGCCCTAGTCTTTATTTCCTGCACACTATTCAAGCCCTTCTCTGCAGAGAGAATTATTTATTTCCCTGTGGACTTCTCTGTGGAGCTCATCACTATAGTATCTAAGTGTTTCACAAATTCTCATGGACCTATTTTCACTACACCCTGGTGAGATGAGGGGCTGTTATCCCCATTTTATGGCTGGGGAACTAAGGCCCAGAGAGATCAAATTAAAAAGTGTCTACTATGTCTGGGTTCCCAATTTGAGACACCTAGGACTTGATACAGGTCCCAGTGACTTCAGTTGTAGCTGTGATTGCTCAGCATTTCTGCAAAACAAACCTTGGGATCTCAAGTCAGGCATCCAAAAATGACACAGCCACTTAGTGCCCACCTGTGAAAAGTTTGGATTAAGTGACTTTCCCAGCACCATATAACTCTGTGGGAGAGACAGGGATAGCATCCAGTTCACTAGGACAGCATTCAGTTGCCTTAACCATGAGACTGTCCTTTCTTTTCCTGCAATCTCCTGCCTCTTTTTTTCAGATTTAAAAATTTTATTAAGATGATGTTAAAAAAAATAGTGAACAGAGTTTGAGCATAGAAGTTTCTGGTTATCAGGGAATAATATACAGATTATCAAGGGTGCAAAGTTTGGTTTAAGATAAGGTGGCATGAGGAATACATAATCTGCAATATCCCCGATTGGGGGTAAAAAGTTGATGGGTCAAAGTACAGACATTGAGATATGAGGATATGAAGTTCATAAAGTGGTTATGTTCAGGTGTGGATTATAATGAGTGGATATGATGATGAGGATAGATTGACCCTCATTTGGTGAGATTTAATGTTCAGGGAGTTTATGGTTCCAGTTCACATGATCCAACAGAGAAGGTCACTTGGTCCCTTTCTCGTAGTGGGAGAACGATGTCACTCTGGCTCACGCCTCCTAGTACTGTCGGTGCCCGGTGATGTGCTCGATGTACATGTCCCTGGACCATCGGATGGCATCTGAGACCATGAGGCGCCTCATGAGACGTGCGTAGCATCGACCGATCCCGCAGGTCCGCAGCACACGGTCGTTGCAGGGGTCCCAGGCGCCCAGGGCTCCGACAATCAGGGAGTCCATCTGCACCTCATAGCCCTTCGCTCTCAGGGTGTCAGCCAGGGCGGCGTACTTTTCCAGTTTACGAGCTTGGGCTTCGCGAAATGCCGGAGTTCTGTTCTCAAAGGAGACCGTGACGTCGATGAGGATGATCTTTTTCTGGGCCTCGTTGGTGACGACGATGTCAGGTCGTAGCTGGCTGTCAGTACCGGCGATGGTGCAGTTCACGGAGATCTCCCCCAGCCGTGGCGCGATGGCTTTCACCAGGCGGTTCTGGATGGTGTTGTGGCGCAGCTGCTAGGCTCTGGAGTGGGGTTTGCAGCTGCACAGGACGTGGGGCAGGGTCTCGTTGGGGTAGCTGCACTTCCTGCAACGCTTGTCTCGGTTCCCGGGGCGGATGGCTCCGTTGAGTGGGACGCAGTTGAGCCGGGCACGGTGGATGAACCGCCAGTCGGTGAAACAGGTGAAGCCGCCCCCGGCGAGGAAGTGGTTGCTGGCGTCCCACTTGCTGGTCAACTCAAAGACTTTACCCTGGTCCGGTTTACGTTTCAGGGTTTCCACGTACAGCGAGCGGATGGCGGCCTTCAGAGTCCTCTCCCGCAATCCCCTGGCCATCGGGGTAATGACGGTGTCGTCGTCGGACCTGATCTGCGGCACCTGGATTCCCAGCTCCTGGCGCTCCTCGCACCACTCCCAGCGGCAGCCGATGCGCTTCCCCAGGCGACGCATGGCGTTGCGAGTGCGGGACCACAGTGAAGCGATGTCACGCCCGTCCCGTCCGAATTCCCCATCCAGGGAGCCGCTCAGGAAGGTGGTGATGTCTTGGTTCGAGGGGGCTCTGCCGATCCGCTTCTCTGTTGCATCACGCAGGGCGTTCGCTGCAATGTTCCTCACCGTGGTGTCGGGACATGTAAGCAGGCGGAAGGCGTGGGTGATCACCGCGACGTCGCACAGGTCACCCATGCGGGGGACGTTGGCGCCGCCGTGCCTGTGGGCAATGTAGACCAGCTCGTTGCTGGCTCTCTGGGGAAGGAACAGCCACTTCTTCACCAGCTTCCGGATGATCTTGTCTGCTTTGTTGAGGGGCACCTTCGCCATGGCAGATCCCCTTAGGGTGAACGAGATGCGTGGGATCAGGAAGGTGTTCAGGGCGTTTATCTTCTGCCACGGTGCCAGCAGGGAGGTATCAAACTTGGCGGCGTCCTGCAAGATCTCCTGGATGTTGTCCTCAGGTGTCTGCTGGACACGGAACCCTGTTGGCGTGCCCTGGTGCTGGTATGCCTGCCCCTCTGCCAGGGGGATGACGGGCTCACCCTGGATCTGGAACCCCGTTGTCTGCACCGAGTCCCTTTTGCTGCCGTCAATGTGCAGATTTGCGCACTTCTTCGCATTGAAGCGGAGCCCCATCCAGTCAGTAGCTCGGCTGGTGGCATCTAGCATACCTTGGAGGCTCTCTGGGTCGTCCGCGCTCAGGACCAGATCGTCCGCGTAGGCCAGAATGCTGAGTTTCTTGCCGTGCAGGTCGAAGCCGGTCGGGCCACTGGAGATGGCTCGGATGAGTGGTTCCATGGCCAGGTTGAAGATGATGGGGCTAAGGGGGCATCCTTGTTTCACGCCACGGCGGATGGGGATGGCGTCCATCTCTCCGTCCGTGGCGCGGATGGTGGTGGTGCAGTCCTTGTAGAGGTCCCGGAGGATCTGGATGAAGGTTTCTGGCATCCCGAACTCTCCCAGGGTGGCAAAGATGTGAGGGTGGGGTATGGACCCAAAGGCGTTGGTCAGGTCAAGCCATGCTACTGCACACTGCCTCCTGGACCTCCTGGCCTCCTGGATGGCCGTCTGAAGGAGGAAGTTGTGCTCGTAGCATCCCTCGCAGGACATGAAACCCTTCTGCACTGAGCTGACGGCGCCCCCGCACACTGACCAGTCTGATCCTTGCCGCGAGGCAGCTGGCATACAACTTGTAGATGGTGGAGCAGAGGGAGATGGGCCTCCAGTTGCCGGGGTCATCTCGGTCGCCTTTTTTGTGGATGAGCATGGTCATGGACTTTTTCCAGGAGCGGGAACGCGATGGAACTGCTTGCATTTGTTGAAGATGGCAGCGAGGACCAAGCAGCCGGGGTCTCACTTCTTCAGCAGGGGGTAGCGGATGCCATCTTTTCCAGGGGCGGTGTTTTTGGTCCTCGACAGCCTCTCCTGCACCTCCTGCGGGGAAAAATCTCGCTCCAAGTCCTCCGTGAGGTCAATCCGGGGTAGCGGGGAAAGGCACTCTGGGAGTCGCAAGTTGGTCTGGGCCTCATGATCAAACACATCCTTGAAGTAGGAGTAGAGCCTCTCGGGCTGGATGGCACAGTAGGAGGAGGTCCCGTTGAGGATCTCCGTCATGGCTTTCATCCGGTTCATCCTATATAGTTTCTGAATACGGGATGCAGCTGCCGGATCGTAGCGGCGGCCGACGTCCCCTCTCCTGCCTTCTCTGGTGGTGTTGTTATGGCTCGGCGCAGGGAATCTGCGAGTGGCCCGTGCGGCTTCCTGGGATTCCCTCCTTCTGGCCATAATTTCCACAGACAGTTCTGCAGTCAGTCTGTCCATCAGGGTGTCGAAGTTCTCAAAGTCCTCAGCCTTTGCCAGCTCCTCCATCCAGGCGGATTGCCACGGTGTGGCGACCCTCACTCATGGCCATCGCTCCTCCTGCTGCATTGTCTCTGCAGGTTCAGGTGCTGCAGGGATGGTTTGTGGCCTTGTTGTCCCTCGGACTGTGGAGCGGTGTTCAGGTGGGTCTTGAGGCGGGGGTCCTGATGTGGTGGGGAGGGCAGCTCTCGGTGTCTCCGAGACAGCACTGGATCTTCCGGGAGGGAGTGGGGTTCTGGAAGCACCGGTGATGGGTTTTGTTGGGGCGCGGTTGTGTTTGGAAGCGCTGGGGATGGTTCTGGTTCTTCTGCGGGCAGCATCTGGCTGGTGGGTCCTCGGTGGGGCATGGGGTTTTTGGCAGTCAGAGGCTCTTTGGGTAACCTTGGAGGAGGTGTTGGGTCTCCTGGGGGTGGGGTCTGGCTGTGGGATCTGGGGGCTACGGGAGGCTTCTCCGTTGGCTGGATCTCGCCGTGCAGCCTGGGGGACGATGCTAGTTGCTCCTACGGCAGGGCGGCATGAGGTTACCTGTGGGGGAGCGCTGCAGCGTCTCATGTCTGTGTTGTGCCGGATGGTTTTTATGAGGTCACTGAGGCGTCTGGTGAGGTTGTTGACCTGAGAGGTGGCGGCGGTCCCCCTCACAGCAGGGTCCAGCGTGGGGATTCTGGAGACGGGACACATCTTGCAATCCAGCTGGTCCATCTTGTACCGTGCCTAGAGCACACCTTCATGAACTCATGTTTCACTCTATCCACTTCTTCTCTCTTGTTTCCTGACCTGATGCCACCTGAGGAAGGCAAAGAACCCCCTGGGGCTAGCCTATACTCCACTCTGGTGCCATGGCCCACCAGGGATATTAGTTGGCAGCTCCTCCACAGAGCTGAGAGCATAGGTATATACCTGGCATGGTTCACAGGCTCTGCCACACCTGTCCTTTCTGCAGCGAGAGGGAGACCCTGGCACAAATCTATGCAGAGTGCATCAGGTGGCAGCCCCTCTTCCGACTCCTTCAGAACCTCTGACTGAGGTTCTAGCTGTACTTTCCCCATACCTCCTGATGTGTGCTCCCCCACAAAGTTGCAGAACCTCCTCATCGACCTCTTCCTGGGGCTGGCCAAGATGGCCATCCATCCTGCCAGGAGGAGGAAGGTGGATGGGGGCAATACTCTGTATCTGTGGGGCCTATTCCCATTTCCTTGTTCGATCATGTCTCCAGGCTGAGTTCCTCTGGTTGGTGTCCACTGACTCCTTTGGTGCCTTTGAGGAGCAGTGGGTGCCGTCCGGAATTCTCTGTTTGATGGCTCCTTTTGGTTCTCTGATTTTCAACCAATGACCTCACTCCTCTTCCTCTTCACCCCTCCCCCCTGCATTGTCCCACTCCCTCACTTGTAGCTTGGGCTTAGCGGCGCCTCTCCCTTAGCTCGGGGAGATCTTTAGCTTTGGGCAGGTCGAGACCCACCTGTCCCAGATCTACACCTTCCAACTTGTGCAGCCATTGTAGAAGGGGGTCCTACAGACAACAGCCTTGATTCATCCCCAGAACAGGTCCACTCTGTGCCCTGAATGCGGCTGGGGTCCTATGGGAAAAAAAAGAACATGTGATCATGTGACTATAGGCTGTATCATAACATATATGCACTAAGGGGCTGAATTAAGGTTGCACAGGCAGCCTTACTGCTGGCATTTCCTAACTTCTAAATGCTTAAATTTACAATCTTAATGTTTTAATATTCTGCCCTGTCCCCATCAACCTGTCCCTGTCTCTTCCCCACCCCTGGCTCCTTGTCTCCGTCCCATTCACCTAGCCAGTACCAGGCGCCACTCCTCAGGATTCTCATCCCAGGCCCAGACTCCTTGCCTAGCTAGTCTTAGTCCCCTCATTCCTGGCTCTTTGTCTCTCTCCCTCATGTGCACAGACTGGCTCTGTCCTAGTTTATCTCCCCAGGGTCCTCATCCAGTCTGTCCCGCCCATACCTCCTCCCCATCCTTGTCCCAGTCTTTGTCCAGCCAGTCCTAGTTCTCCCTGCACAGCCCAGATCCTTGTTAGATCTGTCCCATTCCCTCCCCCTCCACCCCAGGTCCCTCCACCACATTCCTAGCCCCAGTCTCCTTGTCCTGCCAATCCCAACCTCCCTCCAATTCCTAGTTTCTTTTTGGTCTTCCTGCCCCTTCCTGCAAGCCAACTAGCTCCTATTCCTTCCTGTTTCCCTAACTGGCGCCCAGTCTACCAACCACCCCCTAGTGTCAGTCTCACTAGACCCCCTTGTCCCAATCTACTCATTTCCCTCCCCCCAGGCAGGGGTGAAAGTAAGTTAAAGAACTTACCAGTACGCCAGAGTCCTGGGCAGAGACATGGCCTCAACCAGAAGAGGCAGGCCTTTAAATCAAGATTTAAAGGCTCTGGGGCTCCGGCTGTGGCTGCGAGCCCCGGGGCCTTTAAATCACTCCCAGAGCTATCAGCTGCAGAGGCTCAGGGGCAATTTAAAGGGCCCGGGGCTCTGGCCACTGCTACCGCAGCAGAGCTCCGGGCCCTTTAAATCGCCACTGGAGTCCCGCTACCGGAGCCCCGGGGTAGCGGCGGCAGGGCTCGGGTGGTGCTTTAAAGGGCCAGAGCTCCCCGCAGTGGCAGGAGCCCCGGGCCCTTTAAATAGCCGCCTGAGCCCAGCTACCGGAGCCCTGGAGTAGTGGCAGCAGGGCTCCCATGGGGATTTAAAGGGCCAGGGACTCCGGCTGCTGCAGGGAGCCCTGGGCCCTTTAAAGCGCCACCTGAGCCCCGCTGCTGCTACCCCAGGGCTACGGCAGTGGGGCTCGGGAGGCAATTTAAAGGGCCGGGGCTCTGGCCCTGAAGGGAGCCCCGGGCCCTTTAAATCTCCAGCCCTGGGGAAGCCGGTCGGGTCCGGCACGCCGTACCGGCTCTTGCAAGTATGCTGTACCGGACCGTACCCGCTTACTTTCACTTCTGCCCCCAGGTATGGCTCTTGTCCTCTCTACAATCACATCAGATGGCTTCCTCCTCCACAGTGCCTGAATGCCGGTGGGGGGTGGGATCACTCAGAGTACAGGAGAGACAGGCTCCCTTCTCTCCAATCTGGTGCCCAGCTTCACCCTGGCCCAGAGCAGCTGGGAGCATCCTTTCAGGGCAAGTCTATCTTTGTCCCTGTATGCCTAGGTGAAAGTCTACTCTGTGGGAATGGTGTATATGCTGTTGGGTCAGCACTAAGAGCTGAGAGAGGCTGGAGCATGCTCAGTGAGGATATAATCAAATAACTTTCTAATGAGCATATGCAGACTGTAATCTTTTTCCCCCAAAGACTAATAACTTGGCTACATTTGGGTAGATTTTCACAGGACGGCAAAAGGCACATTCCTGACCCAAAGGCCAAATTTCAAGTCCCTGCTCCAAAGCATGGTTGTGCTAGAGTTGTTCAAAGAAAAGGTCTTCAGAACTTTTTACTATGGGTAAAACAACTTAAGTTTCCCTAGCCTCATTCTTGGAAATGGCTGATCTGTTTTGGCTGAAATTTTTCAAACATAGGCATCCTGAGTCAGACAACCATCATGCAAAACTTCAGCCTGAATGACTGTAGGTTGTTTTCAGTTGCTTATAAAACTTGGCCAGTCTTATAATAGGAGGTGTTGGGTAACCTTAACAGGAAGTACTACCAGCCCCACCTAAAATACCATTTTTCAAACAATTCATAAACCTGCCAACAATCTTCATTTGTTCAAGTGAATAAAAGAAGTCCATGAACAAAAGGGCAGATATGTTGGGTTCTGTAGCTTTAGAAATTGGGAAAAAGAAACCAGTGTCTGTGAGAGCTTTTCATGCCTAACCAGTTATTCAATGCTCTGACTGTGTCATGGCATATTTTTGTATGGTAACAAGTATAGTGGTTCCTATATGTGCTTTAAATATCTTCCTTATCTTGAGTGTTTTCTCTACACATTTTATCTCTTAGAAAACCTCTTCATCTCATTACATCCGCGCACTTCATAGTGCTTAGAACATTATTACATTTATTGCAGTGACCCAGACTAAACTAGGCTGTGCCAACTGTGTGGAGGCAAACCAAGACAAAAGAGAGAATTTTGAATTTTTAGAACTTTATAAGGGAAAACACAAAGATTATAGCAGAAGCATAAATAATATAGAATATTACTGAGTACTGACTTCTTATATTAATAAACTATAAGTTACCAACACATTAAGCTTTGCAAGCTTGTACACGCTACTCTTCCTTTGTGCAGTTAATAACAAATGCATTGTTATTACCAAGAATAAAGGAAATTACTTAATATACTGTGTCATTTCGGCAAAGAATCAACTTATCCTCTCCTTGGTTCTAAGTCCAGCTCCACTCCTGCTGTCCTATCCTTTGCGTCTGTTTGGCTTGAAGTGCTCCTTAGACTCAATGTTCCTGGGGCTGTCCCTCTCTTCGCTGAGTTTTTCTACAAGAGGGGTTTCTTCACCTAGTAGCCCTCACTTATCCAGTAGGTGCCTTTGACCTCTGTTCCTTCAATAGATGTTCAAACAGTCCTTCTCTCTGTTCATTTACTTTAGCTCCTTTGTGGGTGGGCTTCTCGTGTACTGTTTTCAGGATCTTTTTAATCTAACACAGCTTCTGATCAATTCCCTGTTCCACCAGTCATATTTCCTTTCAGTTCTTTCCCTTGAGTCACTCTCTCCAGTACGGCTGTAGATTTTATTTCCCACTACTTCCCATTTCTAAGAGTGGCACTCGCGTACCCAGTTCAATTTTTTTCTGCTTCTACTGACTTGAGAAACCTCTCCTAGTTTTACTTCTTCTCATTTCTAAATCCCCTACTTCTATTCTCCTGTTCTCTTATTTTATCACCTCATCTCCTACCGAGCTCCAGTTCATCTGCTAACTCAGTAGCTAGATTTTTCTTCTTCTCCAACAGCTTGTCTCAACTGCCTCTCCTTCCACCATCATCTGAGCCCCTGCCGCAGCTTAAGCTACTGTCCCTTTGGCTATTCCCTTCCAGGCCAGCATTTGATGCTGCTGCATCACAGCTGCAGGTCCTAATAGCACCTCAATAATTCAACTGCAGCAGGTGCTAGTGCTGGGGCCAGGTAATGTTATCAACTCCCCACTGATTCCTATCTAGAATAATCCCTTAATTTTAAATACATTACATTTGGGTATAAAAAAATGCATGATTCTTCAAAGGTTTAACTAACACATAGTAACAGAATGTCTTCATCTGTCTACCAGCATATCCCATCTGCTCAGCATCTGTTTGATAAATATCTTTGTTTGTTCGTTCTCATCTAATTGGGAGAGCTATGGCCTGCAAGGTTGTTTGCCCCATTGGAGAATTAGCTACATAAATCCAGCAGTGCAGATCACACCGCAGAAAACATCTATAAATGGGCAGACCCCATTCAGTAGTCACAAATATAGACCTAAAAATGGGAAATCAAACTAAACTCACTCGCTGAAGAAAAGCGGTAACCGGGTAGAGCATACGGACACTTGGTTTTCATTCTTGTGTTTCTTTCAAAACAAGAACTTGAACAGGTATTATTGGACCATCTGGATGTGATGTCAGAGGTGGGCCATACCTGCATGTAGTGGGAAACTGAAAGCCTGAGATTTCTCTCTTGTCTGATCCTTTTCTCCTTTCCATATGGGTTCACTTTGCCATTTAAAAAAAATTGACATTGAATAAACTTTAAATCATGAAACTAATAGTGAAAATAGTGGCGCCCAAGACTAGTTTCCTATACAGCCTGCCTGGACATAACTGATCTCTCTATTCTGCCTCTATTCTATTCAACATCACATTTAAGCTTCTGGCAGATGTGTCATACTCAGTGGTTCATAGTATGTAATTAGGTTTGGCTGGTTTTTGAGGCAAAAAAAATCAGAATTGGAAAAAAAACCCTCAACAAAACCATATTTAAAATATAACCAAAGGCTTGGTTCAATCTCAACTTTGGTATGTGTCTTCCCATGACACTAAGAATATGTCCACACTAGGTGTGGATGGCATAAATTACATCTCAAGGTGACATATCCATGCTAAAAATAGAAGTGTAGTCATGGTGGTGCAGCGGTGGGAGGGGCTAGCCACCTCACGTAAGATCCTGTCTGAGATCCTAGGTATGTATTCAGGCAGCTAGCCTCTCCCACTGCTCACACCACTGCAGCACTACACATCTGTTTTTAGTGTACTCGCTCAAATGGCTCAGTGTCTTCTTGAGCTGGGATTGACACAGTTTGAGCTCCAGTGCAGACATGCGCTTAGAGCCTTATTGTCAGAGGTGCTTTGAAATCAGTTGGAGCTGAAGATGCTCAGGACTTCTGAAAGTCGGGTCCTCCGAGTGGGATAAAGTGAACGAAGCAGTTGTTCTTTTGCCCAGATAATCTCTCTCTTTTTCTTGTCTCATTCCAGGACCATTTTCTTCATAGTTCTGTTCTCTCAGTACCTGAAAAATGTGCCTGTGCCACTGCCATCTTACCAAGGATCCAGGAAGTGCCACTTCTCTAAGGTCTACCTCTTCCAGATCTTCCCCGTGAGTTATCATTTTTGGACTTGGGTGACCAGATGATCCACTTTTACGAGAACTGGACTAAATGATGTTCAGTTTAGACACCCAAATAATCCTATTCCCATTCACTTCCACTGGAGGCAGTGAGATTACTTGGGTGAGTAACTGCTCCCCATTGGGAGTAAGAGCTTCACAGTTAGGCTCCTACTATGTTTTGCATTTGGTTTAGTCTGTTAGAAACTCATTTTTGTGGTAGAATTCCCCCAAAGCGCAGGTGTTTTTATCCTGGCTGTGTAAGTGCCCAAAGATATGGCCATCTTTGCAACCACGCATAGTGAAAATAGGTGCTTCCTACTTCTTGACTCAGGATATCTGGTCACCATACTGTGGACACTGACCCTTACCAGTAACTGATGATCCCGACTGGTCTGTACCACAAACCAAGGGCAGTTCTATTTCTTTCTAAAACAATAGTCAGCAGCAGTTCATTGCCATGACCGTGCTCACAAGACTGATGTTTTTACCAAGTCTGAGTAATGATGTAATGCACTGCAGTGTAGCTAAGGATTCTGGGAGTCTGTTCCAAGGTGAAGATGGTAAGCCTGGCTAGTAATCGCTTGTCAATATTCACAGCTGCTTCCAATAAAACTTTCTGGATAACAGAGAAAATTGGATTCTCCAGTGCAGTGGTTCTCAACCTGGGGTTAATGTACCCCTGGGGGTACGCGGAGGTCTTCCAAGGGGTATATCAACTCATCTGGATATTTGCCTAGTTTTACAATAGGCTACATAAAAAGCACTAGCTAAATCAGTGCAAACTAAAATTTCATACAGACAATGACTTGTTTATATTGCTCTCAATACTATACACTTGAAATGTAAGTACAATATTTATATTCCAATTGATTTATTTTATAATTAGATGGTAAAAATGAGGAAGTCAGCAATTTGTCAGTAATAGTGTGGCTGCAACACTTTTGTATTTTTATGTCTGATTTTGTAAACAAGTAGTTTTTAAGTGAGGTGAAACTTGGGAGTACGCAAGACAAATCAGCTACCGTCGTCTGGAAAGGTTGAGAGCCACTGCTCCAGTGAAGCTTCTAAACCAGACAAAAACCTGCAAGGGGGTCGGGGAGGGGGACGACACTCTGCCATGTCACCTTCATCTTATTGAATGAACAAGCAAATGGGGGAACAAAAAAGAGAATACGCTTTCAGAATGCAATGGGGGCCTTGTTTGTCTGTGCTCCAGGAGGCAGAGTACTTCTATAAAGGAAATGAGGATGGCCATTAATCAGAATGCACTTTATGTGACTGTCTAGGTTCTTCTTGGCCTCGCCATTACTTGGCTGATATGTTTTGCACTCACTGTTTCCAATGCCTTCCCCTCGGACTCTGCAGTTTATGGCTATCTGGCTCGGACTGACATCAAAGGAGATGTTCTGTCCCAGGCACCCTGGTTCCGGTTCCCGTACCCAGGTATAGTTGTAGTAGCATGTTGCGGATTATTTACTGTTCCTTCTCATTGTTTTTCCCAGTGTTGCTTTGTGTGTATGCTTTTTGCATTTTAAGGATCTTGAATGATAGTGGAAAATGAGGACACTGTGGAACCCAAATGGTAAAGCTCAGGGAGGGCTGGCCTAGAAGCATGGGCCCACACTTAAAAAAGTCACTAGTGATTTACTTGAATGGATTTTACAGCAAAACTAGCCCCAGTGATCTGACTCGCTTTTTTTTTTTTTTTTTTAATTTGCAGGCCAATGGGGAGTTCCAACAATCAGTTTGGCTGGGATATTTGGCATCATAGCTGGAGTGATTTCCTCTATGGTGGAGTCGGTAGGCGATTACTATGCCTGCGCCCGACTGTCTGGTGCCCCGCCCCCTCCGAAGCATGCTATCAACCGTGGAATTGGAGTTGAGGGAATTGGCTGTCTTCTGGCTGGGGCATGGGGAACAGGGAATGGCACCACTTCTTACAGTGAGAACGTTGGAGCGCTGGGAATCACCCGGGTAAGATTTACTGCAGCGCCACCAGCCCACAGCAATGCTGCGCCGGGTTAGGTCACTGGTATGGAAAAATGCAATAGTTTTCAAAGGGTGGCTATGCTTGTGGTTTTAATAAATATATTACACACATTTACAACATGTCTTATTGCTGGGTCTATGAAGTGATCTCAGTCCATCTCAAGTACAAATGTCCTCATCACAAAAAACACTACCACATTCATTTCTAATTGGCTCTCAGGGAGATTAAGGCTCAAATGGGCCACGTGACCTGAACTATTGTTCCATTCCTAGAGGCAGGGGGTTGCTCCAGTTTGGGGGAGGCATGTTGTTGGGGATGGTACATGGGATGCATACGTGGTGATTATCTGCTCTGCACTCCTTCTGGGGATAAAGAGAGGCCTTCATGCTGTGAGGCTGGCAATCTGGGACTTTTCCTGAGAGCCAAATTCAACAAAAATATTGTGGAGAAAATGGAAATAAGCAATATATAGTCTTTAAAAACTGCTCATGTTCCATGATACTTAGAACTAAGCAATGACAGGGATATTAAAGGTGGCACACTTCTTGATAACTACAAATGTCAAGCCATAAGGTTAAGCATTTTTAATCATTTTGAACTGGCACTATTTTCTGAATTGTTTTACTCCCATTCTTATAGAGTGACAAGGTGGGTGAGGTAATATCTTTTATTGGACCAACTTCTGCTGGTGAGAGAGACAAGCTTACACAGAGCTTTTCTTCAGGTCAGGGAAAAGTACTCCAAGTGTCACCTTGGACCATCACAGCTATAACTACACTGCATTCTTAAACTCATTTGTGTGGATATATTTCACTTTAGCGGTCAGCTCTGAGTTATTCAGAATATTATGGGATTAATACATCTGACAGCCAATCAGAAAACTCTGGCTGTGGTGACCACTCTTAAATCATTCACGAACAAATTATGTAATGCTGTCAGGGGAGCTGCATAGGGGAAGTAGAGGCAGAAGTTGGCCAGTAACAAACTAGTTTATTTCACTGCATTTTATAAACCCCATGAAGAATCGTCATTTCCACAGATACCAGCTGCTGGTTCTTTTCGGCATAGCTGATATGTGGGCACATGCATGGAAGCAGTCTGCTCTGTATCCCAGTGTACACTGTTACTAGATGGTCAATGCAGTGATGTTTCTTATGCATTGGCTAAATGATTCATTAAATGTGTGATTTGTGCATGCGTCGTATATATGGGATATGAACATATTTGAAAATATATAAAATACACTCAAAATATTATCAAGTAGCCCACTTTCCCTCTCTTCATAACCATGATCTAGCTTCAGTGCAGTGATATCAGCCCTTCTGAGTTAAGGCAGAAATTTCCTTTGGGATCCCATTTCTTGTAAGGTTAGTCAGTTTCACAAATTTGGGGACCACTTTAATTTCGAGCCCGATCCAAATCTTTATGAAGTCAGTAGAAAAGCTCTATTGATGTCCGTGGGAGTTGGAGCTGGCCCTTAAGGCATATTTTGAATTTTGGTTTTTATGTGTTTATCATTTCACAGGAAATACATCTTTCAGTAATCAATATAGAAACAAGACATCAGTGTCAAGCCATATTTCTTGTAAAGCATAAATAGGATTTCAGAGTCTTGATGAAGACTTCAGAATCACCTTGCAAACAAACAGTAAACTAGACATGTTTTCACCCCATTAAAATATTCACTTCAGCAAGATGATTGGGCTTTCTTTTCTTTCCCTGACACTATTGAAACAGACTGTTAACAGGCTTTGGAATCAAGCACTCAGACTCATGGCACCAGTGAAGTAGATTGTTGACCTTGGTGTCAGCTTCATACACGGTATAATATGTCACCTAAGTATATTAAAAATATTAGGCTTCACAATAATCCTAGTGTGACTGGGGTGTGTGGATGGGCCAGACTGAGTGCCTCACTCAGGGCAGACTGCAAGAAATAGGGCAGGAAGTTCCTAAAACTGGTAGATTATTCTATACTTGGATTCACCAAGCTAGTAACAATACAGCTTCTGCAGTACCACACTGGGTAACAAGAGGGCAAACACAGTCCCCTTTAGGCATCCCAGCCCTTGGTTCCCACCTAGACAGCCAAGTAATATACAGGTCTGTTGCATCTTACGAGCATTTAACATGCGCGATTTCAGCTTTAAGCGGTTGGCAAAAACAAAAAAAAGAGAAAAATAACAATTTTAATACTGTATGTGTAGTGTGGGCGATTCCGCCCGCCATTCAACTCAATGTAATTTTGATTATACGCGGTTTTCGCTTTACGCGCTAACCGCGGAACAGAACCCCCGTGTAAGATGAGACTCGCCTGTAGTGAAGGGTTACTGAAAACCTGATTCACCGTATGTGAGGTTCACCAATCCCAAAGGACCAGACATTTATCCCCAGGTCAATATGAGTTTCAGGTCTTACCCAATAAGCATGCTGATGCCAGTCTTTTAGTAACTAAAAACTAAAGGTTTAATAATAAAAGGAAAAAGAAAGAAGAGAGTTGTAAATGGTTAAAAGATCAACATACATACAAATATGTGTACAGTCCTTAGGTCTGTTTCATAGGAGAGATGGTGAGGCTACTAATTTGTAATAGTCTTTCTGGAATCAATTTAAAGGTTTATAGTCAATAAGCAGCCCAGATGTAGAGTCTGTTAGTCTGGATAGAGTCCTTCCATGCATTTTCCAGGCTATTCCAAATAATAATTGCGAAGATCTGTCTTATGACTTTCCCTGTTAAAAGTTTAAGCAGATTACAGATGAAAGGATCAGGCCCAAAGCTTTCCTTTATAGCTCTTCTAAGCAGGCTGACAAAACTCCTCACAGAAATTGTCAAAGCAAAGCAGGGCCTTCCCCTGAGAAAAAATAGACAATACAGCTCTTTGCTTTGAAGCTAATCTCCTATTTCCTATGCATACACAGGTAAACTAGTTGCATTCATTCACATAAGGCAATTAGCCAGTACTTCATTATAGCATTGATAGTTAATCTGAAAGAACAGGAGTACTTGTGGCACCTTAGAGACTAACAAATTCATTTGAACATAAGCTTTCATGGGCTACAGCCCACTTCTTCGGATGCATAGACTGGAACATACAGCAAGAAGATATTTATACATACAGAGAACCTGAAAAGGTGGAAGTAGCCATACCAACTGTAAGAGACCAATCAATTGAGCTATCATCAGCAGGAGAAAAAAAAACGTTTGAAGTGATAATCGAGATGACCCATAGAGAGTGTAAGGATACTTAACATGGGGAAATAGATTCGATTAGTGTAATGACCCAACCATTCCCAGTCTCTGTTCAAACCTAAGTTAATTGTATCTAATTTGCATATTAATTCATGTTCAGCAGTCTCTCTTTGGAGTCTGTTTTGAAGTTTTTTTGTTGCAAAATTGCCACCTTCAAGTCTGTCACTGAATGGTTAGAGAGGTTGAAGTGTTCTCCCACTGGTTTTTGAATGTTATGATTCCTGATGTCAGATTTGTGTCCATTTATTCTTTTGCTTAGAGACTGTCCGGTTTGGCCAATGTATATGGCAGAGGGGCATTGCTGGCACATGATGGCATATATCACATTGGTAGATGTGCAGGTGAACAAGCCCCTGATGGTATGGCTGATGTGATTAGGTCCTATGATGGTGTCACTTGAATAGATATGTGGACAGAGTTGGCATCGGGCTTTATTGCAAGGATGGGTTCCTGGGTTTGTGTTTATGTTGTATGGTGTTGTCAAGGCTCCTTCCCCACTCTGAACTCTAGGGTACTGATGTGGGGGTGTGACGTTATTGACATAAAATGGGACCGTATAGATCATTGTTGCAACCAAGGTCCTGTAGTGGCACCCAAATCTTGTATAAAGGGGGTCAAATGGGGTGTCTAGGACAAGGTTATGGTTTACTGGTTATGATTATGCTGTCTATATGTGTGTATCAGTTTTGTAGTTGAAGTTATGAATATTGGCTCTATACTGTCTGTATGGCAAACTTATGCTATGCTTCTGGGTGACATCCCAGACAAGCTGAGATTAGCTCTGCCTAGCCTGCTTGATGGCCCATTAAGGACCATCAGCTATACAATGGACCCATTGAGAGAAGGCAGATACGCCTTGTAACTCAGCAAAGTATGCAGGGACTGGCCCATGTGACTCCAGACTCCATTTTGCTGTAATTTTCCACAGTAAGAACAAAGAGGTGTTCTTACACCTGGAAAAGACTATATAAGGCTGATGCCTCATCTCCATCTTGTCTTCAATCCTGCTTCATACCTCTGGAGGGACTTTGCTACAAGCTGAAGCTGTGAACAAAGGACTGAGGACCCATCCCAGCGGGGGATGTATTCCAGAGACTTGATTTGAACCTGCAGTTTATTCCATCGCTGCTGCAAGCCTGAACCAAGAACTTTGCCATTACTGTATGTAATTGACTCCATTTAACCAATCCTAACTCTCATCTCTATCTTTTTCCTTTTACGAATAAACCTTTAGATTTTAGATTCTAAAGGATTGGCAGCAGCGTGATTTGTGGGTAATACCTGATTTGTATATTGACCTGGGTCTGGGGCTTGGTCCTTTGGGATCAGGAGAACCTTTTTCTTTTACTGGGGTATTGGTTTTCATAACCATTTGTCCCCATAACGAGTGGCACTGGTGGGAGTACTGGGAAACTGGAGTGTCTAAGGAGATTGCTTGTGAGACTTGCGGTTAGCCAGTGGGGTGAGACCGAAGTCCTCCTAGTCTGGCTGGTTTGGTTTGCCTTAGAGGTGGAAAAAACCCCAGCCTTGGGCTGTAACTGCCCTATTTGAGCAATTTGTCCTGAGTTGGCACTCTCAGTTGGGTTCCGCCAGAACCGCATTGTCACAGTGGCGTAGTCGGCAGGATCCACAGAACCAGGTCAATTAAGCTTTGGGTCAGAACCCCATGCTATCCAAATTTGAATTTTGGGATTGAGAGTTTTGTTGGTTAAAGAGCTGCTGCAATGGCTGAGCAAAGAGCATATGAGGGACTTGGCAAAAAAGCCCTGGAAAATTTGTGTTCAGAAAAGAGGATAAGCTTTAGAAAGAAAGCTACAAAGGAAGAACTGAGAAATCTGTTAATAGCCAGTGATCAGGGGGCAAGAGCACAGCCCTTACCTGAGGCTGCAGAAGATGCAGAAAAAATTAGGATGCAAAGGGTGACAAGTAAACTGCAATTTGAGCATGAACAGAAGCTAGCAGAGCTTCGATTGCTGGAGAAGCAAAAAATAGCAGAATTAGAGAAGGAGGCTGCTGAGAGAGAGCAAAAGGCTGCTGAGAGAGAGAAAGAGGCTGCTGAGAGAGAGAAAGAAGCCGATCAAAGAAAGAAGGAGGCTGATGAGAGAGAAGAGAGAGCTCGTAAGGGGCGTCTAGAGCTGCTCGTTGCTGAACAGGAGACGGCCAGACTTCAGCTCCAAGTAATGGAAGAGCGGAGAAAGTCATCCCCACCTGGTACTCCACTTCCCCCCCGCCATGAGAAAAACTGGGAAAGGATGTGTCCCATTTACAACGATACTGAGGATATAGAGGAGTTTTTGTCTACCTTTGAACGCCTCTGCAATCTGTACCAGATCCCTGAGGGTCAGCAAATGCCTGTCCTGCTGACCAGACTGACTGGAAAAGCCAGGGAGGTATTTAATGACTTGGGGGAACAAGAAGCTTTAGATTATGGGCAGTTTAAAGATTCTGTGTTAAGGCGGTTCAAGGTTACTCCTGAATCTTACAGAGTTAAGTTTAGAGAGTTTAAAATGTCTAAGGATTGTACTTTTGTAGAATGTGCTCATAAGCTAATGGGTTTTGTTAAAAAGTGGGTTGTGGGAGCCAAGGCGCATGGGAGTTTTGAAAAACTGCTGGATTTAATAACTTTGGAACAGTTCTTAGACATTGTGCCTGACAATGTGAGAGCAGCTGTGTGTGACAGGGACCCTGAGTCAGTCCTACGGGCAGCAGAGATTGCGGATGCCCATACCCAAAACAGGGCTCGAGAAGGGTGTAAAACCCCGGGGAAAAGTAATCACCATTCTCCCCAGTTCAAGAGGAGGGAAGGATTTAAAAATAAACCTGACTCTTCTAAGGGAGTTCAAGGGGGCCTGGAGGGTAGGAACTCACATCCCAGGACGGAACAGGTTACATGCTATCACTGTGGTATCCTGGGCCACATAAGACCAGACTGCCCGACACTGAAGGGCAGCCCAAAACCAGCAACCCCAAATGCCACGGCAAATGCTAACCCTGTTGTTGTAAACTCACAGGCAAGCCACACAGAGCCCAGCATTGGTGCCCTGTGTGCAAATGCTGTTTCTGTGGTCTCTGAAGAATTTGACCTTAAAACTCACATTAAAGCTAAATATGGGGGAAATAACGCAGAGTTTATTAGCAGTGCAGAAGTGAATGGAGTAAGGTGTATGGCATGGAGGGACACCGCAGCAGATATTACTCTGGTTAAAGCAGGTCTTGTCAGGAAGGAAGATTATTTGCCAGGTGAAGATGTAACTGTTGTAGCCTTATCTAAGTATTTTGTCAGGGTGCCTTTGGCTAAAATCCACCTGAAATGGAAGGGTTTGGAGGGCACCATGGTTGTGGGAGTAAAAGACATAATCCCTAAGGATATTATGATTGGAAATGATATTAAAGCTATGGTCAGTCAAGTTAATACAAACCAAGCACAAGAGAGGATTGATCCTAAGGTTGTGCCTATGGAGGGTTTCTCCAAAAGCTTGTCCTTGGAAAGTAGCTGTTTGGCTGTGAATGAAGTTTCTGAATGTCCATCTAATGTCTCAGAAGTAAATCTGGAATTAGATCAAGCAAAGGGAGAGGAGAACAAGGAGATTTTGGATGAGTCTAGGCAGTCTTGTGAACTGATGGCTTTATCTAGTCAGCAGTTTGGGGAGGCAAGGAGAGTGGAAAATGAGTGTCCCTATACCTTATCTGTTTCCTGTGCGAAGAATAGCGACAGTGAAGGAAATGTGCCTGTGTTTGTCAGGGGTATTGACTTGCCTATGGAGGAAGCTACCCCAGTCTCCAAGCGGTTGTCTGTGAACAGCCCGGTTTGCTGGGACAAGGGAAATGAAATCCCAAACTGTATGTCTAGTAAAGAAAAATGCGTCTCCAACTCTTTTTTGTCTGTGGAGCCGACAGAAGGTGCCTTTCGGCCTGTGATGGTTGAGAGTAATTTAGCTGTCTCAGAGTTGGTTCTGAATTCAACTAAAGCCCAGGAAGGGAATGGTCCTAAGTTTGCATCTGCTGGGGAGAATGGCACCGTAACTAGGTTGCATCCAGTTAGTGTCTTAGCAAAATCCCAGAGACCAGAAAATTCTGGTGCTTGTATTTTGCCTGTTGCTCATGTGTGGTTGGAGAAGGGTGTAACAACTCTGTCTGATCAGGGTGATACCCTAGCCAGGGCACAAGGAGAGCGGAAAGGTAATTTGGTTGTGGTACCTACGGACAGTTTAACAACTTGTAGCAAAAAAGAAAAAATTCCTAAGCTTGTGTGTGGCAAAGAGAAGGGAAGTATTTCTAACCTTTTATCTAGGAAGTCTATGGGTTTGCCTGAAAGGGGATTGTGTAGAGATCTGCCTGATGGGCCAAAGGTAATCCTGAATGCAAATAAAACCCAGACAGAGTCTGTTGTTGCTCAGGAAAGTGTTCCTTTAGAGCAAGCCCTAGGTGAAGAGGGTAAGGGCAGAATTTCTGTGAGGGGTGGCTTGCTGCTTAGAAAAGCTCCTGGAGAAAGGAATCCTCATGGTACTCGGTGCAAGCAGTTCCCTGCAACTGAAGGGTGTGAGAGTGATTTAATCAAGGAAGTTTCAGTTCCTAGCAGCCAGAAATTGTCTGTTGTGAATGGATCCACTGACTTTCCTTTTAAAAGATCCAGTGTGGGTAGCTTTGAGAAGGTCTCAGAGGAAATAAAAGTTGTTAAGGAATTGAGGCAGCCCTATAACCAAGTGGCTGTGTGGGGCCAACTTGTTGGGGAGACAATGGTGTTGGAACAGGAATGTCTCCTTTCTGATTCTTTAAACGAGCAGTTTGTGCTTCAGGGTTTGAGGACAGATTTGGTTACTGATGTGTCAGAGCAGAGCAGTTTTATGGCTGAATGCTTGAGGATGCGGGGGAGAGCAAGCAAACTCTCACCCGCAGACTCTTTGGATTTGTGTGGTATCTCTTTAAGGCAGAGTCCAGCCTTGGAAATTATAGCAGTTAAGGATATGAAAATTGGTGGACTGGCTCTGGTCTGGGGTAGTGCAAATTACTTGCCTGGCTGGGAAAGGGAGGACTTGCTAATAGCTGTTAGCACAGAGGGCCCACCCCATCAGCCAGTGAATTCTGTTAAGCAAGAGAAATCAGGGTTTGATTCTGCAGGACAAGGAGGACAGAGAAAACTGAATTTTGCAAAGGGAAGCCACAGGTTAACCCTAAAATGCCCAAACTCCAATGGTATTGAGCCAAAGGGGTGGCATGACAACCATGATTGCAGATGGACACTTGCAATGAACTTGTTGTTATTGCTTAATTTTGTAATGAATGTGTTGCTATTGCCACAAACTGTAAAAATGTACAATGTGCCTAATCTTTTGGAGAATCCCTTGAACATGTTAAAAGGAATACATGAGAACACACGTTACGTTAAAAGGCCTTGTTACACTGGGGTTTCACAGGTAATGCCTATAAACAATATGGGAACTTTTCACAGGGGAAAAGGCATTCCAGACCTAATGTGCTGTATGAAAAGGAAGACTGAGGCACACTACCATATTGCTTTCATGGCTAAATGCCAAGATTCCTGTACTATGAAGAACATTAATATCTGCATTTATTCGATGTTAATGGGGTTCCAAACATTTGCCTGAGCTGGTATGGATAAAGTAGCTGTTTTCTTTAGCTCTTGGCAAGATCACATGACACATACAGGAACCATGCTGCCTGAGCTGGTATGGATAAAGTAGCTGTTTTCTTTAGCTCTTGGCAAGATCACATGACACATACAGGAACCATGCTGCCAGAGCAGATCCAATCCACTATTGTTCTAACTAAGTTTTACCTTGAGGTTGTAAAGAGGTTCAATCATGTGGTTGAACATGATTTTGATAAACCATTTCTGTTATACACGGGTATGGCTTCTAACCCAATACTAGCTGTAGTAAGACAGAACCCAGGATGGGGAGCTCTTGGGATGCAGTCAGAGATGTTTGTGTCATCCCTTCCTGCATCAATTTTGCGTTGGGGGTGTGACGTTATTGACATAAAATGGGACCGTATAGATCATTGTTGCAACCAAGGTCCTGTAGTGGCACCCAAATCTTGTATAAAGGGGGTCAAATGGGGTGTCTAGGACAAGGTTATGGTTTACTGGTTATGATTATGCTGTCTATATGTGTGTATCAGTTTTGTAGTTGAAGTTATGAATATTGGCTCTATACTGTCTGTATGGCAAACTTATGCTATGCTTCTGGGTGACATCCCAGACAAGCTGAGATTAGCTCTGCCTAGCCTGCTTGATGGCCCATTAAGGACCATCAGCTATACAATGGACCCATTGAGAGAAGGCAGATACGCCTTGTAACTCAGCAAAGTATGCAGGGACTGGCCCATGTGACTCCAGACTCCATTTTGCTGTAATTTTCCACAGTAAGAACAAAGAGGTGTTCTTACACCTGGAAAAGACTATATAAGGCTGATGCCTCATCTCCATCTTGTCTTCAATCCTGCTTCATACCTCTGGAGGGACTTTGCTACAAGCTGAAGCTGTGAACAAAGGACTGAGGACCCATCCCAGCGGGGGATGTATTCCAGAGACTTGATTTGAACCTGCAGTTTATTCCATCGCTGCTGCAAGCCTGAACCAAGAACTTTGCCATTACTGTATGTAATTGACTCCATTTAACCAATCCTAACTCTCATCTCTATCTTTTTCCTTTTACGAATAAACCTTTAGATTTTAGATTCTAAAGGATTGGCAGCAGCGTGATTTGTGGGTAATACCTGATTTGTATATTGACCTGGGTCTGGGGCTTGGTCCTTTGGGATCAGGAGAACCTTTTTCTTTTACTGGGGTATTGGTTTTCATAACCATTTGTCCCCATAACGAGTGGCACTGGTGGGAGTACTGGGAAACTGGAGTGTCTAAGGAGATTGCTTGTGAGACTTGCGGTTAGCCAGTGGGGTGAGACCGAAGTCCTCCTAGTCTGGCTGGTTTGGTTTGCCTTAGAGGTGGAAAAAACCCCAGCCTTGGGCTGTAACTGCCCTATTTGAGCAATTTGTCCTGAGTTGGCACTCTCAGTTGGGTTCCGCCAGAACCGCATTGTCACAGGGGGCCTGCGTGAAAACTTCTAAGCTTAACTACCAGCTTAGATCTGGTCCACTGCCACCACTCCCAATGTGCTAATTCCCTTCCCTGGGTAGCCTTGAGAGACTCTTCACCAATTCCCTTGTGAATACAGATCCAAACCCCTTGGATCTTAAAACAAGGAAAAATCAATCAGGTTCTTAAAAAGAAGGCTTTTAATTAAAGAAAAAGGTAAAAATCATCTCTGTAAAATCAGGATGGAAAATAACTTTACAGGGTAATCAGACTTAAAGAACACAGAGGATCCCCCTCTAGCCTTAGGTTCAAGGTTACAGCAAACAGAGGTAAACACCCTAGTAAAAGGTACATTTACAAGTTGAGAAAACAAAGATAAAACTAACACGCCCTGCCTGGCTGTACTTACAAGTCTGAAATATGAGAGACTTGTTCAGAAAGATTTTGAGAGCATGGATTGATGTCTGGTCCCTCTTAGTCTCAAGAGCGAACTCTCCCCAAGACAAAGAGCACAAAAAAAAACCTTCCCCCCACCAAGATTTGAAAGTATCTTGTCCCCCTATTGGTCCTTTGGGTCAGATGTCAGCCAGGTTACCTGAGCTTCTTAACCCTTTACAGGTAAAAGGATTTTGGAGTCTCTGGCCAGGAGGGATTTTATAGTATTGTACACAGGAGGACTGTTACCTTTCCCTTTATAGTTATGACAGGTGTGTCCTCACACTTTCTATGGGTCATCTCGATTATCACTTCAAAAGTTTTTGTTTTTTTTTCTCCTGCTGATGATAGCTCATCTCAGTTGATTGGCCTTTTACAGTTGGTCTGGCTACTTCCACCTTTTCATGTTTTCTGTATGTATAAATATCTTCTTGCTGTATGTTCCAGTCTATGCATCCAATGCAGTGGGCTGTAGCCCATGAAAACTTATGCTCAAATAAATTTGTTATTCTCTAAGGTGCCACAAGTACTCCTGTTCTTTTTGCGGATACAGACTAACACGGCTGCTACTCTGAAACCAGTTAAGCTGAAGACAATGTAGATAATATTATTAGTTTCCTGCAGTATTACACATCTTTGATCTTAAGGTTACTTGGACATAGTCACATATATAATTAAGATATGAAAGGGATTTAACATTGTTAAACATTGCTTACATTGTTATACTTCTAACAAGATATAGGTAAACACAAACATATACACTTAGCATCTACCCTTGGATTCTTATCAATACAAAGTGAATGAGTTGGGGCTTGCTACCCTAATTAACATTTCTTTGATACCCATACATAAGTGGATTGTCTTGATTACAATTGTAAGGCCTCCTGTTAAGTTGTTATGGATCATAGACAGGTTGGCTTGGCTGGTCTGTCAGTGTCACATCTAGTATAAATAATTATTTGGGCCTTTACTTAGATAGATTTGTGGTTTTTTGTTTTTAAATGGAAAGAATACTGCGGCCTTAAAACCAGGGGACAGAAAAATCAGATTGAAAGATGAACAGAAAAATATGGATTGCTTTATTTTGGAACACCGTATCACCACCTCCCCAGAATGGATTTACTAATATCTCACACACCAAAAGGTGTTTGAAAAGGGACAATAATAGTTCCTGAAACTAGTTTTGCCGACATCATTAGCCAAAAAACCCTCTTGTCTGAAACATGAAATTCTTCACATATTAGTAGGGGAGGAGTAAAACGATTCATTTAATTTTAAAATGTCAACAAGGATTATATAATTCCTCTGCTTAAAACATGAACATTTTACATCGTAGTGTGGTTCTCTAAAACTTTCCATGAAGCAACATGCTACTTTTAGTTGAAGGTCCAACAAGGGTTTGGTAGTCTTTCTCCCTTAATTTACATAACCATTCACTTCTCCTGAACATCTTTAAAGTTTGTTCCACAGTTTCTGTTTTTCTTTCTTATTCACATACTTTGCCAGATATGCGTGAGAGGAGAAACTCTTAGTGCTTGGTGCATTGCCTGACTAGGAATCTCCCTGGCTTTATCCAGTGAAAAGTGAGAGAAAAGTTCTCTCACTTAATATATCTGGGTTATGGTGTATATGGACAAACCAAAGTACCTACCCAGTTTTCTTTAACAAATGCTCAATCTGTCATTGAAAGAGAGAGATCAAAGCAGACACTCTCTCCAGCGTCCAAACGCGGCTCTCCAAAGGCCATTAACTTCAGTGCGAGGAGAGTTGGCCGCCAAGTTTGGAAGCAATTCGTAAGCATCGCTCTGTGCTCATGTGAAACTAGACTCAAAAAAACCAAATAAACAGTTACAACGTAAGTTCCAGTTGGCCCTTGGAGTTTTTAGAGTGGTGTCATAGCAAAGCCTCCAGCAAAAGTCATTAACACAGTAATTTATTTATTATCTTTTTGTGCATGGCCCCAAACTAACAGTAACGGTTCACTGTTATTACATGATAGAGTGGCTGACAGTGGTAGGGTATTTCCAGGCTAAAGGATCTCATGCAACAAGGTAAATCCATGATTGTTCTCAGTCCAGGTTGTGTTAATTATACAGTATTCTTTATAAATCTGCAATTACCGTGCAGTTTGTGTACCAGATCCTGTGAGGTGGCTATGTCAGTAAAAACCTCTCAGGCTGCAGTTTGAATCCTGGAATTTAACCTGATATTGAACGACCTAATCTAATTTGTAAATCTGGGCATGGTCAGACTATGCAATCTCTACAGCCTTCCATCCTCTAGTTCGGTGTACTTTTTACAGTGATTCTGTGCTGTCCCTCTTGACACAGGTAGGAAGTAGAATAGTGATCGTTGCTGGTGGCTGCGTGTTGCTTGTGATAGGCATGTTTGGGAAGATCGGCGCTGTGTTTGCCAGCATACCAACACCCCTGATTGGAGGACTGCTCCTTGTGATGTTTGGAATCATCACTGCTGTGGGAGTTTCCAATTTGCAGGTAACGGCCTCAAAGGATTTAATTTACAAGACCAAATACTCTTGAGAGAGAGTTTTGGTCTGCAGTCAGGTTCCCATTCAGTGCAGTTGTTTACTGAGACAAGTACCTCATCACAAAAACCACTGCTGTAATTCACACTGGTTAGCAGTCATGTTGGCAATTTCATCAAAGAGGCCAATGAATGGACCAAAAGAAGGCTCAACTGTAGTGGAGTCACCAGAAACTGAGTCCCCTGGTTAACTTGTTGTGGGACTGCAGTACTACTAAGGGTACGTCTTCACTTACCGGAGGGTCCGGCGGCAGGCAATCGATGTTCTGGGATCGATTTATCGCGTCTGGTTAAGACGCGATAAATCGATCCCGGAAGTGCTCGCCGTCGACGCCGGTACTCCAGCTCGGCGAGAGGAGTACGCGGCATCGACGGGGGAGCCTCCCTGCCGCGTCTGGACCCGCGGTAAGTTCGGACTAAGGTACTTCGAATTCAGCTACGTTATTAACCTTAGTCCGAAGTGGGGGCTTAGTGAAGACCAGGCATAAGGTACGCAAATTCAGCTACGTTAATAACGTAGCTGAATTCGAAGTACCTTAGTCCGAACTTACCGCGGGTCCAGACACGGCAGGGAGGCTCCCCCGTCGATGCCGCCTACTCCTCTCGCCGAGCTGGAGTACCGGCGTCGACGGCGAGCACTTCCGGGATCGATCCGGGATCGATTTATTGAGTCTTAACCAGACGCGATAAATCGATCCCAGAACATTGATTGCCTGCCGCCGGACCCTCCGGTAAGTGAAGACGTACCCTTAGTCCGAAGTGGGGGCTTAGTGAAGACCAGGCCTATTTGGCCAGTGATGTCAAAGTTACAGTGGCATGGTTACACTACTGGTGATCCCTACTGTCACCCCAGAGGCAGTCTTTCCTGACTGGTTGATTTGAAGCACATTGGTGTAGGGAGGAGGGAAGCCTGGATTGCTGCTGTCTTGACCTATTTTTTTTTCTGGTTAACTCCATTAGTTCCACTGGAATCATATATCCTGATGCTAGTAAGGCTTTTGGTACAGTCCCACATGACATTCTCATAAGCAAACTAGGGAAAAGTGCTCTAGATGAAACTACTATAAAGTGGGTGCACCACCACTTGAAAGACTATACTCAAACAATAGCTATCAATGGTTTGCTGTTGACCTGGGAGGATGTATCTAGCTGGGTTCCCACAGCGGTCAATCCTGGGTCCAATACTAGTCAGTAGTTTCATTAATGACTTGGACAATGGAATGGAGAGTGTGCTTATAAAACTTGCAGGTGACACCAAGCTCAGCAGGGTTGCAAGCACTTTGGAGGACAGGATTAGAATTCAAAACAACCTACACAAATTGGAGAATTGGTCAGAAATCAACAAGATGAAATTAAATAAAGACAAATGCAAAGTACTTCACTTAGGAAGGAAAAATCAAATGGACAGCTACAGAATGAGGAATAACTGGCTAAGTGGTAGTCCTGCTGAGAACAGTCTGGGGGTTACAGTGGATTACAAATTGAATATGAGTCAACAATGTGGTGTAGTTACTAAAAAGTTTAATGTCATTCTGCACTGTAGTAACAGGAGTGTTGTACGTAAGACAAGAGAGATAATAGCCCTGCTCTACTCAGCACAGGTGAGGCCTTAGCTGGAGCAGTGTCCAATTCTGGGTGCCACACTTTAGGAAAGATGTGGACCAACTGGAAAGAGTCTAGAGGAGAGCAACAAAAATGATAAAAGGTTTAGAAAACCTGGCCTATGAGGAAAGACTAAAAAACCCAAAACAAAAAAACTGGACATCTTTAGTCTTGAGGAACAAAGATTGAGGGGGGCCCTGATAACAATCTTCAAATACGTTAAGGGCTGTTATAAAGAGGACAGTGATAAATTGTTCTCCATGTCCACTGAAGGGAGTACAAGCGGTAATGGACTTAATCAGCTGCAAGGGACATTCAGGTTAGATATTAGGAAAAACTTTCTAACTCTAAGGGTAGTTAAGAACAGGAATAGGTTACCAAGGGGGGTTATGGAATCCCCATTACTGGAGGTTTTAACAAATGCCTGTCAGGGATGGTCTAGGTTTACTTGGTCCTGCCTCAGCACAGGGGACTAGACTTGATGACTTCCCAAGGTCCCTTCCAGCCCTATAGTTCTGATTCAGTACTAATAAATGCCAGCTGATGACATGGCTCTGTGTATATCCGTGTATTTCTGCATACATTTGTTAATTTCAATTCTACTTTAAACCGCTGTTTCTGCAATAGCGTATGAAATTCTGCCCCTAGTAACTGTCACTGCCTATGTGTATGCGGGTACAAGGATTCATCAGCAGGTCCAAGCAGTTTATAGATTTTGATCATCTTGAGCAGTATGTATTAACATATGTAATCTCTCTGTACAGTATGTGGACATGAACTCCTCAAGAAACCTGTTTATCTTTGGATTTTCTATATATGCGGGTCTGGCAATTCCCAACTGGGTAAACAAAAATTCTCAAGTGCTAGAAACAGGTAAAAATGAGCATCCTCATTTATTGGGACCATCCTCCCAAATATGAAACTAAAGTCAATACTGATACAGAGAAGTCACCTGAAACACAGCCTACAAATGTTATGGGTTAAACCCATGAAAGTTGCCTAGCGGCTGGCAATCCTGCCTTCTGGATGTGCTGCTGTAGCACTTACATTGTAAGGAATTTTTAAGATGTAGCAATCTCTCACTGCTAAATGAATACATGTTAACAAATACAGACTTTGCAATGCAAGGAATCCATGGCTCCCATTCCTTTTGGAATACTCCAGTGTGAGAAGCAATTAGTAAGAGGAAGAACTGGCTTATTATCATGGCTGAATTCTGATTGGAATATCTGTCTTTGGAACATCCTTGTGGCTATCTCCCTGCAGTAAAATACTGCCTTTGGAAAAACAAAGGGCCAGAACCTCTTGCTGATTACAAGAGGGTGACTCTAGTCCCTTTCTTGTCCTTGAACTGTTAGCCCACACATTGTGTCTGTTGCAGTTAATGTGTCTGCCCCCAAGATCTTACAAGTGTCTTTTTATGAATTAGTAAGTCACCTTGTATGCTCTGGCCATTATATAAATTAAAAACATACACATGAAACTATCAGCAGGATGAAGCTATTTTAAATTGTAAAGCAGCAAAATCTCATGCCCTGGTTTGGAAGAGAGCATGGTATTTTCTGCTGTTGAGCTTCATGTCTCTCCTTGGCAAGTGAATGACTTGTGGCAGATTGTCGTTGGTTCTATTGTTGGTCAAATGTGTGTCTTTGGGTCCCATAATGAGGTTTTGTTTTTCTTTCAGGAATTCTCCAGCTAGACCAAGTGATTCGAGTGCTCCTCACCACTGGCATGTTTGTGGGTGGATTCCTGGCGTTTATCCTTGATAACACGATTCCAGGTCTGATCAGCTGTAGCGGTCTAGCGCTCTGCTTCCTACAGTCTCCCACCGTAATCACCAACAATTAAGCTCCACTGGTGGGAATAACGGTGGGAGTGCTCGTGTAGGGCGCCAGGTGCGGCTGGCATTTAAAATGCCGACAGCCATCTGAGGCAGAGCTGGGGGTAGTGTGATCATGGCTGCCATCTTGCCGGACACACCTGGGACCTCCAGAGTTAAAAGCATGAACTGCTACAGCTTGAGCTAAAGAGTCAAACCTCCACAGCGAGGAGGCTGTGACAACTCATATTCTCTGTGCACCAACACAAAGGAGGACCTGTAACACACACCCACTAGGGGTTTACACTGGAAATGGTGGGACATGTTAGGAAAAATACCTACTGTGCGCAAAGCCCTGGCAAGATAGGCTGTAATGTCTACTGATAACAGAAAGGTTTCTGTTTTGAGCAAGCTTAAGGGGGGAGCTGGGGACATGGGGAGAGGAAATGTGCACTCAGGCTAGTTTTAAAAGGGATTATTTTAACTGTAGACAACATGCATGGCATGTGATAGATCCACATTGTAATCAATGGAGAATCCAGCTTACAATGCTGTTGTATCAGGAAGAAAAGTATCTTCTAATAGTGTTAGTTAATGTTTGTTGAATGCTTTGAACATAGGAAGAGCTAGTGAAGTGTGAAGTATCAATATATCGTATTGCACTGAGAGACTAGGCTGGGAGTAGTACGATTCCAGAACTGTGTGTAATTAGGAAACTGCGCTAAATATGTGCTTAAGTCTGTGTTAATGGTTCCTCAGTAACTTTCCTCTCACTTCCTTTTGGTAGGAAGCCAGGAAGAGCGAGGACTCTTAGCATGGAAAGAGACCTGCCAGGAGGAGTGTGATGAGGCGCGCGTTTTGGAAGTCTACGGTCTTCCATTTGGGATAGGCACCAAGTTCTGCACCTCTTCTTGGGTTCAGCACCTCCCAACTTGCCCCAAAAGGCTATCTGGATCCAAGAGAAAGGAAGAACCAAAGAGCCTCAAACAGGAAAACAGTTTCAAAATAAGCTCAGAAAGAGAACCAGAGCTAGACATTGATACAAAGATATAAGCCCATGGTTAGGAGGTGGACTCATTTGCAAAGCACGTGCCATGAAAACCATGTTTACAGACAACCTGATAGAGGTTGGAACAGGAGAATAGGTGATAAAACTTGTTTTCTATTCCCTGCTCTGCCACTGACTCCTTATGTGACCTTGAGTAAGTACCTCACCTCTTTCTGCCTCCATTTATCAAGATGTAGCAAAAAATATACTGACTGGGGAACAGCCTGGCCAGAGGCCATCAGCACTTATGAAGGAACTTGTTCCCCCCCCCACACACACACACCAGGGCCACCCAAAGGATTCAGAGGGCCTGGGGTCTTCGGCGGCGGGGGTCCTTCCGCTCTGGGTCTTCGGGGCACTTCGTCGGCAGGTCCCGGAGCAAGTGAAGGACCCACCGCCGAACTGCTGCCGAAGACCCGGAGCGGAAGGAGCCCTCGCCACCAAATTTGCACCGAAGACCTGGAGCAGAAGAAGCTCTGAGTCTTCGGCAGCGGGTCCTTCACTCACTCTAGGTGTGTTCGGCAGCACTGAAGGACCTGCCGCCGAAGACCCGCCGAAAACTCTGATGGGGGCCCCTGAAAACTCTCCCTGCGGGGCCTGCGGCAAATTGCCCCACTTGCCCCCCTTCTGGGCGGCCCTGCCCCAGACTTTCTCTTTGTGAGCCATGACAGCCCTGATCAGGTTCTGAATAGCATATACACAGCAGTGTTTCCCTCTCCCATTGATCAGCTGTTTGGGAGCTGTGACAGCTCCCTTCCATCCCTAGCTGATCACTGGGAGCGACAGAAAAGTGCATATGCTACTTGGGCCCTAACCAGGACTGTCAGGTGTTACATGGGCTCCTCTCAGTACTACCATGAGGAAGGGGAACTTTGTCGTATGATGTCTCTGTATGGGGAAGAGACAGGAGAAGAAGGGAATTGGGAAAGAAAATTCCAGTATAAAATGAAGGAAGGGACAGAGAAAGAACAAAAAGGCAGTTAGCTCCATTTGTGTGTGTGATTTAGGCCTGGGCTACACTAGCAGGGGGGTTCGAACTAAGATACGCAACTTCAGCTACGCTATTCACGTAGCTAAAGTTGAAGTATCTTAGTTCGACTTGCCTGGCCGTCCTCACGGTGGCCAGTCGACTGCCGCGGCTCCCCTGTCGACTCTGCTTACTCCTCCTGCCGAGGTGGAGTATGAGCGTCGATTAGCGGATCGATTTATTGTGTCCAGCCGAGACGCGATAAATCGATCCCCGATACATCGAACACTTAGACGTACCCTTAGAGCAGTGTTTCTCAACAACAAGTCTATGGACTGGCACTGGTCCCTGAGATCTCCCTGATAAAGTTTAGGAGGCAGCAAGTTGGTCCCTGGTATCAAAAAGGTTCAGAAACACTGCTCTAGAGAAAGGTGGCCTTGTGACTGACCTGGCTGAAGAAGAGACTTTTCAGTTTCCAAGCAGTTTTAAAAAATTAGGGCAGGGGGAGGGAATTGTTTTGGTCGAACCAAAAATGACATTTTTCAAAATTGTGGGGTGAATTGAAAAGTCAAGCAGATGAACGGAATGTGTCGGTGATACAGAAATGAAACCTTTCAGTTTGATTTTCAAGTGTTTTGACAAAAGCAAAGGAGTCATAAAATGTGTTTTGGTTTGCAACCTACAAATGATTGTACATTTCCTCTTGGTTTCCTTGTTGGTATTATCATCCAAGGGGCTGTATCTGCTCTCTGGTTAGAGGAGAAATTCTGGTGCTTTTAGGAGTCTAGTCTTGGGCCCCAATCCTGCAAAAACTTACGCATGTGCTTGGACTTTCTGGGTTCCATGAAAGCAACCCCTACCCCCCCCAAAAGGCTTAGGGGAATCTAGGGAGGCTGTGGAATTGGTGATCTTTGAAAGGAGTGTGGGCAGACAAAAGAGACACAATAGTGAATGCAGGGCCTAATAGCAGCATATAAAGATCAAACTGTGAATGGAAAAGATTTCTTTACAAGTCTTGATGAAAGTCCCACGGTACAGATCACATAAACATCGTCATTCATTATTTAAGTGCTGTGTTCTCAGCTCCCTCGGAGGGAAGGACCTGCCGCCGAATTGCCGCTGAAGAAGAAAGCACCGCAGTGGAGCTGCCACCGATCACGATCGCGGCCTTTTTTTTTTTTCCCCGCCACTTGGGGTGGCAAAAGCCCTGGAGCCAGGCCTGGCCCTGATCCTGCAAAAACATATGCATCTGTCTAACTTTGTGAGTAGTCCCGTTGAAAAATGGGACTTCTCACAGTGTGTAAAGTTAAGCACATGCATAAGTCTTTGCAGGACTGGGACCCAAGACTAGACTAGGAGCAGAGAAGGCAGGCCATACTTACAGAATGGGAACTGTATCCTGGGAACAGACCTGGGGTTCCTGGAAGAGAATCAGCTGAACATGAGCTCCCAGTGTAAAGACTGTGGCCAAAAGGGCTAATGTCACTGGATGTATAAACAAGCGAATCTCTAGTAGGAAGGTGGGAGGTTATATATGTGGCACTGCTGCCACCGCTGCTGGAATACTGTGTCCAGTTCTGGTGTCCACAGTTAAAAGAAGGTTTTAAAAGTTAAAAGATCTTTATATGTTGATAAATTGGAGAAGGTTCACAGAAGAGCCACAAGAATGATTGAAGGATTCGAAAACATGTTTTTATATTGAAAGATTTAAGGAGTTCAATCTATTTAGCTTATGAAAGAGAAGGTTAAGGGATGTCTTGATCAATCTAGAGATGCTTCCATGGGGAACAAATCAGGTAATAGTGGGCTCTTCAATCTAGCAGACAAAGATATAATATGAACCAATGGCTAGAAGTTGAAGCTAGACAAATTCAGACTAGATATAAGGCACAAATTTTAAGTAATGAGGGTAATTAACCTTTG